>NC_073257.2:127534166-130063333 GCF_029289425.2 Pan paniscus | reverse complement strand
AAGAGGTTATGCTATCTACATAGTTAAATATTTTTTTTTCCTGGTTTTAAAATATTTTTAAACAATCATTGACTATTTAAACAAAAATAGTTACAATGTAGTATGGATTTGTAACATATGTGAAAATAAAATTTGTAGCAATAGCCAAGGCCTAAGAAGGGAGAAACGGAAGCATCCAATAAAAAAAAATCTTATAACATATGTGAAGTCATATAATATCACTTGAAGGAATAGTGTAATAAATTAAATATATATACTGTAAACCCTAAATAAATTAAATATGTATAGTATAAACCCAATCATAAAGATGACAACAAAGAGTTATGGCTAAGAAATCAACAAAGGACATAAAAATTGAATAACAAAAAATATTCAATTAATCCAAGAGAAGACAGAAAAAAAGAGAGGAAAAGGGAGCAAATAACTGAAGGGATAAATAGAAAACAAATAGTGAGATGATAGACTTAAACATAACTATATCAATAAGCACATTAAATGTAAGTGATGGAAACACCTTAACTAAAAGCAGAAATGATAAGATGGGGTATGCTGCCTATAAGAAGCACACTTTATACATAAAGACACAAACAGGTTAAAAGTAAAAGGATGGACAATATATACCATGCCACACTAAACAAAAGAACGTTAAAGTGGCTATATTAATATTAGACAAGGTAGATTTCAGATCAAAGAATATTACCAGAAATAATGAAGGCCATTTTATAATTTTAAAAGGGTTAGTTTACTAAGGGACATAATGACTCTAAATATTTATGTACTCAATAACAGAGCTTCAAATTACATGAGCAAAACTGATGGTACTGGAAAGAGACATTTAAAAATCCAAAATGATAGCCACAGATTTGAATACACCTCTATTATTAATTGGTCAAAGAAGCAGACAGACAATCAATAAGAGTATAATATAGAATATCTAAATATTATCAACCAACTTGATTTAATTGGCATTTATGGAACACACCACCTAACGACAGCATAATACACATTATTTTTTAAGGACATAAATTACATTTACCAAGGACTATATTTTGGGCCACAGAAAGTGCTCAAAAAATCTAAAAGAATTCAAGTCGACACAAAGTATATTATTTGACCAAAATGAAATTAAATTAGAAAACAATGACAGAAAAATATTTGGCAAATCACCAAATATTTAGAAATAACATACTTCTAAATAAACCCCTGGTCAAAAAGAAATCAAAAAGGGAAATTAGAAAATAGTTTCAACTGAATGAAAATCTAAATACAACATATCAAACTTTGTGAGATGCTGTTAAATAGTACTAGAGATACAGTTATCATTAAATGCATACGTGAAAAAAGAAGAATCATCTCAAATAAATGACCTAATTTTTCACCTTGGAAAAGTAGCAAAAAAGAGCAAATAAACCACACAGTAAGAAGAAGTAAGAAATCATAAAGATCAGAGCAGAAACTAATAGAATAAAAACCAGAAAAACAGTAGAGAAAATTAATGAACCAAAAAATTAGTTATTTGAAGGCGTCAATAAGATTGAAAAATCTCTAGCTATGCTGATCAAGAAAAAAGTAGAAAACACAAATTACCAGTATTAGAAATGAGAGAGTTGGGTGATATCACTACAAAATCTACAGATGTTAAAAGAATAATAAGGAGATTTTATGAACAATTTTATGTCAATAAATTCAACAGCTTAGACAAAAGAAACAAATTCCTTGAAAGATACAAACTATCAAAACCCACTCACAAAGAAATAGATAACCTAAGTAGCCCTATGTCTAAATTGAATTTGTAGGTAAAAATCTTCCCACAAAGAAAACTCCAGGCCCAGGTGGCTTCACTGGAGAATTCTACATTAAAGAAATTAATAACAACAATGGTAAACAAAGTCTTCCAGAAAATTGAAAATGAGGGAATGCTTCCTAACTCATTCTATGAGACCAGTCTTACCCTGATAGCTAAACTAAACAAAGACATTATGAAAAAAGAGAACTGCAAACTAATACTGTTGTTAACATGGATGTAAACATTCTAAACAAATTTCAGCAAATTGAATCCAATAATATATTGAAAGGGGTAATACATCATGTCTATTATGTAAGGTTTTTTATGCAACATTAAAAAAGCAATCATAATTCACCAGACAAATAAACCCAAAACAAAGATCATTTGAGGATCACAACACATGCAGAATCAGCATTTGACAAAATTATACAGCATTCCTGTTTCTTTCTCCATAAACATTCAATTCTCCTTAAACTAGGAATAAAAGGGAACTTCCTCACGCTGTTCAAAAGCATTTGCTGAAAACCTACAGCTAACATTATACTTAGTGGTGAAAGACTGAATATTCTCCCTCCAAGAACAGGAATGAGAACAAGAATGTGTACTCTCCCGGCTTCTATTCAACATTTATTGGAATTTCTAACAAGTGTAATAAGTCAATACATGATATAAAAGTCATCCATGATATATATATATCAATATAAACATGCATGCATGTATGCTTATATATATCAATATAAACATACAGGCATGTATGCTTATATATATCAATATAAACATACATGCATGCATGCTTATATATATCACTATAAACATACATGCATGCATGCTTATATATATCACTATAAACATACATGCATGCATGCTTATATATATCACTATAAACATACATGCATGCATGCTTATATATATCACTATAAACATACATGCATGCATGCTTATATATATCACTATAAACATACATGCATGCATGTTTATATATATCAATATAAACATGCATGCATGCATGTTTATATATATCAATATGAACATACATGCATGCATGTTTATATATCAATATAAACACATATGCATATATGTTTATATTGATATATATGCATGTATGTTTATATATCAATATAAACATACATGCATGCATGTATATATCAATATATAAACATACCTGCATGCATGTATATATCAATATATAAACATACCTGCATGTATGTTTATATATCAATATAAACACACATGCATGTATGTTTATATATCAATATAAACATACCTGCATGTATGTTTATATATCAATATAAACATACCTGCAGGTATGTTTATATATCAATATAAACACATATGCATACGTGTTTATATATCAATATAAACACATGCATATGTGTTTATATATCAATATAAACACATATGCATATATGTTTATATATCAATATAAACATATATGCATATATATTTATATATCAATGTAAACATATATGCATATATATCAATATAAACATATATACATGTATATTTATATATCAATATAAACATATATACATGTATATTTATATATCAATATACACATACATACATGTATATTTATATATCAACATAAACATATATACATGTATATTTATATATCAATATAAACATATATACATGTATATTTATATATCAATATAAACATATATACATGTATATTTATATATCAATATAAACATATATACATGTACATAGATATATCAATATAAACATATATACATGTATATTTATATATAATATAAACATATATACATATATATTTATGTATCTATATAAATATATGTACATATATTTATATAGATACATAAATATATATGTATATATGTTTATATTATATATAAATATATAAAATCTATATAAATCTATATAAAATCCATATAAATATATGCATATATATTTATATATCTATATAAATATATATACATATATATGTAGAAATATACATATACATATATACATATACATTTATATATCAATATAAATATATACACACATACATTTATACATCAATATAAATATATACACCCAGACATTTATACATCAATATAAATATATACACCCACACATTTATACATCAATATAAATATATACACCCACACATTTATACATCAATATATACACCCACACATTTATACATCAATATAAATATATGCACCCACACATTTATACATCAATATAAATATATGCACCCACACATTTATACATCAATATAAATATATGCACCCACACATTTATACATCAATATAAATATATGCACCCACACATTTATACATCAATATAAATATATGCACCCACACATTTATACATCAATATAAATATATGCACCCACACATTTATACATCAATATAAATATATGCACCCACACATTTATACATCAATATAAATATATGCACCCACACATTTATACCTCAATATAAATATATGCACCCACACATTTATACCTCAATATAAATATATGCACCCACACATTTATACCTCAATATAAATATATGCACCCACACATTTATACCTCAATATAAATATATGCACCCACATTTATACCTCAATATAAATATATGCACCCACACATTTATACCTCAATATAAATATATGCACCCACACATTTATACCTCAATATAAATATATGCACCCACACATTTATACCTCAATATAAATATATGCACCCACACATTTATACCTCAATATAAATATATGCACCCACACATTTATACCTCAATATAAATATATGCACCCACACATTTATACCTCAATATAAATATATGCACCCACACATTTATACCTCAATATAAATATATGCACCCACACATTTATACATCAATATAAATATATGCACCCACACATTTATACATCAATATAAATATATGCACCCACACATTTATACATCAATATAAATATATGCACCCACACATTTATACATCAATATAAATATATGCACCCACACATTTATACATCAATATAAATATATGCACCCACACATTTATACATCAATATAAATATATGCACCCACACATTTATACATCAATATAAATATATGCACCCACACATTTATACATCAATATAAATATATGCACCCACATATTTATACATCAATATAAATATATACACACGTATTCATATATCAATATAAATATATACACACGTATTCATATATCAATATAAATATATACACATGTATTTATATATCAATATAAATATATACACATATATATTTATCAATATAAATATATACACATATATATTTATCAATATAAATATATACACATATATATTTATCAATATAAATATATACACATATATATTTATATATCAATATAAATATATACACATATATATTTATATATCAATATAAATATATACACATATATTTATATATCAATATAAATATATACACATATATATTTATATATCAATATAAATATATACACATATATATTTATATATCAATATAAATATATACACATATATATTTATATATCAATATAAATATATACACGTATATATTTATATATCAATATAAATATATACACGTATATATTTATATATCAATATAAATATATACACGTATATATTTATATATCAATATAAATATATACGTATATATTTATATATCAATATAAATATATACGTATATATTTATATATCAATATAAATATATACGTATATATTTATATATCAATATAAATATATACGTATATATTTATATATCAATATATATATCAATATCAAGATAAATATATACATATATCAATTGATATATACAAATATCAATATAAATATATATACATACACCCTAGCAACAAACAGGAATTAAAATTATAAAAACAATACCATTTATAATAGCATTAGATAACATGAAATACTTAGAGAGAGATCTGGCTGAAGATGTGTCCCTAAAGAGAAGCCTGACTAATGCGGATGTGAAAGACCTGCATACTGAAAACTATGAAAACATGACTGAAAGATATTAAAAGAGACTTAAATAAATGGATATCATATGCTCATTAGTCAATAAGTGAAAGTATATTTTCACTTGTTTCCTTAGTTCATTACAAATTCAATGCAATCCTAATCAAAATTCCAGCAGATGATTTTGTAGAAATTGACCAACTTATTCTAGAAGTTCATATAAAAACATGAAGGATCTGGAATAGCCAAAAGAGCTCTGAAAAAGAAAAACAACTTTGGACTACTAACACTGCCTGACTTAGGACATATAAAATTACAGTAGTTAAGACACAGTGGTATTGACATAAAGACTGAAAAAGAGACAAATAGAATAGAATAGAGTGCAGAGCTAGACCTTCACATATCCAGACTACTAACTTTCAACAAAAGTGCAAAGGCAATACTGTGACAAAAGGATAATTTCTTTTTTAAATGGGTCAGAGCAATTGGATAAGTATTTGCAAAGATATGTAAAACTTTGAGAAAATAACACAGGAGAAAACTTTGTAATCTTGGGTTAGGCAAAAAATACTTACAAACAATGCCAAGCTTAATTCAGAAAGGAGCCAATTGATAAATTGGACTTTATCAAAATTTAAAAGTTCTGCTGTTCAAAAGACACTACCAAGAATATGGAAAAAAGAAGCCACGGACGGGAAGAAAACACTTTCAAATTATATATCTAATAAAGTACTTGTATACAGAATATATAAATAACCCTCAAAACTCAATAATTAAAAAAAGAAAAAATGGGCAAAAGATTTGAAGGATACTTCATTAAAGAAGAAATATAGTGATGAATAAGCACATGAAAAAAGGCTGACATCATTATACAATGGAAAAATGCAAATTAAAGCTGTGATGAGATACCACTACAAATCTATCAAATTAAATTAATTAAAAGGCTGACTATAACCAATGTTAGTGAGGAGGTGAAGAAATTAGAACTCTCATACAATGGTATAATTGATGTGGAAAACAGTTTGCCAGTTTCTGAAAACATTAAATATCCACTTACTATATGATCCAGCCATTCCACTACTAGGTATCATTTATCCAAGAGCAACAAAAGCACATGTCCACAGGAAGACTTGTACATGACTTATACAATATGCTCATAGCATATTCATTTGCAATAGCAAAGATCTGGAAACAAAATGTCCATTAACAGGGGAATGAATAAATAAATTGGCAAAACCATACAATGGAATACTACTCAGCAATGAAAAAGAGAATGAACTATTGTTAGACACAACAACGTGATTGAATCTGAAATTAATAATGCTAGGTGAAAGAGTATCAACAAAATGAGAGTACACATTATATGATTTCACTAACATAAATTCTAGAAAAACTTAGTGTCAGAAAGCAGAACAGTGGTCACCTGGGGATGGGGAATGAACAAGTCAAAGAAAACTTTTGAGGGTGATGAATAAGTTCATTGTCTTGATTGTGTTGATGGTGTAGGTTCAACTTTGTCTAATTTTGCACTTTGTGTGCAATTTATTGTATTTTCATGAAGCTTTTAAAAAGCCAAACAAAAACTGGAAAAGTATATTTGCAACAGATATAAAAATTATATCTATAATAGATACAAAGTTAATATAAATTGACACAAAAACACTGATATTCTAACAGATAAACAGGCAAGGTCACACACAAATTTTAAAAATAATAAAAATATAGACTGGGTGAGGTGGCTCATGCATGTAATCCCAGCACTTTGAGAGGCCAAGGTGGGCAGATCACTTGAGGTCAAGCATTTGAGACCAGCCTGGCCAACATGGTGAAACCCTGTCTCTACTGAAAATACAAAAATTAGCCAGGCATGGTGGCACCCGCACCGGTAATCCCAGTTACTTGGTCAGTCGAGGCAAGAGAATCGCTTGAACCTGGGAGGTGGAGGTTGCAGTGAGCTGAGATCACGCCACTGCACTCCAGCCTGGATGACAAAGTGAGACTCCACTTCAAAAATAAAAATAAAAATAAAAATAAAAATAATAAAAATATGACCAGTATTTTAAATGAGAAAATGTTCATCCTCATGGAGAACTGAGAAAATGGAAATTAAAGCAACTCAAATATATCAATTTTTACTTTACAAATTAGGAAATATTAATTTTTTTTTTTAGAGACAGGGTCTCACTGTGTTGCCCAGGGTGGACAACCTACTGGTGCAGTAGCTATTCACCGGTGGTATCATGGCACACCATAGTCTTGACCTCCTGGTCTCAAGCCATTCTCCCACTTCAGTCTCCTGAGTAGCTGGGACTACAGGTTCATGGCTGGAAATATTTTTAAATGATAAAAACAATGTTCATTAAGGTATGATAAAATAGTCTCTCACATATTGCTAGTGAGCATATACATTTATATTATTCTTTTGGACAACAATTTGGCAATGTGGATTTCACATAACAAACAACCTGAGCCTTGAAAATGGACCTGATATTGATGCAGTAATTCTACGACTGGGAATCCATCCTAAGGAAAAAAGTTCCAAAAATGGAAATCCACCTTCTTTCCCACAAAGATATTCATGGCAATAATACTTTTAATAAGGTAGTCTTGGAAACAATGTAAAATTGAACCACAAGGGATCTTTATGTTATTGCTATATCAATTTCCTGAAAAATTATACAACCATATAAATTCTATTTATAAAGATTTCATAATAACTTGGAGAACTAGGGGAAAATATTATAATATTAAAAATAAAAAACAAAAAGTACACAAAATCACAGTATGATTACAACTGTTTTGTTAAGAAGTGTTTTTACAAGAAAAAACATGTTAAATAAAGATTACATTTGAATGCAGCAAGAAGTTGACAATAGTTTTCTTTGGGATTCTAAATGTATAGCTGAATTTGTTTTCCTTCTTTATGTTACTCTCATATTTCCAATTTTTATGTGGCTATTGAACTTTTGTATTAAGAGGAAAATAAATCTTTTTAAAAAAGAAGCAGAAAGTCTGACCAGTTCTTCACAGATTTTACAATTTGAGAATAAAAGCTTTAATTACATTTTTCTTCCTAGTTATTTGGAGACTGTTCAATATAGGCTGTTTCTACTCCCAAATTGATACTGGAAAGAATCGATATTTATCTGTTTCCCATTTCCCGTTTTTTGTCATTTCTCATCTTTGTCACCAACTCTCTGTGTGACAAGGTATTTTGTTTGTTTGTTTTTTTTTTAATCTAAGTTTCTTCATCTTCTCAATGAGAGAACTGAACTGTTACATTCCTGCATCACATATCTCCAGAACATCTGCTCTGGGCAGGCCTTCAAGATGGGAGTAGGGGCAGCTGGAGAACCTATGAAGCTCCCAGTCCAAGATTCCCACTAGACAGCTCATGTGGAAAGCAGGTTTCTGAGAAGGGGTGATTTTCCATGGGCCATCCTCAGGGGATGAGACTGGCATCAGAGTAGAAAAAACGCACTCACCGAGAAGGGTGAAAATAGCTCAGAGATCAGCAGGGTAAACGCACCCTGCTGGGCATGTCCACCTCTAAGCCAAAAGGACAAATAAGTTGGGAGGAAAAATATTTTAAAGATCAGACAAAAACAAACTGTAGCATTTCTTAGAGTCCAGGTAACGCATCCACCAGCAGCTCAGAGATAAGCAAGAGTGTGGAGGTGCTTCCCTGGAGAAAGAGATGGCAGCGTGAGGGAATAGGTTAGGGAGACAAAAAGGCAAAGTGACAGTGGAATGTGTGTGTGTGTGGATTCACCCTAGATGCCAGGAACTTATAATGTGTTTATAACCAAGTTTACTTGGTCCCAAAGACTGGGGGTTTTATATTAGCCGAATGGGTCACAAGCTCTACTTTCATGGAAGGTTACATTGCTCCAGCAAACACCTTGACTTCAGAACACACCTTCCCTACTTCTAGTCCTGTCTCTTTTCCATCCTGACTTGTGAATGTTGATGACTCCAGAGGAAGCTGACTGCTTCACACACTCATCAGGAAAAATGTGCTAGCTGCCTTTAGCCCGAATTAACATTATGCTTCTGATGTAAGCCTAAGCAAAGAGAATCTATTTTGACTTTCTTCTGTAAGCAAAAAGTGATCATTTGCTGATGGCTCCTTGTGCAATTCAAAAAGAAAATTATTAGATGTATGTAGGCAAGTACTGACTTGCAATGACAGTTTTTGCGAAGATGTAGAATGTATCAAGAATATATTGCTAGGAATTTTCTGTTTGTTTTCATTATCTAATGTGCACTAGGTTTGAGGGAGGTGAGTGTGTGTATATATGTGTTTCCATGTATGGAGAAAGTGCAAAGTTATTAACATTTTCATCTGCAGAAACTGATTGAAATTGTGTTCACTGACTCACAAGTAGGATCCATTACAGGGTGCTGGTTGGCAATGTCTTCTGAAAAGCACATAATAAATGAGAAATTGTCATGCCCAAGGCAGCTGCAGCTGCTTCTTCTAGACAAGGGTTTTGATGGTCGGTTTTCAAGGGACCTGTCTTGAGTTGGAGGGCCCTCCAGGCTCCAGGGAAGGGTTTGATGATAGCCAATGGGTCACACTGTGGCTTATCACTTTCTCAGGAAAAGCTGTTCCCTTTTCTAAGTCTGCAAGGGACAGGATTATTGTGTAAGTGCTTCCGAGATGCTTTCATCTCGACTGTTTTTGTCTAAGGCTGTTGGAAGGAGCTTTGCCAAGAAAAGCAAAGAATAAAATTGAAAGACACCCAGTGCTAACGTCCTAGGTTCCACAGGCATGGGTCTCAGGGACTGCAATTCTAAATGGGATGGCCTTCGAGAGGTCCTGGAGATGGGAGGAAGCACATCAGAGAATGAGGCACAGCCAGGGGGGGACACTAAAGGGCCTCTGTGGCTACTTCTCTTGCCCAGGGCAGATCCTTCAGGCATGGGGGTTTTCCATTCTAGCCAGGAATGACAAATCCATCCAAAGGTTACATTTTCAGCCAGTGGAACAGTCGATTTTGTGCAAGACCACAGGCTATGTGCATGTTGTTGACCACGCTGCCTCCCCTTAAGAGGCCCAATGCTTTCTCAATGTTCTTCTCTCCACTATAACGATGTCATGTGTTTCTCCGAGTCTGGTTTGCAGTCTCCCCGCTAGACCCTTTCCACTTACCCTGTCTGTCCTTCACACTGGGACCAGGGGCACCTCTTTTTTGTATGAACAGACTCGCTTTTGTCGTTGACACATTCTTTGGACATCATTTTTCTATCCTTTATAAATTTCCATTCCAGCCAGGAGTGTCAGAATCTCTGCAGTGATAAATCCATCTAAAGGGTACATTCTGGCCAGGACCCACTGATGGCAAAATGGGTCAAGTGGGACATTTGTCTTCAGCCTCTCTCTACCTCTCATCTGACAAACATCCTGTACCTGAGCTGCTTGTGGTATGCAAAGAACACCAAACACTTCTCTCTCTCCTTCCCCTTCTCCCATCAAAACCTATATATCCTGGGTACTAATCTCTCAGGGCCCTTTTAGGGGATGAAGTTAAAGTACAATAGCTTGTAAATAAGTGACACCTTCTCTACGGACACTTTGGTATTTAACAGGGGCTCTGAGTGCTTTGAGCTAAAATGGGAAGCAAAGTTGGCCTTTTAGGTTCTGAAGTAGATTAGAATGGGGAAGAATTTTGGAACCATGGAAGGAGTGTAAGGGCCACTGCTTAGGATCCTTCATGTCATGCTTAGAGATGGATGTCCAGGAAACTACTGCCTTGAGAAATTCATGCTAAGTCCAGGACACTTAGCATAATATCTATTATGCTGAGAAAGCAGTGCAGCTTTTAAAAGTGGTTCAATAATTACTCTCAGACACAGAGTGTGTGTGCATGCGTGCATGTGTGTGTGCGTGTGTGTGTGTGTGTTAGCGTCACTATGCATGGTTATGCAGGTTGTGAACTGCAAAAGGGCTGCATGTAGGGGGGCACCATTCCTATGGCAAACATTAATGCATATCTCAGGTACGACAATCAACTGGCAGAGGCCATTTCTAATTGGGAGATGGGAAAGGTCAGTGCAGGTTTCAGTGAGAGACAGAGGCAGGTTCTAGCTCATCCCTCTTGGGCTCTCCCCTACTTCAAGGTCCTGATCATCTGCCCTATAACTTCAGGCTCAGCTGAAGAAGAAACTGCATCTTGAGTCTATTTCTCCCGCTCCTACGATTGCTTGCTCTACACCATCTTAATGGTCCTGTTCCTCTCACCGTGACTGAGACAGCCTGGCCTGAGACTGCCCACAGCTTCTCACCTCCTGCACTCCAGCCTTCCCGGCTCCTCTTTCTGTTCCTGGGAAATGCCACACACTGCCCCCTCCCACCCTAGAGCCGTTGCAATGTTGTGCCTTCAGAGTACCCAGATCATATGAGAATATAACGACTCACACCCTTCAGCTACAAAAGAAAGAAAAAAGGGATGTCCCCAGTTTCTGATGAATAAAGTGTCAGACCCTTTTCCAGCCAAGACATGCCCAACATGCTTTGCCCCTTTCTAAGAGCATGTGGTTTCCTTTTCCTCTCCCCTATTGGACAGCTGGCTGAGGCTGTCACTGGGAGCTCCACCCTCTCTGAGCCACAAGGCCACCAGCTCCCTCGAAGCTTCACTCTTGGGAATTTGAACCTTGAGCAGAGGGACAAACAGCTGGATCCAACTAGAATTGCATCCTGGCCATGGCTGCCTGTGTCTGAGCTCACAATTGGGGCAGAGCCTGCCCTCCAGCCTCCATGCTGCCTTAGTTCCTTCCTATTGGTGGGAACTTTCAAAATCCTTTCAATAAATTCCTCACTGCTGAAGCTACCCAGAATTGGCTATGGTCCTTGTTAACTATCAAAGAGTGTTCTTCATACCCTTGCCCTTCTTTTTCCTATTGCCAAATCTTACTCAACTCTCAAGATGATGTTGTGCAAATACTGCTTCCTCCACAAAGTCTTCCAGCATCTTTCCCCTCCCATCCCAGGCCAAAAGGAATGATCCTTCTTACGTTTTCTCTCCCACAGCCCTTTATCCTGCTCTGGCACTGTGTATCAGATAGTACCGTGTGTGAGCTCTGGATGAGGTCTTCGTTCATTTGTGGGTCCCAAAGGGCCCTTCACAGTGTCTTACACATGGTAGGTTCTCAGCAAAGCCTTGGTGGATGCATATTGAATTATTAACAGCTGGGGTGGCTGGGGCACATTATGTTCTCTCTGCTTCCTTGGCTAGCTCTGTGATTGTGTGAATATCTCTTCTTGTTTCCTTTATTTTGAAGAAACGGAGGTATTCCTTGTTTACAAGTTTCAGAGAACTCTACCCAGTAGTATTATACTGGCTAGCTTTGATCTTGTAAACAGCTAAAAGAGTGATGATTTTAGAGGATAAAAATAAGCTGATGGCACAGAAATGTTACAGGCTCAATTGTACCCTGAAATGTAAATAGAGCTGGGTAAATGAGTTCTTATAATCTATGCCAGTTGGCAGTGGTCTTCCAGTTCACTTCCCATGCAGGTGAAGGCTCAGCGTCTCACAGCTTCCCTTGCGTGTGTCTCTGTGACGCCAAGCACAGGGGCAAACAGCACCAGGCTGCTGAGGCTCTGGTGTTCAGTGTTCTGGGGTTCGGTGGAGCTGCTGAAAGAAAATGGCGTCCATAGAGAATATGGGGGAGAAAGACAGAGAGAACAAAGCCTTTCCTGTTTCAGATTGAGAAGACATGTTTCAGGCAAATTGAGCAACCAAAAAGGCATATTTTCTTTCAGACTCTTTAAATTCTTACAGGAAAATTAGAGGAGACATGGAAAATTCAAAGCATGCCATGCCTCCATGAATTGAATCATGTTATCTGATTTGAAGACTGCAAGGTTATTAATACTTTTATTTATACTAGCTCATGAAATTAGTTGACTTTGGAATATATCTTTGTTAAAGTGAAGTGGAATGCTGAGTGATCTGGGGACAGGCAGAACATCGCCATGACTTTTGAACACATCACTTGGGTTTGTCTCATCTCGTCTAGTGCCTTGCATGTCACAGAACATTTAATTTGGAAGGAAACCTAAAAATTCTGTTATGTGTCAGAAACTATTTTATTGGGAAATTGGCCTTTTAAAAATTACAAACTTCATTTCCTTTCAAGGACATTTTAGCTTGGTGTTGGCTTTACTCATTCATATGTGTAGTGCTACAAGAACATCTTGGGTATGGTAGAAAATAAATGCAATGTACACTTTTGCCCAACTTTCCATGACATATTGAAGAGCAATGACACAGTGTAAAGAAATTTAGATGAACTGTACTTCATGTCCTAGACCATTTCGGGAAAGACTATCCCAGAGTCTTCACAAAAACCTCAATAAGACATTGTTTTCAAGATGATATTGCCTGTTTGTGGTACTAAACTGATCTTTACTGAGAGTGCCTCTCATTGACCAACCCAATTAGAAACTTGAATTGTGATGATGGCACTTCAGGACCAGTAGGGCCCCTCCTGATCATCTTTCCTCATGGCTTCACATCGTTACTTGAATCTGCTCTTCTTCCAGTGTCTTCAGCTCAGTAAATGGCCTGCCTTTATCCCATTGCCAGCATGTGATCCTCAACGTTCACCTAACAAAACCCCCAGTCGAAATGTATCTTGCACCCATGTCTCCCTTCTCACTCTCATTCATAGTCCAAGCACCATCATCTCTACCCTAGACTATGGCCATGGCATCCCAGTTGCTGTCCTCATTTTTTTCTCTTCTTCCTCTTCCTTTCTCATCCATTCTACATACAGCAGCCTAGTCTATATTTTAAGACACCAATCTTACTGTGTCTTACCCCTGCTTTTCGTCCATCAGTGGATTCCTCTGTGATACTTTAGCATGGCCCCCAAGGCCCAGCATCTTCTGGCCCCTCTTTCGCTCTGTATCACATACCATGCATTCACTCTACCCATGCCTTAGCCATGCAAACTTTCGCTGTGTTCCTCAATGTGCCAAGACTCTGCCAATTCAGGACCTGCGTTTATGCCGTCCTTTCTACCTGGGACTATATAGATCCTGCTACTTTGCCTCAAGCCTCCAGCCCTCCACAAACTTTCCTGGATACCCCATTTTCAATCACTGATCTTACCTTAAATGCCGGTTCCTCAGAAATACCACCCTGAATACTGAGATTAGATTCTTTCTGTTAGATGTACCTAGAGGAGGGGCAGTAAACTTTTTCTATAAAGGGTCAGAGAAAAAATATGTTTGGCTTTGCTGGCCATACGGTCTCTGCAGCAACTACTCAACTCTGCAATTGTAGCAGAAAGCAGGCATAGACAATATGTACATGAATAAGCATGACTGTGTTCCAATAAAACTTTATTTACAAAACCAAGCAGTGGGCCAGATTGAGACCAGGAATCATAATTTGCCAATCCATGCCTAGAGCATCCTATCTCTTTGCATTGTACTATTTATAACAATAAGTAAGTAAGTAATTGTATTTGCATAATTATGGGTTAATGCCTGTCTTTGCTCCCCGGAGTTCTTTTTCATGAACACAGATCAAAACTGCCTTGCAGCCTCCAGCAGGGACAATAGACACCCAGATAAAACAGTGACTTAAGCCAAGCTAGTTTGCCCAGTCAGGCTTTATCCTAAGTCTTTAGCTTGAGCAATGGGAAAGGGGCCTTTATTCTTTCCTATAGAAGACAATAACTTGAGTGTATGGAAAAGCTGAGCTGCTGCAACGATCTTGGCATCAGTAGAAACTGAGAATGGAACCAGCACTGAGAAGTAGGTCTGAGAAATTAAGAGAAACTAACTGGATTATTGCTATATCATTCAGGCCCCAGATCAAGCCCTATCTGACTTAATCTATCTAGTTCTTTTTTTTTTTTTTTTTTTTTTTTTTTTTTTTTTTGAGACAGAGTCTCACTCTGTCTCCCAGGCTGGAGTGCGGTGGTGCGATGTCTGCTCACTGCAACCTCTGCCTCCTGGGTTCAAGTGATTCTCCTGTCTCAGACTCCCAATTAGCTGGGATTATAGTCACACACCACCACACCCAGCTAATTTTTGTATTTTTAGTAGAGATGAGGTTTTGCCATGTTGGCCAAACTGGTCTCGAACTCCTTACCTCAGGTGATCCACCCACCTTGGACTCCCAAAGTGCTGGGATTACAGATGTGAGCCACCATGCCTGGCCTTCTAGTTCTTGATTCTAAAGTTTCATGAGTCAACATATTCTCATTTTATTAAACACATTTTAATTAACATTTTCTGTGGCTTGCAGTGGAAAAATATGTGTAATATCTGATATTTTCTTATTTGTACAGTGGAGATAATAAAACATAACTTGAAGGGCTATTGTGAGCATTTAGAAATATACATAAAGATGCCTAACTGTATATTGCACACAGAAACCACTCATGTTTGTTAAATAAATGGGTAACTATTCTTATGAGCAAATACATATATTTTATGAAGCATTGTTTATCATAATATGCCTTTATCACACACCTTGCCCCATTTATGATTTTGATTATGGAAAGTTTTGACATTATTGTCAGTTGGTGAGCAATCAAAGTGGAACGATAATCTTAATATGTAGTACAAGGCACCATGAAAAGGAAATGCAAATTACAAAAATTGGTTTTAGCCACAATTTCAGGAATGTATACCGTATTTGTTCGTTTTCATGCTGCTGATAAAGACATACATGAGACTGGGTAATTTTTAAAGAAAAAGAGGTTTAATGGACTCACAGTTCCAAGTGGCTGGGTAGGCCTCCCAATCATGGCAGAAGACGAAAGGAATGTCTTACATGGTGGCAGGCAAGAGAGAATGAGAATCAAGTGAAAGGGGAAACCCCTTATAAAACCATCAGATCTCGTGAGACTTATTCACTACCATGAGAACAGTATGGGGGAAACTGCTCCTATGATTCAATTATCTCCCACTGGGTCCCTCCCACAACATGTGGGAATTATGGGAGCTACTATTCAAGATGAAATTTGGGTGGGGACACAGCCAAACCATATCACATACCTTGTCTAAAAAGAGGCTTGCTGACCAAAGAAGATATTAAAATGGTGAGTAAGCATATTAGAAGGAGTCCAACATTATATGTCATTAGGAAGTTGCAAATTAAAATAACAATGAAGTATCTCATTGTTGCAAATTAAACTACACACCTTTGAATAAAGTCCCAAACACTGACAACATCAAATGCTGATGAGGATATGGAGCAGCAGGAATGCTCATTCATTGCTGATGGGAATGCAAAATGGATAACCACTTATGCAGTTTGGCAATTTCTTACAAAACTAAACATACCCTTACTATATGATCCATCTAGCATGCTCTTTGGCATTTACTCAAATGAAAACTTATGTCCATACAGAAACCTGCATATAGATGTTTATAGCAGCTTTCTCATAACTGCCAAAACTTGGAAGCAACCACATGTCCTTCAGTAGTTGGATGGATAAATAAACGGTGGTATGTCCAGACAATGGAATATTATTCAGCACTAAAAAGAAATGAGCTATCAAACCGTGAAGAGACAGGGAAGAAATGTAAATGCATTTACTAGTGAAATTAGCCAACACAAAAGGCCACATACTCTATGATTACAACTATATGACATCCTGGAAAAGGCAACACTATGGAAACACTAAAAAGATCAGTGCTTGCCAGAGGCTGGGGAAAGACAGAAATGAATAGGCAGAGCACAGATGATTTGTAGGGCAGTGACACCATTCTGTATGATACCATAATGGTGGGTACACATTATTTTACAATTGGTCAAAACCTATAGAATGTGCAATACTAAGAGTGCTCCCTAATGTAAACTATGGACTTTGGGTGATAATGATATATCAATGTAGGTTCATCACTTGTAACAGAGGGTACCGGTGTGGTGTGAGACAGCAATAGTTGGGGAGATACATGTGGAGGCAGAGAGTATAAGGGCCCTTTCTGTACTATCTGCTCAATTTTGCTGGAATCCTAAAACTTCTCTAAAAATAAAGCATATTAATTAAAACATAAAATGTATTTTAAAAAGAGGCTTGCCCATATCATGGTTCAAATAAGATGTATTTAATAATAAATTTTTTTCTAGGCACGTCTCTTCAAAAAATTCTTCCCCCAAAGAGATTATTTCTGAAGAACCAGAAAAGAAAAAGAAGGAAAAAATAAAACAACCAAACCTCCACACGTGCCTGAGGATTAAGCAGACTGTGTCTTTGGTACCAGGGTTTTAATGAGTTTGAAGAGAATAGAATTTGTTTGCTTTTGTCTTACAGCCCAGGTACATGAATAACCGTTGACTGAAGCTTGCAGACGTAGAAACAGTGAGAGTTCATCTGACTCAAGGAACAGTCATATGAATCAGTATGGAAGAAAGATGACAAGACCAAAGAAAAAAGCACCGCCTAAAATGTAAACTGGAGCAAATTTTTCCCTATCCTAAGCCATTGACTGGCCCTTCAGTTAGAATCAATCCCTAAGTTCTTACCAGTACTGAAGAAGCCCTGTGTGAGCTGGTCCCAGGCTACCTCTCCAGTCTTCTTCCCCACCACTCCCTCCCTGCCACGCTGGCCTCCTGGTTGTTGCTGCTTCAGGGCCTTTGCACTTGCCTGGAAAGCTCTCCTCCTCTTGCATGACTTTCTGTCGCTTCATTCTAGTCTTTGGTCAAAAGTCACTTCCACAGAGAGCCCATCCTTGGTCACAAAACTTAAAATATAACCTCCTTCCAAACTCTCTATTCCTCTACACTGCTTGATATTTCTTCACAACATTAATCACTACCTGATCCTATTCCATGTCGCTTTGTTCAATTGCCCCATGTCTGTCTTCCCCACACGTTTTGCATATGAGCTCCTGAGGACAACCTCAGCATCTGAGCTGGGCTCAACCTCAGCATCTTACCTCAGTATCCTCACCTCAGAATCTACAACAGTGCCTGATACATGGTAGCAACTCCATAAATATTTATTGACTGAATTTGGTGCAAACAATTTCTATGTGCCAACTTGGCAATCACATTAAGTTTATTGTTGGATTTTTTGACAATAAAAAGAAATAGCAGTTACTACAGACCTCCCTGGAACAGCTCACGTGTCTCCAATGACAGAGGCATAGGTGGCTGAGAGTGCAACCTACCTCATTTATTCCAGATCCAACTCAAACACTCATAATGTAAAGAATATCACATGCTTCCTTATGGCACTGAGACACACTTTTCAAGAGGATTAGCTTGTAAGAGTCAGATAATCCTCCTGGGTTGGATAAATAGATCTTATAGAAATTCCTGGGGCGCATGCTACATAAGGCCTTTCACTAAAATTAAATTAGCAACAAAATGAGCTTTACTTAGGGGTAAATTAATGTGTGTGTGTTTTTTTTAACAAGCTATTTTAAATAATCACAATCTGAGAGGTAGGGCCTTTCTTAGACACACGTGGTGTTTCACATGCCTCATTGCAATCCCCGTGCCCTCACCCTAGGGAGTGAGGCAAGGAGAGGAAGGCTAGAGTTCTCCAAGGGGCATTAGCCATGTTTGCAAAGGAAAGCAGATTTGGGATTTATAAAAAAGAACCTAAGAATTCCAAGGTTTAGGAAAATGACTTGCTTAAGTTGGCATCTATAACAACATGAAACATGCACACCTCCCACCCCCTAACACACAGAAGCTGAGATTTTGATTATATCATATCTCAGCAGAGTTTGTCAATAGCTATCAGTGGGGCAGTGACCTTACCCAGGGCACATCCACAGAACAATACTAAAGTTTGCTTCTTTACTACAAAAATGTCAGTCCTGGTAAGGTCAGCCAAAGCACCTTCTTCTCCCTCAGGTGCAGTACTGTATCTACTCTTGACTGAATCACATAACTGTGCAAATATTTTACTTTCATATATCATCTGTAGCAAGTGTAATACTGAGATTTAAAGGTAAATAGCTGGAGAAATTGCAGTTGCATTGTCAGACTGACATTCCTATCATCGTAAATCAAATTTTGCTGTGTGCAGCCAAAAGCAAATAGTGGTTTTTAGACAAAGCCTTTTTTATGGGCTCTTTCAGATCATATATACAAGGCTGTGGTTTTGGTCAACAAGTAATGAGGTAAAAATACATTTTGTAAGGATTATTCTCAGCTAAGGGGTTGAAGTCTTTAATTTAGCATCACACTCTCTTCTCAACTAGAAGGAGTTAGAACTAAATTGGGGGGAATTGACATTCTCGTGGTGACTTAGGAAAAGGAAAAGAGTAGATTTAAATTGGAATCTTAAAGCATGGTTAGCTCCTGAAAGGAGCTGGCTTAACATGTCATGTCTCTCATCTCAGCAGATGTCTCAACTGAAGTGTTCAGGCCTGGGCTGTCATTTTTCTGTGATGATGAGTGACATTTTCCAAATGTGAAGGTACTAATCAGGATGAAGAATCATTCATTGAATCAATTCATCCATCCATCCATCCATCCATCCATCCATCCATCCATCCATCCATCCCTCCATCCCTCCATCCATCCATCCAACCATCCACTCATCCATCCACCCACCCATCCATCCACTCATCCATCCACCCACCCATCCATACATCCATCCATCTGTCATTTGAGACCAGCCTTGAGCCAACCTCTGTGCTAGAATTTGGGGATATAAAACATCCCCCCAACCAGTTATTTATGTAAGTATCAGGATAAATGACACATGGGCACTGATGAATATGAAGTAAATGTATTACACAGTTAACAGTAAAAGGATTCTCCGAGGAGAAAGGCTCAGGTCCAGTATGGAATGAAGCAAGAGCGAAGCCACATGGGCGATTTGAGGGTGTCACTAGGGTGGAGTTTCCTCAGCACTGTCTAGAGGCTGTGCTATTTGAAATCCACAGTGTCCAGGCATTTCTCTTATTGGGTCACACAGGTGATTGGGGAAGGGGCACACGCAGAGTGAACCTGGGGAGGTTGTCAGTGGCCAAATGCCAATCATGGAGTCAGCAGCTTTATTACACATGTTCAGGGTAATGTGGTGTGGTGAGAGGTTAGGCCCAGGCCACATGCTTCATACTGAGCCAGGTACCAAGATGCTGGCAGCACATGAGCGGACGGTGAGGGCAGGCTCAAGGTCATGTAGGCAATAAGGGCAGAGTAGCATTTTGACACATGGCCCGGCTGTCTCCACAATCCCTGTTTTCCATATGTACTCAGTCCTGATGAATCCAGCTTATCATCTCGGTCTATCTGTCCAAGAAGAGCTAGAAGCATTGTATGTTGAGTTTCTTAGGCTCTGGCAACTTTGCAAACTTCATAAGTTTGTAAGCAGGAAGGTTTTGAATATTCTTCAATCTCCTTTCATATTCTATCCCATATAAATAAGGCTTTATTTTTACCCAACTCATACATGGATTCAGGAAGTAGCCAGGTCTTCCAGCCTGAAAAGAGATTTAGAAGGCCCTCAGCACTTCTAAAGGGAGTGATATGGGTGAGATAGTTATCTCTCCGTTCCGTTCCGTTCCATTCCATTCCGTTCCATTCCATTCCATTCAATCCCATCCCATCCCATCCCATCCCATCCCATCCCATCCCATCCCATCCCATCCCATCCCATCCCATTCCATCCCATCCCATTCCATTCCATTCCACAAGGAGTGACTGAATACCTAGTTGATTCCTGGCAGAGTGGAGGTTGCACTATGATTAAGACATATTTTCTGCTATCCATAGGGTAGGAAAGACATTCATCTATAGGGCATAAATACAACATATGGTACAGATAACAACATATGAGTCTTGGTGCAAGACAGTCTGACTCCTACATCAGAAGGGAAAAGGCCAGACACTCATTTTCCCAGCCTCCCTTGAAACTATCAAGTGGCATATTGACCTAGACCCCAGTGGTCAGATTCAACCATCCTAGACTTTTCAACTCGTGGTTCAGACAACTAGGGACAACCAAGCATTCTTTCTGAGAGAGAAGAAGGTGGAGGCATGATGCACGTACCCACTGTAGTAATGACAATGATGTTACTGACAGCAATCAGGGCTAGGGGTTAGGTTGATGGTATAAGTGATGTCATCAAGTCTCCTAAATGAAGCAGTTCTGTGGCTTGAAATGAGGCACATAGATTACAGAGGCACATGTCATCACATATCTTGGTACATACATTAAACTGGGATGTAATAGTACATTCCAAAGATTTGAAGAACTGCCCTAAATCCCTTTTTTAAGTGACATTTAAAATCAGCTTTATTGAGATATAATTGGCATATAATACACCACACATACTTAAAGTGTACAATGGGACAGTTTGACATACATATGTACACCTGTGAAATGATCATTACAATTAAGATAAAGACAGACCTGTAAAAGTTTCTTCAGACCTTTGATCTTCTAGCAGATCAGCTGCATTTTCTAGAACTTTATATAAATTAAATCATACAGTGCAATGGACAGAGTGAATGTCTGTGTCCCTTCCAGATGCATTTGTTGAGATCTTAACCCCTAACATGATGCTATTAGGATGTGGGGCTTTTGGAAGGTGAGTAATCTTGAGGGTGGTCGCATGTTCTCACTCATAGGTGGGAATCGAACAATGAGAACACTTGGACACAGGGCGGGGAACATCACACACCGGGGCCTGTTGTGGGGTGGGGTGCTGGAGGAGGGAGAGCATTAGGAGGAATACCTGATGTAAATGACGAGTTGATGGGTGCAGCAAACCAACATGGCACATGTATACCTATGTAACTTATAAGTGGGAGCTAAGCATTGGGTACTTGTGGACATGTACCCCAGAACTTACAGTGTAATAATAAAAAAAAAATCATGAGGGTGGAGTCCTTGTGAATAGGATTTTTACTGTTACAAAAGGGATCCAAGAGAGCTCTCTCACCCTCTTTTAGCCATGTGGGGACACAGCTAGAATATGGCTGGCTATGAATCAGGAAGCAGGTCCTTATCACACACTGAATCTTCAGGCACGTTGATCTTGGACTTTCCAGCCTCCAGAACTGTGAGAAATAAATTTCTGTTGTTTAAGCCACCGAATCCATGATATTCTATCATAGCACCTCCAACTGACTAAAAAATACAGTGTGTCTTCTTTATTTGTCTGGTTTTTTCAGTCAGCATTAATATTTCAAGATTTATCCATGTCATTGAGTGAATCACTAGTTCGCTCCTTTTCATTGCTGAGTAGTATTCCTTTATATGAATATACCAGTTTGTTTACCCACTCACATGTTGATAGACACACTTGGGTTGTTTCCAGTTTTGGTTATTACAAATAAAGCTTCTATAAACATTTATGTATACACCTTTCTATGGACATATGCTTTCATTTCTCTTAGGTAAATAGGAATAGCTAAATCATATGGTAAATGTTTAATGTTTTCAGAAACTTGCAAACTGTTTTCCACATTGATAGTACCATTTTACATTCCCACCAGTAGTGTACAATCAGTCTTTACTTTAGCCATTGTAATAGGTGTACACTGGCATCTCACTGTGATTTTAATTTGTATCTCACTAATGACTGTTAACACCAAACATATTTTTTTTCAACTTTTATTTTAGATTCACGGGGTACATTTGCAAGTTTGTTACCTGGATATATTGCATGATGCTGAGGTCTAGGGTACAAATGATGCCATCATCCAGGTACTGATCGTAGTACCAAATAGTTTCTCAGCCCTTGCCTCTATCCATCCCTCTCCCCTCCAGTAGTCCCCCATTTCTATTTTTGCCATTTTTATGTCCACAAGTGCCCAATGTTTAGCTCCTACTTATAAGTGAGAACATGCAGCATTTGGCTTTCCGTTCCTGCATTAATTTGCTTAGGATAATGGCCTCCAACTGCATCCATATTGCTGCAAAGGATATTATTTCATTCTTTTTATGGCTGTGTAGTATTCCATGGCATATATGTACCACATTTTCTTTAGCCAATCCATCACTAATGGGCACCTAAGTTCATTTCAGGTCTTTGCTACTGTGACTAGTGCTGCAATGAACATGTGAGTGCATGTGTCTTTTTAATAGAATGATTTGTTTTCTTTTAGCTGTATGTCCAGTAATGGGATTGCTGGGTCGAATTGTAGTTCTGTTTTAAGTTCTATGAGCAATCTCCAAACTGCTTTCCACAGTAACTGAACTAGCTTACATTCCCACCAACAGTACATAAACATAATGTTGAACATCTTTTTATGTGTTTATTTGGGTATATGTATCTTCTTTTGTAAAATGTCTGTCCACATTTTTTTGTCCTTTTCAATTGGGTTGTTTATTTTCTTATTATACAGTTTTGAACACTTTTTATATATACACATGCCCTTTATCAGACATGGATTTTGCAAAGATATTCTCTGAGTCCATGGTTTGTGTTTTTATTCTCTTAATAGTATTTTTCTAACAGCAAGAGTTTTTAATTTTGACGAAGTCCAATTTATTCATTTGTTTTTCTATGGATCATGCTTTTGATGCATATCTGAGAACTCTGCCTAACCCAGAGCCACAAGGGTTTTCTATTTTTAAGGAGTTTTATAGGTCAGATTTTAAATTTGCACCAATGATCCATTTTGAGTTAATTTTTTAGATGGTACAAAGGTATGCATCGAAGTTCATTTCTTTGCCTATGTATATCCAACTGTCCCACCACTTCTGGTGAAATAGATTCTTTCCACTAAATTGCCTTTGCACCTTTATGAACACGCAGTTTTTCACATATGTGTGAGTCCATTTCTGGACTCTCTTCTGTTCTATTGATCTATCTTTATGCCAATACACATTCTCTTAATTGCTGTAGCTATATAGTAAGTCTTAAAACCTTTTTTTCCAAGCTGTTTCAGCTATTCTAGGTTCTTCATATTTCCATATAAATTTTAGAATAAGTTTGTCAATTTCTACCCCAAAAAGACTACTTGGATTTAAATTAGAATTACATTAAATCTACAGATTAACTTGCAGAGAATTGCATTCTTAAAATTGTTGAGTGTTTCAAACCGTAAGCACTCTGTATCTTTCCATTTATGTAGGTCTTCCATAATTTCTCTCAGCAATATTTTGTAATTTTCCATGTCAGGTCTTTCACATCTTCTGTCAGATTTATTCTTATGTATTTCATAATGTTGATGCGATTATAAGTATTATTTTAATTTCCAGTTATTTGTGTCAAGTTGTTTTAATTATAATTGCTATTGTTTGAATTATATAATCTTCAAGTAATTATAGAAATACTATTAATTTCTCTATGTTGATCTTATGTCCCAAGGATTTACTAAAATCGCTTACTAGTTTAGTAGCTTTTTACAACATTCCATTGGATTTTCTACATAGACGATAGTGACATCTGTGAATAAAGAGCATTTTATCCCTTTCTTTACAATCTGGATACCGTTTATTTCTTTTTCTTGTCTCATTTCATTGTCTAGAAGCTCCAGTAAAATGTTGATTAAAAGTGATGAGAGACAAAGTGATGAGCAGTAAGACATCTTTGTTTTATTCCTAATCATAGGGTGTGATGGCTAGTTTTATGTGTCAACTTGGCTGGGCTATGGTATCCAGTTAGTCAATCAAAGACTAATGTAGGTGTTGCTGCGAAGGTATTTTATAGATGTAGTTAACATCTGCAAGCAGTTGACTTTAAGTAAAGGAGATTATCTTTGATAATATGAGTGAGACTAATGCAATCCAAGTTGAAAGGTCTTAAAGAGAAAGACTGAAGTTTCCCGAACAAAGAAGAAATTCTGCCTCAAGAATGTAGTAGCATCAGCTTCTGCTTAAGAGTTTCCAGTCTGCTGGCCTGCCCTATTCAAACTTGCCAGTCCCCACAATCACATAAGCCAATTCCTTGAAATAAATCCCTGTAGATACATATCTACTATATATCCATCTGATATATAGATACCTATGTCTAGATACCTGGCTGTAGATATAGATAAAATAGATATAGATATCTCCGACTGGTTCTGTTTTTCTGGAGAACCCTAACTGATTCAGTCTTTCATCATTAAGTATATTAGTTGTAGGTTTTCTCAGATGCCTTTTAATCAGAGAAAATGCCCCCTGTTTCTAGTTAGCTTAGACTTCCTGAAAAGGAATAAATGTTGGATTTAGTCAAATGCTTTTACTGCATGTATTAAAATAATCAGATTGTTTTCTTTTCAAATTTGTCATATGGCGAATTATAGTGATTGATTTCCAATGTCAAACCAGTCTCACATGGTGATCATGATGTGATATATTTTTAATATATTGTTGGATTCAATTTGCTAAAATTTTGTTTAGAATTTTTGCATTTAAGTTTATGAAAGAGATTGGTCTGTAGTGTTCCTTTCTTATAGTGTCTTTGTTTCGGTTGGTATGAGAGTAATGCTGGTCTCATAGTTGGGAAGCATTACATCCTTTATAATATTCTTGAAGAATTTTTATAGCATTAATATTATTTGTTCTTTAATACAGAATCCACGGTTCAAGGCATTCAAGCCTCAAGTTTTCCTTGAGGGAAGGTTTTTAGCTACAAATTCAATTTCTTTAGTAAGTATAGGGCTAAACAGATTATCTAATTCTTCTTAAGTGAACTTTGATAGTTAATATTCTTCAAGGAATGTATTCACTTCATTTAAGCTGCGACATTTATTGGCATAAAATTCTTCATATTATTACCTTACTATCCTTTTACTATCTGTAGATTCTGTAGTGATGTCACCTCTCTCATTCCTGACATTGGTAGTTTGTGGTTTCTCTCTTTTTTTGCTGATCAGTCTGGCTAGAGATTTTTCAATCTTATTGATCCTCTCAAATGACAAATATTTGTTTTATTAATCGTCTCAATATTTTTTTCTGTTTTTATTTCATTCATTTCCGCTCTGAGCTTCCTTATTTCCTTTCTTCTCATTATTATGGGTTTAATTTGCTCTTCCTTTTCTAGTTTCCTAGGTGGAATGTGAAGCCATTAATTTAAGACCTTTCTTTATTCTAATATAAGTATTTATGCTGTTAATTATTACAGTTTTTTTGGTTAATTTGCGTTTGTTAATTTGAGCTCTTAATTGTTATAGTTTTACAGTATTATCTTTGTGTGCTTCAAGGAGGGTATAGTGGAGCTGGCTTTTACTAGTCCATAAAAGCTAATTCTGTCTCTTCTCAACTTTATGTTCAGTAATGTCTCATTGGTAGCTTGAAATTGATCCATGCTGGGAGTATTTACACCACACAAATTGGTAAACACTGCATATTGGGGCTTTTTGTTGTTTTTTGTTTGTGTTTTTCTTACAAGTCAGTTTACCAGCACACCATTGGGGTTAGTTCTTCTTCATAAATGTTTTCTTACATTATTGTTTACTATTCACATGTATCATACCATAAACTTTAGGATATTTTTATTTAAGATTTTTTAGCATTGTATTCAAGCTAAATTTAATTTGGAAAGAATTCACATCTTCCATGACATTCAATCTCCTCATTCTGATAAAATATTCATAACTATTGACATACTTCCTCAAAAATGGTTGATAGTTTTCTTTGTATGGGTCACCTAAATTTTATGGACTACACTAGTAATAGTATTCTAGACTGAGATTGTGATAAAGTTGCAAAATGATTGACTCAAAAAGAAATGAGAATGAGAAAAAATATATGAGGACGTTCCTTAGAAAGTTCGGTTCCATGCTCATCTTGTGCCGACAACACTGACTCATCTAAATTCAAAGGAGCAAATGAGAAGCAATGTCTGGGGTGCTCATTCTCAAAAAACTGAACCAAGAGATAGAAAACTGATCCTATGAGGTAAAAGCAAAGGATCTTGATGCTTTGTCCTAAGGAGGAGAAGGCTAACGTATAATCTGATAAAAAATACAGAGAGTGTTCTAAAAATATGCTAAGGAGTTTATCCAAGAATGAGCACTTGCTGGAAACAATGAAGAAGAAACTCACGCAATAGTTACAGTTGAATGGATGAACTATTCAGGTTCTGCTAATTCTGATGGGCTAAGAGTTCAATTCTCTTTGACTATGGTGAACAAACAAGAAGAAGCTAACTGACATCAAAGTAAAAGACTCAGTTCAGTGTAGGGAGAATTCCAACTCTCTTAATGCAAAAGCAAATGGAGAACCAACAGAAACAACCAACAAAACACTGGAAAGGGGGTTGAAGGAGGCTGGGTGCTCTCCAACTCTGTAGACTGTTTAGCAGTTCTCTTGAATAGCTCAGAACAGTGGCAGCAAACTGGAAGATGATGGTCTCCGTTTGGCAACAGACATATTTTATTCATCTGGCAAGGTAGCACTCGAAAACAAAATGACACCTGTATGTCTCAGGTGCCTGGGGAAGGGGTACATTCTCCTATTTGCCATACACCTGCTGTCTACTGTCTAAAATATTTTGGCTACAAGGTCTGCTGTAGTCATTTCTATTACCTGGTTGGCTCTGGGGGCAGACACATTTGAAGCCTCTGGCTTAAGCAGTCAGTGCTCTGAATTTTAAATACTAAATCCCAACTTCAGTCTTGAAATTATAAAATTCTAAACATAGGATTTTAAGCTGAAAGTTATTACCACACCTTGGATTTTTAGTCTTTTTTTGATACTTGCTAACATGGATTCATGCTCATAACAATGATTAAAAAGTAGTATTTAGCAGTAGGTAATGTTTTCTGGCCTCAGTTGGAAGTGGTAACATTTTCACCTTCAGAGATGAGTTTGCTAAGCCATTATTTCGGTTGATTATTCCATTAAGTATTGAATGATGAGGCCCATACATCAATAGTGAGTAAACATTAATTTACATATTCTTAAAATATATTTCTTTAAAAATTCCAAATACATAAAACAAGATACTTAAAAATACATTTCCAGATAATAAAATAATCTTTGTTTTCTACATACGGAGAAGTCTGGAGCCATTTTGACCATCACATTAAGAAATGGATAAATCAGAGTCCTAAAAGTTCAACTATTTTGAAGGCAGAAAATGGACTTCTAAAAATCCATCCTGATGTAGTAAATCACAATTATTGAACTTCTGACCATGGTTTCTGATCTTTTGCATCCAAGAGTAATGCAAATTAAAAGAAAAATAGCGCAGAACTGAGAACAGCAACTCCCCAGAGGTCTGCGTCTGAGGTTCAATCTATTTGGCAGGTTTCTTGTCTCTCTTGCCCTTATCTTCTTAGCTTCAACTTGGAATGAGAAAGTAAGGAGAGAAGAGGCCTCACGAAGAGCAAATGTCACACCCTCAACATGGCTTTAATATTTACTATATTGAAAACAATATAAACTAAAGTTAAAGAAACTGTTTTATTTTCTTTAGATGGAACAGCAGAATTCCACACACAGTGTTTTGAAATCCAGAGCCTCCTAAATAAGAGTTTAAAGTTATTTCTTGGTACTCGTTTAAGGAGTTTTGGACAGGGTCATATTTTGAACATATGTATAAGACAGCATTCCGTAATTGATTTATTAACATATGAGGTCATGTTTATGATTTCTTTCTGAAATATTTAAAAGCAAACTATAACTGTATAATCCTATAAAATCTATTCATCACAAACCTGCTTCAAAAGTTCATAAAAAGCACAAAAAGAGCCAGCATATTGTATTTAGTTACGGTTGAAGTTTGTACTCCAAAGGATAAATGAATACGATTTGTATTTGCTATGGATCAGGCTGTGTTTTATTCACATTGTATTACATCTCAGGAGAGAGTTTGCTAAATAAGTCCAAATGGCAGAGATTCAGAAATCCAGAAAAATGCAAACATCACATTTTTTTTTCATGGTGGACAAGACAGGAATGATTAAGAAATCCTTTAGAAACTATTACATTTTCAAATGTTTTCAAAAGGCCACAGAATTCCTAAAAGCTAAATCTCTTCCCATTCCATTCATCTTTAACTACCCTGTCATTGCATGTGATCTTTAGAAAATATAATGTGCATACTTTGCTCTGCTAAACCCTTTTAATTTAGGTTTCATGCATCCTTTATATTCAGATACATTACTTGTCATCCCCTGCTGATCCCAATGGTTACCAAAGAAAACTAAGACCCTATGTTAGCTCAAAGATAGGGCAGGACATTTCTCCAAAAAAAGTATGTGTTAATAGCATACTTCTTTTATTGAGGGTCCCTGGAAGAGGTGACATATTGAATCAAAGTTACTCTAAGTTGTAAACATTTTTAGATCTCTTTCTGAGAAAAGTTTTTTACTGGAGCAGATGGCAGAGATCTGGCACTTCTAAGAGCCCTTAGAAGGAGAAGGAGAAAATTTGTAGAGAATGGGGTAAAATATCAAGAAAGGAGAGGCTTGGGGTATCAAAAACAATCAGCCTATTTCACAGATTTCCTGAGATGACTTAGGAAAGTAAAGGAAGGTAAAGAATGTGACTTTATCTGAGCACAACTAAATGCAGGGATAGTGCTATTCTACAGCTGGTCCTGTTTAATACAATTGTAATCTTCAGAGGCTATCGTTTTATTTTGTTGATATGAAAGCATAATTTTTAAGTGGATAAAATCATGGCACTTGTGCAAAGATACACTTGTTAAAGGTTTTATTTAACTCATTAGTTAATGAGAGAACGAGTCAGATGTAACAGATACAGGAACGATCCTTTGAACAGGAACATAAAAAAGCAATCAAGAGTGCTGAAATAAATTTGCTAATGGACGTAAAACTGGTCAATATCCACATGGTAATAATCAGTTGCATCTCTACCAGGGTAAAGATCATTTGTATCTGTATGGACAAGAATCACCGGCATCATTATTAGTTTCCTGCAATTTACAGAGCTGTAAAATAGCTCAAACACCACAAAAGGTATAGAACCCTAAAGAATCAGATAACCTAGCTAGAGGATCTGTTCAGACCAGATTTCTCAATCTCATTTTAGTCCAGATAATTTTTTTTTTTTGGCAGTGGAAGGCTGTCCTGTGCATTATAAGGTGTTTCACACCATCCCCACCTTCTATGCACGGATTCCAGGAGCAATCCAAAATGTGACAACCAAAAATGACTACAGAAATTGCCAAATGTCCCCTAGAAGGAAAATCATCCAGAGTTTGGACACTGGTTTAAATAATGCTCAGTATTCCATTGAAAGGACACAAATAAATTCTGCCTATTTCCAGTCTTCTGCAGTTTTTCCAGGCAGAATGAGATTCAGAAAAGTTAAGTACCTTGGCCAAGATTCCAGAGGTGGTGGAATGGACTTCAAAACTATTTCCAACTCCAGAGCATATTTATTTTCATTCCACCATTCTGAAAATAGGAATTGATGACATGTAGCTCCTTACATGAAATGTTCTCTTAGTACTTATAATGTAAATAATCGTGAATCTTCTTGCTCTTGCCTTTAGAACCATTTTTGCTTGGTGTCAGCATTAAGAGAAACACAAATCTAACTCTAAAGGGCTAGAAAACTAATATCTTCACTGAAGTCTCTTAAAAAATGGAGGAAATTAGAATTTCTTCGCAAAGTAAATAGCAAAACTTTAAAAAGCCCTTTGTAGGCATCTCCCTGCTGAAAGAAGCTCCACTTATCTTTGTAACTGCTCCCCTAATATCTCTTTGGACTCGCTGAAACTCCAGCTTGCTTCTCTCACATGCCCTAGTCCCATGTTCCACAGAGAAGCTATGCCCTTACATAAATCAATCTGGTCTCTATTTTTCAATTCACCTTTCCATTCCTTACTTCGAAGGAATAAAAAAGGGTAAAACTATAGATTTTTACATTTTTGTATTTTTTTATCCTAATGCAAAAGTAAAAAATTCTCATTTTTAAATGAGAAGTCAGATAACATATCTGAATATCTCTCTAATGAAAGAATCTAGAAACAGTGACACTCCAGGACCAATAAGCCCTCCTCGCACCCAGGTCTTGTTCTCTAAGTACCAAGTCCCTAAGTAGCAAGATCTCCACTGAAAGAAACGAGGATTCTTTAGAGAAATATACTGGAGTAGAGAAGGAAGAGGATGAACCTAAAAGTGCTCAAAAAATAATGGGAACATGTAAAAAAAATACAGGAGCCAGCTAAAAATGTTTCTGTTGCAAAATTTGGGACAAATTGAGCAGCAGAAAGAATAATGACAGTTACGAATCACAGCACAAAGAATCCATGAGTCTATAGTGATGCTGAGAACAAAATGAAAACCAAAAACCTTGGGGTGCTAGAAGGAGCCGGGGAAGGGAAAGATTTTCTTTACCAAAGAATGCCAACTAATAATGTAGAAGGAATAATAGAGTGATACGATAGTACCTGCAGTTTGCCTGCATGATTTCAATTTAGAGAATTCCTCAGTTGGCTATATGTATATATTTACAAGTCTCTCTCTCTCAACCACCTATCTATGTAGCTGTGTACATTTGGATTTCATATAAGAATGTTTAGATTCCCCAGCTGAAATAAAATTTAAAATTATTATTATACAACTTATTTTTTGTATCTCCTTCATATGTTTGCCTAGATTTCACTGCCTAGGTTTAAATTTTATTTGTTTATTTATTTTTGAGACGGAGTCTTGCTCTGTCTCCAGGCTGGAGTGCAGTGGCGCGATCTCGGCTCATTGCAACCTCTGCCTCCCGCATTCAAGCAATTTCCCTGCTTCAGCCTCCCAAGTAGCTGGGATTACAGGCACGTGCCAACAGGTCTGGCTAGTTTTTTGTATTTTAGTAGAGACGGGGTTTCACCATGTTGGCCAACGTGATCTCCTGACCTCGTGATCCACCCTCCTTGGCTTCCCAAAGTGCTGGGATTACAAGTGTGAGCCACTGTGCCCAGCCTAAAATTTTTAATTGTTAAATTTGTTCAATTGTTGCCAACCTTTAGCATATTATGTTGAAACAAATATTGCTATCCATAACTCTCTGTGTATATTTCTACTATTTCCTCCAGATAAATGCTGAGAAGTTGAATGGCTGACTCAAGAGACAGAAACAGTTTCAGAACTTTTGGTATAGATTTTCCAGAAAAACCATGTACCAGTACTTCCCTCCAGCAGTGGGCTTGTATGACTGTGTTTTATGAATACTAGCCGTCATGCTAATTTCCATTTTCCAGGCCTCTGCACTATGCCCTGCAGTTTATCGACATCCCTCATATAGTCCTCCCAGCAACACCCTGCAAGGTTGCTAACATTTTTCCGTACAAACAAGGGACCTGAAGCTCTGAGGTTCAGTTACCCAGAGTCAGAAAGTAAGGAAGAAGGCATGGTGGAATTTGAACTCATTTCACAGATCTCTAGAGCCTATGTTCTTTCCACTTGACCAAGCTACTTTCCACAATGTGCTGAAAATAGGGTTGCATTTCCTGTGACTTGATGTCTCTCCATGTTTAAATTTCACAAACTACAACCTGCCCTTTACTCAGGAGATGGCACAACCTGCTCTCTCATCCTATTTTCTTTCTTTTTTCTTTTCTTTTTTATTGAGATAGAATCTCACTGTGTCACCAGGCTGGAGTGCAGTGGCACGATCTCACCTGACTGCAACCTCCGCCTCCCGGGTCCAAGCAATTTTTCTGCCTCAGCCTCCTGAGTAGCTAGGACTACAGGCGCATGCCACTATGTCCAGCCAATTTTTAGTAGAGATGGGGTTTCATCATGTTGGCCAAGATGGTCTTGATCTCTTGATCTTGTGATCCACCCGCCTCATTCTCCCAAAGTGCTGGGATTACAGGTGTGAGCCACCACCCCCGGCCTCTCATCCTATTTTCTTCAATACCTGGATTGGATCCCATTCCCTAGAAGGCTGGCTAAGACTAACACTGCCTCTCTGCCCCGAGGTGTCATTCAAGAGTATGTGAACAGGACACACACACACACCCCTGATACCTCCAAATCTAATCCAAAATTATAAGATTATTTCTCTCCATTCTACCTTTGTTATCTCTTTTTATCCACAGTGAGGACCTTGGTCCCCAAACACATTGGATTATTTACTTATATTCTCAGTCCTACATTACAATATTTTAGAATAATATCAATACTCCTTTCAAACAACAAGCCTATTAAGTTGAATTCCTTGCACTTCTTTTATGTCCTTAACCTATATCCCATTAAGGGTGGACAGTCAGAGGAATATGCTCAAAACTCACTTAGATTCATTCCTTTTTTTTCCTTCTGTGTGGTTATGTTAACAATTTCATACACAAATGAATTTGTTTCCATTTGTATTAACATTTAGCTCCTCCTCATCCTTTCTGATTTAATTTTAAGTTTGAAAAACATAAACATGATTTAAAAGTCAAAACTATATACTGATAGAAATCTTACTTCCTCTCTTTCCCTTCCACTATGTTCCCGCCCACCTCTTGAAACTAGCCAATTGGATTCACTTCTTGCTTAGGTTTCCTGCATTTCTTTTGGGGGAAAAAGATCTTATTTCTCTTTCTGTCTTACACACAAATAACTATATACATATATCACTATATTTTTTTTCCTGTTTCATCTTGCTGTTTTTTTAACTTAAAAATATATCCTGAAAGTATCTATCAGTTCATATAAACCTTCTTTCTTCTTTATTTTTTTTAACATCTGCATACTGCTCCCCTGGGTGGCTGTATCATTGTTTATTGAACCATTCCCCTATGCATTGGCAGTAAGACTATTTCCAATAATTTGCTATTATAAATCACAACTTGGAATAACTTTCTGCATAATTTTTTATATTCCTAGAAGTATATCTTCAGAGTAAATTCCTATAAGTTGGATTTCTGGGCCAATAGGTAAATGCATATGTAGTTAGACACTGATGACTAGTAATGTATAAGAGTGTCAATTTCCTCAAAGCTTCATCAAGAGTATGTTGTCAAATTTTTAACATTTTGCCTATCAGATTCATAAGAATTTATATCTCTGTGCAGTTTTAACTGAGATTTTTCTTATAGTAAGTGAAATTAAATGTCTTTTAATATATAAGGGTCAACTGTATACATACTTATATACATTCTGTATATGTATATACACTTGTATTTTGTGTGTGTGAATTCTCTCTTTTGCCCATTTTCCTGTCAGGTTTTTTTTTTCCTCTTATAGTTTTTGAGTTTTTGAAAATATATAAGGGATATTAACTCTTTCTCTGTGATATATGTTGCAACTCTTTTATTCCAGTTTAACAACTGTGTTTTTACTTATATTCTTTTCTGACAATTTTTTAAAAATTCAATGTTTTCTTTGCTACATCTGGATTTTGAGTCATAGTTGGAAAACTTCTCCCCATATCCAACTTATATAATGAAATTCACCTGTGTTTTATTCCAGTACATGTATGGTTTTATGTTTTACATTTAAATTTCTCACCCATTTGGAGTTTATTTTTGTGTATAGTGTGAGGGAAAAGAAGATTTTAAATTAATTTTGAGCTGGCTGGTTGCCTGGCTTGTGATTTCTTTTAGGAGCTTGCTAGAATGTAAGACATGAAACACAAGTGGCATGAGGACAGAGGGCATTAAGGTGGCAGCACTGAGAATTCTAAAGCATGGGAGGCATTGTCTTGCTGAAGGGGCTAACCGGTCCAGAGCATCACTGTTCAGAAGTCTCCATCTTCATCAGCTCTGTCAAGGGACATTTGAGTCTAGCCAAGTACAGTTAGAGTTTCTGCAGGTGTTTGGAAAGAGGGCCAGGGGAACCAAGTAGCAGAGACAAGCAGTAGAAATCCTTTCCTCTAGCAAGGGAGTAAAAGGCAGTGACAGAAAGTCAGGGAAGGAGGAAAAACTGGGCTGGTCCTGCATGACTTCAGAGGAGAGAGAATTTCCTCTAGCTGAGCTCAGACAGCCAAGAAAGACGACCATTCATGGAAGCAGGGCCCGGTTCCTGCCAAGGGCCAAAGTGGTAAAGACTTAAGTCAGGCAGGACATGAAGAGTGTCATGGGGTAATTACAAAGCCAAACAGGAGGAAGATGGGGCCGGGGTCATGGTGTGCCCCTGCCGAGATAGCTGATGTTAGTCTGAGCTCTATGCTCTGGATCCAAGGTTTGGATTTCACCCAGTATTTAAAGAGATCTATGTTCTCCAAACTTGGGGGTGGGAAGAGAGAAAGATCAGCCATCTGAGGGAGTTTTATGGATAAGCCCCATGAGCATTCAAAAATGCATCGAACAGAACAAAACACAACTTACAAGGATTTAGAGAGATTTCTGACTCAGACCATGAAATCTGGCTCACAGAAACATCCGTGAGTCAGGGGCATTGCTCTTAGTAAGAAAGGACTAATTCTGCTAAGTGAATTATTGCTGACTATGAGACCAAAGGAAAGTTAGTATTTAATTTTAGTTCACATAATTGCTGCCGCTTTGCCCGTCTTCTCCTGCCCTTTTTGTGGCTGGTTCCTCTAACACCAGGAAGCAGAGATATTTAAGAGGACATAAATGGCTGGTGGCCCAACTGGGATTCAGAAGGATCCCTGATCCTATATCCACATTTTAAAAGTTGAAGGCAATATATTCTGATTGCAGATGCAGAGCCCACTGAGACGGAGGTCTGACCATATTCACTGAAAAAAACTGGACCCACCAATTGTTTTTGACCTGGAAGTGGATCCGCCCAGTTCAAAGCCATGTTGTTCAAGGGTCTCCTGTATTTTTCACATTGAAATGATGTCCATCAATGCCAGGAGTTATTGTAATAGGTTTAGTTTAATTTATGATGATGTGTTGCTAGTCCCATGAGATATTGAGATAGTTTCTTACTGTGTCTTCCCCCCACAGGTATTCATTACCAAGAGTCGTCCCTCAGTGTCTATGGGGAATTGGTTCCAGGACTCCCCTGCAGATACCAAAATCCACATATGCCCAAGTTCCTGATATGAAATGGTGTAGTGTTTGCATATCACCTATGCACATACTTTAAGTATACTTAAAGTATGCTCCTGTTTACTTTAAATAATCTCTAGATAACTTATAATACCTAATACAATGTCAATGCCATGTAAATAGTTGTTATACTGTGTTGTTTAGGGAATCATGAAAGAAAAAAGTCTGTACATGACACCATCATCTTTTTAAAAAAATATTTTTGATCTGTGGTTGGTTGAATCCACTGACACAGAACCCACAGATATGGAGGGTCAGCTGTATAATTAACATGGTCCTCTGCTGGGATAAAAATGCATGTTGGGGTTTCTTAATAAATATAACAAAAATCAGTCTTGCTATCTAACCCCAAATTAGCAACCATAAGACATAGCGCTCTTTTCAATTAGCACAGCGCTCTTTTCAATCAATTCTCTGCTAACAGCTCCGTTTTGAATGCACTGCTCTGCGTTGCCCATCAAATGCAGGACTGGGATAACAGATGTTTATGGAACTGTTAAGGGATATTCCTCTATGTCCTTTATGCTCGATTCCAGTGGTCCCCAACCTTTTTGGCACCAGGGACCAGGTTCGTGGAAGACAGTTTTTCCATGGACAGGGGCGGGATGGGAGATGGTTTTGGGATGAAACTGTTACACCTCAGATCAGGCATTAGATTCTTGTAAGGAGCGTACAACCACAACCTAGATCCCTCAGATGCACATTTCACAATAGGGTTCCAGCTCCTATGAGAATGGAATGCCGTGGCAGATCTGACGGGAGGCAGAGCTCAGGTAGTAATGCTCCCTGGCCTGCTGCTTACCTCTTGCTGTGTGGCCTGGTTCCTAACAGGCCAAGAACTAGTATGGGTCCAAGGCTAAGGGGTTGGGACCCCTGCTCTATCTTGATGGCAAGTCAGAGCCCTGGGCTATAATGTAGATGTGCTTTCACTAAACAGTCCTCCCAATCAACAACTTGTCTACCTTTTAAATCATTGAAATTAGAAGCATCAATATAAATAACATGTCTGGATTGTGCATAGAACTGCTTTTTGATGAAACTCATTACCCTATTAAGTGTTATTTGATGCAGATGTGTACTATACACTCTGTTTAAGATTGAGTACCAGCAAGTTTTTTTACCAGACAATGAGAGATATGTGTCTTGCTAGATTTTCCTTCTCATCTTGGCTATCAGGAAGCTCAGAACTAGATTTAGCATCCAACTAATATATGTATCTAGTTACTATCTCTAGTATAATTATTTCATCTTCTATATAATTTCTGATCTTGTTCAACTTTATTTTAGCTGTCTTGTTTACAGATTGTTATAACTCAAAAACATCGAGATAAAGAAGTGTCACAGATATGGTCAGGCGGAGACTTCAACCTGGTTGCTCCAGAAAATGGATGCTTTTTAGAACAATAAACCAGAGACAACCGGCTTCTCGAAGACTATCTCAAGCTAACCGAACTCATAAATGACCAATAATGCTAATACTGCTAATCATCTTGATAGTAATAGCTAACATTTATTGAATTTGTATTTTGTGAAATATACCTGCAAGCAGCCAAAGGTATGTTTCCTAGGACAATAGAGTTTCTCAGTCTTTTGGGGATTGTCCCAGGTTAACCAAATTTAGAAGAGACCAGCAATGAATGCTAAAAAAACATAATAAGTGTCACCCACTTTGAGAAATACGCCTACAGGCGAGCAGCTAAGACAATCGGTACAGAATAGTGGTTGAAAGCATAGGGTTTGGACTTGGTTCTGAGATCAAAACCCAGTTCTGTTACTTACTCAATGTGTGACTTTGGATAAGTGACTTCACTGTTTGTGCCTGCCTCCTCATGTGTAAAAGGAAGATAATTAGATTGCCCACTTCTCAGGTTTGTGTGGACACGATGGATACAAGTCATTCAACACAGGGCCGAAAACAGAGGAGGGGCCTAACATGGCAGTTGTGCTGATGAGTGCACATGGAGGTGATGATGGCAGCTCTAGGAAAAAATCCCTGTGTGAAACCAAGTCCCAAGTTGCGATCAACAGGGTAATCCATGAGCCAGGATGGATGCAAAACCAAGGGAGGTAAAATATCTTCACAAAGTGTCCTCAGCTCTCCGAGCTTGAGAAACCTCCCCATTCCTAAGGAGGAATGGGGCGCTTCAGGCCAGTGGAAGAACGGAGCCTCCTAGGAACAAGTAAAATTCCTAGGGGGAGTGTGTCCATGACACTTCTTTATCTCAGTGTTTTTGAGTTATAACAATCTATCAACAAGACAGCCAAAAGAAAGCTGAGCAACATCAGAAGTATATAAAAGATGAAATAATTATCCCAGAGACAGTAATGAGATACATATTTTATTTATTTATTTATTTATTATTATTTCTTGAGACAGGGTCTCACTCTGTTGCCTAGACTGGAGTGCATGGCGTGATCTCGGCTCACTGCAGCCTCTGTCTCCCAGGCTCAAGTGATTCTCCTGCCTCAGCCTCCTCAATAGCTGGCATTACAGGCATGTGCCACTATCTCTTGGCTAATTTTTTTTGTATTTTTAGTACAGATGGGGTTTCACCATATTGGCCAGGCTGGTCTTGAACTCCTGACCTCAAATGATCCACCTGCTTCGGCCTCCCAAAGTGCTGGGATTACAGGCGTAAGCCACCACATCCGGCCAGTAATGAGATACATATTTTTAGTTGCATGCTAAATCTAGTTCTGAGCTTCCTGTTAGCCAAGGTGAAAAGGAAAATCTGGCAAGACACATACCTCTCATTGTCTGGTAAAAAGCAATTTATCAGTTCTTCAGGAGGGGTAAACTTGCTGGTATTCAATCTTAAACAGAGTGTATAGTACACATCTTCCTCAAATAGCACTTAACAGTGTAATGCGTTTCATCAAAAAGCAGTTCTGTGCACAATCTAGACATGTTATTTATTTCCTCCTAGGGAGGAATGGGGAGCTTCAGGCCAGTGGACGAGGCCCATGGAGCACAGCACATGGGTTCCATCTGCCCCTGTTGCCTCTGCAGCTTTCCTTGGCTGCAAGGTAAGCACAGTCACCGCCAGCACAGTCCCAGTGAACTGAGTCACTCGCCCCTCCAGGATCAGATGTCCTTTCACAGCACAGATTTCCTCTTGTCTGGGAAAGAGGTTCAGAAATGTTGGCTCCATAACTTTTCCCCGATCACGTTCAAAGACAAGAGTGTTGTCACATATCCTCAAGTATCATGCTTTCTTTTCTTTCTTTCTTTTTTTTTTCATGAAAGCAAGTTTATTAAGAAAGTAAAGGAATAAAGAACGGCTACTTCATAGGCAGAGCATGGAGCAGTTTCAGGATGAAACCGTTCCACCTCGGATCAGGCATCAGATTCTTCTTGTAAGGAGCGCACAACCTAGATCCCTGGGATGCGCGTTTCACAATAGGGTTCCAGCTCCTATGAGAATCAAATGCCATGGCTGATCTGAGGGGAGGTGGAGGTCCCCAGAGTAGCCCCATGCCATATTTTAAAGAGAGATTATTATTTTATTATTTTATTTTTATTTTTATTTTTTGAGATGGAGTCTTACTCTTTCACCTGAGCTGGAGTGTAGTGGTGCGATCTCCACTCACTGCAACCTCTGTTCCCCAGGTTCAAGAGATTCTCCTGCCTCAGTCTCCTAAGTAGCTTGGATTACAGGCATGCACCACCATGCCTGGTTAATTTTTGTATTTTTAGTAGAGACGGAGTTTCGTCATGTTGGCCAGGCTGGTTTCGAACTCCTGACCTCAGATGATCCACCCGCCTTGGCCTCGCAAAGTGCTAGGATTACAGGCATGAGCCACCTTTCTCGGCCGGGAGGTGACGTTAAAAATCATTTTGATTTTATCCATTTAATGTCAATAAATAAACCTCCCTCCAACCAGTGTTTGTGTCACCTTATCTTTGCTTTCTGTCCAATCAGGTGCCTATGTATTTCTTGTTTTTTACTGTATAATACGTTGCTTCATATTCTTTCTTTTTACACTTGGAAATGGGCAGAGTGTTATTATTTTAAAACCCCCAATCAATGGTATTTGTAAAAACCTATATCAAAAGCTTCTAAACAATGAGTGCACTGGCCAAGGGAGAAAATAATTTTATTAATTTCAAAGCCTCACACCTACTTGATGGTGGGAAAACGCAGAAGAAAGAGCAGCTGGTTTTAAAATAATAACAACAGCGATGACATCCACAGTAATACTGTGTGATTTGTCTTTGCAAATCTAAGAGGAAAAGCCAAACTCCAAGAAACCATTTGGTTTAGTGCGGAAATAAGTCATAGGTTAATTTCTCCTTTCAGTGAAATACTATTCAAACTGAGTATTTATATTCTTCCCTTCACCAAAATGCAATTGAAAATGAACGTGAATCTTGTGGGAATTTAAGCATTGCATATTGTCTAGTTGACAGAGTCATTTATAAAAGTTGGGATATTTTATACCCCATCAGGGCTTAATTAGGGTTTATAAAGATCACTGGCAGTTGAAACAGAAATATTGTATTCTTCCTTTCCCCAATGACTTTCCCTTGTTCTTTTATGAGGGCCTTTAAAACTCATTTAAGTCTTGCAGAAGTTAATCAGAAAGATAGATACTAGCCATTCTCCAGGGGAATCTACTCCTCTGAGTTCTCCTCCTTTCCCCCAAATGCCTTGGGCTGCCATAGGCAGAGTTAGCTCCAAATTCTGTCCCTTCTCCTAATAGAGTTTTGAAAGGAAATTTTCTTAAACAAGAAGGTGATAGTAAAGACACACAAAGCTCAAGACATCTGCGCTCAGAGAATTTTAGCTGACTTAGGCCAAAGGATTAAAAAGTGAACTGTTTGGTAACTCCACACAGCGGAAAATGCTGACAAATGGTATCTCTGCACGGGAGATATTAACACTCTGACTGCGAGGGTGCAAAGTTGAACAGATGGCACTTCTAAATGCAAGACTCATATAATCTATTTCCACTAGTGTTTTTTGTAAACTTTTATTTTAAATTTGGTGCTAAGAACAACAAAAAAAAAGTGTGTTAATGGCACCATCCAGGGACAAACTTGCAGCAGCTTCTCTTTAAGAGCTCAATTCATGCACCTCTAATTTAGTCTGTGATTCTCATCTTCTTCCTGTTCTTAAGTTTTCCTGGGAACCAGCAAAGGTGAGACTTTGAGGGAACTAGGCTGTCTGGCCAGATAATAACTATACTAACGGTTGTACTAAAACAGGACCTCTGAGTCACTTTACGTCAAAATAAAAACCCGAATCATTCTCACTCTGGCCTGTCTGCCTTACTGTGTCTGCATATCCGCGCTGAGCATTTTATTGAGCTGCAACTATGGGCAAAAGGTGTGCAAAAATCTTACCATGGATTGTTTATTTTTTTTAAAGATAATGGGTTGACCAAGGCTTTGTTTAATTGTCAAAGCAAACTGTCAAAACATGTTCATCTTAAGTTAGCTGTTAAGTCTTGGGTGAGACTATAAAATAAGAATATTTTAGAGTGTTTAGAACCTACAAATTCCATCCCTCTGGTTATATAATATAATTATTTAATAGTTGTTTTCGTCATGTTGCTCACAGAACAGGTATTTGGGGAGCTGCATTTTTATGTTGACAAATGTACATGTCTAATCTTCTCAACCAAACCTTAAGAGCCCTCAGAGCAGAGGCTACATACTGCCTTGCATCCCCACTTCACCAGTTACAAAGACTGTATTAAGCACTCACTAATTGTGTGTCAATTGAGCTCTCTAGCCAAGTTTAAAATGAGAGTGGAAAGATCACAGTCAGATAACATACAAACATAAAAACTGTTTAGGAAAGTGAGTGTTGAAGAAAATCACTTTGTTAAAAAAAAAAAGCCTCATACTCAGTAAGCTCTGGGTCTCTTCCTGTTGGTACACTTGAGTGTCAGCTACAAGAACATCATCATTTCTACAGAAGAACTGGTGACCCCATAGGAGTTCGGATGCACACATCACCATCACTACTCTGCCCTGTGCTGGCCACAGACAAGCATGGCATCATTCTGACCCTCAGGTGCAAGGCACAGAAACTGGCACTAGATAATTTAATAATTACCCTGCAAAGGGTATTTGGCAAATCAGAGTATCTCTGGGAGACCCAGAAAATGTGTTTGGAGGTCAGGCGGCCAAGAACAAGCTTCAGATGATGCTGCAGAACTTGTCTGGTAGACACTGATGTGGCTGTCACAGGGCACAGACGCCATGATTTGCACCACAATGCCACCACGCCAGTACTGGATGTTAGATGCCCTCCCCAGAACCACTGCCATGGCAACCTCTGGAGGTTAGATGCAGCTGTCGTTGCTGTTTCCAAATTGTAGCCCCTGGGTAGAACCTGCTTCTGTGCTGCACGAGCTTTCGTTTGTTTGTTTTGAGACGGGGTCTTGCTCTGAAGCCCAGGCTGGAGTGCAGTGTGGCACGATCATGGCTGACCACAGCCTCGACCACCCAGGCTCAAGCAATCCTCCTGCTTCAGCTTCCTGAGTAGCTGGGACCATAGGTATATACCACCATGCCTGGCTATTTATTATTATTGTTATCATTATTATTATTCACAGAGACATGCTCTCGCTATGTGTCCCAGGCTGGTCTTGAGCTCCTGGGCTCAAGGAATTCTCCCACCTTGGGCTCCCAAACTACAGGGATTACAGGTGTAAGCCACCACATCAGGCCCGCACCAGCTTTTGATTGGAGACTGAGGGCTCCCTCTAGTCCTAATGGTGGAGATTAAGCCAAGTGTTGTGCCCTAAGTGCAAGAGAAGCTGGCAAACCAGTCTCTAGCATTTTTGGCCTCTACAAAAGGAAGGCTGTGTGTCATATGGGGCGTGCCTGCTTAAGGAGATGGTATTTTCCAGGGATAGGAAGAGGCTCAAATGCTGAGTAGATAACAATAATGACAAATGTTCACTGCAGTCACCATTTCATTAAATCTGGGGTTCTCTGCAGGACTGACTTTGTTCTTCAACAATCCATCGCTGTTAGCCACCATTCATTCCCTCACTACCTTGATGCTTTGTAATATCTGCTTACCTACCTATGCACTCATTAGCCCATAAGCTCCCTGAGGGCAACAATCCTGTCCCTTCACTGCTGTATTCTCAAAGCCCACCCCAGTCCCTGACACAGGGTTAATAAATGTTCCACTGATTCATAAAAGTTTGTGTCCTTGGAAGCTGGGCTCTAGGCAAGTTACAAAGAAGGGGCATTGGGGCAGTGGGAATGCCTCTAATCTGTTAAAATTTTTAAGCACCGGCTTCAGAGTACCTGTGAACCACAAGGAACCCTACACAAATGTTTGTGCGCGTGTGTATACGTGCATTTCTCTATGGAGAGAATCCGTTGATCACACCACTTTCTCAGAGGAAACAAGGGCCCCTAATACAGACAGCATCTATTTATGTTTGATGCGTGCTTAAAGGAATACAGGCTTGCTAGGAATACTTTGAAAACATAGCAAAATCCCACTGTAGGGTGTTTCTGTGGAACATAGCAGCATGTTCCTTTCTTTATTTACATTTTTAGAAAGATAAAAATGTCAGTATACTCGTGTTTATCAAAGTATAAAAATGTGGAGTCAATACAAGAAAAACGACTTAAAATGAAAGTTTGGATTCAACTTCCACTGTTAGCTGTGTATCTTGGATAACTGGTCAACCTCTCTAAACCTTGCCTTCTTTGTGGATAGATTAGGGGTGATTCTTACTTCGAATATTGCTGGAAAGATTAAATGAGATGGTTTGAGTAAGTGTTTGGCAAAGAGCTGGAGCTCAACACACAATATGTTTGCTCTCTATATCCAAAATTTCTGACAGCCAGACAGACAAGATTTCTAAGTTAAATTTACTCCAGCTTTAGAAAGATTTTACTGTATTGTTGTCTGTCTCTGATTTCAGTACTTGGGAATTTGATGTTGGGATTCAATTCTCCACTTTCAATGAGGCCTAAGAAACAGAGTGGCATGCCAATTGACAGAGGAAGAAGTGTGATTTGTCTTATGGCATCACTGAGATGTTGGCTACTGAAGGTCCTTAGAAAGCGAGTGTCCCTGGGGTTCCTGGCTGAATGTTAACAAAGAAACAACCTGGGCAGATCTGAAACACAAACTAGAAGGGCCAATGGGAGAAGCACTCTCCCCACCCCACTTCAGAGCAGAGGATCCTCAAATTCTCTCCTCCAGAGAGGTCCCTCCCATCCGTTCTTGTACCTTCCTCCTGACCAGCCCCCAACCTCTTTCCCTTGACCCAAATGGTCAACAGGTTCAAGAACCAGCCAGGGTTTTATAAGAAAGAAGAAAAATTATCTATAGTTTTGCCAGCTCAAATCATGACATATTCAATACTTTTGAAAAGTACTTTCATCAGAAAAGAGAAATAATAAAATGGCTAAAGGAGACTTAAAGTGAATCGTTCCTGTATCCATGTGGTATAGTAGAGGTCTCTCTACCTGTCAAACTGAGCTCCTAAAAATCCATGTGAAAAGAAACAGAACTGATCATGGCTTCACCACGCCTGCAAGAAAGACCACTACCGCCTTAGAGAGTAAGAGTAATTTATTCACAGTTACACAGCTTACTGGTGATGGAATCAGGCATCAAATCCCAGTGTTTGGCTCCCTGAGTTTAGCCACTATGCCATGCTGCCTTTGAGGCTCTAGAGTGAGCTTGGGATTCCCTAGAAAGAAGCTTCCCTTTGCTGGATGGTACCTATTGGAAAATCCCATCCTATCTGTTTGTTCCTCCATGATGGAACCCAGTGCTCAAGAAAAGAGTACTACAACCAGGAAACCTGAGTCTTCCTCTTGCCTAGGGCAGACCTCTCAAGTGTAGAAAGATTCCAAGGACACTCATCTGCCAGAGGGCCTCACCCATTGCCTGAATTCTGACTGGAAGACCAGTATCTGTGCCCTGCCAACCAAAAAGTTCTGGGTACAAAGTGGAAAGGAGAGTTTTGTGCTATGTGTAAGCTATCAGAAAAAAACCTATGAAGGCAGGATCGTTTATATTAACTAAGGAGATTAGGTTTTGAATTATTAAATTTGTTCATGTAACAGTTCTTAGGAAGTGATCCAAAACATAGCATACATATTATGATACAAGTGAGATGATCTGGAAAAGGGTTTTAGATGTTATTTTTCATCTTCAAAGAAAAAGTTACATTTCAAAATGTCTTTGAAGAAGACTTATTGTGGTTTTAAAAATCCAAGAATTTTTAGAGTTGGGAAGGTCCCTAATGCTTATCAACTTCAATGTTCCTCCCCACCCATATATCGCCCCCACCTTATGATGCCTGAGTTTCTCCTATGCACTCCCTCTGTCTTCAAGTCAGTCAAGGAACAAGCATTATTGTCTCCATTTAAGAGTGTTTTAGAAATCTTAAGCCCCACCTCAGACCTACTGATTGAGAATCGGCATTCAATCAGGTCCCTAGGTAATTCGTACATACATGAGAGCTAAAGCAGTGCACTGCTTCTCAGCCTTAATCACACATTTGAATCACCAGAGAAGCTTTCAGAAACTACTGAAGTATGAGCCCACCTTCAGTGATTATGGGTTAATCACGATAGGATGCATCTGAGCAAGGGGAGTTTTACTATTTATTTATTTAATTGTTTTATTTATTATTTCAGATTCAGGGGTATGTGTGCAGGTTTATTACATGGGTATATTGTGTGATGCCAAGGTTTGGGCTCCTAATGATCCTGTTGCCCAAGTAGCAAACCCAGTACCCAATAGGTAGTTTTTCAACCCCTGCCCTCCTCCCACCCTCTCTCCTTTTGGAGTCTCCAGTTTCTATTGTTCCCATCTGTGTGTCCATGTGTACCCAATGCTTAGCTCCCATTTATCAATGAGAACATGAGGTATTTGGTTTTCTGCTTCTGAATTAATTTGCTTAGGATAATGGGCTTTGGCTGCATGCATGTTACTGCAGAGAACATACTTTCATTCTTTTTTACGGCTGCGTAGTATTCCATGCTGTAGATAGAGCACATTTTCTTTACCACCGCTGACGGGCCTCTGGACTGATTCCATGTCTTTGCTATTGTGAATGGTGCTGCAATAAACATATGAATGCAGGTCTTTTTAAAACAATTTATTTTCCTTTGGGTACATACCCAGTAATGGGATTGCTGAATCAAATGGTAATTCTTAGTTCTTTGTGAAATCTCCAAACTGCTTTTCACAGGGGCTGAGCTAATTTGCATTCCCACAAACAGTGTATAATCATTCCCTTTTCTCCACAACCTCACCAACATCTGTTATTTTCTGACTTTTTAGTAATAGCCATTCTTGCTAATGTGAGATGGTATCTTATTGTGGATTTGATTTTCATTTATCTAATAATTAGTGTTTTGAGCATTTCTTCATATATGTGTTGGCTGCTCATATGTCTTCTTTTGAGAAGTGTCTATTCATGTCATTTGCCTACTTTTAATGAGGTTTTTTTTTTCTTGTTGATTTAAGTTCCTTAAAGAGTCTGGATATGAGACTTTTGTTGGATGCATAGTTGCAAATATTTTCTCCTATTCTGTACGTTGTCAGTTCACTATGTTGATTGTTTCTTTTGCTGTGCATAAGCTCTTTATTTTAATTAAGTCCCATTTGTCTATTTTTAATTTTGTTGCATTTGCTTTTGGGGTTATCATAAATTCTTTGCCTAGGCCAATGTCTAGATAAGTATTTCATAGGTATACTTCTGGGATTATTATGGCTTGAGGTCTTACATTTAAGTCTTTAATCCATCTTGAGTTAATTCTTGTATATGGTGAGAGGTAAGGGTCCAATTTCATTCTTCTGTGTATGGTTAGCCAGTTTTCCCAGCACAATTTATTAAAAAGGGTATTATCCTTTTCCCATTGTTTATTTTTGTTAATTTTGTCGAAGATAAGTTGGTTGTAGGTGTGCGGCTTTATTTCTGGGTTCTCTACTTTGTTCCATTGGTCTATATGTCTATTTTTGTACCAGTACCATGCTGTTTTGGTTACTGTAGCCTTGTGGTATAATTTGAAGTCAGGCAATGTGATGCCTCCAGCTTTGTTCTTTTGCTTAGAATTGCCTTCATCTATTCAGGCTCTTTTTTGGTTCCATATGAATTTTAGAATAATTTTTTTCTAATTCTCTGAAAAATGACATTGGTAATTTGACAGGAAAAGCATTGAATCTGTAGATTGCTTTGGGCAGTATGAACATTTTAATAATATTTATTCTTCCAACCCTAGAGCAGGGAATGCTTTTCCATTTGTGTTGTCTATGATTTCTTTCAATAGTCTCTTGTAGTTCTCCTCATAGTCGTGTTTAATCTCCTTGGTTAGATGTATTTCTAGGTACTTTTTTTGTATGGCTATTGTTAATGGGATTGAGTTCTTGATTTGATTCTCAGCTTGAATGCTATTGGTGTAGAGAAATACTACTGACTTTTATACATTCATTGTGTATCCTGAGACTTTGTTGAAGTCATTTATCAGGTCGAGGAGTCTTCTGAGAAAATCTTTACGGTTTTCTAGGTATAGGATCATATCGTCAGTGAAGAGAAATAATTTGACTTTCTCATTTCCTATTTGGATGACTTTTATTTCTTTCTCTTCCCTGATTGCTCTGACTAGGACTTCTAGTACTATGTTGAATAGGAATGATGAGAGTGGACATCTTGTCTTATTCCAGCTTTTAGAGAGGAATGCTTCCAGCTTCTGCTTATTCAGTATGATTTGGGCTGTGGGTTTGTCATAAATGGCTCTTATTATTTTGAGGTATGTTTCTTTGATGCCTAGTTTGCTGAGTTCTTTTTTATCATTAAGAAACGTTGGATTTTATCAAATGTTCTTTCTGCTTCTATTGAGATGATCATAAGATTTTTGTTTTTAATTCTGTTTATGTGGTAAAACACATTTATTAATTTGCATATGTGGAACCATATTTGCATCCCAGGAATAAAGCCCACTTGATCATGGTGAATTAACTTTTTGATGTGCTGCTGGATTCAGTTTGCTAGCATTTTGCTGGGAATTTTTGCAGCTATATTCATCAGTGATATTGGCCTATAGTTTCCTTTTTTTGTTGTGTCTTTGCCAGATTTTGGTATCAGGATGATACTGGTTTTGTAGAATATTGTAGGAAGGAGTGTCTTCTCTTCAATTTTTGAAATAATTTCAGTAGCACTAGTACCAGCTCTTCTTTGTATGTCTGGTAGAATTTGGCTGTAAATCCATCCTATTCAAGGCTTTTTTTTTTTTTTGGTTGGTATGTTTTTTAAAAAAATACTGATTCAATTTCATTACACATTATTGGCCTGTTCAGGATTTATGTTTCTTCTTAGTCCAATCCTGGGAGATGGTGTATTTCCAAGAATTCATCCAGTTCCTCTAGATTTTCTAGTTTGTTTGCATAGAGATGTTCATAGTAGTGTCTGAGGGTCTTTTATATTAATGTGGGACTGGTTGTAATGTCACCTTTGTCATTTCTGACTGTGATTATTTGCATGTCTTCCTTTTTTCTTTGTTAATGTAGCTAGTAGTCTCTCAATTTTTTCTTTCAAAAAACCAAATTTTCATTTTGTTCATCTTTTGTATGATTGTTCTGAGACTCATTTTCACTTAGTTCTGCTCTGATTTTAGTTATTTCTTTTCTTTTGCTAGCTTTGGGTGTAATTTGTTCTTGTTTTTATAGTTCCTTTAGGTATGAGATTAGGTGGCTAATTTGAGATTGTTCTATCTTCTTGATGTGAACAGTTAGCACTATAAACTTTTAACACTACTTTTGCTACATCCCAGAGGTTTTGGTATGTTGTATCTCTATTTTCATTTGTTCAAAATATTTTTTGATTTCTGTCTTAATTTCATTGTTTACCCAAAACTCATTCAGGAGTAGGTTGTTTAGTTTCCATGTATTTGTGTGGTTTTGATACTTTTGGTATTTATTTCCATTTTTATTGCAGTGTGGTCAGAGATGAGAGCAAGGGGAGTTTCAAATGCTTCCCAGGGGATTCTAATATGCAACAACATTTGAAAGCCTTTGCTTCTTTAGCATATTCAACAAGTGGTTGCCCTGACTTTTAAAAAATCTATTCAGAGACTGTCAAAGCCACCTATCCCATTGTGATTGTAAAGTGCCACTTGATGCCAAATTTGAAGAACTGCCTCTATGTAATGTGTACACTCCTGGTGTTGTTTCTGTCCTTAGAGGCCTTACGGAAAATGCCAAATCCCTGCTGAGGTGACTAACTCATCTGACTTGCTCAGGACCTTCTTGACTTTAGTACTCAAGATCCCAAGTCCTAGAAAACCCCTCAGTCCTGGGCAAACTGAGATAGTTAGGATAACGTCACCCTTCCAGGTATTTTCTTCCACAGACTAAGTATAAATGTTTTTCTTCATTGCATTCACTGTTCCTTAAATTTCTAGGGAAACACCTAGATCTGTTGTCCTGCAATACTGCGTCTATTAACACAACCTAGAATGGCATTGAACCCTTAGGTTACGAGGTCAGAAAGGAATTATGATCACAAAATAAACTGGCCTTTGCAGAGCTTCCTTTTTAAAAAATTGATTTTAAGAGATTCTTCTTTGAAAATTAACTATTACCTGCTGGGAGCAGTGGCTCACGCCTGTAATCACAGCACTTTGGGAGGCAGAGGCGGGCAGATCACCTGAGGTCTGTTGTTCAAGACCAGCCTGGTCAACATGGTGAAACCCCCTTTCTACTAAAAATACAAAATTAACTGGGTGTGGTGGAGGGCGCCTGTAATCCCACCTACTTGGGAGGCTGAGACAGGATAATCACTTGAACCTGGGAGGCAGAGGTTGCAGTGAGCCGAGATTGTGCCACTGCACTAAAGCCTGGGCAAAAACAGCGAAATTCTGTCTCAAAAAAAAAAAAAAAAAAAAAAGAAAAGAAAGAAAGAAAACAAAAAAAGGAAAATTAACTATTATCAAATCTCTTTTCTATAATATGTTTCTGTTATTTTCACAAATTTTAGGTGCCAAATTCTATGCATATTCATCATTTTGTTTCCCTATCATCTTCCAATGCAATCATTGGCCATAATTAAATTACCAAGAAAGCACAATAAATTATAAAATGAACTTTTGAAACGAAAAATAATCAACTGCAGAAGTCTTCAAGGTAATTATCTTAGTTTAAATTAATTTTTAAAATAATCCTAATAAATGTGTTTATTGCAATGTTACTTGAGATTGTGAAGAAAATTGGAAATAATGTAAATGTACAATAGTAAGGGATAAGTAAGTTATGGACTAGTCACTTGATAAAATGTTAGTCTAAAATTTAAAAATATGATTATAATGACTACGTAGCAGCATAGAAATAATATTAAATGAAGCAAAACTAAATTAAGTAAAGCAAAATCCATTCTTGATTACATGTATTAAAATCACAATTTCATGTGGATGGAGATTTAAAGGAAACATTTTACGCCATATCACAGAGGGTGGTACAAGTGCTGCTGACTTTATCCTTTTTTAAAATTAGGTTTCTGTTAATGTCGTCAAACTAAAATAATGACAGAGAGGGAGGCTCTCAAAAAAAGTATATTTGGGAATATGCAGGGGATAATAATTTTGCAATTTTGAGACATGCATGTTATGGTGGATCACTGGCATATATGGAGAGGTTGGAGCAAGAGGAAACTTCTAAAGGTAAAGAGAAGAAATCCACATAAGCTGCTTTGAAACAAAGTTCATTGGTCACAGAAGCTCATTGCTGGAGTTGGTATTAGCTCACTGGTAGATAGTAGGGCGGCTTATCTGGAATGCTATAATCTTGAGGAATTTATGGTGGTAAGTTATGTCACACGGTACATGTAGGGCATGCAGGACATGTGGGGTTTGTGGAATGTGCAGGGATTTGTTGTGATAAGGAAAGTCTCAGGCATGCGTGTGAGGTGTGTGAACTGGGGATATGAATTGGGGTATGAACCACATCAATGTTAAAGGAGAGCAGATGGAAATCTAGGCAGCCCCACTTCTGGCTCTAAGCATCAAGCAGGGCCCCTCACTGGGCAGGCTCCTTTGATGCCCACTTAACTCCATTTTGTTAGGGTTTTGACATAAGTGACTTCATTTTGGTACTGGCAACTTTCACAATATTATTAGTATGAGAGAAAAAATGTATGCTCCCAAGCCTTGGTAATTATTTTTAATTCATTTGATCTTGTTTAATGCAACATTTCTATCCAAGAAAGATGGCAGAGGGGAGTGATTGCGAGCATGCACTTAACAGCTAACACCAACATCTCTGTCTCTCAGCTTCCTCTTCTGGGAAATGGGGAAAATACAAGCTACCTCATAGTGTTGTGTTATACTATGTGTACACACACACACACACACACCCACACACACATAGTATCCCTATTCTGAAAATTCAAAATTTGAAATGCTCCAAACCCAAAACCTTTTGAGCACCAACATAATGCTCAAAGGAAATGCTCACTGGAGCATTTTGGATTTCAGATTAGGGATGCTTAGCCAGTAAGTGTAATGCAAATATTCCCAAATCTAAACCAATCCAAAATCTGAAATACTTCAGGGCCCAAACATTTTGGAAAAGGGACACTCAACTTGTGTATCTATCTAATTGTAATAGACAGAGTAGCTATAGATATATAGATATAGGTATTGATAGATGTAGAGTGTGTGCATGATTGACTTCTCGGTGTGTCTATTGTTGTGTGAGTCTCTATGTGTATGAATGTGCACACACACCTGTCTAAAGTTATCCATGCACTTGTGGATGGGACTTGAGAATCATCTACCAAATCCTTTCCTTTTACCAAGGAGGACATTGTGGCCCAGAACTAGAGTGTGATCTACATCAGATCATAGCATTAAAGCTGAGCAAATGGGAATCTGGGCAGCCCCACTCCTGACCCTGAGCACCAAGCAGGGCCCATCACTGGACAGCGGCCTAGTGGTTGGGAGGGTAGGCTCCACGCTGAGATTGCCCAGCCTTGAGTCTTGGCTTTTCTGCTCCAAGCAGGTGGCTAAGCCTCGCTACTCCTCCTTCTCTTCACATGAGGACTGAGAACAAGAATGCCCATCTCATGCTTACTGTGAATATAAAAAATGAGATAATGCATAGTGCCTAACAGATAATGAGAGCCAACGAATGTCTGTTGTGATCAGAAAGTTTCCAAGGGAATCCAACCCACCAATGTCTTACCAACTAGAGAAAAAGCAAAAAAAGTGTAGATTGTCCTTATGTTTAATCTCAAAGAAATGAAGAGCAGTAACACTTATTAAATGCCTCTTAATGTGTACATAACTTTACATGGGCAATCTCAGTTAATTCCTAAAACTAGGAAAGGTACAGTATTAGGCTAGGCAGGCACAGTATTATTATTCTCATTTTACAGATGAGGAAAATGAGCCTAAGAAAAATTAACTATTCAATGGAAATTTATAACAGAAGACATAAAAATAGTTAATGAACATGTAATTAAACCTACTAATAATCAATGAGCTGTATATAAATTACCAATGAGATAATACTTTTCATACACCTATTTTTTTCCTTATCATTTTTGAGTAAGATTACTCAAGCTTGTATGGCTGGAGTGAAGTGCTGGTAAGAAAGTAATCTTGTACAACTTTTCTGGAGAGCAATTTGGCAAGGTGATTCATGAGCTTGAAATTCATGTTCATGCCATTTGGCACACTATTTGAACATATTAAAATCTATTTTAAGGAAATCATCCAAAATGTAAATAAAGATTGATGCAAAAAGATGTTCATCACAGTGTTATTTATAATAGCAAAAAAAGCAACCATGTAAATGACCAATGTCAGACTAAGGTTAAATATATTACACATAATGTACAATTATATTAATGTAACTGTTTAATATGATGTTTATGAAGGCCTGGAAAATGCTGATATAATGACATTAAGTGGAAAGCAAAGTACAAAATTATAAATGCAGTGTTACCTCAATCACATTTTAAAAATCAGGGAAAATTGAATGATAATATACTTACATATTATAGTCATTAAACTGAATGATTCCTTTCTTTCTGCTTCATACTTTTCTTTATCTTCATTCATTTAATGTGTATTAATTTAGAATTAGAAAAGGTGAAATGAATATTGTCTGAGACAACACATAATGCAAGACAGAGCCTAGATGTAAAGCAGCCCATCAGACTCTGAAGTTACATTTATTCTACCTCATCAGGGGCCACAAACTCAGAAGTTACATGGCCCGTCGAGTAAGGTTAATGAGCCAAGAGAGTAGGCTGTCAGTATGACAGAAACAGATATTTTTCTCTCTGAGTAGTAAATTTGGGGTACTAATATCTTTTCCCAGAATGACACTTTACAGGTTATATTATGTAACATATAAGTAAAGTTAGAATAAGGTTGAGCTCTGTATATCTAGAAAGACAGATGCTTGGTAAAATTCTAGGGGAAAAAAGTGAACATTCTTGCAAAACTGTTCACAAGACTATAATTAAATGCCTAACCCAGCATAAAAATGTTATTCTCCTGGGAAAATCTCACCTTCTACTTAGGCACCTGCTTTCCCAATTTTTGTTTTGAGTTCTAATTAAGGAGTTAGAATGGATTCCTTTCCCCCAGTGTGTAACAATGAGGACCTAATGGGTAGGCAGCTTTTTCTGTAACAGGAGAATGTCTTTGTCTATTTTTCATAGTAAATCTCAATTCACTGGCAGAGCACTTTGCAAACATTTTGTACACTGCAGTATTTAGGTGTTTTCCAAGATTAATTGTTTGCTAATATCCCAAATTACCCTCTGTAGGTACAGGCGGTTGTTTTTCTTCCTTTGGCATAGTCCTTTTATTTTGACAAGAATGTGACAAAGGATTAATTGGACCCATTTATTCTTCAAATGTTTGACTCTCAGGGAATTTGCTAGTTCTACTTCTAATCAAGAGCTAAACTGGCAAGTGGGTAGTTAGCAAAGTTGGCTGCACATCTGCAAATATCAAATGTCTGTGAACAAGACTAAGAAGTCTCTCTCTCCTTTCTGGTCAGATGGTTTCATTTAAGATCCAAAGGGTCAAGGGTCACAGCATGACCTCATCAAATTAGACCCAACTGAGAGAGGTGTTTAGCACAACAGAAAGGAAATAATCTGAAGGACATTAAATGCAAATGAAATTGCCATCTGCAAACTTCAAAAAGCACCTGATCTAAAAAAATAAATCTCCTGCTTAAAGCTGAAACCTTGCCTCCTTTTCCCCTCCAGAGTGGACACAGAAGTTTGTTCTCATAGCTGCCTGACAATCACTCAACTTGCCAAAGTCCATTTGCATTTAAAATCCCCTCCTGACTTTTGCAAGTTAAAAAAATTGACAATGATCTCCTCAAAACACGAAGAGGAAAGTTCAAGCATGGATATTACTCCTTTGCTTCTTGTGCTTGGCTGGCCAAATTGGTCACAGAAACCTGTGATTTCCAAAACTAGAAGCCAATCACTTTGGGGCAGGTTTGCATGAACATGGATGGGAAATTCCATGGTGTGGAGTTATGAGATGAAGGTCCCAAGGGTGACGGGAATTGTAGTTTCTGTTTTATTTATTCAGAATAAAAGTTTTTACATGCCAGGGACCGAGCCAGGCCCTGGAGATACACTGCTAAGCCCGCCAAACATGTTCCCTGTCCTTGAGGAACTCAAAGACAAATAAACAAGTAATTGCCTTAAAGTGAAATAAATGCTCAGAAAGTGTGGTGCACAACAGTGGTCACTCTGGAATACCCAGGCAGCACTCATGTGGTCTTGTCCTGCCCAGATCCAACCCAGATAGAAAGGAGAACAAGGCAGGTGGTAGCACGTGGCAGTATCTGAACCCTTGCTCTTCTCTGGGGTGCTGGAGTAAGACCCTTGGGGGACACTGTTGTCGGATCCATCAACCCTGCGACCAGGCAAGAGTGGGACACTTCACCTATCTGACCCTTGTTTCCTTATCTGACTAAAAACAAAGGCTGCCAGGTAGAAGTGGAACTATTCTGTTGGTGTAAGGAGTTTCTAATAACATAAACTTCGGGCAGAATTCGACAAGCTGCTTTCTGAGAGGGTGAGATTCTCCCTCACAGACTCTGTTCCAGAAAGGGGTGAAAAACCACTAGCTAGAGATACTGGTGGGCAAATAGGGGTGGAGGAGTTGATGACCTTTAAAGCAAGTTCCAGCTCCAGCATCATAGAAGACCAAGAGAGGTTTATTTTCAGTTGTAAGTCTCTCTGATTCTATTCATTTGAGTGAAAAATCACAGTGAACATTTGGCTCACGTTATATTATTGAAAAACTCTCATTTGCCCAAAAATATCAGTTGGATGGTGCTTCTTGGAGTCATTCAAGGCTAAGACCCTGAGTAGCTTAAAGCAAGCACCCTCTTTGACAAAATTTAAGTTTCCTAAAAAGACTGTGTATAATAACTTCTTCAGATGGCCATCAATGCCCTTTACAGAACCTGTGATCAGTAAACCACTTGTGATCTTCATCAAGGTCTGTGCGATTTCTCCTGATGATGTATGGGGTTTGTCTTTGTGGCGCTCTTGTTTGTGGCTCATGAATAATAGCTTGTGTCATACACAGCAGTGGAAACTGGGAGATTTTGCACACTCTGCCACTTGCTGTTTTATTTTGGACAAGTTCCTTAAGGTTTCTGAGATTTAGCTTTATATTTATAAATGAGGACTGTAAGAAAATGACCTACAAGGATTTTATACACTGTAAAGAACTATGGAAATGAAAGGGGCTACCACTGTCGTTTAACTGTGTTGGACACCAGGTATCCCATGAATGATGATGAAGAAATGTTAGGAATGGAAACAGGGATCTTCCCGCATCATGACTCTTAGGGGTCTTTTTGTTGCCAACATGAACCGAGGAATGAACTATGGGCAAATATTACTTCAGAGATAATAATTAGTTTGCAGTTCTGCTTCCAGTTTTCCAAGACTGTATAGGAGGCAAGTAGAGATCATAGCTCATGAGAAAAAGTAAAATTTTAAAAAGTAAATTTATTATCCTGAATAGTATCTTGTTTATCCATTGACTAGGGTCCACATCCATTACATGCAAGAATTCCTTGCTCTGAACTTGTTAATTTATCCTGTGAAAGCATCTGGGAGTCAGGAAGAGAGGGGCCAGTAACTTCAGAGGATGTGAGAGGTGGCAGTGGGGTTGGGGCATTCATTTGATGATGCAGAGTCAACAGTTTTGGGTACCTGGGATACTGGGCTTAGTGCAGCAGCTTTCTCTAAGACCCATGGAGACACAAGCAACCGTGCATGCTGTAGAGGCACATGGAACAGTGGAGTGGAAAGTGGAAGAGAGGGCAGTGGAGAGGAGCAGAGGGGAGTAGAAGGAGGTGCGGACTAAGAGCAAACTGGACCTGGTGGCTCCTGGTTCTACCATTGTCTGTTGGCAGCCAGGTTTCAGGAAGTCAAGGGGCTCAGTTCACTCATCAAAGCAAGAAAAGAACTGAACCATGTACCCTCGAAAATCTTGGCAATGATGTAGCAGAAATTTTGCAGGATTTGGCAGTGGAAAGTCCCATCTTGTAAAATATACCAGTAAAACCTATCTCATAGGGTTGTAGAGAGGATTAAATGAGAGAATCAAGACGGAAATCCTTAGTAAAGTGCTACATCAGCGTCATCAACTGGTTTACGGCTCCAGAAGTGAAAGGAAAAGAATGAAGATGGAGAAAATATGCACTGAAGAAGATAAATGGTTTTTCTCCAGCAAAGATGAATCTGAAATATTAATGGCTAATGCTGGCTTCCCTGGAGCTAATGCACTATATTCAATATTTTTCACCACTGAGTATTTTTTAATGCATCAATAGGTAAGAGAAGCCAGACAGAAACATTTAGATCCTGGACAAACAATAAGGGAACTGGACATTCACGATGGTGTTTTGGCCTATGTGGATGGAATATGGAAATTCATCTTGTATTGCAGGGATCCAGAAACTTCTTGGACCCAGTGGTGATATAGGATAACTTCATCAACTTGGTGCTTGCTAAGAAAGGAGAAGGAGGATTTGGGCATGAGGCCTAACTGTCATCTTCTTGGGTTTGGGGATGATGACACCTCATCGATCTTGTGTCATTTCACAAAATGGCCAATCGCCTCCCTGCCTTGGAATTGGGTCAGGGAGCAGCCGTCCAAAGAGGCATTTGTTAACAGTGAAGAAGCAGTCAGCGCAGGTAGCAGGGGATTTATGCATTTGAGCCCAGGAACGCTGGCTGTGGGGGCGCACATCTGGCCACAAGATGCTCTCTGGCTGCCTTTTGGATGAAGAGGCTTGGTCAAAGGAGGTCATGGCAGGTTCAGTTGGATTGCAAATGGGGGGGCTACGGTGAAAGTAAACAAGCCGCTCTTCTGACTTCAAGCTTCTCCCGAACAAGGAGAAAAGAGGTGCGCTTGTGTGTATTTGCAAGATCACTGAACTATTTTTAAGCATTTGGAAACTCAAAGCTGACAAATCTCTCATCAGTCAATATTGAAAGTTTTGTGTGAGAACAACGACAATTAAAAAGCTACCCAAATAAAAAAAAAACTGTTCTAAAGTAATTACAAAAGGGGTTAAAGAAAAAAATACGTCCTTATGTGCTATTGGTTCTGCAAAGTAAGTCAACACTCTAGTCTACAGAATTCTTACACCATAACTTTTTCTGTTTTCCTCGACTAATTTTTAAAAATTATATTAATAAAAGATTTTCATGCATTTAATAAGGTTTCTTTCATTTGGTTTTATTCTTTCTGTTTTAAATTCAATATTATAAACTAGTAGTCAAGAGTATGAATAATAAAGACAGGAATTAAATTGATCACTCTGCAACTCTTCAAGTAGAAGGAAAGACATCCCCCAAAATGGTCAATGACTTGATTTGGGATTGAAGTTCCAAGGAAATCATTTATTTAATAAAATTTTTGCAGCAGTCACCAGTCTTAATGCCATATTAAAGAAGAAAAATGTGTTCAGCAACAAGACTTTTTCCCATGTGCTTTAAGTTTTGAAAATACTGCCACGGAGATATCTTGATTTTGCATTCACTGGGCTTCACAGTTTGGGGACCCGTTTTTATATTCATTTTCTGGTGTAAAAAGTATACACCATGAGGGCCATATAAATCCACATGTGACTTCATTTTGACTTCTCATGGGGGACTCCCTCCAAACCCCATCCAGTGCCCCAGATAAAAAGACATGTCCTTGTTTCTTTTCTTCTAAGAACAAGATCCTTGCCTTCTAAAATTCCTTCCAAAGGTCTTAATTTCTAGCTCCTGACCCTGCTCGGGCCTTAAAACCCAAGGCCCCAGCTGTTAGGGCCTCTGTCTGGGTCCATGACCCTACAGCAGCCTCTCCACAGCTGGCAAACTTCTGCACTTGCTTTGCAAGTTTGCTATCAATTTCTGGCATGCAGAGATTTTCCTTTCTTTCTTTCAAGCTCAGCTATACATTTTTCAGTTTGTTAGATTGTTTTAATTTGTTTGCATTTTGCCCTGAATTTCAAGGGAATTGTAACAGACGGAGAGTTTCACATTGGCTCAGATCACTGAGTTGTTAAAACTAGAATCCCACAATAATGTTGATAAAATTCACTCTTCCAAAAGTTTCTTCAGATGGGTTTCTCATGAAATTGATTCGTATAATGTCACCTTATAATGCCATGTCTCTTTCTGTCACATGAATAATAATGTATTCTTGAAATTGGCCAGGCCTGATGGTGTCAGAGGAAGAATGTTGAAGAGGAGAAAGGGGTGAAGTATTACTCCTGCCCCTTCCTAGCCGTGTGACCTGGGACAAGCCACTGACCTCCATCTATTTGGTGGAGACAATAATGTAAGCTCCTCACAAATATGTGGGGGTATTAGAAAATTCAAAGACTGTTACTTCTTGTTTGGTTTTCACCAGTGGCCTTACCAGGGTTCCTGGCTAGGAAGCATGATGAGTCTAGAAGATCTACTTGTTTTGAGAACTGTAAAGATGAGAGTTATTCTGCAACATACAAGGAGTTTTTAGGGCAGAAAAAAATCAATGTTCCCCTGGTATTTCTTGTACAGAAGTGTGGTTTTCTATGCTCACTATGAATTTGTGCAACACTTATCTCTCATGCCATGTAGGAATTAAGTCATCAAATGGAACCCCTATCCTAGGTCCACCCAGACAGATACCTGTATGCTCCATGCATAATTTCAGCCTGATTCATTTTCTCTTCTTTCTTTTTTCTTTCTTTCTCTCTCTTTTCTTTTTCTTTTCTTTTTTTTTTTTGAGACAGGGTCTCACTCTGTCGCCCAGGCTGGTGTACAGTGGCACAATCTCGGCTCAATGCAACCTCTGTCTCCTGGGTTCAAGAGATTTTCCTGCCTCAGCCCCCTGAGTAGCTGGGATTACAGGTGTGCACCACCATGCCTGGCTAATTTTTGTATTTTTAGTAGAGATGGGGTTTCACCATGTTGACCAGGCTGGTCTCAAACTCCTGACTTCAAGTGATCTGTCCACCTCAGCCTCCAAAAGTGCTACGATTACAGGTGTGAGCCACCATGCCCAGCTCTGATGCATTTTCACTCCAAATAGTCCCCCTTGACCCTCCTTCATCAAGCTGGATGTGTGTTTGGAAGCAAAAACATTTTGTGTCAGAGTATAAAGCACATTGTTAATAAAGACAAAAGTACAATACAACCAAAGTGTAGGACCCAGAGTCAGAGCTTGGGATGCCAGAAAGAGTTGATCTCATCCACTTCCCCACACATGGAAGAGGAAGTGGGAACGTTTTCATACCATTGTTGTGTTTTCTTTTCTTAGGTGAACTTAAGAGAAAATGCCTTGGTTACCCAAGATTTTGGTCCAAGAGTAGAAAGTCTTCAGATACCTTCTAAGGAATCTTTCTATCTGGAAGAAGAGAAGTGTGGGAGAAGTGTTATCTTACTGAGAAAGACCCACTGGCTGGGCCATTCCAGGAGGGACAGTAGACCCCAGAAAAAGAAAGGGCCCATCCAGATTGCTGCGAATGCTTCAAATACATTCATGCTCTCAGAAAATATAGATAATTGTCATTTTCTTCTTCCATGCACTGTTTTATGTTTTCTAAATCTCCCAAAGTTAAGCAAGTATTAAGAAAAACATTGAAATGGAGATAATGCAATAAGAACATAATCATTGTTGTCTATAATTTTAAACAACTCTTTAAAGAGACATTTGATTGAATGTCACTAAGTAAACATACAAATATGTAAACTTTCAAAATCTCTTATTAGGTCCTGAATGATAGATTTTCATCACAAAGATATATGAAATTTTTAAGCTCAAATAATTTATGTGTTTTAATTTAAGACATCTGCTTTTCATTTGACTAGTTTAAATACCTTCTGTACAATATTTAGATTCTTTATTTTTTTTACTCAGCATCATTTTTGTTTGACCATCCTTTCAGTTTGAGAAATTTTAAAAGTCCCAATACATTGAATACATAAATCATTTTTTAAAAAATACAAATTGACAACTCTGTCTTATCACACCACATTATTCCCCAAGCTGCAGGGTTAAGTTCTCAAAAGAGGTCATTCCTCATGTTCGTAAAATTGTTTTTGTCCTTGACAACAGAAGGAGAAAAGGAGACCAGTTCACAAAGTTACGTTTCCTTCCTTTGTGGCTCTTCGAGCATTTGCTCTACCTTTCCAGATTCAAGCACTTCTACTGAGGGCAATAACATTTAACCAACATGTGCAAGCCTCCACTAGGTACAAAGTGCTATTCTAGCTAACGTGGCGGATTATAAATAAGACATAGTTAAATCATCGAGGAGTTTATGATTTACTAAGGGAGACAGAGATGTAACTAATTCATCTGATTAAGGCAATATGTAGTAAGTGCCTTGATAAGGTGACAAAGAAAAATGGGATTGCAGTTCAAGAAAACATGAATTCTAAGTATGGAAGGAGGAGTGAAGGAGGGGGAAGTCATCCAGGCCAGGGTTTGAAGGGTAACTGGTAGGAGATGTGCACTCCAAAATGAAAGGCTATATAATGAGAAGAAAGAACTAAGCTGAGAGAGACAAGAAAATTTACAGCAGGTACAAGGAATGGCAAGAAGACTGTGTGGTTGGCTTGTGGAGGTAGGTTTAGGAAGGTTGCAGTGAAAGATAAAATTGGAAAGAAACTTTGAGTCAGACTCCGAAGAGACAGAAATAGCATATTAGAAGGTTTGAAGGTTTTTTTAGATGATGGCAGAAGATGGGCATTGAAGGTTTTTAAGCATGAAAATTACATGATCAGATCTGCACTTAAGGACAATAGCTCTGGCCAACAGTCAGGGAAATGCGTTAGAGGAAGAACACATCGGAGACCAGTTAAGAGGATATTGCAATGGTCCAAGTAAAACTTTAAAAATGACCTGAATTAAGACAGCAGTAGAGAACACGGGAGAAAAGGAATAGCTGTTTCAGAACCTTGAAGAAGATGGATGGATAACTTAGAGACCCATTAGATGCTAGAGAACGAGAGATCATAGATGAACCCCAGCTTTTATACTTCAGGAACCAGAATGGTGGTTTAACTATCATCAACTTTAATAATTGGAATAACTGAGGCTACTAAGGAAAACTTCTAAATCTTGGAAATAAGCTTCAGAAATTACTGCATGCCTTTTTAATGTACTATTGGAGTATTGTGTCACAATATTGGACTCTAAGGAAATGTAACTTTGTTTGCCTTACTATTACTGTTGACTAGGACTCAGAATCAGTAAGGTTATGTTAATTTATAGACTTTTATAAGTTGCAAATGAATTTTGTATGGTACAGACACACAGGATTTCTGTCCAGTAGAAAATAGAAACCTAAAGGTAATGATTACATCGACCTGTGGGACATTAAACAATTTTACATCTGATTTAGCACTCTTAGGCCAGCATTCTTTTTTCATACCCTCTTAGAACCTGATTTGCCATTCTACTGGTTCCCTCATTAATGATTTGAATAAATACTTGACATATGCTCACTCTATACTATATATATTTTATTATAAATGTTTTTAACCTCTTGGTAATTATATATTGATAGGGCCTGAAACCAGTAATATGGAAATACCAATGCTTTCCTTGCAGTAGTAGGCAAATCAATATATTAAAAATTGTCCCAAAAGAGGATTTTAACAACCAGGAGACACTAAAGTATGTTTTGATTGAGAAGACAATGTATCCTAAATATTTAGTTGTCCAAAACCCTATACAAGGCTCACTAAAAATATTTCCCATTAGCACAATTTACTACCTTCTGATAATATTGCAATGATGGTAGCTATGTCTTTGCCCACATTCTTAATTATTTAAATAGATAATTTATTTAATTAAATAATTATTTCTTAGATATTAAATATTATTTACTTAAATAATTAAGGACAGATTACCAGGATAGGATTGTCTATTCTAGGGATATGCACATTTTTCTAAGGCTTTTTATATGAACTATCTAATTCTACTGTAATCTATATTTCTACCAAATGGTGTATGTGAATATTCATATCCCTAAACAACTAGCATCAACTAGCATTATCTTTTCTTTGTTTAATCTATAGCAATTGAATAACAGAATAATAGTTTTAAGATGTCTCAGCTGACAGAGAAAACCTCAGCCCCTCCAAGCCCGTTGTTTAAAAGCACGTAAAATATATCATCATAAAACGAATAAATGCATAACCAAGCCAGAAATTAGTCAAGGAAAGCACCTGGAAGCCAACTTCTCCAAATAGCAGCACTGAGTGAAAGCAGAAGCAGGGGAGCTCATGGGAATGGGAGATGGGCCTGGGTGGGGAGGGGCTCCAGAGTCCCCACCAGAAGGTAAGGGTAGGGTATAGTTCCCCATCACGCCCAGATATTGAATGATGCTGTGTGCATAAAGCCAGGAGAAAGAAAGAGTAGCCAGTTCCTTGTCAACTATGTGGGACTGTAAGTGGGAAAATGAGTCATCTCCAGGAACTACAACAGGACTATACCACATACCAATGTGGTGTCAGACTCCATATACTCATTTGGTACAATAATTCAAAACTGAAAATTTAATTTAAAAAGTGACTCTAGAGCAACAAAGTCTATGGGTAGCTACAGAAATAAAAGCTAAACCACTGTGTGAGGATAGTTTTACAAAATAGTAATGAGACTTCCAGGAAAACAACCACTACTGGCCGGGTGCAGTAGCTGACGCCTGTAATCCCAACACTTTGGAAGGCCGAGGTGGGCGGATCACCTGAGGTCAGGAGTTCAAGACCAGCCTTGCCAACCCCATCTCTACAAAAATACAAAAATTAGCTGGGCATGGTGGTAGGCACCTGTAATCCCAGATACTCAGGAGACTGAGGTGGGAGAATCGCTTGAACCCAGGAGGTGGAGGTTGCAATAAGCCAAGATCATGCCACTGCACTCCAGCCTGGGTGACAGAGCGAGACTCCATCTCAAAAACAAACAAACAAACAAACACTACTAAAGATGATTTCACAACAGAAAATTACAAACCACATGGGGAAATAAACCACGATGGAGGAAGAGGAGACCACATAACCATGGGAATTATGCACTCCAAATACTGGATATAAAATAATAATTTGAAATAATCTTGAGACTATCCAAGGAGTTAAGGAAGTCAAAGAAGCCATAAGATATAAGCAGAGCACTATTGAGAGAGACAGAGAGAGACAGAGAGAGAGAGAGAGAGAGACAGAGAGTCAGAGACAGAGAGATAGAGAGAAGGCAGGTTTGAAAATAACCAAAAATGGGCCGGGCATGGGAGCTCACACCTGTAACCCCAGCACTTTGGGAGGCTGAGGCGGGTGGATCATGAGGTCAGGAATTCAAGACCAGCCTGGCCAAGATGGTGAAACCCCATCTCTACTAAAAATACAAAAAATTAGCCAGGAGTGGTGGCAGGCATCTGTAATCACAGCTACTCGGGAGACTGAGGCAGAGAATTGCTTGAACCCAGGAGGGAGAGGTTGTAGTGAGCTGAAATCATGCCACTGCACTCCAGCCTGGGTGAAAGAGCGAGACTCTGTCTCAAAAAATAATAAATTAATTAAAAAAATAAATAATAAATAAATAAAAGTGAAAATAACCAAAGTGGAAATTTCAAAACCAAACCCATTCAATTTACAGGATAAATATTATATTAGCCACAGCTATACCAAAACTCATATCCAGAAAATTGATAGTGTAAAAACCAGTTATCTGATTATAAAGCAATTGAGTCATAAATCCAGTATAAGAAGATAGTTTCAAACATTGGAAATGAAAAAAAGGTCAATCATAAATCATCCATATATTATACAAAAAAAGTCATAATGGAAATTATGAAATATTCAGATATAAATAATAGCAAAATTCTCCATATAAAAACAGGTGGGACACAACTTAAAGAAATGCTTAAGGTGAAATGTGTAGTCTTAAGCATATTTATTGAAAAATAATAAAGGATGGGGATAAGCAGGAGCTATTTCATTTAAAAAGCCAAAAAAATAAAAAAACAAAAAGCAGAATTAATGAAATAGAACACCAAGGAAAAAGAATCAAGATTATCAACAAAAAACATTAGCTGCTTTAATAAATATTAATAAAATAGGCAAATATGTATAAAGATTGTTCAAAGCAAAAAGAAAGCACAAATAATATTAAGAATCAAAAAAGTATGCACCTACAGATGGAGATATTTAAAATTATATGAAGATACTACAAAAATTATATGCCAACAAATTAGAAAGAAATAGATAAAATAAGTAATTTTCTTTAAGAATGCAAAGTATTTGAACATATCATACTCTACAAGCAAAATCCAAGGTACTCTATAGACAAATGATTAAAAGAAATAAGAGAGCTTAGTGGGGCTGTTGACTACAAGATCAAAACATACAAAAAAGTCACTTTTCAATATACAACAACTAACCAATTGGAATATGAAAAAGAACAAAATCATGGCATTTACAATGACAGTAAAATATATACGGAACCTGGGAATAAATGAAACAAAGATGTATAATAAGGTCACGGAGAAAAGGGGAGGCACCACTGAAGATTACAGAAAAGCTGTGATCAAGTGAAATCCATGTTAACAGATTCATAGACTCAATATTATAAAGATAACAATTTCTGATCTTCATCAAAACTCCAATGGGATATCTCAGTCCACTAGGGCAATCACTCCAAGTTCATTCAAAAAGTAAAGATCCAAGAATAATGAAGAAACTCCTAGAAGTGTAAGAGGGCGGGAGAGTGGGAATAATAAGAAGAAAGGATTTGTTATACTGAATATTAAGTCTACTGCAAGTTATAGTAAGTAAAACAGTTTGGAGGTGGTAGGGGACCTGTAAACAGATTGATAGATTGGAAAGCACAAAACAGAGCAGAGCATAAATGAGAACTTGGAATGTGACCAATGTGACATTGCAAACAGCAGGAAAATGATGGACTGTACAGTTAATAATGTTAGAGATAGCTGCATGTCTGTGTTATTAAAAACGATCTTTACCTCATGCCATACACAAAAACTAAATTCCAGATAAAGAATGAACATAAAATTACAAAACTATACAAACCACAAATATAAAATATAGTCAAATGCCTTTAGAGTAGGAAAGCATTTCTTAATGACGAGTACAAAAAGCACAATATATTAAGAATAGGATAATAAATTTGGCCAAATCAAAAAATAAAACATCTACAAGACTAAAGACATCATAAACAAAGTTATAAGGCCAGCTTTTGACTAGGAAGTCTTTTCTATACATATGACAAGAAAATCCTTAGTGCTCAGAATAACCTACCAATCAACAAGAAAAAAAACCCTCCAGTAGAAAAAATGGCTTAATAATATGAACAGGCAATTCATGAAAGATGAAATTTAAATGGCCAAGAAACACTTAAAATTTTCCATTAACTCACTAGTAATTACAGAAATGCAAATTAAAATAATAATTAGACACCATTTCAGATTAGCAAAAATGTCAAAGTTTGACAAATCTAAGCACTGGTGAGGATTTTGAGAAATACTGCTGATGTAAATTTAAAAAATCACTTTAGAGAGCAGTTTGTTAGCATCAGGCAAAACTCAAGAGGTCCATCCCCTAAGATCTTGCAACCCAATTTCGAGAGACACTCTTGTATATGCATACAAAGAATGTTCATTGCAGTATGCTTATCAGTAAAAGCTTAGAAATGACTAAATATTCACAAGTAATTAATAAATTGTGGTATATTCATACATTGAAATAAAATCAGAACTAAAATATATGAACTGTATCTAGATGCCCTGATATGGTTTAGCTGTGTCCCCACCCAAATCTCATTTTGAATTAAAATTCCCACAATTCCCAGGTGTCCTGGGAGGAACCCAGTGGGAGGTGATTGAATTATGGGGGCAGGTCTTTCCTGTGCTGTTCTCATGATAGTGAATGAGTCTCATGAGATCCAATAATTTTAAAAAGGGAAGTTTCCCTACACAAGCTCTTTTCTCTTGTCTGCTGCCATGTGAGATGTGCCTTTCACCTTCTGCCATGATTATGAGGCCTCCCAGCTGTGTGGAACTGTGAGTCCAATAAACCTCTTTCTTTTGTAAATTGCCCAGTCTTTGGTATGTCTTTATCAGCAGTATGAAAATGGACTAATACATGCTCCATTATGAATTTATCTCAAAAACAAAACAATAAGTAAAAAGAGGCAAGATCATATATTGTCAGATATAGTATGATAGCACTTATTTATGAAGTTTGGAAAACATCAAGCTGATATTCTACATATCATTTTTTATATATAGCAGCTGTATAGTAATAATATTAAAACACAGACTCAAAGTATATGCACCAAGTTCTTTTTAATGGCTGTATCTCAGGAGCAAGGGACAAAGATGATAGACCTGAGAAGTTTTTGGTTTCATTTGTAATGTTCTTTTTCATACACACACATACAGAGTAAAAATGACAAAATGTTATTTCTGGGTGATAAATACATAGACATTTTTCACATTATGCTTTTTACATTTCTATTTTTTATTTTACATTAAAAATAAGCAAAATAGAATGTTGTTTTGATTGCACTTCTTTGCTTATTAGAAAGCTGAAAAGTTTTAAAATATGCTATCAGCCATTTCTACTTTTTCCAATGGAATTGTTTGTTAATAGCCTTGGTCTCTCTTTTATTGGAGTTGTTTCAGGTTTTTTATTTTAACTCGATTGTAAATAATATTTTTTCTATTTTCGATATGGTAACCCTTTGGCTGTCATGCAGATTGAAAATATCTTTTCAGTTTATTGTTTGCTCTTACTTTTATTTAGGTTATTTATTGACTTTCGGAAACTTACAATTTTTATGTAATCACATCTATCAAACTTTTATTGTTTTCACAAGATCTTTCTAAACAGTCATCTAAATTCTCATCTCATGTTTTTATGACTTTAACATTTAAGTATCTGAAACATGATAAGCACTATATTGATATTTATTATTGGATAGAATCTTTAATATGGATAGAATTTAGTTTGATACATGTCATAAGGTAGAAAAAATAAATCTAAGTTTATTTTTTCAAACAACAGTTAGCAGTTCATTCAGCACCATTCATACCAATTTTTAAAATAGTGCTAATTTCTCACATGTACTATGTTCCACATACAGTCTCTTTCTGAGTTAGCTATTCTGTTTTATTTATCTGTCTTGCCTATTTTGGTACCACATTCCTAACTGTTGCAGCTTCACAGTATATTTTAATAGCCGGAAGGTCAACTTCCTCTTCTTTTTCTATCAGTTGTTTTTGTTTATTCTTACGCATTTATTCTTCTAATGAATTTTAAATCAATATGTTAAGTCCTCCCACCCCAAATGCTGTTGGGATTTAATTGGAATTGCATTTTATTTATTGATTAACTTGAGAAGTGTCCTTATCTGTACAATCTTGCACCATCCCACCCAGGAACAAGGCATTGCTCTCCATCTATTGAGGTCTGTTTTAGGCCTCCCTTCAAGTTTGGTGGTTTTTCATCAAATAGATCCTGCATGAGTAAATATCTGTTTATATATATATATGTTTATATATATATATACACACAAAATATGAGCTTCTTTTATTATCCTTTCATAATAAATATTGCTAAATAAAGCAAAGCCATATTTATATTTGTTTTGCAATCAGGTCTCTTACTGAACTTAATTGTAATAGATTTTTCAGACTATTCTTTCAGAATTTATAAATGTGTCATTTATAAATGATGAAAATTGTTTCTAATGAACTCATTTTTAAAATTTTGTTTTAATGCACTAGCTAAAACATCCAGTGGCTATCTTTGTTTTCTCCCCTATTTTAATGGAAATGCCTCTACTATATATAGCACCATTAATATGATGATGGCTAGTGTTTCAGAAGAGTTATTAAGTATAACTATTGATTTTTGCCAGATTTTTTTTGGTATCTGTTGAGATGGCCACATGATGTTAATCCTTTGATCAACTGATGCACTCTATTATAGTCATGTATTTCTCAGTATTAAACCTATTATATACTCCTGGAATAAATTATACTTGATCATTTTTTAACATATTGCTGAAATTAAGGTTTTGATTTTCTTTACACCTCATAAGTTATTAGTATAGAACTTTTAATTTCAGGAGCTTATAAAAATTTTGATTGAAGCATTTGCTATTAATATTTTGATTTAATTGCATTGTAGCCAGAGGAGGTAGCCTATGCTACTTCTACTTTTAGAAATTTATTGATGTTTTCATTTAGGACAAATACAGAGTCAATATCTGTCAATGTTTTATGGGTGTACACACACACAAAACGGCATTCTTTTAGGTTAAAGTTCTACATATAGCTATTAAGTCAATCATATAATTACATTGTTCAGATCCCTAAATTATTATTTATATAAAATACTGAGAAAAAAATATGTAAAACAGTTTCTCTACTAATATATTTATGTTCAATATTCCCTATATTTAACAAGCTTTGTGTTATATCTTTTTATATATATACTTTAAGTTCTTTTTTCAAAAAAAGTACCCTCCTATTTAATGTTTTGTCTGTACTGAATTTTATTTTACATGACTCTTCTAGGTACTTTGGAGCTTTGGCATCCGTACATTCTAAATTAAGTTGCTCAGCCTCTTGCATGGGACTTGCAAAGAGGTGAGGAACAATGGACACAAAATTCCCACACATGCCTCTCTCCCGCTTCCACGCTTGTGATGGAACGGTGGTTCTCAAACTTCCACATGCATCAGAAGGCCCTGGAGGGCTTCTTACAACACAGATTGGGGGACCACCCCCAGAGTTTTTGATTCAGTAGATCTGCAGGGAGGCCTGAGAAACTGCCATTTTAACAAGTCCCCAGGTGATGCTGATGCTGGTCCCACGACCACACTTTAAGGACCGTTCTTATTTAGGAAAGGGCTAAGAAATCCTCGAGGTGACGAATCAGGGGTTAGGACTTCTTTGGAGAGAGTTGGTGGGGGTGCAGTTCACCCTCACCCCACGGAGAAGTGCTGCTCCTTCACTCAGAGGGTTGACTGGGACCCCTGTGTGCTTCCTGCCCAGGAAACACGAAGTCAAGAGCCTGTGGCTGAGGGTGCCTTTACCTGGGGGGACAGCCTGTGGTCAAAACTGTCAGGGGGACATCCTAAACCTCCAGACTTGGGCAGTGAACAGACATGGGCAGTGTGTTCCTGAGAGCCAGATGTGGACATGCAGAAAGGAGGTGGACTTGGGTCTTAGAGCAAGGTCAACTGAGGGACCAAAATGGCCCCAGCGGAGAGGGACAATTCCAAAACCCAGGGAAGTTTTATTTGTGTTGTCTTTTTGTCTGTATGAACCATGATTTCTTTCTTTTTTTTCCGAATAATTTGGAATACATATATAGAGCTTATTTTAAACATTATTAGCAGTTGTTTTAAAATTTAAAAAAACTTGACTGACCTCCTGTTTCTGGATTTTAATAATTAAACACTATCCATGGGTGTCCTCATTTTCCATCTTTATGCAGAATTAGGAAAGCAGCATATAATTAACTTCTTTTTTCTGCTCCAATCATTGTTTACAGTATATACATTTCCTTTCACAAATTATCACATTTGCATTTATTTGTAATTATATTCACAAAGTTATTTACTTTTAATGCAGTTAATTCATACCAATACTTTCTTATTTATGTGATTTATAAGTTCCTTTCTTAGCTGTAGAACATCTTTAAGGTTCTCGGTTTGTTTGTTCCGGGAGGATTCTTCTGGGTTTGCTTTTGGTTTTTCAGGAAGGTTTCATAGATACATTAGGGACATCTGCACAAGAGGCCATCTATACCCTGGCGTTTGGTTTTACTTCTGTTTCTAAAGGGACTTGGCCCATCCTTTTACCATCAATTCTCTGTGCTTGAAATCTTTATTTTGAGTCATCTTGGTGAGCTAGATTTCATCATGAATTTTTTTTTTTTGAGATGGAGTCTCGCTCTGTCGCCCAGGCTGGAGTGCAGTGGCGCAATCTCGGCTCACTACAAGCTCCGTCTATCGGGTTCACGCCATTTTCCTGCCTCAGCCTCCTGAGTAGCTGGGACTACAAGCGCCCACCACCATGCCTGGCTAATTTTTTGTATTTTTAGTAGAGACGGGGTTCCTCTGCATTAGCCAGGATGGTCTCGATCTCCTGACCTCGTGATCCGCCCTCCTCGGCCTCCCAAAGTGCTGGGATTACAGGCGTGAGCCACCGCGCCCGGCTCATCATAAGTATTTTTTTAAGAGGGGCTCTGGGGTTCCAATATCTGCCTGTTTCCAGACAGTTTCGATGGGTGTAGTATTCATGGGTCTTTCTTGCGGTTGGATCATGCTGTACACCTTTCCATCTTCCTCTGGCAGTGAATCCTGCTGTGGCCAAGTCTGAGACTGGTTGGATTTCCCTCTGTGCCACTCCCACCCTGTGGAGAAGTTCCCCTTTCTTTATCTTTGAAATTAAGTAATTCATCCAGACAAATACGGATTCTCCATGATCTTCAAAGAGCTTTACTTTTATTAAATCTCTGAATGTTCTAGGCTCTGAACAGTACTATAGGTTGCAGAATCTCTCGCTTTTCCCCAACCACCTTCACATTCTGCTCTGCCTCCTACAAATTAGGGCAATCTGCCAAGATTTCCTCTGGCCTGCAGCACCTCTGAGAGGGAGTTGTGACTTGCAGCTTGCTTCTCTCTAGTCCCTCACTTTATGCCTAGCATAAGTTCCTTGAAGCTTGTAGCATTTCGACTGCACGTGTCTCTATCAGAATGAATGCAGGTTCCCCCACTGTTGCTTCCCTTTATGTTTTCTATTAGCTGACATGTTTGCTACAAACTTAAACTACAATATGAATATTCTAGCATAGCTCATTATTCTGTTGATGAGGTTTTCTAGACATTTTCTTCATTTCAATTTCTATTTACTCGCCATCTTTCAGACATTCCTAGTTCCAAATAAAAGTGAAAAAAAAAGATTATGCAATTTGAATCTGCTTGCTATAAGAGAAGTTTTGCCCATTCATCTTATCTTTCACCCATTCATTCAACTGGGGGACATACACTGTGCTAAACATTGGGAATAATAAGGTAAAACCCAAAACTTAGCTAAGGAAAAAGATAAATGCATTAAAAAATTAAAATACCACATGTTAAACTCTATCAGAGAATTTAAGAATTTTAATTTATTCTTAGAGCAGTGGGATTGTACTGGAAGGAGAGGTTCATTCTGTCTAGGGGAATCTGGGAGAAACGTGACATTTATTGAGTACTTATAATATACCAGACACTATATTAGCATTTTAATTTTATTATCACATTTAATCTTCAAATATGCCTATGAGACAAGTATTGTTACATCCTTTTTACAGCTGAGGAAACCAAAGTTTATTTAGGGGCAGTAAGTAATTTCAGCACAAATGGTTAATTGTAGAAAAGTCTTCGATTCCAGCTCCATCTGACTCCAAAGCCTGAGGTCTTTCCAGTACAGAGATTGACTCATCTTGGAAGGTGAAGGGAGACTTTAGAGGGAACTCTGTGTGGGCACATGCACATGTGTATGTAAGCGGAGGTGTGGAGGTGAGTGGGCAAACCTGTGGTTTTTATGTGCTTGGTTATATTTGGTTTATGCTCATGTACAATTCAGAATTATGAATTTCATCTTATCTTAGAAATAAATGATGGGATCAACATTATTCCTTTAATGCATTGATCATTTACAAATTTTAGATCCACTCAGTGACCCTGGGAAAGAGGCTGGGTTTTATTTGTGTCTGAAAAGTTGACATACCTGGAATATGAAACCATGGCTAGTTTAGAAGACTGAATTCCAAATCTTGCAATTTAGAAGTATCCAGGATATCCCCTATTCTGGCCCCCAGATATTATAGGAATTGGTGGCCTGAGTGAGGAATGTTCACAGTCAGAATCCTGAGGAATGCAAGGTCCCCTTTTTTTTCAAAATGAACTACTGGAAATTAATTTCTATAAAAAGATTAACAACTTACATTTAATTAAATCCCATATTTTAAGTCTTAGAATAATATTGTTTAAGAAATACTTAATCATTTTATTTTGTTGTGTTGGATTAGCTATTTAAAGACAAAAGACTCCAGGCTCCGATTAGCTGCTGCCAAAAATTAATTTAAGTAACCTAATTGACTACTTGCTTTAAGCTACATAGCCTTGGTGCTTAAATAATTTAATTCCTTGCAAAGGCAGGTATGAGCTTTATACCCTCTTATAAAACAATATTAGATCAATCTATTGCCAAATACTGAATATCTACCCAGTTAAGCTCTGCCCCAGCACTTGGTGTGCCCACAACACACATTGTCAGCTCTCACACAGGTGCTCCAGAAATGTTTGCTTCTGATTAGCAGAGGATACAAACAAAACCAAGACCCTGCCATGCCCTCAATAAGCTCATATTTGGGAGAAACAAGATCTGAAGGAGATATAAAAGGTAATATATAATTAAAAATTAAATGGATGACTCAGACCATGAATTCAGAGGAGAGCGAGCGAGACTGCTATCAATGTAAAGGTTGAGAGAGCTTCGTCGAAAAGAAACAAATGGATCAGGCTGTGTTTCTTGGCTTTGAAACAAGAGAGAAGGAAAGAATGGGAGGAGAGGGAAGTGAGAAAGTGGAGAGAAAAAATACTGTGCCATTTGGAGCTTAATACATACTCTCTTGTGCTGTTAGCTATTTTCTATATGCCTATGACTTGAATCTCCAACTGAAGGGAGGAATTGTACAGAATGGTGATGATGATGATGATGACAACGCTAACACTTACTGAGCTCTTACTATGACCTGTGGAGCCAGCCAAACACTTTACATATATTATCTCATCTGGTCTTCACAACAACTCTGCGAGGAAACATATACCAAATAAGCTCTAAGAGGTTCAGTAACCTGCTCTGATCACATACCTACAAAAACGCAAAGCAGGAAGCCAAATCCAAGCCATCAGATTTCAGGGCTGGTAGTCTCACTGGCTGAGTGGTTCTTCTTTGAATTTCCTAAAGCTGTTAATATAGGGTCTTATACAAAAAGGTGCCTGGTGTATTTCCATCTGCTGATTTGCTGACTCACCAAAGTGAAGGATATTTGATGAAGAACAATACAGAGGGAAAGGAAAAGTCAGATAAGAACGGATTCTGGAGGGCTCTGAAAGCCAGGTTGAGGGATTAGAAAACAAGGAGTCTTCAGAGATGCTGTAGCTGAGTTTGGACAAAAGGCCACCTTTCAGGCCCTGGCTTTGTCATTCAATTGTCCTCTCTATAGATCACTCTTTGCCCCCATACAAAGGGAGCAGATCAAAAAAAATCTACTCTTGGTAAATAATAACAACAGCTCCTTTGGGTGGGGTGTCTCTTCCCAGTTTCCAAAGCGTTTCACTGCAGTGCCCTGAACAGGCTCCATCTCTGGCTTCTAACAGTCTGTTTTTTCCCCTAGATTCAATTTCTTGAAAAAGGGAGAAACTCTCCTACCTTTCTTTTTCTCTCATGGAATAATCTAATCACCCTCTGAGTTTACCTGAATAGTTGTTTTTTTCCCAAATAGTTTACAAGTTCGTGTTAATCATTTGGGTCACTTACTATTTCATTCAATAAATATTTACTGAGGGCTTACTATGTGTCAGTTTAGAGACACAAAATTAAGCAAGAGAGACCCAGTGCTTGCTCTTGTTGAGTTCTTGGTCTAGCTGGGAATACAAGCATTAACCAAAGAATTACAATCTAGAGTGATGATTGTTTGGAAGCAGAAATGCAGGGGCACTGGGGTAGCTTATGATGGGAGGGGGACCAAGGAAGTTAGGAAGGAACTGGCTTCCTGCTGGAAGTGCCATTTAAATTAAACCATGGAGGAAAATTGAGACGTGAGTAAACTAAGGAGGTGTGTGTGTGTGTGTGTGTGTGTGTGCCTGTGTGTGTGTGAGAGAGAGAGAGCATGGTGAATGCAAGAGGAAGCTGTTTGAATGTTTGGAGGCAGAAGAAGTGACAGATGGAGGAAGGGGAAGGGAGGTTTTGTGTGTTTCAGGCAAGGAGAAAAGTCTGTACAAAGGCCCGAGCATGAGGTAGAGCCCCAGTGTGTTCAAAGGACTAAGAAAAGTCTAGTGATGGGGGCAGTAGGTGTGAGAGAGCAAAGGTGTGAGTGGTTTGAAAGTGTTTGAACAGGTTGGTGAGGCCAGCATCTACAGGGCTTATAAACCATGTAAAATGGGTTGGGCTTGATTTTCAGGTCATGGGAAGGCATTGAAGGGCTTCTGGCTGGGGTGACATGATCAAATTTGCAGTTTTTAGCATCCCTGACTATTTGAAAGGAGAATGGCTAGAGAAAGATGTGAATGACTGGAAACAATGGAGAGCAGGCAGGAGGCTGTTGCAATCATTCGTGGAAGAGACACTGGGGGCATAGGGGACAGAAAAAGTGGCTGGAGCCCAGGCAAGGTTAGGGTTAACAGGAAGTGGTGACAGATTATGCAGGAGAGGGGTCCCTGATATCTCCTAGATTTCTAGATCAAGGAACAGGCTCTTCACACTTTGCATGTCATCTCATTGCTTGTGTATCTTCCCATCTTCCTCCTGCACGCAGGAGAGAGCTACCCAGAAGCATGCAACAGGAAGATGGGCCATTTGCCTAAGAATTCATGCTTGCTGAAATATTAACTAGCTAGTAGTTTCCTCTGGTGATCCCTAAAAATTCTTATTTAGGAATTTATTATCCAGGAAATGAGAATATTTTGTACATTCCTTTCAAGGGACCCTCCATAAGGCAGAGACTTACTGAAAGCAAGCTTTATACATTCCTGGTGTCTTTCCACCCATTGAGATCAAAGTCCTCAAGAGTCATTGGTTTGGGTTATAATGATCATTCAGAGTTTAAGTAAAAATTAATGAAGCACACATTTTTGTTCAATGTAAGGAAGGACTTTTCAAAAAGGAAATGAGCTGCCTCAGGGGCAAGCGCTGTTCACTCCTAAGGACTAAGCTCAAATATCACCTCCTAAGATGCCAGCCCAGAGTCCGCCAGGCAGAGTTCAACATTCCATTCTCCTTGCCCCTGCACATTGTTTATTCCTCCACCATCATGCTCACTTCCTCTTATTATATCTTATTACAAAAGAATGTGAATACAGTAAAGTTTTGGGAATTTACACACAGAAATAAGTAGCATTTCAATACCCCAATAACAATCTAGCAGAGGACCAAATTGAGAAGGCAATTCCAATTACATTAGCTACCAAAAAAATATATTTAACCAAGGAGGTGAAAGATCTCTCTAAGGAGAACTACAAAACACTGATGAGAAATTATAGATGACAAAAACAAATGGAATAACATCCCGTGCCAAGAATTGGAAGAATCAATACAATTAAAATGACCATACTGCCCAAATAATTTACAGATTCAACACAATTCCTATCAAATTACCAATGTCATTTTTCACAGAATTAGAAAAAACTATTCTATAATTCGTATTAAACAAAAAAAAAAAACCCTAATAGCTAAAACAATCCTAAGCAAAAAGAGCAAAGCCAGAGGCATCACATTACCTGACTTCAAGTACACTACAAGGCCATAGTAACCCAAACAGCACAGCACTGGTGTAAAAATACATAGATCAATGGAACAGATGAGAGAACCCAGAAATAAAGCCACATATCTACAGCCAACTGATCTTAGACAAAGTCAACAAAAACGTACACTGGGGAAAGGACATCCTATGCAATACATGGTGCTGGGACAATTGGATAGCCATATGCAGAAGGATGAAACTGGACCCATACTTGTCACCATGTACAAAAATTGACTCAAAGTGGATTAAAGACTTAAAGGTAAGACCTGAAACTATAAAAATCCTAGAAGAAAACCCAGGAAAACTTGTTCTGGACATTGGCCTAGGCAAAGAATTTATGATCAAGTTCTCAAAAGCAAACACAACAAAAATAGACAAATTGAGACTTAATTAAACTAAAAACTTTTGCACAGCAAAAGAATCAGCAAGGTAAACAGACAACCTAAGGATGGGAAAAAATATTTGCAAACTACACATCTGACAAAGGGCTAATATTTAGAAACTACAAGAAACTCAAACAACTCAACATGAAAGAAAAACCAAATAACCCCAATACAAAGTGGGCAAAGGATATAAGCAGAGAGAAGATATACATCAGCCAAAAAACATATGGAAAAAATGCTCAACAGCACTAATTATCACAGAATACAAATTAAAGCAACAGTAAGATACCATCTTACACCAGTCAGAATGGCTATTATTAAAAATCAAAAAGCAACAGAGTTGGCAAGGATGTGGGGAAAAGAAAATGCTTGTACACTATTAGTGGGAATGGATAGAGTTCAACCTCTATGGAAAACAGTGTGGAGAATCCACAAAGAACAAAAAAAATAGAACTACTCTTTGATCCAGCAATCTCATAACTGGTATATACCCAAAGGGAAAGAAAACACTATATCAAAAAGTTATCTGCATTTGTATGTTTATCACAGCACTATTCACAATAGGAACATGGAATCAACCTAAGGTCAACCTAAGTGCCCATGAGTGCAGGACTGAATGAAGAAAATGTGGCATATATATATATATATGAATACTATGCAGCCATAAAACAGAATGAAATCATGTCTTTTGTAGTGACATGGATGGAACTGGAGGCCCTTATCCTAAGTGAAACAACTCAAAACAGAAAATCAAGTACTGCATGTTCTCACTTACAAGAAGTGGGAGCTAAAGAGTGGGTACAAACGGACATACAGAGTGGAGTAATACACGTTGGAAACTACAAAAGACGGGAGGATGGGAGAGCAGCTGAGGGGTGGAAAAATAACCTATTGGGTACGGTATTAGTCTGTTCTAACACTGCTATAAAGAACTACCTGAGACTGGGTAATTTATGAAGAAAAGAGGTTTAATTGACTCACAGTTCTACAGGCTTAACAGGAAGCATGACTGGGAGGCCTCAGGAAACTTACACTCAGGGGAAGAGGAAGCAAGCACCTTCTTCACATGACAGCAGGAGAGAGAGAGCAAAGGGGAAAGTGCCACACACTTTTAAACCACCAGATCTCGTGAGAACTCACTCACTGTCACAAGAACAACAAGGGGGAAATCTGCCCCATGATCTACTCACCTCCCACCAGGCACTTCCTCCAATTCAACATGAGATTTGGGCAGGGACACAAATCCAAACTGTATCAGGTACAGTGTTCACTATTCAGGTGATGGATGCACTAAACACCTAGACTTCACTACTATGCAATATATGCCTGGAAGATATCCACACTTGTACCCCCTAAATATATAATAATTAAAAAAAATGTTAAAAGACTGTGAATACCTATTTGTATCCACATTGTGCCCTGGCATATAGAATATTGTCAAATATTGACTCAAATATTTGACAATATATGAGTCAATATCACTCATATAGTCAAATATTGACTCTATGAGTGAATGAATGAATGAATGAGTGATGTTAGTTTAAAGACTGAGTGATTCCCACACAGCTGTGATGTGAAGAAATTCAAGTAACAGCTAAGGGGTTGGAATGATAAGACTTTCAAGATCTCTTTTATAGAAGCCAGCACCCTTCTTAGCCATGAGCAGCCTCCACTCTTATGTTGAAGCCCTCATCCCTTGTGATCATGAGCCAATGCCACAGAAACCTTCTCTGATCTTCTGGAACCTGAGCCTGAATCTTCCCACTTGCTGCCTCACTTGTAAAGCTTTCACTTCATAATCAGTTTTTATTACCAGTTTGGATTTGACAATAAGGGCAGTCCTTTCTTCTCCTGCAGGTGGGTGCCAGGGACACTGTTTTACTCCTCTTTGCTCTGTACTTTTCAGTCAAGGACTGATCTCCCCCACACACACCTAAGCCTGGTCTCAGCATACAGAACCCAGGTAAGAGCGCCGGCTCTCTTCTAAGAAAAGAGTTTAAATATGTTTCAGGTCACAGTCTCTGAGAGCTACATTAAAATGCATGTTGAAAATGTTTAATTAATAGTCAAGCCTCTAAGTCAAGTCAGTATGTTCCTTTACAAATGTTTTCCTACAAGTATTATAGGAAATTTCAGCAGAAGAAGCATTTTTGACATAACCAGGTGTATTAGTTTTCTGTGGTTGCTATAACAAATTATCACAAACTAGGTGGCTTAAAACAACAGAAATGTATTCTCTTACAGTTCTGGTGGCTTAAAATCTGAAATTCAGATGTTGGCTGGGCCATGTTCCCTCTGAAGGCTCTAGGGGAAAACCTGTTCTGTGCCTCTTCTGACTTCTGGTTCCAAGCATTCCTTAGCTTGTGGCTGCATCACTCCAATTTCTGTCTCCACGGTTGCATCACCTCCTCCTCCCTCCATCTCAAAACTCCCTCTGCCTCTCTCCTATGAGGATACATTTGATTGCATTTAAGGTCTACCCAGATAATTCAGGATACATTCTGTCTCTCAAGATCTTTAACTTAATTACATTTTTTTTGGCCATACGTGGTAATACTCATGCTTCTGCCATTTAAGGTAACATTCGTAGGTTCCAGGGTTTAGGATATGGACATATCTTTTTTTTTGGGGGGGGGGCACCATTCAGCCTACTACATCAGGTAACACTTATTTTACCCTATTCATTTTGGAGCATGTTAATGTTATTGTAAAGGCCACTGTATGTTAGCGCTGATGAGCCACTGAGAAAACAGGTGAAGAAGCTTGAGCCCAGGAAGGTTCAGGGACTTGCCAAAGGTTATACAATAGTACAGCTGGAACCAGAGCGAGCACTCCAGGCATCCAGTCCAGGGAACTTGAGGGTCATATGCAATAATCCCAGAAGCAATGGTATACATGTGTGCATGTAGTTCAGAAAAAATAATCCTTGCATCGTGTTTCTGTGGGTGACAGTGTGACCTTATGAGAGAAAAGCCACTGGAAACAAAACAAGTCTGAAGCTGTTTCACTTGTTATCATCCCTTCATCATTGGTGACAAATAAAAGAAAAATGGTCAGATATCCCACTCTATGGTTAAGAGTGATGTGAACAATTCCACAGAATAAATGTGTCCAGAGAAGCAGAGCTTTTTGTTTTCATAGAAAAGGGCATGGAGGGCTCTAGAAATAAACCAGCATAGGCTTGAATTATGGTTCCTCCACTCCAATGGTGGATCTCCAGTAAAGTGATGAACACCTTCTGCAAATGGAAAATATTCATCACGGTGCATTTCTCCAAGACTCAAATATAAAAAATGCATAAAGCACCAAGAACGATGACTGGCGTGTAGCAGGCCTTTGACCAGCAATGGCATCATCATCCCTATGTTGGTACATGGAAGGGGGAAAGTAAATCCTTTGTAAATAAGTTAGGTGTGCTTATCTGGAGAAAACAAGAAACCTAAGGCCAGATTTGGCAAAATATTTGGAAACTCATCTTAACAGACTATTTTCTTATTACCAAATCATAAAAATTTGGCTGGCTATTTTTAGAACTGAAATTATTTTAAAACTTCCTAGGTCTTAAGGACTCTTGGGCCATATTTGTTCTTCAAAAAAAATGTAACATGCTTATTTCAACAAAACTTCATTGAATGCTTAGCATGTGCAAAGAATTATACTCTGGGACTTATAAGTGCCAATTTTAAAATTATGTCGAGGGCAGAGAGCTATTCAACCAAATAAGCAAGAGTTGTAAGTGTGCCTAGATGTTCCATTTAAGGATAGAATAACTAACAAAATTGTCAAGCACATGACTTTTGTGGAAGTCATTGTTCCTGCTTTTGCCTGCCACAGAATAAGGGCAAGATCACTATATATTTAATAAAAATGCTGCAGGATCAGATGAGAATCTCAGGTTCAAGACTACTACATAACTTAACATAGTGAAAAACAAATACAGCATGGTTTTTAAAACAAGGTAAGAAAATCAAAACAGCACAAAATTGGAAATCAATAGTTGAATTCATTTCAAAGGAGGCAATCTGAAACAGCAAAGAGCACAGCTTTGCAGTCAGGCATAGATGGGTTTGAGTCCTGTCTGTTGCTCCCTGGTAAGACTAAAGAAAAGTTACTTCTTCCTGGGCCTCATTCTCCTCATCAGTAAATGGAGATAAAAATGGCTGCTCCATAGGATTGTTGGGAAGATTAAAGTCGTGCTGAGGATTAGGCTTACTGAGTATCTGGTACAGAGTAAGTGCTCAATGAATGTTGTCAATTTATACAAATAAGAATTGGTAGCAAAGTTGCTTCATTAAAGGAAGCATCGCACCAATATTTGCGTCTAAAGAAAGAAAAGCATCTATCTTTATTATTTATATTGAGGTTTATTTTTTGTTTCTATTTGTGTTAGTGCACATTGTTGACAGTTACAAGGATCTGTTTCAGTGTTTGTTTCATTTCTGTATTTATTTCCTACACACACAGAAGTATATATCCAGAAAGAGAGACTCACATGCTCACCTTTGCGCATGCCACAGCGGAATTTCCTATTAGCTCTTTACACGAGAAACCAAACCCATCCAAATGTTAGGTCGAAAATACCCTGATAGAGCTCTCCTCTGACATCCTTCCATTTTACACCCAAAAAGAAGTCAGCCTACATTGTTGTTTACTGTAAATAAACCCTGACAAAGAGTTCAGAATTGTCTTAGAAGAAAACATGGTTTTTTTTTTCTTTTCATAGTTTGGGTTTTGTGGAGGACAGCCTCAATGTTCAATGCAATAGCTTTAGCTATTTTTTTTTTGATAGAACTACATCCCCAAGTGTGAGTTAATCTTTACTTCCCCATGGTCCTTGGACAGAAATAGAATGAATAAATCAACAAACTTCATTTTGACCCATTCATTATAACTACCACTTGCACAAACACTTATATTAAGGTTACTCAAAAGGAAAAACCCAGTTAACTTGAGAAACAGCTCTATCCATTTTGTTTTTATAACTGGTACCTATTTAATAATAAGAATTAGTAGCTTATTTGTATTTGGGGGCAGAGATAAAGGGAGAAATGAGTGTGTTAGAGTAATAATGTAATGGGAAAGTTAAAAAAGTTACCCCAGGGCCTTTGCTTTGAATAAGAGAGGAATAAATTGCAGACTGCCTTCCTTCTACCTGTGGAGGTTGGTAGACGGGTCAAAAATTGCCTAAGAACACAAACTAGAGCAAATGAGATGGACAAGAAAATTATAAAACTTCTGTTAATGTTTTGCCTTGCTAAAGGTATGGGATCTTTTGTATAGGAAAACACTTTTCTGGGCTTTCTTTGGTGGTTAAAAGTTTAGACGGAGACAGTTGATACAAAAGGCCCAGATTACATTACATAATAAAGCTTAAACAATGCAGCATGGAGATGCTTCTCAGAAGCTGGAAAGCAAAGAAGCTCTGGAGAGGTGATTTCTCTTATCTGGGAGGAGAGGAGAGGGAACACCCAGGCAACGTGGTGATTTTCCAAGCAGACCCCAAGAAGGAACATGACCAGGGAGACATTCCTAGGAACAGGATGGCATAGGGGCTTTTAAGAAACAATGATGACTGCAGTTTAATTTTAAGCTGTTTCTTGTGCATAGGATTGCAATCCCCTCTAATATTTTCAACCTCTATAAACATCTATTTCATGCATCACCCTTAAGTTTGTGGTGCTTCAGAGAATAAAGTAGAGACAGGGACCAAACTTGAGGTTAGGTGGGTAGAAAGAAGATAGCAACCAGAAGAAGCAAGGTGAGAATTCAATGGGAACAGGAATCTGGAGGGAAAACCTAGTGCATTGTGGTTCTATAGGATGCTCAAGAAATGTTCATTGAATGAATGAATGCATGCATGAATGAATCAACTCCTGGAAACTTTGCGACAGGAATGCTTGACTTCCAAGAGCCTGTAGGATGGGAAAGTATTGAGCCATTTATTTGGATATTAATAAAAAGAATGCTCTTAGAAGCTTGTAGTACTTGGGAACATCCAGGCTAAAAATGGCTAAGACCTAGATGTTGGGAAATCGTCAATAGGAAGTTGAGGATGATTTAAGTTTGAAGATGAGAAGGATGAGAAGTTGTGATGCCTGTTCTAGCAAACTGTGCTTTGTATTTCTGCATTTTGCGTACTTGTTTTTGGAAGGAAGATGAGAACAATTTTTCTTAGATTTTTTTTTAAAAACTCTTAATTACATTTAAAAGAGAGAGTCCCACTTCCATTAGTAAGGACAAATACTCGATGACATTTTATTCCTGTCAAACAAAAGTTGTCATCACAAAAAAAAGGTATCATGTGACATCTAAGATAAAGTAAACAGAGTCATTAAATCTCATAGCCTTGGAGTCATGAGAATTTGGTTGGGCATCTGTTTAAAGTCATAAGGGCATTCCATGAAACCATCTAAAAGGGGAGAACATGGAAAAAAACAGCTGATTTGTCAACCCAACTTCTTCATAATGACAGAATATATGAAGCTGCCATGTTTGTTCTGTATCCTAGAACTGTGGTACTTGGCTAACCCCAGGCCACTGTGTCAACAGAATCATGGCATTATGTTCCTTGATTCAATGAACATGATATTCTCAAACTAGCAAACACTGTGTTCTCCACTAAAATTCCCTCAAAGTAAAACATATGCAGGGTGAGATGAATTAATGGCTGAGAGTATTAACTATTAAATTCCTAGATTCAAACAATACAATTGCCTAATTTTTACCTAACAAAAGTAGGCAATTGTTGTTTTGCACTCAAAAACTCAGAAGAAAGAAAACAAGACTTCCTTTAGCACTGTAGTTTTCAACCAGGGGCAATTTTATCCACCAGGGGACATTTGGTAATAGGTAATATCTGGAGACAATTTTGGTTGTCATGCTTGAGGGGTTGCTACTGGCATCTAGTTGGTAGAGGCCAGGGAAGATGCTAAACATTCTACTATGCACACAACAGCCCCCACAACAAAGAATTATCCCCCCCGTTATGTCAATATTGCTGAGGTTGAGAACCCTGCCTTAGCACTAAATGCTTGAGGTGCTTTCAGTCATTCTTCACTTAACAAGCAACATTTACTAAAGCTTACTGTGTGTCTGATGTGGCCCAGGTACTGTGAGTTCAGAGTCCTGCTCTTGAGAAACTCACAGTCTCCAAGGAGAAGCAGGTAAGAATGGAGGCAATTACAAAGAGGAAAATGTGTTAGTAATAGTATATCTGAATATTTTAGTAACACAGACCAGGGAGAGAGAAGTTGAAAATGAGAAGTTGAGTGTTTTTAGGAATTGCATTGCTACCATTAATTAATTTATTTATACAACAAAACTTATTAAACAGCCAAAATGTGCCATGCTTAGTGCTATCTGGTCATAATATTGTTCTGTGAGTCCCTGACTTGTAATTTTAGAGGTGGAGGAAGCCAAGCTCTCTAAACACATTTGATTGGAAACTTTATGTTGATAGATACAAAGTGGTTTTCCTTGAACAAAAATGGCGTTATTAAAACGAATTTCCTGATCTCCTGGGTTTCTTGGATTGGCCTCAGCACTGCCCAGGATAGGGGCAGAAGATGAAATGGATGCCAGTAGGCGGAATGCCAGGTCTCCTATCCTCACCTCTGCCACCTCACTTCAACAAAGCAGCTCTGCTTCTTACCTGTTTGTTTATAATGAAGCACATTGAGAGATTTTTTTAAAAAAAATTTTCAAGTATTGGTTTAAGGAATTCACATTGCCACGTTGGAAATCAAGAATGACATTGATTTGAGTTTTAAGGACAATATATTATAGTGGGAAGGATATGACACAGGCCGGTGGGAAGGCTGAGTGCTAGTTTAACTCTGCTGCTGATGAGTTGAGTGACCTTGGGCAAGGAGTTTTATCTCTCCAGGCCTCAATTTCTTCATCTGCAAAAGGTAATGATTATTCTAGATCATTTCTGAGGTCGCTCTCAGCTGTAAGATTCTGTTATTTATGTAATTATTATGTAATTACTACACAGGGTCCACTATTGTGTAATTGTATGAAACAAGCAGACTGAGAAAGTGTTACACACACAAGGGTAAATAAAATCCTTGACCTGAAGGTTAGTTGGAGTGGTGATGGGAGTCCTTTCCAAAGAGAATGGGAACTTCCAATTTGAATCCATGCAGTAAGTTGGCATATAAAAAGTTAAGACTTCCCAGTCTACCAAGTTCAGGGTCTGAGAAACATCCTTGGATCTTTCATTGTTCTCATTAAACATCCAAATGAAGAAAGAATTCATTTCTCTCAAGGTTACATGTAAGAGCCTAGTTCCCCTTCTCCTTTACCTTGACAGGCTGCATGGCTTCATTAAGTAATACAACTCTGCTTGCAACTGCATTGACTTCAGCATATCAGATAAGCATGTTTCTAATAATGAGAAATATCATCCCTTTCATTAATTCTTTCATTCATTCAGCAAAGATGTATTGAACACTTGCTATGAGCCATATAGGTTGTGCTCTCTTATTCCTATTATCACCCCTTAAAGATGAAGATGGTTTAAAAATGCTGATCACTGGTCCTTCCTGCCATCTGTGTTGTCCAGAAGCATTCCATTTTCTGAAACCACAAGTCACTGAACCTTAGCATTGCAACTTTCCCAGCATTTTCCCTTTTTGTGTTTTATAACTCTATGAAGTCACATCTCCCCCAGGCTATTGGAACACAGAGCTCAGCTGAGCCTGAAATCTACTGAGAGAGAAGAAATTAGAAAAGGAGGAGGGGGGAAGTTAATGGCAAAAGCTATTCACATGGCACCACCCCCACAGGTCCAACAGGTTCTGTGATATCCTTACAAGCCTGGTTAGTGAGGCATGCCGCCTTGGGGAGGTACTGGGACAGCCAGTTTCTCTAAAGGCCCCGCCAGGCCAAACTTCCTGCAGAAAAACTCACTATCCATAAAACACATTTTGAGTAACACCAAAGTGCACGGTGACCCATAGCTTTCTTCTTCTGAACAAATTGTTTAAAGACCAAGATGTGTTGGGGGAGATACCGGGCACTGGAGAATTAGCAGCAGGTGCTATTTATAGAGCCACTGTGCTCCGCAGAGGTCCCTCTGCCCAGGGAAAGCCATTAATCTTCCCCAGCAAAAGAAAAAAGAAGTAATAAACTTAATAATGATTCAGAGTAAAGGAGGGAGAGAAAGCGCTGAGGCTAATACCAAGGTGGATCTAAGCCAAGAGATTAGTTTCTCTCAGTGGAAAACAACATGCACGCTCACGCGCACACACACAGACACACACACACGTGTGCGTGCGCACACACGCACTCTCAGTAGTGCAGGCCTGGTTCCCTCCTGCCTCCCAAAAATGGATCACTGCTGCTCAGCCTCTTAAAAAACAGTTAAATGGCTTTTGTTTTTGGGAGGCTGACAGACAAATGTCTCTAAACAGCGCACTGCTGCAAGGAACACTCTAGACATGCCATGCTAAAGCAGAAAAGTGGAGGGATCCAAGGTTTATTAAACCTTACAACACTATCACTAACTGCTATGACAGTGAATTACTTCCTGGGTGGTGCCCTTTATCAACAAAAAGTGTCAAGATATATTTTTAAAGCATTCATATTTTAGCATAGTTTAACTCGTGTTCCAGTGGGGAGCCTTAAGAGGTCATGAGGAGCTTGAGAAAATGATTTCTGTTTTCATACATAAAAGAGGGTCCACCTGGTATATCAGCATTCAAATTCCTATTCAGTAAAAGGTATTTTGCATTAGGAAATTCTCTCTTTCTCTTAGGGTTCTCATGGATTGCAAACATAAAGAGCAAAACGCGCAAAAAAATAACTTTTTTCCAGGAAAGACGCATGAAAATAAATATGCTTCCAAAGGAAGTGACTGTCGTCATTTGGGTCTTTAACGTTCTCGGAGAGTGCCAGTTAGCGGGAAGTATTTTCATTGCAAACAATTCTGCCTTTTTAAATGTTAAGTATCCTTTATTCCTGGACACCAACCAGAGACAATGGAAAGAAAGAAGACCTGGGCATCCAGGCAGAAAACAGGCCTTGTAACGCAGCCAAAATGAATTTAGAATTCTTGTGTGATACAATGTTAAGGCAGGAGTGTTGAGTAGAAATGTGTAATGAACTCCAAGTGGCTGCCTTTCAGATCTCAAGAGCTGAAACTGACTTGACGCCGGAGACCGCTGCTTCCCCTGCTCAAGTATTCAAGTGACTATGGCACCCAGGAATAACAATGAGAACGGCACAAAGACCACCACTTCAGAATGGCGTTCATGGATGGAGATGGGCCAAGTGTGCAGGGCAACAGACCCCCAAAGCACTTTGTGTGTGACAACTTCAAATTTTTGATAGAACTAGATGTTGAAATAAAAATTAGGGATGGATGGCAATTGAATAAGTCTATGTCCCTTTGGGGAAGCTCTCAGGATGTGAGAACACTAGAGCTTTCACATTAATATCGCATAATGAGAAGAGCATATTACAGGGTTTTATTAAGTGAAATTTGTCTTATTGGACATAGAGTTGTCACTTTGTTGACTCAATTCTTAGCTATATGAAAAGTATCATCTAATAATTTATTTATGATAATAATGCCTATCATCTCAATTACTGTTCATCATGACACACTTGTAAAGTAGATCTTGAAGGTATTATTATCCTTATTCTGCAACAGGAAAACTGCAGTGTAGAGAATTAAGTGCTCTGTGTGAACAGGGTAGTAGCAGAACCCATGCTGGACCATTTTACTTATCAATATGTCATAGCAAATTTAATGTGGAACACAAAGTCTCTAAATGACTCTGACAGTCTCTAAATATAGTTATGGTGTCACTGGGCCAACTGGTTGGAACACAATGCTAATAAGGCAAAGATAATAGGAACTGTAGGCTGAACTGTAAAAAGGAAAAACTAATCTTGCTCCATTTCATGGCCACAGACCACATCCTAACTCCATTGAGTTACTTCACAAATATATACTCAGGAGTAAAAGTATTTGAGATAGGCCAAGAAGAAAGATAGGCTAGCAAAGACCCCTTATCAAAAATGGGGGAAAGATTAAAAAATCAAGATAATTTTAGATTATTTATAGGTCAATGATGAATTTTCATAATGGAAGATATCACATCACCGTAAGGTAGCAAACGTATAACTATATTTGAACCTTTCTACCCATATAAGAGGACAGAACACCACATCAAGAATACAGTCACCACCTGCTACCACCCAGATTTTGTGCTTCACACATCCACCAACTTACAGTTACTCTGGTTCTTTGCACTGTCACTACCCAAAGAATGGAATTCACATAAGGCAGAATTGTCTTTGTTCTCATGTAAGGTAGTTTAGAACTTTCTCCTTCTAAGAGTTTCAACAATGACAGGAACCCATGACCTAATTTTACAGTTAACATTATAGTGAGACTCCATCTATTTCTAGTTCACAGTGCCATTGACATCCTGTTCCATTTTTCTTTGACAGTTCTTTTATTTTCTGTGTAATGACCAATGCCTCTAATTTGCATTTTCCTGTTTTTGAAAATACCCTTTAAAAAACTGGCTTAGTAAAAAGAAACGTTCCAGAAACTAGTTAATGATGGGCAGAAGCATTTCCATGTTTACCTCCTCTGATAAAAAACGATGTTTCTAAACACATTTTTAAGGGCTATCAATTAACAAGCCACACCCAACTTCCATCATGTGGATTTTGTTTTGTTGGGTTGTGTTTTGTGGGCTCCTTTGACCTGAAGATGATTCTGAGCAATATGCATTTCACCTACTCAGTTCTGTGTGATGCCGGATTCTATTAGCAGGAGAAAGAAAAAGTGGAGAGGGATGAAATGGTAATACACTTTGGATACGAGAATTACATGGAATTACAGAACAGCTTTATTCTAGAAGAAAACCACAATGACGGTTCAAAATAACAACATAATGTATGAAACTTTGACAACTAATTTTTAAAATGTTCTATCTCTTCCTGGAGTATAAAATTAGCTACAGACAGTGAGCAGATTAGCCTCTATAGTTTTTAGTACTAAGTTACTTAACTGCTATGTGATATTGTGTCAATAAGGTTTTGTGACCATATAAAATGAATAATGTTTTGCATAAAAGTTTTCTCGTTTACTTTTCAGAGTTTCCACCATTGAATTCAGAACAAAAAGTACTTCCTATGATTTGTTTTTGGGTCATTTCTGTGGATATTGGGGGAATCACTAGGCTGGACATGAACATATGACAATTAAAAACACAATATAGGTACTACACTAAGAAGAATTCAACCTATACGAAAGAAAACAAGCTATTAAAAATCTGGATTCCATGTTAAAAGAATGGCTGAAACTAATGACATTTAATTATTGGTTTAATCTCACCGATTTTGCCATTCTCACGTATACATATCAACATTTGTTTTAGGTGAAAATAAGCAAGATTGCACATGACCATTCAATACTATAGTTAAGATTTGTTCCACGGAAGGATTTTTAAAATAAAATCAGTGAAAAATACTATCAAAAAATGCTTATGCTGAAGATATTCTGTCTTTCTTAAAGCAGGGGAAAGTCCATGATGTAGATTTTTTTTTTTTTTTTGAGACAGAGTCTCTGTCGCCCAGGCTGGAGTGCAATGGTGCGATCTCAGCTCACTGCAACCTCCGCCTCCTCGATTCAAGCGATTCTCCTGTCTCAGCCTCCAGAGTAGCTGAGATTACAGGTGCCCACCACCACACCCAGCAAATTTTTGTATTTTTAGTAGAGACAGGGTTTCACCATGTTGATCAGGCTGGTCTCGAACTCCTGACCTCAGGTGATCCACTGGCCTCGGCTTCCCAAAGTGCTGGGATTACAGGTGTGAGCCACCATGCCTGGCCAATGTAGATGGTTTTTGAATATTCATCTCTGGGTTGTTGTTGAGAGTTTGACATTACAAAGATGAACACCCTGCATGGAAAATGCAGCAACCTCAACGCACACACCTGACCAGGTTGTCAGTCCACCCACGCCAACGAAGGCTGAGATTTCATCAAGGAAGCCAAGTCCTCTACACAGTATGGCTACTGGGAAGTTATGAAACAGTTCATTTGGCAAAGAAGTGGCCCAGGTTATTCCACTTTGCAATCCTGGCCAGCAGTCCCAACCAGAGGAGCAGGCACAGCCGCATGCAGACTGGCAGCACCAGCATTCTTTACGATTTGCCCCCAGTCAAGTGAGTGAGCGCCTGTTTGGAAGGCTGATTAATCAGTAATTCAAGGAGATCAAAATCACAAAATTAAAAGACAGAGTTCAATCATATCATGTAATAGAAGGAATGTCCTAATGGCTATGGTGCCCAACACAGGATATAAAGCGAGTGTAAAAGGCAAGATGACCCCTCCTCCACAAACCTGGAGGAAGTGACTTAGTCATTTTATGCCAAAGCCCAGAAGGTTCTCTACTCCAAATCTCCAAACAATAATAGTTTACCAAGTCTTCCCTGGCTGGTGCTGCCGAGTAAGGCTGTCATGCCAGCAAACTGCTAGGATTTACTTTTTTTAAGAATTGCCAGCCAGACATGTCAAAATGCACACAGAGCCTCCTAGCAGGGACACTTCAGATTTCTAATTTGGCAATGATCTCCACTCTTTCCTGACACTGACAGCTGATGCCTGAAAACAGGACTGCTCCGCAAAGGCTGCCCGGTTCAGTGAAAGTGAAGAAGCACACCTTCACACAGTCTCTCCCACAGGGGCGGTCCTCAGTTTGAGGACAGCCAAATTGAATAATCATAAAGACAGGGTACCAACTGGTCTCCATCCCATCCGAGGGCCTTCAGCTGCAGCGTGTCTTTGAAATCCATGTGAGGATCACTGTTTGGCAGAGGCCTCTCTGCTCACACCCTCTGGAAGCTGCGTCCTTTGGCCAGGACTCGGTGAAGCAATTTAGGCAACTGCTTTCTTCCCAAGCAGCTTTCAAAGGATGGTAGTTGGATCCTGAACCTTTTTTGCCATATATTTACATCTGGCTAGTGAAGATTCTTTCATGACTCTATTGGAACAGACATGATCGCAACAATTCTGAACTTGACTTGATGAATCATGCAGAATATTCACTTGAGTTTTCTTATATGCTCCCCTGAACAATACTACATCCCTCATAGACTCAAAGACCTCAAAATTTCCCAGTGATGTTACAGGAAGCACTTTTTAAAAATATGTTTTGCTCACAACTATATTCTACTGAGATGCACCACAGGTGTCTTTGCTCTGATGACTTCGTACCTATTTTGAATGAGAAACTAGATAAAGAAAGCCTATGAGGAATTACTTGATAATTCTACGTCCAGAAAAACATATTTTTCTCTACCTTTAAGACGTTATTTTCTCCAATTTTTTTTTTCTTTAGCAGGGTTGTATTATCCTTTATAATTTCCAGGGAATGTAGAAAACAAGGACATTCCAAAAATTGTTATTATTATTATTATTATTATTATTATTGAGATGGAGTCCTGCTCTATTGCCCAGGTTGGAGTGCAGTGGCACGATCTCGGCTCACTGCAAGTTCTGCCTCCTGGGTTCACACCATTCTCCTGCCTCAACCTCCTGAATAGCTGGGACTACAGGCGCCCGCCATCACACCAGGCTAATTTTTATTTTTTGTATTTTTAGTAGAGGGGGTTTCACCGTGTTAGCCAGGATGGTCTCGATCTCCTGACCTTGTGATCCACCCGCCTTTGCCTCTCAAAGTGTTGGGATTACAGGCGTGAGCCACCACGCCCGGCTAAAAATTGTTATTATTACTACATCCAGATGAGGAAACTGAGGACCTTTTTGTTAAAGGAAGCACAGCCTGCCATTAGCAGAGCTGGGGTGAGATCATGTGAAAATCTATCAGTTTATTATTAAAACCCAGTATAATGTGAGTCTGTCCTCATTGTGATGAGACCAGAGCCCAGCATCCTATCAACCTGACCCAAAAGTGAGAATTTGGTTGGTGGGTAAGAATTTTAGGGCAATTATTTCATAGAAAAACCATAGCCATACACTTCTACAGAAATAGCAAACTCTTCTGCTGGAACATCTCCCTATACTAGATGCTTTGATCTGGCATTTCTCATCTTTATCACTTCCTTAACTCAGTTGCTTTCAGTTTCTTTTTGAGATAAGTGACTTTGGTAGCTGGACAATGGTAGATGGTAAGAAAATCAGGAATTAACTAAATAAATCCAGAAACTGCAGTCCTCAAAATCTATACACACATATACATATTAATTAAAAACCAACTCAGTATTTAAAAAAATCTGTGTAGTTTCTTAGTAATTGAAACATAACACAAATGAATACACAGCACTCAGCACAGTGTCTTGCACATATTAGTGCTCAGGAAGTAGTTTTAATGAATCTCATTTTAAAGTATAGGATCTTTGCAAGTCTACATGGTGTGTGCATTTGGGGTATTTGGTAACAGCAACGAAAGAGCACATCTTTCTCTGAACAGAACTGTAGCTGCTCATGCTGATGTTCCCTCGCTTCTATTAGGTTGGTACAAAAGTAATTACGGTTTTTGCTATTACTTTTGCACCAACCTAATAATTTCATACCATGTCTTTTGCTCATCCCTAGCTAACAAGATCTGCTAGATGCTGTTTGTAAATTTTCATGAAATGAATATAATATTTAAGAAAACTGAGCAATAACATTTTAATGTAAATATTATACATATACTATGTAATAATAATATAAAACAGAAAGTCATGTTGCAAAAGAGAAAAGCAATGGAACTTATGTTGACTTTAGAGCTGGGTTAAAAGCCACCCTTAGAACCACAATCTGATGATCCTACATTTCCGAATCACTTTGGGGTTCACAGATGTTTCATGATCGTTGGCCTTTAAGGGCGCTTAGTTGTTTCAGCAATGGGAGCCCTGCCGACCCACAGCAGATCCCCTGGGTAGGAGGGGTAACATTTTTCTGGTCAGAGGAGTTTTGTTCAAAATGGAAAATCCCCTGAGATACACTGATAGGAAATTTTAATATTTTTTAACAATTAGCTTATACAAGTGCTTAAAGTGAAAGCAGGTAGTCCTCAATGCTCCAATATATTGACTGAATTTCTTAATGAAAAAAAAGGAAGAAAAAAATTCCTAATTTTCTCCTGCTAACTGACAAAGCAGTAGCATATGCTGGATGATCAATTTCTTTGCAGTATTGTTGCTGAGGTAGAATTGCCTCTGTCTTTAAAACAGAATATGCATCAGCGAAATCATAAACAGGTCACTCATAGCAAGTCAAAGAGGATTGACTCTAGGGGAGTCTTTTTACATGACCTTATTTCAAATACTCAGCTTTTATTGACATCTTAGTGTTCTCTCAGCAGACAGAGTAGCTCCTTGAATTGAAAGCCTGCAACTGTTTTTGTGACGGAACTATTGATTTTTTCCTTCTGATATAACTTCACATATCAGACTGAGTTTCACACCCCATATCCATCAATACCAAATAATTTTTAGAGACCCCCTATAGGAGTCATCTGTAGGCCACATATGTATATAAATATATGTCACAGGTTTTTTTATTCCTAAGACTACACAATAACAAGGAGCATGTCATAATAAAGTTCATGTATTTATTTGATACAAAGTTTGCCTCTTTTATACCAGGTGACGTTCCTTCCATGCTGAAAATACCAGGAACTGCCAATCCCATGGGAAGAATGGACATGGGGACGTGAATTTCTCATTTGATTTTTTTTAATTGCATGTTCAGAGAATGTATTATTCCATTTTTTAATTAAAGAAGAGCCTTGCTATCAAAATGCTCTCCCACACATCCTTTTGCGCTAGGTAGCACGAACACAGTTTGAGATGGAAACAGGCCGCCCAACGTACTTATTAAGGAACTTTCCTGGCGAACCACCGAAAAATATCCTCAAGTGTGACCATCACATCTGCATCAAGTTATGAAAAAAGTAAGGCTTGTTAACCTGCTGTTTGGAAACCAGAACACTTTTATCAGTTCATATAATTGCTAACCCCTTATTCACTGCTCAACGCTGGAGAGTTCTTTACCTCCTAAGATCCCACTAATTGCTGACAGATTTGATTTCTCCCTGACAGCAGGAGTCCTGTTTCTGGCCTTTACATCAAGTAATTGCTTTATTTTTCTCCCTCTGCTCTAAAAAACGGAATTCCCTTCTCCCCTGCTTGAACCCCTTTAATGGCTTCTTTCTCTGTTATTAAATCCTTGCCATTTAAATCACATTTAGCGATGTTTTGAATAACTGATTCCAATTACTAAGGCTCTTACCAAGAAGCAGCTGAAAACGCAAGTCATTACTTGCCCACAGACAAGCGGCTACATCTTGCAGCCAAGTCTCTGGTGAACTGTATTGTATTTCTCCTCAGTACGGGGCAATTTATACTCACAGAAGGCTGATGTCCAGCAAATATACAGCCGCCGGAGCTGTCTGACACTATCATTTGTGCATAATGGATATTAGATTTTATAGTTATTTTATAAATAGCCTCGTTCCTTAAAGAAACCATTCCCTTCTTCCCGTAGCGGCCGAGAGAGGCCACGTGGAACAACAGCAGAGATGAGTAGTGACCGCCCCATGACCCACCGTTAGGGTGCTCTTCAAAGTCTAATAAAAGCCACGGCTGGGCCCAAACAAACAGAGCGATGGAGCTGCCGCCTCTGCCAGGGACAGCACTCCGCATTGTCAGAATTTGCTTTGACAGTCCAGTTTGTTTTCCCTTGACGTTGTGGAGTTTGGAAAAAAAAAAAAAAATCCCTGCCATCTTGTCTTCCCTCTCTTCCCATGATGTTGAATGTTGCAGTCCTTTTTTTATTTTTTATTTATTTGGCAAAGGGATGTATCTGATAAATTTCATGACGCAACCATATTTCTCCTATCATTTCAGGATTTAAGGCGTTGCGTGGATCCTATTTCTCAATCCCATTGGCTGTAAGATGACCAAAAACTGTACATTTTGGTAAATTTCATCTGACACAGTGGTTTGGCCTCACTAAAATGATGCATTTTCTGCCCCATTTGCATTGATGAAATATGATTTTCTTGGGCATATTTAATGCAGAAGAGCCTCTGTTACCCAGGGTATGTTAGTAGGTATGGCATAATTTATACCTCTTCAGAATTTTTATTTTAAACATTGAATAACAAATTAATTGTATAAACACATGTATAATGTGTTGGGTTTCAGTGGTACATCAGGTAATCATGACACAGCCTGGCTATCATGGTTACCAGGCAGATCTAACTTAATGAACTGGCAAATGTGAAGGCAGAGCTCACCCTCCTAATTTGATTACCCAACTGTATGTCTCAGCTATGACTGGGGCTAAGGAAGGTTATCACTAATTTCCAACTTGAGGTTATCAGCAAAATTGAAATGTTTCTCAATTCTATGTATGACACACAAATGTGAAAAGAGTTTTGTGTGTGGGGCTGTATTCAGGAAGTTTAATGCATGACACCACTATCAAAATAAATTGTTCGTGTGACAATTATCTCATATATTGTGCTACATTTTTCTCTACTTTTGTGGGGGTTCAACTGGGGTATAAGTAAATTCTGTACAAAATAGAGTGATGACTTTTCTTCCTAAATCCATGGAGATTTTGGTTTTCATCTTTTCATTAAAGTAGGCAGTTTAAGAAAGACTTTTGAAACTCATTATTCTATTATTTGATCATCTTCAAAACAGTGACAAAAACCACAAATGTCTAGAAGGATGTACATGAGGTGTCAGAATGACTCACGCTGCTTGCCATGTGCCCATGGAGATTCAGGAGAGGCACAGGCACAAAGAAAGAGAGAGAAGCAGCAAATTCACCTGGGATTTTGCATTTTCCATTTCTAAACATTGCCTCTTCAATTATTTATGTTTGATATTTGTGAAAAGTGCTACCTTGGATGGCCCAGAAACCTGAGTCTTATGTTTGTCTGTGGAGAAGGATGCCGGAGCAGTGGCACTGCCCATTCTGGAGTCTGGATTATTAATGTGTTTCTAACCTAAAGGCCAGTACCTCATTCCTTCACTACCAGGGTGGTGCTTTTTCATCCACAGAGACAAGAAACTTGTTATGATTCTGAGACTGAGTACATATAGCAGAGATGGCCCAGCCTTTCTCAGCATCTATTATAAATAGGTAGCCCTCCATTTCTACCCAACACCGTGCCTGTCTTACCCCTCCTAGGCTCTTTGTTGAGAAGTCCATTTGCCAAGGGACTAACAAAACCTCAGAGCTTCTCTTAGGAAGGGTCCCAAAGGAGCACCCCAGAGCAAACAGTGTACTGGAAGGGTCGTCAAGACCAAGCAGCTTTCGGGCTTTAAATGCAAACTCATTTTATCAGACAGCTAGGGGGCAGGGGAGAGTCTTATTAGAGCTGTTTCAGTAGTGAGGAAAACAAGATAAATCAGCCAGGCCTTTACAGTGACAAAACTGTAATGTAGATGAATGGTCACTACAGTGCTTCAGGGCTCAGAATTTGGAGCCAGAAGGCATATATTTGAAATCTGCTATTTATCAGCTATGTAAACTTGGGCAGGTTACTTAATATCTCTCCCTCTATGTCCTAATCTCTAATAGGGATAATTATAATAGCATCTACTTCATAAGATGGAGGATTACATGAATTAAGCTTGGAGAACACTTAGAACATGCTCCTGACATGCTATAAAATCACCAAAAGTACAGCTTTCATGAGTCCACACCAGCGCTGCCTTTCCCTGACCATTTCCCCTCCCTGAGTGATATTCCCTTCTCCTTATCTGCTAGTACCACTCAGAGTCCTCCTGTGTTTGCTTTCTTTTTCCTTTCCCATCAAAACTCATGCTCCAAAGCTTTATTTAGTTTAAGGGAGAAAATGTTAGTATCTTGGGTCATTCTTACCAAAGATATTTGTGCATTAATAGGGATATAAAACTAGGACAAATGAAATATAAATGGTGGCCTCTTAGATGGCAGCCAAGAGGTTTGTGGATATAGAGAGATAGAATGGGGTCTTCCCAGAGTTCTGAATTTATGCTATTCAGGGGGCTGCCTCCTCCATGTGTTGAAGGTTACCCTGACTGTAGTACACTCCTTGTGAACAGAGAAAGATGTTTATCTACTACTTTATTTTACAGAACAACCCCAACAGTCCACAGTGCTATTTGATCTCCCTGTCCTGCACTTAGAAAACCCTTTGAGAATGAGATTAAATGGGTGAACTGCTTTCTGGGCATGGAATCAGACTATCTCTCCATTGGTTGAAAAGATGTGACAGCATTCAGATCCCACTCAATGGAACTCTTGACAAGGGTAAAGGACAATTTGCAAAACGCTTTCACTTGCATTTCATTACTACAATTTTACAAATGTTTCAGCTTTCCATGTGACAAAGTTTCATTTTGATCCTGAATATCTCCACAGAGTAGTATCAACAAGGATGGAGGAACTTGTACCTCTTTTCAAAAGACAAGAGGATTTTGATGTAAGTGACATTTTGATGTGTTTAGTCTAGGAGAGGTGCTATGGCCATGAAGGAGCCAGTAACCCACTGTTGTTCCTGAGGACAAGTGAGCCATCCTTCAGATCTTGGGGAAAGTGACCTGGACTAAGATTCAGGAGACTTGGCTTCACAGTGATGAACTGGGTGGCCTTTGCAAGTCCTTTCCTTCTGCTCTGAGTCTCCTTAGTCATAAAGAGTTGAACTAAGTGATCTTCACAAGTCCCTTCCATCTTCAACATTTAATGTTTTGAAATTAGTCAGTCTTCCGTTTCCAGGGATCTAGTTTTGGGTTGCTTAGCCTATTTATTTATGTCTAGGTATTCAGCTAGACAGAGAAACACACTATTATTTAACACATAATATACAGATATTAAAGATACAAAGTATAATATTATTAAAGAGTATGTTAAATACTCCAAATAATTCTATCAGGCTGTGTGTGTGTATACAGTGTACATATTCAGCCACAGTTATTCACTCTAAACTAGCTCTACTAAGACCATCCTTGTTTCTCTAGAGCTAGCCTTAGTAAAATACTTAAAGAGTATACGAGGGGAATTCCAAGCTTATCAGAGCAAAGTGCCTCAGAGGTACAATGTTTCCCTAAACATTTGTAGCTGTTTACAAGGAGACAAAACTGATGAGACTACTACATCTTTACCTTGGAGTTCTCCAAGGAGGCAATTCTTTGTAGCCTTCGTCTTTGAAACAAGCTTTAGATCTTATCCTGATAAGATACTTCTTTTTCTTCAAGAGTAATATTTTTTTGACTTGAATTTAAAGATAAACCAGATGTATAATATAGCATTCATTATTATTATAATATTGCCTATTATATTTAATATAAATAATAACAATATAGCATTAGTATGGACCAAAATAGTTGGGCTCTTGAGTGTTTGAAAGTTCTTTATAATCTGGTAAAACTATCATGAAATTCACTTAGAGCATTTTATTTAACAGACCACATCTGTGCCCTTAATGAATAGTAATTAAAACTCACAGCAGCATTCCCATTCGGTGATGAAGAGTTATTATACACACTCTCTAAAACAGGTAGGCTTTAGACCATGTAGTCTGCCCTTCTATGTGGATGTCAAACGCAGGAGGAAATGAAGACTTAATTTGAATTTTTCCATTTTTAGAGGACTAGGTACTTTTTTCCAAGTAAGTGTTAAGTCTGAGGATCAAAATTCTGACTTGATCATTTTCAGTATAGCATGGAGTGGTGGATAAGTACCAGTGGTAGATTCTAGTCCTGGTTCTTTAACTAAATGGTTGTACGATTGGCCTCTGGTAGGACATCTGCCCTCTTAACCTCGGTTCCTCATCTGCAGGACAGGATGGATTAAATCCTGACCAAGATCATGTTTGGCTCTAATAAGCAGTGAATTTCTCCCACCTCAATACTCCTGGCCTCAGCCCCAGGGGCCAGTGGCATTTGCTTGTAGGTTCTGAGCCTCTCATCCTCGCGTATCTTGCCTGGCCTGTGGCTCCTGACTCTTCACCGGACAATGGATCTTCAACTGCCTCTGTCATCAATGTCTTCTGGGCCCAATCTGCTGTCAATCAGCAGCTCTGACCTACAACTTGCAATGAATTTCTTGGCTATGGTGAGACTTCATGGGTCTGAACACTTTTCATCTTCCTGGTCCTTTCTTTAGTTCCCTTGGTCCCTGGTCCTGCCCCTGCAGGATGTTGCTATTCCCCAAGATGACCATGATTCTCTCTGCAAGGTGCATCTTGTTCAGCTTCCTCCAGACATTGACTTTGAAACAAGGACTCTAATGCAAGTAGTTTATTTGGGAGGTGAAGGAAACAGGAAAAGGGAAGTAGAAAAAACAGACAGGGAGGTAATTTAACCAAAACATGGAGCATTATCAAGCAGGCTACCATGACCATGGTGAATACCTGGACCTTAATGCCAAAGGGAACTCTGGAAGCCAATGGAGAGCATGTGCTCAGCATTACGGCCCTGATGGGTGAGGGAGCTGGGGTATTTATGCACCAACTCACATCATCATCCAGTGAAAGAGAGGGTTTTTAATTCTCAGGCACTTCCTACCCACCCATGCTTAGACAGAGTGGATTCTGCCCACCAGAGAAGACCCTCAGGTAGAGAGGTGCCAGGGTTGGTGACAAAGAGCATGAAGGCCAGCGGTGAGATAGAAGGGATCTGTGCAGGCTCCCCCAGCACACCTGGGGTCAGATAGAGCACCTGGGAGGCCATCGCTTTAAGGATTCTAACCATCATGTAAAAGAACTCAGTGATGAAAGCCATCTGTCAGACTCTTCTGCACCAGCCCATGTACCAGCTTGGCCACCCTTCCTTTCCTCCCAGTGTCTCTCATTCCTTTAGCTATCTTTCCTTCTTGTGACCTTGCTCTTCCAGCTCCCAAATTATCGCCTCTTTTCTCAGCGGATGACCAGCCTTTGTCCCAGAGCTGAGTTTTCTGCTCCAAATATCTGGTATTTCACTGCCATTTCTGTTTTGGTTCTCTCTGAACTGTCCTATGAAAAATCCAGTGATGAGTCAGGAATGGGAACATTCCAATATTTCTCTGACTTTTCCTAGTTTGGCCTCAGATAGGAGTAAGGTCAAAGGGGTCTGATCATGTAATACCTCTTATTTATAGGGCACTTTACAGTTTATAAAGGAATCTCATGGAACCTTATTAAAAGGGCATGGAGGTTAGAATCAAAGGCATTGCACTTGCATCTTGGTTCTTTCAGGTACTAACTCTGCCCAGTGATGTTAGACAAGTCATTTCTCCATGTTGAGTTGCTTTCCTTGTCTATAAAATTGTAATAATCATGGTGATACCTGTTGTTCTCACTTCCCAGAGGTTGTTGCCAGGTTCAGCATGGCCACGGGCCCCGGAGAACCATCCAGAACTCACTCTATATCTCAGTTATCTGATTTTTCGCAATTTTAGTGTTCACAGCAGCCTTGGGAGAAGGTAAGTGAGATTGTTTTCATTGTTTTAAGGAAGCAGAGAAGCTCTTCTGAGTCAACTGCCAGAATCTGTAGTTCTCAAATGCATGCAAAGAATTATTGTAGCTTCACATCAAATCATATTTAAAAGACATTTGTAATGTTACATTCTTGAAGAGAAAAGCAAATGCATGACATTCTTTGAATAAGTACAGTCACAAATCTGAGATCTTGGAACAACTGAGAGAGTATGATACTTGAGTCATTTAGAAAAAGTTTTACTCTCCCTCTTAAAATTAGCCACATAGTTAACAGGATCAGTCATTTGAGATTCTAAAAAGTATTAATAGGGCTGGCTGAGAAAGCAAGAACTATGTACTTATCTGTTATTGCTCTTTTTTAAAAAAATCTCTCCAGTGATTTTTAATTTCCTAGATAGGGGGCAGTCAGCCTTTTGAAGAAACTCATTTATTTCAGCATCACTCTGAGTTCCTAATGTAAACGTCTTTGGGGGCTGATTTGGAGGAAGCAGGACAAGATATACAAGACATTTCCACTATTGCCTGGAGGCAATTTGCATCTCTTAAAGATGAAGAGGCAGAGGTTAAACATAAGCTGAAACTCATCATGACTTATATACCATGAGATTTTTTTTATATATCCTTTCACACAAATCCATTTTTAAAAGTTGAATATGTGATTTTTAAAGTCAAATATCTGCAAAGGAAATTGGACTGACCCGAAACCGCCTTCCGTGTTTAATGGTAAAGGATGTTGTGAAATCTGAAGCAATTTTGTTTTCCATGCACACATTCTTTTTTAGGAAGAAAATCTTTCTTTGCTCCACATTCCTCTTTGTGCCCACAGAAATGCTTGATTTGGTTTGGTATGAGTCAAACAAACTATTCTCATCACAAGTGGAGCAAAGAAAAAAAAAAGAGCTTTTCATTCAAGTTATGGGTTCTGGAAAAAATTGTGTAAAAGCAGGCTATGTAACCGTAGTTGTTGGCCACTCTTCTGTGAGCTATCTGTAGAATAGTTATTTTTTCCTGCACCCAACAGAAAATAAAGGGGCACAAAAAATTCAGCCTATTACAGTTTAGGGAATATAGAAAAGTGCTTATAGAACTCCTTTTTTTTCCCTATCCTATGAATGTTCATGCATGTCTACGGAGAATTCTTTCTCTTCTCTTTCCATGCTTCCGCCAAGATTGTGCTCTGTCAGCCTAGTAGGTTTAATAGGTGAACTACAAGACAGGAACAAGACAGCATTAGATATGGTTATATCTAACACTGAATTTCATGTGATGGCATGCACTACCTATTAAATCACATCTATCACTTGTGCTGTGATTTGGTTAGCACATTGTATAGGAATAATTATGATTCTTAGATCATAGTATTTAAAGGTGGATGTTTAATAAGAAGGAAGTTAAGATGAGCCAAAGATAGGAATGGCATGATTAGCTATTCCCTGTACTGCAGAAAGCTTCTTAGCAAATGAAAATAAAAATACCATCAATGATCACGGAATCAAACTAAAACCTCCACAAATCCTCCTAGAGGTTGTTAAATCCAATCATCCAGGATAACAATTTGGAGAGAATGGAATAACTTCTCCATGCACTAGGACACAATTATGGTCAACTCTGAAGCTCTTTAAAATATTGAGTGTAAAGGCAAAGCTGGGATATGAAAATGAAAGCTTAAATTAGGCCTGAAAAATCAAAGGAGATTGGAACACCAGGGAAGAATCTCATGGTTTCATTGATGGTGGAGTCAGCAGGCCAAGGGAGCTTCGTGAGTTCCAGAAAATGACTTGGGAAAATCTCTTAGGGTCCTAAATCCAGGAAGAAATGGAAAATGCCATTCTGTCTGCCCACCTGCCTCCAAGCAAGACCACACTAAAACTTTTTTAAAATCCCGTGGAGTATCCACATTGCAATTTAGTAGCATTGTTGTATAAGAAACCTTGAGAAAAATTTTCCCTTCCAATAAACCAACATTGACCTAAAAAGAATTAGTTAACAGCTCTAAAATCATCACTGATTCTCAGATGGGAGTTGAACAATGAAAACACATGGACACAGGGAGGGGAACATCACACACTAGGGTTTGTCGGGGGTGGGGAGTAGGTGAGGGATAGCATTAGGAGAAAAACCTAATGTAGATGATGGGTGCAGCAAACCACCATGGCACATGTATACCTATGTAACAAACCTGCACATTCTGCACATGTATCCCAGAACTTAAAGTATAATAAAATAAATAAATAAATAATAAAACATTGTACAGAAGAGCCAGGCACCATCATTTGCAATGCCTTTGGAAATGAGTTGTGTATGTTTTGTCATACTGGTTTGAGATCTTGTTGGTAGAAAACACTAACCAACAAGTAAATGTCAAAAGATGAAAAAAGTTTTCCACTATGTTCTGTTTTCATTAAAAAAAATACATTTAAAAAGTTGCTAAAGGAGAACAGGATGGCCATGTTAGAACACTGCCAAACTTATAAACTTCAACAGTCCCACATACTGAGATGAACAGAAAAATGCATTTCACAAGAAATAAAATACATTTTTCATCTTCTGGATTTGTTGAAGAAGAAGAAGAAAAAAAACCCACATCTGTCCCAAATTTCTTTGAAGAAACTGAATGCCATTCAGTTTTCCTAAGCCAATAGGCTTACCCTTTCTACTGGGTTACCGTAGATGGCTTTGTAAAAATAACTTTAATGCTATAATCCAACAAAATCAAGGAGACAAATTGAAAAATCTTCGTCTCTACTAACATCTTGGGAATGGAAATAACATTTTTCTTAGACGTAGGAAGAACATCAATATAAGTAATTAAATATTTATAGGGTTGTTCACCAAAGGGTTGCATACCATAAATACAGCATTTTATGCCTTTATAGTATCATTTTAAAAATGGGGATAATCACAGCCATTTCATAGTTCTTAGGAAGATCATGTAAATTAGTGTGTATAGCTATACAAATATAAGGTGCATTTATTGTTATTCAATTTTATATTAGATTATGGCAGCATAAAGAAATGAGTAACAGCATGGACTCCCGAACAATAGGTTCAAATCTTTGCTGTTTCAAATCTTTGCTGTTTCTCACTGTTCAAATCTTTGCTGTTTCTCACTGTTTAACCTTGGGGAGGTTTCTTAACCTGCTTGTGCCTCTGTTTGCTCATTTGTAAAATGGGGATAATAAGAAAATCTACCTCATCTGGTTGTTATAAGAATTAACTGAGTTAATATGGGTAAGCACTTAGTGCCTGGCATGTAGTAAGCATGTTATAAATTATTTCTCGTTCTACTATTGTTGCTTCTGCTTCTGCTGCTGTTGTTATTGTTGGTGTTGTTTGTGTCATTGTTCCATTCTAACTGTCTCCCTGGGGACAGGCTGCAGCAACCTAAGTGGCCAAGGTTATCGACGAGGGTGTCTGAAAGTTAATCCCAGGGCTCACATTCTCCGGATTTCTAAGTTGGAGATTAAATGAATGGGACTGCGTTTATCAAGTCCAAAGGGGAGAGGAAAAGAAGGACTATGATTTGAGTCCAGGAAGCTCAGGGAAGCCCATGGGAAGGCCCAGTCTGGAAGTGATTCCTTATCACGCGGACCAGCAGTGCTTGTGCTTTGTACCTGGTTCCTAAGGCTGCTGTCCAGGGGGTGCCCTGAGGACCTAAGGGCAAGACACTGGGAACAGATAAAGGCCATCACTTGACCTCCCTCTGAAGGATTTGCTGCTACAAAATAGCAAATACTGAAAATGTTTTAAAGTGGCTCCCTAAAATGGCAAGGAAGTCAGAATTTAGTGTTCAGATAAATAATGCTTTTTGTGGGTGTAGATATAGCAGTCTTTCCAGATAAGATACACCTTCTGGTCTACCAAGAGACTATGTCGGTGAAGCTAAGAGTGCTGATTCAGTAGAGAGTCTCCAAACCATATTCATAAAGGACTGGATCTGTGTCTGCTTAGCTAATTCAGTAAATGCCGTAGAAAAATCTAAGTAAAATCATTGAAGACATCAGTAAAACAAAGGGGCAGTTGGCTTTATGTAGACAAGAGGTCTGAAGTGTTGATTTTCAACCACTAGCTGTTTTCTGCATGGATAAAAGAGAATATACTTTTCTTGTGCCTGAATATAGGCCTTTTCTTCTTTTAGGAGAAGATCACTTTAAACTTAGTGGTACTGCTTATTTTTACTTTTAGTTTACTTTTCTTCTGAGAAAAAGAGTTACGGAGAAATTTCCCTTGGATAGTGTCTCTCAAACTTTAGCCAGCTTTAGAAATGTCCAGGGTACTTGTTTAAAAATGCAGATTTCTGGGCCTCACCCTATGAATGAATCAACATCTTTGACCTGTGGGGGAAAAGCAAAAAGGTACATAAAAACATTAGGATGAGAAATGTCTTTCAGAAAAATTAATGATATGTGGACTACACCTCTTCATTTACAAAGTTAGAAAAGGAGTCGTGGTGAAATATGTGTCAGATTTTTTGATATAACTATCTCCAAATCTAGTTCCAAAATTTCACTCCATATGTCTTTTTTGTTTATTACATTTTATTATGTTTTTGATTATATGTTTTGTTTTTCGTAGAATATAGACTTAATTTGTTTCTAAAGAAGGGCATAGTTTTATGGTAGGCAGTTTGTTTGGAATTAATCCACATATAAATAAAGGAATAAATGACTAGGAAAAAATTACAAGAAGTATGAGTGGAAAAACATTAACTGGAGACACGACGTTCCCTCCTTTTTTAATATGTATGTTTTACATAACAGGAAATCCCCCGGTTTATTTTTAAAAGTATGTAACATACATGCTTAAAGAAATAACCATAATCTGCTCTTTCATGAGAATACAGATAAGACCTACTGAAATTCCTAAATACTACATTTTCTGGAAAGTTTCCAGCAATCACAAAGATGGCCTAGTATGAACAAAACTAACATCATCAGAGAAGAGCTACCATGATCTTTAAATTCATAATCCCCATGTATTCTATGACATGAGGTGAATCTTCTGAAGAGTAGGATATTCCCTGAATTAAAATGGCCCTTCTCTTCTACTTTCTTTTTTTTGTCTTTTTTTTCCTTTATTATTATTATTATACTTTAAGTTTTAGGGTACATGTGCACTTCTACTTTCAATAAATAAATCCAACCTGATGTTTGCACAAGGATGATAGTTTCTGTGCACCCAGGCACTCTTCTTTATATTTTTGGCACCTGTTCTCTCTCCCTCTAGTTTATATCCGAGTTTTAAGGACGGTCTCCCTCCCTTTCCTTCCCTATTATTCCCCAGCCATTAAACACTTATCAGCTCTCTGTCTGACTGAGGAAATCTGAGCATGGTTACATTCAGAATTACTTATGTTTTTGTTTATATGATCAAAATGGATGTAAATGTGCTCTATTCTGCAAAGAAAATTGAATACTTGGATGATATGGTTAACTAGAAATGATACTAATATGTTGTTTTGTTTGAAAACAGAGCCAGGTTAACTGTTATTGTATAAAAAAGTCATTATTCTTCTTACAAAAAAATCCATAAGAGAAGTCTTTCCAGATATCATATATATTACATTCTAAACAAGGCATATTAGTAGCACTATTACCCAAGAAACAATGAGAGCCACAATCTGATTGATGCAGAGGACATTTACTTAGATACATCTAAAAGCAGAGATGGACAGAAAGGAGCAATTATTGGAATGAATATCTGTGTCTTTATTGATCCAATACATTCATAAGAAGGCTAATCAATGAATTAGTAAACCTCATGCCATCTGAGGTCATGATTTCTATTTACACTGTTCATAGATTTCAGACTATATAGCAAGGAAAAAAACTTTCAGGAGGTCTAGGTTCTAATTCTGACTTTATGACCAATTAGTTCTATAGTATTGGGCAACTAATTAAGTTCTGTTGGATTCAGTTTCCCCTTTGCAAAATAAATGGATCGTACTAAAGAACCCTAAAATCACCTCTGGTATTAGTACTTTAAAATAAGCATGAGTGTTTCTGTGCGTGTGTGTGTGTGTGCATAAAACTAAGACATTCTCATTTCTTTCTATACAAAAATTCCATATAAATGCCTTTTCTCCATGCCTAACAATAAAACTAACAATAAGTAGCTGAGTAACCAATGACATTTTCAACTTGTCCATTTGAATTATAAACAAAACACTATGCAGATCTCATTGTTTCAGAGAAGCCTTCAGTTTGTAGGGTATAGGAATGGAACAGCAGAAAAAGTGAGGTATCCATCTCTCAGTCAAACCAAAGCTATCAACAAAATTAGGTTGACATAAATGATAAAGATCTTGGAGCTGCCTGTTAAAAAAGCTCTGGCAGGAAGAAGTGGGAGCTGTGTGCTTTCCCCGGAAGGTCCTTTGCAACAAAAATGGACAGTTTACCTTGAAAAATTACTTGTATACTTCCAAAGTCATTTATATAACCAAGTGAAAATATAAAGAAATGCTCTAGCTACAGAAAGAAACTAAATGAATAATGGAGGCAATTTTCCAGATATGGGGTCAGGGGAACAGAAATGCTGGATGTTTGACTCACTGAGATTGGCATTCAAACTGAGTGATCCATACACTCAATTCCTTATTGCAAAAAGAAGATCCTTGTGTTCTTTAGGGCCTTAGAGAAAGTAAAGAGAACCATGCCAGCCAAGAAGCACTTTAAAGTGCAATAAATGTTCCTTTTGAACTAAATGTACGTAAGAACTTGTGTGGTGGACACAGATATGCTACTGCTATAATAATTTCTGTTAAATGCCCTAAAAATGATGCAATATCCTTCTTACTACTGCAGAAATGCTAAAAGTTTATCCATCATCCTTGTTATTTTCTTTTTTCTATAACCTCTAACTCAACTAGGCTGCTGAAGGCCTCAGGAGCTTCCACTCCAATGTGTCCATTGGAAGGTACCAGATTAGCCCTAGGATTAATGAACTCTAGTCAACACCCATATGTACTTCCCTCCTTGAGAGGCGTGTTCAATATCCTCAGGCACCTTCAAGAATTAATTGATCTATTACTAGTTAGATAGGGAAGCATCATGTAAAGGGAGGGATGAGGGAAGAGGGAGGGCAGTTTGGAAGCACTGCCTTCATCAGAGGCATCGCCATGCAAGTAGGCAGTCATGTCCTCCTCCAAGACGACCAATAAGTTCTCAAACTCAAGGAGCGCCACCCAGCCTAGCAGTGCATAGAGTCTTGCTTGTATCCAGTGAGGGAGCTGGAGGCAATGTGTTCCATTTATTACATAAATGTAGCTCTGCGGGGCACGTAAGCTGACTTTGTACGTCTGAACCACACTGAAGCTGAGATAGTCCCTGAGCAAAAATAAACACAACTAGGGGCTTCTGGAAAATAGCTTAGAAGTTAGAGAAGCTTGGATTTTCTCTTTTATTTTAAAAACAACTGCCTTTAAAAAAATTTATATTATCTTTATTAAAGTCCAATAATTAGTATCCTAAGAAACTGTTAGCACAGGCAATATGAAGAGAGGAAAAGTTTGGTTGTTTAGGGAAATATTAGTTAATCTGGGTGCTATAGGTAAAAGATACACTTCTCTAAGTAGTAGGCTACTTTGTCCGATTTATTCATTCTATATTATCTTTTCAGTCAGAAAGTGGAAAGAGTTGTTTTAGAAGCCTTGCCATCTTTGTTTTCGGTCATTGGACAACAGTCTTGGTATGTGCCAGATATAATTTCTCCAGGTTTTATTCTACTCGCTTTTGTTTGAAAACATTCAGACAGTGAACTGTTATATAGTGAAGTGTATCAAAAGTTCTGAATAAAAAGTAGTTCTGTAAGCAAATTATTCAACATGGGACAACTAATCCTTGCCCTTGACACATAACCTGAAAATGCTTGTCTTCCGCCCTTTGCTTAAGCTGTTTCTTCCACCCAGACTGCCCTTTTGATGATATTCATGGCTGCATAAACAAATCACATTATTAATTCTATCATTTATTCATTCAACAAATATTTATTGAAAGTATACTATGTGCAAGGTACAGTTCTAGATGGTGGGCAATGAACAAGACATAAAAATCCCTACCCTCATGGAGCTTCTATTCTATTGGAAAGAGATGAATAATATCAACTTTAAATGGCAGTAGCTAGATAAGCCTAGGTGAGAGGAAGCCTGTGTTATTCTTCCCCTGTTGAAGATTCATCTCTGCCATCACGTCCTCTCCCCTTCCTCTCCTGACCTCCCATTTTCATTGACCCATTGCACCAGCACTAGGTAGCTAAGGAAGGGGGTGGCCTGGAAACCCCAGGACAGGAAGCAAGAGAAGGAAGACATGGTTAGCTTGTGCATGGACAAAGCTAGCTGAACCCTATATGTAACAGTTCCCCCAGAGCAGTAGCTGGAGTAAGAAGTGGGGCCCAGATTATTTGACGTAATGTACGAAATATATCTGATAAAGCTACAGAAGACAGTGTTTTAAGGAACAGGAACAATCAATTGCATCCAATGCTGCTAATAAGACGAGGACCATCAGCAACATTGGAGGTCATGGTGACCTCGACAAGAATAGTTCTGTAGTGATGGGAGCCAAAGGCTGATTCATCCACCTAGTCTCACTCCTCCTCCAAATGACTATGAAAATATAAAACACAAGATAGTAACCCCATCAGCTTCTGCCACATAACCTTCAAATCTATCTTGGCAATCATCCTTTGTTTTTCCTTTTAGTTTCAAGGGATGTGGCAGTTTCCTTCATACGGATCTAAGGGCTATCCTGCTCTCTCCCAGCTTCTCAGAATCTTCAGCCTCTTCAGTATTCACTTTTCCACCTAGGTATTCAATATGTCCTTCTCTTTCGAGTTTTTCCCATCCCAAAGCCACCAGAGAGCCTGACACAGACTGCCTTCCCAATTTATGAAACAAAGATGTGGAATCCACGAGCACAGGGAGCATTTCAACATGCTCAGGTCTTCCCCAGCTCCACGTTCCCTTCCAGCTAACACTTTATTTCCCATCCCCTTCTTACCTTGAAAGAGCTTCCAACTTCACCGTTTCTATATTCTTACTTCTTCCTGTCACCTCCTTGCTGTCTGTCCTCTACCTCCACCATCACACTGAAACTGCTCTTGCCAAACTCATCAATGATGTTGTTGCTGCTCCACCCAAAGAATCTTTCCTTCCTTCTCTTTCTAGATCTCTTTGTGGCACAAGACTCCTTTGACCATTTCCTTCTTCCTGACACACTTTTTCCATTTGCTTCTTTGACATTGAGTTCTCCTGGCTTCTGTCCTTCTTCTCTGCCCTCCTTTTCTCACTTCTTTGAAGCCTCTTCTTCCTCTGCTCATGCATCAAGGGCTGGTGTTTCTATCCCTGGCCTTCTTTACTCCTGACTCTGTGGCTTTCCTCTGGTGCACTCATTCCCTCTCCTGGCTTTCATTACCTGTCCACATGCTGATGATGCCCAAAACCATATTGCCAGCCCAGCCCTCTCCAAGGCCTAGTGGATATTTGCACTTACAGGTCTGGAACACTCCCTTTTTTGAGACAGGGTCTCACTCTGTTGCCCAGGCTTCTGGAGTGCAGTGGTGCAATCATGGCTCACTGCAGCCTGGACCTCCCAAGCTCTGGTGATCCTCTCACCTCAGCTTCCCAAGTAACTAGGACTACAATCGTGTGCCATGACACCCAGCTAATTTTTAAATTTTTTGTAAAGATGGGATTTTGCCATGTTGCCAACGCTAGGCTCAAGTGATCTGTCTGCTTTGGCCTCCCAAAGTGCTGGGATTACAGGCAAGAGCCACCACACCTAGCCTGGACCACTCCTTGAATTCAGCTTGACCCAAATTGAACTTGAAACTTTGCCCACCTCCTCTCGGCAGACCTACTTGTCCTGCTGAGCTCCTAAGTAACAAGGCAATCCATAAACAAATCTTGTCAACTATAACCTCTCAATTGCTCTAGGACCTATTCAGTCCTTCCTAAGTATACAAGCAGATTATATTCTGTGGTCCTGTGCCAGTACATTTACAGTAGTTGTTGGAGCTAGCATCCATTTTGATTGGCCAGTGACCCTAGAGCACTGATTACTCAGTATTATTAATATCACCCCTGTTTACCACCTCTTTCTCAGTAAAGGCTGCCACCAGGTATTGCTTGGAATGGAGCAACACACCCTATGCTACTTACCTTTAGTCACTAATCCATTCACTACTCATCGGCCAGAGTCATGTTTCTCAAATTTGAATTTGTTTATATCTTTCTCCTACATAAAACCCATTGGTGGCTCCTTATATTCTAGATATCTAAAAAACTCTCTTCCTATTTTTTTTTTTTTTTTGGACTGGCTGCTGGCTAAATGGGACTCAGCCTTCAGGTCTCAATTCAGATGTCAGTTCTCCTGAAATGTTTTCTTGCTCCCTCCCCACCCAAATCTTGGCTGCTCCTGTTTTCTCTCATAGCATGCTGTACTCCTTGATTGAGACGTCCTTTCTGGCACTTTCTCCTACTTTACTGCATATTCTATCTGTAATCCATGCTGCTAAGCCTTTCAGCCCCACCATTCCAATGACACCACACATGTAAAGGCCACCATATTATCACACCCAGTGATGAGTCTACTATTCTCATGTTCCTGGACTTCTCAGCAACATCTGACACTGTTGGTCACAACTTCTGCCTTGAAATGCTGTGGCTTCCAGGACCACAATGCTGTCTTAATTTTCTTCCTGCCTCCTTTTTAGGTAGGAAGACCTTTTATAAGACCTCTGGACTTACTATTCCAGTAGGGGATTGAGTTGGTGGCCCCCAAATGATATGTTCATGCCCTAACCCTAACGCCATGCATTAAGTTAATATGACCATTAACTTACTTGGAAAAAATGTCTTAGCGGTGTAATTAAGTTAGGGATCTCTAGATTAATCATCCTAGTTTATCCAGGTGGGCCCTAAATCTAATGACAAATGTCCTTAAAAGAAACAGGAGAAGACACAGACACAAAAGAGAAGGCCATGTAAAGATGGAGGCAGAGATTACAGCCATGTTGCTACAAACTAAGGAATGTCCGGAGCCACTAGAAGCTGAAAGAGGCAAGGACGGATTCTCCCCTAGAGCCTCCAGAGGGAGCGTGGCCCTGATGACACCTGGACTTCTGGCTCCTAGAACTGTGAGAGAATAAATTTCTATTGTTTTAATCTACCAAGGTCATAGTAATTTGTTACATTAGCCCTAGGAAACCAATATAATGCTCAAACGGAGTTCTTAATTTCCTCTCCCAAGCCATTTTCTTCCTGGTCTTCCTCATATCAGTCAAGTGTGCAAAAATCCACAAGTTCTTCAGGCCTAAAACCATAGGATTTATTCTTGGTTCCTCTCTTTTTCTCCCACTTCACATCCCATGCACCAGCTTTATCCTCTCTATTTAAAAAAGTTACCCAAATCCTGATTACTCCTCACTGAATCCACCATTACTACACAAGTTCAAGGCTTCAACATGCTAAGTAGTTTTCCTGCTTCTTCCATTCTTAACAATTCCAGCCAACTCTTAAACTCAGATCCCATCACAATTCTGATTAAAATCTTCCAGTAGCTTCCCAAGTTCTTGGACTATGGACTCAGGGCCCAAAAGATCTAGCCCCAGCCACTGTCCAGCTTCCCCTCCACTACTTCCCTTATGGTGACCTCTTGGGCTGCCTATCTGTTCCTCAACATCCCCACGCTCCTCCCTCTCACTGGCACTTCCCATGACATCTGGGTCTTCTGTGGCCAACTTCTCTCATCAGTTAGATCTTTTCCTTCCAGAGCCTTTCCCTAGCCATCCAATCTAAAATAGCCTTCCATGTCTTTTCATCATCTACCCTGCTAAACCAATTTACTTTATTTGCAGCATTAATGATCTAAAATTGCATTATTATGTATTTACTTGCTTGTTGATTATTTTCCCTACTAGAATGTAAGCTCTGTGAGAGAAAGTGCTTTGCCTATTCATCAAACAACCCCCAGAGTCTGGAACAAAGCTTGTCATGCAGTAGACCCTCAATATATATTGTTTGAGTGATCAGATGAATGCATTTTAACTGCCTGCTTACCCTCTCCTTCACTGTTGTGTATTCAGTGCTTACCATAGTACCTGACTATGTATATGTGATAAACCAATGGGCATATGAATGAGTGAGTATTTTCTTGATCACTCCAGCTGAAAGGAATCTCTCCTACCTCTGAACGTATACACGCTATTGCTTTATATGTTGACACATGATTGTGCCTTCACGTCAACTCATTTCTCTATGCCATCTCTCTTTCTCACTATAAACTCCTTTAGCTCAAGGTCATGATCTCTCTCATCTTTATTTCCCACACGACATATTTTGCCACATGTTACAGAGAGCAGCACTTCAATGGATATTTGGTGATTGACTGACTGAATGAATAAATACATGAATGATCACAAAGGACACAGTCTGGCAACTTGTAAACTTCCACTTGCTTAAGACTGTTCAATCCATTCCTACTTGTCCCAGATTCTCTATAGCTCTCCACCAAATCCACCACTTGATATATCAGAGGATCAGAAAAACTTTACTTCTTCCCTCTGAGCAGTGAATACAAGAGGCAGCAAGTAGCAAAACACTCATGATACCCATGGGTCTATTGGACTCTTTTTTGGCCACTAACTCACTTAATTTGGTGTAGTTTAGCACATTACAAGATTGTTCAAGAGTACTATAAATGATGTCAGACACCATCAGAAACCACTTCAGAAAATCATTGCCTGTAGCTGGATCAAACGGTGAACACCTGGAAACTAGCAATGCTAGGAAAACAGAATAAATCATGTTTTCTACTCTACCTCTTAGAGATTTACACCTTTTTGCCCTAAAGGATGTCCATATTTTTAAAACTTTTAGGCTACTATAATATATGTATAAGTCATTTGTACAATAATAAAACATTTGGGTACCTGATTGAAGAGGAATTATTCTGGCTTCTCTCGCTTCTCTGCAATTATTCTGAGCAACTTTCAAGTCATTTTATTTATTCTGGTCATTTATTCAGATTATTTTAATGTGGTACTACTTTCAACAAGTTAAACAAAGACAGCCATATGTATCCAAATAAATAGATAATAATAGTGACATTTGAATGTTCAATGGATTATTAAACTTAGAGTATTTTTAAATGACTTTAAAAAGCAATATGGTAGTATTTAACTGCTTTAAGCACACTAGTTTAAGCAAAATGCAGAGCTCAGAACAATAATACTTTTCTTTTTTTTCTATCTCAGAGCAAGTTGTAAAAACAGGTTGATAAGACAGTTCTTGTGTGAATGATAGTTAATGCACCCCAATTTTAATCCAATCATTTCTTTCTTTGAGTGTTCAGTCGCTCACTAATGCCTACTTTGTGCCTCACAAAATGGTAAATGTGGTCAAAATGACTCCACCAGGAAAACATAACTTAAACTAAATTATGAATAGATTCAGCCACTGGGCAACAGTGTGTGTCTCCACAGCAGCAACCCTTGTCAAAGAGACAGCAAAGCTGAGCTTCCTTAAAGTAGTGTGGGAAAAAGAAAGGAGATGTGGGAAAAATTAAGACTTTTGGTGGGGGGTCATTTTTATAGCTTGAACGTGGTTTATCTGAAATTTTGTGAACTTGATATGCTATTGTGTTCTGGGCTGCAGAGTTCAAAAAGAGATGGTTTGTTTGAAATTATGGCACCAAAATGTGTTTCCACTTAGGATTTTAAAAAAAAAGGCTTTGGAGATTCAGAGAAGGGGGCAGCATGGAAAGAAATAACTTTCCAATTTTATTTAACATTAGTTCTTGGCACCCAGAGTAATTTGGTCCCAGTACACTATGACAATCACATCTGTCAAGCCCCTCTTGGATTTATCTCAGACTTGAATGGAACACACAAAAATGCCCAGAAGGATTTTGTTCTTCTAGAAAATGAACCTGCTTCACTTTGAGGACCCTTCTTAAAAGACTGTTACTTCATTCAGCTGTTCCTAGACTGAAAATATTATGAACCATACCCTGGGCTTCCATGTTCAAAAAATGTAAAATCACAGAATTAATCAACTGAACAAAAATGTCTCCAAGTAGACAGTTTTGTCTCAAGATTTTTTTTCTGCTATATTGAATGGCCTGCAATATAGTGGATAAAGAAACTGTGTGTGTGAGTGTGAGCGTGTATGTGTGTTTCTGTGTGTGTGTGTGTGTGTGGTGCCTGTGTATTGGGGGCTGCTTTGTTGTGGCTGTTTCCCCCTTCCTTCTTAGGATCTGAATGAACTAGGAATGCCTTACTGGAGTTAGTTGTTCTCAGCCGTTTCCTCTGCCTCCACACCATGCAAAGTCAGAGGGAGCTGGGAAGGGAATAGAGACCTGTCAGAATGTGTCAGTGGGGAGGTGAGCAGGGAACATGCGCACTTTGAAAAAGTCAGTTCTGGCAAGAATTCACCCTTATCCTTTTCAGGATCACTCCCTTACACCGGTAAACTTTTAAAAAGCTGAAAGATAAACCTACAAACAGAAGGTCTTTTTAGAGATATATTTCCTAAACTTGTCATTCACATACGATCTTCATGATTTTAGACATATTCAAGGATCACCACCTATGAGTTATTTAATCCTTGTTAGCAAATTTGACTCTTAAAAAAATCTAAATTTATTTATTTTGTTAAGGGGAAGTTTCTTTCACTATCATACATAGATGTGCTGGTTACATATATATTTATATATTTATCTTAAAAGTACATTTATATATTATGTATATATTATATATTATGAAATGTGAATATATAATGTATGTATATTATATGTATGATTATATTTATATATAATACATATTTTTCTGAAACAGTATGTATTAAGTGTATACAGATATATTTATTTTTATTTTTTATTTTTATTTTATTTTTGAGATGGAGTCTTGCTCCATTGCCCAGGCTGGAGCCCAGTGGCATGATCTCAGCTCACTGCAACCTCTGCCTCCCAGGTTCAAGTGATTCTCCCACCCCAGCCTCATGAGTAGCTGGGATTACATGCATCAGCCACCACACCCGGCTTATTTTCGTATTTTTAGTAGAGACGGGGTTTCACCATGTTGGCCAGGCTGGTTTCGAACTCCTGACCTCAGGTGATCTGCCCACCTCGGCCTCCCAAAGTTCTGGGATTATAGGCGTGAGTCACCACGCCTGGCCTGTTTTTTTTATTTTTTGAGACAGAGTCTTGCCCTGTCATCTAGGCCGGAGTGCAGTGGCACAACCTCAGGTCACCGCAACCTCTGCCTCCTGGTTCAAGTGATTCTCTTGCTTCAGCCTCCCGAGTAGCTGGGATTACAGGCATGAGCCACTGCTCCCGGCTGAGATACATTTATATCTAGAAAAATATTTGCCACCTAAAAGCCACTCACTTTTGGAAACATTGGTTTGAAGTATCCCATAGTTGAATGATTTTGCAAACAAAGATGAGAGGCTCAGACACTGACATGGCACAAACCCACTTATCAGGAGTATATATAGCTGATGCTGCCTTTCTTTCCTTGGTGACTCTCTTCTCTTTTTCTGTTCCCTTCTGCTTTAAATTATTCCAGCATCCCTTCCCACTGTCATGCTTTCCTCTCCTTCAACCCCTTACCTTGACACACTCCACAGAGACTATATATAACCTTTGTTTTCCAACAATGCAGGGATAATACATTCATGTCTCCCAGGGAGAGTAAGCAGTCAGTTCTACAAAAGTGTGGTTTCATTGTGAGAAAGGAACCCCGATGTCCCCACATCCTACCTAACTTCACATTCCTCCATGAAACTGCATGTTAATTACATGAGGTCACCAAAATATTGGAGGCATGAGATCCTATTCTAAAAGTAAAGACTCTAACATAGTAACTGAAATAATGAATTGAGGCACAGTTTTTATTAAACAATGATAGGAGAAACACCTGTTAACCAAAAAAAAAAATAAAAGAAATTCTAAGACTATATTTTATGACTGGGTGATCTAATTTGAATATATGTCCCTGCCAAATCTCATGGTGAATTGTAATCCCCAGTGTTGGAGCTGGGGCCTTGTGGGAGGTGTTTGGGTCATGGAGATGAATCCCTTGTGGCTTGGTGCTGTTCTCATGATAGTGAAAGAGTTCTCAAGATCTGGTTGTTTAAGTGTATGGTTCCTTCCCCTGCTCCCAACACACACACACACACACACACACACACTCTTTCTCGCTCCTGCTTTTGCCGTGTGACATGCCTGCTCCTGCTTTGCCTTTTTCCATGAGTAAAAGTTCCCTGAGGCCTCTGTAGAAGCTGAGCAGATGCGGGGCCATGCTTGTATAGCCTGCAGAAATGTGAGCCAATTAAACCTCTATTCTTTATAAATTATCCAGTCTCAAGTATTTCTTTATAGGAATGCAAGAATGGTCTAATACAGAAAGTTGGTACCAAGGAATGAGGAATTGCTATAAAGATATCTGAAAATGTGAATGTGACTTTGGAACTGGGTAACAGGCAGAGGTTTGGAGGAGTTTGGAGGGCTCAGAAAAAGACAAAAAGATGAAATAAAGTTTGGAATTTCTTAGAGACTGGTTAAATGATTGTAACCAAAATGCTGATGGTGATATGGACAGTGAAGTTCAGGCTGATAAGGTCTCAGATGAAAATGAGGAACTTATTGGGAACCGGAGCAAAGGTCACCTGTGTTATGTCTTAGAAAAGAACTTGGTTGCATTCTATTCATGCCTTTGGGATCTGTGGAAGTTTGAACTTCAGAGTGATGATTTAGGCTATCTGGCCAAAGACATTTCTAAGCAACAAAGCATTCAAGATATGACATGGTTGCTTCTAACAGCATACATTCAGGTGTGGAAGCAAAGAAATGACTTAAAGTTGGAACTTATATTTAAACAGGAGTAAGAGCATAAAAGTTTGGAAAATTTGCAGCCTGGTCATGTGGCAAAGAAAGAAAGAGCTTTTTTAGGAGATGAATTCAAGGAGACTGTGGAGCAACCATTTTTTAGGAGATTTGCACAAGTAAAAAGTAGCCATGTGCTAATAGCCAAGACGATGGAGAAAAGACCTCAAAGGCATTTCAGAGATCTTGGAGGCAGCCCCTCTCATCACAAGACCAGAGACCTAGGAAGACTGAATAGTTTCATGGTCCAGGCCCAGGGACACCCTCCCCACTCACACCTGCACCCCTACCCAACCCCCTCACCCTCCCCCCAGCTTCACACTGTTCTGCACAACGTTGGGACAATGCTCCCCACATCCTGGCCACTCTGGCTCCATCCTCAGCTCAAAGGGCCCCTGATACAGATTAGGCTGCTGTTTCAGAGGGTGTAAGCCATAAGCTTTGGCAGCTTCCATGCGATGTTAAGCTTGTAGGCATGCAGAATGCAACAGTGAAGGAGGCTTGGCAGCCTCCATCTAGATTTCAGAGGATGTATGAAAAACCCTGGGCACCCAAGCAAAAGCTTGTTGCAGGGTTAAAGCCCTCATAGAGAACCTCTACTAGGGCAATGCAGTGGGGAAACGTGTGGTTGGAAGCTCCACACAGAGTCCCCACTGGGGCACTGCCTAGTTAAGCTGCGGGAATGAGGTCACCATCCTCCAGACACCAAAATGGTAGATCTACTAGCAGCTTGCAGTCTGTGCCTGGAAAAGTTGCAGACACTCAACAACCTATGAGAGTTGTTTTGGGGGCTGAACTCTGCAAAGCCATGGTACAGAGGTGCCCAAGCCCTTGGAGCCTACCTCTTGCACCAGTGTGCCCTGGATGTGGCACATGAAGTCAAAGGGGATTATTTTGGAGCTTTAAGATTTAATGACTGCCCTGCTGGGTTTCAAAATTGCATGGGGCCGGTAGCCCCTCTCTTTTGACCAATTTCTCTTTTTTGGAATGAGAATGTTTACCTAATGCCTATGCCCCCATTGTATCTCGGAAGTAAATAACTTGTTTTAATTTTACAGGCTCATACATGGAAGGAACTCATTTCCAGATGAGACTTTGGATTGGGGACTTGGGATTTTTGATTGAGTTGATTCTAGAATGAGTTAAGACTTTGAGGGACTGTTGGAAAGGCATGACTATATTTTGCAATGTGAGAAGGACATGAGGTTAGCAGGGCCAGGGGCAGAAAAATATAGTTTGAATGTCCCCATCAAATCTCATGTTGAACTGTAATCCCCCGTATTGAAGGTGGGGCCTGGCGGGAGGTGTTTAGGTCATGTGGGCAGACCCCTCAATGGCTTGGTAGTGTCCTCATGATAGTAAGTAAGTTCTCATGAGATCTGGTTGTTTAAAAGTATGGTACCTCTCTCTCAACTCTCTCTCTTGCTCCTGCTTTTGCCATGTGATGTGCTTGTTCCCACTTTGCCTTCCACCATGAGTTAAAGCTCCCTGAGGCCTTCCTGGAAGTCAAGCAGATGCTGGGAGCCAAGCTTGTACACATTGCAGAACCATAAGTCAATTAAACCTCTTTCTTTATAAATTGCCTAGCCTCAGGTATTTGTTTATAGCACTGCAAGAATGGTCTAATACACTGGGCAACTGCTCAGCCTCCCATTTCATTTAATTTGAGCATAGAAAATGATGGCTGGATTTAGAAATCCAGGTACAAATGCAGAAAAAGAAAAAGAAAGGAGTATCATTTATTCCGTGTTTTTTCTTAATTCAGTTAGAAATGGTTATACGATAGAAAACAGAAACTTTTTGTTTTGATTGCATTTTTAAAATGAATATTTGACCCAAAAGATATGTCAAAAGCAAACAGTTTTAAAGTACTTAATACTTTTAAACTTAACATTACTTTCTGCTTGGCAGGTTCACTGACACTTTGATGATTTGATGCATAATACAGAAGGTTTTAGTAGGATACAAGGATCTTATTTTATGTAAGACCTAAATAAAATATTCTGCTCATGACAAAAATTGTAATTCAATCAAAAGACAACTGATCCTACCCACTCTGGTCTTATGTTTCCCCATTTGTAAAAGGAGTGGGTCCAATGAGAGGGTCTTCAAGCCCCCCTTCTAACTCTAAAAATTTATAATTCTGAGGTCCTGCATTTCCCAAAGATATAAAATGCTTTATCTTGGTGTCAATCAGATAACTAAAGAAGCAAACACGGCCTAGTGCGGTGGCTCAGGCCAGACGTGGTGGCTCACGCCTGTAATCCCAGCACTTTGAGAGGACGAGGCAGGCAGATCACTTGAGGTCGGGAGTTCAAGACCAGGCTGACCAACATGGAGAAACCCTGTCTCTACTAAAAAAACAAAATTAGCCAGACGTGGTGGCACATGCCTGTAATCCCAGCTACTCGGGAGGCTGAGGCAGCAGAATTGCTTGAACCCAGGAGGCAGAGGTTGCAGTGAGCCGAGATGGCGCCATTGCACTCCCGCCTGGGCAACAAGAGTGAAACTCTGTCAAAAAAAAAAAAAAAAAAAAAAGATGAAGAAGAAAACACAAGTTAAAATATTAGAAAAATTATATACTTCTGAGTTTATTAACCAAACACACTAAATATTTGTGTATTCACAATTTCCCTATCTTAAAATTATCTAAAAGTCCAACATCCAGCCTGGTTAAGTGTCATTTTTTATATTTGTAATTAAAAATAAAACAACTACTCAATGTTATCATGTACCAAAATTGCACGTCAGGAACAAAACATTAGTGAGTTGAATTGCAGTCATCGTATATGTCATATTTCAGTGCTTGATTCTAGTCTGGGACAGAGACATATATGGCTCCATATCTCTTTAAAATTTTTTAAAAATTGCACGTCTGTCTTTTTCTGATTTGATGTAAGGCTTTAATGTTGATATGCTATTTTATAGGCTCCTTAAACTAAAAAAACTAGTGTAGATAAAAAACAAACTATATGTCTAAGAAATTTACCCTGAACAAAGGCTGAGAGGGAAAAAAACCTTCATTATTTTAGCTGAAAAATGGCAGATTAGTTCATTGAGTTTTAACCAAGACTTAAACCCAGCATAAGTTTGGGGTGGGATAAGGTCAGTAGGTACGGGTGTTGGGGGGGCGCCTACAAGAGCCCCTTATGGCCCAGCTGAGGTCTCATACTTCTTTACTTTTGAGATTATTTCTAAAAGAGATTAAATATTCTGTTATTCTATTTATTTTGTGCTACACGCAATAATTTATAAAATATCATTTGAAATACACTAACATTTAGGAAATCTGATTTTGCAATTTGTTCATTTTTTTAATGTATTCAGAAGCCTTGAGAAATGTAGCGGACTTGATGACTTGATTGTGGCTTCATTATTGGTTTCTAGAGCTGCTTATTGGTTACTGACAGAATCTAAGCTCCATGAAACATGGGATGTTTGTCTATTTCACCCATTGCTGTGTCCCCAGTGACCAGAACAGTCCCTGGCACACAGCAGGCACTCAAACAAAATTTGGCTAATAAATAAAGGACATTAGTATATTTGTGATTTCTGTTTGCAAAATGTCCATTCTCGAGTGAGAGAGAGGACTTTGGGGAAGCCTGCAGGAATTAATTGATAAATAATGTAATATTTCAATCTTTCTATGGGATAGCCCTCAAATTGTGTTCTGATCCATTCTTTAAAACAAGAAAAAGTGAATAACCGAATACCCAATAAAAGCAGGCAGCAGTAATAGATAATACAAACGAGGATGCAATTTTTAGTTACTTCTCAAACTCTCTCTCTCTCTCTCTCTCACTTCAGGCTGTTTATATTGGTCAGAAGAGAACTGGATGGATGGATGGATGGATGGATGGATGGATGGATGGATGGACAAATAGGTAAGACTGGGAAAGACTGACTGCTTTATCTCCCCTTTAGAAACTTGATAATTATAGCAATAATAGCTAATACAGGGCATACATGGTGCTTATCTTGTGTCAGGCTCTGTTCTAAGGGCTTTATATATAAGATATGTATCAATGGAAGTAATTCTCACAACTACCCTGAGAGATATGCCCTATTTCTGACTCCATTTTGCAGATGAGGAAATTGAGGTGCAGAGATATTGACTTGCCCAAGATCACACATTTAGTCAGTGGTGGAATCAAAAGTTAGATCACAGTGGGGTCTGTGGAGTCCACACTCCTAACCACTTTGGTATAGTGCCTCTAAGACTCAGTAAAGAAACATCTCTACCTCTCTTTAACCCACTGTTCCCAAAATTATTTGACCACAATGTACCAGTCAATATCTCTAGAACATAATCTGGCAAACACAGAAGCATGATATTTGTTTGGTACCTTACAAGTCAAAATGTTTGACCTTGTAAATAGGGAAATGAGTTATAATCAGAAATGTTCTCCTAATTTTAGGAAAGAGTTAGCATGAATTGAGTTTGAATTCTCAGCTTCCACATGCCATATAACTCACCTATGAAACAACAGAAGGAGGCAAGATATTCTTTGCCATTTCTTAAAAATGAAACAACTTCTTTGATTGATATTCGTGAGTTGCAAACCAAACAAAACTATGTAAAAAAGTGTGTACCTGGCAAAATGGCATGACAAACGATACCACGAAGTTCATGAGGAAAAAAAGCTAAGAAACGTTCCATTCTCCAAAGTAATTGAAACCTAGGCTTTACCATTCACTCATGAACCATTCCAGCTGAGAGGTTCTTCTCACAGCCACCAGCAGACCCTGAGTGAACCCTGGTGCAAAATCTAACGTAGAACACTGCTGTGTTGTGCATGCCTGCATAGGCCCTCAGGAAGGGGAAATAGGTTTGGCTAGGTAAGGATATATTTCTTAGGGAATAGGAAAGACAAGCTTGCCCCTCTCAAAGTCACACAATCCAGGTCTGCCATACAGAAGAGGGAGCTTTGAGCATCTTTATTTTAGCTGCATTGTGAATTCCTGCTCCCATCCACCAATATCAAGTTTAAGGTAGGGAAGGGTGTCAGGTGGGAATGACAGAAGGGCAAGACCCACAGGTAGAAAAAGAAGCTGCCAAGTCACTCCATTCTCACCCCTTGTCACCTGGGGTGGACATCAATGGCAGCTTTGTCTTAAACAAGAGCTTTGGTCAAGCAAAGGCCTTTTGCAATACGCCGACAGCTTTGGTTTAGTTTTACCACTAATCAGTGCTGAATGGAACGTGGATTCAATACACTCTCAAAAGGAAAGGGCTTGGTAAGCTGAGGCTTTCTGGGTTTTCTCTGGAACTTTTTTATTAAAATTCTGATTATTGCTGGGTCTACAAATCAGATAGTAAAAGAATCCAGAATATATGGCCATGCTTCATAATGCATAGCATATGAACTAACTTGCAAACCATGCTCTTTTAAATAATGAGTAGAGGAAAACTGGCTTTTAATTATTTTGCTGCTAAGCTCTAAAGTTTATTTTACTAAATATAACTTTTAATGTTATTAATTAACATAACTTTTGAACAAAGGAAATATCCTATGTTGATGACTGTAAAGAATCACACGCATATCCATTCTCATAGTCTTCCAAAGTTAAAGGTACAGTATGAGATACATCATTCAAATACATAATGAAATCCTTGAGTGGTTCAATGGACGGCTTGAATTAATAAAAACATAGGGAAATTATTCTTTAAAACCATGAATTCACAACTACAAAGCCTATTTTGCTTTGCTATTATTAATACAATAAGAGGTTTGACTTTGACCCTGAAATCACAAACGTGGAAAATATTAACAGTATTATATTGACATGTCTGAGCCTCTCTTTTTCTGTATTAAACTGAGGCTTCTGATAAGTTTGAAGGAGTCCCTATGGCACCAAATAAAACTAAACAATTTATACAGCCTAAGATCAAGGAGGTCTAGTGAACCAAAAGATCCCAGCTCCCTGATAAAAGGAAGTCTATTTGAAACCACTGGCAATTATTAACGTTTTAAAACTATAATTTAAGAAATCATTCTTGTTAAAAATAAATATTAACCTTTTGGAAAATCTAACCTTTCTAATAATCTATATAACAGGCTTTTCAAAAACATTTCAGATTCATGTTGATAAAAATGTGTTCATATTAGTAACCTAGCCTTTTTCCCTCAACCATGATACATTTAAACTAAGAATGAATTAGAAGGCTGCAATTGTCTTTAATGTAATAGCATATCTATTATAATAAATTGTCTTTTGGAATGTTATGGCTTTTCCCCAGAAGTATTTAATTTTTTTTTTTTTTTTTTTTTTTGAGACGGAGTCTCTCTCTGTCGCCCAGGCTGGAGTGCAGCGGCGCGATCTCGGCTCACTGCAAGCTCCGCCTTCCGGGTTCATGCCATTCTCCTGCCTCAGCCTCCGGAGTAGCTGGGACTACAGGCGCCCGCCACCACACCTGGCTAATTTTTTGTATTTTTAGTAGAGACGGGGTTTCACCGTGTTAGCCAAGATGGTCTTGATCTCCTGACCTCGTGATCCGCCCGCCTCGGCCTCCCGAAGTGCTGGGATTACAGACGTGAGCCACCGCGCCGGACCTCAGAAGTATTTAATTCTGAAGATTGGGTTTTGGTAACAAAATAAGATGGGATTTTTGTCTTCCAGATCATCACTTAATCTCCTCTGGGGTAACAAAGCAGCAGTTTGTTATAACCTGTGAGTTCTGCAGGTTTACTCTGTACATCCCTACCAGGGAAACTGCTGTGGTGTCACAGATTACAGTGGAAGACACATGCTGCCTTTCTCTTGTTTTCCATCTTAATAGACCAGTAGCCATGAGCCATGCTTGAGATGGAACATACTCCAGAGATAAGCATATAACAAAGTGGAGTAGCTAGGAAGCAATTGTAACTCGTTGTGATACTTCAAATCAGTATTCAAGACTAGCTTACCCCAAGTGGGATAACAGGCCTTTTGCAGCCTGAAAAGAATGTGCATGAATCTGAGTGCCTATAAATATTGTTGCCTACAGCTTGGTGGTTCTTTGGACGTCATGTTTTCTTTGACTTTCTATTGAAATTACCACTTTGGTAAAGCTTGCAGGATAAACCTTATTTCCAAAAATAGTTTTTGTCAGAGAAATAAAGCAAAAAAAAAAAAAAAAAATTGTGAATCTTAAGAGGTCATTCCTTTTAATCCTGGTTAAGTATAAGCAATTTAGAATATTTAAATGTAGTGATATTTACAAATTGTTAGAATGGGCATTAATCCTCTTTAATCTTTAGCGACATTACGGAGGCAGTGCTCTATTAAGAGAAGGAAAGTACTGAGACCATTTTTTAGCTGAAAGTGTCAGTCAATGAAATTGAGCTGTGTCCTCAAAACAACAAAATGCAGTTTAAATTGATCTTCAGACTCTCAAAAATGATGTTTTCATTTCAAATATATATATGGTTACAATAATTAATGTGTTCTATTGATTTGCTTGACAACTATTAATATACCCCATGTTACCAGGATAATCTGAGTCCTTTTGAAACTCCTTAAATGGAAGTATTTTTGAATATCATGAGCTGTAGTTGATGCCAATTTTTGGTCCTATAGAGTAGCTTAGTATTCCCAAAAGACTGTTTCTCAATTTGTTTTTGGTTTAAACAATTGGTGTTTAATTTAACTAAGGAAAACCTTAAACTTAAGATTCAGTAGTGGCAACACAGAATGAAATGGGATTTTTGTCTTCCAGATAAATAGTCATTAAGTTCAGCTCACAAATCTCTTTAGTCTGTATATAAGTATAGCAAATGTTAATAATTATTTTTAAGTGCGCTTTGAATAATGTTTGGTCTCATTAATTAAACACTTTCAAATATTTAAACTTTGTTTATAAATTTAATATATTCTATATTTTTAAGTACTTCAATTATCTAAATTATAGAAATTACAGCAGATATTTAAGAAGCTGTTTTATATCTTGTACATTAAACTTGAAGACACTGAAGTTCTTTTAAATGGTCCAATATTGTATATGAGCTTAGTAACATTTCAGTTTAAAATCTCAAGTCTAAATAAAGTGATAAACCATCCCTAACTTAGGAGATGTCTGGTATACAGAGCTTTCTATTTTAAAATGAAGATAATTCTGAGCAAATCAGGAGAAATTGGTCGCCCTAAGTCAAAATCACACAATTACAAATTTTCAACTGAAGTCGTAAGACTGTCATTCCAGGAAGACAAATTTGTAAAATAAGAAATATGAACAGCTTTCTTCTTAACCACCAAATATTATTACTTCCATTTTAATTATTGCAATCCTTCCTACACTTAATTTTAAATCTCCCCGGAGCTAAAAGATTCTTTCCCACTAAAGGAAACCTGTTACCATGCCATGTAACTTAGGTCACATGTGCATAGAGATTTTGGCCCACATAGGCACTAGACTTATTAAAGACCCTGATGAGTTTCACTGAACTTTGTTTCATGGTTGAAATGTCATGGACTTCAAAATATGAAGGTGAGCTCAACATCACTAATCATTAGGGAAACGCGAGTCAAAACCACAATGATATATCACTTCATACCGATTAAAAGGGCTACTATTAAAAAAAACAGAAAATGTTGGCAAGAATGTAGAGAAATTGGAACCCTATGCACTGTTGGTGGGAATGCAAAATAGTGCAGCTGCTATGGAAAATAGTATAGCAGTCCCTCAGAAAATATAATTACCATATGATCCAACAATTCCACTTCTGGGAATATACCCAAAAGAATGGAATTAGCTGGGTGTGGTGTCACATGCCTGAAGTCCTAGCTACTCAGGAGGCTGAGGGAGGAGGATCACTTGAGCCCAAGAGTTTCAGGCTGTGAAGTGCTAGGATTGCACCCCTGCACTCCAGGCTGGGAAACAGAGAGAGACCCCGTCTCTGAAAAAAAAAGAAAAAGAAGAGGAAAGCCGAATCTCCAAGAGACATTTGTACAGCCATGTTCATAGCAATATTGTTCACAATAGCCAAAAGGTAGAAGCAATTTATGTGTCCACTGATGGATGAATGGATAAGCAAAATGTAGGATATACATTCAATGGCCTTAAAAAGGAAGGAAATTCTGATACATACTACAACATAAGTGAACTTTGAGACGTTATGGTAAGTGAAACATCATTCACAAAAAGACAAATACTGCATGATTCCACTAATGTGAAGTACCTAGAGGAGTCAAATTCATAGAGACAGAAAGCAAAATGGTGGTTGCCAGGGGCTGGGGATGCAGGGGAATGTGGAGTTTTTTTTTAATGGGTACCGAGTTTTAGAGTTGTAAGATGAAGAGTTCTGGAGAATGGTTGTACAACAGTGTGAGTGTACTTAACACTACTGAACACTACACTTAAAAATGGTTAATATGGGCTGGGTGCAATGGCTCATGCCTGTAATTCCAGCACTTTGGGAGGCCGAGGCAGGGAGATCACCTGAGGTCAGGAGTTCAAGACCAGCCTGGTCAACATGGTGAAACACGTCTCTACTAAAAATACAAAAATTACCCAGGTGTGGTGGCGTGCACCTGTAGTCCCAGGTACTCGGGCAGGTGAAGCAGGAGAAGTGCTTGAGCCCAGGAGGTGGAGGTTGTGGAGAACCAAGATGGTGCCAATGCACTCCAGTCTGGGTGATAAAGCCAGACTCCATCTCCAAAAAAAAAAAAAAAATGCTTAATATGGCAAAACTTATGTGGCATGTAGTTTATCACAATTACAATAATTAAAAAAATCAAAAAGTTTGGTAACAACAAGTATTGATGAGGATATGTAGAAATTAGAACTGTCTCATACATTGCTGGTGGGAAGGTAAAATGGTGCAGCCACTTTGAAAAATAGTTCAGTCATTCCTTAAATGATTAGATGTAGAGTCATCATATGACCTAGCAATTCCACTACTAGGTATATACCCAAGAGAAATGAACACATATGTTCACGTAGAAACTTACACATGAATGTTTATAACAGTATTATTCAGAATATTCAAAAGGTGGAAACAAACCAAATGCTTGTCAATACGCAAATGGATAAACAAAATGTGGCATACAATGGAATATTATTTGGCTCTAAAAACTCATGAACAAACTTCTGGTTTCTGGTTCTAACCTGAACTTGATTCCCAGGTTCTAACCAGAAACTGGTTTCCAGGTTCTAACAGTGGAGATAGAGAAAAAACCCCCTCATGCTTCTGGCAGGGGGAGGAGAAAAGGAACTGTTTTGGAGTATGCAGAGCACTCTGTTCTTCTTAATAAGACCTGCCCTGAAAAGAAACTATTTTACCAGAGCCTAACCAACCTAGGTGTAGAGAAATGCCCAACTCCAGCCCCCTCTATGGCACTACGGCGGGGGAAGTTTGGCAGGGTTACTGGGAAGCATTTGTGAAGTTCACAGCCCAGGGACCCAGGCTCACTAAAAGACCAATGCTGAATCATACATGGTACTATAGAATGCTTTCTCTCCCCTCCACACCATACTATCACATTACTAAAGGCCTATTTACTGCAGTTCCTTGTACCCAGTACATTATCTCTAGCTTTCAAAAATTGCAAGGCATACTAAAAGACAAAAAACGAAACAAAACAAAACAAAAACATAGTTTGAAGGGAAAGAGCAAACATCAAAACCAGACTCAAATATGGCAAGAATGTCAGAATTATCAGCCTGGAAATTTAAGACAATTATGATTAATATACTAAGGGCTCTAGTGGAAAAAGTAGACAACACACAAGAATATGTGGACAACATAATCAGAGAGACGGAAGTTCTAGGAAAGAATAAAAAAGAAATGATACAGAGCAAAATACTGTGACAGAAGTGAAGAATGCTTTTGATGGGCTCATTAGTAGACCGGACATGGCTAAGCAGAGTCTCTGAGCTTGAGGATGTGTCAACAGAAACTTTCAAAATTGAAGAGCAAAGGCAAAGAAGACTGAAAAAAATGGAATAGAATATCAAAGGATGGTAGGACAACTATCAATGTAACATGTGCATGATGTGCATGACGGGAATAGCAGAAGGAGAAGAAAGGAAGGAACGGAAGAAATATTTGAGGCAATAATGACTGTGAATTTCCTTAAATTAATGTCGGACACCAAACTACAGATCCAGGGAGTTCCAAGTACATCAGGCAGAATACATGCCAAAAAGAATACACCTAGGCATATCATATTGAAACTGCAGAAAACCAAAGATAAATAAATCTTAAAAGAAGCCAGAAGAAAAATGAAGTATTGATATGTGCTACAACATAGCTGAACCTTGAAAACGCACTTAGTGAAATAAGTTAGTTACACAAGACCACATATTATATGACTTCATTCATTTGAAGGTCCGGAGCAGGAAAGTTTATAGAGACAGAAAGTAGATTAGTGGTGACTTACGGCTGGGGGGAGAAAGATGCAGTGATAGGGGACTGGTAGCTATAGGGTATAGGATTTCTTTTTGAGGTGAAAATGTTCTAAAACTGACTGTAGTGATGATAGCATATATCTGTGAATATACTAACAACCACTAAATTGTATATTCCAAATGGATGAATTATATGGTAAGAGAACTATATATCAAAAAGGCTATTACGTTTTTTAATGTGAAAGTAGTTGGTCTCAGAGTTCACATTGCCTAGTTCTTTGTCTACCCACAGAGACCTGTAACTCTTACCCAGTTTGAACCCTTGCTTGAATTTTGCATTTCTTTGACTTTTAGGATGTGTCGAATTCTAAAGACCTTTGGCTCTGATGAAGGCCTTAGATTTGCAAATGTATTTTCTATCTGACCTGATGAAATCTTGCATTCTTTTATAGTCTTAGGACCATCCAGCCCTTAGGGATATTTAAAATGATATCCAAAGAATTCTGGAGACCTCTTCTAGCTTGTCATCACCATATGCAAGACCTTTCTACTGCCAATTGTGATACTGGTGAGAGTATGACTATTCCTAGCATGTTTTTCTATGGCTGAATAATTTATAAATAATAAAAAGTCTCTGAATCACCAATTTGCCAAATTTATAAAATTTACTAAAATCACTTGAAATTTGATGATTTTGCCTAGCATAAAGTTTATGTAAATTAATCACAGGGATGGTGATTTATCAGAGATGTTTTTTATAGCTTAACAGGAGAGTTAAATTTGTCAAAAGCTAGAGATCATAAAACTATTCATCTTACGAATAATATTTAATATTCAGAAAAGGAACCAAAATTTTCAGCAATTCATAATAAATCAGTACATAGATATAGGTAACTGCAGGATTTATGACTTTTAATTTACACAGGAAATTTGTAGTTCATACTGTTATGAACTGAACTGTGTCTCCTCCAAATTTGTATGTTGACGCTCCAATCCCCAAGGTGACTGTATTTGAAGACAGGGCCTTTAAGAAGGTAATTAAGGTTAGATGAGCTCAAAAGGATGGGGGACTCTAATTTACTAGAACTGGAATCCTTACAAGATGTTGAAGACACATCAGAAATGCTCACACAGAGAGGAAAGACCACGTAAGGAGACAGAGAAAGCAGACCATTCACAAGGCTGCATGGGAGGTGTCACCAGGAACCAACCCTGCTGGCACCTTGAACTTGGACTTCCAGCCTCCAGGAACTACAAGAAAATAAATTGTTGTTTGAGCCACCCAGTCTGTAGTATTCTCTTATGGCATCCTAAGCAGACTAATACACTACCAATTTTTCAAAATGATTTTTATGCCATTTTCTGTTTCAACAGACAAAGAGTCTGTTGAAAATGCTAAAGAAGCATTTTTTAAGATTATTTCACCAATTTCCCAAGTGGTATAGCAACTTCAAGTTATTGTTTTTAATAAGTTAGAGGCCAGAATTTAATTTGCAATATGGTAGCTCCTGTATCTTTCTAGTTATTTTACATTTGTGTCTTTATTCATCTTATTGCATTCCTCAGGGATTTGCAACAATTTTACTCTTTCTTGCATAATTCTTTATGGCTAATGTATTTCAAATTTGAAGTTCTATTTACAGTAGGTATGGTAATCCCTTCTCAGAATCTTCATTTCACTGCTGCATGTAGAACATGCTATCAAGAAGACATAGCCCCTGTTAGAAAGCAAGATTTCAGCAAATTGTGTGGCTGAACTGTTCAATAGTTATCAAAGTGTTGGTTTTAGTTCAGCTTTAGTTCTGCTGTATTCTTTTCACTCTAGTCATTTGTAGTGGACTTGTCAGTTCAGTAAAATGTTAAGTTCATGTGCATTTAATATTTGAGACATTGGGCACTTCTCAGATGTTTAAAATGTGTACAAATGTTCATATTGAATTGGGTTGATTAATTGGTAAATTAAGAAAAGTGCAGAAGGCTGGACTAAAAATATGTTGGAAAAAAACCCATCCCATTGTTTATATATCATAAGACATTCAATACATTTGTAGTTGAAAATATTTACTTTAAAATTTTTGATTTCCCAAAGTCAGAGTATGATAAAACCTGTGATAGTCTAGCTTGGCTAACCACTGGGCTGCAGAAAACTGAAGCTCAATGAAAGCTTCAAGAAAAGAGTCCCTATGAGTGTTGCAACTATCTCACGCATCATCGTTACTGATTATATTAGACAACATTAATGGAAGCAATGTGATTTTCAGCAAATTACTCATTCAAGAAATGGATTTTCCAGCAAGTTGATTTTATCCTCTCCCTTTTTGAATGTATGTGTGCCACAAATACGCATCCATACAGAAGTTTTAGCAGTAAGGTAAATTCATTCAGGAACTGAGTTTTTTACAACGTGTTATTTCCATAGTTGAAACAGAGGAAACAACCTCTCTATCAACTAAGATGATACATTTGCCATCTGAAGAGACAACTATCAAGTTTGCAAAGTTTTTATGCTTAACTGAGGTTACTAGTGACAAATTTAATCTCATTGGAAATCTTTTTGGTGTTCTATCCTAACTAGAAAGATGGCTTTATTCAGCTGGACATTTTAAAGCACTTAGGAAAACGGCTACTTGACATTTAACATTTTTCCCTCTTGAAAACAAATTTATCTTTATAAGAGTTTGAAGTGATAAATATACTGAACGTAAATGAATACTTCACATGGTTATCCACCCTGCTCCATTAATGTGTAATAAATAGATGTTTTAAATATTTGCTCCTAAAGGTCTCTTCTTGAACTTAAGCATAAGTTATCTAAACAGTTGAAAAAAGATTTATAATTATGAAGAGGCCTATATGTCAAGGAAAGTTTTATGATATGTTCTATAATAAATTAGCAATAAATGGATACAGGTGACTGTGGAATTTATGACCTTTAATGCTTTAATACTGCACTAAAGAAAAACTAATTATTAAGGTCCTAAAGGGTAATAAAAGAATACCATATACAAATTGTCAAATTAAGCCATTAGTGCTAGGTATTTGAGGTGGGTGCTTTTTATTGTGGCTCAGCTGGAGAGGTAGATGCAAATAAATGCAAGAAAACTCAATGCTATTGAGTAGTAGAAAAGCAACAACAGTCAGGTTTTCCAGCTGAAACTAAAGGATTCCTTCTCCATTTTTTTTTCTGCTGCTTAAAAATAATCATTCAGCACTTTAGTGAAGTGCTATTTTTACTGCAAAAAAGAATAATTTTATTAGATTCTCACTTGGCATTTGAGTATTTTCTCCCAAGTGCCCATGAAGATGCTTGAATACAAGAGGTCCCAGCAAAAGTTATGTGACAAAAAAATCAAATTTAAGTTACTTGCAGGTTTTAGAACTGTCCTTTCTGTAAGAAATTGCAATTAAAGCACTAGTTGTAGTGAGGCATCTCCACTTTCATCTTTAGTTTTTCATAAGAAAAAAAAAAGAACTCACCCATTTATTCCTAATTTGAACCTCACCAGGAGGTAGATGAGTTTATTTCCTAGAGGGAAGAGGCTATTGTGAAAGTCAGCCTCTGAAGTGATCTTCCAGTTTCCAGTCTTTCACCCTTCTAATCCATTCTCCACACTAACTCCAGAATGGTCTTTATTGTCTTTATTTTTAGGGGAAAAATGTGATTATATCACATCCCTACTTAAAATCTTTTGATGGTCTCCAACTGCTTAGCCCCAACTCCTTGGCAAGGCGTTTGTTGCCCTTTGTGATCCAGTTCCCACCTATCTCTCCAGCCACATTCCCTCCCATAACCCTCTGTTCTGATGCAGGAGACCACTGGCCATGCTTGCAGGGCATGCTCCTGACTCCCGGTGTTTATAGCCTTTGTTTCTGCTGCTTAAACGCCCTTTCTCCTGATTCTCCCTTTTCTTCCAAGGAACAGCTCAGATGTCACTTCATGTGTAAAAATTGTCCTGTCGCAATCAGTTGCTTTCTCAATGCTTCTGTAGCACTGCATCCCTTTCCTTACATGTGGTTCATTGTGTAGGTCTCTGTCTTGTTACTCAATTGAAAATCGTGGATGGCAGGGATTTCATTTTCCATCTTTTCATTCCTAGCTTCTAAGTTTATAGAGACATAATAGTGCCCAGTAAAGGTTTATTGGATAAAAAAGCTGGGGAAAGGGTATTAAAAGGGGGAAAGGTGATGGGAGATGGACTGTGAGCCTGAGAGATGGGTTGGTAAACCTTTCTTCCTCTTAGGTGGCCAGGCAGTCAGCATCATCACCAGAATCTTCAAATGTTAGAGTGGCTCTCTGTGGCTCAAAGCCTGCCTTCCACCTCTCAGAAAATGCCATCCACCACCTTCTGAGTTTAAATGAATATGTTTACGATGACTCTATTTGAATAAAATAAATGATTTAAAACATACAATGTAAAGAGGTACCTCAGCGAGTTTCTCTGTGGTGATGGAACAGCTCTGTATCAAATAATGATGATGGCTACATGAATCTGTCCACCTGGTTCTCTCCCACCCACTACTAGTCACATGCAAGAGACAGGAAGCTTTCCAACAGTTGGATATACTACAAGCAGATCTTACCTACGATGGTTTAAAGAGGATAATTGTATCGAGTGAAAGATTAGACTAGCTCAGTGATTTTTAAAACATATAGACTCTGCTAGTACAATATGAAGATTTCAGATGTCTGCTGCAAAATGAGAAAAGAGGACAACAGAGTAAACTAGTCATTTTAAAGTTGATCTATCAATTTTAAGAAAAGATCAATCTTTTATCCTGACATTATGTCCTCTGAATTTTGTTTGTGCATGTTGAACTTCATTTATAAACCCTATTTTTGTTTTGCACTGCATTTTATGAAATAATGATGATAGTAAATGATTGTCTAAATTTACTTAGCAACATTTAAAACTGGCAATTCTAAGGCCCCTCCCCATTGTTTCTTATAATTCCACCAATTTCTGAAATCCAAAATCCATATTAAAGCATATTAACTATGCTTTAAAAATTCTAATAATTTTTCATTCACTTAGTCATCTATCCAGGGCCTATTATTTGCAAAGCACAGCCCTCAGCAGTATGGGATTCTGCCTTCTAATAACAGAAGATAAGACAGGTACAGAGTATGAAGCAAAGTAGAAAGTGAAAAGTGCTGTGTGAAGTTTGGAAAATGAGCTGGAAATTTATTCAGATACCTGCAAACATGGGTAAAGCTGGAAATGGTGAGGACCAAGATGTCAAGTGGCATGGGAGTCACTGGCTAGACCTTTCTATAGAAAAGAAGCCTCAAATCAAAACTGACAAGAACGGAGGCTGGGAAAAGGCAATGATTATTAAGCTTGAAATAAACATGCACTATACTCAAGCAACTGCAAAGTGACACAGCCAGGAACCAGAATACATGTCTCAGGGGAGTCTGCAGAGCACGAAGGAAATAAAGTCATTTATCTTTGAGCAGTTTAGCAATCAAACTTTTTACCATGCTGAATCTGAAAAACTACTGAGTCTGACCAAATAATTATTTGATAATACATTTTTTAAAGCTGAATCCTTAGTCAATACCCTAAAAAAAAAAGTAGTACCTCATTGTATGGATTACATAAATGATGAGCAAAAGGAAAAAGTGAAGAAAGGGAAAGAAGGACAATGTGAAATAAAAGACAATCACAGAAGTGACCACAGCAAATAGGGGGAAGGCAGAGAAAGGATGGTGATGGAAGACTCAGAAATTCCTCCTGAACAGAAGGTTTTGTTTTCTCACTTTATATATACACACACACACACACACACACACACACATATATAAATACATATATATATATAAATACATATATATTTATTATACTTTAAGTTCTACGGTACATGTGCACATTGTGCAGGTTTGTTACATATGTATACATGTGCCATGTTGGTGAGCTGCACCCATTAACTCATCATTTACATTAGGTATAGCTCCTAATGCTATCCCTCCCCCTCCCCCCACCCCACAACAGGCCCCGGTGTGTGATGTTCCCCTTCCTGTGTCCAAGTGTTCTTATTGTTCAATTCCCACCTATGAGTGAGAACATGTGGTGTTTGTTTTTTGTCCTTGCGATAGTTTGCTGAGAATGATGGTTTCCAGGTTCATCCATGTTCCCTACAAAGGACATGAACTCATCATTTTTTATGGCTGCATAGTATTCCATGGTGTATATGTGCCACATTTTCTTAATCCAGTCTGTCATTGTTGGACATTTGGGTTGGTTCCAAGTCTTTGCTATTGTGAGTAGTGCCGCAGTAAACATATGTGTGCATGTGTCTTTATAGCAGCATGATTTATATTCCTTTGGGTATATACCCAGTAATGGGATGGCTGGGTCAAACGGTATTTCTAGTTCTAGATCCCTGAGGAATCACCACACTGTCTTCCACAATGGTTGAACTAGTTTACAGTCCCACCAACAGTGTAAAAGTGTTCCTATTTCTCCACATCCTCTCCAGCACCTGTTGTTTCCTGACTTTTTAATGATTGCCATTCTAACTGGTGTGAGATGGTATCTCATTGTGGTTTTGATTTGCATTTCTCTGATGGCCAGTGATGATGAGCATTTTTTCATGTGTCTGTTGGCTGCATATATGTCTTCTTTTGAGAAGTGTCTGTTCATATCCTTCGCCCACTTGTTGATGGGGTTGTTTGTTTTTTTCTTGTAAATTTGTTTGAGTTCTTTGTAGATTCTCGATATTAGCCCTTTGTCAGATGAGTAGATTGCAAAAATTTTCTCCCGTTCTGTAGGTTGCCTGTTCACTCTGATGTAGTTTCTTTTGCTGTGCAGAAGCTCTTTAGTTTAATTAGATCCCATTTGTCAATTTTGGCTTTTGCTGCCATTGCTTTTGGTGTTTTAGACATGAAGTCCTTGCTCATGCCTATGTCCTGAATGGTATTGCCTAGGTTTTCTTCTAGGGTTTTTATGGTTTTAGGTCTAACATTTAAGTCTTTAATCCATCTTGAATTAATTTTTGCATAAGGTGTAAGGAAGGGATCCAGTTTCAGCTTTCTACATATGGCTAGCCAGTTTTCCCAGCACCATTTGTTAAATAGGGAATCCTTTCCCCATTTCTTGTTTTTGTCTTTCTTCACAGAATTGGAAAAACTACTTTAAAGTTCATATGGAACCAAAAAAGAGCCCGCATTGCCAAGTCAATCCTAAGCCAAAAGAACAAAGCTGGAGGCATCATGCTACCTGACTTCAAACTATACTACAAGGCTACAGTAACCAAAACAGCATGGTACTGGTACCAAAACAGAGATACAGACCAATGGAACAGAACAGAGCCCTCAGAAATAATACCACACGTCTACAACTATCTGATCTTTGTTTTCTCACTTTTTAAAGTCACTTAGATCTTCATTTATGAAACATATAAGTAACTGTGCATTTAAAAGCTCTAGAGTAGATGCTGTATTTGTTTCAGTGTCTGCACAGGTAAAATACCAATAACCAGACTCATAATTAATTATGCTAGGTGTTTTATGCAATATAGTTCTAGGAGTTTTAAAGCTTGATCTAATAGTTTTCCCCAGTTTCTAACGATTTTCTCTATTACAGTAATAATATAATAGTAAAATATTGAGACTACATTTTAAGAGCTAGAAAAACATGAGCATTTTCTGTATCATATAGTATTATATGTATTACTCCATAGCACATTTTTCTAACATGATTATAGTTCCAAAGAACTAATACTTCAATCTCTAGTCCATACTATTTTTGTTCCTAATGATGTCTATGTATATTTCAAATGTGGGTGCTATATTAGTTATCTATTGCTGTGTAACAAACTACTGCAGACTTAGCAGCTAAAACAACACACATTTACTACCTTAAAGCATCTGTGGTTCAGGGGTCTGTGCATAGCTTATCTGTATCTTCTGTTAAGAGTTTCACAAGGCTACAATCAAGGTATTGGCTAAGCTGCATTCTTATCTGGAGATCCGACTGAGGAAAAATCTGCTTCCAAGCTCCTTCAGATTGTTGGCAAAATTCATCCCCTTGTGGTTGCAGGACTGAGGCCCTCAGGTTGTAGAGGCCACCCACTGTTCCCTACCACATGGACCTCTCCATGGGCAGCTCATACCATTCCAGCTTATTTCTTCATGAGCAGCATGAGAGTGAGAGCTAGTGAGCTGGAGCCTTATATAATGTGATATAATCATGGGAATGACAGCCCATCACCACTGTTGTGTCCTAATGGTTAGAAACAAGTCATAGGACCTGCCCACACTCAAAGGGAGGGCATTATACAAGGGAGTGGACACCAAAAAGCAGAGTTCATTGGGGGTCACTTTAGGGTCTGTGTGCCACAGGTGCTAAAGTAAACTTTTCATATTTGGGGTACCTTTTCACATGCCAAAAATAGACATAATTTCCTCTAAATATATGAAGATAAAACTTAGACATAATTTTGGCCAAGCACAGTGGCTTATGCCTATAATTTGAGCACTTTGGGAAGCTGAGGTGTGAGGATCACTTGAGGCCAGGAGTTTGAGAGCAGCCTGGGCAACATAGTGAGACCTCGTCTCTACTAAAAATACAAAAATGAGCCAGCATGGTGGTGTGTGTTTGTATTCCCAGCTACTCTGGAGGCTGAGGTGGGAGGATGGCTTGAGCCCAGGAGTTCAAGCTGAAAGTGAGTTGTGATGGCACCACTGCACTCCAGCCTAGGTGACAGAGTGAGACCCTATCTCTAAAAAAAAAAAGAAAGATATAATTTAAGAGATGAAGGTGATAATGCGAAATAGCATTCTAAAGGGAGGGAAACATTTAAAATAAAGAGAAAAAAGTTATAAGTACTTTTTGTCAACTCAGAATAAAATAAATAAAATTCAAGCTTATGTTTTAAAATTATTTAAATAATAATTAATGTGGAACTGAATAAGTAAAATGAAAACTAATTAAATAATTTGTGAACTGAACGAATAGTTAGCTAGCTGCTTTATTGAAATTTTAAGTGCTAGCAATATTGTTATATGCTAAAACGGGATTCAGAAATAAAGCTCAAAAAAAAGCAACAGACTGGAAGAAAATATCTGCCACATATTTAACAGAGACTTAATATCCAAAATACGTAAAAAGTATCAACAAGTCACTAAAGAAAAAACAAACAACCCCAAAGAAAAATGTACAAAAAATGGAATAGGCAATTCAGGAAAAAACATAATTAGTAAATAAAGAAATAAACACACAATTGACCATATAATTAAGTAAATAAATATTAGAACAATAATGAAATATAAATCTCCACTTCCACAGCTGGAAAGATAAAACAAAAATGTTTATAATGTCAGGAGCTTTCAAGGATGTGAGAAAATAGGTATGCTTATATATTTAATGAAAAGATAAATAAGCTCTTTGGAAGGCAATTTAGTAAAACCTATAACACTTTAAAAAGGCTTACTATTTGACTCAGCAATTCCATTTCTGGGAAGCTATCCCAGAGAAACACTGTCACTTTTTTAAAAGTAATATACAAGAATATTCATTGTAGCACTTTTATAACAGTGAAACCCTGAAAATAAATGTAGTAAAATAGGAAACTGAAATATGATATAACCACGCTATGAAATTCTATGTAGCCAGTTTAAAAAAAACAAAAAAGGTGACGTGTTTAAAAAGAGCTCATGGCATATTGAGTGAAAAACAGGCTGAAGCACAACAGATAAATTATGATCTTATTTATGTAAACAATATATGTACAGGTTTGTAAACATATGTGTGAAATCCATAGAAAAGACTGAAAGAATGCACATCCAACTCTTGACCATCATTTCTTTGGCAAGACATAGGAGGGAGTCAGAGAGACTGTCATGCTGTGTGTGTGTGACTTGATTTGTTTGGCTCATGTGCGCTGAGAATGCACAATGAGAATAGAAATAAATGAAGTGGTATCATCTTTGTCTTTGCCATTCTAAATGGAAAAAGCACTTGAAAAATAAAAAAATTAACAAGTATTTTTAAAAAATCAACCACCTAAATTACTTTGTGCCCTTCCTTTCAACTAACTAACTGAGCTAATTTTCTGGCTTATGATAAATGTAAAAAAACATTCAAAATTAACAAGAAACTTCTCTATCTATCCATCAATCAATCATCAATCTAACAATTCTCTAACCCTGCTATTTATACACCCTATTTGTTCTTGATAGTTTGTGCTAGTTCATTCTGGTCCTAAAATGTTTACCTTTTCCCTCTCAGAAGGTTTATTTTCCAAAATTCATGACATAACAAGAAATAGAAGACCTGCGTCAATATAGCTGAGGATTTTAGCATCATCTGGAAAACCTTTCTAGCCTATGTTCAGCTTCGCCATATAAAAGTTGCCAGTAGCTCTATTTTCTTAGCAAAATGATAACAAGCTGTAAAGGGTTTACCACACAATTCTGATTTATTTTGTCACAGTGAAGGACTTTTTAATGCTATCTTGTGTCACTTTTTGCTGATATGAGTGTTACAGTAGTCAGTGCATTTTATTATAATACAAGTTTTATGGAAAGCAGCAAGTATCTTTTTTTTTAAAAAAAGGTTAATCATACTTGTTTTACATCAAAAAAGCAAACAAAAGAGCTTAAAAATTAAACCAAAAATTAAAAGCATATGGTATGGGGTCTTTGCATTGGATTGGGTAAATGTATATATAAATTATACTTCGACCTGAAGGGTCTCCTTGCCCATTTTTATTTTATGATTACCTCAAGTCAATGTGGTGCTGTGTAAAAGCTCACCTATGCTGTAGTCATTCCATAAACTCCATGAAATAAAACACATCTTTCTGGCTCAATGAAGTTCAGAAAGCTTGGGTCTTCACTCCTATAAATGTATCATATTCCATTTACTGGCTAATAAAGTCTCCAAGAACAAGATTGCCGTTCTTTTCACAACTTGATCCTTTACAAATTTACAAATGTAATGCTTTAACCTACTTGAACTCAACTCTGGTTTACTGAGGAAGATGGAACCAAGGGAGGGTGTCTGTTCCCAGTTAGCAGGGCTCCAGCAGCCAGACCAGGAGGGGCAGCCTCATGCTTGAGGGGTGTGCCTGGCCTCTGCTAGAGGTTTGTGTAGCCTGAGTTAATGACGTTAACGAACCAAGGTCAAAACAAGAAGACAAAAGGAGAAAGTGGGCCCTGAGAAGGCACAAAACAGGGACCTGGTACCAGAAGGCTAGGTCACGAGGTAAGGGCGAGATCTGTTATCAGGCTGGAAGCCAACTCCCTGAAAACCAAACAGAGATAAGAGCTGAAGGACAGGTAACATTCTTTAGACACTAGGTGTTCGTTCTTTCTTAGGCATCAAATGGTTAGAGGAAATTTCTCTGCAGAGCTTCTGTATTTAAACATTCTTAGCCATCCCACCTGAGGAGGTTGTGACAGTCAAGTGGCCTAGAGGTTCTGCAATAACAAGTTCTTGCTCACTCAAAGCCCATTCAGGGAAATTCATTTTAATTTATTTCCTTAAAGGATATAGTTTAGACATAGAAGCTCCAAAGGTGGTATAAATATGTAAGGAAAAACTACAACAACTTTGTAGGCAGTAACTTGAATGTGACCTTGAATAAAAGAAGTTTTTTTAATCAAACAATAAAATGTTTTGTCTACATAACTCAGAGCGTTCTGAACTAGGAAAAGCAAAATAAGTTTGTGTAGGAAGGAGAGGGTGGGTGGAGAAAAGAAAGACTAAAGAAAAGAGAAGACTTAAGAGGTAGTGGGGAGGAGGGGTGAGGGGTCCCCTCTGAGCACCAGGGCTGCACACTTCACTCACAAGGTAGAAGAATCTATTCCCATTGCAGGCTCAAAGGTTTGAAAATTATCCTCGTGCAAAGCTGGATATTTTATGAATGTCCTGGATGTTTGACATTGAGTCTATTAACTTAGTCGAATGGATAAAGTTGTTTGCTAAATAATTCAGAGAATTGCTTTAGTTTCAGTGACAACCACAAAAATACCAAGCGTACATGATCTAGGTAATTTCAAATCAAGGCATTTGTGCCTAGAGTAATTGCCTCGTTTTCCATTTCACTCTGCTAGTTGATCTTCACTGGAAGCATAGAACAGATGGCTTTTCGAGTCTGAAATGTGTATACCCCTTTTGTATCGACGTATTTACCAGGGACGACACACCGACTACTAGTGGTTAAAGCCACCTCTACCTGCTTCTCTGCCTTCCCAAAGAAAACACAGACCATGATCCCCACCCAACTGGTGACAGTAGTCTGTCACTGTTTCCTGAATCGTCTAAACCACTGAAAGCACTCAGTGACCACTGGCCACCTGTGCTCAGTTCCGCCATCTTAAAACAATTTAGAATCTTATTGAAAGCGAATCATTTTAATCAAAATGGTGGTAGCTCTGGCTCTCCTTAGATGAATGTGGGAACCTAAGGAAATAACATTGTGTAAGGTCCCCACTTGCTAATATTTTTATCCAACTGAAAAATCAAGTTACATGACCCTTTGTGGTAGCGCTAAAGAATAAGACAAGGGCAGTCTGAAGGTGGCCTGTGGAGGTCAGGAAGGTTATAGAGAACGTTCTCAGGAAAACAAATGCCCTCCACCTTTCTCCACTTCTATTCCATACCCTGTGATATAAGAGATGAATTTTTTTTTAAATAAAAACATATATGAGGACAATCTCCACTATTTCCTGAGTTGCTGTCTTTGTTTTTACAGTCAGGGGATTGAAACAACCATCTTTAACACATAGAACTGAAATGCCAATTGTTCTGTTTCTGTAGTCTTATCTTTATTTCTGATGCAGTTGAGACACCGCTATATACATACACACACACACACACACACACACACATACATAAAAATATGAAAATAAGAGAAAAACTTCACAGTGAAAAATGTGTTTGCAGTGGTAATATGCTTGCCTGAACATTTTGGGAAATATTTGCTTATTCTTCACAACAAATATTTGGCAGAGCAACTGTGCCTTAAATAGTAGCTAAAATTCTGTAGTGGAGACATTGTTACTGGAGGACTGGCAAATATTCAGTCCAGTTAAATGGAGTATTTGGGCCTCTACTCTGTGCTTAGCATTTCTAAGTGCTGGGAGATACAAAAGAAGTGTAAGAAGCACTTCCAGCTTTTCTCAATATTTTTGAAAAGAAGAGACAAAGAACTATGGAAGAGAGTATGTAATTAAGTACCAACATGCTTCATGCCAAGGGCATGTTTTTGTTTTAAGCCCTTAACGAAAAAATAAATTGTATCAAAGCTCTGCTAAGAAAAAAGGTTAAGTTTTCCTTGGAGTAGTGGGTGTGGGGGGAGATGAGAAGGGAAGACTTTAAAGTTAGATTGTACCAACACAGGTAATCAACGGGGCAGCAAATATCTCATCCAGATTATCCTTACACAGAGCTGAGTTTGAATTCTGACTCCTCCACTCATTCATTTTGTGATCTTGGACAATTTTTTAACTTCTTTGAGCTTCCAATTCCAAATAAAGGTAATAATGTAATTTATTTATCTCAAAGCCTCAGTGAAGTGGGGGTATAAATGTAAAAGAGCTTTATTTTTGTCCAATCACCACTTTTAGCACTGATTTGGGCAAATCTGCTGTTCTCATTTGAGAGCTAAAATTCTTATAATTTCTTGTCCCTGTGTTAAAACAGTACTGAGATCAGGAATAATTCTCTCTCCCTGTGTTCAACAATACTGAGACCAAGCAAAATAACATGGCTGCTTGATCTAGACGAGGACTGTTCTGAAAGAGAGTACTATAAACCAGTTCTAGAAGGTGAGCTGTCAACTAAACAGTTTACAGATTAAGACTAGCAACTTCCTCAGAGGATTCACTTCAAGCCCCTAACCTTGCTTTAAACTGATCAAAGCTATTATGTCACACTGCCCAAGCTCATCCAGTTACTCCCGCCCCTGCCTTGCAATATCTACCTTAAAACAACCAACCAAGGTCCCAGCACCTTTTCCTCATTCCCTCACTTTAAGGTACCACTAAGACTCTGCAGATCTAATAAACTTCTTTTCACTTGATCTACAGATTTTTCTGTTTTTTCTTTAAGAGGGTTTATGGTAGACACATCCCTTAACAATATCTTCAACAGGTTTCATAATATTCTGAGCACACTGGAATTAAAACACATACATATCTGTTCAGGCTTACAAAGTTCAATTTATATCCTCTCGAAAGCACTCGCCCAATCTTACTTCACCCTCGATGTGTGGCTCAAGGAACTTGGAATGGGGAGGTAGCGTGGTCTTCTCTTTAAATGGGAGTGGGACAGAAGGTGGAGGGGATATTTGGTTTGAGATGACCCTACTTCCTTTGGAGACCTAACACTTCCAGGGAAAAGGGATCTTCTTGGGTAACTGGTTACTTAATTGTCAGCAGTGTGGAGGGCTGCTTTTTCATTTGGCTGCTCTGGCTGGTTCCATATGTTCTTAGGTCATAGTGAGCATCATGCTGGCCTCTCCATCACTGATGGCTCACTCCTTTTTTTTTTTTTTTTTTTTTTTTTTTGAGATGAAGTGTTGCCCTGTCGCCCAGGCTGAAGTGCAGTGGCATGATCTTGGCTAACTGCAACCTCCCCCTCCCAGGATCAAGTGATTCTTCTCCTTCAGTCTCCTAAGTAGCTGGGATTACAGGCACCCGACCCATGCCCAGCTAATTTTTGTATTTTTTTTTTTTTTTTTTTTTTTTTTTAGTAGAGATGGGTTTCACCATGTTGGCCAGGCTGATCTCAAACTCCTGACCTCAAGTGATCCGCCTGCCTGGGCCTCCCAAAGTGCTGGGATTACAGATGGCCACCACGCCCAACCTGATGTCTCACTCCTAAGGGATCACCCTCTCCATCAGTTCTTGCCTCTGAAACCTTTTCTTGGTGCAATGTTGCCCCACTCTGCCCCCTCTTATAAACTCTGTGCTCCTTTCTATGGAGCCACAGGAACTACTGAGGAAATGAGACTAATAACGGAACATTGTAGTGAGAATTAAACACACTACTAGTATATGTGGCACACAGGCAATAACTAGTAATCTTCTGTCTTCCCTATTACATGCAATGCACTATGTTAGTGATGGTACCTTTGTAGTTAGGAATGAAAATATGAGTATTTTTTTTAAGTATATAAGAAAAGGTTCACAAACATTTATACTTTAAAACCAAAATCTAACATACTGTGATTTCATTAAACTACAAACAAATGTGGATTTACCATCAAGTCTTTTAAAATTCTAGTCAAGACCAATAAGGAACAAAACATTGATGCCACAGTGACAATTCATTTTGACTGTTTTTGTTGTTGTTGCTTCTACTTTTTGTTGTTGCTGTTGTTGTTTCTTCTTAATAATAAAATAATTTTTAATTCAGCATCTGAAAAGTAGATGCTTCATTATTGATGAAACTAGGCTCCATTCAAGGTGTGAAATTAATATGTACCCACACAAAAGTGGGACATTTCTCTTAACATTTTCCGTGACATGTCTTAAAGACTATTGCCATTTAGGGAGATTCAAAAGAGCAGAGTGAGAAATATTTATAGCATATGAGTGTAATAAAAAAAGTTTAGTCATGAACTACCAATACACCAAACTGGTAGGACAGAGTTTACATTAGATCACAGGAATGAATATCAAAAATACAGGCAATATTTTTCAAAAAACAACCAGCAGTGAAAAATTTATTTATAACATAAACCAGATACTCCAAAATAATTTGTGGTCTACTTAATTCTTACCGTTCATCCTATATTCTTTTGAATAAGCTGAAGGAAGGCACCCAACTAACTACCTCAGCTGTTTTTGATTTTGATTCTGAATTTTCCATGAGATGAAAACTCTAGTCTATGTAACAAAAAAAGATGGCATGTCATTTTTTTAAGTTAGATTTTTTTCCCTCAGTGTAGATACATATTAAAAAGAAATGTATTACAATAAATTACTATATTTCCAAATTTTCTCATTATTTTTGGGCAAACAATAATTGCATACAAATTCTGAGTAAAGGAATATCACATTGCATCTTATGTGTTCTGCAATATGCACTCATAGAAAATCATTATAGTAACAAAACCAGCTGCACGTAATAGAAAGCAAATGATTTACAATGTTACTGTGAGAAACTACTTTATTTCATATTATCATAAAAAGAACAGAGCTGAATGTTTGCATGACAAACAGAAAAACCCAGAAATTCCAAATGCAACTCAGTTTTTTTAATTTAAATAGGTATTAATGTGGAAGGTGATTTGAAAAGCCTTCCACTCTAGAGAATATTAGCAATTATAATTTGCAAAGTCATTATTAGTCCAACAATTTAAAGAAAAAAATCTACAAACATTAATATAGAAAAAATGGAGTGATATGTGCTTCTATCATACAACATCTATGTTATAAAAGCTTATACTTAGTGATTTTGAACACTGTATTTCATTTAAACTGAGTAGAATGTATTTTTGTTCTTAAATGAAGATTGACCCTGAAATTTGAACCACATCAGAAGCTTTCAATGACTGTGTTTTAATATGTTTTATATGTCAGTCATCACATCTGCCTACCACAGCTCCATTCACGTGAACTGGTCCTGCCCACATCCCTAAGTAAAGGGAAATCCTATGCAGATCTCAGAGCCCTAGCTCTCTCCCTCCACCCAACCACAGGTCACGGAGCCAGAGCTGCTATGATATGTCCTGCCTCAAGAAAAGCTGATGCTTCCTCTCAATCATGGAAGTTAAGGCTAAAAGCTGTAAGTCAGTGCCACAAGAAATCCTGGCAAGAAGAAGGAGCATTACGAGGAGGAAGCAGAACAGGAGTAGGCAGGGGCTGGGAGGGAGAGCCAAAATACAGAGCACTAGGTGACAGTGAGGAGATGGAGACATAGGGAGAAGGAGCGAGGCACGTCAGGAGTGGATTACCTGTATAAGCCGTGAATTCCTGCTGCCAAGACCCCTCAAACTCCCGCTAAACTCCAGGACACCTAGCCCAGGACTGACTCCTAGGCTTAAATATCCATGAAATTCCATACCTCTAATTTGCTCCACATATATCAATATAACAAAACCATTCTAAACAAATTAACTGGTATGAGTCTCAGGTTCCTGCAGCCAAAGAATATAGAAATTATATACATATGTATAAAATTCAACATATTAACTATATATGCCTATAACATAATAATTAGTATATATTGTTTGTGATTATGGTATATATTTATGAATTATATTTATAATAGTACACAATGTATACCACAATGTATTTATGTTTCTAAGAAGTTTACAATACTAAACACAGAAATTACATATAGTATGTTAATATTACATATTATGTGTATAAAATTGTAGGTTACTATATATATCACAAAACCAGAGAAAAGTTCCAAGACTCAAATATTTATGCCTGAAGTCCCAGCTTCAAATCCCTTGTTACAGCTAGTAAACTAAGAGTGCTCTTTAGCGATCATGCTTTTTGGAGAAGCAGCTCATTCAAGTTATCTAATAAATTTTATAGTGGATGCATTGAATGAATAGAAAATATATTTTAAATATAATTGAAAAAAATACATTAAATAAGCATAGTAAGCCAGCTTTGGGGTTAAGTCTTTACTACTTATCACCATGAATCATAATGACACTAAACTATAATATACAAAATATTACAATAGAACAGGCCATCAATCCAAACCTTGGAGTTCTCCTAAGATGTCCTGCTTTATAAATGTAAACACTCATTTTACCTAATCCATAAAAAAATAAGCAACAAACTGTGTGAGGTGCTGCTAATTGGCCAAATAAGATATGGACTGTGACAATGTGTAGCCATAGAGGGGTGACGACAAAAATCTGATTGATGTATGTTCGAGAGAAAAAGAGCAGAAAGAGAAAGTAAATATGAACAAGTCTTTCATTCAATAAGTTTTGCTCTAAAAAGAAACAGAAAGGTAGCTGGAGGAGGTACAGGGGTGTATGTGCAAGTTAAGTTTTTTTTTAATATGAGAAATACTAGATAATATTTGTATGTTGATGACATTGATCCAGTAGAGAAGAAAATGACTGAGGATACAGGAGGGAGAAAGGATAATGGCAGATGCAAAATCCCTGAGAAGACAAGAAGAGATGAAGTCCATTACCTGAGTCCTCAGATGGGAACAAAGACGGGTGATCTACTGTAACAGGAGAGGAGAGGTAGGGCAAGTAGTGGGGCACCTTCATGAACTATATTTTTATTAGTTCATCTCAAATTTGCATTAATTTTACAAGCTGCTACACCACAAAATCAATGTCTACTGCAGTGAGAATCAACCAAGATCCTGTATCTTTTCCCTGTATGTTGTTGGTAGGTCACCCAACCAAAATGCTCTTAATTTTTAAGACCAAGTTCACTAAGGACATCACTTCAGCTTTATGTTAATGCATTTGGAACATTTAGTCCTAATGTACCACCACAAGCTAATCATATAGGGGACCCAAGACCATCTCATCACATCATAGAAGGCTCCTCAAACCATTGGGCTCTGGCCATGACCTCACTTTGCTTACAATGTATGTAGCAGGTACAGTATTTCAGTCCATATACTCAGATGATAGGCAAGAACTGTAACTCTATTTCCCTGTTACTCAACATAATCTCTATTTTGATTCCCCTAGTTCTACTCTTGTCAAAATGTATCCAGAAAATGTCATATCTGCATAAATTCAGGTTTTTAAACTCAGGTAAAATTTCCATCTCCCTATCCTTCTCCCTGAGACCAAAACTAAGTTCTTAACGCTGGACTGAAATTGAGGCCCCAGGGAGAAGCCCAGGAGGGTCTATGGCTGTCAGCATTGACTCCTATTAGCAAGTCATATGAAGTAATAGGTGTAGGTCCTATCATGGCCAGTCCCTGGTTCTTTATCCATGTATATTCTGAATTTCCCCAATCCCGACCTGGAGGACCCTAGTTTATCAGCCCTCTCTCAGTCACTTTCTCACCTTTCAGGGGGAAATGAAATTTTTAGAGGTTCTCAGGTACCTCTCGGATGGAAGGAGGCTCAGGGAATTGCCTGTAACAAGACCATCTTGGCCTTGAGTCCCCCTGCTCTGCTATTCTACTGCTACTGTTGCTGCTCCAAGCCAATGTGGTGCATGGGATTAGGGAGCTCTAGGACTTTGCTTACTTTCAAGGTCCTTCTTGAGAAACAAGATGCAAGTGACATTTACTTTTAGATGCCAAAATTTATCTGGATGGTCTATCATCCATTTGCCCAGCTCCCATGCTCAACAAGTGGGGAGGCGAGTGGAAAGGTCTTGGAGACATTCCACCTGTCCAACTATCTTGATCTTCTTTACAAGCTCCCTATTCTTCACTTCGTCCAGTGAAATCCTTGTGTAGTGTAGGTCTTTCATTAATTGCATTCTTCCCCAATTTTTTCTTTACTGCATAAATTTTGGCTTTTGTTATATCTTCCCCTATTGTCTACTTTGAAATGGAAAAGCTGAGAAGTGACTCTGTTGCATGCCTTGGCCTCACTTCTCTGGAGCAGTTAGTCTAGCTCTCCTAGCTACTGCCTGAAACTAGACGGAAGGTCATAAGGAGGCCAGCAATTACTAGGAATAAGAAAAACATAAGTTATTATCAAGATATTATCAACCTTGCAACCACATGAGCTTGTTAAGGCATGTTTTTCCAAGAAGGCACTAGGTTTGCCATTGCACAATACATTTAAATTTAGTCTGTTTTATTAATACAGTATATTGTCCTGTAATAATCAATTTGACTCATCACATAATTTATCTGCATATATTTATCTTCTTAACTATCAAATTTTTATTTATCCTTCACATGTTCCTTAGCTTATAAAGTTGAGTTGGATTTAACATAATTTGAATGATGGTAAATTAGAATTCTCTTGCTTTTAAATGTTCCACTGTTATTTTAAGCAACATTTGATGCTAGAAGAAAAAAGTGTGCATGCTAATAGGTATACATTTAATAGATACAAGACTAAAACCATAATAAAATTTCATATTTGTAAAATTCTTTACAGTTTACAGAACGATTTTACATGCATTATTGTGTTTTATTCTCTAGCAAGTGTCTACTGTAGGTTGAGTTAGTGTGTAAGTCCTGATCTCCTGAATGAAAACTCAACATTTTTCCACAAGGAACAGACTATTAGCATTTTGACATTTGGTTATGAAGGCAGAAGAGTTCAGTGATATCCTAGGTCACCCTTTGTCCATGCATAAAGTTTATTAATATGTTTCAATTTCTCTGCAGTTTATGGAGGCCAAACACCACAGTATATGTTGCTGCTCATCGAGTATGCCATGTGGCACAAAATAGATCAATTATCTTTTGCTTGTCTCTGCGCTTTCACTGAAGCGGTGTTAGGACCTGGCATCATGTCAAGGATGCTCTGATAATGCTTAAAGCCAACTGAAGTACAAGAGTTGTCCAAAGGATATGAAGGATCTGTTTTTCAAGTGTCCTGATGTGAGCAATGCCTAAAGAGAGTTCTCCCACAACCTCATCTCCTTTGTAACAGGATAGGAAAAAAAGTGGTAATGTGTGTATTGGCTGTTGCTTTATCTCTTTCAAATTAAATGAGATTGAGATGTTAATGAATGCAGTGTAAGGCATGTCATCAGCAAATGTCAGCTATTATTATTATTAAAATTGAGATAACAGAGTTAACATTAGAGTAGCAAATGGAAGTTAGAAAATACTGGTTAGCACCAAGGTGATAATATTGGGAGGCAGGGCCCCTGGCAGAGCCCTCTTGACTGGGATTAGCACTTTTATAAAAGAGACCCCAGAGAGCTGGCTCATTCCTTCTACCCTTGAGGACACAGTGCAAAGACTGTCATCTAGGAGGAAGAGGGCCCTCACTAGACAACCATTCTGCTGGTACTTTGGTCTTTGACTTCCCATCTCCAGACTTGTGAGAAATACATTTCTGTTGGAAGGAAGGAAGGAAGGAAGGAAGGAAAAGGAGGAGAAGGAGAAGGAGAAGAAGGAGGAGAAGGAGAAGAAGGAGAAGGGGAAGGGGAAGGGAAGGGAGGGGAAAGGGGAAAAGGGGAGGGGAAAGGAGGAGAGGGAGAGGAAAGGGAAGGAGAGTATGGATACACTGGTTAGCAGAATGTTTGTTGTAAGATTCACAGGACGTTATATTTTTGTTTTTAAATTTATCATAATTCTCTCTGAAGTGAAAATCTAGAATATTAAAATACTACCTGGTATATGATCTACTACATAAATTTCTAATTTTGCTACGTATAGGTATATAATGTAAGGAGTTATTTTTCTTCAACTCAAGGATCTGATTCATTTTTATAAAGTTGTTAAAATGATACCTAGAAAGTCATTATTGAATTTTAAAAGAAGGTTTGAAATACTATTAAGGGCTTATTCTATGTTACTTTTGTTTAGAAAAAGAGTATCCAATAACATTGAGTTTGGCTTGAAACAAAAATAACTCAGGGTCTCCATTGCTGGGTTACAGGGGCACCTGCCACAGCTCAGGATCCTTAATTATTTGGTGAGGAACAGTCCAGACCAATTGCTGTGTAGCCTTTGCCTTCAGATAGGAGGAAAGTAAGTACTTGGAAAAGAAGGGACACATCATCAAGCCAACAGCAACAAGCATCTTTTGAGCACTTCCTATGTGTCAGGCCCTCTCTGCACTTTTACCTGATTCCCCTATTTAATCTTCCCAACAACCCACTTTGCAGATGAGGAAACCTAAATTTGGAAGGTTTACACAATTTGCCCAAGGTCACACTGTTATTAGTGCCCGGGGACAAAAATCTACCACAGGGTAAATACTCAACAGTGTTCAGTGTCTCCATCCAAGGAACTTTGCAGCAAATCTTGTTTCAGAAAGCGTTACAAGCCCTTGATTCCTGAGGTGCCTAATTCAGAAGACTTCACTTTTACAAAGCTAGCTTGCTCCATTTTTTTTTCCAATGTCCAAGTGTAGACAGAAAGGAAAATGAAGACCATCAAAATTATAAAGGTGATCTGGGCAAAACCTACCTTAGAAATTCATGCAACACATTTCTTACTCGGAATAGGGTTCTTTGAAAAACTTCCTTAATTTTCCTGTGTTAAAAGAACACAGTTATGGGCACAAATTGCACAATCCATATACCTTCTCATCTTGCATAAACTTGATAAAAAAAAAACAGTAAAATGCATTTTCTCATTGATTTGAATCTATTGGGAAGCCACTCTGGATAACCCAAGATCCAAGTGTGGAGAGAGAAGAAATGTAAAATTCACTGTTTTCTGGAAGAGGACTTTAAGTTGCTCAAGGTCATATACAACATTAGTTTTTTAAGCCAGAAGATTTCTGTCCACTATACTACATAATTCCTGAAAGGAGGTACCTCCTTTAGGTATACATTGCTAAGCAACATCTTATGCTCAGTTTTGGCTGTACAGATCAGCCATGATCATTCCAATAACCAGAAAATGATTATAATACATACTGGCAACAACCTATAGGTGCACTGAAGGTGACCTAACCCAGAATGTGTAAAAGATAAGCATACAGTTCTAAGCCCAAAGTGCTTTTATGATCAGATATCCAGATGGACTAAAATATTGTTCAGGTCAGTTGAAAGTTGCTTTAGGAGAAATGTTTAAAATCTGGCCCTGGAACAAGAAGAGTTGGATCTATCTTTCAAAATGTCATTTTCCCCCAGGCTTTATATCAAACACACAAAATATAACAAATAAAACAAAACACAACAAAAGCCCTTTACTTTTTTTAACATAGATCAAATAAGTAGAAAGGCAGAGAACAGTAGATCTCACATGGGGGAAAAAACCACCACCACAAAATGTTTTTGCCATCCGCCCACCAGTTTAATGCTCTCTACATGAATGTATTTCCAGAAATATTATCCCAGAAATTTTATGGATTCCAGGCCGTCCTAGAAATATTATAATTTGAATCCCCCATTCTTTGTTTAAAAAATACCCCTGTCTTGGATTTTAATTGAACATAAAAAATTTAGCAGATGTTTACAAAGTACAAATATGATAAGTTTATATAACTCTGCTAATCATTGCCTTCAGGAATAATCAAAACTCTCCAGCCCTTATTAACCCGCACCTAAATCTGTAGAAGCAGCAATGTTCTGGAAGATTTCCGAAAGACTCATGATGATGAGACAATTGAAATTTGAAGACAAATACCAAAGTAGTCACAAAATCTTCTTCCAATAGCAATAATCTCTGCTTCTCAGTAAATATAACAAAAGGAGTTTGAGAATTCTGGATTTGGAAGGAGTCCCTGAGGCACAGACAGAATATGGCTTGCCAGGTCTATAACTCCTTAGTTTGTAAAACCAGGATTAGAATTCAAGTCTAATACTCAGACCCATGGGTGTTCCATACTCTCATTCACAGACTCCCAATAATTTCATCATCAATTACCAAAACAAACCCCTGCATATGTGCATAGGAGATATATAGATGTTTATGCAGCATTGTTTATGATAATTGAAAAAGTGGAAATAACTTAAATGTCCTTTGGAAGGAGAAAAGATCAAATGGGGCTTATTCATCTCACCCAATGCCATATACCAGTTAAAGTAAATCAATTCGTGTTCTATGCATTAATATGCATTTTGTTGTAGGAATAAAAATTATACAATGGAATACTATGATACTATGAAAAGGAAATTGAAAGATGTTCCCATACAAAACCTTCTTATATGCAAATGTGTATTTTGCTCCGTAAATTCTTACCAATCTCAGCATATTTTCACAGTTCAAAAAAGCTACAAATAATACAGATAGAAGTTATGTTTATTACTACAATTAAAAAGTTCAAGGCTGCTCAAAACCTCTTGCACATACATGCAATTTCTTCCAAATCTTGAGCTGTTGGTGTCAATTGCCTCATGCAGAGCCTATTAATAAAACTTATATTCACTTGCTTTCTGTGATCATTAATTACCTTCATTTGGGAGACAGAGCTGTCAGGACATCTTAAAAAATAATTTTTTCTCCTGAATTAGAGAATTCTTTATTAATATGTTACATAAAAAGGAAATCTGCTTTAGTATATTGACCAAATTCAGTTAGATAATTATAATGCAATTTGCTTCTTTGCGTTGTGGATATACTATGTAGAATCTTTAAATGTTAGAGGATCCTTTGGTGGCTGCTATAAAAGTCTCATTTTACAAGACAGCCCAAAGAAGAAAAATGACTTCCCTAAAGACATGTAGCTAGTAATAGGCAGCCCTGGGATTAAGACCCAGGCTGCTGACTAGAGCTCTTTACACTACATACCATGTTACTTCTTGGGCATCACAAAATGTATCCACACACTGCCCAATCCCAGAAGAGAAATTGATCAGTCCAGTGATGAAAACAAAACAAAACAATCACCAAAAATCCCCAAATGCCAGTTCATTGCCATAATAATTTCAAGTCAATTTGCCAAATACTCTTTCACTTTTCAACCGATTACACGGAGATTGATCTATCTATCTATCTATCTATCTATCATCTATCTATGTATCTCCAATATAACTCTGGGGCTTTGTCGTATGTACATATATATGAATTTTACATACCTTTCAGTTGTGTATATATTTGAGGTGTGGTGTGTGTCTGAAGTCTAAAGACTATAATGATACCTTGGGGAAGTTTCTTGTTGTCCTTATGTTTCTGAATCTCCATCTGGAAAATAATTAATATCCATTACATAATGTACATGGGAGCATTAACACGCTTGACCCAGTGGGCTATTTAAACATGAGAGCATTATAATTGTTCTGCAACAGATTTGCAAGATGTGATTTTAGAGATGCCTTTGTCCAAAGGGAAAATCTCCCCCAATGTCTGGAATAGGTCTCCTTATGGGACTTATTCTTTATGGGACTGAAAGGGGCAACATGTAGTAAATATTTTCATCTGTGAAATCCTCTACTCATGGGGAATAAATATTGACTATTTTAACTTTCTGGTCAAAGCATTCTTATTCATTGCTGTAGGCATTGTTAACAGTTTAAAATTAGAATGTTCAGCATTTTCCTTCTAAAATACATTATTTTCCCAAGACTTCGATTTTGGAATTGTACCAAACATTTCCGGATGTATCATTAGTCATAGGATAATTTTTTAAAAAGTAACTCTCTTCAATTCTGGTATGTTGTCCTTACACACGCAATCCTTTCCCTTTTAAATTGTTGTCCATGTATATCTTAGAATTAGTCAAAAGAATTTTTAAAACTGTAAAACAATAAACATTTTGGGAGAAGCACTTTGATCCCAGATCTTATGTAATTGCCATTATTTTTCACTATAAGCCAACCATATCTTTGACTCCACTGTCATATTTTTATTCTCTTAATATAATCAAAAAAGGAAAACATTCTATAGGAAGTCATTTCCTTATTATAATGCAATCCCAGATTCTATTTAGCTCATTTGGTTTGTTTGTTTATTTGCTTTCCCCGGGGGCAAAAATATGTTATTTTCTTATTCTGGCTTAAGAAATTTTAAGTCATAATTTCTGATTTCACCAGTAAAACTAAATAATTTTGGCTCTAGCCAGGTGTTGGGAAAACTCAAAAGAAATTTAGGTGCTACAGAAAGAGAGGTTAGTAATTCCAATTGCTCAGCTCTTGCCTTTAGAGTATTCTCTGAGTTGCGTTGGAGTATGTTATTGAGTTGCTGTGAACTACTGCTGCCAACTTCTACCCTAGAGATGGCTATATTTCAGAGATGAGTGAAATTATATTTGTAAACAAGTTTATAATCATTAATAAAGCTTACCAAACAATTTAAGCTCTTCAGAAATACACATCCACTATTATAATTAATTTTCTATTGTTTAATTACAACCTTTAATAGAGACATGAAGACTTTTAAAAATGTATAAGAACTCTAAACTTAATTAAATTTGATTTCATGATGTTTATTTGGTTTTTGTAAGTTTCAGGTGTCAAATTATTTCTCCTTAGAGATCCTGGTGAAATTCCACCATTGACTGTTCCAACGTACTGTTTAAAAATCCCTAAGAATATTTTTCTTTAAAGTTGACAACTGTGCACTCTGGGATCCAGATGCTATATTCGCAGTACGATGATTTTGTTCTGTTTTCCACACATGGCCTTCTCATACTGTCTCCCAGGGATGAAAAATTCTGCCTTGAATGAGAAGTTTTAAACCTTGCTTGAAAATAATAAACACGATACTTTACATGTTTATGGCCATTTAAGTTAAAAAACGTGCATTTACATGTATCATATTGTTTTACTCTCAAAATTAGTCTTGTAAAGGGAAAAAAGGCATTAAGTAATTCAGTAAATTGTCTGCTGCATGCTAGCCACTATGAAGGGACTGCATGATAGACAAGGCAGTCCCAAAACTTAGAATTTCCTTGGGAAGGTAAGACACGAACAGAATTAACAGCAATAGGGCTAGTACATAAGCGTCTCTTCCAATTGAGAAATAGAGGGGCAAAAGGAGATTTATGTGCCGCATTGTGCTAGGAAAGGCACATGTATTATCTCCTGAAACTCGAAACCCGTGTTTGGGGCATGGTCTCCACATGATCTGCACAGTCTACCACAGTGTGAGTCCCCACGGGGGTCCTTTTGACGTCGAGCCCATAGAGTCGTGATGGAGTCTTAGACATGAGGTAGAACTGGCTTTTTTACTCGTGAAAACACTGAGGCTCATGGAGGTGAAATGACTCGGCCAAGGTCACACACACTGATAGCGGCAGAGGCGCGGCCGGAACCAGGTCTTCTGATGCCAGCCCAGTGCCTCCCTACATCTCTACTCCCTGTGTTAGTTTTGGAAACTATTTGCTTCCCTATCGCCCTTCGTCTGGGTGGGGGATGTCATTTTCAGTCAATTTACGGACTTTTCAAAAAGAGAAGGGTGGATAGGAGATTGGAGAAAAGTTTCCTTTCGGTCAGTGAAGAGGCCTGATTCGTTCCAACACCATTTATGGACCTGCTCGTGCCAGGCACTGGGCATCCAGGACACAGCGAAAACAGATCCCCTGCCCTCAAAGACGCCCTAGTTAGGGGCGTCTCCGGGTCTTTGATGACCTCCTCTCACGAGCGGTCCCCAGCCCTCCCCAGGGCTCACCTGCCGGCCTCTGCAGGTACCCACGTCCCTAGGACCCGCCACTGGGTCAGGCCCAAGCAGCATCAAGCCCCCGGTCCCCGCCATTGCGCCCGCGTCGCGCGCCTCCAGTCGCCACGGCAACCAGGGAGGCGCTGACCCCTGACCTCGAGGCCCCGCCCCGTCACGTTCCCGAGACCAACATGGAGAAGGCCAACCCGGAAGTGCCGCCGCAGCCGCCCGCCCGGTGTTAGGAGCCGCCGGCCGGGCCAGGCCGAACCAAGCGCCCGCAGCCCTGCAGCCCGCGGACCGCCCCACGTCCCGCCGGCGCCGGGGCGGCCGCGTTCCCCGCCCTCCTCCACTCCACCCCTGGCTACCCGCTCCCGCCCGAGAGGAGGAGCTGAGGCGAGGGGGAGGAGGAGGCGGGAGAGGTTTGCGAGAGGGAGCGAGGCCGCGTTAGCCGCCGGCGGTTCGTATTACCGGGGTCGGGAGGAGGAGCCGGGCCGGGCCTGCGGACGAACGCCGGGCGGGCGGGAGGCGCGGAGGCAGCGGAGGCTGCTCGGCCGCAAGGAGGCAGGCGGGAGGCCAGGGGTGCAGAATTGGGGCGGGAGGCTCCCTTCACCCCCGCAGCCCTCCGCCCGGGTCCGGGTGGCCAGGCCTCACGTGCCCGCCGGCCTGGGGAAGGTGGAGACAGGGGCGGGGGTCCGCGCAGAGGCCTGCACGGCGCGGCCAGGTGATGGTGGGCCTCTGTGTTTCTCCAGACGAAAGGGGACCCCCGGAGCGGCCGTGCCCCTGGGCTGCCCCCGCGAGGCGTTTTGACATCAGCCGTAGAGAAGTCGGGGAGCCCTGAGCCTGCCTGTTTCCGTTAAGTGTCCTTAGGATGCAGTGATTAAGGAATTAGGCTCTCCCTCCGGGAGGGGCACTGCCTGTGCTAGTGAACTCGGGGGCAGAGAAACAGGACAGGATGATGCTGTCCGAGCAAGCCCAAAAGTGGTTTCCAACCCACGTGCAGGTCACAGTGCTCCAAGCCAAAGATCTGAAGCCAAAAGGCAAAAGTGGTACCAATGACACATACACTATAATTCAGCTGGGCAAGGAAAAGTACTCCACCTCTGTAGCTGAGAAAACCCTTGAGCCAGTTTGGAAGGAGGAGGCCTCTTTCGAGCTACCTGGATTGCTAATGCAGGGAAGTCCAGAGAAATACATTCTTTTCCTTATAGTTATGCACAGGTCCCTGGTGGGTCTGGATAAATTTTTAGGGCAGGTGGCAATCAATCTCAATGACATCTTTGAGGACAAACAAAGAAGGAAAACAGAGTAAGTTATGTAATTTATTTTGAATTTGGGGGAGTTTATGTCTTATTTATGGTTTTTCTGTTCTTGGAAATTATCCGTATACTTCGGGCGTTGGTTTTTGGATTGAAATATGATCCAGTTTTAAGCACCATATTTGCATGAATCTGAAGTAAAAGTAGCACTCGTGATGAAATATTTTTTAAATGGAATCATTAATGATCCCTTATTCTTTCTGTTAAACATCTGTCAAATAATTGAATATTTTGTGGTGGATTTTAAGTAAGTTAACATTGTTTCAGTATAAGAGGACTGGATCACAGTATTGACCAACTAGAACTTCATATAAATTGTTATGGATTTTAAACCTTACAATTATCAATGAAATGGAAGATGAGAAATTAAATCTGGCAATGTAATGTTGATGTGTCGCACTTTGTAGCTGTCAAAAGATAAATCACCAGATTTAGAACTCAGTATTTCGTTTCAACGTTATAAACACAGCTTTTATTTTAGCTCAGCCATTTTTCAGGGTCGGTGCGCCTTGATGGGAGTCTATACCTGTTAGAAAAAAAAAAAGTTTTAAAAGTATGTACAGACATCCTCAACTTCGAATGCACTTACATTTTCCTTTGAATTTGCAATTACATCAGAGTTATTGTATTCAGAATTGGTTTTCCAAAGCTATTGTGTTTAGACCATATTAAATGCTGTAGGATGGAGAGAATGATAAATTTTTGTGATGAAATGATTTGATAACATCTTCAGTGGTCTTTTCAGTATGACTTTTGAGCTTGAGTTAGATATATTTTAATTTAAAAAATCATAATATAAATTAACACTAGGATATTGTGTCTTAAATTGAAAAAAATATGTTTTTAGAGGTAGGTATACTCACCCCTTCCATAAACTTAAAAGGACATTATATTAATGAAATTAGTGGGAGAAAAATACTGGTTGAACTTCTAAGAGGACTTTCCATTTCCAAGATAGTGTTGGTGTTTTGTTCAGTTATAACTGAATTTATTTACTCTTTAAAAAACTTTCTTACAATGATATTTTTCTTGAAGTTTATGTTAATTCTTAACATTTTAAAACGACTCTCTCTTGTTCTTTTCTGTACATTTCTACTCTCAGGCTTCTCTTGATTGGAGTTTTTTTGTTTCATTTTAAATCAGGTCTTAACCTAAGATTTAATATATGTGGAGTAAAAGTGTAGAGAGATCAGAAATACTAGGAATGCAGGAGGAAAAATGGTACCATTTAATTGAGATGAAAATATTTTAGAAGGAGAGAAAAAGTTAAGTGTGAAGTTTAATATATATCAATGATTTGAATAATAAAATTATTTGATACCTAAAGAGTGGCATTCAGTTTCCTCCGAGGGATTCTTTATCAAATTGAAAGTGAAAAATGGATAATTACCAAATAATCTGTTTTAAATTGCCAATTTTGGGTGACACTTAGTAAATATTTAACGTGTTTTGAATGTAAACTATTAAGTATATTGCACCTTCAAATTCCTCACTTCATTTATAGTACTTTAATATTCATGGATCATGTATTTCAGACCTTCTCTGAAACATAAATTTTCCTAGTGAAAGTAGGACCAAATGTGAACCCAAGGAGTCTGAGGATGAAATAACCTTTTACAATTTCTTCTTGTTTTACTCCTAGTCCTGGGCAACATCACAGTTACAATACATTTGGTGTGAGCAATACTCTAATATTATGGTCTCTCCTTATAGAAATTCTCTACTGGCTATTATATAAAATTGATTAGAACTTTAGGGGTAAAATGCTTTTAAATGTTATCAACAGGGTTTGTGATGTTATTGCATTCAAAGTGATTTTCATATGTTGCTAAACCCTTAACATTTTATTTGTGGATAAATGGGGACCATGTATTTGATGAGATATCTTTATTGGTAATATTTCTAGTTTTTTAATATATTTAATAGCTTCCTTTTCTAGCACAGCTGTACCTGTGGCCCAGTAAGAGACAGACTTGAGCCGCTGGTATATTGCAAGAAAGATATTTAATATTCTGCACATTGCTAAACTTTTTCAGCATATTCCCAAGTGCTTTTTAGAAAACTGTTTCAAGTGATGAGGACTACCAGCTGACTTAGAAGTCCTATGAAACTGCTGGGTGTGACACTTTTTACATTTTGACACTGAAGACATATATTTACAGCTTGTCTTCCAGTTGTGTCATGATAGATAAAGAAGTATGACAACTAAAATTATTACTTTACTTATTTTCTTACCTTGAAAATATATGTCTTTTTTCTCTCTTAAGGAATGGGGAAAAAGGGTCTGAGCCAGAACCCTTTGAGTGGGCCTGGGAAGAGAACTTCTGTATCTCCTCCTTTAGAGGATGTCTGGGTTGGTTCTGGCATGAGATTTAAAGAAATAATACAATATTTAGTAATAGAATGTTAAAATCATTGATGCTGTTGTGTAATATCCATTGATTTTTTACAATAGAAGTAGCTGATGTTGACTTTTTTTTTTAATGCTCATGAAAAGTAATAACAACCAGAGTCTGTAGAGTTAGATGTGACTCAAACATATGCAGATTTTAGGACGTGTGTGTGTCTCAGCGGTGCACCTGTGTCCTGGCCTCTGGCACCCTTACTGCCAATTTTGTCCCATTTCTGACCACACAGCACCAATTGCTTGGGAATAGTTCCCATATGTGTGCTGGTTTTTGAACATGGACCTGTGCCCACTAAAAATTGAACAGAGGCCATGTACAGTTTAAATCCAGTACTCCAGAGGTGAAAAAAAGTCAGCTAATCCAGTAAGCTCCAAATGCTGTGTCTTCATTTTATCTTTCTGAAGACTGGAAAAACAAATGCTATCTCTGAAATGATTCTTGAAGATCTCATTAAGACTTCCCTATTATGTCATTTTCAAAACAAAGCAACTAAAGTTATTTGTCATTGCTACATTTTCAATGAGTATATTTGTAAAAGTTCTTTGCAGTTTTTTTTGGGGGGTGGGGAATGGACATTATAGTGTATTTACAGTTTGTAGTCAAATACTGATTTGCTTTATTCAGGTTTACATAGGTCTTTACAGTTTCCTACTAAAAAAACAAGACAATGTAAACACATACACACACACACACAGTTGTAGCTTACTTGTAAGAATATAGTTCTAGAAATAAAAATTGAATAAACATTTAATGCAAGGCAGACTGCCTTCCAGGAGCTTATACTCTAGCAGTAGAAAATTTGCATTGTCTTTCTCTTCAGCTCTCATGTCTCCTTATTAAATACAGTGTCCTGCAGTATGTGCCAGCCATGTGGTTAACCTTATTAACATATGTGGTTCATCAAATAAGAAAGAGCTTCTATTTTCCTGCAGATGTTATTCATCAACTTTAGATTTTTTTCTTTATTGACTTTAATCTGACATTGGGAAGTTACATATCATTCCTTGTGCCTCAATTTCCTCATCTATGAAATGAAGATGTTAAAGTAGATGATTTATTGGTCTTATCTCTAAAAGTCTGTGAATTTCCACTACCCCCACCCCGTTCCATTTTGGGGGTAATTAATTTTTTTTACTCATATTTGCTTTGATTTGTTACATACGTGCTCGTTTTTGTTTGCAAATTTTTGGTACATTTTTCGCAAAGTATATTCACCTACATTCTATAAAGCCTGAGGTACTACAGAGTATTTCTGAGATACTGTTCGTCAGATGTGTTTCTCTCCCTATTGAAAATAGCTCTGTTTTCCAAAACTTTGAGTTAACTGGGTATATAATCTGCTTCATTTCCAGGCTTTTCGAGTGCTCAATTGTATGTTATTTAAGGTTGTCTATTTCACAGAAATCGCTGTCATTTCTTATTTCTAGCCCCTGTTTCTTCAGATTTTACCATTTGCCTTATATAAGGGATTTTCTCAATTTAAGGTCTCAGGCTAATGGTATTTTAAAATATTGATATTCTAAGAAATGGCTAGTTTTGATGCAACTATATCTGAATTGATTGAATAGCTCCAATTTAGTTAATCAAGAAAATATTTTTCTTCCATGTTACGTGCAAAGATGTAGCTGGTATTTATATCATGTGCCAGTATTTCAACTTGATATACAGTAAATGTAATCTTCTCCTGGCATATCCAGTTGGTAACAATGAGAGAAAGAACTAATGTAAAATTAGATCAGAGTTCCTTTGTAGCTAAGAAAATTTGTTACACTCGATTAGAGCTATATTTAAATAATAACCTGTGTGCAGGAATGGATATTATGCCTCATTGCTAAGTTACGTGAAAACATTGTAGAAACTCTTTCAGGCTTGATTTTGTAGGTTTTTTTGGCTGTTTTCCCATAGAATGACCACTTGTGACATGGCCAACTGGAGAATTTCTCATGGATAAAAATACTATAAAACCAAAATATTGCTTCTTGTATATCATTTAAATACAGATAGTGCCATACATTGAAGGGACTAAAACGTAAGATTTGGCTTCATTTACAAAATAATTTTTATTTGGTATTGTCACAGTAGCAATAGTAAAATGAAGCAAATAGATTCAAACAAGAAGCATTTTAGGTTTTTTTTTTCCTTTTGAAAACTTCACAAGATTTATTTTTTGTCACTTCTTGCATTTTACTTATTTTTTGCATATTTTATTCAGGAATAGGCTTTGATTCATTTTATATCAATCTAAATGACATCATATGCTGTTTTAATGATTAGCAAGCTATATGCAATGATCTCCAATGTTAACAAAACTCTTTTGCTACTTTTACATAAGTAATATTTTGGGATGGGGCCAGGTATTTATTATTGTATTAAAATGTCATGAGTATTCATTTTATAATGCTCAAAAATAATTTGTATTGGTGAATTCTTTCAAAATCTCTGCCTCAATGTCTTTTAATGTTAAAAAAAAATGTCCTTAGGCCATGAGCAACACTTAATCCCATATGGAAAACTTCTAGCATTGATAAGAATTTTTGATGATGAGTGATTTTCAAATCACAAAAGAAAAGATTATCTAAAAACATTTTCAAACTTGCCAAAGACCTATTCATTCCTTCAGTATATGTTACATCACAGAGACAATGATCAGTTTTTTAAACTAAATAATAAGTAAAGCCCGAAATACTGTGGCTGACAGATTCTTATTCAGAGCTTAGGTTGCCTTGATGTATAGTTACTTTACCTAAAAGGCTATTTGTATGTAACAGAACTCAGTATCCTCTCTCTGTGTTACAGCCAATTTTTTTTTCTTCTCTTTAAGGTGGTTTAGATTAGAATCCAAACAAGGAAAACGAATCAAAAACAGGGGTGAGATAAAGGTCAATATTCAGTTTATGAGGAACAATATGACCGCAAGTATGTTTGACTTATCAATGAAGGACAAAACCAGATCTCCTTTTGCAAAGTTAAAAGATAAGATGAAGGGTAGAAAAAATGATGGAACATTTTCTGATACGTCTTCTGCAATCATTCCAAGTACTCACATGCCCGACGCCAATAGTGAATTTTCAAGTGGTGAAATACAGATGAAATCCAAACCAAAAAAGCCTTTTCTTTTGGGTCCTCAGCGACTCTCGTCAGCGCATTCAATGTCTGATTTATCTGGGTCCCATATGTCTTCTGAGAAACTGAAGGCTGGCACCATAGGTCAAACACATCTTCTCGGACACCAGTTAGATTCCTTTGGAACAGTTCCAGAAAGTGGTAAGTGCCACTTTCTTGTGTCCTCATTGGTCTGAACTACCCTTTTAGTTTTTAAAGTTTGATTTCTAAATTTAGTAAATCAAAATAGCAGTTGCTTTGTAGTATTTTCCAAATTTTGTCATTCATCAAATATTGAGTACCTACTATACCTCAAATTGGTAAGTTCCTTCAGGCAGAGCTTGTCTGCATTTGTATTTATATTATTAGATGATAATAAAATGAGTGCCAGTTTCCTTTTATGGCCTGGCTGCCTGTTTTACTGCTGTTTCTGCTGTCTAAAAACCCTGAGCATAAATGAATGTTCCATTTCATCATAAAGTCCTTAGAAGAAAACTTTTATGTTCAGAAGTAAGAAAGTAAATTTAATGCTAATGAAAGTCTCTGAGAATTTTTAACATTATCATGCCAACCAGAACCTCTAGTTTTGACATCATAGTTTATATGATTGTGAGCTGAATACATTACTAATGGTCTAGCAATATGCTAGTTGTTATCAGCCTCGATGCTTCAGACTGCTACACCTTAGCATTTTAAGATTGTTTCCTTGATTTTTTGAAGGTTAATACATTTAAGTGGCTAATTGCTCTCATTCTAAAAGCAGCAGAATGCACACAGACTGTGTCAAATAGTGTGATGTAATGTGTCACTGATTATGTACTAACTACAAAATTGTTTGTAGGAAGTCTCAAATCTCCACACAGAAGAACATTAAGCTTTGATACTTCTAAAATGAACCAACCTGACAGCATTGTGGATGAAGGTGAATTGTGTTTCGGAAGACAAAATGACCCATTTACAAATGTGACTGCTTCATTACCCCAAAAATTTGCAACACTGCCAAGGAAGAAAAATCCATTTGAAGAAAGCAGCGAAACATGGGACAGCAGCATGAATTTATTTTCAAAACCAATTGAAATAAGAAAAGAAAATAAAAGAGAGAAAAGGGAGAAAGTTAGCCTGTTTGAAAGAGTGACTGGAAAAAAAGATAGCAGAAGATCTGATAAACTTAACAATGGGGGATCTGATAGCCCTTGTGACTTGAAATCACCTAATGCATTTAGTGAAAATCGCCAGGACTATTTTGATTATGAGTCAACCAATCCATTTACAGCAAAATTCAGGGCTTCAAATATAATGCCATCTTCAAGGTAAGCTTAATATGGGGGAAGTTCTACTATTTGGGAAAATCTTGTACTTGAAAGTATCAAATATTTCTTTTAAATGCTAGAATATTTTCAAGTCATTTTATTTTATTTGAAAAACATTTTTATTTGTATAATTAAATTATAGAGCCAGGCAATGTTGCATGTATTTTTGGAACTGAACTTTTTTATCTTAAGAAGATAAAAGACTCTTATTCTCTATCCTGGTCTACTTCCACTTATGTGAGCCAGAAATTCACCAAAACTTAGAAAACAACATGGCTTGTGATGAGACATGGCGAGAGTGAATTGCCAGTGAGTGTTAGTTCAAGCCAGAAATTTAGGTGATAACGTTTCTAGGGATTCGTTCATGGGCTACCTGGAAAGGACCAACAGCAGCCCATGTGCTATTCTTTAAAAAACGCCAGCTTCAGTATTAATGGCTTTCCTAATAGATGTTAATTATCCTTATTAAATGGCTATTTAGAAGTGGTTTTTATTTGAGAATGCTTGTTATTGGCATTCAGTAACCCTCATGGGTTCTGTAGGTATACCCAAGGGATCTATATGATGATTTATAGTCAGAAATAATCACTCATGAGAAAGATTGGATTTTCCAACTTTGAGTTTTCAGTTATATATATAATGGTGCTTTTCTTATTCCTTAGTATATCTAAATTATATCTATATATCTACATTTAAATCTATATCTATATAAATTTATATCTACATATATAGATATAAGTGTAGATATGCTAAGGAATAAATTTAAATATGGTTATGGATTTTACAGAAGTAAACGATGAAATAGCTGATTAAGGAAACCTCAAGCAAAGAAAAGATAAATTTATTCCCATCTTAAGTATAGTTGGCCCCCCATATTTGCAAGTTCTGCATTTTTGGATTCAATCAACCATGGAGTGAAAATATTTTAAAAAATAAATAAGAAATAACAATATAGTAATGAAAAAATAATGCAGATTTTAAAAACAGTACAGTGTAACAACTGTTTACATTGGTTTACATTGTATTAGGTATTATAAGTAATCTAGAGATAATTTAAAATATATGGGAGGTTGCGTATATGTGCAAATACTGTACCATTTTGTGTAGGGGACTTGAATATCCCTGGATTTTGGTATCCTTGGAGTCCTGGAACCAATCTCTCTCAGATACTGAGAGATGACTGTAATTATCTTGGAAGAGCATGCTAGAGTGTTTACCACGTAATAGAAGATTTTCTTCAAGACAGTAATATAGAGTGTACAGACCTGAATGGGAATACTGGCTTAGAAGTGCTATGACCTCCATAAACCTCAGTATCTCCATCTTTGAAACAAGGAAAATAATCCCACTTGATAGGATTCGGTGAGGATAAATGAAAGTACATAATACAAAGCCAGGCCCCAAATAGGGAATCCATAAATGGTGACTACAATTATGTTTGATGTATCGTCATGTTATATTTTACTAAAAAACAGTGCTTTGTTTTGTCCCACTAGAAACAGCAAATAGAGTATTAACAATCAATCACTTTTAGGCTGTGCCCTCTCACCTCTCTTATGTATCTTCCATGATATTTTAAAAATTTGCATTTAAATTTTCAAAGTGAAGTGTACTTTTTTTGTTTTCTTTTACCTATAAATGGATATTTGCCATGGTTTAAAAGAGTATTCTGTTCTGTTTATAAACCATACTCCAGAAAAATAACATTTTTATCATATGGTATCAATATTTTATTGAAGAGTTTATAGTTTTGATATGCCATTCAAAAATATTTTGGTATTTTACATACTGTACTTCACATATTACATTAAATCTTATATGGGTAAATAGAAATATATTTGCTTCTTTCCCTCTTTACTAAACTTTTTTTTACAGAAGGTTGTTGGAAACAACTGTCTGAGATAACTTGGAGATGGGGCAATTTAGCTAATTTTAGAGTCAAAAGAAAAGCAAGAAAATGGAAAATGGTAGGAAAATAATGTTTTTACATTATGGGTGCATATGGAAAAAAAAGCTTATTGAGTATTTGCAAATCTTTAATTGCCCTGTATTTGAGTTGTTTATGTGGGCTGTTACGGGTTTTAAAAGTGCTTGTGGCATTTTGACACATCCAGGCTTTGTTTTCAGTTACTTTATTATTATTGGCTGTTTCTAGCAAAATTAGAGCTGTTCTATGATGTATGAAATGATTGCAAGTATGTAAAAAAAAATAGTTGTTTTTCATTTTATGACTTTCTCTTCTTCATATTTATGAGATGCCAGATATGAGGACAGAACATTTGTGGATTCCTAGGAAGTTATTCTTTTTGCATCACAAACCATCCGTGTGGTAAATGTAAAACATTTGCAGTAAAGGGGTAGTTCTAGTTAATCTTATAAAAAAGAAGAATTGAATATAAATAGACCCAAGAAGAGTGTGCAGTTCACACTTTTGGCAAGCAGCTTTATCTTGAGTGGAATTTGGGAGGATATTGCCAAGGTAGTGTTGTCTTTACGTAACAGTATAGTTCTATTTTTCCTCCCAGTATCAACCCTCAGCTATCTGCGACATTTTAAATTTCTCACATTAACATCCTAACCGAATGCACTTTTGGAGCTATGGGCTCACATTATTAAGACACGTGCTGTGAATTTTTTTCAGGAGTGCTAAATAGACCTATTTACAGTTTCCTGGACTCTTGTGGCCAGTGTTTGTGAGAATGCTGAACAAGGTTAAGGGTAAAATACATAGCCATGGAACTGCATTTTCTTCTTGGTGAGTGAACTGGCTCACTTGTGATTGCTGGTACCTAGGAACCATATTGTTACCCTCTGGTTGAATAATGTATATTATTAAAACTGGAGAATTTTCTTTATGCCCAAAATTTTAAAATGTACTAAGGCACACTTTTTTTAGAAGTTAGACTTTTTATTCCTTAGTGTTAAGTAAAGTCCGCCTGAAGAAAGCACTTTGGAAACCACAAAAAATACCACATTTTGATCCTGTCCTTGGAATAGGTCCCATAGTTTTACATAAAACTGATAGAGGAAATTAGGCATTATCTTGGGTTACTTCAGCAAAGAGCAGGGCTCTTTGAAACACTTTTCCCCAAAGTTACTAATTTGCAGTCTCTTACATGCCCCTATTTCTTTGAAGCATTTCCTGTTCTTGTAGGGAGGGGTAGTTGTTCCCTGTGCTGCAGCATTTTCTTACGTAAGTCTTGTCTTCTGTGGGCATGGCATTGTTCACTAATAGCTTAGTCTCACTTTTTTTGCCCACTACCATGAAGAGTTTGATAGCAGGGTCTGCATTTCATTCCTCTTTTTGCCCTTAGTCTCCAGCGTGATGCTTGGTAGGTAGCAGGTATTAGATATTTTGAATAAACGCACACAGTATAGCAGACCAGTTTCTTAATGCACACAGTGTAGCAAACCAGTTTCCTAATGCACACAGTATAGCAGTTTCCTGAAATGCTACTCTCATTCCGTTAGCCTCCTACTTCCAGCCCTGCTTGCGTGGGCTGTGAAGATCTTTCTAATAGACTGAAAACAGATCCATAAAGCCGTATGTATGCATTTTTATGTACAACTAAACATTGTTAAAAATCTAAGTTTTAAAGGATTACTAAAATTTAATATCTAAATAGCACATTTCTGGAGACTATTAAGAACTGTGTATTAGGGTAGGTTGTCAGCTGTAATAACCACAGGTATCAGTGGCTTATCACAGCAAAAGTTTATTGCTCACTCTTGTCACAAAGGAGTTCACTGGAATGGTGATAGGAAAAGTGAGTGCTTTGCTCTATGCATTCATCCGGCTCTGCACAGTCTCTCAGGAAGCAGGCTTCTTCCTTCTTGTGATGCCACCATTTAACACATGGCCTCCAAGATCAGTGCAGCGCGGGAGGAGAGAGAGGATCAAAGGAGGGTCATTTCTGTGTGCCAGGCCTAGTGCAGTATGCATTACTTCCACATATGTCCCATTGGCCAGAGCTCACCTGTGCCCCAACCTCACTGCAACCTGTGAAGAACTGTGACTTAGCTGTATACCCAGAAGGAAGCTGAATTGGGTTTAGTGAGCTTACAATATTGTGTGTGCCATTGATGCCAAATCAGCTTGCTACTAAGAAGTCGGGATGCTGTCCAACACTGGCATGCTGCAAAACTCCTATGACACATATACAGTAAGTAGAGTTGGAGTTCTTGTAATCTTCAGGAGAATGTTTTCTCAGTTTATTACTGGTACTAAGTTGTTTGTATTTTAAAATTGCCACTAGTCTTGTTTTTTAATTGTAAGTCACAGGTTGTTTAGCATCATAAGTATCAACTAATTTTTTTCATGCTTTATCAAATAAATTGTCAACTAATTTATCATGTGGTTTATCCCACAATTTGCGAAGTAATCCTTCTTTTTATCAGCAGTATATCATTTGCCAAAAACAAATATGCCTGAATGTTTGTTATACCATTTTTAATTTGTTCACAACAAATTATCTTTTAATATATTATAAAATCACAAATAATAAATTGTAAATAATGTTACCACCAGGCTGTTTTTCACTTAAAAGTGGAAATGATGGGTGTGTGTCTTCACCAAGCCAAATTTGTTCATTTCATTTCTTTTTTTTTTTAACTAGGACATAGCAAGTTCTGGCTTATTTAAGAGTTCATGGAAGAGATGTATACCACTTTCAGGTCTGGCCCATGGAATGTCCTCTTAACACTCTTAACACAATCCTCCATTTTGCCTCTTCCTCCATATCCTGGACCAGGGATTGGCAAACTAAGCTTGGAGGCCAAATCTGGCTTGCTGCCAGTTTTTGTAAAGTTTTGTTCAAACACTGCCGCATTATCGTCATAATTGTGTACAGTGGTAGCGTTGAGTAGTTGTGACAGAGACCATATGGCCCACAAAGCGAAAACTATTTATTGTTTGGGCTTTACAGAAATACTTTGCTGACCCCTGCAGTAGCTGAATGGAGAGGATCTTTGAGATGGGCAGAGCTGTAAGTAGGAGCAGCCTGGGTCTCTGCATGCAAGTGGAAGGCCCACCTGACGAGGAATAGCCAAGTGGCCCTTGTCCAAATGATAAATTCACAGGATATAAGTTACTGAGATTTATATATATATTTATTAGAGCACTTAGCATTATTTATCCTACTGAGGAGGGCACATGGGCTGTAGTACCTTTCGTTGTGTTTAAGAAAGCCCTAGTCAAAAAAGTTTTAAGAACTACTGGTTTGCAACACCAAATCCACACTCCTCTTTCTAATGTTCTAAGGCTTCTTGTATTTTAGGCTTTTCTTAACCTTCCAAGTTTTCTTTTACTGTTCCTCACCAACCTGTTCTAGGTAAGTTAATTTCCTTACTGCCATGTCTCTATACTGAGGTCCTTGTAAGCCATGCCGTCTTCATTCCCGGGCTCAATTGTGGGGTGCACTCAACTCATCTCTGAGTGTTCTTTTTTGAGTAATAACCTCATGTTTCCCTTTGGATTTCTGCTGATATAGAAGAAGTAATTACTATACAATGTTTATTGTACTAGGTCTTATATTAAGCTGTGTAAGCTTCATAACAGTTGTGCAGTATCCTCTTTCTTGGGTGCACCAAAGCACCTAGATTTGTGCATGACCTCAGTGCTGATCATCAAGGGCTCCTGGAGATTATTTTTTTTTTTAGCTACAATTTGTTGGGCCTCCCCTCTGACTGAATTAGAATCTTTAGTGAGTGAGCCCTGAAGTGAAAATCAACATTTTAATAACTTCCCATTGACTATCGGGTTTAAAAATTGCTGATCTATATTATATCACCTACAGTGGTCCTCCTACTCTATGGGGATATGTTCCAAGACCCCCAGTGGATTCCTGAAACCAGGCACAGTTCCGAACCCTATATATCCTGTGTTTTTTTTTCTATACATATATACCTATGATAAAGTTTAATTCATAAATTAGGCACAGTAAGAGAGTAACAATAATAATGAAATAGAACAATTACAACAATATGCCAGCATCACTCCTCTTGCACATTGGGGCCATTATTAAGTAAAATAAGGGCTACTCAAACACAAGCACTGTAATACTGCAATAGGCGACCTGATAGCCGAGATGGCTACTAAGTAACTAATGGGCAGGCAGTGTAGACAGTGTGGGTACACTGAACAAAGGGACTGAACAAAGGGATGATTCACATCCCAGGCAGTACAGAATCGGATGGCCTACCATGTCATGAGGCTACTCAGAAGGACACACAAATTAAAACTTAGGAATTATTTCTGGAATTTTCCATTTAATATTTTTGGACTATGGTGGTTAACTGAAACTGTGGAAAGCAAAACCACAGATAAGGGGATGGGACTACTTTATTTCCTAAGCTTTCAGTAAGCATTCATTGTGAATGGAGATCAGGAATTGTGCTGGCAAATGCGTACTTAAATTAGACAACTTAGTCATATTAGCTCTGCTTGCAGGTCCCTAACTGAGGTAGAGGGTACAGTAAGGAAGTTAGCTTGGCTAAAACAGAGATATGGTGGAAAGGAGTAAAAGATATGGCTGAATAGGTTAAACACACACACACACACACACACGCACGCACCTAATGCACACACACACACCCTAAATTATAGTGAGCATTGAAGACCAGGCAGAAAAGTCTATTAAATATTTATGGCATCTATGGATGAATTGTTTCTCAGGATTGAGGTAAAACCTGAGAGTCAATAGTGATGAATGACGCTTAAAAATATGCTTCTATTTGTATGCTACCCATGGTAAATTGAGGAGAAATTCCATGATGTGTATTCTTTGAAGGAGGTGTAAGTTCCTTGAAAAATTTCAGGACCACAGAACTCCACCTACTGAAGGGAATTCTGCTTGAGAGAATAAGATTGAGAGAGTAAGATTTTCTCTCTGTTAGAGAAAATTGCTTATGTATGTCTTATTCTGAATTTTTTAAAAAAAATCAATATAAGCCTACTACTCTGTGTGATGAGTTTCTGTTGTTTGATGTTAGGGGGGCAGCTGTTCTGAGAGTAATAATTTAATGGGAGATATTTTTACCAGAGAATTTTGTTTGGGGACCGACCTTCTATTTGTGACTCATAGAAAGAACATGCTTTCACTCCATTATTTTCTGCTCTACTGTGGTAGTTGTGAATGCCATGTAGCAAATTCTTAACTACTCCTGAATAACTAAATGGTATGTTCTATAATATTATTTCTAGTATTAATTGATTTTCCAAAGCATGTATTTCCATTTTTAATGTTTGGTGGAAGAGCCTCCCTCCTTTTTAGCAGATGATCTCACGCCAAATAGTTATATTTTAGGATGGTACAGAAATAGTATCTAAGATCCAGACTTGTAATGTTTTAGTGATTTTTCATGGCAGTGTGCCTTCCACTTCTGAGGTCAGGTCTACCTGATTCTCCCCATCTCTTCCTTCTTTCCTTCCTTAATGAGTCAATTCCTGTCTGTGCTTGTGTCATACCTTCCTCAGGAGGTACAAAAAAATTGGTTACCTGGAATGTATATTTAAATGTCTTTCTAATTTTCAAATCACCATAAGCTTGTAAGCATGTAGCCATTTTTATGAAATTGTGTAACATGTTCATTAAAAGTCAAAGACTGTTTACTGTAGAATTTACATTTTGATTTTTAAAAAGTATAGTAAATAAATGATCCTAAAGAAAAAGAGCCTATTGATAGTTTTTAAACCTTCATTTTTATAATGTCCCAATGGACTTTTTTTTCCTGAATGAGTTTAAAGTTCAGTCGTTGGCATCATAAACCTTAATATGCAAAGGATTTGTTTTAATAGCAATATTTACTTTTTGCTCATATTTGTCTAGTGTTAAAGATAATTTGCCTGTTATTCATGGTAGGCTATAAATCTTTTACACACTTGAAAATTTGTGCCTTCATTTATGAGACAGAAGACAAAAACTTTAGAGATGATTTTTAGACCCATTAATCCATTAGTGCTCAGAGATTTACAGAATGTATCCAATGAAACAATGACTATAAACACGAAGTATGCAACGTGATTAGTTCCCTTAACACTAACTAGAACTTTTATGTTTAACTCCCCAGATACTACTTGAAACTTTTTTACCCTTTGTCATCCTAATACTCATTATAATAGCTCTCATTAATTGGTGCATCTCCCAGTGGGTTAATTTGCAGATACCAGCCATGCCATCCTTGTGCTAACTCACTAATGCAAATTGATATTTAGAGTCTTCAAAATTGAAAACAAAAAAAGCTCTGTAACAAAAAAGACAAACTTTATTGGTTTTTTTTTTTTCTTGAGAGATTGAGGGTATAGCAAGATTCTGAGAGAGAAGAAAACAGGCCAAAAAAATTCACAAAAACTAGTGTAGGCTAATAAACTGATGTGAAAATTTCTCAATTTACAGCACTTGACAGGTGCTAAAAGAAAAGCATCTTTAATTTTAATGTGTTGTTAGGACCTCTTTAGAGAGACTGTACAAGTTATTAACAAGGTCCTCTGAGACAGGAGACGGGTAATTAACAAGACCTATGGAGATATAGTTTAGGTAATTAACGAGCTCTTAGGCACTGGACACCGGATAACACGTAGCGAGTCCAGTAGTTAAAGAGAACAAGTTGTTATGATATGATCAAATATAAGATACAGCATGTAAGCCCTCTTGAGGTTTCTGATAGGAAAGTAGTAAGATTGTATTCCAGTGACCCCAGTGCACTGACTTTTGTAAATCAGTATGTAAGGTTTTTGGTTTAACTTTTAAGGTAGCATTTGAGAGAATTATTTTTAATTGTTGTTACATGTAGATTAATAATCTTTGCTAATTGCCATTAATGAACATGTGTATTTTGAGAAAAATGCATTGGAAGCACATCAGTTGTATGATTCTAAATTGTCTTAAACATTTATTTTCAGTTTATTTTTTACCTGTGACTTGTCGGCTAAAATTGCCTATTGCAAATTAACCTTGCTTTCCTTGTCTACTTTAAAACAGTCAGGATCTAGGCCAGCGAGGAGATGTGGCCCTGGCACCAGTTTGGTTTTTACATGTTATGCCCAGGTTCCTCCAGTCATGCCCCTATGCTACCTTCAAGTCTGAGATTTTATATTCCCAACTTCAAATATTTGGTCCAGTTATTTCCTGTGTAAATTTGAAATTGCTGAAGTATGAATCTTGAGTTTTGGCTCAGAAAATTCCCACATTCAGCAAACATTTATTAAGAACATGTTATACTCTAAAGGTTAAGAATATAAAGAAGGCCCTTGCGAGGCTCCTGATTCATTCTGTTACCTGCTGTCTCAGTGGTGCTACTCTAGCCCATCAGGATGATTTTTTTCTGAATTTCAGCTCTGAAAATCAAATGATATTTTCATTATTTTTGGAATATTTGCTGTATATAAGGAAATCATATTGTTGAGATATAAATCCTGCTCTTTGTGCTCATAGAAAAAGGTGTGTAAATATCAGGTCTGAATTTCATATTAAGGGTTGGACATTGTATAGACACTGGGGAACCATGAAAATGTTTAAGTTGGTTTGTGGTATGATTGAATTAATGTCTTCTATCATGAAGTAGCTGTTGAGGACAGAGGTTGGGAAAGGGAAGAAGGACTTGAGACAGGGAAACTAGTTAGGAAGTTAATATAATTGTTTTAGTGAGAATTGATGGAGGTCATTTGGCAGTGAGGAGGGAGAAGAAGGGAGCATCTTTGAGAAATATTTACCCATTATGGGACTTACCCATTCTGCTTTTGGGTAGGGGGGTATTGGGGGGGACTGGTAAGGGAGAAGAAACAATAAAAACTATTCCAATGGTATGTTTTCAGCTGGCGTCTTAAGTTTAATGAAATGTAGCATTTTTAAAACCCATTTAATTTAGTACAACAATGTCAGGTCTATAGTCTTTGAATCAAACTTGGGATTGTAGTCTTGATAGAAAGGTTTGAATTTTTTCTTTTTGTTTTTTTAATGAGGTGCTATATTATTTTAGTTTTTTTTTTAGAGACTAGGAATCAGGTGTTTTGAATTGTTTGAGACTAGCAAGTTAGCATGAAAACAATAGCAGCTTTTGAAAGTTTGTTTTTCAGCACTGAAACACTTTGGCTTCTTTGAACACAAGAGTGGAAATTTCAGTAACTGGTTGTGGATGTATGCATTTAAAGTGTTTCTTTCACCTTAGCATTGACATTACTCAATATATTTCTCTCAGGTGGTTTTGGCTTGACCAAAGCTTGTCTCTGTTGGACACTTTTTGTTAGTTTCTCACTAAGAGGATAACTTCTATTTCTTACATAATTAGCCCTCACTTCTGTGGACACTACTTTTCCAGGCTTCTATGCTTAGAACATTTCCAGTTGGGCCACTATGATCACGTCATCTGTGATTACTTTTTTCCCATGACAATAATGCTTTAACTTTTGAAATACAGGTAGCATTCCTGTATATTTAATTTATGGTGGTACAGTTACCTTGTAGTGGAGGTGTTTTAAATAGCTGCTGGTGATACAAATTAACTATGAAGTGATTTTTCTTACCTGCATGTAACTGGTATCTAAGACTATTAGGATCCAGACATTTGACATTTATCTCTTTGAACTTATATTTTAAGGATTAATTCTTGGTCTTTGACATGATATATTTAATATATTGCTATGTAATAAATACTTATAAATATTAAAATCTTATATATTTAATATATTATACACCAAATAAAATGTCTTTATGTATTTTATATATTTAAGCTTAGAAATCTTGGATAAAAGTACTGATACCACTTAAAAAGCAATTAGTTGAATCAGCTTGGCCTTCTTAGAGTATACCTTAATTCAAATTGCTATTAAGAAAAAACTGTTTCACAAATGTTGTGTGTAAAGCTCTGCTAGGGCTGGAGAGGTATGGGGGATGACAGTCCTAGCCACACCAGCTATGGAGAGGGATATGTAAGAAATAACCTATAATCAAAGCAGAATAAACTGTGTTAAACAGAAGTACATGGAGTTTACTGTGGAAAGGTAGATGAAAAGAGCAGTTCAGTCTACTGGAAATTGGGAAGTGCTTCTTCAATGGGGAGAACTTTGAGCTTGATCTTGACCATGGAACATCATTTTGTAAGTTGGGGCATGACTAGATAGACAACTCTGTTTTAGTAAATGGCAATAAAGCTCTTTTTGAAAATTATTAGATAAGTTTTGGAGGGATAATTTATAAAAAGTGACTAAATACTATTATATCATTAGCTGTTTATTAACAGCTTAGTAATTTTACCATTTCTTTTCTGGTTGGAGTCATGGAGCTATATTCTATGTCATTCCCTGACTGGTAGGTTCCTGAGGAAGTATGTTTGCTGCTTTAGGCTACCAAGGAGCCAATTAGTGGGTGCGCTGCAGCAGCAGCTCTGCATGAAGTATAATGAACTCTTTGTTACAGAGCCTGGTATGGGAATGGGGGTGTTCCAGTTAATCACATATTTTGTTTTCTAGAAGTATACAATGCATTTGTTTCATAGAGACTTTTTATCTTCAAAGAAATTAAATGCTGCAAATAATTAAAAATGAAAATCATACTGAACATAATTTAATATTTGATTCAGAAAGCACATTTGATTCACTTCTTTCAGTGAAAGGTTTTACAGTATAACATGAAAACATTGAAATACTAATAATAGGATATTCTGAAGGGAGTATAGGATAAGTATTAAGAGTTCAGATTTAGGAGTCAGGTCTGCCTTTGAGTCTCTGTTAGCCGCGTGGCCTTACTTAACCTTTCTACACCTCGTTTTTCCAACTGTAAAATGGAGATAATAACCTTGGTGTAGGACAGATTAAATAATGTCTTGTACAAAAAGTGCTGAGGGTAGTGTTTTACACACAGTGCATCCAGAAACGATAGCCCTTGCTAGGATCTTAATATACAGCATCTAGAGAATACTTAACAATTGCTTTAAATAAATTAGGTGGAATTTTTTTCCAAGTAATAATATCTTCTCAACTTAAAAAAAAACTTAAATAAAAGTAGAATTTAGAAGCCTCTGGTTTTCACCAACTGATAAAGGACCTACATGTGGCAGGAAGTAATAAACTTGATAGTTTTTCTAGTATCTTTCAAGACATATATTCAGCAATAATCTTTGATGAGATAAAACTAAAACCACATTGAAATTAAGTAAAAGTATTCTCTGTATTAAGTAGAAAATTTATAAGGCAAAGCTATTATGGTAAATATTGATGTAAAGTCTTATGTTCAGAAATTCTTTCATAGTACTAATAAGGATATTGCAGGATAGATATCTAAGCTGTGGCTTTCCATTAAGGCATGGTGACAATTTCATAAACTCAGATGGCTGAGCTCAAATTAGATTGTTAAAGAAGGCAGTTCAGACTGTGATAGTAAGAAAGATAAAGGCTGCTTATTGAAAACTCCTCAGAACATTTCAGTCCCCTTTGGTAAAAAGGGCACTTGCCTTAGGAAATTCACACAGGCACTGGTGTCTCTCTTCCAACCAAGATTCGGAGGTTGGCTCTTTTATTTCTGTGTCAGAGCAGGTGCCCTCTTTGTTTTTCATCAAGAGTATAAAATTCTACTCTAGTAGTCCCTGAATTCAAGGTTCTTTAATATATCAGAAATAATATTCATTGTATTTTTAATGTTTTGTCATCCTGGTTTTAAAAAATAAATATTCTTCACTTAACAGAAAAAAATACATAACCAAAATTTGAATGTTAAGTATTGTTAGACTGTCGTCACGTCATTTTATGGAATAGTATCTCTTGTACTTACAGAGATGGATAAGATCTTATAATGGCAACTCTTTGTGCCTCCCATCTTTAGACTAGCAGACAGTGTATATTAGGGTGACATTCTAAGATTCAGATGTTTATTTTTGAATTTGATAAGGGATGGAAATTTTTGCTTTTCCTTGGTTATATGTATTATTGCTGTTCTTTCTCTGTGAGGGTTATGTTGATACTCTGATACAAAGGATGCACAAAGCAAAGTCTCTGTCTTTAAAAGTATACGCAGGTAGATATAGAATGTGTAATTAATTGTCCTAGTTGTAAATAACTGTCCTGGGTGGTACAGTTGGTAAGTGCTGATAGAGATAAAAATTATAGATTAGATGGATAAGGTTAGGCAGTCTAGGCATTACAGAAAAGGTAGAACTAAAAGTCTCGAAGGATGGATCTGTGAAGACAGAGAGGTAAAGATAAATGAGAAAAGGTAGAGAGGTAAAAATGAATGTGTGAAGTGGTTCTCAGGGACCTAACCTGCCTAAAACTGTTAAGGGTTAGAAGTAGTAGTGAAGATGTGACCTTATTAGTATGAATTTAGCATACCAGAATGAAGAATTTGCATCTAATTCTATAGAATGTATGAAGAGTTTTCCATATATGACTGATGTGATGAAAATACTATTTTAGGAAAACTCAGAGAACAGTGCCATTGCTGTTATATACGTAATAATGCCGGAATCGGAAGAGGTGCACATGAACTCAGAAAAACTGCATTTCTAAGTGTGATTTTAGATTCCGAACAAAAACTTCTTGTAGTGAAACATTTTAATGATGTAACTTATAGAAGCAGGACAATAGTGAAATTATTGTGGCATAAGAAATTTGCAGATATTAATGTGTATTAGAGGTACACTCTTTAAATCAGTGGGCACCTGTTTTAGCTGTTCTTTGAATAGTTTATTTTTTTTCTTCACGCAGAAACATTTTTAAAAGCTGACTGAAAGTTGGATAGGATAATGTACAATTTCTAATAAGATCATTGTATTCATCTGTTGGGGGATGGCCCTGGGAATTTTATTTTACACAAAACAATATATTCTTTTCTGGCAAAAATTTTATAATTTAATAGCCCCACTGAAACAAACTCTTGACTGCCAAGAATGTTTTAAGGCTGGGCTTATCAGCTTGGGTTGCAGAGTGGTGAAAATCCCCCAGTCATGCCAGCAGTTGCTTCTAAGAAGCAAGTGTAGGAGCCTGTGGCTTGCATCGCCCAACTGGGGGGCCCCTGGAAGTCTGGCTGCCTTGATGTCCCTCCTTGAAGGCTCTGCAGAGATGGCTGGGGCTAGGAAAGTGGGTGCTTGCTGGCCAGGGGCTTCATTGCAGGCTGTTCTTAAACACCTGAGGCCTTCCTGGTAACCAGAGGACACCGTGACTTCTCCAAAACATAGCTTTGTCATAGGCCCACACAGAGCCAGCTTGGGATGCTTTTGGCCAGGGTGTTGTGGGCCTTCTGTCTTTTTTCACCTGCTTCACAGGGACCAGGGATGCCTTGCTTGCACCCTCATGGAAGAGTCACATCTCTCCACTTTATCCTTACACTCCCTCCTTGCAGGAAAAGCTTGATCAAGACCACTGGGTCTGTCTTGATCACGTAGATAGGCAGAGCCTGTGCTGGGTTTGGCCCTGCAGGTGCCTTGCTGTCATCACTCCTGCCCACTGTTTTGCTGCTAAAATGAACAGGACTTGATTACACACACACACACACACACACACACACACACACACGATGATGATGACTAATGGATACGTAGCAGGTGGTGGGCAAGGGTCTACTCAGGGTAACAGACCAAACACAACACAGCTTCCCAAAGTGACAAATTTCCTAAAGATATAGGGAGAAAATATTCATTTTATATCAAGAGACACATGATTATATTAGTAAAATGCAAAAATTCATCTGAGTTTTTAACTTGAGATGTCAAATTGTATGCTTGTTGTTGGATTTATTCTTATGTATTAGAATATTAAAGAGAAAAAAGGGTGAGAAGCTTAGTTTTAAAGGAATGGAGAACTTTTGGAATCCATAGGCTTTATGTTGAAATTTGTGGGTTGTTTGACTGTCTTTGAAATAATTATTTCTATTCTATTCTTTTTTTTTTTTTTAAGACAGAGTCTCACTCTGTTGCCCAGGCTGGAGTGCAGTGGCGTGATCTCAGCTCACTGCAGCCTCCGTCTCCCAGGTTCAGGCAATCCTCCTGCCTCAGCCTCCCGAGTAGCTGGGATTATAGACGCATGCCACCACATCCGGCTAAGTTTTGTATTTTTTAGTAGAGACAGGGTTTCACCATGTTGGCCAGGCTGGTCTTGAACTCCTGACCTCAAGTGATCCGCCTGCCTCCTCCCAGAGTGCTGAAATTACAGGCGTGAGCCCCTATTTCTGTTCTTTACCAGGAGAAATGTGTAAGTTAGACTTGATTGACTATTATAATAGTCAAACCAAGCCTTAATTTCATTGATGTCTTTAAATCCTCAAGTTCTAGGACTTTTCACCAACAACATATTCATTATTATTCATTATGGAAAAGCAGCTAGGTCTGAATTTGCTGTCCGTGATCTTTGGTGTCACTGACCACAATTTTTAATTGTCTTGCCTCTGAGAGCTCATAAAAGATACCCCATGAGAATATTAATAAGTAAATTACTGTTAATCCCCATAGACATTTATGTATTAGGTTCTGTTTTGTCATCCAGGTTTTGGTGTACATGCCCAGTCCCAGGAGACAGAATGTAGTCTTTTCATCTATAATATCATTAATTTGATTTGGTACTGAGTTTTTTGCTTTTTTTTAAAAGAAAGAAAAAATATTGAGTTTCGTCTTGCCTCTTAAGGCTTATTTGCATGTATAATGAACGTAATTGGAATGTGCTAAAGATTCCAATGAAATCTCTCTAGTGGAATCTCTTTGGGCACTTCACTTTTTTAGAGCTTTGGAAAGAGCATTATTAAAGAACATTAAAAAACAAAAACTTCAACATGTAACCTCTGTGGAATAAACGTTTTCAGGATTTACCAGAAAAATCTCTAATTAATCTGTATTGTGTCAAATACCTATCCTGGTAGACCTAGTTGGTATACTCGATAAACTGGCTAATTGAATTGATTCTGTTGGCAGTCCACCAGTTTGAAAATGTGTTTTAATTCCTATTGACTTAAATATGAGAATAATTCTTCGTATCTTAAAAAGAACTGAAAAACACTCCACTAATGTATCATCAGGTATAGATATAAGTAATCTTTCTTATTCAGGAAAATTATTTCTTCCACTCTTTGGGGACTTGGTATCTTGTTGGTGGAACTTATATTGCCCTAACATAGATGTACTCAGTCAACTCACCCCGGTTTTTACACATTTTTATTAAGTACTGGTTATTAATGTATTCAGCATACTTTTGTTAGGAATTTTTCATGCTGGCACTGTGTCAGATGCTAGGAATGAAAAGAGGAATGAGATATGGTTCCTTCTTTTAAGTGGCTTGCAGTAGAAAGGGAGGGGATCCAGGGGTAAGATACACAGAAGCAAACTTTTATACCATATATTTGAAAAGCACTTTGGTCAAACAAACCATTTTCATACTCATTTCTTTTAACCCTCTTTTAATTCTACGAAATAGATGGTAGCATTTCTGTTTCTTAATTTGAAATTTAGAGCAGTGAAGTAGATTGTTCCTTGGCATTAGGGGATGGGCAATAAGTCTGGAAAGGTAAATTGGATAAAATCCAGTGGACTTTGAAAGCCAGTCTAAGAAATTTTGTCATTATTCAGGAGGAGGTTGGAGGTCAAAAGTTTTTTGACAGACGAATAATGAGGTTAGACTTGAGCTTGAGAATGCCATATTCAGTATGCATAGGCTGGATTGGACAAGGAGGGATGGGCAGAGACTGTGAAGAGGCTGTTGCAGTAGTGTCAGCAGAAGACAGTTTGGTCTTATGGTCAGAAAGGTAGCAGTAAAAATGAGCAGGGAGGGAACGATGAGAGTTCTGTGGCAGAGGCTGAATGGTGAGAACATGGCAGTTTATTTGTGAGGCATGTAAGCTGAAGACTGGAGTGAAGGGTGTCTCTGAGGCTTCACCTTTGGTGCGCAGGAGATTGGTGGTATGAGTAGAAAGAAAACCAGACAGAACTGTTCTAAAAGACATGATTGGTCTTTCAGGGACAGGTAGGATATTCGATCTAAGATTTTGATCAGACATTTGTAAGCATGACATTATAAAGGGTAAAGAGATTGGTGGTTGAAAAGATTTACTACTCCTCCATCCATATAGGGATGGTAGTTGGTGGTGAGAGAATATGAAATCTCCAAGGTAGAGCGGAAAAGGCCTGAAAACAACCTTAAGAAATATCCAATGTTTCCCACCTAAGGGTGAAGAGGAAGATAACAAGGAAAAGGAGTGATTGGAAATATAGGACGAAAGTTAGGCTACCAGATAGCAAGAAGAGTGAGTTTCAAAAAGGAGCACCCATTTGGTATCACATGGAGCTGAGAGGTTAAAGAGTGAGGTGATTTTAGTGAAAATAGTTTTTTGGTGGCCTTCGTCAAAGAAGCAATGAGTATTGGTGGTGGGAGTTGTGTTTCAGATTAAAGAATATGAATGAGTCAAGGTAACACAGTCAGCAAGGGCTACTTGGTAGGGTTTAGAGATTGGCAAAATAAAAATGGTAGAATGTCCAAGAGATAATGGACTGTCGACGAGTCCCGGTGAGTAAATACAGGTGGATTAGGAGACAACTGGGATGATAGTGGGAGTGCACCAGCAGGTCTCTAGGAGAGAGGGAGTGTCAGAGGTGAGATTGATCAGATGGGATTCTGATTGTATGAGATTTTATGGTATAAGATTTTATTGATTACTGTTCCTTTGGAAACATGTTCAGAGAAATTCAGTTTGTGAAAATGTCTTATAAATTGTAAGGCAAAATGTAAATATGAGGTGGTATTATTCAAATCCAAGTCACTTGAAGTAATTACACCATTTTACATACTGCAGGAGCAATGAATCTTTAAAAATGCAATCCTAAATGGAAAATAATTTTGAACACAAGTACTCCAGCTCTGTGAATTGGAAAAGCATATTGTTAAATGAAGGCCAGGAGTTTGTGTGTGTGTGTATGTGTAGGCAGGGTGGGTGGGGGGAGGCTAGCAGTGAATTATCATTTACAAAGTAAGAAGAGGCTATGCATATTTTGAAAAAAAAAGTTAAAATAAGTAGTTATGGAGCATAAGCCAGAAATTGAAGGGCAAAGGGAAGTATAGGTAATTCATGTGAGTAATTATTTTTCTTTGGTTCTTTCTTTCTAATAGAGAAATAGAACAAACCTTTTTCCTAAATTATTTTACATTATTAAGTGAATGGTTTATGGCATTTATTTTATATTCATGTATCAGTTAAGAACCTAATAGGAAACAAATGACACACTCAAAACGAATAATTGAGGGAAGTTTAGTGGAGAGGTGTCTGCAGGGTTAAGGACATCAAGAAGGAATAGTACAGCACCAGGGACCAGCATTGCATGCTTAGCTGCAGCTGTGGCTGTAGGTAGAGCTGCTACTGCAGCCCAGCAGGGAGGGAGGGGAGCGGTGCTGGGATGGGGCTGGGGGAAGGGGAGTAAATACCCTGCCTCCTATGCTTTCAGTGCTCCGACCTCTTGGAGGTGCCTCCCGGTGGCAGAACATAATAAGCCAGTGGGCAAGCCCAGGTGATACACTCTCCAGAGGTCAGTATCCTGGGGTGTAGTGAGGGTCAGAGTGGAGCAGGAGGGGCAAACAGAAAATCAAGAGCACAGTTATTTCCAAACCTGTTGCATTTCAGCCATTATTCTGTCTCTTTTAGACTAAATCTAAGACTTTTCTGAATCATTTCTGGTTGGAAGAGCCTCATGAAATTGCCCTGGACTCATTGAAACCAGCCAACAGTGAGCTCACAGTAGAACTGACAGTTCAGAGCAGCTCTGTGGAAGAAGCAGAGTTTATGACTAAAGAGTTTGGACTGTGGAGTGGGGCTGCCTTTCTTTCATCCTAACTGGGCCACTTACTAACTGTGTTACCTTGGATAAGCGCCTTACCATCTCTGTGCCCATTTCCTCATCTGTAAATGAGGATAAATAGAGCACTCAGGTCATAGGATTGTTACAAGGATTAAGTGAGTTAACATGTAAAGTGCTCAGAAAGTTACCATGGTTAAAGTCCAATAAATACAATTGCTTTTAGGATGTTTTTCTATGCTTCATTATCGATGAAATACACGGGGTGTTTCTCTTTTCCTCCTTTTAGACTCACTGAAGATTTTTGTTATATTATGTCACAGTTCTCAGTATATACCTTTGTCATGAAAGTGAAGCCCCAAGTCTCTTTTTTTTTTTTTTTTTCTTTGAGGCAGAGTCTCGCTCCTTCCCCCAGGTTGGAGTGCAGTGGCGCGATCTCGGCTCACTGCAAGCTCTGCCTCCCGGGTTCACGCCAATCTCTTGCCTCAGCCTCCTGAGTAGCTGGGACTACAGGCGCCTGCCACCATGCCCGGCTAATTTTTTTTTGTATTTTTAGTAGAGACGGGGTTTCACCGTGTTAGCCAGGATGGTCTCGATCTCCTGACCTCGTAATCTGCCTGTCTCGGCCTCCCAAAGTGCTGGGATTACAGGCATGAGCCACCATGCCCAGCCGTGAATCCCCAAGTCTCTAGAGCCCTCTTGGTTAAGATCAATAGGACACACTCCTTGGAAAATAGTTAATGTCAGTTCTTCTGTGATAGTTTGAAGTTATACTTATTTCCCATACACAATAAGGAGTTGACTGGCGCTTGAGAAAGTTACTCCTGTCCTGCCCCTTCCCTCTTCCTCCTCTTCCCTCCTCCCAGCCAGGTGGCACACCTCCTGGATTTCACATTTAATTTGAATTCACTTCTTAAATACAAAATGAGTCAAGGTGTAGGCCAAAATGGACTTTGCTTTGTAATTCCAGCAGTAATGGGGTTTGGAAAGAGATATTATGGAAGGTGTAATAATTCTCTAAATACTTAAAAATACTTATTTTTAAATGCCCTCCAAAGAGCTTGTTGTTATGTGACTTCTCATTGAAAGATTTAAAATCCTAGAACCAGGAATTTATGGTTTACATTGTCTTATAAAAGCACTGTTAACCAGTTTTAATAGATCTTTGTTCTTATGTAGGGTTTTTTTTTTTAATCTTTGCAAGCACTGTACACTTTTTACTCTGAATAGTTTCTCCTCCTTAGGTATTCTTGTTCCAAAAGAATATATATGTTTAAGAAAGAGAAACAAAAAAAACAAAAAACAAAAAAACCCACTTTGATCTCTGCCAAATGCCGTAGTGATTACTGTGGTGATCAGTTTTTTTGCTCTAATGATTGAGTTATTCTGGCCGATACATGGAAGGTTAGTCCATAGCACAAATTAAAGGACAGTTTCAAGACCTCACTGATTTACTTCTTATCTCTTTACTTATTATTTATTTTAACTTTGAGGTAAATTAACAAGTGATATTGTAGAAGAGATACTAGTGATTCCTAGAAATATTTGAAAACATTTCAAATTTTAGAATTAGAGTTTACTGGGGAAAATTCTTTAATATTTGGAAATATCTCAAAGTAAAACTGTTGATGCTTTTGCGTAAAAACTTCAGAATGTTAAGGTAAGTCATTTTATTTAAAATAACTTTAAAAATACTAATTTAAAATGTTTAAATTCTGTAGTTTCATTTTACATAGACTCCTTTTTAAATGTGAGTGTATCTAGGTTTATTTTGCACCTGATTAAAAACACCGTTTTCCTTAACCTGTCAGCAGCTCGGCTGAGCAGTCAGACCGGATTATTCGATATCTTGTCTGACATGAGGACGGCAGTCCAAAGAGAAAGATATCACAAATTGGTGCCACACTTCAATAAATAGAGACATTTTATTTTTCACCAAGCTAATTCAATCCAGTTCAGTTAACTCTTTTTTCCCCATTAAGGACAGATCAAAAAAGGCAGCCATGAATGACTGAGTTCGTCAAGTGTTTGACACGTCAGTGTGTGAATATAAAGCAGACCACAAGGGAGGGGTTCTGCCTTTAGACTTCAGACAATACCCAGTACAAGAGCCTCTCACTCAGATCTGCACTGTGGGGAGCTGGAGAGAGTGGCTCAGATCACTCAGGTAGAATGGGAAGTAGCCAGGCTTGCCGCACTGCAAACCCTTCCCCTTAGAGTTGTGACATTTTCAGCATTCTTAGGAATTCTCAGGCATTTTTGAGCAGCCATTGAGTTGCATTTTAGTTTTATAAGCTGTGATTGGCTACTACATATGGTTAGTTTTGTGATTTTGATAAAATCTTTATCCTAAATGTTGTTCCTTGAAAACCCTTATTGCAATAAATATAATACCGATATTTCTGTTTCTTAGTTCAGTGATTTCTTCCTGAGACATATACTGAAATTTGTATAGTCATAATACTGTTCAATCTCAAGGATACAATGAGATGGATTATGCCACCAAATATAAAATGTTTAAATATTTACAAGAAAAGATTAACATTGTCCAAAGCTTACCTCCTGCTCTACGGATTGGGCCTGAGGAATGCGTCATCAGAACCTTTATGGGCTCCTGCCGACCCTGCTGCCTCGCTGCCAGTCTCCTCCGTGTCCTGCAGCGACACTACTGTCTGACAGCCCCAGGCCACGCCATATGTTTGCAGAGCCCTCCTTGTCTAGCCTGCCAAACATATCCTTCATGTCATTTTAAATCCTGCTTTTTCCATGAATTAGGCATTCCTTGACTAATTGCTGTGATAGAACATTTCATTTCTCTATGAGGTCTAAAAATTTAATTATCCAGAGTGCTCTCCCCCACCTCCCACAAGTACATCTCTACCGTGTGCCTTCTTGAAATGCAACATTGTTATTCTCTGATTCATCTATGTGGCCTATATGTTCAGGGCTTCCGCAGTGCAGCCAGTGCTCACTAAGTAAATCTGTATACAGGGAATGGGGCTAGGGCTGTGTATCATAGGAGGACACAGTCGAGAGCCAGACAGCTCCACCAGCTACTAACAGAATGACCACACGCAAGTTACCTAACCTCTCTGTGACTTGTTTCCTTACCTTTAAAATGAAGATGTGGAAGATACTGGGCCGTAAGACTACCGTAAGGATCATGAAGATTAAATGAGTTAATTTTGGTAAAGTGCTTAGAACAGCATCTGGCACACGTTAAGTGCTATGTAAAAGTTTATGAAATAATTATTTCATTATTTTATTTATGAAATAAAATAATGTTCTATCTGGTAGTCACAGTGCTAAGTGTTTTCCATGTAGTTAACTCATTGAATCTTCACAGGAGTCTTAGGTGGTAGATACTGTTGCCATCTCCATTTTACAGATGAGGGAACCAAGACATAATCAAAGTTAGGTAACTTGCTCAAGGTCACAGGGCAGAAACAGGATTTGAATTCACACCACCTGGCTCCAGCCACTTCTCTGCTTGCAAGCACCTTGTATGCTGTCGGGCCTGAGTGTATATCATTTTGTTTTTTAGAATATCCCAGTCAGATGGGAGATGTAGCAGAATGTGTTTCTTGACCTATTAGAAAACATGCTGTGAGATAATGGGGTAGGAGAGATTAATCCCACTGGACCCCCTGTTGGCTACCTTGGATCGAAAATCAGAGAGGATGGAAACCACATGTGTTAGCAGCTGCTACCACGGCACTCTAGGCCAAGGTGGACTATGTGAGAATGCTTTTTGGATTTAGTTTTTGTCTTTTAAGCCACTCCTTTGTGGGCTCTTGATGCTTTGCTGGTATAGTGACTTGAGTCCAGGACCATGCAGAATACCATAAAGATGTTAAGAAAATGTGCCAGCCACACAGGCCTTTAACTGGTGCTTTGTAGGTTTTTAAAACATGTTTCACTCTCTCTACATGCACCCCAGCTCTGCTGAAATACTAAATTTATCCTCAGGAGTTCTAGTTAGAAAAGGCAAACAATCACTTCTGGAAGCTAGTACTTCAAATCTTAGTCATAGCCAGTGAAATCTTGGTTACATGGGAAACTCTCTGGAGGTGGTTGTACATGTGTGCCCTGTACATCTTAGAGCGTAGGATTTGTACACGTAATTACAGATACTTTACCAACATTATATCCAGTGTCCAGACTTTTTGTCACACAATCAAAAGTTTTAAAAGTAAATTTCTTAAATCTTCAAAGGATGCCAGTTATTTTACTGGCAAGGGACAGATAATGAAAACATACATATTTTACAGTTGTTGTTTTGTGCATGGAATAAAAAGGTTCTTAGGACACTAATGCTTTGTGAAGGTTTTAAAGGCTAATACCTTTAAGTGCTGGGTAAAAATTAAACTTGAATGGCACCGATGAAATATTTACTCATCAGATGGCTTTGAAGTTTAGCGTCTTTTGGTTGCAGTCCCATCTAATGGACATGTTTCAAAGAAGAAAATAGTTATAGCATTCAGCTGTGATGTTTTCTTCACTGCATGGAAGAAATCTGTGTTGTTTTGATTCGTTTCAGTATTTAAATTTTCAAGACTAGCTACTTAGAAATCACATTAACGAGAGAAATGTTTCCCACAATTCTGAATTTATTCTTATTGATAGGGTAATGTTTGAAAGCTGAGTTTTCTAACACTTATGGCATTTTTAAACAGATTGCTTTAACTCTTTTATTCTATAATCTTTCCAACCTAAATTTACTTAATTCTCCCTAGTTTTATATCAGAGGGCCTAAGGTGAGTGACTGTGTGTAAATATAATGGGAAATCTCTCACACAAATTAGTTTTGCAAAATATCTTGCTGGATAAAAGTGCTATGTTTAAAGTTGTTTAGAAACTTCCTATTTCATTCTTCAGTTCTGATAACTAAAAAGTTTTCCTTCAAAGTTTGAAATTGTAATGAAGCTTTAAGAATGTTGGGGAAATACTGGATTTTTTTCTACTTCTTGGATTAAATTTCACTCATCTGAGTAATGTAGGGCTTTAGAAATTTGTATTACAATGTTGGTTAAAATTTTTCTATTTTTATGTTTCCTCCCACATGAGTTATGACACTTTTAACATTTGTTTGTGTTTTATTAGTTTTCATATGAGTCCAACAAGCAATGAAGACCTCAGGAAAATCCCGGTAAGTTGCTGAAGGGGTTAGAGGGTTGTCAAAGAGTAAGCTGGTCTTTTTCTCTGGCACACATTTCTAAAAATGCCTTTGTCTTCTTGCCTTCTGCCTCACTTACCTAAGAATTGTAGCTTAGCTTAGTAATTTTAGGAGAAAGAAAGAAAGTAAAATACAATCTTTGCCTTTAATATACAATAGGGTATGACTCGTATGATCTATGAGAGTTCAAGCAAAATTGGTTATAATTGAAGCCAATTTAGAATATACGTATTTTGTTTACAGACTTTTGAAATTAATATGCAAGCTGTATGTCAGGGTCAAATTTGTGGTTATGAAATAAGAGCACGTAGAAAAGACTATTTTTTGTTGTTGTTGGGACAAGGATTGAAGAAAGAATAAAGCTGCTTGTTAACATTCAACAATAGAAAAGCATCCTGGCAGGAGAGCCAGATAACCAGGAAAGTATTTGAAAGAACAAATACTTTAGGACACTTATCTTTCTCGTCAGAACAAAACCAAATATGTTAACAGGATTGGTAGCGACCACCTAAATCAACTCACGTATTTTGCAAGGATTATTCAGATAATCTGAACTTTATTGTAGTATTTGAAGTCCAGTATTTAATCTCTGTTCAGAGTTCCATTGCATCTGCAGTCAATTCTAACTATATTAAACGTAGAGAATAAATTACTTTGCCAAAATATGGGCGAATGTTCTTGGTAGAAAACGAAATTCTCACTGAATAACAGAAATAGAGGCTTTATTCCAAGACACTGGTGGTTGCTGTTTCAACCATCTGTCCTTGATGTGTGCGATCCAGATGTATAGTAAGAATTTTTTTAGACAATCCCATATCACATATCACTATTTTTTAGGATGTGACATGGCTAGAAGAAGCTAAGGTGGGTTTAGGGTTTATTTTCTAAGCCATTCTAAATGCAGTTGTTTATCTTTAAAATTGTGGAAACTGTTACAGAAGCACAGGACTTTGTACTGTGTTTTTGCTGTTTTATTTAAACGATTCGTAAGTTTTGATGTTTTATAAATTCTCAAGTCTTTATAATATGGCAGTCTGGCGAGAAGTGTGAGAAAATATGAAGTCAGCCTTTGATCAGATAGTAAAATGAATTCTATCAGGCGGTTACTTAATCTCAAACAAAATGCAACATCAAAAAAATCGATTTAATGTGTAGCTATTGTTTATTAAGTAACCTTAATTACAATTTCGATTGCTTGTAAATGTACTTTTCCAAATCTTGTAATTTATTGCTGTAAAAGCATCCTTAGAATTCTTTAAAGAAATAAAATGTGAAAATTGTTTTAGTTAAAGGATTTAAAGGTGATAAAAGAATCCTTGATGTGTGATTATTTTTCTCTGGAATACTAACTATTCTAAATGACAGTTAAAGGATTACTAGGTGTTGTTAATTTACTGCAAGATACAATTAAGAGGAGGAAGCGCATCTTCGTACTGATCATGGTTGAAGAAAAGCATTCGAACAATTTTTATGTTGAAGATTATAAGATGTTTGAAGTAATTTACATTAAGTTCTCCAATAATAGCCATCCACCAAGTTATTTTTTCTCCCTCTGGACATAGTATTTTGTAATTAAGTTTGTATGTCTTATATGCTAGTGCCAACACCTGTCTGTGAAAGCACAGTGTTTAAACAGGAGCAGTAGCCAGTTGAAAGGGCAGTGTGAGCTCTTTAAGGCCTAATTAAGAACTGAAAGGGAGATGAAGGGAGTAGGACAAAAGATGTGAAAGTAGCTGAGATGATATTCCCAGAGCAAAGTTCCTCATTAGAACAATAATGAGATGATCAGAGAATGCCAAGCCTTCATTTTTTTTCTCTCTCTCTCCTCTAGTTGCCTTGGATGTCAGTTAGTACCCCACCAATATTTGGTTACCAGGACAACCTTTCTTTAAATCTTCAGTTATTTTGAGTCCTGATAATTTGCTTTTGTTTAAATTTAAATATTGTAAAAAATGTACATTTCCTAGTTTAAAAGGCTAGACTGTGTAAAGCAAAAATAGATCACTAGCAGTTCTCAAAATCTTATGCAAAACTGTATTATTTAAAATTCTGGGTTAGAAAACTTCATGTAGTAATTCTAATATTTTCTTACCAGTCCACATCTTCTATGTCTGCATATGGACATTTTTAACAGAGGTGGAGTAGAAATGAGAAAGGGTTGGTTGTAAAAGGGGAAGAGAGAAGAAAAATTTACATTAAATTTCAAAATAAGAAAACATCTTAAAAACATAAGTGCTGTCTGTATGGAGTACTGTAAGAAAAAATATTGAGCACTTTGGAGTAACCATTGTAAGTTGCATTTGGTCTTTGCCAGTTTAGAGAGTTATGAATTTTGCAAGTTTTTGCAAGAATAATCTTTCAAAAAAATAATTTTTATATTTACCTGAGAGTTTTCCTCTCTAAAAAAATAATTTTTGTAATGAGCATATGTTTTAATTTTCTATTGTTTATATTACTTAATCATTATTTTATTTGGAGTTATATCAACAAACAAATATATATATATATGTGGAGTATATCAGTCAATTTAAGAACCTCATGCCTAAAATTAGAAGGTTTACATTGTTTTCAAATATCAGATAAAATCTGGAACTAAGCATGAAACTGTTTTTAATTATTTTATATTCTTTTCCAGAATATAGTTCATAGTACATATGTTTCTAAGATGTTTTCCTGCCTAGAAACTTGATGCTAAAATTTGAGGTGAAATTTTCACATAAAAGGACAAACGGAAAATTTATTGAAAAGGCCAGAAATGTATTTCCGGGAAATCTGTCTACACATTAGATTGTTGTAAGGAAAAAAAATAATAATCCAAATAACATATCTGTGTATTCTAGAGTATGGCTATAAAGTATGACCAGTAGTCTGAAATAATAATTGATTATTTTGAAAGATTAAACTATTAATTTATATCATGGCTTTAATTTATATCAAAACACAAATTTTTGAAACGTCTTTCATCTTCAGTGTCTTTAGAGAAATGTTACAAAAAATTTTTAACTACATTAACTGGTAATAGTGTTAAATATAACAGTGCACTTTTTTTTAACTATTTCATAGCTTAATTAGTTTGGAGAAATCAGTTTATATATGTGTAATTTTATTAAGATTAGAGAGACTTGAATAGATGCTTTTATTATGTTAAATAAAGAAAAAGCATAAAGCAGTCAGCTAATCAGTAATGAATCCCATTTAGCTTCCTTTCATTAATCCCTGCAATTCTCACAAGAACATGAATTTCTCAGTGAATGTTTTATTAGAAAAGTGAAATCACATTAGTTAGAGTTTATTAGTTTTTAAAGTGTGGTTTAGAAAAATCACTTGGTATACCAGACAATTTTAGAGTTGAAAGGGACCATGGAGAACATCTCATCTATCAGATAAGGAAAGTGAGACCCAAGTTGCTTTCTCTCTCAAATTTATGCAGAATTACTCGAGTTGAAGTAAGACACTTTAGCTTATTTTTAAGAAATTTCAAAAGTATACCGAACTCTACACTGTGTCTTCTGTTTACTGTAGAAAACGGCTTAACATAATCTTTTATAAGAATGTAATTAATACTTATGTATCTCTAAACTATATATTATGACCAATTAAACTAGTAACTACGTGCGTGAGAGTGTGTGCGCGTGTGTGTGTAGACTTATAAAAGATTAATTGATCGGAGAGAGAAGTAAAACAACACTTATCTCTAGAATTGTCCTTTAATGGTTTTAGAACAATATTTGAAATGTTTTTAAGGATGAAGGAAATATGACTGAAACTTACATCTGTTTCCAGTTTCTAATGCTAAAATAAACTAAGTTGTTTTAGACATATTTTATAGAATTTAAACTCACTTCCCTTTAATATCCTCTCTATTCATTCTTGCTAACTCTGGTCTTTCATATTTCAATAGCCCTATACCTAATCTTAGCCCCTCCAAATGATTCCACTGTTGCCATTTTACTTTTCCTGGAACATAGCTTTAATCATATCCTTTCTCTGTTTAGGAACCTTCAGTGGCTTCCTATTTTCCATAGCAAAAGTCTAAATATTCTTTATACTACCATTCAGCATTCTTGGTGGTCTATTTCAAGCCTTCCATTTCGGCCCCTGTCTGCTCGCTGTCCTGTACAGCATTTTCCAGCCATGCTCTACAGAGTACCTGTTATTGGATTACCTGTTGGCCACTATGCCTTGAGCCTTGTTTCCTTCTTTGAACAAGCAGAGTTCACTGCTTGAAATGCCCCATTACGCATTTCTGCCTGCAAACTCTTGAAGGCCTAGCGCAAGCTGTATCTTCTCCACAAAGCCTGAGAGATTCTATGAAATTGGAAAAGTTTTTCAGTCCTGAATGTTTTCACTTATCCTGGAGAAGTGGGTGTGCTTCAATGACCCAAGCATCAAATTGGTATCTGTACTCTAGCTTCTCTTTCTCTGGTCTGGTAAAGTCCTGGTTCCTTGGGCTGAGAGGCTGGGGAAGTGGGGAGGGCCAGTGAAAAGTTAAACTTTGGCTTTTCTCATGAACACCCCCAAATACATAGCACTATTAAAGTAGATCCTGAAAACAGGGAAGGACAGTTTAATTCTTATTGGGGGTGGGGGTCATTCTGCATTCACCAGTCCCCATTCCCCATCCTCCACTGAATAGATTAGATAGTATTCCTTAAGAGCAAGAAAACCAATTTCCTCAATATTTTAGTTAAGTTTCCTTAAAGCCAAATGGAAATGTTTTAAAAGATAGTGATGAAAATTATTTTAAATTGTTGGGCTTAATGAGAGAACTATGATTTAAAAAGAATAAAAAATTGCTTAGTTGTAATTGGGCATTATGTTTTACAGAATGAAAACTCTTAATGCTATACACTATAAATAAAAGATGATGTTACAGGGCCTTGATTAAATTCCTGAGAAATATTTTTCTTTCACTTTTGATATAACATTAATATTAGAATGCTTTGTAATACCAGTGAATTAGTAACTGCCTTTTAAAAAACATTTTTGGTTATATTTATGCTTTTGCCTAAAAAGAATTTTTGTCAATAGAATAAAGTTAAGTAAATAGATGAAATGGGAGAGAATGCAAATATACTAACCATAGTATTAATATGGTTGAACTCTTGAGTTTCCTGATAACCAGGGTCAAAAAGGGAAAGAAGATAAATTAGATATTATTATAGGAGAAAGAAATAGACCAGTTACTCAGGGGAGGAAAAGTTCTGCCTGTTTCTAAATTAAAACAGAAGTTACTCCCATGGGGCTTCCTGTAAGGATAATCTTTGATTTAATTCCGAGTGCTTCCATTTTCATAGCAAATTAGAAAAGATTTTTGCTGTAACCATCTTCACTAAGAAGCCAAACATATAACATTAAATCACAGTTCAGTGGAAGCAGTTTCATAAGGACACAAGTCCGAGTGTATAGTTTTCAGTTACTTCTTACAGTTCCTCTGAGTTGACTTTTAGAAATCTTTAGTTTTCATCTATTTTAGTTGTATTTATTATAGAATATTTCATCTCTTAATGTAATCTTACATGATATAACCAGTCTCAGATATTAGGAAATTGCCCACAATGTTAGAAAGGGTTTTAGGATTTAGAGTTATAGTCAAAACTTTGGTGCATCTGCCCTAGTTCTTGCCTCAGGACTGGCTAGCCAATTTGTGAACTGTCACATTCACTCTAAGCAAGGCTAGCGAAAAACTTCATCAGGGTTTGAAAAACAAAAAGTCGAAGTTCCAGGTAATTCTTAATGTTTGTCCCAGATGTTATATCTATGAAAGTGACAGTCTTTATCCTGTTCTAGGACAGCAACCCCTTTGATGCCACTGCAGGGTATCGTAGTCTGACCTATGAAGAGGTTCTACAGGAGCTGGTGAAACACAAAGAACTCCTTAGGAGGAAAGACACCCACATCCGGGAACTCGAGGACTACATCGACAACCTCCTTGTAAGGGTAATGGAAGAAACGCCCAGTATTCTCAGAGTGCCATATGAACCATCCAGGAAAGCTGGCAAATTCTCTAACAGTTAATAAAGCCAATTGTATTGTATTGATAATTGGACAAAGAGAGAGAAAGAAAGAAGGAAGGAAGGAAAAACTTGTTACTGAAAGAGACTACACTATCAGGTTTCATTACATATTCTCCTTTATTGTGAAGAGTAGTTTTACCTGTAAATATTAGCAGGGACTATCAAGAGTGACCTTTGAAGCAAGCTAAATCATTTAAATGTTTAAATTGAAAATGGGCCAGATTCTCAATGAATAAGTGGTTCCTTAGGACTCACTCAGGTGCTGGTACTGACCCACTAATCTGCCATAGGCCCAGAAATATCTTCAGAAGTACGTGAGTTGTTCCTCAGGAATAGATTTTTCATAAAGCAGAATTGATGCTGTGGCTGGTTTCTCAGAAATCAGTTTGTAGAAATATTTAGCTTCAGGAATACTGCTCGTTATAAACACTACTAAAAAAACAGTTTATATTTTATATACACATATGTACATGAATATATATATATTCATGTATCTTGTATATAAAATATAGGCATATACCTCATATATACATGTGTTTTTAGAACATTTAGAAACAATTGATTGCCTCTAAAGTTAGGCTACCAATTTCTTGATTTGAAAATGTGTGTGCTCTATTGATGCAAGACAAGTCATCATTCCTACTGTCATGGTTTGTTATAGAGAAGCTGCTTCAAATCACTCTTGACTACATGGACCTTGGTTTCAAAGTGAGCTGCTATATATTATTCTAGCATCAAAGTTTTTCTCTTTCCCCAAAAGTGATGATCTCAAGTCCTTTTTTAAAGAATGACAAATTTTAGGAGACTTCATTAACTTCATAACAGCATGAATTTATTTGAATTAATTATCTTAACATTTGAGTTTGTTTAAGGTATAAGCAGAAGATAAGCTAATATAGCTTGTTTTGTTGAAATTCTGCATGCCTTTAAATCACTAGCAAAGCAAATACTATAAAGTTATATCTGAAAATAATTGTGGGAAGTATGTGATTGCCTGGTGTGTCTGATAACCCAAAGCAGCGGGCAGATTCCAGGAATGAAGAATTAGGCTTGGTTTCAGGTTACATAAATAATAGAGCAGATGGTTGCCTTTGGGTCTTGAACCAAAATAAGACTTACTAAAGGAAGAGTGAGTTTTTAGAAGAGACCTTTACTAGCGTGACATTATGCATTACTCCACATCCACCCTTTAAGAATTGATTTATTACAAAATTATGTTCTATTTTAAAGTCCACTCCCCCAAAATATTGATTTCTTCCATGGATTATTTTTATATGATTTGTACAAATTTTTTCTGAAATTTAAATTGACAAGCAATGTTATAAAAATATTGCTAATCTTCTGCTTGTTTTTCAGCCTTAAAAGTCTGAAATACTATAAAACACTGAGAGTATCTATGTCTTTCTGAATTTAAAATGAAAATTCATGTCCATATGGAGACTTACATATTCCCCAATCTTTCCATGAATTGCATTTTTTTCTAATACTTATCTCTGTTAAGACTCCATTGAAAGTTAAATAAAAAGCCGATATAATAGTTTGGGGGTTTTTTTTGCTTATTTTAGTATTTTGAATCAGAGAATACTTGGCCAAGCTCGTATTTGTAAACTAAAACCCCTTGTTATTTGTATCTTCTGCATTTCAGTTTTACTGTAAGAACATACATTTTGAAATTAGGAACTTTTTTTCATAAAAATTAAATGCTTTAAGAAATGGAGAAGGAAAAATAGCTTTTATCAATTTTTTTCTCCTCAAGATTCTGTAATAAACCTCAAAGTCTGGTATAGAATGGTATTTTCCCGTTTGAGGTCTTGGTAGTTTTTTTTTTTTCTAAACATGGTGCCACTTTTAATTAACTAAATGTTACAAAATTCTCAGCATTTGCTTTTGTCTGGTAGTATTATTGAGTCTTTTCATACACTTCTTAAAATGTGAAAATCTATGTTTTCAGTATTATGACAGTATCTGCAGATACTATAATAATATGCTTTGGCCAAATTTGCTGTTTATAGAGTGAACCAAGATGTCAGTTTTGTATTGGGGATATGTTTTACATAAATAGAACTCATTTAAAAGTATGGTTCAAGTACTGCTCTTCTTTTTATGGGGAAATTGATTTTTAAGGAGCGATTCTTTTCCTATATAAAAGCTATTGAGGCTTAGCTTTATTCATACATGAGTGATATGGTTATAACTCAATCAAAATTTTTATCTTTAAATCTGAGACAAGTATTATATTTAAAACTAGATCTATTAATACATTCATCACTGCCTGAAAATTTGCTGTTCTAATGTTTGTGAATTTTCACTCATTACCTAGAGTAAACTTACTGCATATTTTCATAATCAGTCAAAATAATAAAACTAAAAACAAAAAGAAAAAATTAGTTCCCAAGTAAATATATCAGTGTTTCCTGTGTTTGGGCAGAAGTGCAAAGTAGTTTTAATTTCTCACGTTGTAGAAAAAGAGGCCAAAAAGGTCACCTTAGTTTATTTTTCCAAAGCATAACTTTAGGTATTCTAATGTATTTTGTTATTTGCTTAGAAATGGAAATAAAATATACGTGCTTATTAAATAATGCACAATACACTAGATTATAGAGTTTATTTTTGCTTTTATGCTTTAAAGAATGCATGCCCAAAACACTACTACCAACAAGAGGATTTTTTAAAATCACAGAATTGATATTTATCTCAAGACTATCTTAAGCTAATGTACTTCTGTTACATAATTAAACTATTTCTGCTATTATTTTTAAAGCGGTATTATTTTATAACCAATTCTAAAATTCAGCTTTAAAACTATTGAACATACCTTCCTACCACTTACGCTTCAAGTTTCATTTATTGAATACCAGGGTCATATCTTAGAATTGTATATAAAACAACATGTAACCCATTCATGAAAAACGTTTAAGTATTGCTTTTTGCTGCTATGTTCTGCATTGAGCCTAGTTTTGCCATTGTCCCCTGAATGTAGTATTATCCATAGATTATACATAACTACGTCTGTTGCTTTTGGCGGTAAATCAAGATTTAGTTGTAATTTTCCAGCAGTGAAAATGTTGCCTTGTATTTAAAAGGGTTTCATGAATGGAAACCTAAGTAAAACTAAGCTCATTAGTGACAGACTTGTTTTCTTCATGTTATTCCTCCAGCAACTCCCTCACCACCACGCCTCCCTGCCTACCATCCCCGGAAGGGTGCTTATTCTTTAACAAAGAGAATCTAAAAAAAAAAACAAAAAACTGTTGTCTAATATATCTACTGTAAATGTTACACTAGAGCTTTTATTTTCCTCTGTAGCTTTTCAGAAGAAGCAATTTACCTTGGATTTGTAAATCAAGCTGAAACTTTTTTGATGTTCATGTACTCATGTGTCTTGTAGGTGGTAGGTGTCACTTGTGTGTATGTGTAAGTGAAGTATGATGCATGCTCATTCACTTGGTCCCTTTGAAGTAAGGGAAAGGATCACAGTGCTGCTGGGCCATGATGGTATGTAGAAGGGTCTGTCAGCACACATGGAAAGCCCCCATTTGCACAGATGTAGAACTTTAATAATCCAGATGCAATCATTGGAAGTATTTAATATGCAATTGGTAGCACCTTAGCTAATTAATCTGCATATGAAGCATTTTCTGATATATTTAATAAGAGGTATAGAAGCTCTTCAAGCATTAAAATAGAGTTGATGTTTCATTCCATTTATTTTATCCATCAAAAAATGCACTCTCACAGTGGAGTTGAAGTCTAATACATGATACATGTGGGCCTGTTAATCTTCGAAGCTTCCAGATGGTTTGTGTTTTGAGGTACAAAAAAATGCTGCAGATCTAGAAATGCATATATTTAGCGGGTATTTGAAAGATAGAAACATTATTTATAACTGAAGAGTATAACACTTATCTTCTTAAGTAAATGCTCTCATAACTTGTATACATTTTTGCAGGTACAAATTCAAAAGTATGTAAGCATTGTATAATGTGACAATTGTATAATTTATGTAATCTGATGCATGAATCAGAATTTTTATATAATATATGATTATTGACTTATAGTTGATTAAAGTGTTTAAACTTAATTCAGTTGTCAACATTTATTACAGATACAGCGGTGTTACCATAATGGATTTATATATGAGTCCTCCTTGTTTTTTAATAAATACCTAGGATGCCTCTTATTTGGTGTATTGTAGCACATATTCTGTAAGACCTACAAACTTATTTTACTATGAAAATAGTTCTGAAAAGTCATTCAAAAGAGTAGTTTTTAAGTACAAGTGAACATTCTTCAACAAATGTGTGGATGCCCTCTACATATAAGATATCCCCTCATAGGGATGGAGCTGACGATTTAGTAGAAATGATATTTGAGTATTTATATATAGGCTAAGGTCTCTGCTGAGTACTTCCTATTTATGCTTTATTTTATTTCTCACAACAACCCTGTAAGGTAGGGAATGCACAAGCTTTCAGAGGAAATGTAAGAAAACCCTTTGTGGTACTGAAGAAAGTAGAATAGGGTTGGTACAGCCAGTAGCATTTTTCACCACTTCTTATCCTCCAGCATCTACCAGAAGTCATTAATCAGTCACCACTTCCAGTCCCCTCAACACAACAGTCTAAGTGCATGCCCCTACATCCGAGGTATGGGTACATTTTTATGGCAGTGTATTAGGCAGTTGTATTCTAGGTTATGGGACATGAACCATATGTAGTCTTAGACATAAATCATACATATTTGGCACAAGGGATTTCTCAGCAGACCAGAACACCTTTCTGTTCTGGAATTGTAGTCCCTTCTGGAGGCCCGTTGAACCTGTCCCTCTACTTCTCCCAGCACATCTCCTTTAGATTCTTCTTTCCACCTGCCCACAGCATGCACGTTTCTTTTTCCTTACTCTGCTGAGGCAAAAATATTTGGAGTAATTTGGAAGTAGAGAGCTGTTATGAGTCTGTTAAGGTGGCCATTTTTCATGTAGGGCTTGTGACCTAAATGCCCAACATTTGACATTTTTCCTCAGATAATTTTGCATGATACCACAACTTCATACTTTTATATTTTTATGATTATACAGTTAATACTTATAAGCAATATTTAATTTTGTATTTATGTACCTATAATTACATGAACTAAAAGTGCTTAATTTTGATCTTACAGTCCTCACACCCTAAAACTTGATTCTTAAATGTTCAGTGGTTTCATCATTTGGCATACTGAAAAGCGAAATTTATGCTAGGAAGCACAAAATCAAATTTCTCTGTCAGAGGATTTCAATTATGGTGTGTTGTGTTCAGATGTAAGGTATGGTATGGTTGGTCACTAACATTAGTACCAAAGTTTGCGCGTAATTTTTTAAAATTAGAACAATGTAAAGATTATTGCTATGATAGTGTTACATTCTGTTATGCTCTGGCAAATGATGGAAAAGTGTGTTGAGAGTGAGACTGGGGGTTATGTGCAGTTCCCAGCAAACTTTCTCATTTGTGCTGCAACCCTTAGTGCAGGAATTGCAAACTCAAACATTTACAGAGCCAGGAAGGTACAGTGGATGATAGGGCAGGTGGAGTGGAAAAGAATAGGGATTACTGAGGACAGTGGCAATCTGGAGAGCTCATTTTTTTTCTACTAAAAAGGAGCAACAGCTGTTCAGCTCCAGCTCATTGTGGCCATTCGGAAATGAATGTAAGTCCAAGATTGCTAAACCTGATCTTTCTAGAGAAACTGAAAGTAATACAGATTTTGTGAAATATGATTTCCAAATGTTGGCAGTTAACTCATTTTCTTTTTAACCAAAAAAATTTAAGGGCCACCTGTTTGCAATCTCTTTTTTTTTTTTTTTTTTTTTTTTGAGACGGAGTTTTGCTCTTGTCGCCCAGGCTGGAGTGCTGTGGCTCCATCTCGGCTCACTACAACTTCCACCTCCCAGGTTCAAGCGATTCTTCTGCCTCAGCCTCCTGAGTAGCTGGGATTACAGGCGCCCACCACCACACCTGGCTAATTTTTGTATTTTTGGTAGAGACAGGATTTCACCATGTTGGCCAGGCTGGTCTCGAACTCCTTACTCAAGTGACCCATCCACCTCAGCTTCCCAAAGTGCTGGGATTACGTGAGTCACCACGCACGGCCTGCAGTCTCTTCTTAGTGAGTCAATATTTCTGATGGAACATCAGTTACCATTGTCATCATGGTAAGAACAGTTTGGAGGAGGGTTGTCGTTTACTTCCTCCCCAAGTGATTTTGTGTTTAATCAAAAACTGGGTTGGCTGAGGAGCATGTGGGGTGTGTGTAATATGTTAGACTGAGAACAACCCGCCCAGGACTTCAGGGATGATGGGGGGTGGTGTTGAGGGAGGAAATAGAGAGTAACTATTCAATGGTTATAAAATTTCACTTAGCACCATGAGTAAATTCTAGAGATCTGCGGAACAGCATTATGCCTGTAGTTAACAATACCATATTGGACACTTAAAAATTTGCCAAGAGGGTAGATCTCATGCTAAATGTTATTACCACAATTTTTAAAAATGTAATTTAAAAAAGACTTTCTCCAGTATACTTGTCTCTGAGCCTGACTACAGTGACTTTTCAGAGAACAGTGCAGGTAACCAGAGGTCCAGTCTGAGGGTCACTGCTTCTAATGTTTAAAGCGTTTTCAAGTGTTATCCTGGGATCTGTCACATACTCTTTTGTGGTAGTTTTGACTTTTCAATATCTTACTTATGATGATCTTGTCTTTTTGGTAAAAATTGTATAAAAATTACTGGTGTCCCAAAGATCACTGCACGTCTGTTGTGCTAAGGTCAAATCACAGCTATTGTATGACAATTTTCAGTAATAGAAAGTGAATAGATTTCCATGTGACTTTTAGGGCATTAAATACATATTTCAATTAAAATATAATGGCCACTGATTTCATAGTTTAGTCTTTACATCGGCTATTTAAAATTCACTCATGCTTTTTGATCCCAGCCCTGACACTGGTGCTCACAGTGTCATCCCCAGGGCAGCAATGTCGACGTCACCCGGAAACTTGTTAGAATACAAATTCTCAGGCCCGACCCAGACCTGCTGAATCAGAAACGCTGAGGGTAGGACCCAAAAAGTCATTTTCACAAGCTCTCCCAGGTGGATCGAATGCATATTCAGATTTGAGAACCATTGAGATAGGGACCCTGTCCACTCTTTTCCCCCCATAGTTTAATGTAGTTTGGAGAGAATACTGTTTAGGTTTTTTTTTTTTTTTTTTTTTTTTTTTTTTTTTTTTTTTTTTTTGGCTTAATGTAACTTTCCTTGCCAATTTGTTTATAAACTGATTTTTAAAAAGTTTTTTGATGAATATATTTTAAAGAAAAACCTCATGTATGATGAAACTTCATATACGTAGAATGGAATGTTCATAAGATAAGTACAATGCCCTATGCAGAGTAGATACATGATAAATATTGTTGATTATTGATATATGTTTTGTTTGTGCAATAAGATTTGGTACTGTGATTGAGAAGAAAAAAATACACAATGGGCCTTAATGTAAAAGTGCCAAAATAGTCTTCCAATTGGTCTGACTTGACTATTCAAAGTTTGGTTAAGGAGGGCATCTTTCTCAACCTCACAGAGGCCGTAACTGACGTAAAAGATACTAGTGTAGAAAAGGAAATCAAGAATGCAGCCACACAGGGAGTGTGAGAGAATAGTTTTCAATGTATGCCTGAAATTGTGTAATGGGCCTTAAGATAACAAATGAAGCCCACTTGTGACTTTACGTGAGAGGTTTTATTTAATGCATACTTTCTAGGTTTTTTTTTTTTTTTGAGATGAAGTTTCACTCTGTTGCCAAGGCTGGAGTGCGATGGCGCGATCTCAGCTTGCTGCAACCTCCACCTCCTGGGTTCAAACAATTCTCTTCCCTCAGCCTCCTGAATAGGTGGGATTACAGGCCTGTGCCACCATGCATGGCTAATTTTTGTATTTTTAGTAGAGGCAGGGTGTAACCATGTTGGCCGGGCTGGTCTTGAACTCAAGTGATCCACCTGCCTCAGCCTCCCGTCAAATAACTTGTTTATTAAAAAGCTTATGTTCTTTTCACAGTCAAAACGGGGTTGAGGTTTTGCTTCTAGGGAGATCTAGAATGAAATTGGAAAGTCTTGTTAGGTCTTGCATCAAATATTAGAAACCCTAAATGATTAGAAAAAGATCATTATGCATTCAATTAAATAACGTAATTTAAAATAAGGGTGGGGTGAAAGAAAACATCCAATAGGGAGAGTATTTTATTGGTTTTTATTCCTCAGTGGACTAATGTCTGGAACACTGACACTATGAAATGAGTTCAAAGGTATCTAAACAAGGCAGAAATTGTTGCATTTGATTTGTTTTTGTGTTTATTTGTTGCTTGTTTTAATCATACAAACCCTCAATGAAAACTTCAGTGCTAAACATTAGGTTAGCCTATGGTACAAACTTAGTATTAGGAAACTAGAGAGCACAGATAATTAAAACCATAGCTAATTCGGAATCCTCAATTTGAACCTATAGTTTCAACCTCTTTCATCAAAATTTTGCTACCGATAATCTAAACAGTAACAAATTGGTTTATGAGTTTCATCTCCTTTCCTAGTTTTGCAGGCAAGGGGGAAAATGGCAGAGAAAACTGGGAGTTGGGTGGAGAAGGGAAACAGTAGGCCTGGTTCACTGGGAAACTGGTTGTCAACCTCAGATTAATTTAGGTTATAAGAGACCATACAGGACAAACACCTCTTTTAAAGAAATAATTCATTTGTCATGACCAGTTGACTGATCCAGTAGTTGCATTTAATGTTTTTATGTTTACATTGAAGATTTTTTCACTAATGTACTGTTATTGAACATCTTTCATGAATTATAAGCTGTAAAATACTTTAATCCTTGACTCATTTGTTTACCAAGCTATTCATTTAATGCTATATAATATGTAGCACTTGAGACCATCTGTTAGGAGTATTTGAATAATACGCACACTGTGAAGATATGCACAGCAAATAAAGCACAAAACACATGAAATATTCAGGAGGAGTTTGCGATGAAGACAATCCATGTATTTTAATTTTTTAAGATGTCTGAAATCTAGCAGTAACTCTTTCCAAAAATGAAGCTCTCTTCTTATTCTGGGCAAGTTGCTATATTGAGATGGCATTAAGGTGTCATCCTAACTTTAAGTGAGCAGATTTTACATTAAAATATTGGAATTAATGCCAATTAGAATTGTGCTTCTAAGAGCTCTTCATTAAATGGGACAAGGTATCACAGAGTAACTGCAGCAGTCATGTGGGAATCATAACAAGCATTCTGTTTTGTGAAGCAAGCCAAAGAGGAAGGCTGTGATTAGGGGATGACTTGGGTGTCCTGGGGTCATCCTTGGAGGCAAGTATTTGAGGGGAGCACCAGGTTTCATTTGTAGTCTTGGAAATACTAAGCTCGGTGCAGTGATTGGGCTACAGAATCCTAGGTATTGAAAGGTCCTTTAATCCCATTGGAGGCTGAGGCTATGTATTTCTCTCCTCTGACTTGGTGGAGGGTCAAGAGGAGGTTAACATCATGCGCAGGTCTCCCAAAGCAAGGGACCTTCTGGAAGATCAAAAATTGAGGTTTCCTTAGTCAGCTGCATATAGACGCCTGGATTCTTAGACCTATCCATCTCTCAGCCCTAACTGATTCTAAGGAGCCTCACTCACCCCTGGCAGACGTGTTGTCCAGGGTTACACCACTTGATATGCTATAGCCTCTCATGATGCCTCCTGTGAGAATGGACCAGGATGGTGTATACATGGGACAAAATGTGGTTCCCGCCAGACTAGGGGGGATGTCTGGCCAATTACAGTTCCCAATCCTAGTATTCACCCTTTAGCAGTGGCTTCCCTAACTGCTTTCAACTCTGGTGTTTTGATGCCCAAACCAGACCCCCTTGGAATTAAAAACAGTCTACTTTTTTAGTTTTCGTTACTGGTCTCAAAATAGCAGAGCGATGCCACTCGTGGGTGTCCCTCAAGCTCCCAGAGCACATCCCTTTGTTAAAAGCCATAAAAAGACCACAGCAGCGAACCAGGCCTTAATTTCTGATGAGCTGTTCCATATATATCACTGTATTAGGATACTAGCATATTATTTCAACCTTTCATCTTGTCTTTACTCTTTCAGCTGTGTTACGGACTCCATAATATTTGTTATTATCCACTAATTATTCCTCTTTCTTGATTCCCACAGACCGGCCAATCATTTTATAAATGCCTTTCAGTTGTCTTTACACTTAGTTCTTACTTATTGGCAAATTGATGCATTAAATGGGCCTCACTTGTTACTCTTCAGTTTTGTGTTTGGCATTCCCTAGTAACTAAATGAATTTCAGTGTGCATCTCTAAATGGTGAATATACTCCTACCTTTATTATCTTCACACTCATATTTCCCTTTGTCCTGACTCGTTTATTTCGTCATTTTAATTTGTATGCATTTTTGTTAATTCCTCAAATCTTTTGTGGGATGGGGCATCTTATGGATAAATGTTTTAAATCTGGCATTGCTTCCAATCCTGCTTATTCCATTCCATCAAACTTGCATCTGATCTTTGTTGACCTCCAGCAAACTCCCTTGTGCTTTTTTTTTTTCCTTGCTTCTGGGTCTAATAGTTATTTTTTAAAAAATAGACTAAGAATTCCTTGAGCCTCTAGTCATTGTGACCCCAAGATGGACACTTAGCATAGTGCCTGTAATATTGTTGGTACTCAATAAGTATTTGTTGTATAAGTGATCAAATTATTTTTATCAAGATCTATATGAAAATATATTGTAAACGATGTTATCCTATAAAGGAACCCCCTTTGAAGTGATTAAAAATAGGGGTTTTTAACAGGCAGTGGGAGTTGGCACTAGAGGACAAATGATTGCTACAGAAAACATTGCAGAGTGAACTGGGAAAAAGCAAAAATAAATGTTCATCTCAAATCATAGGCAGTCTACCAAAATTTGATGAGTATCCTTCATCAACTTCTTCATTCATTCCTTCATTTTAGTGAGGACTTGTCATATCCTCCTGCAGATATTTGTTTACTTGTTCATTTGTACACATTCTGAGCAGAACAAAATATCTGCTTACTAATGCTTCCCTACTGCTTATAGGTCACATGTCACATTCTAGGTCCTCAGTAATGCGTCTTAGGGAAAGGAGTGGAGGGAAGAGCTTAGAGGCTGATTCTTTGAAACACAGTGTAAGAAGGTTTTACTTTTTTGTTGTATGTGATTTGGATGGCAGCATGCTGAGATTTTAATTATCTGTACTTTAAAATATTGCAACCATGGTTATTATAAAACACTTTCCATTGTCCTTGATAAAGGGAGGAGTTTCCATTCTAGTTTGACTTACATTTGTAATTAATGAGAAAGAAAGAAACCTTGAGTGGTCCCTAATTGAAACAGGGTGTACATTGATCCACTTTTGTTTAGGAGTCTTATAGAAACTCTAGACATAAAAATAGTTTTCTTAATTATATCATGATCCAAAAATAAATATATTATTTTGATGAGAACACTAAGCAAGACAGGCTTTTCCACCCGAAGTCCTTTATTTAATATACATATCTTTCATTGAACAGTCTGCAAGAATGAGCCCAGAATAAAACCTCAGTGCAGCATGCAAAATAAATTTCATCTTGAGTGTTAATGGATTGATCAACAGTTGCTGCTGTTTTCTGGAAATTGATGAGATTTCATTTGGGCTCTCATTCATCCATCAATCCAATCCACCATCCATACATACATCCTTCCTTCCTTCTACTCAACAAATATATATTGAACATCTGCTATGTGCAAAACACTATTTTAAAACACTGCTGGTACAGAGTTGAATAAGATGTGCAAAAACGTGCCATGATTAATGATGTCTACCAAGTGCTCATGAAGTTCATGCTTCCCCCCAGCCCACTTTTTTTGAGGAGCAATTTTGAATCTTTTAAGGCCTGTTCAAGTTAAAGTGACCAATTAAGTACTCGAGTTAATCATAGCAGCAGCAACTCACAGAACTTGAGTGTTATGTTCTGTGAGGATGAAACTTCATATCATCTCACCAATGCTGATCTTAGACGATGAGGTAATCTAGATGCACCCTGTAGCATGAAGAACTAATGATGAGCTCACATGAATTTTTTTCATGACTCTCTTAGTTAACCCATGGGTTTAATTTTGAAAAAAAAAATTAGGTGAAATATGGGAGATGTTTCTAAGCAAGATTGAAAGAATGCTGAATTATCTTCACTACAGGGACAATTCTTTAATAATTTAAGTAATAATGTAAATGGACTGTTGTGATCCTTTTCTGTATTGCAGAAAACTCACTACCATTCTTCACTTGGAATTGCAGTCATATAATTTAGAAATGAAACATAAAGTAACTTTTATTTAAGAAATCTGCATCAACGTTTATAACACATGAATTCTTTGGAGAAAAATAAGTACCAGATTGCTGAATGGATTGAGAATTGTATGTAAGAGGACGTTTTCAGTAGCTTCTAAATTGAATAATACTAGCCGAAAATTTTTCATACCCAAAACCTAATGATGGCTGATTTAGCCTTTTTTTAATTGAGAACAATTACCTTCATAAGATAAAATACACTTACCATCAAAAACAAACATTGAATCATGGGGAAAGATGTATCAATAAAAAATCTTGAGGCAACTAAATGCTATCTGGAAAAAATATAAATTCATATCCATACCTCAGTCATTCCAGCAAAAGAGATTCAATATGGATTAAAAATTTAAACATAAAAATGACAAGTACCAAATAAAATGTTGGATTTTTTGTTGTTTTGTTTCTTAATAATCTCAGAATAGAGAAGACCTGTCCATTCACATCATAAAACCTAAATTCTGTAGAGAAAAATATTGATATAGTTGACAATATAAAGTTTTTTAAATGTTTGAACAACAAAAAAAAACTATAAACAAAGACAAAGGCAAATGACAAAATGGGGAAAAGATTGCAACACATATGACAGACAAGGTCTAATTTTTCCATTATATCAAAAGCCTTCATGTACTAATAAAGAGACAAACCCTTAGGAAAATATTCAAAAGACAAAAAGGCAAAAGAAGAAGCCAAATAACCTTGCAAATATTTGCAAATTAGAAAAAACAAAGAAGATGCCACATTTCACTCATCAATCATGTTAATACACAGCTTTGCCTGGAGATAGGGACGTGGGCATTTTTAATACATCGTTTGGAATGTAAATCGAGACAGGCTCTTTGGAGGGCAATTTTACAATGTTACTAATATTTTAAGTGCGTACTTTTGACCCAGCAATTTTATTCTAGGAATTTGTCCTACAAATATTTGGGACATGTATACAAACATACACTTGCAGCATTGTTGATAATAAAAAATTGGAAATAAGCAACTAGTCAAACGGTTTTTGGTATCCAATTGAATACTATGCAGCAAGTAAAAAGCATGAGATCTGTATTGCTGATGTGCCAAAATAACCAAGATACATTGTTAAGGGGGAAAGAAAAGTCAAAGAAAACTATATGGAGAGCATTTCAGCAATTTACATATTAAAATATGTGGATATATTGATGTGTTTGCTGGAACATTCCTGGAAGAATACATAAGACCAATAGTGATTATTTCTGAAGAATAGGACTAGGTTTTTGCATAGGAGACAGATTAACTTTTCATAAACCTCTATGGTCTGTTTTAGTTTTTCGTATGCATGTGCCATTTTTAGAATTAAAGATACATCTTTTGATCAATTTCAGGACTGTTTGGCTAGTTATTATCTGGTTTTAGGCTTTAGCCATTCTTTCTGTATATAATTTAGTTCTGTATTTGGAAAATAATATGTGTAGAGCTTCAAGTAAACCACTGCCCTGCAAAGGTGAGTGGTTCACCATCTGGTCAAGAACAGGAGTCAGGTTCCTCCATTTTCAAAACTGTCAGCTTTCTCACTGGAACATCTGGCATCCAGAACCCCGGGGGGCACCCATCCAGCCCAGCACAGAATCCCTGTGAGCCAGGCTTTCCATGAAGACTGATGCTGCCTCTGCTGGGGAACCACAGTGCAAGGTGCTGCCCATCATGTTTTTTAAAGTGATAAATTCCCTGTGGAATTTAGTCCAGAAATTTCTTTTTAGATTTTTCTGTGTGAGTTGAACAGTTCTAGAATTTGTGTTTTTTTACCAGATATTTTCTTTGCCTGGAATCTTAGCATCAAATTCAGTGGTCAGTATATAACTGGGTGTTTAATAATTATTTTAACGATCTGGTTGTGATTAAAATATATCGTAAATCTTTTTGGGGGACAAACCACAACATCAACATAACTTGTAAAGAAATGAACAAGCTTAATGCTACTCTAATGAGGACCTTTTGTTATATAGGGGAGACATATCCCTTTGAGGTATGACTTCCTTCTAGGAAAGGCAGTATCTCCTATGTTGTATTCTTGACCAAGATATTTAATTTTAATCTAATCATGAGAAAACAATCAGACAAATCCAGAATGTGCCACATTGTAGCCGATTGGGTTCAAAAACTTCAGTGTAATGAAAAACAATGAACCAGGGATTGTTCCAAATTAAAATAGGCTAAAGAGACACACTAAATGCATTGCACAAATATTATTGGATTCTACATTAAAATAAAGGCCAGAAATATTTGGAAACAACTGAGAAAATGGAATATGAATTATAAAATAAAGTTAATGTTAATTTTCCTAGGTATATTGATGGTTATGTAGTAGGATGGCCTTACTAGGAATTGCATGTGAAAGCATTGAGGATTGGCTGGGCGTGGTGGCTCACACCTGTAATCCCAACACTTTGGGAGGCCAGGGTGGGTGGATCGCTTGAGCCCAGGAGTTCAAGACCAGCCTAGGCAACATGGAGAAACCCTATCTCTAAATAAATGAATAAATAAATAAATAATAAAAAACAGAAACCTGACATTTATTTAAAAAAACAAAAAGTGTTGAGGAGTGAAGTGTTTTGATGTTTGCAACCTACATTCAAATGGTTCAGGGGAAACAAAAGGCTTTAGCTAGATAGTGAAAGCAACTGTAGCAAAATGTTAACAATCAGGGAATCTAAGTGAAGGGTAAATGGGTAGAGAGTATTTTTCTTTCAATTCTGTAAGTTTGAAAATTTCAAAATGAAGAAATGGGGAGACAAGAAAAATCCCATTTGGCTTTCAAAAAATCATATCATTAGTAAATGATAGCAAAAATTTTTTTTTGTTTTAAAAGACCTTTTAGGTTAGGCTCCTCTCCTTTCTGTTGCCCTTCCTAATTTGACTTCATCCCTTGTTTTACCCAGGTGAGGACATGCTCTTGGTTAACTGTCAGTGTCATGGGTTTTTCCTAGTTCTTGTGACATCTCTGGACTACAGCAGGCTGCCCCCTCTGGTGCCACCATCTCTGTGCTCTGGTTTCTGGAAGCCTCCTTGACCCGCCCCTTTACTCCATATCCTGGGGGGAGTGTTCCATCAGGGGTCCCAGGTGGCTTGTTGACGCCACCTTTGCCCCTGACCCCCGCTTCGCTTTCACTCCCCAGGTGTCTCTGCTTTCAGGCCACACCCCCACCCCAAGCCTTTGTCTAATTAAACTGAAGTGGTGCCACCTGGCAAAGTCTTCCTTCCTGGGTGGTTTTTTTTTTCTCCTTTTTCCCCTCTGGGGTTGTCAGGAGTTTCTTGTCAGCATCTTTGGCCTTTCCTGCCCTCTATTTCCCTGAACTGGGTCTGTGGTTTCCCCAGGTGTCCAGTTCTTAGATGTCATGTGAATTGCTGATGGCTCTTTCAGAAACAAGGAAGGCCCCGTTAAGACTGCCCCATGCCTTTCTAGACAAAAATTCCAAAGATAGGTGCCCTGGGAGGTGTTTTTCAGTCCTCTGCCCCTGCGCTCTCTAGCTGGGGCACGATCTGGGCTTGCATTCCCCAATTCCCTGCAGCCTGTGTGCCTGGAAGGGGTGCTGTGGTCCTGTCCTCAGCAGGGTCCCTCCCCGCTCCTTCCCCTCACCCTTGCCTTTGACTCTTTCACACTTTGAAAGTTGATGCCAAAACGTTTCCTGTCTTTCCACCAGAATCCCCAGAACCCTCCAAACAACTGCCAAATCAAATCCTAAAGTATTGAGGCCAATTTAGTGATTTATGCTCCCGGTCTGTTGAAGGAGGGAAGCAAAAACTCAGGGATCAGTTTTTACCTGAATTTCCCAGATTTGAGCTGTGATCTGTCTAATAGAGTTGGACTGTTAATACTGTGACCATAGTATAAAATATACTGAGAAGAGAAATGAAAGCTGTCAAGCACTGGCAAATTGTGTGAACCAAGGGACAGTCTTGCTTTGGGCTAGAACATGGCATCTACAACAGATTGCAGACCTTCGTTAATACTCCAACAAATTAGCATGATACACAGAATACAGGTATTAGATAGAATTGCACTACCTTCTTTTAAGTCTTGGGTATTCATCCCGAAAGTTTCCAACATTTGAGAAGCAGAGACTAAGAAAGATAGATGGAGAACCAGAAAACCAGTTGTACCTCTGACCTACTTACTGATGAGCTTTGTAATTTTGTTCGAGTTAGTAAATGTGTTTGCTTCTATTTTCTCTGTTTGTAAAATGAGGAAGTAGGTTGGGTGGAGGTGTCAGATTTGATCTCTACAGTGTCCCCCGGCCCTAAAACTTCATGATGATAAAATACAGTGGTCTGGGGTTTTACATTCTTCGATGTTTTTTAGAAAATGCCCTTTTAAACACTGAGAAGAAGTCTCTGTATTTTTTGCAATTGTAGTATTTGGTTTTGAGCACAGTCAAACCTGATCTGAACCCAAAGCCAGGATAATATGAAAAGAACTGTGTGGAAATCAAAGACTGGCACATGGAAGACACCTGCAGAGTATCAACACTGAGGGTCTTCCTCATTGATCGCAATCTCAGAGGAGCCACTCCACAAACACCCTGGACGCCTTGCCTGCGTCTACACTACAGAGCCATGTCTGGTGTCATCACCTGTCGCTAAGTGTTTGATGCTGGTACCTTTGATCTGAGCCCGAATCCCCAAATCAAAGTGATCGTTTGTTTAATATTTGTCACACATCCGGAAATTCTAAAACCCCAAACAGAATAGAAGGCACACTATAACAAGGATTTCTCTTTCCAGCCAATTAAGGTCATTAAAGAACAGTTTCCCAATTTAAATACTTGCCTAAGCTTAGAATTACCAAGTTGCCCCAGCAACAGGTTACAAAAGGGCATACAAAATCGTGGTGGAGAAGAGAAAGAGAATGCAAGTGTGTAAGTAAAAGTATTCAAGTAATTCCTTTGACAACAACATAGTTTAATCTAAACAGAAGGCAGATTTAAAACATTGATCTAAGCAATGGAATGAATATTAAAGTTAGCTGGAGGGATATTTGTCAAGGTTTACTCTGATTACTACAAGAATAGAGTTGAGAATGTTAGCCCTAGTGGACCCCTTTATAGAATAATACAACATATAATTTTGAAACAACATTGCCCATGTTTTACTCCATGGTTATATGTTTTCAGAGACAGGCAACAATTTCCATTCTGCTCCCAGAAGTAAAAGCATTGGGAACACTTCCTCCTTCCCTCTGCCCCTCTGCCCCTTCCTCATCAGGAAGGGCGTGGCTTACCTGATTGGTGGGTTTGGGAAAGGAGGCAGCTTGTGCACAGGATGCTTGCATCCTGGGATGTCTGGGTCATGGTCATTCAGTGAGCTTGGACAGGTGCAGGGGTACTGCTAGTTGTCAGAGCTGCCCATGACTGAGGGGTCAATCCCATCTAATTCAGGATGAAGGATTAAGAGGCATGCTGCAGCCATGTCTTCTAATTTAGTTTTATCTTCAATAAAACTGACCATTTTTGTCTCCAGTTGTCTGATTCCTATGTGTCTCAGGTTGGGAAGAAACAGGTGTTATTTATTGTGGCCACTGTGATTCCGTAATAATAAGTCAATCAACCTTTACCTACAGGGTGCCAGACTCATTCCCAGGAACCGAGTCTATAAAGTGAAACTCGCTCCCCGTCTGGAGGAACTTGCAGTTTAGGATTATGAAATTCAATTTTATTCGTTTTAATTGTGAACAGTGTTCTGCCTCAGTCTTCTTTTGATCTCTTTAGGTGTTATCAGTCTTATAAATAACTAGCATTGCATTTCTAATATGAGTTATGGAAGAGCTATTTTGGTCACTTTGTATTACTGTAGGGCTTTAACAGCTCACATATAACAAATTTGATTGTGTTTATATTTAAACCTTCTTAACAAAGGAAACAGAAGGATTAGATTCAAGAAAAACAGGAGCAGCATTCTGAATGTGTTTAAACAAGTTTTCCCCACTGATAAATAGAATAAATAGTATCATTTTCAACTAGAAAAATAACTGACTGCCAAAAAAAAAACCACACACACACACACACACATGCACGCATGCACAACAACTAAAAAAAAGTCACCAGTTCCCCTAAAGAATTTGTACAGTCCTCAAGGCAAGTTACAACTGGGTCCTCTTAAAGAAATCAATCTTTTCTAGTAAATGACTTGTAAGACCATTTAAATCTATGAAGCTTTTCAGTAAATTTATTCAATTAAAAGGATTTTCAATATTTTGAGATGAAATACACTTGGCACAGAGTGTATTTCATCTCAAAATAATATTTTAGCAAATATTAAATTACACATAATAATCTTGCCATGTCACAAGAGAAAACAAAGCACACCACACCCCCGACAGCCACTCTGCAGAGGCTGCAGCTGATTCCTCGGCAATGGCCTTCCAGCCTCCAGGCAAGTCTCCCTGCAGAGGGATGGAAGTTCCTCTGGTACACTAATGCTGATAAATTTACTTATCATTCATGATCATCACTCCTGCTGCTTTAGGGGAAAATGTTTTGAGTACCTAAGTGTTGGAGGATTACATTATGCCATACTCAAAAGGAAGAAAATAACCGCCTCTAAGGACAAGGCAATGTCAATCAAGACTCCAGACTAATCCTATTATTCTCTTAGGAAAACAGAGTCACTTCTCTGTGCCCAGAATGTATTTCAGCTCACATTAGGACTGTGACTTTTTCTTTCTTTAAAAAAGTCATTTGAGAAGATTCACTCTACAGACTATGCTTGGGATTTCTGTTTATGTGACTTTCATTTTGGGACTTGACAAAACACCATACTACCAAGCATGTCTTTTATTTCCATTCAAGAAGTATATTCCAATGATTATAAAACTGAGCTGAATTCATGAAGGAATACAGCAAGAAGAAAGGCGGTCCTCAACCCTTCCTCCTTGCCAGGAGTTGGAAGTCATAGAATTTAACAGGTAAGGTCTCAAAGTACCCACTGGGAAGAACGATTTGGGCCTTGCCTTTTGGTGTGTATGAGTCACCAATAAAATGGAGAGAATCACCTACCTTTCAGGTCTGAAGATGAACACAAAGAGTTTTTGAAGTGTTCTGAGGTTCTGAAGAAAAAGTATGTTAATTCTGGAAGTACACCTTGGATTCTTAGAGCAATGAAATATCACTTTCCATTGGGCAGGAAAGAAGAAGAAAGCAGGATGATGCCAAGTGTTGGTGGGGATATAGGAATTTAGGCGCCTTCCTACACTGCTGGTGAGATGGGAAGGCAGTGCTGTGCACAGTACGCACCTTATGGTCCAGCAATCCTGTATTTTGAGGTATACCCCAGACAGATGCTTAGACAGGTTCCTAAAGGACTGGTACAAGTTTTTCATAGTAGGACCTGGAAGCAACTGGGGAGAGTGGGCAGGTAAAACACAGTCCAGGCATACCCTGTACACATACACACACACACACACACACACACACACTTCCAGATAAAATGACTTGAAAAAAGTCCTAGCCACAAAAAAAAGGGAAAAAGTTGAATGAGATTTCTAGAATAGCACAGTTTATGTAAATTAACAATATTTGCATACGAAATGACAGTATGCATTTTACAAGGACACATACAAACAAAAGATCCCAGTCAACTGGAATGGTTGCATATGGCAGGGCAGGCACATGATGGGAGTAGAAATGATGATAGAAGGAAATAAATAAAATGTAATTAAAAAGTACAAAAAAGGGAGCCATGCAGAGAACGATGCTAATAGTGTACTATGAATGTGGTAGGATGGATTCAAATCTCTACATTTCAAGTGCTGTCCCTCCCCCAAATGTGTAATACACACACACACACACACACACTCACACACAGAAGGTGTTGCAAGATAGTGACACATGGGCGAAATCAGGCCCTCAGATATGTTTTGTTTGGTCTATGCAGTACATAAAAGTGGCTTGAATTATTTGCCAATACTTAAAATGCAGGTCTTCAGCTACTCTAAGAAGATCCAACAAGCTTGGGCTGAAGACAGCAATCCCCATTTGTGCTTGGCGGCTTGCCCCATCCCTAAAGAGCCTGAAGTCTGCTGGTCACCATTAGTCCTTATCCTTTCTGCCCTGAAAAAGGAGGAGGATAGGCTCACACTTTCCTTTGCACAGTGAGCTGAACCAGATGATTCTCCTGTTCCATTTCCTGCCTGGCCCCTAATCGGATACTGGTTGATACAGTGGTCACCTGCCCTCGCTATCTCTCATCCTCTCAGAAATTTGGTTATACCAGATCAAGTGGTTGAGGCAAGGATTGGGCCTTTTGCTAAAATGGGAGAGGCAAGACAGGAGCAGGGTGGGGCAAATTCAGAGCCCCCTTTCCACCACGACATGTTTCAGATGCCCATTACATATCCAGGTGGTGAAATTAAACAGACAGCACTTATGTGAGTGTGGAGTTCTAGGGAGAGGTCAAGGTTAGAGGATAAACAGTTTGGCAACACTGACATGAATGGTAAAGATGTGGGACCAGATGAGATCACTCAAAGTATGGAAATAGAGAAAAGAAGGAGGAATAATGAAAACAGGAGGGGTTGAGAGGGGAAATGCGAACAAGATATGAAAATTTGGGAGAATTCCCCGACAGCAGGCTTTTTTCTCGAGAGCAATAATCAATTAGAGAGATCTCAAAAATGTGTCACTGATTGCAAAAGCATGCTGCAGAATGACGTGTAATATGGTAGTATTTTTGACTATTGAAAAGAATATACAAAACAATACAAGGTATTTTTTCATGAATGTATAAAGTCTGGATGGATGCATAGCCTCTTGAGAAAGACAGAAGAGCAGGGCTGGGGAGGGTAGCAACAGGGCTGTAACCATCTATAGTGTTCTCTTTTATTTATATTGTTTTATTTTATTATTTAATTTTAAAATAATTTTAAAGTAATTTTTAATTTTAAAATAATTTTATATTATTTAAAAACATTTCAGAAAATAACTATGACAATGAGCAATTTTAGTGAAAATGAAGATGAAATTAGGAATATTGGAAATCTGTACAGTACTTTGAATAGGGGAATTTGCACATAAAATATATGTAAACTCTTAATAGTATGTGTCATGGTTAATTTTATGTGTCAACTTGACTGAGTCAGTGGGTGTCTGCATATTTGGTCAAACATTATTCTGACTGTATCTGTGAGGGTGTTTCTGGGGCCAAGATAACATTTGAATCAGTATTCTGTGGAAAGCAGGTTGTCCTTCCTTATGTGAGTGGGCCTTAGCCAATTGATTACAGACCTGAACAGAACAAAAAGCTGAGTAAGAGGAACTTTGCCTGCCTGGTCCTTGAGCTGGAGCATTGATCATCTCCTGCCTTCAGACTGGAACTTACACTGTCTGCTCTCCTGGTTCTCAAGCCTTCAAACTCAGTCTGGAACTACACTGATAGGTCTCCTGAGATCCAGCTTGCCAACCTCAGATCCTGAGACTTCTTAGCCTTTGTAATCATGTGAGCCTATAATAAATCTTTTTCTCTATATGTATATCTGATTAGTTCTGTTTCTCTGTAGAACCCTGCCTAAGACAGCATTTAATAGCAAAATTACCACCTTTGTTTTATTCTCAGCAAATTGAACTGGGCTATTCAACATACCTTTGATTGCTGATGCGAGTCTTTTTTTTTCTTTTTCTCAAAAGCATTTTTATCAAAGGAATGCATGCATATAATTTTAAATGTTTCAAATCACTGTAAGGCAAAAAATTAAAAATAATAGTCCCGTGCCCTCCTTGCCCACTGCCCAACCCTGTTTTAGCTCTCCAGAAGCTTCATTCATTTCTTCTGATATTTATCTCCATTTCTCACAATTATAGTGCACACTGTTGGATCATCACTTTTAGACATTTGCCATTAATTCCCTATTGTGCAGGATGAAGTCAATTTTATCTTATACTTCCATTCTCCTCCCTCTCTCCCATTCTCAAAATATAGGGATACCACAATCGTAGATTAAATTCACTGTTAATGTTTTAATTAGTATTATTCTACAAATGTAGCTCATCATCTACTGAGCCAAGTAGAATACCAGGATTACAGTTACCTTTTTGTACTATTATTCTACAAATGTAGCTTATCATCTACTGAGCCAAGTAGAATACTAGGATTACAGTGACCTTTTTGTACTAATGTTTTGTTTTTCCCAGACTTAACCCTTCCTTCCTTCTTTCTAATTTCCTTTCTCTCTTTTTTCTGGATTTACTTGTTTTTCTTTCTTAATTTTCTTGTGAGGCAGACTAGTAGTTTCTGGAGCCCCATTCCTTGGGTTCAAAACCATCTCTGCCCCTCGCTAGCTGGGTAAGCTTGGGCAAGTTTCTTCCCGTTTCAGAGCCCCCATTTTTTCATCTATACAGTGAGATTGATAATGGGATGGCCTTACAGGATTGTGATGAGAATTAAATGAGTTAACATAAGTGAAGCACATATAACATAGTTGGGTCTTCTCTTTTTTAATCTGCTTTGATAATACCTGCCTTTAAGTGGAAGTTTAATGCATTAAAGGTTAATGTAATTATCAGTATGGTTAGAATTAGGCCTACCATTTTATTTGTTTTCTAATTGTCACCTCTCTTTTTTACTTCTGTTTCCCTGCTTCTGCCTTCTTTGGAATTATTGTAATAATTTGTCTTTTGAATTTTTAGATATCACTATACACAGTTTATTTACTTTTATTTTTTATTTTTAGTGATTGCTCTAGGGATTACAAAATCCATTTTTTACTTTGCACAGTCTACTTACAGTTAATATTGTACAATTTCATAAAAATTATGGAAATCTTGCAACTATTTTGATTCATTTACTACCTTACTGCCATCCTTTTTGCTGCAATTGTCATGTTTTTCATTTACATATGTTATAAACCTCACAATATTATAATTTGTAGTTTAAATAGTCATATATGTTTTAAGAAAATTAAGAGAAGAAATAATCGTAAAGACAGCCATTCAGAGAAGAGGAGATCACAACCCCAAGTTTCTGTTTCACAGATAAGGTAGTTGCTCACACATATGCCTGCAAAATAAATGAGACAGGATCCCTCTTCCCATTCCACACCACTACCTTTTTCCCCTAGGTTGCCCCTGTTGACTGCATTTGTTATTCAAAGTCATTCTCAAACTTCATTGTAGCTAGATCTCACCTGGGAAATCCTAGTAGGAAGAGAGGAAAAGTGTAGTTTGAGCTGACTTTGCCCCACACCTTCCTAGACAATATCCTACTTTGAAAATTCACTCCTTAAATGACAGTCTCTTTCTGGATGACACCATAATGTTATTAGTTGCTTTTCAATGAAGCAAAGTGTATTAGTTTGTTTTCATGCTGCTGATAAAGACATATCCGAGACTGAGAAGAAAAAGAAGTTTAATTGGACTTACAGTTCCACATGGCTGGGAAGGCCTCAGAATCATGATGGGAGGTGAAAGGCACTTTTTACATGGTGGTGGCAAGAGAAAATGAGGAAGATGCAAAAGCAGAAATCCCTGATAGAACCATCAGATCTCATGAGACTTATTCACTAGTACAAGAACAGTAGTGTGGGGTATGAAACCGCCCCCATGATTCAAATTCTCTCCCACTGGTCTCTCCCACAACACGTGGGAATTATGGGAGTACAATTCAAGATGAGATTTGGGTGGGAACACAGAGCCAAACCGTATCACAAAGTAACCCAAAGTCTTATCAAAGACAATGAAGATATGAGTTTTGATTGTATCAAGCTGTGGGGTGGGGTCGGGGGAAGATTGCACTACATTTTTCAATGAACTTTTCCTTCCAAATGACTTCCAGTGTATTCTTTCCTAAAGATCAGTGATTGTAAACCCACCTTAGCTAGACCTGTGTGGGTTTCAGCAAATCCATCTCTAGACCCCAGAATCAACCCTACATCCATCAGAGAACAATAAAAATAACGTTTCAAAAACATATCTCCAAGTATTCTATACATATATCCTATGCCATCACTACCTCAAGGAGAGATATCTTTTGCCCTGTCTTTAAAACTGTAGTAAAATGGGCCAGGAATTTAGTAAAATTTCTTTTTTTAATTTGTGGGTACACAAATGGACCCCAGCCATTCTTAGGAAATTGATGCCATTGAACATCTGGGCTCACCTTCGTTTCCTAAACAAGTAAGCAAATCAGATTCCGAAAACAAAGCTCTTCACCTGAGTTATCTTTCTCTCTCTCTTAGCCTTCTCCTTTACTGACCTCCCCTTTATATGTGACAATTAATTTATATTTATGAGGACTATAACGCAGGTTTTATTCATGCTTGGGCTTCAGCTTTTCTTATTAATCTTTGCTTTTGCAAAGTTTCTAGGTAATCTTTACTTTGGCCCCAGGGTTTTAAGCTTTTCTCTTGATAGCCTCTTGCCCTGGATTACTCTGTTTTCTATTTTATGGCATCAGTGTTTACTTTCCTTTCCTCCCTAAGTATGAATCTGAACTTTCCGCTCTTGTGACTTCACCTTTATACATCTCCCTATCTTTACTTTCCTCCTATTTTATTTTTCTCCAGTGGTTTTATCATCTGGAAAGGTGTCAAAATAGTGTTAACATTACTCAACACCTAGTCTCTTCCATGCACCATCAGCTGAATTTAGTCACATTAAAGTCTAATTAAGGAGCTAAATGGATTATGACTACATACTCTACTGCTTTGGTCTGTGAAGTGTATTTTCAGTAAGGTGAAAACTTGCCACATTACCTAGGAAGAAGTTTAAAAAAAAAGATGCTAACTCTTCAGCTAACATAGTACTCATTTTTTCATTTGTTGAATATTTATAGAGCTCCTATTATGTGCTAGACATCTGTTGAACTTTTATTATGTGCAAATTATTGAGAATATACTGAAGAATAAAATAAACATAGGCTCTGCCCTTAAGGAGCTTAAAGTCTAGATGGGGTTAAGACAATAAACAAGCAAATGCATCCATATATGCTTTAAAATCATGGTGAGTGAATGAAGGACAAAAATAGAGTGACGTGGTTGAGAATAACACCAGAACACATTGGGTGGTCAGTAGAGCTGCCAGATCTGTCAAATAAAAATACAGGATGCCCAGTTAAGTTTGAATTTCAGATACACTGTGAACACATTTTTGGATGGGCATGCCCCATGAAATTTTTGGGACTTAGGCAGAATAAAAATGTATTCGTTTGTTATCTGAAATTTAGATTTAACCGGGTATCCTGTATTTTATCTGGTAACCTGGCTGGTCAGGAAAGGCCTCTCTGGAGAGGTGACATTTGAACTGGTAACTGAAGGATGACTAGTGGGCTGACAAAAGAGCTTTGAAGACCCCAAGAGTGAGAACTGGACACATTAGGGGTGTGGGCTGGGACAAGGGCCGCTGATTGGCATGGAGCCGTGGGCAGAGGCCAGATCATGCAGGGCTCTCTAGGCCATGGTAAAGAGGGTGAATTTTATTTGAAATATACTGCAAAGCCTTTGAAGCATCTTAAGCATGGAAATGGGGTGGTAGATCAAATTTTGATATGAAAATGATTATTCTAGGTGCAGCATGGAGACAATATTGGAGGGGTGAGAGGGGAAGTGAGGAGAAAAGCGAGATGGGTATTGCTGTTGTCCAGGGAGGGATAACAGTTGTTGGGGTGAAGGTGGAGATGACATGGGTAGATTGGAGGTAATTTTGTAGGCAGAACTGACTGTAGTTGCTCAGGTACTAGATATGGAAAGCAGTGAGGGAGAAGGGAGAAACATCCATAATGACTCTTGTTTAAAATGGAACACCTACATGGGCTGAGGAGCCAGGCCTGAGATGAGTGAGACAGGAGGAACTATGAGGGGGATGGACTGGGGTGAGGTGATCAGGAGCTCAGAATCACAAGGGTTAAGGTTCTGCCAACCATGAGACATCCAGTGGCCACCAACACTGAAACATGCACAGATCTGTGTGGTTCATTCATGGCTCACACCTGTGTTATCTCATTTGACACGGCACTTCCTAAAGTTGGGTGTTATTTAATTCCTGAAGCCCTAAGCTGGTATTATTATACCTGAACCCCAAACGATCCTTGCTTGGCACCTCGCTTGGGCCCCAGTGATTTATGATGTGTATGATGTCTGTGGCTTCTTAACTGGTGGAAGTTTCCTTTCTTCTGTAAAACCAGTTTATCAGGGTCTTCTAATATGTAGATCAGAATTGAGCCAGTGCTCTGTCTGATAATGCTGTCTGCACACTGGACTTCAATGGAACCAGCTATTTGTTGTGTCAGTTTTGGGAAATGTTAAGTACCCAGCGACAACCCACCCTCTGACCTCCCACCATGTCATGAACTCCTGGGGTTATTTATGGGTAACAAAAGTCTTCATGATAGAGAAACTCTGATTTTCCATATATGTATATGTATATGTATATGTGTGTATATATATGGATTTTCCATATATGTATATGTGTACATGTGTATATATACATATATGTATATGTATATGTGTGTGTATATATATCTCCATATATATACACATATATATACATATATATCTCCATATATACATACATATCTCATATATATACATATATATCTCCATATATACATATATATCTCCATAAATATACACATATATATCTCCATATATATACACATATATATCTCCATATATATACACATATATATCTCTCCATATATATCTCCATATATATATATATATATATATATGGAGTTTATTAAGGAATATTAACTCAAATGATCACAAGGTCCCACAACAGGCCATCTGCAAGCTGAGGAGCAAGGAAGCCAGTCTGAGTCTCAAAGCTGAAGAACTTGGAGTCTGATGTTCAAGGGCAGAAAGCATCCAGCACAGGCGAAAGATGTAGACTGGGAGGCTAAGCCAGTCTAGCCTTTTCACGTTTTTCTGCCTGCTTTAAATTCTAGCTGTGCTGGTAGCTGAGTAGATGGTTCCCACCCAAATTTAAGAGTGGGTCTGCCTTTCCCAGTCCACTGACTCAAATGTTAATCTCCTTTGGCAACACCCTCACAGACACACCCAGGAACAATACTTTGCATCCTTCAATGCAATCAAGTTGACACTCAGTATTAACCATCACAGCCTGGAATTTGCAGCAGCCACCAGTTTGCCATTCTGAGAGAAGTCAGCCTGAGGCAAAGCCATAACATACAGGAAAGCAGAGTCGAGAGAATTGCAGAGAAACATAGCTGGACCTCAGAGAACACCATGAACCTTTGGATCAGACCACGTCTGCAGGTTACATACCTGTAAAATATTTTAGTTATGTCAGCAATAAGTTCCTTTATTGTTTAAGCCACTTTGAGTGAGCTTTTTTTCCTCCTTGCAACCTGGCTACTTCCAGACTCAGAAATCTGATTTTTCAGCCCCTGAGCAAAGATATATCTTACCACAGACAGTCTCACAAAAACCAGTATTTTTCTCTTGAGTCATTGCACATGCAATGCCCAATTGTAATGAGAAGATTGCTTGATGTACATGGGATCAGAGAAAGGGGAGTTATTTATATGAGTTGAATGTTTTATGACATTAAGATATTCTGAGATATCCAGTTTTCATTCCTGAAACCAGTTGGAGTCCTAAGAACTGATGAAGCCCTTAGGGAGCTCTGTCCTAGAGAGTATGGATGCCACATTAATCAGTATCAGCAAGGTTATGCTGCAGTGACAAACTACCCTCCAAATCTCAGGAGCTTAAAACAACCAAAGCTTATTTCATCCTTATGCTGTCTGTCCACCATAGGTTGGTTTGGGGCTCTTCTCTGAGATGTTCTTACTCAAGGATCCTGGCTGATGGAGATGTCACCCTTTCGAACGTTATTGGTTGCTGTGGCAGAAGAAAACAGGTCTCTAGAAAATCTAGTTAAATCTTCCAGCCTAGAAGCAACACATTATTTCCATTCACAACTTATTGGCCAAATTAAATTGGCTATTTAACTAAATAGCTCTACTTCAACCACAGGAAGTCCAGAAAATGCAGTTTTACTATGTGTTTGAAAGGAGAGAGCCAGAAAGTATTTGGCAAACAGAACTACCTTGACTTCTGTAGACCTCCTTTTGTCCTGGTTTTTATGACTGCACAACTTCTTTTTTTGATTGACTCATAATTCATGTACGGTAATAGATTTAGTTAGGTTACAGTCAAATAATGAAGGCATAGGAGGCGTTTTGTCCTTGTTAGATGACATTGCATATCTCTGTTCTGATTCATCATTACACATACAATAATGTAATCCTGTAAATTCTCTATGGATGAGAATACTGTTGGTTAGGTCATTCAGTCCTTTGCTTGTCTAAGACTATGTTGACAAATTTTCTACCACCTCACCACCTTTTCTCTAAATCGTTGAAAAAGTGTATTTCTCTGAAGTGTGATTATGTTAGCTTGATCAGTGGTCTTCAAGTAACTTTGCTCACATTCCAACTAAAAGAATTGTGAAAAAATATGCACTTTATGTAGAATTATCAGCTGATTGATCGTAATAAGTAGTTACTGATGTTATAATACTATGTGACTTTTGTAATATAATTCAGAAGGATTTTAAATAATTGAACAGTATTGTATAACAACACAGAAGGCAAGCGATACCACTTCAAGAAAGGCAGAGACACCGTTACCTACCCAGGAGAATGGCTCAGCGTGAGGTAATTATTTTCCATCATTTTCTTCCCCAGGTGCATTTGCTAAGGCTGAGCATGGGCTAAGGCCTGGTCTCAGCCCAGGTAGAGGGAATATCCTGGGGAAAGATAAACCAGGCATTTGCATGGAGAATTCAAGCACACAGCCGGTTTTTCCACCGTTAACTAAATTCTGATGTGGTGTGAGAAGGTGACAGGGTAGGCTGGGAGCTTCTAAAAGCAAAATAACATCTCTCAAAGACTCATGATGCTTAGGAGGCAAAGTCCTACTAAAGGAAAGAAGCCTGCTATAAATACCTAGCCAGCGTTCCCTTCAGGACTGTGGCCAGATTTATTTTTAAAGTAGACTTTACTGGCCGGGCGCGGTGGCTCACGCCTGTAATCCCAGAACTTTGGGAGGCTGAGGCAGGCGGATCACAAGGTCAGGAGGTCTAGACCGTCCTGGCTAACAGGGTGAAACCCCGTCTCTACTAAAAATACAAAAAATTAGCCGGGCGTGGTGGTGGGCACCTGTAGTCCCAGCTACTCGGGAGGCTGAGGCAGGAGAATGGCATGAACCAGGGAGGTGGAGCTTGCAGTGAGCCGAGATTGTGTTACTGCACTCCAGCCTGGGTGACAGAGTGAGACTCCGTCTCAAAAAAATAAAAAATGAAAAATAAAGTAGACTTTATTAAAATAAACTATGTTTGGAGCAGTTGTATGTTCACAGCAAAATTGAGAAGATACAGAAATTTCCCGTATACCCCTCCACCTCTATGCATGCATTGCCTACCCCACTATCAACATTCTGCACCAGTGCAGTCATATGTAACAATTAGTGAACCTACATAGACACATATTATTACTGAAAATCCACAGTTTATTTACAGTAGGGTTAACTCTTGGTGGTGTATGTTCTGTGGATTTTGGCAAATGTATATATAATGACATGTATCCACTATTACAGTATCATACAGAATAATTTCACTGCCCTAAAACTCCTCGGTGCCCTGCCTACTCATTCTTCCCTCCCCCAGCCGCTAGCAACCACTAATCTTTTTATTGTCTCCATTATTTTTCCTTTTCCAGAATATCATATAGTTGAAATCATAAGGTATATGGCCTTCTCACCTTTTCAGATTGGCTTCTTTCATTTAGTAGTATGCATTTAAGGTTCCTTCATATCTGTTCGTGGCTTGATAGACTTTTTTTTTTTTAGCACTGAATAGTATTCTGTTGTATGGATATACCACAGTTTATTCACAGTCACCCATGGATAGACAGCTTGGTTGGTTCCAAGTTTTGGCAATTATGAACAAAGCTGCTATAAATATTTAAGCACAGGTTTTTTTGTTAACAGAAGTTTTCAACTCATTTGGGTAAGTACCTAGGAGGACAATTGCTGGATCATAGGGTAAGGGTATTTTGTTTTGTAAGAAACTGCCAAGCTGTGTTCCAGAGACTCCCATTTTGGACTCTCACCAGCAGTGAATGAAACTTTCTGTTGTTCCACATCCTCATCAGCATTTGGTGTCAGTGTTCTGGATTTTGGACATTCTAATAGGTGTGTAATGTAGTATGGCATTGTTTTGGTTTACAATTCTCCAATAACATACTATGTTGAACATCTTTTCATATGTATATTTGCCATTGTATATCTTCTTTGGTGAGATGTTCAGATCTTTTCCCATTTTTAATCAACTTGCTCATTTTCTTATTGTTGAGTTTTAAGAGTTCTTTTTATATTTTGTATAACAATCCCTTATCAGATAAATCTTTTGCAGATATTTTTCCTAGACTGTGACTTTTCTTCTCATTCTCTTGACAGTGTCTCTCATGGAGCATACGTTTTTAATTTTAATGAAGTTCAGCTTATCAATGATTGCTTTTATAGATTGTGCTTTTGACATTGTATCTAAAAAGGCATCACCATACCCAAGGTCATCTAGACTTTCTCCTGTGTTACCTTCCAGGAATGTAATAGTTTTATGCTTTACATTTTGGTCTATGATCCATTTTGAGTTAATTTTTGTGAAAGGTAAAAGGTCTATGTCTAAATTATTTTTTGTTTTTTGCATTTGTATGTCTCATTGTTCCAGCTCCATTTCTTGAAGAGGTTATTACTGCTCTATTGTATTGCCTTTTCTTCTTTGTCAAAGATCAGTTGTCAGTATTCGTGTGGGTCTGTTTCTGCACTCTCTATTCTGTTCCATTGATCTATTTGTGTATTCTTTCACCAGTCACACGGTCATGATTATTGTAGCTTTATAGTAAGTCCTGGAGTGAGGTAGTGCTCCAACTTTGTTGTTCTCCTTCAGTATTGTGTTGACTATACTGGGTCTTTTGCCTCTCCATGTAAACTTTAGAATCAGTTTGTTTACATCCACAAAATAACTTGCTGGGATTTTGACTGGAGTTGCACTTAATCTGTAGATAAAGTTTGGAAGATTGGTCATCTTGACAATAATGTGTCTTCTTATTCATGAACATGGACTATCTCTCCATTTATTTAATTTTTCTGATTTTTTTAATCACAGTTTTGTAGTTTTTCTCAAATAAATCTTGTACTTTGTAAGATTTATCCCTAAGTATTTAATTTTTGGGGGTACTAATTTGCTCATGTAAATGATACCGTGTTTTTGGTGATATATAGAAAAGCAAATGGCTTTTGTATATTAACCTTGTATTCTGCAATCTTTATACAAATAAACTACTACTAAGCAAAGAAAAGAAACAAACTACTAAAAGAAGCAGCTAGATAATTGAATCTCAAAAATGATATGTGGAGTAAAAGAAGCCTTATACAAAATAGTACATATTGTATAATTTCATTTATATGAAATTCTGGAATAGAGAAAATTAATTTATGATAGAAACAATTAGAATAGTAGTTGTCTCTGGGAATGTCAGAGGGAGATTGATTTAGAAGGCTAGGAGTCATGACGGAATTGTTCTAGTTGATAATGTTTTCTATCTTGTTAGGGGTTTGGGTTATATAGGTGCATATACTTGTCACTGAATGGTACATTAAAGATTTTTTCATCTCGCTGCCTATACATTTTATCTTAAAGAAAATTGTAAACAAACATTGAATTCCAGTAATTTTGTACATCTTTAGGTGATTGGGGTGAAGTGTGGTGGTGCCCTTCTTAGTTTCTAGGAGCAATGCGAGTTTGCCTTTTTTTTTTTTTTTAGTACTTTTTCATCATTAGAGTTTGGAGAAAGTTACTAATAAACACTTGTACTTTGTTACCTTAAACACCAATAGTTTGTTCATTGTTTTATTTATAGAACGTCTACTATGCATTTAGTACATATTGACTTTATGCTTCTTTCTACAAATAAGTTAACAAGACAAATACAGCCCTTTTCCTAGTGCAGCTTACAAACCAGCAGATTTACTATGTCCTTTTCCAGGATCTGAGATAGACTCATAATAGACAATCAATATAATCATCTGACAATGAAGATGTACCACATTGTGTTACATCTTCCATGTGGGTCATACTATACTCTGAATACTGTAAGCTCAGAACCACCTCCTATGCCTCACTTTGATTTCTTGTCTCAGTATGCAGAACTCTTCAGTGATTTAATCATTGTGCTATGATACTGACACATCTGGTTGTTTCTTTTAAAGCTCACTGAATTGCCGAGCCCAGTATACCCAAAGAAAGTGCCAGAGGATGTGTTCCATTCACTTGAAGTCCTAGTGTGGCAGTTTTCTGATCTTCTGTCATTAGGCATGTTCTAAGTGGTGGTAGTGATACATCTGATGAAATGAAGGCTACCTGGAACTCACATCCACAGTATCGATGATGAAAACTGAGAGAGGACAATGTTGAATCTGAACAAATAAATTCAGTGGTATTTAAGCAAGCTACAGAGGCATGCCACTTTTTGTTGATTTTGGTGCTGAGCTTTGGAATCCAGCTTTAAAAGTGCCTGACTGGTGGAAGTCAGGAAGATTGCAGTTATACTCTTGGCTCTTTTCTGTGGCAGGCTTGGAGGAAAATTACCTGTCTGTAATATTGAATTTTATCTATGTAATTCTTCTATGAGGCCTTTGAGCTTGCCTTGTGTTTTTCATGCTTCTTAATTTCACTAAGCCAGAACTATAGGATTGGGGCTGAAGTAAGTGATATTTCTGAAAGAAACAGACCACTTATTGGTCCCAGGTGGGACCGAAGCTTTTGATCCTAATACAACCAATTTTAAAGCAATGCTCGGGACTTGTAAAATTGGTAATTTTATTACAGAAATACATTATACTTTTTGTTAGAAAATGCCTTCATTGAGAGCTGCCACCTGATTGGCCGATGATGTAGTCAACTTTTGCAGTCACTTTCTAACCAAATAATATGTTAGATTTTTACTGTGCTTGTGTAGCTTAGGGAGAGAATAATCATTCTCTACTTATAATAAGATACAACTTAGAACACTTGGACAAGAAAATTATTAAACAAAGTGACAGTTTATTTTAAATGACAGACATTTGATAGTTCATAAATTATTATTAAAAATCCTACCAATGATTTGCAATTATCACTTGTTTATTATCTCACCATCTTGTTTGATCCTCATAACAGCTATATGGAATAGGGAGGTCAAGAGTTGTTATGTCTGCCTGCTGGTCAGATGAAGAAAATGAGGTTCATGAAGCAGAAATGATCAAGTCTCATATGGCTAGAGACAGCGATGGATCTAGAATTAATGCTTTCATTCCAATTATCTTTCCAGGCCATTTGTGGAGGGCTTTCTCCAATGCCAACAAGTGATAACTCTGGGAGCATCTTGAGAATAATCACATGATCCAAGGGGCTGTAGATGAGTTGAGATGACCCCTCTGGGAAAGAGTAAGGGTCTTAAGTAGGGATACAGGCAAGAAGAAGGCAAAATGGAAAATAAAGAGACCCTTCTCCTTCTATTTTTACTTCTTCTTTGTTTTACTGGCTGATGAGAAAGTGGTGAAACTTGAAGACCACCAGAAACACACCCTCTCATCTGGCATTTTGCTTATAAAGGACTAACTCTTTTTAGTGACTGAACCCACTTGATCACCATCTTTTCCAGTGGAAATATTTCTGCTAAGAGCCATCCTCCTCTATGAGTGCACCTTTATGGAGCAGACCAGAGGGAAAAGTAATTGAATTTAATAAAAGCTGTTCCCAATATAAAGCCACAGGGAAATACATTTAACTTCAAAGTCAAGATGCATGGTTTCTAAATATAATTAATTGCCTGGCTCTTTCTTCCATCAAATCTCAATTTGACAATAAAGAAGTGAATTCCTTGGCATTTTTTATTTTATAGTAACATGAATTCTTCATTGATGGTTATGGCTAGATTGAGAAAAGTCATTCTCAGAAATGTCATTCTTTAGATTTATCAAAATTGCCACAGCTGTAACTTCGTACCTGCTCTGCTTAGGAGAGCTAGAAATAGTATTAGATAATCTTAACAGACTTGTCAAAGGTGAAACTTTTGAGAATGGTGCTTTCTGCCCCCCAAACCTCCTCCCTATCTCTATTTTAAAACTTTCCTGCAAAAGAAAATAAAAATCTGCAAGAAAAATTCTCTAAGCAACCCCATTAAGAGAACACTTCTGGTCTCAGTGTCTTTGTTTGCAAATGTTAAGGGTTCCTTAAATGTGGATTTAAAAGTCATAAAGTTTGGGTATCATTATCTGAGCCTGCATAGGGGTGACGGCCTCCAACTGAGCAGATTGAGAAAAAGGGAGTGCAGCCTGTCCCAGGTGCTGTGGTCTGAATGTTTGCGTCCCCTCCCGACCTCCAATTCATATGTTGAAATCCTACTCCCCAAGATGGGGGAGTTAGGAGGTGGTGCCTTTGGGAAGTGATTAGCTCATGATGGGATGAATGCCCTCATAAAAGAGACCCCCCAAAAGCTCACTTGCCCCTTCCACCATGTGAGGACATAGCAAGAAGTTGCTGTCTGTGAGCCAGAAATTAGGCCCTCACCAGACATGAATCTGCCAGCATCTTGATCTTGGACTTGGACTTGATCTTTGACTGTAAGAAATGAATTTCTGTTGTTTATAAGCCACCAATCTATGGTATCTTGCCATAGCAGGTGGGTCAGACTAACACACCAGGGTGTGCAGAACCATAGGCCACAACATGCTTCCTGGAGGGACTTCAACTTGCATGTCACACCACGCTTCTCTAGGTCAGAGCTCCTTTCCAGGTGACAGACTGTTGTTGTCTAAGGACAAGCCCCTTCCTGTTCTCTCTCTCCCAAGGGAGGGTTAAATTTTCATTCTATGAAGCTGCCTAAGGAGAGAAGCTAGATATAAGAGAGAAAGGTTGTTGCAAGAACTGAGACTTCAGAAGACCTTCACTCCAAATTCTATTGCACCTGGCAAAAGCACATCTCAGATGAGCCTGCATGGGAAATTTGCTGAAGCACCATCTGTCTATTTAGCACCACAGGTCATCATGGGAGATGGTGTTTCACCAGGAAGCAGCTTCACACTAAATCACTTGCATTTAGAAGTGACTCTAAGAAAAGTAATGGTCCTTTGAGCTGGAGCCATAAGAAAAAAAAAAAAAAGAAAAGAAGTAACAGTTGAAAAGGAGAGAGATGGTAACAAATGTATTAAAATTTTAATAATATCAAATTTCCAACAATATGTGAAAGAAAAAAGTTATATACATAAAAATATCAATTGCCTCATTGTCCACCATAGTAAAGTACTAAAGTCATATAAATGTTCAAAAGAAAAGTATTGCGTAGATAAATTATAGTACAGTTACTCGGTAGTATAATAATACCGTTATTAAAACGTTAACTATAAAGGCTGGGAAGAATATGGAAAAGTGTTTATGACATAATATAAAATTTAAAAACACAAGTATGTGCAGACATGACTACAACTATGTAGAGAAGTTTCAGGGCAAAGGCTAGAAGTAACTGTATACAGAAGAAAATATGCCGGGGTTGTGAAATTACAGGTGGTTTAAAAGTTTCTGCTATGTTTTATTTTATGGTATGATTTTAAACATATATGTGTGTGTGTGTGTGTGTGTGTGTGTATGAAATATAATAGAAATCAAAGCTGCTGTTAACATTTATTAGCTTCTCCTCATCTCAAGAACTTCCAGGCTGACATGCCCTCCATCCATAGTTGACCGTTGGATTTTAGCCACAGAACCAGAGAGCAGAAGGGTCTGAGTCTGATTGGAAAAGCATTACTTTCTCCATCTGCACTGTGAGCCAGACAGATCCCTTCATTTCCCTCTGTTCACAGCTCGATATTCTTGGAATTATCTAATCTCCAGCTGGCCAGATGGATGGAGCACCGAGTTTTCCGCAAAGCAAGGCCTTCTGGATGGCCTGAGATGACTGCATGCTTTCTGACTTCTCAGTTTCCATAGCAGGAATTTATTATGAGTAAGTAGGGACTTGGGGGACTCCTGACCTTTGGGACTGGCCAATCTAACTGCTTTCCCTGAACACCTACTCCCCAAATAGCATTTCTGGACAGAAATAGGGTGTCCTTGGACTGAGAGTATGCTACCAGGGCCCCGAAGGAGGCTAATTTCATCAAAATGGGAATCAGCAAGTCCCAGGGCCTGCAGTCCCTGCAGCAGAGCCTGGACTGGACTGGCCAGTGTGTCTGTTGTGAGGCTGAACAGAGAACTGGTCCTTTGATGTGAGCCCATGTCATTTGGCAAGAACAGGAGGAGAAGACTGGCTGTCATGGTCTTTATTTTATTTCACTTTTACTTTTTTAGAGACAGGGTCTCACTCTGTCACCCAGGCTGGAGTGAGTGGCATGATCATGGCTCACTGCAGCCTTGACCTCCTGGGCTCAGGAAATCCTCCTGCCTCAGCCTCCCAAATAGCTGGGGCCACAGGCACATGCCACCATGCCCAGCTAATTAAAAAAAAATTTTTTGGCAGAAATGGGGTCTCACTTTATTGCCCAGGCTGGTCTTGAATTCCTGGGCTCAAGTGATCCTGCCACCTCCGTCTCCCAAAGTGTGGAGATTATAAGTGTGAGCCACTGTGCCTGGCCTTGACATAGTCTTTAGACTCACATGCTGGGCTAGCAGATCTGTGCTTTGTGGAAGGGGAACTGAATAGCCTTGCCCACTCCCCTCCACCTTAATGGGCTTGGCTCAGTTTATCCAGATACTTTATGCACATACATTTCCATCTCCGGGTATTTGATCTTCTCTTTCTAATTCCGGGAAGACCTTCTCCTCTTTTTCTTCTCCATGCTTGCTTGTTTTTATCCTTCCTAACTTACAGGGCACTGTGGAGGGGTCTCTCCAGCCCCCTACTTAAAGTATGTTGTTCCCCAATTTGATTGTTCTCTATTTCAACTTCCTGTTCGTTTCCTTCCAAGCTCTTGGACACAGACAGTGTAATTTTTATCTACTGGCTTGCTCATCTTCCCAGGGACTGTACTGGTCTCATTCACCTTGTATATCAGCAACCAGCGTATACCAGAGCAGTGCTTGGCACACAGTGGGGTCTCACTGAGTATTTGCTGAGTGAATGAGTAAGTGAATACTTGGATGCTTGGATCTGGGATGACTCAGTATGGTGTTTTCTACAGTAGGATGCTCTCGGGGAGCCTTGCCTTGCTGCACTCCCATACAAAGCATGGGCTGGCTGCTCACAGTTGCTGTGGCCGGAGGCTGGACTTGATGTTCTCTGAGCCAGAGATGGTTCAAACCACCCAGAAGAGCCTGCTCCATCCTTAGATCTCAGAAAGAGAGTGATGGAGACTGTGGAGGATTGTTCATCTTAGACCTGTTGGCCAGCAGGTGGCTGCCAGACCAGGTTATCCTAGGGTCCTCTACTAATCTGCAGGGGGAGGGGGAAATGCAAAGGTGAGCTGGGCAGTTGGAAGAAAGACTTGGCTGTCATTGCTTAGTGATGTAAAGATGCCTGACCCAAAGGGAGTCCAAGTGCAGAATGCCTGCGCAGCCTGGGTTCCCATCTTAACCTTGATGATCACTTGAAGGCCAGGTAGCTGTGAGCGTACCAAGGCTGATGTGGTGTTCTATTTGACTTTCTAGTGCCCAGGGAAGGTGCTGTGGGTGGAAGACCAAGAAGGAGAGCCCTAGCACCGTGCTCTTCCCTGATCTGATTTCTTGCTTAGGGCTTCCGGCACTCCTATCAACCTCCATCCTGGTGGGAGAGGCAGCCACCATATTTCTTGCTTAAGACTTTTGATTCAAAGTCTAGTTCTTTTGCTTATGTAAGTTATTCAAGAAAGAAAGCCTTGTCAAAGTCTCTGCCAGCAATAACTCATTTGTAGAAAACATTTGCATAGTGTTACTTGCTTTGTGCTCGTGTGGCTAGAGATGGAAAGAGAACTCACATTTAAATTAATATTTGTGACCAATAAATAGCCCAAACAGCAAGAAGAATCCTTCTTAATTTCTAGTCCAGTTTGTCCCCTGAGTTTTGAAAGCTGAGAGATTCATTAGTTTTCTAGCCTCCTATTCTTAAAACTGGTAGCCAAGGACTCTTTATAAGAAATTATTGCACCATAAATTTTTAACCATTTTTAAACTGGAATATTTTGGTTGCTTCCTTTTTTAACTCAGCAAATTATGCTGTAATAAATATTATTGTATGACTTTATGTACGTATTTGTTCTCCTAACAAACTCTGGGTTCCCAAGAATCACATATAGTGGGGAACATTAAAATATTTTATAATAAAACATAGCATACACATGGGTATATATAACACGTATACAGATTAAACAATAATTATGAAATTAACACCTGTGAACTCACCACCCAGCTCAATAATGTATGTTACCAATTCATATAAAACTCTCCCTCCCTCTCACCTCCTGTGCCCCTCTTCTTCCTTCAGAGACAATCACTACCCTGAATGTTGTGACTGGTATCCCTTCACTTTTCTTACAATTTAACCACTAATGTATACATTCCCTAAAATATACATATACGCATTTCTTAGGCTAGTCAATTGAAGCAGTGGGAATATGCATTATTTTGCATGTTTTGACCTGTATATAAATGAAGCCATACCCTCTGTATTACTCTGTGACAAGCTTTTATTTACTCAATTTTATGTTTCTAAGATTTGCATATATGGATACATGTCATTACTTTTCGTTGCTGTATAGTACTCCTTTGAAGAACTATACCACAATGTATCAATTATACTGCCCTTAGGATTTCAGCTGTTTCTCATTTTGGCTCCAGAAGCAATGCTGCATGTGAACATTTTGCCCATGTCTCCTGGTCCACACATGCAAATGTTTCTCTAGGAGAGGAATTCGGGTTATGTTCATTCTATGCATGTTCAAATGTAACAGATAATTTAAATCCGTATTCTGTAATGGAAGCTTGGGCATTTATAAAGCAGTAAGGGACAGTTTCATGACAAGAAGTTGAGGGGAACAACACAGTTGACACACAGACACACAATATCCCTAGGTCCTCCTCTGCAACCTTTGCTGCCATCCTACCTCTAAAGGAAGAGTTACTTTTGGCCCAGGTGGGAGCTGTGGAAGGTCCGGCATTTCCTGAGTTGTGCAGTATGACATCTTCATCCTTGGTGACAAACAGGCACATTCCCTGAGTGGCGGGATGTGATATCTCTTTACTTAGTGACAAACAGGCACAATACTTTGACCAATTTCTGGGAGCAGAAGGAAGGGAACACACATTTACTGAGGGCCTCAACTGTATTAGGCAAATTGTCAGGCACTTTACATGTAGTATTTTATCTCATGTAATCATCACAGCTACCCTTTGACATTAGAGAATATTGACCCCATTTTGCCCACTGGGCAAATTGAGGCTCATAGAGATTGAGTTGTTTGTTCAAGGTCACTGTGAGTAGGTGGTGAAGGTGAGATTCCAATCTGGCCTTATCATTTCTTCTCATAGGTAATAATGCCTGGGACCTGGTTGTTGCTTCATAAGAATTTGTGAACAAATGGAGGAAGAAACACATGGAAATGGGTGACTGTGCTTAAAACCAAAACCAAACCAAAACAAAACCAAAAACAACTCTGGCAGGCTCAGGGGTCCAGCTGTAATTAGCTGAAGGCTGCAATTATCCTTTGGACCCCAAAACTGAAGAACAGGTTGGAAATTGCCAAGAGTGTCCAGAGCTCTGCACAGTCACCCGTCTGGGTGAATCAGCATGTTTTCCGGCCTTCTCAATGACCCGAAGTGAAGCAACAGCTGGCGGGGCAGGTGTCGCTCTCTGTTGGTGAGGACACAGAGCGGGCCATTCTGTGTGTGCTCTGGTGTCAGGCTGGCCCCTGCTTATCATAGCAGGATTTCAGACACTTAAAACATCCACCCAAAACATGGGGAAGAGGTGGGATTATCTCCAGGTTGGGGTGGGGAGGGCTTGGTTCCTGTGGAAGTCATAAATCACTGAGCGGGGTGGCCAAGGGCAGCTGAGGAACTCTCAGCTCTCTGACAGCCCAAGACGTGTCCCCAGGGTCCAGCCACAGCCCCTGTCAGAGGTAATCCTGGTGCTCGCCTAGGTCACTGGAAGCCTGAGGGTCAGGCCCAGGTCCTGGGTCCCAGGTGTCCTCTCCCTTTTGGTACCTGCCAACCTATCCCTAAGGATCCCTTGTCATTCCCCAGAGCTCAATACGCAGCCCCTGGAGCCAATTAGGAAAAAACGTAGAAGCAAACAGATGAGGACCATTATGATAAATTATACTGATGGTGGGGTAGAAAGGAACAGTATATCCTTTAGAAGAATTAAGTTCATTTTAAAATGTGGATTTATGTGCAGGGGCTTCATAATCAGCCTATATTACTACCTGAAAGAATGAGGTCACTGAATAATAATAAAGATGCATATATGTGTGTGTATATGTGTATACATATACACACACATATATAAGGATATATCATTTAAAAGTTTCCAGGTCTTTATTCTTGACAGAGGTCAGTTCTTTTAACCTTGACCCCCTTGGGTTATGATGTGCTGTTGTTGTCACCTTCATATGTTAATGAGTATTAATATATTTTTGTGTAATATTTTATATAAGTACATAAATGTATAGTTATATAATTATCTATATAATATATTTATAAATGTATAATATAATTACATATAAATTATGTATTATTTATACTTACATAGTTTATAAGTATATAAATATAATATTTAATGTTTTATATATTTATACTTCCATAGTTTATATATAAGTATATAAACATAATGTTAAAATTTTATATATTCATACACATTTAAACATATTTAATATAAAAATATATACTCAAATATATAATATAAATTAATGCACTTTGGCATGGAAATTGGGGCAGGGCGATCAATACAAACGTAGCTCACATCCAAACAAAGCTGAGTGATTAAAAATAAGGGGTGTGGGCTCCCCGCCGCTGTGCAATAATACCAACGCTCCAAGACAGTCCAGGTATTGCCTCTGGGCTCTCCTCTCTGTGCATATCAGCCTTACAACTCTTGTAAAGCTGCAGGCTTGTTAATCTAGAAGGCTGTACAGATGGACTAACTGTAGCTTTAGTCATTATACTTAATTGGGCGAGTGGCCCTCTGAGCTGTCTATAAACTGTGTGTTCACAGTGAGGTAATTAATAACGCCACTTCCTTTTGAGAGACATATCATTAGCCATTATTTCTAGAAACATGACATTGATCTCTTTATTCAGAGAGGTAATTGCAGGTTTCTGAAAAGAGTGTATGGTTTACCCAACAATTCCCCACAAATGACATCATCTCTGAAAAGTAAAACCCACAAAATCTGTCATTTTGAATCCATAGTTGGGATTTTGTTCCCTAGGGTGGTAAAAGAAGATTCTGGAAAAAAAATATAATGAACTATTTTGGTATGAAAATAAGAGTGAAGGATCAGCTTTGGTTTTTTTTAGATTTTAGCAATTTCTTTAAGAGGCGGGTTAACGGAGATGCATTTGTGCTTGTTAGGATTATAGCAAGAAGTGAAACAAAACAATACTAAAAATTTTCAAAAAGGTTAACGACTGCCTTTTGATAATAGTTTTCTTATTGTGTCTTACAATGTGCTCACAACTGAATTCAATTTCAACATTAACATGTGAAAACCCATGCATTCCAAAATCCAATTCTTAACATTAAAAAAGAAGCAGGGAAATTCAACAACACTGGACTTCACATTTTGCATTGATTGGATTCTTACCATTGAGCAAGAATTAAATGAGAATTTCAAAATAATTTTTGCTAAAACTTCTAGCTAACTTAACCATCAACAACTCTACCTTCAGTGTTCACATTAAATTGAAAAAAAAAAAAAACTCACTGCCACATTTCAATTTTTTTGAAAAAGTCTTTATAAGGTAATGGTAGGATTAAAGAGAAACAAGATCTTTATTCATCTGGATTATTTTCTTGCCAGTTTCAAATCCTTGCCTGGTTTTTAGAGCATGAGTCCATTTGAGAAAGGAGAGGCTAGCAATTTAGAACAAGGTAGCATATTTGAATCAACTGCAAGGTAACCTGCCTCCAAATTCTTTTGTAAACTTTACACTGTGAATCTTTCAAATTGCTGATGAATTTTCAAACCACGATTTTTTAAAGCATCTTTCTTCTTAGAAATTTGTTTGGCACCTGGCTCTTTGCTTTTTGGGATAGAGTTTTAAATGAAAATGACAGAACCTCTGGGTTTGCTGTGAATCAGCATTTCTCAAGTACATTAGAGGTTAGAGGGGACACTAAATGTTCAGGATGCCACAAATTAATTTAGAACACGATGTATTTCCTGTTCTCCTCTTAGAAACTGCCCGTGTCCATTGGTGTATTAAAGGCCCTGACAAGTCCTGCTGTGAAGAAACCAGCTTAACTTTGTTTACCAGGTTTTATTGTTTTTTTTAAAGCTATTTACCCTTTCAACTCTTCTGTATATTTGAAAATATTTCTAATAATGGATTAAAGCAAAACAATTTGTATAATTGTTTTTTATTTTTTAATAATACTTATTAATATCCTGCAGAATTAACATTTCCCAAGCCTCATAAGAAACGTTGCCCAAAGTTAACCCATTTTACTATCATCTATTTATTGAGTTTTTCTTCTTTTTGGATAAAAAAGAGATTCATCTGCCTATGGACTTAGTGCTTAAACTTAAAACTTGGAAACTGTAAACTTTAAACTTGGAAATTATTGAACTTCACAAGTATGAATTCATTTCTCGGACATAAAATAATTTTTATTGTTAGTCAAAATTGGTGAGACAGTATTGACAAGACTGGATGTGTGCTTCAAAAAAGGATGCTTTTCATTAAACAGTTTTAATCACCATAAATTTAAGTTCACGAAAATAAACTCAAAATTTTAAGAGAAACTTGTTGAAAGAAAATGTCTGTCTTTTAAATTGTAGGTTCAAATGTATGATGGAATTAAAAATGATGTCCAAGTGCCTGAATAATTATCTTAAAGATAATACTAAAATGTCATTTAATGTCTCAGTACCAAAGGGGTATATATTGGATTGGATAATTTGGCATTTTAGGGTTTGGGGACTTGGGGAGGGTATGTATGGCTTATGGGTTTTAAAGCCCTAATCTCATGATGAATTTGGTTAATGTTATTAAAAGCAACATATTAAATATCTATCCTTTATTTAATATATTAGATTTATTACTATGGTTTTCTGTTGGATTTTGTTTTTAACCTGGCAGAAGCATATGCATTTTAATCTAAAATTAATCTAAATGCTCAAATCTATCTTCAAATGCTTTACTTAGTTAATATGCAGACATATCTTGCTAACGCAGCAAACAACTCCATTCAAGATGTACTTTTGATTCCTAATTATCTATAGGAATTAAAAATCCTTTGATTAAAAAAATTACTCCCATTAAGAATCAAAAACTGGCTGAGGTGGGCGGATCACCTGAGGTCGGGAGTTAGAGACCGGCCTGACCAACATGGAGTAACCCTGTCTCTACGAAAAATACAAAATTAGCCTGGCGTGGTGGTGCATGCCTCTAATCCCAGCTACTCAGGAGGCTGAGGCAGGAGAATTGCTTGAACCCGGGAGGCAGAGGTTGTGGTGAGCCGAGATCACGCCATTGCACTCCAACCTGGGCAACAAGAGCAAAACTGTATCTCAAAAAAAAAAAAAAAAAAAAAAGAATCAAAAACTTCATTTTTCTTTCCCAAGTTTAGACCCTGGATGTTCTTGGTCATTGTGTATATCACCAATGAGTCTGTGCTCAGAGAGTTGGTAACACCATAGGAAAGTCTGAGCGAGCACTGAGTGATAGGTGCTGTGAATAAACCACTGAAGGGCACGCTTCAGAAGTTTATTAGTTTTAGGGATATTAAAACATACTGACAAATCTAGTGCTTTCCTAATGTCTTAGATTACCCTATGTGTGGCAAATAAACAAGGGAACTCCTCTAAGGGTTGTTTAAGTTAAACAAATAAATTCTGGCTATGCTAAGTTAGTGCATCAAGATGTTTTTTGTCTTTCCTTTCCTTTCCTTTCCTGATAAAATCAGAAACCTCTCTACCCTTTGGATTTTTAAGTAGGAAAGAAAGACCAGATTAAGGCACGGATGCCTCTCCCTGGGCCCACTGAACCCGAACCAAGTGGTTGTGGGTTGCAGGAACAAGAGCTCCTTTGTCGTCTTCATTAATCAAACTCACCAAGCCAGATGAATGGGAAGCATTTTTTAAAGTAAAATAATTCACTAGAATTTGGATGTGTTTCTCTTTAATTAGTTTGATGAGCCCCAAGTCTGAGGACTTGTCAAACACCTGGTATTAACCCTGCACTACTGACCTAGGGGAAAAGGCTGGGGAGAGGCAAAAAAGATAGGCAGGTGGAATTAGCTGAATGAAGAGCCCTTTTCTGTGCAGCCTGTGCTCCAGATGAAAAGAATCATTACCACAATGATACTTCTAATTATACTGTCATTAGGGTACCTCTTCGGTTTGCTGTGGTGCGGGGAGCCCTGCTTTTAGACAACATGATCCAGGAGAGAGTGGAAGCAGGGAGGCCTGGGAGGCATTTAACCCTTTCACTAGACACAACTTCAGCCCTGAAAATGAACCTAAGAGTTTTAAATTTGCTTTGCACTGTGCCTCCCACACTGCACATAAAAGATGTCAAAACAAGCAATATATGGGCCTCCATGGGGAAACTTATCAGTAAGGAGCTCCTGGTGCACCCACCATTCGCTATAGTGGCATTTCCAAGCTCGCATGTTCAAAGTTCTGCTCAAGCTCAGCCAATGGACACGCTGTTTCCTATGGGATGTATCATTCTAACCACCTCCACACCATTGGGTAACAAATGACCAAACAACCACACCCTTGTATTCCTAATTCTAATGTGAGTTTACAAAATCAAAATTGGGTACCACAAAATTAAGGGTAAAGGACATTCTGTTCATGGAGGGTGTAGCTTATCAGTTCAAAGTATGAGTTTTGGAGTTTGATGGGCTTCCATTTGAATTTCCACTTCATAACTTGCTAGGTCTTAGGCTTTGAGTAGATTACAGGTTTTTAAGCCTAGAATTCTTCATCTGTAAAATGGGGTAAATAATAGATCTTGCCTCACAGAGCTGTTAGAAGGAAAACATGAGATGATTCACATACAATGCTAAATAGCACTTGGACAGTTAATAGCAAACACTTAGAAGATGGATGTGAAGAGGTCGTCTCCAAAAGTTTTCTTGAGGCAAGTCCACATTTTCCTGAAATTACCAACATACCAGAAGTACCTGCCTGTGCTATATAACGAGAAACTGCATTTATTTATTTCCTTTTTCTGGAGTTAGATGCTTGTCGGTTTCTGTCGATAACAGTTGCAGAGTCCCTAAAAAAGGCTGTGTGATCAACTAAATTCTTTATTTTTCTAGTGTGTGAATGATTACAATAAGTTCCTCAAAACAGTTGTGGTATAAGTATCCAATAAGACAGTTTCCTAATAAAAATGGTATATTCAGTGTTGGTGACATTTGGATAGAGAGAATGATATTGTTAGAAAGAATCTGTGAATATTTTTGAAACTTTATTCTTCAGAACAGTGGACCATGATGCCCCAAATGATGCCCCAAATGGGGTCATGGATTTTAGCATGAATAAATCCAGTCCTGTTGACATCTTTTAAAAACTTTATCTGCCACAGTCTTCAATTGGCATTGAGATTTTAAAAGATTTTATTGTATGTGTTCTTCATACATATGAATGGATTTACACATAGGATGAAAATTTGAACTATCTAGAAGAAAAGCACTATTTATATTGAAGGTATTCATATACTTTATTGCTAGTTTTTTTATGTCGGCATTGAACAATAGTCTAGAGAAACCACAATTTAAACTATTTTAAAATAAGTCAGTCTTGAATTTTGCACTTAAAGGGTGTGGATTTTTCATGAAATATAATGCAAAGCATATATTGGGAGGGTTTATTTTACTGACAAATACCACTGATGATCCACTTTTTTGGTGGGTGGTATGAGGCTAGTTCAAAACAAGCATGAAGTGAGTGAGTGGTATCGGAAGACAGAAAGACACACATAAACGTACACCTACAGAGTTTTCTGCAAATTTTATGCAAAGCACTCAATTTATGCAAATTTCATGCAACATACACACATATGGCTACATAGAGCTATGTATGCATCCCAGACACTTATTGATCACTGAGAAATTATTAAGCCAATGTTGTCATGTATGTCTAACTCAGTAATGGGATTTTCACTAGGTGAAATTATTATTTTTATTTTTAAATCCTTGCTGTGATTATTTTAAAATCTACATATCATGTGGGTTTGGATATTATGCTGAAGTCAAATTATTATGAACTCTGAAATGGCTAAATTCATGAGCTAGTTAATTTCTACGACCATTGCAAAGATGACATTGTATTGCTGTGAATTTTAATTAAAATAGCAGACTTTGTTTAATCCTTTTATTAAAAAACCGCCCTACAATGCAAGTAAAAAGTTTATGCAAGAAAGCAGTTAATTTTTGAAATGTTTAAATATCTTTTCTGTTTAAATCTCATAAACGTAGCCCTCCATCAATCCATTTTTTCCTTAGAAGGCGGTTTTCCACCTATTTTTTATAAAAACTAGAGCCTGAAATTTACTTTAAGTATAATTAGGGCCCTAAAATGTATGGTTGCTCTCTGAAAACTCTATCTCCAAGCTCTTTTGCAATACAAGTTAATTAACTGGATTTAGATATTTGCAAGATGATATATTTAATGGGATTACTGCTCATATAATGTTCTCAGTGACTGATTTGCAATCTAAGCTCACGAAACCGAGTGCTGAATTTCCAGCTCTTTGAGAGTTAATGTTGTGTTAAGGAAAGGTACAATTTGAACCTCATTGTTCATGAATAGGTGAGTTATTCCCGTGAAATGGAGCCGGGCCCTACGAGGGGTGCAGCAGGCAGATGCATGATCAGAAGCCCGCAGACCATCACATTCCAGCAACTGCCCCAGGTAGCTGGATCCCCACACCTGAACTTCTGACAAGTTCAAGGCAATTGTGTGTTCCATCAAAATATAATGGCCCATTATTCACAGTCTGTCTCCTAAGTGGGATCAATTAGTTGCTCCTGCTCCACAGGCTTAAACACCCATATTTTGGTCGGCTGTGAGTCCAAATGAAACCATACATAACCATTCTGCCACTGTGAGCACTGAACGTTCTAAATCCATCTTTCAATGCAGGCATTCAAAATATTTGTGATTATTTTTATCAGGCTGGGTGGATAGGTAAGTAATAATTTGCTTGGAGGGAAGAACTGTCAGCCTTCCAAAAAAAAAAAAAAAAAACGCTTCCTATTCATGTCTGCCTTTGTCTCTTTTGCTCTTTTTTTGTTAAGCAAATATATTTCTGCCCGTCAGTTGGGTTCACTCTGATGTTATGGCTTCAGTCATTGAACATGACACTACTAATGAATATAATTTAAATCTCTCTGAGCAGAAGACTACTGTAAAAATAGCATTTTAACTAAAATGTTGAAACTTTTATTAAATGTATAAATATTAGCTGAGTCAAATCACTATTAAGAGAAAATTAAAATTCTCTCTTAGTTTAGAAGTCTATATAATGGTATATCCAATTTCTCCTTTTCATTGGAACTTAGCAAGTAAAATAATTCTTTGTACTTGACCTAACAAGATTATTTCCGGGGATTCATAAATGCAGACTGTACTTTGTACCTAGCTTCTAGATAACCGTTGAACTCTCTCACAACAAATGGATGACTTTAAAAAGAAGCTTGTAACGTAGTCATGACTGTTTCCCCCAGTCTTTCTCTAGGTACTCATACAGATGACTGCAGACAAAAATGAAAGAGCAATTTGAATGCAGATCAAAAAGCCAGAAGCCAGAATCAACAAACCCAAGGATTGAGTCAGCTGTGAGGTCATTTGGTCTAGATTTGCTTTATGGAGGGGTAGACTGTTGCCCAAAGAGGTGGTGTAACTTGCTGGATGGGAGAACCAAAGCGTGGGTCTCATTCAGCTCCTGAAGCTCCCTGGTGGAAGTCTAGGCTCAGGGAAATGGCTGTGAGAAGGGAAGGGATATATATGAAGGAGGGAAGGTGTCTGACTTCTGCTCTTCTTTCTTCCCTAACACTCTACTGAGTCAGAAGCAGCTCACAGGCTGCTCCCCACAACTCCCCTGTACCTGTCAGGTAAAGTGAATTTAGACCGAAACACCTGTGGATGGGGAATTCCTTCACCATGGTTGGGGATTTAGAGGTTAGCATACACCAATAAGCCCTGCAGTGATTTTAGAGGGCTCCTGACTTGACTTGTTGGGGTTCACCCCACCCTCTCTCTTAGCTGTCTTGCTTCCCTTCTCCCTACCCTTCTAATTTGCCCAGTACCTGACGGGTTTCCTAGGTCCCTGAATCCTTCTTTTTTACCCACCATAGATGAAGCCTTCACTGCTCATCTGCACTGTTGCGTGTTTCAGCTTTGGAGGTTCATGGAAAGAACTATTTTTCTACCTTATTGAACTCTTCCTAAGTCAAGAGAATTGGATTCAACCTCCCTGCCCTTTTCACCTCATTAACCTCTATCCTTTCCTTAGATCTCAGTTCATTTTCAAGCCTTCCCTGACCTGCATCACCAGGTCAATCCCTGCATCAGAGGCTTCCATAGCATCATATAGCTCTCCCTGTAGCACTTAACAGAATTGTAATTTTATATGCACTTATGTGCTGTTTCTAATATAAGTTTTTATTTTGAAATAGTTAAGACCACACGACGTTGCAACATGAGTACTGAGAATTCCCGTATACCCTACTCCCAGTTTCCTCCAATGGTAACATCGTCCATAACCATGGTACATGGTCAAAACTAGGAATTGACATTGGCACAGTGCTATTGATTCAGGTAAAAACCTTACCCGGATTTCCACATTTTTTACATGAATGTTGTGTATGTATAGTTTCATCAAATTTTAGGTTCTGGTAACTATCACCACAATCAGGATACGAAACTCTTCTTTCACAATTGAGAAGTGACTTCATGTTACCTTTTAATAATTTCATCCTTTCCCCAGCCCTAACCCCTGACAACTACTGATCTGTTCTTCATTACTTTAATTTTGTAAATTGAGGAATGTTATATAAATGGAATCATAAAATGTTTAACCCTTTGGCAATGGCTTTCTACATGCATCGTAGTTCCCTTGAGAGCCAACCAAGTTGTTTGCATGCAGCAGTCATTTGTTCTCTCCTATTGCTGGGTTGCACCTCTTGGGATGTTTGTATCACCATTTGCTTATCTGTTTACTTGTTGAAGGGCATTTGGGTTGTTTCTCGTTTGGGGCTATAGAAGTCAGTAGGGGTTTGGGGCTTATATAAGTAAATAGAACTTCTATAAACATTTATGTACAGGTTTTTGTGGGAACACGCCATTTTCATTTCTCTTGAATATATACTGAGGAGTGCATTTGCTAGGTTATATAGTAAGTGTATGCTTATAAGAAACTGCCAAATTGTTCTCCAGTGTGGCTATACCATTTTTCATTCCCATCAGTGATAGATAAGAAATCTCGTTGCTCCACAGCCTCATCAACACTTGGTTTTATCCATGCTTTTAATTTTATTTTTAAAATTTTTATTTATTATTTATTTATTTATTTTTGAGACTATGTCTGATTCTATTGTCCAGGCTGGAGTGCAGTGGCATGATCTTGGCTCACTGCAACCTCAACCCCTCAGACTCAACAGTCCTCCCACCTCGGCCTTCCAAGTAACTGGGACTACAAGCATGCACTACCACGTCTGGCTAGTTTTTAAATTTCTTGTAGAGATAAGGTCTCATCATGTTGCCCAGGCTGGTCTCAAATGCCTGGGCTCAAGCAATCCTCCTGGCTTGGCCTCCCAAAGTGCTTGGATTATAGGTGTGAGCCACTGCACCCAGCATGTGTTTTTATTTTAATAATTCTAATAGGTGTGTGGTGGTATCTCATTATAATTTGCATATCCTTAATGCCTAATGATGTTGAACATCTTTTCATGTTCTTTTGTGCCTATATATCCTCTTTGGTGAAGTATCTGTTCAAGTCTTGCCCATTTTCTAATTGGGTTGTTTGTTTTCTTACTGTTGAATTTAAAGTGTTCTTTATATATTTTGGATAAGCCCTTTGTCAGATATGTGATGTGCAAATATTTCATTCTAATCTGAAGTTTGTCTTTTTATCTTTATAAGAGAGTGGTTTTCAGAGCAAAAGTTCTTAATTTGTGTTAGTTACAATTTATCTTTTTTTTTGTGAATAATGCCTTTGATATCATGACTAAGAACATTTCACCTAATCCTAGATCGCAAAGATTTTTTCCTATTTCTTTTCTAAAACTTTTATAGCTTTAGATCTATAATCCATTTTGAGTTAATTTTAGTATCAAGTACAATGTTTGGGCTGAGGTTCATTTTTTTATTTTTGTTATTTTTTGCCTATAAACATTCAATTATTCCAGCAACATTTGTTGAATTCACTTCCATTGAATTCCTTTTGAACTTTGTCAAACATCAGTTGGTCATTCTTATATGGGGCTTATGTGATATTTTTATTAGTTGTTTCCTCTCCTATTAGACTCCATGGGGGCAAGGACCATTTTCTTTTTCATTTTTTTCACCACTGAATCTTCAGCATGTAGCACATTGGCTGAAACACAGTTAACTGCTCAGATATTTGAACGATGGAATAATCAATTGAGTTAATAATAAGGTAAAAGCATTTGAAAAATACAGAGTTGTACATATACATTATTATTATTGCTGTCTGTGTTAGTTGGGTGTTTTTTTCCTTTGTTTGTTGTTTTTTCTGAAACAGGATCTCACTCTGTCACCTAGGCTGAAGTGCAGTGGTGTGATCACAGCTCACTGCAGTATCAACCTCCTAGGCTCCAACGATCCTCCCACATCAGCCTCCTGAATAACTGAGACTAAAGGAATGTGCTACCATACCCTAGTAATTTTTAACTTTTTTATAGAGATGGGGTCTCACTCTGTTGTCCATACAGTCTCAAACTCCTGACCTCAAGCAGTCCCCCTGACTAGGCCTCTCGAAGTGCTGTGATTACAGCCATGAGCCACGACACCTGGCCTAGTTGGTGTTTTAAAGAAAAGAGGCAGCAAAGGATTAGAGCAAATCGTGTGCATTTATTTATTTCTCAGTGTGTGCAGTGATAGCTCAACCTAAACCACATTTTTTCCCCAATTTTTCTTTGCAAGAAATTTTTACTTGTCTAACTTAGAGTTATATTGTGACAGCATCTGACAGGATCTGACAACTTATATATGAAGCCATTCTCAGTTCTCAATAGCTAGTTCAGTCAACAGAAACCATTTTATTGATTTTACAAGTTACTTACAACCATAGTGCAAAAACACACATTCTTGAAATTAACATATTCATGAAAACAAGATTCTAAGGAAATAGATTAAATTTTGAATAGGAAGGTAGAGCAATGAAAGAAAATAGACATTGATTATAAAACACATTACAATGACATATGTGTGCAGCCTATTCACACACGCCATATTGAGTTACTGGAAATGACAATTTTAGTTTTATTCTGGTCTCCCAACTAAGAAAAACAGAAACCTATAAACCTTTTATTAAATACAGACTAAGAAAAGAAGAGGGATGCTTGTGAAAAGCTAAGTGGGAATCAATAAAAACAAATTCCTATTCCCTAGGATATTAGAAATTACATCGCGTTCTTATTTCTATGTTAAAGGCTACTTGTTCATGTCATGAGGAGTTAAAATATATTAACAAGAGGAAGGACAACCAATAGAAATAACTGATGGTATTCTGACCCTTTGTGAAGGAGTTTATGGTATAATAGATGTTGAGTCTGATATTAGTTTCCAAAGAGTGATATAGCTTTTTTAAATATAATAACTTTAGATGCACTGGGGGAATGTTTGAGGGTAAGTGGGATGTACTGAGGTTTAGTACAGTGCTTGGGCTGTAGAAGCTCCCAATTCTTTTTGGTGAATGAATGAACATTGACTTTATTCAGTTAAGTATTACAACCTGGTATTGTGGTCACATCCTGGGTATGGACTCATGAGGGAGGGAGAAAGAACTGGCATGTATTAGAGTTCCTACTATGTGCCATGTAACATGCTAGGTGATTTCTGTGCATCCTCTCACTTATTTCATATAACAACTCTTAAGCTAGGTGGAATCTGAAATTTATAAGTCAAGGAGCCAAGGTTTAGAGAGGTTGAATAACTTTGGATTTGAATCTAGGTCTATCTGATATCAAAGCCCACGTTCTTTCTGTTATATCACACAGATGATGATCTGGGCACAGTCACTGGTTAGCTCTATGACCGTTTTCTCTTTATTCTCCACCTACCTTCATTTTAAAAATAAAGTTCTACTTTAGATGGCTAGAGTGAAGACTTGGGATGGTGCCTTTTGAAAAAACAAAAAAATCCCGGGTGATTGTGATTCAATTTGAGCATCTACCATTAAACTAGGTTAGGGTTCTTTTCTATGTTAATATCTATGAGTGTAGCATCTGGGATCAAAGACGGCACTAACAGTTCCTTTAGTTCAATGCCAACAAATAGAGAGTGCCTACCAAATGCAAAGTATTGTTGGGCTGCAAAGATGACATTGACTTTGCCTTTTGCACAATTTTGTATAATTTAGTAAGGGTGGCATCTTTAATGGATAAATGGCTATCATAAGGGAAGGATCAAGGAAGAATTATATCAGTAAAGTAGGGAAGGAGGAGAATTAGAAATTCTCCAGGGACCAGTGGGATTTGAAGAATGAGGGGGAGGATTTCAGCAGGCAGAAGCTAGGAGTGGAGAGGAGACTTCTGGTGGAAAGGACAAGGTAAGCAGAAACCTGCAGATAGAAAGTACAAGGTGTGTTTGAAGCAAGACAAAGGGTTCCATTTCAGGGTGGAAGAGGTGGGAGATGATAGAAAGGTGGCTTGGGACCATATTACAAAGGCTGTGAAATCCAGGAATCCTAAGAATAGATGGAATCTGTTGAATGTTTTTGACCAGAACATGTATTTGATCTGACTCATGACTTGGGAACATGTAGCTGGCCTGGTATGTGAAATGGTTTTTGGATCGGGGCAGAGAAAGGATGCTGGCAACTACTGTAGCCCAGACTAAGCAACCCTGTTGTTACTTCTATGATGGGAACTAACTCAATACAACTTCATGGGATAGAGGAAGAAATATAAATAGGGCCTGGGAATTAATATTCCTAATAATTATTTGTTGAATAAATAAAAGCTGTATTTTTCAAAACAGACTTATATTTGTGTGAAATATCCATTATCCAAGCAAGATTTTGAGCAACAAAAAAGGTGTGCACGCATTAAATGACAATATGGCTTACGTAGCACAAAACCCAAACCAAAAACAAGAAACAACTGTATGGCTTGCAATGAATACAAAAAGTGATTGGCTCACCACCTAAAACCATTATTGTACAGCATATCCCAACTATATAAAACTTCAAAGCATATGGGTGAGTTAATTCTACTGCCCCTTACTGTCAAAACCAGGACAACAGGGCTTCTTTAAGAATTAAAGCAGTCTATACTTGGAATGAGTCTATATTCTGTGTAGAGGAAAGGTGTGCTACCTGCATGGTGTACAGAGCACAACCCCTTCTGGTGCCCTTGGCAAAGGGGGTGGTTGTCCATGGGAACTTCTACATGATTTGCAATGAATTCAGCCTAAGCCAAGGCCATGGAATACAGAATCTTTCTCATGACATAAAATCTAGGAAAGGACTGAAATCTAAAGACAAAATTCTGAATTTACTTTCTCAAGAGAAAAAGAGAAAAGAAAGAATAGAAGGAAGGAAGGAAAGGAGGAAGGGTGGAATAAAGAGAAAAAGGAAGGCAGGAAAGAAGGAAGGGAGAAAGAGAGGAGAAAGAAAGAAAGAATCAGAAAGGAAAGAACAGAGGAGAAGAGAGGAGAGGAGAAGAGGAGAGGAGAGGAGAAGAGGAGAGGAGAGGAGAAGAGGAGAGGAGAGAAGAAGAGGAGAGGACAGGAGGGGAGGGGAGGGGGGAGAGGAGAGGAGGGGAGGAGAGGGGAGAGGAGAGGAGGAGAGGGGAGGGGAGGAGAGGAGAGGAGAGGAGACGAGACGAGAAGAGACGAGACGAGAAGAGAAGAGAAGAGAAGAGAAGAGAAGAGAAGAGAAGAGGATGTCCTAGCCCTTTGCTCATGTGTTTCCATAAGCTACATCTGTACTCTACCAGGTTCAAAAGCTTAGAGATGGCTTTAGTAAAAAGTACATAATAAATAACCTTAGTATTTGAGAAGCCAATCTAACAGTGATGAGAGGTACACATCAGAGGCTAGGCACCTGCACACTCTAACTTTGCTTGCTTTGTAACTTTAAGCAAACTCCATATCTTAATTTCAAGAAACATAAAATAAATGGTTCCCCTACGATTTTTTCCTCCACAGTCTTATACCACTGACCCTTTCTAGCTGTTAGAAAGATGCTGACTCTCAACATCATCAGAGATGAGGATTCTCAATCTTATTTTTAAGGAAGGAGGAGAGAGGAAGCCACTGTGAGGCCTTTAGAAAATCAGCATATGAGAAACAAAATAACCCATTAAAATTCAACACAATACCCTGAATTCCTGTTAGTCATTTTTGAGTAGAAAAACAGGCATTGGTTACACAAAGATAAGGCCAAGATGCTTAACAGCAAGTAATTGAGATGCTCCATAGCAAGTGGAAGGAGGAAATGGCGGGGAAAGCAGTGGGGGCAGGTGTCTAAAGATGACTTTCGATTCTGCCAGAGGGAAACTTGTAATGTCCCTCCAGCAGGCATTCTGGGTTGTCCCTCTGTCGCCACCACTTTAAACAAACTCTTTAGTGTCCTTGTGAATTGGCATCATGAGATGTTAGGAAAGAATAGTGCTTCAGTGTATTCATGAGCAAGTGGTCAGGTCACCTCTGCAAGCAAATACTTCAAAAAATAATACAACCGTGGCTGTGCCTCTGCCCTGAAGCAAGCACACGTTAACTCCTTCAGAGCAGGGGCTGAAAAGCTTACATTGAGGATACATTAATCTGGAAACAAGTGTACTTTTGTGTCTGGGAAGAATTCTTTTCATTGCCATCAATTTAGTACATCGATAGACTGAGATTCTAGCTTCACTATCAGGTTGCCCTCCAAGCTGAGACCCCTCCATAGGCCACACTACTTAATTTAGACTAATCTGAAGCTGAGTGGGGCTGTGTATCTGCTCCGGTTTCTCCCTGCCATCAGGAGTACTCTTATTGCCCTTCCCCTCATGACCCACTCTGAGTTTCTTGGCAGGAAGAAGTGACCTCCAGGTAACATGAACAGATATTCAGCTCTGTTGATAGTGTGTTAACTGAGGTTGAAAGAAACACACATGCATACCCACACACACGTGTGCATGCATTCATAACAACTAAAAGCATGTAGCCTCTTTTGCACATCCTGATATGGTATTACAGATTTTGGCATTCTGGAAGTGACAGGCACTGGCCAACCCATACCCTTTTCCATGCTGCTGTGAGTTTTCTGAAGATGCTACAATATGTTGAGCCAAATTCTGCTGAAACTGGGGGGAAGATGATTTTTTGAATGTGTACTCTTTGGGTGCTCAGAACCTTGAATGGATATCCAGGACTGAATCTGGTTTTTAAATTTTTTGTTTTGATTTTGTTTTGATTTAATGCCTTTGTCTTTTTGGTAGCTAAAGGAGTTGGGAATTAGAAGTTATCTACAATAATCCTGGCATGGTGGCTCACACCTGAAATCCCACCACTTTGGGAAGCCTAGGTAAGAGGATCGCTTGAGGTCAAGAGTTCGAAATCAGCCTGGGCAATATAGTAAGACCGTGTCTCTAAAAGAATTTTAGCTGGGCATGGTGACACACACCTGTAGTCCCAGCTACCTGTGAGGCTGAAGCAGGAGGATTGCTTAAATCCTGGAGTTGGAGGCTGCATTGAGCTGTGATTGCACCACTGCACTCCAGCTTGGGTGAAATAATGAGACCTTGTTTTTGTTTTTGTTTGTTTTTTTGTTTTTGTTGTTTGTTTTTTTTTAGAACTATCTACAATAGAAATTTCTGGCTGGATGCAGTGGCTCATACCTGTAATCCCAGCACTTTGGGAGGCCGAGGCAGGCAGATTGCCTGAGCTCAGGAGTTCGCGACCAGCCTGGGCAACATGGTGAAACCACCTTCTCTACTAAAATACAAAAAATTAGCCAGGCGTGCAGTGTGTGCCTGTAGTCCCAGCCACTTGGGAGGCTGAGGCAGGAGAATTGTTTGAACCCAGGAGGCAGAGGTTGCAGTGAGCCGAGATCGTGCCACTGCACTCTAGCCTGGGCAACAGAGCGAGACTCCGTTTCAAAAAAAAGAAATTTCTACTACTTATATTTGTAATATTGTGACAATCACATGCTTCTACTGTTTTAATATTAATAACAATACTAAAATAATATATTATTGGATTGAGTATTTACCATGACTACAGGGCTAGTCACTTTACCTATATTAGCCCTAATCCACTTGGTAGTCCAAGTTTTCAGAGGTGAAGAAAGGCAGGGCAGGAAGTTTGCTGGCCTGTTCAGGGTGAGCTCCTCCGGCCATGCACACAGCTTCAAAGCTATGTCCTGCCCGCTGCACATCATTACCCAAAGGGGACGGTGAAAGCGTCCACAGTTTCATCATCCAGGTGCCTTTCAAGCTCATGATTCAAAAAGTGGGAGTTAAAGTTATTTGTTCCCATTCTCTTGGGTTTTAGTTCTGTTTTTAAAAAAGCATAACGAGTTTGAAGTGAATTATGTAGTTAGTTTCAAGTCTTTGTTTGAAACAACTATTTGCTTCTGAAATTATTCATATTTCCAAATCCAAGTTCTGGAAAACTCAGAGAAGTCAATCAAAGATGAGATTATCAGTTTAGGATGTGCTGTGGTTCAAACTGTCCCCCTTTACTTTTGGAAGACATCAATGGCGTAAATGGGCACCTCTGAAAGGGCCCCTGGTCTTACCTAATTCAACCCCTCTGTTTCCCCCATATAGAAAGCTGAGGGTCAAGGTTACTGACTGAGTTAGAGACAAAGCCAGAACTTGGACCGGCCATCCTGCCTCCCTCTCCTCCATTGTCAGGATTGTTTGGGGACCACTCCAAACAAGGTCGTTGCCTCCCTCTGTACATCCCAACTGCACCGTCCTTCCCTTGCTTCAGTCTGTGATGTCCTCTGCCTGGCCCTTGCTCATCTCTGCCATGCAATTGAGGTACTGTTGGGAGCTTTCGTCGTTGGCAAGGACCCCTGTGGACCCCACCAACCACACACAGTAAGCCTGTCCCTCTACATCAGCCCACCTTCTCAGAACTGGAAATTGAGTGTTTGAAGCACTTTGCAAGTCTTGTTTAGTTAAGCCCCATAATAGCTGGGAATGGAGGTCACTATTAATTCCCCCATTTCATTCCTCAAGTGAGGAAACCAAGAAGCTGAAAGATTCAATGGTTTCCTCAAATCACTGGGTGCTGGGAGCCCTGGGTTCAGAAGCTCTCAGGTGAGCATTTTCCTCTCCCAGCCCTGAGGAAATGAAGGCTGGGGAGGAGCTTGGGAGCCAGCCTTCCACTGCTACCTTCAGTACCTCCCCACCCTGAATTTCTTTGTACCTCTGGGTCCCCCAAGATGAGCTGCCATCTGCTCTCCTGGCTCACAGGGAAGTGGACTGAGGAGTAAATTCCTCCCTATCACCGCTCAAAGGACTTCCTGGGCTTTGGTTCATTTATTCAATAAATATTTGCAGAGTGTCTTCCAAGTACCAGGCATTGTGGTAAATGTTGAGGATGTAATGGGAGACATGCCCATCACCCTCGTGTGTTTTATGAAGCTCCTCTCAGAGTGCTGGCCATTTATTCTTTCATTAATCCAGTCCTTTAGTTACTCCCCAGTCACTCCTTGGGCACCTAATCTTTGATTTTCAAAGACAGCTGAAGGAAGGAGAAGGAAGTACGTTTATATTTTCACATGCGCACTTTCCTCCAGTGCTGGGATGTATTTTAGGTGTCGGGGAAGGATCCCCTTTGTCCCCCACAACCCAACCCCTGCAGAATTATTTTCCTTGCCTTTTCTAATCTAGGTGATAAGTAATTTGGAGATGATTTAAAATATAGGTGACAATATGCATTAGTTCTATGCCAGTGTCTCAACTGTCTCTCAGCAGCAAGTTCACACCCATTCCTGCTACCTGCCCAGGATAATTTCCTGCTGTTTTAGTCTGTTCAGGCTTCTATAACAAAGTGCCACACACTGGATGGCTTACAAATGACAGAAACTTATTTTGCACAGCCCTAGAGGCAGGGAGTCTGAGATTGGGGTGCCTGCATGGTCAGGTTCTTGTGAAAGCCCTCATCCTGGCTGCAGAGTGCAACATGGCCGAAAGAGGGTAAGAGAGCTCTCTGGGGTCCCTTTTATAAGAGAATTAATCCCATTCATGGGGTTCTACCCTCATGACCTAATCACCTCGCAAAGCCTGCATCTCCTAATACTATCACAGTGGTGGTTTTGGTTTCAACATATAAATTTTGGCGGGGGGACAAAAGTAGCCCATAGCACCTGCCATTTAATTTAATCCAGCCAACGTTGTATGCCTTCTGTATACAAGCCAGTTCTGTACATGGCATTCTTCTGCTCAGCTTGGTTGTTCACAGCAAGATGGAACTGCACTCTGAGCCCTGACCACTTGTCCAACTGCCCATTGTCAATCCACCAGTATGCATGGACTGAGGCCCTAGAATACACTGTCCCAGGCACAGAGGGAACAGCAGTGAACAAGGCAGACACAGTCTAACTAGCCATGCATAGTTAAAAGTCCAGGCCTCCAGGATCTTTGATTTTACCCAACACAGTCACTAGGAAGTGGGAAGCACTTAACAAAACTACCAAAGGTACAGTCAGCTCTCATATCCATGGGTTCCACATCCATGATTCAACCAACTGCATATCAAAAATTTTTGAAAAAAATTGCATCTGTACTCAACATGTACAGACTATTTTTCTTGTCATTATTCTCTCAACAATGCAGTTTAGCAGCTGTTTACATAGTATTTACATTTTATTATGTATTCTAAGTAATCTAGAGATGATTTAAAGTATAGGAGAGGAGCACGTGGATTCTATGCCAATACAATGCCATTTTATATAAGGGACTTGAACATCCTTAGATTTTGGTATCTGCAGAGGTTCTGGAGCCAATCACCCATGGATACTGAGGAACAACTGTACTTTCTCTTAAAAAAAATTGAAAACTTCTCACTATAAAAGTAATATGGTTCAATGAATTTTTGAAAAAGAGATATAGAAAGAGAAAACACAATCTGCTCTAGTAATACCTCTCTTCTTTCTAGTTTATTTTCTCTGTATTTTTATGTAGCTGTGATCATAATACCAACAACTTTTATTTTTAACCCTGGTTTTTAGAGAACATTGTAGCATGATCACTTTTTTTTTCTTGCAGTTACAAAGTCTTGTTGAATATTTTCAATGACGATACAATATTCCAGGACTTCTCTCAAGGCTCTTACAGCCTATCTCCATTTCCTGTAGCTGCTGTAACAAATCACCACAGACTTGGTGGCTTGAAACAACAGAAATTTACTCTCTCAGAATTCTGGAAGTCAGAAGCCCAGAGTCACTATCACTGGGCTGAAATCAAGGTGTCAGCAGCGCTGTGCTTCCCCACAGAGCCTCTAGGGAAAAATCAGTTCCTTACCTCTCCCAGCTTCTGCTGGCTGGCAGCAATCCTTGGCTCCTAGTTGTATCATGCCAGTCCTCAAGGCAGCATCTTCAAATCTCTCCCTGTTCCATCTTCACATCACTTTCCTCTTTTTTGTGTGTCGAATCTTCCTCTACTTCTCTTATAAGGGCACTATGATTACAATTAGGGCCCACTTCGGTAATCCAGGATACTTTCCCCATCTCAAGACTCTTAACTTGATCATATTTGCAGAGACTACTTTTTCTAATAAGGTAACATTTCCAGGTCCTGGAAATTAGGACATGATATCTTTGGGGACCATTATTCAGCCTACTGTGCAGGCATATGAGGAGACAAAACCAACAGAAAAAAAAGTAAACTACATGGTGTGAAGGTAATTAACCAAGGGAAATGAAATTCAAAGAAGGTGGAGATTGGGTGAGCTAAACTCCAGAGGTCAGTAGGGTCTTTATGGCACAGATGACAGGGGCAGAGGATTCAAGCTGAACCCTGATGAACGAGAAATAGTAATACCAACCCCCATTGTCTTAGCCTCTTAGAAGCCTGCAGTGTGCTTTCATAATTATTCCTTCATCTTGTAGGTATTCCAGGTTGTTTATGGACTCAGACCTTGGTGGTAAGAGTATCAGGCTTCCCATCATAGCAATGCCACATCTTACTGGATGACCGTGGCAGGCAGAATTCTAAGATGCCCCAAGATTCCTGCCCCTTGATGTCCATGCCCTGCATAATTCCCTCCACTTGCGTGTGGGCAGGACTTGTGAATGTGATGGGATTTCACCAGGCTGAAGAGGCTACGTGTAGACCGTTCATTGACAATTCTAGCTGAGTCCACCCTTGCAGCCATTTCCTCCACGGCACCAGGTATGTGAGTTGAAGTTGTTTTGGACACACAGACCAGACCAGCCTCCCACTTAATATACCAGCTAACCTTAGTCAATCCCAGGGAAGTGGAAGAATTGCCTAGCTGAGCCTTACCCCAAATCTTGATCCACATAATAATGACACTTAATAAAATGACTTGTTTTAAGCCACTAGGTTTTGGAGTAATTTGTCATATAGGAATAGATGACTGGTAAAGTACTGGTTCTGGAACTTGGGTGGGAGTTTTCTAGTTCCTTTAGGATTCCTTCTACTAGAACATGTTGGCTGGGAGTTGGAAAAGCAAAGGGCAAGCAGGAGAGTGTTCTAAGTAAATGGAGACTAAATAATTCAAGGCCTTGGGGTCAGAATGGAAATAGTGGGGTCTTGGAATAGGAGGAGCAGAGACGACTAGAGAAAGGGAGGAAGAGGCTGGCAAGGTTGGCTGGGCAGTTGGAGGCCAGGGAATGCAGGGACTTAAAGGGGACAGGGAAGTGTGACTTGGTGAAGCTATCAACAGAGTCACTGCAGAATCTTGAACAGGAGGAGAGATGAGCTTGTCTCCGGAAAATGAACCGAGCAGTAGGGACAGCAGTGAGAGGAACTGCAAGGATGCCTCAGTAATCTGGGAATGAGGGAAGAGGAGCCTGGCTTTGGATGTGGCCATGAGAACAGAACGGAGGAGAAAGTGATGAAGAAAGGATGATATGGAGCAATAGAGTAGGAAGAGACGTGGAAATAACAAGGATTTTAGGCCCTGGGACTGAAAGAATGGAAAGGTATAGAAAAGACATGATCTGGAACTAACGCCTACTTAAATCAAAATATAAAAATAGCAGGAGATGCAAGGAGTGCTTCAGACTTCAGAGAAAACACACAAAAGTGAACCAGAAACCACAATTGCAGTTTCTTAACCATTGCTGATCAAGGGGAAAAAGGCTTTGGCTAATGCCTTTAATTAGAATGAGCAGTAGGAAGCAGCCACTGCTGAAGGTCCTGACACAATATTAAAAGAACTTCCCAAGCAGTTCGACCTGCAGGTTGACCTGACTGTTGGGTTTGCTGCGACTCATGAAATAATGAGCACACAATAAATTCCAGTTTGTCCCACGCGTCTTTCCAATGGGCATATTATTCAATGACTAATACAAAATACAGTTCTACCTCCTATTTGTGGTAAAGCTACTCATGGGTTTTCCTGTGAATTCACCACCATATAAATTGTGATAATTTTAGGCCGGTTTTAATGTTAATTATGACTTTCAAGAGAACAACTAAAAGTTTGCAGTATGAAACGTGGCCCCTGCACCAGCAGGAACTGCAGTTAAGTTGGCTTTCCTTTGAAGTCAGCACAAATGATAACTGTAAAACAGTCAGTTTCTCTGGCAGGTCTAATTTGGGATGTATATTAAATAGAAGGTGCCTTTAAAAAATAACAACTTCCATTCTATATAAAGGCTTAATAGCTTTCTCTAGTCATTAGATTCAGTCCTTACAATGCAATTTAAAACCCAGTAATAACTTTAATGATGTTTATATTAGAAATAATTTTTTTTACTCTGTATGCACATGAGCTCATAAACCAAGAAGTACTGTGTTTCAAATTCTTTCCTCAGTTTCATGGTTTTGTTGGAAAGAGAGGGTAAAGATTAGCAATCCTACTTCAGTACACTTTCATTGGGAGCCAGCTCGTGCTCAGGGGTGGGATGGGAAGATGAAGTTGGGAAGCTGCCCTTCAGCAGTTCAAAGGAGGGGTGCTGCAGGTGGGCTGCAGTGGCAGGTCGTGAAAGATACAAGGCCAGGGGAAGCCCTGACAAGGGAGGGCATTCACTTTCCCAGTGTGAAGACGGCATTTGTGTCCTTTTCTAATTACTGAGGCAGTTTTTCTTTGTGGTTAAGTCCACACTGGACTCTGAACCCAGACTATTACCTGCTGGGTGTGGCAGCTCACACCTTTAATCCCAAGACTTTGGGAAGCCAAGGAGGGTGGATCACTTGAGCCCAGGAGTTCAAGACCAGCCTGGGCAACATCATGAACCCCCTCTCTGAAAAAAAAAAAAAAAAAAGCAAAAATTAGCTGGGCGTGGCAGTGCATGCCTGCTGTTCCAGCTACTTGGGAGTCTGAGATGGGAGGATTGCTTGAGCCTGGAAGGTGAAGGTTAGAGTGAGCCAAGACTGCACCACTGCACTGTAGCCTGGGTAAGAGAGTGAGACACAGTCAAATAAAGAAAGGAAGAGAGAAAGAGAGAGGAAAGAAAGAAAGAAAGAAAGAAAGAAAGAAAGAAAGAAAGAAAGAAAGAAAGAAAGAAAGATGGAAGGAAGGAAGGAAGGAAAGAAAGAAAGAAAGAAAGAAAGAAAGAAAGAAAGAAAGAAAGAAAGAAAGAAAGGGAGGGAGGGAGGGAAGAAGTTAAAAAAAAAGACTGGCATTACCACACACAAACTGTATGACTTGGGCAAGTTATGGCCCATTCTGTGTCCCAGTTCCTCATTTTAAAACTGGGCATAATAATAGTGCTGATTTTGGGTACAAAGGTATAGTCAGAAGAAATAAGACCTAGTGTTTGACAGATCAGTAGAGTGACCACAGTTAACAATAATCTATTGTACATTACAAAACAGCTAGAAGAGAATAATTCATATGTTCCTAGTATAAAGAAAAGACAAATTTTTAAGATGATGGCTATCCCAATTATCCTAATTTGATCTTTACACATTATTTGAATGTATCAAAATATCACAGAACCCCCAAAATATGTACATATATTATACATCAGTAAAAAATATAATCCCACCAAAATACTACTGATGTCATAAAATATTACTTGCAAGACCCAAATGAGTCACTATACAGAAAGTGCCTAGACCACAGAAGTAGTGCCTCCTATGCTTCAGCCATGATTGCTCCTCTGATCAGACCATGCACACTCATTGAAATCAAGGCAAACGGTTCAGTAAAGGATGAGGGTAGAAAGTGAAAATTGCCTTCACTCCCTCTCCCCTAAGATAACACTATTCCTACTTGATGCCAATCTTTCATTCATGTCTTAGTGAAGATAAACATGCCCAGAAATATAATTTTATGTTAATGGATATTATATACTTTTCTTTTTTTAATCAGTCATTAAAAAAATCTTTTATTTTTGGGTTATTTCTCTCTCCGTCCCCAACCTTCATCCACCCCTGCACCCAGGTCATCAGTGCTAAGAATCCAGTGTGCATCCTTCCACATCTTTCTGGATGTTTCTGTGGTTTATGCAAACCTGTGAGGCACGGCTTGCAAAGCTCACTCTTTTGGTAAAATATGGTCACACTTTTCACATTTCTCTGTGTGTGAGTGTATAGGTTTTCTTTTCCCTTATTAATAACATGCACCAGCAAGCAATCCCTCCAAATCAGCTTGTAATAGTTCTAACTCACTCCTTTTAGTGATTGTGTAGTATTTTGTGCTTCTACCATGAGTTCATCCATTCTGCCATTGATCAACACTCACTCGCCTTGTTTCCACGTGCATATGTGTGCATACAATCTTATACGCACAGAGCTCTCATTTTAGGTATAGTCTTTCAGGAATGAGATTGTGGGTCAGTGTGTGTATTTTCAACTTTATGGAGAGTTTGGGGAGGTGGTTCAAGGGGCCTTGGAAAACAGCCAAAGACATAGACACTATCCCAAGAAGGAATGAGATCAACCCATCCAGATCTTCAAATCTATAAACTTAGAAATTAGCCTACATGGGAAGAGTGACTTGTTTTGTGTCACATATCTAGTGAATGGCAGAGCTGGACTTCAGGCTAGAGCTTCTGGTTCATGGTCCATTGCTCTTTCCACGTGGGCAGAGGAGGTGACATTTGAACTCAGTCTTGAAGGATGACCAGAATATAGAAGGTAGAGAAGAGGGCAAAGGCATCTCAAGTAGAGCAAAGAGTATGGGCAAAGGCCAGGCCAGTGTAAAAGAGTATGGTACAGGAAGGAATGGTGGGTCTTACTGCTTTAGCCTAGGGATCTAGCAGGGGGCACAGATGATGGTGCCAGCTATGGGGAAACACCAGATTTTTAAGCTGATTTTATCACATGAGTGTGTGTTTTGATTTTGTTTTTGTCTGTTTGTTTGCTTGTTTTTCAGACAGAGTCTTGCTCTGTTGCTCAGGCTGGAGTGTGGTGGCACGATCACAGCTCACTGCAGCCTCTACCTCCTGGGCTCAAGCAGTCCTTCTGCCTCACCCTCATGAGTAGCTGGGACCACAGGTGCACACCACCTTGCCTGGCTAAACAATTTTTTTTTTTTTTTTTGTAGAGACAAGGCCTCACCATGTTGTCCAGGTTGGTCTTAAACTCCTGGCCTCAAGTGATCCTCCCACCTCAACCTCCCAAAGTGCTGAGATTACAGGTATGAACCACCATGCTCAGCCTCACATGAGTGGTTGGGAGAGATTGCTCTGGTGGCAGGTAGCAGCTAGGAGGTTTAATTTACCAGAGCAATTGAAGCTGCAAGTCAAGGAGTCCAGGCAGGAAGTCGGAGTAAAGAAATCAAGACATTTTAGGGTAAAAGCCTGAGGATGTGTTGACTAAACGCCTAAGACATTGATTGTCTTGAGCACATGGTAGGCTGTCAGTAAATACTGAAGGAAAGAATCTCACAAGGGAAGCTGGTGATGATGGGGAAGGGTCAAATACGGACACTAAGGCTGAGTGAGTCATTGCCAAATTGCTGTGCCTTTCTTGAAGCAGTCACCCAAAGAAAGAGATACCATGGTGGCCCTTAGCCCCAGCACTTTGGAAATGTCTCCCCAAATTCTAAAGGATTACCCTGATCTCATGTTTATGAAGTAGGATCTGTTACATGAAGGACTATCTTTTACAACCCCGTGCTCTTGGCAACGAACAAACATCTCAAATTCCCAAGAAGAAAGCCATGGTTCTATTATGAAATTAATTTTCCACTGATCCAGGACCAGAAGACTGTTTGAAAGATAAGCGTTGATTGATGTGAGCATGAAGACTTCCATCCAGCTTTGCAAAATATGAGATCTGCAAATCTGCAAGTAGAAATAGAGTCTCTCTGGAAAAAATATTAATACTGTACCTTGGTGTTACTGGGTGATTACTTTTCAACACCTGGGAGGACTTTTAAATGAACAATTCCTATTTATATCTTCCCCCAAATAGGGTTGGAACTCCCAGGCATCTTATAAAAGTTTGGAACAAGCCTGTGTTGCCGAGGTCATAACTTGATTAATCATACAGCAGGCGCAAGCCCAGGCATATTACAATTATAGAAGGATCATGTCTCAAATGATCCAGGCACCTGAATTGAGTGAATGTCTAAGTCCCAGGGGGAATTCTGAAAACAAAAATGCAAGGAATGAATCCAGAGGATGGTCGTGAAATCTACAGCAGTTGGCGAGTTTAAGAAAGAACTGAGAAATGACAGATGAGAAAAGAAAGATAGAGGCAGGACCCTGAGAATGCATTTCCATGGCAGCTGTCAACTAGTGGGGGAGAGAGTGGACAGAACAGAGTACTGAGATAAGAATGGAGTGCAAACACACACATCACAGACTCTGGAGGAGGGGAAAACTGAAGGAGGCTTTGGAGGCACCCAGAAAATCCTTTTTGCCTACCCGTCTTATACAAAGGCGAAAACCCAGTTTTGATCCTGAAAGTCAACCCAAAGCCCACTTACCAGGATTTGCTTTTATTTCACCAGGCTGCTCTTCATGAGGCCCCAGCCTGATTCTCTCTATGCCTATGCCAGGGACTGTGCAGGGAATTAGATGAACATGTTTCCATTTGCCCAAACATTGAACTAAGACTAGTGGTTCTATGGAACATTGAGGCACAAATAGTGATTCAAGAACAAAGCAACAGCTTTTCAGACAGATGCAGGAGGTTTGGGGTTTCTTTTCTTTTAGTGTTTTACAAACTGGCTTGGGAAGATATGTGAGGGCGCAGAACTCACTGTGATGGGCAAAATAATAGACACATCCCAAAGACAGCCACATCCTAATCCTCCTAGCCTGTGAATATGTTACCTTACATGATAAAAGAGACTTTGCAAATGTGATTAAGGTTAAGGACTTTGGGATAGGAGATGATCCTGGATTATCCATTTGGGGCCAATGCCATCACAAGGGTCCTGGCTGCAAAAATCAGAGAGACAGCAGACTGAGAGGAGACCTGGCCCAATGCTGCTGGCCTTGAAGGTGGAGGAGGGGCCATGAGCCAAGGAATGCAGATATCCTCTAGAAGCTGGAAAAGGCAAGGAAATGGATTCTCCCGTAGACCCTCCAGAAGGAACACAGTCTTGCTGACACCTTGGTTTGAGATTAGTGAGATTCTTGTCAGACTCTGAGCTCCAGAACAGTAAGATGATGAGTTTGTATTGTTTAAAACACTAAGTTTGTGGAATTACTTTTAGCAGCCACAGAAAATTAAGCCACTCATCAGGCTGGTGGAGAGAGAAGACCCCCAAGATGAGAAGGTCTCCCCTAAAAGCAGAAAGAGGCAGAGTTCTGCCAAGATTTTACCTCAAGATTTGCCTTAGTCAGCTCGGGCTGCTATAACGAAATACAACATGATATAACAACATACCACATACTGGATGGCTTAAACCAGAGACGTTTATTTCTAACAGTTCTGGAGGCTGAGAGGTCCACAATCAAGGTGAGGGCAGTTCAGGTCCTGGTGAGGATCCGCTTCCTTATTTGCAGGTGGCTGCCTTCTTGCTGTGCCCCCACATGGCAGAGAGAGACAGAGACAGAGCAAGAGAGAGAGAGAGAGACAGAGACAGAGAGGGAAAGAGAGAGCTCACTCTGGCCTTTTTCTCTTCTAAGAGCACTAACCCTGCCATGGGGGCCTTACTATCATGACTTCATGTAAACCTAGTCACTTCCCAAAGGCCCCATCTCCAAACACCATCACGTCTCATGTTAGGGATTCAACATGCACATTTTAGAGGGGAAAAGACCTTCAGTGCATAGCAAGATTCTTAAAAACATCAATGGGCAAGAATGAAAAGCAAAACAAAATAGAACATTTATCTAAATCTATAAGCAGGTTAATTTTCCTCGGGGGTAGACATTAAATGTTAATTATGACTGGTATAGTAAACTCTCTGAGATATTTCTTTTCACGAATGGGTGTACCTTGAACTTATTGCTTGTCATGGGGAGGCGTATATATCCTGGACAAGTTCACAGCTATCATGGCTGGAAGTGTGCAAGACTATGTGAAGGCTGTGTGGCTGCTCATTGCGGTGGAGGAGGCGCGAGAAGAGAACCTGGACCTGACCCAGGGAGGTTCCAGCTAGGTTGTCCTGTTGGCTTTTGTGTTTATCAAAGTAAATAAGTAATGCAAGCCTGAATTTCAGTGGCTTCACTCGACATAAGTGAATTTCTCACTTCTATAACAATCCTGTCAATTAGCAAACTGTCGGTTTGGCAGTTGACATTCTACATAACAGCTCAGGGACCCAGGCTCCTTCCCTCTTGTGTCTCTGCCCTTTCCTAGGGCCTTGATGAACTTTATGCCTGGCCAGTGGATGAGGAAAGATGGTGAAGAAGACCCACCTGCTTCTCTTCTGTCCCAAAGTTATTTACTTTCACTCACATTCCACTGGTGAGACTCAATCATGTTGTCTTACCTAGATACAGGGGAGGTAGGGGCTGTCTCTGCACTAAAGGAGACACAGAAACCTTTGGGGTAGCTGGCAGTCTCTGCCACAGTGTTCAGCACACTTGGAATTACTTTTAGCAGCCACAGAAAACTAAGCCACCCATCAGGCTGGTGGAGAGAGAAGGCCCCCAAGATGAGAAGGTGGGGTTTGTTTTTGTTTTTGTTTGTTTTTGAGACAGAGTCTCACTCTGTCACCTGGGCTGGAGAGCAATGGTGTAATCCTGGCTCACCACAGCCTCCATCTCCTGGGCTCAAATGATGGCATCTAGTAGGATGTTGCCCAGGCTGGCTTCGAACTCCTGAGCTCAAGCGACCCTCTTTCCTTGGCTTCCCAACATGCTGGGATTACAGGCATGAATCACCACGCCAGACACTAAGTATTTTTAAGAGTCGAGCATCTAGACCCTGGGAAATGTACTGATATTGAAGGATTATGTCTGATTTAACTGTCCGGCTATGAGCTGCAGAGATCACTCTTTTGTGAGTAGTGTGTGTGTTTTTTCCATCAGGGAATGAATATTGACCAACTCAGCCACCCCGGAAGGAGCCACTCCTGGAAAAGGAAGGGAGAGCTGGAGAGGTGAGACCAAGAGCCAAGAGTCAGAAAAACTTCTTTCTCTCCCTGGACCTCCCTGGTTGGGACTGGACTCTAAGGTGCGGAAGTAATTTTGATTTCAATGGCATAAGAGAGTGGTTGGTCACTGCCAAGTGTAGACAGGTTGGGTGTTTTTTGTTTGTTTGTTTGTTTTTTGAGATGGAGTCTTGCTCTGTTGCCCAGGCTGGAGTGCAATGGCATGATCTCGGCTCACTGCAACCTCAGCCTCCCGGGTTGAAGCAATTCTCCTGCTTCAGCCTCCCAAGTAGCTGGGATTAGAGGTGCCCACCACCATGCCTGGCTAATTTTTGTGTTTTTAGTAGAAACAGGGTTTCAGCATGTTAGGATGATCGCAAACTCCCAACCTCAGGTAATCTGCCCACCTCAGCCTCCCAAAGTGCTGGGATTATAGGCGTGAGCCACTGCGCCCTGTAGGGAGGGTGTTAAGCAAGCTAACCTCCTTTCAAGTGGCCAGGGGATTTGGTCTAGACTTGCAACTTTTGAGAGCACCTCTATGCAGAAGTAGTTGTAGTGGTGCTTTCTTCCATATTCTCCAAACAATTAGTAAAGCCCTCTTAAAAAGTGTGCAATGGTAGCTGTTCTGCTGTGAAAATTAAAGGAAGGGCTTGTGTTATGGGCTGCCTTGTGTCCCGCACCAATTCACATATTGAAGTCCTAAACCCCAGCACCTAGAATGTGCCTTTATTTGGAAATAGGTGCTTTAAGGAAGTAATTCAGTTAAAATGAGGTCATTAGGGCACACCCTAACCCAACATGCCTGGTGTCCTTGTAAAAAGTGGAGATTAGGACACAGACATGCAGAATGAAGACCAGAGGACTAAGCAGGAAGGCAGCTGCCTACAAGTCAGGGAAAGAGGCCTCGAGGGAAATCAACCCTGCTGACACCTTGAGGCCAGACTCCTGGCCCCCAGAATTGTGAGAAGACACACTTGAGTTGTTTAAACCACCTAATCTTCCGTCTAGCAGTCCTAGCAAATCAGTACAGCCTGGTTCACACTTGAGGCAGAAGAGTGAAGAGGAGGGCAGGCCACCCTCCCCAGTCCACAGTGCTGGTGTTAGGAGAAGTCACTGGCAGAGGCAGTGTATCAGTCTGTTTTCACGCTGCCAAGGCTGGGTAATTTATAAAGGAAAGAGGTTGAATTGACTCACAGTTTCATATGTCTGGGGAGGCCTCACAATCATGGCAGAAAAGCAAGGGATGTCTTACATGGTGGCAGGCAAGAGAGACAACAAGAATCAAGCAAAAGGGGAAACCCCTTATCAAACCATCAGCTCTCGTGAGACTTATTCACTACCACGAGAACAGTATGGGGGAAACCACACCTATGATTCAATTATTTCCCACTGGGTCTCTCCTACAATACGTGGGAATTATGGAAGCTACAACTCAAGATGAGATTTGGGTGGGGACACAGCCAAGCCATAACAGGCAGCCATTCCCAGGGTGCAGTAGCAGGAGTGGCGAGGTACTGGGCCGGGGGGCCGGCAGGGGGACATGAGGGACCTGCTCTTGAGAACACATAGAATTCATGGGACTTACAGGGTGACCAAGTTTCCCCGTGGCCTGGTGGGCTGGAAGTCTTCATACATCATATTAGTGGATATACGACCTCTTCTGGAAATTTCTGGTTGGTGAAGCCAAGCCTGGTGTAGGCTGCAAGAGAATGACTGTTCTCAGACTAAACCGTTCAAAGGAACTGATGGTATGATTTGAATCCCCAGCTCCCTCTCTTTCTGTGTGTTCTTTACTTAACCTCCATGAACTTGGCTTTCTCATCTGTAAAATGTTGATGGCCCGGTGCGGTGGCTCACGCCTGCAATCCCAGCACTTTGGGAGGACAAGGCGGGTGGATCACAAGGCGAAGAGATTAAGACTGTCCTGGCCAACATGGTGAAACTCCGTCTCCACTAAAAAAAAAATACAAAAATTAGCTGGGCGTGGTGGCATGTGCCTGTAGTCCCAGCTACTCGGGAGGCTGAGGTAGGAGAATTGCTTGAACCCGGGAGGTGGAGGTTGCAGTGAGCTGAGATTGCATCACTGCACTCCAGCCTGGTGACAGAGTGAGACTCTGTCTTAAAAAAAAGTTTATAACAACAGTTTTTGCCTATAATATAATATATAATATAATATAATGGTCCTGCCATTCGACCTAATGACCATGACGTAAGGCTCTTAGTATTGGGCTTGGCACATACTATGTGCTTAATAAATGGCAGCTGCTGTGTTTATTATAGGAAAATATCACTTGTGAGAGGAACAGAGTCCCTGGAGCCTGGGTTCCTTCCTTATGAGCAGAATGGATTACTATGAAGACTGTTGGCCATTTGTGTGTTGGGGAGATTTCAGCCCACTCTGGTGACTTTCAGCATGGTGACCAGATTCCCTATGGAATGAAAACGTCCTCAGAAAGGAGCAAGAAGACTGAACTACACAGGGATCTGTAGTTCCCTTCTGTTTTGGAAACTAATTCTATTGCTGCAGGGCCAGATTCAAGCACATCATCCCACCAGAGTCATATGCCAGTGCTCACCTGAATTCTCTTTCTCATAGCTTTGATCATTTCTAAAGGAGGCCCTCTATGTCTCAACATAAGCATGTTAGCCATTACCAGAAAGGAGGTTCACGAAGCCAGATCACAGAGGAAAGCTGCCCATGTGTTAAGCCTTTATACTGTGTTGGCTGTGTTTAGGATACACAGTGATGCATAGACGCATAGGAACCGGAGCGGATTTTCTTTTTGGAAGGGGCAGTATTTAGTCCCTGTGCGATTAGAATATTTCGCCTGTGAGCACGGAGATGAAATACTCTAATGTTTAATCCATATTAAATATGGATTATAAATTCAGTGGATATTTGATTTCTTGATGGAGTTCCCTGTCATCTCCCACCGTTATCTTGACCCTAAAGACCTTTAGTGCTGTTTCCTTTCACTTTTCAGACTGATAGAATTCAAGAAACTGTAGGAAACTTTGGAACAGAATGCTTGCCACGCACACTGCCGTGGTCTGTGCCTGATTACACACAGGCAGCTGCACCTCGCAAATGCTGCCGGGATCACATCATCCTGTTATGAAATTGGACTTTTAAAGAGCTGGAGTTAAGTGGCAACTTTAGTGGTTGTCAACACAGCCTCAGTCAAGGCCTGAGAGAGTGTAGTTTACTGGGCGAGGTTGCTCTGGGTAGCCTTAAAAGGGCCTGGAATCGGTGAGTGAAGGAAGGAGGACCAGGGCGGGGAAGGAACCAGGAAGCCAGGAAGCTGCAGCACGAAGTCCCCCATCTTGCTCTCTTAGTGCTGACCCCAGTGTTTCAGCTTCCAGTCTCCATTTGCTCCCTGAGCTCCTGCCATGCTCATCTCTGTCTGCTCAGGACTCTCTCTTTCATTTTCTCGAGCTGTGTTCCTAAACCTTAGGGCAGAAGGGATAGGGAGTCAATCAAATCAGGCCAGGATTAGAAAATCAGCTACTGAGCCACACAGTAATCACATTACAAATGTCCTATCTCATCAACTCTGAGAGTGGGCATGATTTTTATCTTCATTCTGTAGATAAGTAAAGTCAGGCTGATAGAGGCTACATGGATTACCCAAGGTCAGACAGTCCACAGATGGCGAAAATTCAAATGCAAAACGTTTGGGGGCCCACGCTTGTTTTGTTTCCTATACCACATGATCCTCCATTCAAAAAGGAAAAATATGAGAATTCTTGGAGGTGGTGTTTCAGGGAATTTTGAATGTGCTGTGTGTGTGTGTGCGCACCTGTGCATGCCTGTGTGTTTAAGGGACAGAGGGAGGAAGGAGGAGATCCCGCTGGAAAGACAAAGAAGGATGAAACTGAGGAGGACCTTCAGTGTCGAAGGGAAGAGTTTGCATTTCATTCTGAGTGAAGTGACTGCACAGGAGAGAAGTCTCCAAGGCTTGTGAGGAGAGGAGGGGCCCACAGTAGGGTGAGCCCACGGTTTCACTTATCAGGGATGGACTTGGGTGGGGACAAGAGGCAGTGAGACCGCCTGGTGTATATCCACAGAGCTCCTGAGACACTGCTGCTTATGGAACCACTCATTCCATCAGCCAATACGAGGCTCTCCATGTGTGAGTTTCCAACTTCCATCTGGATTGTTAATTATTGGATGGCAAAAACTGCCTCGCACATTTTTGATTTCCCACAAAACCTAGAATACTGCTGAGCACACAGCCAGAGCAAACTTAACACATGTGTTAATTGTTCTTCCCTTTCGAATGAATCCTGAGCTATTGTCATACATCTATGTGTTACATATGAATCCCAAGAGAAAGGATGCGATAAATCTTTTCATAGGGAAAATTTCCTCCCCCACCATTGTAGACCTTTTAGCAAATGTGTTCTAAGTTACTTTGGAAATTTCCCAGTCCTCAAAATAAGAAATGACAGAGAAGTTTTACTGAAAAGTCTTGTTTTGTTTTTTCTTGCCTTTTTTTATTTAATACTATATGAAGATCTTCAATAAATGTCATAAAAACCCAGTGAGATCTTGACTCCTTACCCCAACTCTGCTGGATTCACTGGAATTTTCTGTCAAACACACTGCTGAATTCATGCATAAATGACAAACTCTAGAATCTGATTACTATCTCTGATGGGCTTCTTCTTACTGATCACAAAACAAAAAGGCAAAATAGCATTTCCCTGGCTCTGCCCTCCCTTTCAATTGGAGGGATTTACAGTGGCCAAGAGCCTCACCTCATGCTGCGAGCTGATTTAAGCAAGTCAGCTATCAGAGCTGATTGGCACTTGATGAACCAGCAGGCTAAACACTTGAGGTGAGTTTTTTTGTTTGTTTGTTTGTTTTTTCTGAGATGGAGTCTTGCTTTATCGCCCGAGCTGGAGTACAATGTTGTGATCTCAGCTCACTGCAACCTCTGCCTCCCAGGCTCAAGCGAGATCCTCCCACCTCAGCTTCCCAAGTAGCTGGGACTACAGGCGCACCACCACACCCAGCTAATTTTTGTATTTTTAGTAGAGATGTAGTTTCACCATGTTGGCCAGGCTGGTCTTTAACTCCTGACCTCAGGTGATCCTCCTGCCTCAGCCTCCTAAAATGCTGGGATCACAGGTGTGAGCCACCGTGCCCAGCCAGGGGTGAATTTTAAACAATGGGACTCAGCTTCCTGGGAACTTTGTTACCTCAAGGATTTATTGTATTTATGCTTTTATTATTATTTTTAATTGACATAGTAATTGTATATGTTTATGGGGTACAGTGTGATATTTTGATACATATGTATACAGCATTAGTGATCAAATCAGGGTCATTAGCAAATCCATCACTTCAAACATTTATCATTTATTTGTGTTGGGAACATTCAAGATATGCTCTACTAGCTACTTGAAAATATACAATAAATTGTTGTTAACTATAATCACCATATCCTGCTATAGAATGCTAGAACTTACTCCTCCTGCCTAGCTGTACTTGGTATTTGCTAACCGACCCTCGGCTATCCCTCCTCCCTCAACCCTTCCCTGTCTCTAGAAACCATTATTCTACTCTCTACTTCTAACAGTTCAACTTTTTTGGCTTCCACATATGAGTGGGAACATGCAATATTGGTCTTTCTGTGCCTGGCGTATTTCACTTAACGTAGTGTTCTCCAGGTTTATGTATGTTGCCTCAAATGACAGAATTTTCTTCTTTTTTATGACTAAATAGAATTCCATGTGTATATATACCACATTTTCTTTATTCATTCATCTGTTGATGAATATTTAGGTTGATTTTATATCTTGGCTATTGTCAAACAAGTATTTATTATGTATAGTCATGTGTCCCTTAATGATGAGTATACATTTTAATAAATGCATCATTAGGAGATTTTGTTGTTGTGCAAACATTAAAGAGTGTCCTTACACAAACCTAGGTGGATTAACCTACCACACACCTAGGTTATATGGTCTAGCTTATTGCTCCTAGGCTACAAGCCTGTATAGCATGGTACTGCACTAAATACTATAGGCAATTGGAACACAAGCGTGACAGGGTGTATCTTTATAAACATAGAAAAGGTATAGTACAAATACCTATACAAGATAAGAAATGGTACACCTGTATAGGGTACTTACCACGAATGAAGCTTGTAGGACTGGTAAGTTGCTTTGGGTGAGTCAGGGAGTGAGTGGTGAGTGAATGTGAAGGCCTAGGACATGACTGTACACTACCATAGCCTTTATAAACATGTGAACTTAGGTTACACTAAGTTTGTTTATTTTTAAATGATTGTGCTATGACATTTTAACGGCTATGATGTTGAATTTTTCAACTTCATTATAGTCTTATGGGTCCACTGTTGTATATCAGTCCCTAACAACCAAAACCTAATTATGCAGTGCATAACTGTAATTCAACTTACTTATAGCCCAAATCATCCTGTCAAGGATTTGAGAGCTTATGGCAAAAACACACAGAATGAAGTGGTAACCTCAAAATCAAATTAGAAAATCAGATGCAGGGAAAATGGAAATTAAAACAGGAAGTCAAACTCAGGGAGAAAAATTGAATGCAAATATCTGGGCCTCACAAGAGATTTCAAAATGGCAGCACATGAGCAAACTCAACTGAAGTGGCATTTTGTTTGGCCCACATAGTGTTTTTTAAAAGTTTTTTATCCTGTTTTACAAACCAGTGAAAGGACAGACTGTTATAGGACAAAAGCAAATGAAGAACTGTAACTAACAAATGCAATGTGTAGGCCTTGTTTAGTCCAACTGCAAAACTAACATTGGTTTTGGATTTGCAAGATTTGAATATGGATTAAATATTAGAGGATACTAAGGAATTATCATTAATTCTCATAAGTATGATAACGATACATGTGCCAGTAAAACCACAAAACATCTGAGATGTATTTTTAAATATATAAAATAAAATATATTTTAAAATATATAAAATAAAAAAAGTGGGGTAGGTAAATAAAGAGTACCAAAACGTTGACAATTTCTGAATCCAAATGACAAGTTTATGAAACCTCTCTATTTTTATATGTTTGAAAATTTCCATAATGAATACTTTTTTTTTTTTTTTTTTTTGAGACAGAGTCTCCCTCTGTAGCCCAGGCTGGAGTGCAGTGGTGAGATCTTGGCTCACTGCAAGCTCCGCCTTTCGGGTTCATGCCATTCTCTTGCCTCAGCCTCCTGAGTAGCTGGGACTACAGGCGCCTGCCACCATGCCCAGCTAATTTTTTTGTATTTTTAGTAGAGACGGGGTTTCACCGTGTTCACCAGGATGGTCTCGATCTCCTGACCTCGTGATCGGCCCACCTCGGCCTCCCAAAGTGCTGGGATTACAGGCGTGAATGAATACATGTTTTTAAAATGTAGGTATAAATGTCTTGAGATAGGTTATATGCTTCCTAGTGTCATAGAGTCTCCAGGCCTCCAACATCCCCCCTGCCCAGACTCAGTCTCTTAATTTAATTACTGGCCTGGGCTACATTATTATATAATTAAGATTCTTAGAGTCAGATAGAAAAGGGAGACATGGTCAGTTGTTGAAGAGCAATAAACATAGTTTTCTCAACTGGGAAGGACTTAACTAGCACCTAACAGTAAAATAAATGTCTTCCAAGGCACTTCACAAGGGACCAGAGTAATGTAGCTGGTGTCCTTTGCAGTAGCACTTCTCAACCCACTTTGGTGAAGGATCCTCATCTTTGAGGACTGGTGAACATGCAGTTTGAGGAATGACATCCATCTATGGGCCACACTCAGAGTAACACTCCTCCACTTCAGCACCCCTCAGCAAGAATCATTAGAAACTGACCGAAATCCCTTTCTCAGGAAAGCCTTTCTGGGAGGACCCAAAGCAAGAAGGCCTGGGGATGCAGCTTTTGATGGTCTTGCTGAATCTAAAGACAAAACATGAACTATTTGAGACTTGAGGAGAATGGGTGGAAGACATTTCTTCAAATAGCCCTCCATAAACATTGCTCATTGCTGTGGGTTAAATTGTAGTCCACCTCAAAATATGGTCAAGTCCTAGCCCCCAGCACCTGTGAATGGGATGTTATTTGGAAATAGGATCTTTGCAGATGTAATCAAGATGAAGTTTGTGATTATTAATGTTATGTGTTAACTTGACTGGGCCACAGGATGCCCAGATAGCTAGTTAAACATTATTTTTAGGTGTGTCTGTGAGAGTGTTTCTGGAAAAGATTAGCATTTAAATAGATGGACTAAGTAAATCAGATGGTCCTCCTCAATTTGGGTGGGTGTCAAGCAACTCATTGAGGGCTTAAACGGAACAAAAAGGCAGTGGGAGGTTGAGTTCTGTCTCTTTGCCTGACTGCTTGGGCTGAGACATTGGTCTTCTCCTGCCCTTGTAGTAGGACTTAGTTACACCATCAGCACACCTAGTTCTCCGGCCTTTGGATTCAGACTGGATCTCCACCACCAACTCTCCTCAGTCTCCAACTTGCTGACTCCAGATCTTGGAACCTCTCAGTCTCCATAATCATGTGAGCCTATTCCTCATTTTGTGTGTGTGTGTGTGTGTGTGTGTGTGTGTGTGTGTGTATGTGTGTATGCTATATATATAAAAAGACTGACAGGCTGTGGATGTATAGATTTATACATATATAGAGAGAGACCAATATGCTATATATGTAGGGGACACAGTTGGCATGTACCAAAATGATGAGTCTGAGGTTACAGATGGGGAACCCACAGCTTCCACCATAGGTGGTAGGCTGAATAATGCCCTGCAAGAGACCAATATAAATAGCCTATACACACACACACACACACACACACACACACACACACACACATATATATCTAAGTCTATACATAATATATATTATATTAGTCTACAGTCTATTATATAATAGTCATATTATATATAGACTAACAGACTAATATATACATCTATATATAGGTTAATAGGCTACAGATATATAGAGAGATATATATGCTAGTCCATTAGTCTGCATCGATTATATAGTTTTTTATATATGTATATATGCCTACATATAGGCTATATATGTAGTCTAACATATATTTTAAACTATATATAATATATAGTTATGTATTATATATAGGCTAATATATGAGTATAGTTATATATAATATATATCTATATATATTAGTCTATTATAGTCTATATATTTTTATATATAGACTAATCTATATTAGACAATAATATAGACTAATATACATTAAACTGATATATATAAAGTATATATTACATATAAACTAATATATATTAGACTATATATATTATTTGTACATATATTATAATAGGCTCTATATATAGAGATCCTATTAGTCTGTTTCGCTGGGAAACCCCGATTGGCTAATACAAGGTCACGCTAGTTTACATTCGGCTCTAGCTGATCACTGGTGTCTATAAGGAGAGGGAAATTCGGGCACAGAAACGCAGACACACAGGGAGAAAAACAACGTGACGATGGAGCCACAGATTCTACTGATGCATCTACAAGTCAAAGAACCCCAAGGATCACCAGTAACCACCACTAGCTAGGAAAGAGGCATGGAACAGCCTCTCCCTCAGAGCTTCCCAGAGGAATTAACCCTGCCAACACCTTGTCTTTAGACTTCTGATCTCCAGAACTGTGAGAGAATAGATTTCTGTGGTTTTAGACCACCAGTTGGTGGTAATCTGTTACAGCAGTGACAGGAAGCTAATACATTCCTCTCAATCAGGCTTTTGGTAAGTTTGGATCCCAAACAATTATTTCCTGAGGCGAGTTCCTTGAGAACAGGTGTCCTGTGCACTTGCTGAGGGTAGCCCCCTGCTGTTTGCTGTTTGAGAGCATGGGTAGACACAGGTTGCCCCCATTCAGGGGAATGAAGCTGCCTACCCAGACTGTCTTAGCGAACAATTTGTCTGCAGGTAGCCCCTGCAGGCTCCAAGCCATGATTTTTTTCTGGAACAAACTGTGAAGGATCCACTTGAGAATGAGAAAACTGAGAGGAGTGGGAGAAGCCTTTTGGAATGCCCTCAATGACCCGTAAACGTGAGTGTGCCTGAGACCTGGAAATCGTATTTCTAACTCAGATTCCTGTGGCTCTGTCTAGAGACTCAGACACCCAGGTGGGACCCAAGAATTTCTGGGTTTCCAAAAGCTGCTGGTGATGCTGATGAAGGGGGTTGGGGGAATGGTGCTTTTAGAAACACAGACCCGGGTAAATTGGTTTTGCTTGAAGTACTTGTTCCTGGAACAGACCAGCTAGCATTACCTCCTGAAGAGACAGCACCCTATTTTGGCTTTGTTTTCTCCTGGACAGACAGAGAGTAATGAAATGCAGAAGATGAAAATGGCACTGATTTAATTCTCTGAACAAGGTGGGGCTTAGGTAGTTTTATTTTTTTTTAAGTAAAAATTCCCCAAGAACTGTAAAAACGTCAACAGTATGAGAAAAGGATGGAGGCAGACACTGGAGGGTTGCGGTTTTTTGTTTTTTAATCTGTCACTTAGCAACAACATATGTATGGCTGACAGTTGGACTAATCTTTGAGTTGGCAACACCGAATTGTTAGGAAGTTTAAATTTGTGTTTTATCATTGTTAGCGGTGTTTTAGCAAATCGTGTAAGGTACAATATGTGCTTTCTGCTGTTTTGGAAGGGAGACATTTTAAGTCAGAAATATTTGACTATAAACATATTTTGTTCTGATCCCTATTTTCCTTCTACATAGAAGAAAAACCAAAGCTTACCTAAGCACAGTAAGAAACTCAGTTAATCACTGCTATAGGATTAGGGGGAAATGTGCTTCAAAAATAGTTTATGAAAGTTTTAATTACACACGCAATCATAAAATGTTCAGTAATTGCTGCATATTGATTCCGGTTTTTTTTTTCTTCTGGAAATGCTAAAACTATTTCAATATACACAGAATCAATAAACATAATTAAAATATGAGCTCATCAAAACAGTAATTAAATGTACTTAACAGCTTTTGTGGCTTTTCCCCATATGGTTACTGTGGGAGTGTGAATCTGGCACGCTAGATAAATGTAACAAAATAAAGTGAAAGCCTCAGAAAAGATTACTGTCGTATCATAATACAATAAAACCCAGCTCTGCAGCAACTTGCACTAAATCAAAAAGTTGACAAAAGGAGTGGCGTATGCAATTATTATACATTTTGGGGCTGTTTTCTATTTATAGAAGATTAACACTATCATGGTCTGCATGCAGAAGGAACAGTAAAATCCTCCAACGTGAAAGGAATTTGGGAACAACACCCTGAGTTCTGAATAGGACAATTCCTTTTTTAGGATCTTGCCGGCAAAGAGTTTGATCTTCAACCTGTTACCCCCTAGACTCAGTCTGACTTTCAGGGGCTGAGTCACGTGACTCCAGAGGCCCTAAACCATGTGGTTCTCAGAGTCATATTTTGGTTTCGCCCTTTCCTTAATTCATTTCAGCAGACCCTGGCAATGGAAAGGTAAATTGGCTATGGCCCTTGCCCTGCAGGGGTGTGTACAGCCCATGCTGCCTGCAAATGGGGTTGAATCAGAAGGTAAGAACATGAGCCCTGTCTGAGGTTGGTTTCCTCCAGGAGGAGATCTTGAGACAGGCTTTCACTGCAAGTAGTTTATGTGGGAGCCCATCCTTGGAAACATGACCAAGGGACAAGAAAGTCCGGGAAGGAAAGGAAGCAAATAACGTGCATCACCAAGCAGGCTACCATGGTGGGTAGCTAGAGCTCTACCCCAAAAGAGAACTCCAAGAGATGGTACAGAATATCTCTGAGTTGTTCCATGTGAACTGGGATATTTATGCTCCAATTTCTATATGCCTTTGCCAGAAGACTGCTCTGTGAGGCACTAACTCCCTGGTCCTCTGGCCTGATTCTGGCAGCAGCTGAGGGCCAACACCCCATGGAGAATCTTAAGCACTTTCAGGAGACACCATTGGCATGTATGGGGGGCGGGGCAGGGAGGTTCCCTATGGTGGAACCCACAGCTTCCATCACAGGGTCTGTGATAAGCTGAATCATGCCCTGCCAGAGATGTTCATGTTCTAATCTCTAAAACTTGTGACTGTTATATTACATGGCAAAAAAACTTTGAGGATGTGATTCCATTGAGGATCTTGAATGAAGATCTTACCCTGGATTATCTAGATAAGAAATAAGTGCAATCACAACTGTCCTTATAAGACGGAGGCAGAGGGAGATTTCAAGCAGAAGAGGAAAAGGCATTGTGACCTCGGAGGCAGAAGGTCAGGTAATGTGATCATAAGCCAAAGAACACCAGCAGCAACCATAAGTTGAAAGAGGTGAGGAATGAACTCTTCCCATGAGCCACTGAAGAGGGTGTGGTCTTGCTGACACTTTGTTTTGGCCTGAAGGTATCGATTGGGACTTCTGGCTCCAGAACCAGAAGTGAAGACATTTCTGATGTTTTAAACCACCAAGCTTGTGATAATTCATTACAACAATTACAGGAAAACAATACAGGGTTGTAGAAAGGAAAGATTCTTTCAAAGAGGAAGGATAATGGTAGATAGAGAAGAAACAAAGTCAGCAATCATGTAATCATCAATAGGTAATGGAATCTGACAGGGTTTTTTTTGTTGTTGTTTGTTTGTTTTGGAGACGGGGTTTCGCCATGTTGCCAAGGCTGGTCTTGAACTCCTGGACTCAAGCAATCTGCCTGCCTCAGCCTCTCAAAGTGCTAGTATTTACGGGCATGAGCCACTTCGCCTGGCCTCCATCTGAAACCAAGATTGATTTCAACATCATCCCAGTTTCCTGTTCTCTTTCTCTCCTAATACCCTACTTCCTGCCAAATCTCCTGCAGAATGGTTTTTTTTTCTTTTTCTTTTTTTTTTCCTTAGCAGGTTTATCTACACTTGATGGTTGGACCTAGTTCTTTCTTAAACTGAAATGTCTAAAATGCAGCTATTCTTATTCTGTATTTTCCTGTATCTTGGCCATGGAGGGTTATTCACATGAGCTGTCTTTTTCTGAATTATCTGGAGACTTTCTACCGACACCTGTGGAACATGTTCTCTACGTGTTTTCCTGCATCCCTCAGCACACCTGTTGTAGAATTCTACCCAGGTTATAAATGAGTGGGATCACTCGACTCTGAAGCCATACATGAAATTTCCCCAAACTGTTTAGAAAAATCAGACCGTACACTGTGATTCCTCCAAAGAGCCTGTAATTAGACCTGGTTTTTAAAGTTGAAAAATACCTAATCTATGAAAATTAAAGAAGATGAAGGAAGAAAAATGCATGAAAAAATAAACTCTAAAACCTCTTGATTATTTTGGACTTGGGATACAGATGGGAGTTCCTCTTCGTGCCAAAAAATCCATTGAACAACACCAGCTGTGGGGGTAAAGAAAATCTGAAAGAATCACACATTGCTGTTCGTGGAAGGAGCTGTATTAACGAAGGAGGGAAAAGTTTTGCAGATCAGTTGATTTCTCAGCGCATCATGTGGCCAGATGAAAAGCCTAAGACTACATCTGCAGGCGGATTGTACTATTATTAATATTCATGCAGAGACAATCTAGAAAGCTGTTTCTTCTGCATTTTTAGCAGTATGGTAGGTCTGGAGGAAAAACATTTCTTTTGTGTTAAGGAGTTTTTGCTGCATTACTTTAGAGCTTTATGAGGATTAATTTTAAAAGCATTGGGAGTGAAAATATTGGGCCTTATGCAAGGGTAACATTCAAAATATTATACAGTCAGCAAAACCAGGTTGACCAATCAGATGCTGTCCTGGAGCCCCTGCTGGGGTATTAACCTTTCTTCACTTACTGAATCCTGGAGAGGTCTGGGGATTTCTGGTGGCCCAGAGAGTGGGAGGGGGTGCTAGGGGACATGCAGGGGCTCCGAGGAGCAACTATGTACAGCACGGCCATACCAGTATGCACCAGCTAAGTGTGAGCCCTTACCGTACCATGTATAAAAATACCAGGCTCACCTCTTCTCAACAGGGGGAGGTAAGAGCAGGCAGTAGATAATCACTTCTTTAGTGCATGTTATTTGTGCCTACTATGTGCCAGGCATCATGCTAACTGAGCGCTAGTTATACAAGTGCTTGCCAATTGAGGAACAAGTAGGGGAAGTGTCGTTGTTATTATTTATTTGAGATGCCCGAGCACTTGTCTTCTTTGGGGCTTCTTTAGCTGCAAAGTGGTAAGAAACTTGATGCTGGCTGCCCTCAGTAGAACAGTAAAAGGGAAGGGGATTGGGTGGCTCAAATGACGGAAATGTTCAGAGGCAGTTGCTGCTGGACCCAGGGGATCGTGAGTGTGTGTGTGAGTGTGAGTGTGTGTAAGTGCCTGTGTGTGAGAGTGTGTGTGTGTAAGTGCCTGAGTGTGAGAGTGTATGTGTGTGAGTGCCTGTGTGTGTGAATGTGTGTGTGTGAGTGTGTGTGTGAGTACGTGTACGTATGTGTATGTGTGTGAGTGCATGTGTGTGTCTGAGTGTGTGCGCTTGTATCTGTTTTCCCGCTTTCCTTCTAGTGGCTGATACACCGTTTGAGTTCCTTGAAAGCAGAGCTTGGGACAAGAACTTGAGAGCAAATAGTTTATTTGGGAAGCGATCCCAAGAGGCAGAAGCAAGGGAGAGGGAAAGGGACAGGGCAGGAAGAAAAGCCACCACATGCTGGGGTAATGAGCCGACCACATGAGCAACTGGGGCTCAGCCCTGCTGGGGCATCTCTGAGGAACCACATAGAATTCAGAATTTCTACAGAACTGTCCAGAACGGAAGATGGGGAAAGCTAGGACATTTATCTACAGATCTTTGTCTCCCATTGGTGGAGGGTTGCTCCTGGGGACATTAAGTCCCTGTACTTCTGGGCTGTACCTGCTCGTGCCTGGTACAGGTGGCACACTCAACACAGGACACCCTGCAGTAGGGGTGTGAGTGTCCACTCCAGTTGTCCTCAAAGTGGGTAGGCCAAGGAGATGTGGCATGGTGCTTCAGAAACATCTGCCCAGCTGGGCTTTCCTCAGTGTTGGTGCCAGTCCCGGACTCCATGTGGCTGCCCCCATCACATCATACCAAATGTAACAGCCTTGGTGGGAACAGGAGCTTCCTGGATCCTTGGAAAAACCAGCTGAGCAAGCTCCCTTCTCTCTGGTGTTCACAGAGGTTATTTAGCATAGAATCTAAATTCTGAGCTCCTACATAATGATCTCAGAATGTCATCCTGAGGTTAAACTTAGAACCATCTCATGAACCATGTTCTGGATTTGTTTCACTCTATCTTAAATGTGGGTAAAATTCCCCAGGCCTTTACTGATTGCCCACGAGGCACCTTGAGAGTTCCATTGGTGAATTCCCTCAATCTATGAAGATAGCAAATTTGGGGCCCAAGGAATGGTGATCAGGGTTCCTATCTATAATTAGGTAACTGTAAATCAACTTGACTCTAAATCTCCAAGCTCAGCCTCTTAGTAGCCCCCTTTGCAAAATACTTGCTGTGCTACATTTGTGTTCTCTTAATATTGTATTGTAAGGTTTAAATGTCATGTTACGTTGGCACTTTAGCTATATATTGGAAAAGAATGAAGTGAAAATTGCTGAGTTTTGCCTCTCACTGAAGCTTCATTTGCTAGTCAGGGTTATCTGCCTGGCTCCAAGGCATAACATGACTCTTCCAACCTGATTTCAATTTTAAAGTTGACCTTACTCATGGTGGAGGTCCCTGTGGGGTCTCAGCCATTTCCATTAGGTTCCAGCCCAACCACTCAGCAATGCAACTCTTGTAACTTTTAGGTCCCTAGATCATGATCCCAGAGGCTATTTTCCCTAGAGTTTCTGGTGAGGTCAACTGATGTAGATGGTGTGAATTATTCTGGTCATTTTTTTTTTTCTTACGAGCACCATTTTCATCTGCAGGGGTCTGTTTTGGTCAGAATCCAGGGAGGGGTGTTGGACTTGAATGATCTTGGCAATTGTCTTCACTCTTCACTGTATTTGGTCTCTGTTGACAAAACCTGCTGATACTCTTAAGGACTTTGAGGTCAAAATAGTTGCTTTCTGCCTCTTACCTTTGTGAGCCTGATTGCGTTTGAAAAATAGATTTTCCAGATGGACTGCAGGTCACAGAGCCTCACGGTTATGGAAGGGACACTTAAGCTCTTTTACCTGCTGCCAAAAGCCAATAACAGAGCGCAGCTTTTTTCCTCCTGTGGGAGAAGGTGATGGGCTACAAGAGCCCATGCCTCTCACTCTGCATTAGGGCATTCCTGAAGACCATATGTGCAATGACGCTCCTCTTTCATTCCAAAGTCATTCAAGGTGGAGGGTACTTCCTCTAAAAACTCTTGAATTAATCTCTTGGTACCAATACCTTTTCAAATTTGTTTCTGGACTTTTATTAGCTTTCACTTCAAACGCAACAGTCTAAGGGCTATGAAAACCCACAGAGAAACTTGAGTGAACACCTACTATATCTTGGAGTGGTTCTAATTTATATCCTGTGAGGAATGGCCTGCTGAAAGTGCGTATTCATTTCCATTTCTAGGTTGGCTTTTTGGCTGATCTAATTCTTTATCACCATTTAGCTTATGAAACACCTATTGGTGCAGCCTGAGTTGACCTTCTGCATTCCTACTGACAGTTGAGACATAGATAGGCATAAATTAGAATACAGAAGTTTCCTTTTAGGATATCAGTGGCTTTTAACCCTTCAGAGGTTAAGTAAGCAACTAAAATAAATAATCTTTCTTTAACATTTTTTTCTCATGCCCTAGTGTGATATTTATTGGTGTTTTAGGTAGTGCTTTTTATACAATGTAGTATTGGTTAATGCGTTCTCCGACTATACTAGTAAAGAGAGCTGCTAACGTAGGAAACAGCTGTCATGTCCTCATGCCCTGTTGGGTTGAAGGAGGATGTCACAAGGAGAAATTTTTGACGACAATTTCATGACTTGTTTATTTATTTAAAGTGGTTAACAGCACACGCTCTGAAGCTAGACCTCCTGGTTTTGAATCCTGATGGCTTTACTTACCATGCATGTGACTTTGAGCAAGTTACTTGGCTTCTTTGTCCCTCACTTTCCTAATCTGTGACTAGGAACAGTACCTGCCCTACATAGTTGTTGGGAGAACTAAATAATATCATATCTCAAGAGCTGAGAACAGTACCTGGCACACACTCAGTGCTAGATACGTTTTTAAGCCTGCCTGTTATTTTAAAATCACTTTTAATATTATTATTGTGTGCCATATACTGTTTGAGGCTCTAAAGATACAATGGTAAGCAAGGCACAAACTTATTAATTAAACAAATATATTTCAGGACTCTAACATAGGAGCTGGATGCTGGGGACACAGTGGTGCGTCGGAGAGGATCCCTATTCCTCCCTGCAATCTAGCAGGGTAGACAGAGAATAAACAAATCAGAAAAAAATAAAATAAATGAAAATGCTAAGAAGAGGAAAGTAGGATACCAGGATAGAGAGGGAAGGGTGTGTGAATCACAGGCTTCTCTAATGCATGATGTTTAAACAGAAGGAAGTGTGGGACTCTTGTCGATATCTGGGCAAAGATTCTTCTGGATACAGCAAAAGCAAAGTACAAAGCTCTGATCCACAAGCAAACCAGGGTACATGGAGCACAGTGGTAAAGGGGAGATGGCAGAAGATGAGGGCAGGAACGTGTGGGACCAGACCGAGAACTGTTAAGTGATGATAAGGACATGGGTATTGACTCTGCATGAGGGAGCATGAGGCAGCGGCAGGAGATATTGAGTAGAGGAGCGGCTTAATCTAACTCACACTTTTAGAAGGTCCCTCTGGATACCATGAGGAGAGAAGGGGGCAGGAGTGGAAGCAGAGAGAGCAGCGAGGAGGTGAGTGCAATCATCCAGGTGGGGTGTGCTGCTAGCTTGGGCTCCGATGAGGGCTAGGTGGTGGGAGGCAGTGGCTATCCACAGGATACATCTAAAAGTGGCTCTCAGGGATTAGCTAATGTTGGATGTGGCACTCGCATTCTAGTGGGAGGTGCCGGAGACTAAACACGCACAAACAAAAATAAATAAGGTATTACAGATAGTGACAAGTGCCAAGTAGAAATGATAGGACTGTAGGATAGCGGGATCCAAGGAGACCTCTCAGAGAAGAAACCATTTGAATCAGACTTCAGTGGCAGCCAGGTGTTGTAAGCTCATTGTTGGCAAGGGAGGGAATCCCACCCGAGGATGATGGAGATAGGCAGGTACATGACACTGGGCCCTGGGCAGGTGAGATGGCATTTTATTAGTCACACATATTCACAGCCTTGGGGGGGGCACCACATGCCATCCAGGGCTGCCCGGAGCTTGCACTTGGGAACAGAGTGAATAGCCAACAGCTGTGTAGTATCAAGTGGATGGGGTGACCTGCAGAAAGATGTCACTGGTTTGTCTGAATAATTCTGCAGGTTGGCGGCAAACTGAAACCTGCTACTCAGGAATAGGCAGGAGCTACTTGGTCCCTGGATACAGAGGTTATTTGGGTGGTGGGTCTTATCTGCAGGAAAAGAGGGAAGCTTGGGATCAGGCCATGTGAGACCCTCCCAGTTTCAACAGATGTCAAAATTTGGGCCTTAAATTTAGGTTTTACCACACACCGGGTTGGGAAGGAGATGATATGGATCTGGACCAGAGGATAGCAGCACGGATGGGGAGAGGTAGGGATTCACTGGACATTTCTGAGGTGGAGGTGATAGAATTTGCTGATGAACTGAATGTGATTGGGTGTGAGATAAAAATATACATCAAAGATGTCATCTAGATTGTTTTTACTTGAACTACTTGTGAATTGTGTCATTTACCTCCTGGGCAAGTCATGGGGTGGTGAGCAGACTGCCTGGGAGTAATGAAGCGTTTATTTTGTATATGTTACGTACGAGATGCTGTTATACATGCAAGTGGAGCTACCAAGTAGCATTTAAATGTATCTAAATTTCAGGGGAAGGAAGGAGCAGAAGAAATAAATGAAGGAATTATCAGTATATAGATTGTATATAAAGCCAGTGGACTGGATGAGGTCAACTTAGGGTGTAGAGCAGAACTTCGGAATCCTTCAGCACTTAGAGATTGGACAGAAGAGAAGCCAGGGAGGGAATCAAGGGAGGTTCAGTGAGGTGGGAGGAAAGCCTGGAAAATACAATGCTTAAGAATTACAGAGAATAGAGGGTTTCAAGAAGAAAGGTGTAGTCAAATGTGTCAATAGCTTGCTCCTGAGAGGTCAAGAAATATGAGAACAGACAGGCATTGCATTTGGGAAGATGGTGGCCATTGGCATTCTTCAGAAGCAGCAGAAAGCTGGGAGTGAAAGAAGACGAAATGAGGGAGCAGAGAGCAAATTTGGACAACTCCTTGGAGGAGCTTAGCTGTAACAAGAAGAAATAATATGAAGAAATCATGTTGAGGAAGAAATCTTTGAAAATTGGCATAAGCTGATAAGAGTGATAAAAAAAGATGAAACTTGTGATGCCAAGGAGATCAGAGCCACAAATGTAGGAAAACCTTGGGTAGCTGGTACGGTATTTAACAAAGGGGACAGGCACTTCCACTGCACATTTCAAGCTGATAATATAAGTTGGAACTGCAAATAGTATTTGTGAAATTGAGGACTGTGTGGTATGTGGATAGTCCTAAAGAGAATAGGGATTCTGTAGAACCGGCCCTGAATAGAAAGATGGAGATGAATTATTCTAAATATATAGGACAGAGGAAGATGGCATGACATGCACACTATTTCTGTATAGCTGATAATTTTAAGACACAGAAAAATAAGGAAATGTTATGAGATATTATTGGAGAAAAGCTGTTCTATACTGACAATGTAAAAGAAAATTTAAAAGTACCTTCTTTGTATATGTTCACATTCTAGTTTAATCATTAACCCCATACCACCAAAAAAGGCCACGATGGTAGATGATTAGAGCAGTGCACTTCGAGTCAGATATAGGTCAGGGTTGCACTTTTCTGTGACTCAGTTTCCTCATCTGTGCAATAGAAGTACCATTACCAGCTTATAGTGGGGGCCAACTAGAAAAGGCGCTAATGTCCCATTTGTCATCCATCAGCATTTTACCTACGTTAAAGGAACCACAAGAAGGTATCACAGTTATCAAGTGCAAGTGGAGAGAATACCAGATGAGAAGAAATTTGGTGGTAACCTCCTCCAGCTACATGTAAGGTAGCAAGACGTAGTGGAGTCTGCCATTTTTATGTTTTTGTACAGGAGTTCTCATAACCTTCCTTGACTTCATCAATTTGTTATGTAAGGTTCTCCATTTCCTCAGTAAAACCTTCTGACTGATGCCCAAAGCATGTCAAGTGCTTATGGCGAAGACTGCTCTCTATCAAGCCCTGACACTTCTATTCCCACCCGTTGTGACGACCACGAGTTAGCCATGTGTCTTCCCAAACCTATTTCTGTTCGCTGGCCTAGCAACTGTTTATGAAAATATTATAATCTTATTATTTACATAAATATTATGTAAACTGATGAAAAATTTAATAATGACAAAGTGCTTCAATAAATTACTATCAAAGTATTTGTAAAGGATACATGAAAGATGAGAAGAGAGTAAAAATGTAAGAAAAATTGCTTTATCAGTATCTTAAAGGTCTCATTCTGCCTTTAAGAAACCAAAATGGAAACTTCTGGATGATGCATTATGGGTGGTTTTGAAAGAAAGACTGCTTAGAACTCAGATCAGACCCCGGCACAAAGAAAGGGCCTTGGCTCAACATCAAAAGAGTGGCACGTGAATGAACATCCATATGTTTTAAGTTAAAATTAAATCTTTAAGGTATGTATATATCACATTTTATGATTCACTGCTTTAATTAACTTTTGCAGTTGACTTGCCAAGTGCCAGTCCTAACTTCACTGGATAACAGTAAAACTGTAGTGTTTATTTTTCAGTTATTATAAATGTATACTCATTGCTTAAACAACTATAAAAAATTGTAAATGCATAAAGAGGAAAATAAAAGCTATTAATCCAGAGACAAACACCAGCAATAATTTAATATAGTTCCTTCCAGTCATTTTTATCATATACTTTTGAAAATAAAATTATACGACATTCTTTAGTTTTTGTCTCTGCTTTTAAATGTTATATTTTAAGTGTTCCTCATGTTAATATTCATCTACATTCACCATTGTATTTGTTTTGTTAAAATTTAGAATAATATTATTGGTAATTGTATTACTCCATTCTCACGCTGCTAATAAAGACATACCTGATACTGGATAATTTGTAAAGGAAAGGGGTTTAATGGACTCACAGTTCCGCATGGCTTGTGGAGGCCTCACAAAAACGGTTGAAGGCAAAGGAGGAACAAAGTCACATCTTACCTGGCAGCAGGCAAGAGAGCTTGTGCAGGGGAAACTCCCATTTATAAAACCATCAGATCTCGTGAGACTTATTCACTACCATGAAAACAGTATGGGGGAAACTGTCCCCATGATTCAATCATCTCCACCTGGCCCTGCCCTTGACACATGGAGATTATTACATTTCAAGGTGAGATTTGGGTGGGGACACAGCCAGACCATATTAGTAATAAACATGATAATCAGTTGTTGTTAACTTCAATCAATACAAAATTATACAAAGCAAAAGCAACAAATCACCCTGAAGCCAACTACCCAGAAACAGCCAGTGTAAAATTTTGAGAAACACGATCCTAGGCATCATTCTTCACAAAGATTTAGATTAAAGGATAGGTAAATATGACACATACTATTTTGTAAGAGACTTTCTGTATTGGAATTAATTTAGATTTACTGAAAAGTTGGAAAGATAGTATAGAAAGATCCCAACTACTCCTCACCTGGACTTTCCTAATATGAACATCTTATGTTACCATGGTACATTTGTCACAGTTAATTTACTATTAACTATAGATTTCATTTGGATTTTACTAGTTTTTTCACTAATGTCCTTTTCTATGTTCCACGATCCAATCCAAGATACCACATTGCATTTAGCATACTATTAAAAAAATTAGGTTGGTGCAAAAGTAATTGTGGTTGGAAACCGCAATTACTTTTGCACCAACCTAATAGATAAATTTTAATTTTAACTTTAACAGAATAAAAAGAAATTGAATAAACATAAAGAACTTCTAAACCACAGATAAACATTTCTCCATCATAAGAGAGTGAGTGTTTCCTAAATGAACACATTTTAAAATAAATATTATGAAAAACATTAAGAAGTTAGTCATTAACTTTTTTAAATTAGATGTCATTTTTGAACAATATTCATCTGCTATGAAGATAAGATTTGTTCCTTTCTATTTTTTCCTATCTCCCTCCCCACTTTCATTGGTTATATTGCTTTGTAGAATTTTTCCAGGTTTCTAATGTGCATATTCTATTCTGCAATCAAATTTTCACTTTCAATCTTAGCCTATAGTTAGTTGGCTTCATCATTTTTCACCAGTCTCTTTAACTACAACTTATCTATTCCTAATTCTATATTTGATTCGTCTCTTGGTTGGCTGGTATACTCTGTTGGAAATTCATTTCAAAAGTGGGTTAAGGATGCTATATTTTACTAATTTTTGAGAATGCTGTCTGTGATCCTTATATTTAAAAATAAATTATTTTCATATCAGATTTTAGCAAATCTTTTCTTTTTTACTTAGAAAAGAATTATAGCATGTCTGAGGTAAACCTCATATTTGCCCTTTGATGGTGGATTGCTTTTACTCCCTGACAGTTTGAAGAATTCTTTATGTATATTTTTTACATAAACCAATAATAGTCAGTTATTATCATCATCAAATATTATGTACTGTACATAATTGTATGTGCTATACTTTATTATTGTTGTCATTGATGCATAATAGTTGTCCGTGTTATGGGGTACAGTGTGATATTTCAATATATGTGTACACTGTGTAATGATCAAATCAGGGGAGTTAGCATGTCCATCACTTCCAACCTTTATCATTTCTTTGTGGTGATAACTTTTAAGATCCTCTTTTCTAGCTATCTTAAAATATATGATAGGATTATTATTAGCTATAGTCACCCTACTATGTAATAGGACTCTAGAAAATATTCCTCCTATCTAACTGTAACTTTGTACTTGTTGAACGACCTCTCCCCATTTCTCCCTCCTCTCTCCCCTCCCCAAACCTCTAGTAACTACCATTCTAGTCTCTACTTCTATGAGATCAACTTTCCTAGATTCCACATATTGTGAGATCATGTGGTATTTGTCCTTCTATGTTTGGCTTATCTCACTTAATATTATTTCCTCCAGGTTCATCCATGTTGCTGCAATGACAGAATTTTATTCTTTTTATAGTGGAATAGCATTCCACTGTGTAGATGTACCATATTTTCTTTATTCTTTCATCTGATGATGGACACTTAGGTTGATTCCATTTCTTGGCTATTGTGACTAGTGCTGCAATAAACATGAGAGTGCAGATATCTTTCCAACATATTTAAATTCTTTTGGATTTTTACCCAGTAATGGAATTGCTGGATTATATGGTAGTTATATTTTTAATTATTTGAGGAATTTTCATACTGTTTTCCAGAATAGCTGTACTAATCTATATTCCCACCAGCAGTATATAAGAGTTCCCCTTTCCCCATGTCCTCAACAGCATTTGCCATTTTTTTCATCTTTGATAATAATGATTTTAACTGGGGGGGTGGGAGGGCAGGGGTGGTTATCTCATTGTGGTCTTGATTTACATTTCTCTGTTGATTAGTGATGTTGAGCATTTTATCATATACCTGCTGTATGTGAAAAAATTTTTTTTTCCTGAGTTTACTGTTTTCACCAGAACACATTTCCACGTGGACTCACATATCAACTTTTCCCTAGAACATAGTGTACCCTTTCAACCTTCAGATCCAGTTCCTCCTTTTTTTCAAAGATATAGTTTTTCACTATTATGTCTCAAAAGAACTTCTGTTCTTTTGCAGTGTTATTTCAGGGATACCAGTTATCCTTGTGTTAGATTATCTTCATTCTCCTTCTTCTTTCTAATTGCTTTACTTTCTGCTTTTTCCTCTGCATTCACTATGATTACCTCCAGATTTTCTCCATTCCAGCAACTTAATTTTTATTTTCATCTCTTTTCTTGCTAATTTTAGTTTGTTGTAATATTGTTGTTTTAGTTCTCAATGTTTCAATAATTGCTTCAAAATTCATTTTTGTCTCATTGTGTTATTATTCTCACTTTACTACTTTCTTTTATTGACTTAATGATTTTAAGTTCTATCGCTAAAGCACTTAATCCCTTGGAATGCTTTCATCTGTTTTTTTAAGTTGTTTTCTTTCAGATGTAGTTGCTCATCTATGTTCTGTACCATAGATCTTTTATTATATAAATAAAAGAATAATCTGACTTTTACTATATAAAAGAATAATCTTTTATTATCCTTCAGCTGGCCAATGATCTCCCTCTGTCTCTATCCCTCCCCTGTCTCTCTCTCTCTGCACCCCCTAACTTTTTTTTTTTTTTGAGATGGAGTCTCGGTCTATCGCCCAGGCTTCCAGGCTGGAGTGCAATGGCATGCTCTTGGCTCATTACAACCTCTGCCTCCTGGGTTCAAGTGATTCTCCTGTCTCAGCCTCCCGAGTAACTGGGATTACAGGCGCACACCACCACGCCCGGCTAATTTTTGTATTTTTAGTAGAGATGGAGTTTCACTGTGTTGGTCAGGCTGGTCTTGAACTCCTGAACTCGTGATCTGCCCACCTCAGACTTCCAAAGTGCTGGGATTACAGGTGTGAGCCACCATGCCCAGCACATCTCTCCCTTTTCTAAAGGACCTTGGCATGGTTGTCCAGACCTTCTATTTGCCACAATATAGTGTGTATGACTCCTCCTCTATGACTTTCCCAGCTTATCTGAAGTTTGGGTGTGTGTGGGTGTGTGTGCGCGCATGCGCACATGTGCACATGTGTTTTCCTCTTAGTTTGGGGACAGAGTGCTACATGACTCTTAGCTACTCCTATCTTTTTTTCCTCTCTCTTAGCCTGACATATGGAATGGAATGTGGAGATGCAATAAGCTCTTGCAGGGGGGAACACAGCTCTGCTTTCTTCTGAAGTCCTGTTAGGTATCCCATGTTCCATCTTTAGCCTGTCTCTTAAATTGACACAGCAGAATAAAAGGCATTGGCATCCCTCCTTTGCTAACCCCCTTGTGGTATGAAGGGGATTAAATTTGCAGAGTTTCCTGAGGATCTTCCCCATGTTACCTGTTCAGTCTTCTCTCCAAATTAGAAGGCATTAATGAGACATCTCAACATTTCATTAACTCATTCTTTCTTCAGTGCTAGGTACTCAGTCTTCCCTCCAAATCAGAAGGCATTAATGAAACATCTCAGCATTTCACCCAGGCTTGACTGCAGTGGTGCAATAATAGTTCATTGCAACTTCAATCTCACAGGCTCAAACTATCCTCCTGCCTCAGCCTCCTGAGTAACTGGGACTACAGGCACATGCCATCACACCTAGCTAATTTTTAAAAAATTTTAGTAGATATGAGATCTTGCTATGTTGCCCACCTCAGCCTCCCAAGTAGCTGGAAACACAGGTGCGAGCCACCACACCTGGCTAATTTTTTAATTTTTACGTTTAGTAGAGACAGTGTCTTGCTATGTTGCCCAGGCTGGTCTCAAACTCCTGAGCTCTAGCAAGCCTTCCACCTCTGCCTCCCAGTGTTCTGGGATTACAGGCATGAGCCATTGCGCCAGGCCACTGGATTTCTAAAAGGGGAGTTACTGGGTCAAAAGGTACGGACATCTGTTTTTTAAGATTCTTGATAAAAATTGCCAATTTGCTTTCCATATTTGTTATGTTTCAAAATATTATTCAAAAAGTTCATGTCAGAATGCCCAAATTGAATTTGTTGCAATGGCTTTCAGAAGAAATGGAAACAAATCAGTCCAAGAAACAGAGAACTGTTCATCTGAATATGTAAGCTACCAAGAATGAGAATGTTTTGGCGCCAAAATGGTATGAAAGTTGCACTCAGTGAGGTCTGAAGAGATCAGTTCTGAAACCTGGTGAGAATAAGATGGGTCCTGAGGCAGTTAGGTGGTCTTCAGGATCAGTCACCAAGAAGGAAATGTGAGGTGTCACAAAGCATCCCAAGTGGACAACATGTTAACTAGGTCTATAAAAAGTGCTTCAAGATAGCACCCATCATTTTTTTAATTCTCACAAACTATCTGCTATGCTTTCTTTCTGTCTGCTGCAACAACAAAATAATTTAGTTTTACTCAGTTTTTCTCTCCCATAAAGAAAAATCAACAAAGCATTATCATGTTTCTTCAATACAACTGACCTCATCTTATTAGTAAAAAACAAAGAAGGATGTGTCATCTTATTAGAAATGACATGATGTATATACAGCCATATGTTTTCAAAGGGTTTTCTGTCAGTGTTAATCAAAACTCTTCCAAATTTATGAACCTACAGAGCAGCGTGTCAACCATATGGTAAGTATCTCCCATTCAATATTGAGAATTTGAATTAATAATAAACATTACTTAGGGAAGCTAAATGAGAAAAACATCAATGTTAAATTTAAGAAAAGTAGAAACTTGTAAAAAAAAATGTCCCCAGGCATTAATATTCTTAGCATGCTGTTTAATACCTCTATTACACTCCTCTTTGTTTTTACTGTCTACTCACTTATTGGGCATTGCAGAGGGGGCTGCAATCTATTTCATGATTGCTACAAAATTATCAAATAACCACTATGCCATATTTTCCCCTTTGCTTTGTATTATGTGGGAAAACACTGGAAAAATTTGGACTGCAAGAGAAACCAGGAAGGCTATTCAACTTACAACTTAGTGTCTAAAATCTGTCCAGTGAGACCTTCCCTAATCTTTATCCATGGCCTTCTCCCCGCAAATTAGTAATGCCTTTTGTGCCTAGCAGTCACCTCCAGCCCTTTTGTTATCTTAGGAGAAAATATCATTCCAGGATCTGTGTTATTTAACTTAGGTTGATTTCTAGCATGTGGGTTGGATGGAGAATCTGTTAGGGTCTCTCATTAGGCAAGTGAGTATTTCTTATTTGGAGGAAACATCTTTGATTCGTACACATGGATCTTAAATACAAATTTTCACAAGACTTGGGGTGGGGGGGCTGTCCTAATTGGGAACAGGCTGAATAGGAGCCAGAAATGTGCAGCTGTTGACCATAATAAGCCCAATGCGATGGGCAGGGGCTAAGAAACAAACCAAGAGCAGGAAAGAGGGGCTAATTCATCTTTACAGTACTTTCTCTGTCATTTGGAGGGTGATCTGGACGAGACAAAGATGTTGATGGTGATGATGAAGATAGTGTCTAGTTTGAGCCATTATAATACTGAAAAAATATGAAAAAATTATAGGGACTTCCAAAAAAGATGTGGCAGACACACACTAAAATGATCCCTGAACAATCCCCTCCTGTTGAGTGTGGGTGGGACCTGCAATTTCCTTCTAGCGCATAGACTTTGGCAAAGGTGAAGGCAGTTTCTAGCTGTAATTAAGGTTCTAAATCAGCTGATTTTGAGTAAATGGAAAGAGAGATTATCCTGGGTGGGACTGACTTAATCAGGTGAAAGTCTTAAAAGAGATTTTTTCCTTCTGGCCTTCAAGAAGTCAGCTGCCTTGCTGTGAGAGGACCTATAAGGGACCTGTGATCCTGTGATATAGGAAGAATTCTGTATTTGGTCTTCATTCCAGGCTCATGGCACAGAGCTTCTAAAACCCTGGTGATACCCTGAGTGATAGGAGTGTCTCTTGTTATTCATAAGAAGTCCCTTTTTATTATTCCTGGGTTCATGCTAATGAAGTGACTTAGGGTAGGCGCCCCTAGACAAACTCAGGACGGAGCTGGTCATCACCAAGACCAAGAACGTTCAGCTCCATCCACTGACCTCTAGGAAGGAGATGAGGTGCTGAAGACTGAGCTTCATAAAAACTCTTGAACAGTCAGATTTGATGAACTTCTGGGTCAGTGCCAGGAGGTGGGAGCACCCTAACACCATGGGGCTGAAGTTGCTGTGTTTGAGATCCTTCTGGAATTCACCTTATGTACCTCTTCATGTGGCTGTTCACCCTTACCCTCTAGAATAAACCAGCTAATGTAAGTAGAGTACTTTCCTGAGTTCTGTGAGCCATTCTAGCAAATTATCAAACATGAGGACAAGGTTAGGAAACCCTCTATATTTATAGCCTATCAGTCAGAAGTTCAGGACTTGTCACTGGCATCTGAAGGGACAGTCTTGTGGGCCTGAGCCCTCACTTGTGGAACCTGATGCTAACTCCAGGTAGATAGATCAGAATTGAATAGAATTGTGGGACACTTCAGTGTCCAGAGAGTTAGAGAATTAGTCAGTGTGAGGGAAAACCCCACATATTTGATGTCAGAAATGTCGGGTGAGTAAAAGCAGTTTGTAGGACTATGTGGGAAGACACTGCAGGTAGACTGTACGAGCTGAACAAAACCCCTGGGTGAGAGCCAGCGAGAAAATGAGGACCTGGTCCTACAGTAGCAAATAACTGAATTCTGCCAACAACCATGTGAGCTTGGAGAAAGACTGAGCTCCACAAAGGGAAATAACTTAGCACCTCAATTGCGTTTTTGTTTTTGTTTTCTTTGATCCTAAACACAGAACCCATCTAAGCTGTGCTAGCTTCCTAACACATAGAAACTGTGAGACAATAAATGTATGTTGTTTTAGGCTACTAAGTCTTTATAATTTGTTACATAGCAAAAGATATCAAAAACAAAGGACAACCAAAGCAATATAAAGGCTAGAGGTTTGGTTCAGCCATTTGGTAATGAATTTGGAATTACTTATTACAGAGAAACTGCAACATAATTCTTTGTTCAACTTTACTTAGAAATACAGGAAGTTTCTAGGAACATAATTATCTTCAGTTATTTTCTAAGACAACAGATGACAAAACAAAGAGATGATTTTGCTAATTTTTTTCAGAGACTCTTATCTCCAGAGAGTCTGAGCTGGTTGATTTGGGGTGGTACCTGAACATTAGTATTTTTCAAAGTTTCCCAGGAGATTCTAATGTGCAGCCTGGGGTTAACATCTATTGTGCTTCTCCCTGGGAAGAAACATGCCTTTCTCAGTCTATCGTGAATAACAGTAAAATCTTTTTTATTTTTATTTTTTGCAGGCCAAATGTCTTTAAAATGGTCTTCAGAAATGCCAGTGTCATAACTACATGAAGGGAGAGAGAAGGCCAGACTTGCCAGGATAGATCTGGAGATTTTAACCAAATAGAAGGTGTGGGTGAGAGGTGACAGGCAGAGGCGAGGGAAATTCAGATGGGACACCCAGGGGCTGTTGATTTAATCTGAAGGGCTGATATTACTCAGTCCCCTTCTTGTTAAAATTTTGATTCCAGATCAAGCCACCGTCTTCAGACCTACCTGAATCTCATTTGAGTAGTTTGGGCATTCATTTCCTCCACCTGCATATTTGGTCCAGCATGTTTTATTATTGTTGTTAATATTTCTTTCCTGTATCCTTTCTGTCCACTAGAAAAAATTACCTACGTTAGCAGCCAAAAGGCTTTCTAGCTAAGGTAGAAAACATTTCTAAAGATTAAAAAAAATCCAGAGCCATAGGGGATGGCAATTCCATGCTTGGAAATACATTTGGGAATCTTCTATGAGCCCAGAGATGGTGACAAGGAAGATCTTAAACTAATTGGGTAATATATACTGCTTTGGAGTAAGTCATTGAGACACTAAATTGGAGAACCATAAAGAACAAATAACTTCACCCTGAAGGACTGTGCAAGTCAGGATCAGCCTGGTTATGCTGCAGTAATAAACAGCCCTAACCTCCCAGCACAACACAGGGTTATTTCTACTAATGCTCCATCATCATTTGAGTATGGCCAGGGTGGTTGGAGGTTTTCCTTTACGTCATTCTCAGTCAGAGACTGGTCAGTGGAACCTCTGACAGCTAGAACTTTGCCAGTAGAAGGCCAAACCATTTATGGACTCTTAAAGCCTCCTGCCAGGAAGCTGCACACATCACTTTCACTCACGTTTTAACAGCCAAGGTAAGTCCCATGGTTCTACATAACTCAAAGGATCAGGGAAGTGCAATCCTACCCTGTACCAGGGAGGAAGAGAAGCCGATCTTTTGGGGAAATCACTAGTAACTACCATAACGATATAGTTCAGAGTCTCCCTGAGGCCATAGACTTTGGCAGGGCCACAGGTATACTACAAGAAGTCCATGAATCCACACTGGCTAAATATACTGTCTACAGACCCACAAATTACTAAACGCTGGACAAATGCAGTTCTTCTGGAAGTAGCTATAGATGTGTTTGTGCAGAATTTCAAATTATTATTGAATTCATAGTAGCTTTTAGTCTTAATGCATTTTTTCAAAAAACTTGCATTGAAATTACAACTATTATTATATTGAAGAAGGGTTTTGAAGTGAAAAAAAATTGTTCTTGTGTTCCAGAAGGTTGGGAGCCACTGGATTCATGATTTACCTGACTCAGTGCAGGGAGTCATCCAGATGTTTCTCTCCTGGGTAGTATCCTTGATCATCCAGCATCTGGGATGTATGATGATGCTGAGAAAAGTTTCATGAATATTGAAAGAGTTGGTTAAAATATACACTCCACCTATGTACCACATATTACCGCTGCTACCATATAATTACGCATGAAGGTTTCATTTATCAATTTCTCCCACACCCTCCAGAATCTATCTGAATATAAAGTTGCCTTTGAAACTGCAATGCAATAGAGGCAGTCTTTATTATGAAGAAATATGTAACTTCTTTTTCTACCTTTTAGATGAAATCAGTTGTCACTAAATAACTAATATACCCAAATCTCTGTGGCCAACTCATTAAAAATTAATTTGAATTAAGAAGTTGCTGCTTTTGGAATGTCCACCTGTAATTTATGGTTTCTGCTTATAGGGAGGGAGGAAGGGAGGAGCTTTGTTCTTAAATCTTTTGAGAGATATTCCATCGTGTTATTTGCTTTCTGCTTTTGAATCCACCCTGCATCCAGTTCCTTTCATTGGTGTTGGTTGAAAAGATGTTGAATACAACCAGCGTACCCTGAGGGGACACTCCCCCTGCACCTGTTCTTTTCTTCTGGTAAAGACTGGCCACAAAGAAACCAAGTACGAGGAGGAGAATTCTCAGCTCTGTTCCCTACTTACCATTTTGTCAGTCTCTGGAATTTTCTTACACTATTGGCTATGCCATATGATATCCTGCAGAAGTTCTTCACCCACGAGAATGTTCCCTAGGCTTGGAACTCACCATCCACCTGCAAACGGCCTGATGATTCAAAAACGGTGTTCCTCTTTTGGATGGCTATTTACAGGTTTGAGAACTCCTGCCCCGGATGTAGAAAGAGAGAGCAGTCCCATGAAATTGGCATCTTTGAATAATTTCCGCATCAGATGAAAATGAAGAATTTTCCAAATACAACTGGACATGCCACAAAGAGAAAAATTAACTGGAAAACAACTTAAGCCCTCCACTGCAGGTGTGTTGGCAAAAATTTCCATATAACTTTCACATGATTCCTGGCATGAAAGAAAATGTTTACACTGAGGTCTCTTGAAACAAGAAGAGGAATATTAAAGAATGCCCTCTAGAATTCTTTTTTTAAAAAATTAGCTCTGATTTCTAATTATAAAGGTGATCTACAAATTGTAAAAACACTTGACAAGTACAGAAAATAATAAAAAGAAAATGCTTCCCCCAAGTAATCACATTAGCCAGAGATAATAACTGTTAACATTTTGCTTATATTTTTCCAACACTTTTTTATCCATAAAAGACATATTTTATTCAGATTGTATAATGCCAAATTTTGTGTTAAAGATACAAGATATATAGCCATAGATTCAACTTTATTGAGTTTATTATCGAAATACTTTTTCTTTATTGATTTTTAATGTACTTAATCAGGCAACAACCAAGAGTGGCAATATTAAAAACACCCAATCCAAAAATTAGTTGATAATTGTTTATTGTATTTTAATAGGTTTTGTTGTCTATATTTTAATGTTTAATCTTTTAATGTACATGACTGTGGTACCTTTATTGTATATTTTAGCTCTAAAAAATCTTGAAGGTGTTTTACAAACTACAAAGCCTTTACAAACTATTTTTCTTGTCTGTCTAGCAAAGGGAGCTTATTTGGAGAAGAAAATGGAACACAGAAGCTGTAGTAAGGATTGTTACTTTTGCCAACATAGAATGACCTCCATTTCCTCATTTAATTTTTTGGATTTAAATTGTCCTTTGAGACTAATATTTTATCCTTGCTTTATTTGATTTGATATTTGCTCTTTACATTTTTGTTTCTACCTTTCTTTTTACATATGCTGTAGTTTTTTGGGGGCGTGGTGCTGTATGTCTTGTAAAAGGCGAGAGTTGGGTTTCGTTTTTTAACCCAATCAGAGGCTTTATCTTTCACAAGGGTGTTAAACACTTTCACTTTTACTGATTGGAGCTGCACAATACACCTCCATCATTCTGTTTATACTTGTTTTCTCTTCCATGAAGTTTCTTTTTGCTCTGATTTTTCCTATGTGTACTGTTTTCATTGATATTTTCTCCTCTAGGACAGGGATTCTTAATCTTAGTTCTCAGAGACTCCGAATAGCAGGGCTTTCTAAGGATTCCCTGAAATTGTACAGTCCTCTGTGTGTGTGTTTGTGTGTGTGTGTGTGTGTGTGTACTCACCTGTGCACGTATACATGTCTGTATGAGCTTTGGACAAAAAGATCCACACCTCTCATTACATTCTACTCTCCTCAAATCTCCAATACATCCTCCACTGTCTTCACTTTTACCTGTTTAGAAAATAGAAGCAAGCACAAGAGATTGACCCCACCCTCCCCGTCTCATCTCCCAACCTGTTTTTGTGCCCACGGGCCTGAACTTTGTGGAAATGGAACCAGCCTCTCCTTGGAGGTCCTTGGTCCAGTGAGAGTGGGAAGGTGGAGGATGTAGAAGGGGCGCTGAGGATGGCTGACTGTGAGTTCCGGGGGTGAAATAGAGTTCCGGGGCTGAAGAGGGGAGGGAGGGGGATGGTGTCAGCCAGAGCAGGTACGGGACCACTAGGCAGATGCATGAGGGAGAGTTGGGCTCCAGTGACAGCTCCCTTTTGCTTCCTGCCAGTGCAAGTGTGGAGGCCAAGGGAGGGGTGATCATCAAAGAAGTGTTTTTCTGAAATTAAAAAGTACAGCCCCCACAGTGCTACCATCTTAACAGGCTAATTTCTTGTTTTGGTAAAACCTTTCACAGATACACATTTTGCATGTTCCAGGATGGTATTCATATTGTTCTAACAGATTGAACTTATTTGACATACCACTGAAGGACTCTTCCCACACTTCCACGGGGTTTTCAAAATTCTCATCAAAATGGCTCTATGAGACTCCCTCCTATTTGATGGGCCATGCTGATTGCCTGAGCCATCCCCCCAGATGCTGGACACTTAGCTGGCCTTAACATGTTTGGCATTATGTGATGGCACTGCCCGAACCCCACTGAGCACACAGCTGCTCTACAGACATCAGGGGCTGGCCTGGTGGGAACCACACCATGGCTCTGCTGCTGCCCTTCTAGTGCCAGCTTTGCTCCAGGACTTGGCCTGGATCCCCTGCCACCCTTTCACTAGCAGCATGGACATGCAGAGCATCCTGCCTCAGTTTTCTGGGCTGAAGGAGGCCAGGGCCAGGCTTGAGCTCTGTCTGCAGTGGAGATGGGAGTGGCATGGGGTGGAGGCTGAAGTGTTTGGCTCCTGCTTAGGGAGGCAGGGCCCACAGAGCTTAGAATTTCCCAAACACAGCAAGAATGCAGCCACAGTGCCAGGCAGGAAGGGATATGGCAAATGTTGAGTGGAGGCTATATAGGCACGGGATACAGCTAGAAAAAAAGGTGCACACAGCGTAGGTATGAGCTGGTTGACTCTGGGGCTAGGACATTTGAAAAATGTAAAAAGCTACCTTAATAGTTGGGAAATGGTATCTCAAGATATTTAATCATTAGAGAAGAAAACAATTCTTCCTCTTTTCTTTTTCTTGAGTTTCATTTGGCCTCTTGGGAATCCATTCATTCCTCATCTTGGAATCCCCAGTGCCTAGCAGAGTGCCTGACACATACTAGATGCTTGACAAATATTTGTTGTATGGATCGAATGACATTCAAAGAGACATTGATGTAGCTGGCAGAGCCTGTCCCCGCTGAGTTCCAGAGCTGCGTGCCACTGCTTGCTGGGCATGGGCTCCCCACTCCCCACAATGATCCTCAAATGAAACTCAACATGAACAAATTCAAAATCATCATCTCCCCATCTCTGCCCCAGTCTCCTAGTACCTAGTCCTCAAATGCCTGGATGATTGTCTTAGCCTCCTACTAGGCCATCTGCTCCCAGCCTCTTCCTACTCCACCATCCTTTCCTCTTTTAAGCCACCTTTCTTACATGCTGTTCTGATCATGTTACATTTCTGTTCTAATGTCTTTCCTGGTTCTCTATCATCTGCAGGAAGGAGCTCTAAATCCATAGTTTTTCTTAAAGGGTCTTTCAAAATCCACATTTATTACCCCTATAGTTCCTTATCAAATCACTACCCTGATGTCCCACCCCCAATCCTTGCACCATGCACCCTACAATCCAGCCACATGAAAAGCTCAACGATGCCTGAGAACCCAAACCCGCCATGCCTTTTTTGCATTGCTTATGTCATTTTGTCCACGTGGAATAGTTCCACTTGCCTCGCCCAAGTTATTGACTTTTACTAAATCTGTGAGATAGAAATTAAACACTCCTTCTCTGAACTTTTTCTCCTTTCTTCTCCTTTATTCCATCCCAGTTTCAACCCCACAGAATCAACTCATCCGAATCCCCTTAGCCCTTATATCTAGCACATATGTGGATATTCTCTGTGTGTGTGTGTCTGTCTCAGAATTCCTTGAGGGCTAGATGGATAAATAATTCATTTTTTCATTACTAGATCCTTGTTCAGTATCTAGAACACAGTCGGCACTGTGTTTTGTGTGATTTTGTAGAATTGAATGCCATGTCTTAGGTAACAATTTTACCTGTGGCAATACTCACGGGTTTTTCATCACCAATGTCTGTGTTCTCTTCCTCCATATACCCCAGATTAAGCTAAAAAGAAAATGCAAAGTCAAATGTTTCCCACACATTAGGCCCAGCATTCCTCTTTAACAAAGAAGAAAACTCTTCTGATTCTCTTTTTGAATGGCACATGACCTCTCAGAACAGAAAAAAAAATAAAAATAAAAAAAGATTCCATTGTGTGGCAAAAGTCAGAAAGGCTTCACGCTGTCTGAATGCCAACCAGACAATCTGTGTTCCCAATGAGACCTACGATCCCCAGGCACAGGACGATGTTGGTTTGACCTCAGCAGAAATCAGATCTGCTCTACATGGTGATGATGATAGCAAACATATGGAATTGATTAAATGAATAAATAACCTTACTTAGTTTTGCATAAGAATATGTGGTACCCAGGTCAAAGATAATCCCTAATTTTTCTATGCATAATAGATTCCAAAGTGTAAACATCACCAGTAGCCTGAACCAAACTAGATGCTTTAAGTCAACAGTCAGAGGTGTGATTGTAAACTCGGAAATATTGACAATGTTTGTGAATATCACTTCTCTAAATTAGGTGACAGGTCTACAGCTGATGTGGGTGCCTAATTTATCTGACATCTCAGTGTCGGGTCCTGGTCAGCCTCAGAAATTTGATCACAGCCTCTTCCTACATCTCAACTGTAGATAATTTTTCTAGATGTTGTCTGCTGTCTTTTAATTTATAAATGTAGTGCAATGTCAAATAATCCATCAGAATCTAGTCATTCTCTGCCAAAATTCCTTTGGTCATGTCTCTCCTTTGAAGCCAGGGGCATTGAACAAAATTTGTTAAGGTCTCAAGGTGATTTCTGTCGATGGAAATTTTACTTCACTCTTTCATTTCACAAGATTTTAGGAGACATTTACTCAGTGATCACTGGTTTTGTTATCTGTATGCATTCCCTCTGTCTGAATCTGGCTGGCTAGGGTGCCAGGACCCAGAACCAGGGTAGCTTGGGCATGCAAGGTTGGGAAGGTCTGAGTAGCAGGTCACAGGAGGAAGTCCAGGAGGGTATGATGTCAGAAAATGGACCAACGGCCACTAAACGAGATCAACATTACGAGGACTGGTGGTGAAATTCAGCAAGACTTCCTGTGGCTGGGTGAATTGCATCCCTCCATGATATGGTCTGGCTGTGTCCCCACCCAAATCTCATCTGAAATTGTAGCTCCCATAATTCCCACTTGTTGTGGGAGGGACCTGGTGGGAGACAATTGAATCATTGGGGCAGTCTCCCCCATATTGTTCTCATGGTAGTGAATATTTCTCATAAGAGCTGATGGTTTCATAAGGGGAAATCTCTTTCGCTTGGTTCTCATTTTCTCTCTTCTCTGCCGCCATGTAAGACATGCCTTTCGCCTTCCACCATGCTTGTGAGGCCTCCCCAGCCACATGGAGCTGTGACTCCATTAAACCTCTTTTTCTTTATAAATTACCCAGTCTCAGGTTATGTCTTTATCCACAGCATGAAGATGGACTAATACACCCCAAAAGACATGTTCAGTCCTAACCCCTATCCCTGTGAATGTGACCTTATTTGAAAATAGGTTTTTGCTGATGTAATTAAATGAAGGATCTCAAGAGGAGATCATCCTGGATTTGGGTGGTCCCTGCATCCTTGATGGGTGCCGTTGAGAGAAAGGAGATGAAAAACTGAGGCAGAGACACAGACGGGAAGGCCGCATGGAGACGGAAAAAGAGATTGTAGTGCTGTGTCTACAAGCCAAGGAGCACCCAGGGTTGCCAGCAACAGCCAGAAAGTAGACTAGACGTGTGCAAGAGTCCCCCACAGAGGTTTCAGGGGGAACAACCCTGTGGACGCCTTGATTTCACACCTCCAGGCTCCACACCTGCAAGAGAATAAAGTCACCAAGTTTTGGTAATTTGTTAGGGCGGCCCTAAGAAATGAATACCCTCTTCCATGTACATACATACTTCCCACACACCAGCATGCACAGAAATTCACGAGGGCAGGGCCTGAGTCTTGTTTACTCCATGGTCTCTAGTCCTACAGCAGTGCCTGGCATTTAGTAGGTGCTCAATCAGTATTTGCGGAATGAATGAATGAAATCTGTTCTGCCTGCTTCCCACTAAAACAGATTGAAATGTTAGAGGTGAAGAATGATAGGGCTTTTCCTACAGATTCTAAAAATATACTTGCTTAGGACTGATCGTTTTTGAATATAAGAATCAGTGTTTAGAGAAGATTAGGTAAGGTTTTATCATCTTTAATTATGAAAACATATAAATAATTTAAAAAATTATTCTATTGTATTTTAGCTCAGGTACAATGTTGGAGGTGAATAAGATAGGTTTATGACTTGGCTAGAATAAGACATTCATTCATTCATTTTTTTTTTCCATTTAATCAGAAAATACAGCTGACCTTTGAAAAACATAGATTTGAACTGCACAAGTCCACATAAGTGGATTTTCTTCTACCTCTGCCACTCCAGAGACAGCAAGACCAACCCCTCCTCTTCTTCCTCCTCCTCAGCCTACTCAATGAGAAGACAATGAAGATGAGGACTTTTATGATAATCTGCTTCCACTTAATGAATAGTAAATATATTTTCTCTTCCTTAATAATTTTCATAATAACATAACATTTTCTTTTCTCTAGCTCACTTTATTGTAAGAATACAGTATATAAAACATGTAACATACAAAATATGTGTTAATCAACTGTCTATGTTATTGTTAAGGCTTTTGGCCAACAGTGGGCTATTAGTAGAGAAGTTTTGGGGGAGTCAAAAGTTACATGCAAATTTCTGACTGCACCTGGTGGGAGGAGAGGGCAGTGCCCCTAACCCTGTGTTGTTCAAGGGTCAACAGTATTTCAAATATTCCTTAAGCACTATAGAAGTGGTGAGCACTTTGCTCAGGGCATAGATCCGAGGCACAAAGAGTCAGAGACTTGTGGACCCTAACCAGAAGAGGAAACAGTTCCTCGAATTGCTGTGCTGGTTTATCGCTGCAAACATAGTAAGAGCACAAAAGGGGAAGACAGTGTGCTCTGGTCACAGGTAATGACTTAGTGTATGTTCCTGCAACCCATCTGTAAAGTCAATGGGGGCAGGGACCATTTCTCTTCTTGCTTCCTTCTATTTTCCTAGAGCTTAGCTCAGTTCATAATGCAGATATATTTTATTAAATAAGTAAATAAAGGTTATTGTTCTATCCTCTAGAATCCCAGGTACAGAACTTTTCTTCCTCTTCTAATCGACTTTGTTGTTGTTGTTGTTTTGAAACAGAGTCTCACTCTGTTGCCCGGATTGAAGCGCAGTGGCATGATCTCAGCTCACTGCAACCTCTGTCTCTCAGGTTGAAGCACTTCTCCTGTCTCAGCCTCCCAAGTAGCTGGGACTACACACATGTGCCACTGCACCTGGCTAATTTTTGTATTTTTAGTAGAGACAGGGTTTCACCATGTTGACCAGGCTGATCTTGAACTCCTGACCTCAGGTGATCTGCCCACCTCGGCCTCCCAAAGTGTTGGGATTACAGGCATGAGCCACTGCACCCGGCCCTAATTGACTTTCATCACGGGGAGAAAAATGCATCCTTTTACCAGGATCAGAGATGCTGAATAAGCCAGCATCCCACGCAGCCAAAAATCAGTAAGAAGCCAAAAAAAAAAAAAAAAAAAGGCTGTTCTCAAGGACACAGCTTAGAGGTGAGGACAGTAGGAAGAGTAACAGGGTCTGGCTTCTTCACAGTGTAAGGAAACTTCATCTGGGGGAACCATCAGCATCCTGCCTGACCATCTGCTGCGGCAGCCTCAGGCACCTGTTGAAACATGTGCTTACACAGAACCCATGTCTACAGGAACAACCACTGGGGGCTGGATGGTGTTTGCCAGTCAAAATAAAAGAATCATCAAGGCAAGGTTTTGATTAGCCACTGTTTAAAACATCTTGATTTTCTTTTGGCTTTGGCGATATTAGTCAGAAAGTTTATGTGAATAATTCTCAATCTTTTGATGCCCTCATATAGTACCTGTTGGGTGTAGGGTATAGTGCTCAGCCTAAAATAGCAGCTGAGATTTCTGTCCTCAAGTTAGCCTACAACTGGGTAGGGGACAAGGCACTAGGGGACATTCACATCTCTTCTAACAGTACTCTCTCTCTCTTTTTCTCCTGTAAAGTGACACCTCCCCCCCACCCCACCCCTTAGTCCCTGTGCTTCTGAAGGATTTGACTCCACTCTCTGTTTGTGATTGGAACATGTGGCACAAATCAAGCCAATCAGCTCATCACATTGTCCTCTCCACGGTCAATGAGATTTTGGCTGGGAATGTGGCACCAAAATCTCCCTGTCTCCTATTGAATGGGAAGATGGAAGGATAGAATCTCGGGAGCTACCAGCAGCCACCTTATGCCTAGGAGGGACCACAGAATTATTTCAACATCAAAGATATGGAACTGAGAAATGGAAAGGAAAACTGGGTCTCAGGCACAGCATTTGAAGCCTGGATCAAGCCAACAACCATCCTGAACTCTGTTCAGTTACAAGAACCAACAATTTTCCTCCCTCCCTCCCTCTGTCCCTCCTTTCTTTCCTTCCTTCCTTCCTCCCTTCCTTTTTTTTTCTTTTTTTTTTTTTTGTTTAACCCAGTTTGGTTCGCACTTTTTGTCATTTGCAACTGAAAGAATCTTAACTGACACAGAGTCACTATAAAAAGGATGTTGGCAAGAAGTGCCTGAGGTCAAGAGAGTAGCCAGGATGGGCTATAGCTAGAATAACAGAAGAGGCAGAAAAAGAACATCCTGGGCTCAGCCAGCTGTGCTCATGAGTAGAACAGTGTGACTGAAGGACAGCTCAGAGGGCAGAGGTGGGAAACGATTAAGGCTGATGCCAATTCAGTGAGTGGCTGATGCCAGTTCGTTGAATGGCTGAATAATGAGTTTGGAATTTAACCTGTGGACCTTGAGGAGCACTTGGATCTTTTGTGCTGAGAAATGACCTGATGAGGAGGAAATGTTTCCTTAAGGATCATCAATTTTGTCAATCAGCTCTTCAGGCCAGGCTGGCTTGAAAGGCAAGTGAATGCTTTGTTTGCTTAACCATCTTTTTTAGAGGCTTTTAGCACATCAGAGAATGCTTTAAATTGTACTGGTTCCCTTTGGTGACAGAAGAGCAAACACAGCAAGGAACCCTGACCTTGCTCACTGAGGACAAAGAGCCAGGTGAATACACCATTAGCCCCCAAAGAAGATGGCCTGCAGCCTCTTAATAACCATCTAGGCTGCTTTGAAATTTTTCAGGTCTAACAACCAACCACTAGGCTGACTGTGTGTGAATCTTAGTCTTGAAAGTGCATCTAGGACAAAGGGACATCAACCAAGGAAATGACCCAGATGGTAGCATCTTTAGTCTAATAAGTTAAAGATTCCTTAAATAAGAGCTTCTCAATGCCTCTTTCCCAGAAGAACATAGAGGGTATGTTTTGAGTGCTTGTGGCTCAAACACACCTGATTAAAACCAGACCTACAACTTGTCTTTAGAACAGTCCTTAGTGAGTTGACTATCTCTACATAGTCCTGCTTATAAACTGGGGGCAGAAGTAGAAAAATCAAAGAGAATGTTTTAATTCCCTTTTAGAAGATCTGTAGACTCTCTGACTCCACCATTGGGGTAATTATCTTTCAACAGCAATTAATTTCAAAGTTATAAAACATATGAATAAACCGTTCTTTTTTCTGTGTAGTTATCGTTTTAATATACCATTACAAATAGTGAGAAAAAGGCCTGCTTGAAGATAAAATTCCAAAGAGGAGGAAGTTATTTCAGAGGGACTGTCTAAAATTTTGTAGGGTTTTAAGGATAACATGAGACTCACAGTGGTATCATGTGAAAAAATGCCAGAACATCTGTTATGTTAAGTATAACAGCAACAAAACCAAAATAAATCTCTAGTGAAGAAAAACCTCGTAATAGATTATTGTGGGGCTTCTGCCTTATTCAAAGGGAAACTGTCAAAAGCATTGCAGTGGGAATATGATGGGGAAAAAGTAATAATATGATAATAATAATTGATGCCAACTTTTAGGGTCTGCTAGCTCAGGTCTCTCATGCTTGGCATATTTGGGCAAGGAGTCCTCAGTTACCCCAGCCAGCTCCCAAGGAAACCCACTGTCAGTCACATACAACTTTGTTCTTTTGTGTTTTCTTCATTGTTTTCAATATAAGCATTTTTTTATATTAATAAGAAAAGCGTGATCTGATTGGTGACCCCCCCAAAAAAAAACACACACGTTGTCAAGTCAGTTTCCCTTCATTCATTTTAATGCGTAGCCATGCTATTTGAGATGAAAAGACTTTAATCTGGCTAGATATTAAGAAATAAACAGATGAAATGCTAAAATCTTAGCAAATGTGTAAAATCCAGATTGGCTCAATTTGATTTATAAGGAAGTTTTTGAATAATTTTCAAAATGCAGCGAATACAATAAAACTTTCATATCCTCAGGAAATAAAATGCCCTTGTTCTGGCTGAACCTGAGAAATCTTAGCAGCATTGCAACGCATTTAGAATTTTGTGCAAACTTAGAACACTGTACTGTGGAGGGTATAAATCAGTCTAAAGAGTAACAAAGTGATACATTCCTTACATCTTTTTTTTTTAATTTATTTTATTTTTTTAGAGTCGCGCTCTGTCACCCAGGGTGGAGTGCAGTGTCAGGATCTCGGCTCACTGCAAGCTCCGCCTCCCGAGTTCACGCCATTCTCCTGCCTCAACCTCCCGAGTAGCTGGGACTACAGGCGCCCACCACCACACCTGGCTAATTTTTTTGTGTGTATTTTTCCTAGAGACGGGGTTTCACCGTGTTAGCCAGGATGGTCTCGATCTCCTGACCTCGTGATCTGCCCACCTCGGCCTCCCAAAGTGCTGGGATTACACCTTACATCTTAAAACACAAAAACCTCTTTAAATAATTGGTTACTGAGCATGGGGCATCTCTAAGTCAAATGTGAGGATGTGATGTTGTGCCACTTTTAATGTATAGATAGTATGTCCCTTTTGGAACAGAGTAGCTGCTATCTCAAAAATTTAGTAAATCTACATAAGACAAGGATACGTAAAAGATCTCCAAAGAAATTTGTCACACATTATGAAAAGGAGGAGTCATAATGGGTTCTGTGCTTTTGATCTAGAATATTCTAGCCATCTAACCCCGGCTGCTCTCTCCAAACTCATCTCGGTTCACCGGTGCCCTGGCTCCCTGGCTCCCAAACCTTCAAGACACACTGACTTTCTATTGGTTTCTTTTATGTGTCAAGTTTTCCTGCTACTCTCTCTGTCTGAATGTTCCTTCCCACTCTTCATGACTGGCTTTTTCAAGACCTATGTTGTGTATGTCTTCTGGACATTTCTCCCCACTTCTTTTGATAACAAAAATACAAATCTTCATTGAGAGGACGAGCTTGCAACCCTCAGACTCTGAGGTTGTAGAGGAAGAGGCCAAATCCTTTCCCGGAAGCCGAAGCCACATGACTTAGCTACTGCCACAGTGATTGGTTCAAAGATTGACATGTGACTTATGACAGGCCAATCAGGACCAGCCCCTGAAGTCACTCTGGAACCAATGAGAAAGAGGCACTCCTTTACTTCCCTCCCTCCCTTCTTTCCTTTTTCTCTCCGTCTCCCTCTCTCGGTCTTCCTGTGTGTCTTTCTCAATTTCACCCTCTCTCCCTCTCCCTCCCTTCCTTTCTTTCTTTCCTTTAACTGGTTTGAATTTACTTTTTGTCACTTGCAAACTAAATATTATGGACTGATGAGCTTCCTCAAAGGGGACACTTCTGAGTACAATATCTAAAGCAATTGCCTGTCCCCTTCTCATTATTTTCTTAGCGGGCTGAGTTTTTAAAATAGCTCTAACCACAATTTGAAATTACGTTGTGGTTTACATTTTTTTGTCTGTCTCTCCCTGTAGGATGTAAGCTGCATGGGGTCTCAAATACCAGACCAAGGAGGACATTTTATTCTATAGGCACTAAGATGCCACTGAAGGACTATGCACAAGGTAATAATCGAATCTGAGCTTGGCTTAGAAAAAAAATACACAAGTGATAAAAATATTAACAGCAAGACATGGTTGGATAGTAAGAGAAGTGTGTGTCTTAGAAGTCTGTATCTGCTGCTTCTATCATGGAAGATACTTATTAACTTAAGAACCAATGTTTCATCACAGGGGTAGTTCATAAACATGCTAGCTGAGCCTTGAACTCCAGACCATCTGCTGGAACACAGAGCAAAGGACCATGGTGAATGGTTTCAGTAGTAGTAGATTATACTTCATAGTCTAGCAGATGAGCTGGAAATTGATGTGTAAGTGGCTCCCTAATAATTCCCTGATGGTCTTGCTGAGTTGCAGGCTTTAGTTAGTTTGTTTGTTTTGAGACCGAGTCTCACTCACTCTGTTGCCTAGGCTGAAGTGCAGTGGCACAGTCTTGGCACACTGCAGCCTCCACCTCCTGCGTTCAAGCGATTCTCTGCCTCAACCTCCTCAGTAGCTGGGATTACAGGCGTGTGTTACCACACCCAGCTAATATTTGTATTTTTAGTAAAGACGGGGTTTCGCCATGTTGGCCAGGCTGGTCTTGAACTCCTCACCTCAAGTGATCCACCCGCGTTGGTCTCCCAGAGTGCTGGGATTACAAGCGTGAACCACTGTGCCTGGCCTATTTAGTTCTGTATTTAGTTAGGCAACTCACTGAGTGAGTCAAGAGATACGGAGGATAGCATGGAAATGGCCATGAGTTTTCCATGCTGTCAGCTTGGGAACTTTTAAGGGAGAGGTGAGATTTCAGAAACCATTTAAATGATATGAGTATTGGAGCTCTTACAGGTGCTGAGGAGGCTGAGAAATTCTAGGCCTTCAGTGCTATGTTAGAATGGGGATGGGACATTCACTTGACATTCCCCTCCCCTCTTCCTATCAGCACCACTTGGGGTGGATGGATGAACTGAATTATCTCACCTCTGTTCTGCGTGAGATACTTGCTCAGTGTTCTAAAAGCTTAGTACACATCAGAATAACTTGGGGCCAGGGCCAGGTTCTCTTAGGAGGGTCCCCTGCTTGGTTTAATCCCCTGCTGTGGCTGTCTTGAAATTCTTAATAACTTTTTACAAGGAGCTTCAAATTTTTATTTCACTGGCCTCTACAAATTACATAGTTGGTCCTGCCTGGGGGAGTTTGTAAGTGCAGATTCCCAGGCTCTACCCCAGAGCATGTGATTCAGAAGGTCTTACATGGATTTCAGAATTGTCATTTCTAGACACAGTCTAGGCAATTCCTTTACTGACCACCCTTTGAGAAATATTTTCACTAATGCTAAGGTATACATTCATTTAGTATACAACGGGGAGTTTAAAGACATTTTCCTAAGAAAAGCCGAAGTCTGAGAGTGTAGAGAGGGCAGGCACCAGCATTTCCAATAAACAGGAGAAATCTTTTTCCTGTTTTCCCTGGACACAACTTCTTTCTGCCTCAGCTCTATCATTTCTCTAATGATCACTCTTAGAAATCCTTGGGTCCCTGGCCTTTTAAAAGTCCTTCCAGAGAAACTCAGAAATGCCAGGGTAATTTTCCTCTGTTATCCAAAAGAAGAAGGGGTAAAGAGTGCCTGAATTTACGAATGAGTGTCACGAAAACCAACAGAGATGTTTAATGTGAAGGATTAGTTTTTTCTAGTCCTTTCCCTAGCAGACATCACCAATCATGGCCCCAGACATCACTAATCCATCATGACATTCATCTCCTCTGAGTCCAAGTATGGCCCCAGATCCCCTCTCATTCCAAGCAGCCAGCACCAATGAACTAGATTTCACAATGTGAGTGAAAACTATTTCCCAGGTATATCAACTGGGACAGGGACTGGGGAGCTGAGGTAAAGCAAGCGTAAGAGAGTTACTTTCTTCTAGATAAAGTAGAACCATTAAAAGGGTCACCCCTTTTAAGGATAACTATACTTACCAGCTTGCCTGTGTTGAAAATAAACAGAAACCCAACACTTTCAGGGGAATGATATGATCACTGTCAGCTCCTTCCCTTGGGGTAGTTAGAACTCTGCGGCACTAGAAGTAACTTGATGACTTTTGATAGGGAAAGTACTGGGTAACATTTATTAACATATTTACCAATGGTATGGGGGACCTTTGTGAGCTGAGGGGGGCTTCTCCCTTTAGCTAAATTCATTAACTACTGTGGTTTCAAAGAAAATCAGGGAATTTGCATCCTTAAGCAGGAGGTAGCTACTACATTACCTCTGAGATCAGGATCTCATTAAGATACAATAGCACATCTTGAAAATTGTCTCACCGAATTGACATTTCTCTGAACTCAGCTTTTGGCTCAAAAATGTCACACATACTAAAACTCACTTGAAAGTATATTAAATTCCAAGACACTGCTGTCGGTTAGAGAGGTGGGTGCCTACGAGCCAGCTGATTCTGGGATCCAGAGCTCTGGTTCCAACCACAGCATTATTGAGCACTTCATCAGGGCACAAATAATTTCTCTCAAACACTAGCTGATCAGATAACTTTCTTAGAACATGTTGGGAAGTGGGGGGTGGGCAGGGCTGGCAGTAAATCCAGCCTTGCCAGAGGCATGTACCACACTTTATGGTGTTAGTGTTTGAAATGGAAAAACAAATCCCCTGAACAGGCAAACAACAAAAGCCCCCTTGTCACTTTCTATAATGTTGTAAACATTGCATTAGGACATTGCATTAGGATGTGTTTTCTGTTAAGAGCAAAGCTGGAGGGGGGATTACAAAGACACTGATCAACCGTTTAGTAAATTTCAAGCAGGAAGTGGCTCAAGCTGTGAAATCCATCACGTTTGTCTTTCAAAGAAAGAGAGACATTTTCCCCAGTCAGCCACACCAAAAACCTGTCAGATGTGTGTACACACACACACACACAAATATATATAGAAGAAGGCATGGAAGGAAACACAGTTCCTTCTGCCACACAAACACACAAATATTAAAGTGATCATCTTGTGGGTGGGGACCTGGAGTAGGAATGATGCCTGAAGAAGACTTTGGTCATTTTCATACTTCTGTTTTTCTCAAGGAAAACGGACACGTTGTGAGTCATGACATTAAAAATGTAAAAATATTCTCTATGATCTTCAGATGGACATGTTAGATCTAAACCTACCCTTTTTGTGGCATCATCCTGGGTTTTACAGGAAATGGAAAAGATATTGCATCTACAAATTACATCACATGACAAAGAGAGGAGTGAGTGGCAGGAAGTCAGGCTGGCTGGGTGTAGTGAAGGCAGTTTGAAAACCAGGCAGAGAGTTGAACTCCTCTCTCTTAAGCTGTGTGGTTCCTGTGGAGAAGGAGAGAGGAGTAGCTGGCAAAGGTGGTATATGAGACTGATCATTCTACAAGCAGCTGTGGGCTGTGGCTGGGATCAGAAAGTCCACATAGAGAGTCCTGGCAGGACTTGATGAGAGCCTGTGTCAAGCAGCAGGATAGAGGAGAGAGGAGAATGGATGGATGTGAGAGATATGTCCAGGTAGTTGTCTGGGTAAGACTCAAAGCTGACACCCTGGTTGTGAGTCTAAGAGACATGGAGACGGAGCAATGCCATCTAATCCAACCATGTGGGAAAGGGGAGCCTCTGGGAGTTTAGTAGGAAGGAAAGCCAGTGAGGAAACCAAACAGGAGCATTTAGGAAGCCCTTGGAAGAGTTATGGGTCTCACAGGCAGAAGTCTTGGAATGAGTGATTTGGGGAGGTTTATCAGCAGTTCCATTCTACAGAGAGATCATGGAGAAAAGACAGAGACTTTTGTCTCCAAATACCAAGATCTAAACTCATGCTAGTAAGTCCCTGCTGCAGTAGCTAAGTAGTAGAAATGTTGACTTAATTTGTTGATATGCCAATTCCCCAAAGCTTAATGGGTCATTTCTTCAAAACTAAGATAGGACTAGCCTTCTCAAAAGTCTACTAAAGCAGTGCTTCAGTCTATGGCAAGAGTAAGCTGACAGTTGGCTGAAGATGGGTGGGAATATATTTGTGTGTATAAATACACACACATACATATACATATATTTTTAAATCAACACTGTATAGGTTAATCAAATACAGCTATAAAAATTCCCCATATTTTCTTCCCTCTGAAGTAATAATATAGCACATTTTATAGCATTAATCTTCAGGATTACTCAAACTTCATTAGATGCCATTTCCAGTTAGGAAGGGGAAGGAGGGTAAAAGCCAGACACATGACATTTCTGCTTGCTCAGTGAACAATTGAGATATCCGAGGTCTTATTCATATATTTTACTCTCATGAAATCAATTGAGCTCATTGCTTAAACTATCAGGTCTGTAGGTTATGTCTGTATTTAAGAGACTTAAATATTTATCAGTATTTTTATTGATTCATCTGAAAAATTGACTTGTACAGCTGGATATCCTTGGGGGACAGAGTCCTGCCCTCCCCAAATGAACTAGGAATATTCCCCCATTTCCTCCTTTGCCCCCTCTCTACCTTAACCCTTACCAAGAAGTACATGTTTCTGAAGAAAAAGCCTCAAGGATGTCAAATATGATATTATATTATCTCTGATGAGAAACATAAGGTGGGGGGAGTGGCACAGTGGCTCACGCCTGTAATCTCAGCATTTTGGGAGGCCCAGGCAGAAGGGTCGCTTGAACCCAGGAGTTCGAGACCAGCCTGGGCAACACGGTGAAACCCCATCTCTACCAAAAAAAAAATTAGCCAGGCGCAGTGGAGCACACCTGTGGTCCCAGCCACTTGGGAGGCCAAAGCAGGAGGTTCACTTGAGCCTAGGAGGTCGAGGCTGCAGTAAGCCATGATCATGCCATTGCACTCCAGCCTGGGCAGCAGAAAGAGACCCTGTCTCAAAACAAAAAAGCAAAACAAAACAAAAAACGAAGGTTGGCGGGGTAGGGGTGGCGGGGGGGTGCCTGAGACAGACATTCTATGATAAAGCTGAGGTAAAGTGATTCTATAGACCCACACCTTTGCGTCTGAGTACATCCATGCACTTAAGGCTAAGACATTAACGAAAAGCCTACAGCCCAGTAAGCATGCTCAGATAAAAAGAGCTGTCATCTCTTAAGTGCCTACTATGTGCCAGATGTGTACAAGATATTTTATAGCCATTATCTCATTTTATAGCACAGCTGTTTTAAGGTAGACGTCTCTCCTTTTTTGTTTTGTTTTTTTTTCCGGATGAGCTCCAAGTGGTTAGCTGACTTACTCAAGATCACACAGCTGGTGAGTGTCAGGACAAAGATTCAATTCTGGGTCTAGGCAGAATAAGCCATGCTCTTTTTGTTTGTTTGTTTTTTTGAGACAGAGTCTTGCTCTGTCTCCCAGGCTGGAGTGTGCAGTGGCATGATCTCAGCTCACTGCAACCTCCGCCTCCCAGGTCCAAGTGATTCTCCGGCCTCAGCCTCAGCCGCCTGAGTAGCTGGGATTACAGGCATGCACCACCACGCCTGGCTAATTTTTGTATTTTTAGTAGAGACGGGGTTTCACCATGTTGGCCAGGCAGGTCTCAAACTCCTGACTTCGTGATCCACCCGCCTCAGCCTCCCAAAGTGCTGGGATTACAGGCGTGAGCCACTGCACCCTGCCCATGCTCTTTTATCTCCCTTCCCCACCTCCCCACCCCATTGTAAAGAATTTTCCAAGCACCAATAAGCTTCTTACTACCTGCAGTTGACTGTCTAACATTTCCAGATGCTTCCAGTGAGACCATGCCAAGACTATAACACATCCTTGATCAATGGTTTTAGACCATATTTCCCAAAGTTTGTCCAGTAAGGTGACTTCCCCATCAACATACTCTTAACTGTCAGCAGAGTGAAGAGCCATTATCAGGTAAGGGAAGGTTTCTAGAGATTCCACTGTCACAGATGCTCTTCGCCCTTCAGCTGATTCTCTAAGGCTGCAGTGGTGGTCTCCATCCACAGTGACCATCTCATTCTCCTTGTCTTTTTTTCTTTTTTCCAGAAGAAATAGAACATACCCATTTCTAATGGGCGTTAACCTTTTCTAGACTTGAGCCTATTTGTAAAAGCACACAGCACCATGAGATGGCCAGAAACCAAGAAAAATCTCGGTCCTTTATTACATTTGCTTAGTGATCAAGGATTCCTAACTAGACGTTTCTTCCTGCATTGGTTGTTTGCATTGGATATGCAAATCTTCTCTGTTCCCAGGCCAGTCTTGAATATATTTACAAGGTTATGGATGTCCATTATTCACTTAAGTATAGATTAGGAATACTGACAAATACTTTTATTCAAAGAGTTAGATCATTTTCAGATCACTCTTCATTCTAGGACTTAACCTTCCTCTACTCCCAACAACTTTCAAGTACGCATTCCCACAAACCCAGGGTTTCATAAAAATGTACTAAATAACCTTAAAGCCCTTTATGAATAATTATGAGTTTTTAAGTTTTTGTGAATCTGCATATTAATTCTGTCCCATAAATAAAACATGAAGCAAAAATCCAGTGTGTTGAGTGTCAGGGGGATAGAAGAAAAGAAGGAAGGATAATTATCAGTTTAATGTGGGAACATACTTAACCTAAAAGATTACCTCCAAAATTGGTGACATCCAAAGTATATAGAATGTACAAGGATGTTTTCATTTAAATAAAAGGAGGAAAAGCTTTATATTAAGTTTCTGCCATTTCCAGAGCTCTCTCAACAGCGCATGTTTGAAAATGCAATTGTCAAAATTTGTATTTGCTAGGGATTAGGCTTTCTCACTTATTCAGTGTCTTTCATCTCTAAGCATTGTATGCCTTGTTGCCATATAATTCACATTTTCCTACTTGGTGTGTACGATTTGGTTATCTATCTATAATTACAGGTTTTCTTGGGGGGTGTTAATGAGATGTCATTGGTAACCAAATTAACTCCATTTTTCTCACTCTCAGACCTTATGCATGGAAAGGGCAGAAAGAAGCAGAGCTGGTACCCAGAGAATTCCATGTCACTTGTGCCTGAAACTCCTGGGGTGGGCATATAGCAACCAAAGTGGAGTGGGTGGGGATCCATGAATATCTCCTCTAGAACATGATGCCCATGGGCGCCATTTTCATACCTTTAACCAGTTTGCAAATAAGGGAGCTGCTGACTAACCCAAGACTCTGTGGGCCCACCATGCCTGTTTGATCATTAAAACCAACCCAACTAAGGTATCTAACTCTGAAATGCATTTTTTCCAACCCTCTGAAGCTCATCATGTTTATAAATGTCATCTGTGAAGAGCTTGAAATCCTCCACAACTTGCACCACTAATCATGATTGCTTTCAGGCCTTTTTTTTTTTTTTTTTTTTTGAGACAGTGTCTCCCTCTGTCACACCCAGGCTGAAGTGCAGTAGTATGATCACAGCTCACTGCAACCTTGAACTCCTGGGCTAAAGGGATCCTCCTACCTCAGCCTCCCAAGTAGCTGGGATTACAGGTGTGTGTCACCACACCTGGCTAATTTTTAATTTTTCTGTAGAGACTGGGTATCACTCTGTTGCCCAGGCTGCTCTTGAATTCCTGGACTCAAGAGATCCTCCTACCTCAGCCTCCCTTACTGCGGGGATTACAGGTGTGAGCTACCACCCTGGCCCTACCTCTATGCTTAATACTGGTTTTTGTCAAACTCATGCTATCACCTGAGGTGGCTCCAAGCTGCCTGCCCCAGGACTTCTGATCCCCAGAGTCACATGGGGTGGAAATGGGTTTTGCCCAGGGCATTCTGCTGCTTAGTTGGTTGAAAACATTTCCAAAGACTTTTTGAAAGTTTGGAAAGGGCTAGCCAAGTGATGGTAATGGTACTATGGACCCCATAATTACTGAAAATGTTTCTTTAAAGGCATTTCTACTTAAAATATCATTTTTATTTTCCATTTCCAGATTCCGACAGAACTGGTTGGGGCAGGTGCTAGGAAGGTCCTGTTGTAGGTGGGGACACCAAGATATGGAATTTGACACTCTATCACTAGTCTGTACAGTGTAGAACACCTTTCTGTTCTCTTTGCTTTTTTTCCTCTCTTCCTCTCCTATGTTTTTCTTACCCGACTATGAGGAACTGGGATGCTTTAAAGTTTGTGAAAAGGATAGTTTAAAATAACACACATACCAATGACTCAGTTTTACCAATTCTGCCTGCCCCCTGCAGAAAGACACATTCTCTATTCAGTTGAACAGCCAAGACAGAATCAATATAGAAATGCATACCCACTGGGAATTTCTCACAAGAAACCATCAAAATGGTGATTTAATGTTAAAGCTCAACAAATTATACTCAAGGTTGACAAGAGGAGCATGAAGTTTGACCTGATTTCAAAATGGGTTCTATTCCCACCACTGCTCCATACTACCTGAGCACAGAGGGCATGTTACTTAACTTCTTGGAGCTTCAGTTTCTTTATCTGTCAAATGGGGATGTTTTGAAGAGCATTATGGGGACTAGAGGTTAAGTATTTAAGCGTGTGACCTGTGTGTACCCCTGCCACCTCTCTGAAAGGGTTGTGTGTTCTCTGTTATGGTTACTTCTGGTAGAGTTCCCTAATGAGAGACAAGGCCTTTTCCTTAAAAATAGAATGATAGTTTAATTGTTCCATTTATTTATTTTTGAAGACTTAAATTCCTGGCATTGGGCTTGGTGTGTGAGAAGTTCAAAGTAGAATTAGACAAAGTTTCTTGCCTCTATGAGCTCACAGGTTAGCCAAGGAGACAGAGAGACACAGAATCCATACAAGCCAGTGGCCAGAAGTTTAAACCCATTGAGAGTCAAAATATAAATTCTGCTTTGTGAGACTGGAGAAGGCTTGGTTGAAGACAACACCTTCAATTGAGTCTTGAAGCCTGAGCAGGGTTTCCCAGGAGGGAGAAGGGGAGAGGGGAATTTGGCAAAGAACACAGATGAGCAAAGTCGCCGAGGTGCACAAGTCCAGGCTCTGGAGGGAGCATCTCATGTTCCCTCATCCACACCTTCGTTCTACAGACACGGATTGAGCCCCTACTGGGTACTGGGCCTTGCTCCGTCTCCTGGAATGCAGCAAACAAGGTTTTTGTCCTCAGGGAGTTTAGGGTCCAGTGGAATGCCAGACAGTGAACAAGCACCAGGAGACACAACAAAGACAGGGAATGAACTAACCTTTGGTGATGAAGCAAGGGGGACTGGGGTCTGCCTCAGGTGACCGTGCAATCTGTGAAAAGTGTCATTTCAGCTGAGACCTACTTGGATGATAAGTAGTGGTAAGATCCAGGGAAAGGGGATTCCAGGAAGAAGTAATAGCAAAGAACAGAGAGAAGGATAAATATCTTCATCCGTTTCAAGACTGGGACCTAGAGAAATTCTGTGTAGAAGAAGGAAAAAAGGGTATCCCTGACTGATCCTGAAATCCAGAAGGAGTTAGAAGTTTGAAATTTGGGAGAAATCATCTTTCTGGCAACTCCTTACAACTGTCAAGCAAAAACCAATAATTTTCACTACCTCCCTTCCACTAGTTAGAAAGTGGTAAATTGTTTGTCATTAATCTCGAAAGTTCATAGAATGCACAGCAGATTCAAACTACTCATAGGCACCGGTGAATTCTACCTGTTGAAAAAATGAATATGCAAAAGTGGGATGAGCCAGGATATTGTCCAAATTCAGAGAATCTATTTCATAGAGTGATAATTCCTTTGAATTTCACAATAGCCATTCTATACTTTTTGTTTTTAAGCGAGGCTTTAGTATAGATCAATACTGGGCAACACCAGGTGTCTTCAATGAGTGAGTTGCCAATTCATTAGTAAAAAGGAAGGTTTTTAAGGATCTGGGTTGAGAAGAGAGTTTGGAATTTTAACTAGTAGTGCCTTTCCTACCCAGGTGAGGGGAATGACAGCAGGTGGAGTAAAGAAGCATGCATCTTAATAGAACCTTTTTAAAAAATCATGCTGTTGTTTATAAAACTGTCGATTAACAGCTAGAAATAGACAATAAGCTTTCTTCTTTGAGCTGTATTATTGTTTTCATTGCAGAAATCCCCTTCATTGAATCACCATTTTATTGACAGCACACAAATCATACTTGGGCTGTTTTTTCTCTTTGTATTCTAAGATAAATCTTAGGTGATGAAACTTCGGTTTTGCAGACATTTTTAAGCTATAATAAATTGCAAAGGCTATGCTCAGGACCCACCCCTCACCCCCCAACCCAAAAGCAACATGCTTGCCACTGTCACATTAAAACAAAATCCGAAATGCAATACATAACTCAATCAACAAATATTGTGCTTCATTTGGAAGGATCTGAAGCCGTATTTCTCCCCCTGAATTGCGGTATTTTCAGCTAGACCTCGTGGTTAACAGCTTAAGTTAATTCTGCCATGTGTCAGACATACATAAACGCATGGACGTTATATTACAAACTCAGCTGCTGTTTAAATTATTGGGTAAACTCTTTTCACGGAGCTCCAACACAACAAAATCCACAACAAAAATAGCAGGCCAGCTGCCCACGCTACCAGGAGAGACCCTCATTAGATGTCATTTGCATTCCATTAACCACCAAGCAGTGGGTCAGTCATTGCCTGTCAGACGTTCAACTCATTCTTTTTGTGTTAATTAGCAGAGAAAGAAGGAGTTAATGAAGATCTTATGATCTATGATGACTCATCTGGTTGTTTGAGCCAAATCACCACTCTGGGCCACTTCATCGGACCCAGCTAGGGTGGCCTGGAGCAGGAGAGGGAGGCTGCTGTGGGGCGCTCTCAGGGCTCTTTGGCGTGGTGGGCTTTGTTAGCTCAAGATTAGAAGGAGTTAATTGCTTCAAGATTGCTGGGAGATTAGGTTACTGGGTAGGATGTATCTATGTAAGCATATGTCAGCACTAGTTAGAAGATAGGAGACGCTTATTTTAATAAACTTATGAAAAGAAGAATTAATTTGTCATTACATTGGAAATCTTATTTTATTAACTTAATTTGAAAATGTAAAGCTGCCTGAAACGCCGGTTTTTCACTCACTTTCCTTCTGAATATGTATGAATCACAGATTAGTTGATGTGTAACACTGGTCATCTAGGCTTTTTTCCTGGACGTTTTCCCCCAAGTCAGTTTGCTGGTGGTGTCTGACTCCAGGGGAGTGGGCTGGTTACCATGAGCCCAGGGTTCTTTCTCCATAGTGAGTTGCATGTGGCCTCCGGGAGACTCCTTGGCAATTCTGCCAAGAGAAGAGAAGGACCTGCTTCTGTCTGCCTTGCTTCCTCCCCTCTGAGTGCTATTCGTATACAAATGCTGTTTGTATTTGGGGCCCATGAACAGGATGGGGTAGAGACTATGGGAGAAACCCCAAGGACCCTTCTCTGAACTGGCACCATCGAAGGTGTTTTCCAAATGCTCAGTTTACATTTCATGGTTGAGGCAAATGACCTAGCAAGACAGGCTGTTCCAAATTGCCCTCATCTCCTAGAATCTTACAGGAAAATATAGGAGAAGGAGGCCTGTTTATTCAGCATTTACTGTGTGCCAAGGACTGTTCTAAGCACTTTGTTCTTATTACCCTTTTAAATCTTTACAACAAACATATACGATAAGGACTCTTAATTATGTCCATTTTTCAGGGGAAGAAACTCAGGCACAGGGGGATTCAGTAACTTGCCCAAGGGAACATAGTAAGAAGTGTCACCCATCCACCCCGGAGCCCTCCCTCGCCACTACATCCCTGTGTGTCTGTGACATAATTGAGGGAGCTTGGCTGTGTGACATCGGGAAGGGTGGGTGACGGCGGTGGTGACTCAGAGAGCTCATTCTCTGTCTAAATAGGGCAGGGGCTGTCCCAGCAGAATGTGGCCAGGTGGGAGGAATGTGGGCCCAGTGTCAAAAAAGCTTCTGAGGTCTTTGGTTTTATTTCTCCAAAGAGGTTAAAAACCTGAAGTTTTAAATGAAATCTCCAGATTTTAAAATATTTTTCTAAATTAAAAAAAATACTGTGCAGGTCAAACAAGAAACTTCTGGGGACAACTATTGGTGACCCCCGTGGAAGGTGGGAAGCCCTTTGAGATAAGTTTTCCCTCCAAAGTGCCTTGTACGTAGGTACTCAGTAGTAACAGTCGAATACGTCAGTGAATCCAGAAATGGGTCCCTGGCCCCATGGGCACATCAAACCACTGAGTTACAGAGAGTCGTCACCCAGTGACTTCAACTCCCTGTACCCAGAATCCCTTTATCAGATCAGCCAAATGACCCATCCCCCATCTAACCGTTCTTGTGGAAGACAGCGTGTTGGGATTATGGTGATTATAATTTCAGTAGAAAAAATTTGAACCCTCTTCCTGGACCGCTTATAGGGTCCCCTTTCCTGACTGGGGTTAATATAAATTGGGCCAAAAATAATCTTTAAAATATTTAACAACTATATAGCCAAAGAAGTGGTAACACCTGGCTCAGCAGGGCCTCTGAGACCCTGCCACAATACGGCAGCCTCTCTGTTGGACAGTGCCCCGACATTCTGTTGTTAAATATTTTTAACATCATCTCTCCAAAACAGTTTTAAATGCAAAGAAAAAAGGTGCATGATGATGACTCTGGGGCCCTCTGTCATCATTATAACTAAAGTTACAGCTCGAATTTTGGGACTCCTGTGATAAGGATGTATAAGCATTGTTGAATTTTGTAAACACTATAAAGTGGGTATTTTAATATTATTATCATGATTCCATTTTACAGTTGAGGGAACTGGGTTACTTCTCAAGATGACACATCTGGTACACTAAGTTGAGAAAAAAAATCAACCTTGCTGCCTACAAAACCCAAGCAAGCCCCTATGCAACTTTTTCTGTAAAAGGCCAGACACGTGGGCTGTGGGGGTCTCTGTTGTGACTGCATGCTTCTGCTGTTGTAGTAGAAAAACAGTGATAAACAATCTGTAAACAAATAGGCCTGGCTGTGCCCCAATAACACTTTATTTTGGGTTTTTTTTTTGTTTTGTTTTTTGAGACGGGGTCTCACTCTGTTGCCCAGGCTAGAGCGCAATGGTGCAATCATGGCTCACTGCAGCCTCTATCTCCCAGGTTCAAGTGATTCTCCCACCTCAGCCTCCCAAGTAGCTGGGACCACAGGCACGTGCCACCATTCCCAACTAATTTTATTGTTTGTAGAGATAAGGTCTTGCTATGTTGCCCAGGCTGGTCTTGGACTCCTGGCCTCAAGCAATCCTCCTGTCTTGGCCTCCCAAGCTGCTGGGATAACAGGCATGAGCCACTGCACCTGGCCTAAAACTTTATGTATGTATGTATGTATTTATTTTTGGGATGGAGTCTAGCTCTATCACCCAGGCTGGAGTGCAGTGGTGCAATCTTGGCTCACTGCAACTTCCACCTGCCAGGCTCAAGCAATTCTCCTGCCTCAGCCTCCAGAGTAGCTGAGATTACAGGCACATGGCTAATCTTTGTATTTTAGTAGAAATGGGGTTTCACCAGGTTGCCCAGGCTAGTCTCAAACTCCTGACCTCAGGTGATCCGCCCGCATCGGCCTCCCAAAGTGCTGGGATTACAGGTGTGAACCACCTTGCCGGGCCAAAACTTTATTTTTAAAAGCAGATAGTAGGCTGTATTTGGCCCACAGACCATACTTTGTCAAGCCTTGCACAAGGCTATTTCTCAATAATGGTTGAAGAAATTCCACCTGCTCAACCCCTCACTCTCCAGTGCCTTCAGCTTACCACAGGAGTTATTCTAGAGTAGGTAGAATTGTGACTTTTCAATGCTTCTTTCCAAATTCTTAAACTTTCCCACGTGGTCCTATATGAGGTCCTTAGTCTGTCCTCATCAGGAACTCATGCCAGGGACTGATGCTTTTTGTTATATTGGATAAGCCACTGGGCATGTGCTGTTATGAAATCTCCACACTCAACGTGTGGTCTGTGGACCAACATCATCAGCATCATCAGCTGGGAACTAGCTAGAGAGGCGGAATGTTGGCATGGCCCCAAGCCTATTGTATCAGCCTGCATCTTAACAAGATTCCAGGGGATTCACATGCACATTAAAGTTTGAGAAGCACTGGTGTAAAGAAAATTTAAAAATTGGACCTGCTGTGGCTTATTTGAATTTGGTTCCAAATATAATACATGACATGTGACAATGAGACTCCTTTTCTTTTTTGAGACAAGGTCTTGCTCTGTCTCCCAGGCTGGAGTGCAGTGGTGTGATGACAGCTCCCTACAGCCTCAACCTCCCCAGGCTCAGGTGATTCTCCCACCTCAGCCTCCCTAGTAGCTGGGACTACCACCACTTCTGGCTAATTTTTCTACTTTTTGTAGAGACGGGGTCTCTCTATGTTGCCCAGGCTGGTCTTGAATTCCTGGGCTCAAGCTAGTCATGTGCCTTGGGCTCCCAAAGTGCCAGGATTACAGGTGTGAGCCACTGTGCCCAGCCAAGAGTATTTTTAATAAGCTACAAATAGATGTTACAAAGTAGAGACTTCCCTTAACCTTATTAATAAGAGAACTGTTTCTGTTCGGTGACTGAAAAGGATACCTGTTATTGCCAATTCCTGATGCTACATTAACTAGGTTGTGTTCAGGCAATACATCAAAATGGACCATCTGTCTGGCTATATGGGACCCCTGCTGTGATTGCACTTTGTTCAAAATGGGCCTCTGCAAATATCAAGGAGAACCTGAGGCTGAGCTCTATGTCAGCTGGTGTCCGTTGTCCAGGTGGATGAGTTGAGCTCTGTATGGCAGCTGCCTCGTGATGGGACCTATGACCTGGGGGGTGGAGGGGGGTTGAAGTGACCCTCATAACTCGGGATGAGAAAGGGAGCCTCCTTTTAGAAAGAGACAAGTCCTTTTTCTGGTCAGTTTGTTTCCAGGGGATTTTGTGAACCACATTATCTTGACTATAGTGTACAAAAACTGCAAAATCAAAATCGGTCTGAATTACAGTCCTTGCAAGGGGTTGGGGTTAATTTTAATCCCTCCCTCCCTCCCTCCCTCCCTTCCTTCCTTCCTCCCTTCCTTCCTTCCTTCCTTCCTTCCTTCCTTCCTTCCTTCTTTCCTAGCAGAAATGCCGTCAGGGTTTGAATCCCCACAGCCCCTTGCCAGATGCCAGTACCCAAGGTCACCCATCTTTCTCCATCAAGGGACTCTCCGAAGCTCCTGTCGAGTCCGTGTGTGGTAGGCAGCTGTGGGCAATGGCAACTTGCAGAGGGGATTAAATCAAGAGCGAACCTCGTCTTGGACTAGACCTTGCTTCTGGCTGCTCTGGGAGAGCTACACAGGCTTTCTAAAACCTGCTTTCCTGGTGTTTTCCAACTCAGACAAAAACCGAGCATTTACTAATGTCAAAATTGCTTTGTCTTCATATTGGCAATATATTTAAAAATTCCAATTATCTCTTTAGCCTGCAGTCAAAAGGTTAGCAGAGGTGGGATGCAAGCTCTCTGCATTTACAAAAAAAAAAAAAAAGACAGAAAAAGAAAAATGAGTAGGAAAAGGAAAAGACTAAGACAGCTGCCCATCAACAGGGAGGGAACTTCCTGGAGGTTCCAGGACAGGGAATGCTGGCTGCGCATGTGCAAATAAACCCACTGGGAAGAGCTAATGTGGACATTGTGAATCGCTATTTTTTTCTTTTTCTTTTTGAGTTAGACAATAGGTCTTCTGGCAATTAAAATGTTTCAGTCATATTTAATCACTTTTCCATAAAATAACCGGCCCTGGACGTGATTTCTGAGATTCACTGATTTGTAAAGGACCATAAGATAAAATCACTGGGAGGTTAAGAGGCAGGGACTGAAGAGAGGTAAGAAGTTATTTGCCACCTGAGGGAAGAGAATTGGCTTCCAGAATATCATTTATTTTCTTATTTCTTGACCTTTGTCAAGGAGGTAGAGACCAAAGGAGGCTATCGAAGGCTGAAAATAAATGATGCATGCATTTATTTGCACACAAACAACCATGGCTAAAGTGCTGGATGAGTTCTGGCAAAGTCACCATCCCCTCCCCAAACACACCTGTTTTAATGGACCATTTTGTAAAGTTCTGGTGTCACTGTCGCTTGGTTTGCAGAGTCCTTGAAACAAAATTCTTAGAAGAAAATTGGTGTTTTTCACCTCCCTCCCCTAAAAATAAATCACTTAGTCCAAACAAACTAAGGAGGAACATTATTTGAGGATGCTGGCTACTATCTTCAGAGAACTCATTCATTTATGGAGACATATTTTCTGCCCAAACCCATGCAGAGTGCTGGGGATACACAATTGGCTAAACATAGTCCCTGCTTCTGAGGAAGCCATAGCCAAATGGTGTGGAGAGACAAACATATAAATATTGATTTATTTATTCAATTAGACATTTATTTATTAAACATCTTCAAAGTGCTACTCCCTGGACAGGCAAGTTATAACAACCATACCACACCATAGTGTGGTTATTCTAGTGCACTGAGAGATATGTTTCTTGTCTATTACAGGTGGCACAGAGAAGGAAGCAAGAAAGGGAATTCAATGTTTTGGAGGAGGTGACATGTTGCTGGAGGATGGGACATTTGGCAGACGGTCAGGAAAAATGAGAGTTATCCAGCTGGGGAGGGGAGAAAGGGACCTCCAGGTAGTAGGGATGGCAGGGAAAAAAAAGCACAAAAGAAAGAACCAGTGGCGAGCACTCAGGGTACTACAGACATGTCATAATTTTTGAGCCATAAATTACAAAGCAGAGGATGGGGAGGATGTTTCTGGGGCACTAGGGAAACCCCAGTCCCCAAAGACTCCTTGAGCCTGCTGTCTTCAGGCCTGTCACTCTACCTGATGCCTGGTAGCCCTCACCACATGTATGACTGTGCCTTTATTTCCATGATTCGGTGGTAAATATTTGTCTCCTCCATCAGCACAGGTCAGGCACATGCTCACATTATACACCCAAGGCCTTCCACACTGCCCAGAACATGGTAAATGCTCAATAAATAATGCTGATCAAAGGAATGAGACGGTGATCAAAAACCAGGCAAAAGAAAGCTATTTAAAAAGTTAAGAAAAGGAGTCATGTGGTGAGATTTGTTTTTTAATAGATCATTCTGGCCGTAGCATGGAGAGAGGAAGCAAGGGACATAGATGGGGAGTGGGACAGTGGCTGAAAAGAGATGGTGGCCTCCAGAGGCAGTGTCGTAGGAAGGGAGGAGCTGACAGAGGAAGGGACGTGTTTGAGAACTATCTTGATGGCAAAATCACAGGACTTAGTCGATGATTAACTACATGGGGTTATGGAAGGAGGAGGCATCTGCAATGACTCCTAGGCTTGCAATTTGGGTCACTGAATGGATGATGGTGCCAATCTCAAAAACAGAACCCAAGGCACTGGCAAAGCAACAGCTTAGTTTTCAACAGGTTGAGTGTAAGGAGCCTACAAGACAAGCAGGTTGGGCTGATGGCTGAGGCATAGGGAACAGGCTGGACCTCAGAGAAATACTGAGAGAAACTAGAGTTGACCATGACTCACTGTGGCCGAGGAAACACTCTCTGTTCCAGCCTGCTCTTGGCTTCTCCTCTTGTGCTCTACAAGTTTGTGTGATATTCTTCCATGGGCCTCATGGTCCTCTTCACCCAAACCCCGTGGGATGGAATTGGCTAATCTTCTACAGGGCGTGTGCCTCCAGTTCTCATAACCACTCTGTAAGGTAGGTACACCACTATACCCATTTTAAAGATGAGGAAACTGAGGCTTTGAGAGGCTGAGGTACTTCCCATGACAAGCAGCTAATAAGTGGTAGAGACAGGATTCAAGGCCCTTTCTTTCTGACTCCAGAGTCCAGGTTCTGTACCTCTGACTTCTTAAATGCTCAACACTTAATTTATAGGCTGTCCTTAGGCTGTGATGGTATGATCTGGAAGACTCCATTCATCCCCACTAAGTGCTGAAAATTCTGGCTGCCTGCTTTCTGGTCCCCTGGCTGGAGCACTTGCCCATTACAGTAGCCATGATCCAATGGCCCGGAGTCTGCTGTCTTATTGTGCTGTACACGCTATGGTGATGAGCAGATCCATGCTGAATTTCTCTTTCAGTCTAAGCTAAAAGTGGACTTTCTCCTCATTTAGAAAAACCTGAATGTTGTGTTGCTTCTCTGTGAAGAATTGGTACATTTCCCTGATCTGCCCACCCTTCACCCCTTTGCAGGAGCTCCTGAGGGGGTTTAGTTCACCTGCTTCAAGATCTAGTCTGTGTAAACTCCACTGTTTGTCCCAGGTGGCAAGACAAGATGTTGGAAAGAGTTTTGTGAGCAGCTCAAGTGGTGGTCAAGTGATTTTTTAAAATGTTTACTTTCTAGCAATCTACATTAATCAAATCATTCCTGTCTATAATGCAATTTATACAAAAGTTGCTGGATAGATTTTCTCCAAAATTGGAGGGTATATAAGGGATGTACTGATGGATAACAAAATAGAAACATGGCTGGGTGTGGTGGGTCACGCCTGTAATCCCAGCACTTAGGGAGGCCGAGGCGGGTGGATCACCTGAGGTCGGGAGTTCAAGACCAGCCTGACCAACATGCAGAAACCCCATCTCTACAAAAAAATACAAAATTAGCTGGGAGTGGTGGAGCATGCCTGTAATCCCAGCTACTTGGGAGGCTGAGGCAGGAGAATCACTTGAATCCTGGAGGCGGAGGTTGCGGTGAGCCAAGAGAGCGCCATTGTACTCCAGCCTGGGCAACAACAGTGAAATTCCATCTCAAATAATAATAATAATAAATAAAAACATTGTGGTATACAAAAAAAAATTTTCTGGTTCCTGGGGGCACCTCAAATGAAGACACAGGAAGTTATCTTCCAGAGCACCAGAAACGGCCATCTACACCAGGGTGTCTGGGTGACCCATAGAGCCATATCAGACACATTAAGATGCCATGGATAAAAAAACCAACAGGGTGTTCAAATATGAGCTGAAAACAGAAGGTCATGAGGACGCATGCTCCATAGGTTGAAATTCACAGCTTCTCATATGGGCAATTCTCTCTGTAGCAGCTTCCAGGGCACAGAGAAACAAGGATTTCTTGATGTATTTAGTGATGGTCAGCGGTTCTCCTAAGCAAACAGTGGGTGGAGAAGATAGCTGGCTACTATAATAAGTTTTTACTTTACTATGGAAGATGATATTTTTAGCTTTCATCATAAGTAGCAATGTTGCTCCTTCAGGCTACATGATTGGAGTAGCTGTATAGAATATTCTGGGTCCTGAGGTATGATTGACAGAAGATCATGTTAAGTCTTCCCATCACCCCTTTTCCTGGCCTTATGAGTGTGAGTACAAACAACCTCTAGAACTCTTCACCACCTTTTATTCTTAGGGTCACAGTATTAAATGCATTTATTTAGTCCCAGAGTTGGATATAAAGTCATACACAGAGTTTCCTCCCTGAAATGAGATAAAAATCTCTCACTTCCCATTGAAGCAACATGCCAGAAACTCAGAATGGATGGTCCAGATTTAGGGGGAAGCTGATTATTCATGATGACTGCCTGGCAGCATCATGAATTGGTAATGAGGACGCCACTATCATGGAAGGATCAAGCCCAAAGCCCCGGGATAGCTATGAAATACAGTATTGTGTTTACACACTGTAACCTCATCCCTCAGAAGTGAATGGAAAAGCAAGCCTTCAAATGTTGCTGCAGCTCAGAGTTCCTCTCTCCCAGCAGCACCCTGGCTCACATTGGCCATCCAAGGAGGGATGAGATGGGGCAGGAGGAAAAGACAGGCCAACCAAAACACTGCAAAGCAAGCTCTAGTGAAACTAGACTGTTAACATCTTATGAACTTTGTGGCATAACGAACATGTAGTAAAAATAATTTGTATTCTCTGATTATATATGTCAGATGCCTAAATATCTTGATCATGTTATTTTGCTAAAGATATTCTGATGGTGGATCTGTATATGATTTACATAAATGAGGCATTTGCATAAATTAAATTAACAAATATAAATACATGCATATAAAATGCTGATACCACTTACTACACTCATAAAAATAAATTATGAGGGATAGCATATGATAGGCCATGTGGTTTCTAGGCAATATTCGCCTGTTCCTGTTGCATGCTTGGCATTTTGTTACTAGAAGAAGGAGGAAACTCCAGCTCATGCATTTCTGAAGGCGTGGTTCTCCTAGGGAAGCTATGGAGCAGACTTTTGAAAGGAGATGATGTTTTAGAGATGATTGAAAACTCAGTTCTGGGTAGTGACTAAACACATGAACACTAGAGCCAGACTGCCTGAGTTCAAATCCTGACCATCATTAAATCAATGTGAAGTTTAGGACAAGTCATCTAATCTGTGGCTCAATTTTTTCATCTGTAAACTGGGGATAGTAACAGTAACAACCTTGAAAGGTTGTTTTCAGAACGAAATGAGTTAAGCTCATGAAAGAACTTAGAACAGTGCCTGGCATATGGAAAATGGGCAATAAATATTAGCTCTGTGCATATTGCTGTTATGTTGTCACTTGACATGTTGGAAAAATCATTTTCCAAGGCCATATAGCTTCCTACATACTCTGTCTATCTCTTGACCAGTGATGCTCAAACCAGTCTTAGAAGCCCTGGGATGAGAGAAGAAACATTCCTGAGGATCATGCCCTTTACCAATATTCAAATCACAGCCCAAATTGGGTGGCTGAGGTGACCCTCCAGGGTATACTAGATCTAAGACATGGCCCGCAAATGATCAGCATTGCATCGGAGGCCCCAGTGGGCTGGTCTGGCTGGCAGATTACATGGAGAAGATCACTGATGATAGGTAGGTGACTCTCCCAGTTCTAATCAGGCCAGGGATGGGACAAGAGGAGGCAGGAGAACTTAATGCCCAGCCAAGCTCAGTCTTTGTCCCAACACAGCCAGACAGTTCACATTCAGCCAGCTGCTACTGATGAAGTTTGCATCTGAGGCTGGATACTGATTCTCAGAAGGTTTTCCTATAAACACAAAAGATTCACCAATGAGTTAACACTGCCCTCCTTGCCCATACCAATGGGAATGATTACTCCTGTGAAGGAAATTATTTTATTTTCTAAATTAAGCTAGATTTTATTCAAAAAAATTTTTTTTTACCAATTCTCAGAGATCAAATTACTGAGTCTTTTTACTGCTTTTTGGGTCACTGGGAAAAATAGTCTCCAGACTTTTCCTACTGAGCCGGGACTAATCAAAATATCCACTTCTGTTCATTAGCTGTTCTTCAGACCATAGAGCACCTTCAGATGTTTATAAACCAACCTCGAATCTCTCTCTCAGGCTTTTTTCCTATTTGAGAAGCCCAGTTCCCACAGTGCCCTTGTTGATTAGGGGAGGGCTGCATGTAGCCTTGCTGGGACCATAAACCCAGCTGTGGTGTCTGAGGGCACCAAAAGGCCCTCTGCCCTGCAATGATCACACTTGCTTTGCAATTTTGCCTCACATTGGCCTGGCTGGACTATCCCAGAGGGCAGTATACATGTTTCTGGGGTCAGAACGATAATTACCATAATAGCAGCTATCAGTAATCCAGCCTTTTCTATGGGTCAGGCCATATGCTTTACATATGCTATCTCAACCATCCTGGGAGGTAGCTTTGCATATTTGTGTTAGTAAAAATGGAATGCTCAGATGAAAGGCTGAGGTCCTATCCCTGAGTAATGCACCATTTGCATTAATGAGAAAGTCTAACTCAACTTGATGGGCCCATTTATGTCCATCCACATTGTGCCTTAGTGTCTGGCAAGGGAACCAATCACACAATGTCTTAATCTCCTCAGGGTCACCCTGATATCCTAAAGTCCTGTTGCCCCCATCGTCCGCTCCCCAGAATTGCCATCAGAAACTCGGTCTGGGTACTCTTATCTGAAGACTGTGACACAGCTTCTCATTGGACTGCCCTGGGCCTCAGCTCTCACATCTGTAGAATGGGAACATTGAGTTCCTGCCCAGCATATTCAGAGGGTTATTGCAAAGATCAAATTCCCCTTTCTAGTGTATTTCTTAATACACTAGAAAGGGGAAATAAAGTACACAAGTCCAAGTCTAAAACTTTAGTACTTTTCCACGCAGATTTGTGCACATGTGAGAGGGTATCCAGTTTGTCTAGTGATTGTTATTTAGAGAGTTGAACCACTATTGTGTGTTGCTAATCATTGACTGTGGTCCCAAAAAAGCCTTGTGAAGATGTTATGCCCTATGTAACAGCAGAGTAACATAAAATAAAATTACATTTTATAAACCATTTACTATGGCTTTGTAACAATTGCATACCCATATTTTAAGGGACAGGTGAATTTACTACTTTCTAAAGTTTATTGATACTTCCCTTTTATGTAAAATGTAGTAGTGATACCTATATTTCTGCATTGTGCATTGTGACACACTTGTCTAGGGATGCCTGGAAATGTATAAAATTGGACTGCATTTCTTAGAGTGTTTTACTATAGATCAGTCTCATGGGCCATCTCTTCCTCAGATGTAAATGATATCTGGTTAAGTGTTATATGGAATAAAGTGGACATTTTAAAACTAAGAAAAAAAAAAGTTAGATCATGAGTGTGAGAAGCACCAGCACCAATGCTGGTTATTGGTATTATCTTCCCACGGGGACAGATAGCCTCTCAGGCTTACATCTGAACAACTATTTTGTGGAAACTTACACACTGGAAGAAAATAACACATGATTGAAACTACTGCTTGAATTCTTCTAATTCAAGATGTCTAGCCCTAACCTTTCTCATAAGCTCCAGACTCAAATATTCAACTGCAAAGTGGAATGGCCCCTGGATGAAATGAACGACATTGGCAATGAAGTTTCATGTTGAAGGAGCACTAACTGAAGTGGCCCCAGTTTTCATGACCAGGAAGCAGGACATGAAAGCTTCCTCTTTCCCCTTCTGCAGTCCAAGACTGAGCCCAAGGGTCTTCCCTGAAGATGTTAATCTCTTGCTGATCCCACATGGAAGTCACAGCCTAAGAAGAAGCTCTTGGTGATTACAAAATAGGTGCTAAGCTCTCAGTACAGCAATAGTTCTTAATGAGTTGTCCCCCAACTGCCTGCATGAGAATCTCCAGGGGTGCTTGACACAGCAGCAGATTCTTAAGTCCACTAAGTCAGAATCTAAGCATGGACCTAGGCACTTGCATTTAAGAAGATTGTTAGGTGATTTTTTTTCATGACCTCTTTTCTATGTACACATGGAGACAGAAAAATCTCTGATGTTGCTTCCTCTTCTTGTTCAGACAGCAGCCCTATAAAGATAGGCTCAAATATTGTCACCTTGGAGGTTAGAGCTTCAGTGTATGAATTTGGGGAGGACAAAATTTAGTCTGTAACAGTTACTGTAAAGATTCTTGAACATTTAGCTTGTCTCTGTGGCACAATCGGTTAGCGCGTTCGGCTGTTAACTGGAAGATTCTTGAACATTTTTAATAGGTCTAATTATTTCTCTGTTAATTTTCTTAAGTGTTGAGAGCCACAGTGTTAAAATTACCACCCTCTTCTCTTCTGCACTGTTTCATAATGACCCATAGTGATATTTTCACTAAACATTATGAGAGAAGGTAAATGGTGTTTAAATTCAATTTTGCAACTTGCAGCATAAATTGTGGGACTTGAAGCCATCAGGAAATTGAAGGGCTATGAGAAAGGCTGTCAATTATGAAAAAATAAAATCTTCAAATCTGTGATCATTTTATTGCCTTTGCTTCTAAGAGCTCACAATGCTTACCTTCATTCATTCATTCATTCATTCACTTCATACTTTTTTGTGTCAGATGCTAATGAAATAGATGAACAAGACACAATCCCTGTCTTAAAAAAGTTTTTATCTACTAGAGAAGAAAGATGACTACGTCAAAAAAGGCAATGCAGTACTCCAATCACTGTCTCAAATTTTTCCTCCAAATAGCCTGCCATCTAGCCAAACTGTTCCAGCCTTCATGTGGAACTGTGGGACAGGACCCATTTATAGCAATAATGACTTGAAATAGATTTCTTCAATTTGTTTGATTCAACATAATGCTACAAATAGGGCCTGTACCTTATCCAAATGGTTTAGTCAAGTCATTGAATATAGCATATGCCAACCATTTCGGCAGCGGGTGTTTCATTTTAAAGCAGTCCCTGTGTTTTAAAGCTTACAATTATGACAATAAAGTGGTAAGACAAGTATGTGGATGGGGTATTGGGCATGTGGCTGGGCTGGCGATGGGAGATGAAGACCAAGAATTCAGAGAGTGAGAACAGAAAAGAGAAGAAAGATGATGAGAGACAGAATGAAAGACAACAGCAGAAACAACGGGGGGTGGGGAGACAGAGATATGTAGGGAATAGTTTTTAAAGGGGGGAGCCAAGTGCTGACCCACAAGTGGGGGCTGTCTCCCATTGCTACCCCCATCTCCTATTACGGGGTGTTCCCAGAGTAGAGTCTGCTGGTGACAATGACAGCAGTACTGAGAAAGCCAGAGTGGGATGAAGCTGATCTTCCCCCCAGCCCCCGCGCTCTGTGACATCCATCAGAAAGGGCTAGCTTTTGAGCACTGAGAGAGGGGGGAAATAAGCAGAAGTAATTTATTCGGGATCTTTGAGAGGATAATAGCCAATTATTTGTTTATAACACTGGTTAAATTTTCATTAGGCAGATTAATGGAATATCATGTACTGTCAACATTGGACTGAGGGGTGGTCCGTAAGAGATAAACGGGCAAACAGGCGCCGTGTCTCTCTGAGTAAATTAGTTTTTGCTTTCCTGTTTTTCATATGAAAATGGGAAAGGTGGGCAAGGTGGTGCATTTTAAAACAGGTCTTGAGATGGGCCAAATTGGTTAAATATGAAAGCAATCCTGGTAATAAATACATTATAATAATTTAGCATCATGGCCATCATTTTGATTTCATGAAAGTCTGGGATAATGTCGATTTTTAACCTGCTCTCTTAATACACATTCCCTCTCCCTGAACTCAAACGCTGCTCACTGTGAGGTGAAAACATATTACTTTGGGGGGCCGGATTTGTCTGTGTAATGCACTCAGCATTACAGCTGGTAAGTGCGAGAGGCTCCTTGGCTTTCTTCTGAGTTTGGGCATTGTTGTCAATCCCCCAGGGCTGTTATCAGGATCAGAATTCCCTGTGCTTAGCAAGCCAGGGGAAGTCCCTTATCACTCTGGCTGTAGACTGGAAGGTGCACACTCAACCGTTTCCTTGGTGCTGCATCTCTGGTTAGGAGTGAAGCTCTAAATGGGCTGGGTTCAGAATCTTGACATTATCCCATATATGAATCAGAAGGTTAAACTTTAGAATTGAAAATTCTGTTAGCAAATTGGAAAGGACTGTCTCTCACTGAAATTGGCCATCTCCTAACAATTGATATTCTGCAGTTTTAAGAAAAGTAATTGGCAATAAAAATTTTTTAGTTAAATTAGCATTGGAGAGTCATTAAAGTTCTCATATATAGAATGCAACTAAGAATACTCATTTGCAGCTCAACTCTGCATTTCTAAAAAAAGTCATTATTTAGAAGACAGGTGACAGAATATAATTTCTATCATCATTTAAAAAAGGAGAGAGGAGAGGAAGGAGAGTTAGAGGAAGAGATGGAAGGAAGGGAGGGAGGGAGGAAGAAAAGAGCATTCGTGGTATTGTGGAAAATCCACTAAATGGGACCTGTTGTTCTTGCTGTAAAATGCCAAAACTTGCCACAAATATGTCTGATAAAATCTCTTTCGAAGAGGTAAGGCATTACTGTGAATTTCTTCAAACCGTTTTGCTGGTCTATATATTGATATATATAATCCTATGCCCCCAAAATACTTTCCAGTATGAACTGGTTAGAAAAGAATGTTTGTTTGCTTAAAAAAAAAAAGACATAGCACCAAAGATGCATCCCTACAGTTTACCCTGGTCCACACTGAGTGGCCCATCTGCAAAGTCCCACGACAACTCATCTGCTGCCCGCACAAGACTAGGGAGGTGAAGAAGATGGTGGATGAGGGGACTAGCTGTGTCCGTCCTGCTCCCCTTTCTTCTTGCTTGCTCTTCTTTGCATCCCCTCTGCAGCAGCAGGAGAGTGGGATTGGATGAGCGGTTGACTAAGAGCTTGGGTAGCTGGTGTGATTGGGTAACCAGAGGCTTCTAGGGAAAACTGGGGTTTCCACCCTTCCTTCTGAGGAGTTCACATCCTTGCTTAGTTGTAGGTTCCAGGTCAAAGAACAAGGAAATGTGTTGTTGTGGGATAAATTGCTCAGAAATGGGGAGAAGTGGTTGGTGCACTGAAGGTCACATTTTTCTGCAGGCTCTGTGAAGTGGCGAGGACCCTTTCCTGGCTGCCAGCCAGAACAATGACTTTTCAAAGCCTTTAGAGAGAGTCATGTCTTCAATACTCGACATCCAAGTGCTGCATATGGGCCTCCTTACTGGGGCATCTAGGCCACAGATGTGTCTGTTGCAAAGCTTTGGGCAGAAATAGTACAGCACATGTGAAGAGTTCCCTTGGAGGGGAAAGTGGGTAGGGGAATCACTGTCAAGTCTCTGGGTACTCAGAACAAGCATAGTAAAACTGCCTTTAGATACAGTACCTGAGGACCTCAGGTCTCAGAGTCTGGGCTGCAAGAAGCCCTCTTAGGAAGGCCTTTTTGGTTATTTGAGAACTAAAACCCCTTTGGCTGGAGGGTCCCAACAGACCCACCAAATGAAGGACATTATACTGCTTCGACTAGTGAGTTAAAGGGCAGTTGCCTGGAAAAACGCAGAGCCTAGTTTTCCTAATTTGAAATATAAAAGATATTCTCTGGGCTATTACATCCTTTTAGCGAAGGCAATTCACATTCTTTTGGTGGTTTTTCCTCCTTATAATGATCAAATCCTAAAATCAGAACTTCTAATGTAAACCACTTTTACAGCTGTAATTGGATCTAAGGCAAATGCAACCACCAAGTGGCCTAAGACTCCCTGGCAATGTTCAATCAGGATATGATATCACTTGTGAAAGTCATATCTTACTATTGATACTTCTCCCAAGAGCAGCACAAATTAGAGACATACTCAAATGATTCCAAAGCCTCACAGACAGCAGGAGAGTATGCCACTGGTAAAGTGGGAGTTCTCAAGTAGAGTATGAGGCACATTTCATGTGGTCATTTAATGGAAACCCTATGAAAATGTTCTGCTGGGTCTGGGGGAAAAGAAGTTCTAACATTTAGAGAACCACATGAAATGTGGTTCTTAAGAAAATTCAAGAACTGATAATGCTAAAAGCATCTGAAAGCAGACTTTAGGGGACTGTGGGATACATGGTCTCAAAGTGAAAACACATGGACTTTCCCACTGTATCCACTTGGAGAGGACCCTGCTGTAAGCTCACGTGCACCCGTGCATAGGTGCGCACGTGTGCGCGCGCACACACACACACACACACACAATTCAAGAGCTTGGAGATGGCCTCTGAAGGTGCAAAGGTATGAGCCCTATCAGAGGATGGCTTCAGCCCTCAGACATCTCAAATGCCAACATAATAAAAGCAGGTAAAAGTCTCAGTCCACAAATTCAAGCATGTAGAAATATAATTGCTATGTTTACGTTTCATGTATTTTAAATATCCATTTTATATATAATTTCTGATTTTAGCATACCCCTACTCGACCTCTAGCCTCCCCCATTCCTGGGTTATGCTACAATTTCAGGATCTTATGCAGTGAGAGGGGAGATGTGGAGCATCTGGTCTACCTGTCATCAGTCTACAAAGATTATAGCTGAGATATCAACTGTCCCTCCCTGGGTGGTTTCCTCAGGCCTGAAATATCACACTTGGAATGTGGGAAGTTTTGCCAGGTTGACTTTGGTCCTCTATGCCTAGACACACCCTACAGCCCCTTCTCTCTGGGGTCTTGCTGTCTTCTAAGAGACATTGCCAGGAAGTGGGCCTCAGTCCCTGCTGCCACAGAAAGAAGCCCTGCCTGTTACGTAAACTCTAAATCTCAATTTCCCATGTGTACAATGGAAGAATAATAGCTATAGTAAGCACTCAATAAATATTAGCATTTAAAAATCATTATTAATAGATAAGTTTGGATGGCCATAATGAAAGCAAAACATCCAGTCTCATAGGGCTTCCTGACTCATTAATGCTATAGGGTCACAACCTTTTAAATTCAATTACTTCACTGGCATTTCTAGAAACAATGTTGCCTGCTTACTATGCATTCCTGGATGCTCCTATGGTATTTCTTCATGACTCTTTAGTTTTTTTAACTTTCTGTTGAATTATATATTACATTTAAAAGTACGAGTAGTCATGCAGCTCAAACACACCCCTGTAACCAGCACTTAGAACAAGAAACAGACATAACCACCTTCCCAGAAATCCCCCTCATTCTCTGTCCCAATCAGTATGCATCCTGCAAGGAGAAACACTCTCTTGACTTTGACAGTGTAGCTGTCTTCTGCATTGGGTTTAGCTGTCTTTCTACCTTATAGAAATGGAATAATTGACTGTGTGTTTCGTTTTTTGCATCTGGCTTCTTTCATTCTATTACGTTTGTGAGAGTCAACCATATTTTACAAGTATTTGTAAACATTCGGTCTCATTGCAGTATAGTACTCTATTATACAGCTGATATGTCAGTTTACTTATTTTCATTTCAAGACATTTACAAATGACAGCCTTGGAGCTTAGTGTCCCCACCTGAATAAGTCTTGGGGCTACTAGGGGCCCCTGTATTTGAGACGCAGGAGCCTCTGCTTGCCTGGATGGCTCTGGGTACCTGTGCCCTGGTGAGTTGAACTATTTCCTGTTAAGGAACACCTAAAGAATTGGCCAGCCTGGCACCAGGGCGGCTTTGGCTTGCCCCTTCTCTGTGTGCCACCTAACTGTTGGAAAAGGTCATCCACTTCCAGCTTTTCCCAACCCATTAGCAGAGTATAGGGGCGGGACGCATGGAGGAAAAAACAGTCCCAAGAGGAGAGAAAACAAAGGGCAAGTGACAAGAGGGAGCCGAAGGAAGAACTGACAACGCAGGGCTGAGCCCGAGGATTCACATGCCCCCTCCCTTCTCACCTTGAAAATCAGAAAGAGGCTGAGAATCCTAAAAGCCCATAAATGGAACTGAAGTTCCGTGGGATGCCACTTCAGATAAAATTGTAGAAACAGTAATGACAAATTCCTCGACATTATTTAGAACTAGAAATGGAAAAAGAGAAGGACGAGGTCTTGGGTTGGATCAGCCTACCCACATATACTCTTCATTGTTTTTAATCTTCTGACTTTAGAAATAATCATGCTGCTCATCAGAAAGTTGTCAAACAATGTAGTAATGTGAAGAAAGTAAAAGTCCTCTAGAATACACCTTCCACCCCAGAAATAACCACTGTTAACAGTTTGGCATAGAGTCAGAGTCATCCAGATTCTTTATCTCTTTCTCTCTCTCTCTCTCTCTCGCTATATATATATATATATATTCTCTCTCTCTCTCTTATAATATATATAATGTCTTAGTCAACAAAGCAGAAAACCTATCCCGTGTGTATTTCAAACCACTGCATCTGAATCACAGAAAGCATGGAACTGCCAGTGGTCTCAACCCCCACAGGTGATGTCATGGAGATGATAATCTCCAAATTGCCTCTAATCCTATAATGGCTTCCAAACCACATATTACACCACACGTGACAACCCAATTACTAATACCACCATTTTCATGTATGCAAAGGACAAGCTAGCTTTTCAGCTCCGCGATTAGATGAAAGCACAGCTACAAATTAACTGGCAATTTCAGTGCAATATGAGGAAACAGCCATTCTTATCACATTCCAAAGAAAACCATAACCAAAGAGCCATACTGAAAGCTGAGTGTCATCCAAGCATATTTGTCAATCAGCAAGGTAAATGTGTCTCCAGGGCCCCTGGCTGTGCCCTGAAGGAGGAAAACCCTCATGGTTCTTCATTTATTCAAGAAGCTAACAGGGACCCAAAGGCATCAAAATTCCAAGACTGCAAAATTAGGGAAGTGCAGACTTTCTCAATCAAATTGCGCCAACTCTGGGAAGCTGGGGGGAGGAAAATCAACCATTTGTGTCATTTTCAGAGCCAGGACTATGTAGTAACTCTCTGATGGACCCTACAGGTCATCTAGTCTAGCCAAGACCCAGAGAGGCGAGAGTGCTCACATACGGCCAGGCAGCGCTCGGCCTCTGCCGTGGCTCTGGACTTAGAGCAACAACCTGGGGCTGCCAAGACAGGTTGAGAGCCAGTGAACAAATCTGGAAAAGAAAGGGAAGGGAATGATTCTCCCTAGAACAGCTCCTCCAAATCCTCCTCCACCTATGAGTATCAGGAAGGTTCTCACCTGGCTTTTGCCAACCTCCCCTTTGCCTGCCTGTTGGAATCAAGTAAAACTTAAAGTATAATTAAAAATAAAATAAATAAATAAATAAATAATACCAACCAGACTAGGAAGAGCATCTTCGAGTTCTGTGGTGGTGCCACCCTTGCTCTGTTCTTTTTGTCCTCACCAGGTCCCTTCCACCTATAAGACAAGTTCTCTGCCCAAAATTTGAAAAATGGACATGAGTAAAGCTATAACCTGATTTCTTTGTTGGCAAATATTTTAAACAGACAATTCTAACTCATTGCTAATAAGGGTTTTACATTTTAATAGAAATTCTGTCTCGTGTCTCTCAATTTAATAACTCAAAGTTTTCTCATATTATATATGTATATATTTGTTCCATTGTTATTCATCTTTAAATTATTTTCCATTTTATATGTCTTATTGTGAAATTTATTTAAAAAAGAAATTAATTATATTAGTTTTCCAAATATTTGAAATGCTTTTTATAAATAAAAAAGTGTGCTTTGAGTCAATTTTCATAAAATAATAAAATTTTTAAAGTCTAAAAAAAAAAAAAAAGAATTTGTCAATAGATGCTCCAACTTACTTCTCCTTAGGCTTCCACGGCCTTCGAACCACTTTTCACCTTTATTTGTTCTCACTTCTAAAGGTTCCTCCATAAAATGTCCCCTTTGTCATCCTCAGGGAAGGCTGACCATTTCTTCTCCTATACCCCTGCCTGCCCCAATATGGCACCTCCCACATAGTACACTTTAAAGAGATGGCTATCTCCCCTACAAGATGCTCAGCTCCCTAAGGCTAGGGGCTCTCTTGTGTGTTCACACAACCCATGGCACATGGGAGGCACTTGATAAGTATTTGATGGAAGGAAGGAAGAAAGGAAGGAAGGAAGGGAGGGAGGGAGGGAATGGGAAAAAAGGAAGGGGAAGAAAAGAAGGAACTAATCTCACATTCCATTTATGCATGGCCTGGTATGATTCAGAATCAAGTGGAAATCACTATCTTTTCAAAATCATCTAATCTAGAACTTTCTTATTCTAGAAATAGAAGAAGTATATAGATTTTAGACTTAAACGTGTTCTTCTTCTTTAGGAAAATATGATGGTTGTCTGGCTGCTGTGAGGAGCTGTGTTCTCTGCACAGTGGATATATACAAATAGATTTAAACTAGAGATGGATGGTCCCAGATGGATGTGGTTGGGGTGTGGAAGAACATCTTGAACTATTTTTCAAACATTTCAGTTTCGGCAAAAACCGAAACATGTTTTGCCAATCACTTTCCCTTAATTTTAAAAACTCATGGATTTCAAAGGAAATTTAATCTGAATGTTTCTACTTCATTTACTTCATCTCTTCAAAATGTTCTCCTTAAAAAGTGAACTGATGTCCTGGACACTTAAAGGACCTTTTGTAGTTTGCTGGTTGCTTTTAAGCAAGAAGCCACTTAAAATTTTGGCCAGGATGGGGTGGGGGAAGGTCAAAAAGCCCTAAATCTTGAAGTTAAAGAAAAAAAATGGTGCGCATTGATTTGAATTTGTAGCTAGGAAGTGAGTGATATGTTTCTCATGCTGAAACAAAGAAAAAATGGTTAAAGTTAAAAATTAAAAAATACAATTATTTAAAAAGTGAATAAATTTTACTTGATCAGTCAATAAAAGTAAAGCTAGAAATTGTTACAGATTTTGGTTCATCTGCAGTACAAATTATTACAAGGATGATTATAGATATCGATTCATCTGTTCATTTAGGTTCATTTGTGATAGAGTCTGAACGTGTTTTGTCAATAACTCCTTAGCTGCAAGTACATATGACCATGATGCTGTGGCAGATGGATCATGACAAGGCTTTAAAGGGAAGGGAGATAGCAGAATGGTAGGTGCACAGCTCTCTCAAAACTCCTTATAATCTGCCAATTGTCCCTCTGTCCATTACTCCATAACCCAATCCTTAGTGACACTTGGGCGGGATTTGTTTACAATCTGCTCCTCCCCATAGACCTTACCTGATATTCCTTTGTTCCACCAGATCCTTTCACTGTGTAAGTTACAAGCTGGGAACAGCTCAGGCCCCTGGGGCATGTATCTAATTCACTGGAGTCACTAGGGGAAATTTAGTGCACAGCAGAAATCCAGTCAACACCCTCATTCCCAATAGTTAATATACTGTTTGACACCACTGTGACCAACAGAAGAATTAGTCCATCTTTCACAGACCACCCACGCTACTAATAGCTAATAACTAACACATGGGGGACCATAGCTAATGATGTCCTTGGGTTCAGTGGTTCATTGTGTTTTTATTTCGTTTTTTCTCCCTCTTTATTAACATTCACTCACTCAATTAACAATCGTGGAGTGTCCTCTGAATGTCAGGTGCTGTGCTGGGCATTTTGGAGGAGACACAAATGTGAAGGAACCATAGCCACCTCTCTCAAGGGTCCCGTGGGCTCATGTTACCATCTTGGTTCTGTCCTTCATGCACTGCTGTGGCCAATGCAACATACGTTATAGAGGGTGCATTTTAAATTCGGCACTTCTACAATTGGACAGAAGCCCAAATGGGGAGACACATTTTGTCTCTCAAATCGGTTGGTCTCCAAAAACCCATCAATACTGACATCTTCATGCAAGGAGACCTCAGCAACACATACATTACGTGGATTTACTTGGGAAAATAGAAAATAAAATGAAAATAAAATGAAAGCTGGAGGCATCCTCGAGGTACCTTCTGAAACATCATAGGAGTGCCAAAACAATGAAAAAGGCCAATGTGAATAAGAAAAAGCATGCATCATGGATCTGCAACAAACTGATGAAGAATATCTCCAAATGAGAACTGACAATAGAATTTCGCCCATCAGTCAAGGCATCTGTCCTTAGACCAGAAGTCACTGACTGCTAAGAGCTTGCCAGTCCTAGTCCTGCCATGTTAACTTGCCTCACAAACAAAGATTCCAAGAACCACACGTTTTTAATTATACAAAGTAAAGGTTGATGAATGATTCATACAACTAATCTAAACTTGGGCCAGGTTAAAATAATACTGTGTAATAACTTATATTTATACAGCTCATGAGAGCACTTTTCCTTTGAGCTTAAAGTAGATTTCAGATAGTATCTCGTCTCTTCTCATAACATCTTTGTGAAATAGGCATGGTGAAGGTGTCAGGGTGTCCTCTTTTCTTCCACAGACAGGGCAATAAAGGGCCAGAAAATTTCAGACCCAAGTCCAAGATCACACAGGATGGCAGACAGGAAGCCAGGACCATCTCTGCACTTAAGAGAGAAGTCATCTCAAGAATCTGGACACCATGGGACAGTGGCACTGGTCTTTGGAGCAGGCCTCCTCCTTCCTGAAGGCAAGTGACCACAATAACGCTAGAGTTTGGAATCGTGACAGCTCCATGGCCATAACATTCCCTTTGTTTTGGTAGCTTCGGGGGATCAGAGGAAGATTTGAGGACCTAGGGACATAAGAAATGTCATTGTGAGTCAAACCTGTGGCTTGTCAGCTCCCAGATTCTTCCTCCAAACTAGGAAATGATGATTGAATCAGCCTGGCTGTTGGAGTAGACGCCATCTCTTTCCCTGGCTCTCTCCGGCCTTCATCCTTCAGTCTGCCACTCTCTGTATCTTTGCCAGAGAGCTTTCTCTCCAGCCCTGGAAGTAAAGTGTCTTGCCCACTTCAAGCAGGCTAGGGTGCCTGAGCATTACATCCCCCCGACTGGAGTAGTGTGTGAATGTCTGTGCTTCTCAGTGGGTGGAATAGTAACTGGTAAAGAGGTGAAATGGTGGGCGGCCCTAATGCTTCTCGGGGTCTCCCCATGGGATTAAATTCCAGGCACCCAGTGGTCGCTGGCTGGATAACACACACTTTACAGTGGCCTTCCCATGCCCATCTTATTTCCCAACAGACAGCCTGCCCAGAATTCTTGTCTCCAGTTCTGTTTCTGGGAGAACTCAAGCTATGACAACTGTCCTCTGATATAGTTTGCATGTGTGTCCCTGCCCAAATCTCATGTTGAAATGTGATCTCTAGTGTCGGAGGTAGGGCCTGGTGGGAGGTGATTGGCTAATGGGTGCGGATTTCTCATGAGCGGTTTATCTCCATCCCCCTTGGTACTATCTTCGAGATAGTCAGGAAGTTCTTGGGAGGTCTGGTTGTTTAAAAGTGTGTGGCACCTCTCCCGACTCTCTCTCTTGCTCCTGCTCTGGCCATGTGATGTGCCTAGTTGCCCTTTGCCTTCTGTCATGATCGTCAGCTTCGCGAGGCCTCCTCAGAAGCTGAGCAGATACCAGCATCATGCTTCTTGTACAGCCTGCAGAACCGTGAATCAATTAACCCATTTTCTTCATAAATTACCCAGTCTCAGTATTTATTTATAGCAATGCAAGAACAGCCTAATACATCCTCTCTGACATCATCCTTGATGCCCTGATGACTCATTGCAGAGACACCATGCATGGACCAAGTCCCTAAAAAAAACCTGTATTTATGCCGCTCTCAGGCTCAGTTTCCCCCCAAGTTCCCTGCACACCATGGGAAAAAGGAATATCATTAAGTCTGGGACAGAAACTGAGCAAAAAAGAATAAAAGTAGAACGGTGCTCTGAAAACCTGAAAATCCTCTCGGACTTCATTTGGATTATTTTTTTCTTTTCAGTGTCTGGTGAGGGATGCATCAGGAAGTTAGAAATGAATGGACTTTTGCAATTCATATCCTCATTTTTTTAATGTAGTTGAGATGAGTTTTTTATTCTACCTATTGTATGGTCAATGGCACATATGAGAGCTGAAATGCTGTTTGAATTCATTTTCTTAGGTATGTCAACCGTATGTGGTACACTGGAGAAATGTATGTCCATGTGATGAGTATATTTGCCCTCTAGTGGCTTAGTGGTTATTTGCAGAATGTAAATCCACTTCATTCATTCAGTCAGTCAATCAAGGTAGTCTAGAGCCCTTATTTTGTTCCAGACACAGTGTTGAAGGCTAGTGAAATAAACAGTGATAGTCCCTGGCTTCATGGAGCTTACAGTTTTGTGAGGGAGATGGGTGTGAAAACAAGCTAACAGTAGGAATCAAAACACTGAAAAATGTGATTAGACCTATGAAGGAAGGCAGCATGGTGCTTTGAGAGAAAGGCAGAGCATATTTAATTTGAAGTAAGACAAGAGTCCGTGAAGGCTAAGAAGTGATGTTTGAGCTAAAATCTGAAGGTGGAGTCATCGAGCAAAGGTTGTGGTGGGCGCAGGGGGACACTCTTAGCAGAGGGAACAGCATTTGCAAAGGTCCCAAGGATGGAAAGAGCTTGAAACACATTCTCAGAGGAAGGATCACCTAGGGGTTAAAGGAATGTTGTGTAGATCCTGGCAGGGTGGGTCCAAAAGGTCCTATCTCTATTATTAGCTCTGTGACACTGGGTAGGACACTTAACTTCTCTGTTCCTCATCTGTAAAATAGGGTTTTCAATAATAATATCTCATAGTGTGAGACTCAAATAATAGCTCACAGTCTGAGGAGTCAAACATGTTTACACTGCTTGGATTACTCATCAGAGCAAGTGAGCTGAGTTGGCAAAGAATGGGCCACGCCTTAGGAGGCCATTGCCACCACATGCACACATGCACGCACACATGCGTGTACATGCACACACATGCACGTACACACACACTATTCCTAATGTCCCAGCGCTTCCCTATCTTGAATGTCAATTCACTATTCTTCAGAGCATTGCTACTCGGAGTGCAGGCTGAGGACTGGCAGCATCGGTATCACCTGGGAGCTTGTTTGAATTGGTCCCATCTCAGACCATCCGAATTAGAATCTGCATTTCCCAAGCCCTGGGGGACTCTGTTACACATTCAAGCCTGAGACGCACTGCTTTAGAGGCCTCCAACGCCAGACGGCTCAGTGTCAAAACACCACCAACAACACACGTCCTATGGAAAGTGCTACCAGGTGACATCTCTTCCCTATTTTGGCTCCAACACTGTCCCCTTTAGCACACAGCTGGAATCTAAGATCCGAAGGAGAAGTTTCTTCTGTGGCTTACAAAGAGATTGAGAGACTGGAGACAGGTACGTAGTTGCAAGATTTAGGTAATGAATTGTAGACTGTGAGAGAGGAAAATAATGATGTGAGGGGAGATAATAATCCAGGAGTACAGCTTTTCTTTTTTTCACAGCCCCCAAATTTTACCCCATGTCTTTCTAAAAATGACTCTCTAAAAACTGACAGTTCTCCCTTCCCTGATAATGTTTGGGCACCACTAGAATGACCCACCCTCACCCATCCAAAACATGTGAATGACACCACTATGTTGAGATGTGATCACATGTTTAATGATGCTGCTGTGAACATATTTGTTCAAAGGTGGTGAGCATATGAAAAAGTCATGCTGCCTTATGGAAAAAGACTAAAAAGTTTAACTTTATGTTTTTTAAACTCATTGACTTTTGATCTGTGTTTTATAAATAATCCATGACTTTGGGATGCTCCTAATATTATTTACAATGCAGATAAGTAAAACACAAAGGCTTATAAGCTGCTCGTATTATCTGAACATCAAGCAAGAATTTTTAGCACCATTTTCCTCTTAAATGTACGATTTAGATTTTGTCATATTTGTACTTACTTTGAACATTTCACACACAGCACAAAAGATTCTGATGCAACATTTCCTTTGATAGCTTATTATACTCAATGTGAATTCTAAATCAAATCTTGTTACCAAATAACACTGCACATTAAAGGTTTTCAGAGTTCATTTGCAAAATAAATAATAAGCCCATAATCATCTCAAATGGAAACAAATCAAGGATGCATTCCTAATAAATTTGCGTTATGTTTGATCATTTTTGTGATAAAATTTAAGTACCCTTAGCAGGGAGAAATTGGCTGAAAAATAATTAATCAGCTGGACAGGCCAGTCTCTTCTTTAGTCTTTTAAACATGTCTTCTAAATAACATCCATTTGATGATACGTCTCTACCTGTGTTTAAAGTCCACTCACTGAGAGTGACTGAAGGATTTCTATTAGGAGCTCTTGAGAAAGGATCCCTCCATCTCACCAGGAAATAAATCTATGTCTCTATGGCAGAAGATATAGGGAGGTTCTAAATTGTTTAAATATTGAACATACTTGACACTTTTCTTCCCTGGCCTCATGCTGGAGTCTTTTGAGACAGTGAAGATGTATGCACATGGAGGGGGCTTGAAGTTTGAGAATTCATTCGTTCAAAAATGTGCATCATTCAATTCAGAGAGCTGAAGCAAAAGGTGGGGATTGTATTAAAATGTACCATATAACCTGTACAATTTTTTTTATTTTATTATACTTTAAGTTTTAGGGTACATGTGCACAATGTGTAGGTTTGTTACCTGTACAATATTTTAAGTAGCCTTAAATAATCAATACATGGAAATGTTGAGAAACTTCTCCCAAAGTCACACCATCCCATTTGTAAGGCCGCCCCTCTAACTGTACATTGCTATTGAATAGTAGCTGTTTTACCAGATTTGCAGTTTTGTGAATGTGCCTGCAGCTCTTTAAGGAAAAGATGCATTCTCTCATTCATCTTTGTTCTTTTCACATCTGGTTCCAAGTGAGTGCTCAATAGATACTGGGTGGATACATGGATGGATAGATGGATGGATGGATGGATGGATGGATTGATGGATGGATGGATGGATGGATAGTGGATAAAAGGCAGGAATGATCATGAATGGCTAGATAGCACACTGTCTCTCCAATTAGGTTTGAATTGTTGAAGAGTAGAGGTGAAGGGAAATGAAGTAGGATATTATTTTAGATTGTATTCTTTTGATTTTGTATAAAATTCATTCAAACTGCCACAGCCAAAAATAAAAATGTATGGGTCATGTAACTGAAAGGTCCAAAAAATAGATCCTGCTTCAAGCAGGGCTGGATCAATATGCTAGGATGACATCCTTGGGGGGGCTTGGTTGTTGCTCTTTTTTTTCTTTTTTGCCTCTGCATCCCTCCACACTGGCTTCACTCTCGAGCATTTTCAGGTTTACATGGTCATTCCAGTACTTGCTGCTGGTTTCTTTCTTCCTCCCTTTCCCTCCTCCACTCCTCACTTCCATCCTAAACACACCACAGTCCCCTCAACAGTATAACATGATGTTTGGAGACAAGTATGGCAGCATCAACTTATGAGCAAAAAACTGAAAAAATCATCTTAACATGTGTTCAACAATCAAAATATAGAATTTTCCCATGTAATCGAAGAGAAATTTCTATCTCAAGCATCTTTAACTATAATTTCACATTGTTTTTCCCATTTTAGAGAAATAACATTTTAGTGGTAATTGAAGTCCAGAGAGCCCAAGCAACTAGCCTAGGGGCACACAGCTATTACGTGGCAGAGCTGCAATGCAAACCTAGGGAGGCTGGTAAGCAAAGCTGAAGCTCCTATAACATTTCTTCCCCTCTGCTAAGAGTATTTCGTCCTGTGTAAAATGGAGATAATAATAGTAACTACCTCTAGGGTTGTTGGGAGAATTTTATGAATTAATACATAGAAAACTCTTCTAATAGTGCTGAGCACATAGTAAGCACTCAATAAATGCCAAGCGTCTCATGCCCTCCTGTGTCTCCCTGGGCTGAGGATTGCAGAGAGGTGGGAGAGAAGATGTGTAACCAAAACTTAATTCTCTTAGAGTCTACTTAGTACATTTCTGGCTCACTGATATTAGACTGCACAGCCATACTCCATCTTATTGTGCTCTGTTTTTATTGTGTTTCACAGATTTTGTGTCTTTTACAAGTTGAAGGTTTGCAGTCACTCTGCAGTAAGCAAATCTATTGGCATCATTTTTCCAACAGTATATGCTCACTTTAGGTCTCTGTGTCACGTTTTGGTAATTCTCATAATATTTCAAACTTTGTCATTATTATTATGTCTGTTATGGTGATCTGTGATCAGTGACTTTTGATGTTGCTATTTTAATTGTTTTGGGGCACCATGAGCCATACCCATATAACACAGCAAACTTAATCCATAAATGTCAAATGCCTTCTAATTGCTCCACCAACCAGCCATGACCTCATCTTTCTCTCTCTCTCTTTGAGCCTCGCTACTCTTTGAGACATAATAATATTGAAATTAGGCCAATTAATAACCCTACAATGGCCTCTAAGTGTTTAAGTGAAAGGACGAGTCACATGTCTCTTACTTAATTAAAAACTGGAAATGATTAAGCTTGGTGAGGAAGGCATGTCAAAACCCAAGATAGGCTGAAAGCTAGGCCTCTTGTTCCAGTCAGCCAAAGTGTGAATGCAAAATAAAAGTCCTTGAAGGAAATTAAAAGTGCTACTCCAGTGAACACAAGAATGATAAGAAAGCAAAACAGCCTTCTTGCTGATATGGAGAAAGTTTTAGTGGTCTGGATAGAAGATCAAACCAGCCAGAACATTCCATTAAGCCAAAGCCTAATCCAGATCAAGACCCTAACTCTCTTCAATTTTATGAATGCTGAGAGAGGGTAGGAAATTGCCCAAGAAAAGTTTGAAGCTAGCAGACATTGGATTGTAAGGTTTAAGGAAATAAGCCATCTCCATAATATAAAAGTGCAAGGTGAAGCCACAAGTTATGAGGTAGAAGTAGCAGCAAGTTATCCAGAAGATCTTGCTGAGATCATTGATGGAGGTGGCTATACTCAACAGCCTTTTATTGGAAGAAGATGCCATCTAGGACTTTCATAGCTAGGGAAGAGAAGTCAATGTCTGGCTTCAAAGCTCCAGAGGATAGGCTGACTAATGCCTTGTTAGGGGCTAATGCAGCTGGTGACTCAGTCGAAACCAATGCTCATTTGCCATTCAGAAATTCTATGACACTTAGGAATTATGCTAAATCTACTCTGCCTATGCTCTATAAATGGAAGAACAAAGCCTAGATGAGAGCACATCTGTTTTCAGGATGGTTTACTGAAAATTTTAAGCCCACTGTTGAGACCTACTATCCAAAAAAAATTCTTTTCAAAATATTACTGCTTATTAACAATGCACCTTGTTACTCAAGAGCTCTGATGGAGAGGTACAGGGAGATTAATGTTTTCATTAACACAATATCCATTCTGCAACTCCTGGATCAAAAAGTGATTTTGACATTCAAGTCTCGTTTTTCAGAAAATACATTAATAAAGCTCTAACTACCATTGATCATGATTCTGCTGATGGATCTGGGCAAAGTAAGTTGAAAACATTCTAGGAAGAATTCACCATTCTATATGCCATCAAGAACATTTGTGATTCATGGGAGGAGGTCAAAATATCAACATTAACAGGAGTTTGGAAAAAAAATTGATTCCAACCTTCATGGATGACTTGGAGGTGTTGAAGACTTCAGTGGAGGAAGTCACTGCAGATGTGGTGGAAACAGCAAAACAACTAGAACTAGAAATGGAGCCTGAAGACGTGACTGAATTGCTGCAATCTCATGAGAAAATTTGATCGGATGAGGAGTTGCTTCTCATGGATGAGTAAAGGAAGTGGTTTCTTCAGATGGAATGTCTTCCTGGTGAAAATGCTGTGAACATTGTTGAAATGACAACAAAGGATTTAGAATATTTACAAACTTAGTTGACAAAGCAGCAAAAGGGGTTCAGAAGATTGACTCCAATGTTGAAAGAAGTTCTACTTGTGAGTAAAATGCTATCAGACAGCACTGCATGCTAAAAAACTATTTCATGAAAGGGTCAATAAATGGGTTAAACTTCATTGTTATCTTAAGAAATTGCCACAGCCACCCCAACCTTCACCAGCCACCATCCTTATCAGTCAGCAGCCATCATCATTGAGAAAATTGAGGTAAGACCCTTCACCAGCAAAAGATTACAGCTTGCTAAGGGCTCAGATGATCCTTAGCATTTTATAGCAAAGTAAAGTATTTTTAGATTAAGGTATGTAGACTGTTTTTCAGACATAATTCTATTGCACACTTAATAGACTACAGTATAGTGTAAACATCACTATTATATACACAAGAAACCAAAAGAAAATTTGCAAGTTGCTTTACTATGGTGGTCTGGAACCGAACCCACAATATCACTGAGGTATGCCTGCATCGAGTTGGTGAAAGTCAAAAATTCCCCTATCAGGCTTAATTCGGCACGTGTTTAAGGCAGCTCTGCTGTTGATAATTTTTACCCAGTGACCGAGCCTCGTAGAGTGGGCTCCCTTGACAGAGACTGCCTTTTGGAGCCAATCACAATGGAGGTTTACTCTGCAGCTGAGGATAATTTTAATTCTGTTATGAAAATTGCATGAGTACCATGCAATAGAATTCCAAATGTTTTACTTTGTAGTAGAAAAAAAACTAGTACCAGAAAATAAACATGTAGGCTTTTTAGGGAAAACTTCAGAGGCAAAAGAATGCAGAGCATTTAAACTTTGGGCAAACAATAGTTTCCCCCTGTGTGCACCATACTCTCTTTCCCAGACCCAGCAACATGACCCGGGGACGTGCACCTGTCCTTTCTGTCTGGTGAGAAACTTGCTCCATAGCTGGCCATTAAAGACCCAGGCAATAAACGCAGCCACAGCTATCACGCCTCTCCTCCGAAAGCCCCCGTTTCTCCTTCCACAAGAAAATGTTTCTAATGTCATCAAGTATTCTATCATAAATGATAGATTAATTCCTCACATGGGGACATAGGAGTCCCTAGTAATTCAGAATTACTAAAAACTTTGGGGCAACTCCCTAAAGAGGGGCACAAGCTCTTAACTGACATTGACATGTATTAGCAAAAAGGCCAAAGCAGGTGTCTTGCTTTGCCAATTCAGCACAAAAGAGAGGATCGGAGCATTATGATAAGGGGGCCATTCATGCTACTGTAGGCTATAGTTGTGTGTTCACACTTCCATAATAAACCTATTTTCAGGGGCTTATAATTCAACCGTAAAAATCTGCTCCATGCTCAAACTTGGCAGAACAAAATCTCAGACTCTGAGCTCAAAATCCTTCCCTTACTTTAAAATATTTTTTAAAGATGTGTTTTGGACGAGTTTAAATTTACAGAGTGCCAAAAATATTAGGGATTTGAACAGCTATTTTTCTTTATTTGATATCTAGAGACAACTAATCCGTGCCTGTGTAAAAGGAGTCTTGGCTTTTTTTGATCAGTTTTGCCTGAAAGGTTGTCAAGTTGAGAAAGAAGTTAAACGCCAATCTGAAATGAATTAGAGAGCATTAGACAATAATTAAACTGAAATTAGGGCATCATTTATTCATCAAGTCATCACTAAGAAAGGAATCCAATCCTCATAGATACCTTTAAAATATTTAGAACTTAATCTTAAACACCTTTGCAAGTAGGAAGAGAATGATGGAATTGTTTCTGCTCAAAGGGGTTTGCCGATGACAGTGACTGAATTTTAAATGCTGCTGAGCTCTGTGGGCAAAGTGGAGAAATAAAGCTACCCTCCAAAAGCTGTCTTCCACTTGTGTTGACAAATGGAAATGATGGCTGATGGCAGGAAAACCCTCCCATCTCGATAAGATGTCCTTGATCACATCCCCGGGGTCATGTGGGGCAAAATTAGCAGGTGGGTGACATATTCCTCCTGCTTTATGCCTGAACTTTGGTTTTCCCATCTGAATAAAGAAGCGGTTTGTAAAGGTTGGATGCTGGGGTTTTGGAGAAAGCCTCCTGCACCATTCAACCTCTAATCCAAATGAACACTGAATAGATCCTAAAGGCCATTGATTTGGAAGAAATAAAATTTCGTCTTGTCCGTCTGTCTCCATCAGCCCTGTCCCCATCTCTCCGTGGGGCTCAACCACTTCTCTTTTAGTGCCCCCCAACCCTAGGCCTCAGGAGGTCACCGCAGCTTGCACTGAACCCTACCCAGGCTGTCCTGTCCACTGAGCTGTACAGTCACCTTTCAGCTTAGTCACCTCCTCCTTGAAGCCTTCCTGACATGCCCCTGTCTGAAAGAACTAACCACCACAGCTTCTGTGCCCCTGTCCCCTGCCAAGACTTCCATCACAGCTTTCAGAGTCTTCTGTGACCTCTACCTCTACCAACACCTCCAAGGCAAGGACGAAATCTTCTTACCTTTTTCACCAGGCCCTGCCTTTCTAGGCACTCAATACAAATGTGTCAGTCAATGAATGCGTCACTCCCCCACAAACATGACCTGTTCCCTTTTCAAACTCCTCTGGGATAAATGCGTATTAGTACAAATGCAGAGCAGGGTAGGTCAAGGACGCAAGTATAATTCTGAAGCCCAAATAGCTAAGAGAGAATGCCAACTGAGGTTTCCCTGCAAGCCTTCCCTCCTGGTCAGCTTCTCTGTGGGACTCTAAACATTGTGAGCTCTCCCTCGTTAGGGGCTTTGATGATTTTAATGGTGCTTCAGAGAGGGAAGGATAGAGGAGGCCCTGCAGAACTTTAAAAAATCCCTCTTTTGTTTAAATGGAGAAACTGAGGCACATGAATGAGGAGGGAGTTGCTTCCAGCTTGCAGCCAGCGAAGGTGGCAGGCTGCTCTGTGTTTGCTCATAGCCCATTATCTCTTCCTTCAAAATGATGCTGAATCCCACAGAAACCCAGGGTTGAAGAGGATTTTGAGTCATCCGGGCCTCTCTACTCAAAGTGTGGTTCCTGGACCAGCAGCAGTGGCCTCACTCTGGAGCTGCTTAGAAATGCAGAATCTCAGGTCCCACCCCAGACTCACTGAACCAGAATCTGCATTTTTTTTTTTTTGAGACAGGGTCTCACTCTGTTACCCAAGCTGGAGTGCAGTGGTATGATCATGGCTCACTGCAGCCTCAATCTCCCAGGGCTCAGGTAATCCTCCCACCTCAGCCTCCCAAGTAGCTGGGACTATAGATGCACCCTACCACACTCAGCTAATTTTTGCATTTTTTATAGGGTTGTGCCATGTGGCTGAGGCTGGTCTCGAACTCCTGGGCTCAAGCAATTCTCCTGCTTCAGCCTCCCAAAGTGTTGGGATTGCAGGCATCAGCCACTGCGCCCAGCCTAGAATCCACATTTTCACCACATGCCCTGGTGCTGTGTGTGCATCTTGAAGTCTGAAATGCACTGAGCAAGTCCACTGGGGCTCCCAAACATTTACCTAGCCCACAGGTGGCTGTAGTCACCGGAAAATCTGTAAAAATACTGATGCCTAAGCCTCACCCCAGGCAGGTACAGCCAGGAAATAGGAATTGTTTTAAAGCTCCACCAAGAGAGTCTAATGGGCAGCACAGTTTGAGAACTACTGATCTGGTCATATCCATACTGGTCCACCAGCTTGGTCCATCTTTGGACAGTTAGAAGTTCTTCCTCCAATAATAGAAAGGTCTTTCTCAGAGGTAATGTAACCGTCCAGAGTTCTTTGGCTGACTTCCCGGTCATTTGGTTCATGTCACTGCAGACTCGGCTGCTGATGACAAAACTGCACACCTGACACAGGTGTGCACGGGTCTAGTTTATCTTATATGATGTGTCTTAAATGCATCATATTGTATTTAGAGTGGATGATCTCTCTGGTTGGAGTTACTATTTTCTCTTAGAAAACAGTGGTCTCTGGGCCATTCCTAGGCATCTGGAATGGTCCTGTCCTAAGGGAACTAATTAGAATAATGGTGAGGAGGCTTTTTATCTATGGTTTTAAATTTAGTGCTGTTGATGGTTTCTTTTGCTTTTAAAAAATACTACATAAAGGAGATAAATTTCCTAAAAGAATCTTCAAATATTTTTGTGTGGAACCTTAATTCTTCGCATTATGTCATTTTGGTTTCCTGGCATTATATCATCTATATGACCAGAGGCTTCTGACTTACCTTGAAACTAACTCAAGAGCTTATATGCTGAAAAATATATACAGTGAGATTCAGTTAGAAGTGAAGGTGGGTAAAAACAGCTCTCTTTCTCTCTCTCTCTGTCTTCCTGCAGTTATTTTTTTCTTCATTTAGTGCTTTGATGGCTGTATTTCCATCCTATCACTTCAGTTGCTGAATCGTATGCACTTGCAGTTGTGGGAATGTAGAGAAAGAAGACAGTCCCTTCTGGTGAGCTGTGAAAGTCCCCTCAGATGATTAACAGATGAGAGCTAGAAAGTGTAGCATTTCAAAGCTGCCAAAACTTTGCAGAATATTTTACATTTCAGTGGATTCATCTGTTTAACAGCCATTGCTGGCCTAGTGTGCTCCCCTTCAAGACATGTGCTTTTGGTTTGGGTCTTTATTGGTTTTGTCCTTTATTTCCACTCTTTCCTTTACATAGGCAGATAGGAAAGCATATTCATAAAGTGGCGTATGGCATGAATAGAAACAAATACGCCTTTTCTTCTGAGGAAGAGACAGGTCTAAAAACAGTTTGAGGCGATTGATCCTCACACTGCTGGTGCTGCTTTTGATAGGCGTGGAGGAGGTGGCGGTGGGGGCAGAGTTGTGATTAAAGACCATCTTCCATTATGCTCCACGACACTAAAAGAGGTTCCAGAAAGTTTAAACCATGGTAATATCCATGCAACGGCCATAGGGACCAAGTTGATAGATTTTTTAAAATTCAGTCATATATCCAAGGGAAAGTGTTCCCATTTCGTCCCCCCACTGAGAAATGTGGTAGGCATGTGGAAACTGGAGTCTTTAAACATATTCATTTGTGCCAAGGTTGGCATTTGTTTCAGTGGCTTCCATAGAAAAAGTCCAGGTTCATTCTGCAGGTGTACATGACCTCCACAGATGCAGCTGGCGTAGGGAACATGTAGGAATTTCTACTGAGGGACAAAGATGATACAGAGAACTTGGTGAGTGAGATCCCTGTTTATAGTAGGAGGATTTAAATAAAATGAATATCCTAAATATCAGAATGTGTGTCTGTGTATGAGAGACAGTGGAAAAGAGAGAGAGGGAAGAGAGACTGTGGTAGACCGTGCACCAGTATGGACTCCCGGACCTTTTCATGAGCAGTAATGACAATCATTCTACTAAATTTACATCCTATCTTGACCAACTCATTTGGCAGCAACAAGAAGTTCACAGCCCAAAGCGGATGCTGACCTCCCCATCCCTGCTCCACCCACACTATATCTGTATAAAGTAGAACGCTATACCTTGCTGCTCGTAAGATGACCCGTCAACATTCCTTTTTCCCATTTTCCATGACCACGTTTACCTGGCCAGCTAGATTGTGTGGGGTGTGCTCCTAATTCTAAAGGCAGAAAGATTAGATGGTGAGGGAGGGGCACAAAGAGAGGGTAGGGTAGAGGCAGAGGCATTTACCTGAAGATATGGGGGCTCCTCTAAGAGAAAATGCAATGCTTCATCCCTTCTCTTTATGGTGCCAGGTATTTCAACAGCTTCTCCCTCATCTTTACACCACCCCTAAACAGGGAAGATTGTATTGAGTTATCATATACAAACAGAAGTGCACTAATAATAAATGTTCAGCTCGATGACATTTCAGATAGTAACATAGAACATGTTCAACCCCTGAAAGTTTCCCGTATGCATCTTCCTCATAAATAGTCCCACTCAGAAACAAGACATTATTGTGTCATCTGTCACTGCAAATCGACTTCAAAATGACAGAAAGTTAAATATTCTAGAGAGAGGCAACCAAAATAAATACATTCACTAATCATAATGATGGTAATAAAAACCATTTATTGATCATTTACCATGTGCAGGCACTAAGCCAAGTGCTTTCTTTTATCATCATAGTTTATCTTCATATCAACATTATGAGGAATACCTTATCCTCATTTAATAGGTTAGGACATTTCAGCCCAGAAAAATTATGTAATTTACCATAGTTCACACAGCTAGTAGGAGGTGGAGCCAAGATTTGAACACGGGTTTGTTTCTGCAGGTCTTGAGCCCTGAATCACTGCGCTGTATCATCAAGAAGTTCACACTGGGTGGAGTTCAGATGATATTCTATCCAGGAAATATAAGAAAATATTCTATCAAGCCACAGGCTTGGAATTTCGCATGGTCTAACCTCATTCCTTAACAAACGACAAATTTCATCAAGCCACATAAATAGCCTCAACTAACTAAAATGCTTGATTAACTTGGATTATTGCTAATCGTTCATTTATTCATTCAACAAATATCTATTTGTCCCCTCCCCCCACCACATCAGACCCTGTGAGAGGCATTAGGAATACAGCGGTAAACAAAACAATTTATAATCTAGTATATCCACTTTTAATAGTCTGGTCGAATGGAGAAAACACCTTTGTAAATCAGAATATGTTTCTAAAAAGCAAATCTTGTTTTCTATACCAAGACCATTTAAAATCTTATCATGATCATTATTCCAACGGTCAGAGACTGAGCCTGTGATGTTTGTTTTCCTGTATTTCTAAGGTAAGAGAAGTGATTAATACATTTTCCAAAGATTTGTCTCAAGTTCTTCAACAAAAATGCCCCATATGGTAAACCTTCTGGTTATTGGGAGTTTTGTTAAATAGTATAAGCAGTAACTCAATGTTTTTTCAAATAGTGCTTGAATTCTTGACTCCAAACAATGGATGCTGTTTGGCATATGATTTGCATTTTTTCCTATAATATCCAAATTAACTGACCTCGGTTTTCCCCATCCCACCACCTGCCTTGTACCCTTTGCTCCCTTTCTTTCTTTCTTTTCTTTTCTTTCTTTCTTTCTTTCTTTCTTTCTTTCTTTCTTTCTTTCTTTCTTTCTTTCTTTCTTTCTTCCTTTCTTCCTTCCTTCCTTCCTTTCTTTCTTTCACTTTAAGTTGTGAGATATATGTGCAGAACATGCAGGTTTGTTACATAGGTATACATGTGCCATGGTGGTTTGCTGCACCCATCAACCCATCATCTACATTAGGTATTTCTCCTAATGCTATCCCTCACCTAGCCCCCTGCCCCCCGACAGGCCCTGGTGTGAGATGTTCCCCTCCCTGTGTCCATGTGTTCTCATTGTTCAGTTCCCACTTATGAGTGAGAACATGCGATGTTTGGTTTTCTGTTCCTGTGTTAGTTTGCTGAGAATGATGGTTTCCAGCTTCATCCATGTCTCTGCAAAGGACATGAACTCATCGTTTTTTATGGCTGCATAGCATTCCATGGCGTATATGTGCCACATTTTCTTAATCCAGTCTATCATTGATGGGCATTTGGGTTGGGTCCAAGTCTTTGCTATTGTGAATAGTGCTACAATAAACATACATGTGCATGTGTCTTTATAGTAGAATGATTTATAATCCTTTGGGCATATACCCAGTAATGGGATCACTGGGTCAAGTGGTATTTCTGGTTCTAGATCCTTGAGGAATCTCCACACTGTCTTCCACAATGGTTGAACTAATTTACACTCCCACCAACAGTATAAAAGCATTCCTGTTTCTCTACATCCTCTCAAGCACCTGTTGTTTCCTGACTTTTTAATGATCGCCATTCTAACTGGTGTGAGATGGTATCTCATTGCGGTTTTGATTTGCATTTCTCTAACGACCAGTGGTAATGAGCTTTTTTTCATATGTTTGTTGGCCACATTAATGTTTCACGCCTTCTCTGCGGTGGATTCCCCCTGGTGGGCGATGTGGGTCACAAAGATCTACACATTATGTGCCTACTCCCTTGGCCCATCCACATGCTTCTTCCCAAGACTTCTTTGTTTCTGATTTTCTAATCTTGTTCATGTCAGATATTTGACCAACCAGGCAGACCATTTGCCACTTCCCTGGAGTCTATGTATATCCTTATTTCAGGTCACTTCTCCCTCCACACCAAGTTTGTGGCAAGGTATGCTTCTTGAATTTCTGCCCTTATTAATTTCAGGCCATCCCCTGAGTGACAGCATTCATTTTAGCATGCCATGATATCTTGGGCTGACTTCTCTGTGAGCCCCAAACTGAGTTTTTCCTCCTCAATCAGCTGGTCCTTGGGAAAACTTCCCCTGTGTCCATAAGCACAAGCCAGGAGAGAGGTGAGGTAGCTGGGGGATTCTTTCCTCATCTCCTGACAGTCTCCTAGAACCTCTTAATTCCCTGGCACCTCAATGAGAATGTAAACCTGGGAACACTTAAGCAGGGAGGTTGTACGAATTTGGGCCAGCAAAACAGTGCCTGCCACACTAGCCAAAACCAGTTATAAAATGGAAATTTAAAAAAAAAATCCTATTCACTATATTAACCAGGAATAAATTTAATAATAAAGGCATAGAACTTATATAAAGAAAGCCATAAAATCTTATTGAAGATCTTAAAATAAGACCCCCAAAATTGGATAGACATAGTATGTTCCTGGTATTGGAAAACTTTATACCATAAAACATCAGTCCTCAAATTAACTTAGAAATGAAATGCAATTCAAATTAGCATCCAATGCTTGTTTCGTGGACATTGGGAGTGCATGAAACTATTTTAAAGTTTCTATGTAGTAATAGCTATCTGAGAATGACCAGCAAGAGAAGTTTAAAAGGGAAAAATATCTGGGAGGTCCTCTTACAAAATTATGCAACTCACTATACTTTTTATGTATACGCATATACACCCACACACACATATATATATTATATATATATACACACAATACTGAACTACATTATAATCTAATACACCACTGACAGAGAAAAAGGTAATAGATCAAGAACAAAATAGGTTCAGAAATAGATTACAGTCTATATGGGAGCAAAATACATACAAAGGTGGCATTTTAATTCCATGTGAAGAGGACCATTCATATATGAAATGATGCAGGAATAACTGGCTGGCTATCAGGGCTGGATGGAAAGCTATATCTCAAAACTCACATCATAAACAAAAATAAATTCCAGATGAAATGCTCGAAAACTATGAGTTTGGAGAATGCTCAGTGCTACCCACACGAGAAGTAGGTGTGCTGGGCTCTGTCCTCAGGCAGGGAGTAACGAGAGCCTCATTGCTTCAAGCTTTGAACTTAAAAGCTTGAACTTGAAAGTTTCCCTGGCCAATGACTGGGATGATGAAGTGAACAGGTCCTGTGCCCTAAAGCACTTTTCCAAAATGAGTTTGTCCTGCCCTGGGACAATGCATGTTTTGATCCCAGCTTGCCAAGATTAAGCTTTGTGTGCCTTGGAAAGTGACTTGACATCTCCAGACCTCAATTTCCTCACCCATGAAAGACTGTGGAGACTCAAAGAGAAGACAAAGGTAACACACTCAAAACAGTTCTTGGCACATAGTAAGCACCCGGTAAGTGCTACCCATTATTAGTTTTATTATTGTCATTAATATTGTTTCTGTTCTCCTCTGTTCAGCTAGCAAGTAAAATCAACTGGCTATTACCAGAAAACATCCTCCCTCAACATTCTGGGCATGAAGTGCTTCTCCTCTAATCATTAATACACAGGCACTGGTCCTGACAGAAACAGTTAAACCAGAGTGGGTCACGACTGCATTTATTCCCATTAGCATCTGCTTTCTAGTGCTTATTATAGTTATTATTATTACTGTTCTGCAGCCCCATGACTTTAACACATGGCTATTTATTTTCCTTTATAATTTTTTTCAAAGGCTGTTATCCCACTCCTTGTGAAAGTCCCACCTAACTAGGTCTACTTGGAGCCTATCACCTGCTAATGTATTTTTTTTTCTGTTAAAGAAATTTTCCCTACTAACTTAGAAAAGGAAGAAACAGTGTCCAGCTTGACCTATCCAGTTAGACTAATCCCCATGTCATGATTGTTCTCTTTTAATTAGACTTCCCAACAGTTTTCCCAGGTCCAAACAGAGACTCCTCGGGGATCTGTGAGATCTGAAAAAGATTTTCCATAAAGTAATCTTAGAAAAGCAGAAATCCTGAAACACATCTCCTTTTGCTCTATAACTGCAGAACTTGCCCTAGTGGGAAGCCCACTGTGGCCCCTTATACATCCCAGACTCCTCCCAGCCATGTCTGAGTGTTCATTTCCTAGGTGGTTTCAGATAGTGCCAATTCTTATACTGAATTGGGAATTAGAGATTCTCTTTGCCCACTTAAATGGATAATGGGCTTTCAGCAGAGGAAGCAAATGTTTATAAAACATGGCCAGGCATGATGGCTTGCACCTGTAATCCCAGCTCTTTGGGAGGCTGAGGCAGGTGGATCACTTGAGGCCAGGAGTTGAAGACCAGCCTGGCCCACATGGTGTACCCCATCTCTACTAAAAACACAAAAACACCCAGCGAACTAAATAAATGGTTGTTGTTTTAAATTACTAAGTTTTCAGAGGCTGTTATGCAGCTATAGATAACTGATACAGATAATACCATGAAAATACTGTAATAGTAATTACATAATTGGATTATGATGAGAATTAGTGAGATTATATATATAATACATTTAGCACCTAGCACAGAAGAAATCCTCTATAAATGTCTATTATCATTATCATCCTCCTCTTAATCATCCCATTCTACAAATGAGAAAACTGAGGTTTAGAAAAGTTTAGGAAATGTGTCAGTAAACAGCTAAGTCTGTTTTCAAACACTATCTGCTTCTAAAGCTGTGAGCTATTCTCTGTGGAAAATTTCTTTCTGTTTGCTCTGTCCTCAAGTCATTGGTACACTCAAATGCTAAATGAATTCACCAGAATTCCAACAGGAAAATGGTTCTCACTCTACCCCTCTTCTCCTTTGAATCTGTAACAAACCTTTAAATAAAAGTTGTTAACACAGATATTTATGTATATCTATATATTCACACACAAAGAAAAGTGTTCAACATTTTCAATTAATTGCTTAAAATGAAAACACTCAAATTAGAGTTTGGAAGGATACTCCAAGTTGTCTTCAAATTCTTATTTGTTAAAATATTCTAATAGCAACTGGTTCACATCTCAACGCAGGAACAGTCTCCAGTATGGTTATCTAGGCAGCAGTCCCCATCTTTTGTGGCACCAGGGAACGATTTTGTGGAAGACAATTTGTCCACAGACTGGAGGTGGTGGGGATGTTTTCAGGATGATTCAAGTGCATTACATGCATTGCGCACTTTATTTCTATTATTATTGCATTGTAATATGTAATGAAATAATTATACACTTCACTATAATGTAGAATTAGTGCGAGCCCTGAGCTTGTTTTCCTGCAACTAGATGGTCCTGTCTGGGGGTGATGAGAGACAGTGGCAGATCATTAGGTATTAGATTCTCATAAGGAGACCCAACAGTTTGAGAGGCTGAGGTGGGAAGATCACTTGAGGTCAGGAGTTCGAGACCAGCCTGGTCAATATGGTGTAACCTCGTCTCTACTAAAAATACAAAAATTAGCTGGGCATGGTGGCATGTGACTGTAATCTCAGCTACTTGGTAGGCTGGGGCAGGAGAATCGCGTGAACCTGGGAAATGGAGGTTGCAGTGAGCCGAGATCACGCCATTGCACTCCAGCCTGGGCATCTGAGCAAGATTCCATCTCAAAAAAAAGATTCTCATAAGGAGCATGCAACCTAGATCCCTTGCATGCACAGTTCATGAGAGCATTTGCACTCGTATGAGAAGCTGATTCTGGTACTGGTCCATAGCCTGGGAGTTGGAGACCCCTGATCTATGGAATAGTCTTGTTGCTTAGAATGCTTGGCAGAAGTCAATCGAATGTTGCTGAGTAAAATAATAAAAGGAAAGAAAATCTTAAAGGTTCTTAATAATTGTTAGTCCTACAACACCATATACTTTTTTTTTTCCAGGTAAGGGCCAAGGGTAAGGGTCACGAGCATGTGAGTAAGTTGACTTCAACATACTCACATGAATTAGTAGGCAGAATCCCATTGAAGACATGAATCTGCTGCACTGCTGTGTACCTTTACCAGGAAGGCAGATGTGGTATGGGTGAAATGTTTGGGAAGGGGACACAGATGACTTGAATGTGTTTATCTTCCATTCTGATAAAAATCCAGTGATTTTTATACTGCCACGGATCAAATGGAATCATAGCTAAAAGGTGAAATTTACATCCTTGTGTTCATCTTCTTGTGATAATTCAATCATGTAACTAGGTTTATGGTCATTTTATAAATTATCACTCCCATTCCTAGAGGAGTGAGAAATACATTCCTCATTATACCACATACACTGTGTGCCAGGGAAGGAACTGGAAGGCAAAAAGCCAGACTGATGGGTAAAGGATTCTTCAGCCACCATGGAAAATTAATTAATGGAATTCTTTTCCAGAATGAACAACAATGTCATTCCTTAGCGCAGAGACTTCAGGGATTCACCAGATATTCACTCTTTCTCTTTTTGTATCAACAGAACTGTATTTCCCAGCCTCCTGGCAGCCAGAAGTAGCCAGGTGACCAAGTGGTATCTAGGCAGAAGGCCTTTTGCTCTTCTCCTTCCTCCTGGAATTCAGATGTGATGGTTGGAACTATAGCAGCCAATTTGCAATTATTTCATACACAAGTGTTTTGAATCTCAGCCCAAGTTCCCTCACTTATGAGTTGAGCAATTAATCTCACTGTGCTATGCCTCAATGTCCTTACCTGTCAAGTCCAGATAACAATAGTACCTGGTCATGGATAAGTTTAGCCACATAGAGGTCCTTGCAGAATGATTGTGTATAGTGAATGTTTGGTCAAAGACAGCTGCATTCTGTAGAAGTACCAGGAATAGAGGTAATAATGGTAGTCGGGGTAATTTTCTCAGTAGTAACAATTATAATAATAAAGTGAGCTGAGGGCCAAGCTTAAAATAGCACTTAAAATGCTATTACGAAGAGTTTGGATTTTATTCCATGAAAAGAACATGTTGAATAATCTTAAACAGGAGAAAGACGTGACTCTATCCAAGTTATAGGAAAGCCTTGGATGGATTCAATGTTGGAGATGGAATTAACTTCTCTTGATACCAACTGTTATATTGAAGGGTAAAGGGCGTTAAATAAGAAGGATGCTTATTTGCTCAGAAATTAATTTGATGTCCTCAGTAACACTTACTGATATGGTTGAATGGAGTGGGAGTTTTTATCTAAATGACTCTGCTCTGCAGGGGTTGATTAAGCCACAGGTAGGAGTTTTGTCCTAGATATTCCTTTGTAGGGTGCTCTGGGCTTGACTGTTGGCAAAACTTCCTAAAGCAGGGATTTCCTGCACTTTCAGCATAAGCACAGGCACTGTCATTTTTTTGAAACTGTAGTTAGCCCCTAACTGACTTGAAGATTCTGAAACATTTTCAAATTCCAAGTGCAGCAACTGCAACTGATTGAGACATCAAATTACTTGGGTTCTTGGCATTGATGAGAAAAAAAGTATTATTTAAGTCATCTTTGGTTTCAAAACAGGGGACTAAAATTTGCTCCCAAGTTTGAAACTGCTGTGTATTCCATCCATCTTCAAGGAAATGGTGGGTATGTGATTGGCTATGGAAATGTTCTATGCAAAAACTGTAAGGCCTTAATGGACCATCCCGAGTTAAACTACATAGAAACCATTATTGAGCAGGATTCTATTTTTCTACTTATTTGGATATAACCAGAAATATAAAATGACTATTATTATTCATTTAAAATCACTTCAGCTGGCTGGGCACAGTGGCTCACACCTATAATCCCAGCACTTTGAGAGGCTGAAGTGGGCAGATCACTTGAGGTCAGGAGTTCGAGACCAGCCTGGCCAATACGGCTACTAAAAATACAAAAATTAGCCAGAAATCGATTGAACCTGGGAGGCGGAGGTTGCAGTGAGCTGAGATCGTGCCACTGCACTCCAGCCTGGGCAACAGAGTGAGACTTCATCTCAATAAAATAAAACAAAATAAAAAAATAAAATCACTTGAGCTGATAAAAAGCCTGATGAAAAATTTGAGATCACCAAACACCCCGCTGCTGTTGCAAATTCACGTATTATCAGACATTTGTATTTGGACCACTTTCAGCCACTGGGATACCATATACCCAATTCCCTCTTCCATTTAGGGGAAGACAAACACCTCCTTGTGTTCATCTTCTTGTGATAATTCAATCATGTAACCAGGTTTATGGCCATTTTATAAATTATCACTCCTAGTCCTAGAGGAGTAAGAAATACGCCCCTCACTATACCACATACACTGTGTCCCAGGGAAGGAACTGGAAGGCAAAAAGCCAGGCTGATGGGTAAAGGATTCTTCAGCCACCATGGGAATTAATGAATGGAATTCTTTTCAGAACGAACAACAATGTCATTCCTCAGGGCAGAGACTGTGGGGATTCACCAAATATTCACTCTTTCTCTTTTCGTATCAACAAAATTGTGTTTCCTAGCCTCCTGGCAGCCAGGAGTGGCCAGGTGACCAAGGGGTCACCAAGTGGTCTAGGCAGAAGGGCTAGATTCTACCTGATTCTACCTGGTGGCAGGTAAACCAATTAGGTGCATTCTGAAAGCTTGCTCCCAAGGCCTGTGATTATAGGAACCAGAAAAGGGGAAACGGGGTCTGGGAAGTGTTTACACGTGGATCATGATTGGCCAGCTGGTAGAGGCCTTCTGGAAGCCCATGCTGAAGATGCTGAGGCTGTGGATTCAGAGGTAAAACAGACGTGACTGATCAGTAGTGTCTACTGTGAGCCCAGGAGTGGGGAACAGCCCCATGAGGGCCAGGACTTACCATTCCTGAGGACCCTTATCTCAGGAAGGAGACATGGTGTGGAAAGGCTGTCAAATCAGCAGTCTCTTTTTAACTGATCTTGGTTCAAAGAGGATTTAAGGCAACTTACAAATATATGCAATACATATGTGTGGAAATCCAAAACAGTTAGATCTGGGGCAGGCCATGCTTGGATTTTTACTATCCAAGAGTGTCCTTGCGGCAGTCATGTGACTTCTGTGAGCCTCAGTTTCCTCATCTGTAAAATAGGGTGGAATGATCCAGACACCTTCTGAGGTCTCTTCTACCCCTAATCCATATGCTTTTCAAAATGTCCCACACAACCAAGGGAATGATCCTTTGTATGATCAAATAACTTCCAGAGAACTTATGTGGAAGCCTCCCTGCTAACTATTGCTTCATTTAACCCTTAAGAACCCCTCTGAATGAGGTGGCCACTATTACCCCATTTTACAGATAAGAACACTGGGGATCCCAGAAAGTTAAGTAAATTGACCAAGATCACAGATATAGCAAGAACAAAGAAAAGGGAAGTGTATCACAAAGCTTGAGATAAATGCAAAGGCTGGGAGAAACAGCCCTAATTTCACAGATGATGTGGGTTATGATGAAGGAACAGGAACTTGAGTCTATGCCCCTGAGGCTGGTGGAGGTCTCCGCCCAGCTCTCCACGGAGGACATCCAACAGCTGGAGCATCTCACCCTGGTCATGTCAGTTTCTCCTCAGGAAGTCCTCAGGCCTGGTCTCTACGGCAAAGTAAGACAAATTTGGAGTGATTGTGAAGGCAACAGAATTTGGCCAGGGACTTGGCCACATAATTTTCTAGTCCCTCCTTACTTTGTTTCTTTGGCTTCCAATATCACATGCATCACTTTGCCAAATTTAGGCTTTCTGGTTTACCACAGAATGGCCAGGGTAACCGCAGTACACTGATGGGGAGCCAGGAGGGGGCCTGAGGTCACACCAGCAAGCCGGCAGCTGCCTCTGGGGTGGAGATCCAGGCAGCCTTGGAGCTGGGGCAGCCACAGCCCTGCCTCTGCGTTCAGTTTGACCTTGAAAAGATGGTCTCTCCCCTCCAGAAAATCAGGGAACAGGCCCCTCAGCTAATACTGGGAGAGAAGCTGGGCTTTCTGCTAAGTACCTGGAAATCCTTTACAGGTAAGAGGCTTTAGGCATTGCTGCTCGAAATGTGGTACAAAGACCAACAGCAACAGCATCGCCAGGGAGCTGGTTAGACATGAAGAACCTCAGAACCAGAACCTCAGAACCAGAACCTCAGAACCTATAGAACCAGAGTCGGCATTTGAGTAAGGTCCCCGGGGGAACTTTCAGACGCTCTGGAGTACCACGCGATTTATGAACATTGAAACAGTCTGATGTTTGTGCCCCAAACTAGACCAATTAAATTGAAATCCCTAGGGAGGATGCCCAGGCTTGGGTAGTTTTTAAAGCTCCCCAGGTGATTTTAAGGTGCAGCCTAGGTTAAGAACCACTGATTTCTCATTCCGTGCACCCTCTCTCCTCAATCAAAAGCTGCACTAGCCGTTTCTAGACGACAGTTGGCAACTGAATCTTCAATGAAAAGAGTAAATGAAGGACAGTATGTTTTTTATAAACATAAACTGATTCCACTTAAAGGATTGGCTTTTCTATTGAAATTATGTCCTTACTGTTTTCTTTTGCATGTTTAAAAATGTTCCTCCTTTTATGAAATGTGGGGGGGGGGGGAGGTGTTGAATGTTATCACAAAATAAAGAGCAACAAACCCTATTTAATACCCTATTTTTTTTTCCAGAGATAGAATCTTGCCCTGTTGCCCAGGCTGGAGTGCAGTGGTGCAATCCAGGCTCACTGTAACCTTGACCTCCTGGGCCCAAGGGATCCTCCGACCTTAGCATCCCAAGTAGCTGGGACTATAGGCACTCACCACCATGTTCTGTGCACCTGTAGTCCCAGCAATCCTACCACCTCAGCCACTGCACCCAGCCCTGAATTTTTGAAAAATCCAAAGCCTAAGAATCACAATTCTAGAAAATAGATTCAAATATTTCTGTGGATACAGTCTCCACCGCCTCCCTTCTCTATCCCAACTCCCACCTCCTCAAATTAAAACAAAAGTCGCTTCACTCAGCAAGGTACTACATCATGAGTCAGAACTCAGGAAATGATTCCAGCCTTGGACACAAGCATGTGATAAAAGGTAGAAAGACATGGAGTTAGGTTAAATAACACAGGGTATCCCATTATGTAACATGCTAGATTTTTGAAACAAATGGTGATATTTATGATTAACCTACACTGGCCATCTACAGAGGAGTTTCTTGGACACACGTGATTCTCAAATGTTAGCATGTCTCAGAATCACCTGGAAGGCCTGTTAAACCCTAGATGACCGTCTTACCCCTTGAGTGTTTGATTCACTGGGGCTGGGGTGGGGCCCGAGAAATGTGCGTTTCTAACCAGCTCCCAGGTAAAGCTGATGTTGCTTATTCAGGACCACATGGTGAGAACCACTGCTTTAGATAGAAATTGCTAGAGAAAATGCATTTCTTGCAACAACAACAAAAATGTCTATTTTTCATTTAGTTTGTCTATAGATTATGTGTATGTTCAGCAGGAATAAGTCAGTTGAAGAGAATGATTTGCAGTGATCTTATAAAATCAGTTTTTTAAAACAGCATCATATTTGCTGAGAAGTCCTGGATGGGAAAGGGAATGTCTTGTGTTGGAGGTAGGTGAATAATCCCACGGAGCAGTGGTCTCCTTTGAGGCCTGAACTTCATGTCTTTCAGCGTCTCCCTGGACGTCCCGTCCTTCTCCCACTCCATCTGGGCCTCTGATTCCCAGAGCAGCTCTAATCTGATGCACCTTACCGAAGGCGGGCTCCCTGTTGTCCAATGCGGATCACAGGCCCACTACATTTAGCGGAAGTGGAAAAAAAAAAAAACACCCACGCAGCCCCACTTCCGGACACACCTGCAGCCCAGCGGACAGCCCACCAGCCTCCAAACATTTCTGCGAAAAATTAGGCTATCTTTCATTAGCTATCTGTCATGCGGCCTCCACCAGGCTGCAGGATATGAGGGCCATTTAATTAGGCCCTGCACCACTCTCGGGTGTGAAAAGGCTCTCAAACGCTTTGATTCCCCGCTGCTTCGCAGCAGGAAGTTGTTGGCGATAATTGACATAGGATTTCCTTGTTAACCAGCAGCAGACACGCCGGATTAAAGCGACAGAGATCTCGAGAAGAAAGTGAAAGAGATAAGAAGCTCGGAAGACTTCTGCTTATTTGGCACTTGAGGATGGCAGGAAACAGCAATAACCTACTCAAGTGGCGACTCTAGAGTGGAAGGGCGTCCCCTTATCAGACCCATTTCAGCTTGGCTGATCAAAGATTGACTCCCCGCAAAATCACATAGGCCTGGGGTTTGTTAGTTTATTAAGCGGCAGGTTTTAGGAATTATCACAGGTTTAAAGATGGATTGCAGTTTATGTGAAGGGGGAGAGGATTATCGGGTTTTCATCTTAACAATTATAAAATATCACAGCTGAAAGCTTGCTTGCAAATGACATAATTTTCCACTGCCATCTAAACAGGTCATTGTGAGGCTGCCTGTGAGCGCACTCAACGAGGGAGGAAATACAGGCAAATTAACTCTGGGGAGGACCGGGGATGAGGGGCCTCCACGCCTTGTTCCACTTCGGAAGACGGTGCGATCTCATTTTGCCCTGTGCGATTCCTTAGGTAATTATATTTAATTTCTTACCGGGGCCATTAGGTCGGCTTGCATGAAAAGAGAGGGACGAGAGAAACAGCCCACTGAGATGATTCCTAAAATGCAGTTGTGAGAAATGATACCGAAATAGAGCCACAGGACTGGAGTGAAATAAATGTCCACTTTGGAATACAGACAATTATTGTATATCACTTAATAACCTTACAGGAGTACATGTGGCATTAATAAAGGATGCGGAGCTGTAAAAGCGTGTTATGGGACTTCCTTTTGACAACTCTATGCAGGTCCTGGAATAGCGGAGCCATGAGACAGGTTTGCAGTTCTGCTTGCCTGTGTATGGACTGTGGATCTGTGCTTCAGATAACTACATCAGCACAAGGGCTTGCATCCTTTCTGGCTTTTAAAAATAGCATTTGCTGGCTTTTGGGTTGGTTTTGGTTTTTTATTTTTTTAGTTATCATAGAAATAGGTGATGGTGGCAGAAAATTTAGGAACTCCAGCAAAATGTTTAGAATGAATAAAAAGAATACCCCCGTCCACCGAGTGGTAAGCGCTGGTAAAGCCCTCAGATTTTGTCGTTACACAAACACAAATACTTCATTTGTCATGAAATCGGGTTCAGTCCTTGTAATTTTTTGAAATGCAGTTTACATAATAAGGCATGAATTTCCCCTATATTTAGGATATATTATTTGAAGGTATGATTTTGAGTTGTAGCATTACATATGATAATATAATTAACCTAAGTAATCCCCAATAGTTGGACATTCAGATTGTTGTCAATTTTTTGCTATTCAAAGCTAAAATGACCAGCTTTGAACACAACTCTTTATGTGTTTTACTGCTTCCTTGGCAGAGTTGGAATTAAAAGTAGAATTTCTGGCTCAAAAAGCATGGGCATTTTTAAGGACACTGATACCCGCTCACATTTGCAGATTCTCAACATAACTTGGTGTTTTCCCGGTGTTGAAGTCAGAAGCATTTTGTGTCTTCCATCTTGAAATGGGAGCATATGACGGCAGCTATTTTATTTAAAGATCAGTCATTCTATCTTGGGTTCTTTCGTTCTGATCTGACCTTTCGCAGTTAAGCACTGTGACAATGACAATAAACAGTGGTTCAATAATCAAGTTAATAGGGCCAAACTCTGAAGATAACCATGTCAATGTTAACGACTTTAAACATCTTTTATCGGAGAAGTTCAAGTTCCTCTAAGAGCACCAATTCATTATCCTTCACAAGTGCAAAGGGAATTGGTTGAAAAAGCAACAAAAACAAAAACCTTTAAAGCAGACTGAGAGGGAGGCAGTGAGAGGGAGGAGGAGAGAAGTTGGTTCTGAATCAAGCTTTTTGTCTAAATAAAATAACCGTTAGGGCCTGATCTAGTATAGAAAAGATGGGTTTTTGGTTTTGTTTTTAAGTTTTGTTTTTAATTTGCTGCAAAAAGGCTGGGGCCTGTGAGCCATAGGTCTTTGAGAATCTACCTTGAAAACAACAAAACAAAGTCATCTTTACATTCTGTGCCCTTAACATCATTCCTGTTTGAACATGGTTTCAGGTATAACATCCAATTGCTCCTGTTGGAAGGGACACTCTGCATGTAAATGGCAGAGACACTCTGGTTCACTCAAATGTGTTGTTCCTGAAAGAAAGGAAGTGGTCTGCAGAGGTAAAAGTTTATGCTGCTGAAGGATTTTTCTGCATAATTTTCTCCCAACGAGGATGTAAAAAAGATGCTTTTATTTAACCCATAATTCTTTGGAAAACATCTATCTATGAAAAAAGTAATCTTTTTAATATATCGATGTATGAAAAAAATATATGTATCTATGAATTGACCTATAGTTCTTTTTAAAATGTATACCTATAAAATTATTTTTGAAAAACTCAATGTAGGCATTATGTATCTGCTAGCATATTACAAGCAATATTTAATCATTCATTATTTTGAAGCCACTTATATTTTTCCATCTACAGGTAAGGTTGGAAAATGGTTGTTTACCTGTCAGCACCAGAGTCTAAAACTTACTACATTGAAATCACACCAAGCATGAACATAGGGTACCATGTGCTAGTAATTAGCCTGTTTCTGATGGGGAAAAATAAACTGGCATGAAATTTATTTTTCCTAAATGTTCTCTTTTGTCCTTTTTATTTTGAGGTAACCCCTAGTTACTTTATAAGGCAAAATGCAATGAGGTCTTTATCCACAGTGCAACTTAGTAGACTGAAGGCATTTGTAAGTTCTGCTTCACAGTAACCCTGACTTTCAACAGTTTTACTCATCTGAAGGGCTGAAGAGTAACCAGTCTCCTGTCCCCTGATCCTGCTGATGGAAGAGACTTAGAAATCATTTCATCAGCCAGGGCTGCTTTGCCCAGAGAAACATCTGTCCAAGAAGGCAGACAAACCAGGGGAGTATCAGTAACTGAAATGAAATATAGCAAGGACATCGCCTTCTCGATCTGTTCCTGGACTGTGCCTTGGGAAGGATTGTCCCTGGACCTCTTGTAATTTAGAGTAGAGAAATCAGAGTCAAAAGGGCCTTGTTGTAAATAGTTTTCTCATTACCATCTTGGAAAATTTCCAGCAAAGTTCTGGGAAAATAACATGATGCCCTGATGCTAGTAATATAGTCTGACTCGCAATTCCAGCTTCCATGGGACTGTACACATAAATGAAAACAAATTTCTAAGCTTGAGTTTAAGACTGTATCTATAAAGAATATCCACAGAGAAGGTCAGGGAGTTCTTTCTAAATACAGTAATCAACTCTGCTTTTTCAAATAAGGAAGAGTTTGTACTTCCAATCTTCTACGGAGAAGAACCGCAATGCTCAAACTCTTATAAGTTTCCTTTGAGGCCTAACAAAGCAAGGTTTGTTTTAAAAATCCTTTCATCAAGAAGACCCTCAGGACTGCTTTTATTTATTATTAAGTTGCAAATCCTTTATCCACAAGAGAAAGGACTTTATATTATATATGATCTATGATCTATCTAGAGAATCAATATTCAATATATGTGATGTATATTGAATATATATATTCCCATCAATATTATCAATATTCTATGTATATCATATATATTGAATATATATTCTCATCTATATGTAATCTATATATATTCTATAGAATCTATATATTTCATATAATTATATATTATAAAATTATATAATACAATTATGCATAGTATATATTATAGAATAATATATATAATAAATATATATAAAAATCATGACGTGTTATAATGATAATATGCAGCAAAAGAAGAACAAAAAAGGACACAGGGGCATTTTCTAAATTGTCATTTCTGAATTTTTTTTCTTACATCTTTCTATAGAAGATACTCAGCTAGAAGATTCCTCTGTGAGGCTGCTAGTACTTCTCCAGCAGACCAAGCCAGGAGAGCTTTCTCAAAAGTGAGCTGATTTTCTCAACACCCGTAATGAAAGTCAGTCACTCACATATATCAGGGACTTCCTGTGTTATGTCAGGCGTGGTTTTAAGTGCTTTGTTACATGATCTGATTTAATCCTCACAGCATCCTATGTGCAAAACAAATTTCCAAAACTAGAAGTCTTCATTTACTCATTTCTTTAAAAATAAGCATTTATTAAGTGTCTCCTATTGGTCAGACTCCGCACTGAGTGTTGAGGATTTGAAGGCAAAAAAAGACACTGAGTACATGCGGGAAAATAGGCCCGTAAGTCAGTAGAGTAGAACACAGTCAGAAGGAGGCAGGGTACTGAGTGGCTGGTGCGCTGGTTTCTGATTCAGAGGAACCTGAATTGGGATCCCAGCTCCATTACTTCTATTGAATTTCCTTGGGCAAAATGTGTGACTTCTCCAGGCCTTGGGTGTCTAATCCATAAAGTGGCAATAATAATACTGATTTTACCAGTTGCTTCAAGGATTAAAAGACACCCACATGTCACCCACATAGCAAGGAGCTGACATCTAGTATGTACTTAATAAATGGTACTACCTACTCATTATTACTGTTCATGCTGTAACCATTTAGTCAAGTATTTTAGAATTACAAAAAAATTTCAGAACATGAAGTTTTCCTCTCTAACATCAATCTCGCTCCTTACAGATTTTACCAGATTTTCCAGGGGTTCTCAAAGATTGTCTGCAAACCAGCGCTGATAAATTATTGCAGCTTCTTGAGTCTATAGAGAGAGACCTTTATGCTCTCTCTACTAGGAAGTAATGCTTTTTTCCCTGAGATTATGTTCTTTCTAAAATTTTTATGTGCTTTTAAAATTTCATGTGTGTATTAACATGTCCTTTCTTTATAGAATGTTAAAGACAATATATAAATTTCTGAAAAGATTTGAATGATTTGATTTGGCAAAATAAAGAATTGCCAGTCCTACATAGAGCTCCATACACCAATTTTTAAAAATAATTTTATTGCTTCACAAAATCTGGGAACCACTGGATATATGAAGTATCTCTTTTAGCTAAAGCAAAGTCAACTCTCACCCTAGAAAAAAGTTCATTTTTTGATCTGTTTTTATTTTCCTGTGGCAAAAAGTGCTTTTGTGATGCCTCTATGAATAAAAGACTCATTTTCCTAAGTGATGCATCTGCTTTTAATGTCTTAAATGCTGGGATAGAACAGACATATCTTCCCTGGTCTGGGTTTTCTTAAATAGCCAGAAGTCTTCGTGATGAAGACAAGCAAGCATCTAATAGAGAAATAACTCCAAGACAAAGTGCCGTGGCTGCACGATGTCGCCTCCCTGACAACCTATAAATGGACCATATTGATGAAGTGAACAGGACTCTCTCTGGTCATTTTCAACTAGAAACTAATAATCCCCGTCATGATATCAGGCATGCAATAACCTCGGTTAAGACTAGGTTCATCAAATAAATCACTCAGGAATTTCTCTATTTCTTTCTCTGGACACATTGCACATCTGCTCAATGAAAGGAAGAAAGAAGCAATATTTCTTTGATCAGGAATTTTTTTTTAATATTCTTGTATCCATCCCTTGGGATACTATCTTTTCAAGTGGGTGCAGATAATACATCACTTTCTAATGAATGTGGAGAATTTATGAATTTAAGCTATAAAACCAAATATGAGGGATTTTAGTTTATCTCAATCTATATTTTACATTGTCATGAGAAAATAAACCGGACCACAAAGCCGTATTGTGCCCAGTTCACTAAATCTCCTGATCTCTCATGACCTTTTCAATGTGTTCCATTTGTGGCCACATATGGGAGGGGGATACAAACAGATGATTGCTTTGTACTTTTTCCCAATATGTCTAAATACATGTTACACTTTTCATATCCTCTCAGCCGCGGACAGTAAGGGCTTGGCCAGAGCATCAGACATCAGCCTCAGCTAATATTGTTGTATGTTAACATCTTACTGACTCTGTTAATACAGGTATTGGGTGAATTTGGAAATTTGGAAAATGGATATGCTTGTCATTCTGTGTCCTGGAGATCTTAAAAGCCCTAGGTCAGTTCCCCAAGTCTTAAGGAATTATAGACAGAAGATGTCTTTTCTGCATGTAAAACAGAAAACTGTAAAAGCTGCACAGCTAGGTTAGCTAAGCTGTCCTGAGTGTAGAACAAAAAGTGAATGAAAAGGCAAGGCCTCCAGTCTGCTCTTGCTGGCCTGTTCTACTAGTCTTAAGCCAATTATGGTCGAGGGCACTAGGAGCCAATTTCAAGTCCCAGCTCTGCCATCTGGCACCTTTGTGGCAGGACAATCACATAAACCTTGAGTTCCTCATGGGTGAATTTGGGATAAAGGTACTGATCTGTAAGGAGTTCAGTGAGTTAAGGTTGAGGAGATATTTGGCACCTGGACTGCTATGTCAGTGGTCCCCAAACTTTTTGGCACCAGAGACTGGTTTTGTGGAAGACAATTTTTCCATGGACCAGGCAGTGGGGGGATGGTTTGGGGATGATTCAAGAGCATTACATTTATTGTGCACTTTATTTCTATTATTATTGCATTGTAATCTATAATGAAATAGTTATACAATTCACCATAATGTAGAACCAGCAGGAGCCCTGAGCTTGTTTTCCTGCAACTAGATGGTCCCATGTGGGGGTGATGGGAGACAGATCATCAGGCATTAGACTCTCATAAGGAGCATGCAACCTAGATCCCTCTCATGCACAGTTACAAAAGGGTTCACATTCTTATAAGAATCTGATGCTGCCGCTGATCTTGACAGGAGGCGGAGCTTAGGCAGTAACAGGAACAATGGGGAGTGGCTGTAAAGACAGATAAAACTTCACTCACTCATCCACCGCTTACCTCCCACTGTGTGGTCAGATCCTTAACAGGCCATAGTGGTCCATGACCTGGGATGGGGACCCCTGTGCTAGGTGGTAGGTGCCCAATGAGTGTTAGTTCCCTTTCTTTTCCTTGGTTCAAAGCCCAGCCTTACGACTTGCTAGCTGTGTGATCCTGTGCATGTTACTTAACCTCTCTGACCCTCAGCTTCACCCTTTGTAAAATAAAGACTATTATAAAATGTATCTTGTAGGGTTGTTATAAATCAGCACAAAGTTCCTAGGACAGTGCCTGAGATATAGTTGTTGTTTGCTGTTGTTATGGTAACTTCTTAAAAACTCTTAATATTATTTCTGTTACTGCAACATTACTGTTATTTTTCCTCTTTTTGGTCCTTTTCCTTGGCCTTCTGTTTCTTTATCTAGAAAACGAGGGAATTGGGCCAGATAATACTTACATCTTTTCTAGCTCTAAGCTGTTATGACTCAATATGTGAAATAATGTTGGTAGGAGCCATTTAACATCTTTGAATTGCTATGCAATGTAAGATGGCAGTTTTGTAATTTGCTTTTCCTACCAATGCTTTCTCCTCAAAAGAATAGTAATAATCATCATTTATTGAGTGCCCGCTATGCATCTGGCATATTTATTTTTAAATAATTTTTTAGTTTGAAATGAGTATAGCAGCTGGGTGGAGTGGCTCACTCCTGTAATCCCAGTACTTTGGGAGGCTGAGGTGGAAGGAGTGCTTGAGCCTATTAGTTCAAGACCAGCCTGGGCAACATAGTGAGACCTTGTCTCTACAAAATATCAAAACAAACTAGCTGGGTATGGTGGTGTGCACCAGTGGTCCCAGCTACTCGGAAGGCTGAGATTGGGGGATCGCTTGAGCCCAGGAGGTCAAGGCTGAAGTGAGTTGTGATCATACCACTGCACTCCAGTGTGGGTAACAGAGCGAGACCCTGTCTCAGAGCAACAAAAAAAGAAATAATTAAAGATTTACAAAATTTGCAAAGAATGCAGAGTTCCTATAGACTCTTCACCTGGCTTCACGTTCTATTAATGTTACCATTGTACGTTACCATGACACATCTGTCTAAACTACGAAACCAATATTGATATATTACTCTCACCTAAATTCCAGACCTTATTTGAATTCTGCCAGTTTCCTTTTTTTTTTTTTTTTCATAAATGTCCTTTCTTTGTTCCAGAAAATCTGTGACCATCTCTCAGTCGTTTCTCTTTCTCATGGCCTTGATAGTTTTGAGGCGTACTGGTCAGTGTTTTGTAGAATGTCTCTCAATCTGCATTTGTTTGACATTTTCCTCAGTTACAGTGAGGGTTTGGTGGGGAGAACGCCACAGAGGTGAGGTGCCCCCATTGCATTAGTGGGTACCTCCTGATATTCATGGGACATGATGAATGATGTTATCTGGCGTACCTTTAATGTCGTCACCCGTTGTATGGATCTTCCATTATCTATTCCACAGTTGAGGAATATCTGAGTTGTTTTCAGCTGTTTGTGATTATAAATGTAGCCTCTGTAAACATTCACATAGAGTTGTTGTGTGAACGTAAATTTTCCTCTCACTTGGGTAAATACCTAGGAGTAGGTAAGATCGTTGAGTCATCTGATAAGTGTGTGTTTAACATAACAAGAAACTACCAAACAGCTTTCCAAAGTGGATGTACCATTTTGTATGCCAACTAGCAATGTATGAGGGTTCCAGTTCTACCTATCTCTACCAAAACTTGGTATGTCCATTTTTGTTTTTTTAGCCATTTTAAGAAGTGTGGAGAGGTGTCTAAATTACAGTTTTAATTTACATTTCCCTAACGGCTGATACATATTTTTATAACTTTATTTGCATTGTGTATCTTCTTTGTTGATGTTTCTATTCAAATATTTTGTCCTGTTTTTTTTTTTTTTTTTTTTGAGATGGAGTCTCACTCTGTCACTCAGGCTGGAGTACAGTGGCACAATCTCAGCTCACTGCAACCTCCGCCTCTGGGTTCAAGCGATTCTTCTGCCTCAGTCTCCCGAGTAGCTGGGACTACAGGCAAGCGCCACCACACCCAGCTAATTTTTGTATTTTTAGTAGAGACAGGGTTTCATCATGTTGGCCAGGCTGGTCTCAAACTCCTGACCTCGTGATCTGCCCGCCTCGATCTCCCAAAGTGCTGGGAATACAGGCGTGAGCCACCACACCCGGCCCCATTTTTTAAAAATAGGCTTTTGTGTTCTCATTGAGATGTGAGAGTTCCTTATATGTATTCTCTGCATACAAGTATTTTATTAGATGTGTCATTTGTGAATATTTTTTTCTTGATGTGTGGCGGTTTTATTTTTTATTTTTTTAACTGTCTTTTGAAAAACAAAAGTTTTTATTTTGATGAGATCAAATTTATTTTTTTCTTTAATGGATCATCCTTTTAATGTTGTACCTAAAAAATACTTTCTGTCCAATGTATAAAACTTGATGGCTTTACGGCAAAGTGATGTTCTTTTGACGTCTTTTAACAGCCTTATCGTTGTATATTTTATATTTAGATCTGTAATTTGTTTTGAGTCAGTTTTGTGTGGAATGTGAGGCCTGGATTAAGCTTCATTTTTAGTACATGGATATTGAATTGCTCTAGCACCATTCATTAAGGAGACCATCCTCTCACCATGGAATTGCCTTTGCACCTTTGTCAAAAAAATCAATCAACCATGTATGCGCGGGTCTGTTTCTGCACCCTATATTCTGTCCAGTTGATCTGTATCTCTGTCCTTTCTCTATCATTGTTTTTGTTTTGTTTTGCTTTGCCTCATTTGCATTTAGGCCAGGTTCACTGGCCCATTGACAGATAAGCAAACCTATCTATCTCTAAGCAAGCCAGCTTCCATTTGAAAGCCAGAACTCACAACTGAATCTCGTTTTATCGTTCTTGACCATTGAGGAAATCATGCTAAGTTTCGGTTAAACTAAGCAATCTCATCACGAAATTCCAAAAAACATAGGTTAAGAATAACAATGACAACACAACACACACACACAAACACACACACGAGTGTTTTTGAGAATGTGGTCCCATAATGGAGCAGAGTGGAGCCTGGAGTGTCTGTTTCCTCTGGCTTGCCTCTCCCGCCCTCTAAACACCCTAAAGGCAGAGGCCACATGTTCTCCCTCCAGTGAAACAGGGATGTCAGAGCTGTGACCCTGTGAGGGTTATACCATTTCTTTTACAACTATCAAGAAAGACACTTGAGCAAAACTTCACAAAGATAGTGTTGGAAAAAATACCCCCAAGGACCTCAAAACTCCTTTTGACATCATTATTGCATTCAGAAAATTACACCTTTTAAATGTAAATATTGTGACCAATGTAAATTCATTTGAATTAGTCTGGCCGAACCATGTATTGAAGCATTGAAGTTCATTATATGCTCACATTTTTAAAATAAGATTTTTAGGCATAGTTGTCTTTTTCTAAAGGTACTACAATGTTTTAAAGTTCCATAATTTAACCAAAACCGCATATTCATACTTTTTCATGCAAAGCAGCTGCACCAGCTAACTTCTGGTAGGTATTGAAAATATAATCCCAGACCTCAAAATCCAGTCTTTGGTTAAGAGCTTTCACTCAAACAAACCCACTCCAAAGGGGAAATCTTGTCAAGTACAAAGAAATAACAGTTTTTAAAAATCATTAAACATTCAAACTTCTCCAATTTGAACTGATGTTAAAGAAAGATACATTTTATCCTTTTGAGTTCAGAAGAGCGCTGTAACAACATCTCTTTGCCTCATATGATTTTGGCTATGGTGTGAGGCCAAGTGTGTTTTCTGAAATTTAAGCATTTTCAATAAGAACCTGATATGGCCTGACTGAGCTGTAAAACACCTGTTAGGCCTGTCCCCCAACACCAGATGACAAAGGAGGTCCGTCAAACACAGAGGGCCTTGAAACCATCCAATAGAACACACCTCTGTGGGGGCCCTCAGGGACTCTGGCTTAATGAATAAAAAGAAATGATTTATAATTAGCCCGGCAATTGTGCTGAATGGGTGTTTGCAACAGGATTGAAATGTGTGCCTAAGCTAAGTTCAAAATTGCCTATAATTCTAATTACATGGTTTCGGCTTTTTTTTCTGCTTGGAAAACTGTTTTCTATAGACAAAAAAAGCAGGGGTGGAAAATGGCTATTTCTTAAGAATAATACCGGCATGTAGCACTCATCACTTCCTATTAGCCTCACAGAACCTTTGAGAAGTAGACTCTTCATTTCAAATGGGTAAGGCTCATAAATAAGGTTTCTACGTCCTCTAGAAAAATGACAGCATTCTCTAGCAACTCTACCTGCCCCACAGGGACGTGCTAGCCCATAGTAAGTGCTACTCAAGTGTTCAATTAGCAGACATGCCTGGAATTTCAGCACTGCGAGTCTTCATCTGGGTTAGATAGCCCACTTGTCCCCACTCCTTGCAGCCCCTTGCTCTCTGATGGATGAGATCAAATGTTTTTATGATATTCTTACCACAACCTGGCCCAGTGCCCCTTACAAATGTGAAGCATGTTCTGAAAACCACCTCCAGAGAGCAGTGAAATTCAGTTCCCGTTGCCTGTGAGCAGCTGTACCTGCTCATTGACATCCATGTCATCCCTTACTTAAAATCCTGCTGCGGCTGCCCCAATCCCCACTGAGAATGACATGCAGGCACTTTGCCATGGCCTCGAGGGCCCTGCATGACAGCTCCTATTTCTGCCTCTGCCCTCTGTCTCTCGGCCTCCCCAGCACACCGACCCCTTCCCTGACCCAGGGCTGGGCTTGGCGGTTCTGTTCCCTCACCTCATCTCATCCTTTCTTCCCACCATGTGTCCTTTCTCATGCTTTAGCTCTCAGCTTCAATGTCACCGAGTCCCAGAGTCCTTCCCTGACTACTTCAATAGGTGCCCCTCCTCTTAGGGTGTTTCACTTTGTCTGTTTCCCTTGCAGCATTTATTACTATTTGCAATTATATAGTTATGTTTGTATACTTGTTGTGTGTGTGTGTGTGTGTGTGTGTGTGTGTGTGTGTGTGTGTGTGTCCCCACTAGATAGAAACCTCCAGTAGGGGCAGAATCTATATCTATTTTAGTCCCTGGTTTATTTTTATTACCTAGGATACATAGCAGACACCCAATAAACATTTGCTTAATGAATGAAAAAGAACAGACATGCAGACATTGCTATAGGATAAGGAGAGCAACCAGCACCAGAGAACAAGTATACTTTCCCTGGGAGTGATTGCTCTCCTCTTCATGGGTGTAACTGGAAATCATTCCAAGTTGAGTTATGTCACCCTTTTGCATCACTGCAGGCTCTGGCTGTAAGCATCTCTCCCTGGGATGGGAGCTCCGTGGCCCTGACAGCTGCAATTTCTTTATGATGGGGGTTAGAGAGTCTCACCATGCAAGATGCAGCCCCTGTTTGCTCTCAACTTCCTACTTTTAGATCTGAAGAGCTCTGTGCCAAGCCATGGGCCCAGGGGTCTTTTATCATCTTCTTCCCACAGTCAGATGGTCAGCCATGGAAAGCCACCTGATGTCATGCTTGCTGCTCATAATGCCTAAGGAAGGACACCTTAGGGGCCTATTGAAACTTTTAACCGATCCAGGACAAAACACGGGGAATGGAGTCTTCCAGCAAGGAGAAAGAGAAAATGGAGGCGGAGGAAGAGGAAGAGAAAATGGGAGGAGAGCCAGGGATGAGGAGGAAAAAGACAGTAGCTAGTACACCAAGTGCTTTCTATGTGCAGTTTACCATGCCAGAAATTGACATATGTATTTCGTGTATGTTCCCTAACCCCGTAGGAGTTAAGAGGAAACCGAGGCTAATAGAAATAAGGTGCCTGAAATCACCCAGTTACTGAATCAGAGCTAAGATCAGATTTATTTAAGATAATGCAATTTTTTAAAAATCAAATCCCTCCTTGCTGAGAAGCCAACTCAACGGTTTGCATCTGTCTCCTGTCCTCTTAGCTCTGCTTTTGTATACACAGCCTTTTATGGGGCACACACAATCCACCCTACAATTCCAGAAGAGAGCTAAGAGAAGACTCCGACACAAAGGTGCTGTGGAGGTTAAAGATGCCCAGTGGAGGAAATTGAGGCTGGGATTTGTTCAAAGGCAAGTTAGCCTCCCTATTCCACCAGGAAGCTGGCTGCAGAAATGATAATGATGGGTAATGGTTATAATCTTTTGATTTAATCAACACTCACTATGTGCTAAGCCCTAGAAGTAGGGACTACTAATATTGGCCCCATTTTGCAGATGCAGAAACTGAGGCACAGAAAATCACATAGCTAGGAAGCCTTAGGACCTACTCAGTGTACCCATAGTGGGAGCCCCATGTCGCTACCCCACAGTGCTTGGGGGGAGTTGTTGGAAGAAAGCCTGTGACACTGAAAATTGTTGGTTGCTGCCTAAGTGCTGGGGGATGGGGCCTCCAACACATCATGTCCAGGAGCCAATGGTACCAGGCCACGTGCAACACTTGAAGCAAACGATCCCAAACCTTGCCATCCTCTAGGACCCACCTCAGCCACCACCTGTTCCTGGAAGATTTCCCAGAGCCCCTGCTGGCATTAACTCCTCTCTCCTCTGGGCCCAAAGCAGGTGATGACTTGCTACATTTTATTCAAATTTCTCTGTCATCTCCTACTCCAGCCCACAATCTGGTGGTTTTCACTTTGATATGCCCTGCATACCCTGTGGCCCATATGGGTGCAAAGAAAATAACTTCTGTGAGGATGAGCTCGGGAAGGGATTCAGGCACAGAACCCACAGAGAAAGTGGCTGCCATTTTGCTACCCAGCCATGCGAAGTTGTTACCTTGTCATGATGCTGTCAGCTGGGAGCCTGGGCACCAGTGGTTTAGTGAACACCACGTGTGCCCTTCAGTCCCAGGCTGTTTCTTCTCCGGAGCCATGTGGTACAAAGACTCTGTTGCGTGCGTGTGCATGCCCGTGTGTGCGTGCCGGTACATTCACGAGCACATATATAAGTGTGCATATGTACCCAGGCAGTTCTCAACGAAAGGACCCAATGCGTATAACCTCAGGGGTACAAGAGAATCTTGAGCTTTTGCGCACAACAAATATCAGTGATAATAATAACAGCAGCAACAATGATAATCATTACTAACCACTTCTTATGTGGTAGCCCCTCTGCAGTAAGCCTTAAATGCATCATGTCAATCTTCACAATAACTAGGTGGAGTTGAAACTATTATTTTTCCATATTAGAGATTGGAATTGAGGCTCAGGGAGCTTAAGCTATGTGCTCCAGCTCACACAGCTGTAAGAGGTAGTGCCAGAGTTCAATACTACTTCTGACTAGCCAAATAGCTGGTATCATTATTAAAAAACATTCCAGGTGGCAGGTATTTAGCCAGGAGTCTAAACTCCCTTTAGTTGACATTCTTTTGAAATAATGTCTTAGTTGGAAAAGAAATAGAGCTGGTGAACACAAGAGGTAACTGGGCTGGCTAGGATTTTGCAAGTTAGGGCCAATGTTCTGCTCATCCCCGTGGGGTCCCAGGGTCTGAAAGTGAGTCAAGTCCATGTGTCACACTGACATCTTCGGACCATTCAATGGATAAGGACAGCAATCAGGTCCAAGACTGCTCTTCAGTCATTAAAGAGTGAAGCCAGCAACAAGTTTGCAGGCTGTCCATCTGTCTGTCTTGAAAGCTACTGGCAATAAATATTTTAGTGCAAATGTAGTCATACCTGTTAAGCATAAGGGCAAAAAAAACATGTTTCAATAATGCAATACTACTTCTTCTGGAAGGGCTTCAAAGGAGGTGTTTACAGGAGATATCCTACTCTGAGGGCTATATAAAGAGCTATTTGAAGCCCAGTGTTGGATAGCAGGATATTGTCTGATGCAGCCCTGGAAAATCACAGCTTTTTCATTCCAAATCAAATTCTAATTGCACCTGCTGATGGTGGTTCATTCTTTCACAATCTCCAACTTCCATCTCCATCAATGTCTGGCATTTTCTTGTGTCTCTTGGTTGGGGTGAAGCATGAAAGGGTTGGATCCCAAATCATGATGATCATGAGTGTTTTAAAGCACATGCCAAAGATCAGCTGTGCTGGATTAGCTCATTCCATTCTCTTCCCCACTTCCCAGATGAGGGTCAAGTCTCACTGTTCAACCATCTCTCAGGGCCCTGTGATAATCCTCATAGGCAATAGGGCAGGAGGAATAATTGGCACTTGGCAGGTTGGGAGGCAGAGCTTCTGTAGTGCACTGAGCATTGGCTTTATGATGTGGCTTTGGGCAAACTGAAAAATGAAGATAATAAAAATACCAGGCTGGGTGATGTGACTCATACCTGTAATCCCAGCAATTTCAGAGGCCAAGGTGGAAGGATTGCTTGAGCCCAGAAATTCGAGACCTGCCTGGGAAACATGGAGAAACCCCATTTCTACAAAAGATACAGAAATTAGCTGGGCATGTTGGCATGAGCCTGTAGTCCCAACTACTTGGGAGGCTGAGGTGGGAGGATTGCTTGAGCGCAGTAGGTGGAGGTTGCAGTGAACCCAGATTGCACTACTGAACTCCAGTCTGGGCAATAGAGCATGACCCTGTCTCAAAAAATAAAAAATAAATAAAGATTCTGACCCCACAGGGCCACTGAGGGGTCTAGAGATGATCTAGGACAAAGGTCTGTCACAGAGCCCTGCACTGGTTGCTTGGTCCACAAATGGTGTGAGTGTGAGTAGAGTCATTATAATTTGCTTCCTGATGGTTTTGGTGTGTTGTTGGCCAAGGCTGTACACTGAACAGTATGCTGGTGTTTTGATTTCATTATGTTGTTATGTTTAAGGGGCCATAGCTGCCAAGGTGAATAGCATATGGAATATGCCCTTAAAATAGTCAATTCTGATAAAAAGAAAAGCCTGACAAATAGCTATAAAAATGAGAGCATTATGGAGTGGAAGTGGGATTCTTGGGAGGGAAAGATAACTTCTTCACCAGGCAGTTAGGGAAGGCTTCCTGGAAGAAGTGGTCTTTCAGTTGACTGGAAAGAATAAACAACATTGCCATGAATGAAGGCTGTAGTAAAGGGAGGAGTTCCAGGAGTAGGAATGAGATGACCAAAGGCACAGAGGCAGGAATCCCCTGGTTACTCAGAGAAATCCAGGGATTCTGCCCACAAGTGACTATTCAGAGAATCTGATTTATTCTGCCTTCTCCATGGGGTTTTCCTCAATACTGATCTCTGGTACACCTATATTAGTCAGGATAGGTAAATCACTGTGTAACAAACAGCCTCACAAATAGTAACTTACCTAATACAACTAAGTTCTATTTCTTGCTTCTGTCACACTCTGTGGGGAGGGGCCAAGGTTCCTGCTGTCTGGTGACTTCATCGTCTCAGGACCCAGAGGATTCCACTGGATCACATCTGGCTAATGCATGAAAAGAGTGTGTGGAACCTGCACAGGAGGTTTTAGGGACCAGGCGTGGAGGTAGCAACCTCACTTCCATGGATATTCCCCTGGCCAGAACTCAGTCACATGGCCCCACCTAGCTGCAAGGGAGGCTGGGAAGTAAGTCTTCCTGTGCATCCAGAAGAAAAATAAAATGGGCTTGGTGAACACATGGTATTCTCTGTCCCCGCCACAATTTTCTTTTTTTATTTTATTTTATTATTATTATACTTTAAGTTTTAGGGTACATGTGCACAATGTACAGGTTAGTTACATAGGTATACATGTGCCATGCTGGTGTGCTGCACCCATTAACTCATCATTTAGCATTAGGTATATCTCCTAATGCTATCCCTCCCCACTCCCCCCACCCCACAACAGTCCCCAGAGTGTGATGTTCCCCTTCCTGTGTCCATGTGTTCTCATTGTTCAATTCCCACCTATGAGTGAGAACATGCAGTGTTTGGTTTTTTGTCCTTGCAATAGTTTACTGAGAATGATGATTTCCAATTTCATCCATGTCCCTACAAAGGACAGGAACTCATCATTTTTTATGGCTGCATAGTATTCCGTGGTGTATATGTGCCACATTTTCTTAATCCAGTCTATCATTGTTGGACATTTGGGTTGGTTCCAAGTCTTTGCTATTGTGAATAGTGCCGCAATAAACATATGTGTGCATGTGTCTTTATAGCAGCATGATTTACAGTCCTTTGGGTATATACCCAATAGTAGGATGGCTGGGCCAAATGGTATTTCTAGTTCTAGATCCCTGAGGAATCTCCACACTGACTTCCACAATGGCTGAACTAGTTTACAGTCCCACCAACAGTGTAAAAGTGTTCCTATTTCTCCACATCCTCTCCAGCACCTGTTGTTTCCTGACTTTTTAAGGATTGCCTTTCTAACTGGTGTGAGATGATATCCCATTGTGGTTTTGATTTGCATTTCTCCGATGGCCAGTGATGGTGAGCATTTTTTCATGTGTTTTTTGGTTGCATAAATGTCTTCTTTTGAGAAGTGTCTGTTCATGTCCTTCGCCCATTTTTTGATGGGGTTGTTTGTCTTTTTCTTGTAAATTTGTTTGAGTTCATTGTAGATTCTGGATATTAGCCCTTTGTCAGATGAGTAAGTTGTGAAAATTTTCTCCCATTTTGTAGGTTGCCTGTTCACTCTGATGGTAGTTTCTTTTGCTGCCTGCCACAGTTTTCTAGATCTAGACAACTTAGAGCCAGCAAGCAACTCGGAGATGAGAATAATAAACTCTTGAGTTCATTTAAGTATTCTTTCAAGTTTATAAAATGACCTTGCTGTATGTTTTATTCTCATGCCAGGAGAGCCCTAAAATGTTTTGCATTACCAACTCTGTACAAGCCCTGTGTAGATTCATTGCAGACAATTCATCATTTAAATTCCTAAGAGGTAGACAGGACAGATATTAATACTAAACCCATTGAACCATTGAGGAAGCAGAGTCAGAAGTTAAGCCCTAGTCTCAGGACTCTTTTTGCCCTTTGATCCAACCCCACCCATTCCAATGAGGAAAGGAGGCCATGGAGGGGGTCCCATCCCCTCTCTTGTACCTACCTTTAGAGCAATGGTTCTCAAACTGGGACATTTGGCAATATCTGGGGGAAAAATAGGTGGGGATGCTCCTCGCATCTTGTGGGGAGAGGCCAGAGGTGCTGCTAAACATCCTACAATGACAAGGCACCCCAAAAAGAATGATCCAGCCCAAAACATTGATAGTACTGAGAAACCTGGCTTTAAGAATGGCTCTGAGAGAGGATCAGGAACTTAAAATAGTTTCACATTCCTATGGATTTTCAAAGAAAAGCAAAGACCAAAAGAGACGTCTGTAGTCAGAGGACGGTGTGGGGACTGCTTCCAGAGTCTGTGAGTGTCAGGACATGATCAGCACCTGGCTGTTATGGTAAAAGCCATTGGCAGCCACTTCCAAAACTGTGTCAAATGCCCACACATCAGGATTGTAATCCCTATTGCCCAACCAAACATGTTAGGAGGCAAGTCAGACCTCTTTGATGAGATGTGTCCATAACCACAGAATTTCTCAAAATACGTCATGCGACTCACAGTGAGCAGGTTGTGCAGTGCACTGTAGCTATGTAAAGATGCACAGACAGAAGACTGGGAGGAAACCAATTGTTCACCATGGTTGTTTCTGAAGGGTGAGAATACAAGTGATTTTCTTTTATTTTGGCTGCTGTATTAGTCTGTTCTCAAGGTGCTAATAAAGACATACCTGAGACGGGCTAATTTATAAAGAAAAAGGGGTTTAATGGACTCACAGTTCCACATGGCTGAGGAGGCCTCACAATAATGGCAGAAGGCAAATGAGGAGCAAAGTCATGTTTTACATGGCAGCAGGCAAGAGACTGTGTGCAGGGAAACTCCCTTTTATAAAACCATCAGATCTCATGAGACTTATTCACCATCACGAGAACAGCACAGGGAAAGACCCGCCCCCATGATTCAACTACCTCTCACTGGGCCCCTCCCACAACATGTTGGGATTATGGGAGCTAAAATTCAAGATGAGATTTGGGTGGGGACACAGCCAAACCATATCAGCTGCCATGTGCTTTTCTAAAGCAGTAATTTTCCAAAATTACTGAAATGAGTCTGTATTTTTTAACTTTGTATTTTAATGTAATTTTAAACTTGCAGAGAAGGTGCTAAGATAGTATAAGAAACACCCATAAACCCTAACCCTGTGCCGAGATTCATCAATTCAGTACATTAGACCCCATGTGCTCTGTAATTTTCTCCTTCCTCCTCCCATTTAGAGTAATTGGAGACATTGCACCTCTTTACCCCTAAATATGTGAATTATATACTTATCCAAATCAAGAAATTCAACATTCATAGTTCCCTTTTATGTGAAATAGTAACTTGACACTTTTTGCATTTCTTGATCTTGACATTTTTGAAAATTATATGCCAGTTATTTTGCAGAACGTCCCTCATTTTGGGTTTGTTTGATGTTTCCTCATGCTTAGACACAGATTATGCATTTGGGGCAATAATACCACATAGGTAATATTGTGTCCTTCTAGGATGCAATATTTTCTTAAATAAAAAGGAAAAAACTATGAAAAAAGAAATGGCTTGATCAATGAATCTAGCCCTCCTTCCCACTTGCTAATCTCCACTCCCCACCTCCTTTTAGGGCAGGCACCACGGCCATGTTTTACTCATTTTGATGTGTTTTGTGTGCGTAGTAGTCATCTTTTTCTCATTTTACCTCCTTCATTTGCTGAACCTTTCAACTGCAGAAGCTCTGTGCTGATGCTGGGCCTGGACTGTGTGCTCTGAGCATGATAGGCAGTCAAAGATTCACTGAGTTGAATTACAGGTTCCTGCCTCATCCTAGCAAATCTGTGCAGCTGTCTAGGGTGTTTTCCCTCTTTGGTGGCTACACAGCTATTACTTCCTACCTCTGTCTCAGGACTTATGACATGCAGTCAAAACAATCTGTTTGCTTGTCTCCCTGACTTGTGTCTGAGCTGCTTGAGGAGAAACACCGTGTTGCATCTGTCTCTGGCTCCAGGGAACCTTCCCCAATGTACCAAATCAGTGTTTAGTACTCATTTCCAGAATAAATGGCACTTAGATAACCATTCAGTGTGGATGGGTGACTTTTCACTTAGAAAGAACTGCCTGAGAGTGTTCATTCTGTTTAGATAGATCCTTAAATTATAAAGAGGCAGAGAGCCACACAAACAGCAGAAACCCATACACATACACACACACGCACACACGCACACACTTGTTCTGGGGGGATATGGAGTTACTATCCAGTTCAGGGTGTATTTTTTAAATCAGAATGGCCCATTGTGCCCCAAACTGGCTAATTCTGTGCTTCAGGTATCTAGGAAATTGAGGATCATATCGTGTTATTCAAGCAAACTAATTTGAGAGTAGCAGCTTCTCAGCTGCTACCATGCACTCAGAGCCTCCAGTCTTCATTTTGTAACTACCAGTTATCCTGGCAACTTTCTTTGCTTGTAACTCTAAAACCATGAAAAGTAAATGGGAATAAGCCACTTTCAATTAAATATGAGCAACAATTACATTTTGACAGTTTAATTGCATTCTTTCTCCCGGTCTTTCTAAACAAGGCACAGGACATACCAAGTATGCCAATTGTATTTTTAGATTCTTCTGCAATTAAGAAAATATCCCTAAAAGAGATAAAATACTTGGTGGATTAAATGGCTATTTCTTGAGGGAACTATATTAAGAAATGAGTGCTGAGCCGTTGCATCCATAGTAATCAGCTTTCAGCCACTGTGGACACATGGAAACGCCTTCTTGAAGACAGAATCCTATTCGTCAAGCTCTCCCTTCTGCTTCACATGGCTGACCCAACTGCATGTCAAGAAATGCCTTGGCTGGCAAGGGCTGGGTGGGCTCATGGCCCTATGGTCTGGAGGAGTGCCCCAAGGTGAGCTCCAGAGGTAGCCACATCTGTGTGACCACCCAGGCAGAAAAGTTACTGGGAAGTGACTTCATTTGAGAACCATGAATGCGTTTGGAATATGATATGGCCTCTGTTAGAACTTTTTTTAAAGAGAGATTCAAAATACACAGTGGGATAGGAGAGGGGGTTATGTTCTTAAACTGAAAAAAAAGTAAATCTTAAATGGCATAATCTCATGTAGTACCATCAAGGCACACACATGTTGAAGCAAGGCTAAACAAACAACAGGCATCCAAATGTTAACTGTGGAGGGGTGGGTTGAATGGTGAGCTTTACTTCTTTATTGTATTTTTATAATAAAAAACTATATGTTTCCCATAGCTCTGTGGTCGAAGACAAATTTGGAATAACAATGCTAGGAGTGTCTATGTTTGATGCTGCCTGTTAAGAGCTGAACTGTACACCCCCACTTCAAATCCATATGTTGAGGTCCTAACCCACAATGCCTTAGTCTGTGACCTTATTTGGAGATAGGATCTTTTAAAAGGTAATTGAATTAAAATGAAGTAACTAGGGTGGGCACTAATCAAACATGCCCAGTGTCCTTTTAAGAAGAGGGTATTTGGACATAGCTATGCAGAGAAGGGAAGATGGTGTGAAGACACAGGAGACAGGGGCTGTCCATCCACAAGCCAAGAAGAGAGGCCTGCAGCAGATTCTCCCTCAAGGCCCTCCGAAGGAACTAATCCTGTTGATGCCTTCATCTTGGACTTGCAGCCTGCAGAACTACGAGACAATCCATTTCTGTTGCTCAGGCCACTCCATGTGTGATGGACTTGGTGACAGCAGCCCTAGGAAATGCTTCAGTCACAGAGTTCAGTGGACTCAGGGTGGGGTTGATGGAGGGGCGACCCATGAAGCTACACAAAGCCCAGCACTCAGAAGCGCCCTGCACATTCTCAATGCTCTGCTGTTGCACTTGGTCAATAAGTTATTTAGTCGGTCCTGACTGTATCCATTCTTCTATGCATGTCTCCACTCTCCAAGGTAGAGCAAATAGATACTCATTTATTTACTAAGTATTTACTGAGCACCTGCTGTGTGCCAGGCACTTTGCTCTGAGACACAGAAAAGAGTTAGGCTCAGATCTTGCCCTCTGGGAACGTGAATTGAAGAGAAAGAAAAAGTCTTGTAGACGGTGCCCACAAATGGAGGAGGCAGAAGCCATGGGAACACCGGAGAAGGGGCAGCCTCAATTCAGATGGCTTCACACCAGCCTCAGTCACGTATCCCACCCCATATCCATTCTAAAGATAAGGAAATGGGCTGAGCTGCCCAAGTTCTGCCAGCTGGTCAGTGACAGGCTTGAACCCCAGTCATACCTCTCTTTCCATGATGCCACGCCACTCCCAGAAGCACTCTATATGATTTCCCATAGCGTTAACACAAATACCAGGGGAATATGAGCAGGTGCATAGTATATTCACATCTGAGGATTAGCCAGGGCTGCGGGTGCTTTGTAAGGCAAATTTAAAGGCTTCCATTTTCAGAATGGGGCTCCTGAATCCACCAGGTAGGAGGGACACATGAGTGCAGAGCCGAGTGTGGGATAGAGAACCTGAAACCAGGGAAAGTGCTTCCTAAAAGCGAATCCATATTGGCTCTGGATAATTTTAAGTATCTTAGAAGCAATTGTGTCTGGATCTGTTCCTGGGGTCACAGGGGCCCCTCTTTGGGGAATAATAACGGCCACTCTCTACCAAATCTTGAAGTGTCTGCTTAATCATTTGTTTCCCACAATTGACAAAATAACTGATACCAAAAATTCCATGCTCAGAAATTATGCATGAAGGCAATGTTAAAGTCTGCGTTATCAGCCAATATAAAGTACATGGTATTATTTCCATGAAATAAAGACCCTGTTTACCATGGCCCCCACTCAACTCCCCAGTCTGATGGGTTTTGTTCCACATCTGAGAACATCTCTCTCACTGGCTCAGGGAAATGCTGCCACTCCAATAACCTCATTATTTAAGATGCCCATTTTTTAAATATGGCTAAGAGATGGGTAAGAGTAATTCTCATCCAAACTTCCAAGCAAGTGAAAACTTTGCCATTTATTAAAGCCGGGCTGAAAAACCATCCACATCCGTCTGCACCAAGCAGTCCTGAAATCAGTGTTCACCCGGCCGCAGACTCACCGTGGCTTTCTGGAACACCGCTGGCCAGTTCAGCACTGTTCAGCTCGTATGTCAAACTCACTCAGGCTGTCAGCCTGAGTGCCCCACAGGCCATCAGAAAGAGGTACCAAACTCCATTATAACGTCTCTTAGCACTTTCTGCACTTCCACGCCATGCCAGTGGGATACCTGGCTGTGCGAAAGAGGACTGCAAATGGGATTAGAGACATAACATCATCTTGCCTCTCCCTCCAGCCGGGCGAGGGAGAAGGAAGGTCATGCCAAGCAATCAGTCACGTTCTTTGATTTTCTCAGAGGGCTTGTACCTGGCCTGTTGCCCCTTAAGTTCCACTTTGATGGATGAACCAACACTCCCCAAGCTAGGACTGCCACCTGGGGCCCCTCAGCTCAGGTAACTGGGGAAACTGAGTCATGGTGATGTGATTCAGAGCACCTCTATGCACAAGCAAGGTTCTGTCATCTTCTTCCAGGTTTTCTTCTTGAGTCATGGTGGTGATGTGTGTATGTGCGTGAATATATTTTCTTTCGGTTCCTCCTAGAACACGGCGGCCTAGAGAGAGGGTACATGGTGTTCCAGGAGGCAGAGGACAATCAGTTGATCAGGGCATCTGGGCCAGGCTGGCAGAAAAAAAAAAGTCTCAGCAGTTTATAAAAGAAGAAATAAATAAACGGCATGATTTGAGTCATCAGCCTTGCCTATCTGAGTTCACCAGAGAATTGACGACTCAGAGCTTCGCTTCATGCCATTTGGACCTTGCCCGAAACCTTCCAACTGTCCCAAGCAGCAAAGAATAGGCCCTCTGCTAATTACCCCAGGGGCCAGCTTTCTGCTGCTTTGAAGAGTTCTCTTTGATGTGATGCAATTCTGCTGCCAGGCCCGGCTGTGCCCAGATTAAGCACATAATGAGCAATTATCAGCTGGGCTCTAGGAGTGTGGCTGAGGCAGCCGAGTGGAAACCCGGTCTGCGCTGCAACTATTCCAAGCTGCCAGCACTCCTTCTGGGGCTGGAGTAATTCGTTTACCCACTTCTCTCTGCACCCCTGCCCTCAGTGATGTCCTTCCCATCTGTAAAATGGAACCTAGGAGGCTTGGGGATCGGGGGAGGGGGTGGGGTTTAGGAACTCTTCTTAGAATGCCCCCAGTGACTGGAGCAATCAATTTCCTGGACACACCACGCGTGAGCAAAAACTCACAGCACTAGAATAACAGTTGGAAATACAACCTAGGATAGCACAGAGCCTAAGGGGGCAGGCTCTGCAAAGTCACCGATATGAGCTGTGTGACTTGTCGAGGGACTAATCTCTAACTTTGGTTTCCTCATCTGGAAGAGCAGGAGGATAAGAGAACTCGACTGTAGGGCTGTCGAGAGGGTCCCTGTCTCTGCATCAGCTGCTTCTCAATAAACACTCGCTGGTGGGATTATGATTACATTCACATGTATGATTGCGTGGGATCCTCGCTCCCACAACATACAATGGGGGGGAGGATTAGTGGATTTGTTGTAAGAGAAGGCAACTGAGGCATAGGCCGACTGAGTGACTGGCAGGGCTATCTGCCTTAAAGGCCAAAGAAGGAGATTTGAGAAGCATTTCAAAGACATTAGAAGGAAGCAATGGGCACTTTGGTGACATTTTTGTCCCACTTACTTCAAAAGGTCTTTAGAGACCAGACCTGGGGATCCATTCTGGTTTTGTCCACCAAAAGGCTGAGTCCTGTACTGACAGGTTTCCTCAAAGCACAGTGCATGTCTCCCAGGAGGGGGGAAAAAAAATACCTAACCAGAGGGAATAGGGTTCTCTGTTTACAAAGAGCACAGGCTCTTCTTCCACCTGAAGGACCCTGGCCTTCCAAAAGCCTTCTCTTCCCTGCTTCCTAAAATTCCTTTTTTCCCCCTGCCAGACATCAAGCTTGAAAGACAAGGCTCTTTGGAAAGGGGCAGGGGACTGCCTGTCCCAGGTGGTTCCCTTAGCCTATCCCCAGGCCCCCATCTGCAGAAAGCCACCTCCCCTTGCCTCCCATGGGGGGTCTTCCTTGAATTCCCATAATTCCCCTCGTGGGCCTTACAGACGGTCATGCAGACGGTTCTGAGGGGTCATGCAGACGGTTCTGAGGGGCAGTTTAAGGAGGCTGTGAGCATCCTAGGACAGAGACCACATCTTACTCATCTCTATCCCTCACAGGTACACAGTAGGAACTTTTTTTCTAAATTTAAGCTAAGGACCTGCAATCATTTCTTGAGAGCAGGGATGGTAGAGAAAGGGTGGAGCAGACAGCCACGGTGGAGAATGCTGAGGAGAGGCCGCCTCACAGTTTTGTGGAAAGCCAGCCTTTGCCATCTTGGCAAGTTCTGGAATGTTCTATCTGCCTCATGCTGGGGGACTTTGCCCTCACCTTCTCCCTTCTCCCAAATCTTCTGGTAAAAGAAAAACTTCAGCCAAATTAAATGTAGAGGAGTTTAATTGAGCAATGAACAATTTGCAAATCAGGCAGCCCCCAGAGTCATAGCAGTTTCACAGAGACTCCAGTGCAGCCACGTGGTGGAAGAAGATTTATAGACACAAAAAGGGAAATGACGTACAGAAATTGGAAGTGAGGTACAGAACGGCTGGATTGGTTACAGCTCGGCATTTGCCTTATTTGAACAGTTTGAACACCTAGCAGTCTATGAGTGGTTGAAATATGGCCGCTGGGATTGGCCAACTCAGTTATTGTTACAGATGCATACTCCTAAGTTAGGTTTTCAATTTTGTCTTTTTTTTTTTTTTTTTTTTTTTTTTTTTTTTAAGAGATGGAGTCTCAATCTGTCACCCAGGCTGGAGTGCGGTGGAGTGATCTTGGCTCACTGAAAGCTCCACCTCCCAGGTTCAGGCAATCCACCTGCCTCAACCTCCTAAGTAGCTGGGACTTCAGGTGCCCACGCCACCACATCTTGCTAATTTTTTGTATTTTTAGTAGACATGGGGTTTCACCATGTTGTCCAGGCTGGTCTTGAACGCCTGACCTCAGGTGATCTGCCTGCCTCGGCCTCCCAAAGTGCTGGGATTAGAGGCGTGAACCACAGCACCCGGCCTTATCTGATTATTAAGCTAGATTACAGGTGATACACAAGGACTCAAATATGGAAGTATGGAGTCCTTCTTAGGCCACATTTAGTTTGCTTGACTGCCTCAAATGAAGTGATGGCTCCTGTCCCTGTCCCTCCACACGAGCTGCATTTCCTCCTCTCCCTTCATCACTTAATTCCACCTCAATCCTTCAGAGCTCAGCTCAAAAAACCCTTCACAGAGAAGCTGCCTCTGGCTGCCTGGTTCAAATAGGGGGCCCATTCAGTGCTCACTGAGCCTTGACTTCTGCTTTGTGGCCCTTGGCCCAGTTTTTCCTCCAATGCTTATTTATGGGAATATTTGATGAGTACACACCACTCACGGTCAGGAGTCTTTACAAGTCAAGAAGGCAGCGAGTGGTCCTTTCATCTCCGCAGCTCTCCCAGGGCCTGAGGCATCATGGGTACTCCACAGAGATTTGGTAAGTAGTGAATAAGCAAGGGTTAACAATGTTGTTTGGGTTGAGTCATCAGTTCTACCCTGAAGCCCAGGATATATGCAGCATCCACCACTAGGAAGGGACGGGGCTGCTTTCTGTCTGCCCACGTGTCAGCCCCAAACTCAAGGGCACCTCAGCTACCACCACACCTTTTACCCACAGGAAACTCGGGTGTATGTTCAAGCCAGATTTTAACAACAGCCAAAGCCAACAAACATTTCCTTAAAATATAATCCTCTCCTCCTTCCTCAGGGGGAACTTTTCTGACATTTGCCACCTTTGGGAATAATCATCATCATCCTGTGAGGCAGGTGGACGACTGGAGTAGCCTTGCCTTCCATGAAAGCCAATGTCACATCCAGTGAGGCCAGAGGAAAGGGCAGCAGGGGGGAAGTGGGGTGGCAAACAAGCAGTTTTCACATCTCAGGCTCTGACATGATTGCCTGTCTCTCTTCTCCCGGTGGGTGGGAAGGTGTGTTATGAGCCGGTGACTTCAGGCTGTGCCTAGAGAGGGAACGAGCCCCGCAGTTGTCAGGAGCAGCTTAGCAAGTCCCTCCACACCCTCACAACTGAGGCCCGATCAATCCACAGCCCATCAGCAGGTATTTAGGTGGGGCTGCAAGGGCCAGTCAGTGGGCTGCCAGACCAGAGACCCAGGAGGGGCCTGCTCTGCAGAGATAAATGCATATAATAGCACCCATGAAAGAGGATCGAGCAAACCCCTGCTCACCATGTGGCCAGCTACAAGGCAGGGCCACAGAGGACGGTCCCCACAAAAGCCCCCAGATACCAGGGGAGGAAAACATGTGCCACCCATAAAAACCCTGTCTGAATGTCTTTCCCTCCAATCCATGGCACTAGGGCCAGGGCCTTGCACACAGCGGCTTCATGGAGCAGCTTAACATAACGAAGAGATGCTGACTTCAGGGTCAGACGGCTTGGGGTTCAAATCTGAACTTGGTCACTTGCTGGCCAAACGACCTTCAACAGGCCCTTAATCTCTCTTCACCTCATGTTCCCATAAGGAGTTAAGGATATCCTATGAGGTCGTTGGGATAGTTGTGGGTGCACTCCACACATAGCTGTGGCACTCCAATGGCCATCGTCCTCACATAATGACAAAAACATACTGTGGGCAGAGAGAAGAGACCATGGTCTTGAAAGGGCTCTCTCTCTTTCCCTTTCTCTTTCTCTCTCTCTCTCTCTTTCTCGCTAGGATTCAGCCAGTGTTCCCTGTCCTTGTCTTTGAGCCTGGAACCCACTATAATCCATCTGAGAACTCACTTCCCTTTGCCCATCTTCTTAGTTTACTAGCGTGGATAGAAAAATTACAGTAAATAATTAGGCTGAGAATACACGCAGAGTCTGAGTTTTGAAAAGTGCTTCATTGTTGGGAAAGCATTTTTATGCACAGTGTCGTTTGACCACACAGAGTCTTGTTGGAAATGGAAAACACAGAACAGGTAGGAGGAAGTAAATAAAAGGTCTGAGCTCAAACCCTGACAGTGGGAAAGCAGCCCCGGCTGTGCAGGGGTGCATCTCTGGCTCCACGTTTTGGCGACGGGGCTGGACTTGCTCTGCCAGTGGTGCCAACAGCACCCAGTTGCCTTGGGAAATGCTGGGGGGGAGGTGGGGGGCAGGGGACAAAGTGAAGGGACGTGTAGTGGTTACCAATCCCCAAAACTCCATCAAGAGATCTGTCTGTTCCAGCTGCTATATTGTCAGTGTCTACTTTCATACCCTGCCTCTTTAGAAAGGATTTGGCTTGGCTTAGTGACATATGTGTGCATATATATATATATATATATATATACACACACACACACATATATATATATGCTGAGTTTGCTTGGGGTTTGATATAGATATAAATATATCTATATTCGGTATGTAAGTCATGCCAAATCCTTTCTAAAGAGCGGAAAGGATGTATATGTATACACACACACACACACACACACACACACACACACAGAGTTCACAATACAATAAAATAAGTACATGAAGAAATCAAAGTGAAAGGGAAATAGAACTAGTAAAATAAGATTAGTCAAGGATTCAGGCCATGGAACCAAGAGCTACAGGTAGGGCAACTCTGATATTAACCTATGGGGGGATGGGGAACTGGGCTTCATTTGTAAACATGCAAAGACTCCTATTTCACCCTCAAAATGTTACCCCCAGAGCTGCCTTGACACACCATGGACACTGATCACAGATATCCACATGGTATGTCTCGCCTCACATCACTGTTTTACACTGAATTTATTTCCCGGCATGAAACCCAAACACTCTACCTTCAGGAGTCGTGGCCTTAGCCACTTTCCCCCTGGGAATTAGCCCAGGTATCAAACAGCTTCAAGGTCTGGGAAGCGATATGCCTTAGCCTATTGAAGAAGGTCAGGATAAGCATCTTTGGAAATTTTGGACACTGCAAAAGAGATATTTACTCAGTGAAAGAAATATTGTTCAGATGTTCCTAATTCTGTTGTGTGCTTACAAGCCTGAGTGCATTTATCCATGTGGCCTAGCCTTGCACATCCTCTGGATTTGAGAAAGAGCCCACTCTGTAATCTACAGAGAAACAAGTGCATCTCATCAGCAAGGCACATGGAGCATTTCCCTTTTTCCTTTCTTAAAGTGGGAACAAGATGACTTCTTATCCCAACAGATTTTTAAAGATAAGTTCACTCCTGGAGACGATAGGAAATGAAATTGTACAGTTTCACTGCTTAGCAACAAATTCAAATTCAGCAGCTTCATCCTTTATTTCGTGGCATGGGTAAGGGCTTCAGGGTTTCCACCACACCTGTGGTACTTGCCGTGTGAACTCAGGCACAGCTTAACCTCTCTAAGCACAGACTTCCTCACCTGTAAAATGGAGTAATGGTAATCCGAGATAATAGAGTTATTGGGAGGATTCTGAATGTGAGAATGTATATTAAGTATTCAGTCATTTCTAGCACTCAATAAATGTTTACTGCTATTATTCATATTATTAATGTCATGATGATGATGACTGCGGTAATGCTTCAAAGCAGTGGTTCTCAACCAGGGATAAGTTTGCCTCCCAGGAGACATTTGTGATTGCCATGACTGTGGGAGGGGGTGCTGCTGGCATCTGGTGGGTAGAAGCCAGAGATGTTTCTCAAAATCCCACAACTCACAGGACAATCCCCCCACAATAAATAACAACCAAGGCCAGGTGCAGTGGCTCACGCCTGTAATCCCAGCACTATGGGAGTCCGAGGCAGGTGGATCACTTGAGGCCAGGAGTTGGAGACCAGACTGGCCAACATGGTGAAACCCCATCTCTACTAAAAATACCAAAAAGTTTAGCTGAGCATGGTGGTACACACCTGTAATCTCAGCTACTTAGGAGGCTGAGGCAGGAGAACCCCTTGAACCAGGGATTCAGAGGTTGCAGTGAGCCAAGATCATGCCACTAAACTCCAGCCTGGGTGACAGAGTGGGACTCTGTCTTACAAAAAAAAAAAAAAAAAAAAGAGTTCAAAATGTCAGTAATGCCAAGGTTGAGAAACCCTGCTTTAAGGTATAAAAAATATCTTATTTGGAATTAAATTCTTGCTTTTTAGGAATTCTATTATATCAACTCAAGAAACTACACTTTTCAAAAACAGGAGGGAAATACCTTTGCCCTTTTGCTTAACTGGCTGTGTCATTTGACTTAGTCTGCTGATACCTCAGTTTTGTCATCTGTAAAATGGCCAGATTGTATGAGTTGATTTCTAAGTTTCCTTCAGGCTCTAACCCTCTTGGACTCCATGACTCCAACTGTCAACAATCTTCTTTGGTGCCCGAGGGAAGAGGGGCCGGGCAGAACCCTGCCATGCTCTGGATAAATACAAGCACAATAGAATTCCTTGTGGAAATAAATCATCTTTTCATATAAAGTCTTCTGAAGACCATTTCAAGAAGAGTAATAGGTCTGCCAGTCCAACACCTGCAGGGTGGGTAATAATTTACTTAGCCCACTGACTTGGGGGCAGGTCCTGCTCTTGATAAATGGCCCAATTAAGCATCTGTTAATCACGGCATTATCTCCTTGGAAGGTGGAATACCTACTTCTCTCTCAAGCAGTTTTTCAGTGAGATAACATCACGAATTCCCCAAACTGTGAAGGGAAGGGCATGTAACAAGCACCGGGAATGATGCAGGGCCCCTCTCCGGAGCTTCGGCCCCTATAGTTGCTGGGAATATTCCCTGTGCCCCATCCTGGCCCTTCCCCCAGCAACCTTCCTATAACCTCGGCTCCTGAACTCTCGTGTTCGTCTGAGGCCTTGATAATAAAGCAACATCTGCAAAACCTACAAGAACTTTACTGCAGTTAATTGAGTAATTGAAGCAAGATGCAGGGAGGGGTGATCTATGGGCCTGGGTTGAGGGCCAAGAAGGGAGACAACGGATTTATTGCAAAGGCCGTGGGCGGCCTTGGGTCCAGGCCCTGGTTCACGGGAAGTTTGAGGTCATGTGGGATTAAAATATCTTTAGAAACAAATGGAATAATTTGACTGAAATATCAGGAACACTGTGCTAGTTTATGCCAGGAGATCAGGTGCGATTTATTTACCTGTGCCCAACACAATTTTTGATATTTGACCCATTGGTCTAAATTTATAGATGATCCGCCAAGTGGATATCCCCTGTGTCCGTCTGTCTGTCTCATCCTGATTGTTACATGAAGCCAGGCTTTGTATGGTTCAAGATAAGTAGAGTTATGCCTGAAAGGGCTGGAGGCCCAGAAACTATCCAGGTGGTAAGCAGGACCAAAGATATTTACAATCCAGCAGTTGTATTTGCTCAAAAATGGCTTATTAGGGCAATGTGCCATTGGTGGTAATATCTTCTTGTAATCTGAATTAATCCATAAATCTACATTTAAGTACAATTCACCACCTAGAAGTCATCGGGAAAGATGTAATTTATTTGCTTCCTTTGCAGATGCCAGATCAATGTATTATAGATACATAAAGTTGCCCATGCGAGCACTCATGTGAGCACCTGGCATCAGACCTGGCCCCAGCAACCGGCCTGAACACACGCCCCCAGCACACAGGAGGATTGACTGTTTGGGAAGGTTATTGCTCCTTTTGTAGTTTCTCCGTTGCTTTATTAAGTCCCCAATTCCTTGCAAAACTGTACAATTTTAATAACTCAAATCCGTGTGCATCATAAAGCTGTCTAAATATACCTCACGCCCTGGGTATCAGACAGATCCTCGGGTGATGATGTCACTGGGCCTGATTAACCGGAACAGGTCATCCACAAGATTTTATTACAAGTGTCATTTAGATTTCTGACAGCTTTACAAGGCTTAATGGCTTTTTATTAAATACATTGTGTTCAGGGAAGCTGACAGTTGTGGATGCCTTGTAAATACAATGCAATGGAATTTCCTTAGAAGCTGCATGAGAGAAAGCAGGAGGGGCAGGGACATCCCTCCCTGTCCCCGGGCCCATTGCTCAGGAGGCCCGGAGTTCATCGCCTTCCAAGACGAAAGACAAATGACCTCCTGAAGACGCCACCCCCGCCAGCTCTTCCAACCGAGCAGGTCTGCTACAGGTTGGCCCAGATGTTTTCATCTGAAACTCTCCAGAGAATCAAATTCCTCAGGCCAGAGGGTGACCCGTGCCAGCCTCCCACCCCTCATCCCTTCCCCAACACTGGCTTCCTCCAGAACTTCCTGAAATTAATGTTCTCCATAAACTGGTTAGCTAAGTTTTGTTTGTTTCTTCCAAGCAGTTTGTTGGACCCACTTGGAGGGAAGACAGGAGGAAGGATGGATGGACTTATGTGCCCCCCGACCACCCCCAGGTGCTGGGTACTGTGTTTTATGCCCTTGGTAAACTGCCTTGCCCAATTTGTACAATCACAACCACTTTGCTAAGCAAATACTCTTCAGTTGCACCCATAACGGGGGTTTGCACATAATAGGTAAGCCCCACCTGCAGCAGCTTAAAATCGAGAGAGTGATTGTGCAGTGTCTCTCTTGTATTTGAGATTTTGGGTATGTGATTGGCCCTTGCCAGGCCTTGTGAATCTATGAAAGAGCATGATGACAGCCACCTTGCTGGGCTGCAGCAAGGAAACAATGATATCATAGGGTACAATGAGACCTTAGTAAACACTGGTTGTGACCATCACTGCCTTTCCATTACTGTGGATGGTGAACCCAGCAGTTATGTCCAACCAGAGCCCTAGAGTGCTGGAGAAGGCTGCAGATCTTTGGGGTACACTGGGCCCCCCAAATCCTACATGTTTCACAATGCACATGAAAGTGGAAGCACATGTGTGATGTTCCAGACCAAGGCAGTCAAACCAGAGACTCGGTAATATTCCAGGAACCACCCCCAGAGAGACTTGGGGTTGGTCCGGAAATTACTCCCATTTAATGTGGGGCTGGGTCTCTGAGGACCCTGCTGCATCCCCCTGCTTGGCAGACCTGCTGTTTCAGCTGGGTTTCATTGTGTTTGAAGCCAGGCTTCGTGGAGAGCTGGCAAAAAGAGCCATGTGAGCTGGGGAATTTTCCTTCCTTCCCATCGCCCCACAGCCTGTGGCCTGGAGTTGGGTAGCCAGGATCTCCCTTTTTAACTCGCTATTTCTGATCTTGGGGAGTTGGGTGTATAATTTTATGTGAGGGCTGTGCTGCTCAGATTCCAACATGCATGCCATTTCAAGGAAAATAATTCACAGATTCTAGAGAATTAATTCATCTTGGATCCCAATTTGAGACACAGAAAATGAGTCTTATTCTACAACAAAGTAAATTATCGTTGCAGCAGAGGTGTGTCCAGATGTCTGGTTGAAGACTTATTTGTATATTTTTTAAGCATGTGTGAGACTTGTGGCTTCCTGAGATTTTGTCTATGGTCTGTGCTTGGGGAGTCACTGAACTAGGGAGAACTGCAGTGTTGGAGGTCATTCAGAAAAGGCAGGGCAGCCTGGAGGAGTGGCCTAAGCATCCCCTGTCTCATTCATCCATCCTGTCACCTCTCATCCTCAGGGAAGAGACACCTGGCTTGGGCCCCCCTCTGCCCACCCCCAGCATTTGGGTGGTAACTTGCAGCTAATTCTCATGGTGCAAAATCTGCCTCCCTGGCTTGGCAAGCCAGGACCTGTCCTCGTTCTCATTTCATTGCAGGTAGAGTTTGCCTGTTTGTTTTTTCCCTCCAGAGTAAATGCCAACCCTGGATCGAAATCTTAATGGTGGTAGGTTGAATTTCCAACTGGGCTACTTTGGAAATATTCCATGTCCTGAAAATTAGAGAGTACATACTGCTTTTATGGATAACAGAATCCATCGAAAATGATGAAAATTTGCTTTCCAACACATCTAAAATAGACCTGCCTAAACTTTCTCTATTGTGTAAGACCCCACAGCCACATGGAAAGGACACCCCTTGGAATGAGTCAGGAGTGAGCACGCCACTCCACTGCTGACACTGTGGACGATGTGTTCAATCTTCGAGCCACAGTGTCCTCTGTAAAATGTGGGTGCTATTAGTTAGCCCAGAGGGTGGCCAAGAAGGCTACATAAAATAACCAAGGTGCCTGGCAAGGGGCTCAGCACAGAATGCAGGCTACCCCCCACCTACACACCCATCATCATCCCTGTAACTCAGTATGAAATCAGAAGGGGGGATCCACTCTCTTTCTGGCCACCCTCAGGGCAAAGCAGTCTGTCTGCATAATGTATCACCCAAAAGGATGCTAAATGTCACCTTCTTGGAGATGGTGCCAGAATGTTTTGGTTTGTGCCCACTGAATGATAAGCAACATTCTTACCATTTCATTCCATTTCTCTGGGGCCAACATTTACCGTTGTCGTCGTGGGGCAGCCTCCCATCTCCATGGCCTTGGGAATCCCTGTAGAGCAGACAACAATGGCAGAGGTGCAATTTGCCATGCCTATCTTGTTGACTCTCAGCAGCTCCTTCACCGCTGGGCTCCTCCAATCCACCTGCCACAGACTCTCCACGGAAGGTGGTTAGAGGTGGGACAGGTAAGACAACCTCTCCCCTTCTAGGCTTTCCATGCAGGCAGCGCCTCACTTGGTTTCTTGCAAAAGGTAGGTAAGTAGATTCATCTGAGTGAAAAGTGTTGTCAAAGTGCTGGGAAGATGTGCAGAAATCAGGAACGTGCTACCTCAGCTGATGGGCAGTGCCTTCCCATTTAACAGCCTGATAAAGACAGCTGCCGGCTGGCAGGGCCAGAGAGCAGGACTCTGCACACAGAGAGCTTCTAACCTCTCCCAGATGCCTCCCTGCTTGCTCGTGTTGCCGAATGCCACTGCAGAGCCCGACATTTCACCAGCTCCCAAATCTGTGCTTCTCCACCCCTGCAACCCTTAAAGGGTGTCCCAGCCATGGCTGGATTTACCTGTCACACTTTGACAATTCCTGACACTTATCAGCCGTGTGACCCTGCCCCAGTGATTTACAGTCTCTGAGCCTCAATTTTCCCATTATTGATAACAGACGTAATGAAGCCTACTTGTCAAGGGATGGGGAAATTAAGTGAGCTAACACGTGAAAGCATGCAACAGAGCTGGCACATAGTAAGGGTTTAATTAATTTTTTTCAATGATCAATACATGATATTCGCATTAAAATCATTTTTGTGAAAGAAAATATAGTCTCTAACACTAAGGCCAAGACGTTCTGATGCTTGACAGAAGTTATATGCTACCCAGGGTCACCCACCATGGCCATCTGGTTGTGTGCACAGCCTACACAACTGTCCATGGCTTCCCTGGGCCAGCTCTTACCTGATGCATGTCTGGAGTCCAAGGAAAATTTTTTTTCTAAGTTAGTTCACTTAGGATACAAGTGAAATTCTTTCCTCAATTTTCTGTCCCCAAAGCTATCCAACAGTTTAATTAAATCTTATGAGACTTAAGACAGGAGCACTCTGCCCTCCATCTGACTCCTGAGCTCTTTTCTCCTGGCTATCTTTACTTCCCAGAGAGTTTTCACCTCTGAGGAGGGGCTCAATGGGCTCAGGCTCAGATAGATGCCATGGGGCCTGCCTTTAGTGGCCCTGGGGGCTCCTCGTGTTCTTCATGGGGGGTGTAAGGGCAGGATATCCCTTGCACCCCCTGACAGCACACACACTCACGTTAGGCTTTGTTTAACCCAAAATGCCCCCACCGGCAGTCTCCCTGTTAACATCATACTCCAAGCTGGTCTCTCTGCTTCCATTATTGCCCATTCTCCTGCCCTCTTCATGCTTTGACCTCTAGAATATGAATCTACTCCTGTAACTCACCCCTTCTTAAGACCGATCAATGGCTCCTCTTGCCTTTGGACAAAATTCCAAGCTCCTTCCCAAGGTTTAGAAGTTCCTTCTTAGCTTACCTGTGCTTTTCTGCCCATCTTCCAGCTATCTCCTACCCTAGCTTCAAGTCTCAGCTTAGGCATCACCACCTCTGGGAAGTCTTCCTTGATTGCCCCACCTCAAAGGGCCCACGGCTGCCTGTACTTCTGCCTTCAGGCATGTATCAAGTCCTGTGTGCTGCAATTGCCTGTTCACATACCTGTCTCTCTGACTGGTTGAAATGACTTACTCCTCCCAGTGTCTCAGTGCCTAGCCCAATGCTGGAAATGTGTGCAGAGCTAATGAGTTAACAGATTCGTGATGACTCCTTCTGGAGACACTACCCAGATCTTTTTCAGCAGCAGGACAAGCAAGCAGCTTAGAGCTCCTGCAAGACTCCTGGAGACATCAGAACTCTCCATCCTGTGGCCCAGCAGAGGTCTGTGGTTTTTAGTGCTAATGGAAATTGAACTGACAGATCAAAGGCAATGTCTCCTACAGCCCAGATTGCCAGCAGCCAGCACTATCAGAATATCGGTTGAATTGGTAATTCAAAATTAAGTGGATTAATGATTGACGTCAATTTGTAAAACCTGGCCTACCAATTCACCTCCTGCAAACAGGGCCTTCCTTATTCTGGGTCAGCTGGGAGCATGGAGCTTCCCGGATGGGAGTTGGTTGAGCTCTAGCCATACGCTGCTCCCCCCCCATCCCAACCCTGATTTTAAAGGGCCTCTGTTCTTAAAACTACACGATTCCTGTTAGATGTCTTAGAAAAGCCTTAGCACCTGAGATCACTTTTAAAGAAATAAACTCACGAATTTAAGCCAAAAGGGAAAAGCCTGGTACAATTTTGCACCTGTAACACATGAGTCACTTGATTAAAGAAATACTCAAATATCAAGTTTGTGATTCTCTCTGTGTGGGCAGGAAAGTGGGGGGCATGTGGAGGGTGAAAAATGCCTCAGCTGCACTAACTTACAAATCCTAACCAATGTCTAAATATTCTGGGGCTGTCCACGTTTTGGAAAACTTTTCCCCTGTGAGTGCTTTATTTGATGGTCAGAGGGAGACTGAAGAAGGGAACAGCTGCCGGCCTCAAAGCCTCCTCCTCTGGCAGGTAAGGCTGGTTCCTCCACCTTTGTTCAGAAGCTGGGGAGGGAAACGGGGAGCTGCGGGTCCCACCATGGCAGATGAGGGCAACTCCGCAGGAGCAACCCCTCCTGCAAATCCCCTGGTAAACCGGCATTGTAAATGCTCGGACAATGCACTGAGAATCTGTAGGAGGAAAATGTCCCTGGCGAAGACAGCTAACCCTGCTGGGGGTCTCTGCACTGAGCTGCAAGTCCAGATAAGGCTCACGCTGCTCAGTCCACCCACACCCCCTGGCAGGTTCAGTAACATGATTCCAAGAAGGCTGATCTGGGTTTAGGATGCCGCCTTCTCCTGAGAAGAAAGGACACGGGCAGCCCTTGGGCCCGACTCGCAGCTCCTCTGTTTCTTCTTCCATTAAATGGGGACAGTCATTCCTTCCCCTGAGGCATTGTCAAGATTCAATAAAATCATTTACCTACAGCAGGTGGCTGAGGGCCTGACATCCAGGGATGCACCCGGTATCCAGCCCTCTCCCAGCTCTTCTGAGAGGCAGGCATAGGTGTCTCAATGACTGTGACACCCAGGGCACCCGGGGTCACTCTAGGAATGCTTTTTCATACTGTTTGTCTTGGGCCTTTCTGGGAAAGGGACAGGGGAGATAGAAAGAGGAGGAATGCAGCTCCATTGTACATCGGGTGTACATGGGGAGACTTGGAGGACAGGTCGGGGTGGTGGTTGGCTCCTTCCCAGAGCTCTGCTGGGGTTGGACGGTGTGGACATGGGAGGCAGGAGCGCAGGAGGCCACCTCCAGCCTCCCTCGTGCCCTTTAGCTCAACTCTCCTTCTAGTTTGTTATGAGCAAGAGATCCTGGGCTGCATATTAATAAAACAATGGAATTTTTATTTTTCTCATAAATTACATAATTCAAACCTTAAAACATCTTTAATGAACAGTGACTGGGCATGTGACACTTAATAAAACTGGGCTCAGTTCAGTTTCTGCTTGACAGGCTACCAGCCGAGAATGTGCCTTACGAGTAAATGATTAAGAGGCGGAGATCTTTCCTGGGCTCTACTATTAAACACTTCAAAGGTTTCCAAAGTCAGATAAAATGAAAAGCAAATGTGTTTCACTGCCTCTCAAATGCCTCAAATGTTATAGCAGGTGCAAGCAATGAAACCTTCTATGGTGACAGCATTTTAGGGTCTGCAAAGTGCACCCGACTGAATTCTGGGAATTCTGGGCTGGCTTCATAAAAATTCATGATTTCCAATGAGGGGAGATGATCGTCTTCAGAGCCCATCTACATATGTGGCACAGAAGGAAAATATCACAGGGTCCTTTAGGTCATGAGTCGGCTTAACCCTTTTTGTTCTGGAAGAGACCCCAGCCGGCATGGTCAGCCTTGTGCTGGCAAAAAGCGGGCAAATCTCTGAGTCAGTTAGAGTTTTCTTGAAGAACATTAATGGTCAGGTCAAGCCCAGGTCCTCTTTTTGGGGGCATGGCACATATTTTTGTATGTATACAGGCTTGGCACATATAGATCGCGTGGTTTTGTGCAAATTATTTAACTTCTCTGTGCCCCAGTTTTCCCATCTGTAATCTGGGGTTAATTGTAGCACCTACCTCACACTTTTGGGGAGGACTAAATGGGTTAACATCATAGAAGGACTTAGATCCCACAGCAGAATTCAATCCGTCTTCTCAATTCCTATTATTGTCCCGTTAGGAAAAATGAGTATGAAAAGTTAGCATTCTGCAGCTTGGCTGTTTGAGATTTTCATTTAAAATTTGCTATAACTTAGCTTTATAAGTCATAGTAATCTCTCACATAGACATATAATATTTTATAGTTTACAAAGGACATTCTGAGACGTTACCTCATTCCAACCTTTCAACAGTAAAGCGTCACCCATGGACAAAGGATGAGTTTCCAGCTCTGCTGTAGTTCTCTTGCGTAGTGATGCACCCATCCCTTGGACCCTATGTCCCGAGGGCACCCATCTATGAAATGGGCACAGACAGGCTGTCTCTGAGACATAAGCCACACTTAGGAACTAGCTCTACCAACATCTGCTGAGCTACCAGGGCTCACTGGCCCCATTCTCATCCCATATTTTTTTAATTCATAGAGGCACTCAAATGGTCTTTGTGTATTATCTCAGTAATCTTGCAAGCACTTGTTTATGAGACTGAGATTTTTATTCTTCTCCTTTGCTAATGAGGAGGGCAATGAAATGGCATTCCAAGAGTCAATGAAGGAGAACCCCTTAGTTTTATCTTCAGGGAATGACTGAGTAGCGATTGTTATCAAAGAACCTTCTCTTGATTTCCAGGCAACACAAGATTACTCACCTCCCACCTCGACACCACCGCTACCCAGTACACATCTCTGAAAGCATCTGCAGGTTCTGCAGCACTTGAAATTGGGACATAGCTCATGAGTTCTTCAGCACTTGGTGGGGTCTTCAGGGGACATTGCTGTGAGCATCTCATCTGCTACCTGCCCCTCCCTGCTCACAGGCACAGCCAGCCTGAAGCAGAGATGCCCTTCTACAAAATCATGGTTAGTGTTTTGACTCAGACACCCCCTTCTCCCCACACACTCAAAAAACATGTTTGACCCAGCCTGGCCTCTGCCCGCTCTCTGCTCTTAGCATACACTACCCATTTCTACTTTTCTAATCATTAGAATTAAGGATACAATTTTAAGATGCAAGTGAAGAGGTAATTACCAGGATGTTTATCACAGTGTTATATATATGAGTGAAAAATACAAAACATCTTAAATGTGCAGCATTAATAAAATGTGAGGCATGCATATGCCAAACAAAGTATGATCCCTTATTTACTAGAAGTACATATTTTATATGTAAGAGATACTAAGAGGTATGTATGCCTATTTTAAAAGGCCCAAGAGGCTGTACATAAGTTTGTTAATAATGTTTACTGCTTAGAAATATGATTTCAGATTTAATATTTTTTTCAATTTTCTTTTTTTGGCCTGCCTGTATTTTCTGATTTCTCTGTTTAAAAAGTGTGATTTCTTTTGTTATGTTAAAAATGTTTTTATATTTAAAAAATTCCCCTAGAGTTCCATAGTTGAGAGTGGCTTTAGAAGGCATCTAGTATAATGGTTTTAGTCCAAGCAGGTAAACTGAGGCCCAGAGAAGTAAGATGCCGCACAAAGGTCTTCAAAGTATTTAGTGTCAGAGCCATGATCAGAGCCCAGCCCTCTCACTTACCCCTGTTCTTTCCATGATGTCCTGTGACATCTCTGAGATTTCTATAAATGTACAGGGACCTTTTCCATGGAATTGACTGCATGGAACCACTTTTCCTATCAGTGAAACTAAGCATTTCTCAACTGGATCTAAAGCAAATGTACCTCATCCTGTATCTGTGTCTCCCTCTCCCCAGGTTCTGGCAAGCATGGTTAAAAACCAATGGCACCAATCGCTGTGTATGTACCAGGACAGGGGAAGAAGGGTTATGCCAGATTTCAGCACATGATGCTTGGACTAGCTTTCATTCTTGTTATGGTCTGAAAGTTTAAAGTTCATATGTTGAAATCTCCCCCCCCCGCCTTTTTTTTTGATAGAGGGTTTTGCTCTTGTCACCCAGGCTGGAGAGCAGTGGTGCGATCTCTGCTCACTGCAACCTCTGCCTCCCAGGTTCAAGCGATTCTCCTGCTTCAGCCTCCCAAGTAGCTGGGATTACAGGTGCCCACCACCACTCCTGAGCTAATTTTTGTATTTTTAGTAGAGATGGGGTTTCACCACGTTGGACAGGCTAGTCTAGAACTCCCAACATCAGGTGATCTGCCCACCTTGGCCTCCCAAAGTGCTGGGATTACAGGCGTGAGCCACCATGGTGGCCAATACGTTGAAATCCTAACCCCCAAGGGGATGGTATTTAGAGGTGAGGACTCTGGGAGGTGATTAGGTTAATAAAGGCACAATCCTCATGAATGCGCTTAGAGCCCTTACATTAGATACCCCAGAGAACACTCTCGATTTTTCCTCCATGTGAGGACATGGTAAGAAGGTACCATCTAGGAACCGAAAAGTAGGTCCTCTTCAGACACTGAATCTGCCAGCACCTTGATCTTGGACTTCCTGGCTTCCGGAATCATGAGAAAGAAATATTTGCTGTATTACCTAAATACTGGACCAAGAGCATTGTTTATGCAGGGCTAGTATTTGAACACTGGCCTGACCTCAAACCGCCCTACCCCTAGGCTCAGACTGGTCCAGCTACATGGGTAATGAACAACATTGCTAAATGAATAGGTTGAGATTCTATCAGCCTTTTTTTTTTTTAATGGTATGGTTCTATCTAATTACTTTTTTTTCTTTTTTTAATGATACTTGAAGTTCTGGGGTACATGTGCAGAACTTGCAGATTTGTTACATAGGTATACACGTGCCATGGTGGTTTGCTGCACCCATCAACCTATCACCTACCTTAGGTATTTCTCCTGATTCTATCCCTCCCATAGCCCCGCACTCCCCTGACAGGCCCCTGTGTGTGATGTTCCCCTCCCTGTGTCCATGTGTTCTCATTGTTAAACTCCCACTTATGAGTGAGAATATGCAGTTTTTTAAACAAAGATTTGCCCTAAGCATTTGTGGTTTTTTTCTTCTCACCCATCATGACTCAATCATTTGTTGATGTTAAAATGAAAGGTGGCTGTTTTGCTCAATTGCAGTAATTATTTCCTTCAAGGAAAAGAGAAAACCTATGTTTCAAGCATCACTTTAAGTGAAGCTAAATATCCTGGCGAGGCCACAGCAGTACATATGGATAGGAAATAGAGGACCTTGTTGGAGCTGAGCTTCCACCAAGGCCTCCAAGAGAGCAGGTTCAAACTGGTGCAGTGTCCAGCCCTCACCTGGATAAAACACTTCACAGCCTCCAAAACCTCATCTCCTAAAAGTTTCATGAAGATCCCACAGCAACCCTCTGCAGCCCACTTTCTAGATTGCTTTAAAGATGGGGAGACAAAAATGTGAAGAGAAGCTGGGTGACTTTCCAAGTAAGGGACCCTGCCTCTTGCTGCGGAATTTGTTTTTCCTATACTAGCTCCGGGGAGAATTTGAGCAGTTGAAGGTCAGAGCAGTTAGACTGTTCTGACTCTTAACTATAGGAGGCAGAAGGAACACTTAGAACCATTTAGGAATGAGGATGGAAAAATTAAACCATGGACGATGTCCCAACCTCCCAAGCTCCGAGCTTAGGGCTTACATCACATGCACCATTTATTCTCCTTCTTTTTTTCTTTAAATTTTTTAAGCTTTAAATTTTCCCAAAGTCTCAGAATCTTCACTTCTGGGAATTTAGTCCATAAAAATAGAAGCACAATGACCTAAAGGTATGGATCTAGGAACACATACACAGAAGGGTGTTTAGTATAGCACTGTTGTCAGGGCCAAAAAGAAAATAAGATGAATGCCATTAACGGGAGAATGTTCAAATAAATTAGAATTAATTCCCACTATGAGAAAACGAGAGCTCCATTATTTGATTTTTTTTTTTTTTGAGACAAACTCTCACTCTGTTGCCCAGACTAGAGTGCAGTGGCATGATCTCAGCTCACCACAACCTCCAACCCCTGGGTTCAAGCAGCCTCCCGAGTAGCTAAGATTACAGGTGTGTGCCACCACACCCGGCTAATTTTTTGTATTTTTAGTAAAGATGGGGTTTCACCATGTTGGTCAGACTGGTCCCGAACTCCTGACCTCAAATGATCTGCCCACCTCAACCTCCCAAAGTGCTAGGATTACAGGCATGAGCCACTGCGCCTGGCCCATTATTTGATTTGGGGGGATTTCTGTGACATATTGGTGAGTGAGAAAAGCAAGGTGCAGTGATGCATATAAAATATGTCTTAGCTAGGTGTGGTGGTGCATGGCTATGATCCCAGCTACTTGGGAGGCTGAGGTGGAAGGATCACCTGAGCTGAAGGAGGTGGAGGCTGCAGTGAGCCCTGATTGCACCACTAGGCTCCAGCTTGGGCAACAGCGTGAGATCCTATCTCAAATATAAAATATGTCTATATGTTGAATGTGTGTTTTTATTTGTGTGTCTGTATATGACTATATGAGCCCAGCATAGAGGAGAGAAGGACATGAAACAGGTTGTGAACCTGAATTCATGGAGGTGGGTGGTAGGGAAACTAGTGAGAGGAAGCAAGTTTGAAGCAAAGCTATGCACAAAAATATCATGTGGAATAAGATCTGAAATGTGCAAATGATATATATGTGGGTATGTGTAAATATCACAGAAAATGATTGAAGTAGATTCAGATTCGCTGACTTATAGAGCCATCAGGTACACAAAGCAAGATGGGTTGAGAGAAACTTAGAAAGCAAGATTCCATCTTCATGAAAACAAAATTCCTAAGTCCACACACATCTGTCACAGCTGTGTGGGAGCCTCACGCCAGCCCAGGCCTGGGTGCTCAAGGGGAGGGTGGAGGTGATGAAGACAGTCAGCTTTTTCTTTATGCATCTTTGCCTTGTCTCACTTCATGCTCTAAAAACTGATTTTTTGCGGGGGAGGTATTCTGCAAAGTATCAAATTGTCAAAGTTTTTAATGCTCCATTGTGCTTATTCTCTGGTGATTTTAAGTGCAGCATCAAGTAATTCTCTGTTGCCCAAACAGGTGGCCTTCTGAGCCGCCGGCTGTCCTTGAGTGTGGGGAAGGCCCGAGCCGGGCAGCTGGGACCCGCCTCGGGTAACCTGGGTGAGGGGCTGCAGGTGTCTCCTGTCAGAGGCTAGGTGAGGCCCAGATGTGGTACTGGCAGAAACGCATTCTCCTCTTGCAGGCCTGGGGAAGGCAATATGCCCTTTGGGGTCTTTGGTGGCTAGACAAGGCCAAAATGGCACATTTCCTGGGGCTCAGTCCAAGGCGCCATCTTGTGAGGAGGCAGAATCAGGGTCCTGAGTGAGTGACTCAGCTCAGCTTGTGGGGATTTCTGGTTTCAGCCAGTCCGCTGGGGTTGTTGATTGTGATCAAGCTGAGCAGGTGAGAAAATGGGCAAAATAAAGGGCCAACCTTAGTTTTAATACCCAGGAAGTTTGCATGTGAAAGAAAAAGCATGAGGCAAAAATTCTCCAGACTCAACTCTGACAACTGAAATGGGAAGGAGAGGGGTTGAGGTCAGGCACGAGAAGTCCATAACCGCTGTCCCAGAAAGAAAGGCTCGCAAGGCCGTCACAGGGCTGCGAGGGGGTCAGCCGGGGTCCTCAGCTGAGGTCAAGGCTTAGAGCTCTGCTCGGGCACAAGCGTTCACAGGGCAGCCCCTCCACCCAGCCCCACCGCCACTGTCCGTGCCCTTCCCTGCCAAGTTTTCTCCAGGACACACACCACCCTCTGACGTGCTGTGCGTTTTAGTCCATTGTAGTCTGTTTTCATATCATTACCTAGAACAGGGCACAGGGAGCTGCTCAACAGTGACTTAATAAGTGAACAAATAAACAGTGAATAAGCGAAGATGATGAGGGCCAGAAATAAAGTGTGGTACAGCCACGCAAACAGATATTACACAGTCATCAAAAATGCTTTAGATAATGGTGTGTGCCCAAAACTGTCCACATCGATTCTCTCTGAGGGTGGATTTATGAGAAGGATGGGACCTTTACCTTTTCCTAATATGTAGTTCTGAAATATTTCAATTTTGTGTTACTTTGTACAGTATTTCATTTGTGAAGACAAAAAGAAAAGCTTGTTTTGATGTGGAAAAAGTTTAGAAGATTTTTGTAATGACATGGAAAAATGACTTTGCAGCGGCTTAAGTTAAAAAACAATTGGCGGGGCGTGGTGGCTCATGCCTGTAATCCCAGCACTTTAGGAGGCCAAGGCAGGCAGATCACCTGAGTCAGGAGTTCGAGACCAGCCTGGCCAACTAGTGAAACCCCGTCTCTACTAAAAGAAATACAAAAATTAGCCGGGAGTGGTGGTGGGCGCCTGTAATCCCAGCTACTGGGGAGGTTGAGGCAGGAGAATCGCTTGAACCCGGTGGGTGGAGGTTGCAGTGAGCTGAGATCGTGCCACTGCACTCCAGCCTGGGCGACAAGAGCAAAACTCCATCTCAAAAAAAAAAAAAAGAAAAAAATCAAGGTACAGCTGGGCACAGTGGCATATGCCTGTAATCCCAGCTACTCAGGAGGCTGAGGCAGAAGAATTGCTTGAACCCGGGAAGCTGACAGAGTTTGCGGTAAGCTGAGATCGCGCTGCTGTATTCCAGCCAGGATGACAGAGTGACACTCTGTCTCAAAATAATAATAATCAAGGTACAAACCTTTATAGAAATGTATAGAAAAAAATTTATATATTTGTGTCCAAAAAAAAAAAACTAGGAGGTAACTTTAACAGTGATTTTTGTCTCAATTCTTTCCTTCCGCTTTATACTTTTTTGTATTTTCCAAATCACCTGAATAAGCATATAGTCAGATCAAAGTTTATTTAAAAGTAAAATTTTACTGTAGCTATATTTATGAGAAACGTGATTATGCAGAAAAGTAAGATAGGAGACAAGAAGAGAGGGGTTTTTTGTTTTTATTAATTGTCAGTTCAAACTGTGTCTCAGTCCTCAGTGAAGGCATCAGTTATTGTTCAAAGGATGGAGTCATGAGGATTTTCAGGATAGGACAGATTCTGCAATCTTAATCAGAGGATTGTTATCATGATAAATAATCTTTCCTTCAAGACAGCCTTCCTCAGGTCTAACTGAATTTCCTCCTGCTTCATCAAAATGAATGAATAAAAAGTCCACCACTCTTATCAGTGGAAATGACTCTTACAAGCCACACACTTATGAAAACCCTCTGCAGACGTAAACATGGTTACTTATTATTAAGTCTTTCTCCCTCTCTCCACATCCCAGCCCTCTCTCTCCCTTCCCCTCCCCCACAAAGTGCAAAATACTTTTAGCTCCTTTAACCCTGCTTTGCAACACTTCCACGTGATCGTCACCTCCCTCGGGCCTCTTTTCAGGGTTTCTGCATCGTTCCCCAAACAGTTGGCCTAAAACCAAAGTCAAGAATGGACTTGGCCAGTGTAGAAATGGCTGAGCAGTTTACCTCATGGGTCTTGCAGAGCCTCCCTCCTGTGGATCTCTCCCTGTGTCACTGGCATAAAAGAAAACAGCCCTTCCCTATCCATAGACCACGGTCAGATTCTCCAGGTAGCCTGCCATTTGAGGACTACCTTGGTGTCCCTCCTTAGCAAGGCCTCAAAACTCTGATTCCTGGGTCTCTTCACCTTCTGTCCTCTCATCCATCCATCCAGGGGTTTAGGATGGTGGCATTCACATGGTCCCTATCCCATTGTCACTGCTTGTTGCAGTCAGCAGCCATAAATTCTGCCCTACCAAAACAGCTGCCACTGAGCCAGGTGGCATATCCAGAGGCACCACTCTGCTGCCCAGGAGGATCAGATACACTGGGCAACTGTGCAGGCACTGCTGCTCCCAGGACAGGAGGACTGACACTGACATTCACAGAAACAGACAGCGTTTCTGGGAATGGGCAGGTGGGCGCTGTTCAAATGCAGAGCAGCTTGTTTCAGAATGGTGATGTTGAATTGCATGCACGCACACGTGCACACACTGCTTACTGTTGCCTTCAAAAATAAATTTAAAATACATTTATGGAGTTAACAGACTGTGAGAGTTTTTGTTTTAATAAAATTAATCTGTAAAGGTTTCAAGACCTTAACAAATGATCAATGAGTCTTTCGTAATTGACTTAAAAACTTCATTAAGTACACAGTGTGGCTTTCTTATTAACTTCTGTGGATTCCAGTTGGGCTTTTGCTGCACTCGGGTGGATCCAGGAAGAGGAATTTCTGTAGTCTCCCAGGTTTGAACCACATCCTGGGACTGGACCCCTTGCTTCAAGGCTTCGGTCCAGGACGTCAACCCTGGGGTCAGGCTTAGTTGCCTTCCATGCCAGTGAAGAAATGGGGTTGAGTGTGAGGGGGTTTCAGGAGACTCAGGGAGTCCTCTAGGTGCCACCTGAACCTGCCTCATCTTTCCCAGAGCATCCCTTATAGACAGCAGGCTGATGTCAGGGCGAGACACTCATACTCCCCATGCCCACCGCTTCTAGATGGAGGCAGGGCTGTCCTCAGCCTCCAGCCCACCCAGAAATCTCCCAATGATACTTTTTCATCCATCCATCCCTTCACCTGTGCAGTCTTCCATCTAATGTTCATTGAGTTCCCACTGCATGCCAGGCAGTTGACTGCATACTGAGAATTCCACTCCTTATTTCTCATCACTTTTTTCTTTCCCAAGAAGGGGACAAAAGCAGGAGCCCAAGGATCTCCAGAGAGAGTGAGCTGCCAGCTGGTGACCAGTAACTGCCAGGACTTCCTGTCCTTTGGGAGAAATTTCTGGGAAACAATCTAGACTTCTTAGAGGTCCTGGCAAAGGGGCCCCATTGCCTATCACTCTCCCCAACTTTGTTTTATTTTTATTTTTCTTTATAGCATTTATTGTCCCTGACAGTCTACATTTATTTGATTTCTTATTTATTGTTTCTCTCATTCTATCAAAATGTAAGCTCCATACATGTAGAGATTTTGTTTTATTCACTGCAATTTCCCTATTAGCCTTATCAGTGCCTCACATGGTTGGCACTTAAAAATATTTGTGATGGATGGATGGATGGATGAGAGGATGGATGAATGAATAGATGGATGCATGGATGGGTGGATAGATGGATGGAGGGATGGGTGGATGGATATATGAGAGGACATAATCACTCCAACTAGATGGAAAAAACTCTGTGGATGGATGGATGGATGAGCAGACAGATGGTTGGATGGATGGATAGATGGATGGAGGAATGGGGATGAATGAACAATTAAATAGAGGGATGGATGGATGGATGGATGCATGGATAGATGGATGGATGGATAAGAGGGCAGATGGATGAGTAGATGGATGCATGGATGGATGGATAGATGGATGGAGGGATGGATGGATGGATAACAGACATGGTTCCTGCCCTTGTGGAGTTTTCAGCTTTGTGAAGGAGACTATTAAAGTCATGAAAAACTATGTAAAATTGCAATTGTGTCAAGTGCCGCAAAGGAGAAAAACTCAGTGAAGACTTTAACAAAGGACTTTGGCCTGATCTAGTGTGGGGAGGGAAGCCTGCCTCAAGGAAGTGAGGACTGAGCTAAGATGGGTAGTGAGAAGGAACCGTTAGCAGATACAAACTGTCCCTCTACATAGTTTCAAGTTGTGTAAGCCTTGCTCTCATGTCATCCTCTCTTCCTGTTTCTCCCCCAGGAAGGCATCATGAGCAGGAACCCAGGTTCCTCAGGAGGCCATGGGCTACCAGCTGGTAGTCATGACTCCCAGAGTAGAGAGACAGGAGCTTGTGGTTCCCGCTTCTTCCCAGTGATTGCCTGGATATGATGGACCATGGTGGGATCACAACGCAAACTTGAGACTATGATGTTAACCCGGTGGTGCCAGCCAGGATGGGAGTTCTCCAGGCTTGAACAGAGCTGGTGAGGGCCTTAAAATCAATTGAGTGTCTTGTTTTCTACTGGATCCCTGACAGAGAAGGACAAACACTCAAAATGGGGTCAGCACTGCCTGGTTCAAATCCTCATTCTGTCATTCCCAGGTCTGTGACCTTGGGATAGTTATTTCACCTCCTTAGCCTCCATTTTGTCATCAGTGGAATGGAAGTGATAATTGTGAAAGTGCTTTCTAACACAAGCCAGTAAGAACTGTGTACATATTTACTGTTTTTATTACTAGCGGTCAATGATCACCAAAAAAAAAAAAAAAAAAAAAAAAGAAGACTGGATAGGTTCACTGGTGCCAGTTCAAATGCATTTGTCCTTTCACTCAAAAAAATAAAACTGTTGGGTATTTTCCATGTTCCAGTACTGTACTAGGCATAGCAGGGCCATGAATATGAGCCTGGAATGAGTCCTGCCTTCAACTATATGACAATGTAGTAAGGAAAATTCATGGGAAGTCACAGGCAGAGCAGATAGCTCTACTTGGGGACAAAAAGAGAGTTCAGAGGGAAGTTCAGAGGAAGGCAAACATATTTCAGTAGAGGGAAGCCGAGAGGGCTCCTTAGATGAGGTGACCTCAGAGCAAACCTACCTTTAATTCCTGAAGCAGTACCTTTCTCCGACTTTCATGGTCTGCATCCTCGGTGCTGTGTGACCTTATCCCCCAGGCTCTTCTCAAAACACAAATAGTAGAAGGAGTGATAACACAGCAAGCCAAACTGTGGCAGATACTGACTCTGTCCTGTGTCACATCCCTCAAGCTGTCTCTGACTTCGTCTTTGATACCACCAAAAGCAATGGGTAGTGTTCTGCATGCTGGCAGGTTTCTATCTTAAGGGCCTGATGAGTATCTCCACCTCGGGCTCTGCTTTAGAACCTTCTCCAAAATCAGGGAATCCCATGGAGCCCACCTACAAGTTCAGTGTGAGGTTGGGGGAGAATGAGCCCTGCTGGGGCAACCTTTGAGCAATGAAGGATGGAGCCTGTGGGTAAATGCTCTGGTGTCCTGTCCTTTAGCCAGAATATTCTGGAAGGCAGTCTGCAGGCTTCCCCAAGTTTCAGGCAGCTGAGCCCCCAAGACCTACAGCAGCAAACTCAACAACACATCTTCATGCTGGGCACTTCCTCCCTGTTACACTTCCCCTCTCCCTCGCTCATCATTATCATACAATAATTTGTATAGGATATTATAATTTGTACAGTGCTGTCAAACACAACACAACAAAACCTCAGTGGCTGAGCACAATGAACCTTCATTTTGAGCTCATATTCCATGTCAGTCTGGGTTGGGGGGTCTGTTCTGCATTCTTCTCCTTTGGGGACTCAAGGCAACAGAGCCTCCACTGTGGAACATATCCAGTTTGTGGCAGGGGAGAGAAACATGGTGAATTGAGCACCAGATCTTCAAGCTTCTGCCAGAAAGTGACCCTCCTCACTTTGGGCCACATCCCACCGGCCAAAGCAAGTCACTTGTTCATGTCCAACTTCATCTAGGAGAAAAAGGCAGCCCAACCTTGTCCTTAGAGGGAAGAAAATGGGACTGCAGAGGAACAGCCCCCAGGACCACCATGTTATTCTCCCTGAAAAGCCAGCTCTGTGCCCTACACTGGACCAGAAGCCCTTGATGTCGTGGGGATGGAGGGAGCAAGATACAGTGTAGAGGGAAGCAGAAGACCCCAGCTCTGTCCTCGGGAGCTCCCAGAGCCTGGGTCCTCTTTTTTCCGCAGAACCTAGTACCTGCTCCTCCCTCTGCCTGGACCTCTCTTCTTGCTCACTCATGGCCTCAATTCTTATTCATTCTGCACATCTCAGGACAAATCTTATATCCTCAGAGAGCTCTAGCTTCCCTCCCCGCCACAATTGTCGAAGACAGATCTTCTCTCTTATTCTCTCACATTCTATTTTTTTTCATCGCAGCACTCATTACATTTGTAACTGTATATTGAATGTGGTGGTTTTATTGGTAGGCACCCCACTAGACTATAAACACCATAAAAGCTGAGACCACACCTGTTTTTTCCTGGTTGTATCTCTACCATCTACCAGTCACACACATAGTAGATGCCCAGTAAATATTTACCAAAAGAACTCATCAGGGAGACAAGAAATACATGAAATGAGCAGAAAATAATTTAAAGAAGTATAAAACCCCCTTTATGTTTATATATTTGATTCACATTACCCTTTGCTAAACCCAAAGGTAGATGTAAAAACTCTAGGGAAGGGGCCGGGCGTGGTGGCTCACGCCTGTAATCCCAGCACTTTGGGAGGCCAAGGTGGACAGATCACGAGGTCAGGAGATCAAGACCATCCTGGCTAACACGGTGAAACCCCATCTCTACTAAAAATACAAAAAAATTAGCTGGGCATGGTGGTGGGTGCCTATAGTCCAAGCTACTCGGGAGGCTGACTCAGGAGAATGGCATGAACCTGGGAGGCAGAGCTTGCAGTGAGCTGAGATCGCACCACTGCACTTCAGCCAGGGCAACAGAGCGAGACTCTGTCAAAAAAAAACAAAAACAAAAAACTGTAGGGAAACTGGAGAGCCTTCCATGTAAGTGGTTAATTATTATTCTTTCCCATAGTTCTACTTATTTCCCCAACATTCCTGGTACAAGGACCCGGGATTTTTATCCCCATCTTAGAGATGAGGAGTCTCAGAGAGGGGCAGTGACCTACTTAAGGTCACCTGGATAGTATTCTGATTTGCAGTCCTAAGCTTCTCCCTCCATGTGACTCTTCCTAATGCAGGCTCCAACCAAATGCTTGGAATCTGGTTGCTTGATTAAATGTGGCTGCTGTTAAGTTTAAGTCCATAATTAGAATGGCTAAGACATATCGCACATCCTTCGAGTTCATGATTTTGTTTAATTTTTCTCAGCAGACTCTTGCATTGCTTCCTCTAGAAAAACATGGATAATTGGAAAAGGGCATGAGGTTCTCAGGAAGGGAAGGCCCTGAGTGCCCATAGGGTTTTCCACCAGCAACCCAGCCACGTGGTTTTATCTTCACTGCTGAATTTGGTCAGTTTTGCATCTTTACCACACCTGAACAAAATCAAGCTCACATTTAAAGGGTCTGTGTAAGGGCACATCAGAAGAGAGTATAATAACCCTGGCCTGGTGGTCAATTTCCTGATTTCTCTTTAATTATAGCTGTTACCATTTGTTGAGTGTCTACTGATTACCCTTCTATAGAAGAATACATGCACTAACTCACTTAATGCCCACAGCCACCCTCTGAGATACTCTTGGGGGCCAGCAACAGAAACTCAACTCAAACTGCCTCAAGGGTGGGATAAAAGGGAAATTTGGGCTCATGTTGCTGAAAGGTATGGGGGTAAGGCTGTATCCAGCCCCTTGGGATTCTGCCTCTCCACGTCAGCTCTGTTTTGTCTGTGACAAGAAGGCATTCTTCATGTAGTAGTCCCGACCGCTCCAGGATTACATCTTCTAGGATCAAGTGCAGGGGGTGCTTCTTTCTAGATTACTCTGGCTTGATCCCCAGGATTGGCTCTGACAGGTTCTCATAAGGCCCATTAGTGTTCAGAGAGATAGGATGCTCTGAATGGCCAGGCCCAGGTCACATGCTTACCCCTGGAGCCCGGGGGCAGGAATCAGCTCCCACCAAACCCTGTGATGGAGAGCCAAGGAGCAGCGCTTCTGTACGGAAAATCGGAGGCTATTACTGAAAGAATGGGAACTGGCTGTTCAACAGGACAAAGCAAATGCTTTCCATAAAGAGCTCTCATTATTATCCATCCAGCTTTTTAAAACAAGAAAATTGAGATCCAAAGCGATTAAGCCACTTCACTTTCCCAAAAATCACACATAGTGTTGGGGAGAAACTCCCTGCATTGCTTAAACATTGTTCTCTAAATAGTTCCATGAAGCTTGGGTCACCTGCTGCTGTGTCCTGAAAAATCACCATTTCAGTCTGCAATCTCGGGAGACTAGGTTCCAGGAAGGATGTTTGTAACTAAGTAGGCTTTAGTCTGAATAACTACACCATCTGCCTTGTGGGCTAAAGAAAGCTCCACATCCTTCTCCATGAATAGAGCTCAGAGTCATCCTCCCTCTCCCCTTTTATTCTTTTTACTCTTACTGGGTTGGAATTGAAACATTATTGTAGTACTATTAGTTTCAAGGAAAAATTGTAATTGCTTCTAGATCCACTCACTGGTTTCAAGAGCGCTTTAACCTTTAACTTTCTCAGTACAAAGGGAGGCTGGCTGTGCAGTGAATCTAACAAGACCATCATTTATTGCTGGCAGAGTTCGTTAGTCAATTGTAACAGTTTAATTATTAGCATTTTAATGCATGAGCATTTAACTAGACAGAACAACAAGCTTTGGCGTACAAAACAAGACTTCTTAAATGGAGCTGAATTAACCCGCACAATTGTTTGTATTGTGGTGTGTTATTAAAACGAGATGATTAAAATTCAAGAAACAAATGGATCCATATATTTAGCCAACAAACCAGCACTTGGCTTAATGGTATTGAGAACATGCTTTTTTAAGCTTGAATTTTGATTTTAAAATATTTGCTTTATTTTTTCTGCTCTACATTACGGATTAAAATGCTCTAAGGAGGATTCACGTTGCTCCACTGATTGTGGGGGCAGCTTTAGTGAAGAAAAGGGAGATACAAAGGAGACAGCCCACAAATGGTCCTGAGTGGTCCAGCTGGGGAGCACTGTTGCTGTGGGCTTCATGGCCCTCCACTCAGAAGAATCCCCTGGGAGATTTTTAAAAACTGACCCATCCAGGCTGCACCTCTGGAGATTCTGACGTTCTGTTGGTCCAGAGTGGTGCCAAGATATGTTTTGTCATTTGTTTGTTTAACTCCCCAAGCCATTCTAATTAGCAGTCAGGATTGAGAACCACTGCTCTACCTCCATATGACAAGGTGGATCCTTTCATCACACTTGTCAAATGAGAATAAGGCTTGGCAATGTTCATAGCAGCACTATTCATAAGAGCTAAGAAGGAGAAAGAAAACAAATATGCACCAACAGATGAATGGAGAAGCAAAATGTGGTATATCCATACAGTGGAATTGTATTAAGCCTTGAAAAGGAATGAGATTCTGACACATGCTACAACATGGATGAACCTTGAAGACATTCTGCTAAGTGAAAGAAGCCAACCACAGAAGGACAATGATTGTATGATCCATTTATATGAGGGACCTAGAATAGTTAAATTCATAGAGACAGAAAGTATATTCAAGGTTATCAAGGTCTGAGGGGAAGGGGGATGTGGAGTTATTATTTAATGAATACTATTTGAGATGATGAAAAGGTTCTGGAAATGAATAGGGGTAGTCTCACGACACTGTGAATGTACTTAATGCTACTGAATTGCACACTTAAAAATGCTAAAAATTGTAAATTTTATGCTACATGTACTTTATCACAATAAAAATATAAAGGAAAAAAGAATAAGTCTTGCTATATTAACTTCATAGAATCAGTGTGTATATCAAGTGAGATTGTGGATAGAAGCCTTTTGCAAGCTTAACATGATGTACATATTTAAGGTGGTAGTAATATTCTTTAATTATTTGTTTTAATCACATTGTTTTAATAAGAGGCTACAGTATAAACAGCTGAGAAGTTTCATTAATAATGTCAAACCTAAACGAGTGTAATTAATGTCACTCAGCAAAGGCCTTCACTAGACTCGAAACATATTTTCTCTCTGGGGTAATCTTGGCCTGATTTTTCTATCTAAACAGTTTCTTCTTTGATGGAGAGGCAGGGACTCTTAGGGAAGGTGGGGAAAGATGGAAAATCTTATATTTTTAATGTGATTCTAAAGATCACAGTGTGGTCCTACATGATGTCAATGCCACATCCTGGCCTTGGAGATTTGGGTAGAAAAGAAAGTTTCCAAGTCCTGGAATGGCCTTTCCAATGAGAGACATTGAAATGGACAAAGCATAACAAGTACTAATCATAACAGACAGCATTAATGGAACCTCTCCTACATGCCAGGCTTCTGATGGGAATATGGTTGGGGGTAGTTAGAAGGCTAGAGGAGAGGCCTTCCCTCTTGCCCTCTTTCCATGGGCAGACAAAAACAAACTCAGCATCCCGAATATTATGCTATTAGTTCCTTACTTCTGATTGAAGCAAGATTGTCCAACCACAGAGAGTCTGAAGGTTGGCGGGGATTTGGGCTGATTGGTAGACCATGAAGTCTTGTCACCTGAGCTTCAATGAACAGAGAGAGCCCCCTTGTTCCTCTCCGGCTATCCTCCGGGAAGTGAGGCCTTAGTGGGCAGGAGAAGGGGAGCCCATTCTCCCATGCTTTACTTATTTTGATTAATCTAAATGGTACCTTGTTGCTTTCCTTCCTAAAGAGTTTTAATGAAGCTTGCAAAATTGGACACACTACAATGGAAAATAATCTGATTAAATAAGAAAATTAGGTGAGCTATAAAACAGGAAGAAAAGCAAATACCTCAACGTCATGCCATATGGAGTAAAGAAAGGTACCGGGGGTGGGGGGATTTACAAATAGAGGGGCTTAGTCTCCTCTGCCCTTATTATTCCATCTAGAGGAGTGTCAGGGCCTGGGCAAGGCTGCTGAGCACACAGTGGGTCTGTGTTCCAGGGGAGGGACCCTTCTGGTCTGCCTTCTTCCCATGGAAGCATGGGCACGGTCCTACAGAGCTTGGGCAGACACAGACTATGTATATGGCTGAGCTCAGACTTTAACTGTTTGTAGCAATTGCTGGAAAATGCCACCACCCAGCACTTGGAAGCTGTGGGGGCCGGTGGGGGATTGTAGCCTCTTCTAATGGAGGAGAGGCTGTGATCAGTTAAGTCGGTAAAACCCCTCCCACTGGAGGTGGGAAATTTGGGGGACGCCCAGTCTCTGCCAGACTATCTGAGATGAATACCCAGAGTGATTTTTAGACAACCTTTTGTGCCCCTCCACTTAAAGAGGAAGTAAGATTGAGCCAGGAATGAAGCAAAACATAAGATGAATGCTACGGAGCCCCCTGTAGTTACTTGTAAGAGTGGGTGACAGATTTGGATCTTCATCTTCCAACAACTGATGTGGACAGAGTAATATGATGATATGGTGAATTGCAGCGTCCTTGAAGTAAAAATCACCCTAAGTAAGGCTCAGTTCTTCCTGATCTCAAAACCAGAAATAATATCCCCCATGAATCCTCATAGAAAGTTCTAGGTGTGATATGAAGAACACCATCCTCAACCAATTCTGGTAATGAAATCTAGGTGGTTTTTGTAGTGATGCTGCTCAAGGATATGTGTGGATCTGCCCTTATTTAGAAGTAGGTTTTAGAGCTGTGCTCTCCAATGCAGTAGCCACCACCCACTGTTGTTATTTAATTTAAATGAAATTAAACTAAAAATGCATCTCTCAGTCACACTGGCCACATTTTGAGTATGTAATAGCCATGTGTGGCTAGTGGCTACTATATTGAACAGTGCAGAGAGTACAAAACTTTCACCAGAATGTTCCATTTGACAGCATTGTTTTAGGGTCCCAATGATAAATTGCACACCCATCAGATAGTTTGCTCTAGGTATGATGTCCCTTGGCATAATTTTTGACAATGAGTAGCCATCAGCTTGAGCTTTTATTCCCTGCCAGGTACCCACTCTTCCAGATTGCCAGTTGGGTCCACAGATAGGGGCTTTAACTATCAGATGAGCAGAAAGAAGACCCACCAATATCCTCCTGTGATACCTGGGGGGCCCTGACTAAAGCACATTCCTGAAAGCGGAGTCATCTTACATCTGTTTAGAGGTGAGCCTGGGAGAGCTGACAACAGGGACAGAGTATCCTTAGAGTGTGATTTTGGTTCCAGGTAGATAAGCAGTACAGGTTCAATAAGCCCACCATCTAACATGGCTACTAATTTTGGCCAAGTATCATAAAGCATGTGGAAACCAAGCCCCACCTCAGTCATACCCATATCTCAGTAATGTCCCCATGTCCTGTCTACATTTGGGCAATTAACTTCCTGAGAGCTCTCCAAAGCTTATAAGTTGCAAAATGAACCAATAGATAGATTTAGGATGTAGGCATCACGTATGGTGATTTTTAATTTTCCCCTTTTCCATTTGCTGATTTTTTTTTCAGCAATGTTTCCCTAAGGAATAGAAATGGAAAGAGTTTCTTTTTCTGCTAACCCTAACAACACTGATGGGCTGTCCTTCAGTATTGACTGAACAATGGGACCAAAATGTATTCTTCGGGATGACACTGGCCCAGTAGTTACTAAAGTCTGGGTCTATGACTTGGACAGTGAGTTTCCTGCCTATGACTACAGAGAGTTAACATTTTTCATAACTGGCATTTGCAAAGATTAAGACCCACATTGCCACCCTTCTAAAATTCCATCAGCTCTCAATGGGTTGCAATAATGGAGAAAAGGTCAGTTCAGCTATTCCCTCTACTGGAACTCTAGAATATGTCTTCATCCTATTGCTTGAGCACATGTGAGTCCTTCCCCCTGAGAATGCTGGCAATTCCCCTCAGAAACAGAACGATCTAGCTCAAGAAACTGGAAAAGCTTCTCTGGCCTAAAAGGGGCTAAAAGAAACAGAAAAGGCAATAATGCCTCAGTGCTAAAGCTAATTTTTCTTATATTTGAAGTCTAAACATAATTTAGAACTAGCTGTCTGGAAAAAAAGAAAACCATCCACAATCCCAGCATCCTCATACAATATTTTTGTGTATGGTCTTTCACATAATATTTGAAAACATGATTTTCAGTATGAAAACCATCGCTATTTCACAGCAAGTGTCCAGGTCCCAAGTGTATTGTCTTCCCAAGGTTTGTCTGAACCATAGAATCTATTTTCTAAAAGAAATGTACTTTGCATGGTTTTGAGGGTCTCAGGCCAGCCCACAGCAGCCTACTTAACCCATTATGTGGTCCAGCTATGTGACTAACTCAATCACAAGCCCACCTCCCAGCTGCTCCCTCTGCATTTTGCACATTCTGCACACATTGGAATCTCCTCCCACAAGCATAGTTCCCAGGGAAGGCGTCTGTCCCCTCACAGAAAATTGGACAATCCTGGAGGAAGATACCTGTCAAGATATCAGCGTCCCAGGTCCCCTGTCTGGTTGGAGAGGAGCTGGAGTTCTGGCCACTGTTATACAATGTACTATTGACCACCCTCAGAGGTTTTCGACAAATGATAATGGGAGAGGATTTCAAAGTGTACTCACACTCTCAGATAGCTAATATTTTCATTGTCAGGAGAGCATCCTAGCTCATGAATTGCCTGCCTTAGAGGTGCATATGTGTGACACACACATTTACATTAAAATGTAGGAAGGGTCAAACACCCTATTGTAGCTCGGGAAATCACACCAGCTATTGAGTTCTTTTGTATATGGGAGTTTTTTTTTTTTTTTATTTCATGCACCGCCCCCTCCCCGCCACTTGCCATTCATTTTTGGATTTCAGCTTAAAGCATCACCTACTTGGGGAGTGTTTCCAGAACACTCCATGTGCCATCCATCTAGACTAGATGAAAACCCTTTGCTGTAAGAGCCTCCTCTTTTCTTTCACAGAATTCACCATATCTGAAATCACTTGTTCAATGTCAATCTTTCCTGTTAGAGAGTAAGAATCATGGCAACAGGGATGGTTTCTAGAGAGTCCACTACACTATCTTTAGCATCTAGAAACACAAATGACAAATAGAATGCACTCAGTATAGATCAACCCATCTTAGCTTCCATTTCTGAGCATATCAGCAAGGATGGGCAGATGGAGAAAAGAAGCTAGAGGAGAAAAATTTCTGATGTGTGAAAAGAGAGGACTACTCTGATGAATCAGAGAATATGCTTTCTTGAAAAACTGATACTACAAGAAGCAGGAGAAGCTTTTAGGAATTGTCTAATTAGGCAATAATTTAAAAAGAACATCTGAGATCTGGAAATTTTATAAAATGATGAGAAGTACAATTACTGAATTGAAAGCAAACAATAGCAGCTTGAATACTTGCAAAATTTTAAATCAATGAAATACAAAATAAGGTCAAGAAATTTTCCCAGAGCAAGGAGATAAATATTTTAAAATAATTTTTAATGATTTAATAGACTCAATTATTATCTATTAGGAATGTCAATGGAGATAGGAAAAAGATGGAAAATACAACAATCTAACAAGTAATAGAAGAAAACTTCCTAAAACTAAAAAATGTCTTTAGATCCAAAGGGTCTCATGAAGATCAGGCAGTATTAATTAAAATAGCCAATATGTAGTAATATTCTGGTAGTTATATTTTAATTTTAGGTAAGAGAAAATCCTACAATTCTACCCAAGAAAGACAGTGTGTCTGGCCTCAAGATTCTCAAAAATATAAAGTAAAAGGAAATATAGCACTGACCATTGAGGTTATTTTTTTCTTCTTGGAAAAAAGTGAGAAACAATATACAAAATAAAAAGTACACAAATAATAAGTGTACAGCTCAATGAATTTTTGAAAACACCCATATAATTAGCACCCAGTTAAGAAACAGAACATGACCATCAGCCTGGAACACCTCTCATGCCCCTACAGTAGAATAGTTTAGCCTATTTTTGAGCTTCATATAGGTGGACTCATACTGTGTATAGTCTTGTGTCTGACTTCTTTTTTTGAACATTGTGTTTTTGCACGTAGTTGTGATTTGTTCGTTCTCATTGCCATACGGTATTCCATTGTATGACTAAACTACAATTATCCATTCTACTGGTGGACATTCCAGCTAATCCACATTAGCTTCAAGTGGTACTATGATGGCCATTATTATATATATATGTCTTTGGTGAACATGTATATGCATTTCTGGAGGGTATATCACTAAAGTTGAAATTGCCACATCATGGGTAGGTAGACATATGTTTAAATTTAATAGATACTGCCAAGCAATTTTCTAAAGTTATTAAACCAACTTATATTCCCATCAGCAATATATGAAGGTTCCAGTTGCTCCAATACTTTCTTCCAATACTTGTTACGTCTGTCCTGAATTTTAGTCATTCTGGAAACTGTGTAGTTATATCACATGTGGTTTTAATTTGTATTTCCCTGATGACTAATGAAGCTTAGAATGATTTTACACATCTATTGGCCATTTGAATATCCTCCTTTTGAAGTGTCTGTTCAAGTCTTTTACCCTTAATGCTCCTTTGTCTAAATTACTTTAGTTTTATAAGTCTAGATTTCTGATAATGTAAGTCATTCACTTCTAGGTTTCCTCTTCAAGATTGCCTTAATTCTCCTTGGCCTGTGAATTTCCATATAAGTTTTAGAATCAGCTTGTTGACCCCACAGAAAAAGACTTGCTAGAATTTGTTTGGGATGGCATTTAATCTATGAATGAATTTTGGGAGAATTGACATGTTTACAATATGGTCTTCCAATCCATGAACATAGTATATATATCCTTCCATTTATTTATGTCTTCTTTAATTTCTTCCAATATGTGTTGCAGTTCTCATAGTACAGATTTTACACACTTTTTGTTAGATTCATTCTAACAAATATATTTATATTTTATATAAATATTATATAACTTATAATTATATTTATATTTTATATAGATATATCATTTATATTTGTATAATATATACATATGTGATTTATATTTATATAATATGTAAATATATAATGTATAATTATATAATATATAAATATATAATTTATAATTGTATTTATATAATATATAAATTTATATTACATATTATGTTTTTTGCATGTGGTAGTAGCATAAGGAGAGACACACAGACCAATGGAAGTTTTATTCTATTCTATTCTGGAGTGTTAGAAATATTTTATGTCTTAACCTGGGTGTTGTTTATACAGATATATACAATTGTCAAAACTAACTGATCTGTAGTCTTAATTAGTACACTTTATTCACTTTCTGTATCTTTGTTTTACCATAACAAGCCAGTATGAAAAAGAAAGCATTTGATTTATATGGACAGACACTTCAAAATAGAAGAAATACACTACTAGTAAAAATAGAAATTATAGTAAGATAACATTTTTTGTCAAATTAACAAAGTTTTCCTTTATTGATAACATTATCAGTATAATAACTGTAGGGTAGAAGGACACAAGTACTTCTCTGTATTAGTGGAAGCATAAATTGGTATACCTTACTAGAGGGCAAGTTTGCAAAGTACTTAAAAATATATGTGTAAGTTCATTCAAAATTTTACTTCCAGGAATTTATTTTAAAGAATCCATTATTAATTGATTGATTGACTGATTGAAGCAGAATCTCACTCTGTCGCCCAGGCTTGAGTGCAGTGGCATAATCTCAGCTCACTGCAACCTCTGCCTCCCAGGTTCAAGCAATTCTCGTGCCTCAGCCTCCCGAGTAGCTGGGACTACGGGCACATACCACCATGCCTGGCTAATTTTTATATTTTTCGTAGAGACAGGGTTTCTCCATGTTGGCCAGGCTGGTCTCGAGCTCCTGAACTCAAGCAATCCACCTGCCTCAGCCTCCCAAGTGCTGGTATTACAGGGATGAGCCACTGCACCCAGCCAAGAATTCATCATTGATGTAGCACAGATTTCACTATTAGAATGTTCATTGAAAAATTGTCTGTGACAATAAAATATTGAAATCTACCTATTAAAAGGTAATTAATAAGATAAACTGTGGTATGTAACAATGAAATAATGTCAACCATTAAAAATTATGGCATAAAAGAAAAATTATATAGGAAAGTATTCTCAATATAATATTTGGCAAAAGAAAGTAGTCTACAATATTGATCACTCAACAAGATCCCAGTTTAAGCTTTTTAATTTATGTATATATTAATTAAGAAAAAAATGGTAAGGATATGAAACTAAATGTCAGCAGTGACTATCTTTGTGTAATTATACCAATGATATTTTCATTTCTTCTTTTTGGGCCTTCACTTTTTCTACATGTTTAACAATGAACATGTATTTCTCTTATACTAATAAAAATAATATTTTAAGAAATTATAAGAGAATACTACACACAACCACATCCTAATACATTTGAAAATCTCAATGAATAAAACTGTTTTCTTGGAAGGAAAAATAAATTGGCTAAAGAAAAATTGTATATTTATATACATAGAAAAGCACACCAATCCTGAAATTGTGGATAACTTCTACTTTCTTTCTTAATATACATCTTCAGTTTTCAAGCATTCTCCAGTAAATATATATTCATTTTATAATTGGAAAAAAGCCAGGAAAACAAAAAGGAAAACAAGGGAAAACAGCCATAGTTTTCCATGCTGCTGGAATATTGTACCTTGTGTAATCTTAGAGACATCTTACAAAGAACCCTGGACACAAATACAGAATCACTATTTTTACCAAACTCAGCTCTGGTGCTTACACACTCTACCAGCAGCTTCCACTTAAATTTGCTCATGTAAACTTCACCACAGCCCATTGATGTTGGCATTACTCTTTTTATTTTTACAGATAAAGAGAAACTGCCCAGAAAGGATGACCACTTACTTAAAGAAACCCAGGGAATGTAGAGGAAGAAGGGATTTGAACCTAGGTCAGCCCACTTTCAAAGCCCATGCCTTTGTTTACTACACGAGTATTTTCTAATATCATATTACAACCAAGGCCACCAAAAAGTTGTTATAAACTCTTAAGCCACAATGCAGAGGGCCTCCTTCAAGACAAACACAATCTGTTTGGAATGCACCAACTTTATTGAAAAATATGACTGAAATCAAAGCCTTTTGCACTACTTTATTCATTATTTTTATGGTACTCCAGGATTTTTGTGGGATTTGTTTTTCATTTCACTTCTGTAAGCCTGCCAATGCTTTAAAGCAATATTTCAACTGGGGGGAAAAAGTAGTTTTCCTAGCAAAAACTCAACAGTGTTTTCCATCCTTCTTTCATATGGTTTTGGGAAATTCTCTGCTCCTACTTTCCCTGTTCCTCCTCCCAACTCCCATAAAGTACAAATTTAATACTCATGCTACTTTTTAAACATCCCCTAATGTTCAAAAGAAATTAAATTCGCAGTTGCAAAATTTTGAAATGTTAGTTTTATCACCAGCAGTTCCACCTGAGAAGTCACAAATCATCCTGGAACAAAGGCAATGAAAACACAAGCTCTGTAGTCCCCAAGCAGTTGTGGACTGTCACCTTATAAGATGATGAAGGATTATAGGGAGGTGTGCTCAGGGGCTGGAGAAGCCCAATCCCTGAAATAAAATAAACTGTTAAGCCTTTTCATTCACTGGACAGACACTTGTGTCTTCAACAGGTACCAGTACTGCTTGCTCTTGAGAAGTTTACAATCCAGGTTTGGTTTAGGACAGGTAAATTTTAGAAAGTAAATTTAATTCTGCAGATGTTGAGCAGTTCTACAATGCTTTGGTTTCAAACTGCTCTCTGAAATTCTAGGGATGCCTCAGAGGTGCCTTGGGGGCTCTGGAAAGGAGGAGAAGAAGAGGTGAGGATTCTAGGCCCACAACCTCACCCCCCACTTTAACCACAGTTGTTTGCAATGTTTTGTTTCATGCACTTAGATTCCCCATCAGGTTTATTTTGGACAAGGACAATGTTGTTTAAAATAAACGTCTGGGGGTGGCGTCGGGGGGAATCCCTGCTTCAGTGCTTGAGATGGAGCTGAATGAGAACAGAAGGCTTCATGCTCATCTGAAAGAGTGAAAGCATTGAAAAATCCTCAAGTGCCCCGAACAACCCACCTCGGTCTAAACACCTCCTTTAATAGCTGAGAAATTGCAGACCAGACCAAGGGAGGGCATGCCCAGGGTCACAGAGATGTTCCTGGCAAGTGCCACAGAGAAACTTCAGAAGTTTCAGTATTGGTGGTCTATCCAGACAACTTAAACACAGGATTTTTGTAAGCAAATCACATTTCCAAAATGCACTTATTCATTTATATCCTGCTTCTTTCAGAAACAGAGATAAATAGGAGAGCTACTAAGAGCAACTGCGACTGCAGCCTATTATTATTATTTAATAATAATAACATTATTATTAAATGTTGACATTAATTTTGAGTTTCCTGCCACTTGAGTAAAAAGAGAAACCCACTATGTCCCATAGCTTTCATCGACGAGGAAACACCCATTCTTTTTAGAAGAGATTACTTCACAAAGAAATGTCCATATGTAACCTCACAGAGGAGAGGAATTGTGCCCCTTTTCTGAGGAAAGATGCCAACAAGTCCAAAGATACTAACTTTCCCATCTAGACTGACTCATTCAGCCAGTTTGCATGTTAATGTGTGAACTCACCCACTGGCCACTTCCACTGACATTATAAATGAAATCACTGGATTTGTAAATTGAGAAATTGAAAACTCTTGTTTTTCCTGTTCTCATTTTTCAGAGTTACATCTGCTACTCCAAACTTTGCATTCCATGTAACTTGTATTTGCAAAAAAGGAATATAAACTCCATACACAGAAGAAAAGAGCAGAGAAAAAAAGAATCAAAATATTTATTATTTGGGAGACACCCACTATTCCATATGCCATCTCACGATATGAACACTATTGATTCTATGCCCACTCTGGGTCACTCACTTCCTGTACTCAGTGAATCCACACTGTATCTCAGTGAATCCTTACCACAACCCCTTACAGGGGCTTTTCCTTAAAGAGAAGGAAAAGCTGAGAACTCACCAGGGTCAGGAGCTTGCTCTAGTTACACAGATGGATATTCATTCAAACACCTGCTGTAAGCCATGCACTGTTCAAGGTACTCTAGATCCCTGGATAATACCCATCAAGCCCCTGCCTTCAGTAACCTCTGTCTCATGACCCAAGACAGTCAGTAGTCAACAAACAAGAAAGAACAACCAACAAAAACTAGCAAGAGAATCACAGATGGTGTCACATTTTGAGAAGGAACCAAACTACAGAAAGAGATGGGAAAGTAATTGGAGGTGGGAAGAGAAGCCATGGCACATTATGTGGGTGGTCAGGGAGGGTCTATCAGAAGAACTGACAATTCAGCTGAAACCGGAAGGAGAAGAACGAAGAACCAGGGATCTGAGGGCCAGGTGGGACCAGCAGAGACTGGGTCTCCACTGGGCAGTTCAGGAAGCCTGGGCTGCCTCCTATCTACCCTCTCTGACAGCCCTGCCAGGTTGGCATTATCCTTTACTGCACAGATATGCACACAGGGGCTCAGAGTGGTTAAGTGACTTGATCAAGAACACACAGCCAAGAATAATGAAGCAAGATTATAATCAAGGAACATCTGGTCCCAAACCTGTGCTCTTAGCATTGACCTTACTTGATGGACCCTTGATTGATTCATCAGCTACCAACACCGACAATACAATTTACACTGGGACAGCTAGTTAATTAGTCCGTTGTCTATACATTATTACTCATACTTGGCCTCATTCCAAAAATAGTTTGAACCCCCCCAAGATTCTCTGTACTTACTGGAGTCTCCTTCAAACAGAGTCCCCTACTCCAACTAGATGGGTGGTACAGAAATCTTATGACGATGTCTTCTCAAAATACAAGATCAGACTCTTTAAGAAGTTCTTGCAGACAAGGGTCCCTAACCACACAGCTCACTTCTTGTCCTGGGGGTACTTGGGAACCTTCTGATCCTCTGATGGGAGCTGGGGGCCTCACCAGAGCAGGAGCTTCGCAACACCTTGTTGCTGTCATGAATCTTCCAAAGGTCCTATGGACACCTAGAAACTCAAGGTTGCATTTACCACGACAAAAACTAAGCAAACAAACAAAAACACTTCTACTTCCTGTGATGCAGCCAGTGTCCCCCGGGGGAGTCCGGTGAAGAACATGTGTTCCACTGCTCCACCCGTCTCCATGGCCATCATTCTGAACATGGTGTCATCATGGAAGCATCCTTTCACCCTCTCCCCAATCCTGACATAAGCTGCACCGCCGTGAAAGCAGTCTAGAGTGGTAGAAAAAGCTCCTTCTAACCCTATGGCTCATTTCCAAGCCTGCTGGTTGATGAAACCCATTGCAATGACCTCCACGAAGCACAGGAAAATGGGTCACTCCCTGAATTGCCAAATCGGCCAAAAATAGGTATGTTACATCATTGCCACACAGGACCTGACTCTTACTCAAACAAGTGTGCAATTTAGGGGGGTTTTCTGAGTAATTTGCCAGCCAAAAAAGAGGCTGCCATTCAGGGAGCTCTGATTATCTCAGAATAACAGGCAGTACGTGTCTAGCCTTACCTTGTGCTGGGAGCTATTCTCGACCCTTTACCATATTAACTCATTAATTCTCACAACTCCATGAGGTGGGTATAACTGTCATCACTATTTTACAGATAAGAAAATCAAGGCACAAAGAGTTTGTATCACTTATCTGAAGTCATCCAGCTAGAAAGGAGTAAGGACTGGATTCAGGCTCTTAACGGCTCACTCTGCAGGGTCTCACGCAAAGCCATGAGATGATGCTAAGTCTGCAGCGGTGGGACCTGAACTAGCAGCTGCCTGTCCCACGGCTCCGGTTGCCCCATGGTTTGCAGGGCTACGGTTCTGTTCCCCAGCCCTTCAGGCAATTACAGCCTGGTCCACCAGACAACTTTCTAGGTGACGGCATTGCATCCATGGGCATTGCCAGGGCCTCTGCCCGCCAGGTTCCTAACCACGTAACTCTCAAAGGAAACGCCTCCCCCGGGCAGCGTTTATTTTATTTTAGACGGTGATGTAAAAATTCCAGTTCCCTTAGCAAGGAGCTCTGTGCTGAAGACAAGGTTTGCCTCTGTCCAGAAAGGCAGTTTCAAGGTAAAAATTGAATATCCCTAGAGTGACAAGGCATTTTGTCTCCCATTAATTTTGAGAGAGAAAAATGGGGAGAAAGAAGCAAAGACAAACGCACAAGCTCCCTCCTCACTCTTCACCCCCGCCCCAGGCAGAAAGGAAGCTAAGGAAAGCCTAGCGCCTCTCTCCCTCTCTCTCTCTGCTGGCTGCCTTTAGCTGTGGGAGGAAATAAGCTACAAACATTCCGCAGGAGATGCACACGTGGACAAGCTTGTATGTCATCTTAGAGTGTTCACAGGGTGCTCACATTCAGAAGGGACCTGGGAGATGACCCAGTTCATCACTGTCCAACAGAAATAGAATGTGAACCACATACATCATTTTAAATTCTGTAGAAGCCACAGCAAAAAAAGAAAAACAGCAATTTAATATATCCAAAATATTATCATTTCAGCATGTCATCACTATAAAAATTATTGGATTATTTTACATTCTTTTTGTTATATTAAATGTGTATTTCACACTCACAGAATTTCTCCTTTTGGATTCAATTAGCTTCCTTTCAAATGCTCAGTGTCACCTGTGGTGAGAGGCCACCGCATGGGACAACAGAAGCCTAACACATCACTCCATCTGATGGATGATCACAGATCTTCTTCAACATCCTTTAAGGAATCATCTAGTTCCTTGCTACTCACATACGGCCAATTGGCAGCAACAGCATCACCTGAGTTTGTTAGAGATGTAGACTCTCAGGCCTCACCCAGAACCTATTTAAATCAGAATCTACTGATGCTCTCCTCAGGTGATTCATCTGCTCCTGCACGTGAAACTCTGAAAACCCCATTATCTCCTCTTAAGCACTTCCTGTGGCAGGGAACTCACCATCCCATCCCCAAGGAAGCCCGTGCCATCTTCAAATGGGTCTAGTTATTAGAAAGGCATTTATCCTTTCTTTATTGAGTGCTCCCTATGAGCCTGGCACTGTGCTAAGCACATCCCGTGAATTATCTCATTTAAGCCCAGCACAGCCCTAAAAGAGTGGAACTAATTTTGGCTCCTTTCATATAATTAAGGGAAGCGAAAGGTTTACCCCATAAACCTGGATAACTGGCCCCAGATCATGTGGCTGGCCAGAACTCTGTTTCTGTGCCTGTTCCCTGAGCCACTCACTGCACCAGGGTCTCCCTGTCCCTTCTGCCCGATGCCACACAGACCCCAGGAGTCTTTTCCAGTTTCAAAGAAAAGCGTTGTTGGCGCTCAGGAGAGATGGTCTTCAGTACCAGACTTTATATTTTTGTGGACTTCATTAATTGCTGATTTCATTCTTTCATTTGTTTTCATTCAGTATGTCATTTCTTGCTTAAATACACTCTGTTGGTACCTGCCCGCTCAGCATTTACTTTCCTCATCAAGGTTTAGAACAAGTTTAGAAATGGGCAACTAAGCAAACAGGCAGAAATGAATAAAAGTCATAAGATGCCATTAGATCACGCAAAGGTTCCTGATTTCCAATTAAATAAGGTACATGGCTGGAAAAATCAGGTAAGCTACACATATTAAGGGAGGGACCCCAATTATATCACCACTCACATTGAGGAAGATACTGAACGCACCACAGAATGTCATGAGACAGCAAGCCATGGAACGTGATGGAAGTACAGTCAGGTGGAAAACGAAACTAACGAGAGGAAGGCAAGTTCTTAGGAGTTTTCCTTCTTCACCGAAATGTATCAGTGAAACTCCCAGAAAACAAGAATGTCACTTTCCATCTGTATTTCCACTTGCAGGAAGAAATCGCTGACAGCCCAGTAGAGGGTTGAACGTCTATGTGGAACTTGTACTGTTGTTTTGGAAGTAAATTATTTCTCAACTCAAAACAAAACTCTTTTGTCTTGAACAATAATGGAAATCTTACGGTAAAACTTTGGTAAAGAATTTTATTATTATTAAATGAATGCCCTATTCTTTCACTATCCAGAAAATCAAAGATCACTGTGCATTTGAGGGAGAGTGGAAGTGGGAGAAGAGAGGAAAGGAGTTAATGGGGAAAGGATGAATTAGAAACAAAGAAAAATAGGTAGCACCAAGAAGAAGCCCTCCACAGTCAATCTTTGTAATGTACCTTTCCGCCCATTTGTTCCCACGTGATGTGACATGCCTGCATTGATTTTGTTTAAATTAGAAAATATATTCAGAATGCCCAAACTTAAGATACAGACTACATGGCACACACAACATTCACCTGGGTGGTTACAGGGGATCCCAAAGAAACAGTCGTCCTCTTGAGCAGCTGATTATAAGGAGAGACCTTCAATATCAGTTGATAAAGAAATGTCAAATATATTGAGATGCCGCAGAGAAAATAAGCAGTAGTTTCAAATACGAGTCCTGATTTAAACTCCTAACAGCAGAACATCTTTATTACAGCCCATGATTTCCCATCCTGATACTTCTGACATGGGCATTTCTACATGGCCAAAGGCACTGGTTGATGTAAAAATGGTAAATTATTCTCCAGTGCAATCCTAGGCACTACAGCTACTTATGAAATAAGAACCAAACCCCTTCTCTGGCACCTTCCCAAGCAGCCCAAACTCCACAACCGTTGTGTTACCTTCATTCATCAAACACCGTGTTCACATCAGGCCAGGATCTCCAGAATTCATGAGATTCCAGCCAGCAGGAAACCATAGTTGGTGATGCGCTTCGGATCTGTGTCCCCGCCTAAATCTCATGTAGAATTGTAATCGCCAATGTTGGAGGCGGGGCCTGGTGGGAGGTGACTGGATCATGGGGGTGGTTTCTCACGAATGGTTTAGCACCATCTTCCTTGGTGCTGTCCTCGCAATAGTGAGTAAGTTCTTTCGAGATCTGTTTGTTTAAAAGTGCTGCCTCGCCCTTTGCCTTCCATCATGATTGTAAGTTTTCTGAGGCCTCCCCAGAAGCCGAGAAGATGCCAGCATCATGCTTCGTGTACAGCCAGCAGAACAGTGAACCAATTAAACCTCTTTTCTTTATAAATTACCCAGTCTCAGGTATTTCTTTATAGCAATGCAAGAACGAAATGATACAGTTGGTTAATCCACAAGAAATTCTCTAGGGCAGAACCAATCTGTGTCACTCTTGTATCCTCAGGGCCTGGGACAATGCTTAGCTCACAGTAAGTATACTGGGTATTCAGTATAAATTTGTCAAAGGACTGGCTGAATGACTGTCCTGGAGGCCTCACTCCCATGTTCTGAAAGTCTTCATTTCCAGCAGTAGAAATCACAGCAGTTGGCCAACACAGTGAAACCTTGTCTCTACTAAAAATACAAAAATTAGCAGGGCACAGTGGTGCATGCCTGTAGTCCCAGCTACTTGGGAGGCTGAGGCAGGAGAATCACTTGAACCTGGGGGATGGAGGTTGCAGTGAGCCAAGATCATGCCACTGCACTCCAGCCTGGGCAACAGAGCCAGACTCAAAAAAGAAAAAAAGAAAAAAAAGAAAATATATCACAGAAGTTAATATTTATTGGAGGTTGACTTTATCTCAGACACCATGCTAAACACTCTACCAGCATTACCCAATAGAACCCCCCAACATCATTATCAGGCTCAGACTTTTATTTCTATCTTACATACAAGGGAACTATGACACAAAAAGATTAACACAGGCGGGACGTGGTGGCTCACGCCTGTAATCTCAGCACTTTGGGAGGCCAAGTCGGGCAGATTGCTTGAGATCAGGAGTTCAATAGCAGCCTGGCCAACATGGTGAAACCCTGTCTCTACTAAAAATACAAAAAATTAGCTGGGCGTAGTGGCACATGCCTGTAGTCCCAGCTACTCAGGAGGCTGAGGCAGGAGAATCGCTTGAACCCAGGAGGCGGAGGTTGCAGTGAGCCGAGATTGCACCACTGCACTCCAGCCTGGGCGACAGAGCAAGACTCCATCTCAAAAAAAAAAAAAAAAAAAGATTAACATGCCCCATGTCCTCCTGCCAGTAGGTGGCAGAACCAGGATTCGAACCGAGATCTGTCGGCCTCCTTGTTTCCAACCATCTCACTTGATGCCTCGTTCTTATTTTCATTCTCTGCACCCAGAAGCCCACAGTAACCCCAAAATGCTCCTTCTCTGGGGAAGAAAAGGGAAGTTCATTCTGCAGCGGGGACTGCCACCTTTGAAATGTCCCTGCAGCAATTCCATTCAAAGGCCAATGCATTCACTCATTCTGAAGTTGGAAAAACTTTTCTGGGCATGGGTTCTCTGCCAGGCACTGGAGATACAGTGATGGATAGTTGGTAGTTCCGCTGCTCCACAGGCATGTCTGGGGGCCAATGGATAGACTTATAAGGTCAAAACAATGTGGCGATGAAACAAACATCTACTGGACTCTGCCAAGCCAGCATCACCAAGCTAGCACCAGGCAGGGTGTGGGGATGCCACAGACCCTGTCTGCCTTTGGAAGCTGAGCAGCCCACACTTTGGACCAAATGCATGGTCGAGACCAAATGTGTTGGAGGCACGCAAAGGGAGTGAGATTATTGCAAGTTGAGGTCGTTGCCACTTCCAGATGAAAGCAAAGCAACCCTGACAGATACACCCTGAGAGTCCCTGTCATTTCTAAGTATGTTTCAGTTGGCATATTCCCTGGGGATAGTTATTTAGGAGGCCTGGGAAAGTAACACTTGCCATGGCCACATCTGTTCAGCAGCCCAAGGCTGAGGGATCCCGTGGCCGCCTTCAAGCTGCTATAGTTCCACTTTGGTTAGAAAAACTTGGGAAAATATTGCCGTGGTCAAGAATAAACAAGGCTGGGCTCTTGTTAGTGGCTGGGGATTGCTGTGGTTCAGCAAGGTTGAATAAGCTTCCCGGACTTGGCTGTGACTCTGAACAACACATCTGAGCTGTTTAACACTCGAAAGCGTAGCGTCTAATGGAAATAGCCCAGAGATATTTCTCCAGGAGGGCCACACGGGCAAACCCACTGCTCAGAACCCTGACCAATGCTCAGGGGAATTCTCTGAGCCTTCACTGAACCAATTTTCCAAAGTACTGTGTAATTAATGACTCCCAGAAGAAATCCTCTTGTTGTCACCAAGAAGGGAAAAATAAAAGCATTCCTGCAACTGTTTTATACCTTGGGCAGAGCAGATTCATTTTTAGCAAGTTCAAATAAAGTATTATGATATAAATCTATGATGTAAATAATAATAGAGGCCAATATTTTATAGGATAGCTTGGCAAAGGCCCCTCAAGTATGTTCATCACTTTATTTTTATTTATTTATTTATTTATTTTTTGAGATGGAGTTTCACTCTTGTTGCCCAGGCTGGAGTGCAATGGCATGATCTCAGCTCACTGCAACCTCTGCCTCCCAGGTTCAAGCGATTCTCCTGCCTCAGCCACCCGAGTAGCTGGGATTACAGGTGCCCACCACCACGGCTGGCTAATTTGTTTTGTATTTTTAGTAGAGACAGGGTTTCACTATGTTGGCCAGGCTGGTCTCGAACTCCTGACCTCAGGCGATCCACCCTCCTCAGCCTCCCAAAGTGCTGGGATTGCAGGCATGAGCCACCGCGCCCAGCCACATGTTCATCGCTTTTAAAATGCAAAAGAGTCGACATAGAGTTTACAGGAGTTAGCATAATGTTATGCTATTAATAGAACAGTTTGGGCTTTTTTTTTCTTTTTCTGTGCAATTTCTGCAAGAGCATAGCCGGTTTAGTCTGCGTGACAGCTGGCATGGGGACTCTCAAGTATAATTTGTTTCTACACACTGGGCGGATCTATTCATTTACTCACAAATATTTATGAGGCACCTATTAAGTGCAAGACATTCAGATAGATGGTGGAGAAAAGACAAAGCCCCTGCTCATGGAGCTGGCATTCCTATGGGGGAGACAGACATTGAAAAAATAAGAAGACATATCTGTTAAATATGATTTGTGATAGATGCGCAAAAAAATAGAAACAAGAAGTGATGAAAATTAGGGAAGAGGAATATTTTGGGTTCAGGCTCAAGAAAGACCTTCCTACAAAGATAACCTTAAGAGTGAGTTCAGAAAGATGCTCTTGCAAAGGGCAGGGGAAGACCTTTCAGGCATGAGGAAGAGCTTGTGCCAATGTCCTAGGGCACACAGAGCACAGCTGAATTGGAGAAGCTGGGAGAGAAGTGGCGGGGCTGGAATGTGATGAGTGAGGGGGTGGGGGCTGGAGGAGTGGGCAGGGGCCAAGTCAGGTGTTCCCTGCTCTGAAGGCAGCATCTTTTTAAATCTTCTGCCTGGCTTCACTTAGCAACTCCTTACGACAGACCAGTGCCTGACCTCCTTTCCCTTCCCCCAACTTAGAACCCCGGAAGCACTTTCTTAAGGTTAAAAAGAAAAACCAACACACTGTGGCCACCCTCTGCTTCGTTCCAGCAACGTCCACAGTGACGAGGAAGCAGGCTCCTTAAAAGGGTGTGGGTGATATTCCCCCAAGGACACATTCTTCCCACCCTAGCCAGCCAACCCAGGGTGGTTGCACTCAGAATGCTGCCTTGGTCGTTGATAATTGTTGCATTAATTGGTGCCGTCCGGACCAGACAGAACGTAAAAGATCCCACTGTGTCCAATAATTAATGTTTTTCCCTCACTGCAACGCCATTAATAAGGGACTCTTCCAAGAAAGGAGTAATTGGCTGGTTGGGCGTCATTAGGGTATTTATAGATAAGCTTTGGTCTGGAGACAGAGAGGAAAGCTGATTATGTTTATTTAGACTCTATTATCTATCGCTAATGTGTTATCCTGCGTTCTGATCGTCCCCATTCTCTGGGTCGTAATGATGCAGGGCACACGCACAGTGTGATTTCCATGACCTACAACACGGCTTTCTCCCTGATGCAGGAGAGAGAGGGGGCCACAGTGGGAGGCTGTTCACAGGTTCTGCTCACTCCCACTCATCCACTGTGAACCTTCGCTTTCCTCTGAGAAATTGAGAGCAAGGCTCTCGGAAGTACCAGAAAGACAGATTCTCCTAATTAAACCTCAGAGGAGTGGAAGTTTCTTTGGTCTGTGATTATCTGAAGGGTTTTTGAAAATGTAAATCTGGTTGGGGAAAAAATAGAGGGAGGAAGAGGAGGCCTGAATTTGAGAGGATGTCTCATTGGTTAGCAAGAAGTCTCAGGGACTGATGAAATCTACCAGAAATGCACATCTTCCTGGACACGCTGATGTGCATTCAAGCAGTCTCTGGACCCTGGGAACTGGATGCGGGTGGTATTCTTTCCCCTCAAAGCCTTTGATTCAATTATTCTTTGCTAGGATTCTCAGAAGAGAATTTTTATTTGCTTTTTTTTAAAGTATATCTGTGAACAACAGTGTGAATATACTCAATGACACTGGATTATGCAGTTGAATATTATTAAAATGGTAAATATTACATTATACATATTGTACACAATTAAAACAACATCACTAAAAGAAACAGAAGAATATAATTTATAAGCAGAATTTAGAAGCATAAGTAAGGAATAGGGTTTTAACTTTGTAACTATAATGTATCAAGGATTCATTTTATCAACCAAATAACCTTCTAAATCATCCGGTTAGCACACAAAACTACTCTCAAGTTAATTTTTTTAAACTCTTAAATTAACAACAGTAATTCAAGAAAACTATTTGGTCAATTAAATCAGTTGCATCTATGGGGCTGTGGAGTGAACTCAACCTTATTCGTTTTTACCAACTTCCCATTCAACTTGTTCTGAGGACAGTTTTTTATGCACTCCTGGCTATAATCTCACATGGGTTCAATAGTTGTATGTGTCACTTATAAAATAGAGAACCCAGACCCATCCAATAATAATTTTTTTAAAAGTATAGCTGGATGTGCATGTATATGTATTCCATACACATCAAACCCCTTCATGTCTCTCACTGCACTGTGTGGTAGAAAAAACCCTAGAGACCGGGGTTCAAGCTTATGCTCTGCCCCATGTCCCATGGTGTATAAGGGGAACGGAAGACACATGGCCTCATTAGGCCTCAGCTTCCACACCTGTAAGATGAGGATGACACCAAGGCACACTCTGCAAGGTTGATCTCAGAAAGAAATATAATGGTGTCTGCAGAGGTACCTGGCACACGCAGAGAAAGGACCCCATGAATGTCCATCATTTCTCATCTATGAGAGGGAAGAGGAGTACTGGCCTTGAGTGTGTGAAAGCATCTGACAGGCCTCCACAACCTCCCCTGCCTTCTCTGCAAAGAACACCCTCAGGATCCTCGACCTGTCTCTGTTTTCGAAATCGACTCCTAGAAAGTTGACCTGTGCACAAATGCATGATGTAACTTTGCAAATTAAATGTGTAATGCTTTTAGAACAACGATGCCCTTTCCTCCCCTGCTCCCCACCACTGGGACCAGGTAATTTGCAGGCGCATCTGTTGTAGGTGTTGGAAATACTCAGAGATATTTTTAGATCCTGGCCTGGGGTCCAAAAGTAAAGAGGCTGGCTCCTGGGACCCAGTGATGCCTGTGGCATCGGTCAGGTAACAGGGGCCAGGGAGGAAGTTCTGTGAGCAGGGTGGACCAGGGCATATGGCCTGAGGCCGGTGGGTAGAGCATCAAGTAGAGAAGTGAAAAGGAACAGGACTGACTCCTATTGGGGCAGTGAAAGGCGGAAGCACCCCCTGTCCAAACACACAGACACACACACACACTTATCAGATCTTACTTAACCAGATATTCCCTAGCTCAGGAAAAGAACTTAACCCCTCTGAGCCTCAGCGACTTCATTTGTAAAGCAAGGAAATGGACCCACTTAGCTCTTCCACTGAGATTGTTCAGGCTGGCAGCACTTTAATTTACAGAGTGCCTGCTGGGTACCCAGCTTTGTACCAGGTGCTGGAGGGAGAGGGTGGAGGATCAAAGAGAAAAAGAGGAGGTGTAATTGTCACTGTTGCCTGAAAGAAGCCATCACTCTTCTGCAAACATTGTCATGCTCTTCACTCTTGTTAGAATAAAATCCAAACTCTTTATCAAGATCTACACAAAACTTTGGGATCCAGCCCTGGTACTTCTGTTAGACAATATTTTGTAATGCTCCTTTGATATCCTGAAACAAAATTCAGAGATTGTATAATTTATCTACACACAAGATGTCTTAATAAATATAATGTCTTAACTATAATATAAAAACGAAATAATACAAGATATATATTTTAATATTACACTAAAGAATTATTTTAATATAAATTAAAACAAAAACCAAAATAATGTAATATACAAACAAAAAAGAAGTAATTTGTCACAAAACAGCATGCATTTCAATGGGTAAATCCTCTGACATGATTCTCTAGTGAACACCAGAAAGCAATCAGGTACCTGTGTTTGGGTGTAAAACCATAGAGAATGCCAAATACAGACTGACAACATGTATGTTGTTTTGGCGATTCAAATACCAAGAGTGATGTTACCATGAGTGACCTGATTTTCCCAACATGGGCAACACTGCTTGTGAGCCTTCTAAACAAAACACAGTGTGATCTTGCCTTAATTTACATAGTAGTTGCATTCCTAGACAATTCCACATATAATTGAAACTATGCTAAAAAATCACTTTCTGTTTATATGAATAAGAGAGTTAAGTCCAGGCTCAGATTTTCACTAATAGGCCTTTTACCTATGTGAATATCCACCAAGACATCCTGAAGTCAGGCAGGACCCAGGACAGTCCCCGGTTGTGTGGGACTGTTACCTGTACTGCTTGAAACCTTGCATCCTCCCTGGCACCTGCTTACCAACCTACTGCCCCTGAAATATCCTAATAAACTTTAGAGGGCAATACTGCCCCCCTTGGGAACCCCTGCTCTGACTCCTGCCCACCTCCCTGACATTGGATCTGTCCTACATTCCCCTTGTTCACTACATTCCTGGACACCTAGCTTTTCTCCATGTCGCCAGGCACACCAGGGGGCCTTTGCACATGCTGTTCCCTCCACCATGAATGCTCTTCCGCAGATGTGCACATGGGGCCCTTCTCATTAGTCATATCTCAGCTCACATAACATTTCCCTGACAGCAGCTTTCCCTGACCACCCTATCTACAGTAAGGCACATGTTCCCACTCTGCTGTCCTCATCACCTCGTTCTTTTCTTTCTTTTTTTTTTTTTTTGACATGGAGTCTTGCTCTGTCACCCAGGCTGCAGTGCGAGTGCAGTGGCATGATCTCAGCTCACTGCAACCTCCACCTCCCAGGTTCAAGTGATTCTCCTGCCTCAACCTCCCGAGTAGCTGGGACTACATGCGTGCGCCACCATGCCCGGTTAATTTTTGTATTTTTTAGTAGAGAAGAGGTTTCACCGTGTTGGCCAGGCTGGTTTTGAACTCCTGACCTTGTGATCCGCCCACCTCGGACTCCCAAAGTGCTGGGATTACAGGCATGAGCCACTGCGCCCGGCCTGCCTATCACCTCGTTCTTATCCCTCATGTCATATGTCATTGCTGTAATGATCTGTTTCTAGCTTGTCTTCGCCATTAGACTGGGGTCAACAAACTTTTCTGTAAAGGGCTAGATTAGAAATATTGTAGGCTTTACAGGCCATATGATCTCTGTCATGACAACTCACTCAATTCTGCCATGCTAGTTAGCCACAATGCGTGAACAAATGGGCATGGCTGTGTTCCAATAAAACTTTATTTACAAAAATCAAGAGTCAGGCTGCATTCAGCCTGTGGGCAGCAGTTCACCAGCCCCTGCCCTGGACTGTAAGCTTCACATCTGTCTGGCTTGCTCTTGAATCCTTTGGGTCTAACATAGTACAGGGAAGATGGTGAGAGCTGAATGCATGTTTGTTGAAGAAATGACTCTGTTGTCCAGTTGGAGTGAGGAACAAGAGAAAACATGAGAAAGACATACCAATTCTTAGCACCTAGGGAAGTATTTACATGTTGATTGCACAGCCAGCACTGCGAGAGTCCTGAGAAGGAAAGGGCAGAAGAATTCAGGGAGGGCTTCCTAAAGGAAGTGACCCTGAATGGGATGTGAAGGAAGGATGGGATTTGGACCGTGATAATCATGGCATTTACTCGTTCAATCATTAATTCCTCCACTCATTCAGGGACTTTTTTCAAATGTCACATAGGTGTTTACAAAACAAAGATGAACATGCAGTGCTCTCAGGGAAGAAGGAGACTTTGAGCCTGTTGTCAGGACAGTCTGGAGATTCCAGGGACTCTGTGGCCCAGTCACACTTTGGGTGCCTAATGTGTACCAGAGAGACGAGGCTCACATCCCGGACATGGCGCAGTAGTGCCACAATTGGCACTGTATCCCACCAGCCATCCACAGCATCCAACTGGCACTGTGCCATGCCTGTGAATTTAGTGCATGCTTGTTCTCAGTCTCGGCCCAAACCCTCACCCTCCAGCCTCACCCAGTCCCAGGGCCCCAGACTTCTGCACCATCACACCTTAATCACAACCTGCTCTTGGATCCTCCATTCACCCAGTGATATAATCATACACTCTCCCTAGGAAGGAGGTACAGTCATGGTGGGTCTTCAGACAGAGGCCTGGGTGGACTTTGAGCCCAGGTGCCCCTAGGTCTTCAGAGCATCATGGCACACCTGCCAGGCAGTGTTAAGTAACTGCGGAGGTACATTTCAGCACCAGGATGGGCACCTTAAGACCATACCTGATAATTCTCTGATCTTTTAAGGAGTTATTTGAGGTTCTTTTTAAAACCGAATCAAGATTATCCCCATTTTTCCGTCTCTGTTGTTCTTCCCTCCAAAGCTGCAGGCCTTGCACCTCTTAAGAACCTCAGAACTGCTTTTCTTTCTCTCTTTGCTTTGGCTTCTAAGAAACTCAAAGCCAAATGCGTAGTTCCCAGTCTTTCTGTGGCCTACCTGTTGTGCAGTGAGTCCTCACTCGAACTTATTTTCCTGCCTTATTTCCCTTACATTTCTGGTTGTACAGGATGCACGTCTACAGGCCAACTCAAGTCCTATCAGGGACAAGCCAGGTGTCCCTTGCGTTAAAAAAAAAAAAAGTTGCAGAATGGTCGCCCTGTCTCCCCACCCCCTCCAACCCTGAACATATTTTATTATTTCATTAATATCGAACTTAATTATTTTGCAATTTAGTTTGATATAGACAGCCAAGCATTTCATAAACAATACATTTTATATCTGCTAATGAGGGGTAAAAATAGATCAACTCATTTCTTGACACAGTGTTGATACTGTATCATGAAAGCATCCCCTACAGGAAACTCTCTGCCAGGGCCTCCTCCCTGTCCTAGTCTTGGCTCCGTGTCCTTGTGGAGACCCCGGCCTAATGTGCTCTGTAGGGCAGCGCACGGCATTTCTGCACCCGGGGAGCTGGGGACTGCAGCCCAGAAGTGACTAAAGTGCACACATTTTTTAAATCCCCAAAGGGCTGCTCTTTGTGGAGTGACTGAGCTGGGCTTTGGGATGGGAGAACCCCTCCTTCATTCCTTCGTTAGGCATTCAATAAATGGAGCACTGGCCGGGCACGGTGGCTCCCGCCTGTAACCCCAGCACTTTGGGAGGCTGACGCGGGTGGATTGTTTGAGGTCAGGAGTTCAAGGCCAGTTTGACCAACACGGTGAAACCTCATCTCTACTAAAAATACAAAAAATTAGCCAGGCACGGTGGTGGGCGCCTGTAATCCCAGTTACTCGGGAGGCCGAGGCAGGAGAATCACTTGAACCTAGGAGGCAGAGGTTGCAGTGAGCTGAGATCTCGAGCCACTGCACTCCAGCCTGGGCGACAGAGCGAGACTTCATCTCAAAAACAAAAATTATTTTAATAAAAAATTTAAAAATTAAAAAAAAATGGAGCACCTTTGGGGGCCAAGCATCATGCTAACCACTGGGGAAGCAGGGTAACAAGGTGAAGAAAGTCCATGCCCTCTCGGCCCTCATCTTGCAGTGTAGTGAGACCACAATCAATGAGGAAGCTACCGAATAAACCAGATCTTTCCAAATTGAACTGAGGTAACAGTGAGCAGCCGGCAGGGGGGCGGCTGGAAAGACCTCTCAGAAGAGGCAGCATCTGAGCTGGCCATGAGAAGAGGAGGGGGAGGCTGCAGTCATGGAGAACCACAGCAGAAGTCCAGAGCAGGAATGAACAGGGCACACAAAGGCACCGCAGCCTAGAGGCCAGTGAGGCTTCCACCTGGCCTCCACCAGGAGGCTCGAGGGTGGAGAGGCAGCCTTCAAGATGCCTGGGAAAACTGCTTGCAGCCTCTGTGAATGCATCTACGGTGACAAGACAATGTCACCCCACTCACAAAATGGTGATGCTAGACATTGAAAGAATCAAAAGAGAGAACAAACAAAAAGTGGGGGTAGAAAATGGGGCCAGAGACTCCCTTCTAAATAAGCCAGCGGCCCCCGTGCCAGTGGGCACTGTGGAGATGCCAAAGCCTCCAAGAGTCTGGTCCCTGGCAGGGCCATCTGCGGACCCCAGGCCTCCCCGCAAAGCCTAGCCTGGTGGCTCTGTGTGGTTTGCTGGGCTGTCGAGATGACCACAGAGCTGCGTTGAGAATCGCAGACGATCTTTTCTTAGCTGACAGGTGAAAGCTCTTTTCTCTCTGCATTTAGCTTGAGATAATGCTGTTCTGGGCCCGCCTAGGAAGAGAGAGATCTACTTGACAAACAGCAAGGGCTTCTCGCCCCATCCATGAGGGGGTGACGCTTTCAAACCTGGCAAAAAAGTCCTCCATGCCAGCAATCTCGGGGCGTTCATATGAGGCCTGCTGGCGACGTCTGAGCACCAAGATTACACAGCGACAAGCCGGGAAAGCACAAAACTCTACCTTGCCACCTTTTTAATGAGTAAAATCCTCTGGCTGCTGCCCGGGCCCTCAGAGACCAGCTATTAATGAGCGCTTAGAATAGACCGTGCCTGTTTGATCCGTGTATGGTGGCCTGGGAGAGACACTTCAATTTCCATTTTACATCTGCTGCCATGTTCAAGTGTCTCCTTAAGGGCAGGAAAACACTTTGCAAATTTTGTCTTTAAAGAGACATGTTCAAAGAGAGCATCCTCTCCCCGCAGCCACATTCTATATGTGAGCACTTTTCAATTTTCAAAGTATATATTTAGATTATGTATATCAAAACCCGAGAGACGCCGCCAGGCCACAGGGCCTCCGCTGCACACACACTTCTCTTCCTGCCTCTTGGGGCTGCGAGAAGAGGGCTTTCCGGGTTCGTCCTCAGTTCTGTGTCTTCACTCACCGGGATGGGGATGGGTGCAGGAGACAGGGACAGCTGGTGTTTCGTTCTGACTTGCAGATCTTGGTCCTAGGCCGGCAGGCAATGTGGACCCTACCTTGAGTACCATGATTTCCAGACACTTCATCTGCAGTTGGGAGTCAAGGCGCCCAGGAAGGGAGGCTGGACTGGGTGCCCAGATGGGCACAGCAGGGCCTGGAAAGGAGGCATGGGTGGCCTGAGTCTGCCAAGGGAGTCGGGGAATGAGGCTACATTCAAGATACAATTTTCCAGGGGTCTTTCCAAGATTAGAGGAAGATCCAGAGTGGAAAAGAAAGGAAGAGGTGGAGGCAAGAAAAGGGCTTTAGAAGAAAGTGTATGCTTGGAGGTCTCAGGAATGCCCCTGTTGTCACAGGGGACCATTGTCAGCCATGTGAGGTGAGGGTGAAGACAGTAAATGAACTGAGGGGTTGTGCAGTATGCTGGAAAGCATTCTCTCCAGCTCTGGAATTTATCAGCTGTGCAATTTGGGGCAAGTTGCTTAGCTTCTCTGAGCCTCCACTTTTTACTTGTAAAATGGGATCATGATCCCTCAACCTGCAAGACTGTTATGAGGGTGACATGCCTTGCCACATGTACAGTGCTGGTGTATGGATGGTGCTGGCTCAGTGGTGTCTGTGTTTGTGTCTATAGACTAATCATCATCAGAGAGCAGCTCAGAACAGGAAATCCATCCTCCAGTCAGCCTCAGAAGACTCGCAGGATAAATATGTCATGAACAGGAAAATAAATTCAGAGAAGTAAAATTTATCTATATTTTGAAAGGGGACATTCTGGGGTGAAAGCTGCTGACAGTATGAATTGCTATTGATTTCATCATTGTTGCCACCTCCAGAACAGATGGCCGTGAAAGCACCGTAAGCCTGTTGCATCGCAGGCTGTTTCCAGTGATCTCAGAGTGTTACAAAACTCATCAAACCTGAGTTTTCTCTGGTTCAAAATACCACCATTCTCCATCACCAAGACTTTGGCAAGTAAGAGAGCTGGCACAGAATCTGGCATTGCAGAGCCTTCTCACTGCTCCTCCAGGATCCGATCTCCCATTCTTCCGCCATCGAGAGCTCCTCTATTCTACAGTCAGTGATATTTCCAGTCAAAGACTCTACTGCCCAGCCCCTTCTACAGCCAGGTGTGGCCACACGATGAAGTTCTGGCCAATGAAACATGAGAAGCTAGTAGGGAAGGACTTCTGGGAAGGTTCTTTGAAACGGAGAAAACACAACTGGAGAAAGTCCTTTTTGCTTTACCCTCTTCCTCCTTCCCATTACCTGGAATGCAGACACAATGGCTGGAGCTGCAGCAGGCATCCTGAAATACTGAGGACAAAAGCCATATGTTGGGAATGGCAGTGCAAGAGGAGAGACACAGCCTGGGCCCAGATGATTGTGAAGCCACCACACCAGCCTACCCAGGACTTCTTCAATGCAGAGGGGAAGTCTGTCTGCATTTAAGCCACTGTTTCCTGGGGTTTCTGTTATGTGCAGCTCAGCCTGATCCTAATATACACACTTATTTACTCGAGGCTGGTGGTTGTGTCAAAGAGGAGCTCTGGGTCCCTGGCTACCAGTCCATTCTCAGCAAGAGACACAGTGGGGCATGGGGAGGAAGGGGGCAGAATGTCCTGGTGCAGGGTGAGGGTTCTAGTACCTACGCATCTTGGCTGGTGCTAAACCTCAGGGTAAGTGACCCATCTCTCCCTATTTCACCTTCTAGAGACCTCCATTCCTTCCAGCCAAAGCCTGAAATCTAAGAGAAATAGGTGCCACAGGAAAGGAGCATAAGTCAAAATGAACCCAGGGTCCTACCTCTGATTCTTACAAGCTGTGTGGCTTTGGGCAAAAGCCTCTTAACCCTTAAGCCTCAGTTTTATCCTCTGTAAAATGGGAATCATAATAACACCTACCTCAAAGGGCTGCATGGATAATGTAAGTAAAATGCCTGGAATTCAGTTCTTAAAAATAATAGCTGTTATTATTACAGATTCATTATGAATTGACAAAATTATTTTCAGAGAGAGGTCTTGGGGCAATGGCATGTCCTCTCTGTAAATGCAGAAGGTAGCATTGCTTAGGCATGGCCCTGTGTCTTCCAGGAAAGGTGGAATCAGCTCTTCTGCCAGGAAGGTCTGTTCCAAACTGTCTGAGAACTGGAAAGAGGACAGAAATGGGAGGGAGGAGACTCAGCTCCTGTCACTGACTTTGCACTAACTAGCTCTTTGACCCCAGACAAGTCACCTACTCCTTCTGAGCCTCAGTTTCCCCACCCATGAAATGAGGATGCCAGACTCCATTTCTGAGGTTCCTTCCAGCATCAAAGTGCAGCAATTCCATGCATACAGGCAGCCTGGAGAACCAGGATCAAAACAGTCAATCTGCCTGCTCTCGCTTTGACCTGCTGGAAGTCTTAGCCCCAGCCTCCTCAAATCTGCTAATCATTTTCCAATGTTCTTTCCTCTTGTATTCCGATCGTATTAAGGGCCTGATCCAGAACAAAGCATCCTTTCTGCAGACACTGAGGCTTAATCTAAGGACTGGGTCAAGAGGAGACTTGAGAGAGTAGTTTGTTTTACTTCATGAAAATTTCCTGTAAAAATTCGGATGTGCAAACCTAATACATTGGGAGACTATTGGTTTCTAACGGAGTTATCTAGAAATACAATAAATTTGCTCTTCTAAGAGTCTCCCACACAGATGATGGGAAGGAAATTTGGCAGAGTGCCTGGCTACCATGCTTGAGGTCCTGAACTAGATATTTAATACATGTCATTTAATCTAACCCTCTCCATAAGCATCCATCAGGTAAGCAATGCCATCCTCATTTTGCCAATAAGGTAGAGGGACAGTGAAGTTATATATCTTTTCCTTAAATTAAGGACACAGAGACAACAAGTGGTTGAGCCAGGACAGATTTTATCTAGGTTGTCACCACTGTACCATAATCTCGAGGCCTGAAAGAAAATGGCAAAATATGGGAAGATGGCTAGGCCAGGTATCAGAATAGTTTTGTCCTAAAACCAGCTGCCACTGGCTGGCTGTGTGACACTGGGACAGTCACAGAATCTCTCTTTGCCTGAATTTTCTCATGTGTCAAAGGTGCATATTGGGCTGGACGCAGTGGTTCACACCTGTAATCCCAGCATTTTGGGAGGCCAAGGCGGGTGGATCACCTGAGGTCAGGAGTTCAAAACTTGCCTGGCCAACATGGTGAAACCCCATCTCTCCTAAAAATACAAAAAAATTAGACAGGCGTGGTAGCGGGTGCCTGTAATCCCAGCTACTCAGGAGGCTGAGGTAGGAGAATCACTTGAACCGGGGAGGCAGAGGTTGCAGTGAGCTGAGATTGCGCCATTGCACTCCAGCCTGGGCAACAAGAGCAAAACCCCATCTCAACAAAAAAAAAAAAAAAAAAGAAAGTGCTGATATTGGACAGATCAGAGCCTGCATACACCTGCTAGTAGATCTCCAAGCTGCCACAATGCCTCCATTCCACTCTGAACTCAGTGTATACCAGGACCACCAAGTAGAGAGCAGGTAGCCATGGAAACAATGCCTTGATGCCTGCTCTGCTTGGGATCCTCATAGTGAGCACATCTCCCCAACTGAAGGCTGGGGAACTTGCCTTCATTCTGCCTTTCCCTGGCCCTCTCTGACCACTCTGGAAGCCTGCGCATGTCTCCATTGGGTTTCCAAACCCAGGCAGATCTGCTTACAAATCTGAATGTGCAACATGGACTCTGGGATCATTGAGGGCCTCTTTAAAGGTTCTCCCCAACCCCCATTCTATTTAGAGGCTGTCTTTACCCAGTGGTTCCATCAGTAGGTGGGGCCCCTCACTTCCATTAACGTTCACCTGCATCAGCCATGCAGTGCCAAATGATGGAACTGCTTCCTGACATCCTGTGAGGCTGTTGCAGCATATAGATGATGTTGTTGTAAAAAATTTAACAGAACAACAATTGACACTCGAAGGCTTTTGGATTCGCCAATGAATCTGATGCCCACGTGTTGCCAAAAGCATTTATTGTCTCATAATTTGATTTACTTTTTTCCATGCTGCTCCTAGGGCCTGCAAGTAGGGGCAAAATGGCTGAGGCCTCCAGATGCCATGGAGGCTAATAAAGCGTGCTGTGCTCCCAGCATGCTCTCTGCTGTCAGAAACCGGCAATTAACTTAATAGGGTTCTTGAAATGGAGTCGATCTGGGAAATGTGGCATGTGTTGACACTCTCCTGCTGATCCAAGCAGCCTCCCACCATTGACTTGCAGGGTCTGTTTGCTATTTGAATTATTTAGGAGCTTGTTATGTGAATTAAAAAGCAGCACTTTGCAGCATTAAGTCTAATATTTTATGATCTTCAATTGATTAGGTGGGCTTTCAGGATTACATGGAAAGGTTAAGATAAAACACGCCTCAGACAGGCGGCTTTCACCAGTCTGCTTTGCTTTTCAAAAACCTAGATGAAAACCCAAAAGCGGTCTGCCTCCTTTTCCCTTCCATTCGAGTCTTCTGGAACCTGTTTTTTTTGGGGGGAGCCATCAGGGAGCTTTATCGCCCTGAGGATACCAGGTGTCCTGAGTTCTTAGGACTAAATGGAAGCTGGTCCCCTATTTCTCTACCTTTGTCTCTTTCTTGGCCCAAAGCTACCATTGATGACATCATGCCCAGAAGGACTGCATTCCAGGCCTGGGCCTGCAAAGAGGAAGCCCTGCAGTGGGTCCCAGTCACTCACTTGGACCTGAGATGGGCACCACTGCCATGCCTGCCTTTGGCCAGGCACATAGCATAGGTAGCACATGCCCCACACAGCACACAGACCACCAAGATTCAGGGGACCTCCCTCTGCCATGTGTGCCAGCTCATGCTCTCCCTGTCCTGCCAGGTCCCACTATCTTCTCCCCTGGTCAATGACAATGGGATTCTCCTGGGCTTCTCCCACTACTCCCATTCCAATCTGCCTTATGTTTGCAGTCAGAAGGATTTTTCTAAAACTCAGCTCTGGCCACGACACTCCCCTGCTCAAAAACCTTCATTGGTTCCCAATTGCCTGTTAAGTATACACTCTTCAACCTGGCCCAACCTCTCTTTCTAGCCTCATCTTCTATTGTTCCCATAAAAACCAGCCAGAGAGAGATGCTCACTATTCTCAAAACACACCTGTGCTTTCTCAACTCTGAAGAATTGCTTGTGGCATTCACTTGGTGCATTATGCCTGATATGGTTTGGCTGTGTCCCCACCAAATCTCAACTTGAACTGTCTCTCCCAGAATTCCCAAGCGTGGTGCGAGGGACCTGGGGGAGGTAACTGAATCATGGGGGCCAGTGTTTTCCATGCTATTCTCATGATAGTGAATAAGTCTCATGAGATCTCATGGGTTTATCAGGGGTTTCTGTTTTTGCTTCTTCCTCATTCTGTCTTGCTGCCACCATGTAAGAAGTGCCTTTTGCCCTCTGCCATGATTATGAGACCTCCCCAGCCAAGTGGGACTATAAGTCAAACCTCCTTTTCTTCCCACTCTCAGGTATGTCTTTATCAGCAGCATAAAAACGGAGTAATACAATGCCTCTCTTTTCACCTATTAAAATTCTACAAGTCCTTGGTAATTAGAAAGAGTAAAGAAGTATATAATATAGCTTACTGTGTTTCACACACTTTACATGTTAATTCACTCATTTAATCCTCCTGCTCATCCTATTAGGTAGGTACTTTTATCACCTCCATTTTATAGATGGTAAAACTGAGACTCAGAGGTTAGATAACTTCCCTGAAGTCATTCCACTAACAAGTGACAGAGCTGGGATTCAAATCCAAATAAACAAGGCTCATCCCAATCCCACTTTCTGGGTAAAGCCATCTCCACCCCTACCCTTGTGGCCTCTTTTTCCTTTGAGGACAGCTGCATCTTCCTTTCCATGGCACTGACTTATTTGGGCTGGAAGTGGAGGTACACAGCCCCCTCTCCACCAGGATGCCAATGCTTGAGATAGTCGAGCATCCTGCACATTGTCACAGGGCTGCGGGCCAGCGTTTGCACACAGTAGGTGCTGGTTCACGCTGACTGCAGGAGGGCTCCCACCCAAAAGTTCCCGCCCCTAGAGGAGCACCTACTTGGTCCTTGATGCACTTTCCAAGTGGCAGGAGTAGGCATTGCAGGTGCCAAGGGAGTGAAAGTGCAAGCTCTAAAGGCAGAGGATTTTGAATTTGAATCTAGGCTCCACGTCTCCTGACCTACAAAAACTTGTTTTTCTCACCTGCAAAATAGTGGTAACAGAAGTCCCCACTCCATAAGGAAATTACCAAAGTGAAATGAAATAACTCATTGAAAGCACCTAACATACATTGCTCCCAGCACACAGTTAAGGGCCAGGAAATGCTAGCCGTTATGACCAATGGATTGACCCAAGCTGTTTGCCTCCTCAGCTCTGGGACCCTGGGCCTGGCATCTTCACACCTCCTCCTCCTCACCTACAACATAGGCTATTTAAAACTCACCTTATAGGATTGAGGGGGTGGTAACAAACTAAGAGAAGGGACGGGAACAGAACAGGCATTCGATATGTTACATTATCTTTTATTAACTTAAACCTCACTCAAGCTGAGGAATTTAATTTTTCCAGAAGACCATCAGAATTGTCCCTGATCCCTGAAATCAACAACTCTGCGCAAAACAAATGATGTCTGCCGTGCACCCCAACCCTGCAGCAGTCAAGGGGAATGATAACAGCACAGCTTCAGCCTCTGGGGAGTGTGGGATTGAACGGGGAGGCAGCACTGAGAGAGCCCATCTCACCCAAGGCAGAACCAGGGCAGGGCTGGATGGGGAGGAGGGGGCTCCGGAGCAGAGTCTCAAGGGCTCAGTTGGGAGGAGCTGCAGTCTGCCTGATCCTCTAACCTGTGATCCATTAAATCTATTGGGTGTGCCATGAGGCTGAGAGCAAGCACTTTGGCAACTGCGGCACAAAGGAGAGTGTCAATGTGATTAGCGGTGCCTTTGTAGGAGACCTGTGCCCTGAAAGGCCAGCTGTCACTAAAATTCCTTAGGTAAGGGGCTGTCTTCAGAACCTCTCTGTTGCAGGGAGACCCTGAAGCCAGGAAGCTGCTCTCAGGAATTGTCTCACTACCATCAATAACAACTGCTGAGTCTTGCTTTTCAAGGCAGTGAGGGCCTAAGAGGGCTGGAACCAAGAAGACTCTAAAATACATGCAAAATCTTGAATGCATGTAAGTAGGTGTGTACACTAGATACAAGTTCTATAAAATTCAGTGTTGTCAGGACAGGCTTACTGCTAGCTGCAATAACAAATACCCTGTGTGTCTCAATGGTTTCATACAAAGTGTCCCAGTCCAAGCAGGCCTGCAGGGAACAGGCAATGAAGGGCAGGGTTTTCCTGGCAGGGGCTCCAGCATCTTCGACACATAGTTCCCAAGGTCCTGCTGAGCATTGACAGTCAGTTGCCAGATGGAGGAGAAAACAAGCAAGAAGGATCTTACAAGAAATTTTAGGGGCCAGGCCTGAAAGCAGCATATATTATCCCTGCCCACATTCCATTGGCCAGAACTCAGTCACACGGGGCTCTGATTCCAAAGGAGGTTGGGAAATGTCTTCCTGCACACCCAGAAAGGAAAGAAAACTGGCTTGGAGAACACATCAGTCTTTCAAAAGGGCTTGGACAGGGAAAAATGTTAAAAGGGCGAGGAGATGAAGAAGAATGATAAGCAGTATTTGCTTTATGTACACTATTTAGTCCTATCAGTAATTGATTTTTTAAATTTTATACCCATTTAACAGATAAAGAAACTGAAGCGCAGAAAACTAGGTCACTACCTGAGATCACACAGTGGTAAGTGGTGAAACCAGGAATATACTTCTGGCTCATCTCTTGTCAACATATAGTTGAAAAGGCATTCCACTTTGTGACTGTTGTGTGTTATGTATTTTGAATGGAAAGGCAAATGTGCATAGAGAAGATAATGTCAAGCTGATATTTTGGGGTCAGCTAATAGTTATTGCCTGCTTATTCTGTGGCAAACGCCATTCAAAATGCTTTTCTATATATTGCATAATTGACTCCTCCCAATCCAGTTATGACCTTACCTTTATGGATGAGGAAACCGAGGCATAGAGAAATAATAATTTGCTCAAGCTAGTAAGCAAGGAATGGGGCCTCCATCCCCAGTGGCTACACTGAGGAGTCCTATAGTGTCTCCTCATTCCCATTCTTGCACTCATTCAGCATGGAGTTGCTCTTGGTCACCCATGAGTTCAAAGCAAGCAGTGAACATGCCTTCGTTGTCCTCATGCCCCATCATACAGCCTAAATCGGCCTCCTTGGAAGTCATGGTCTAAAGGCAGGAACCCTCCCAAGGGCATATTGGCATCCCGGTAAAGTCACCAGTCACTGGTAACCTGAGCACCATGCCAGGGCCCAGCAGCCCATTTAGGGTGGCACCACAATCCCAGAGGCAGCTGACATCCCCTTCACAACCTTACTAGATTCACCCAGTGGCTTCATGAAGGGAGTATTTTTACTATTTCGGACCACCCTGTCATTTAAGCCAAAATAAATTCAGCCCCTGGGGCCAGAGGCAGGTCTGATGTGAATGTGGAGGGAAACCCAAGGCTACACCGCCTGTCGAACACATGCCATCCTGGCCCTCCAAGGTGTTGCTCACACTGGGGGAGGTCCAGGCCCACAGCAAGCACCTGGGACGGAGCGTGTTCCCTTACCTTGCACCTTGCTCAAGTCCAGGATGTTGACCACAAGCCTTTAACACAAAAGCAGTGAGCTGCTGGGTAGGTGGACAGGTTGTGGAATTGGCCGCCAGACACTCAACAGGGGTATTATGTGGGTGGTAGATGCCCTAAGAATAGGGAGGGCTGGGCTGGGCACGGTGGCTCATGCCTACAATCCCAGTACTTTGGGGTGCCAAGGCGAGCAGATCACCTGAAGCCAGGAGTTCAAGACCAACCTGTCCAACATGGTGAAACACCATCTCTACAAAAATACAAAAACCAGCCAGGTGTGGTGATGCGCACCTGTAATCCCAGCTACTCAGGAGGCTGAGGCACAATAATCATTTGAACCTGGGAGGTGGAGGTTGCAGTGAGCTGAGATCACACCCCTGCACTCCAGCCTGGGCAACAGAGCAAGACTCTCAAAAACTAAAAATATTAAAAAAACAAAACAAAACAAAAAAAAACAATAGGAAGGGCTGAAAAACATGAAAGTGCTGAGGTTGTGGGGAGGAGTCACTCAAGATATATGTGCAGCTAAAGCGGAAAGTTCTGAAGCAGAAGAGAAAGGCAGCCTTCTTCCCAAGCCGGTGTGAGGATTCTGCAGAGCTGCAACAAAGCTGCGGGGATTGGAGTCAGCTGCACTTGGTTCAGAGACCAGCTCCTCTGTTCATTAGCTCCAGTTCTTTCACCTTTCAATGTCTTGGCCCATAAAATGGATGCAATTTCAGTTTCGACTCCCAGGGCTGCAGAAGGCCCACTGGGGTTGACCACATAAAGCACCAGCACCAGGCCTGGCCTGCAGGCATCTGCAAGTGTTGACCCAGGTGCCTTTGAATCCAATCCTTCTGGAAAAAGATTTTTTTTTAAAGTAACAGATTTAATTCTCTAATAATCTGCATCATCAAATGAGACATCTCATTGTCTTATTTTTATAGCCGTTTTGCAATTTTTAAAAATCACTTCTTCATTTTCCATGGGCCATGCATCCTGAACTAGAGGGCATGAACTTTGAGGTGGGCCCAGCATGGACCAGAGCCATGGAACTGAGTGTTTCTGAGGTCAGCAGTTTGCACTTCACAGAGCGCTTCCCTGTATATTATCTTCTTTAATCCTCATTCATGGTGGCCCTGGGGGGCAGGTAGAGCTGACCTCATTACCCCCGTTTACAAACAAGGAAATGGAGATTCCCCAAGGGTTTCAGTTAGGAAGCAGCAGCTCTGGGGCTCTAAGCCAGGTCTTCGAACTCTAAGCACAGGGTGTTTTTCGTAACACCTGAGCAATCAGAGACTCAGCACCCTCTGGGCTGCCTGCACATCAGCACGTGGGCGCCATGACTCTCCGACAGAGGCCTCACGCAGGATGAGGGTAACAGCAGGGACCCTGGAGCAAAGGGTCTCCGAGTTCAAGTCCCAGCTCTGCCAGTTTCTAGCCCCGAGATCATGGCCAAGCAGTAGGATCTGCCTCACCTATAAAATGGGGGTGATGTTACTCCCCACCACCTAGGGTTGCTACAAAGATTTCAACAGCTAATAGTATGTGTCAGCCAGTTAGAACAGGGCCTGGTATGTAGTAAGAGCCATAATATGTCACTACTGATCTTCTATGCAGGGAGCTACCCCCTCCCATCCACCTTCTCTGTTTGCTCCTGTGGCTTTGTGCCCCAAGAGGGCTGAGGCTGTGTCCTATCCCTTTTGGGGACTGAAACAGAGGGGCAGTGCAGCATGATGGTTAGGAGTGTAGGTCCTGGTTCCAAGCCCAGATCCTGCAACCTCCTGGCCATGTGATCTGTTTCTGTGTTGAGCCTCAGTTTCCTCCTATAAGGGGACAATAAAAGAACCTATTCGTGAGTATTGTATGAAGTCATGTAACACACATGAAGCACCTAGAACAGTTCCTAGCACATGGGAAGTGCTAAACAAGTGTTAGCTATTATTGTATCTGTGTCCCCAGCATCCACCACTGTGCCCAATGGTGCTAAGCAGCTGCTTTTGGATACATGAATGAGTTGAGTATTTATATTTCTTGTTCTCTGGATAGCAAGAGATCCTCTCCAAATTCTATCCCAAAGATAGGACCCTGGGATGGGAATTGCCACCAAGGATGGTCACTGTGGCCCAGATACTCATTGTTTATAATGATCTCACTGAGTAAATAAATAGCATGAGACAGGAGGCAGGCCAGTTTTGGAAATACTCCGCCCCTGGCTCCAGCCGGGGCACTGAGACACAATGACCCTGGCCAGTTGACTCATCTCAGCCCCACCCAGCCCCTCAGACTCCCTCATTCTGCCTGGCAAGCCTAGCAGGAGCCAGTCTAAAGCAGCTGGCTCTGGGGAGAAGAAAAAGCAGGTGTGAATCTGTGACTAACGCCAAGCCACAGAGGGGCAGTCAAAGGAACAGAAAAGCTCTGACCAAGGAGGTTAAGGACAAAGGCCAGTGCCACATGATGCAGTCACTGGAGTGGGAAGGGCGCATCGAAGGGCAGATAAAGCAGGCATTGCTGCACTGTGGGTGGAGGTCTAGAGGGTTCCTAGGGCCTGGCTGTGCCACAGCCAGCACAGCCCTCACCTGGAGAGGAATCCCAAAGGCCCCTGTACCATCCCTCAAGCCCCATCCTCAGGAAGAGGGAGCTGTGGAGAGAGTTCACAGAAGCTGGCTCCAGCCCACAGTCAGAACTTGTCAGGGTAGAAAGATGCTGACATAGAGAAAAGTCTCCAGTTGTCTGGCATCCTTCTTGAGAACCTAGATTTCTTTAGAAAATTGTTCCTTTAATTTTGAAAATATAATTTCCATGTCAGTGATTTCACCTACAGCCTTGTAAAACAGACTTTGGCACTTAGAAAGGAGGCAGTTCAACCACGTTGGTGTGCAGGTTGGAAGGGAAGTGACTCCATTCATCCAGTCCACAGTATTTGAATGCCTACTACAAAGCAGGCACTGATCAAGTGTTGGGCACCTGCAGAGAACAAGAACACAAGGTCCCCATTCTCATGGAACTTACATTTTGGGGAGAAGAAGACAGACAATAAACGCTAAGCAAATGGCAACAAACATTCAGATCAAGATAAATATTAGGAAGAAAACAAAGAGCTTTATGAAAGTGAAGGGTGGGATGGTTGATGGTCTCATCCTCTCATCCAGAAAGGATGAGCTGAGGCCGGAAGTAGAAGCCATGACGGGCAGGGCAAGAGCTCTGCCTGCAAGTGCAAAAGTCCTGTGGCAGGGTCACGGTTAGGGAGGTCCAGGAAAATGAAGAAGATGGACATGGCTAAGGCGGAGTGACCCCTGCTAATATTTACTGGGCACTGTACTTTGTGCCAGGCCGCATTCTAAGCACTTTATTAGTAGCTCATGAAGTCTCATAAGGGCCCTTGAAGGTGGGGTTCCGTTAACTCCATTTACAGCTGGGAGGCCAGAGAGGTTAAGGAATCTGCTCCAAGTCACCATTTAAGGACAGGGCAGGCAGGATTCCATCCTGGCATTTCAAATCCAGAGCACTTTAGAGCAGACGCCCCGGCAAAAGCCCGAGAACATATTTCCCATGGGCCTCAGGAAGGAGTTTGGATTTTGTTCCAAGTACAAGGGGAAGTGGTCAGGGCCCACAGTCCTTCAGAGGTCAGTTCAATCGTTGTTAAGCACTCAGCCAGGTGCTACGTTCTATCCCAAAGCCCCTTCCTGCGTGCCAGGCTGCCTGTGGTGAGCCTGGGGTCGGGACCTTCGGCATGCGGCCCTCTCAGCCACAGGCGACCCCCACTTTCCCGGCTGGCCCTCTCAAAGATCTCCTCACCCCCGTGTCTCCTGTCCCACCTGAACTTCTCCCACTTCTGAAAGAGAACTGGTGCCCTGCGCTCGGAGCGGCTCAGGTCTTGGACTCTGAGAACCCAGGCGCGCCCGGGGATGCGCAGAGCATAGCCCACCGCACTGCGCCCAGAGGGTGCTCGCAGAGGGGCCTCTCTCCGCCTCTCCCTCCGTGGCGCCGCAGTCTCCCGGAGCCCTCCGGTGGATCTCTCGCGGAGCGAATGTTGGCCGCATTAACCTGTTATCAAAGCGCGCCGCATCACCAACCCGCCCGGGGAACTCTTGGCGCCGGCAACTCGGCCTTGTATTTCCAGCGCCATAAGCCTCTAGTGTCCGCAGTGCCCGCGCACTTTGCGCCCTGGCTTTAGGGTACAGACGCTGACCCCAGCAGAGACCCTGGCTCTGAGCGAGTTCCCAGCTCTGTGACACCCCCCACCACCCCCCGCACGGTGACACCAGAACATTCCATCCTGGAACGTCGGCGACCCTAGGCTTCCCAGCCTGGTGGTGGCGCAGCCTGATTGGCAGGTTCCCTCTTGGCTGGGGTGGGGGACCCGGGGAGAGTCGCTGTGCACAATTGCTGTTTTTACTCCTGCCATCATTAATTCAACTATTGACAGAGAAAGGAGGGTCCGCAGCAGCTTTGTGTCACGCACTCACTGTAATTTACTTGAAAAGAATTAAATCACAATTACCTGCCATTTGTTTTGCATAAAACGAGCCTGTAATCGCAGAGCGCTTGAAAGGACAACAGCCCCATTGTTGCCATATTAGAACAATATTTCTCAATTTGAAACTTAAAGCATTAGAATTAGCAGCTTTGTTTGACGGTGGCCCAGGGATAGGCAAGACTGACACCCCAGCTCGGACTCCAGACACTACAGTTAACAAGCATAATTTTCATTCGTTGAAGTCTAGACCGATTTTTCAAATTGTTGCACTTATTGTACAAGTGTACCTCCCAAATGTTGGAAAAGAAAATGCAATCTTTTATCTGCTACCCAGCCCAGTTGATAACTTATCTAAATGCCATGAAAATTCCTGTTGCTGGAGTTAAAATCAGAACAAACTGTAATTAACCCACTTGAGACTTGTTTAAATGTCCAAAGAAATCACACTGTTTCTCAAATAAAGTTACTTCTGTTCTCATTTTCTCTCCTTTCAGATACGGTGGTGTAAATATGACTGATTAGCTTTTAAACCAAGGTTTTAAAATGTATTTAGAATATTCAGTTCTCCAAAATTACATCACTGTTAACTGGTGTGTTCAGCAAATTTGGAGCTGAGCTGGTTTTTTAACAACTTCTGTAAAAGTAAACTGATGCTTTGAGTGAGCTGTAGTTTCCATTAACATTCATGGCTTTTTAGTAACAAAATGTAACTGTTCAATTAAGCTTGAGTATTAAAAAGAACCCAGTTACTAACTGTAAGAACCCTTCAACAATCAGGAAAAACAGCAAATACAAAAATCCGGTTGGTAACATTGGAAGCTGTGTGCAGAGAGGGTAACAACCTGTTATAGCAACTTTTGCAAATGAAAATAAAGAGAAGTGGCAGAAAAGAAGGTTGAAAGTAGAAAAGATGAAGGAATAAAAAGGTAGAATTTTAAAAATCTGATTGGCAAAAAGCAAGCTGAAATGCAGATTTAGTTCAGGGAATAATTAAAATGTAAAATAAGAAAACCTGATTACCCAGGAAAACAGGTCAGGGAAGGAGTAAAATGCATTTACTGTTGTTACCATTGGACTCACCCAATTCTGAAAAGTACAATTTTATGATTGAAAGGTGACTCCTTTTTTAAGAGTTTTATTTTTTTAAGAAAGAGAAAAGGGTACTGGCTTAAAAAAAAATGGTTTTTTAAAGGAAAAAATATTGTGTTGTCTGCTGTCCTTTTTTTTTAATGTATGTGAAAATTTAAATGTTTAATTTTATTCATAGTACTTTTAAATTTTTTTTAATAATTTTTCCTTTATTCTGCTAGGTGAGAATAAATGCTTGGCTTCAGCAGAAAACAAATTATATATGGAGCAAAACAAAGACTCAACTGCATTTTTCATGATTGGTTTTTGAACAATAATCCATAGAGGTGGGGGAGGGGGATTCATCAGCAAATGAAACAAAGTCCCCGATCTATATTCCTGTTCTGATGTCACCTCCTGGAATATCGGCAACATTTTAAGTTCCAACCTAAGCCATGAATTCCTTCAGAACAAATCAAATGTCTTTAAAGAATATTTCTGTTTGAAAAGGAATTAAGCTCTCCTGAAAGAATTTTAAAGGTTGTGATATTCACAGTCTGATAAAGCAGCACCTTTAATGAAATTCTAATTAGCAATTTCATGCACTTTGCTATTAGTCATATCAGATTAGTGCACATTTTCACAGCCTTCCTTTAATTAAGTGCACTTATTCCAAGTTTCAAACACTTTCCTTATAAGATGAAAACTGTGCTGAAATGTTATTTAGTAAACAGAGGAAGTGTGAACGTGTAGGTGTGTGTGTGTACAGAGACGGACATTTTAACTGTCTACAATTTTTTTTTTTTTTTTTACTTTTAGAGTTGGTGCACTCAGGTTTTCATCCCTTCTTTCTTGTATTCTCAGTATTTCCTCATATTTCTAAGAGACCCGTTCAAATCCTTATCCAAAGTGCAAATCATGTATTTTGCTTAAAATATATTTCCTGTATGTGTATATATGGAGGGTGTTGTGGGTCTTTTTGCCTTTTTGCTTAACACATCTCCATATATATTTGTGTGTATGTGTGCATGTACGTATATGTATGTATTATGTGTGTGTATATATACAGAGAGAAACTGTACAATCTACAATATCTAATTTTAAAAATCTCTGAAAAGCAATGAGCAAGTATTTATCCATCTCATATATACACATTCCCCACTGCCTTTTGCAGCTACCTCCTTTCCTTTGAAAACAGCAATATGATTTCATTCTACCTTCTAAATTTTAGTCCGAAGCTCCAGCCGGGAGTACTCTGTTAGCTTCATGAGCCGGATCCATGGGTCGCAGGACGACTTCCTTCACTTCAGACTTCACTTCTCCCCTTCAGGAGCCTGGCAGTCAAATCAGTCATTTTCAGGCAAGGCAGGACCTACCCTGGGGGCCCACACCTTACAAACCCCTGAATCCCCCCAGGTTCATCCCTTCCTCCCAGCCTGCTGGAGTGCTGCTCCAATTCAGGGAGATTATGTTGTCTGGGAATCGACTTGATCTTATGTGTAGCCTTTTGTCAAGAGGAAATTTTTGTTGCCTGTTTTGCTCAGAGGTTGAAACTTGTAATATCTTAACTAATTGCCTGCATCTCTAACACATGTTCTCTTGTTGGTGTCGTTCATTTATACTGTAACATTTTTGACATTTTTAGATCCTCTCCTGGGACGCCTGGGCCTCTTAGCAGTTCTCTCCATGAAGAGTGTTTGCCTAATGATTACTGACTGACATCTCAATAACGAGCAATGTATGAGTTGGGTGCATCTATTGAGGAGTTCTGGGGGGGGGGTGTATGTGTGGTGTGTGCAAGTGTGTGTGTGTATGTGTGTTTTAATTCATGGTCCACTTTGTCAAGTCATGTGTGAGCCATAATTTAAGCTAATAATTACCAGACATGAATTCAATGAAACATTGGTGTCTACACTTTAAAAAAATAGTCCTGAATTTTAATGCATTCAGAAAACGTTCGCCTAGGGCCAGGCTGGGTCCAACGCGCATATGGAAGCACTTTAAAAGTGATAAATGATTTGGAATCTACCCTGTCTACTGGTGTGCTTCTCAGGAAAGAAAATTAGAGCTAACAGGTGTTAGATAGGGAATGCTGGGGCATTTTAATAGAATTGTCAAAATGTTGGTACCAGATGTTGACATGAATGCACACAACTCAGAACGTAATGCCGGGCCGCCATTTAAATAATTATTTGTTTAAATTTCAAGTCGCCAGCAGGAAATCTTTACTTTGTTCAGCACCTTTCTCTACAGACCATCCCCCGGCTCTCTCCCCTACGATTTGCATCAAAGTGTAGTGGCTGCTCGGCTCACATATGCATGCTTTAAATAATCCATGCCTGTCAAATTTCATTTTTTCTTTTCAGATCATACTCATCGCATCCCCGTCCTTGCCAGCCTTGAAGTCGGCCTCAATGTATTCGTATATGAGAAAAGATGATTTAAATACTGCCAGTTACAGGATAATTAATCTATGAACTACTCGGTAACTTCAAATGTATATACCAAGTAATCTGCATGAACTTGTAATTACTATGTATTTATACGATATTTCTCATGTAATCACCAAGTCGTTACATGGTTACGTGAGCCTTGTAAATTATGGCAATAGCAGAAAACTAATCTCACCCACGCCACCGCAAAAAGCCCATTCAGGAGCTGCTGGTATCCACCACAGTCAATTAATTGAAGGATCCAGAAAGAGTCTATCCTTTAAAGGACGTTAAGATGTTTGCCTGCAATAAAGTCCCAACTTTAAGAAATATTGGGGGATTGAGAGCCTGGCGAGGTGGATAGAGAGTGGCTTTTGTCATCAGCTTACCCACAAAGGCTGTGACTGGTTTGGGCCACTTACTGCTGCTAGAGTTGAAAAGCAATTGGAGAAAAAAATCTCAGGGCAAAATCCACCATCGCTTCCATAAGCAGCATTCTGCTGCAGTTGGGAAGGTTCTGAAATAAATTTCAATGTGAGTTTCAAAAGCAAACCCGGAGGCAGATTTAGTTCGTCATCTTTTCGAACCCAATTAAAACAGGAGCAAAGCCTCCAGTTTTTCCAGACCAAGGCATCTTGTTCTGACTTTCCAAAAGTCAACTCTTTCATGAGTGAACTGTGTGTGCGTGTGAATGTGCACACCTGTGCCTATACATACACACACACACACACACACACACACAGAGGTTCATGAGCTATCTTAATGTCTTCAAAATCCACATTGGATCCTGTGGCCCCTTTTATTCAAAAGCAACCATCCGAATGGGAAGGACTCCTTTCCTTCTCATAAGGGTCCTCTCCTTTCTCCCTGACAGGACAGATGGGTCGGTTTTTTGCACAATAAAGAGTGAGGTAGCATGCAAAGCCTTGGCCTTTCTGGGAGCTACAAGTGGCTGTGCCACTCAGAAAAGGGCAAGGTGGCAGAGAAGCTAGGTCTATACTGGATTTTCGATTTCTTCAGAATTATGAGCTTTCCTCTTGATTCAGCACTGTTAGACATAGGAAGGGAGAGTCCAGGCAATAACCTTGAGGACTACCAAGGCCCTGCTGCTTAGCTGACCCACATCCAAACCCTTGTCTGGCCCTCATGCACCCTTGAGACAGGATCTCCAAACCACTAAGGGGTGATGGCCACATCACTCAGAACCTTCCAGGGCCCCTTTTCTTCAGAGGCTCGGCATCTGGAACTGTGCTGTCCAATATGCTATCCACTAGCCACATGTGCTTGTATAAATAACTCAAAGATTCGGTTCTTAATGAGAACACATGGACATACGAAGGGGAACATCACACACCGGGGCCTGTCGGGGGGTTGGGGAGCAAGGGGAGGGAGAGCATTAAGACAAATACCTAATGCATGCGGGGCTTAAAACCTAGATGATGAGTTGATAGGTGCAGCAAACCACCATGGCACATATATACCTATGTAACAAACCTGCACATTCAGCACATGCATCCCAGAACTTAAAATAAAAAATAAAGATTTGGTTATTGGTTGCACTAGCTAGCTGCATTTCATGGGCCCAGTAGCCACACGTGGCCAGTAGCCACCAGATTGGACCATGCAGATATCTATTTTCAGGATGGCTAAGCTAGAGCTTTTCATAATTCTCTGGTCATTCCCCTGATCTTTCCCACCCAGAGACACCAACACATGGAGTCAAAGAGCAAAACCAGAGGTTTTTTTCTGAGCCTGGTAAGAGGCTGCCTTGCCTCCTCAGTAAGACCTCTCCTCACTGTGCCTGGACTTGTGTGCAGGGCCAGGGTCCGACCCAGGGCTGAGTGTGTCACCAGACCCAACAGAGCCCTGAGTGACATCTGAGACCGTGGAGGTATTAAGTGGCTAGCGGCCAGTTCTGAGGCCTGAATTGGTAATTGCCTCACAGAGATGGCAGCTTTGCTGGTATAAATCTAGAATGCCATTTTGCCTTCCAGGATAGGATATGCCAGGCTCATCTGCTGGGGATAAGTTTAATTACTCTTTATTACTCACTTTTCATCATATAAGCTGTTCTTTGCTACTTGATTGATATCATATATTACTCATTATTGTGGCTGTTTTTCATTTTTCGAGCGCCTGCCATATGCCAGACCTGTTGCCTCTTTCTTCCTCACAACAACCCTATGAGGTAGAAACTGAGATCCCATTTCACAGATGGGAAAAATCAAGGCTAAGATGGATTCACTGACTTTCTCAAAGCCACATAGCTAATCAGTGGTGGATCAGGATATAAACCTCATGCCATTCACCATCCCCTAACTACACCCCACTCCCAACCCACTCACACATACACAGGCTTGTCTCTTCTCCGAAAGGGCAAGCAGGAAGCTAAGTGGAATTTCCAACTCCTCAGCAATAATCATTCTCAGTGCACAGTTTCCTTATCTATGTCACTCCTCTAACAACAGCCTTTAATTAGTCATCTTATCTGTAGTAGTTTGCAAAATAGCCCCAATTTTCCAACTCTCCCCAATATCCATGCCTCTTTGCAATGTGACTATGCAGCTCCCTCCCTAAAGAGGTGGAGTATATTTTTTGCAGAATGTATTTCTGAATCTAGGTTGGCCTTGTGACTTGCTTTAGCAAGTGAAATGTAGCAGAAGCAATATTGCACCAATTCTGAGCCTAGGTCTCAAGAGGCATTTTTCATGCCTTTACAGTCTCTGTCTCTCTCTCTTTCTTTCTCTCTCTCTCTCTCTGAATCTTGCTGCCACCACCTAAACAAGTGCAGCCTGGCCTGCTGGATGATGTGACATAAATGGCCCAATTGTCCCCACTGTCCAGCTAATAGCCAGCTAACCTCCAGAAGCAAAGCCACCCTACCTGACCTGCAGCTGACTATAGATGCATGAGGAAGCTTACCTAGGAAAGAAGAACTGACCTGCTGAGCCCAGCCTAATTTGCTGACCCCTTGAATCATAAACAAATGGTAGTTGCTGAAGCCCCTGTGTTTGCAGGTGGTTTGTTTCACAGCAAGCACTAACTAAAACACTCTCCTGAGCCAGGTGCTTTTTCTCATTATCTGAGAGGTACTCAGCTTATGCCTTCTCCTTCTTTAATTGGCTCTTTCTTTAGGGATATGTTCAAACTTCTGCTAGAGACCCCAAAACCCATAGACCTGGTGAGATTCAATAAAGCTCTTCCTGTCACCGCCTCTGAGCACCATGAAATTTCTCTGCTTATTAAGCAACTGACAAATGAGAATTTTCATTTTAAAAAGCCTAAATCTTTGGCCATTGGGTGTGAGATTGGTTCTCACTTTTGATTCTGATTTTGGACCAAACCACAAAACCTCCCACACCTAATGAGATTCTTGCTTTTCTTTTTCCTTTCATAGCCAGGCATCCAGAGGAAACTGTTCATCCCTCCCAAATCCATCAGCAGCCAGCAAGGCTGAATGAGACCCACCAAATTCACTTTCATTCCCCATTGGATCTGTTGATTCCAGGCTTTCCAAGCCCAGAGTGGAACTTACAGTGGAAATCCTATAAGGTCTCATGTCTGGAACAGTGAGTGCTGTGGAGCCCAGACTTCATTCCATGCAGCTGGAAGAGAGATGCTGAGGCTGGGTCACGGCCAATCTGGGCTGTTCCAACAACCTCCATGGGGCCTCAATGAAATAGCCCATCACTCAGGCTTTGGATTTTATGGTTTCGCAGTATAAAGATGAGTTTCTGGGATTCCTAAATATTTTAAATTTTGTGTTCGTTCCATAAGTAAGTCTTAGTCACCTACTGTGTGCAAGATTTGAAGGAATATAGTGGGGAAGAAAATTCAGCCTATGTGTGGAAAGAGCTCACGGGTGGGAAGGTATGAAAGTGACAAAAGAATAAAAGGGAGTCCAGCAGAGAATTTAAAAAGGAAGAGCTTTCTTTGTGAGCACTCAATATTTTCCAGGCTCTCCTCTAATTAAGCTAATGTGAATTAATTCATTTAATCTCCACACCTCTCCTATTATGGAAGCACTATTCCCTGCCCCATTTTATAGATGAGGCATAGAGAGGTTAAATGATACAGGCAGCCTCCTACTGCATTCCTGAAAAAATACACTTGAGGATTTAGTGTATGGAAGTTGAGCACCAGGCCAATGAAGCTCCATTTCAATGATGTAAAACAGAAAATACCTAGCACCAGTGTTCTATGATATATATCTGATTATTTTAACGTTAAAATTATGCGTACATCAAAATATTAAAACATTAAAATATTAATTAAGTATAAATATAGACTAAAGCATTGCCAAAGTAATTTCTTATACCAAATTACAGTCCTCTTGGCTGACTTGAAGTAGTTTTTATGAAGCAAAAAGGGCTGGGTTTAATCCAGGCCAGAAACATTTGCAGAGAACGAGGCATTGCTGCAGAGCCAGGGGGATCAGCTCAGCTCTTAAAACGCTCCTAAGCTGAGAGGCTGCTGGGCCTGGTGAGCCAAGCAGAAGCTGCAAGTTGGCAACTCTGGATTTAAACAAGGGCTTCTCCCCTTGTAGCTGGGTGTCCTTGAGCTAGTCACTTAACTTCTCTGAGTCTCGGTTCTCTAGCTTAGCATGACAGTATTGATAACTTTTCATGGCTTTTGGGCTCTCTGTAAGGTTCAATAAGAACATGCTGTGAATGAGTTCTGTGAACCTAGGCTCCTCAAAGTGTGGTCCGTGGACCTGAAGCAACAGCACCTGGGAACTTGTTAGAATGCCAATCCTCAGGCCCTAACCCTACTGAGGATACTGCCTAGAAAACTCCCCTGCCTTCAGCAATCCTTATGCGTGGTAAAGTTTGCAAACCACCATCTTAAGTAACATCAATTCCCCAGGAGAGTCCCAGGTTACAACTGTGGTCCCAGGAAAATTATTGAACGTGCTCCCTTTCATTCTCAAAAATGTTCAGAATGGATGACAAATTGCACAGCTCCTACAAATGACTCGCATGAGTCTAGCAGCCTTCCTAAGAGATGGGGAATCACATTATCACCATGGAGACGGGGCTGGGAAAAGGAGAGAAAGGAAGGAATAAAGACAGGTAGGCAGGCTTTCTCTCAGAGCTACCTTTTGGGCAACTAGAAACAACTAGAATTAGGGATTATGGACCCACGAACTCAGTGGTCCAGGGGCTTCTAACTGTTGGGGCTGTTTCTGTGTTAACAATCATGCCATCATCTATAAATGCTAGCAGTCACTCGCTGCTCCCCTCGTTCTCACAGAGACTGGGTGTGGCCTCAGAATTCTACACTCAGCACTCCATGAAGCTCTTACCTATTTGACAGACTTGATGTAGTTCATCCCCTTTCATCCCTAAGATGAACAAGCTGAGGCCCACGCAGTCACTCCCCTATGGGCATACGGAGTGTTTGCAGAACCTGGCGTGTCTCACAGAGCTAATTCTTCTTGGCTTTTTGCACCCACAGGCCATTAATTCACCCAAGGGTCAATTAATTTGTGTTGTGTGGCTAAGCCTGCTGAGAAGAAGAGAGAGAGGAACATTGTACCTTTTGGTGAAGCAAGATTGGTCAGTCCTGGGGGAAGTAACCTTAACTTCAGCCTAACCAGATAGATGTCATCACCCATTTTACAGATGAACACACCAATATGCAGAGAGATTAACGGGGCTGCCATGGTGGCTGAGGGGACCCTAACCTGCCACCACTTTATCCTTGGATATTTGATTTAGAGGGTGGATTGCCTTTCAGACTTAAGGCATCTCCCTCACTGTTCACCTGAAATTTTTACATTAGGGATTCATTCCTTTGGCTCCTGAAAACTTTTTGGTCTTCTGGAGTCCTCTCTGTGAGACCAGCTCCTGTATATGCAAATGCAGTTCTCAGTTGGCTGTGGGCTAAGAATGAGGCTGGGGGTGGCAGGAAGCAGTGATCTCACCTGTTTGGTCATATCTGCACACCTACCCTTCTATTCCTTACTAAAATTGTTACTGTAAATTGATTTGCTTTTTGTTATAAATTTAATGCATTTATTTTGAAAGAGCATATATTATTATTGTAAATGGAAAACCAGTTTCATGCACCAGAATTTATTAAAACTGATACAGAGCTTTCAAAATATTAAAAGGTTGCTTAGTGCAGTAACTCCAATCAGCTCACATACTGGTGCATTATGGGAAACTCCAACACACAGGGGAAGAGCCAGACTAGGAGACGAGAAAGGAAAGGAATTCCCACTTCTGCACTGAGACTTCATGGTACTTTTCAGAGGAGTCCCAGGGAGTGGAGAGAGACTTGGGCATGATCTTGAGCACTTCTATTCCAAGCCTCAGTTTCTTCAGCCCCAAAATAGGGCTGAGTTCAGCCACTTTCCTCTCAGGATGCTTGGGAGGAGGATTAACTGAGTGATATGGTTTGGCTGCGTCCCCATGCAAATCTTCCCTTGAATTGTAATAATCTCCACGTGTCAAGGGTAGAGCCAGGTGGAGATAATTGAATGAGGGCAGTTTTCACCATACTGTTCTTGTGGTAGTGAATGAGTCTCACAAGATCTAATGGTTTTATAAATGGGAGTTCCCCTGCACAGGCTGTCTTGCCTGCCACCATGTAAGATGTGCCTTTGCTCCTCCTTCACCTTCCACCATGATTGTGAGTGCCCCCCACCCCAGCCATGTGAAACTGTGAGTCCATTAAACATTTTTTCTTTATAAATTACCCAGTCTCAGGTATGTGTTAGCAACATGAGAACAGACTAATACACTGGGATTATGGTTGTTCATGAGCTTTATAAAGAGTGGCACAGGTCATAACATTGAATGCTCAAGATTTTTTTTATTTTAATTTTACTTTTAGGTTCTGGGGTACATGTGCAGGATGTGAAGGTTTGTTACATAGGTAAACATGTGCCATGGTGGTTTGCTGCACCAATCAACCCATCACCTAGGTATTAATCTCAGTATGTGTTAGCTAGTTTTCCCAATGCTCTCCCTCCCCTGACCCCACATCCCCCAACAGGCCCTAGTGTGTGTTGTTCCCCTCCCTGTGTCCATGTGTTCTCATTGTTTAGCTCCCACTTATAAGTGAGAACATGTGGTGTCTGGTTTTCTGTTCCTTGAAAGATTATTGTTCTCAGCTCCCTCCACAGTGTGAAGCTGTCAGGCCTGATCAGAGGAAAGTGGCTTCATATGGGAGGTCACTATCCAAGGACACCTGGCAACATCTGTTGTGGCAACCAGTCGTAAGAGACCACATAGTTTCTTCAGTTTAGCTTCAGATTTAACACTGAGCTTCCTGGTGGCAAAAGTGAAAAGAGAAAAATAGTCGTTTATGAAGGAGGAAAGAAAAGAAGCATATCAGCTTCTCAGGTGACACAGAGGTTTTCCTGGTCTTGAGTTCAAAAATTAATTTCTCACACAGAGTTTAAAATGAGGTCAACTGGGGTAACAAAAAGAGTCTTAGCCCAGAGCTAACAGGTACTAGGGCCACTTCCAGATCTGACAACTTATCTTGGCGACTTTTAGATTCATGCTTTTTCTCTGTTTTGTTTTGTGACCATCTCAACAGTGTATAAGGTGAAGAGTGCTGAACTCTGAGCCAGAGGACCTGGTTCTAATCCTGGGTTGTGGGTCCCATGTAAGGCAGTTAACTCTAGCCAAAACGTCTCCATCTGGTGGTGCAGCCACCGAAAATCATTTTAGAAGAATTGCAATGGCATCAGAGACACTCATGAGGCAATACTGAATGGAAAAAAGGCAGGATGCAATACTGTGTCTATGATATGATTTCACCCATATTAAATAATTCCACAGATGTGTGCAGAGGCCAAATGCAGAGTGGTTAGGAACACAGGTCAGGGGCTGGAGCCAATTGGTTTGTCTGGACTCAATCCTTACCCACTCCTACCTCCACTATCTGTGTGTCTTGGGGCAAGTGAAAACTTCTCTGTGCCAGTTTTCTGCAAAATGTAGGTAGTAATAGTGTCTACCTAACACAGTTGTTTTGAAACGTAAATGAATGAGTATGTAAAAAGCACTTATGACAGTCCCTGGCACACTGAGCACTCAGTGGGTATGTGCATGTGCATTTGTGTGTGTGCACACACGTGTGTGTGTTTGCGTGTGTGTGTGTGTGCATGTGCGTTTGTGTGTGCCTTTTTGTATGTGCAAGCGTGGGTCTGCTCGTGAGCATGGGTGTGTACAGTCACTGAAAAAAGTCTAAAAGGAAAGAACCCAAAACACTAACTGTCATCTGGTGGTAACTATGGTTTTCTTTTTTTCACTTTTCTCTGCTTTCCAAATGCTTTTCTGTGTTTTGTTTTTCTACTCAGGGGCAAAACCAAAATGCTTTGTGTTTGCCTTTCACCATCTGCAAAAGGAGGATCACAAGCCTTGTTCAGGGTCACTGTGAGATTCAAAGGAGATATGGAACCCCAGGGTTTATAAGCTGTTAAGTGTGGACACAGTTGGAGAATTACCCTTATAAGCACACTAGTGCCTCAGACCTCCAGCTATTTGGGTGCAGTCCCCCACAGGTGGCTCCTGCAGCTGCATCTCCCCTACATTCTGGCCTAGGATGTGGGCTAGGTGCTGCCTCCCTCACTTGGGTGAGTCATCTCTGATCCCCTCTCCCAAAAAGGTGCCTTGAGTAGATAAAACCCTTCTACCTTCAGCCAACAAATGTTCACCAGCCCCTGAGGTTTAAAAGCTGAATAGTCCTTTATCATCTCATTGGCAGTGGAAAGAATATCTTTCCTGCACCGTTCTCCTTCTATGTACCTCTACCCCTACTACAATCCAGCCTCTGAATGCTTTTCATCAAATACGATGATTTTTTTTTTCAACGTGCTGGGGTCTCCTTCCTCGGGCATTTATCCCACCACTTGGGGGATAAATCTAGAGCCAGCTGCTTCTCCAGCTCACTACTCCAAATTCACATCTAGAAAAGAAATAAGAATAACTAATAGACATTCTGTGCTTTTCCACATTTTCTTTCTTACTTTTTTCCCTTAAAACAAATTTGGCCTTTTAAGCGAGATACCACCGTATATTTATGGGAGTTTAATAACTTCTTCCATTAATAACACAGACAAACTAATTTACCCAAACGTGTCTGTTTTAAACTCTGGGAACAAAGGGTGGGAGGATGAAAATCAATCTTTCCTTTGTACTTGAGCCATTGACCCGTTAAAGCTTTGAAGATCATTTCTTTAAGAAATTGTGAGGAGTTATTTAACTACAAACAGCAGCTACCTTCCCATTCCAGCTGCGTAATCAAGCATAATAAATTAGAGTTTTTAAAAAGTTGACTCTATTTTTTCTTTCCTTCTTTTTTTTTTTTTTTTTGTATAACTGAAAATTCTTAATAGCATTTTGACAAATTGGTTTCATGGCAGACACCAGCAGCAACCTTTCCTTGCACTGGAGCTGTTTAAGCCAAGTGGAAGCATTTGGAGGCATTCCTGATTGGAGGCTGTTGGGAGAAGCCCAGGTTTTACCTTTGAAGCAGGACTTGATAAAGTTCCTGTCACCAGCAAATGCAAGCATTGCCCTGGGATCCAGCCACCCTAAACTGGGCGGCAATTTCCGGCCTCAGCCCTGGACGCCCACCCAGCTGAGAACACTTCATTGAGAAAGAGAAGTTCAGGCTGGCCCGTAAGAGCGGCAAGGAACCTCCCTCCCAAATCTGGTCAGCATTCCTCCACGCAAACCTTTCTGATCCACTTTGATAAAAATCAGTCTCCGCGGGTCTTGAAAGAGTCAAAGGCCCTTCTTAATCAAATGATCAACTGTTCATTTTGAAAGCTTGACTGGTTCAATTAAGACCACAGGCAGGAGACAGGCTGGTCATATTACCCTCCTTTCCAGCCGGCCTGGCCAGTCGCCGTCCTGAAACCTGCCTTTGACCAGCCCACTTCTGTGCCCGCCTGGAATGCCCCCCTCCCCCGGTGAAATTTGACCCAACCTTCAAGGCCCCATTCCGGTTCCTCTCAGGAGCCTTCCCTGGCCCTACCAGCTGGCAGTGACCTCTCCTTCTGAAATCTTCCAACTGTATTGTGAGTCCCTTCACCTGGGGCTTTATTGTATACCGCCTTGAGCTGCTCCTTACCTTCTTAGGAGCAAGAAGCCTGCAGACTTCTCCACGAGGCTTGCCACACGACTCGGCCTCTGTGAGCATGCTCACATGACTGCCTGAAGTCCGGCCTTTATACACCTCTGTGTGACCCTGCGATCAGGCAGCTCTCAATGACAAAGGGTTGGTGGCTTCCAAAAGTCTGCTCATGAGTCAGCTGTTTGGAATTTAGAATGTGGTCCTTCCTTTTTTCCAAAATAATGATGTTCTAAAATGATGCACTCACAGTGACCAGGGCACAGACTAGCCCAGTAAGTCCTATTTTGCCTGCGACATAACTGCAACAGCATTCAACAGATGCACTCCCGTCATACAACCTGTGTCTGCAGGTGCCTGTATAGCTGTTAAGTCAACAGTCTTCAGCCACTGTGAGCTAGATTTTTTTCTGGGCTACACTGGGAAGTTTACCCCATCCTCCACTCAAGGCAAATGCTGCAGAGGGGAAACTCATTCATGTCCCCATGCCTCCTCACACTCAACCCCTGCCACAGCTTTCAGCAGGATACAGAAAGGGGCAAAGCTAGGAAGCCCCTCCCTTCTGCTTTCTCCCCCTGGTTGAACCTAAAACAAAAATAGAAGGGGATTCAGAGTTGCCCGGACTCAGCCTGGGCTGGAGTTGATCCCTGGTGAAAGCCAGTTTTCTGATGGGTAGGGCAGCAGGGTGGGGGCTATAAGTTGGTCAGGAGGGCAGTGCCCTTGCCAGCCCATGGCAGTGCCTGGCATGCCCATGCCAGACCTTCGGAGGGCGTTATCTCTCAAAGGCATTCGTGTTTTAATCTGGAGATACAGCAGAGACATGCTTATCCTCTAATGTCACTTTAACTTTCCCCATCTGTCTCTGGCACTGGGCTGCGTGGAACCGTGAGAGCCTCCCCCAGAGACCCCCAGCCTCAGAGTACAAGGTCAGATAATGCCAGGAACACCCTCAGCTCTGATCCTGCCAGTCTGTCCACCTGGGGTGACTGGCCATGCTGAATTGTCATTTTTCAAAACAACACTTGAATAATAGAATGTTGTCAATCTTGTCACCAGCTAATCCCCTCCGTCAGAACTCCTACCTTAGAATTTGTGCACCCACAGATAATACCGCAGATGTGTCCGCGTCTAGTGTTTTTTTAGAAATGTCTCCACCCCAAATTTTAGACCCCCCTCTCTTCAGTCCAGGGGACCCCAAAACACCTTTTAAACCAACACACTAACACCAGGGAGGTTGCCCCTAGGAGGAAAGTCACCAGAGGCCTGTGTTGTATGACTGTGGGGAAATTCTAATGGCACAAGTCTAAATAGAGAAGCTTCCTGAGCTGCCTTACCTTGTCGTTACGCCACTTTGCAGACGCTGTGTTAGAACCCATTTAAAGCATTCAAGCATATAATCAAATTTCAGTAATGAGTTATTAATTAAGCAGGGGCAACCAATTCTCTGCTAACTGCCTCATAAACAATCGACAGGAGATTTGTGAATTTTGACTTCCTGACACTATTAAACAAATCAATATTAGGTTTCAGACACAGCAATTCAGACAGTTTTCTCTGTTATTTGGCAGCCATCTGCCTGGAATACTAATGAAAGAATTAAGAGCTGGAGATTTTGCATGTGTTCCATCAAAAAGATCCTTATCTGTGGGGAATTGGGGCCTGATTTGCATGGAAGAAGACTTTGCTTTTGTAGGTACAATTTTTCTCAATATGTCACTCATTAGTATTTATAAAAGCACTGGGCAGTGGAACGGCCACCAGGCTTCATAACAAGCAGGCAGAGCCCTACTGGAGATAGCTTAAACAAAGCAATTTATTTATTTATATATTTTGCAGACTGGTTAATTTATAGCTAATCTAACCTGTGGAAAATTTGGGTCTAAGAATACAGCCAAGCCTCTTACTCAGCTTTTATTTTTTTTTAAAAGGTCCATTTGTTCGTGTGTAGAAACAGCTAAGTAAACAAGGAAGACAGAGTTTTGCAAAATCTGGGTAACCTCTAAGTGGCAAAATGTGGTCATCTAAGTCACCTCCTTGGCCGTCCCTCTTTCTTTCGCTCTTTATTTACCTTCAGTGGTCCCTTAATAGCAGTGCAACTGGAAGCACCTTGGAGGGACGGTGGCAGGGATTTACCACTGCTTATCTAAGGAAGGAGTAAGTGCAGGCAGTTTCAGGGCTGAGCTTGTCTCACTGGTTCCTCCATGCACCCCAGACCCAAAGTGCTGGCTTTATTCAAGGGGCCGCTCAGCATGTGTGATCCATTGGTGCTGTGACCTCCTGACTTAGCCAGAAAGGTGCCAAGTAGGAGCTGACCTGAAAGTTTAAGGACTGGAACTAACACAGTGACAAGGACCCTTTCCAGGCTGGCAGATGCAGAAGGTTTCTGGCTTATCACATATCTACCTAAATGCCTTGAAGCCAAAAAAAAAACCTTAACTATATGTATACAATTTTTATATTATATATGTATATCTATTGTGTATATGTGTATGTGAACGTATATACATGCATATACATGTGTATGTAAATATATGTGCATGGATATACATATGCACAGACATGAATACACACATATAATTGTAGTATATATTTACATATGATGTACTTTTATATATGGGTATATATTATATAGATATAAGACCCAGAAATGTACTCTGTTAGGAGATTTGGGATTGTGTCTTTCTTCAGATGTGTTTTGATTTTGTTCCTAGTTGAAAGGAATTGAAAAGTATTTTAAAACAATAATGTACAACCAAAAAATGAGAGTGTTGATTTGTTCCTAAAGCTGAAAGATCTTCTTGAGTTCTGGTTCTAATCTGGTGCTTAGACCAATAAGGAATTCATTAACTTGCTACAGAGGTCTCCAAGGAATCTCCTGATATCCTCTGCAAAACTTTGCATATTTGTATCTATCTGTATTTTTTTAGGAGATGACCCACAGATTTAAGCAACATTTTTCAGAGTTCTGTAACTCAAAATAAATTAAGAACCATTTTTTCTGCCCCTTTTATAGATGGGGAAGCAGGTGAGTGCTGTGATTCTCAAGATGAGTGATGGGTGGTGGATAAAATCCTACCTCCAGGCTTCTGGTCATGTGGTCTTTTACCCCCTAGCATGGTAGAGTTTCTGTCTGTACACCAATTAGGATTAGGTTCAACTGTTAGCAACAAGAAACTAAAAATAATAGTGACTTTGATGAGAAAGAAATGTATTTGTCTTTTACATACATGAAGTCCACAGGTCAACAGTCCAGAACTAGCGCATCACCTCCATGATCATCAGAATCCTGGGCTTCACATACTTTGTTGCTCTGTCATTGCCAGCAGTGCCTTCTTCCACATGGTCCTAATTGGCTGCCACAGCTCCAGCCATCACATCTTTAGCGCTATCCAGAGAAAAAGAAGAAGGAGTGGAGGGAAGGGGATGGAAAGGGCATGTTCTTCCTCCTAAGGATATTTTCCAGAAAACCCTCTTACTTCTTAAAGACCAGAACTTACTCACATGACCACACCTAGCTGCCAGGGAGGCTTGGAAATGTAGTCTTTGTGGTAGGAAGGGAAATTGCACATTGGAAGAAAACCACTGGTCTCTACCACACAGTACTTTAGAGAAAGTATCCAATGCCTCTCCCCAGCACATCCCAAGGACCAAGGCAGAGTGTGCCTGGAGTGAGTCTGGTCTTAATCTCATCTACTACATGAAGCGAGAAGGCAGTAACAGCATCTTACATGAAGGCAGTGACAAGTCAAGATGGAGGACATGTGGAAAACTGATCACCAGAATTAACAGTGGTGGAGGTGACCATCTGATGTGGTCATAGAGAGCTTAACAGAGGACTGAGAACTGTGGGAGATAGAATGGGTGACATGGAAGAGGAGTGGAGGGTTTCAGAGACACAGACCAACACCCTGGCAGATTTCTACCTATTGCTCACAGGTACCCATGTAAGTAAAGCAGATTCCTTTAAAGCTGCCACCAAGGAACAGATGTTGGGTGTGGTTCTCATTTCATCAGCCTGGTTCCCTCACCCTCAGGCTCTGATGTCTGTAAACCCATCTAGAGTGACTAACCACAATAAGCATTCCTAAGGCCATCCTTATTTTGAAGCTTGAGAGAGAAGGGTGCCCTGTCCTTACACAAAATATGAAACTTCAGGCAAAAATCCAAACTTAGAAAGCTAAGAAATTACATGAAGAGCTGCCCACATCACAAAAAGAGCTTCATTTTGCAAAATAAAAAAAAAAAGTTTTACAATGGGTTTCCCCCTGACATAGATCAAGTCTTACTTGATATTTCAAAATTCAATGCACATAGAATATTTCAGAAGTGCAGCAACTGATTGTGCTATACCGCTCTATTTACTGAAATAGGTAAAAGGAAAACAAGAAGTATCCATCATGAGTTGAATATTTATTATGTGGTAGGCCCATTCCCAGGCATTGTCTCATTTAATTTTCACCACACAGTAAAGTAAGCTATGTAGATATTCTGCCCTTAACTTGTCCAGAGTCACTGAGCACATGGCAGAATGGGAAGCTGGTGCTCTTTGACTGAATATCTTATTCTCTCTAGCTTGCTGTGAGATGTTCTATGCTATCTCTTCATCATGCAGAATCTTTGTTAATCTTGTCTAAATATTGTATTTTGGTTTTGCATTTAACCAGTAATAAGAACAATACCAGTTGCTAACCATAGATATGATTTGCTGTTGGGGACCTGGAAATTGACTTCATTGTTTTGCAGAATTATAATTTGGGTTTTAAATTTTCAAATGTCCCTGTTACCTTTATAGTCAGCATTTCCTGGTGCATCAGGACTGTTAGTGTGAAATTACTACAGATAGTTAAAATAATTCATAAAATAAAAATCAAGAGAAAACTCAGAAACTCTTTTTGTTCCCCCATCAGTCTTTTGTTCCTTGCCTTGATAGTGCCACCTGGAACCATACTATGTATTTAAAAATATGTTAGTTCAGAATGCTGGTCACATGCCAGTAGACAACTTGGACACTAAAGGGTGACATTTCCAGTTCCATGTTCTTAGATGATACCATGTCAGTCTTTGAATATTAGTTTTCGACAACAGCAATCTATGCTAGTCAATTTGAGCAGAAAAAGATTTCTTTTTTAAAAAATATTAATTATACTTTATGTTCTGGGATACAAGTGCAGAACATGCAGGTTTGTTACATAGGTATACATGTGCCATGGTGGTTTGCTGCACCCATCAACCCAACATCTGGGTTTTAAGCCCTGCATGCATCAGGTATTTCTCCTAATACTATCCCTCCCCTTGCCCCTCACCCCCCGACAAGCCCCTGTGGGTGATGTTCCCCTCCCTGTGTCCATGTGTTCTCATTGTTCAGCTCCCACTTATGAGTGAGAACATGCAGTGTTTGGTTTTCTGTTCCTATGTTAGTTTGCTGAGAGTGATGGCTTCCAGTTTCATCCATGTGCCTGTAAAGGACATGAACTCATTCTTTTTAATGGCTGCGTAGTATTCCATGGTGTAAATGTGCCACATTTTCTTTATCCATTCAATCATTGATGGGCATTTGGGTTGGTTCCAAGTCTTTGCTATTGTAAATAGTCCTGCAATAAACATGCGTGTGCATGTGTCTTTACAGTAGAATGATTTATAGAAAAAGATTTCTTAAGGAGGATTATACAGATCATAGAATCTCTAGGTGGGCTGGAAAACCAGATTCAAATGCCACAAGCAATATCACAGCGAAGGGGCCACTTCGCTGGGAGAAATAGCAACCCACACCATGGGACCATGTTATACTGTGAAACACAAGGTCCCTGTGGCCTACTCTTCAGAACTGATGATGCTGAGCAATGGGCTGCAGGAACTCCACCCTAGCTAGCTCTAACAGATGCCTACACCACCCTGCCCGCACTTCTGATCTTCCTGTGCATAGCGACCAACTGCTATTGCTCACTTCACTTCCAAGATTTGCATGGTACACCTACTTGACAGAATTCAGATCGTATGCAGATTTCTAGCTGCAAAAGAGTCTGGGAAATGGAGCTTTATTTTGCTTTGTTTTTAGCTTGATGGCATCTACAATACGAAAAGATAAGCTAGAAGGGAGTTGTGATGAGTAGGAAGAGACCTAACCTACAAAATCAACCAGTCATGCTGGCCATGGTTTTCCTTCTGTAAAAACAAATACACACACCAGAAAACTTGCAGTATACCTACAGTGGATTAGGTGCTGAGCTAAATACTTTCATGTCTGTAAATTAATTCAATTTCCATAAAAAGTCCCTCAGCTAGGTATTTACAACCCTATCTGCAGATGAGAAAAGTGAGGCTTAGAGACATTAAGAAACTTTTTTAATCTCATAGAGATAGTGAACAATGGAGCTGAACTTCGCTACTTCCTACTGTAGCAAAATAGCTACTACAGCGAAAAGATCACAGAAGCTCTGCCACTTAGGAGCTGAGTGACCGTAAGCAAGTTATTTGACTTCCCTGAGTCCCAGGTTATTCCTATGAAAAACGGCAACTTCGTAGCTGGAGTAGCAAGCAAGGAGGGAACGAGATAACATATGCGTATCCTTTAGCTTAAGATTCAGAAAATAACTGTTAAATATATCAATATATAAAGAAATTTGGAAAAACAAACCAAAAATTCTTTTTAAAAAAGGAGGTTGTTCCAACTTCTCACTTCTTGATCACCCTTCTCCTGCTAAGTGGGACATGATTTACTTGATAATCTGCCTAATGCAGGAAGGTTTCATGGCCAATAGTGCAATGTTAAAATAGGATTATGTGCCCAGGAAAAGGGAGCTTCTTATAGCAGCAGTGTCTCCTTTTAAAAACAGGAGGTCTGTTAGCACTACAGGCTTAATTAAACTGATTCCTTGATGAATCCAGTGTGACAGGGACCTCCGCTGTTAACAGGCAAGTACACCCAGGCTTTCCCTGGGCTTTCTGGGTTGCAAATGCAGAAAAATTGTTAGAGGAATAGTGAAATGGGGAGTTGGGAGAAATCTCTCTTCTTGGGCTAATCTCGGCTTTTGTTTGTGTGCTGAATTCAGGAATGGGGAAGTAAAAATCGAAATACAAAGAACCCAGAGAGAATACATCAATATAGATCTTAAAGAACTTGGGAGTAGGAGAGAGGGCACGAAAAGGGAAAACCTAGTTCCCAATTAGGAAGAGCTTTTTGGGGGAGTGGAGTGCAGAGAGATTGGAATGTGGAAAACTCCAAACAACTGTTTGGGAAGAATTGGGGAGGAAGAGAAAGAGGGATTTTTAAGAACTGTTGTTGAGGTTGTTCAATGGCTCTCCTTTAATATTTCTGTGTGTTTGGGGAATTCATTTTTAATTAGTTTTGGCCAAAGGATTGTGCTTCTTCGATTCTGACCCTGTACGGACTGGGCCATGCAGGGCCTTATTTGTATTTGGGTTACACTAATTTTTTTAAATTTGGCCAACAAAGCAGTGGCAGTTGCCTTATTTAAAGGCTCATAACTAGAAAGAAAAAAAAACAATCACATTAGAAAGTGGGCAAAGGACATGAATAGACAATTCTCAAAAGACGATATACAAATGGCCAACAGACATATGAAAAAATGCTCAGCATCACTAAATATCAGGGAAATGCAAATTAAAACTACGATGTGATACACCTTACTCCTGCAAGAATGGCCATGATTTAAAAAAAAAAAAAATAGATGTTGGTGTGGATGTAGTGAAAAGGGAAAACTTTTACAATGCTGGTGGGAATGTAAACTAGTACAACCACTATGACAAACAGTATGAGAGTCTTTAAAAACTAAAAGTAGAACTACCATTTGATCCAGCAATCCCACTACTGGATATCTACCCAGAGGAAAAGGAGTCACTATGTGAAAAATACACTTGCACACACATATTTATAGCTGTACAATTTACAATTGCAAAAACATGGAACCATCCTAAATGTCCATCAACCAACAAGTGGATAAAGAAAATGTGGCATATGTACACCATGGAGTATTACTCAGCCATAAAAAAGGAATGAAATAATGGCATTTGCTGTAACTTGGATGGAATTGGAGATCATTATTCTAAGTGAAGTAACTCAGGAATGGAAAACCAAATATCGTCTGTTCTCACTGATAAGTGGGAGCTAAGCCATGAGCATGCAAAGGCCAAAGAATGACATAATGGACTTTGGGGACTTAAGGGGGGTGGTGAGGGCCAAAAGACTACACAGTGGGTACAGTGTACACAGTTCAGGTGGCAGGTGCACCAAAATCTCAGAAACAACTTATCCATGTAACCAAAAAAACCCACCTGTTCTCCCACCTTTATTTTATTTATATATTTTTTAATTGAAATAATAAATAAATAAATATATCAATAAAATAAAGGCTCATAACTTTGAGTTTAGGGCCTGCAAAGGGATGGAAGGTGGGAAAGAAGTTTGCAAGGAATCTGTTCTTCATTCATTCACCAAACATTGCATGTAGATTGAATATAGAATATGCCTTGTACACACAAGTATGCACAACTGTTTTTCTTCTTTTTCTTTAAAGGCTTTAATTATATGAGTAACACATTACTAATTCTTGTAAAAAAAATCAAACTGATAGAGTTAAAGAACCAGTTACCAGCATTTCATTTAAAAAATAAAATAAGTATTTACAGTGTGCTTCCTATAAACGAGAGGTATAGGACAAGTGCTAAACATGCAAAGTTCTAAGTGCTTTACATGTATTAATTCATATTCTCCTCCAGACAACTCGAGAGATTGGTGTTATAACTATCAACATTTTACAAATGAGAACCCGAGGCATGGGGTGGTTAAGAACATGTCTAAGGCCCCACAGCTAGCACGTTATAAAATTGGGATTTGAACCCAGGATGTGTGACTTCAGAGTTCATGCTTTAGCCAACATAACATGCTGACTTTAATCCCATTGACCTCTCTAGAGAAAGACACCATTTTCACTTTGCTCTGTTGCTTCCCAGATATTTTTCTTCAAATTTACATACATAGGCAAACTTATACAAATATTAAAATTGTGTGTGTTATACGTTAACAGAGTGGTGCTCAAACTGTAGTCCTTTGCCATCAGCATTACCACAAAACTTGTGAAAATGTAAATTCCCAGGTCCCACCGTAGACTTACTGAATCACAAACTGCAGGGGTGGAGTCTAGCAATCGGGTTTTATAAATTCCCCTAAGTGATTCTAATGCTCACTAAAGTTTGAGAACCATTTGTGAGATTCTAGTGCTCACTGAAGTTTAAGAACCACTGCATTCATAGCATGCATAACCCGGGGCCTTCACAGAAGTAGACATCAAAACTGGATTAAATGAGTAAGAATCCTATTAAGGAAAAATCCTGCATGAGAAAAAACAAGGAAAGAGACATATAGGGAGGAAACAGACAAGAAATAAGGACAACCCTGGGGTAACCAGCAGACCACAATGGAGTGTGGTCTCCCGGAGTGAAGAAAGGGTAATGGAAGGTAGACTGCACCCGAGAGTTCTGGAGCTCAAAGTTGGCCGATAAAGGAGTCCCATTTCTTCTAGTGACAGGGTTGCTTTAGTATTATCCTTCCCACATCCAGTCACTGCCGGCCAGCAGCCCATGGGAGGCATGGCCTAGACTCAGACGCAGCGATGGATCTCAAAGTGCGGCAATTAGGACCCTCCATCAGTTATGATCCCTAGGGGTGTACAAGGCTCATTCTCTTGGCTGCCACATAATATCACAGGGGATACTATTGTTTTGCTCAACAATATGCCTTGGAAATCTTTCTTTTTCAGCACATATTGATCTGTTAATTCATTGTAATGGCTGCATAGTATTCCATTGTATGAATATTCTGTTATTTGTGTAAACATGCCTCTATTGATATTTAATTTATTTTCAGTGGTTTTGTTATTTCATATGGTGATTCAATGTGTATCTCACCTTGTACACTGGAAGAGTTATCAAGAAGTGAAGTTGCTAAGCCACAGTGTGTGTGTGTGTGTGTGTGTTTTAATAATCACTACTATATTCCCCTCCAAATGGGCTGCATTGATTTATACTTCCCTCAACAGAAAATAAATGAAAGTAAACATTTCCCCATACCCTGAGCATCACTAGATAACATTAGACTTTTAATTTTTGCCTATCTAATGAATGAAATCATGTCTTATTGTTAATTAGCATTTCCCTGATTACCAGTGAGATTGATCATCTTTTCATATACTTACTGGCCATTTGGATTTCCTCTGTGAATTGTCTATGATATCTGTACCATTATTGCCAATTTACCTAGATGTCATGATGAATAAAATACAGGCCTATTTTCTTGCATTATTAAATCAAAAGTACCTTTTTAATCATTTTGCTTTTTTCAGTTAAGACACTAAACAGATAGGAAAATGTTTGGAGTGTTTGCATGTTAAATGGGTCCTGTTCCAAGAGGGTGACAAGCCAGTGGATTCTGTGGACTCTGTGCTCCAGAGAGCCCAGGGCCTGAAGCAAGATACAGAAGGGCTGAGCCAGGATGGCCTGAGCCAGCCTTTCACAGACCCTGCAAACATCAGCCCTGGACAGAGGGAAGCCTGGAGGTCCAGCCAGCCCAAAGACAGCTTTCCTGGGAAGGTATCTCCAAGTGACGTGACACCAGATAAGGTCTTCTCTTCCCTTCCCGCTTTCACCCCACTGGCTGGTGTCCTGGCTGTGGAGCGCGATAGATTGGGGCTTAAACCCTCACTCTGCCCTCTACTGGTCTGTGCAGTCTCAGGCAAACCATGAAATGTCTCTGAGCCTCGGCTTCCTCATCTGTAAAATGCAGGTAACCCCAGCTTTCCTACAGCCGCTGTGGAAACCCAAGTGCGGGTCCAGCCCCCAACCCAGAGAGGAGCACAGGAGATGCCCAATGAATAGCTACTGTCACAACTGCAATGTGAATTAACTATTTCAACTACCATAAAAAAGAGAAAGGGGCCAGGCACAGTGGCTCACGCCTGTAATCCCAGCATTTTGGGAGGCCGAGGCAGGTGGATCACCTGAGGTCAGGAGTTTGAGACCAGCCTGGCCAACATGATGAAACCCCATCTCTACTAAAAATAGAAAAGTTAGCCAGATATAGTGACACATGCCTGTAGTCTCAGCTACTCGGGAGGCTGAGGCAGGAGAATTGCTTGAGCCAGGGAGGCGGAGCTTGCAGTGAGCCGAGATCATGCCACTGTACTCCAGCCTGGACAACAGAACGAGACTCCATCTCAAAAAAAAAAAAAAAGAGAGCGAGAGAGAGAAAAGGGTGAGAATATCTTTCAGGCCAGTTTAAGTGAAGAGGGAAGATGTCTAATTCCCTTCTCACACATGGATTCTAGGCTGTGGCTCTATCCAAAGTGCACTTTTAAATTTTATTTTAATTTTTGACATAATATTTGTATATATTTGTGAGGTACCTAGTGATGTTTCTATACATATAATATTTGGCAATCAGGTGAAGGTAATCAGCATATCCATCATCTCAAACATTTATCCTTTTTTGTATTGGGAACATTCAATATCCTCCTTCTAGCTATTTGAAACTATAGGATATCTTAATGTTAACTACAGTCATCCTCCAGAGGTATAGAACACTAGAGCTTATTCCTCCTATCTAGCCATAATTTTGTTTCCCTTAACAAATCTCTCCTTATCTTCCCTTCCCCTACCCTTCCCAGCCTCTAGTGTCCTCTGGTCTAATTTTTACTTCTATGAGATCAACTTTTCTTAACTTCCACCTATGAATGAGAACATGTGGTGTTTAATTTTCTGTTCTTGGCTTATATCCTTTAATATAGTGCCCTCCACTTCCATCCATGGTGCTTTGAATGACAGGATTTCCTTTTTTGTGGCTGAATAGTATTCCACTGTGCATGTATACTGCATTTTCTTTATGCATCCATCTGCTGTTGGACACCGGGTTGATTCCGTATCTTGGCTCTCTTGACTAGCACTGCAATAAACATGGGGGTACAGAGCACACTTTTGCAGCTTGCTCTGAAAACACTTGATGCAAGCCAGCAGCCTGGGACTCACACTTGGTGTGGTCCCTTCCTCCAGAAGTTTGTCACTTTCCCAGCCACCTGGCTAGACAGAATTTAGTACTGACTTCTTTGTCTCTTGCTGCCTGTCTTAATCTTGTGATGCCAATTAACTTTAATGAAAGTTAGATGGGAAAATTGTGGGGTGTAGATATACAAATATGTCTTTAGCAGAGAAACAAGGTCAGCCTCAGAACAGTGGTGATTTCCAGGTGGAAAGAAATGTGGAGGCTTCTGTCTCCTCCGGGTAAAAGACGACTTGTGAAACTCAAAGAAAATAACTCTTGAAGCAGAGGTTTGAACTGTGCCAAGTTTATGACATGAACGAAGCGGCTTGCAGAAAGGAAGTTCTGATTAAGACTGACAGCTTCATTGCCACTCCCAGGGGAATGGGTAGGCATTTCTCTTGGACAGGTACGTGGGCTCCACCCACCCACCACATGAGCCCCAGCGGGGGCTGGGGGACACACCTGACTGCTGGTGATGGATTTCCCCTACTTTGGGTTAATTACCCTAATTCCTCACATCTGCAGAGCCCTTCAGAGCTTACAGCATACCCATTATCTTGCTTCATCTCATGACCACCCCGTAGGGTAAGCATGATTTGGGTCCCCACTTTGTTCATGGACAAAAACGAATCGCAGAAAGGTGAGGTGATTTGCCCAGGGCTAAGACTAGACACAGGTATCCCATGCGTACTGCATGTCCTGCTGCTTTTCTCCCAGTCCTGAAGACTTCCTCCTGAATGTGACGGGCAGAACCTGCCAGTGGCATGAGAACCAAGTCACAGGTTGCCACCAGCCATTGCAAAATCCTTATATCCTAGGCCTCATCTGAGGGACACCTCATCTGAGTCAATGCTTCATCCACAACTCCACCTTGGGAGGTACCTGGAGCAGGTGTCACATCCTATGAAAGGCTTTTGGCTTCTAGGTTATATACTTCCTGAGTCTTGTCCAAACATTTCATTTATAGCTGAGTTGTTTTATTTTTTCCATACCACCTTGCCCCACTAAAGTACCAAGAAAATGTGCACTCTGATTACATTATTATAACATTCACCCTAAAAGAATTCCTTTGAAATGATTAAATAATAGCTCCCATTTCTCAAATGCAGATGGAGTGGCAGGTCCTATGCTTTGCATGTTATACATATTACATGACTTAGTTCTCACTACAGCCATCTGATGTAGCTATTTTTGATGAGACAACTAGTTATCCACCAAAGAGCAATCTTCCCTTCTTTCATAGGAAGGGAGTTGTAGCTGCCCCACTAGACTGCATTTCTCAGGCTCCTTGAGTGACTACATTTAGGTCAATGGGATGTTATTGCAAGCCATGTGTGCAACTTTGGGGTCATTTTCAACTCCAAAGGCAAGCCCCTTGCTGCGATATCTCTATCTCTATCTCCATCTCCATCTCCATCTCCATCTCTATCTCTATCTCCATCTCTATCTCTATCTCCATCTCTATCTCTATCTCCATCTCCATCTCTATCTCTATCTCTATCTCTCTCTGTCTCTGTCTCTATCCATCTCTATCTCTGTCTCTATCTTTAGCTCTATCTCTATCGCTATCATCTCTATCTCTATCATCTCCCTCCCACTCCTGTGCAAACATGCTGATCACTTGATTTTGACCATGGACATGAAGACAATGTCCTAGGGGAAGTGGAGCAACAAGATGGAAAGAGCCCAGGTCCTGGCATAAGGCACGGACAGAACTTCTCCATTGACCTTGGCTGTTCTCCCAGGACGGATACATGAGAGGGAATTAGACATGTCCTTCTTGAGGCACTGTCTTTTGGTGTCTCTTTGTTTTGCTACTACAGTTTCCTCTTTATTCTAATGAATGCAGTATTATGATATCCATTTTGCAGGTGGGGGATTTAGGCTCCTAAAGATTAAGCGACTTGCCCAAGTTGACACAAATACAGAACAAGGACTGTAGCCCATGTCTGCTGGATTCCAAAACCCTCTGCAATATGATTCATTTACTCATTTATTCCTCTAAGCTTTAGTGACTATGTAATAGAAGCAGGAACCCCAAGGCTTTGCCCATACAGGGGGATCATAAATCCTCACCCTGCCTCCCTCCCTTCCACCCTCAAGAGAACGCCGTGCTCTGGAGGTGTGTCATCCTGAGAGGCGGATGAGAGTTAATATCAAAACTTCTACCTAGTTATTGTGAAGCCATAAATGGGTAAAAGGCTCTGAAATAGCCCCAGTTCCTTATGCAAATGGGTTCCAAAGAGTAACCTGGGGCTGGCCAAACAAGGGTTAAAAGTTAGACAAGATGGGTAAGTTCTAGTGATCTATTGCACAACCTAGTGACTATAGTTATTGATCATATATTGTGTATTTCATAGTTGCTAAAAGAGTAGATTTTAAATGTTCTCATCACAAAGAAATGATAAGTATGTGAGGTGACAGATATGTTAATTACCATGAATCAATCATTCCACAATGTGTGCATGCATCATAACATCACACTGTACCCCGTAAATATATACAATTATTATTTGTCAATTTAAAATAAAATAATTTTTAAACCCTTTTTTTAAAAAAAGTAAGAAAAAAGAGAGAGAGAAACTGACACCACATTCATTAATGCTGTAGAAGCTTTTCCCATGGAGGGCAGGAGTCTGTGAGGATGAAATTACATTTAGGAAAATGTCTTTATGCCTTAATATGTTTTAAGCTGTTTGATCTCTGAGAATTATTATTTGTCACTGAAAGAGGTTTGCATTTGAGCATGTGTGTGCTTTTACTTATGTTTCATAGATGTGTGTGCATGTGTGATTATATGTGTATGGGCACAGAATTTAGTATTGACTTCTTTGTCTCTTGCTGTGTGTATGGTATTATAAAAGTAAAGATATATATGTGATGTGTATGTCTACTGTACATTGGATGTAGCATCTGTGTATTTACATGTGTGTGTTCATTTGTACTTGTGTGTACATGCTGATCCATAGGCAGATCATCCCTTCACACCTTCCCTTGGTGGGAAATCTGGAAAAAGAACTGACATGGTATGGCTCTACCCCAAATTGTCCTGCTCAGACACCCTCTGGTCTCCCCCCAAACACACACACGTACACACATACACCTTTTGTCAGTCATCAACAAATTGATAGGCCTCTGGAAATGAGTTGCAAGGTTTACAGTTTGGCTGCTGAAAGGAAGTGGATTAATTCCAGGACAAGGCCAATCCCTTTGAGTAGATCATGGTGCTTCCCCAGTGGGGGCTAGAGATGAACTCTAAAAGGCTTAAAGGAGGAGGCAGCTCTCAGGGAAGGGAGGACCCAAGGACAGGGCACCACAGCCAGGAAGCCAGCTCCTCTTTGGGCTTTCTTTGGGAGTTTGTGGGTGCCTTGATCTGTTTTCTGTTGCTTATACCTGAATATCTGAAATTTTGTAATTCATAAAGAAAAGGAATTTATTTCTTACAGCTGTGAAGGCTGAGCCCAAAGCCAAAGGGCTGCATCTGGTGAGGACCTTCTTGCTGGGGGAACCCTCTGCAGAGTCCCAAGGTGGCACAGGGCATCACACGGGCAGGGGGGCTGAGCGTGCCCACTCCAGTCTCTCTTCCTCTTCTTATAAAGCCACGACTCCCATTCCTATGATAACGAATTCATCCATTCTGGAGGGGACAAATATTCAGACCACAGCTGTGGGATTCCCGTGAATGGGGCAGTTTTGCATCTTCCCCTCCCTGCATTGTAATTCCTATGAGTTACTCCAATCTTTCCAATAAAATCTGACCCGGCTGGGCAGCAACAAGTGACAAAGTGGTGGGGACGGGGAAACAGTGCCTCAAAAGCTTGTGTTGTTCTCACCTCACCCTCCTTCCCCACAGGTGCCCAGGGCCTGCCTGCCAAAGGTTCATGGCCCAGAAGTCTCAGTTGATGACCCAAAGTGCATGGAGGTTCCAAGGGATCAGCAAATGCTAGTGGGCACTGCTGGAGAGTCAGACACAAGACAGACCCTGGGTTCCCCAGTGTGTCCTGGATGGAGGAAACTCAGCATGGGGAAGGCTGAGGCTTGGGCTACGGCTACCGTGTGCATGGCCTAGGGCTTGGAGCTAGAGCCACAAACTCTAAGCAGATGGACACTCTCCCTTCAACGAGCCTCAGTCCAGGACACCAGTTAAACAGGAAAACAAATCATTGAAAGGCAAAGAAATGTCCCCATTGAGCTGTAAATAAAACTACTGCTAACACGCCATGAGAGCTCACCAGCAGCTGGTCTCGGCACCCTCATGTATTAACTCATTTGATCCTTCCATCAGTCCAACCAGTGGGTGTTGCTATCCCTATTTCACAAACAGGGGAAACTGAGAAATAGAGAGCACATGTGACTTGCCCCAGGTCATATGTCTAGTAAGAAGCAGGCTGGGATTGGAACCCAGGCCGTCTGGCCCCACCACCGATGTCTCACTGTCGTGTTGCATGTGAGGCAGCGACACAAAGAAGCAGGAACTGGCCTCTGCTTGCAGGAGGCAGGGCAGACTTCAGAGGGGTGGGGTGCTCAGTCCAGGATACCTGAGGGTCAGGACTAACTTGGCAGATGAAGCAGGGGCAGAGGACAAAGTGGGTGGTGTTCTGGGCACTGTTGATGGTGCAGGGTTGACAGAGCAGCAGTTTTCTAAACTTTTTACTGTGACCCACAGTAAGAAATGCATTTCACACTCTGAACTTGTACACATATATGTATGTATAACTGAAACCTTAGTTTCCCGACTCAATTATTATGTAAGATGAACTTCCATTCTATTTCATGTTTTATAAGTGTTGTGTAAAATACCAAGCAAATTGGTATTAGAAGCCCCTGAAGTTTCATAATGAGTAGTAATGCAGGACTCAGAATGGGGTGAGGCCCAGGGCAGAGAATCAGCAACAGCATCAAAACCCAGCAGGGTTGGGAGTAGATGAAGGGATGAAGGTGCCTAAAGCTGAAATTTAAGGAGGCAGTGGTTCACAGGGTCTTGCAAATGCAGGCTTGGCATCAGACAGGGAGCGCCTCCTTAAATTTTGTACCTTAGGCACCTCACTTGTCACGCCCTAGTCTCAGCCCCATGACTGAGCACCTATTCTATGCCAGGCACCATGCCCAGGGCTTGCATGCACCATTTCATTCACTCATCCCAACAGCCCCTCTTTCCAGTTGAGAAAACTGAGGCCTAGAAAGATGTCCAGAAAGTGTCAGCTATGACCATTAGCCGCCCCCAGAAATCTTAGGTGATTGACGGCAGCAGGACAACAAACAGGAAGAGCTGGGATGAGGATGGGGGACCCTCAAGAAGCAGGGCTGCCATCCATGCCCAGGTGCACACTGCTTGACTGCTTGTTGATCTGAAGCACAGACATCCACATGGATTTCCCATAAGCCAACTTTTCAAGAACATTATTTGCAAGTTGCAGAGAGCTCAGCCTGGGAAATCCTCAACATTTGTGTACTTCTGTGCTTAAATAGGGGTGATGTGTGGGGTGTACAAAATGCCCAGACACCAGCTGACTGGTGAGTACTGCAATAAGCTCCCCTCGATATCACAGAGTCCTATCCACTCAGAGAAAGATAAGTTGTGCTTCACCAGAATAAATATAGCCATAAAAATTGTGTCTGAAATCACAAGGGAATATCACTACATACCTACCAAAATGGCCAAAGTTACAAAGATTGACAACACAGAGTATTGGTGAAGGGCAGGAGTAACTGGAATTGTCCCACATTGCTGATGGGAATGTCAATGACATTAGTAAACATTTGGTCAAGTATCTTCTGAAAATAGGCACATCCTTCGACCCTGAAATTTCATTCCCAGATCTATACTCAATAATGACCCAGGAACACATAAGAGATTGTCACAGTAGCAGTATTCATAATAACCCTGAATTGGAACAACCCAAAGGTCTATAAAAGAAGAATAAATAAATAAATAAATGGTAGAATAGTCATATAATAAAATAATATACATACATGAAAATAAACTACTGCTACACCTGACAACCTGGATGAATCTCACACACACATTGTTGGATGAAAGAAACCAGGCATAGCTGAATTGCACTGCATGATTGCAGTTACAGAAAGTTCAAAAGACAGGCAAAATGAAACTGTGCTGCTTGGGTACACTCACTTAAGTGATAAAACAATAAAGAAAAGCAAGGAAGCGATTTCTGTAAGAGTCAGAGTAGGCTGTGGTGGTCATTGGAAGGGACACGAGGGGGTGTCTCAGGTGCTGGCCATGCTCTGTTTCCTGACCTAAATGGAAGTTGAAAGGTGTATTCTTTACAATAATTTATGTATTTGTGAATTTATTTTATGTATTTTTGTATATAAGTTATGTTTTGCAATTTAAACACGTATGTATGTTTGTGTGTGTGTATAAATGTGGACCCCTCATCTGTGAGCCGTTCATGTTCCTGGGACCCTGGAAAGCTGACAGCTCGAGGCCCCTAACATGTTGACCTCAGAGTCAGGGAGTCATGAGTTCAAATCCTGACTCCACCCATGGCAAGCTGTGTATTTAGGCAAGTTACAGAGCTTTTCTGAGACTCAATTTCCTTTTTTTGAAAAAATGGGGATAAAAATACCCGTATGAGAAGTAAAAAGCCACATGTATAAAGAGCACATATATTCCTAGCACACTGGTAGGAGCCCAAGAGAGGGTAGCTGAATCAGGAGTGGTAGCAAAGGCAGAAGTAATGGGTCATTCTTCCTGCTGCTGACAAGAAAATCTTTGCCAGGAAGAGTGCCCACTCGAATTTATATACTAGAGTTTTCTCTGTTGACATCCTTCATGTTAGGGTGCTAACATCTTAGGGTGCTGCTGCCCCAGACCACAGCTAGCCCTTATGTCACCTTTGGGCAAATTAGAAAACACTCGTTGCTTGGGGCAAACACAGTGCACCACCATTCCCAGTCACTGACACAGATGCCTCCTTGGTGAACATTGAGGCATCTTTAAATTCCTCATTTTTGAACCAAATGCTATGTAAAGAGGAGAAGGCAGGTCAGACCCCACCCCAGAGAAGCACACAGTCAAATCCCATCAATGCGCACAGCCATTCACACATCACCTGGTCAGATTCAGTATTGATGTTGATAAGGTTAGTGGAGTCCTAATGGAAACAGTGACCAGTGGCTGTTGTATTTCAATGCAATGCAAGGGGAGTGGGAGGGACCAGGACTTGTAGATTCCACATGGAGAAGCCAGCCATAAATACAGCCTGAAACCCATTCTCGTCTCCACATCCACCTACAGAGGCCCAGGAGCAGGAGGACTGAAGGGGTTGGCCCCACTCTATAGCAGGGAGAACACCCTCCATGTATCCCAGTTTGGAGAGATTTTTGCACACTTGAATTATGACTTAGCATCAGGCAGACTCTGTCATTAGATGCCGCCGTACCCAGTAGCCCCAGAAAAGAGACTGGCTTCCAGGTCCCACTTAGAGAGGGAACTGTTACTGTATCCTAGAGAAGCATCAGGGCCCAGGGCCCAGGAACTATAATCATCACGAAGTTACTACAGATATCAGGTAAAGGAAGTTCCGCCCCTCAAATGGGATTTGACAGGCCCATAAAGGCTGCTTAATACCTCTGAGCCCCATGTGCTTTTGATATCATGTCTCATTTTCTGCATGAATGAGAGACTCAGCCAATCTGAAGAAATCTCAAGTTTTCCTTTCCAGTAGGGGAAGCTCACCTGCTGTCGGCAGCCTTGAGGCCACGTGGCTGGTGGCAGCCTCGCCTGGTAAACACGAGAAGAGCCTAACCCATCAACTTAATGCAGAACGTGCAACTCCCTTTCCCTCCCGAGGATGAGTCTTGACAAACAGGGTTTCAGAGACAAGTCAGAGCGAGTGGAAAGCCCTAATCTCATGATGCTTTGGGGAAGAAAAGAAATTCAGGGCTCATAGGTGAGGTCAAATTTTGGGAATCCTGTCGAGTTTGTGATTGATGACTCCCGTATTAACATTCAGGCCCTCTACTCTTGCTCCCTCCAGAGAAGGGAAGTGGAAGTGAATGGATGCTTATTTAGCACCTACAGTTTCAGGCTATCTGCCAGAGTCTCCACCTCTGGTCTTTCTCTAACCCTTATTCCCATTTGACAGAAGGGAACACCAAGTCATGCAGCTGGTAAGTATCAGAGCCAGGCTTCTCATGCCCTCTGAAAGCCACAGCAACTGCTGGGCTCTCCCTTCCTTCCCCTACTCTCCACCACATCCTCAACTACTCTTGCTCCCTCAAAATCTGCTCCCAAGAAAGGGTCTAACAGCAGCCATGTACAACTCCGAGCAGAAGGGTTTGCAGGACAAGGTGGCTGCTGTCTGTTGGAAGGGCCTGGCACGCTGCCTTAAAGGTGCACATGCAAAACAAATGGGTTGAGTTCACTGGAATCCAGAAGCTTCTCCTAGAGACCCGTCACTGAAATCCATTTCAAGGCCCTGCATGCAGGGTGTATTTTATTTTATTTTTTATTTTTTGAGACAGGGTACTCATCCAGGCTGGAGTACAGTGGCATGATCTCAGCTCACTGCAACCTCTGCCTCTGGATTCAAGCAATTCTCCTGCCTCAGCCTTCTGAGTAGCTGGGATTAAAGGCACATGCCACCATGCGCAGCTAATTTTTGTATTTTTAGTAGAGATGGGTTTCACCAAGTTGGCCAGACTGACCTCTAGTGATCTGCCTGCTTCGGCCTCCCAAAGTGCTGGGATTACAGGCGTGAGTCACCGCACCCAACCTGCTTGTGGTTTTGTATTTGTAATTTTATATTCTTCCCCAAAATTGTATCCGCTTTTAGCTTGAAACCTCCCCTGCTGCATGGATGCAGACAGTGTTCTATTTGGGAGGGGTCTTTGGAGGTGGTGCTGATGGAGATGCAGATGCTGGGGTTGCTGGAGAGAACTTAAAGGAAAAGGTGCCCTAACCCTGAGTGAAGAACTGTGCGTGCCTCGAGCCTGGGCACTGGCCTTGGTGGAGGCTGAAAGGCCACCTCTGTGCCTTTTGCAAAGAAGGGCATGCCCCCTGCGGTAGAGCACAACAAGTGGCAGGTAACGCCTGTGTGCAGGACACACAAGATGACCAGACCTTGCCAGTCCTCCCTGGAAGGAGCAGTACTTATTTTCCAGGGTTGCCATAACAGATTGCCACACACTGAGTGGCTTAAAACAATAGGACTTTATTCTTTCATGGTTCTGGAGGCCAGAAATTCAAAATCAGGGTGTCAACAGGGCTGGTTCCTTCCGGAGGCTCTAAGGAGGAATGTGTTCCATGCCTCTCTCCTTGTTTCCAGTGGTTGCCGGCAATCCTTGGCGTCCCTTGGCTTGTAGCTGATTCATGGCAATCTATGCCTCTGTCTTCATACAGTCTTCTTTCCTGAGCCTTCTATATCTATGTCCAAATTTCTCTTTCCTTATAAGGACACCGGTCCTTATAAGGACTTGGATTAGGGTCACACTAATCTAGTATGACCGCATCTTAACTTGATTACATCAGCAAAGACCCTATTTTCAAATAAGATAACCGGTATAGGGGTATTAGGACTTGAATATATCTTTTGGGAGGACACAATCCTACCCACTCTAGGAGACAATGAAAACTTAGTCAGAGTGGCCTCCTGGCCTCTTGGCCCCATCAGTGGGGCCCCAATGGCTTCTGAGTCCATGTGCTGCAGCCTCACCATGGGCTGGTTGATCCCAGCAGTTCCTGTTCCTGTGCAGGATGGGAGAAGCCAATCTGGCAGACTGTCCTGGGCTTCTCTTACATGCCCTCAGGAGGCTTGTAATAAAAGAAAGTGCGGGCATGTCTCTTCACCAGTCACCCTGAAAATTAAAGTGTATCTGCTCTGGGGATACCTCCCCAATTCACCCACTCCTCTCCATCACTCCCTCTCCCCACCTTTCCTCCATCCTGATGCCTTCAGATTCTGCAAGCCTTTGTTTAATTTTGGAAAATTCAGGAAGTAATAAAGGATAAGTTAGTAACCATCCATGCTGCAAACATGGCAAGTTGCCTCTCTTCCTTACTAACAAAATCCTGATTTTGTTCAGGGTTGTAAAGCTCTTAGCTAAAAGACTTTGCATCCCAGCCAGCCTTGCAACTGTGGGTGATCATGTGACCCCATTCTGGCCAATGAGACATATGTGAAACTAGTTGCTAGTTGGAACTTACAGGAAGGTTATTTGATAAAGGGGCCATTCCGCCAATTTCCACCTCTAGCCCTTCGCCTTTCCCCCTCTTCCTGCTCTGAATGCAAGAAATGACCCAAGAGGTGGGCAGTCACCTTGAGACACAAGTGACAAACCTGAGAACAAAACTCACATGCTCAGAGGGCTGAGGCCAGGTTCTGCTGGTGGCAGAGAGCCTCCAATCCAACTGCGGCTGTGTCCCCCAGACTTCTTGGAATGGGAGAAAATAAGGCCCTCACTTGCTCAAGCTGTTGTTTTCTAGGTTCTCAGTTACTCAGAGCCAAAGACAATGCCAAGGACGGAGCTGTCCTCGCACCAGCACCCACATACAACCACTGCTAATATTTTGCCCTGTTTCCTTCTGGTCCTTTCCCTGTGTAGAAGCAGACTCCCTTTCTTTGAATGCTGGCTCGTTCACTCACCAGGTAGGTCCCTAAAGCAAATGACTTAACCTCTTTCTCTGTCTTCATTCTTGATCTGTAAATGTACAATAATAGTAGCCTCCACATATAATTTTTTGAAGGCTTAGTGAAATGATACACAAAGTGATGAGCTTCATGTGTGCTTGATACATATTAATTCTTACTAAACATCAGCATTTTATATCCTGCTTTCTTGCATGCTGTTATACCACAGGCATTTTCCCTTGCTTTTAAGACACCTTGTAATCATCATCTAAACAGTGCCTAAAACTTCATATGCACTTAACAAATGTTATTATTATTAATACGAAAATGTCATATCCTACTTTTTAACTTACCATTATGCCATATGCATTCTTCCGTGACAATAAAAAATCCTAGGCTGGGTGTGGCGGCTCACACTTGTAATCCCAGCACTTTGGGAGGCCAAGGCGGGCAGATCACTTGAGGTCAAGACTTTGAGACCAGCCTGGGCAAACATGGTGAAACCCCATCTCTATTAAAAATACAAAATAATTAGCTGGGCATGGTGGCATGCACCTGTAATCCCAGCTACTGGGGAGAATGAGGCAGAATGAGGCAGAAGAACTGCTTGAACCCGGGAGGTGGAGGTTGCAGTAAGCTGAGATCATGCCACTGCACTTCAGCCTGGGCAATAGAGTGAAACTCTTTCTCAAAAAAAAAAAAAAAAACTTAACATAATTTTGAATGCTTACCTGGCATTTCTTCATGTGGTTCAACCAGAGGTCAGAAATTGTTTTCTTAAAGCACTAGATAGTAAATATTTTTAGGCTTTGCGGGATATATGGTCCCTATGGCAACTACTTAGCTCTGCCATCGTAGCATCAAAGCAGCCACAGACAATACACACAAGAATGGGCATGGCTGTGTTCCAATAAAACTTTATTTACAAAAACAGATGGAGAGCTGGGTTTGATCCAAGGGCCACAGTTTGCTGATCTCTGGGCTAGACCACCATTTATTGAACTAATCCTTCTTATTGTTAGAGCTTAGGCTGGTTCTCAATGTGGGGCTATTATAAATACATCAGCAGGGAAGACCTTGGTGCAAATTATTGACTGCATTTCTGATTTTTCCTTCAGATAGTTTCTCAGGAGAAGAATTACATTTTTAAGACTCTCGAGTTCTATGTAAAAATTCAGTAGGCATTAATTTTATTTTATTATTTTATTTTTGAGCCAGGACTTGCCCTTGGATCTGTACCTCTGCTTGCTAAGCCACTGTTTTCCAGATATTTCCTGAGCAGGAATTCTGTCCTGGTCTTCTACCAGCCTGCCAATTCCTAGAGTGTAAAGATGTGACCTCCTCTTATTCTGCTGTTGTATGTCTGGCCCCTCAGCTTTGCCATCTCTCTTTCTCTCCCACACATGTGCACACCTGTACAGTATCTATCATGACTACACTAAAGATAGAAAAGAGAAACTTGGCAAGTGGCTGAACAAATGAACACTGCATTTTTAAAACTCCAAGGAGGCGTGACCCAGATGCCTATGGCCAATTGCTGAGACTTGAGTGCAGAGACCTTCATAAACGAGGGGATAAACACTTCACTCTTTCCCAGACACCCCAGGTCAAGGCATCAAAGGAGACAGACATTTGTCCTAGGGTCCTGTGCCCCACTTTGCTTGCCTAGAGCTTGGTGCTACCCCTGTCCCACCCAATCCCCAGAGACTCCCTTGGAGGACACTGATGGGCACCTCTTAGACTCCACACACCCCCTTTCATCGTCTTCCAGCACCCCAACTTCTTCCCTGGTCCAGCCCCATGGTGGCTTCTTTTACCATGAAACAAGATTGGAGAGAGCTGCCACCTCTGCCAAAATCCAGCTCATGAAAAATTGAAAATGTTCACCTACATTTCTTTTCACCTTGAGTTTTTTGTGAAACAAAATGGCAGGTTCTAAAGGTGAAAAACTGTGATTTTCCCAGACAAATGCCTGTGAAGTGAAAATTGCTAGTTTCGCACAGCTCTATCTGGATAACTATTATTAGTTTGGGCACAATCTGATTAGGAAAAAATGAAACCTGGGTTCTGGTCCCAGCAGGTGTTAAATATTCCTACAGCCAGACTTTCAGAGACCAGGAGCCAGTGGGAGGCCTTCCCAGGGCTCTTTCCACCATCACCATCCCTGGGGATGCCCTCTAAACCCAGACCCCCTACCAGACATAGCCAAGCTCAAGAACATTTTTATCATCCTCCCGAGGGCAGGGACATATTTCTTGGGAGACCAGGGGCATCTCCATGGTAAAGAGCATGGGTTTAGTTCCTCAGAGAGGAGACATACAAGGTTGCCTAGTGGTTTTATATTGGGATAAATAGAATTCCTTAAAATGGTGACCTGAATGGGAACCTGTCCCTCCATGTATTCATTTGCTAGGGCTGTGTATTAGTTCATTTTCACCCTGCTATAAAGATACTACCTGAGACTGGGTAATTTATAAGCAAAAGAGGTTTAATTGACTCACAGTTCTGCATGGCTGGGGAGGCCTCAGGAAAATGACAGTCATGGCAGAAGGTGAAGAAGAAGCAAGGCACGTCTTACATAGCAGCAGGAGAGAGAGAGAAAAAAAAGCATAGGGGAAACTGGCACTTTTAAGCCATCAAGATCTCTTGAAAACTCCCTCACTATCTTGAGTTGGCATGGGAGAACCACCCCCATGGTCCAATGACCTCCCATCAGGCCCCTCCCTTGACATGTGGGGATTACAATTTGAGATGAGATTTGGCTGGGGACACAGAGCCAAACCATTTCAGGCTGCTGTAACAAAGTACCACCGACTGAGGGGCTTAAGAAACAGAAATTTATTTTCTCATAATCCAGGAGCCTAGAAGTCCAAGACCAGGGTGTCAGAGGATTGATTTACTCAGAGACCTCTCTGCTTGGCTTACCAGTAGCTGTCTTCTCCCGTGTCTTCACATGATTCTCCCTTTGTGAGTGTCTATGTCTTAATCTCACCTTCCTATAAGGGCACCGGTGATACTGGATTAGGGCCCACTCAATTATTTCATTTTAATATGGTTACCTCTTTAAGACCCTATCTCCAAATTCAGTCACATTCTGAAGTACTGGGGGTAAGGACTTCAATGTATTGATTTTAGGGAGACATATTTCAGCCCATAACACCTCATATCCCCAAGCCAGCCATCTTGCCATAGCTTCTTAGACAATCACAAATAAAAGGCAGCCAGGCACAGTGACTCACACCTATAATCCCAGCACTTTGGAAGTTTGAGGCAGAAGGATTGCTTGAAGCCAGGAGTTCAAGACAAGCCTGGGCAACGCAGCAAGACCCCCCCCCCCAATCTCTACAAATTTTTTTTTAAATTAGCCAGGTATGGTGGTGTGCACCTGTAGTCCCAGCTACTTAGGAGGCTGAAGTGGGAGGATTGCTTGAGATTAGGAATTAGAGGCTGCAGTGAGCTGATTGCACCAGTGCACTCTGGCTCACACACAAGAGTAAGACCCTGTCTCACATCAATAAAATACAATTGATAAAACTAAAAGGCCTTCTGGAGCTTTTGTAGTTCAGTGGTTTTCAAATTGTGTTCTGTCAAGCACTTAGGGTTCCTAAAGTGACCGTAGGGGCTTCCATGGTTGGGAGAAGGAAACCAGGGACTCCAACTCTGCCTCCACCAAATCAGCCTGGCTTCCAACTGTCCTACACTGAAGCTTCATGGAAGACTTTGTTTAATCAAAGATTCTTTGTTTTACAAAACACTTGAAAATTGCTGACTTTTTTTAAAATAAGAAGGCAGCAATGCACCCAGGTGAGGAGATCTGCCCAGGATCCTGCAGCTACTTGTTAGCAGAAAGGGCCAAGCTTACCCTCGCATTCCGGCTTAGAGTTCCTATGGCTGCTCCTTACCAAGGTGGCCCTTAAGGGAAACATTAGGAACCACCCACCACAGAAGGATTTGGGAGGCACTAAAAGGTGAGCATTTGTACTCAAATCCAGAATTGAACTCACAGATCACATAGCATGGCCTCAGAGGTTTAGACACCAGTGTCTGCGCTTAAATGTTGGAAAATCTGAGTCACCACTCTCCTGACGTCAGATATTACTGGGGAATTTTCACTTTGAAACAAGGAGGAAAAAGCATCCCATTTAGGTGCATTGGGGTGTCTTGTCTAGGAGCTGTGCACAGCGCTAAGAAGTGATAAATATCTTTGGCGACAAGCTGTGGATAACTGTGTTTGCATGTTTTCCTGGGTGTCTGGCTGTCAACAGCAAAGACAGAGATGAGAGAGAAGCATCAGCCTCCACTTTAAAAAAATAATAATTTAATCTCCTAAAGCCCAACACGCTGAGCTCACAGTGGAGCAAGAGTTTTGTACATGAGTTTTGTACGAGAGTCTCACGTACAGTTCTGAAGAAATGCCCTGTGTTTGGAATATCCCAAGTAGCTCTCAGCTTTGAAAAGCCAAGCAATTACTTTACCTAGAAATAGTTAGAGGAGGGGGCAGCTTTTTGAGAGAGAAAGCACATTCCCCCACCATCCACTGGAACATTCCCTGAACCATCTCCCTATGGGTCAGCTCCAGAATTCCCAGGATGAGGTGGGAAGGGGAGCACGGGAGGCAGGGCTGAATCCAAACAGTGCTCTCCAGGCTCCGGGGTGGAGCTCTTGCCTCTGAATGTCCTGATAAAGACTGCACAAGGCAGGTGGAGCCACTCAATTTCAATCTTTCTCCTAATAACACCCAGAGCTATTTTGTATACTTATTGAAAAAAATTCATGGAGCAAACACTGGCCCTACACTATGGAAAGGACATTACCAACTCACAGGTCTCTTCTATACAAAGCATCATTCCTTGGTCTGAGGACTTGCCTCCTGGCCATAGCCTGGGTAACTCAGACCTTCCTCCAGGACGCAATGTTGATAGCACTCTTTCCAAAAGCATTTATCCCCGACCACGGCCAATGTGGGCTATTGGCACTTCCTCCACCTTCCCATCATCCTATCTCCTCCCCATCAAGGCACTTAATTAGACACACAAGGTCACACTTCTGTCTGTTGTCAGACAAGACAAACTGTCATGAAACTTGGAGAGTGCATTTGAGTTATTCTGACTTAGACGGCCTAGGTGGTCTACGCCCTTGCTTCACAACGGATGATCCACGGACCAGCAACATCAGTATCACCTGGGAGGTGATTAGAAATGTAGAATCCCCAATCTTTCCCAGACCTACTAAATCAAGATCTGCCATAGGAACAGGCAAAGATTTCATGACAAAGACACCAAAAACAATTGTGCAACAAAAGCAAAAATTGACAAATGGGATCTATTTAAACTTAAGAGCTTCTGCACAGTAAAAGAAACTATCAACAGAGTAAACAGACAACCTACATAATGGGAGAAAATATTTGCAAACCATGCATCTGAAAAAGATCTACCATCCATCCAGCATCTATAAGGAACTTAAACAAATTTACAAGAAAAAACAACCCCATTAAAAAGTGGGCAAAGGAAAGGAACAGACACTTTCAAAAGAAGACATACATACGGCCAAAAAGCATATAAAGAAAAGCTAAATATCACTGATTATTAGAGAAAAGCAAATCAAAACCACAATGAGATACCATCTCCCACCAGTCAGAACAGCTATTGTTAAAAAGTCAAAAAATAATATATGCTGATGAGGCTGTGGAGAAAAAGGAATTCTTATACACTGTTGGTGGGAGTGTAAATCAGTTCAACCATTGTGGAAAGCAGTGTGGTGATTCCTCAAAGAGCTAAAAACAGAACTACCAGTCAACCCAGCAATCCCACTACTGAGTATATACCCAAAGGAATATAAGTCATTCTACCATAAAGACAAATACATGTGAATGTTCATTGCAGCAGTATTCACAATAGCAAAGATGTGGAACCAATCTAAATGTCCATCAATGATCAGATGAAGAAAATGTGGTACATGTACACCGTGGAATACTACACAGCATAAAAAAGGACAAGATCATGTCCTCTGCAGGAACATGGATAGAGCTGGAGGCTATTATCCTTAACAAACTAACACAGGAACAGAAAACCAAATGCTGCATGTTCTCACTTATAAGTGGGAGCTAAATGATGAGAACTCATGGACACAAAGCGGGGAACACAGACACTGGGTCCTATTTGAGGGTGATGGATAGGAGGAGGGAAAGGATCAGAAAAAAATAACTGTTGGTTACCAGGCTTAGTAACTGGGTAACTAAATAATATGTACAACAAACCCCCACGACATGAGTTTACTTATATAACAAGCCTGCACATGCACCCCTGAACCTAAAATAAAAGTTAAGAAAAATCAAGATCTGCATTTTTGCCAGATCCTCATTAGAGTGTGAGCAGCACCGGTCTGTTTGAAGTTAACTTCAGGGCCTTGTTCTGACTGAGGCACAGTGAGAGAGGCACATGTGATGAACACGGAGGAGTAACCAGCCAACATCACTGAGAGACTGTGTACGAAAAAATCCATCCACATGGTGAATAGCCCTAAAGTCAAAGTCAAACTCACAAAGGGCTCCCGGATGAGTAGCAGCAAATGCTGTTGAAGATGGATAAGGACTCTCTCAATCCCAGGGGAGTGGAGGAAGGAGGAAGCAGGGAATCATAGATAATGTGCCCTGGACATCTACTAAGTGCAGACGCTGTGCTAAATGTTTCCCGGTGCTTTGCCTCATTCACTTCTAGCATCAGCCCTGTGAGGTTGGCACCCATGTTACAAATGAAAAAAATGGGAGCTTTGGGGACAAGACACTGGAAAATAATTTGATGCTAGCCCATAAAGTTGAATATTCCTATTCCCTATGATCTAGCCTTCTACTTGTATATGTGTATCTCATAGAAATCCACACGTGTGTGCACATATTGAAACATTCATAGAACCACTTTTTATAACTGCAAAAACACTGAATCCAACCCAAGTGCCCATCAAAAGGAGTATGGATAAGTAAATGGTGGTGTACTCTTACCATGCGATGTGCTCCAGCAGAGAAAAGCAGATGAAACACGGCCTCGAACCATAACAAGGATGAATCTTAGAAATATCATTTTAAATGGGGGAAAACAGCAAGTAACAGAAGACCTCACAGAATATGATACAGCTTTTATGAAGCTCAAAAAATAAGCAATATGTTATTTAGGGATACATATGTAAACAATCAAAATAAAGTTTTGTTTTGTTTTGTTTTGTTTTAAAAAAAAACAGGAAAGGATAGAGGTGTTTCAAGATCATGGTTACTTCTTGGGTAGAGCAGGGGACTGGAAGACAGAGGCCCATCCAAGGCCTAGTTCTTAGGTTGGAAGTAAGTTCACAGGGCTTCATCACTTACTTGCACGTTTCAGGTCTTGATACATGTGTTATAGTTCCTTAAAAAAATTTAAATGTTAAGGCCCAGCACGGTGGCTCATGCCTATAATCCCAGCACTTTGGGAGGCCAAGGTGAACAGATCACTTGAGGTTACGGATTCGAGACCAGCCTGGCCAACATGATGAAACCCCGTCTCTATTAAAAATACAAAAATTAGCCAGGTGTGGTGGCACATGCCTATAATCCCAGCTACTCAGGAGGCTGAGGTGGAAGAATCGCTTGAACCCAGGGAGCAGTGGTTGCAGTGAGCTGAGATTGTGCCAATGCACTCCAGCCTGGGCAACAGAGTGAGACTCCATCTCAAAAAAAAAAAAAAAAATTAAGATGTTAAAAGCCAAAGCTCAGAGGCTGAAGAGCTTGGCCAGGTGGACGCAGCTAGTGCTGGGGTTTGAATCCCAGCATCTGGCTGCAGAGCCCACATAAACCCCTTGGCTATGCTGCCTGTTGCTAGACTGGCCTCAAGAGAAACTACAAATATTATACACAGGTATGACAAAGCTGCATGTGTTGCCTGATATTAACCACCATCGCTTTCCAGGAGGGGCTGGGTGAGACACCCCATAATGGAAGGCGTCAGGCTGAAGTCATCACTGGCCTGCTCTCCCCAGGCCGGTTCCAGGGGACTGTGATCTGCCTCTGAATCTCCCGCCTGCCTCACTCCACTGGGCACACGGTGACCGCCTCAGAGTCCCAATTTGCAAAGGGCTCTCAGAAGTCTGTCTTTTCTCCGCTGTGATCAATTTGTGCATTGACCACAGATTTGTGAAACAGGGAAGAGAAGCAGAAAGCAGAAGAGAAAAGGACGTCAATCCAGTTACATTTCAGTCCTTCATCCCAGCCCCCAGCATTTCCAACAGGGAGTTTAAGAGGACCTTGCTTTCAGATAACACAATTGCTAAAAGGACCTCCTTTCTTGTGTCTTCCTAACACCCACTCAAAGGAGCTACCACAGGTCTCTACACTTTCTATTTCCAAATAAGGAAAGTGGTACCCAGAGAGGGTAAACAATTCACCCAAAGTCAAGGCTGTGTGGCCTTCGGGGGTCACATTTTCTCTCTGGGCTTGATTTTCCTCATCTGTAAAAGAGCTGCCCCTGGTAATTTGCAAGGAGTCTTCCAGCTCTGACAATCTGCAGTTCTAAGGAAGAAAAAAAAAAAAAGAGAAAATCTCTCATCTCCCAGTTTTACTGGTTGTTCTGACTATTAATTACATTTGCTCTGCACCAGAGGCCCAAACTAACCAAAAAAGTAGAAGAAAAAGACAAGAACGCATAAGAGGGAGAATAAAAACACAACCCCTGCTGCTATTGTTTGGGCCAAATACTGGAGAGCCTGAGAGAGTTCTTTGGATTTCTTTGTCATTTTGTGGCCGATGGCAAACTGCCTATCACCAAGAGAACCCAAAGGAAAGAAGAAATAGAATTGTGCCATCAGCTGCATGGCCAGCATCGTGCAAAGACAATGGGCACTGGTTTAATTTCCCCACCGCCCCTCAAACTGCACTTGAAGCAAAGTCAGATGTCTCCTTCCCAGAAAGTGGAAGAGGAAAATATCAATCTGTTTCGGGGAAAGTTACGAATTCCGTGTGCCTAGAATACTTGATATATGACTGTAGCCTGGTGCGCAACAAGTGATTCTTGCTGTTGCATTTGATCTCGGGATGGTAATGTGCTCTCCTGACATCATCCAAATGGGGAATGACTGAAGATGTTTTTTATAAGATGGTTGCGAACTTCAAAGGCCACTCTTAACCCCGTGCCACCCCCACCTCCCTCCCCTTCTTCCTCCTTACCCTCCAGGCCCTCCTCTCCCTTCACCCAGCAAATTGTTTCGGGGCCAAAAGTGATTGTAGGATGATCAGGAATCAAGGAACTTGTGGCAGGTGGTACCACCTGTGTCTGGGCAACAGCCACACACGGGCCGCATCTGCTCCCCAGTTGTGGAGGGAGGAAGGGGCCGCATCTGAGATGGATTCCCAGCCAGGCTGAGCTGCAGTCCAGGCAGCTACACTGGGGAGTTGTTACGGGGCTGGTACCCCATCGCCACCCTCCAACTCTGAGAGATGGAGGAGGGCTCCCTGGGGACTCAGCAGCTGCCTGAGGTCTGAGTGTACTCTGCAGCCCCTGGTCAGGCCCCTACATTTCACAGAGAAGGAAACCAAGGCCCTAAGTGATGAACCAGCTACCCAAAGTGCCCAACACTGAGGGGCAGGCACAGAAGCAGACCCCATGCCCCCCAACATCCAGCCTTGAATTCTTCCCCTGCACCAACCCCTAGACCCCTGCGTGGCTGGACAGAGAAAGACTCATCGCATTTCTCTTCTTCCACCCTTGAATTGATAGAAGGTAATATTTATCCAGGGCTTACTCTGTGCTAGGCACCACCCCAAGCACTTTATGTGAATTAACTCATTTTACACTTACATTAACCTAGTGGTTCTCAGCTGGGGTGATTTGCCCCCCAGAGGACGTTTTTATCACCATGATTGGGGTAAGGGATGCTGCTGACATCTACTGATCCCTGACAAAGCCAGGGATGCCGCCAAACATCCAGCAATAGATAGGACAGCCCCCCACAGCAGAGAATTAACTGGCATGAAATGTCAATAGCACCATGGTTGGGAAACCCTGAATTAGCCCTATGAGATGTGTATTATTATTGTTATGATTGCAGTGGTAGTTGTGGTGTTGGTGGTGGTTATTCTCATTTTACAGATGTGGAAACAAAGATGAAGTGCCTTTCCTGGGGTCATGCAGCTTGTCAGTGGCAGAGCTAGGATGTAAACCCAGGCAGTGTAACCCCCTGGGCTCCTGCTCTAATCACAGCACAAGTTTTTGCAGGGAATGCAAGAAGCTAAGTTCATCTAAAATGTCCTAGAAATACAGATCAAGCCAATAAAACCCTTTACCACCCACCAACCTCTCCCATTTCCTGAGTTAGCAGTGTTGTGCATATGATTTTAGGCTTCTTTCTCTGTGTATACATGAATGCATAGAGCTCTCTACTCCTGTTTTGTGGTTGGAGAGTAAATAAATGGAACTGTTCTAGTTTTATCTTTTGCAACTTGCTTTTTCTCACTTAGCCATTGTCTTAGATATCATTCCACATCAGAACACGCAGGCACACATCATTTTTAAGCAGCTGACTAATATTCCATGGTTTAGATATTCCATATCATCATTCCCCTATTGATGGACATAAGGATTGTTTCCATTTTTGGACTCAATGAAACATATGATGCAGTGGCTTTGGAATCACAAAGACCTGGATTAGAATTCTAGGCTAGCTGTGTGGCCTTGGAAGATTTTCTAAACCTCTCTGAGCCTTGGATTCTTTGTCTGTTAAATAGAACTAGTAGAAGTTCTCAATGACATTGTGTAAAAAAATGAATGCAGTGCATGGCACATAGGAAATGCTTTAAAGTGGCATAATTTGCTACTATTATCACCATGTATCATTATCGTATATTATTATTTGTATTATTGTTATTAATCCAATAGTCAGTAGTCTGCCTGAGCCAACTCACCCAGAAATGCCACCAAAATCCTTTGGAAAAAGTGGGTCAATTTATGGAATGTCTCATGTCCAAAGATGAAACACTTCTCCAGCATTAACTTACTCATCTGCAAGTCCCCCTGTCAGGATCTTGGAAGCCTGGAGGAGTGAGGGGTCTGGGTTGCTCATGTGAGTTTAACATGGACTACCTCCCATCCTAACCAACATGGAAATACCAGCATCCACATTCTCAGCCAACGAGTACACACAGAAATAAAAAATGGAAGACAAGGGAGTTCTGTGTCCAGCTGAATCCTGAACTGGACTGGATTAGGATGTGCTACTTGACAAGCCCAGCTCATATCATAGTGGGCCATAGTTGCCAGGGGTCCTGAGTGGGCAGAAACGCATATCCCCACATCTGCATTTCAAGGAGAGCGCCTTTAGGAAGGAGATGGCTCAGAGGCAGCCCTGGGGTGAAATCTTGTAAACAGGGCTCCATTTAACTCTCTCTTGCGTGTTCCCCAGGAACAGCCTCTCCGAGCCCCTTGGGATGGAAGGATGCTTTTTCTAAAGGCATGAAACAGGGACTCCAGAGCAGAAGCTATGGCAAGGAGCTTGCAAATTGAGATAGCTGTGCCAAGAAAGATTCTCAACTACTAACTGCTGTCATTACCCAGGTCCTGGTTGGGATGGCTGGGGAGGAAGCAGAGGCCGATTGTCAGACACCTGTGGGGTCCTGTCCCACTGTTCCTCCTTCAGTGATCTTGATGAGAAAGGATCCTGCCACTCTAGCCATGAGGGTGAGATCATACCCAGCGTCGACCAATCACAGTAGAGCACCTCCTACAAACAGGTTAGGTTCATCCTGGAAATGGCCCATGACTCAAGGTGAGATGGTCAGAGATCTTCATTTTTTCCAAGCCAGGAGGAGAGGGGTAATAGCTTTCCTTCCTTAGATAACAAATCCTGTGGATATGTCTCTAGAGCTGCTGGCAGCCACAAAGATGGATGACAGCATGAGGCAGCACAGACACGTCCATGGAGAGGTGGAGAGAGAATTGGCCACCGTCCCCAGCAGCAATCCTCCTCATCCTCCCAGTGACCTAAGCCAATTGACATATTGTTTGCTTAAACCTATGAGTTGGGTTTCTGTCATTTGCAAATAAAAGAGTTCTGAGTAATACAGCAACCCAAATCTAATAAGGCAATGCTGCAGCTGGGTGTGGCATCAGTGGGCACAGGACGCCCAAGGCTCATAGACCAATAGCTCTGGAAGAGTCCTTGGTCATCGTCTAAGCCAGTGTTCCCCAAGGACCATCACCATTTTCCAAAGATGGGAAGATGGTTTGACCCAAAGCAAGAACCAGACCCATCTGACCTTAGAGATCCATCACCCCTTGGAGACCCATCTCTCCTTGGAGACCCATCTGCCTTACCAGCCTGCTGGACAGAACCTTTGTGCCAGCCAATCCTTGGGTTCCTAAGGGAGAACATTAAAGAGAAGAAAACATCAAGCTCGGAGCTGGGCTGAGGAAGGCTATAAAAGCCCATAGAGTAAGTGAATCCGGGGAAGGCAAGGTGACTCTGTCCAGAAAGAGACAAGAGAAACAAGCTCCGGAAGGAACAACATGGAAATAGAGGGGGAAAGGAGTGTCAGGGATCTGGGAAGACATGCCAATAAGGGGAAGATAGAAGTCAAGGGCAATGTGGAGGAAGATTGACTTGGGAACCGGAGCCGTAGAGGTCAGACTTTCAGGGCCCTGCCCTACATGCCTGGGCTGTCTGCAGGACAGCAGCTCTATCTGGTCACCTGCCAGCCTCTGTCCCCCAACCAGCTGTATATCTGGAAGAAAGGTGCATGTATGCACACGTGTGTACACATTCATGTGCACTTGTGAGTACATCCATGCCCAGGAACTGAGGGGTAACTGAGATGGGGTCCCTGGATGACCTGCTATTCCACAGGTGTGCACGTGTGTGGCATGTGTGGTATGGAGCAGGATTTTTGTGAATGAGTGTGTGTTGACAGGGCATGGGTGTCTGTGGACAGAGTAGAGTGGGGCACACCAGTGAGAAGTATTTGAAGAGTCTGAGAAAGTGGGGTAAAAGTGGTGAGAGTCTGTGGGAACACTGGTGTGTGTGTGTGTGTGTGTGTGTGTGTGTATGCGTGCACATCCTTAGACATGACAGGTCGGGGGACTGCAACCCACCAGGTGCAGGAGCAGATCTGCCTGGTGTGCCTGGGCTGGGGAATGTGAGTGAGGGGTCTGTAGGGCATACAGCTCCCCGGAGAGTCATCTCCTTGGGGCTGTCCCTGAAAGTCCCCCCAGGTGAGGCAGCAAGGAGCCCCACACGTCACTCCCCACATAAAACCTGAGCCCAGAGGTCACCAGGAAAGGCCGTGGCAGGCGGGCACACTCAAGCCCCTCCCCAGCCTGGCAGGCAAGAGTGAGGAGTCCTGCCAAGAGAAGCAAGACCGGTTTCCTCACCCCGGTGTGTGTGCCAGCGCCCCCGTGTCTGGCCTGGGGGCTGGGGAATGAAGTTGTTGGGAGAGACTCTCTAATTTGCTCTTCCAGTCCTCGGGCACCTTTGGGACACACAGGAGAGGCTCGGGGGGAGCAAACCCCGTGGGGTGGTGCTGCCTGCTGGGGGCTCTCTCCCGGGACTGCTGAGCTGCCCGGTGGACCCTCAAGGGGGCAGCCAAACCATCCGCAGTGCCTAAGAACCAAGGGCTGTGGGCTCGTGGAAATGACTGCCCCAAGGATGGGCCACACCCATGACCCTGGCAGGTTGCCAGCCCTGCAAGGAGAGTGTGGGAATTGCTGGAGTCTGCCGAGCCCGTTTCAGGAAGGCCAGAATCAGCCGGAAATCGGGGCTATTCGTGTTTAGGCTGAGGGGCTGGGTACCCAGGCATCTTGTGGGTGTGGACTTAGAACAGGCCTGGCCTGAGCCACATCTTGACTTCTAAATCTGCTTTGTGCTCAACACCCGCACGCCAAGCTGCCTGGAATATCTGGTCCTTTCTGGCTGTCCATTTCCTTTCCCCACCCCAGACTCCCCTACCGTGGACCTTTCCCACCCAAACGGAAGGACACACATCATCCTGCAGTGGGTATTTCTTATCCCCCGCCCCGGAATTCACAGGGTCGGCAGCCGCCGGGAGGGGCTGCGCCACTTTCACAGGAAGGCGGCTGGGGGAGATCCCCTCATCTCCCCAGCTCCGTGCGTGACCCACGCCCGGGTTCCTTCCTCGCTCACGGATGGTGAAATCACAGTCTCGATCTGGACCTGCTCATGCCATAAGATAAATTGTCAAAATGTTTTGATCTAATTGGGTCTTTTTCAAGTCAGCTGAAAACCATCAAGCGGGGAGCCAGATGGAGCCGGTGATTAATGAGGGACATTTGGTTGCTTCTCCACATCCATCATGGAGCCCAGTCTGGGCAAGGGTGTTCTAATCCTCTGCCAGGAATGGGTATGCAGGCGGATCACTGAGGCCGGCACTCCAGCGCAGGAGACCCCTCCTTGCTTCCAAGGGCTGCAAAATGAGGCCTTTTCCCCATGAGGCTCCAGAATCTCTGGTCCGGGGGAGGCTGCCCCTGAACAGGCCCCAGGCTGGGAGGAGACCACCTTCTCCCCACCAAGGAGTCCCAGCCCTGTTGGGGGCCAGGCATGATGTTGCCATGTTCCAGCAAGAGTGAGTGTATTGCGCCGAACCCCTATTAACCTCAGTAGGGAAGGCATCAGGTTCAAGAGACCCAAGAAGAGATCCAGAACCAACAAATAAGACAAGAGGTTTCATTAGGGGGTGACAGGGGCGAGAGCCCAGTGGCGGTGGGTTGGACGAGATATCTACTTTTCTATATCCCAGTGGCAGTGGGCTGGGTGGGAAAACCACTCCCAAACAGCATGCAGTTTCTATAGCATTTTCTCTTAACACCTTCCCCTTGACAACCTCCACCTGGCAATCTTCATCCAACCCAAAACTCAGGGCCTCGATCCCCTATACGGCCCATGTTCTATAGAACAGGCCAGGGGCTCAGATGCTCCTCATAGATAAGGAATGAACCACCAGGCTGGCCACTCGCAGATTCCCTAGCTTGGAACACACATTCAGGTGTGTCTGCCATAGAGGGTCATTTGAAGGGTATGCTTAAGTTATTGCTGTCAGGTGCTTTTACCCTGGGGTACGGGGTGACAAGAGGATGGGTTTCTGTGAGCCCAGGGGGAGCACTGGCTGCCCCTCGTCCTGGCCCACTCACTGCACACAGCCCCTCCATCAGACTGGGTTCAGGGGCTCTGAGGCTCAGCCTGAGAAGCAGCCCCCTTCTCTCTGTCTGAAAGGCATCCTGCTCTGGGGTGGAGGAGTTGAGGGGATTCAGGAGAAGGTTGCCCCTACACAGGGGAATGGCCTCCTGGGCATTCTTATAGAGCTTGGCTGCTAGTCCAGGCCGGGCCTCCTACTTGCTGTGTGACCTTCAGTGAGCTCTGCCTCTCTCTGGGCTCCCGGTATTTCATGGGTAGAATGCAGGTGGGGTTCCACCCTCTGGTTCTCTGACCGTGGCTAGATATGTATTCTCCACTCTAGCTGCAAGTTGAAATTGGCTGGAGAGCATTTTAACAACACCGAGGCCAGGGTCCACCCCCAGCAGCTGAAAGAATCTCTGGGGGTGGGCCCCAGGCAGGGGTAGTTCTCAAAAGTCCTCTGATGATTCTAATGTACAGCCCAAATATAGAGTCCATGAACTAGGGGGACGTCATATCTGCAGCAGCCCAGATGAGCATCTTCAATGATGTGCTGAGCGTGGAGTCAGCCCTGATTTTCTCATCTGAAGATCAGGGTTGTTCAAATCAGCCCTGCAGAATGTTTAGGGGATCTAAAGGCAAGAGGAATCTGATAATGCACTGAATGGTTCCTTGAAAGAGAGGGGAGGATGCACCGTTCAAGGCTTTCTCACTGTGGTTGCTACAGTAGTGGCTGTGTATTATTTGTTCATCTGACAAACATCTACTGAATACCTACTATATGCCAGGCAGCCCAGGGGATGCAAAACAGAAATATGGTCCCTGCTCTTGAGAACTTCATAAATTAATGGGAGAGAGAGATATTAGTCAGTAATCACACAAGTATGTAATTACGTGCCGTGAGGCCAGGCAGAGGGCCTGGGCTAGAGCCAGGTGACTTGGAAAGCTTCCCTGAAGAGATAACTTCTGAGCTGAACTACAGAACAGGTAACTAGGCCATGTGGTGGGTGGAGTGATTCAGGATCAGAGACCAGCATTTACCCATTACCTGCCCAGACTTCTTTTTTTTTTTGAAATGGAGTTTGGTCTTGTCACCCAGGCTGGAGTGCAGTGGCACGATCTCGGCTCACTGCAACCTCCACCTCCCAGATTCAAGCAATTCTCCTGCCTCAGCCTCCCAAGTAGCTGGGATTACAGGTGCCTGCCACCACACCCAGCTAATTTTTGCATTTTTAGTAGAGACCGGGTTTCACCATGTTGGCCAGGCTGGTCTCGAACTCCTGACCTCGGGTGATTCACCCACCTCGGCCTCCTGAAGTGCTGGGATTACAGGTGTGAACCACTGCGCCCGGCCCCAGTGTCCTTCTAATGCTTTAATTCCTTGATATATGTGCGTGCTTTCTACCCTACACAAATATTTAAGAGCAAGTAAAGTGCCCATGTAGGCGATGGCGGTGCCACTTCTCTGTGTTGAGCTCATCCTTGAGTCTGCCTCCCCAGCTGCCCTGGAGCTCTATGAAAGCTGCAGCTCACCAGGGCCTGGCGTGGTGCATGGACCACTATAGGTGCTCAGTCCATTCATAATGGCTGGTAGATGAAATGAACATCAGCACCAGGTATTGGCATACCTGCCCTCACTCTGAGCCAGGCTGCCAGGATAAATTACAGGAACTCTCAGCTCATCCTCTTGACACTTCATCCCACCCAATGGCTTCCAGTTCTGTGTACTGAGAACCTCAATGAAGAGGTTGGAATAGGAGGTTCTAAGAGCAGAAGAAGTTACTCCTCCTGACAAACTAAATGCCAGCCCAGTGTCCCTTCCTCCAGGGACATTGATGTCTGATGCCCTGACCACCAATAGATCAATCTCCTGTGATGTCATTGTTGATGTGTCACATTTTGACCTGATGTATTGATGACATATCCACCCCTGCCTCCACACATCTCAAATAATAAGCTCTATGAGTTCCAGGGCCTGTGTGATTCACTCACCATTGAATCTGCAGCACATGGTAGGTGCTCAATAAATGATTAATCGATTCACAATGATCCTAAGAAAAGACACTGGTTATAGTTACATTGAAAGTTAATTTGCAAGCATGTGAAAGCATTTTGCCAAGCATGAGGATGAAGGAGTGGGAGGTGATATAAGACTGAACATTTGCTCCTGCAGGCCTCATGGACAAGGAGCCCCAGCTAGCCCTGGCCTTTCTCAGCCTGGTAGCTCCAATGCCAAGAGTGGAGAGGTAGCAGCTTAGCATCCAATCTCTAGTTATGCTGGGAAGCCAGCTAGCCACCACCCTGCAGGTGACTGGGAACAGGAAGCAAGAAGGCTGTTGACTCCTGGAAGAGAAACTCAATATTGCCTTTTTATTCTGAGCAGATGCTGCTTCTCCCTGAGTCCACAAACCTGTCAGCTGGTATCAGAAGTGTGCAGTCCAGCCCTAGCTTGCTATTGCAAATCTCCCCAGCCAGGTTAAAATTTCACACTCACCCTGAAGTGGTTCCCAAGACCCAGGATTTGTTTTTCCTAATGATCCTTAACTTTGATCAGTGAGACTCAGTGAAGTGGAATGTACTGAGTAATTTATTTTAGGTAGCTGGGAAGTTGTCTATTTTCTAAATGGTCATGGGTCCCTCCTTCCCCAGACTCTAGCATCATAGAACACAGGCACTCTGTCTCACTCAGGGCCCAGTCCTAGCATGAGAAGAAGCTGGAGTATCTAACGCAAAGCCACAGCAGTGAACAGATCTGGCTCCTAGCCCTGCTCCTGTTTGCTTCATGCCTGTGTGGACTTGGGCAGGTCATACCCACTCTCAGATACTCTATTTCCATATCTGTAAAATGGAATAATCACACCTACCTTTTCAGGGTTACCATGAGGCTTAAATAATACTATGCTTATGAAAGCGTCTGGTGTTTGTAAAATCAATTTCTTGGTATGAGTTGCTGTTATTATTCTGTAGTATCATCCAGGGGGAGTGGAACAGTTGCTTCTTGACCCCCAAACTAATTTCCCCTTCTGATCTATGAAATGCCTTTAGTGTGATATTTCTCAAGCTTGGCACGATTGATATTTGGGGTGAGATAACTTCTTGTTGAGGGGGGCTGTCCTGAGCATTGTAGGACATTCACCAGCATCCCTGGCCTCTGTCCTCTAAATGCCAGTAGCAACCCTCCAATTGTGACAACCAAAAATGTTCCAGATGTTGTCCAATAGCCCCTGGAAGGAAAAAATCATCCGGGGCCAAGAACCACTGCTTGGTAGTAGGACACGTGGTATTTCTGCCTTGAGACATGATGAATTGCCTGGGCAGAAGGGGCACAGTGGCTCCAATTAATACCAAGGGTACAGCTGGCTCTCCCTCTAGTGAGCTGTGTGAGCTTAGCCAAGTCTCTAACCTCTCTGGGCCTTAGTGTCTCATTTGTAAAAAGGGATGTGGGATGAGCTGCCTTGTAGGATTTCTCCACCTGGGGCCAAGTCCTTTCGCAGAAGCAGTTCTGCTGGGCTGGGGAAAGCATTGAAAGAAGCATTTTTAAAAGTGGGGAAGGAGAGGCTTCCAGATTGCGAAGCCACCATTTCCCCAGAGGCTGGCCCCATAGAGGACCCACCTGTGGGCAAAATTCCTCCTCCTCAGAGTTCCTTCAGAAGAGAGTATTAACTCTGCAACAAAATCATACTGCTAATAGTAATAACCACCAAGGGTTGCCAAACCTTTTTTTTTTTTTGAGATGGCATCTTGCTCTGTTGCCCAGGCTGGAGTGCAGTGGTGCGATCTCGGCTCACCGCAACCTCTGCCTCCCGGGTTCAAGCAATTCTCCTGCCTCAGTCTCCCAAGTAGCTGGAATTACAGGCGTGAGCCACCAATCCTGGCTAATTTTCATATTTTTAGTAGAGATGGGGTTTCACCATGTTGGCCAGGCTGGTCTCGATCTCCTGACCTCAGGTGATCCGCCCGCCTCAGCCTCCCAAAGTGCCGGGATTACAGGCGTTGTCGAACCTTGATAATGAGGTATGGTGCTGAACTTTTTATATACATTATTTCATTTAGTCTTCACAAATAAGCCTCTGAGGTAGGTCTAATTTTTCCCCATTTCACAAATGAGGACACTGAGCCTCAGAGAAGTGATGTGAGCTGCCCAAGCTCACACAGGTATAGAGCCTCGGATAAGACTCAGCTCTTGGACCCTGCTCTTACCTCTGAGGTACCTCCCAATCCAAGACTCAGGCTTTCTTATTCCCCAAAGGCCTGAAGACAACAGCAGCATTGAAAATCTTTCCCAAACCTTGACCATTGGCCCAGGATTAAACAGAGACATTAAAGAGCATCCACCTGGGGAGAGTGGCAACCAGGGGCCAGGCTCACCTTGGCTGCCTGCTGTGTGGCTTTAAGCAAGTCACTTCTCTCTGAGCTGATTTCCTCACCTGAAACATTCTTTCAAGCATGGTGCTAAGCGCTGGGTATATAAGGTAGTGGATAAAACAGCACAGTCTCTGTCCTCATGGGATGTACAGTCTGATGTGAGAGACAGATAGAAACAAATCAATACACGAATGGAAGAGATCAGCGAGGTGGCATGATACAGCATATGGAAGGGGATATTTTATGGGATGGTCAGGACATCTGCATGTGAAAGATGACATTCTAAACTTTAGTGAGGAAGAAGAGGAAGAGCCAGCCATGGACACTCAGGAGGTGATAGAGGGAAACGGGTGAATTCCAAAATGAGGAAATGTTATCAGTTAGTATCGGTAAGGTAAGAGGCTTTCCTGAACAACTCCAAATCTTCATGATGTCAAATAATAAAGGTATGTGTATTGCTCAGAGTATAAGCCCAAGGCAGGTCAGTGGGGAGGGAGGGGTGTTCTGTTATGTTACAGAATGTTCTAGAATCTTTTTATTAGGCTACCATCTCAACACAATATTCAAGGTTTTTGCTGAAACAGCGGAAGAATAGTATCTCATGCAGGCAATCAAATGTTTCAGCTGGGAAGACACAAATGCATCATTTCCACCCACAGTCCATTGGCTAAAATGACTCACACAGCTCATCAAACAGCAGAGGCCCAGGAAATGTAATCCGCTCGTGTGCAGAAGGAGGGAAGAATCGGACAGAGGTGAACATTAGAAGTGTCTACCTACATCCTGAATCAGAAAGGCCTTGAAGCCTCTCCTGTCAGCATGGGTCACCTTTACACATCCCAAAGTGGCATCTCGCTGTGTTTGCAGTGCTCCTAGACTGGCCTGCAGGGTCCAGGCAGAGGCCTAATACTGTGGCCACAAGACCCTCTCACAAGCCAGCTGCCATCACAAGAGAGACGCAGGACGGGGCCTTCCACCCTCACCCTTGACTGCTCCTGGAGGCCCGACATCTAGCATTTCCTTGACTCTGTCCACATACCTAAGTTTTCAAGAAGAAGAAGCAATTGGGGAGCATTTGCTGTATGGCTGGCTTTCCACTCTTTCTCCTTGGGAGGATACAGTGTGTGTGGGGTGGTGTCTGCAGGAGGACCTGTGGCCGCACACAGGGCAAGCTCCCAATCAACCCTGGCTGAATGCAGTGGAGGAGAAAACTGCATAGCGTCTCCACAGCAGCCTTGCAGAGCTATGAATAATGATGGTGATTAGGAGATGGCACCATCCCACAGTCTTACGTTCAGTGTTTCAGTTTGTTGTCACAATTATCCTATCAGGTAGATTTTATTATCCCCTCTTTCTGGCTTCTAACTATCATCTTTCAGTTCAGACCAGAGCACTTCTATTATTGAGTCTTTTAGCCAAAACGTCTGTGGACAGTATTTTAACCCCAAGGCATCCCTTTAGCAGTAACATGTGAGTCACGCGGTAGGTAGGCTAGGTGGGGATGTTGCCACACCTTTAGGATGCAGCCAGAAGCTCCACCCACTGATCAGTGTGCTCTTTCTGAAAGGGCGGGACAGTCAGGCAGACAGCAGCAGCAATGTCATTAGGTCTGTGGGATCTTGCATCAGAAAGTCCTGGATTCGAATCCCAGCTTACTGTGTGGTTTTGTTTCTTTTGACAGATGCTAAGTCTCAGATTCTTCATCCGCAAAATGGGAATTAAATCTACTGCAAAGGTTGTTGGAAGAGTTAAAATGGGATCATGAATGTAAAATGCACGTCATGATATAACACGAACAAAGAGAGCCCAGAGAAAAACAGAACCCTTTCCCTACAGCAGAGAACTGCACCAATTTTATTGAGCTCCTGTTCCAACTGGAGAGAGAAGCTTCCTTGATTTATGCGTCTGATAATAAAAGAGGTGCCAATTACAAGACGTTTACTACTGTTGATTAGTTCCGTGTTGCTGGAAACTAGGTCTGTCGAAAAGATAAATCGACACCACATCATTTCCACGTGGCTTTGGTGCATTCCTTTTTAGCCCTCCTTGCTGCTCTCTCCCTAAACACAAAATCTAACTAGCCCCTCTGGGGCCCGGCAATCTCCCACCCTTGCCCCGGGACCGAGGTGAGAGGCAGCCAGCCCCCACGTTTCAAACTTTTCCGGCATGCCAAGCCTTAATACTTTTGTCTCTGGCTTAGCTTCTTTCCCTCCCACAAATAAACTTGGGGCTATTTTAGAAAGCTTTTGCCACAACAGCCTCTGAGTGCTAATGAGTGTGACTTCAGAAGAGAATTTTCCATTAGTAAGTAAGAAAAAAGAAAAAAGAAAAAAAAATCACCTTGAAATGTAATAAGCAACATCAGGCCTTTGTCTCCTAACAATGCCCAAATTCAAAACTAAAGCTGCTTTTTGATTAGATGTTTCATTCAACAACTATGTCTTGAGTACCTACTATGTGCCAGGCATCAGGCTGGGTAATGCTGCGAATATGGGGGTGTGTCAGGGGGAGACCATGGCCCCTGCTCTCCAGGGGTTTATCATTTCAGAGGACTGCACAAATAATGAAATATGGCTGAAGAAGAATGAGATACGCAGATCCGTGGGAAAGTCAGAGAAGGCTTCCTGGAGGAAAGAGGCAACTAGGATGGGCCTTGAGGGATGATAACAGATGGTGTCCCACAACCTGGGTTGAAATCCCATCTCTGCTGATCACAGTTGTGTGACCAAGGCAAGTTACTTCTCTTGCCTCCTTTTCCTCATTTGTAAAATGGGGACCAAAATAGTACCCATGCCAGTGGCTGTTGTGGTGATTAATTGAATTAATACAAATAAAGTACAGGCCCTGCCACACAGAAGTACTCAATACAAGTAGCTATTAAATAGCTATTATCTGTTAAATGGGGCTAACAAATAGGGTTTATTTTGCTGCCAGGATAAAGAGGAGAAAATTCCAGGAAAGCACTTAGCACAAGAACTAGCACATGGTAAGCACCAGATAACATTGCTCTTTAATATTATGGTGGTGGTAGTTGTTGACCGCTGGGGGTAGGGAGGAGAGAAGGGCAGGCAGGACAAAGCATTAATTAGCTCCCCCTCCTCTCTTTCTGAGTTCCGGGCCCTCCATTTGGCCCCACGCCCTTGGCTGCCAAGTGTCGCCTCCAGATCCCCCGCCATGAATCCCCCCGGAAGCGGGAGCAAAGGGAAGGCAGATTCTGGCCGCTCTCCTCTGTTCTCAATCAAATGTGCTGCTTTTCTGCCTGGCTTCACACATTGTAAGAGGCAGCCATGCTCAGATTGCTCAGTGTCCACACATCGGGCTCCTCCTGACCCGCTGTTTGCCTGCAGATGGGTTCGAAGCCCATTATTGTAATGGATTTGCTGTTGGGTAGGAGAAGGGGTTGTCCGCCTAATAAATCTTTGCCCCAGTGGATCGCACCCAATAGACCATCCTCCACACCGCGGTTTTGCTCTGACGGATTTGTATAGTGATTTCTGAAAGACAGATAAGCTCCAATGAGTGCCCGGAGATAATATAGCAAGACACCATGAAGATGGAAAAAGAAACGCAGGACTTTTTTGGAGCAATAATTTAAGGATTTTTTCCTTTTCTTTTCTTTTTTCTCTTCTTGTCTTTTCTTGGTCCACCTTCTGAAAGTGTCGTAATACCATCTTGCTGTTAGGTTAAAAAAACAAAGTGCTGCTAATGAGATGCGTAGAAAAGTAAAAACATGTCATGCAAATTAGACACCTTTGGGGATTTTGAAAAACCTGTTTGAAGGGCTAATTAAGAAGCTATTAAAAATAATTCATAATAATCTGCTTTCCCCAAATTCTTTTCAGTTCAGAAGTGTAAGTGATGCCATTTTTATTTCACTTTTTGAAATACATAAGTAGCAGGCCCCTCGTTTACCTGGACACATTTTTTTAAGCAACAAGTCCCTCGTTTACCTGGAAATACTTTTCGAAACCTTTAATGACTTTTATTAAGGTAATCCCATTTGTCCCCTTCCTCCTGACATATTCCTTTTCTGCTTGAGCTGGTTCTTGCAGCAGATTGTTCAGCAAATGCGGTCAGCGCACCATCACAGGAGTGACTCTAAGTCTCACTGGGAGAAAATTGTTGTGAGTTACAGGAAATTAAAAAATTCCTGCAATACCAACCCACTTCTCAAAGTCAATCTGTGGTATCCCAGCATCCACTTGACTCTGAAGTCAGGCCAGAATGACTTTTGAAGAGTAATTTCCAGCCTTATAAGGGGTCACGTCGTGTATTGAAGCCATATTTGCTTCTGTGTTTTGTAAATTTCGAACTCATTACTAAACCTTGTCTCTTATACCTTGTGTCTGGCTCTTACCTTGCCCTCATCAATCTGAGCCTTGAAAATCTAATGAAAAATGGCACACATTTTGCATGTGGAAATGTGATAAAACACCAATTGTTAGGAACCTGAGGAGGAATCAGTTTTCGAGGATGGGCGGGGAGGCGGGCCACTGTTCTTACAGCCAGCTCACTGCTGGGTCTCTGCAAGTCCCCAGGAATAAAGAGAAACAAACAGGATTTTCCCACTCTCCTCTGAGCCCCACTGTTCCCTGTCTTTGAGATAAGCCACAGGCCGTGTCTGCACCACAAGCTTTCAAACCGTTCATGCTCTAAGAGCCAAGCTATAAGATGAGCACTGTAACATTTTCCTTATAGAAAGCAGAGGTCTCTGTGTTCTGCACAACAATGTTATCCTTTACTTGTGTTCCAGGATAGTAGCTCAGTTAAGCTGTGAACACCTTGAGAATTTCACATGGTATCTCATAATGGACACAGAAACTACATGCCTGGGTTCTGTGATTTTCTCCAAGGAAATCTATAGAGGATGGAGTGGCAGATAATCATGGCCTTTGGGGCATTACAAAGGTTGATGAAAGCTGTGGGACCTTCTCCTAAACATGCATTCATGCACACACACACACATATGCACACACACACAGCCTCTTTCTCGAGCTCTCATTCTTGTTCTCTCTTGCATCCCATTTTAGAGAGTCCACACTAAAAACCTTTGGTGCAAGTAAGCATCACACCGCAGCTCCCTTCACCTGAATAGACAGGAGTCAGCTTGGAGAAATGGAAAAAACGTGAACTTTGGAGGCAGGCTGACACGTTTGCAAACCAGCTCTGCTATTTCCTAGCTGTGTGGCCTTGGATGAGTCACTTGACCTCCCTGGGTCTTGGCTTTCTCATCTGCAAATGGTGACAATAATACCTACTTTTCAGGTTTGTGCTGAGAATGGGCAAAGGGCTAGGTAGATGGAGACTCATCTATTGGGTCAGATGGTTCTAGGCTCTGTTTTGGGAAGGAAGGGGTAGGTAGATCCACCAAGGGGGTTGAGGCAAATCAGTGCTTAGTGCTGGCCCAAAAACTCTAGATTCAGGCCTGGAACAGCTCTGTTCTTAACACCCAGCCTGACACCTCCTAATGAAATGTAAATGAGGGTTCTGACAAGCCTGGCATTTGCTTGGGAGAAAGGGTGTGAGCAGACAGCCACAGACAGGGCAGCCTCGGAGTGTGGCTTGGATCTGAAGCTGGCTGGTTTGCAGTGAGAGCACCTTGCTTTCTCCCCTGGGGGTAGCCCCAAGGTGGGGAGTTTTCACAAAGCCTGCCCTCTCCCTAGAGACAGGCTCTGCCCTCTTTTGGTCCACATGTCCCTCTGGATCTTCCCATGGGTGGTTATCACAGCTAAACGGCCTGATGATCCAACAGGAAGTGGACACATCCCAACTTTGCAAGGTCAGCCTGGCCACCCTGGCTCCTGCCTCCCATGGACAAGTGAGTGGGGGTTGCTTGGAGAAAGCCCCTGCCTATGGCAGGCTTGGGACCTGTACTCCTGGCACCAGTGTAGGTGCAGCCTTCTCAAGCCCAGATGCCAAGAGGCCAAGGCCCATAAGTGACCTCCGTTAAGCACAGCTCTCCTAGGGGCGCCTGTCTGGCCACAGCTCCCTTCAAATGTGAAACAGATCCTGTCCTGGCTGGCCTGGAAGCACTTGGAATTCAAATGAAGGTGCTTCCATGACCTGTAGACACAGACACAGTGGGTACCGGGAAACAGCCCAGCTGTGCCCATGTGATGGAGCACCCCACAGGCAGCCTTGAGTCAAGTCCACTTCCCACTGGGCAGGGATGGTAAGACCCAGAGAGGTGAAGCTGCATCTCGGAGATCACACAGCCAATTGGTTTAGGGCCAGGAGAGCTCAGAAATCATAACCTGACACTCTGGGCCTCCAACAAAAGTGTCCCAAACTGCAGACCGACTCTTTCTTCTTCATTCAAAGAGAATGTTTCCTGAGTAACTATGTTGTGCCAGGCCCTGGGAAGCTAAATATGAGTGAGATCATTGTTATCCTTCCTGCCTCCCAGAGACGAGGGCAGATTTCCCCACAGAAGCAATGGCTGAGACAAGATCCAGAGTTTGAATGGGAGTAACTAGACCAGGAGGAGTGACGAGTGTCCCTGTCAGAGTAAACAGCTCATACAAAGGCCCTGTGCCCAGAGGAACACATAGGAGGAACTGAAAGGAGAGAGTGGCTGAGGTTCAGCGAGCAGGTGGGAGCCTGGGTCAGGTTGAATGTCTCCAGCAATTTCCGTGTTGGGGTTCTGATAAAGCCAAAAACACCTATTTGCTAGCACTTCTCCCCAGTTTTAAAACTGTATAATTGAGAGAAAATGCAATCCTATACTTTTCATTCATTCATACTTAAGTCATCAAACATAATAGAATATATTAAAAACTTTATGGTATCCACCACAGCTTTTGGTCCATTTTAGTAAGATTTTATTTTGTCTTTATCTCACAGTCTTCTCCAAGGATGAGGGAACTAGATGCCCAGATTTACCAAGCAGGGCCAGAGGAGACCGGCCTGGACTGAGCCAGGAAAGGAAGGGCTGGAGGAGGCCCCGGGCCTTTCTTCCCCTCCCCTAGCCCCTAGCTGATGCACCCATCACCATCCTTTATGAAGCTCTGGATCTGGGGTTGCTTTTGAATGTCCAGGCCTTTCAGGGCTGCCTTCACAAGCTTTGCTCAGAGACAGTGCTGGCTGAGGCCAGCAAACTCCTTTCCCTCCTGCAAAGGTCACCTTCCTGGAGCAGGCTCAGGAAAACCACTGGGACCCCAGACAAGCAGCTCTGGGAGATAAGGAGCCCTCCCCTGGTTCTGCACTTGCCACTGCCAAAATAGTCTCCCAGCCCAGGCTGCCCAGGGCTGTGCCAGCCATGAGAGACAGGCAGTCTGGAATAGACCCCTCCTACTATAACAGAGTCATCAGATCACCAGTTCTTCAGCCCACCAACTCACTGGACTGTCCAGGATCTACAGAGTGGTCTGCAGAATTTTTAGGGAAGGTTTGATGCTTGAGTTTCCTCTTCCTGCTCCTGTCTCTAGGTCTAGGACTATTGACTGCAGCCATTTGCCTTCAGAGACAAGGGCTGGGTTTCACATAGGGGAGGAGGGGGAAAAAATTTTGGGAAAGGTCCTCAGGAATTTGGCAAATCAGCTGGTCAAAGAATTGATTGTGCAGAAATGAGGTCATTGGGCTGAAAGGCGCTTTTTGCAACCTGGTTTTAGGGAACTGGCCTGGGGCTGTGGAGTGAACTGGGAGAGAGGGGTTTTGGAGTTGGGTGCCTGAGTTCAGATCCTGGTCTTGCTATTCACTCCTGAGACCAATTCATGTCTCAAAGCCTCAGTTTCTGCATGGTCAGGTGGAAAGTTGTCAAAACTGACCTTCCACACACAGCAGTAGGCAGGACCGATAATAAGCACTGCTGTAGTCCGGCTGTGTCCCCATCCAAATCTCATCTTGAATTGTAGTTCCCATAATCCCCATGAGTCATGGGAGGGACGTGGTGGGAGGTAATTTAATCATGGGGGCTGCTACCGTCATGCTGTTCTCATGATAGTGAGTTCTCACAAGATCCAATGCTTTTATAAGGGAGATGCTTTTATGTGGGACTTTTCCTCGTTTGCCCAGCACTTCTCTCTCCTGCCACCTTGTGAAGAAGAACGTGTTTGCTTCCCTTTCCACCATGACTGTAAGTTCCCTGAGGCCTTTCCACCCATGCAGAAGTGTGAATCAATTAAACCTCTTTCCTTTATAAATTACTGAGCCTTGGATATTTCTTCATAGCAGCATGAAAACAGACTAATACAAGCACCAATATGGCAAGATGGACAGTGTTCATTCTCATTGGCTGGTGCCCATGTGGTATCTGCCAATAAACATTCACACAAACTGCTGGCTGTAGAGTCAAATAACGTAACAGATGGGTACAGGGAAGCACGTGGCACAGGAGAGCACTCAACAAGTGGTGGCTTGGTTACATTGCCCAGGGCCAAGGCATGCTCACATACCCCAACAAGCTAAAGTTGCCCCCCACAATACACACCCAACCCCAACCCCATCAAAGTTGCAGAAAAGTGAGGCCAGGGGCTCAATGGAAAACTAAGTTGACCTCTTCCCAGAGACCCAAACATCCGGGGCTTTTACAGTGTCTCTTTGGAGCTGTCTGTCAGCAAGCAGCCCAGGAAGCTCACATAGGTGCTTGTCTTTTTTCCCCATGACCCAGGGCTGGAGTGAGAAGACAAGGCTTCACAGGAAGCATGCCTTGTCCACCACCAGCACCTGCATCTCAGCTGAGCCAGTGGCATTCTGTGTTCCTCAGCCTGTCTGGGACCTGGAGATTCTGGAAGCCATGCCGCCCAGGGGAGGAAAACCAGGTGGAGAATTGGAGGCATTCATAACTCTTCAAATGTATTTAGTGCTGCATTTTCAGACTCGTTGCAGGTCAGAGGGGTTCAGTGAACTTGACTGCATGTTGTAAGGGATATTGTCTGCTATGGAAGAGAGATTCTCAAATTTGTGGATGGCCGAAAATTTCCTAACATGAAGGTCTGCTATAATAAGCTCATTATTTTGTACTTAGGTCTGTAAGAGTAGGGATTGAAACTCACTTGGCCGTTTCCTCGCACTTAGCATATAATGGGCGGTCAATAAATGTTTTTATGTTAATAAATGAATGAATAAAAGATTTTGTTACCCATAAGAAAACCTAGCCCAGTATCCAGCCTGGGGTCAGGCCTAAGTGGAGGTGCCTCCACTGGGATGTCTCCCCAGGGCCCTGCAGCCATCACCAGGGAAGGGCCAGCCACATCCCATGCAGGATGGAATCTGGGATGGGGAAGGTCATCTGTGACCCACCTCTCTCTTCTACCCAGCCCCAGAGATTCTAATTTGTTCCTGGGTCCTTGGCGAGCTTAAGTTGGCTGCCTCTGCCCACCAGGCTGCCTCCTGCCAAGACCCAGATTGGCAGCCTAGCACCCAGAGAGCCACGCTTGCTGGGGCCTGGGTGTGTGGACACTGGCTTTCAGGCTACTGACTGCCCCTTGGGCCATGTCCCCCCTTGCCCGGCCTCTGCAAACCCCACTTTGCAGTCATGAGGACCCAGTCTGCCTGGGCTCCCCTCGCTCCTCACTCAGACCTCAAATGTCACCTTCTTCCTTACACCCTAGCCGAGACAGCTGCCCAAATCAACAAGCATGTGATCTGCAAACATGCTCATTTTGATCTTCTACACCACCTCTGAACTGCTGTGGAGGAGATGATGGGAAAGGGTTCCCTGAGGAGCCGTTCCAGCCTAATGCATCACATGTGCTAAGAGAAGCCAGGCCGGGCCAGACATTTGCAGCTCAGGTACCAGCCCTCCTGGGGTTCCCAGCTCCCATGCACCTCGGCTGAGCTGGGAAATAAGAGGCGGGGAGGCTGGGCAGGGAGGACTAATCCCTCCCACCATAGCCACCAGAACACACAGATCACCCCCTCTGTGCTACTCCATGGCTGGAGGACATTTTCTGGCAGTTCCTAGTGGATTCAAATTTGCACACAGAATAGCATCTCTTTCCCACATCCAAGCCCAAGACAGGAGATGTTGAAGGTGTCCAGCCCCATGGACTTAACACAAAGCCCCCAGCCATTGAGTTTAAGTTTAAAATAACACTATTAATTATCCACAGATTCTAGATTCTCCCACTAAGCCAGGTACATGGCAAAGTTGTATGAAAGGCAGCATTTTGCACCTTTTACCAAAAGCACAAATGTGTACAGGAAACAGGAAACAGACTTTTATGTGCAAAAAAGCACCTACTATGTTTCAGGCCCTGGAAGTCACAGGGATCTGGTGGGGAGAGTTAGCCACTAGGGTTACTAGCAGATACAGTGGAAAAACTAACAGTGCAGTGGAAAAAGAACAGGCTTTCAAGTCAGAGAGGCTGCAATCTACTGCTGATCAGCTGGGTAACCTTAGGCCGGTTCCTTAACCTGTCTGAGACTGTTCCCTCATGGATTAGACAGCCATAATTGCAGCTTCCTTACAGCAAATGAGAGGATTCATGTAAAGTACTGAGAGCAGTGCTTGGTGCATAGAAGGTGTGTGTAATAACTGCCCCCTGCCACCCCAGCTCACTTTGACTCTGACTAGTCTCAGCCACTAGTCCTGACCTTGGGCTATCCCAGATGCATCTGGAACCCTGGATTTATTGTTCTCTCCTGAGGCTGATTCATCTCTCAGAGCCTCAGTTTTCACCTGATCAAGTGGAAAACTGTCAAAGCTGACCTTCCCCACACAGTGGGAGGCAGGGATGGTAATAGACACCAATATGGCAAGAGAGACAGTGTTCTCTATCAGGGAGAAGTGAAGGACTTATGTCTCAGATAAGTCTTTGGTTCCTTGGGTCTCCAAGGCTTCTCCTGTTAAAAACAACGCCCACAGCCTAATAAAGCAGGACATCCACTTTCCCAAGCCCCCGGGGACTTTACTTCCCTCCCGCTGGTCCGCCTGTTAGCTTGCATGAGTTCTAGGCCACTTCTCTGCCTCCATGGGAAATGGCCCTCCAGCCCATCAATGATTTGAAGAGACCCTTTGGGGCTGTAGTGCCTTCCTTTCTGCTGGACCCCAGCTGTGACCAAGTGGCCAAGTGGCCGGGTGGGGGCCACTGTCAGGACCATGTGAGAGAGTGAGATGCCTGCCTTCCCACCCTGAGAACACAGCCAGCAGGGAGGGGAAAGTAGGCTCTCTGCCACACTTCTGGCCATGTGGCCCTCTCCACAGGGGCAATGACCAGATTCTGCCTATGGTGGCCAGGAATGCCCTGGAGATAGGGCCTGGGCCTCTTTACAAACATTACCAGGGTACAAAAAATTGACACCAGGAGAAACTGGGGTGGGAGAACCTGTGGGCCCATTCCAGGCAGCCTGGGGCACTAGGAAGGCCACACTGAGACTCCTGGTCTACCAGGTACCGATCATGAGGTCTTGAGCAGTTTGCCTCACCTCCTTGGGCCTCAGCGTCTGCATCTGCAAAATGAATCTCATTGTGCCCCATTCCTGGTGTTGACAAGAAGATCTACTGAGAAAATGGACGTGAGGGCGCTTTGTCAGTGGTGGCCCACTCTACCAGGGTGCGAGATACACTTACAACAAGGGTTCCTCTCAGTCACCACTTCTGTCCCATGTCCCCAACCTCCATATCCACTTGTACCCAGGACATGTCCCTCTGGATGTCCCACAGACTCCTCCAAGCTGCACACTCAGAACTGAACTCATCATCTTCCCCTGGCTTGCCCCCATCCTGCACCCCTAATATGGGGATTGGCAACATCATCTCCCCTGACCCCCAAGCTCCAAATCCCTAGCCTAATCCAGGTGTCCCTCCTTACCAACCTCTCTCTGGGCTTCAGCTGATGATCGGATGCTTTGTCACCTAACCTCCTGCTCATCTCCAGAATTGCTTGCTCCTCACCATCCCCAGGGCGCCACCTCGGTCTGGGTTCTAGTCACCACTCTCCTGGACTGGTGCCAAAGCCCCTGACTGGTCTTCCAGCCTCTGGCGAGACACCCTCTAGGCCAGCGTCCACAGAACTGCATGGTGGACACATTCTTAATCATAAACAATACTGGTGATAATAATCATTACAGGCAATAATAATATAGGCAAGTCATTTGTCTACATTAGCTCACTTAAGCCCCCAGCAACTCTGTCAAGGAAGTGCTATTATCATCCCCATTTTCCAGGTGAGAAAACTGAGGAACAGGGTGCTGAGGCCACACAGGAGTGAACAGCAGCAGTGAGGTATGAAGCCAGGCAGTCTGGCCTCAGCCTCCCTTACTTAGTAAACTCAGTGGGTTTCTTTGTAATCAGTCACAGGATAAACTTGGCATGGGAACACAGCCCTTCACAACCTAGTGCACCCTCAAAATGCTCTCATCAATCAATCTCCCCACAGCCAGGGCTCCAGCCAGGCCAAAGACATGAAGCCCACTGCTGAGCACAGCCGATGCTTTGATGCCTCTGAGCTTTTGTGCGTGCTATTTCCTCTGCCTCAGACGCCTTTTCTACTCTCATCTTTCCCCTTCAAGACAGCTCCAGGAAGCCTTCCTTGACCTCCCAACCCACCCCACCCACACACCCTCTGCTGTCCCTGCACAGAACCCACTACATGATATGGCAGTTGTCTCTGCAGCTGTCTCCCCCATTAAACCAGGAGCTCTCAAGAGCAAAGATCGTGTCTTTTAATCTCTCTGTTGTCTGCTTCTTGCATAGGGAGTGATACGGTTTGGATGTTTGCCCCGGATCAAATCTCATGCTGAGTTGTAATTCCCAATGTTGGAGGTGGGGCCTGGTGGGAGGGGTTTGGACCATGGTGGTGGATCCCTCATAAATGGCTTGGATCATCTCCTAGTGATGAGTTCACAGGCAGTCTGATAGTTTAAGAGTGTGTGGCACCTGCCCCCACCTTCTCTCTCTCTCTCTCTCTCTCTCACTTACCTGCTCCTGCTTTCGCCATGTGACATGCCTGTTCCCACTTTGCCTTCCGCCATAAGTAAAAACTCCCTGAGGCCTCCCCAGAAGCAGAGCAGATGGCAGCTCTACTCTCCTGTACAGCCTGCAGAACCTTGAGTCAATTAAACCTCTTTTCTTTATAAATTACCCAGTCTCAGGTATTGCTTTATACCCATGCAAGAATGCCCTAATACGGGGAATGAATGAATGAACAGGAGATTTTGTTTATTTCAAAACGTAATAGGATTTTGAATCAGATAATAAAGCAGGGGCTTTGATTCTGACTGCTCTGGATTCAAATTCCAGCTCCATTACTTATTAGCTGTGTGATATTAGGCAACTTAAGCTCTCTGAGCATCAGTTTCTTCCTCTGTAAAATACAGGAGAAAGCATAACTCCTTCAAGGGGTTGCCCTGAGGATTAAACGAAACAAAGTTAATAAAGTGTCGAGCATATGGGCCCTGCAATGATGGTGAGGATGATTAAGCTCGTCACATATGCACGGGCTATTACCTTCACTGCACAGCCAGGGCACCGTTGAGCCCATCTTCCCTAACGCTCTCTCTCCTTCCTGCTCCTCACACGATCAAGCAGAGCAGTGCCTTCCCACCACAGGACTTTTGCATGTGCTTTTCCTGTGGAAGGGATGCTCTTCCCTCCACTGTGCCCATAGTTGGCTCCTTCTCATTTTTAGGCCCAGGCATAGATGTCACCTCCTCAGGGTCTGTCTTCTCAACCACTCTATAAGAACAGCCGTCCCTGCACTCTCTACCCCACTATTGTCCATCTCAACCTCTATTGGTTTCCCCCATAGCAGTGCAAGAATGTGTAACTATTTTGTGCATTTTTTTCAGCCCTTGTTAGCCCCAAGATGACAGCAGCACAGACGTCGTCTTCACTGCTGACAGTGCAAAGCTCAATAGGTAATGTTGAGTGAATGTTGAATGAATAAACTACTTAGGCTCCATTCAGCAGAGCAAAGGAAAGGTGTGGGAATTTGCAGCCAAAGCCTCATCCCTGGCAGATGGAAGCAAGACCCCCTCCCTTTCCCCGAAGCCTCAGCAAGGCCGCACCTGGCTGCCTGCAGCCCATGGTGCTCAGAACCAGCTCACCAGAGACAGATTGGAGGGAGTTCAGAGGAGCGGGCCTGGCAGGATTAAGTGGAGGGAGAGGGTGATTTATAAAGAAAGATAAAAGGGCCCAGCTTCATAAGGCCGGGCTGCAGGATATTTCGATAACAGCCTCCAAATGTTGGCAAGGTGTGTGTGCCAGGGGAGGAGGGATGGATGACTCTCCCGCAGAGGTGCAGAGGCCGGCACAGGGGACACGCAAGGAAATTTCAGGTGACTCTGCAGGCCTAAGGTGGAGTGGGAACCCATGGCCAAAGCAAGAAAACTGCCAGCATCAAGGGACAAGCTCACCTCACCCAGGCAACTCATTCTGGAGGGCCTCCAGGAGTTCATACAGCAGAAAGCAACAGAAGAGGCTCTTTGTGGAAACCAGAAGAGAAAACCTGTCCCCTCAGTAAGACCACTTTGCCAGTCATCTGAGAAGGAAGATGCCTCAGACCAGCGATTGGCAAACTATGGCCAGCAGCATAAAATCTAGCCCACTGTCTATTTTTGTAAATAAAGGTTTATTAGAACACAGCTGAGCCTATTCCTTTAAGTGTTTTCTATGGCTGCTTTTGTGCTACGACTTCAGGGCTGAACAGTTGTAATAGAGAATGTATGACTTGCAAACTCTAAATATTTACTATCTGGCCCTTTACAGACACAGTTTGCAGTGCCTGTTTTAGACGATGGATTCTCAGGTAATGTGCATATCACTCTGAAAGGGGAAATAAATATTCACATGGCCCCATCTTTGTCTTAAATTATTTTATTGTAATGTTATTTAAATAGATGCATACATATAATTAGGTATAATCATCTTAGGCTTTTAGCTCTTACACCACTAGAAAACAAAAAAGATTCTTGGATTCAATGCCTGCAGAATGACAAAAACATTAAAATTAAAATTAACAGCATTAAAATAACACAACTGGTGATGCTTTTGCTGAAGAGGCATTGCTACTTGGAGCACGTGTGGCCTCTAGGATACAGATTTGTTTACATTTAGCAAGGTCAGTACCAACAGAGTGCTGTGTGATGACTCAATTCTCCCACTCGGTTTCACCCTTCTAACTATTGCAAACACTTTCATTCACACAGAAAGCCATGACATCATGGGCCTTCAGTGGATACAAATACTCACTCAACCACATCTGTGCTTTCTCTCATCAGCCTGTGAGAACTAAAATGTGTTTGATTGCCCCAGCATCTCATGATACAATTAAAACTTGGACACTAAAATCTTATGTCCATACCCAGGTATAAAGTGACCAGCCAGCCAAGCCAGAAAATATTTACATCCATTTTTTTCAAATTATCAATAAAATAAAAATGGAATTTAAAAAAAAATCTTAAGAGGATTTGTCCAACGGTTTGAGGATCCTGGTTTGAAAAGCAGAGATCTAGCCCACCATTCACCTTTTCCAGATGGGAAACTAAGTCCCACAGAAGGAATGTGACTTGCCAAGATCACAATGGGAGCTGGGGCTGAAGCCAGAGTTGAATGCAGGTGCCTTCTCAGCCCAAGGGTGAGCTCCCAAGAGCCCCCAAGAACAGCTGGCCAGAGATGCCATCTGGGAAGCAGAATTTTCCCAGTTGGGATCCAGAAGGAGGGGTCACTAGCCAGAGCCACTAACAATGATGTAAATGGCTTCTTCCAGAGTGGGGAGGGCAGCTGTGCCCTCCAGACACTGTGACCAACAACTGAAGTCAGCATCGTGGAGGCACACAGTGGAGGCCCACGGGCAGGCTGGAACAGCTCCCGAGAGCCTCGCCAGAGATTGAGAAGTACAAGCAACAGCAATGGGCCCCTGCAGCCGCAGAGGCCTCTGACCCCAGAGACTATCATTGGAACCCACCTGAGCTCAAAAGTTAAGGCAAGTCTTCACTGCCCAGGAAATCGCTTATGCAGAGGGATCAGATGGCTGCCACTGAACAGCTGGAGGCCCCAGATTCCCAAACATGGTCATGGCAGCCACTTGTTCATCTGGAGAATCCAGCTCCTAGGAAGCCAAGCCTGGAGGGAGACATGTGAGCGACTCAACTGGCCCCAGGCTCTGCAGGGGTGCCGCACCTGTTCTGGAGGCTGCACTAGCCCAGGACTGCCTCACTCTGTACTGGGAGCAAACCCACAGCAGCAGCTTTTCAGGACAGAAAAAAGTTTTATGCACATCCATCTCCTACATAAAATGCATATTTAAAGGCTTGTGACTGGGTGGTTCAGACTAAATGGGAATATAAGATACTCCAGAATATTCAGTACATTTTGAGTAAAGGGCCAGATAGTAAATATTTTAGGCTTTGTATCTTGGGCTTTAAAAAAAAATTCTTTAAAAAATGTAAAAACCATTCTTAGCTCACATGCTGTACAAATACAAGCTGCAGGCTGAATTGGACACACAGACAGTAGTTTGCCAACCCCTGTTCTAGAATATCACTAACTCAAAACATTCCCTACAAGATCAACTGGTCTTCCCATGGAACAATAAATGCCCACGGATCAATGATGTTCTCATTCTCATACACACACAGAGACACACACTTGGACATAGACATCTTCACAAACACACTCAAAGCTTCCACTGGGGCAAAAATGCATTCTCTGAAAATAATTTCTGGAATTTGCAGAGCACACACATGCTCTAAAGTTTGTTCAGGGTCAGTGTGTCATGTGCAAACCCACAGCGTCCAGGGTTGAGAAGCTATAAGTGACTATTCCTGTGGGTATGTAAGGCACAAGAGGAGATCAGAGATCTAGTCTGCCCATGATCTAGTCTGAAGTCTCCAAAGTGTTCCTTAGAGCCACAGGGCCTTTGGAGAGGCACCTCTAGGGGTCAGCTCTTCAGGCTGCCACACTTAACCCAAATAACCTGTCCCACCTTCAACCTTGTAGATACTGAATTTTCATCGAAGATTTCATCTGAAAGTCCCATTTTATGGCAAAAGGGCGGGGGGCGGGGTGGTGTTAAAAACTAGTGCCTAGCCAGGCGCGGTGGTTCACGCCTGTAATCCCAGCACTTTGGGAGGCTGAGATGGGTAGATCATGAGGTCAGGAGTTCAAGACCAGCCTAACCAACATGGTGAAACCCCGTCTCTACTAAAAATACAAAAAGTAGCCGGGTGTGGTGGTGGGCACCTGTAATCCCAGCTACTTAGGAGGCTGAGGCTGAGGCAGGAGAATCGCTTGAACCTGGGAGGCGGAGGTTGCAGTGAGCCGAGATTGCGCCACTGCACTCCAGCCTGGGTGACAGAGACTCCGCCTCAAAAAAAGAAAAAAACAAAAAGCAAAACAAAAAAAACTAGTGCCTAGCCCATTGCTTTATATCTGGCCCCTCTAAAAGTTCTGGTAAGATTAGCCCATATACCTGCCTACCTATTAAATGGAGGAGAAGCAGCCATCAACAGACCAGGCAGGTGCTCTCTGGTTTGCCACAGTCACCACCACTCCCTCTTGCCTTGTACCTACCTGCTTTACTAATTAGTAGTACCTGCCTGGCCCCTGGAGGCATTTGATTTTGTGACTCTTACTCAATACTGTTTCAGCTGCCATAAAATGAAGCTCTGCTCCCTGAAGGGCTGAAGTGGTTCATTTAGCAAAGTCACCACTAAACTCAACCGGAGGTACTTAACAATTCCTTGAGATCCAGAATTCTGGCCTACCTGCAGCCGCCACAGCCCACAGGTCTTAGGTAACCCTTGACTGATTTTGATTTTTTTTTGATGTTATGGATTTATTTATATCCCACTACATTCCAAAAGTATTTGAGGCAGCTTGTAAATATGCATATAGCACAATAAAATTTTAAAATAGATAAAGAAATCTGAGAGAAGGAAAATCAGACGAGAATAGCAGGATGAGGCCAGAGGAAAAGTTAGGACATGAAAATGCAAGTCAAAACGGTCTGCACAGTTTTTAATGGTAAGCAGAGATTTTTGAGTTAGGATGGCTAATGGAAGCTGCATAGAGAACCTCCCTCCCCAAATAGCTAAAGAAATTGATTTTAAAAATAAAAAAAATAGGCCAGGTGCAGTGGCTCATGCCTGCAATCCTAGCACTTTGGGAGGCCAAGACAGGCAGATCACACAAGCTCAGGAGTTCAAGACCAGCCTGGGCAACATGGCAAAGCCCCATCCCTACTAAAAATACAAAAATTAGCCAGACATGGTGACACATGTCTGTGGTCTCAGCTACTTGGAAGGCTAAGGCAGGAGGATTGCTTGAGACCAAGAGACAGAGGTTGCAGTAAGCCAAGATCGTGCCACTGCACTCCACCCTGGGTGACAGAGGAAGACTCTGTCTCAAAAATAAATAAATAAATAAAAATTGAAATACAGCAAAAAAGGACAGAGGCACAGCACAAAGCTTCAAAAGCATCAGCCAAGGAAAGAAAAGGAAAATTATGGAGCAGAGCAAAATGATTCAGTGCAGCAATGTGTCCATTCCCACTCCCAATCCCCCAGGAGCCATTTTGGGGGGTCAGCAAAATCCTAGCTATTCTCACTAATACCCTAGGATCTGGAGTGAAGCTGGCCACAGCTTTCTCACCATTGACTGGGGATGAGTGAAAACTGCTGCTGGGGGAAACAGGAAAACTGAGGACAGGATCAGGGCCCTTACTCTCTCAGATAGAAGTGAGCATTCTGGGTCCACATGGTGATTAGAGAAACCATCTAAAGCCAAGAGTATGCCATGGGAAAGATCAACACCCCTCCACTGGGTGTGATAAGCCCAAGAGTGGATATTAAACAAAAGTCCAGAAGTGGAAGTCTAACATAGACACTTGCTTTATTGGAGCTATCCGGGACAAAAATATGCAACTACAACATGAAACATCAGTCCTTAAAATGTGGCAAATGATATGAACATCCACAAAAAAAACAGTATGCAGATGTTTATAGAAGCTTTTTCTATAATCATCCAAAACCGGAAATAATGGAAGTGTCCCTCACCTGGTAAGTGGATAAACACACTGTGGTACATCCAGATAACGGAATCATACTCAGCAACAAAAGGAACAAACTATTGATTCGTGCAACACCACAGATGAAGTGAAAGCATCCAGACTCAAAAGGTGACATACTGTATGATTTCACTGATACAACATTCTGGAAAAAACAAAACTCTAAGGACAGGAAATATGTCAGAGGTTGCCGGGACTTGGAGGTCGTGGGGATCGACTACAAAGGCACATGAGGGAACTTTGTGGAATGATGGAAACAGTGAATATCCTGACTGTGGTGGCAGTTACACATCTGAGCACACTTGCCAATATTGATAGAAGTGAACATCTGGGGAAGGATGGATTTTACTCTATGTAAATCATACCTGGTTTAAAAAAATACTGTAGCAAAGGAGGGAAAAAATAATCAAAACATCCTCAAGTACAATGGAAAGAAAGTCAAGAAGCTAAACACACTCCATTAGATCAAAATAAATGTCTGGAGAGAGCTGCTCAAGCACAAATTAAATGAAAAGAAATGGTGCAGCAACTAAGCGACTCGGAGCATCGAGCTGACGGCCACTCCCCCTGAAAGGGAAAAGAAACAGCAAGTGAAAGATAGATACGACCGAACGATGGAAGAAACGTGAACTAAAGTACACAAGAAAAATTTTACAAGCGCAATAGCTGAAGAAAAATGCAGTAAGAACATGAATCCAATTTTTAAAAAGAGCCCCAAATGACCACTCTACCCCACCAGAAAGGCTAAAATCAAAAAGACTGACACCACCACGTGTTGCCGAGGATATGGAGCAACTATTTAATAGAACCTTCAAGCATTGCTGGTGATAATATAAGATAATACAAAAATTGGAGAAAAGTTCTGGCAGTGTCTTATAAAACTAAACATATACCTACCCTATGACCTAACAATTCTAATTTTAGGCACTTATCCAAGAGAAATGAACAAAAGGTTTGCACAAAAATGTTCCCAGCAGCTTTATTCATAATGGTCAAAACGTGGAAACATCCAGGTGTCCAGAAACAAGAATAAACAATGGTATACTCATGCAATGGAAAACTACTAAGCAATAAAAAGAAGCAAATTACCGATAAAGACAACAATAAAGACGAATTTCAAAAACATTATGCTGAGTGAAAGAAGTCTTACACAAAAGAGTATGCCTTATATGATTCCATTTATGTGGGGCTCAAGAACAAGGAAGACTAATCTATGGTGGAAAAAAATCAGAATGGTCGTTGCCTCTGGGTGGGGGCTGGAAATGAGCTGAACACCAGGGAGTTTCCAACGTAGTGGTCTATAGTTTGATGGTGATTTGGAGCACACAGTGGATGTATTTGCTAAAGTTCATCAAATGTACACTTACGATTTGTGCATTTAATGATACGTAAATTTTACCTCAAAAGAAAATGTGATCGATATGTGATAAAACAAGTAGAGTTAATTGTTAATACAAAAATCTAAGTAATGCGTTCGTGGTTGTTTGCTGTAAAAATCTTTCAATGTTGCTGTATGTTTGAAATTTTTGCAATAAATTTTTTGGGGAAACTTATCAAATGACATACTCAAGATGTGTGGCATTTTGTTGTATGCAAATTTCACATCAAGGGAAAAAAATAAAAAACTGTAAATAAAAGTTAAACTCCAATTAGTGATTTTTTTTTTTTTTTTTTTTTTTTTTTTTTGAGACAGAGTCTGGCTCTGTCACCCAGGCCGGAGTTCAGTGGTGCAATCACAGCTCACTGCAGCCTTTGCCCTCCTGGGCTCAGTGAATCCTCCCACTTCAGCCTCCCAAGTAGCTAGGACCACAGGTACACAAAACCATGCCCAGCTAATTTTTATATTTTTAATAGAGACAGGCTTTTGCCATGCTGCCCAGGCTGGTCTCAAACTCCTGCACTCAAGCCATCCGCCTGCCTCAGTCTCCCAAAGAGCTGGGATATAGGCGTGAGGCATCGCACTGGGTCCAGTTAGTGATATTCTTGCTGAAGTATTTAGAGGGATGTGTACCAATGTGACCCCCTTGCTTTTGAAACCTAGCAAAAAATATGATGGATAGAGGGATTGAAGGACTAGTTGTTAACAGATACATGGTGAAGCAAGTAGAGTAAAATGTTAATTGTAGAACATGGGTGGTGGGTATATGGGTATCCACTATCAATTCTTTCACCTTTTATATATCTTTGAAACTGTCATAATAAAATGATGAGAGGAGTGAGAAAATGACATAGAGAAAGGAAAATGGAGATTACAAACCAAAGAAAATAAATTGTGGACCAAACAGTGTTTAAAAATAAATAACATAATTAAAATCAGCAAGAACAGCACAGATATAGCTGAAAATTGAATTACTGGCATAAAGGAAAGGCCTAGATAATCAAAAAGAAATAGATGAAAAAGACAAAGAAACCAGAACAAAGAGAATTCAACACAAGGTAATTAGTGTCCCGGACATAGAGAAACCACACAAGGCAGGGAAAAGGTATTGACTAGAAAGGAATTGAATGATACAATACAGCACTGTCTGAGAAGGAAGAACTGAATCCATAACACATAATATTCCAGAAAAAATAATCTCATTCAGTAAGTCTGACATCATGATATGTTCTAATTATGTAATTTAACTTAAATGAAAATGTAACAGTTTCTCAAGAATTCAGGTATGGAAAGCCTATGATCATCAAGAAAGGAGAGGGTCAGGCTGCCCTCAGGCCTTAAGGCAACATTCCTCCTCCGAGACAATGGAGCAAGGATACACCATTTAAAGGGAGAAGGAAATCAAGAGTACCACAGCCAGCCAAGGATCTGGTCTTATAGAAAGGCAACAAACAGACATTCTCGGACATGAAGGTAAGTACAAAACAGAAATTTTAAAAACTCAGTGAATACAGTGTCTTCTTGACAAAACTACTTGCCCATGAAACCAGCTAATTAAGAGATAAATGGAAATCGAGATTTCAGTAGTGGAGAAGGGGTGGTAAAATGGCCAGTAGTAACAATAGAATCTATTTAAACATAGAATTAATACCAAACTATTGTGTGAACTGTGAACATTTTATAACTCCTCAAAGAAGCGTGTGGGAGGTGTGAGGTGCTCAGTTCCTCATCTTTCACAGCAAGGGGGTGGCTGAGAGTATCTGAAAGTGAAACAACGCATCTAGAAAAACATCATTACCCCAACCTCAATGTTCTCTCCACAGTCTCCTGTCTTAACCTTAGACATTTTAGAAGAGAATGTATCTTGTGGTGAAAAGTTCAACCATTCATTCCACTTGCCTTTAGCTTCTTTTTCTTTTTTGAAATTTAAGAAAAATCAACTTCAAGTCTTTATGTTAAAAGTAACAAGCATCATTCATATGATTTGTTTTTCACAAATGGACTTCCACACATTATCTATCAATCTATCTATCTATTGATTGATTGATTGGTTGATTGGTTGATTGATGGAACGAGAGACTGAGAAAGAAGATAAGTAGAGAGGTAGATATAGATAAGTAATTAGATAGATAGATAGATAGATAGATAGATAGATAGATAGATAGATAGATGGAAGTCCATTCATGAATATTGACATATATGGAAAAGTGCATGTGTGTATGTTTGTGTGTGTGTCTCCACAAACGGAGAGACAGAAAATAATATCTGTAATATTTTTACCTAATGGTAATATTTGGAGTGATTTTTAAACCTAAACTTTCTTTTTCATACATTGTTGCACTGTTGAAAATGTTTAATTATTATTATATTTCTATTTATAAAAATCAACAAACTGATTTTTACTCTTTAAAATACGTTAGGAAAACACTCAGCTCGGAGCTTCCTAGCAGCCAAAGAAAAAAGGAAACTACAATCAATGACAGTCTAACTATGCATGGTATCCACCAGATGAAACACAAACCAACCCAAGGAGAGCACAGCAGTTTCTCAGAGGAGACATGACTTTTCCAGGCCCTGAGGTCTGATGGAGGAGATGCTGACTGGTGTGGAGTGTGGCTTCCTCACCACCTGCCTTCAGTAATCCGGCAAAGGGTTGGATGCTGGTCCTCATTACACCACTCCAGGCTTTCCAAGAGCATGAGAGAATATGTGCTCATCTGTCCCAGCTAGGGGAAAGCACCAGGTTGCTATTACCTGTGGCCTCTGGCTAGCAAGCTGGACCCTTCCCTAAGACTTATTCCCACCAGGCAGTGATTTTCCATTGAGGTGGGATAGATTGTGGTGAGGCCACTTGAGGGAAGGGCCCATCTTTTCCCTTCCTCCTGCCCCTAATAACACACTCTAACCTCCAGTCATGAAAGCTCCCACACAGTTCTCATACTGATTGCTACCATTTCCTCTTAACTAGAAAATACTTCAAACTGTTGCCAATGCCTGATACCAGAACGACCTTCCTCATCATCCAGGGGTCAGTTTACATGCCACCTCCTCCAGGGAACCTTCCCTGAGCCCAGCAAGGAGAGGGATGGAATCAGGATCCCAGTGAAGGACTAAACTTAGAGAAGGAGGTGGAGGAGGAGGACCCTCCGAGGATGAGGGGATGACACTCAGACAAATTGAGGCACCTTGAGAGGAAAGTTGGAGGCCAGGAGCCCACATCTGTGGCCTGGCTCCTCTCAGTAAAGAAAAGGCAGGAACCCTCTTCCCAGAATGGCACAGTTAAAATGGTCCTCCAACCTTGAGACTGGAGAGAAATCACAGAGCTGAGGGAGAGCTGTTTGGGGGTTCTCCACAGGCTTCTAGACTTGGGGGAAGAGGAAATTAACACAGGCATCACACCTATGGAGTCCCATGGCAATTCCTGGGGCAGTAGGGTGGGGCAGGGCGGGAGGAGTGAGAATCTGAGCCTTAGTTCCCAATCTGTAAAATAGTGCAAATATCTCATGCCCAGCTACTCCACAGGAAGACTATGAAAGTCAAATGGGGTAAAGAATGAGCTTCATGTACAAACCATATAATGGTCCTAAAATATGAAGGCTAGAACTATTATTGCTCCTTGAACCTACACATAAATATTGGGATAGATCCATAGATCCTTTGAGCTTCTTTTTAACAGCATTTTGGGAGCTTAAAGAGAGTTTTTATCATAAACTGGGGAACAAGAAATAGTACCTTTTTTTTTTTTTGGTTCTCTCATATGTCCACCTACAATAGATTGTACTTGAAGAGAAAATAATATACAATAAAGTAAAATCTACCAGCACCAGATGAACTGAAATAACTCAATTATAAGAGGCTAGCCCATGATATCATTTACAACTGCATGTCATTATTGTCATCCCAGGTAACTAGAAGTGAGACTCTTAAAAAGATGGCCTATAGGATATCCTATCTCTCTCTCTCTCTCTCTCTGTCCATTCCCTTTCATCTGGGCTTGTTCTTGTGACTTACTTTGACCAATGGGACATTAGTAATCATGACATAAGTAGTGTCTTTAAAAAAATGATTGCACATTGAGAGATTTCTCCCTTCTTGCTCTTGGAACCCTGTAACTGCCATGAGGGCAAACCTGGGCTAGCATTTTGGAAGATAAGGGATCACATGGGAGAAGCCTCTATTATCTCAGTAATCTCAGATGATGCCATCATCACATGCCAGCCCCAGCCAACATACTACCTGACTGCAGAGACATGAGTAAGCCCAGTCAAGATCAGCCCAGCCCAGCAAAGACCAGAAGAACCACCCAGCTGAGCCCAGGCCAATTGCTGACCTACAGAATTGTTACCTAAATAAGCAATTTAAGCCATTAACACTGGGGCAGTTTGACATGCAGCAAAAGTTAACTCTATATTGTGGTATCCCAGAATGAGTCAGCAGACCGGGACCCTGTTCCTAACTCATTGTGTGACCTTTGGTAAGTCACTAAAACTTTCTGGTGCCTAGTTTCTTCCACTAAAAATGAGGAGAGTAAATTAAATGATCATTAAAGGCCCCTTCTAGTTCTGTCTCATTCTGTGATACTAAATCTTATTAACAAAAAAATCATGAATGTGGTAAAATTGTATGAACCAGCTGACGCATAGCACAGTATCTGGGGCTTTTTTTTTTTTTATGTGCCTAAATGTCAAGCTCTGAGATTTAGCTACCTGATGAGGGAGCACAAATATAAAATGCTTCGTCAGTTTTCTAATGGTGTTGTTGGATTCTGGGCTAAAATATGAAGTTGAAAAATGCTGACCAGAAAGAAACTGTAACTGATGCTGGCATGTAAAGAAACGAAATTACTGTCAACATCTAAATCCAGAAAGAGCTTTCTGCTGGGATGTAAAGGCTTCAGAAAATGCAGGAGCAGAGCAGGGGCTAGGCCTTTCGGAAAAGAAATCCCCCAGATCTTAATGAGAAGAAAAACCTTAGTGAACCTCAAGAATTTGCTCAACTCCCATATTCAAACTTCTACCTATCTGGAAACTGATCCAACAACTTATTTTTCGAAAGTCAGTAAGAAGAAAAATTAAAACATGTGTAGCATATATATACTTTCTTTGTTTTCTTAAATGATCAAACTAGATCATAATGAACATCTAACTGCTCTCTGGAAGGAGCTGTAATTTCATGAAAGTGAAGGTGTACACTAGCCAAGAGGGTTGTTGCTTTTCTAACCCAGAATCAGTGCTAAGGAGGACCCAGAGACTGATGATGCTGGTGCATTCCATGTTGCAGTGGCTGAGGTGGAGGGTTACTATTCCAGAAATGAGTCATTAACATGAGTCATTTCACAAACTGGGGTGTGGAAACCCCTGTGTTACTGCCTGTGAGCACACAAGCCTGACTCACTTGAAGCGTTTCTTTTTCTTTTTCTTTTTTTTGAGAAGGTAGTATTTTTATATAAAAGTAAACCTGAGCACATCTTGAAATCAAATGCAAAATGTACATTAATTTTCCAATAAAACATCAAAGAAGTGTCCTCCTTCCAGCACGTGTCTTCAGGGGTACATGGCTACTCTCATCTGTCATGAGGGTTACTTGTGTGGCCAAGAGTGAGAGGCCCAGTATTAGGTAATCTCCAGGGGCTAAAATGTTCCCAAAGCAAGCCACTTTGAGTGACATTTTCCAAGTAAAGAAAATTACCCAAGACACTGCATTTCTTCTGAGAGATTGTCTGGAGCCACAATATTGGTTTATTATATACAGCTTCCTAGGCTTGTCTCTTAGAGACAGGCCTGAAGCCACCAAGCTCCCAAAACCATGCAAGGAACTTACACACATACACATACCCCTCCCAGGTTGGAGCAGAGAGAATTCTGGAAGGGGCTCTCCCAGTGGAGGTCAGAAGTAGCAGCACTCTCTTCTCCCAGAGCTTCTGCTTAGCCTGAGTACCCTAACACAGATCCACAACTCACCCTCACTAGCCAAGCCCAGAGTAAAAACCCTAAAACTCTTCCCCTTGGGGGGCAATCATCTCTCCTTTGCTTTCACCTGAAGAGCAGTAGCTTGGCCCATATATTCCTTTTCCTAAACACTACCCTAGAACAATAAGGAAACAATTTCAACTAATCAGCCCAATGCTTGATCTGAAGGAGCCCAGATCACTGACAATGGAATGATTCGATGAGCTGAGACCACTCTATCAAGGATCCTCTCCTCCCAGTTCTTTTTGAGCTTGCATATTTGTTCAGCAAACATTTGACCATGCTCTGACTCTAGGCTAGACCTGTTCTAGGACCCTGTGGTTCAGAGGTCCCTCTCTGATGGAGCTGATGTCCAGGGAGGGAGATAACATTAAACAAGTAAATACACAAATATTCATACATAGGGAGGCCACATACTCTTGAGTATTTATTAGCCAAGTGTCCACATTCATGAGGTTTCATAGAGAAACAGAAATTAGCCTGAGAATTTCAAAAATATTCAGTGAACTAACCACTTGTAAGATCAGTTTCTACTCAAACAACATACATAGTGTCAGCGTCTATCACAGCGCAAAGAGCTGTCATCATTTCTGTTCCATCTCTCCTTGTTGTTTGTTTGTTTCTCTTATCTGACAGTATGATGCAATTGCAGTACAAACAAATTGAAAAAAAAAATTGAAGACTTTACCAAAGCTGTAGGATTTTATGATGTCTACGACAGTGATGCTAAAGAACAGCTTAAACCCCAGGCCAAGCCAATGATAGATGAAGCTCTGACAGTTAGATCACGTAACAACAGAGAGAGAGGGATTTGCCACGGATGATGAATTCATAGTCAAAACAGAATGGTTGGATCAAGTGGTTAAAGGAAGCCCTTGGGCAAATGCATAAAGACCTAGACCCTTTCTGCAATAAACAGCTTTCTTTATGTTTTTGTTTTAAAGAATTTTTTTTTTAAAAAATTACAAAACAAGGGAAGCCATCTCATGCCATTATCCGAATTTGTCATAAAAATTATATTGCTTGAAATTATCAACATCTGATTCAACTTTTGTCCACTCTAAACTTCAGTGTGTGGTTGAAATTAGAATCTAAAATTGGGTAAGTATAAGATAAAAATAAATTTATGTTCATAACTTCTAATCTCCGTTTTCAAGAAAATCTTAATCAAATCTTCTTTAAATCCGATTTCCCATGAAATACTGGCTCCTATGTTAAGTGGGCTTGGTCTGAGGTGTCCTTTCAGGGAGGATCACCTCAGGATAACAAGGCCCTCTGTCATCACACTGGTATGAGTGCCATAAAGGAGAATCCAGAGGGCTGTAAGACCCAAAGCGGGTTTAGCTGGTCTAGGAAAGTGACATCACAGCTGAGACTTGAAAGCACAGGAGCCTGGAGGTGAGAACATGCCCAAAAGGAGATGTGGAGACCGGCTGGCACAACAAACTAAAGGAAACCCAGCATGGCTGGAGGCAGAAGGAAGGAGGGCAGGACAGGAGACGAGGTTGAAGATACAGATAGGGTCCAGGATGTTGCTTTTTATCATACAAGCAAAGGTCATTTATTCCAAGCTTTTTGAATAGGAAGGTAACAATTTGTGGGTACCTCATGGCAGATACTGTCCTACTTCTTGTCATTAGGAAAAGCCTTGCTGGACATCTTATTTTTTCCTAGAACCAAAACCTTTTTTCAAAATCCCCAGGCTGGATGAAGACTTCCCAGTTTTAGGGCCTCACTTAGGGACATTATTTCACTGCATTATAAGACAATGATGAGAAGACATTGAGACCAAGGGACCCAGCTGGCATCTTAAAGCTAAGAGTCTCGGCTCCAAAACTTCCACTTCCAGCTGTGATGAGGCCCTGGGCTTATACTCTTTCACTTCCCACAACCAAAAACAGACAAGATATGAAAAACAGTTTTCAGACAGTGTGTAACAGGCAGCACAGGGCAGTGATCTTGGCAAGAAGGAAAGTAAATGGGGGAAAACTTACAACTGCCCAGCTGACTGCCTGGAGAACATTTCCTAAACAGCACAGAGTGGAGAAACCCAAACAGAGCTCAACATCTCCTTGGGTTAAAGAGACACACTTAAGAGTCTGGGGAGGCCATGAAGGCCAGACTGTGAATGGTAGAGCACCTGAAAGAAGAGAACAGCTCAGAATAGGAGCTGTGCAGAAACTGCACCATGGAGCTTCTCCCAATGTGAGCATGTGAGAGAACTACTCAAGAAAAGGGAAAGAGAAAAAACAACAGCAGTAAGGACCAGGCAGAATAACTACCAGGGTTCCCACTTGGCTAGGAATGGTTTGTGCTCCCATCAGCTAGAATGGCACAACCTCATCATACATTGGGTACCAGATGGAGTACTCAACAGGGTATTATTAGCCCTGGACCAAAGACTGCTCTGGTCCCTTCTAACAAAGCTTGAAAACAAGCTCCAAAAGGATTGAGTGGTTTCTAAATAATTTATCAATGTCCCAGAATGAGCTCAAGAATATTTAAAAGAACACAAACATATCAAGCACCCAACAAGGTAAAATTCACAATGTCTGGCATCCAACAGAAATTATTAGGCACACAAAGAAGCAGGGAAATTCAACCCTTAATGAGGAGAAAAATCAATCAATAGAAACAGACCCCAAAATGACACAGATGACACAGAATTCTCAGATCCACCCAGCTCCACTGTCGGAAGACTTCTACAATAATTATCACTATAGGGAGAGCCACAGAGGGAAGTGGTCTTATAATGGCCACCCAAATCAAAGTCACTACAACATCAAGAGTAAGAATGCAACTGCACATTGTCACAGAGTAGCTGTCAGTCAACATGGTTCCTGTCCCACTGCAGATCACTAGAACCCAGAGACAGTCTTCTCAACGGAGGTGAATGGTTCCATTTCAGTTTCTAGACTCTAAGAGTGAAAGTCAATTCAGTTATTCAGTAATTTGAAGCAAGGCCCTCCCTTGAGGGACAGAGAAGGTGTGAGTTTGAGCAAAGTCTGTAAGAAAATCAATCTATTCAGCAGTCTTTCAAAAATATTATTCAATCAAGTGCATTATCAGGCACTAAATCAGCATTACTTTTTATTAGAAAGATAGTACATTCTGGTTAAGCAACAACTTTCTTATTCAAACCTCTGCTTTGCTATCTGTTATCTATTCTGCCATCCATATCTTCTGTTTAAATCATGAGAAAAAATTAAGTTATTTGAGAGACAAGCATTCTATGATAACTGAAGAATATTCTCTATTGCAGTGATTATATTAGTGCAGAGCTCTGTTAACATGTAAATGCTTTCCCAAAATCGAGTGTAAGAATACAACACTGGGAGCTAGCAATTTAAAAATGGAAAAATCTTGTTACATATTCCAAATGACTAGACTTGGTAATAACCTTTCCCAGAACAGCAGCACGGCTAATTTTTAACATCTTTTGACTACAAAGTGGGAACACACATCCTCAGCTTTGATTTTACCTGGTGACTTTATTTCTTTTTTTAATTCAATTTTTTATACAAAGTAATGCATGCTTGCTAGAACATGGAAACGTATCCAAAGATACATAGGGAGAAGTTTACTAATCCTCCAACCCCCATTGACAACCCACATTAACTGCTAGGCAAGCATCCTCTACCTGCACCCAAACACCAGTTGGACACAGATATGCACATGCAAGGCTTTGGGTTAGTTTGATTCAGTTTTTGCCAAAATGGGATCATAACATAATAAATATTACTTTAGAGTTGCTTTTGACATTTATTATGTCATAGACAACCCTACAGTAACACTCTCATTTATTTTATTCATTCAGTCTTGTTTTAATGGACTTCTAGGTTGTTTTCCATTTTTTTGCCATTATAAATAATGCTGGAGAAAACATCCTTATATGTAGCCAGGGGGCAGGAAATCCAGAGGTCAAACTACCTGTAGATTCAGTTCCCCCACAGGATATTGCAGGGCCAAAGGTATATGCATATTTGTTCCTAATAGCTATTGTTGGATTACTTTCTTCCAAAAACAAAATAAAGTTTGCAACAATGCAATGCACCAGAAATCAATGAAGGTATCTGGATCCTTCAACCCATCCTCTGGAAAGTTGGGAGAGTTACTTAACCTCCTTGAGCCTAAAAACATGAAAATAATAATATGTACATGTGAGGGTACATGGTGGGGACTCGATGAATGGAAACTCTTGAGGGTATTATTTTATTGTTATTTTTAGCATCATATTTAATCTACTATCTTTGAAATTAGTTGAGTGAGGGTTTTAAATTACAAGTAATGTCATACTGAGGTAAAAACAAACTGCATTTATTTGGGACATCCAGAAAAAATAGAACTGCCAGCAAAATGGTCTTCATAATGTTACAAAAAATAGTATTGTTTTGAAGCCTTATATTAGAACAGTTCTGTCATGAGTTATTTATATTCTTGGGCTATGGTTCCGCATCTTACCTCCTTCCTAGATTTTTTTTTTTTACCATCTACCGTTTTGAAAAGTGCCTTCAAATGGTTTCTTCAAGGAGTTAATTCATGGTTGAGATGACCATACAGTGACCAGCAATCGCAACTTAAACTATACAATGGGGTGTGTTTTCTGGTAATTTTTTTTTTTACCAGTGAAGACTCAAGAACCCAATAAAACCATCAGAGCCTTTGAGGCAAAATGTTGGAATAGAAATAAACCCAGACCCTGCAGCAGGAAGACCTGGGCTGAGTCCTATTCCTGTCAATGTGACCTCAAGACATAATTTCATTTTTCAGAGCCCCAGTTTTCTCATTTGTAAACTGGGGAGAATAATGTCTTCCCCAGCACTGCGGATCTGAATATCTTAGTGGAACATGCGCTAAGGAAACAATCTGCAGGGGAGGTTGATATAACCAATGGCCAAGTTTCAGGAAAACAGGGGTGAGACTCATGGCCAGAGGTCCAGCCTGGGTGATGGGCACCAGGCCTGCTCTTCCATCCCTGCAGAGATGTTTCTACGGAGAGCTGCAATCAAGAGGATCTGTGGTCCCTCTTTCAACATCTCCAGCTTTGTTTCCTGGCCTTCTGTTTTCCCAAATACAAATGAGGAGGACAGAGGGAGAAAGCACATGACTAAATTTCATTGTAAGCATCCTGTCCATCTGGTTGGTCTGCAGCCAGATGGGCCTGTTTGAGGTCAACCGCAGAGCCCGGGAAACTCAGATGGAGGCTCTGCTCCCTAGGAAGGTCCTCCCCCACAAATCCTCTCATCGGGGATCCCAGGCTGTGTCCAGTTCTAAGGAGCAACCATTCATTCCTGAAAGCTCGGCCTCCCCTGTCCATGCTGCTTCTCAGTGGGTGACCTGGACATGTAGCTACAAGCTGCAAAACCCAATATCCCAAAATGGGCCATGGCAAATAATTCATTAGCATCCTCTCCTTCCCACCCAGGCCCCCAGTGCCTCATCAGGCCCTGCAAAGCCAAGAGCCATCACTTTGCTGGTATCCCTGTTGTAGTTTCTGAGGAAACAGGAAACCTGAGTTTTTGTTTCTAAACAACAGCCTCAGCCATTTTTTCCAATATTTTTGTGGTGCCTGGAATGGCCCATGGATGTCATCTAAGCGGAAGGGGTCACTCAGAGGAGAAACAGAAATAGTCTCTGTCTCCAAGAGCCAGACCTGCCTTGCTCACCTGGGACCACACGCGCTGCAGAGCAGGAGGCATGCCCTCTGAGATGGCCAGAAAGTCTACAAGTCTGCCTGTTTCAGCCCCAACAGCCCCGGGCTCCCAGGCCAGGTGGAATTCTGCCATTCAGTAATAATAGCATCACCAGCTCAGCAGCAAAAAAAAAAAAGTCTCTAATACTTTGTCTTAGCAGCTGGTAATGTAAAACAGGGTGGCATTTGGAGGCCTAGGATGATGCCAGTCTCCGGGGAGAGAAAGGTGTTAACTTCTAATAGCTTTTCAGTAATAGCCAAGCATCTGCAGTCCCCTATAAAAAAGGGGGTTTTTAAAAATTAATAGAGCTGAATGTGCTTCACACGGAGGAGAATGCCAGATTAATAAGTGCATTAAGGGCTGCTTTGGATTGGAAATAATTATGGATGATGACAAGGAGCAGAGGGGCCATGGGTGGCACTCCCAGGAATGCATTTTAAAAAGCAGTTTAAAGAGCCTTCAGATGTTAGTATTATCCTGCGTGACCAAATTAAGAGCAAATGAGAAAAGTTTATCTGGCATTTTGGAGTATTGAAAGGGCTTAGTGTTATAAATTATACAGCATGAGGATAGGAAATGGTGAGTAAATTCATGTTAAATATTATTGGCAGTTTAAATAGCAACTGCTTTATAAAGCATTAAATATTTTAATTTGGAATTAAAAGTACAAATCACAACATCCCCCAACTGCCAAAAAATTCAAAGATTGCTTCCATTATTTATTTGCCAGCACAATAATTAGAAGTTGTCTTGATCAGAAATTCATCTCTATCATGTCCAATTTTGCTATCAGTGTTGAATAAATGTGATTGAGCTGTAGTTTAGAATGGGTTTAGAACTCCTTAGACAAGATCTATCAAGATACTCCTCCAATATCTTAATCAGTCTTTGGAGAAGCATGTTATAGTTACAGCTTGGGCTGGGGTTTATCAATATTGAATCCAGCCTTACTTCAGGCCTTCCTTCCTGGCAGTGCTTCCTGCAGGGAGAGCTGGTCAGAGACGGAAACCAGGGTCTTTCTGGGTCTGGCCAGGCAAGTGCCAGATCTGTGGAGAGGGATACTTTCTCATGCCTGTGGAGGCAGCTCCCCCAGAGTCCCAAAAGTGTAATTCATGGACCCTCCCATCTCTGCTGGTAGGTGGGTTAATTGTCATTGCTTTTCTGGAAGTTGATTCAGCAACATCTAATAAAGCCTTCAAAAGGTACATGCCTAATTTTGTTTGTTTGTTTGTTTGTTTGTTTTTGTTTTTGTTTTGAGACAGAGGCTCACTCTGTCACCCAGGCTAGAATGCAGTAGTGCAATTTTGGATCACCACAACCTCCGCCTCCCAGGTTCAAGCGATTCTCCTGCCTTAGCCTCCCGAGTAGCTGGGATTACAGGCACAGGCCACCACACCCGGCTAATTTTTGTATTTTTAGTAGAGACCAGGTTTCACCAAGTTGGCCAAGCTGGTCTTGAGCTCCTGACCTCAGGTGATCTGCCTGCCTCAGCCTCCCAAATTGCTGGGATTACAGGCATGAGCCACCGCAACCAACCCTAACTATTTGATTTCTAATAGTTTATCTCACTCAAATAAGAGCACAAAGATACATGTCCAAAAATGTTGATTACTTCATTATTAATGATAGCAAAAATAAATATTAAGTAACTTAAGTGCCAAATAATAGGGAATAGTTTAAACAAAGCACAGCACATCCATAAAATGAAATACAAAAGTTATGTTATAGATCCCAGTTTCTACTCATGGATGGAAAGAACTGGGAAGGACATTATTCCCACCCTTATAGGAAAAGAAAAAAAAGTCAGACAAGCTACAAGATTTCTACATTTGTTGAGCCCATCAGAGAGCTGAGGTTATAGGACAGCCAAGTAACCAACAATCTGGAGACGCACAGGTGCCTGAAGAAAGAAACAAGACATGAGCACTTCCCTAACTGTGGCAGACACAGACACCTAAAGGGGAGACAGACAATGAGACAGAAGAAATAGATGAAGAAAATGAAGAAATAAAGGCCAAGAACTTCCAAAATGAATGACAGGCACCAAACCATAGATCCAAAAATGTCAGAGCACATCAAGCATGATACATGCAAAATAAAAACACACAACACAAACCACCTAAATATATTGGGGATAGAGTCAAGGAGAAAATCCTAAAGATGGCCAGGAGAAAAAGACTTGTTACCTATAGAGGAAAAAAGATAATAATTATAGTAGACTATTCATCAACTCATCAGAAACCACGTAAGTCAGAAGACAATGAAATGACATTTTTAAAGTGCTGAAGAAAAAAAAAAATCTGCCAACCCCAAATTCAATACCCAGACAAACATTTCTTAAAGAAAAATAAAGACATTGTCAGTAAAACAGAAATTGAGAGAATTCATTGCCAGCAAACCTACACCAGAAGAATGTTAAAGAAAGCTCTTCAGGCAGAAGGAATACGATGTCAGACAGAAACTAAGACCTAAACAAAGAAATGAAGAGCACTGAAACTGGAAAAGAGAAGGCAAATAAAATTTACCTTAGTTTTAGTTTTTCTAAAGGATAACTGACAATCTAAAGTGAAAATAGTAGCAGTGTGTTATGTAATCTTAACATGTAAAAGTAAAATTATGACAAAAGGAGCACAACAAATTGAAGGGAGTAATTGGGAATGTATTATTGTAAGTTACTTACACTAGACATGAAATGGTATGATATTATTTGAAGGTAGACTCTGATTAAAGACAAATTATCAACACTAGGGCAGCTATGAAAACAACTTTTTAAAGATATAAATAATAAGTCAATAGGTAAGAAGAACAACATTATTTTAAAATGCTCAAGTAACCTAAGAGAAAGCAGTAAAAGAGAAAAAAGAAGAAAAGAACTGATAGAATGGGAAAAAGCTAACAAAATGGTAGATTTGAATCCAAATATATCAATAACATTACATGTGAATGGTCTAAACACACAAATTAAAAGACAGATATTGTCAAAACAGTTTTTTTTACAAACGCCAAGACCCAACTATATGCTATTTATGAGCAACCCACTTTAAATATGAAGATATGAATAGGTTAAAAAACAAAAGTGGAAATAGATATGTCATGCAAACACTAACCAATAAATCAGACAAAGTAGGCTTTAGAACAAAGAATATTATCGGCGATAAAAAGGAATATTATATAATACAATGATAAAGAAGTCAATTCTCTAAAAATACAGAACAATCCTAAATAGGTATGCACCTTAAAAGAGAACTTCAAAATACATGAAGTAAAAGCTTATTGAAGTGAAAAGAGAAACAGATAAATCCACAGTTTTACTTGGAGACATCAACATTCCTCTCTCCGTAATTAATAGAAAAGCAGGCATAAAATTATAGATATAAGCCCTGAGCTATATTATCAATCAAATTGACAATTGTAGAATATTTCAGCCAAAAAAAAGCACTATACAATGTTCTGAGGGTACATGCAAGCTTAAGTACACAAAAGCCAGGACAGACTATATTCTGGTCCATTAAACCTTAACAAATTTAAAAGAATACAAATGAGGAGCCAGGTGTGGTGGCTCAAGTCTATAATCCCATCTACTCAAGAGGCGGGAGAATCACTTGAGTCTAGGAGTTCAAGGCTAAAGTGATCTAAGATCATGCCACTGCACTCCAACCTAAGTGACAAAGCGAGACGTATCTCTTAAAAAAAAAAAATACAAACCGTACAAACTCTGCTGTGAAAATACACATTTCTATTTTTGTGAAAATACAAATCATATGAACTGTGTTCATAACAGAATTAAATTTGAAATCAGTACCAGAGAGATATCCTGAAAATACCCCAATATTTGGAAATTAAATAAAACACTTCTAAATTACTCATAGGTCAAAGAGGAAAAAAATCTCAATGGAAAATAAAAATTATTTTGAACTGAAGGAAAATGAAAATGTAGCATAACAAAATTTGTGGAATGCAGCTAAAAGAGTGTTTAGATATAACTTTATGGCATTAATTCCTTATAGTTGGAAAGAAGAAAAGATTCAAGTCAGTACCTTAAGCCTAGATTTTAAGTTAGTAGAAAAAGAAGACCAAAGTAAACTCAAAGCATTCGAGGAAAAGAAATAATAAAGATGACAGCAGAAATTATTGACATTGAAAACAGAAAAATAATAGAGAAACCAAAAGCTGGTTCTTTGCCAAGATTGATATCATTGATAAACCTCTAAGTTGACAAAGCACAAAAAAAAGACACAAATTGACCAACAACATTAATGAAAGAGGAGATATCACTGCAGATTCCACAGATATTAAAAGGATAAGAATAGAATAATATAAACAACTCTATACCTAAAAATTGGACAACTTAGATGAAATGGACTCTTCTTTGAAAGACACAAGCTGCCAAAATATACTCAGTAAGAAACAGATAACCCATTATTATTACGATTATTATTATTATTAGAAATGGAGTCTCACTTTGTTACCCAGGCTGATGTGTAGTGGCATGATCATAGCTCACCAAAGCCTCAAACTCCTGGATTCAAGCAACCTTTTACCTCCCGCTCCCAAGTAGCTGGGACTACAGGCACGGGCCATCATGCACAGCTGTCTTTTTGTTTTGTTTTATTTATGTGGAGACAGGGTCTCACTATGTTTCCCAGGCTGGTTTCAAACTCCTGGGCTGATCCTTCTGCCTCAGCATCCCAAGTCACTGGGATTACAGATATGAACCACTAACCTGAAGAGTCCTATATCTATTAAAGAGATTGAATTCACAGTTAAACACCTTCCAACAAAGAAAACTCCAGGACCGAATGGTTTCATTGGTTAATCCTACCAAACATTTAAGGAAGGCATAATTCCCATTCTACACACCCTCTTCCAGAAAAAAATAGAAGATAAGAGAACACATTCCAACTCATTTTATGAGGCCAGCATTACACTTACACCAAGACCAGACAAAGATATTACAAGTAAAGAAAACTACAGACCAGTATCTCTCATGAGCATAGACACAAAAATCCTCAACAAAATAATGCCAAATGTAATTCAGCAATATATAAGAAGAATACATCACAACCAGTGAGGTTTGTTCCAAGAGTGCAAGGCTAATTCAACATTAAAAAACAAGTGATATAAATGGCCATGTTAACAAACTGAAGAAGAAATATTATTTGTTCATCTTAATAGATGCAGAAAAACATTTGAGGCCAGGCACAGTGGCTCATTCCTGTAATCCCAGCACTTTGGGAGGCCAAAGTGGGCAGATGCCTTGAATCTAAGAGTGAGACCAGCCTGGGCAACATGACGAAACCCCATCTCTACAAAAAAAAAAAAAAAAAAATTAGCCAGGCATGGTTGTATACGCCTGTAGTCCCAGCTACTGGGGAGGCTAAGGTGGGAGGATCACCTGAGCCTGGGAAGTCAAGGCTGCATTGAGCCGCAATTGCACCACTGCTTTCCAGCCTGGGCAACAGAGTGAGACCCTGTCTCAAAAAAAAAAAAGAAAAAAAGAAAAGAAAAGAAAAAACATTTGAAAAACTTCAACATCTGTTGCTGATTTTTTTTAATCTCAAAAATGTAGGAATATAAGCGCATTTACAGAAAAAAAAATCACCAAAAAAACCCTATAGCTAACATCATCCTTAATGTCAAAAGATTGAAATCTCTTCCTCTAAGATTATGAGCAAGGCAAGCATGTCTCCTCTCATCACTCCTTATTAACATCTTAATAGATGTCCTACCCAGCACAATGAGGCAAAAAAAAGAAAAGAAGGAAGGATGGAAGGAAGGGGGAGTATGCACCATGCAGACTCAAAAAGAATAAATAAAGCTGTCCCTATTTACAGACAATATGATATTTGATGTAGAAAATGTAAAGACTCTACCAAAGAATTCCTTGAATTAAAGGTTGTGGAATTTTTCAAAAGTCAAGCTACAAAAATAAGGCTGAGTGCAGTAGCCCTGTAATCCCAGCACTTTGGGAGGCCAAGGCAGGTGGATCACTTGAGTTCAGGAGTTTGAGACCAACCTGGCCAACATGGTGAAACCCCGTCTCTACAAAAAATACAAAATTAGCTGGTGCGGTGGTGCACACCTGTAGCCCCAGCTACTTGGGGGGCTGAGGCAAGAGAATCGCTTGAACCCAGGAGGCAGAGATTGCAGTGAGCTGAGATCATGCCATTGCACTCCAGCCTGGCAACAGAGCAAGACTCTCTCTAAAAAAAATAATAATTGTATTTCTATAAACTAGAAATGAATAATTGAAATTCAAAATTTTTAAAACAGCACTTTTCTAACAACACCAAAAAAATTAAAACTTAGCTTTAATCAAACGAAAAATATGCAGAATCTATATGCTGACAGTTGCAAAATAATGATGAAAGAATAAAAGAGCTAAATAAGCAGAAAGAGATAACTTGTTCATGGGTTGGAGACTCAATATTGTTAAGATGTCAGTTCTCCCCAGTTTGGGTTATAGATTTAATGCAATCCCCATCAAAATATCAAGCAGGCTTTTCTGTAGATATCAAAAAGGTATTTCCAAAATTTGTATGGAAAAAAGAACTAGAATAACCCAACCAGTCTTTATAAAGAAGAACAAAGTTGGAGGACTCATACTCCAAGTTTTAGACTTACTTTAAAGCTACAGTAATCAAGACATCATAGTATTAGCAAAAGGATAGACACATATGTGAACCTAACATATCAGAAAGTTCTGAAATAGACCCACACAAATAGTCAACTGATTTTTGACAAAGGTGCAAAGGCAATTTAATTTAGAAAGGATAGTCTTTTCAACAAATAGTGCTTGCAAACAGTGATTATCCATATGTAAAAAAATAAAAACAGAAACTAACCAAAAACAGACCTCAATCTGTACCTCACACCTTATACAAAAGTTAATCCAAAATGGATTACATATCTAAATGCAAACATAAAACTATAAAATCCCTAGATGAAAACATAAGAGAAAATCTTTGTCACCTCAGATTAAGAATATTTCTTAGACCTGACACCAAAAGCACAATACATATAAGAAAAAACCTGATAGAACTTTATCAAAATTTAAAATTTTTGCTCTGCAAAAGACACTGTTAAGAAAATGAAAATTCAGGGCACAGAGAAAGGAAAAATATTTGCAAATTGTATTTCTGACAAAGAACTCATGTTCAGAATATGAAAAGAACTCTCAAAACTCAATCAGAATAAGAAAACCAATAACCCAATTAAAAATGGGCAAAAGATATAAACAAACATCTCACCAAATAAGATATACAAGTGGGAAATAAGTATATGAAAAGATGCTCAATATCATTAGTTACTAGGGAAATGCAAATTAAAATCATAGTGAAATGTAACTACACATCTATTAGAATGATTACAATTTAAAAAATAAATTGACAGGACTAAGTGCTGACAATGACACAGAGAAGTGGAAATCTCATACATTGCAGGTGGACATTCAAAATGGTACAGCTACTGTGGAAAACAGCTTCATAATTTCCTTCAAAGTTCATTATACACTGACATATGACCAAGCAATCCTACTCCTAGGTATTTACCTAAAACAAATACAAATTTATGCTCACAAAAAAACCCTGTACATAAATGCTTTAAGTAGTTTTATTTATAATTGCCAAAAACTAGAATCAACCCATATGTAGTTCTGCTGATAAATAGAAAAATATTCAACATATGGCACATCCACAAAATGGAATAGTACTCAGCAATAAAAAGAAGCAAACAACTATTGATTCACAGAACAATATGGATGAATTTGAAGTGCACTTTGCTAAGTCAGACCCAAAAACCTACATATTGTATGATTCCATTTATATGAAAAGATATAACTGAAAAATGAAAAATTGGTGGTTTCCAGAAACGGAGGGTCAGGAAAGCCTAGAAAGGGGCCACAGAAGGGAATTGTGTGATGAGTTGTTCTGTATGGTAATAGGGTGCTGGGTACATAATTCCATGAATTTGTCAAAATTCATAGAACTGTATGCCACAGAGTGAATTTTACTTTATGTAACTTTCAAAACCTAGGATGTGGAAAGTACCGAAAATGGAAGGCTAAGTATGATAATTAAAGCTGCCCATATTACAAATGAATCATGTAACCACACTGAAGAGAGTGAGGAAGAAAAGAACTAACCAAATTACTCCGGAACACAGTATGTTGACTAGGTATTTTAAGGCTAAAAACAAAAGAATTGTACACAAATACCATATTTTAGCTAGTAAGCTTTTCTTCCCCACAAGGCAAAGAATTAGGTATTCTGAAACTACTTTTAGGGTCCAGGTTTTCATGTCAGAGAAAGTTATAAATGGGGAAAGGCTAAGATGAACCCTGTGGTGTTGGATTGGAATAAGAGGTACTAGTGTAAACTCATGCGTCTTTTAGGAAAGAAAGAGAAAAACATGCATATGCACAGAATGGGACACATGCGTATATTTCCAGGCTCTGTCTGCTGAAAGGGCTTAGAAGCAATGACAGTCAGCAGAAATAAGGACATCTAGCCAGATCATGGTTTCTAAATAGCATTCTCCAGTAAAATACACTAGGGCTCCTTGGAGAATTGGTTTATTCCAAGACTGGTCAGGAAAATACACAATGAGCCTGGAACATCTCCAGGTACTAAAAAGTAAAGAAGTGCTTGAGAAAAGATGGGGAGAGCATGTTACAAAGGCAGAGAAGCCAATCTGGAAAAGCTCCGAAAGGTTGAAGCTGGAGCAACCTGAGCAACAAAATAAATAAGGATAGCATTAGATTATAAGCAGCTACATGAGACCTGAGTGATGCTAATTAATAAATCAGTAAGAAGGGACTGCTCTTCAGACAGAATAATTTCAATTAACAAATGCAGAAGGAATGAAGAAAATAGGAAATCGCTCTCTGAACACCATAATAATAATTATTGCAGGCAAGCCCCACCAGTAGATGCTAAAATTGGAGGCTAATGTTAGCAGAAACAGGATATTTGCCTACTCTCAAAGTATCTACTGCAAGATATTTATGAATTCCAAAGGGAAAAAAAACTTTACATTGGAGAAACCTGGCAGACATCGCTTTAACCAAGTGATCAACGTTAATATTTCAGTAAAAAGATGCATCAACATCATGCAGCCCCTGATGATACACTGAGAACGCTACTTGTGTGTTTTCCTTACCAACAATGCAATCTAATCTAATCTAACCCCAATCTAATCACAAGACAACATTGGACAAACCCAAATCGAGTGACATTCTACAAAATAACTGATCAGTACTCTTCAAAAGTGTCAAAGTCATGAAATACCAGGAAAGACTGGAGAAGTGGCACCCATTGGAGACAAAGGAAAAAATACAACTTTAGTTAATGTAAGATCCTGGACTGGATCTTGGAACAGAAAAAGGGCACTAGGAGAAAAGACTGGAAAAGTCCAAATAAAGTCCACAGTTTAATGAATGCTAATTTTTTAGTTTTGATTGTTTTACCATAGTTTTGTGATTATTTTTAGTAAGTCTAAAATTATTCCCCCCAAAAGCTTAAAAACTATGTGGATAAAAAACATATTTATGGACATAAAATATCTTTACAATATATCAATATAAAAAGCAAATCACAAAAAATGGCATATATTTTTGTTTAGTTACCAAAATAAGTATACATACATATATTTATAGTACAAATGTATGTAGATGTACATACACATATTTTTATACATATAGCATGTATGTATACTAATATCATGACATGTCATATCGTATCATGTTATACCCAGAGTATAAAGTGATACCAAAGTATTTCCATTAGTTTTCTCAGGGTGGATGAGATTGTAGATGGTGCTATTTCTTAATCTTCTTTTCTTTATATGTCTTTATTTTCTAATTCTTCTGCCATTAACCTTTTACTGTGTATTTTCTAACTTTTTTTTTTTTTTTTTTTTTTTGAGACAGAAGTCTTGCTCTGTCACCCAGGCTGGAGTGCAGTGGTGCAATCTTGGCTTACTGCAACCTCCACCTCCCAGATTCAAGCGATTCTCATGCCTCAGCCTCTTGAGTAGCTGGGACTACAGGCACACACACACCACCACGCACAGCTAATTTTTGTATTTTTAGTAGAGATGGGCTTTGCCATGTTGGCCAGGCTGGTCTCAAACTCCTAGCCTCAAGTGATCTGCCCACCTCAGCCTCCCAAAGTGCTGGGATTACAGGCTTGAGCCACCACACCCAGTCTCTAACATTTTTGTCATTTAATTTTTACGTAAAATCCAAGCACGAAGCTGAGTTGGGGAACCAGGGAAGCCCCCAGTTCAGGATTGAGCTCCAACAGTGTGGTCATGGAGACTCTCTGATCGCTGTCTTCTTTGAACCCATTCTATATTGTTTCATGCCAGGGCAGGTCTAGGGTAATGTCTCCCCTTTCTTTGATTTGTATCTCCTAGCAGGTATCCAAACCCTCTCAGTGGGTGATCTCAGCTTTTATGTTCCCACCAAATGTGTCATCAAGTCCTCTTCAAAGCCCAAAGCACACAAGAGAAGTGTAGGGAGATGGCTGCTAAACCCTGGACTTTCTAGGCCAGAGACCTTCCCAAAGCCACAAGGGGAAGCAGCACCATGTAATGAATGGTTCAGGCACTCCCTTTATTGATAGAGCGGGGGTGTCAAAATATAAACATGATGTGTACATATCTTCAGACCCCCAGAGGAAATGGAGTCCTTCATTCAAAACTTTCTACAATCTGACTGCTCATCCCTAAAAAAGAAGTGAGTTTTACCAGAAATTGACAGTCGTTTCTTTTAACCATTCTCTTTGGGAAACAATTCTGCCTGCTCAGATTTACAAGCAATTTAATTTTAGGCTGAACATTGTGATTCCACAAGAGAGAGCAGATGGCAGAGGCTAAGGTGGGGCTTCCCAGGAGCAGAGGGGAGGCGGAAAGGAGGCCAGCACCACAATTAGAGCAACTTTCTCATTACACGACTCCCAGCACAGTGGACTCAGGCGCCGGCCCCTTGGAATTTCAAATCCAACTTCTCAGAGATTTATTTTTCTTTTGAAACAATTTCTGGCAGCTTTTGATCTTCTAAACTGAAAAAAAAAATCAAAGAAATCTGTTTCTCTGGAGTATTAATAGCAAAGGAATTTCTGGATGCTGCAAAGTAGGAAAGGAACATAATAGCATCTCAGTTTTATTCATCTTCAAAGCAAACTAAATATAGTTTTAAAAAAATAGAAGCAGGATACCCTACAGATTTTTGAAGGGATGGAATAAACCTCTTTGCACAAGAAAAGATGACATGAAATTTATCTTGAAGGACACTCACTGGGCTCTTGTCCGTTTAATACCTACAAGTGGGCTGTCAGAAGGGATCTGGATTTTACATCAGAAGTGAAAAATAGCTAATGATTCAGGAAACTCAGAAGCTCAGCCATTTTCACAAATATTGGACATTGCCTCTCTTACCCTGCTGGGATATCAATACCACATGTCCCCCCAAAGCACAAGGACATTCAGACTTTCCTAATGGCAAACATCCAGCCAACATGCATGAAAAACTGAGCAGCATCTTCATATTCCCAAAACCCACATTTGATCCTTACTGCCCCTGTTGGTAGTAAGTATGGATGAAGTAGTGGGAGGCACGTCTGTATTTAGCTGGGGTGCAGATGGCAAGGTGCCTGTGTGTGCAGGTGAGTATGACAAGAGAGTGTATTTGTGTATTATTTGAAAAGAATATAGTAGCTATTGAGGAGCAACTATGAGTCAGATGCTTCTCTGGGCACTGGAGATACAGCAGCACCTACACAAACACAGAGGCTAATTTCTGGTTGTGATCTGTGCTGTAAAAGAAATACATGAGAAATCTGATGGAGAATTCTGGGAAGAGGGTGAACATTTAGAAAGGAATCTGTCTGAGGAAGAGATTCTGGGCTGAGTTAAACGATGAGGTACCAGCCCTTCAAAGAACTAGGGAGAAAGCTGCTCCAAGCAGAGAACAGTAAGTGCAAAGGCCCTGAGACCTTCTAGCAGTCCCTCCCATATTCCCTGAGAACTCACCTTCCCAGGGCACACCTGCAGTGCCCTACTGCAAGCACCCAAGTCTCTCTGCCTGAGTACTCTCTCTTGGAAGTGCCTTGAACAGGCCAGAAGTGCTGGGAAGTTAATGCCCCCAGAAGCAGTTCACAGCAAATCCCCAGTTGGAGTTGGTGCTTAAACACCGGCTTCCTCACCCATGGAGTGGGACCCTCGGAAACATGCAGCAGGGTCAAGCTCCACTTGCCCACAGCAACAGCCTGCTCTAATGAAACACACCAGCCTGTCTGGTTTCCCTTCCTTCCCTATCCTACTTCCCACTCCACCACTGTTGCTTTCTAGGGTTACCTCCAAATCAGTGGTATGCCTCCACTCATCTCAGAGGCTGTTTCTAGAAGACCCAGACTAAGACAAACTGGAAAGGATTTGGTGGGGAGTCAAGGCAAGATCAGCACACAGGGACTCTGGACAGGACAAGAGGGGCCAGGTCATGCAGGCCACTGATGTCCTTAGAGGAAATTTGTCTCTCCGATTGTTTTACAGTGGCAGCCTGCCTTCCCCAGCAGAATGAGAAACCAGTTGCAGGCAAGGACTGGCCTTGAACTGATTGTGTATCACTACAAAATGCCTTCTCTTGTTTCTCCTCTACAGCATCCACCCCTATCCACAGAATCATTGAGCTCAGAGGATGATGTAGGGACCGACCACATAGTCCAGAGTCAGCTCCATGGGGTCAGGAACTTTGCTTTGCTCACAGGTGTAACCTTGACACATATAACACCATCTGGCACTAGTATGTGTTTGATAAATACTTGTTGGATGAATTAATCCTAAAAATGAGAAAACCAGGAATTAGAGAAGACAAATGATTTATCTAAAGTCATGCCCAAGTCGACTGGAAAACTGAGACTAGAAACCAAACTCCTGCTACCAAGAGGCTTTGACTATGCCTGCAGCTCTCACAACCCAGAGTTGATCTGGCCTCCGTGGTCATTCACAGTGGCTGCTGGTCACCCTCCACCAAAGGTCTCTACAAGACTTTGTTATCACCTGGGACAGTTGCAGGGAAGGGAAAGGGCTCAACAAAAAAGCACAGGCTTTGGAGCCACGCAGGCTGGATTTAGGCCCTGACTCTGACCTCAACATAAGCTCTGACCTTGACCCGAGACCTCAGCTCTCTGAGTTGCTGGGATAAAGAGATCAGCTCTCTTCCAGAGGAAGGAGAAAGATGGTAAGGCCTGAGAAGGAACAACCTCACATCTGCCTTTTCACCTACTCTTTGTCCCTGTAGCAGAAAGGACACTAATCCTTTCCTAGACAATGGAGAAATCCTGGAATATCTGATAGGGGATTCTTCACAGTTTTCATATAAATAACCTGATTAATGAATATAAATTAATTTTTAATCAATTGTTTCCTGTAAAAGTAATCTAGACAAAACAGAACAGACAACAGTTCAAATGGGACATGTTAAAAATTATTACAGAATTAACAGAAGATTGAAATCATCCTGCTAAAATTTTTAGCACCAAATTCATTCCAGAAAACCTCGATTTGGTAGAATACCCATAAAAGAAAACTCCCAACAGAAACGTGTTATAATTTGCAAAATTTGATAAGGGAAAAAAAAATCCTGATCAATGAAACAAATCTTCACTCTAAAATCTACCTAGAAAACAATTGATATTGATGAAAATAAGGGAAAATCAGGACCTATCTGACTGTGTTCTATAGAAAAGAAATCAATATGTTAAACTGGCTTAATCGAGGACTCTCTCGGCATAAATGTATCTTTTTGTTTAATTTTTAAGAATAATGAGTGTTCATAAAGCTGCAGAGAATGCTAGGGATCAAAATGGTAGGTTCTAAATGTCCATGGAGTCAAAATGGCAAGTTCTAAACTTCCTGTACCTGGCATAGAGCCCTGGTTGCAGCAAGGAACTCATTTGTTTCCTCTACAAGTATGTGCTGAGCCTGGGCCTGCTAGAGACACTAGGTGCCAGGGATTTGGGGTGAATTTTAAATCTCAGGCCCCAAGGATCCTGGGGTCTAGCGTGGAACTCACCCAGGGGAGAATGATGTGATCAATTGTGGTGGCAGATGTAGGAATGCAAGAGGGTCTCATCCCTGTGGCAGGTGCATGGATGAGGCTTCACTGAGGACCTCTTAGCTGAGTCTTCCTGGATGAGTCTAATGCCTCCAAGCTGCCAAGGGGCAGAAAGCACATTGCAGGCAAGGGAGGACAGTCTGGGCAGATGGCTGAGGAAAGAGCATTCAGAAACCTCAAAACAGCCCCCTGAGGTTAGACCTGGAGGAGCGATGGGTGGAGGGGAAAGACAGAAACAGCCTGGGGCGGAAGCGTTGGCACCTTGCATCTAGGGCTTTCTCCTGCAGGCAGCGGGAGTCAAGGAACATGACTGTGTCAGGGGTGAGTGAGACTAGAGGCAGGCTCCATGAGGAGGCCAAGGCGACTGTGCAGGGAAGGATAGTGGCAGGGGGCTGAAAGGGAAACTGAGGAAGTGGGATGAAAAGAACACAGTGAGGTGAGGAGGAAGAGGCAGGATCTGAGGATGCCTCCCAAGGAACTGGTTAATGTAGTTGAGGATGGGGAAGTCTCATGAACCAAGAGTGAAACACCAAGGAGGTTAGGGTTGAACATGTAAGATCATTTTGTTCAGTTGTTTAGAAAAATGTTGGCATCAGAATCCTTCTAATTAAATCTTAAGAATTAACAAAGAAAGAGAGAGAGAGAAAACCCAGAACTGCTTTAAATACCAAAGAGCCTGGAGAGGTGCAGAGGGGGTTGGCCTCCCCCGGATCACAGTTGGAAGGCCCCTGAAGGTCCAGGCCCCTCTTCTCAGCTGAGGCTCAGAGAGGAAGGGTTTCCTGGCACAGCACATGGCCACGGAGGCTCCAGAACCCAGCTGAGGGACTGGTGGGGCCCTGCTCCTCCCTCCATAGCCAACAGTCCCCGCTAATGAGGACTTTGCGTTCTTGGCCCTGCTCCTGCCCAGCTGGCCTTTTGGCTGAGAACATCTTAGGCTGCATGAGAGCCTTGCCCTCACAGGCACACCCCCTTGGACCTGCCTATCCAGATCCCAACACCCTGGATCTTGTCCACACTCTGGTCCCTTCTGAGAAGGGTGAACACCATGATAACATGGTTCGTTGCTGTTAGAAAACTCATCCCCCTCCTGGCACCCATCCTCTGGCAGACAATCACTGTTCACAGCCCTCCAGGTGCGGCTGGCCCAGGCTATGAGCAAGCGAGCAGCAAGAGTGTGAACACCACCGGATTTGCTATTGAGACCTGGATTTGAGCTACAGCTCTGCCATAAGCCAGCTGTGTGGCCTTTGGAAAAATCACCTGGCCTCTCTGAACCACAGATCCATCCTCCACAAAGCAAAGTCCATAATGCCGGCCCCACCTCCATCAAACTGCTGTAAGGATGAAGGGAGGCAATTAAGCAAATCCACATTGCTTCCTGAAAAATTTCGTTGGGGATGCAAGGGGCCTGTGGCACTCTCATCTGTCACTTCCCCTGCCGGAAGTAGCAGTACTTACCATTATTGTCACCAGGAACCACTCTTCAAAAAATCCCTAGAGCTGTGACGCAGGAGAGAGCTAGGAGGAGTGGGGTGAAGGGGCAGGACCTACCTAGAAACTTGCCTCGTGTTTGTCCCACTAGAAACTCACTCATGCCCTATTTACTTTTTTTTCTTTTCTTTTCTTTTCTTTTTTTTTTTGAGATGGAGTCTCACTCTGTCGCGCAGACTGGAGTGCAGTGGTGAGATCCCGGCTCACTGCAACCTCTGCCTCCCAGGACGAGGTGATTCTCCTGCCTCAGCCTCCCAAGTAGCTGGGATGATAGGTTTGTGCCACCATGCCGGGCTAATTTTTGTATTTTCAGTAGAGATGGGTTTCACCATGTTAGCCAAGCTGGTGTCAAAGACCTGACCTCAGGCAATCCGCCCACCTCTGCCTCCCAAAGTGCTGGGATTACAGGCGTGAGCCACCAGGCCCGGCCCTATTTACTCTTAATTTATGTACAATCGGAACAAACTTGTTTATCTGTTTCCCAGCTCTTTGTACTTGAGAAGTAGCAAATTTAAAAGAATGTAGGAGAAAGGGGAAGGAAGAGCATACTGAAAAGGGCAGGACAGAAGGACAGAAACACCATAAGTAGGCACAAAACCCGCTATCACAGCCTGGGGACACAGGAAAAGTACAGGAAGCCAAGGCCATCACTGCACAATTGTTGATGCTCCCCATACAACCCTGAGTTGCCAAAAAATAAAAACAGAAGCCAAACATTAAATAAATTTCAGCATACTCTGGTTAAGAAGCTATGACTTTTTAAAATACTCATAGCTTTTAAAATCAGCAATTCTACTTCTAAAACATATATCCTAAGAAAATAACAAACAAGGGCAGATGGTTAAAGATTATTCATTACAGCATCGTATCTAGTGGGAAAAATTGGAAATAGTCCAAATGCCCTTCTAAAGAGGACTGGTTAAAGCGGCTCTTCCATTCTCAATAAAACTTTCCAGAAGGGTTGCTGTGTTTTCGTGTTACCTAATCCATGACTTTCCCGTAAATTAATCCAAGTGTTTTATTAAAATAAATGTATTTACTTCAAAGAAAAGAAAAACTATATTACCCTAAATGGAATATTAGTGTCAGTGCCATAAATAAAAACAATACACATATCACAATGGGAAGAAAGTAATGTTATTAAAATCTAGCTCGATAAAGTTGCCTCTTTAAGACTGAGCCTGTGATGGTTACTATTGTGTCAACTTGATTGGATTGAAGATTGCAAAGTATTGTCCCTGGGTGTGTCTGTGGGGGTGTTGCCAAAGGAGATCAACATTGGAGTCAGTGGACTGGGAGAGGCAGACCCACCCTCAATCTAGGTGGAAACCATCTAATCAGCTGCCAGCAGGCAGAGGAATGTGGGAGGCCTAGACTGGCTGAGTCTTCCAGCCTTCATCTTTCCCCCATGCTGGATGCTTCTTGCCCTTGAACATCGGACTCCGGGTTCTTCAGCTTCTGGACTCTTGGACCTACACCAGTGGTTTGCCAGGGGCTCTCAGGCCTTTGGCCACTGACCGAAGGCTGCACTGTCGGCTTCCCTACTTGTGAGGTTTTGGGACTCGGACTGGATTCCTTGCTCCTCAGCTTGCAGACGGCCTATTGCGGGACTTCACTTTGTGTTCGCGTGAGTCAATACTCCTTAATAAACTCCTTTTCACATATACATCTATCCTATTAGTCCTGCCTCTCTAGAGGACCCTAACTAATACAGCTACTGACTTAGCAAGTAAGAAAGAAAGGAAGAGAGAAAGGAGGGGAGGGAAAGAAAATGACTTCTAAAATATTAACAATAACAAGCAGGGGAGATATTAGAGGTAGTCTAATGAGATGCTAAAAACATACCCCCAGCAGGCTGGGACTTTCCCTTTGTACCCAGAGGTGTTGAAGTATAATCAAAATTCATGAAGTACTATCTCACTATGTGAGTTAGTATTATTTGGGGATTGCTCTGGAAAATAAACTTAAGAAACACCAACAACCAAACGCAATGCAAGGCATTCTCTCTCTTTGGCTCCTGATTCAAACAAAACAGCTGGAGAAAGCACAGTCAGGAGACTATCAGGAAAATCTGATGATAGACCAGATCCCAAGGTCGACTTTGTTAGGTCCTGGCTCTGTGGTTGCACAAGAAAATACCTTCCCTCACCCATGCCCCCCACAATCTCCTGGTCAGAGATTTATACTAAAGGATTCAGGGGTAAAATGACAAGATAACTGAATTTGCTTTAAAATATTTCAACAAAAGAAAAAAAAATTAAATGTGGCAAAATGTTGATAATTGTTGAATCTAAGTGATGGGCCTTTGAGAGTTTATTGTGCTATTCTCTCTACTTGTCAAAGTTTGAAAAATTGCATAACAAAAAAGGAAACAAAAAATATAAACAGAAGATTTCTTGTTTGTAGGCCACCCCGGCTTACAAAGCCCATGTAATTTTGAAGAGTTTAAAGACCTTCATCTGGGTAAGTCAAGCTTCAATTTCTGTGCATGTTAGTCCCCAAAACTCTGACCATTTTTAATTACTGTACATGAGACTCTGCAAAAATAAATAAAAATAATGATGGAAATCCATGCGCGATGACGAGGGAATGTATCCAAGGCAGATTGTTGAGGAGGAAAGCATGCCATACAAGAGTGTATTTATGTGAAACCTAAAGGAAAATCCCTCTCCCCATTACAGGCCTAGAGAGAGTCTGGGAGCTGGCCACGGGGACCCTAGGAGGAGCTATCTTGGGGTGAGGGTGAGGGGTCCTGCTTTTGTCTTTATGTTTATCTGTATTGTCTAAAATTTAACTGTATTATTATTATTTTGAGATGGAGTCTCGCTCTGTTGCCTAGGCTGGAGTGCAGTGGTGCCATCTCGGCTCACTGCAACCTCTGCTTCCCGGGTTCAACTGATTCTCCTGTCTTAGCCTCCCGAGTAGCTGGGATTACAGGTGCATGCCACCACGCCTGGCTAATTTTTGTATTTTTAGTAGAGGTGGGGTTTCACCATGTTGGCCAGGCTGGTTTCAAACTCCTGACCTCAAGTGACCCACTGTCCTTGGCCTCCCAAAGTGCTGGGATTACAGGTGTGAGCCGCCATACCTGACCAAAATTTAACAAAATTTTACAGTGAATAGATGTCATTCTTAGAATCAGGTGAGAAGGCTGCTACCATTTTGAGAAAATAAATCAGAAAATTATTTCTTACTGTATAATGAAATTATTTAACACATGGCAGTTTAAAAGAAAATTAAATTCCCATTATTACCACGGTTCTCTGTGACACCGGGCACATTCACAGTCAGTAACTGGAGAAGGCGCTAGAACAGGCCTCCTATGAGCTCATCTCAGCACGAGGGACTGAGTCTGAGGGAGGAGCGTCAGGTTTCCTTGACTTCGCCCCTTTGCCCATGCTGTGTCCCTGGCTGGCATGCCCTCCCAGCTCTTCTGTGCCTCCCTGACCCCATCCATCCTGGCTGAGCTCCAGGAAGTCTGTTCTGAAGCCCCAGCCCACCCATCCTCACAGAGGATGCATTACTCTGACATCCATTACTCGACTGCTTTCAGCAGATGCCAATCTCCCATCCATCTGTAGGTACCTGACCTCCAACTGTAGGTTGGAGAGCCAGGGCCTTGTCCTGGACAGGTGCCATGCACCCCGCAGAGAGCAGAGAACACTGCGGAGTGGAAAGCAACACAGCCCTGCTTCGTGTCCCTGCTCTTCCCAGCTGGGAGACTCGGGGCAAATCATGTAACCCTAAAAGGCCTCAGTTTTGACAGCTGTAAAATGGAAATAAGTGAATCTAATGGCTAAAAACCTCTCTGGAAAATTAAATGAGAGACTGTATAGACAGTGTTGCTAATATATAAGGCATGATTAAAATATAGCTATTAGTGTTATTGATTCTCTGTAAATATTTGCGGATAATGATGAAGACAATATTAAAGATTTTATCATCCTTTGAAAAACTACTGGGCCGTATTTATTTCAGAAGTTTCCTTAGGAAGTAATAAAAAAAGTGTTCAATGAAGAAGGATAGTCATTGTGTATAACAGTAAACATAGTAAACAATCTCCTATGGTTTATTATGCAGATATTAAAGGTGATAAAATATGTTGTGTGACATGGGAAATGCCTATGATACATTGCAAAATTTTAAAATCTAGCTATGGGGCTGGGCACAGTGGCTCACGCCTGTAATCCCAGAACTATGGGAGGCCGAGGCGGGCAGATCACCCAAGGTCAGGAGTTCAAGACCAGGCTGGTCCTGATCTACAAGGCAAAACCCTGTCTCTATTAAAAATACAAAAATTAGCCAGGTGTGGTGGGCGCCTGTAATCCCAGCTACTTGGGAGCTGAGCCAGGAGAATCCCTTGAACCCAGGAGGCAGAGATTGCAGTGAGCCGAGATCACACCATTGTACTCCAACCTGGGCAACAAGAGTGAAACTCCATCTCAAAAAAGAGAAAAAAAATCTAGCTATAGGAGAGGGGAATCTATGTGTGCGTGTGTGTATATACACACATTATATAAGTATTATATATGTATATTATATAAGTAATATATGTATATTATATAAGTAATATATGTATATTATATAAGTAATATATATATATACACACACATATGCATATTATAGAGAGAGAGATCCAAAGAAATTCTAAGGAAAATTACTCTAAAATGTTAATCATGGTTATCTGTGGATTAAGAGCGTGCAGGTAGATTTTTTTGTTTCTTTTTGTTTACTTGAATTTTTTTAAATTTTCTAAAACTAGCATCTATTCCTTATGTGAAATTTCTAAGTTACTTTTTAACATGGCCCCACCACCACCACACCGTGTCCCTGTCACTGAGTTAATGATAAAAGGCCATTCTCAGCCCCCAGCCTCGGGCTGCGAGGGCTCTCAAGGTCACGCGACTGCCCCACATGGACCCTTAGTGTCTGTGTAGAAGAGCCTGGTATGATTTTCACGAGCACCGAATGGACACGGTGGGTGAACAATTAGCCAGCTCTGGGCAGAGAAACCACCTCCCTGGAGGCTCACACAGGAACCCTGGCCTTGGAAATGAATAGGAATGCTCTGAAACTAATTCCCAGAAGAGGGGTCAAATAGAAAACTTAACACCTAGGAATCGTCCTCCTCCAGCGTGTAACACGATAGGCTGGCTCTGGGGGTCCAGAACAGGGGTGAGGAGAGGGGGACAGACAAGGTTGGAGGGCTGGGTCCATCCCCTCCTTTCACCCTCCCCTCTCCCACTTCCCCATCTCCTGCAGCACCCCCTGCCCTCCTCGCACCACTCTCTCCGGGCTCCTTCTCCATTTGTGCCTCAACCCTACCCGCCATTGTACAAATTTCGCCTCTCCAAAAAGCCCATAGTTTCTCTAGGAATCTCCGGAGAGATAATACTATAAAATGTCAGAGTGGAATAGACCCTCAAAGATCATGTTACTCCCTTGCTTTCCATTGAGGAAACCGATTCAAGGAGATGATTAATCAATGTGTCCACAGTCTCCCAGCCAGGAGGTATAGAAGCCAAGATGAGAACTCAGATGTCTTTGCCCCCAGGTCAGTGACTTGGCCTCCACTGCTCCTCTTCCTGCAATTGGCTGAAGGAAAATGTAGCATCCTGCTTAAGGCCATGGACTGCCAGGCAGAATCCCTGGGCTCCAGTCTCAGCTCTGGCACTTACCACCTATGTGGCCTTGAGTGCCCCAGCTTTCTCATCAGGAAAATGGGGATAAGAATAGTAACTACATCATGGGTTTGTGTAAAGATTAAAGGAGTTAAAGCACATTTACAACAGAACCTAACACATAGTAAGTGTTATGTAAAGCTGATATTGTTTGGCTTTTTGTCCCTACCCAAGTCTCATCTCTAATTGTAATCCCCACTTGTCAGGGAAGGGACACGTTGGAACGTGATTGGATCACAAGGGCAGTTTCCCTCATGCTCTTCTCCTGATAGTGAGAGAATTCTCACGGGATCCTATGGTTTAAAAGGGCAGTTTCCCCTGCTCTCTCTTTCTGTCTCTCCTGCCACCTTGTGAAGAAGGTCCTTGCTTCTCCTTAGCCTTCTGCCATGATTGTAAGTCTCCTGAGGCCTCCCCAGCCATGCAGAACTGTGAGTCAATTAAACCTCTTTTGTTTATAAATTACCCAGTCTCAGGCAGTACTTTACAGCAGTGTGAAAATGGACTAATACCAAGGCTTTGCTATTTTAATAATTAATTTTGTCAGCCACTTAGTTGTGTCTGTGGGAAGAAGCCAGAAAAGTGCAGAGATAGGCTAAGCGACTCAGCAGAGGAAACACAGGATCTCCTCAGGAAGCAGAAGCCCAGCACCTCCATCTTCCTTGGGAACATGGTGAGACCCAAGCCAGCCACCATTCATCCCTGAAGTATTTACTGAGACAATAGAACAGACTGCAGAAATAGATGCTCACATATACAGTTACTTGATTTACAACAAAGATGCACCTGTGATGCATGGAAGAAAGACAGCCCATATATACTGCAGGGCAAAACTGCATATCAACATGGAGAAGCAGCTAATAGTGACCCCAACCTCACACCATACATAAAAGTAAATCCCAGGGGAAATATAGACCTAAGTGAATGTTAAACAACAAAGCTTCAAGAAGGTAACATATGAGAATATCCTCAGGGCCCTGGGATAGTCCACATTTTCTTAACAGGACACAATAAGCAATAATCATAAGTAAAAAGATTGATAAATTGTACTTTATTAAAATTAAGTATTTCTCCACAATTAAAAAATAAAAATAAAAACATAATCTAATGTAGGAAGTAATATTCAAAAGGAAATAATTTCAGTGTTTCGCAATTATTAGCTTATATTACAATGTAAATAACTTTTAAAAAATTAAGAATTTCTGTTCAACAAAGACACCATGAAGAAATGAGAAGGTATGCCTAAGAGACTCATACCAGAATATAAGGAACTCCTAGAACTCAATAAGAAAGATATCAGTAACTTGGCAGAAATAGGGCCAAAAATTTAAACAGGCACTTCAAAAAAGTGAATGTCCAAATGGCCAATACACATATTAAAAGTGTTCAACATAAATAACTAGCAAGGAAATGCATATTAAAATCACAATGATATACCACTTCACACACACCAGAAGAATAAAAGAATAATCCTAAGTCTTAGCAGGGATGTGAAAGAGCTAAAACTTTCTCTCCTACATTGCTACTGGGAATACCAATGAGCAGAATTTTAAAAATCTAGTAACCAAGCAATTCCACTCTTAGGTATATACTCAACAAACATTTCTACATATGTGCTTCAAAATATCAGAATGTTCATTGCAGCCTTACTCCAAGTAGCCACCGAACTGGAAGCCATCTAAATATACATCAACAGTAGAATGATACATATGATGAGTTGCAACTACACAATGGAATGTATAGAGGATGAATGATGCAAAAGTATACGCTGCAGCATGGATGAGTCTCACGAACATAAGGTCACACATAAAACAGATGCAAAACAGCACATACTACAAGATTCTATCCAAATAAAGCTCAAAAAAGCAAAGCAAATAGATGAGGTTAGAAGTGAGGATGGTAGTTCGTTGGCAGGGGGTAATGACCAGAAGGGCCATGAGGGAGGCCTGTGAAGGGTGTTGGGTGAGTTCTACATCTTGTTTCAGGTGGTTACATGGCAACCACCCATGGGTAGCTACGTGGGTACATGCTCACACTGAGAATTCCACCCAGTTGTACACTTGTGTTTTACACACATCTCTATGTGTTATATACTTCAATATTTTAAAATGACTTAAAAATGCTTTTCTGAACACCTGTATACAGTATATACATCAGTAAACAGAGTAGATGTGCCTGGAGACAGTGCATATATATATGCCGCCTGTATGCAGGTGTAAATAAGGTACATGTGGCCCTCCACCCAGTATTCCCAAAATGGGCAGAGTGAATGTAAGAGAAGGAACAGGGGCCTGTGTTTGAGGGCAACTGTGGTGACAGCCCTCACATTTGAAGGAGGCATTCTCATTTGAAGAGTACTTTCACAGTCCCCTTCTATGACCTTAACAAGTGAATTATCTTTAACTTATCAGCTTTAATTAAACCCTTAAAGGATATGCCCCTCTCAGAATTTTACAACAAAAAACTGAGACCCCAAGAAAAAAGACATGTCCAGGATGGCCCAGAACGTAGGTGGCACTGTCAAGGAGTGCTTTGTAATGTGGAAACCAAGCATCTCACCTCCAGCGGACTCTGCCCCAGAGACTTGGGGTCAGATCTCAGCTCTGCCATTCCTGGCATACGACGTCATCCAATTTGTCAAACCCCTTGTTTTCCTATCTGTGAAATGGGGATAAAAATACCTACAACGAAGAGTTGTTGCATGGCTCATTAGATGCTGCTATTTAAAAAGCATTCAGCTATTGTTACAGTAAAACAGGGAGTTTCCATGATTAGAAAAGCCGTTTAAAGTGGAGCCATTTACAGGACCTGCCTTTCAGGAAGCGAATGAAGACCCTGGAGACCCTGACCACCGCACCTGCAAATACCAGCCACAGGGGCAATGGGACTGGCTCAGAGGCCCCTGGGGAGCAGGTATTGGGCTGTCCCTGCCTGTTTGAAGGGAATAGTCTGTGCTGTCCTCTTCCTCAATCTTCCCCGACCCTAGCAGGGTCTGGTGGTTTTTGTTACCAGGTGATGTCCTGCAAACCTGAGATTGGGGCCTTCCACCAGCTATGTGGCATCTATCTAAGGTGAGAGGTTTTAAATTGCAAACACATGTCTGTGACCTAGCACAAGAAGTATAACCTGGCAGTAGTCCTCAAGCTCAACTGCACATTCAGCTCACTTGGGCTGATAGAGAGGCAGGCAGCTGCTCTCAGGTGAGGCGCAGGCATGGAACAGTTTTAAAGCAGCCCCAGGTGATTTGAATGTGTGCAGCCAGGGCTGAGAAACACTGGGCGAAGAGGAGAAGAGGGAGAAGAAGAGCATGGAGACCTAAACCACCTTCCAACGAGGAAGCAGTAAGGAGCAGGAGCTGGAAGTGAGTGCACTCACTTCCTGGGGACAGGCTGGATCAGAACTGTCAACATTGGGAAGGTGTTGCAGAAGGTGCATTGATTTTCCTTTTGTAAGGAGGAGTAGTTGCCGGGTGTCCCCGACACTGTGCCCCAAGCAGCTGCCAACAACATCTATCTCATCCCAAGTCTTGCAGGAGTCAGCCCCAAAAGTGCAATGCCAAGGAGCCATCAACTCTTGGCTTCCCATCAGTCCACTCAGTGTCAGCTTCAGGGAAGCCCCTAGGTGTGCCCTCCCCAACCTCACCTCTCTATTCCGTTCCCCACCCTCCCCTGCACTCAGGCAGACTCTCCACTCACAGCAAGCCTGGCGCCAGCCTGTGGTCTTCTCATCACTGCCTTGGGAGCAGGTCTGAAGCTTTCATGCTCCCTGGAGAGGAACGGCTCTCTGGTTGGTCACAATGTCCAATCTCACTCTCAGGACGGGTTATTTTCCTCTGAGTTCCCTTTCCCCTCCAAGTATGTGATGGGGAGGAACTAGTGGGGGCGGCCATCAGGGTCCTCAGCCTGCCACTATCAAAATGAAAAAGGCTGCATCTGGTGCTAAGGCTGCCCACGGGAAGGGAAGCAGGAGGGGAAGGAAGGGAGAGAGGGAGAGGAAGAGCATGGAGACCTAAACCACCCTCCAATGAGGAAGCCGTAAGGAGCGGGAGCTGGAAAGGGGATGTTCCCTTGAGGCAGACACAGGAACCAGGCACAGCTCAGGAGATTTGAGCAGCCCTGGACAGCTGTCTAGGATTCTGGAACCCAAAACTCAAAACAAAAGAGAAAGGGGCTGCACCTGCAATCAGGAGTTGTGGAGTCACCTACCCACCCCAAGGAAACTGCCATCTCTAGGCAGAAAACTTCAGAGCAAAGAGAGGCTAAGGGAGGCAGGGAGGCCTCAGGACTGACCCGCCCAGGAAAGGGAGGGATGGCGTGAGATAGGAGGGGACGCAGGAGTTGTCTGGAGGCGGCTTCCTTCCTCTGGAGAAGCAGAGCTCTGGGGCAGGGTGGTTTGTCACTGACACCCCCCAAGCCGCTTTCAATCTTGCTGTCTTGGATGTGTGCAGCTTTAGCAAATCCGACACAACTCACTGCAGAGCAATTGTCAAAACAAGGAGCCTGATCAGGTGGAGCATTTGAGGGTGGTCGTGTGTGTACATGTGTTTGTGCACTTGTGTGTGCATGCACACGTGTGTGTGCACACATCTGTGTGGTTGTAGAGATATCAACATTGTTTGTCATTAACATCTAAATGGCAATTAAGTTGAAAGAGCGAGACCAGGAGCAAAAGACTGTGGACCAAGTGGATCTGCCTGCTGAGTGTGCAGCCATTCCCGGTGCCCGTAGGATGGTGAGGCCACTCATTGTGGGAGAGACAGGGGCCTGTACTGCTGCTAAGCTCCTTGATTTGATCTGAATCAAGGTGCTCTTGTTCTCTGAGCCAGTGTAGGAGAACAATTGGAGGCTCCGAGTGCTGAGTTCAAATCCTGTCCCTACCACACACCAAGCGAGAAACCTCAGGCAAGTTACTCAAGACCTCTGAGCCTCAGTTTCCTCATGTATGACCCACAAAAGAGCAGCTGCCTCCCCTACCTGGTGCAGTAGTTCAGATCAAATGGGATAATGTAGTCCCACACAGGGTAAGCTGTGTGAAAACAGCAGGTCACATGGATTCAGGGTGTACTATGTGCCAGGCACTCCTCTGCTTCCCACCGATCATTCCATCTTGCTCTTGCCACTAGTGGTCCTAGAATCCACCTCCCTAGCAGATGAGAGCAGACAACGTGTGCAAAGTCATACAGCTGGAGGCAGGATTTGAACTTGGGCTTTAAACTCCAGAGAGCAAGCTCTGAGCCCTGGTCTCTATGCTCTCCCTGAATACGTGGAAACTGTTGTTTCATTATGAATCACGTTTTCATTTCCATCAACTTGAGTGAGTATCGGCCTCTGTGATTTGGGCACGGATTGAGAACCTGATGGGGGCACCAGCTCCCTCGACACCAACTGAGAAGAGAGATAGACCCAAGCTCATGGCTCTACGCTCTGCTGCAGGCTGAGCGAGGTCAGAACCCAGGAGCCCCTCACTCCAAAGCACTTGGTGGCCCCTCTTCCCCACACAAGCAGGTCTGTCTTTACCATCCCCAGTGACAGATGTCTGGCTTCCAGAGGGTAAATCACCCCACCCACACCCTCAGCCCCAGGTCAGAAATCTTCATGCCCTTCTGGATATAAATTATTTATTATTTCTGACTTCTCTCCATGCATTAATAAAGCCTTAACAATTATTTCTCTTTAATCTCTGTAAAATAACAACACACACACACACACACTCACACATGGCTGGCTAGATACTTAAGGACAACTGTTGCCAAGATTCTAGTTTTTGCTTTAGTCATCTCCCAGCTGAGCTGCTGTAATTTGCTGTTGGCTGGTCCTTGCTCATATATTATAGCATTTGTCCTAATCAAAAGTTGCCCTTACATTTGACATCCAGCACTCCTGGGCCTCTCAGGTGTCAGAGCGATGCTAATTGCACCACTCACCTATTGGAGTTTGAGGCTCCCAATTGCCGCCCCAGTTTAAAGGACTCCTCATATCAGCCCCTTGGAGAGAAGGCTTAACCAACCTATCTCAATATTCCCTATACCTCGAGCTCATTAAAGTATTAGTAATGTCATCTGGTCACCCTGTGCAGTTTTTCCATAATCAAGTCTTCAGACCGCTTACCTCCCACCTTCGCAATTGAAATGTCAGCCATGCTCCATCTCTGCACTGGAGACATTCTCTCCATGTGTTCAAATTTCCTTGGCCCACCCATTGTGTTGGCAATAGGTTAAGTGTGAAAGCAAGATCCGTAGCTGAAAATGTTGCTTAACAAAGCAATAAATCATATCATCTTACGTCATTCCCCAATCCCATACCTCACACTGCCTGGCTCCTCTGCAGACTCAGGGAACCCGTCTCTCAGGCATGCTCTAGGAAAGAACAAGGCAATTTCTGCCTTTTGTTTAACAAATATGATTTAACTTTTCCTGTTATGTGGTCAACACTTTATGTATGCTTAGCACTTGCCCCTGCCTGGCTTTATTTCTGGAGACCAAATGTAACGGGCTAACCAGAAGGACTGCAGGATGGGTTCATTTGCTGGGGCTGCTGTAATCAATCACCACAAACATGGTGGCTTAAAACAACAAATTTATTTTCTCATGGTTCTGGAGGCCAGACATCTGAAATCAAGGTGTCCGCAGGATCATGCTCCCTCCAAGGATTCCAGGGGAGGATCCTGCCTTGCCTTTTCCAGCTTCCGTCACCTCCTGGCATTCCTTGGCTTCTGGCTGCATTACTGCACTCTCTGCCTCCATCCTCACTTGGCCTTCTTCCCTCTGCGTGTGTGTCCTTGCTTCTTTAAAAGGATACCTATAGTCACTGTGTTACAGGAAAGGGGTCCCGATCCGGACTCCAAGAAATGGTTCTTGGATCTCACACAAGAAAGAATTCAGGGCGAGTCCAGAGTAAAGTGAAAGCAAGTATATTAAGAAAGTAAAAGAATAAAAGAATGGCTACTTCACAGACAGAGCAGCCCTGAGAGCTGCTGGTTGTCCATTTTTATGATTATGTCTTGATTATATCCTAAAAAGGGGGTAGATTATTCATGCCTCCCTTTTTTAGGACATATAGGGTAACTTCCTGACACTGCCATGGCATTCGTAAACGGTCATGGTGCTGGTGGGAGTGCAGCAGTGAGGACGACCAGAGGTCACTCTCGTCGCCATCTTGGTTTTGGTGGGTTTTGGCCAGCTTCTTTACTGCAACCTGTTTTATCAGCAAGGTCTTTGTGACCTGTATCTTGTGCTGACCACCTATCTCATCCTGTGACTTAGAATGCCTTAACCAGCTGAAAATGCAGTCCAGTAGGTCTCAGCCTCATTTTGCCCAGCCCCCTACTCAAGATGGAGTTGCTCTGGTTCAAATGTCTCTGATAATTGGATTTAGGGCCCACCCTTAATCCAGAATGATTTCAGCTCAAGATCCTTAACTAAGTACATCTGCAAAGAACCTGTTTCCAAAGAAGATCAGATTATGCGGTTCTGCGTGGACATGAATTTGGGGGGATGTCATCCAATCCACTATGCAGGATGTGGAAAGATCTGGTACTTTCCTCTCAAGATGCAAGTCTTGGAATGTCAGCTTTCCATGCCCGCCCTTCCTTCTCCATAGACAACTGCATGGATTTTCTTTGGTGGGTTGTAAAAAAAGCTTTTTTTAACTACTGGGCTTGTTATAGTCAAGTTTCAATTGGTATTAAAGGAGCAGCTGCTGCCAGTCTCTCAACCTGTGAAATGTGGCGAGCAGTGTGACTCTCACAAGTGGTTATGATGCCTAACCCAGCAAACCAAGGTGAAGCGGCTGGTGCCAAGCACCGGCCCATGAGACGTGCTCAGGCTATGGTAGCTCAGCCTCGGATCTCAGGTTCTTAGGCCAGGCACCCTGGCAAACTGAGGTCTCTGGAGATTAGAACAGGAAACCCAGGTGTTGAAGATGCTTTACCTATAGAGTGTGGAAGAGGCAGCAAACAGTAGCTGAGTAGTGAGTAGTGACTGGGCTCTATTTCATGTCAGCAACTCCTCTAACCACCTCCTCCCCCTCACCTCGTCCCCCGTGCTTCCTCAATTCATCCCTCCTCTCCAAGCCCTGCAGAAGAGAGAATATTATGTCCATTCTGCAGATGAAAATACTGAGGCAGAGGAAGTTAGGTGTAGGTTCCTTGGCCAATGTGCATGTTAAAAACTTGTGGATGTAGTTTCATGTTAGGGGCCACAGTGGGACATTTCCAGCTTGTTCTGGGGTCTGGGTGGGGTGCCAGATTATCAGTGGTTCCCTGAGAGAGATGAATCACAGGATCAAAGGGAGGTGTCAGCATCTGATTCTTTCTGCTGAGTTTTGTCTGCAAAGAAAGACCAATGGGCTCTGAGTCTAAGGCTGCGTCTGATAATGTCAAAATGGCAAAGTGAAATGTGGAAAATGAAGTCAAACCAGTTATTTGCTTACACAAAGATTTTTTTTAATGTGAGCTTAACCTATTGTTTCTTTTTTAATTTAGTCTTCTCTATTTATACATATAGACACATGGTATTAGAGGGTGGTAGCCACCCCTTAAAAATAGCACCACACCCAAAAGAGAAATGTCTTCTTACGGGGTCTCACGGTGTTCCTGAATACAGAAAAATTCTAGACAATTCTCTGGCTCGCAAAAGACTGAAATTACTTGGTTTAGAGATTTTTATTGGAACCCTTTTTAAGCCCAGGCAGTTTGGTGGTGTAAGGGTGGCCTTTTACTTACCATCTTCACTTTGACCTGTTTCAGCCCCAGTCACAGCTTCTTTCTTGTAAAGATTTCAAGAAACTCAACCTCAGCAAGGGGCTGTGGGAGGGTCAAAGTTCAATCTGCCGGAATATTTTTTTTTCCATAAGTTATTGGGGTACAGGTGGTGTTTGGTTACATGAGTAAGTTCTGTAGTGGTGATTTGTGAGATTTTGGTGCACCCCTCACCCGAGCAGTATACACTGCACCCTATTTGTAGTCTTTTATCCCTCACCCTCCCGCTCTTCCCCCTAAGTCCCCAAGATCCATTGTATCATTCTTATGCCTTTTCTGCAGGAATATTTTCAATCCTGAACTCAAACCAACCCGCTCTCCAAGAAGCAATCCACTCCACTTGCGTTTGTTTTCCTGTGGGTTCTGTGACTGCTCATTACGTGTGAGGAGAGGCGAGGGCCTGTGTATAAACATCACAGCTGAACAAGGAGCGTATTTCTTTCCCCCTCTCTAAATCTGTACCCTTCTCCTTCTCACCAGTGCTACAATTTCCTCTGGCACTTGAGACAAACATATGTTATTTTCAGTTCCACAACTTTTGAGTTCTCTATATCACCACACATAAGGCCCAGGCGTTGCAAACATAAATACACGTGGGCGTCTGCATTTCAACCACTGAACTCTCACCACTTTTTTCTTTTTAAGTGCAACGTAACTCAAGTGAATTTTCACCGTGGCCAAGCAGCATGACAGAGTCTTCTAGCAAAGTCAACATTTTTCCATCCCAAACCTCCATCCCACTCCCCAAACTCCTACCATTTGCCATACACACCCCCCAAATTAGCAAACGCTCAAACCAGGTCCCGTGGGCAAAATTCTTTAGTGATCCTCTTATTTTCTTACCTACTGATAAAATAGCCCAATAAGTAAATACACCAACTGGGCTTTGCAAAGACAGACCTTCCCCAACAGAAACTTATTGCAGCAACATAAAACCAATGACAAGCCTCGGCTTTGTGGATATCCTCATAGTAAACAAGAGATAATTTGCAAATTCAAATGTGCTGGACAGGTTGGCACCCTTTCAGGTAGCAGTGGGTTTAGGCCGGGTGCCAAGCTGTGGGAAAGGGAGGTTTTTTAATACCCACCCCCTTCCAGGCACTGTCATCTGAGGCATGTGCTGGGGGCTGGGTGGCATGACAGCGGCACACGGAGACAGAGAGACAGATGTTGGATTTTTCCTCCAGATCCTGGAGAATTTGCAGATGCCCTGGCACATAGGAGATGATGGAGAGTAAGACTGATGATTATAAAACAGCAACTTCCATCTCATACGTGCTTCCTATGAGCCATCCACCTCATCTCATTTTAGTTATAATTATCCCCACTTGCCAGACAGGGAAACTGAGACTGAGGCCAATAAAGCCTTTTGCCAAGATCACCCAACAAAGCCAAAATCCTGCCCATGTGAGTCCAAGACTGTGCACCTAATGCTGCCTCCCAACAAAATATTTGGCTCTATCAGGTGCTGTGTCATTTTATATTAGTTATTTAATTTAACCACAAGATAGATATTATCAACACTTTACAGATGGGAAAATAAAGCTCAGAGAAGTTAAACAACTTGCCCAGGGTCACCTAGATAATAAATGAGCAGGAGTTTGAACCAATGTCATCTAACTCCAGAGCGCATGTCTCAAAGCACAAGGCTACAAACTTTTTCTATAATGATAGTAAATATTGAGACCATCCTGGCTAATATGGTGAAACCCCATCTCTACTAAAAAAATACAAAAAATTAGCTGGGCGTGGTGGCAGGCACCTGTAGTCCCAGCTACTCGGGAGGCTGAGGCAGGAGAATGGCGTGAACCTGGGAGGCGGAGCTTGCAGTGAGCCGAGATTGCGCCACTGCACTCCAGCCTGGGTGACAGAGCAAGACTCTGTCTCAAAAAATAATAATAATAATAATAGTAAATATTTGAGGTTTTTCAGTCCATCCAGTCACTGTCACAACTAGTCAGCTCCACCCTTGTAACTTGAAAGCAGCTGCAAACCATATGTAAAATGGGTGGGTGTGGCTGTGTAAATAAATCACACTTTATTTACAACAACAGACAGCTGGAAAGATTTGGCCTGAGGGCCATAGTTGACTGACCACTACCCTAAAGCCTGTCCACAGCCATGTCACATCCAGGTTCCAGGTCAGGAAACGATGGGCACAGGACTGGAGGCAGAGAGACCAACGCGTGGCCTGCACTTTTCCTGATCTCATCTCCTATTACTCTTTCCTTTGCTTTCTCCAATCTAGCTGCACAGCCTTCCCGCTGCTCTTCAAACATGCCTGGCATCCCACAATCTCAGGGCCTTTGCACTTGCTGTTGGCCCTGCCTGAAGCACCCATCCTTCCAGATTCCTTCATGGCTCATTCCCTCACCTCCTTTTGTTCTTTGCTCCACTGATGACTTTTCAGTAAGGCCTTCCCTTGACTACCCTGTCAAAACTGGCCACACACACCCATGCCAGCCTTTCCTGTCTCCCGCCACCCCCCCACCCCCACTATCTTTTTCTCCATAGCACTTATCACTCTCTGAATAGCTCCATCATTTTACTAATTCATTTCACTAACTTTCTGTCTGTACTTCCCACCACTAGAATGTAAACCCTGTGCAGGGTAGGGGCAGGGATAGGCATTCTTGTTTCTTGTTTTGTCTGTTTTGGTCACTGCACTATATTCCCAGATCCTAGAGTAGTACCTGGCACACAGCGAGTAACCACTAAAAATGTGGCTCACACCTATAATCTCAGCACTTTGGGAGGCCAAGGCAGGTGGATCACTTGAGGCCAGGAGTTCGAAACCAGCCTGGTCAACATGGCAAAACCCCGTCTCTACTAAAAAATACAAAAATTAGTTAGGTGTGGTGGTACACACCTGTAATCCCAGCTACTCAGGAGGCTGAGGCAGGAGAATCACTTAAGCCCAGGAGGCAGAGGTTCCAGTGAGCCTAGATCGCACCACTGCACTCCAGCCTGGGCGACAAAGCGAGACTCTGTGTCAAAAAAAAAAAAAAAAATGTGTTGGATGACTTGATAAGTTAGGGACTGATGAGAACCCACATGGTGGAGCTGCCCTGAGTTTGGGACTTGGCTGTGACAACTTCCAGATCCACAGGGGCATTGCCCCCACAATGGAGCCAGGGGCCCCAGCACCTCTCAGCCATTCAGCAATGTCTCCATTGGCCATACAAAGCACAGTGGCAGTCAGGATGGAGCAACAGCAAAGCCAAGCCATCTCCATGAAATGTCCCAGGCTTCACCTTCTTTGTGCTGACCTCTGTCCAATGTTTCTGAAGCCTTTTGAACTCTCCCATCCTCTGTGCATGATACTATCTTTCTGGAGGTGAAACATTCACTGGACACCCTGTTCGAGGTAGCGGAGGAGTCAGAGGCAGGCTTGGAGATGCTTCTCATCAGCCCTTGTTGGCCCTTCTCTGCCAGGGATGGATGGGAGGAAACCATTTGGGGCTGTAACCCGACACTTTGTTTCATGAATGAACTAATTTTTCGTAGGCACCTTCAAGCTGGGAAACATCCCAGAGGTGGACTAACTTTTAACATTAGGTGTAATTAACAATCAGCCATGTCACATGACCCAGGAAGTGCTGGAGACCAAGGATCATAAACCCCCCACTGCGGGCTGTCTTCCATTGCGAGAGTTCCCCACAGGCAGTGCCGCCCTGAGAGCTGGAAGGCCTGGCAGTGAATGTGTAATGCATGAGGCTTAGGATGGGGCTGGGCACCTGCCACAGCCATACATGGCCCTCCAAAACCAGAGTAGGTGAGCTGGACAAGAGCCAAACTGCCAATCAGGCGTCTTTTACTATCTTCACTTATGACATGGTCACTGGCCTCTAAGGATGAAATCCCAGCCCATGGGCTGAGAGCTCTCTGCATGCCCAAGACTGTACACAGCTCTCCACATACAATGTCTCTCTGATGTGTCACAAAAACCTGTGATCTCTATTTTATAGATGTGAAAACTGAGGCTCATATGTTCAGTGATTTGCCCGAAGTCCCCAGCTAATAAGTGACAGAACCAGAATTTTAACTGGCTCCGAAGCCCATCTGTGTAATCACAATATTGTAAAACTTCTTAACTTGCCTTTCTGAGCAAAACTTAGAATTTGTATATGTGCATGGAGTGGGAGTTTTGTTGTTGTTTAACCGTAAGAATAAGACAATCTCTTTCTGTCCATGGGGGTAGAGCTAGTATTTTCTTTCCTAGAGCTGAGTATAAAATTGAGGTTAGGGGAATAGGGGGACTGCTAAACCACCCAGGGACCCCATGCCAGCTTCAGGGGCCTCCCTGTCCAGCCACAGCCCCCATCTCTAACTTAGGAGAGGCCCTACATGGAAGAGAGTAGTCTGCCATGGAGTCCAGTGCACCCAGCCTTGCAGCACTCCCCTTCCACTGGGAAAGTTAAAATAAGAGGTAATATGGAGGATCCTCAAAAAATTAAATACAGATCTAGCAATTTCACTTCTAGGTATATTCATAAGATAGGTAGGTAGGTAGGTAGGTAGGTAGATAGATAATAGATGATAGATTGATAAGATAGATGATAGATCGATAGATAATAGATGATTGATTAGGGAGATTGATAGATGATAGATAATTGGTGATAGATAGATAGATAGATAGATAGATAGATAGATAGATAGATAGATGACAGATAGCAGAGACTGAGATATCTATACACCAATGCTCATGGCAACATTATTCGCAATAGTCAAAAGGAGAAAAAAATCCTAAAGGTCCACTGATTGATAAATGCATAAAGAAAATGTGGTATACACAATCACTGGTATACTATTTGGACTTTAAAAAAAGAACACAATTTTGACATGTGCCACAACATGAATGAACTTTGAGGACATTATGCTAATTGAGATATGCCAGACACAAAAGGAAAAGATTGTATGATTCCACTTCTACGAGGTACCCAGAATGAGCAAATTCATAGAAACTAAATGTAGATTAGAGGTTACCAGGGACTGGGGAGGAGGAGAATGAGGAGTTGGTGTTTCATGGATACAGAGGTTCTCTTGGAAAGATAAAACCTTCTAGAGATGGATGGTGGTGATAGTTGTGCAAGAATGTGGATGTACCTAATGCCACTGAATTGCAGGCTTAAAAATGGTTACAATGGTTAATCTGATCAATTTTACCACATCTAAAACAAAGGTGGGGCGGGGGGGTTCTTTCGATCAGCCTAGAGGAGTTGAAACAAGCTGGAAATGATGGTCAGAGCCGGTAGGTGGGGGCCTGGGAAGCTGACCGCCTGCCGGCTGTGTCGTGCACCCTGAGGAGCATGACAGCCTCTCTGAGCTGAGCTTTGCCTGAGGGCCAGAAACCCTCCCCAGAGATCAGGAAGCCTTTGGTTACTTACCTCTGAGTACATTGCAGAGGGAGAAAGAAACTGACCCAGGAGGGCGGGACAGCCCCCTCTTGTTGCTATAACAATTGGCAGCTTTTCTTTTCCACTCACTCGAGACACACTTTCTGAGCACCCACAACGTGCCAGGCACTCTGCTAGGCACCCGCACAGCATGATCAGTGAGGCGCTCACCCTTCCACCAACATCTCAGGTAGGATCAATGACACCCATCACAGACAGGAGCAGCGGAGTTCTGTGACTCTCCCAAGGCACATTCACAGCTACCAGTGAAGCTGAGATTCTAAGGCAGGCCCAGTCTGCATCCAAGTCCCGTATGGATTCTTTCCACAAATCAGTATTTCAGAAGAGAATATGAGAATCCCACTCAAAAGTGAAGATACTTGGGTGACAGAGCAAGACCCTGTCTCAAAAATATATAAATATAAATAAATAAACATAAATAAACTGGGGCAGGGTATCATCAAGTATCTCAAAGGACTGTCTGGTCTTTGTGTCCTACAGTCCAGCGTTTAGCCCACACTCAGGTACAAATAAATGCCCAGATGGGGAACAGCCCCTGCCTCCCGGCAAAGTGCAGCCCCATAACCTACCATTTCCATTTGGCCTTGAAATCGTTACCCCTATGCCACCTACAGAACAGAAGAAAGCATTACCTGGATTCCAATCCAGTTTACGTTCCAAGCAAAGAGAGACGCAAGGACCCAAAGCCATTTGAGAAACACTATTAACACTATCGGGCCAGTCTGCTGTTTTCCTTCTTAGAGCCCAGCTCAGCCACTGACTTGCTGCTTGACCCGGGGCAAGTCCCTGGGCCCACGTTGTCCCCTATGAGTACTAACAGAGTAGACCCCATGACCCCAAGATCCCATCCAGCCTTGTTGTTCCCACGAGAAGGAAGTCACCACTTGGTAATAGACATGCAGATGTTCCTTCCCCCTCCCACAAGTCCCTTCCTCTGCTAGACCCAGTGCTTCTAATCCCCTGCCTAGAAGGGCTTCACCCAGCCCTGGGAGTCCTGCTTCTCACTCAGGTCTACTCATGCAAACAGCCCCTACCCTTGTCTGAAGGCCTCCAAGTGTGCTTTCTCTCATGTCCACTGGGAAGGCCCTGGGGAGAAGGGTGCAGCCTCCCTCTCTGCCCAGGGTGCTTGACTGTTAGTGATCCCCAGGCACACTTCCCCCACCCTGTCCCCGGAGACATTTCTAGAGTTGTTTTATGAGCGAGGCTGGGGAAATCTATTAATGAGAGCGGTAATTGTTACCTTTGGGCACCCAAGGCTGATTTACAACAGTTAATGCCTCAGATTCCAAAGGCATAAATTTCGGCTTTTCCACCATTTTGTCTGGAGCAAAACAAAACACAAGGAGATTACATATCCAGGGCTACAGATGTTTGGCTGCACAGAACATTTTTCTAAGATAGGGAACGGGGGGAGATTAATTTAATTGACTCTATAGCATCCCCGATGCTTCCTAAGCTGTACGCATCTGCATGGGGATAGAAGCTTTTGATGAATATCCATATGTGTTTCTCAGGAGCAAGGAAAATAGTACAGGGGGTGAGTCGACCTCTGCCAGCCTAAGCTCTGTCCTGATAGGGTTGAGCATCTTCATCAGGGAGGTGACAAGACTTTCAAAGCAACGCCCTCCACCCTCAGGGAGTGGCTGTGGGTCTGGGAGAAACGGCTCAGCCATCTCTTTAGAATTCCTTGGGGAAAAAAAAACTTCAGAGATCATGCTGTGGTTACCCTGTTTGGAGGGTGAATAGAAGAGGCAAAGAAGCTGACCCCATTTTCCTTCCAAATGGGGATCTGGGGGAGTTGGATACTCAGAAAAGAATTCAGTATTTGGGATTCATCCAGTCAGAGTTTCCAGAAACTCCTGTAAGAGCAATAAAGCCACAGTAATTTATTCCCAAAAGAAAAGAGAGAAAACAGCTACATTTCCTAAGACACAAGCAGAAAAACACAGCCTTCCCACCACTACCCCCTATGCCTACTGCTAGAAGTCTGTCTTCCTACCTTGGCTCACATTTGGCCCCATTCCAGGCCAGTAAGTGGCTTTGGCATTACAGTCGAGGTCTCCAGCCCCACACACACATCACACAGCCCTGGTGTCTTGGCTCCAACCCTCCCTGCCAGTTGTCCCAGCAGAGACCTGAGGCCGGGACATTAAGTAGCACAGCCCAAGTGCTGTGTCGAGTTTCATATTCAAACAAGCCCCTGGGATTCTAATCATTCAACAAATATTTGCTCCGTGTCTGCTAAGTGTAAGACATAGTATGAACAGGCCTAAAGGAATTTCTGGCCCATTCTTAGGCCAGTTTTGAGTGAGAGTTCAGAAACAGCTCATCTCTGTCCCCTGCATCAGTTTTTTGTTTTGTTTTGTTCTGTTTTTGTTTTTATTTGTTTTGTTTTGAGACAGAGTCTTGCTCTGTTGCCCAGGCTGGAGTGCAGTGGTGTGATCTTAGCTCACTGCAACCTCTGCCTCCTGGGTTCAAGCAATTCTGTCTCAGCCTCCGTAGTAGCTGGGATTACAGGGGCACACCACCACGCCCAGCTAATTTTTGTTTTTTTAATAGAGGCAGGGTTTTACCATGTTGGCCAGGCTGGTCTTGAACTCCTGACCTCAGGTGATCCACCCACCTTGGCCTCCCAAAGTGCTGGGACTGTGTCTTTATGGTTTCCAAAGCCATTATCATATCTGAACATCCCAGACAGCCATCCAATAATGTGGATAATCTCATCCCCACTTTGCAGAGGAAGAATGTAACAGAGAAGACAAGTAACTTGCCTGAGGTCACCCAGCAAAGTTGATACTAGATCTCATGTTTCATGATCACTGGAAGAAAAAAAAGGAAGGGGCCAGATAAATTACTGCTCTGTGAGAGTGAAGCGAATGGAGTTCAACTGTACCCGCCCCCACTGAATCCAAACTCTCTTTGTTCTTGAAAAAATTGCATGGGATTTCATATGTGTATGAGCGAATAGAAGAACTACTTTCCCTGCTCTGTGTGAGATGCCATCATGAGAAGGACACAAGGGTTACTGCTGTTTTATTTTATTAATTTTTAAAATTAAGTATTTTTTGGGACAAAGTCTCACTCTGTCGCCCGCCCAGGGTGGAGTGCAGTGGCACGATCCCGGTTCACTGCAACTGAGTTCAAGTGATTCTCCTGCCTCAGCCTCCCAAGTAGCCGGGATTACAGGTGCGCACCACCACACCTGGCTAATTTCTGTATTTTTAATACAGACGGGGTTTCACCATGTTAACTAGGCTGGTCTCAAACTCCTGACCTCAGGTGATCCACCCGCCTCAGCCTCCCAAAGTGCTGGATTACAGGCGTGAGCCACCACACCTAGCCCCAAGGGTTACTACTGGATTTCATTCTTAATTCTAGCATTGCTTCCAAACAACTGCACTGGAGAAGGATGTAAAGTGCTGACCCTTTGTTTTAGGGATGGGGAAACTAAACCCAGAGGTGCCAAGGGCCCTGACTTACTGGGTCAGAACTGGCTCTTGAACCCAGCTTTCCAGTCACTGACTTTTTCCCTTCATCAACCAAGATGCTGTTGATTCGGGAGAGAAGACTCAACTCAGACATCCAAATTGCTTCAGGGCTCTCCTCCTCCCTGTTCTCTTCTCTGTTGTTGTTGTTGTTGTTTGTTTTTTGTTTTCTTTCCCTCTCAGTCCAGGATGGAAGACAAGAAGGAAGCATCTGGCTGTAAGAGCCCCTGGCCCCAGAAGAGCCCCTTCTCCCAGAGGAGAAATAATTAAAGACCTCTGCAGGGCGCTATGGGAAGAGAAGGGTCCACAGGCTAGAGTGCCCTGGGCTTCCTCCCCCAGCCCAAGCAGAGGCCCTGAACAGGGAGGAAATGCTCCTGTGAAGCAGGGAGATGGGATGGGGGGAGAGGCTGGGAGCAAGTTAATGATGTACCCTGAGATTTCTGGATCAATTCCTCTGATGTGCAACTAGGAACTTCCTCCAAACTAAATCGGTGTGAACCTTCCAGCCCATCATTCCATAGAAGCTCAGACAGTAAATACAGTGCTTGTGTTTACCATGCTCATGTCGTGCACCCACGGCAGACCCTGCCAATCAATGGCAACCTCCTTATCCACTGACTGTGGCGGCCAACACCAATCCGATGGAGTTGCATTTGAAAGGTAACTGCTCACTGTGGGGGCTATGGAAAATCTCCCTTACTTTTGGGTCCACCTTGCTTCCCTTACTTTAGAAAATTACTGTACCTACACCACCTGTTTCTGATTGGGCTGTCAATCCAGGAGCCACAAGTACTATCCTCCAGGATGGACAATCAGAGTACTCTGCGCTCAATCCCTAGCAAGTGATTGAAGAGGGTATGCTATCCAAGTCTACCAATCAGTCTTTTTCAGGGATGAATAAGAATGAGCGAGAAAGATGGCAGTACCTCTCTGGGACTGGCCATGAGGAAGATACAAGCCTGAGGCTTGCATTGAGAATGAGGACACACTCAGGAAAGCAGAGCAGAGACAAGGGAGAAAGAGGAGCCCTGGTGACATTGTTTAAACCCTGGATCTGGTTGGCCTGAAGTCTGGTCTGCCCCTTGAACTTCCCAACTATGCAAGGCAATATAAATCCATAAATGCCATGGTCCTTGCTGGAGAATCACATAACTCCGCTTTGCCTCACAGTCTGCCTCGGCTGAAGCTGGTGGGGCCTGGAACTGATGGGGCTGCCTTGTTCTGTCCTGCTGCATGAGTGCAGCCTGCATCCTTGCACCCTCTAAGCTCTTTTCACGAACTGGTGCCTCATTGGCTAGGAAAGAGCTCAGATGGCTCCATGCAGAGCCGTTGCAACTATTCCACTGACCACCAGTCTGAGCAGCCCCCAGGCACTCCTCAAAGTTGAGGTCTTTGCATGCAAAATACCAACAAGCAGGCAAGGAAAATGTCAACCAGGGTAGAGCCAGGTGTTATCTTTAAGGAAATACTGTTCATCGTTGGACAAGAAACAAAGATGGGCCGGGTGTGGTGGCTCACACCTGTAATCCCACAACTTTGGGAGGCCGAGGTGGGTGGGTCACGAGGTCAGGAGATCAAGACCATCCTGGCCAACATGGTGAAACCCCGTCTCTACTAAAAATACAAAAAAATTAGCCGGGCGTGGTGGTGCGCACCTACAGTCCCAGCTACTCGGGAGGCTGAGGCAGGAGAATTGCTTGAACCTGGGAGGTGGAGGCTGCAGTGAGCTGAGACCGCACCACTGCACTGTAGCCTGGTGACAGAGCAAGACTCTATCAAGAAAGAAAGAAAGAAAGAAAGAAAGAAAGAAAGAAAGAAAGAAAGAAAGAAAGAAAGAAAGAAAGAAAGAAAGAGGGAGGGAGGGAGGGAGGAAGGAAGGAAGGAAAGAAAGAAAGAAAGAAGGAAAGAAAGAAAGAAAGAAAGAAAGAAAGAAAGAAAGAAAGAAAGAAAGAAAGAAAGAAAGAAAAGGAAGGAAGGAAGAGGGAAAGAAGGAAAGAAAGAAGGAAAGAAGGAAAGGAAGGAAAGAAAAGTAATCTGATGGAGCCAAAGCCTCACGCCCCTGATTTAGCTGGTCAAGAGCTCACAGCTCCAGCTTGGGGATTGGATGGTGATCGTTCCCTGCAGCTGCCTATCTCTCAAGATGCCTGCTAACCAATTTCAGGATGTTGCCCCATATCAGGCATTTCCAGGTACCCAACAAAGCATCTTACTGTGCAATCAAGTTTGAGTGTGACAGAAACAATTCACAGAACGGATGGTGATGAACTGAATGCGGTAACTAATTCCTTCCCAAGAGAGAGGCACACAAACCCGTGCTTGGGAAAGAGTACTGTTTTAATTCTAGGTCTTCCTACATCCAAAAGAAATGAGATTCCCATCCACAGAGGTGTTCAAGAAGAGGCAACAGGATTAGTAGAGGCAATTAAAACCCTGAGTTAGCCAGTATTCTTTGGGGTGCCAGGGACATAAGAACAATGAAAAAAGGTAGATGAGGTATTTGTAGGCTTATTTAACTGATACTTTTGATGACTTTCAAGAATGTTTGAAGCCAAGTACACAAACAACATCATGAGAATCTGCCTCTCTCCATATCTAAACTCTTCTTTTCCTTCTGATTGCTCCATTTTCAGTCTCCCCCATTGACTGCTAATAGCTTCAAGCTTCATGCTAACCAGAACTTCTAGCAGAGAAAATGTGCCTCGTTCTCAACAGTACCAAGAAAAACCCCTGGATGCAGCCTCGTCAGATGAGCTTGGGTCACCTGCCCTATCCCTGAACCATTCACCATGGCCAAAGTGGAGTAGAATGCTCTAGATGAGGGAGTGATGTCAACCCACTCAAACCTAATGGATTGAGAATAGAAGGAGAGTGAAGGTAAAATGGATTCTGAACCAAGTTAAAAAAAAAATTATATCATCTACAGTTGCTTCCCACCATACTTAAAATCTATGACTTGGTTGGCACGATTCTTGACCAGCATGTTCCTTTTTAACCCACATGTGTGATGCCATGCTCACTAGCCCTTCCTACATTCCTAAGACAGAATCTTCCAGTCATTGACACACAGACACCTGGACCCAAATTGGATCCACCTGTATCCATCCAAGTTACTAGAAATCCAAGGAAACATACAAACCCAAATGGATATGCTGAAGAAGCAGGCTTCCCCCCAACACACAAAAAACATCCTGAAGACTTCTGAAGTCACAGGGGTAGCTCAATACTCTGCCAGAAATTCCCCACCAGTCTTTGAGTAGACTTCAGTGCTCTGTCTTATTTCCATTCTTGGCGAAGGGAAAAACTTTAAAACCACGCACCCTCCCCTCTCTCCACCAGGCACATTACAAGAACTCCTAGGTCCCAGTCCACAAAGATACTTTTTATCAGACAGTGAGTAACTTGGCCTCCTTACTCCCCAGATGCTCCCAAACCTCTTCCCATTCTGAGATCCTCCATCCCAGAGGCACCAAAGGCTAGTCCCCTCCATTCTCAACTGAACATTTGGCATCAGGCCACCTCATTCATGCCAGAAAGACTCAGCCAATATGATAAGAGCACAGAGGACACTTGAGGGCATTGCATTCGGAGCTATAAGCTAATTGATGGAGTACTAATAAGTCCCTTTTGGTCACCACTTTTGGCAAAGCCATTGTCTAAATACTTAGCAGCATCTGACCAATGAAATTACTGGTTCCTAGTACAGAAAAAAGCACATGGCTACCCCACCCCAGCTTCCAGATAAATTTCTGCCTTCCATATCACTGACAGGCCAGGGAAAAGGGAGAGAAATTCACAGGTGAGCAAGGGACCCTTATGAAGCGGTGACCTCAGAAAAGGCACCTGGCCAGAGAGTCCCCCAGAACTGTGAGCACCTGAATTCCAAGAGGTCTTGAAGGATCCTTGAGGAAATTCAGGGCTGGTTATCAGAACAGGGAAAAGGAAACTTCAGGGTATCCCGAGAGCAAAGACTGATCTGAAATCAGGAAGGACTCTTGGGGAACACTGGGAGAAGGAAGAGTCTTTGAGAAGACTCGCAGCCAGGTTGGCCTGAATCCCAATGGCCATTCACCAGGTGCTTACCGTGTGCCAGGCCCCCCACTCAACACACACTGGTCTGAGCCTAGTTCATCAATGCACAACATGGTGATTGGGACTGTCACTGTCCCATTTCGCTGGTAAGAAAACACAAATTCACAGAGGTTGTTTACTTGCCCCAGGGCACACAGTAGATGTGGGACATGGCTGGAGGCTGGGCTGCATGCTGCACAGCCTGCCGTTTCAGAAGGCAGATCTCTCCCAGTTACCTTGGCATTAACTGTCTCTGAGGACCAGACCATTATTTTTGACCTGGGACTGCTAAGGGCCTCAAAGGTTAGAAGTTCTGCTGTTTTAATTACACATCCACCTGACAAAAGTCACCTTAATTAGGAAGGCTCTCCCAAAGAAAATGCAGCTGGCAGGGCTGGGTCAAGCTGTCCCATTGGGTGGGTCTTTCCGATGCAAAGTTACTGGTCTTCCAGAATTTCTCCTGCATCTTTTCCTTCCCTCCCCACTGCTCCACCATGCTGTAGTTCAGCTCTTCATCCCTCACACCCAGACAACTCAACCTCTTCCAAGTGGCCTCTGCCCCCAGTCTATCCCCCACTGTTGTAGCAGATCACTTTGCTGCTTTTATGCAGAAACCTTCAGTGGCTCCACCGCTCCCAGGAAACAGTGGAGACCCCTCAGCCCTGCACTCAGGACCTGCTCAGTGCAACCCTCGCTTCCTTGCCAACCCCAGTCTCCACCACTTTCTAACGCTGCTTCCACTCCCAGGCCCTGTTCCCTCCTGGAGGGCAACAGAGGGTCTGTCTTCTTGCCTGGAGCATGTGCTGACCACAGGGGGTCCTGAAGAGAGAGCCACTTGGCAGGGGCACCGGCAGATGCTGGAAGGGACTTCCACACATAGCCACCCCTCACACCCACTCCCCATTGTTCTTCAGAGCCTCTCACCCAGAAGAACACAGATTTGCAGGCCCGCTTTGGGACGTGTCGGAGAACATGGAGAGCCAGTCGTAAGGCACAAAGGGAAACCAAGTCACAGTTGGAGCTACTTTCTAGATCTCCTGTGGTATGATTGTGCTGGGGTGAGGAGAAGCTTTGGGAGGGATGTCCCCACTCACAGAAAGGGAAGTTCAAGAAAGCCGTCAGCCCTCCCTGGCTCCACGTCCCCTCTTCCTCTCCAACCCTCCCAGAGTCCACATTTCTGTGATTACTCCCTACACCATCTGGAAGGGCACCCCCCAACTTCCCCAAGGCAGTGTGGGTGTCCATCAAAGGCCTTCCCTGCCAGTGTCACAGCAAATCTGTGAGCAGGCGACGGCTGCAATTGCCATCACCATGAAGCAAGGAGGCTCCACGCAGGGCCTGGGAGATAGACTCACCCTAGGTGACCCAGAGGAAGATGGTCTGCTCCGTCCCCCTCCAAGCCACCTGAGGTTGCTGTGAGCACCTGAATGGACTTCACCCACCAACTCCCAACCCTTGGGGAGGTCGATGATGTGGCTGCTGGCTCCTTGCAGCCATGCAGGGACAACAGCTGAGTGGTAGCATGTTGGCAAGAGAAAGGAAAGGCCTGGGTTACTGGACCAGGGAGACAAGGATGAGGGTTTGCACAAGATCACTCCCTCCAAGGTAGCTTTAAAGCAGAAGCAAACTCAGGTGCCTCATTAAAAGCAGATTTGGGTCCAACATTCTTTCCAGGCACCTTTGAATGACTTGCTCTTGTCCCATTGCCATTCCTGCTCCCACCCTACACCCCCAGAAAGCAGCATGCCCTTCACAGCTATGCCCTTCCAGGCATACTAGCCCACCCTGGCACCAGATGCAGACCTCCTGTGCCCTCCAGGATAGCCCTTGACCACATCTCTGCCTCTCCCTGCTCCAGAACCACCCCTTTCCCTTTTCTCCATCTAGTTAAAGCCTTCCTTCCCTTTTGTGGCCTGATCCAAACCCAGCTCCTCTGCAGAGCCCACCATCATGTTCTACTCTTCCCCTGGTGAACTCTCCTTTGCCCAAATAAGCAGGATAATTAATTTCCAAGCTGTCTGGAAAATAGTTCTTCTCAGGAGAGAAACTCATCTGTGTATAAAAAGTCAGGTACAAGCTTTATTCATGACCATGAACAAATAGGAAGTAACCTAAGTGTCCATCAATAGGGGACTGACTGCTCTGTAAAATGGGGATTATCCATATAGTGGAATACTATACAGCAGCTGAAATGAATTCATCAGGTATATGTGGGGCTACGGTATGGTAAATTTGTGTGTGTATGAGAGAGACAGGGTTTCACTCTGTTGCCCAGTTTGGAGTGCGGTGATGCAATCATGGCTCACTGCAGCCTCTACCTCCCAGGCCCAAGCCATCCTCCCACCTCTGCCTCCTGAATAGCTGGGACTGCAGGTGTATGCCACCATGCCTGGATAACATTTTTAACAAAATATTTCATAGAGACGGGGTCTCCCTATGTTGCCCAGGCTGGTCTTGAACTCGTAAGCTCAAGCGATCCTCCTGCCTTGGCCTCCCAAAGTGCTGGGATTAGAGGCATGAGCCACCACACCCTGCCTGCAGTATGGTAATTTTTATATAAAACACACACAAGGCAATGCTATGTATGTAGGCATAGATTTGAATATAAGCATGGTTGAAGGGTCTGGAGGAATCCCCAACAATGTGTAACTGGTTACCTCTGGGGAGGGTACAACAGGAACAGGCCTGGAAATGGAGGGCCAATGGATTTTAGCTTAATCTTTTAATGCTCTAATTTTTTAAGGCACATGTATTCATTGAACAACTGATAATCTTTTTAAATGTTCTCTGGAGACTCCCATCTCTCACTTCAACTAGAGAAGATCTGCCTTTAGCTTTGATCTGATTTGCTTGGTTACATAGTTTCATTTGGGACAAAAGAAAAAAAGAAAAAAGAAAGAAGGAGGGTTGTTCTGATTTTTGGAAAAGACTGCCCTCTGACTTTCTTCGATGTTCCTCCTCCCAGGACCCGTGCCATACCCCGTCTGGTTTACGGGCATCATGATCCTGCCCCCATCAGCCTTGAAGCCCATGAGTTCAGGGACCATGCTTTGTGTCCCTCCAGTGATGTCCTATGGTGTCCCATCTTACCCTTACACTGGCAAGGAAGACAGACGCAGCCTCAGGGAACCCCTGCAGTGGTGGAAGTGCGTTCCTCTCACCCACAGCCACAGTGTTTGCCCCAGCCAGGAGTAGTCCCAGAAAAATAGCTCAGTCCAAGACAATAGTAAGCCCAAGAGACACAGAATCCACCCTATTGACAAGGAGAGCAATCCAGGGCAGAGCAAAGCAAGCAGTAGAGGTTGATGAGCCTAGAGCCCCATAAAGAGCAGGCCTCAGTAACCCCAGAGCCAGCCAGTGATCAACTGTGGTCAGTTTCTATAGAGCCCTTTAGCTGGGAGGGAGGAGGAGAAGGAGAAGGGAGGGAAGTGGATGGATGGCTCTGTTGTCTCCTAGCATAAACTTGACCTAACATGAGCGGAGCCTCACCTAGAGAAGCTGACAGTCTTTGATTCTAGTCTATGGTCACAACAAGGGAAAAAGAGAACTCAATTTCTCTTTGAATGATACCTCTGGCACCTCAGCCCCACTCTACTCCATATTCGCCCTCTTCCCATTACACCCCTTTCACGATGGTTCGTGCCGGATGCCGCCATGTTGCTGAGTCGGCACCAAGTCTGTGTAGACATGGTCAGTGCATCAGCCTCCTCCCCTCCCCTACCTAGGCTCCAGGCTCCATGCTCACCCCACTGGGATTTCAAGGCCTGCCACCAGCTGTGTTTTTTGAACACATGCCTCAGAGACTTCCAAGTCTCTTGGGAGAGACCACTGTTCAACCATCTTAGAATATAGATCATTAAAATTGTGTACGTGGTGATGGGTCACCAGGGAGCCAAAAGATGCTACTATAATTTGGATATGCATTCTGAAATGAATTTTTCAAGCTATAGAGGGTGTAAGGAAGATTAGCACAACTCCAGAATTTGTGTTTTTTTTCTCTTAACACAGAAAAACTATTTTCTTTGCAATATGGGGCTTGTTGGTTAGAATGAAAACTTTCCCCCCCACCTACTGGGACCACCAAGGAAAAGAAGGCAATTAGCTGTCTGTGCCAGTGAGTGCTCCAAAGGCAGATGTGTCAGGAGCCGGAAAGAAAAATCTAATTGAGCCCCACCTTTTTTGTTGTTTGGATTTTTTGTAAATTTCCATAGCCCATTTTAGAGTCTACTGCACATTTGCTCATCCACCCATAGAGTGAGAAGCTTCACAATTGTGTCCTGAATTTTGGTTGAGCCGATGATACGTGAAAATATTTCTTTTCATCTTTCTCTTAGTGTGTACACTAGACTTTTCCAAATCCAACCTAATCCAATTCACCACATTTTACTGATCATGACCCTCAGTCCCAGAGAGAAGTGTGGTCTATCCGAGATCATACAGCCATGAAATGGCAGGGCCTCTCCCTGTTTGTGTCCATCACTTTCTACCATACCAGTCTGAAGTATTTGAAGCCTATTTCAAAACAGCCTGACTCTTAGTTCCACATTTCCCATATGTAGAAGTTGGGTTATAAGCAAAAAGCAACACTCCTGATTCTGTTGCCTTCCCCCTCCCCCCAAGCAAAAAGCAACACTCCTGATTCTGTTGCCTTCCCCCTCCCCCCACCCACATTTTCTCAAGTGTACTAAAGCTGCTCATTTTAAAGCATGGGCTGAAGATTATCCCAAATAATTTTTAATTAAAGATCATCATGTAAAGTGTATCATTTTGTGAGTCTAAAAGCGATTAACTACATTAGGGATTTTGGTGACACATGTCATAATTAAGTGTTTTCAGTGTTGAGCCAATTAAGGGTTAACAGGCTGCAAATACCATCTTTGCACATTTTTGCTTAATGAATTCGTAGTAGGAAACTATTCTCATTAGGTTAATTTGTCAACAGAATCAAGTTACATCACCAGGATTTTTCTTGGAGCTCACAAATTTAAGTGCCTTTATATCATGGCGCACACTTTTGCATTTGATTACGGCTATCGGAATAAAACACTTTTCCATGAAAAGGAAGAAAGTTGATCGAAGATTTTCAGGTCTTGGTCTTAATTCTCACCTTCTAGACATAGGCATGTTTATGTTGTTTTATCGAGCTCTCTAGGGCTTTCTGTCTGTAATTCCCTAGTAGGTTGTCATGCCAGAGAGTAAAACACGCATCTGTGTACTTGTAGAGGGAGGGCTTCAGCCCCTAACATGGGCGTGCTGGCCGCAGGGAAAACTACTCTCCTCCCTGCACTCATGCAGCCAGAGAGAGCTGCTGTTGCTTCTCTCAAAAAACTTGAAAAAACACCCAGCCTTCCTCCAAAAGACTCCCTCTTCCTTCTGACAAGGTTACTATCATCTTGGCAGAAGAGAAAACAGGCTTTCTCACTCCAAGGCTGTTGACACACTAATTAGTCTATTTAGTGGGGGAATAAACCGCCAATCATATTGTCAAGCCTCTTCTAGGATAAGAGATAACATTCCCCACCCAGAGCTTTGGGTACCATGTTGCTGTGGTCTTAGTTATAGCCCAAGCAAGTGCTTGTATTGTTCTCAACAGCAAACGGAGTGGAAACAACTTACATGTCCAATAATGAGGAGCTGTGTGGCAAAGCTGCATTATGAATAGAACATGAAGAAGCTTTTAAATATAATGACATGACTCAGGACTAAATATATTGACATGAAAACATGTCCACAGTGTGGTAATAACTGGCAAAGCACATTACAAAGTGCTATGAATGTAGCGCTAACATACATTTTTGAGTGTGTATATGTGTGTTTTCATATACCAGGAAAATTCTAGAAGAACACACTCAACTCTGGTGGTAGGGGTTATCTCTCAGGAGCAGGTTTCAGGTAGTTTTTACTTTCTTCCTTGACTTTTTTCCTATACTTTCTGATTCTTTATGATAAGTATATATTCCTTTGGTGATCAGAATGAAGCTATTTTTATTTGGGAAGGGAGTAAGCCAGTGAGTGAGTCCCAGTGGCTTAGGGGTCAGCATGGGAGGGAGAATCCACAAACTCTAAGATAATAAGATGCTAAGAACAAAAACCAGTGTGGGCCAGGTGCAGTGGCTCATGCCTGTAATCCTAAAATTTTGGGAGGCCAAGGCACGAGAATAGCTTGAGTCCAGGAGTTCAAGATCAGCCTGGGCAACATTGGTGAAACCCTGCCTCTACAAAAGATACAAAAACTAGCCAGGTGTGGTGGTGCACACCTGTAGTCTCAGCTACTCAGGAGGCTGAGGTGGGAGGATCACCTGAGCCCAGGAGGTCGAGGTTGCAGTGAGCCAAAATCACACCATTGTTCTCCAGCACAGGCAACAGAGTGAGATCCTGTCCAAAACAAAAAAACAACAACAAAAACACAAGTGTGGAATTATAGTGCTCTGTTTTTTTCATCCATAAAAGTTATTTTGACTGACGATCCCCTTACACAAAATGACAAGTTTGGGTGGAAGGGATTTGATCTGGGTTTGCATTTGGTTTTAAGTAGCCTTCTCAAAATGTCATCAGCACACAACAAATGGGGGGAAATAACATGATATTGACCAACTATTTATTTGAATGTTTACACTCCATTCATTCCATAAGCATGGACTAAGCATTCACCCTACACAAAGCTCCTTCCTTGGGGTTAGGGCCAGGAAGATGAATCAGACAGGCCCTGCCCTTTGTAGCCCGCAGCCCCATCCTAAGGCTCCATGAGCAAGTGGAGAATTTCCCTAAGTGTGGGACAGGCTACCTAAGAGAGAAGTCAGCATGGGTTCCTGCGGATGCACAGAGGCAGAACTAACTTAGCCTGGGATGGTAACAGAAGGCTTTCTGGAAAAGGAGTTCTAAGGTAAGACCTGGAAAACCAAACTGGCCCAGGCAAAGTGTCGGGAAAGAGTGACACACTGTCCTCTCTTAAAAGTGGAGCTGGTGACAGTTCCAGCTACCACTACAGATTCTGCCAACGCTGTGCTGAACTGTGGCCGGGGGCTGGTAAGAGAGGCTTTATTGTGATTGTAGAAGCAGGAGGACTGCAATACACGGCAGAATCTGTACTCAGTCTAAGACCTGCCCAGGAAATTGCTCTCTTGAACAAATCCCTGCTCTTGGCTCCTTTATCTGTGTGTATCTCTCCCTCATAAAAGCAAAGTGCAGAAAAAAATTTCGAGTATTTGGACTTTCCAGTCTGGATTCTGGGTTAACAGGAGGTCGCTGTACATGCCTAGTGACCATCTGGGGCCTCACCCATCCTCCGAATGCCCTGTGGCACGTAGAAGCTGATCCTTGACCTACTTAGTTCACAGATAGGAAAAGCAGAAGCTGGTAGCTGACTCTCTCTCCAGACCAGGAAACCCCCAAGTTATTAATATCTTCCCACTGTTCCCTGAGATGGGAGATGTAATACTAACTGCTACAATATTTTTTGAGCATGTACACGTTGCATGTGTGTTACTGACCTTGTCTAGTTTAATTTAACGCTGTCCTAAATCTAAGAGGTAGGTAGTTATCCCATTTTACAGATGAGAATGCTGAGGGTTTAAGAGGTTGAATCACCTAGCCAATGTCACGTATGATAGAGGCAAGATTTGAACCCAAACCTTCTAACAGCAAAACCAGAATAATACCTCACAGGCTCCCACCCTGCAGGCAGCCTAGCTCCTCCCCAACCCCCTGAGAATTCTGGACCTAGTGGGTGAGCGGCGCCAAGCTGAAGTTCATCCCAGACCCTCCAAACAACACTATGCCTGGTTATTGGGCTCTGAGAGCTCCGCAATCTGGAGCACTGTTTTTAAACCACAATGGTCATCTATTAATTGGGTCAAAATCTATATTTTTTAATGAAGGAATAGAATAGAATGGGTGAAAAAAAAAACTAGATCAATGCAAGCAGCAAGGGTAAGTTTTGTTTCAGGACATTTTATTTCAGTTTTGCACATATGTGTGCAGGGCTGTGGGGAATGATTGCCAGGTTGGCCTTCATGCTTCAGCCCAATCCAGAAATCCAGCCCAATCTTCACTCACCAGCTCCTACATTCTGAGAGGCAGCCACATCCCCAAGAGCAAAGGGCACCTCTTTCCAAGCTGTGTGCTAACAGGGCTGGGTCTCCCCAGCAGAGGCACCCCTTTCCTCATGCAGGGGCACTGCATGGGTGAATGGTGTCTGTGTGTGCATGGGCTGGACACTGTCCATTTGGCCACACCCCACTCACTGTTCATTTTGCACCCTTCTCTGCAATGTTCTGGGCAGCTACAGGCTGACCCCTTCAAATGCCATCTCCTTGGCTCTTTGGTTGGTTGGGTTTGCCCAGTGGATATCCCTGTTTGAGATCACGAGACTGTTTTTCCCCAATCCCTCCTGGCCTCAGCACAACACCCCCAATAAAGGCTGTTCCTCCCAGGACTGCAGCTCCTGCCATGGCTTCAGCTCTCAGTGGGCCCCAGTTACACCATCCTTCATCTTGTCCCTTCAGCCCTAAGGGTGGTAACAGCTTCCCATCATTGCTAGACTTCGGGTGCCTCAATAGGTATGTTTGTTTCCTTAACCCAGCCCGCACCTCTGTCAATATCCCTTCAATAAAATCCCTTTATTTGAACCATTTGAGAGAACTCTGTAACCTGCTGGGACCTTGCCCACCACTGATCCAATGTGTGTGTCTATCTTGCTGTGGGTTACAATCAAAGCAGTTTAAATATCACTGACCTAGAGAAAGTCTAATGCAAAACAGCCTGGGGAATGCAGGCAGCCTTGGAAGTGGGGACAATGTCTTCAGTGGGGAGCTCAGGGGCAGAGAATTTGGGGTGGAGTGCACTGGGCTAGGAGTCAGGTCCGATGGGGCTTCCTCAACCTCAGTTTCCTTGGCCAGGGTGTGGGTACTAAGCCCCATCCATCATTCATGGGCTCCAGCTAGTGTGAATAGTCTAAGATTGTTTTGGAAGCTGATTTGTTTGTCTATTCCAAGGCCCACATGTATGAATATCATACATATTTTTAATCTAAGAAAATATCAGAAGGACATCTAAAACTTGCTTAAAGGAATTAATAGTCCCCCTGAACCTCTTCCTCTGAGGATCAAGTTTCTTTCACATCATAGTGACCACTTGCTAAACCCACATTACATCGCATTTGTTCCCTCTAATTCCCCAATTATGAGTCATTGTCCTCCCCTGAATATTTTTATACCTAACTCATGATCAAACTGTCTTGCCAAAATTGTAAGCAAAACCTGTTCGCAGCCACCCGTCAGGGAGGGAGGCAGGCCTGGGGACTGTGGATAAATCCCACACATTCTCCTGATAGTCTCTGTGCCCCAGTCCCACAGGCTACAAGTGAAAAATGCTCCTGGGGGAAGAGGGTCCCCCTCCCTGGCCCACTCCCACTAAGGGTGTATTAAGAGCCAAGCACGAAGTCGTGCTGATGGTGATGCATATAATCAGATCATCATGTGGACGGCATTCTCTACAATTTCCCCAGGAGTCTCTGGATTTTCCAACCACAATGGCAGTGTGGCTCCCTGTCAAATGATCATGCACACTGCAATGCAACTTTGTTGCCCTGCTTTGGAAGGGGAGGCCTGTGGTTGTGACAGATACTGTCAAAAGCAAGGGGGGCAGCACACCTGCTAGCCTGATGTGGGCCGGGATCTCAATACTCTGTTGATGGTCCCCAGCCTGGACCTGAACTGGAACACAGGGCACAGTGGAGAGACACTCTTTGGCTTCAGGGGAACCTGAGAGGAAATTCTGGAGCTGCCATTTCTTAGCCATAGGATGTTGTAGGTCCATCCTTTAACCTCTTTGAGCAGCCACACCCCCATCCATAAAACCAGGATGAAAATACCTGCTGCAAAAGGTTACAGTGAGAGTTAAATAAAGCATTATGTAAAAAGTAGTTAGCACCTAATACACACTCAATAAATATTTGTTACACTGTTGAAGCACGCAGGCACTGGTGTGAACCTACCTGTAACCAAATCTTTACTCTGCCATTTACTAGCCCTCGGACTTGGGCAAGCTACTCAATCCTACTGAGACCCCATTTGCTCATCTGAAAAATCAAGAAAATAATAATACTTACCTCCCAACTTCCCTTGGTGGCTTTAAGGAATAAATTCATTAAATGAGACAAGTGGTTAAAAAACAAATATATATATGTATATATATATACATATATATATTCTACAATATGTATATTGTAGAATAATGCTCATTTTTAACTTATTTTTTTGGAATAGTTTCAGACTTACAAAAATTTGAAGGAGTAGCACAAAAGATTCCCATCCACCTTCTATATACCAGCTTCCCCAAACCTTAACATTTTGTCCCCTGTGCATATCATTTTCTCTCTCATATATACAAACATAGGTGTGTATAAGTTCAATTTGTTTCCTGAAAAATTTGAGAGTAAGGCAGAGCCATCATGTTTTTTTAATCTCTAAATATTTTATAGAGTATATTTCCTAAAAACAAGGACACTCTCTTACATAACCACAGTGCAATTATTGAAATCAGGAAATTGACCTTGATAAAATAGCATCATCTAATCTTACTCAGATTTCACCAACTGTCCCACTAATGTTCTTTTCCTGGTCCAGAATCCAATCCAGGATGGCATGTTTCATTTATTTGTCACGTCTCTTTAGTCTGCCTGAAGCTGGAATGATCTTCAGTTTTTCCTTTGTCTTTCATGGTCTTGATTATTTTGAAAAGTAAAAGCAGTTATTTTGTAAAATGTCCCTCAGTTGAGTGTGTCTAATGTTTCTCATGATCAAATTCAAGTTAGGGATTTTTAGCAGGAACACCATAGCACCAGCAGGGATGTTATGCCTTCTCAGAGCATCACACTACGCGGTGTTGATTTGTCCCTGTTAACTGGGGATGTTAGCTCTGATCTTGGTTCATGTGGTGTCTGTCAGGTTTCTCCACGGTATTACCTTTTCCCTTCTGTCATTCATAAGTATCTTTTGGAGAGTGACATTGAAGTTAGGTAAACATCTCATATCTTATCACAATTTCAACCAATGATGTTAGCCTCCGTGGATGATTCTGGCCTGAAACAAGTATTACTGTAGTGGATGCCAATGTTCAACCCCATCGTTCTTTCTTCATCCATCATTTGAAAGCTACTGTATTGAAATGCTCCCTCCCTTTATTTATTTATCTCAGGAGTATGAATTCATAGATTCTTGTTTTCTGCCCCCTGAGCTTATGAATTAAGATAAATGTGGCCGGGGACATGTCTGTAATCCCAGTACTTTGGGAGGCCAAGACAGGAGGATCACTTTAGTCCAGGAGTTAGAGACCAGCCTGGGTAACATAGGCAGATTCCATCTCTACAAAAAATAAAAATAAAAAATTAGCCAGGGAAGGTGGCACATATGCCTGTAGTCCCAACTATTCAGGAGGCTTAGGTAGAAGGATCACTTGAGCCCAGGAGGTTGAAGCTGCAGTGAGCCATGATCATGCCACTGCACTCCAGCTCCCCTGGACAACAGCAAGACTCTGTCTCATAAACAAACAAAGAAGATAAATATTACAGTTTACAGTTGTAAGAGTGTACTCTCCTGCCATTAATGGTACCCATTTTCGATTACAATGATGACCAATATTTGCTATACACTTGTCATGTTTCAGGCAAATACTAAGCGTCTTATTCACATTATCTCATTTTAATTCTTAAATGACCCTACAAGGCAAGTCCCATTATTTTAGATAAGGAACCTGTTGCTGTTAAGAGACTACTGTGGGACAATCAACAGTATAGCTGCTGCTATAAACATAACTGTACAAATATCTGTTTGAGACCCTGTTTTCGATTCCTTTGGACATATACCCAGAAGTGAATTGCTGGATCATATGGTAATTCTATGTTTAGGTTTTTTTTTTTAAGAACCACGATACTGTTTTCCAGTAACCAAGTGGCTTTTAACACACCACTGTCTAAGAATATTCCCTTCTCCAACCCTCAGGTCTACTCTCTGCTTTATTTCAGAACCATGGGGTGGATAATAAGAATGAGCTTCAGCTGTAGCCTCAAGGGATCGAGAGCGCCACTGAAAACCCCACACTGCCCAAAAGGCCTCTAAATCAGGATCCCGACTGCCCCACACATGAAGAACAGAACTTTGACTCTCAGTAAGATCCTGTGGCCACTTCCACTGTGAGCAGGGAACTATCCTTCCCCTAAACAAGGATGCGGGCAGAAGTGGGGCTCCACCTCTGCAGACCCGGAAGTGATGCCAGAGATGCATACGGAGAGTCCTATCCACAAAACTACAAGTGTCTGCTCTGCACCTCTGTCTAATTATGATCCAGTGTCTTCACACCCCCCAGGGACAAGAGACTTGTTTGTTCGAGCTGACATATCTATTATTACTCTTTAGGTAGTTAGGAGAATCATTTGCAGTGTTCATTAATCAGTATCACCTTATGGATTACTAAACAGCAGCACTGCTTTAGCTAATGAGCCCCAGTAGTGTAATATTTTACATATTTTATAGCAAGACAATTAAGCAATGTCTTGCTTTTATAGCAGACCTTAAAATAAATCATCTGAGATACAAAGAGGAGAACAGGTAACAGTGCATATAGTGTATTTGCTACTAGAACTGGGGAAGTTAAACTCTTCTCCAGCCAACCCCTTGTTACACACATACTCTACCTACATAGAAATAACAGGTTTTCAGAGCTTTTTTGTTCAATTTCCTAGCTTCAGAATTACAAAGTACTTATGTAAAATGTGTATGGTTCATAGGCAGAGAAGACAAGGGAAAGAAGGAAAGATGAATAAGCTGTGTTTCGTCATTGTAGGCAAGAAGGGATGAAAAATGCTAGTATGTATTGAATGTCCAACTATGCTGGGTGTTCGTATCCACCCCTCATTTAACTTTCATAAAATCCTGTGAGGTAGGTGTGATGGCTAATACTGAGTGTCAACTTGATTGGATTGAAGGATGCAAAGTATTATTCCTGGGTATGTCTGTGAGGGTGTTGCCAAAGAAGATTAATATTTGAGTCGGCGGACTGGGAGAGGCAGACCCACCCTCAATCTGGGTGGGCACCATCTAATCAGCTGCCAGTGTGGCTAGAATAAAAGCAGGCAGGAGAAGATGGAAGAGCAGACTTGCTGAGTGTCCCTGCTTTCATCTTTCTCCCATGCTGGATGCTTCCTGCCCTCAAACATTAGACTTTAAGTTCTTCAACTTTTGAACTCTTGGACCAGTGGTTTGCCAGGGCTCTTTAGGCCTTTGGCCACAGAATAAAGGCTGTACTGTTGGCTTTCCTATCTTTGAGGCTTTGGGACTCGGACTCATCCACCAGTGGCTTCCTTGCTCCTCAACTTGCAGACGACCTATCGTGGGACTCTACCTTGTGATTGTGTGAGTCATTTCTCCTTAACAAACTCCCTTTCATATATACATCTATCCTATTAGTTCGTCTCTCTAGAGAACCCTTACTAATGCAGTAGGTATTAGCATCCCCACTGAGAGTTGCCAGTTACTCAAAGCCATGTACGTTGTAAATGGCTGCACCAGGATTTAAAAACTAGGTCTACATGATCACCAAGACCCTGATCCTCCCAGGACTGTGTCAAGAATGCAGGCAGAATCTCCATCCCCATCAGTTTCTCTGCTAGTTTTTTGAATGCCTTCACCTTCCTAGGAGCATGGGCTGACCTCCATAACACGCTTTTCTCCTACATTGTGCTGACTCTGGGAAAGAAGGACAGACAGCCTTCCCATGCCTCACATGTCTCTTTGGCAAGACCCCCCTACTCAGTCCAGAACTCCCATTTGCCCCACCCCCCATTAGCCAGTCATAAAGATGTTCAATGGCTAAAGATGAATTTATGAGTTTAGCTGCCAGATAGTGTCGCCTCTGCCCTGCAACCCTGGGAGTTTAAAAAAAAATTAGAGAATTCCACTCAATTCTACTCATCCTACTAAAGATAAGATTTTAGCAATAAGAGGTTTTACCCAAAGCACCCCACCACCCACCCACAACTTAGATCTACTGCTCTACACTCTCCTCCAAGCACATCACAGGTCTTAGGGCAGCAGAGGGACAGGCATGTGTTTGCAGCTGCTCTGAGCTTAGGCCGCTGCCACTACCAGCCTCCAGGTGGACCCAAAAATTCAAGACTCACCCAGGTCACAGCTTCCCCATCTGTGAAACAAAGGCAGATTCTTCTTTTTTTTTTTTTTTGCCTTTGAAGCATGAGTTTCCAACCACTGGTAGGGTCTCATGACTGCTTCCCTGAGTGGAGACAGAGTCCCCAGGGCTGGTCCTAGTCCTATTTACTCTAATGGTTCCCTAGGGGCTGTGGCTAGCCTCCCATGACTGCAGGCCACCTGCTGAGAAGGAGGCTCTCACTATGAATGAGGCCATGGCCAAACCTTGTAGTCAAGCAACTCAAATGTCCACAACAGCAGGAAAATGTTTAAAATATGTATATAAATGATCTGCCATAGAGTGAAAATACCATGTAGCTATGAAACAAACAAACAAATAAGCCAGGTCTCTCTGAATAGAAATGGAAAGGTCTCCAAGATATATTCTGAAGAGAGAAAATTACAGAGTATCTAATGTATTACCTTTTATGTGAAAGGGAGAAATGAGACTCCATATTCATATTTGCTTGCATATATGTTTCAATCCCTGAAATACTTTTAATCCCTGAAATAAGATACCAAAGAGAGTGGTTACTTCTTCTTGCAAGCACCTTCTAGGCAGGAGGGCTGGACATCTGGGGACAAAGTTGATAAGAATTTCATCAGATGTACCTTGAAGTATTAAACCATGTAAAGGTATTAACTATTCAAAAGACATTATATTTTAAACCTCACAAACACCCAGGAAGGGGCAGAGCAGAACTCACACTAAGTATATAGGATCCCAAGCCACATCCTGCCATCTTTGTGCTCAGGGCACAGTGGCCTGCACACAAGGTAGACTCTATACAAATGTTTGCATCATGGGGATGCAGAGACGCCACCATGGCCAGGGACTGAGAATCAGATTTGACTCTAATCCATAGACCACACTGATGGGGACTTGCTGGACCCTGAGTTGGGACATGGAGAGGGCAGGGCTATTGCCAGAAAACTCCTATCCCAGTCTGCCTCAACTGCTGGTTTATGAGCCACATCTCCCCAGCAACAAGGCAGGACCCCAAAATCACCTCCAACTTTCTCCAACAATGAATTCTTCCCCATTCTGGGTTAGAAGGTGCCAACTTCCAAGGTTCCTCTCTAGGTCCATCTGACCCCCTAGAGAGCCTTTCCCAATTGGCCCCTCTGGTCACTCTTTGTGGATGCTTCTATCTTATTACCACCACTTAATGGCAGGGTCCTAAGGGCACAGACCCTGTGTGGTGTTGGATATCTCTCATTTCCCCATACACAGTGTGCACAGGAGAGACCCCAACAGTGTCTATGGACCGAATGCCTGATATTACAGAAGCAGCAGCTGTTTATTCCCATTTTACTACAAGAGAAATCAGTGTGATTAGAAGCAGTATATTGAAGGGGAGACTTGATGGCAACAAGTGATGACAATTGACAGCATAACAGAAAGTCATCAAAAGCAGACCCAAGGATTTCCACATCTCTGCAGCCTGGGGCCATTAGGTCTTGTGGTTACAGGACTCTCCAAGTTAGAACTCAGGGTCACTGCTGTTCACAGTCAGACCCACAAGCCTTGAGGCCGTCAGTGGGGATGGGAGCCAGTGCTGTAGGCAGTGAGTCCATCACATCAAAGTGCCAAAATCCCACCAGGGCTGGGCCTGAACATGAGGTGGGTAGGCACATGCCCTCCCAGGCTCATGTCTGGGTGTACATCCCTCAGGGGGCCTGCAGAGAGGAAAATGGCAAAGCGCAGACTACACCTTGTCTCAGAAAGAGCAAGGATGCCCTGCAGTGGAATAGCACTTACCAGTGCATTCTGGGACAAAAGGAAAAAGGCAGGGAGGAGAAAGCAGATGGTGGCCATAATATCAATAATGGCCATTCCCTGAGGGCCTGCGATGAGCTAGCCATGGTTCTAGGCCCCAGAGGTACTGTGGTAAGTGAGACAGGCAAGGCCCTTGCTCTTCCCAGCTGATTCTAAAGGTAGATACAGACAACCAACCAAGTAAACACATAGGAAATAAACTCAAGAATGATATATGCTGTTCAGAGCATGAAACAGGATGGTAAGAGAGTGACCGGAGTGGCCATAAGAGCAGGTGCTTGGGGAAGGCCTCTCTGCCGAGGTGATAACCTGAATGGAGGCTAGCCTCTTGAAGAGGCAGTGGCTGTGTTGAGATCTGAGAATAGACCATTTCAGAATGCAAAGCAGGTGAGAAGACCAAGACAGGAACAAACTTGCGGGTGTGAGTAATAGAAAGAAGCCTGGCAAAGGTGGGTTGGGGTAAAGAGGGGAAGGTGTGGGAGAAAGTGAGACTGGAGGTATCTCCAATGCAGCCATCTTGGAAGGCCGTGGAAGCCCTGATGAGAAGCCTGGGTTTATTTCTTTCTTTTTCTTTTTCTTTTTTTTTTGAGATGGAGTTTCACTCTTGTTGCCCAGGCTGGAGTGCAATGGCACAATCTTGGCTCACCACAACCTCCACCTCCTGGGTTCAAGCGATGCTCCTGCCTCAGCCTCCCAAGTAGCTGGGATTACAGGCATGCACCATCACTCTCCACTAATTTTTGTATTTTTAGTAGAGATGGGATTTCACCATATTGGCCAGGCTGGTCTCAAGCTCCTGACCTCAGGTGATCCACCTGCCTCAGCCTCCCAAGGTGCTGAAATTACAGGTGTGAGCTACCGGGCCCGGCTGCCTGGGTTATTTCTGTGATAAGAAAACCACTGGAAGGCCTTAGGCAGGACAGGGAGGTGACCCATTGCACCATCAAAATGCAGGAGTGGAATGTGAAGCACCAGACAAAAGGCTACTTCAGGAGCCAAGGAAAGATGGTGGAGGTTTGGACTTGGAAGGAAGCAGTGGAGATGGATGGAAGGGATCAAATGTGAAATGTATGTTAGAAGGTAGATGTGTTTAACTACTTGCTGATGGAATAGATATGGAGGGTGAAGGAATAAAAGGAGTAGAGTGAGACTCAGTCTCACTTTTATATGTCCCTTATTTCTAGCACCAAGCATTGCCCATGGCAGGATTTAACGAATACTTAAATACTTAGATGCTCAGCTGTCTACTGGCAGATTGGCTGACTGGTTAGTTGTTTGAACGGTTGATTGATTGAATAGTTGCTTAATTGGATGGATGAGTGGGTAGTTGGTTAACAGGTGGATGGGTAGTTGACTGGCTGGGTGAATGATTGGATGGGTGGATGGGTGAATAGGTGGATGGGGGAATGAATGGTTGGCTGATGGTTGGGTAAGTAGGCAGTAGGGATGTTGGTTTGGTCACTAACTGGTTAATGTCTTCCCTACTCACTGCACAATCTCTCCTTCCGGGGTCCTTGGGACCCAACCAACTCCCTTGACCCTGAATCTTGGCCCTGGGCGACACTGACCCTACTTATTCCCCCCTAGGTCCTGCATTGTCCAGATCTTCCAGGACTATTGGGGGACCAATGCTGAGCACCTGGTCCTGAAAGATTTTCACTGCAGTGGACAGGTATACAAAGTAGGCCCTGACTCAGGCAGAGTACCAGCTTTGCCTCTTAGTGGTGTGTGATCCTAGGCAAGTCATTCTACCTCAGCTCCACTTTGGTAGAGTGGAGCTAAAAATATCTGGACCACCTGCTCACAGGGTCATGAGAATCAAAGGAGAAACCACATATGAGGGTGTCCAACAGATGTCAGGAATGACTTTCATTCTGTTCTAGCAGTTAAGGAGCAAGAGTTCCTGCCTGGAGAAGGCATCTCCCAAGTTCTAGGGCCTTGTGTCTTCCTCACTTGCTGCTGCCCTCAAAGTCAGCCTAATTTGTACCTGAACCTCAGCCCTCTGCCTTGGTGGTAATCAGTGTTTCCTCGGCTTGCCTTTCTCTGCCTTACATACCTTGCTCTCTGCTGTGCCAATGTCCACCATGCGTGGACCTCGCCCTGGTTGTACTTTAGACAAAGTTCTTGCAATGCCATCTGCCTCCAGTTCTGCATTTGGAGAGCCAAACTTGTCTCCTAGCTGGAGATCTCAAGCCCAACCCAAAGCACAATGTCTAGAACTTAGTAAGATCTCAGTAAGTGTGTGTTCATGCATGAATGATGCCTCACTGATTTTCCAAACTGTGTTTTGCCTAGGTGTATAAGTTAGCATTTGCTGCATATCCAATCACCTCAAAATGTAGTAGCTTAACAAACACATACTAGTCCTCATAATTCTGTGGGTGGCCTCCAGTTCTGGTCTAGGTAGCTTGACTAGAGCCAGATGGTCTAGAACAGCCTAGCTCATGTCTGGGACTGCTGAGATGACTGGGACCTCTCTCCACATAGTCTCTGATCCTCAAGGAGGCTAAGCCTGGTTTTTCCACAAAACAGCAGATGAGCTTCCAGCAGCAAAAGAACACAAGCCCAATGCACATGAACTTAAGACAACATCGCACATTTACTATCTGCTGGCTAAGGCAAGTCACACAGCCAAGGTCAGGTCAGAGTCAACCTAGGAAGGGATTGCACAAGGGCATTGGCACAGGAGACATAATTTATTGGGGGACATTAATGCAACAACTTACCATACTTGATGACTTGGAACAGGCTTGACTAGGCCCACGTTCCATAAACTCCTTGGAGAAGCAGAGCATTGAAGACCACCAGGGTAGCCAGAGAGATCAAGAAGCAGCTGGTTGAGAGCTATCAGGTCTGGCCAGAATCCTAAGAAAGAAACTGGAACCTTCTATCCAACATGACCCCACACACATACAAGCTTTCACCTTTGTATTGGCTATTGACACATAATGCTGCATAACAAACAACCTGAAAATATCAGTGCCTTCTATTCGCAACAGCAAAGACATGGAATCAACCCAAATGCCCATCAATGATAGACTGGATAAAGAAAATGTGGTACATATACACTGTAGAATACTATGCAGCCATAAAAAGGAATGAGATCATGTCCTTTGCAGAGACATGGATGGAGCTGGAAGCCATTATCGTCAGAAAACTAACACAGGAACAGAAGACCAAACACCACATGTTCTCACTTATAAGTGGGAGCTGAACAGTGAGAACACACGGACATAGGGAGGGGAAAAACACACACTGGGGCCTGTCAGATGGAGGGAAGGGAAAGCATCAGGATAATACCAAATGCATGCAGGCTTAATACCTACATGATGAGTTGATAGGTGCAGCAAACCACCATGGCACATGTTTACCTATGTAACAAACCTGCATGTCCTGCACATGTATCTTGGAACTAAAAATTATTAAATTTTTTTAAAAATCAGTGCCTTACAACACATATTAATTTTTCTTGCTTGCAGGTCTGTGGGTCAGTTGGGGTTCAGTTGTGTTTTAGGCTCAGCTGGGATTGCTCTCTTCCACGTGTCTCCTTTTGGGGTCTAGACCAAAAGGGCAGTGGCTACACAGAGCACATGCTTTTCCTAGCAATGGCAGAAGTACAACAGAGACAGCTCAACTCTTCAATAACATTCAATCTTCTGCTTACATCACAACTGTGAACATCTCATTGTCCAAAGCAAGTTACACAGCTAAACCTGAAGTCAAAAGGCAGGGAGATGTCCCTTGTATACCACAAAACCATGTCAGGTGTGGTTGTGGAATACTCCTACATAGAAGTAAAGAATCCAGTCCAATTTTGCAATCTGCTACAACCTGCCACCCTGGCCCCCTGACCTTTCCATTTCCTCCACCCCGGCTCCATCACTTCAAAGCTAGAAGTAACAAGCAGGTCAGCCAGTCTTGCCCTGCAAGGTGACCAGCACTTTCCTAGAAGCTTCTCTGCTCCCAGGTCCCATAGTAGAAATGGCCAAAAAGATGCCATGGGCATAAGGTTTTGTCTTCCCACAGAAAACAAAGCCCTGAGGCCACTGGGCTACATTTGTCAGAATAGAAGCATTAGATTTTGCCTGTTTTGACACTTGTCATCATTTCTGATATCCAGTGTCACTAGGATCTTACAGTCAAGGTTGAAAACAGCACTATTGGCTGATATCCATATCTGACATGGACTCTTGTCCAGGACACATTTTTATGATTAAACCTCTTCTAGCAGTTAAGACAGCAGAACACTTTCGAGGTAACTGGGTAAAACTTCCTTGTGAAACATGTTGATTTGAACCACCTGGGCAGAGCAGATGGCCGGATTGTCTTTCTATCTTGCAGAGCACCTTTATTGAGTTATTACATTCTCTTAACACACGTAAAGAGGGATCTCACTCATTAGCCCATAGAACTTCCCCAGGCCCCAGGAAGAGGAGTTGAGGGGATGTTAGAAAACAAGACCCTTGGCCAGGTATAGTCATTCACACCTGTAATCCCAGCTCTTTGAGAAGCCGAGGCAGGAGGATCACTTGAGCCCAAGAGTTCAAGACCACCACCCTGGGCAACAACAGCAAGACCCCAATCCCACAAAAAATAAAAACTAGCTGAGCATGGTGGTGTACACCTGTAGGTCCTAGATACTTAAAAGGCTGAGGCGGGAGGATCGCTTGAGCCCAGGAGTTTGAGGTTGCAGTGAGCTATGATCATGCCACTGCACTCCAGCCTGGGTGACAGAGCAAGACTCTGTCTCAAAAAAAAAAAAAAAAAAAGAAGACCCTTTTTAGGGTGCACCTGCTAAGTGCCAGGTGCTACATAAGAGGCTTCAGGGATGCAAGCAACAATAAGGTCTGGCCCCTGTCCTCACCATGCACACACTTGGGGAAGAATCATAAGGAAGGGGATATACTAGTTGGTGTAGACGATAAATCCTACAGGAATTTTTGAGGAAGGGGAAGTTCCAGAGGCTGGCTGAGCAGAGATGGTGCCACTTGAGATCACCAATATTTGGTATATAAGGGAATTAAGACTGAAAAAGATGAAACGACTGGCATAATAAAGATGGCGGTGGGGGTGCGGGTGCCATGGCTTATGCCTGTAATCCCAGCACTTTGGGAGGCCGGGATAGAAGGGTCATTTGAGCCCAGGAGTTCAAGGCTTGCACCACTCTACTCCAGAGAGACCTTGCCTCAAACAAAACGTATGGAAATCACAAACCATGAAAGTTTAACAAATCTAAATGAGGGCCAGGCACGGTGGTTCACGCCTGTTATCCCAGCACTTTGGGAGGCCAAGGCAGGTGGATCACCTGAGGGCAGGAGTTTGAGGCCAGTCTTGCCAACACGGTGAAACCCCATCTCCAGTAAATACACAAAAATTAGCCGGGCATGGTAGCAGGCGCCTGTAGTCCTAGCTACTTGGAAAGCTGAGGCAGGAGAATTGCTTGAATCCAAGAGGCAGAGATTACAGTGAGCCAAGATCGCGCCACGGCACTCCAGCCTGGGTGAAAGAGCGAGACTCCGTCTCAAAAAAAAAAAAAAAAAAAAAAGGATGGGGGAACCAGAATTCAATCTCAGTTCTCCTGAATTTGGGTTCCAGGTATGTCCATGATGTCAGAATCCTCTCCTCACTGACAATTTTCCAGAAGTGTCTTGCTTAATCTTGTCCCAAGTTTATATAGATGGAAATGGATTAGAATAAATTCCACCAAGACTTTCAAAACCTATGTTCTAGACCTGGCTTTGCCATTTTTCAGTCATTTAATCCCACTGCAAGGCCTTCTGTTGGAGCCTGGTTTTCGATGTCTATAGAAAGGGGTAAAAATCAGAGAGTACCAGAATTGCAAGAGATCTCACAGGCTAACTAGTACACAAGATACTTGAAGCCCTCCCCACTGGAAGAGTTGTAGCCTATACTTGCATACTTCTGATGATAAAGAACTCAGCACTCTCTAGGGAAGCATCTGTCATCTTTGGGCAGCTCTATTGGAAAGTTCTCAAAGTGAACTGATATTTATTTCCCTGCTTACTCTAGCTGTAGATCTTTAATTTCCCTCTTTGAGACAAGCAGAACCCGTTCTTTCCAAGGAAAGGTCTTCCCTCATTTGAGGACTTGGCTCATGGGACCCTAACCTTCTGCCTTCTGTTGGGTGTCCCCAGTGCCTTCCATCACTTCTCACATGGCCCGGTTTCAAGTCTCTTTAGTAACTTGAGCTCTCTTCTCTGGAAAGGTTTCCACTTCTTTTCAGAGATCCAACAACCAAGGACAGAAGCCAGTGTGGAATTCTCACCAGTCCACCACAGAGAAATCCTTCCCTCCCCAGCAACCGCATTTCCATCCTCACAGCCTGACACTGGAATGGCACTTCCTCCCACATTTGTGACACATACTGGGCTTTCTTTCAGCCAACTAGGTCTGTTTCACGTGTGTCAAGAAGTCACTATTCCCTGGTTTCTTATTAAGGGATTGCATTTGGACTCATCCAAATTCTGAATCTTACACTTATCTTGGTTTTTTTCCTCAATTCAGATCTCTGCTCCAATAGATCAAGAGCCATTTATATCTTTGGGGTGTGTTGTTTGTTGATTTGACGTGCACTGGAGTGGTTTTGCTTTAAAATTTTAGAGTGTGTTGAGACTTAAAAGAGCCAGTTCAACCCTCTCATTTATTTATATATGTATTTGGTTTTCTTTAAATTATAAAAAGTAGAGAAAAAGTCATGAATGGACATTTCACAGAAAAGGAAGTACAGTGCTAAAGGCTCTTAACTTTATGAAAAGATGGCCACCGTCATGCATATTAAAAGAAACGAAGATTGCCCACCAAATATGTAAAGATCAAACAGTTGCCAAAAATATAGGAAAAAGGCTCACAGTTATATTGCTGGTGAAAATCCAAATAGACTACTCCATGAGAGCAATATGAAAACATCTACCAAATTGCAACACAAAAATAGTAACAATAATGAGCATATCATTTAAATTCAAAGCTAACAGGAAGAGGGAAAAATAAATATAGGAGTGGAGATCAATAAAACAAGTAACAGAGAAACTTCAGCATTGTATTAGAGACAAGTAACTTCTGAAATAAACTAAATAAATGGAGGGATATACTATATTCATGGGTTGAAAGACTCAATATTGTTATGATGTTGATTCACTCCAAATTATAGATTTAATGCAATTCCATACAATTCCTCACAGGTTTCTTTGTAGAAATTGAAATGCTGACGATTAAAACTGACACGGAAATGCAAAGAACTTTGAATAGCCTAAAGAATGTTGACCAAGAGGAAAAAAGAGAAGGAGTTGCATTACTTGATTTCTTACTATATAAGTTATACAAGTCATAGATAGATAGATGATAGATAGATAGATGACTTACTTGGAAAACTACAGCAATTAAAACAGTGTGGTTAACTGATGTTTGACAGAGGTACCAGAACAATTCAATAGGGAAAGGATAGTCTTGTCAACAAATGGTGCTGGAACAAATGGAAAGTTATTCAGAAAAAAATGAATTTTGCTCCACAGCTCACAAATGCACAAAAAAAAACTCAAAATGAATTATAAGCCTAAGCACAAAAGTTTAAATTACAAAATTTCTAGAAGAAAAGATGGGGGAAAACTTTCAGATCTTAGCTTAGGCTAAGATTTCTTAGGTGGGACACACACCCACATACACACATACAAAAAAAAAAAAGAAGAAGAAGAAATAAAGTGGATTTCATCAAAATAAAAACTTCTGCTCTTCAAAAGACACAATTAAGAAAAATAGCAGGCAACCAACAGACAATAAGAAAAAATTCACAATATGTATAGCTTAAAAAGAATGTGCATACAGAATACATAAAGAACTTTTACGACTCAATAAGAAGACAAAGAACCCAATGAAAACAACAGACAGAAGATTTGAACAGACACTTCTCAAAAGAAGACATGCTGATAGACAGTAAGAACACTGAAAGATACTCTACATCATTAGTCATCAGAGAAATGAAAATTAAAAGGATAATGAGAGGCCAGGCATGGTGGTTCACGCTTGTAATCCCAGCCTTTTGGGAGGCTGAGGCAGGTGGAATGCAGCTTAAGAGTTCAAGACCAGCCTGGGCAACATGGTGAAACCCCATCTCTACAAAGAATACAAAAATTATCCAGGCATGTGGCAGGTACTTGCAGTCCCAGCTACTTGGGAGGCTGAGGTGGGAGGATCGCTTGAGTCCAGGAGGTCAAGGCTGCAATAAGCTGTGATTGCATCCCTGCACTCCAGCCTCAGTGACAGAGCAAGAGACTGTCTCACCAAAAAAAAAAAAAGGATAATGAGATTCTACACAACCACTAAAATTGCTAAAAACAAACAAAACAGAATAAGCCTTGTTTATAGGGTTCTGCTCTCCTAGAAGTTCCCACTTTGGGGACCAGAACCTCAGGCTGTCAGAAGGGATATTCCCAGTTTGGGTACTTGGCCAAAATAATACCTGGAGGGGTCACTTTATGATGCCTATAAAAGAATTTGCTGAGAATGAGAAGAATTTGCTGAACCAATTCATGAAGTACAAATTCTAGACATTTTACAGCTCAGTGACCTTACTATTAATGATTTTTCAGGGGATTCTGATATTGTCAATCTGCCCTTCACTTGGCCCAGGCATGGCTGAGCAGGGGCCACATTGTGGTGGTAAGAAGTGAAGCTTTGAGTGGCACAGACCTGGCCTCCACTCCACTGAGTGACCGAGAGCTTGGGCAAGTTATTCAGTGTCTGAGCCTCAGTCTCCTCATACCTAAAAATGGGATAAGGACACTTACTTCACAATACTGTCATAAAAGTTTCCGTGAAATCAAGTATCCCTTGGCACATGATGTCATCAATAAATTAATCATGTTACTCTTTTTTTGTTTGTTTGTGTTTTTTGAGACAGGGCCTGGCTCTGTCTCCCAGGCTGGAGTGCAGTGATGTGATTGTGGCTCACTGCAGCCTCCACCTCCTGGGTTCAACCCATCCTTCCCCTTAGCCTCCCTAGTAGCTAGAACTACAGGTGTGCACCACCATGCCCAGATAATTTTTGTATTTTTTGTAGAGGCGAGGTTTCACTATGTTGCCCAGGCAAGTCTTGAACTCCTGGGCTCAAGCAATCCATCAGCCTCAGCTTCCCCAAGAGCTGAGATTACAGGTGTGAGCCACTGCAACCGGCCTCATGTCACTCTTGCTGATAAACCTACCTAACTTTCTTATCCCCTTGAGATGCTCTGCTGATCTTCTCCTGGGCAGCGTGCCTCACCACTGTGTGCTAAGGTGCCACTGAGCTACCTTGTGCCCTTTCCCAGCTCTGTATCACAGCAGAGACCACCCTACAAGCTGCGATTCCCAGACTCCCATGTCAGCCTATGGGAGGCAAGAGAGACTGTACTGGAGGGTGGGGAAGAGGGGGCAGCCAGTGTCCTCCTCCTGACTCTCTGCCTTGGGGTGTCTTTCAGGCAGCAGCTCCTCCAAGCTTCACTCCCACTTGATTCCAGATTACACTGGGCTCCAGTAACACCATCTCTTCCCTCCGTTTTTCCAGCCTGGCAGGGTAGTAGCTCCCGCCCCTTGCTAATCTCTGGGGTACTTTATTGAAATAACCATATTTGGCTTCTGGGCTCCTCCATACCACCTGCGTCCCAAATTCCCTGTCTTACACTTCCCCTGTTATAAATACCTGACACGTTTCCTGTTTTCCTGGTCTGCTCCTGACCATACAGATGGTTGGTCACCTGGTATGCAGGACCCTTGAGATTTGCAGAACATTAATTGTCATTGCTTATGGCTTGTTCCCAGTCCACCGTCAGTGCCAGTTCTCTATCAATCGCTTTGCTGGGAAAGCTTTGCATCTCTCCGATCCCTTTAGTAAAATGCCTGCTGCTAATTACCTATTACCCAAGGGGATGGGATGGCTTCTTTCTGTTTTAGAAATTTTATGGCCAGATGCCTGGCCGTGGGTATTTGTTTCTGGAGTTCCTCTCGGTGTACAAATTGGTTGGGGAGAGGGGAGAATTGTATCGTTTTCCTTTAGTTGAAAAGAGTAACTTCCTGAACGAGATCCCAGTTAAGAGTGGATTTTTTTTCTCATCATTGCACAGAAGCCTGGACACCATGTCTCTCTCCATGTAACACATACAACATCTCTCCACCCTGCCCACACCACCCCAACGCTGACCACGCACAGCAGCTCAGGCCTATTTGTTTACCAAGTTTACACACAACATGGTTCAGGCTGAATTTGCATGGTGCTAGGTTCTATGGAGAATACATGGATTTGTTGGATGAAAATGCCCCCCACCAAAATCAGCTACATAATTTGCAGGACCCAATGCAAAATGAAAATGTGGGGCACCTTATTCAAAACATGTTAAGAGGAAAACAGCGGAGCTTTGAATCAAACACAGGGTCTTGTGCATATGCGCAGGTGCACGCCCAGGCACCTGGCTCGTCCTCCACCTCCCCCAGCACAGTGCCCAGGATTGAAGCCTGCTTTAGGAAGACTGGATTTAAGTACCTAAAACAGTGCCAAATGACATGGGATCAATGGGCTTGCATGGTCCCAGAAGGTGACTGCGCCAGGGACAAAGGAGTTCTCTTGGCCACATGGGTAGCATGCCCAGAGGAGGGAAGAGAGGGAGGAGGGAGAGCTGCCTATCCTGAAACTCAGCCAGAGCAAGGGGACCTATTTTACCAATTAATCGTGCTGTAGTTTCAGTCTCCATGCCGCGTCTCCTTGGATTCCCCCATTACCACTATTTTGGCCCCCAAGTCTTCAAAAGCTCAGTCACCCTCCTCTAATGCTTTAGCCATGGGACTTTGTATTATCTGCCCTAAACTTGAGCAAGCTAAGGGAGAAGGGGAATCCTTTAGCCTGGGCCAATGCATATCAATTAACCACAATAGTAGATCACATTAATCTATGCATAAAGAGAAAGCTATATATTGACACAGGAATTGACAAATCTACAGGCCACATAAGATCACTAAAGAGACCTGGACCTTGGGGACAGACCCATCTCAGTACTGGCAGCACGGCAGGGGAACCACAGATGTCCAGTCTGGATGAGGGAGGGAATCTGGGTTTGAATTGCAGCTCTGCCACCTGCTAAGTGATCTTGGGATAAAAGATTTCATGTCTTTGACCCTCAGTGTTATCATCTGCAAAACAGGGATGGTATCTATCTTATTTGAGGATTAAAGCATTTGCTTTACATACCTTAGTATGTAATAATACCTTTTACATACATTAGTATGTAATGATACCTGGTCTAGAGCATGTGCAGTAGTGGACTCTCAAAAATGATAGTTTTTGAATACAGATATATCTGTTATACACATGGCTATGTCCATATGTACATATATTGATATGAATCTGTATTATACATGTGTATTTATATATATTTTCATGCATTCAGGTAAACGTGGTTGTATCACCATTCTATTGAACAACTTTCTCCAACACTGCTCATCCCAGCCTCAACTGTCCCTTCAAACCAGCTCTTCAGGTTGTTTTTTCCCTGCCCTGAGCATAAAATCTCTGGCAGGTCCCAGAGCTTTTCTGCTTTGCAGTCACTTTCAGTCCCAAGCATAGTCTCATTTCAGTAATTAAAATTTCAGGCCCAGAGTCATAATTACTAACTCCTTACTCTCCCCACAGTGTAGGAGCCCTCCCCAGCTCAGGCCAGCTTTAGCCAGGGAGGCCCAGGGGGGCCAAGGGCAACAGTGTGGTCTTCTCTCCACTTCCCAGTCTTGTGTATCTCCTCCTCTACTCCCCCGGACTCCCAGGCCTCCAGGTTTGGAAAAGAAGAGGAAGAAGAGGATTCAGATGTAATCTTGTGCCTTAACTGGCTACCATAGACATTCAAAGTTCACTTTCTTGAGGGGTGCTTTTTCTGGGTTTCTCTAGAACTCTCCCTCTAGGAATTTCTCCTCCTGTTACTTAAGACACCCCAGCCCCTGGGCTTCCAGAGGTCCTCCCAACTCAGATGTTCTCAGTTGAGGTCACATTGTCTGACTAGCCAAAGTCGACTGTCTCCTGCAGATCTCCTTGGTTCATGGGAAGGCTCATTCACCCAGGCCCCCAATTCTAGGGAACATGGGTCAAGCTTTCTGAGTGGTCCTGCTTGAGCCTGTCTCCCTTGACTTGTCAGTGAGAAGGAAATACCACCTCCCAGGGTGGGGCAGGGCAGGGTGCAGGGAGCAGAAGGAGTTGTAAAATGGGGAAATGTACCACATTTCAACTAGCCCCTAAGTCCTCTACCCTGACCTCTTTGCTTCAATCTTTTATAATCTTCTGGTAGGTGTCCTTTTAGCATCTTATTACACGTAAAATACCAAAGAAAGAAGGGATTGCCTCTGCCGCCTGCACGCCTGCGTCGTCCCATACTTACTACAGTTCCAGCTCAGGGGAAGTACTCAGAAAGCATTGGTTGAGTGGATGAATGAATACAAACCTCCAACCTAGGCTGGCAATTTATTTACTCTAGTTAACAAACATGGAATACTAGTTTGCCACCTGCCAGAATCTGTTCTAAGTGCCTTACAAGTATTACTACTTAGTCCTCATAACAACACTTTAAGAGGTGGATGTTATGGCCAACCCCATGTTACAGATGATGGAGGCTTAGACAGGTTAAGTCTGGCTCCAGGGTTTGTGCTCTTTACCCCTACCTCACCATCAGCATCCCCATGGCTTGAGAGTGTGTTCCAAATGCAAATTATCAGAAACCCCTGGATGCACCCACCCAACAAGAGGGTCAGCACTCCATTTTTCGCAAGCCCTTCTGCTGATTCAGGTGCTTGCTCTGTGTGAAACACACTGGTCCATACCTGCTGCCTCTCAAACGTATCCAATTATAAGAATTACCTGTGGTCTTGTTAAGACTATAGCTTCTTAGATGCCCCACCCCACCGAATGAATCAGACTGCAGAGTAGGGGCAGGGAGAACCTCAGAATCAGTATCTTTTAACTTTCTACTGGGCAAGTTTTCGAAACATTCATCCAAGCTATTCACATTTTGACTCTGCACTGGAAGAAAACTGGGATGAGATACCATAAAGAGCATGGTTGTGGGTGTGCAGGTGGGTGGGTGGATCTGGAGGATGGCAGGTTTATCTTTCCTGAAAATTGAGTCAAACACAGCAGCTGTTCCATCCCGAAGCTTAGAGGACAGCAGATCACAAGAGAAATCGCAGGTATAAATCTCCCTCCCCTCAAAGGCGGACACCGATGTTTGTACATTGTTCGCAGCTTCCTAATCAGAAGGACAGATTCCACCTCCTGCAGGAATGTTAATGCCACCTCTGTCAGATATTTGCAGCTCAGCCTCAGAAGTCCGGTGCTCCAGGCAAAAGTTTGCCTTTATTGCTGTCTCTTTGAGAAGCATGAGATCGTCCTTGCCAGGGATTTCCTGTAATAAATACTTTTGTCGTCTTGACTAAAGAAGTTGTTGATCTGAAACACCTTGGGCTGAAATATTACCTCTGCCTACTCCTTCACAGTAACCCGGCCCCTTCACAGTCACCCGGACTGTTGCAGTGTTGGGTTTGTGGGAGGCTGAAAAGATAAGGAGCAGGCCAGGAAGGGACCGAATCACCCACGAAAAGTGCCATGCCACCCGCCCCAAAACTCCTGGTTCCCAACTGCTGCTGAAAATCAAAAGGGAACAATGAAAAAAGGAGTTGGGTATAAGTTGGCAGAATTTTAAATATCTTAGTGTTTATTTATTTATTTTTAGAGACAATGTCTCACTCTGTTGCCCAGGCTAGAGTGCAGGGGTGCAATCACAGCTCACTGCAGCCTCCAACTCCAGGTCTCAAGTGATCCTCCCACCTCAGCCTCCTCAGTTGCTGGGACTGCAGTTGTCCACCACCATCCATGCCTGGCTAATTTTTTTTTTTTTTTTTTGTAGAGACAGAGTCTTGCTATGTTGCCCAGGCTGGTCTCAAACTCCTGGATTCAAGAGAATCCCAAAGTGCTAGGATTACAGGATTGAGCTACCTCACCCAGTCTGGCAGAATTTTTAAAGTTAATATTGTAAAATAAAAGGATAAGTCCAGACATGTAGCTTTTAGCCCAGCTTTTCACTTATAATGTACTCTGAAATAGTTATGACGCTCAACCTGTCCAAAACAATCTGCCAGACTGGGCCTTCCAGGCCAAAGGGTTTACATTCCACTCCACCACCATTTACCAGCCAGTGTGCCCTTGAGTGAGTCTTTAAACCTCCTGGAGCCTTGGATAATTTATCTGTAAAGCAATAGAAGTCACACCTTGTTCAGCTGACCTCACGGGCTGTTGGGAGGATTATATGGGAAGATAGCTCTGAAAAGCGCTTTGTAAATGCCCTCTCCGTGTGAAGGGTTATTATGGTATAAGAGCAAAAGTGGGTCCTGGGCAGATCCCAGACCACTAAGTATCAGACATGGAGGAAGGAGGTGGGTGGACAGTGCGATATCCCAGGGTGGGTGATGAAAGATATCTACTCTGTGTGAACGATTGACTTTCACGATGTAATCCATGTCCTCAACTTGGGGATATGAGGATGTGAGATATCACTCATTGAGTGAGGGCCAAACAGAACCAAGGAATCACTCCTCTTCCCAGACATGGTAAAAGTCAAGACCTGACCCTTAAAATCCAACTCTGGAAGTGGAGATGTTAGGGACACAAGAGGTAACTTGCAGTGGTCCTACAGCCAATTGTAGGCATCTCTTCCCAACTCCACCTCCAGTGACATGTTATTCATGACACTAGTCATGAATCAGCCATGGTGGTGTATTTACACCACAGAAACTGCCAAACACTATAAGTCAGGGTACTGCACAGACAGAGTGTAACTGTCGGGATGCAGAGATCACTGCAAAAGATGAAAAGGGAAGACAGAAAAACTCCTCCTCCGCTCAGGAGAGGGGGTACCATTCAATCATTAAACCTCTGATTGATACAGGCAGACCACACAGAAGAGAGCATTTCATAAACCAATTTACAATAAGAGATTGCCATCTCTCTATGTAGCATTGGTGCAAACTCCACTCCCCTAACACACATGCTATCAGTACCACCACTTCCAGGTACCACCACCTCCAGGCAGTCTTCCCTGATAATCCTCATCTTACTCTGCAAAAAGTTGCAGCATTCTGTCAGTTCCCACGCACACCGTGGAAGGTGATTCTTCAGAGCTCAGGCTTTTGGAGTTAGAATGCTCAAATTACAAATCCCATTTTGACCACTTCCTAGTATTTACGGGAAAGCCACTTAACCCATCTGTGAAATGAAGCTAAAATACTCTAAAGCCATCATGAATTGTTACGAGAAGATAAATGGGTTGAGTACTCAACATTGTACCTGGAACATAGTAAGTGCTTGATAAACACTAGTCATCAAGACACCCACTCCTTTGGATGACCATTTCACTCCTCAAACAGGCAAAAGTTGCATCTCTCCACTTGGACTGAAGTTTCCTGAGGATAAAGACCTTCTCTTCTTCATTTGTCAGGCCTTAAAGGGTCCAACATATAGGAAGTACTCAGGAAATCCATGTTAATTTAAATGGAATTGAAAACAGGTATGTTTCCCTTCTTTCTACAGCCTCTGTACCCAAAGATTGGATGAACCAGTGGCAAGAAAATGCCAGGTGGAAACATCCCAACAGACAGTCCATGAGCATCGGTGGAACTCTGTGCTGCACCACCCACATGCCTCGCAGCTGAGTCCTTCTCCAGAACTTTCCTTCACCTGGAGGAAGGTGCCTAGTTCAAGGTTACCCCCGTCCCTGGGGCAGCTAGCATCCAAGGACCGGTCCAAGCAGGAGTACAAAGACCCAGCCCCCAGCCTCATTCAGGTCATCTCTGAAAGGCCATCCCAGCTCCAGGGTCCCATGGGGTCTGCCAGGCCCTTGGCTGCACTGCATCACAGCCCAACTTCTCCCTCCACCCCATCCTCCTTCCCTGATTTGTTTGTAGGTTTTGTTCCTAAGTGCATTCCCTAATCGATGTCCTGCATGCTAATTTGTGTCTCAGACACAATTCAGTCCCCAGCACGTTTGTGTCCCTGTTCATAGCCAAGACCCATGGGCCAACCCCTTACCCTTGTCATTCAGAAGAGATGATGAGATCACAGCCTCTAAGATATGGTTCATTCACAAATACACTCTAGCACATTCTCAGATGGCCTCTTCCCCATCTCTGTGCTAGCCAACGCTTCAAAAAGGGCTCCCCTCAAGCTTAAATTTCGGTGAAGGAGCTCCCCTTCCCTTTCTAATTTCATCTGCTTTCATGATCTTGATTCTGGAGCCCTGCCCTTGTTCAGCACCTGTCCTGGGTCCAGGTCAGAAGAAGACCTTTAGATGAAAATGAAAATTTATCTTACCACACCTGCACAGTGGCTCACACCTGTAATCGCAGCATTTTGGGAGGCCAAGGCAGCCAGATCACTTGAGGTCAGGAGTTCAAGACCAGCCTAGCTGACATGGGGAAACCCCGTCTCTATTATAAATACAAAAATTAGCCAGGTGTGGTGGTGCATGCCTGTAGTCCTAGCTACTAGGGAGGCTGAGGCAAAATAATTGCTTGAACCCAGGAGGTGGTTCAAGCACTGAGCTGAGATTGTGCCACTGCACTCCAACCTGGGGAACAAAGTGAGACTTCGTCTCAAAAAACAAAAGATTGTATCTCATCTAAAGGTCTGGATTCATGAGTAATTAAGGAAGTGCTCCCAGGAAAGATTGGAGGGAGGACATGGTGGGGGAGCAAGACAGAGAGAAATGAGAAGAGTGCAGTTTCAGGTGAAGTCCCAGCTCCAGCAGGGGACCAGTCCCATGGGGAGTTCTAAAGGAGTTTGCCCTGCCTTGAGCCGAGAAAGCTGGGCTTTCATATCCCTGCTCCAGGCAGTCCTTAGCTGCAAACCTTCCCAGGGGCACATCAGCCCTAGGGCACGTACAGCCCTCTGCCTGAACAAAGTGGCTCCAGTAGCTCTAAGGTAGCATCTTGGAGAGCGAAGGGAAGCAGAGCACAGAGAAGCTTGTGGGTGGGCACACAAAAAGGGCAAAGGGAACCCCCTTTTACATGAAGGACAGTGCTCCAGCAGCCCCCTCTACAGCACCACCAGTGACATCTAACTCAGGAGTGGAAAACACAGAGGGCTTGCAGGGGATACTGTGGTGCCAGGAAAAGAATGCCAAGCTTGGTCCGGAATCCCAGCCCTGCCTGTGGTCTGCTGCATGATCCTGCTGTGTGATCTCAGCACCTCTCTGAGCCTCAGTTTCACCATCTGTAAACGCAGGCTAATAAGGCAAATGAACCCTCCCTAACTCTTAGGCTTGTCATGTGAATTAAATAGGATTATGTAAGGGGAAGTGTTTTGCAAACCATGGGGGGATTCCTGTCCTGGAAGATGCAGCCTGCTGTCACCAACATAATCAAGCCCTCTTCCAAAACTTAGCCTGGGATTTCCTCCTCTCTCCCCTGCCTACTCCCCCTTGCCAACTTCATTTACTCACTCTCCTTAAAGGCTTCTATGTCTATTAAACTCCTAACTCAAAATAACTTGATAAAATATTCTGGGGAGACTCGCTGGTTCCAAATAGATATATGAGGATCAGGTTGGCCCAAAACACAAAACTCAGAGCCCCAGCCCAGCAGAGGTGAATTCCGCAGGCCTAGAAGACTGACCCCAGCCCACTGAGCTCTCTGCAGCCAGCTCATTAAATCCTAATCACCAGGACTCCAAGCCAGGTGGGGAGGGTACTGTTTGTACAGGGTTTCCTGAGAGGAGCTGGGAGGAAACTACGCTTACACGATCTGCCCAGGAAGTCAGCCTGGGAAGGATCCCCAGCCTGGGGTCTCAGCACCCTGCCCACGTGACCCATCTTATGGCTGAGAACCCCTTCCCTTTCATCCAAAGCCCTGTTTAAAGTCTGACTCAGGTCTGTGGGGTAGATCCAAGGCTCCCTTAACCCAGGAGGAGTGTTTATGTCTTGGAAGAGGAAAGCTCAACTGATCCCCAGGGTGGATGAAGAGAAGGGCTGAGAAACTGCTGACTTTGTTGTTTAGTTTCAACCGTATTTTTGTCCATCTGCTGAAATGGAAGCATCTTGGCAGCATGGGTACCGGCCTGAGAACCAAGAGGTTTGGCATGAGGTCCCAGCTTTGTTGATGACTTCTTGAGCAAGTCAACTACCCTCTTGGGGCCGCGGTGTTCTCCCCTGCACAATGGGAGTGGTAATACTTCTCTCCTACCTCTTCAAAAGGGTTTGAGGAACACAGTGGAAGGAAAGGTGACCTCAAAGCTGGAGCTTGTCTGTGCAGGTGGAAGTGGAATGAGGTTTATGTGCAAGATGCTTTACCGACACCCTCTCCTTGAGTCCCAAGAGAGAAATATAACCCCTTTTGCAGACGAAGAAACCGAGGCCAGCTGGCTCCCACACTCATGCTCTTTCTGCCTTAGAGGGGAGCATCCAAGGGGCCCAGGTGTAGAAAAATCAACAACGGGCAAACATTTTATCATTCTTTCACCCAGTAAGGATATTCTGGAGCAGGGGGCTGGTTGATGACTGATATTGGCACATGCTGCTGCCCCCCGGGGACATCTCCCCTCCTACTGAAGCTCTGCCTCCCTTCAGCCTGGTCTTCAGAGACTTTGCCATTTAGCTTCAGGCCAAAGGGCAAAGCCAGAGCAGAGCTTCCCCCAGCAGTCTCCAGGCTGCTTTTGCTGTTTGACTTTCGCTGGGCAACTCATGAAGGCAGAGAAAAGACCTCACCATGAAGTAATGGGCCACACTGCAAGTCAGGAAGTCAGGGCTGAACCACAATAATAACAAGAATAAGAATAGCAATAACTAGCATGTGTTGAGCCCTTGGTCAGAAACAGGCACCGTGCTAGGCTCTTTAGATATATTACCTTCATCTCTTTGCAGTCCTCTGAGATGAGGGTATTTGTGGGCCAAGATCACGCAGCCAGTGAGGAACAGAGGCAGTCTTCAAAGCATCATCTTTCTGCCTCCAGAATCCACATGCTTATCTACAGCCCCTCTTTCCCTGACATGTTGGACTACTTTGGGCAAGCCCCTCCACTTTCTTGGCCTCAGTTCCCCTGCTACTCTGCAAATTGCTGGAGTCAGACTTTCTCTTCCAACTTTGACAATCGAGTGTCTTGACCTGGGAGATGAAATGGGGAGGGTGGCCCCAGCTGGCCCTCTCCCTGGAGGAGGGGACCCAGATCCCAGCTAAGCCAAGCCTGGGCACAGTGGAAGGGAAACCTCTGGAAGGGATGAGCCCTGCCAAAAAGCTTCTCCTTGGAAGCCAAATTTTGCACTGACGCCAAAACTAAAGCCCCTTTTCAACCTCCCTGCGCAAACTGCTCGCTGTAAGTGACTCCTGAGCTAATGAGCTCGGAATGTCAAATTCCATCAGTCAGCCAGCACGGACACGATGCGATGAAACACCCCATGCAGGAGGAGGTATGGTTCTCTTGCCTCTTTCTGGTTTTTTTTTGTAGCAACATTCGTCACTGCTACACATGAAAATAAAAACCAGATGGAATCCCTGAGATGCAGAGAAGGATCTTTCCTTCCTGTGCAGTAGGACAAAGGCTGCAGTGGGCACCTAGGGTCAATGTGGATAGGCAGGAGCTGTCAGCTTCTCAGCAGAGCAACCTCCCAGCCAGAGGCACAGATGAGCAACACCCGGCTCTTACCTGGCTCTTCTCCTTGGGGCCTAAGAGGAGGATGGAACAGGTAAAGAACTGATGTTACCCCAGCCCTTCAAAACTCTGGCCAGGTCACAGACACTCACTCCCAGCTTCTCCTACCTAGGGCCCTCTGTCCAGCCCTGGACACACCACTGGGACCACTCACTGAGTGTCAACCCTGTGCCACATGACTGCAAGCCCAGGGTGCTGAACAGGACACACTGGGCTGAGAGTGGGCCAGGACCAGAGCCTGATCCTCACATCCTCCGGGAAGCCTTCCCTGACCACCACACAATGCCAGGCATTGGTCAGTGAGACCAGCCCTCTCTTTTGATGTCTTCCTAAACTTTAAGGCCAAGTCACGTGGCTTTACCACCACTTGCCTTGTTCACGCAATATGTCATGCATAGATCCTCACCTAGACTGTCAGCAGCTCCTAGGGGATGGGCAGTACCAAACACTTTCTTGGAGGGCCCCCTTAGCCCCTAGCACAACGCCTGGTGTATCAAAGCTGTTCTATAAATGTGCACAGAAATAATATAGTTATAACATCACTTTGATTAGCATTAATATAGCAATAATGATCATCTACCCCCACCCCGTGTGCTGTGTGGGCACTGGACAAGGTATTTTACCTGATTAATTCACCTCCCCAAGCCTCAGCTCTGCTACACAGCTAAGTCAGTCTCCTGCACACCACAGTGCCCACTAACTGCAGCTCCCACCCCTCCTAGGCAGGCCCAAAGCCCACACACCAAGAGAATCCAGTCCAGCTGGGGCTCAGCTGGGGGCTAGTGGCCTTTTTCTAGTCCCAGAGCAAACATCCTAGAGGCCCAGCAGATCTCCCTGAGCCTCCATTTGCTCATCTGCCCAATAAGGGGTGGATGAACAATGACTTAGAAAGAAGCTGATCTTAGCTGGGGCACCTATATGGGGTTTCGGGGCGGGGTCTGAGCTAGGTCCTTCCCTCTGTCCATTTTTTGTTGCTATGAGTCAGTTCCATCCTGAAATAGCAGTAGTGCCCGGGCAGCTGCCCCCAATCAACAGGCTAGTGGCAGCCATTTGTTCCCCAACTTGCAGGAATATAGTAGTGCCTAGCATTTATTGAGCTCCTATGGCATGCTAGGCTCATTTAATATACACAATACCCCCAGGTTATAAATTTTACTATTGCCTTCATTTATGCATGAAGAAACGGAGGCCAAAATACTTGCCCTGGGTCACACAGCTGGCAAGGTTAGTGGCCAGTGACCAATGCCAGGCATTGGTCAGTGAGGGAGAGGTGGGGTTCAGATCTGGAAGACAGTGCAGCCAGGACCTCAGTGCCCTCAGGGTTCTAGCAAAGGCCTAAGCCCTACCCTGGACCTTTCCCTTTATTTTCTCCCTTTTTTTCCTCCAACCCCCAATCTGAGAGCCTCCTAAGTAAACTACTTGTCTTCTAAGCCAAGAAGTTCTCCAGCTTTCAGTCCAATTCATTGCTGATTTGGGAACCCCCAGGGTAGGGTTGCCAGGTATCTTGTATACAAGGATGTGTCTCATATTTACTTATGTGACGCAGCTCCTGTATAAACTGTCAAGGTGGTCCATAATTAACACCCTGTATTCAGCTTTTATCAATACATTACAAAATTCAGCCTTTAGAACTATTTTTCTAATTTAGCTGGGCATCCTATCTTTTTATTTGCTAAATCTGGCAATGCTACTCCAGGGTCCAGGTGTTCTGAGACCCCCAATCAGAGCATCCCCAGGGCAGTCATTTCTACACAGACCATGGAAACAGCTCTGTGCATGTCCGTGTGTGGACATGTATACATACGTGTGTTATATGTGTGCATTACGTGTGTCCCTCCATGCCTACTGGGAGTGTGCTCAGTATGTTCACTGACAGAAGTCTGTTGAGGGCACAAAAATGAGTCATCTCCACCCAACTCTGAACAAAGCCTGCAGAATAGGGGCAGCCACACCAGGGGTCTGGCTGAGTTACACTAAGGTAAACAATATTTCAATCACCTTTCCCATTGGGATCTTTCCTGATAAGCTTAGGATTCATCCTGCCAAGGCTCCCTCGGATGCCGAGGAGAAACCGCTCTATGAGGTGTTCAAGGAGGCCTCATCACGGACCTATCCGGCTGAGAAGTTCCATTGGTCCAGCTCCTTCACTACCCAGGTGAGAAATCTGAAGGCCAGAGGGGGAAAGGGTCTTGCCCAATGTCACACAGCCATTAGAGAAAGAATTGGAACTGGGATCCCCATCTTCTGGCTCTAGCCCAAGGCTTGTCCACTGCCTACAATGACTCTGTCTCATACTAGGGCACAGTCAAAAGAACACTGAACTCTTGACAGTTCAATGGCAGCCATTTGTTCCCCAACTTGCAGGAATATAGTAGTGCCTAGCATTTATTGAGCACCTATGGCATGCTAGGCTCATTTAATATACACAATACTCCCAGGTTGTAAATTTTACTATTGCCCTCATTTATGCATGAAGAAACGGAGGCCAAAATACTTGCCCCGGGTCACACAGTTGGCAAGGTTAGTGGCCACTTTACCCAGATGTGCACTTTGAGCCAAGGTAGGAATCTGGCTTCCTTGTGCTAAATAAACTGGGCTCTAGAAGTCAGTTCTTCAGATGCCTCAGCGGCTGCTGTGAGTGAGGGCCCATGAAGATGGGCTATCATTTAATCACCAGGATCTGAACGCTGTTTCTCCAAGCCAAGGGCAGCTATATCTCCTGGCCACTTTTCTTGCCTGAGTCATCAATTTCAGCTAAGATCTTTAAACCCATCTCACTAACAGATTTTCCAAAACTGATGCCTGGGACAGGGGACAGGAAGTGATCATGTTGCTACCTTGTAAACCTTGCCTTTCAACTCTCCCCTTGAGAGAAGACGCTCTCCTCTCCTTTCCTTCTGAATGGCTCTTCCCTGTGCAGCCCCCACACCACCCCGTCTGTCCATCTTTCCATTCTCAGCTCAGCCCAGCCGCTGCATTCAGCAGCCATTTATCACAGCGCCCGACACCACACAGGGGTACTGTTTGCTCATTTGCCTTCAAGAAAGTAAGTAGTTTTTTGGTTGATGGCCAGTTAAGGGGACCGGATATGGGCAGAGAACTGTGTACCAGACCCCTCCCCAGGGGAGTGCCCCTGGTATGTTATCTGGTGCTCCTGAAATCCAATGCTGGGCTGGTGGGGCAGCCAGGTGTGCCTAAGACAAGGCTGTTTTCCCTCTCTGGAGAACCCTCCCCCGTGAGAAGGGGGCACAAAGGGCTCTGCTTCCTGCTGTTGGGCTGCCAGGCCACCCCACACGGTAGGGATTTCATCTCCAAGCCTGCTCTGGCTGAGTCTGTGTGCTCTCCCACCTCCCCACTGCAAGCACCTAGGTTTGACCTCCTGAGCTTGCCCTGAGCTCCCCTGTCTCCCCTGTGGACCTCACTTACCTCCCAACATTTCTGGGTTGGCCAAGATTACCCTCCTCCCTCCTTTCTCTCCACCCATTTCTGCCCCCAGTAAGCTCTCCCTTCTCCCCGGCACGTGCTCCCAGGGGCTCTGTCACTCCTTGGTACAGCCTGCAAATGAGCTTGTCCAGAGGCCAGACATTATCTCCACCCAAATTCCTTCTCTGCCATTTATCAGCTGTGTGACCTTAGGCAAGGCACTCAGCCACTCTGAGCCCAATATCCTCACTTCTAAAACGGAGTTGGTGAGAGTTTCTACCTCTCTGGGGGCGTCATCAAGAGGATTAAATGAGAGAATGCACATAAAGTTCAGAATTCATAAAGTTCAGAATTGAATGGCACAGAGCACATTCAATAGCTGTTGGTCACAAGCACTGTTGCCGCGAATACTCAAAATCTTATACCTGCCTTCTAACTTTCCCCTGGTCTTGACTGTTTTAATTTATGGTTTTCCCATATTGATTTCTTACTGTTTTATTTTTACATTATAATGTGTTTATACCACAAATGTATTAATAAAGTTTAATTCTATTCCCTGAGGGCCACTTCAGATATTTTGTGTAATCAGGCAGGAAAAGTAGACACTCAGAGAGCCACACAGAGACAGGCAGAGGTGATGGGGAAGGCAGGACTGAGAGAGGGGACAGGAGGAGGGGCGGTGGGGCAGGAAGGACAGAAGAAGAGACTGAGCGCCCCTAGAAGGACCGACCACCAAAGGGCAACCAAGAGGGGCAAGGACCAGCCCCATTCCCTCGCGCCGCGTTCTTACTGGCTGTTGGAGAGACTGCGCTTACAGATTTAGAGGGAGGGAACCACTGGGGTCAGCAGGTTAGGGAAATGATGGTGGGCAAGGCAAGGAAGTGCTACCCGTAAGGGCACACAGGCAGGAACATTAGGCCCCTATGAGCCACACCGAGACCAGGTGCTTAAAAGGAAACTGCGACAGAAAATGTTCCCACCCTCATTCATCTCCCCAACACACACACACACCTACACACTACCCAGACACATCCATACACACACATGCACACCCACACACCCACAGTAACACATGCACAGACACACACATGCACACCCACACACACCCACGGACACACATGCACACCCACATGCCTACTTGTATATACATGCACACATCCATATACACACAGACATATCCCCACACACTGATACACACTCATACACACCTACCCATACACATGCACACTCATACAGACACACCTGTACACATATGCATACACACATGTACACACCCACACACACCCATATACACACATACACACCTATGCACACTCATACACATGCTCAAACATACATCCATACACACACACATAAGCACCCACAGAGTCCCTTATATAAACACATGAGCAACCACACGCAGCCCCCCACACACACACATTTGTGCATGTGCGCACACATACACCTTCATGGCTCTTTGGAGGGGCCTCTCCCCTCCCCTCAGCACCCACAGAATTACCCGCACACACCTGCCAAGACTCGGGCCCCTCTCCTGGCTGCCACCCTGTGGCTCTCTCAGGTCAGGTCTTGTGTCAGCTGCAGCCTCACCTTGGCATGCCTCTCAGGGGCTCACAGGAGGGCTCAGAAACGCAGAAAAGGGTAGCAGAAAGTGAGGAGTGGTCCATGGGGAGTGGCCATGGGAGAGTCTGCTCAGCGAGTCACCAGGGACTTCGTGACTGGAGGGTCCAGAGTCTGCAGACAAACACCACACTGCTCCGTCCTCACCCACCAGGCATGGCAAGCACTGGGCCCTCCCCACTGGGCCCTCTATCTAGGGCACACATGGGGGCTGCAGACCTGGCTCCCCTGGGTCCACCTAGAAAGCCACCCAGACCCCTAGCCCCAAAGCCTACAAAGCCCCCGAAAGCCCACAGGCCAGCCTGGCCCCACCACCACCCAAGGATATCCATTTCTCCCTCCACTTTTCCAGCACAGGTAATGACAACGCACTTGAGGAAACTCGATAGGTTGGCTACCTTGAAATGGAGAAGGAGGTCAAGAAACACATTTCCTAACTTTCAGAAGGAACAGTCTGGGATAATTAATCAACACATCACCAACACCAAGGGATTGTTTTATATCAGAAGACGTATAATTAAAAAAAAACAATAGCAGGCTTGTTGTGTGTTTTGTTTCTAAGGAATGTTAATTATGTTTGGCACCTTGACACATCCAAAGTTCTCCCCCAATATTTAGAAATCAAACAGAACTTGGCTTCGAGGTCTTTCTTTGCCTGGACTTAGCACAGGCAGGGTCGTAGAAACAAAATGGGCCTCCAACAGATCTTTGAATGGGCCTGTGATTGCTGTACTAGTGAGGAAGGCACTTGCAATTGCTAAATTGCACTCACTATTGCTTAATTACACCTTTGAATCAGCACCTAATTTGCTTAGGGTGCAACTGAGCTGCCATGGGTGTAATTGCTTGTACGCTACTTGACAATACAGCCACTGCCAGAGGAGACTGGAGCCTCACTTGGCTCTGCTCAGAGAGGCTACAGCCCCATAGCTGTGGTTTCCAGGGCCACAGACCCCCCAGCAGCCCACAACAGCAGAAGGCAGCCCTGGCTAGCTAGCTGCTCCCTGGAAGCAACCTGCATGCCAGAAACCTTAGAAAGGTCCATCGGAGGTGTTCACAGAGCAACTAGGAGGACACTCCCAGGCTAACCCTCCCAGTGGGTTCCTCCCTAGTGGGCCCTCTCTGGGAGGCAGCTCTAGGACATGAGCAACTCCACCTAGGTTCTGCCTCAGCTATCCTGGTTACTCTGGGCTGCCAGCTCCTGCTGGGGCCTGGTTCCCATGGTTAATCTGTGCTGCGACATAGCAGGGGAGATAGTGGCTAAAGCTGCTGGCACCCAAGGGGGACAGGACCATGACCACAGGCACCCAAGGCCCCAGGTAAGAGAGCAAAGCCCTCCTCCTGAGACCCCTGTAGCCCTGCTGATGTCCACAGTATGGCCAGACTGGCAACATCAAGATTCATGTCCCACAGAGGAAGGGGGAGGCATCCACGTTTCCCCCTAAACACACACACACACAGAGGCCACACACCACACCCAGCCAGAATTGCATATGTATTTTTAGTTCTACTTAGCATTTGCTGCTTTGGGGAATGTTTCTGGAAATTTCAGAGAGCATCTTGTTTAATGAGACCCACAGACCCTAGAAGTGTTCTTGCTGTATACCTGAAATTACATGAGCTTAGTCAGGGGAGCTGGGCAGGGTGGGAATGGCAGAAATGGGCAGCATCACCAGGCTCCACCCAGTAGGAGAGCCCCCTTCCCAGGACCAGGGCTGGAGAGTCTGGTTTACCTGGATCCAACAGGGATCTCATCTTTGGGGAAAGCGGAGACTGAATTCTGGACAGAGCTCAGAGCCCAGGCCAGCTGGGCAGGAGTCACCACACAGGCGTCTGCTCATCCTGTGGGGCATCCCCTCTTGGGACAGTCAAATTATTAAAGAATCGTGGTACTGCGGTTAAGCTTTCAAAAGAATCCTGTTAGAGATACATCCTAACATGGTTACTAAGGACAAGACACAATGTCTGGAATTTGCTCCAAAATAGCCTGGGCTGGTGAGAGACTGGGAAGGGTAGATGGAACTAGATTGACCTTCACTTGATCATTTGTAATTAGCAAGCTAAGACTGCTGTTGTTTAAACCACCAGACTGCGTGGTTTAAACAACAGAAATTTATTTTCTCACAGCTCTGTAGGCCGGAAATCCAAGACGGAGTTGTCGGCAGTACTGGTCCTGCCGAGGAAAGGCTTTATTCCAGGTCTGGGTTTGTAGACAGCCATCTTCTCCTTGGATCGTCACATCATTTTCCCTCTGGGTCTGTCTATGTCCAAGCTTCCTTTTCTTTTTTTATTTTTTATTTTTTATTTTTTTTTAGATAGATGGTCTGACTATGTTGCCCAGGCTGGTTTTGAACTCCTGGACTCAGGTGTTCCTCCTGCCTCTGCTTCCTAAAGTGCTGGGATTACAGGTGTGATCCAAGACAAGCCACCAAACTTCCTCTTCTTGTAAGGTCACCAGTCACACTGAATTAGGGCCTGCTCTAGCTATCTCCTTTTTACTTGATTACCTTTATAAAGCCCCCATCTCCAAATGAGTTCACATTGTGAGGTAACTGGGGTAAGGATTTCAACACGTAAATTTGAGGGAGCGTCACAATTCAATCCATCACATAATTACTGAAGATGGGAGATGTATGCATTACACTATTCACTCTACTGTTGTATAAATTTGCATTTTCTTCATAATAATGGGCGGAGTGGGTAGGCAAACAAGGGAACAGTGCTTCAAACAACTGACTCAACTCCAGTTTAAACTCCAGAGAGGTAAAACTTGTTCTCCAGAGTTCAAGGAAAATCCTAAAACTCTACTGTTTTAGAAGAGACTATGCAACCGTGGGAGGTAGAGAGCTTCTCAGCATGGAAATATCCAAGCCCAGCCTGCATGACCACCAGTGGGACCTCCTGTAGGAGTCTTTCATGGAAGGGAAGCTGGGCTGGCCAATTTCTATAACTTTGTCCAAATCTTGGTTGCCAAAAAAAGCCAGTGCCCTTGTGGACTGCATTAACAGGACGGTGGCTAAAGGCAAGGAATGGGAGAGTCCTGCTCTACATAGAACTGGAGGGGATCAGCTGGATTATGATGCTCCATTCTGAGAATCCCTTTGCAAATGGTCCATTAACCACTCAAGAGGGACAGAGTTGCATCTGGAGAGGAGCAGCCAGGTACTGGAGGAAAGCATGCCATAGCATTCAAGAAAGACTGTGGAATCCACTTTACCAGTCCCTCTTGTATCCTGCTAGGAATATTATAAGCAAGTTTCACAACAAATAAACACCCATATGTATTTCTTTTATAGTAATGATATTCCATGCACACTCCTTTTGCTTTTATCAATTAACAGTTACATATCTTAAAGAGCTTCCCATATTAGAACACAAATTATGCTTCTTTGTTTTTAACTACTGCATAACATCCCATCCTAGGGTAAATTATGTTACCAATCCCCTAGCAATGAACATTTTGATTGCTTCAAATATTTCCCTATAGCTAACAGCACTTAATAATTAATCTCACACAGGCTGGGCATGGTGGCTCACGCCTGTAATCCCAGCACTTTGGGAGGCCAAAGTGGGCAGATCACCTGAGGTCAGGAGTTCAAGACCAGCCTGGTCAACATGGTGAAACCCCGTCTCTACTAAAAATACAAAAATTAGCCAGGCGTGATGGCCCATGCCCGTAATCCCAGCTACTTAGAAGACTGAGGCAGGAGAATCACTTGAACCCAGGAGGCAGAGGTTGCAGTGAGCTGAGACTGAACCATTGCACTCCAGCCTGGGCGACAGAGCGAGACTCCATCTCAAAAATAAATGATAATAATAATAATAATAATCTTATATATATATGTCACTTCACATATGAATGAGTTCATTTGTGGAATAAATCTCTCTAAGTTAAACAAATATTATGAAAGGAAGGAAGGAAGGAAGGAAGGGCTGGATGGTTGAGAGAAGGTACAGGACTCAGGGGAAAAACTTTCCCCTTCCTGGGCACAGCCCCGTCTGTGGCCTCAAGCAAGCAGACATGGGGAAATGGGCGAAAATCATGATCAGACTGGAAGCAGGAAGGTTCAGGACAGGGCTATGCTGGATCCTGTCTCTTTATAGTGACACCTCTACACCCATTGGCTTGGTCCCTTTCACCAGGATGAGAGAGCGAATCATGATGCCGGGAAGGAACTACCACAAGGTCCTCTCCCTCCCCAAGTGCCTCCCATCATCCACTAGTCTGCAATAGAAGGAGAGGCCAGAAAGGGCAGTGAGCAGGGAGGGCAGGTAACTAGGGCCTGACCCATGGGGGTAGGGGTGGGGGGCAGACAGCCGTAATGTTCATGAAGTGCTGGCACTGAGTAGGCATTTGAAGCAGAAGCAGTGGCTATTTACTCCTGCCCACAGGCTGGCCTACAATCTAACTCAAGGCCAGAGGTGGGGAGAGAGCTTCCGAAATGAGCATGAGACTTGGATGCTAGACTCCCAGAGGCTCCTGGCTCACCTATTCCCTTCCCTGGGGCAAAGAACCAAGTGACCCCTCTAGAGATTACCCTTCCTGGGGTTTCCACGAACACCTAATGGGCTTAGATCATTGGTACACACCCATACACCTCACATGTGTACACGCAGGCCCACACATGCTCTCTTCCTCTACCCTCCTGAGGCTGACAAGTGGATGTGGTCTAGCATATTCAGTATATTATAAATAAAGTCTCCTTTTCAGCTATGAAAACAAGATTTGAGAGGGAAGCAGGTTGTGGGGTGCCATAGGGTGTGGGCAGAGAAGGTGGGCCTTTAAAGGGCTCTGGCTTTCAATAAACCCTGAATGACACCACCACCCAGGGGCCTTGTAGCTGCTTAAGTCCCTTTGTGCTGCCCCTAAACGGCAAGTATAGAAAGTGACATTTGAGTCAACATGGTGCTGTTTACTTAATAAAGCAGTGGCCTTCCACTTGAAGTGATCTACAGTAGCAGATACCACTTCTGGCTTTCATGGAAGGCCATAATTGCAGTCTTTTTTTTTTTTTTTTTTTTTTTTGAGATGGAGTCTCACTCTGTCGCCCAGGCTGGAGTGCAGTGGCGTGATCTCGGCTCACTACAAGCTCCACCTCCTGGGTTCACACCATTCTCCTGCCTCAGCCTCCCGAGTAGCTGGGACTACAGGTGCCTGCCACCACGCCCGGCTATTTGTTTGTGTTTTTAGTAGAGATGGGGTTTCACTGTGTTAGCCAGGATGCTCTCGATCTCCTGACCTCGTGATCTGCCCACCTCGGCCTCTCAAAGTGCTGGGATTACAGGGGTGAGCCACTGCCCCCAGCCAATTGCAGTCATTTAGAGTGGGTCAAGGAGAGGAGTGGCAGTGAGCCCTTTAGGAAGCAGACCATCATGGCCGAAGGGGGGCTACGCCTGTGTGAGGCTGGGGGAGCCACCACAGAGAAGCCAGCTGTACCCCGCAACCATGCACCTCACTGTGGCTCCCACAAACATGTCCAATCATGCCCTCTCCACCCTCATGGTCACCCCTGTGCCCACCTATACTCACACACACAAATATTCACACTTCCGAACATCCATCCATACACATGTACTCTGTTACTCAGCCCCACTCACAAGTGCAAATGTACCTGTGCTTACCAGGCTTACATACTGATCAGGGGCTTTAAGGGTCCAAGATGGTGGTGGCTGTTGCTCTTCAGGTCCTCCGTACTGCAAAGGGGGCAAGAGGCAGTCCCTAGCTAGGTGCCACTGAAGGAGGGACTCCTAGGAATAAAGCTGATTCTCAATAATAAAGTCACCCTTGGATAATACCACACCCAACACACAGACATCTCCACCAGAGTTTGAGTTTATGGACTCGAGATTGTGTACTGCTTAAGAAGTCTGGACAAAAGGATGGGTGACGGGGTGCTCTGCTGAAATCCAGCTCACATTCCACTTGGCAAGCCACAGGAGAGAAAGGGGTGCCTTCCACCCAGAAGAAGGGATGCCTTTTTCTAAGCTGCATAAAGACACAGTATGGGCTACAGCAACCCCAACCCCCATGGTCACGTGCACACTTACATACATGTTTGTGATCCACGTGTTCAAAGTTGCATGCTGTACAAGCATATTCAGGTATAGCCACTCATACATATGCAGCCACCAGCATGCAAGGTACATGGCACAGAACTTTCTTCATTAGCACACCCCTTCCTAGGGACCCAGGCACAGATTCTCCTGCTTGGCCTTGACCTGAGCTGATGATGATGCCCTCAACCCCCATTCCAGGCCCTGCACCCCATAGACAAGGTCTCAGAAGTGCCTGATCCCTCAGGAACAAGATCCAGTGACCGGGCAGGTCCCCCAACAACTGACTTACCTGCCCTCTCTTACCTGACCCAGGATGAGGCCACTGCCAGAGTGGCCCCTGTTGAGGACAAAGGCTGGACATGGTGGGCTCTGCTAGGTGACCAAGAACATGGCCCACCCACCTCTTGGGTTTGCAGTGGGTGAGTGTGTGTCTGGGAGAAAGCAGGGAAGCAGGGGATAGGGAGAGCTCTGCCTCCAGGGGGACCTTGCAGCCTCATGGAGCCAAGTGCCAGAGTAGCTGTCTCCAGACCCATGGCTTCCAAGTAAGCCAGACCCTCAGCCAATGCCAGCCACCCAGACCTAGCTGTGCTTTTACTTACCCAGTAAGCACAGGGGAAAGTACCCCCACAGGCCCTGGGGACATCTTCCTTTAATTACTCCACTGGTGACTCCTGAAACTTTCTTACCTTCCCCAGGGCCTCCCTACAAGAAAGAGGCTCTCTAGCCTAAAGAGTCTTCTATGGGTGCCCAGGAGCCCCTATCTGTGTGCAAGCGCAGTGCCCTGAAGGCAGACAGCAGAGGACGCAGGCAGTGGCCCCAGCCCAGACAGCCTCCCTCCACTCCCGCCATTCAACCGCAGACAGGCCCAGGGCCCAGGGGCTCTGGCTGACCTGGGGATGGGCAGTCCCTGGCATGGCTGCCCCTCCAGCTCTTCTGTTTTAGGGGAGGGGAAGGGCGTCCACATTCTCTGAAGAGCAGAGCCCTGCTAAGTGACCCTGTTTCAGAATGAAATTGAGCTGCCATTTTCATCTTCTTCCCAAATGTCAGCAGCGTTAGATCAGATTAGGAACTAATCTCTTGCCAAAATTCATTTCCGAACAAGAGAGGTGGCTGCGGGCGATGTGGAGGTTTGTCGTTGGTTTCTCAACTCCCCGTATCCTTTCTCTCCCTGTTACTGGGGTGGGAGTGGGGGTAAAAGTTGGCTTAGACTGCACTGAGGCCCCGGGGGGGCCTAAGGAATGTCAGGCAGTGGCACCAGGTGCAGCGGGAGGAAGCCCCTGGCATTAGGTGAGTGGGCAAGCCGCGCTGGCCCTGTGCTCAGTAGCTGTGCAGAGCCGATTGCTCAGGCATCCTTCTTGGGCTGGAGAGAAAAGGGAACAAGAGCCAAGCGAATGGGGCCAGAAGGACAGGGCCTGTTGCCTGCACCACATCCTCTCTGAGGTCCCTCCCCAAACCCCACCTAGTGCCCCGCCTCAGTGTCCCCAGCCTCTCACCTCACGGGCCAGAGTAGTAAAAGGAAAAGGAAAAGGCAATTGCAACTTAAAGAGAGAGAGGGAAAAAAAGGAAAATAAATGCCCAAACGCACTGGTCAGTACCTTGCAGGAGGCCTCAGTTGACAAGTGACCAGAACACAGCCGCTGGCCTGAATGCATAATTACCCCCAAGTGAAAATTCCCCCATCTAATTTGATATTTGGTTCTTTGCAGAAGCTATAGCCTTCGTAAATAATATACAAAGTAAGAAACCTAATCCCGCCTGCTAGAATGTTTAATTCATCATTATGCGAGCTAATTGGAAGGTGATTATATGGTAATTGCTCATTAGTGGTGTATATTTATCGCTGTACCTTATGTCAAGGCCATGGGAATTGTGTAGAGTCTGTTCTCTCATTTCAAGGATCAGTTTCAGAAGCAGGAGCGAAGCAGGCAAGATCAAGTTCTTTCTGACGTCAGGGTCCAGCCAGGGCTATGGAGACCGGTGCTATATATAGGGCCTGGAGCTGGCTGGGAGCAGGGTACGTCTGGGGCCAGGCTGAGGCCCAGCCATCCAGACGTTGCTGGCAGCCAGGCCACCGCCAGGCGAGGCCAATCATCCTCAAGTCATTTTCCAAATGAGACCGCATGCCCATCCCAAGCACCTTCGGGACCCCCAGGTGCATCTTGGCCTTTGTGCCTGTGCTGGGAATGGAGACCTTACTTCTGTACTGTCTCTCGGGAATGGGAGGAGGGGCAGTAAGTGTGGGGTAGGGAGGAGGATGGCGAGGCTCGATGTGGAGATTGAACACTGGGTGGGAGATAGGGATCGGAAGGTGAGGTTTGACTTGGTGAGGAAGGTGGAATTTTGAGTGCTCTGTCTCTTCCCTCTCTCCCTGCCTTGCCAAAAACATTCTCTCAATCACACCACCCAGCGAAGCAGGAGGCTGGCTCCATACTGCCGGGTTGGTGTTTAGGGAGGGAAACCCAGAGTAAAAGGGGAGCTTTCTCCCCGCGGTTAGCGGCGGAGCCACGACTAATGAACTCGAAGCACGAAGAACGAGGAACGGCGGGACGTGAGCGGAACCGAGCCACAAGGCCAGCGCCTGGGATGGGTACTTAGGAGAGGCAGGAAGGCGGGTCTGAAATCCTGAGGGTGTGGAGAGATGGGGAGGGCTCGGTCTGCAGGTGGAGGTGGGGGCAGGGGCGAAGCCTGGGGCGTTAGCAGCCGGGAGGACCAGGCTCCAGCACTTGGAGTCCAGCCTCCATGCGCGCATCTCCGCACGTGGGCGTGATCTTTGGCGCGCTCTGGCGCCCCCTCAGAGGAGTGCGACGCGCCTCTGCCCTACCTGGACCCCAGCTCTGGGCGCTGGTCCGCCGCCCGCTTCTGGCACCCCGACTCGCAGCTCCGGGGCCCTCCGGAGACTCCCAGCCGGGCAACAGACACTAATAAACAAAAGGCCAATTAGACGCTGGGGCGCGGCTGATGAATGGACCTTGCGCTTCCAAGCGTGGCGCCGCCTAGAGTTTTCTGGCGCACCGGGTCATGCGGGAGAAGCCACCTCCCGGAGAGGGGTCACGGCTGGGGTCAGAGGGTTCTCAAAACTCCCACTTTCCTCTGGCTACGGGGCTGGCTGGGGCGAGAAAATCGGCGGCCGAGCGGAGGGCGCGGGCCGGAAGCTGCGGGCGAGGCGCGAGCGGCCCCACAAAGCAGCCCGGCTTTCGGGCGCGGTCCCCCGACGCTGGAGGCCGGCATCCTCTGCCGCCCCGCCGGCGGTTGCTTCTAGGCGGCGCCCCAGTAATTCCAGCGCTGATTGCTGGAATAATAAAGACTGGTCTAGAAAAATGCGCAGTTACACAAAACGGCTGTTGTTTGCCAAACTCCGGAGTTAGTTGGGCGCTGCTGGAACGACACCCCAGCCCAAGCCTCCTCACTAGACACACACGCCTCGATCCCAAGACACACAGATGTTGCCCTAGGGCTGGGCATGGACATCCATCACAGGGACCCCCATCCAAACACCGAGAAACGTCCCCGCAAGCCACACACACCGAGGCCACCCCCATCTTCTGAGATGTACAACTCCAGACGAATTCGCAGATACACAGTGCAACCAGACCGCGGCACACACATTCAATAAACTGCATTTCCACACCGTCATAGGCACTCTGCAGCCTCACAACTGCACGTGCTGGCCCTAACTCAAAACAATCTAGACGCACAAGGACAGCTAGACATCTTGACCAAATCTACATAAGTAGCCCCAGGCTCTCCAGCCTTTAACTTATTCAGACAATTAGAACGGACACAAATTGACTAAAGTCCTCGCTGAGACACACAATTCTATTCCACAATCCACACAAATGCCATTATACCACAAACTAGTGCTCTCACCCTATACAAACACACAAGAACAGACCCTCACCCTGCCAGCCTTACACCGACTTGGACCAGCCCTAAAACCCCCACCAAGGAGTGGGGCCCCGGGCCAGGCCTCCGAGCAGCCAGAGTCCCTCCCCAGCCGGCCTGCACGTCCCAGACTTTGTTTCCTGCGACTCGAGGCGGGGACGGGGAGGAGCCGAGGTTTCCAAAGCCGAGCGCAGGCCCGAGCCCCCTTTCTGCCTGGCCCGCCTGGCGCGGCTCTCAGGCTGCCACAATCCGCCCCTCGCACAAAAGTGGCCCGGCAGGTTCCGGGCCGCAGCCAATGCGCCAGCTCCTGCTCGGCTTGCCTGCCAGGAGCAGAGCCAGAGGGAGCTTGGAGCACTGAACACCCAGAACGAGAGCCAGGAAGTTCGGAGGTCGAAGGCTTCTCTCACCCTAGGACTTTCTGGCGCCTCCGCGAGAAACGCACACGGAACCCATGTGTACTTCGCAGGAGAACGTAGCCGCGGCACACGCGCGTGGTAGATTCCGTTTGACCCTCTCAGGGCAGCGCAAACGGAGAACCCATGGCTCTCCCGAACATGCGCTTGGCCAAGGGGTCCCACAGGGAAGGTCCACAAGTAATTAACAAGGAAACGGAACATGGATCAAACTTGTATCCTACATCCCCATTAGGGGTCACAGGCAGGACCCAATGGCAACGTGCATACAGTTCTCCGTGTCCCAGAAGGAGAGCAGAATCTGACCCACGATGCCCATTGAGCCCTGCCCGGGAGCATCCAGGGCTGGCACCCATATAGCACGAAGGGGCACATAGACCTGGGGCTCATGGCTCCTACACCCCGCCGCTCAGCTCAGCACGCGCGCACTGCGAAGGGAACGCAGAGGCAGGGCACACGCGCACCCTGCCCCGCGCCCCACGCCCAGATAGTCATCGTGGGATGGCATCTCGCAAATATTTATATTCCTCAGCGCCACGGCAGCCCGCGTCCACATTAGACACTCTAATCCTGCCACTTTAAATAGATGAATTAATAAAGCAAACGAGCGGCTAATAAGCTGACTGTCCTGCCTTTTTGAGGCGGAGGAAGGACTCGAAAGTGCGCCAAATTTGTTTGCAGTGGATCAAGGCGAGCCGCCTCTGCTTCACTTTCTTTATCTTAATTCCGACTTGAAAAGATATAATTATCTAGTTTGAACAGAGCTGCTATCAAATCCTTCTTTGGGCCGGGAAGGGGGGCGTTGGAGTGGATTGCGGCTCTCTGAGCCGCTCCGTGCAGCCGGAGATAGCGCGTAATGAAGATGTGGAGGCCTGAGATACAAAGGGCATTAACCTCATTAGCATGAAACCTTTTCTTCTTACCATTGTGGGACCCTTTCAGCCGCCTAATCCCCCCTATTTTCAAAGCTTGGTTTGTAATAAAGCTTTTAGGTTTTTTTTCAAAGCTAATAGTATTCTCTGATGATTTTATTGCTGTTACACTACATAGGACATTTACCCAAAAAAAGAAAAATCTTCACCACCAGCCCCGTTTTCTTGTACTTAAAAAGTATAAAGTATATAATTTCGGCAGAAGTAAACCTTCTATTAAGACGGAAATTTTTTTTTCTGGACAGACCATCTGAATTTTAAGAATGTTGAAGAATGAGCTCGGTGTTTGAGGTATTCCGGGTTTTGGAAGGTGAGTGGAAGGAAAAGGTAATTTGTACTTGTTGAAGAGAAAGGGATGCTTTACGGGAGCACTGACTGCAAAGCGCTTGAGACAGCTAGTGGTCACTGAGGGTCGTGCTGTCAAAGCGCCTGGAAGCCCCACGAGGGTTTCCAGGATACCCCGAGGCGCACCTGTCCCTGTGAGACGCAAGCCCGGGTCTCCTGAGGCCACCCCGTCTCCCTCCTCCCCCGGCAACTCCCGGCGGCGGAGTATCCCCTCACGGCACACACACCTTCCAAGAAGAGTCTGTGAAAATGCACTATGAGCAGCCAGGTTTCTACAGAGGGACAGAAATGGGGGAAAGAGGGGAGGGGGAAGACAGGCAGAGATGGGGGGAAAGGAGAAAGAGACGGAGAATGAATTCTACTTTAGAGAAGAGGAGAAAAAAAAGAAAAAATTTCCATAGTGCCCTATAGTCCCCACACGTGCACGGAATGTCTAATCTTAACTTTTCAAGGCAAGATGTTAACAAAGCTTGTATTTTTGCCCTGCATTGTAACTTGGCCTTATCACAGTGTAAAGGGTGGGGAGATTGTCCTAAATTATGTCCAGGCAGCCCCCCTGGATCCGTGGATTAAGAGATTAAAGGAGACCACTGGGCAAGGCCTCCTCTTTCCCCTTCATATTCCTGGTATGATAATTGCTTAAACTGATTTGCACTTTCACAAAAGCTCGCAGGACGCTTTGTAGCTCGAACAGAACAGACGAGGTTTCTCTATCAATGGAAATAAAACTGATTAATGCAGCCTATCAGGATAAGAAGCAAATGAAGCATGCAAAAACAACCTCGTACCCCCAGAAGGGGGAAGGAGGGAGGGAAAAAAGCTAAGTTTCCTCCAAGTCTGATTACAACTTTTTCTTTAATGTTAAAATTAAGAGTTGAAGGTTTCTCAGAACACTTGCCTTATAAGGCTGCTGAGGCCCTTGGGCTTGGCCCATCACCTTCAGCAGATTGGGGCCAGGGAGAGGAGGAAAGAAAGGAAGGAAAAGTAAGACTTGTACTTTGGGGTTTGAAGTCAGAAAGTTTAGAAGTTGCAAGATTCTGCTACATGTTTTCCCCAATATTTTGGGAGAGTAGTCCTCAATGTGTAACTATATGTCCAGTTTTTTTTAATAACCAGAGGTTAAGAGAAGTAAGCATTTTAACCTGAAGTTCAAACTAAACTCCCTCAGGAGGGCATACAATGGTCAAAGGTCTGGTTGAAAAACTTTTCTCCCATCCCTTTTTTGAAGGACTTAAGTTTTCCTAATCTTCTCCCTTCTCCACCCTCATCTTTCTTTAAAATGCCTGAGAATCCATCAATCTGGCCCTTTTGTGGGTGAGGAGCCTGGGTTTCTTGAGCCTAGTTGGGGAAGGACCACACTCAAATTACTGAGATACATTTTTAAAGATCCACTTCAATTTCCCAAGACGACTACTCTGAGGGCATATTGATAAATCTTTATTGACAAAATATTGACATTGACATACTTCTTGGAAGTATATAGTGTGTTAGAATTCTAACAAATTAACACAAAACACAAAAATATTTACATTCTGGTATAGAAGACATTAAGGAAGCATTTGTCACTCTCTTTAGTAAGTCCATGATCTTGGAATAGAAACTCAGTGCTTGAAAACTTGCTGCCGTGTGCTTGGCCACACTTAACATCATCCCCGCTAACTACAGTCCTTCAGGTTTTGCAACAGATAGATTTAAAGTTTGGAATAGGCATTGCAGTGAATGGTTGAACTCGGCCAATTTCTCCAACCACTGAAAGGAGAAGTTTGCATCAGGGTTTTAAGCCTCAGGATGTTAGGAAAGGGAATGTCCAAGAAATATAATTAATTTAGGGGTTTTTTTTCCCAGTACAAGTCCTGACTCTTTTTGTGGGCACCCTCCCCCGCCACCCCCAGCCCCCCCGTCGTCCTGCTCCCCGTTTCTCTGTAAGAGGACCACTATCGCTGAGCCTACTTCATTTAGCTTGCACAATAACTTTGACATCAGAAGGTATCAAAAAGTGTTTACAGACTGCACATTTCTTGGGAAAAAAAATCAAAATAAAAAGCACACAGAACCTGTCTTTAAAAGGAAAAGCAAATTACAATTCATTTTCGGTCTTTAAACACCATTCGCCCAACAACTGCTACATGCATTTCAAGGATTTGAAACAGGTGTGGGATGGGGCTAGATATGGAATTTTCGTTTTTTATTACTAATTATTTTTAAAGATGGGGGGGAAACACAGCGAAGTGCAACAACAAAAAAAAAAGTCCTGTGCCTGGTTGGGTCGTGGTTTTTATCATCATCATCATTTTTTAAGTGGACTGTGATAAACGGAATACCTGCCAATCATCTTGTCTCCCCGGTTTGGTGTTTGATTGACAGCTCCCCTTGTCAGAGTGCACGTTCAGCTTTCTCTCTCTCTCTCTCTCTTTCTCTCTCTCCCTCCCTCTTTCTCCTTCTCTCTGTCTCTCTCACTCAGCTGCCTCTTTAGACGAGGGTCGCTTGTTGATGAAGGAGCCTCCATCCTCTGCCATCTTGGCGCGGCCTCGGTTTGGGACCCTGTGCCCTCGCTGTCCAGAGTCTTCGCCGCATTCCGCTGCTCCCTCCGATTCCCTCTCCCTTTCTCGGTGAACGTGTATGCGGTTTGTTTTTGTTTTGTAGGGTTTTTTCCTTCTCCACCTCTCCCTGTCTCTTTTGCTCCATGTTGTCCGTTTCTGTGGGGTTAGGTTTATGCTTTTAATCATCTGAGGTCACGTCTATTTCCTCCGGACTCGCCTGCTTGGTGGCGATTCTCCACCGGTTAATATGGTGCGTCCCTTTTTTCTTTTGTTGCGAATCTGAGCCTTCTTCCTCCAGCTTCTGCCTTTTGAACTTTGTTCTTCGGTTCTGAAACCATACTTTTACCTGCGGGTGAGAGGCAGATGGGGTGCGTTAGTTCTTTCAGAGCACCCTTCTATCAAGTGCCTGATCGTTTCACCCAGCCCAGACTCCAGTTCCAGACTCAGCAAAGACCCAGCCCCCGAGATGCAAGTCCTAAGGTCCAGCCTCCCCAAGGCCTGCCCTCAGGGAGCAGGGCCCCTAGTGCGTGGTGGAAAAGAAGCCCAGCTCCCTGCCCTTCTGAGGCTTCCTGAAGAGCCTTTCCCCAGGGCCCTGTGGCCCGGAGTGCACTGAGCCCCATCTCTCCTGGCCCTGCAGAGGGCATCTATATCCCGCTGAGAGCAAAGCCTTGCAAAGCATGGGAAGCCCCTACAAAAATAATAAGTGATTAAAAGAAAAAGAGACATGTCCCTAACTCCCTCCAGCAAGCGAGTGCAAGAGAGACCTCAGTCCGCCGCTGCTGCAGCTTCCCTCAGGGCCCAATGTGCTTTCTATTTTCTGCTGGTCTGGGCGGCGTTTCCTAAATATAGCGTCTCCTCTTCGTGGCGGGGGCCCTGGGTAGGCGATCAGGGTTTGCCTGAGCTGCATCCTCCGTGCGGGGGACTCTCACAGGTGAGCAGGAAGGGGATGGGGCTGGAGGAGGCCAGGAGGGACATGGAGTGTGTAGGCCTCCAGACCAACCCAGCTGTACCTTTATAGCTAGGAAAATGAGTTCAAAACTGAAAGCTTCTGAAAGACCGTGGGTTACACGGAAAGTAAGAGAGAAACTAAGAGAAGGGGAGGTGACAGCAAGCCCCCTCTTCCCTCCTTCTAAACAGCCCCGGAACAGGCTGCTGGTCACACAACCTCGGACCCCAGTCCCATCACTTCCCACCAGGGTGGGGCTGGAGGCCCGGCCTCACCAGAGCGGCTGTGAGAGGTCTCAGGAGCAATGAGGTGGGAGTCGGCTGCCATCCCACGGCCCCCTAGGAAAGCTGAGTCGTGGGTCCTCATTTAGCCACCAGACAGTAACACAGTCCAATCTTCCCAGCAGTGGGGTACAGGTAAGGGAGATGGCAGTAACTGCACCTCTGATACCCTCCCCCCACAACTCCTATCCTATCTGGATAACAGTACCCCACAGCCCAGTGCCAGTCCCTGGACCCCTGGGATCCATTCCATTCCCTCCTTTGAGGCCGCAGGCCGGTCCGTCTTGCTCTCCCGGAAAGCCACAGTCGCCCAAAGTGCTCCATGAAAAAGCTGAGCGGGAACAAGGCTGAATTTAATTTGCTTTGAGTTTGCTAATTGAGGGGGAGGACGGTTCATTTCTCCCCGGCGCTGGCCCAAGGCGCGCGTCGGTGCGCTCGGGGCTTGACACGCACACAAAGACTCCAGGCAGCGTGGGCAGCGAGGCGGACAAAGACCACCGCCGCCTCGGCTGTCCAGGAGAAATCAGCCGGGCCGCGCCTTGTGCCGGGCTCCGCACAAACCCGCCAGGCCCTCCTCGGTTTTGGGGTGGAGAACATGTTTTAAAACAAAAGCCTCGACCTTTCTGCGCTGCCCAGGAAAAGTGTTACAACTTAATCTGCCCAAAAAAACGTTACTGTTTGCTGGGAACTTTGACCCCGCCCTGCGGCTCCGTGTACAGTAGCGCCTACTGTAGTCCTAAACCCCCTCCCCACCCTAGTATAAACCCAAGCCAGGCCCGCCCAGGGACCCTGCTGTGCAGAAGGCCTGTGCCCTGAGGCAGACCCTCTCTGCAGCCTCTCAACTTTACTTCTCTGATATAGGGTACACACAGGACGCTTGCCCTCTACCTTCCTATTGCCCATCTCCTTCAGGGAAGTCACTGGAGCCGACGGTGTGAGCCGTGGGCTCACAGTCGCTCAGAACTCATCTTTAACCCACATCCTGTCCTTACCAGCCTCCAACTCCAAACACCCAGAAACCCCATTGTGCTCTCCCTCTTCCTGGACCCCAGCAGGGTCTTCACACTCTCATCAAAAGTCTCACTAGAAATGCAGGGATGTCTTAGCCAGGACATGCCCAACTGGACAGAGAAACAACTCGGCGCGTTTCCCCAGAACCTGGGGCAGATTGGCACTTACAGCCCCTTTCTGGAGCCCAACAAAGCCAGCACCTTGAGACATACATCCCGAGCCCAGGCGTGGAATCAGCTACCAGGACCTGTGCGGAAGGCCCTCACAGAGCTCCGTGCTCATGGGTGTGCTTGGGAGCCAGCTTTGGGGAGGGGGCGCACGCCTAGATGGGTTCCTCGCGCCCGGGCCGCAGTCACCTGAGTTTCCGTGAGGCTGAGGCTGTGTGCCAGCTGCTTCCTTTCGGCGCCCACCACGTAGTGATTCTTCTCAAAGGCGTGTTCCAGCCTTAGAAGCTGGGACGGGGAGAAGGCGGTTCGGATCCGCTTGGGCTTTCGGGCCAGCGCGTTGTGCAAAAGGAAACTCTCGGGGCTAGTGTCGTTCCCTGCGGGGAGCACAGCAGAAATCCCATTAGGGGGGCTGCTCTGACCCGAGCCGCGCACTTCTCCCGAGCCGGGCTGGCCCGGCACCGCGCTCAGGGCCTTCGCATAGCCGCGCCGCTCGACCTGCGGGGGCCGGTGGTCCTCCCAAGGGCTCACGAAGGGAACGCCTGCTCAGCTGCCCGGCCCGGAACGCCGGGTCTCCACCGGTGCGGCACCCAACCAGCCGCTGTCGCGCGGAGCTCAGTCCCCAGGCTCCTGACCTCGGCCGGCTCGGCAGCCGCCCTGGCGCCGCGGGCCTAGCCACCTCCTCGCCGGGCGCTGGAGGCAGGGGAGGGAGCCGCAGAGCCTGGCCAGGGTATTGGCGCCCACAACCCGAAGAAACTACTTTCTCTTCTTTCTAACCTCTCGGGGAACTTTGACCCACGGTGGAAAGGCGGCGGGCTGCTCTCCAGAGTTTTCTTGGAGATTTATTTTTAAATTATTTGTTTTATTACCCCTCCGGAAAAGTATAGAGGCGGGGCGAGTCGTTGAAGCCCGATCGGGACAGAAATCTGGCCGGCGGGTGTGCTTGGCTACAGCCGCTGCTGCCTCTCGCGAACTGGGCTCCGGGGCTCCCGGCTCCCGAGAACTAGAAGAGAAACGCGAGCGAAGGGATCGAAACCCAGGGGGTTACCGACTTGCAGACACCGCCAGGACAGTCTGTAACGCAGGAAGATCCCAGCGGCTCCGGGTCTGGTGAGGGGACCATGAGCATGACTGATAGCGAATGAGGAAGGGCAGCCCTAAACTTTTCAAGCAAAGCCTCAGAGTTTTGGGTTCACTCATTAGGATAGGAAATCGATTCACCGAAAACCCAAACAAAGAAAAACAAGCCGACAGTCCAGGCAGGATGCAGGCAAATCCAGTTCGGGATTAAGGGTAAAAGGCTTTTTGGGGTTTTTTTCCTTTGGTTTGATTTTTTAAAATATGGGGAGGGGGGTGACATCTACCCGATTCTAGGCTCCGGCAGGAACGCAATGGGTTAATGAATGGACAAGCCGCGGAGTATTGATCGGCTGCCGCCGGAGGTAGGTCTTTTACTGACTCCGATCCGTAAACTAATTACTCCTTTTTCTGAAGTTTTAACTCTCCTCCTCCCACCCCGTACCCAGAGAAAAACAAACAAATAAAAAATATCGCAAGAAATGAAAACACACGAACAGATATTTCCCTCTAAGACCGTTTCCTGACCAGGTTCTTTTTTTTTTTTTTTTTTTTTAAGAAAGAAAGAAAAACAAAAACCAGACCGAACCTGCCTTCCCGCTGTGGCTGCTCGGCGCCCCAATTAAGCAGGTCGCGGCGAGAGCGCCGAGCCCTGGAGCTTTCCTCCCTCACGGGTTCCCGCCCCTCCCCAGGCCTCCGAAAAGCAGGAAAGAAAAAACAAACCCCATACTTTTCTCCCGGGGCGCGAGGATCCTCTCGCCTCCAGAAGAGGGTGGAAGACTAAGAAGCCGCGGGTCTGGACTGAAGGGGCGCAAAGTGGGTGGTGAACAGGGTCGAACGCAGTCGAAAGCAAGCCTGGCGGCCGAGTCCTGTCCGCGCCCCTCGGAGCCAGGACGGTTGGGGGCATTGCCGAGGGTACCAGGAGCCTGGGGATCCCGCGGACTCTGGGCTCCGCGGCGCCGGGCACGCACAGCCCAGCCTGCTCTGATTCGAGCGCACTGGGGGACAACTTCTCCGTTCGCACCCCTTCCCAAAGGGTCAAGCGGCCCGCAGGCCATCACTCCAAACCAGTCGTAGCTTCGGAGACTGGGGATCGACACCACGCCCGGCCCCGCGCCGCCTAGTTTCCCAGCAGGGCGCGCTGGCCCGCGAGCCGGAGGAACCTCCGCCCAGGCCTTGCCAAGCGCCCACCCGGAGCAGGCCGGGGGCAGTGAAGGATGCGGCGGGAGCGGCGCGCTGCAGTTCCGCGACGTGGCACGTACCTTGGAAGCGATGACCCAGATATCGGTAGCGGTGGATGAGCCAGGGGTAGAAGGTGGACGGATCCCGCTGCTGCGAGGCGAATAGGGGGTGTGGCGAGTGCGAGGAGGGTAGGGGGTGGGCGGCCAGGGCGTGCGGCGGCGGCACCGGGTGCACTGGCACGGCGGGGTTGGGCGGGTGCGAGACCGCCTCGGCGAACACCAAGTCCGGGTTGGAGTAGACGCCCCTACCGGCGGCGGCGGCGGCGGCCGAGTGGAAGCCGTTGAGGAACGGATTTATGGGGCTGGAGTTAGCGTAGCTGAGTGCCGCGGGACGGATGGGGTCCTCGGAGCGCGAGGCGGGCAGGGGACTGTCCTTGGCCACCAGCGACTCGATGGTGAAGCAGCGCTTGGGCGCCGGCTGGAACATGCTGCGCCGAGGAGCGGGCGCCCTGGGCTCCCAGCTCCTGGCGACCGCCGCACGCTGCCTCCGCCGCCCGCTGCCCGCGGCGAGGACGGACGAGAATTGGGGACTCGTTTGTTTGGGGTGGGGGTGGGGGTGGGGGGAAGGAAAGGAAGAAAGAAAGGAAAGGAAAGGAAAAAGGAAAGGAGGGGGGAGGGAGAGGGAGAGGCAAAGCCGAGGATCCCGAGAATCTTGCACCAAACGCGCCCAACCTGAAGCGAGGGGGGAAAATTCTTCCAGAAGAATTTGCAGGCGTGGATTGGGGTAATTTTTTTTCTTTTTTTTTTTCTTTTTTCTTTTTTTTTTTTTTTTTTGGCGAGATGGCGTGGGGGGATCGGAGTTAGAGGCAGGGAGGAGAAGGGGGGAAAGTTCTCGGGGGAGGCAAAAAAAAAAAAGTTTTTTCTCCTCTGCAAAAGGCGGGCAGGGCGCCCTAAGTCCAAGGACAATCCATGGAAGTGTTCGCTTCTTCACAAGTTGTGCAAACGATTTGTTAGTTCATGAGCCTAATTAGTGCGGGGATCACATAAACAGCTTCCTCCGAAGCCTGGTAAATGGCTTGATGATTGGTCGCTATTACTCGCCCTGAGGTGGAAGGGGGGAGACTCTTTAAAGTGCGTCAGAGGGAGGTGAGCGCCTGGGAACCCGGAGGCCTGGATCCGGGCCGAGAGTGGAACGGAGTCGGCGCCGCCGCCTCGGCTGAGCCTTCTGCCGCCCACCGGGCGGCCGGGCTTCTCCGCGCCTTCGCCCCTCGCTCCCAGCTTACTCGCTCCTGCGGCGCCCGCTGCGGCTTCTCCTCCTCCTTCGCCTCCTCCTCTTCCTCCAGTTTCTTCTTCTCCTCCTCCTCTTCTTCCTCCTCTTCTTCTTCCTCCTCCTCTTTCCCCACCTACTCCCCCTCAGCCACCGCCTCCTCCTCCACCAGCACCACTCCCTCCGGGGCACCCCGGTCCCTGCAGAGTCCCTGGCCGGCGCCGCCTCCGCTGCGGCCCCCTGAATCCCGAGCCTGCCTCGCCCAAGCTGGTAGGACAGACGGACAGACAGATTCCTCTAGCCTAGCGCTCCGCCGCTGCTGCCTTACGCGGCCCCGCGTCGGGAGAACTGGGATCGCCCCAAGAGCACCGCGAGGGTAAGCGGGCGGGGGCTGCTTCCCGGGCTAAAGGCGCCGTTCGGTTTTACCAGTCCCCACACTTAGCAAAACTCCCAGCGGTTTCCTAGGCCAGGAGGGATCCTGGAGTGAGGGGTACGGGGTCCTCCCACCCCATCAACCACGCTTAGCCTCGAGGTCCCAGGGTCGGTGCGTTCGCGATTCTTGACCCGGCTCGTTCGTTTGCGAGTTGAGACCGGGAGCTGCCGACCCCGCCGGAGCAGTGGGCTTCCAACTCTCTCCCTCTGTCGCCCCACGGTCTCTAGCGTTTTCTGTCTGGGAGGGTGCTCACCTCCTTCCCCAAAACAATTCCTTCTGGAATATCTGGGACCGGCAGTCCAAGGTCAGGGGAGAGCCCGATATGGTGCTACTGTACTATTAAGGTTCCGTCGTAATTATTTTTGTCAGTGTAGTCAATGTTATTATTATTATAGATGATATTATTTTATTATTATTATTTCTATTATTATTATGCCATCTGTTGTCCCGGGGTTGGGGGGGGGGTGGTTGCTGTGCAAACCCAGTGCAACTAACGACTACGGATCGCATCTCCGGTCCCAGGCCGTGTCCGCATTTTCGAGCTCGCCTTCGGTTTTGGGATGATTTTAGGACCGAGTTCCCTCGTCCCCATTGGCTCGCGCGGCGGCATAATTATGATCACATCCCCAGGCTCCTGGCGCTGCTCTCTGTTTATTGGTGGTTAAAGATCTATTATCTATTCATCAGCCGCCTCTTTTTTCCTTTTTTTCTTTTTGCCAATTACATTCTTCTAAAGTGAAGTACCAGCAGGTATTTTGCACGTTTACAATTAATGATAAAAAAAAAATTCTAGCGTCGTTTAAAACTATTACTCCCAGGCCCCTGTCATTTCTCCTAAGAACGCAGAAATGCCTGTGTTTGGTGACTAGGTTGCCGTGAAACCTGGGAAGCCGATGGGAATGGGAGGAGAAGAGTGAAGTCCACCGTGAGCCAGGCTGCACTGCCACCAGATGCATAGTTGAGGGGACAGGTCTCAGGACAAGCTACCTGCTTCCTCCCTTGGTTTCATCTGGTGTATATTTATGTTTGTGTCAATTACTCCTTTATTCCAGATATAATGTTGTGTTGGGGCAAGTGTCCAAAAACCTCTTTTGGGAAACCAGGCAAGACACGAGTTGGGAGCAGTGTTTTCCGGGGTTGTCAGGGCACCAGACAGATTCGTGAGGAACTGGCAGAGATCATCTTTGTTGCCCCCGCCCCACACCTTCCCGGGGAACACACATACACATCTTCACACATGAGACAGGTGTGCGCCTCAGCTTTGCCCTCACAGTGGGAGACACCTGCCTTTCCCTTAGGCTTCGAAGTTCTGGGCTGGGGTCCTAGCCCAGTATTGTCCCTCTGTCAGTTCCAGGTGGCTTTGCTTTCTCCTCCTCCCCTTTTTCCAGGCCCAAAGATTCTGGGCTTTGGATCCAGCCCTTGGGGTAGGGGTGCACTTAAAGATGCACCTCCCTTGGGCCTGGACCACTGTCCCCCAAAATATTGTCTACAGTTTGGAAATCCCTCTCTCAATTAGGCTGTGGGGTTAGAGGCCTCTCCTCTAACCCCAGCTAGGCCAGCAGGGAGCCTGAAGACATGGCAGAGGGGGGAGGTATTTTGGCTGTGCCCAGCCAGTAAGCTTAGGGTGGAGCTAGAGGTCCGCCCTCGGGTTTTTGAGGCTGGAAACAAACACTCAGCTTAGGCAGACTGTGCATCCTGAATCCTGGCAAGCAGGAGAGTGCACCTTTCATGCAAACTTCAGAAGGAGGACTGGAGGGCCAGATTCTGGCAGTGCCCTCAGGCCAGACCCTCCAAACTCAGCCTGAGACTCAGAGGTTGCAAACTGGAGCCACTGAAACTCCACCCTTAGTGATCTTGGATGGGGGCATAAAAGTCATTGACCTTTAGGGCAACAGGTATCCAGTCTGTCTGGGAGATTGGGTGAGACCCAGATGGTTTGTGATGTATAAGGGTGATGGGTGCCTTCCCTCTTTTAAAACTTGCAGCCCTGGGCGCTAAGGTGCAATCGTTATTCCCTTAACCAGGACGGTGTTGGGCTGGAGATGGGACCCCTCAGCCTTCTGCCCCAGGCAGGGACATCTGGCTGCAGTAGAGGGGTAGAGTGCTCCACAGTCCCACTTCAGTCAGTTGGCATCCTCTGCAGGCCACCTGCCTTTTATAAACTGCCCTTCTGTGGCCAGGTTTGCCCCAGGGGCTCTAGCTAGCCAACACGTAGGCAGGGGTAAAGGGGCAGCAGGATCTGAGATCTGGTGTCCCCCTTCCTGAAGGAACCAGGATATGCTAGTTCCTCTGCTCCAAGTGCTGCTAGACCCGAGCTGCACTCCAGCCCCTTGAAGGAGAAGCAGGTTTCCAGTGAGTCGGGCAGTTCAGAACCCCAGAAGCTGGGTAATCTATGCTAATTCATGCATGGGTAATCTATGCTAATTCCCGGGGCCAGAGGAGCCCGGGAAGGTTCGCGGGGTCTGGCCCCGATGTGCAGGGAAATTAACTAGGATAGTAACTCATTAACCGGGCTGGCCAGTGGAGTCGTGCCAGGGCACTGGGCACTGTGGTCTGGACTGGACCCTAAGCTCCTAGATGGCGCAGCTGCCCTGCCACTCAACTTTATTTGTGGATTTAGCCACCTTTGTTCCTTAGCTGCCCAAGGAGTGGGTGTTTGGTTAAGTAGCCCTGCATGGAGTGGGAGATGTGGGGATTTCAGAGGCTACAGCTTAGAGCAAGGGGCTTCCTCCCTCTGCCCTATGTGTGCCCCAAGCCACTGCTGCCTCTTGGGCTCTGTAGACTGAGGAATCTACCTTTTCAGGCAGCTGGACTAGCAGACACATTCAAACGTTCTAATTCCGAATCTGTCACTGAATGACCTTGGGCAACACAGAAACCTCCCCACCTCATTTTGTCATATGTAAAAATACAGCCAATGCTGTCTGGGAGGCAGTGGGGAGTAGCAGTGGGCTTGTTTTGGAGAAAGATAGAACTATCCTACTTCCTGATTGTGGTGGTATTTACATGACTCTATGTGTTTTTCAAAACTCACAGAACCATATACTACAAAGGGTGAGTTTTACTATATGTAATTATACTTTAATACACCTGCCCCCATCCCCCAAGATGAGAGACTTGCATTTACAGCTTAACTGTGTGACCTTGGGCAAGTTACCTAACTTCTCTGTGCCTCGGTTTTCTCTTCTCTGAAATGGGAATAAATAATATAGTACCTTTGCTCTGGGTTTGTTCAATGAGATAAACAAAGTAAAGTGCTTAGACAGTGTCTGGCACATAATGAACTACAATAAAAGTTTGCTCCTGTCCTTGATGCTGCTATTACATACCCACCTCCAAGGCTTGTTACTGGGTTTCAGAGACTGTGAACAATATAGCTGTACAAACATCAGCTAATGCTGACACTCCTGCCACACTCCTCCGTGCTCCCCCAAAAGCTGAGAGCTTTTTAAGGGAGATTTTGGGGTGAGCAAGGCCTGGAGTCCTGGCTCCTTGGTTGGTGTCAAAGGGCGGAGACTCCTGGGGATCTCTGATAAGCATCTGCTAGGAGTTTCCTGCAAGGTGCCCCTGGGCTTCAAAGGAGCAAAGGGCAGTGCTTCACTATAGCTGCGCTCCGTGCTAGGCCTGTGAGGTACCTGGGGTGGGTGCATGGCCTCCTGCAACTGAGAATAGGTGTGTGGGAGCTGTCTGGGGTCACCACCTGTGTGACTTTCACCTTCTTAAGCCACGGTTGACTCATCTGTGAAAAGGAAATAGCGATGTGTTAACGGTTGTTGAGAGAGTGAGTGAGCTCATATTTAGCACACTGTTAGCGTTCATCACATTTTAGTTATTGCTAGGCCATGGCCTTGTGCCGTCGAAGCTACCCGCTGCACTCTGCCACGTCCCTGATCGCCGAGGTTCTGGTCCTCACGTTGAACCAGAATGCTGAGCCCGCCCTGTGCTCCCGCGGCTCGCCGCGGACCGCACCGACGCCCGTGAAGGGCGAGCCCTTTCCCGGCCCGAGGCGCGAGAACGATGTCCCGAGTTGGAAAGGCCTCGGGGGCGTTAAGAATTCCTCCAACCTACTGAGATCCCCAGTCACGCCGGCCTCTCCGAACGCGCAGGGTGGCGGTGAGAAAACGAAAAGTATAATTAATGCCCTAAAAACATTTTTTTTAAATTATTACGACAAATCCCTTTCTGGCGTCTTCCCCAGAGGCCTCTCGCCAGGCGGGCGCGGCGACCCGGGGCCCCGATCGGCGTGAGCGCAGCGGCGCCTAGTGGCGAGGGCCGGGCGCGGGCGCGGTACCCACCGCACCCCCGAGCCCGAGGGCGGGGGAGCGCTGGGGTCGCTCCACACTGCCAAAGTCTCGCCTAGGCCGTCATCCAGGCCAGTGGAGGGGTTAAAGGAGGCTCACTGGCTACGGAGGAGCCCGGATGGCTTGGAAGTGCGTCCCTCCTGCCTCCATCAGCTCCAGCTCTTGGCTTGAGAGTTCGCCATCCACGCTGGAATTCCAGCTCCAGTAGGCTTCCTTCCGAAGGGGGCGCAGAGGTGGGCTGGAGTGGGACAGGTTCTGCTCTAAGAAGGACTAGGAAGCCGTGATCACCTGTGCAGCCACAATTCCATGCCTGAGGTCCCATATCTCCCGGCCCAACCCAGGTGGTTCAGAGAACAGGCCTGGGACGGCCTGCGCGGGCCCTGCCTGGGGTGGAGTAGGAAGAGCTGCGGTCCCGGGGTGCGACTCTCTCAGATCCGCGCCCCCTCGCGGCTGGCTGAAGACGCCCGACACAGGGGGTCCTTGGTTTTGGCAGGGGTGGCGATTGATTACCACACACTCCTAGCAGCGCACATTGACTAGCCCATTCCTCTCGGAGCGCGCGGACCCCATCCATCCCGGGGCAGCCTGGCTCCTCCGGTGATGTGGGGCCGTGGAATTCGCTTGGGCTTCACTGGAAACCCGTGTCATAGCAAGGCGGCCTGGGAGCGGCGCCCTCAGCATAACTGCTTGGAGCTCCGAGCCCTTGCGGCAGGGTTTTGACCCTGGCCCTGGGCTCCGCGGGTGGCTGCAGGGGCGCTGTCCTCCTCTGGACATCCGCGCGAACCTCTGCGTCTCCGGAGATCTATCCGTTTTGAGACCCAAAGTTTCAGTGACGCATGGAGCCACTGGCAGGACCCCACCGTCGGGTTTTATCTCCTTCATCACGTTGAAACTCGTCACTCCCTCACCACACACACGCTGTCTCGATTCATTATTGAAAGCAAGGAAACAGAACCAAAGGGGTTTCCAGTTTCTTTCTCCCTCAGCTGCCTTCAAATGAAAGCCTAGGACCGAGCAGGGACTGGGAGGGACAGACAGACGTACACACAGACGGTGGTGCAGGAGCTAGGGAAGAAGTACACTCTCTCGTTCGGGCGCCAGCCCGGGATAGGGATGAAGACAGTTGCGTCTCCCTTGCACTCTCTCGGGATGGAGGGTGGGTGGGAGCGTGGCAAGTCGTTCCCATCGCCCCCAAAGCTACATCTCTATGAGCCCACCAGAGCGTGCACCGGCTCCTGAGTTCCCAGAGGACCAGCATGGGGAGCGGAAGCGGGGCGCACCTTCCACGCCTCTGCTGCGCTTTCTGGCTTTTCGTGTTTGAGGCTCTGCTCTCTGCCACTGATAGCCCGGCCGGCCTTTTAACTTGGAGTCTGGTCCTCGCCGGACAATGTAAGGCGCTACTTGGGTTTGTCAGCGTCCATCTAGGAGCCTATGCTACTTCTGAAACGCTGGCGTCCCAGGAGCCTCACTCTCAGGGGCTTAATCGTCTCTTCCTTTAATACTTCCCCATTTTCTGGACGTGGGGGCTGGGCTGGGGCTTGGAGGGGAAATCCAGCCAACTGAGGAAAAAAAGGAAACTGGAGGTTTTTTATTTTGGACTCTGCGGCCCTCCTTGAAACATGGGGAGGATTGGGGCAAGACTTACAAGAAAACTAACAATTCCTCTCATCTGTATCGAGTTTTAGCAATTTTTAAAAAGTATGTGTGCTCAAGCCCATGATTTCAGTGAACATCACAACCTGGTGTGGTCAGTTAGGGAAACAGTCGTGATACCCACTTTTCAGATGAGAAAACTGAGGCTCAGGGAAGTTACAAAAATCACTCCGCGCACCCCCACCTCCTGGCCATGGGTGCAGTGATCACTCCACTTGGAGCCCTGGGAAGACCACCCTCTCCTCCCCGCCCACAGGAGTCAGCCGCCCGCACTCAAGCCAAGGAGAAAAGGCAGGGGAGAATGCCCTGCAGGTGGGCCGGGGTGCACGCGCAAGGTTCGCCCGGGCGGCCCCACTTAATGTCACTCTGGCTCTTGCCTCCTATGCACCCGCTCACCGTTGACCTCCGGGCCCGCTCTTCCCGGCCTCAGGCCCTGCCCTCTTTCTTCTTCCTGGTTTAGCTCCTGCGGTCTCCAGCCCCGAGTTTAGGACTGGAAGGCGGAGGGTGGTCGGTGGCCTCGCCGCTGCCAGTGAGCCGAAGCTCGGGCAGGGCAAGCGCTGCGTGGCGGCAGCTGAGACTCCGTGCGCCCCGTATCCCCACGTCGCTCGCGTGGGCGACTCACAGCGGCCGGGAAACCTCTGCTGGTGGCCACAGAGCAGCGCCTGCGCGGGCGGGCGGGAAAACGAGTGCTTCCAACCGCAGCCAGCGAGGCGGCCCCAAGACCCCTCGTCCAGCGTCTTCTTCCCCGGCTCTGCCCCGCCTGCGCGGAGAGAGCTGCGGGACAGAAGAATGGACAGGGACTGGGACCTTCCGAAGGGGCTCACGGGGGTCTGACCACGACCACTCCCCCATCGCGGGCCCTGAGAAGACCCCAACTCTCTCTGGGAGCAGCCGCAGCTTTGCCGGACCAGGAGGCCCTAATTACAGACCGGCTCTGCTGCAACTCGTGGGGGCCCGGCCCCCAGGGGAGAGCGAAGGAATACTCTGGTTCTGGCCCCCGCAGCTGCCCCCGCCCCCGGCCGCATGCACATTCTGGGGCCCCTCGATCCTGGAGGTTGGCCATACCAGGCCCGGCTCCCCTGTTTGCATCCCCTCGGCGTCTGGGCGCGGGAAGGCTCCGTGCACCCCGCTTCTCCCACGGCCACGCGGAGCCCTCGGCTTCGTGGCCTGCCCCTGGCGTCTGGAAGAGACACCGCGAGTGAGGCCCGAGGGAGCCTCTGGGGACTCGCAGCAGCCGAAGCCCGCTTGGGCCTCGGAGGCCTCCTCTACGCTGGGCCCGAAGTGTCCTCCCACCCCTGGCGTGGACCCGGAGAGGCCCGACCGCGGCCGCCCTCCGCTTAGCCCCGGCCGCCAGCAGCTTGCCGGGGGCGGCGTGCGCAACAAAGGGTGGCATCGCAGCGGCGCGGACAGGGACAGCATTGATTCAATATTAGCTTTTCATTCCAGTCTATTGTGCCCATCTGAGATAATATTGACTCTGAGGTGAGAGCCCACAGACAACAGGGCTTGTCTAACACTCCGCTGCAGGGCGCTCGAAGGGAAGAGAACCAGAAAGGGCGAGTTAAAGAGACTGCGAATAAAAGCTGCTCGCGCGGCGCGGTGGCCGCCGCTGGCGCCCAGAACCTCGGACCCGGGAACTGGGGGTCGTGGGAGGGCCGAGGGGTCTGGAGGTGGCTCTGAGGAAGGGAGCTGTGCTGTGCGTTCCCAACGAAAACAGCCCTCGCTTAACACACACTCCCATCTGCCAGACACTTGATGTTGAGGTTCCCCTTCTCGGTAGCTCTGGAGAAAAACTAATTCCCCCACACACTGTTTTGGGTTGCTAGTAAGCCAGCAGCGGCCACTGAGATATTTTCCCCTTGTAAATGGTGTAACTCTTTAGGGTAACTTTTCTGTCAAAATGTTTCTTCTATTTCCCCAGCCAGTGAAGAGTAAACACGCAGCAATTATCATTAAACTGCATTACTTGAGAGAGCGTGTTTAATATCAAATTTCTAACTGTGCATTTGGCTGTGCGTTCAATCGTCTTCTTCCAGCCCATCACTGAGTTCCCTAACTGCCTTTCTAACCGCAGCTTTAAAGGGCCTCTGGAACGTTCCAGTCTTGCATATAAAGATTCGTTTCAATTTTCAAATTGCCTCTAAATGCCTCCGTTGGAAAATGGCACTTTAAGTTGTTTTACGTGTCGGAGACAGAATACTTAGGCTTACACTCGGGGCACCAAACGCAAAACGCTCAGGGCTTGCAGTGAACCTGGTGAGTGTGCCCTCGGGTGTCATTTACAGAATTGGTGCCCTCCTCCCAATTGGAGTTTGACCTCTATCAGAGATAATCTCTTCACTCCTTTACCCCAATGAGGAGCTGGTCGTTTGAGATCTTTTCATCCACCCCAAAGGCACGTGGGCGCGTGGGGAACTGGGATAGGGTGAGGGCTGGGGTGGCTGCATCACTATGAGGAGACCCTGATGTGCTTCCCTCCTTCCCCTCCAGCGCCTTGTACTGAGCTGGTGCTCGGCGACAAGGAGCAGATCGGTACCTGGGCTATTTCAGAGGACACGATGTCTCCTATGTACCATCTATAACATAGATGGTCCGTTTGTATTATATGCTGTTTAACATATAAATATGTATTATGTGGTTTCATATCATTAATATTTAACATCCAGTTCCGATATAATATTGTTATATTACTTATCTAACAATGTTTTATCATATATTATTATACAATGTATGTTGTATACAATTCTAGATGTGTGTGTGTGTGAATGTATTTGGGAGAGCCTTTAATCTCCAAGTATGCATTTGATCATTTTAATGTAACTTTATAAAGTCCTAATCGAAGCCACTTTGAAACCAGCTATGTCTTTATAGCAAAACACCCTGGAGTCCACTGTCGGCTCTAGGACAACGTTGGGGGGAAGGTGGCTGCTGTGAGGGACAGCAGGTCCCCATTGGAAAGTGATTTTCCAAATGTTTATTCCCCGGGGACAGAGGAGCCGATGTTCTGGACTCCGCGGCCGTCTCCTGTCCTCGCTTGTGTTATGGTGGTTGTTTTGGTTTTGAGAGAGGCCGTTTAGAGGCTCTAGTGATCCCTAAACTGATGTCATGAATTAAAAATGAATGAGGAGTGCAGCATATGCTCGGCTGAGGCGTCTGGGAGCTCAGCGGAGGCCTTTCACCTCGGGTTCCGGGCTCCAGACGACAAACTGCAGGGCTCCAGCCTGGGTGCCCGATGCGGGCGGGCCTGGCAGAGCGGAGGCGCTGCGCGGGCTCCCGCAGGTCCTCTGCCCCAGCTCGCGGCCGCCCGTCCCTACCCCGGACTGGGAAAAGCTGTCTAGGGCTTGCATCGTTTACAGATCAGATGGTCCCAACTACAGGCTGCTTTTAATACCAATTGAGAGCTAAAATAAGCAAGCAGTCGGGAGTTCCCGTTGGAGGGCAGGGGCCAGGTGTGCTGGAGGAAAATAAAGTCGGAATTTCAGATGTCCTCACGTTATCGCTCCGTTAAAAGGCAAGAACCGCGCAAGTGATTTAGTTTAGGGAGGTGGGGGAAAAAAAGAAAAAAAGAGACGAAGTCAGGTGTAGCCAAAGAAAAGATCAGAAATGAGAACCGTCCTAACTTTACAGCTTAATAAACAGGAGGCTGCTAACTCAGAAGCTTGGGGGCTGGGGAAGGAAATTGGGCTGGTGAGGTGGGGAGGTAGGGAGGGTAGGCTCAGCGAAAGGGCAAGCGGGAGAGGAGACTGTCAGGATGCCGTGGGCTGTTTATTTCTCAAAAGCAAAAACCCCCAAACGGTTACCTGGTGAACATCTTGTAGAACAAAACAAAGAAACTTGGCTAAAACCTGGAACAGGCAGTTTAGTCTCCCCACTTCTGGCAAAACTTGAGGTTCAGTGAGGCCCAGAGCCCACTTGGGATCTGGTCCAGTTCCCAGCCTTGGGAAAGGTTGTTGTGGGTGTGGAGAAGTAGAGACTGTACCTCCCGGCTCTGTCCCTGAAGGGGCTCCCAGGCACCTGCTGGGATGAGCTGGGAAGTGGGTAGAGGGGCTGAGATCAGAGGAGGGCTAAAATTGTCTTCTTGTTGCTAAAAATAAAACAACCCACTCCCCTCACCCCAGTGGCTGCAGTCTCTGGCCCTGGCAGCACTGGGAGGCGTCTGAACACGTACAGAATGGCAGGCCTTCCAGATGAGGAGCGGATTGCAGTGCCAACCATGTGGATGTGGGTCTTCCCCAGATGGGCTTGGGCACACCTGGCCTGTCTGCAGCATTTTCTGCATCCAGGTGATCCATCTCGTCCCTGCCCGGTGTAGTGGAGAACTTTATTCTGTGTTAGCACCAGCGTTCCTTATTTCTACCCTGTTCTCTGAGTCCCCATGATCCTGGTTTAAAGGGCAGCTGCCCGGGTGTGCTGAAAGCGAGATAGACTATATTTCATTTCTCATCTGCTGCCAGGACATCTCACATGAGAGATAATTCATTTCTATCACTGATGGCACCAGTCCCACGTACTGTGCTGAGCTCCCATTACGAGGATTTATTTCATCTAGTCCTCCCAGAAATCCATTGAAGTCTATTCCCATTTTCCATATGAGAAAACGGAGGCTCTAAGATGTTAAGACGTTCATCCAAGGTCACACACACAGCTAGTAAATGAGGAAGTCTGGATTCCAACCCAGGTCTTTCTGACTCTAACAGGTTTTCTTTCTCCCCCCTTCCCTACGTCTGATTTCATATCAAAATGCCCACCTTTCCCCAAAGAGGAAGCCACTGGGTGAGGAAGGAGACAACACTTTGCTCTTTAGTCCTCCAAAAAGTCAATGACCATAGGATAAAGAGTCTGGATCCCACATCCCCTCCAGAGCATTTATTCCAACTCTGAAAGAGACAACAGACTACTGGCACATGGACAGCATGGATGGTTTACAAATAGCCTGACCATACCTCACTTCAGTCACCTCTCCTACCAGCCCTGTGAGGTGGACACTGTCATTATTACTCCACTTAGAGAGGCAGGAATGGACTCAACAAGGTTGCACAAGGTGCTCACTCCCCATCCATTCTGCGCAGAGCCCTGGCTGACCCATTCCAAGTCTCCCAGCTTTGTAGATTACCACATATGGGACCATTTAACCAGTGAAGTTAGACCTTGCATTGTGTTGTGAAATTGCTAAGTTTTCTCTTTTTCATGTTTTAAGTATTCCTGCACATATTATTTCGGGACCCAACTTTTTCTGCATTTATTGCCTCTCTGAGACTCATACCTTTTCCATGTATGTACCCATTTGTACTGCGAAGCCATCAAGGAAACAGAACAAGGAGTTGCCCCTTATCTGTGGTCAGATGATACTGAGAGACCTATACTCATGGTGTATAGGTTTTATGGATAACTGTATATTTTGCTCTATTACCATTTGCCTTACTTGTGTCACTCAAACTCAAATGTATGGTCAAGGGTTTTCAATGGTATGGCTCTGTGTGTGTGTGTGTGTGTGTGTGTGTGTGTGTGTCATGACTTTCAAAGTACAGTTAACTCTCGCTTTAGACAATGTTTTCTCTTTGCTAAGATCCAAGAGGAAGAATTTGAGGCAGAAGGAATTCTTTGGTCAAATAGTTCCATGTTCAAAGAGACAAACAAGAATGCAGACAGGAAGTGGCTCAAGGGGTCTCTGATCTTGAGATACTGTAAGAAGTCCCCTGCCACCAGGAAAAGCCTGCGAGGGAAGGATGTTCTCAGCCCTCGGACAACCAAAGCTCCCTCATCAGGCTCATTCTGAATCTCACTTGTTTACCTCTCCACAAAAGCTATGCTCTCCTACCCCATGAAGAAGCTTTTTTTCCTCATTATCATGAAATGTTATATATATATATATATATTTTTTTTTTTTTTTTACATTATGCCAGAATGTGTAAAGAAGTCAATAACAATCATGCAAATTACCCCTATCTGGGGGTCACCACTGCCAAACATTTTGAGATGTTAACTGAAACAAAAGAAGGAATTAGGGCTGGGTGTGGTGGCTCATGCCTGTAATCCCAGCACTTTAGGAAGCTGACATGGTGAACCCCAGCTCTACTGAAAATACAAAAAATTAGCCGGGTGTAGTGGCACACACCTGTAATCCCAGTTACTCAGGAGGCTGAGGCAGGAGAATAGCTTGAACCCAGGAGGTGGAGGTTGCCGTGATCCCAGATCACACCACACTGCACTCCAGCCTGGGTGATAGAGTGAGACTCCATCTCAAAAAAAAAGAAAAAAGAAAAAAGGAATTAGGTTATGCCTATACATTGTTATTATTACATTTGTCTAACATCTAATATTGTTAGATATGTCTAACAACATTGTCATTGTTGTTTTAGTGACTGAAAGAAAGGGAAGAAACAGGCTATGTGAGTCTGTTTATGTGAGGTAACCGGCAAAATAAATCTACGGATATGGAACTCAGAATGGTGTTTGCCTCTGGAGTGGGTTGACTGGGAAAGGCCCGGGAAACTTTCTGGGCTGCCAGGAATGGTTTTATATCTTGATTTGGGTGATGGTAACACGGATGTATACAATTGCAAAAAGTCATCAAACCTAAGATTTTAAAGTATTTTACTGTAAATGTTTAGACCTTAATAAAGAAAAAGAAAGAATCTTGGACAAATATTATATCAAAAAAAAAACAAACAAACAAGAGAGATGAAGTAGCAAAAGACTGACCTAAAAAGCAGGAGATGCTGAGCTAACACCAGCCACACAACACCTGGAGCTTTACAAAGAGGAAGACCAGGCTTGGCTCCCCTCCATTCCAGCCTCTCAGAGGCCCTCCTAGGCAGGCTGCAGGTACATCCAAGAGGGCTGGATCCTTAAATGGGTAATACAATCTTAAGGTCCTGCTGGGCCTCACCGCTTGCCAGCCTCCCTCTTCTTTAATGCTGTCACTCTACCACGTTCACAGTGAGGCACTGCATTTCCTGATAGGGGTGAGGGTCCCTTGGAATGTAACGAGAATCCATTCTTGAGTCAGGAAGGAAGGTAAAAGGCCTTAGCTTTCAAAAAGATTCCAAAAGTTTCCTTCTTAGCCACTCTCTGGAACTCAGAATGTGGTCTCTCAGAAGCAATGTTATACGTGGTGGTCAAGATGCTACCCTAAAAAATCTGTTCAATGTCTACTCATAAAAATACAGAATTTTAAGCTTGGTGGGTGAAGGAAAACTGATATACTAGGAGATTCTTTAGGAAAAACTGTGTTTCCTAAGTGATAGTGGTTGTGTGTCATAAAAAAAAAAAAATGAGAGGAGGCCGGGCATGGTGGCTCACGCCTGTAATCCCAGCACTTTGGGAGGCCGAGGCGGGCAGATCAAGAGGTCAGGAGATAGCGACCATCCTGGCTAACATGGTGAAACCCCGTCTCTACTAAAAATACAAAAAAGAAATTAGCTGGACGTGGTGGCCGGTGCCTGTAGTCCCAGCTACTTGGGAAGCTGAGGCAGGAGAATGGCGCGAACCCGGGAGGCGGAGCTTGCAGTGAGCTGAGATGGCACCACTGCACTCCAGCCTGGGCGACAGAGCAAGACCCCGTCTCAAAAAAAAAAAAAAAAAAAATTAGAGGAAAACAATATTCTTTTTTTCCCAAAATTATACCTATCTGCCAGACACTGTGTTGGCATTTGAAATTCAAAAATGAAAAGTCCTATGATACCTCCCTCAAGAAGCTAGCCGAGGAAGACTAACCTTGTAAATACATAAGTACAATAAAATCTTCACAGACATTGCGATAGAGGTCATCACAGTTAAACAAAACAGAAAAATAGAAGTGAATGTTGGTTGGCAAGGGGAAAGGAATTTTAAAGCAGGGAGGGCTGATGGGGTAAGGAATTAGATGAAGACCTTTAGGTAGACTTTCAGGGTTCATGGGCACAATGGCCCTGGATCTGACACTATTTCCAAATGTCTCTTTCTTTTACAATAAGACCATTACAGTTTAACTTCTCAAGCACTGTTGGGGTGGGTTGATTGTTTTTTGACTTTCAAATTATCTGAAGGGAGTAGAGGTGAGAAAACTTGCAATTTCAAAGGGAAAAGAAAAGAAGATTTAAAAGGTATGTAAACCCAGGAGAAGGACTGCCAGAGGGGGATTTGACTCAGTATGGAGGAAGGAAAAAGCATAAACCCCAACACTGGAAAAGAAACAAAATGTCAGTTCCCCACATCAACCACTGGATGATGAAGCTGGCTCAGGACAGCTTGGGTGCTATCATGAGAGCAGAGTGGGTTAGGAGTCCCTGTGCTCCCAGAAGTATGAACGTATGGGATCACTTAAAATCAGATATTTATAGTATTTTCAGATCATTTATTAGTTCCACCAGTATCGAGCATTTACCATTTATAAGGAAATTTGCAATTGACCTGTAATTAACAGGGTTAAAAAATTGAGTCTGTCATGGTCCTTGCCCTTGAGAACCAGTTAGGGAACTAGACAGCTAAATATTATTGAACGTGATAAGGGCCCAAACATACAATGCTCAGGGAAAAGCCACTGATGTTATATTTAAACAACACAGACAAGAAAATATTTCTTTTGTTTCTTTCCCAAGAAACTCCTGTGGGGTGGAGGAAAACTGATATACCAGGATATTTTTTAGGAAAAACTGTAAGGTATTTCAGTAATTGGTAGACAGTAAGACATTACAAGGAGGGCCATGGGTGATTGACCTGAGCAGGTAGAAAGAATATACTGAGCAAGGGACAAAAGAGAACAAGCATTTATTAAGTGCTTACTGTATTTCAGGTACTTCACATATAAGATCACATTTAATTGTCATAAAATCCTTCAAGGGAAGGTATGTATATCCATTTTTTTATAGATTAAAAAATTGTGGCTTACAGAGGTTAAGTAAATTCTCCAGAGACACACAGAGAAAGTGACAGAGCTAGGATTTGAACCTTTCTCTGTCTGTTTCCTAAGCCCTGACTTCAGAACACAATTCAGCACGGGGTATTAACCATGCAGGATCTACTGAGCCCCCACGGTTGTTCTGCAGGTAGAATGTGATTAGGGAGTCAAAGTGCCTTTGGAAAATGCAGGCATTAGACAAGCATTATTTGTTAAAATAGTTTGCGGCTATGTTCTCCCCTTGCTGGTCTTCATTCAACAAATATTTCTTGTGTGCTAAGCCAGGCACTGTTCCAGGCACTCAGGATATAGCAGGGAGAAAAGCAGATAAAATCTTTACCCTGGTGGAGCTGACATTTCCCCAAGCAGGACAGTCTGCAGACATGAATAAAAAGATTGATCAGCCATGTGAGAGAGAGTGCTTAAGGCTGAACTCTCTCTCTCTCTCTCTCTATATATATATACACACACACGGTTATATAGATGTAGTTATATATATAGTTATATAGACACAGTTATATATAGTATATATATAGACTATATATATATATATACTCTCTATCTCTCTCTATATATACGCATATTCACTATTTGAAATATTGAAAAATTGGAAACCCAAGAGACTAAATGTTCTTTAATGGGGACTTTTTTTTAAGTATGTTTCCATATTATGGAAAACTGTGTAATATAGCTATTGCAAAGATGGAAGTAGCTCTTTTTCTGTAGTGTCATGGAAAGACCTCCAAGATCTATTAAGGGGGGAAAAGCAAACTCCAGGACAATACATGACATGATCCCATTAATGCCTAAAATAAATACTACTTGTTTGTGCTTGTTTGTGTGTGTGCATGTGTGTATTCACATACTAATATATAGTTATATGTGAATACTTGATATAAATTCAGAGAAAAGTTCTGGAAAAATACACACCAACCTGACAACTGCATTGCTTCAGGAGAAGAGAGGGGAACTTGCAGGAATTGGTGTGGTCATGGTACTTATTCTGACTACAACGTATACTTCTTGATTTCTGATGATGAGAATACATTCACATATTGCTTGCATAATTGAACAGGGAGACAGATACATGCGTGTGGGTATAATTTAGTTATAGCAATATGATTATGGGTGACAATTGTTACTCTTTTAATCTCCTTTGATGTTGTTTTAATATGTCTATGGAGTGAGATACACATAGATGGGATGATGCCAACACATAAAAGGTGGAATTAAAATATGGCAACCTGGCTTGGAAATCTCGCCTCTCCCCACCCCTCCTGCAGTTTATAGTGAAACCTTTTTTAAGAGCATCATGGGATTTTGGATGGAAATCCTTGATCTCCCAGTTCTGAGGCACATGTAATTATTTCACAGTTATTAGCCTCAAGGATCTTTGCGATAGATATGACTTCATTATGAGAGCATAAGGCCTCTCCCAGCAGTAATTGAGCTTTGGGTAGAGCCAATGTGGGGGTTCTAGTGTGTGAGGAGTGGCTCCCAACAGGATTCCCCTGGTTTCTGAACCAACTCAAGCAAGCTGGCCTTAGCTTTGGCTGATCCCTGAAAACCAGCTAATGTATCCCACCCAAATCTCTTCCATTGTCTCTCTTTGTGACCTTGGGCAAGTCTTTGCTGTTTCTGGGTCTCCAGTGGAAGGAGTTGAACCACATGGCCTTTAATGTCATTTCCTGTCCCAAACTTTTGATTTCTATTATGACAAGTTGTTACAGGAGCCCTCCATCCATGCATTCATTTACATGCACCTGCTTGTGTGCTGGGGACAGAGAAGCAAGGAGGCACATCCCCTGGCCTTAAGGAGCTGCTCGTGGTGGCATCAAATTCTTGAAGATGTTGAAGCTGGTGGATCTGCTAGAAACTCAGACAGTTTCCCAGAACTGGACTTAGAATAGATGTGTGGGGATCCCTCTCCACTCTCTGCCTCTGGATCTCTTGGGTAAAACTGGCCTCTGTTCCTCCAGTCCCTTTATTCTAAATGTAATGCTGGTAGAGCCTCTACCTCTGCTGGGTGGCTTCTGGTTCTTAGAGACTAACTCACACCTATTTACAGGAGGGAATAAAGAGTCTCAGCATGGGGACAGGGATGGCCTGAAGTCACAGGAGTTCTAGGTGGACTGGTGATGGGACTCAGGGTCCTCTGGCCACTCCACTCATTCAGTAAACTTTTATTGATCACCTGCTGTATGCCAGGTGCTTTGCTAGATTGTGGGAGCACAAGTGTGAATCAATGGAATGATTTGTCAGATGTGTGTTGCTTTTTATTATAAAAGTGATATATGATTCTAACCACTCACATCCTTACAGACCAGGATGTGAGTGGTTAGAAGCTCTCCTGGACAGGACAGTATCCTCAGTTAGAGAACCCTCAGATCTGTGCCCTTCTCTGGGGGCTCCAGAGAATTTCCCCAACCAGTCTTATCCCCCAAGGAGCAGAAGGCTGCTGGGGAGGCCCAGGTGCAGTAGACACTGAGTCAGGGGCTGGGGTCAGAAGTCAAACTGTACTATGGCAGGAAGTGCCATAGTGCCCTGGCCAAGACCAAGCTGGATTAAGGGGAACATGCTTCCATGGGCTGAGGGTGGGTAGGAGTTTACTCAGGAGAGAGGAAAAGAGGGAATGTGGCAAAAGTGGAGAATTTGTGCCAAGCTGACCCAACCTCTCCTTCTCTCTCCACACTTCCTTGCTATGTGACCAGGTCAGTGGCTCAGCCTCTTGAGCCTCAGTTTCTTTTTCCATGAAATGGGAATGATAACAATTACACTTGTTCTTCTCTCAGATGATGATTCTGAAGATCAAACAAGGTGATGGGTAGAAAGGTAAATTATAAAGCACTTTAAGATATAAGCTAATGTTGTTGTACTTTGAAGTGATGTATCTTCCTGCTTCCTAACTGACCCATCCCGCTTTGCCAGGTCTGTTGTGTGAGGTTTCCAGTATGGTGGGTGCAAAAGCAGTCATGGGGGTTGGGGAAGGAATCCCTGGCCTGCTCACCACTTGTGGGCTACAGGGGGCCATCCAGAGTTCCTTACAAGGCAAGTGGGCAAGCTGGCATTGGCATGGGCACTTCTGAGGGCACTGGTCCCACCCTGAAACTCATCAACCCAATGCTGCATATGTGACTTCTCCCATCCAAGAGTGCCCAGGGGATGGGGTGATCTGCAGCCTGATAGGAGGCTGCAAATAGCATTTTTAGGACATTTGTGGGCTCCTTTGAGAGAGAGGCTATGCCATGGTCCCGTGGGTTCCTCAATAAGAAGAAGGGACTCTTTGGGGGCACTAAGAGCCAGGGTATCAGGAGACCCAGTGGCTTCTGGTCTTCATGTGCTATTAACCTTAGGCAACTCACCTCACCTCTCTAGGCAGATTTGTCAGATGTGTGTTGCTTTTTATTACGAAAGTGATATATCATCCTAAAAATTTTAAATATGACAGAAGAGGAGAAAGTCCAAATGAAGGTGCTCCCCCCTCACCCCCTTGCCATTAGTCCATTCTCATGCTGCTATAAAGAACTACCCAAGACTGCATAATTTATAAAGGAAAGAGGTTTGATTGACTCACAGTTCCACATGGTTGGGGAGGCCTCAAGAAATTTACAATCATGATGGAAGGAGAAGCAAACACGTCTTTCTTCACATGGAAGCAGGACAGAGAAGTGCTGAGCAAAGGAGGAAAAACCCTTTATAAAACCATCAGATCTCATGAAAACTCACTCACTATCACAAGAACAGCAGCATGGAGGAAACCATCCCCATGATTCAATTACCTCCCACTGGGTACCTGCCACCAGGTCCCTTCTACAACACGTGGGGATTATGGGAACTACAATTCAAGATGAGATTTGGGTGGGGACACACCCAAACCATATCACCCCCTAATCCTACTGCCATGGAACATCTGCTATAAAAATTATTTTATATATACAAATAGCTATGTATGTTTATTAAGCAGAAGTTGGGATCACAAGGCTATGTTGTTTTCCTGCCAGTTCTCTTCATGTGTTGATATACCTCGGACTTTGCTCCATCAGTGCACAGGTCTGCCTCATTTGTTTAACCAACTGCATAGGACTCCAGACTTTTGGAACCCTTTTCTGAATCTTTACACAGAGTAAATTCCCTGAGATGAAATTACTGCATCAAAGTATTTCTCTACACTCATAATACGTTAAATATGATCATTCCCTTTTAAAACTTTTGACAGTGGTGAGTGAAAATAATATTTTATTGTTCTAATTTTAAATTGTTTGATTATTAGCGAGGTTGAGCATTTTTTGTATGTTCATATTTCTTTTTCTATAAAAAGCTTTGCTTCTATCTTCCCAATTTTTCTATTGGAATGATAATCTTTCTCTTATCTGAAAACAGCACTTTATATAGTAAAGCTCTTAATCTATTGTTTGTCATACAAGTTGCATTTTTTTCCTAGTTTGTCCTTTGCTCATAGTATGTTTCTCATACCAAAGATTTAAATATTTATGCCGGCAAAATTGTTGGTTTTATCCTTTATGGAGTCTGAGGCTTATCTCTCTTCAAGAAAGTCTTTCTCATTCTCAAGATTATGGGATTATTGTTTTTAGTCCTTTAAATAACTTTTATAATTTTTTAAAATGTGTACGTCTTTAATACATCTGGACTTTTTTTCTGTGAATGTAACTTGAAGTGAGGACCCACTTTTTTTTCTTAATGGATAACTAATTGTTCCAACATCATCTGCAGAACAATATAGCCCTTCTCCATTAACAGGAAATACAGCCTTTATCGCATACTAGATTCTTATATTTTCTTCTATTTATTCTATTCTGCATTCTATTTTGTTCATTAACATATTTGATATTCCTACAAAATTAGCATACTGCTTAATGACCCTGACTTTGTAATATCTTTTAAAATCCAATAGGGCAAAGCTGCTCTCATCTTTCTTCACCTAGGAAAACTGTTCTCATGCATCTGTTCTCCTAGATAATATTTAGAATCAACTTGCCAGTTATTTTAATCAGAACCATTATTGGAATTGTATCAAATGTATGAATTAATTTGGGAAAGAGTTGAAATCTTCACAATATTTGGTCATTCCAACCAGAAACACAATAATTTATTTAGATTTTCTTTGATGTACTTCATTATTTGCTTCTAAATAGGTCTTGGATGTTTCCTGCATGAATTAGTCATTGCATTTTCAGTTTTGTGGATGATTTATGCTTTGTTTTGTTTTGTTTTGTTTTGCTATAGTGAATGGAATAGTTTCTCATTTTATATTTTAACCTGTTTACTATTATATGAGAAAACTAGTTTGTGCCTGGTAATCCTTGTGAATTCTCTTATTTCTGTTAAGTAACCCGTTAAATCTCTTGGATTTTTCCCATTTAATAACTGCTTTACTTATTATCAAAGTAAAGCATGGCTAGCATAGAAAATGAAAACATACAAAAGGAAAGAAACAAAAACTACCTGGAAGACTTACCCTTCAGAAATAGTTACACTTAACATTTTGATAAATGTCCTTCACATATATATGCATATAGTTAAAGACAGTATAAGAATATATACATAACTATACATATGTCTACTGAAGTAGACATATGTAGATATCTAAAAATTAAGTAGACATATGTATAGTTTTCAAATAGCATTATAATATGCATGTTTTATAACCTACTTTTCCTGTAAAATATTACAAACCTTCTTCCACATAACTCTTTTTTTTTTTTTTTGAGACGGAGTCTCGCTCTGTCGCCCAGGCTGGAGTGCAGTGGCGCGATCTCGGCTCACTGCAAGCTCCACCTTCCGGTTCACGCCATTCTCCTGCCTCAGCCTCCCGAGTAGCTGGGACTACAGGCGCCCGCTACCACGCCCGGCTAATTTTTTGTATTTTTAGTAGAGACGGGGTTTCACCGTGTTAGCCAGGATGGTCTCGATCTCCTGACCTCGTGATCCGCCCGCCTCGGCCTCCCAAAGTGCTGGGATTACAGGCGTGAGCCACCGCGCCCGGCCCACATAACTCTTATACATTACACATTATCGTTTTAATGGCTGTTTTAATTGTATGACTTTATTTAAGCAATCCTCTAACTTCAGACATTTAGGTTGAGTCTATCTGTTAATATTATAAATAATTATATAGTAAACATCTTATTAGCTATATCTTTATAAGTATTCATAGTTGTTTTTTAGAAGAAATTTCTAGAAGTGGAATTTTTAGGTCCAAAGGTATGCAACAATCTAAAGCTTTTGTGACAAATTCACAAATTGCATTTCAGAAAGTTTGTGCCAATTTATTCTCCCACTTACATTATTAAGATATTTGTTTTGTTTAAGATAAGGTCTGGTTCTATCACTCAGCCTGGAGTACAGTGGCATGATCATAGCTCACCACAGCCTTGAACTCACTCCTGGGCTCAAACCATCTTCCTGCTCAGCCTCTCAAGTAGTTGGTACTACAGGCATGTGCCATCATACCTGGCTAATTTCTTATTTTTGTTTGTTTTTTTTCATGTAGAAAATTACAGGAGTGAGCCACTGTGCCAGGTCTATATATTTTTTTAATCTTACTTTCTTCAGTAGACATTGTATCATAGGCATTTCCTGAGGTCTTAAACTCAGTGGCAATACTGATTGAATGGTAACAGAGTATTTTGACAGGACCAACCCTCTGCTGGACCCTCGGCTGTCCCTTCTGTTGCCTGAGATAAACCTAAGAGCTCCTGACTTCCAAACCAAGGGACTTCATTTGAGGAACAGGATCAGGGCATTGAACTCCATCTTCTCAAGCAGAGCTAAAATGGTTAACTCAGCCCCAATCCTTTGCCACCTACACAGAAAGGTGGCTGGGAGGCTCCATGAAATGTTAATCATTCTAAGAGATCACTGCCTACAAGTAGCAGAAGAGTCATTTGTGCTTTAAATAAAAACGCCTCTTCCCTGTCATTTTTTTTATCAGGGAAAAGACTGTCATATTTCTCCCCATCAGGTATTCGCTAGGCAAGAAACTCACCTAATTCAGAAACCCTTCCAGCAAGGGGGATATGTTTTTCTCAGCAGCAAATGACTACAAACACATCTGCATTGACAAGTTACAACTTATATCCTTCTATGGTGTTTTTGCTCTTTTGAAATGTTAATAAAAACTTAATGTGGAAAAAAAACAACTTTTTCCAAATATGTGTACCAATGGGCCCGAGGCAACTCATACTTTCTTATGAAATAAAGTAGGTCACTCACATCAATCATGTTGTCTTAGCACATTTTTTCCAAATTAGGAATTTTCAACCCATCATACCAAGTTATGGCATCTCTTTTCCAAACATTTCCTTTTAATATGCTCTTTAACATGATAAGCAAATCTAATAGAATGCATTAGTGTCACTTTCCAGTGATGGAGTGTTTCCTCCTCTTGCAATCCACGATGAGTTCAGGAAAACATTTTTACTAGCTCCCTCTGTAACAGTGCGATTGCTTGTCAAAAATATGACAATGACCCCAAAGCTGTCAAGATCACACTTGGGTGTCAGCCTTTGAAAGATTACCAGGAGTTCCTTCCTTGCCTCTCCATGTGTCATATATGTAGAAACTCAAAGGATATGTGTGCACAAAAACAAAATCATAAATCCAGATTGTGTACGTGAGGGGAATGTTTAAATGTGGCCTGTCAATTCATCAGTACTGCGTATGAATTCATACTATCCTATATAGATCAAAAGCTTGTACTGGACCTCATTTGAAAACCACATTGCTCGCAGAACACTTCCAAATCTCCTAGATCGTGCAGAAAGGGAGGATCCTTGGCTTAATATGTGTGAAATTCTTCAAAACCGATTGCCATCTTTTGCAAGTGGCTTTGGACCCTGTGCGACTCTCCTTATAACTCATTTGAGATAAATATATTTGCATGCTCATATATTTGACAACGTTTGTCTGGCAAAAACAGGGTATTTGTTTCCCCTTGGACCACTGGTTCTTGGGCTCATGTGTTCAGTGTTAGCACTTGAGTTTCTTGAGGGATTTTTTTTTGTTTCTTTGTTTGGACAGAGTTTTGGAAGAAAACATTTGGGAAGGTTGGAATGGGAGAGGTTTATAGAGTGCCCAGGAATTCAGCTGTTTCAGGCTTTGGGCCACCCAACAGGAAAACATCTGAATGGAAAAGGGAAAGTTCAGTCTGTTTTCTGGATCTTTGGCCCCCTGGGTCTTTCATCTGGACATGTGGGGTCATGCAGACACTGGTTTACATTGTCCACACTGTAAACCACATCACTTCTCCTTCACACCTTGGGGTGGGGGCAGGTGATGTTATGGACTCCGATTGGCTATAGCTTCCTGACACAGCACCACTATTGTCGGGAGCTGAAGACTTGGGGCTGTGTATCCTAAAAAACATCATTAACTCACTATTAACAAAAATGACTGTGCTGGGGCAGTGGAGGACACAAAAATGAGACACAGTTCCTGTCCTTTAGCAGCTTGAAGTCAGGCTTGATGTCAAGTAGAAGGTGATGAGAAAAAAAAATTGCCCAGAGGCCAGGCATGGTGGCTCATGCCTATAATCCCAGCAATTTAGGAGGCCGAGGTGGGAGGATTGCTTGAGCCCAGAAATTCGAGACCAGCTTGGGCAACTTAGCGAGACCCATCTCTACAGAAAATAAAATATGAGCTGGGTGTGATGGTGCACACCTGTAGTCCCAGCTACTTGGGATGCTAAGGTGGGAGGATCATTTCAGCCTGGGAGGTGAAGGCTGTAGTGAGCCATGATTGCACCACTGCACTCCAGCCTGGGTGACAGAGCAAGATCCTGTCTCAAAAAAGAAAAGAAAAAAAAAATGCCCAGAGACTTCAAAGGAGGGAAAGGCTGCCACCAGGTAGAGGTAGATGAGATATAAGATTGGGGTGGAGACGACCTTTGAACCAGGCCCATGTGATTAGGCTTTGGATATGCACAGATGGGGAAGAGCATTCTTCAGAGCAAGATAAAGGAGCAAGCCTGGGAAAGCATGCAAGGAGTGGGGGTGTGACGACAACCCGGGACCAACGGACAGCAGGCTGCAGGGAGAGAGGCAGAAGAAATCAGGAGAGGCAGGCCTCAGCAAGTGTGTGCAAAGTCTCGAATGCCAAGCTAAGGGGAATAGCCTCTAAGGAGTGATCCCCCTCCCATGACCCCAAAATGGTTCTGTTCACATCAACACATTTGTCTGAAAGATTATTAGGGTGACAATGTTTTCCTTGATGCATTTGAACACCCCCAGTTTTCTGTTTACACTTCACCTTCTACACATAGGCAAATGCTATAGCAATGAAGTTTTTCATTGCCATGGTTTGAAGCACAGTCTTGGAAACTCCTGCTAGACTCAAAACCATCATTCACAGGAGTTTAGGATTCTCCCAAGTTATATTGTTTTCCATGAGTTGATTAAAATTTGTAGATGCAGCCCAGCATGGTGGCTCACGCCTGTAATCCCAGCATTTTGGGAGGCCGAAGCAGGCGGATCACGATGTCAGGAGATTGAGACCATCCTGGCTAGCACAGTGAAACCCTGTCTCTACTAAAAATATAAAAAATTAGCCAGGCGTGGTGGCATGCGCCTGTAATCCCAGCTAATCAGGAGGCTGAGGCGAATCGCTTGAACCCAGGAGGCGGAGGTTGCAGTAAGCCCAGATCATGCCACTGCACTCCAACCTGGGCGACAGAGTGAGACTCCGTCTCAAAAAAAAAAAAAAAAAAATTGTAGACGCTGCTACTTTTCTTCCGGCCCATGGCCCCAGGCGGGATTAAGCAATGCAAGACTTCAGGTGCTTTGGTAGATGCATTCGCTTGTTCGACAAATACTTATTGAGCAACTACTATGTGCCTAACATTGTTCTAGGTGTTGAAGATGATGTGTGTCAACGAAACAAACAGGGTCCCTTCCTTCATGGGGTTGACTTACTGGTGGGAAAGACAAAAGGTGAGCAAGATAACTTCAGAGAGTTATAAGAAAAATAAAGGAAATAAGCAGAGAGTTACAATAGAAAGTAACTGGAGGCAAGAGGACAGCCATACAGAGAAGCTGGTCAGAGAAGACCTGAAGGCCGAGGAAGAAAAGGAGCCATCGAGGTGAAGGGCTGGGAGAAACACACCAGGTGGAGGACACAGCAAGTACAAATGCATGGTGAGCTAGAAAAAGCCAGTAAGCAAGAGGGAGCGGGAACAGATAGGGCTGGAACATTGCAGGAGCAGATTTGGGATTTGAGGGACACCAGGAAGCTCCTGCATCATTTTAAGCAGGGCACTAACAGAGCTATGAATGTTGGGGTGCCCGCTTAAGAGCCACCACTAGCCACCATCTCCTTTGGCCTTACCGTGGCTGAGGTCCCCACAAAGGCAAAACAAGTGCTCAGAGTGCATTAGCTTTTATTTTTATAACAACTTTGTACCCAAACCACTGTAGCATTTTTAATAACAAACTGGCAGAGAGTCAGACATCTGTACTTAAAAAAAATATCCAAGCCAAGTATTTCTAAATGTTTTATATTTACTTGTAACATTAGAATAACCATGAGGTTGCTTTTTGCATAATCGGAACCATTCTCATTAGGGTTCGACAGATCTCGTCCTTCATGAACTCGGGTGGTGGTTTTCATTATGGCAGTGACATTGATCTGACGGGAGTGAATCTCTCCTTGCATATTTGTGGGAAAGGGGGGAAGAAGTTGAGAGAAGCCAGGGAAAGCTCTAGGAAAATAAGAACTCTGGAAAGATAACCATCAACTTGTCACTGTAAAGAGCCCAGGCTTCAAAGTCCAGCAGAGCTGGGCTAGAGAAAAAGCTGGATGACCTTGGGTAAGTCCCTCAAGCTCTCTGAGCTTCAGCTCACTCACAGGCAAAATGGGGATGATCACAGAACCCCCTTCCTAGAGTTGTGATGAGGTCTGATATGGTTTGATTGTGTCCCCACCCAAACCTCATCTTGAATCGTAGTTCCCATAATTCCCACGTGTTGCGGGAGGGACCAGGTGGGAGGTAATTGAATTATGAGGGTGGGCCTTTCCTGTGCTGTTCTCATGATAGTGCATAAGTCTCATGAGATCTGATGGTCTTATAAAGGGTGAGTTGCCCCTGCACATGCTCTTCTCTTGCCTGCCACCATGTGAGACGTGACTTTGCTCCTCCTTTGCCTTCCGCCGTGATTGTGAGGCCTCTCCAGCCACATGAAACTGTGAGTCCATTAAATCTCTTTTTCTTTATAAATCACCCAGTCTCAGGTATGTCTTTATTAGCAGCATGAGAACGGACTAATACAGGTCTAAGTCAAATCACACATGTAAGGGGGTCTTGTACAAAGCTGCTTTCTGTTGCCTTCCTCCAAAATTAGTATTTAACATCCAAGATTGAGACAGCACCCATATCTATTTATATCTTTTTCTAAAGTCAGGTTGCAAGATTTAACAAATAAACACACAGAACACCCAGCTAAATTTGCATTTCAGATAAACAACGAATAATGATTTAGTATAAGTGTGTGCCATGCAAAATTCAGGACATACTTAGAGTAAACAAGTATTTGTTGTTCATCTGAAATTTAAACTTGAACATCCTACAGTTTATCTGGAAACCCTATTGTAAAGGTTTACTGGTCCTAAGAACATTAAGAAAGAGTGTTTTTGAGATCCAGTCCAGTCTTTGTAAGTAAACTGGGCAATTGTGTCAAAGGCAGTTTAATGTCCTTGTAAAGACTATGCCTAGAACAGACCTGGCATATAGTAGGTGCTCAATAAAGATATATTGGCTGAGCAGGTAAAAGATTAGAAGAACTTGTCACAAGTCAATTCAATTTGGTATGTGTACACATTTTAGACATGCCTTCTAGATCAAGTATCTCCTTTACCTGAGGTAGGTGAGAAGACAGATCCCCATCTGCTACCCCAGCCCGCACTTCCCACTGCTAGAATCACCCAGAATCTAAAACAAGGACGGTTTCCAGCTTTTGTCTTCCCTCTCAGCCACCTGTAGCCATTCTGGAGCCAGGTTTGTGCAATCACATTTCAGTCTCTGCCCTTAGCTCCTCCCATGGCTTCCCCCAAAATAACATGGGCTGCAGGAATGTTTCCCCCCAACTCATTTCATACCTTATTTTATCTAAAAGGAAGGCAAAACTTCCAAGTGCAGAGTCCATGGTTTTTCTCCCCTTCCTTCTGGCAAATGGGGGCCATGTGGGCTGGGAGGTGGGGACAGGTGGAGTTTCTGGCTGGGAGAGGCTGCTAGGGGAAGGTAAAGACAGGTGTGGCCTTTTGGGCCCCCCAGGCCAGCAAATGTCTACATTTCCTGGGAGGTGTGAGCTCGGAGGACTTCCCCAGGAATCTCGGCTGGACTTGGAAAGAAAGGATCCCAACATCAAGAAAAAAAAGCCGGCCAGTAAATTCCTAGTGAACTCATTTTCTAAGACTTCTGAATGTGTTTTGAATTTTCTCTAAATTAAGATAATCATAAAAGGTTAAGATATTTAAACAGAGCGCCACCTGATCCCAGGGCTTGATTTGTATGCTTAATTAGTTCCCGAACATATGGTTCAGAGCTTCTTATAAAAACAGGGTAATGACTCGAGGTATATTTGGGTATCAGATTGAACGATGTTAAAGGGACATTCAGACCCATCTCAAAGGCCTTAACCTGCCCTTGATCTGTGCTGGAAGCTTTTGCTGACATCTGTTTCAAAGAGATATCAAAAAACTTTCCAGTGGCCTCATGATAAAAAAAAAAATCCATACGGAGATAGATATCAGGCATTAAAATACTTAGGATTCAGCACGGCCTGAGGAATGTGTGGCCCTAGAATGTAAGTGGGGCGGGTGGGGAGGGGGACGTTGAGGAGGGGCTCCCGCAAAGATGCAAAGACACTGAGAACTGCTGAGAGTGCAGTGCCTTCGTGCAATGTGGAGAAGGAGCAGATGGGTCACAAATGTCCCCAGGGCCCTTTGTTCTTTTGTGTGTTTCAGTCCCTGATAATAAATCAGGTGCTCCTAAGTGTGGAACATAATTCAGGTCACCAAGAGTCACTTCCTCAGCTCCCACGTAGCCCCAGTCTTCCCCCACCCCAACCTGGGAGGAGGGAGGTATTGCCCTGACTCACCCCGACTCTCTGATCTAGTTGTGTGATGTGCCTCTGACCCCCGCCACGCCCACATTGAAGGGATGATGCATGTGTGCGTGTGTGTGTGTTTGATCTGGGCTTTTTTTGAGGTTTTTGTTGTTGTTGTTTGTTTGTTTTGAGACAGGGTCTTGCTCTGTTGCCCAGGCTGGAATGCAATGGCACAATCACCACTCACTGCAGCCTCAACCTCCAGGGCTCAAGTGATCCTCCCACCTAAGCCTCCCGAGTAGCTGGGACCACAGGCACTTGCCACCACATTAGCCTAATTTTTTTTCTTTCATATTGACAAGGTTTCTCCATGTTGGCCAGGCTGGTCTCAAACTCCTGGGTTCAAGCAATTCTCCCACTTTGGCTCCCCAAAGTCCTGGGATTACAGGTGTGAGCCACTGCACTCAGCTATATACATAATTTTTCAAAACATATGCTTGGTCTGCATAATATAATGTCCAGACAAGCCCACTCTCCAACTTCCAATCAGATTTCTGCCCCTAAACCCTCCTTATAGAGGTGAATGGATCTATCCTATTTGTGAAAATTTGAGCCACGTGTGGGAAATGGCTGTCCATTAGGCACAGTCATCAAGGGCCATGAAATAGGTCCCAGAGGGGATGGGGCCAGGCTTTTGGCTTCAGTGCGCTATCACTCTCCCCAAATTCACTCACTCATCCACACACTCTCCCATCCTTTTACCAAGTACTCATCAAGCACCTGTTGTGTGTGGAGTACAAGGTGCCGTGGAAAAAGCAGAGCTGATTTTGGTATCGTCCTGCCCTCTAGAAGCTCCCAGTCAAAGGAAGGAGACAGCAGATACAGGAAGACGTGTCTGTGAGAGGTGTGAGGATCAGATGTAGGAAACATACACTTCAGGCAGAATAGTCAGGGCGTCTTTACAGACGAGACATGGCATCTGCCCTGGGCTCTGAACATAGCTATACCCATTTGGACAATGGTAACCGAGGGAGACAAGGAACTCCAGGTGGAGGAATAGTGTGAACAAAGGCCTAGAGAAAGGAAACCACTGTATGGCCCCCAAACAGCGAGTTGCTTTCTGGGTTACGAACACCATACACATCCCCATTCCTCTGATCCTCAAACATCCTTGTGAAGTCCACAAGGCAGGATTAATTATTTTCATTTCACAAATAAGAAAACCACGGTGCATACAGGTTACGTGCATTTCCCAAGGTTTCACAGCTCAGATGCAGTGGAACCCAGACTCAAATTCAGGCTTGGACTCCCCAGATCCACATGGGGCTGAAAGGTTAAGACAAAGGTCAAATTGCAGAAGATCTTAAATAAACACTAAGGAGGTAGCTATATTTGCTGTGTAGCCCCTGGGAGCCATAGAGGACTTTGAGCAGGGCTGGAAGATCCATCGGGCAGCTGTGAGCAGAAAGAGGCTGGGGGTCAGCTATGAAGGTCCCTCAAAGCTTATTAGGGCCAAACTGGGCCAAGTGCCAGAGAAGGAGGAAAACACAAACTCAAGACAGGGAAGGCAGGCTCCTGTCATGCCGAAGGCAGCAAAGAGGGTCCAAGCACCATTGCAGCTGTGCTTCCAAAGGGCTAATTCCTCCCAAATCCAGCAGAGACTTCAGCATCAACGACAGCTACAGTTTAGAGAGAGTACAGTGAGCCGGGCACATCCTCATTTAGTCCTCATAACAACCCTGTGAATTGCCCATTCTTATTATCGCCATTTTACAGATGGAAAAACTGAGGCACAGAGTAAAGTCAACAAGGCAGGTATTGCTAAGGAACTTGACCATGGCTACTCAGGGAGGAAATGGAAACTCTTGACCACTGTTTCCAACTACCCCCATTAGGCCTCACATGCCACTCAGATGGCCAGGAATGGGGGGCTCCCCGTCATCCATCAGAGCACATCTGCCTAGCGACCCCAGGCCTACAAAACCCCCTCAATCTGGCCCAAACTTACCTTGTTCCTTCGTTACCTCTCCCTGGGCCCCAGAGTGATCCCACTGCCACAGCCCAGCAAGCAGGAGGCCAGATCTGGGCTGTGATACAGAGAGGGAGAGTCCCTGCGAGCTGGAGAGCCATCCTGGGGCGTCGCAGCAGGAGGCCAGGCTGAGTGGGACTAACATCAAAGCCAGCCGGGGGGTGTGGGGGGCGGTGGCACAGCAACAAGGAACAGAAGTGAGCAGGGGCAGGGCTAGTCCCATAGGAACCCTGGGCAGGGACCTCTCTGCAGGTCGAAGACACCTCAACCCAGGGCTCAAGCAAAGGCCTCCAGCCCCAGCTGTGCCAAGACCTCCTCCTGTCCCTGGGCCCCCATGCTGGGGGCTGGGGGGCCGGTGAAATGCGGGCTGAGAAGTTGTCTGTGAGTAAATGAGAAGTTAAGCTCCCAGCCCAACTGCCGTGGCCTCTCCTCCCGCGAGCCCCTTCAACCCACCGCTTCTCTCAGCAGCACGATGGGACACTGTCACATCCACACCCACACCCTCTGATACTGCTGCTTTCATCTTCCTGTGAGAGTGTAGATCCCTCATAGCTTGGACTGTCACACTCCTCGTGGCTTCTGGCATAGCACCATGCACATTTTAGGACTTCTGGAAATCCTTGAGACCCGCCTGACACAGAGACACATCCTTTGTGCGGCCAGAGGTCCATAAAAGCATTCAGGAAGTCATTTCCTGAGAGGCAGGATGGTACACAGCATGGAAAGAGCACTGCCCACGGAGCCCAAACCCAGAGTTCTAGGCCGGCTTTGCCACTGACTTCTTGAGCAACCCTAGACAGACCACATCACCTCAGTTTACCTACCTGTGGCCCTAAAGCAAAGCTAGCTAGTCCCTACAAAGCTCGGACCTGCCAAGTCTAGGCAGAAATCGTGCTTCTCCATCCTTCACCTTGCCTCTTGAAAGAAGTGAGTGTTGGGATTCCTCATCTTTGCCTCTTGGTCAGGCCTTAGTTCCAGACCACCTCCTCTAAGAAGTCTTCCCTGACTACCTGCTACAGTACCCCCCTCCCATCTCCCTGGAAGTCTCGACCGTGTCACTCTGTTTGATGTTTCCATCTGACCTTTTCCTGTTTGGATTTTTTTTTCCCCATTTGCTTCTTAGCTGCCTGCCCTGATAGGATGGAAGTTTCAGGACAGCAAGGAGTTGGCCTGAACTGGCCTCTGCTGCTCCTTGCTCAGTCTCCAGAGCCCAGGGTAGTGCCTGTGTGGGACAAAAGCCACCTTCTTAAGCACTCAATACATGATAGTTATTCTAGTTATTCACTGTTTCCAGTGAATAACTGTCACGTATTGAGTGCCTAAGAAGGTGGCTTTTGTTTGCCTATTGGCTGTCTCCTGTAGTAAGTGCGTCAGCCCCGTGGGAGCAGGGACCTTCTCTGTGTTGTGTGTCGCTGTCCCCAGCGCCAACCACAGGGCCTAGCACACAGGTTCTATTCTAAGGTATATATTAAATAAACTTAGTCAATGTATTAAGTTGAATAAAGGGCTTTCCTCTCCCCAAGAACACTTTCAATTATTTGGCCCTTCCCTCTAGTTCTACATTTTGAAAGTTGTTTGTCTACGAAGCCAAGGCACTTATAATGTACTAATTGCTCTCCTATTTTAAAAACTTAATTCTAACTTGGCTGGACATGGTGGCTCATACCTGTAATCCCAGCACTTTGGGAGGCGGAGGCGAGCAGATCGCCTGAGGTCAGGAGTTCGAAACCAGCCTGGCCAACATGGCGAAACCCTGTCTCTATTAAAAATACAAAAATTAGCCAGGCATAGTGGCGGTTGCCTGTAATCCCAGCTACTCAGAAGGCTGAGGCAGAAGAATCGCTTGAATCCAGGAGGTGGAGGTTGCAGTGAGCCGAGATCATGCCATTGCACTCCAGCCTGGGAAACAAGAAAGAAACTCCATCTCAAAACAAACAAACAAACAAAAAAACTTAATTCTAACTGCAGTCCTATCTTTCAGGCAGCTTCTGACCACAAGATATTTAGCATCACCATTTCCAGCTGATGTCATTCCAGATTCCTGCAAAGGAAGGTGACATGTCAGCCCAAGTGATCTTGCTGGGAGTAACTATACCATCTCCATTAGAGATTAAGAAACTGCAAAAATGCTCAGGGGTCCACAGAACAATCTCAGCCAACCCTAGAGCCCCAGGATCCCTGGACTGGCTCATCCCCATTCCCACCAGCAGTGCTCTACCTCCAGTGCCTGAGACAGTGCCTATGACAGAGTGGGTGCTCAAGTAATATTAATATTTGTTGAATGAATGAACAAATGAACCATGAGCACTTTTCTGTCATTAGACATTCTTCTTCAATAACCATGGTTATCCCTCATGCCTGAGGAAATGCCAAGCCTTCAGCCCCATCCTGTCTCACTGCTGCAGAAACCCACAGGCCAGGCTCAGCACCAAGTCAAAGTAGGGAGGGAGAATAGGACAGCTTTAGGGTACTGTCCAGTTGGTGTCTGGCCCCCAAAACATGGAGCACCAGAAAGCTGGCAGGGTGTAGAAGTTACTCTGGGACTGTGTGAAGCAAGTTCGGAGGCGTGAGCTACAGCATCACTGATGCCACGAAATTCTGGCCATGCCCTTGGGATGATCACATTGCTGTTCCATGTCACTCTCCTAGCTGTTGGTGCTAGCAGTCTGACTTCCTTGGCTTGCGGCAGCTTCACTTCAATCTCTGCTTCCACGTACACATGGTGTTCTCCTCTCCGTGTCATGTTTTCCAAATTTCCCTCTTCTTAGCAGGACTCCAATCATCAGATTAAGAGCCAACCTAATCCAGTATGACTCCATCTTAACTTGATTACATCTCCAAAGACCCTATTTCCAAATAAGGTCACTCTCACAGGATCCAGTAGACATGAATTTAGGGGTGATACTGTTCAATTCAGGTGTCTCCAGCCCCAGAGAGAGGCTTAACTATGTTGGCACTTCAGCCTAAGGGGGAATCAGAATGGAGGTAGTGGTGAGGCTCTTCTCTAGCAAGTGTGCTGTGAGCTTTGGCCTAGAATCTAGAACTCAAGACCCTTGGAATAGAAGGGACACGTTCCAGTCTATGGGAGACATCCTTCGGACAGTCCAGTCTGGCTTACCTAGGCGGCGATAAGATTTGGGCCATTATCATGGATTCTAAAGTTTTTTGCTTGAAGGACATTCAGAGGTTGCACCCACCATCTTCTCATCCTATAGTTGAAAACACTGAAGTCCAGGGAAATTAAACTATTTTCCTTAAGTTGCACATTTGGTGAGTGGCTGGGTCAGGTCAAGAGCCCAGCCTCTTCACTCTGTCCAGTGCCCTTCACAGGTGGTCACTTAAATATTAATTCTAACAACAGTGGTGGCACCTATGGAATCAGGCACCTATGGCATCAGTTTTCAGGGATCAGGGAGACTCAAATTCCTCCAAAATCCTCATGGGCCTCTCATCAAAGACACTTCAACTTTTTAACAATGTTATTATTTGATTACAGGTGTGTTTTCAACACTATGAAAGTGTGAATAAAGGCATGTTTAGAAAACTTTGCAAATGTCTTTTTTATTGTAACATATGACCTAAGCGGATGCAGTAGGCTTCATTTGCAAATGTAGCTTCAAGACACGACCCCTAGTTACCCACTTCCTTTCCAACCAGACTGCCCCCCAAACTCCTCCAGCATGGAATTCTAGAGTCTAAAAGAATAATGGCAATGCCACTGCTACCTCCTGAGTGCCTGGAATATGCCAGGCTCCATGCTAAGTGCTGTAGATGAATTATCTCATTTTTCCTTCCAACGGCCCTTTGAGGGAGGAACTTCTGTCTGTCTAGAAGATGGGGAAATTGAGGCTGAGTTTGGCCCGCAGGCGTGTTTTTATTTTCTATCTGAATGTCTCCAGGTAGAGCATCCACTCCCCAGTTGTCAAAGGCTCCATCATCCCGTTTTCGTAACCACACTCACCTAAAAAAAAAAGTTTTCTTTTTTTTTTTTTTTTGAGACAGAGTCTCACTCTGTCGCCCAGGCTGGAGTGCAGTGGCCCAATCTTGGCTCACTGCAACCTGCGCCTCCCGGGTTCACGCCATTCTCCTGCCTCAGCCTCCCGAGTAGCTGGGACTACAGGCGCCCGCCACCATGCCCAGCTAATTTTTTTGTATTTTTAGTAGAGACGGGGTTTCACCATGTTAGCCAGGTTGGTCTCAATCTCCTGACCTCATGATCCACCCGCCTCAGCCTCCCAAAGTGCTGGGATTACAGGCTTGAGCCACCGCGTCTGGCCCAAAAAGTTTTATTTTAAACAGCTTTATTAAGATATAATTCACATCCCATACAAGTCATTCAAAGTGTATATAATGGAATGGTTTTGAGTATATTCACAGATATGTGCCACCATCGCCACAGTCCATTTTCGAACATTTCCATCATCTCAAAAAGAAATCCCATACCCTTTAGCTGTTACTTCCCCGTCCTCCCACCCCTACCAGCCCTAAGAAATCATGATTCTGCTTTTTGTCTCTGTAGATTTGCCTATTCTAGATATTTCATATAAATGAAATCATACAATAGATGGCCTATGTGTCTGGCTTCTTTCATTCAACGTAATGTCTCCCACGTTCGTCCACATGGTACTGTGTATCAGCGCTTCATTTATTTTTATGGGTGAATAATATTCCATCTCATTGATAGACCACATTTTCTTCATCCATTCGTCAGCTGATGGACATTGGGGAGATAATATTTTCTTGGTACTTTGTGTCAGTCCCTGTTCTAAGTGCTTTATCTCATTTAATCCTCACAACAACCTTGTGAGTTAGGTGCTTTTTGTTACTGCTATTTTACAGAGAAGGAAATAGGAGATGTTATCTAACTTGTCCAAAATCACACATCTAGTGAAGATCTGGTTAGCCACTGAGTGTAATTCCCAGAGGCACACAGTCCTCTTTTGAGTTGTGTCTTCAGGGTAATGCATATGCACCTCAGCCTGCTCGTTTATCCGTAAGTGGAATCAGAAATGGCACAGGGAGGGGCGAGGCATGGTGGCTCCCACCTGTAATCCCAGCACTGTGGGAGGCCGAGGTGGGTGGATGACCCGAGGTCAGGAGTTCGAGACTAGCCTGGCCAACATGGCAAAACCGTGTCTCTACTAAAAACACAAAAAAAATTAGCCAGTTGTGGTGATGGGTGCCTGTAATCCCAGCTACTCAGGAGGCTGAGGCAGGAGAATCACTTGAACCTGGAAGGGGGAGATTACAGTGGGCTAAGATTATGACACTGCACTCCAGCCTGGGTGACAGAGAGAGACTCCATCAAAAAAAAAAAAAAAGGCACACAGAGGACCTCCTCTCTTCATTACCTGCCCCCCAACTTGGCTCCTTCTCTGGACTGTCCAATCACCCACTCAGGAACATTCTGGAAAACCACTTCTGTAATATAAGCATCGTCTTTCAACAAATGATGTTGGTCAACAAACCCCCTCAAGGGGCGGTATTTGGGCCCTGTAAAATCCTCAGTATCTGGGACCTCACTCGTCCAATATTTGTGATCTTTTCAAGAAGTTGGGCTGGGCTAGAGTTTGATTCAGTTAACAAAATTTTCTTTTTAGATAATGGAAATTCATAGTATACACAGGATTGTAGAAGGAAGGTTTAAACAAAGTGTTTTCAAGCCTCCTCAAAAATAGCAGGAGTACCAGGATCAACCCAAGGGCTGAGAGGCAAGTTGCACACGATACTTGTCTATTCTTTAAGCAGGCCCCCTAAAGACCCCACAGGCACCCCTGCCAATGGGATAGTGAAAACGCTTTTCATACTGAAAGGGCCATGACTGCCTCCCTTCAAAATATGTTGGATTTCAGACTCACCCTCTGATTCTCTGAACCTAAGTCCTGGTACTCAGTCTTATTCTTCTATGGAAAAGCTTTTCTCCACCAATCAGATATTCAACAGAACTAAGTAGTGAGCCACAAAATCCCCCTTGAGCCACGTCAGGCTGAGAAACATTGAAGATTAGGTCCTAGCAAGGGAGCAGCAGGAAAGAGCTCTGGAGGGAACTTCTGAACTTGAAGCCTCCTTCTTCCTTTCACAAAATCCTGTTATTCTTTCCACAGAGAAATTCCGCCCAGCTGAAAAGTCTGAGGGCCGGGGTGAGAGCCCTGCAGCCGAGACAAGCCCTCAATACCTTAAGCCTATTGAGTCCTGGTTGCCTTTGATCTAGGCATTTCCTGTGGTCCAGCCAGTGAGAGAATGAGGAGTGTCTACTGATGCCAGTATTTCCAAAATGAAAACTTCTACTTCTTTCTAGAATCTTAGACCCTGGATTGTAACAGATCATGGGCTCAGGCTGCCCCACTCCATCCTGGTTTGGGGTTAATTATGTTAAAGTCACAAAGATTTCAATTTTCTGCCACCTTCAAAAGGATGCCTTTTATCCTGTCTGCAGAGCAGCTTCGGTGACGTTCTATTGCAGGGAGGGGGTGACAGCAGAGACCCAGCAAAATACAGAGGTTTCTGATCCACTGCACCCTGGCTTGGACCAGCCCCACTGGTGTGGATGCTGAAAATACTGGGCAGAGAAAGCCAGAGATCTGAGGCTGGGTACTGACCTTCTCTGACTGCTTTTGTAGCTGACTTATTCTATCTGGGCCCCTGTTTCTCCCTCCACAAAATGAAACATTCAACTGAAAGGGACTGCAAACTGCTTTCAACTATTTTTGCTAATTCTAATCTATTGGTAGAGGCTGCGTAGAGTTCTGTATTGAGGATTTTGAGGCTTAGTAGAAGAGAGAGCTGGGATCAATTAGCAATGTCTGCTGTGAGGAAGGGAAAGAGAGCAGTGACACATTTACTTACCATATATTTGCCACTCTTGACATTGACATCCATAGTCTTCTTTGGCTCAGATCTTGTGTGCTTTTATGATTCCTCTCACCTGTACTGTTTTCTTTGCCCTTTGCAAAGACCTCTCTCAGGGGCTGTTGCCACCTCCCCCGACCAGGAATTGACAGTGGTCTAGAGATGATTGCTTATAGGGTTGGGTCACGTAAGTTAGAGGCAACCAAGGCCAGAGGAGGCCAGAGCTTTCCTTGAGACTAGAGATAAGCCTAAAGGAGAGTGTTTCTCTAATCAGCACTGAACTGAAACCTACAGGGATAAAGCATAGCCAATGTGGATAACCCCTTCCAAGATCACCCACCACTAGATAAATGTAAGGCGTGGCCTCCATCTGTCTGCTGTAGGCATGGAGGACTGAGAAAGCAAAATTCCGCTGGAAAAAGTGAAAAGAATTCTGAGCTGAGGGCTGCTGGGAATGGGGCCGTCTCCCAGTCTATAAAGTGGTGATGGCGACAGTACCTCCCGCGAGGGTCATTGTGATGATGTAATGAGATAATGCATTCAAAATGCTCAACACAGTGCCTGGCACTCGGTAATCAATGCCTAAGCAAAGCGATCCAGTAGTTCACGGTATTATCCTCTGGGCTCACTCTTTGGTGGCACTGGGCCTGAGGATATTAAATCTCTTCTGAAACCGGCCCTCCCATCGGCAGGGCGGGAGCTTGCTATCTCACCACTGAGGCCCCGCGTTCACCAGTTCCAATAATACGATTAGTAATTTTTCATTCCTGAGATGTCTACCCATGGGTGGGTGTATGTGTGCATGTGTGAGTGTATATGTGCCTTTCAGAGAAGGGGAAAATCCATACTCTCTCTTCTGACTGAATTAATCAAATAAATCTTCTATAAGGAGCTGCTAAATGAATTACAGATGGCTCTGCCCTTTTACAGGTTGCAGAAAGCACCCGTTACAGTTCTTTTAATTTATCAGAGGAAAAAAGATGCCCTCGTGTGCCCCTTCCCTCTTGCAATAATAATCAGAACCAGTCTATTTTCCAAGGGTCCGAGACTCATTTTCAAAAAATGTGTATCAATAGATGTAACAGCGGGAAGATTATTTTGCCAAGTTCCAGCCTCCAGCATGGGGAAGGTGCCCTGGCTGGGGAGAGCGTTTATAAAACCACATTTAATAAAAGAGAGTGTTATATTAAGTATGTTTGCTAGTGTATTTAAGCATATGGTTTCCATATCAGGCCTAAAGATGCCAAACACATGCTTTACCTTCTTCCTAACCTTTCCTAGAAACGTCCTTTCTAGGGGGTGGTGGGATGGCAGGAATTTTTGTGGATGTGAGTGTGTTGTTTTGTTTTGTTTTTTACAACTCTGGCTCACATGGAAAAGCACCGAGGAATGTTCAGAAAACATGTGAAGACTCTGCCTTTTCTACTTATGTAATTAGCCCAAGAAACTCGCCTTGCTTACTTTCTTCAAGTGTCCCAACATTCTACCCGAGCTCCCTTGCCAAGACGCTAGGGGCTGGCTGATTTTAAAGTGTGAATCAATTTCTGCTGCAAAGAACTTGAGCTCCTGGATTTTAGACGTGAACTCTTTGGTAAAAGCAAGAGCTCCAAGAATGGCTGCCCAGCTTTGTGTCCACATGAGTCCCTGCTTTCAGGAACCCATCCAACTACTTTCTGCCTACAGATCCCCTTTTGGTACCTGGGCTGAGCATTAGGGGTTTTATCCTTTTTCCTGTAGGTCAGAGGCAACCGGCTATGGCCCTGCAGGCATGGGGTCCCGGGAAAGGCAGCTTGAATGGGTCTCCATGGCCCCCCACCATAAAACAATCCCCAAATTCTGAGATCATCCCGGAAGCCAAAATGCCAAACTAGGAAGGGGGTTGAGGAGGGGCCTCTGCAGGGAAGCCGCCCAGCCCACCCCCCACACCAGCAAGCAGATTTGCCTAGGCGAGTTATAAATCTACTGGTACCATTTCTTTTTCGTCACTTGCCTAATCCTGTGCCCTTCGTTTCATGTGCTGTAATTATTAACATCTGCTTTCTGAGCCTGGACCGCATGGAGTTTGCAAAGGCAGTTTTCAGTCCAGAACAATGGTGACAGCTGTTTCATTTAGCCTCGGGCCAGCACTTCCTGTTCAGTCTGCATCTGCCCTCCTGTGTCCAATTTCTGTTTCGGGGTTTTGTGTTTTGTTTTCTATTTTTTTTTCCCTTCATCTGACCTTGCTATATGTTTAAGAAGAATTTCTAACTTAGCACTGCAGCTAGGATTTCTAGCACATATGCTTATTACATTGGCGACAGCCAGAGAGAGACAGGAGAAAGCCCAGATTGTCTCCAGCAGCTAACACTGTGGAGGGCAGGGACAGAAGGGAGGGCTGGCTGGGGACCCGGGAACCAGGCTCAAAAGAAATTCTTGGGGCTTGGAGGTGGGGACTTGTGTGACCTCTCTAGAACTTAGACACAGGAAAGATGGGCCCAGCTCATCTGTGCCCAGGCCTGGGGTCATCTCCATGGCTTATTTGGCAAGGGGTCACCCAAACATCCCATGAGGAAGCCCACGTGTGTGGGTGGCCACCAACATGCAAGGGCCCTGCTTCTTTGGAAGCCAAGCAAGTTGCGGAGACCCAGATTCACTTTTTCCCACGGGGTCACCAGCGTGCCATCAAAATCCCTTTTAATTTGCACTGGGAGATCCATAGAATGGGAAAAGGAAATGCTGTGAGTAGGAAAATAAAGGACTTCAGCTTTAAACAATCTGCCCAGACCCCTTCTGCATACCTGGCTGTGTGTGTCTGTGTGTGACCAAAGAGAAGGGAGACTGCAGCCCACTCCTGCACCCCCCGCCATCCACCCCACCCATTCTAACTCCATCTGATCCAGGCTCAGGGTCCCCAGCTCGGCTGGCATACAGATGTCGAGTTATTAGCCGAGACCCCACCACAAGCGCCAGGTTAGAGACCTCAAGATTTGTGAAAGCTGCCTTCAGGCATTGCTGGATATTTCTTGCCAAATAGGGCAAAAACCAATCTCTGCACGGATAACAACTTTCAGGAAGGTGTAAGTGTCCCGTGAATGTGCCAAGCAGAGCTTGGGAGTCGGGGAGGGAGCCATGAGTACTCAAATCAGGACACGTGGAGTCTGCATCTGTGCCTTCTGTTGAATCTGGGGGTGTCAGGTTGGCAGAGACTCTGGAGATCCACTGCCCCACTTCTTTAGTTTTCCGAACAGGTGAAGAAACTGAGCATCAGAGAGAAGAAGTGACCATTCATCAGCTGTGGCTAGATCTAGCTTGATTTTATCCAGAGAGAAGCACAGAAAGGTCAATCTGTGTCAGTTCTAGGATCTTGAGGTGTTTTTAGCATCTCAACACGAAGTGTCTCCTTCTGTCCTAGGCCCTGTCCACCCTTCTAAGTGGCTCACATGAAAATAACTCAAGACCTTACTCCCAGATGGAAAGAGTGAGGCAAGTCAGGGGGACCTCAGCAGCAGCCATCAGTGCTGAGGCACATGTCAAGCCCATGGCCCCTGGCCGCTGGAGGACTGCTGAACCCACCAGCTCCCAAGAGCAGAGTCAGTGCTGACCGGACGCCACCTGAGGTTCTGGGTGGACAGTGGAGGGCCCATGTCCTCCAGAGGGCAGGCAGACAGAAGGGAGAGAGGCCACTGCCAGGGATGGGGGTGCAGAGCTGGGAAAGCCCAAACCCGAGGGCACTCACCATTCCCAAACCTTGATTTGAGCCTGAAGTGGCCACGAGGCCTGACTCAGGCTGGCAGAGGCATCACAGGGCCGTTCCCTAAACGCCAGAACCACAGCCGGGCCTGCGCCTCTCCACCTGCTGGGAGCCTGCTCCAGACCCTGGGCTCCTCCCAGCCTGCCCGCCCAGGCCCCTGGCCCTGCCCCCATCCTCAATCCCTGGCCGCCCCCTCCACTCTTCCTTCCTTTTCTCACTCACTCTTTTTCTTCTTAAAGTTAATTGCAACTTTTTTTCTCAGCGCCTTGATCTGGATAAGCCACATCTCATTAGAAAAAGATTTAGCTGGAGCCAAAGCAGGCTAGAGAAGGAATCCCTAATCAACAGAGAAAAGATTTGGGTGTAATTGCTCTCTCCCGCCATTCTCACCCCCTCCCTCCTCCAATCTTTTTCTGCTCATTAATCTGAAAAGAAAGTTGCATTCTAATGTCTTGGTGTTCAAGTATCTGCCGCTGCATCAAACCAATTGAAGCACTTTGGGGCTTTTGAAGGGGGGTCTGTAAGGAGAGCTTTGGCTGTCGGGGTGCATGGGGGTAAAATATTTTGGTTGTTGGGGACTGTGTATGATGCACTTTGGTTGAAGGAGTATAGCTGTTTGGGTGTGCATGTGGGTGTGTGTGCAAAGTGTTTTGGGTGTTGGAGTATGTGTGTGGACCCTTTGGTTGGGGTGTGTATGTGTGTAAAGCTCTGTGCGTGTGTATATTAAGTGCTTTGCTTATTGGGCAGATGTGTGAAGCCCTTCTGATTTCTGGGTTGCATGTGTAAAGTACTTTGGTCAATGGGTGCATGTGTGTAAAGGTTGTTGTGGTGTGTGGAGTGCTTGGTTGTTGGGGTGGGCGTTGTGCGTTTGTAGGTGTAAAGGGCTTTTGGGATTGGATGTGGATAGGTGAAGTGGCTCATTTGTTAGTATGTGGGTATGAAGTGGTTTGGTTGTTGAGGGGTGCGTGTGTAGTCCTTACGTTGTGTGTGTGTGTGCATGCGTGCGTGTGTGAGAGAGAAATGCTGTGGTGCTGTGTTTGCTGGGTGCTTTCCTCTCGCCCAAGTTAAACCCTGACAGATGCTTAAGTGGTGATACATGGAAAACGAATTTCGGAGCAAACCAACTTCCCAGGCAGGGACCCTGGATCCTCTAACACCCAGCAATGAAATGGTACAGCATTTTCAGGCTCTCTCTTCAGAACTGGGAAATTTTTTACAATGACCATTTATCATTGGTGGGGGTAGGGAAGGATATTTGAATTAGTTTTTTTTTTTTACTGAAAAAATTAATTCACGTTCAAAATGAAAAAAAAAAGCAGGAATACATACTCCTGGTAAGATGGGAATATTACAAGGGGCTAGAGAATGAAAAGTCAAGCTCTCTCGCACCGCTGTCCCCGGCTCCCCTTCCCAGTCACCCATTACCAGTAACTTTTGTGCCATCCCAAACACAGGTCACACATGTATGTTCCACGTTGGCCTATATTGTACACTATTCTGCACTTTGCTTTTTTCACTTCAGAGTACATCTCGGAGATTGTTCTCTATCAGCATAGATTTTATTCATATTGTATTTTTTAACTATAACATTGATTGGGGAAAAAAAGATGCCTCTGTTCTGGACAAGCCAAAGTACTGGGAACCAGGTCTCTCCCTGTAAAATATAATAATGATACCCTGGTCTGATGCTGAGTCTCCTGTTTATTGCCTCATTTATTCCTCAGAAAACCCAGAAAAGGAGTTACCACCCCACTCATAGAGGAGGACACCAATGCAGAGAGAGGTTGGGTCACTCACCAAAGCCACACAGGATGTGGCAGAGCTGGAATGTGAACAAAGGCAGGCTGAATGCAGAGCTCTGGCCATCAACCTCTGCCTTCCAGAAAAAATAAAAAGGATGGAACTGCCTGGGAGCTGGGAGTGACGGGAGAGTTAGAGGGGCCTCTGCCACCCCCAGACCCACTGGAGAGCCCAGAGCCCTGTGTCTGAGCTACCCCACCTGCATTTGTCACTCTCCATGAGCCCCAGTGACCACTGCTGTCAGGAGAACCCAAGCAGACGCTGGCTCCCATCTCCCAGCCCAGGCCCCTGAGGGTGAAGCATGGTTTGAGCCTTTTCACGTTTCTCTGAGCACAGCCCATGCACAATTGCCCCCCTTACACCTGCTTATTATCAAATATAAGTCGCGGTCGCGGAGGTGGGGCACTCCTGTAATGAGGGTGTTTCCACTGAGGCCACAGAGTTGAGCTGGGTGCGGCAAGGTGAGGCTCTAAGCTGGCAAGCAAAGACAACATTCCACAGTGACCAGAGCCCTGAGCCCCAGGTTGCCACAATACCGAGCCCATCCTGAGGGAGGATGCGATCTCTCCACCTCCCCCATCACCCCATATCCTCTGCATTCCTCTCTCTTACTGTATCTCAGTCTGCTGTGCAGTTGTTAAGAACACTTCCACCACATCAAGGACAAAATGGACATGAATATTTGCAGAGAATGGGAAAGACCTGTTTGTGGTGTTGGAGGAAACCTATCCGGGAAGGGAAGGTTTTCAAAGGCAGCCCAGAGGCCTGCTGATGACAGGGGAGTACTGGGGACTTATTAGGCCAAGAAGAAGGCCATCTCTGTTCCGTTAGGGTCCCAAATGATGACCCTCTACAGAAAAGGTGTAGATACAAAGATCCTCCTAAAGCACAGAGCCACGTGCTCAAAATGCTACGGAGCCCGAAAACAGTCCTGTCCCACAGGGCAGCCCCTTGCCACGTGGCCAATCCAAATTGAGATGTGCCGTAAGTGCAAAACACACACCCCATCTTGAAAACTTCATGTGAAAATGAAACAAAGTATCCCATGAACAACTGGATATTGACTAGATGTTGAAATGATGGTATTTGGAAGCTATTGCATTCAATGAAACAATTTATGAAAATTAATCATGGTATGTGCTTTGGTTCGCCCTTTACTTTTTTTTTTTTTGATGTGGCTATTAGAAAATTTAAAATTACGTATGTGGCTACCATTACATTTGCATGGGACGGCACTGGCTTAGAATCTAGCCTTTCATGAATATATACCACTACCCCCATTTTACCAATGAACAAACCAGCTTGACCAAAGTCACCAGCTAATAACCACAGAAACCAGAATTCACATTATGAGAGGCCAGTGATTCCAGCTGAACAGTCTACTAGTTGATAAAACTCCTAAAATAAGAGAGGTGGTGTTATTTTCACAAGCTCTTATGCAAAAGTGTTCAGTGCCAGCAAGGACTGAAGCAAATGAGGAATCTGAGGAAAGCAAACTAAAAGCCTGTGATTGGCCGGGCATGGTGGCTCACACCTGTAATCCCAGCGCTTTGGGAGGTCGAGGTGAGAAGATCATTTGAGCTCAGGAGTTCGAGACCAGCCTGGGCAACAGAGCAAGACAACACGGTGATGCACATGCCTGTAGTTCCAGCTACTGGGGGTGGGGAGTGCTGAGGAGGGAGGATTGCTTGAGTCCAGGGGTTCGAGGCTGCAGTGAGCTATGGTCGTATCACTGCACTCCAGCCTGGGCAACAGAGAGAGACCCTGTCTCTAAATAAACAAAGAAATAAATAATAAAAGCCTGTGCTTGACCTCCTGAAATTGGTTGGGAATGTTAAAGGCACACTGGGTTGCTCTTTCTGAACAGGGACTGGGCAGGCTTCTGTGTAAACTTGGCCAGTCCCTTCCCCTCTCTGGGCCTCAGCTCCCCCATCTGTCAACACGGAGCGGTGGACTAGATGTTCTCTGAGGTCTATCAGGTCACCGGGGCACAACTCACAGATTCCTCCCCTCCAGGGGTGAGGGTGAGCTTCGGAGCACCGAACTGGGTCCTTGGGCTAGTGACAACCTCTCTTGTGTCATCTGTGAGTTGGGGATGAGAAGAGGGTGAACTTCAGAACTCTGCACTGAGAATGAATGAGATAGCGCAGGTAAACATATCCAGCCCATGCCTGGTACACAGGAAGCACTCAATAAATGCTAGGTCTTGTAGTCACTGTGGTAGTTACTAGGTTGATCAGCTGGCATGGATTGTTCTGGGCCTGTAGACTCAGATTCTCAAGCAATTTCTGCCTCAGAGCCTCCTGCTAAACAGACACACTTAAACGCTGAATTTGATGGAAGGCAGGTTCACCTTGCACTTGGCTTTTAAAGGGCTCCTTACCACTGCAACTCAATTCCATGACTGGATGGATAACAGAAGCACCCGGGAGGAGGGCAGCGTGGCAGGAGCCCACAGGAAGATTCAAGGTTTCATAACAAAGCATCTTCTGGTGTGTCAAGAGTAAGACTAGGCCGGGCGTGGTGGCTCACGCCTGTAATCCCAGCACTTTGGGAGGCCAAGGCGGGTGGATCACCCGAGGTCAGCAGTTCAAGACCAGCCTGGCCAACATGGTGAAACCCCCTCTCTACTAAAAATACAAAAAATTAGCTGAGTGTGGTGGCAGGCGCCTATAATCCCAGCTACTCAGAAGGCTGAGGCAGGAGAATCGCTTGAACCCGGGAGGCGGAGGTTGCAGTGAGCCAAGATCACACCACTGCACTCCAGCCTGGGCAACAAGAGCAAAACTCAAAAAAGTCTCAAAAAAAAAAAAAAAAAAAAAAAAGGAAGACTAGAAACGTCCACGGCCCCAGCGGTGTGTTAGGGGCTCACCTTTTTCCCTGAGTAGTTGTCCAGTGTCACTTTTCCATCTGCAGGAGTGACGCCAATCCGTGGCCACAGGCTTTCTTCTGCCCCTTTTCCCCACCGTGGGAGGACTCTGACCTTTCTTCTCAACAGCTGTTTACATTTTTTTACCCCTGAATTGTGGGTAAACAGTCTCCCGTATTAGATAAAGGCTTTATCAGCTCACCGGCTCATCCCCTCCACACAACCTCCAGTGCAAGTCTGCGTCAGGAGTAAGCCAAACGCGATGAGTCTCCAAGCTCCTTATCTTGCACTTAATTGGAAGAACCTTGAGTTCAAAGTGTAGGCGCCCAGCTGTCTCTGGCGTGCGTCGGCTGCCACCTGCTGGAAAATCCTGGTATGGCGTGGTCTCCTCGGCCGACAGGCTCGCTCGCTGGGGGAAGAGGTTCATTCACTCAGCCAAGAGATATTTCTGGAGCCGGAAATATGTGTCAGCCAGAGTCCTAGGCACTTGGAATGATTCAGTAAACAAAACAGAGACTCGTATACCTGATTTTCTGGAGCTTATCATTTTTCAGAGGGTGACAGGCAATAGACAATATCACAAATACATGATACCATATGTTAGGAAGTGATCAATATGTGGGAAGTTTTTTTTTTTTTAAGTAGAACATGTAAGGGGGGATTGAAGTGCTCGATGGGGAAAGGTGAGTTGTAAAGAGTTTTCAGGGTCAGCCTCATTGAGAAGGCTGAAGCTTTTTGAACAAAAGCTTGAAGGAAATGAGGGAAATTTCCATGGAGGAAGAGTGAGGCTGGCTGGGAGTGCAAAGGCCCTGGGGTAGGAATGCGCTCATGTCATTCAGAGAATACCAAGGAGGCCTGCGGTGCTGGGGGGAGAGGGCCACGAGGAAAGGTCATGGTACTGATCAGAAAGAGGGGAGGCCAGAAGGTGCAGGGTCTCATGGGCCACGTTTAAGGGCCATGACTATATTAGTCACCTTTGTCTGCCATAACAAAATACCAGGTATTGCTGTAACATTTAGTTCCTCCATAAGAGAAAACCTGGTGGGTGTGGTGGCTCACACCTGTAATCCCCTTTGGGAAGCCAAGGCAGTGGATCACTTGAGCTCAGGAGTTCAAGACCAGCCTGGCCAACATGGCAAAACCCCATCTCTATCAAAAAAAAAAAAAAAAGAAGAAGAAGAAGAAGAAGAAAGAAACATGACAAAATAATATAACTTCCGTTGGCTTTTTTTAGACATATAATTTCATTTACTAGATACATGAACCAATCCTAAAATATGTGTGTTGCCCCTGTATTACAGATAGGTAAACTGAGGTTCAGAGAGTTATTGTATCGCATGGGAAACTGGTAATTGAAACTAAGTCTGTCTAAGTGTGAAGTCTTAGCTCATTTTGTTAAGTCACCCCTACCTCCCTAGGTATGTGTATTCATCTTTGGATTTGATTTGCTAATATTGTGTTGAGGATTTTTGCATCTAAGTTCATGAGAGACACTGGTCTGTGATTTTCTTTTCTTGTGCAATCTTTATCTGGCTTTGGAATCAAGGTTAAACTAGCTTCATAAAATGAATTGGGAAGTATTCCCTTCTCTTCTAGTTTCTGAATAACATGGTGTAAAATTCGTGTTTTTTTTTAAGAATTCTCCAGAAAAACCATCTCTGAAGCTTTTTAAATTACGAAGTCCATTTCTTTCATAGTTTTTGAGCTATTCAGATTGTCTGTTTCATCTGGGTTGGGTTTTGATAGGTTGCAGTATTTACAGAATTGGTCCGTTTCTTTTAAGTTGTTGAATTTATGAGCGTAAAGTTGTTCAAAGCATCTGCTCATCATATTTTTAGCAACTGCAGGATTTGTAGTGATATCCTCTGTCTCAACTCTGAGATTGTGGTAATATGTCTTCTCTCTTTTTATTTTTGTCAGTCTTGCTAGAGATGTATAAATTTTATTGGTTTTTTTGAAGAACAATCTTTTTGTTTTATTGATTTTTCTCTATTATCTTCCTATTTTCAATCTATTTCTGCTCTTATTTTTATTTCCTTTCTTCTGCTTGCTTTGGGCATAATTTTCTTCTTATTTTTCTAGTTTTATGAAGTGAGAACTTTGATTATTGATTTCAGATGTTTCCTCTTCTAATGTTAGCATTTAGTGTTATAAATTTTCCTCTCAGCACTGCTTTAGCTGCACCTTAGAGTTCTATGTGTTTTTAATTCCCTTTGAGACTCCTTCTTTGACCCATGAATTATTTAGAAGTATGCCGTTTAACTTCCAAGTGTTTGAAGATTTTCCCATGGTCTTTCTGCCCTCTGAATTTTAGTAACTGTCTCTGATATTATTTCATCTCCATGAGAACAGGACCTTATTTATTCTATCGCTACATCACTGATGACGGGAACAGAACAATAGTATGCTCTCAATAAATATGGATGAACGCATGATTGAAATAGTTTAAAAATCAAGACCCGGAAAACTGAAGCTTAAAAAGGAAGAGAAGGACATCAGAAAGTTGATGGTGATTATCAGTGGGTGGGAAAATATGGTTACCTTTTATTTTCTTCTTTTTATTTCATACTTTCCAAATTCTCTGCAATGAGCATGTCCTAGTTTTACCATCAGGAAAATGAATTATAATAGTGGAAGTTGCCATTGCTGATCATTTTCACCCTCTCCGTGGCAGGTCATATCAGAATGTGAGTTGCTAAAAAAACTGAAGATGACAGGACTTCAAAAGAGCCCTTAAGAAGGTCCCAGAGCTGAATTGACCCAGACCCCTCAGAAGACAGGGAAGGACCCTGCTAGCCACCCAACTTTTATAGGCTTGTAAGATTACTGCGACAATAACTTTCTCATTGAGATCATGCACATTTTCAGTCACAGGGTCATTTTCATGTTTCTCTTCTAGGCACACAAAAGTGCTTAGAGATCTCATGAATTAGTGTTTATCCCAGGATATCCGGTTTGGCATTGTAAATAAAACAACCACCTGCCTAAGTCCAGCCATCAAAATTACTTTGACAATTTACTCTGAGGAAGCAGTATTAGCATTTGCTTTCAGGGTTCATGATGTGCAAAAGATTACTTAAAAATAGGAGGGAACAGAGAAGAGATATCGTAGTTTTTTTATCTTGTTTGTTTTTTTAAAAAATATTGCCATCTCTTACATCTTTTGTCACAGTCTCTTCATGATTTTTCAAGGCAATTTCTTTGGGAAGCCAAGTGGCTGAGGCAATTTGATGATAACTCAGCCACCTGCATCACTACCTAAACAGTTTTTAGGTATGGACAATTTCTGAAGATGAGTGAACATGCTTTTCTGCTTTTGAAAATAATCCTGAAAACTTGGTTTCAATTTTTTTCAACAAAGTGATTGCCCAGATCTGAAAATGTTTTTTTCACCCTTTTCTACTTTTGAGGTGAGGTGATTTCCTGTAAGGTCCAGGGATTTGGGAGGGGCTCAGGATAGGGCAATTTTATAACCTGATGCCTGGGGGTAGTACACAGTGCCATGCATGGGGATGTCCCACAAAAGGCAGGGAAGCAGGTGTGGCAGCGGCTATGTCCTCTTTGGAGCTGAGCCACAGAGGGCATCAGGATCAATGAGCAGATCTTTATCAATCTGTCTGAGTCTTAAAGAATAGCCAAGGACATGAGAATCTGGAAAACCATAACATAATCGAATTGGGGGAGAATTCGACTCTCCCCCAATGAAGAATCCACATCCCAGGCACAATTCATGTCAAACAACATAGGCTATGCTAAAACCAGCAAGACATGGGGTCTTGTAGTATAAACTAGTCTGTGTCTTACAAATCATTTGATTTCTATAATTCCTGGGTACTTGATTTGCTCATGTTTTTTCTGTTGCTGAGTTGACTGATTTGAACTACTATGTCAAAAGGCATAGATTTGTTTATTCGTTTAATTTTTATTGACACCCACTGTTCCATTTAATTCAAAATTATTCATTCCTCCATGGCTCCCTGGTAGAGACCAACCTCAGCCACTTTGGGAGACTGTTCACCAAATGTTTCTAGTTCTCTGCTTTCTGAGTGTGTGAGGCTTTTCCTTCCCTGACTGTGAAAGTTAGGCATGGCCACAAGCCCACTTCGGCCCATGAAATGTGTACAGAAGGGACACATTGGGCCAGTGAGTAATTCACTTCATACTCTCTCTTCTGTTGTACTGGGGATGTGTGTGTTGAGACGAAGCCATCATGGGTCCCAAACTATGACACCACTCCATGCTGACCCTCAATGGACAGGTAATGTGAACAAAAGAAAACATTTATTGTACAACGCTGCTGAGATCGGGTGCTTGTTACTTGCAACGTCACATGGCCTCTCCTCACTGATGAGCAAGCACACACACATGCACTTGTCCACATGTTTTGCATACACATTGTGCTGCTTGGGAAGGAGGCACTCTCTCTTTGCCACAACTCTCCCAGCTGATAATTCTCTTTTGTCCTGCCGTGGGATTCCTGTGGCTAATTCACTGGATTTATTCATTTCTTGGTTGGTTTTCCATGTAGAAAGCCAAAGGAGACTTGGAACATATGTACCCCAGGGTGGTGGGTAAATCCAAGAGAGACACAATCTCTGTCTCTAAGGGCTTGCAAGCTGGCTTGGCAGAAGACAGATCCAGGCAATATATAATAATGACAACCACAAATGGGTGCTCCAGAGCAAAATGACAAGATGCTTGCATGGCAGCAGTTTTAAGAAGGAATGCATCAGTTGGGGTGCAGAGGGAATCTAAGAGCAGCTCCAGTCCCAGGTGGCTCCTCTCAGCCTCTCCAGATCCACCCTTTGCCCCTCTCCATGCTGCTCTCTACCCCACGAGACTGACCTGTCTGTCCTACAGTAATAGGCTGCACCCCCTCTGGCTCTGGGCTGGGTCTGGTCAATGGGGTCTCTGATAGACTAGAAGGAAATTGGTCAGTGAAGCTGGCATATTTATTCCTCTGTCTCTGTTCTCACAGGGTCATCTCAGGCTGGCTGCACGCCTCAGCTGAAGATCCCAGCTCCTGTCAATGCCACCTCTCTGCTTGACTGTCTCCCTCCAGATTCGGTAACTCTCTCCTGTCTGCCCTTTAGGCCCAGGGATGGTAAGAGCCCTGAACTGAGATCCCAGCTCCAGGATATTGCACCAGCCCTTTCAGTTTCTGTATACCCTGCCCACACCTTAGTCAAGGCAGGTGTGGGCAGGATACACATTTTTTTTAAGGGACTCCTTAAAGCATCCTAATTTGAGTGTGCACCTGTTTCCTGATAGCCCCGACCACTAGATCTTGCTTTGGGGAGCCAGCAGTAAAAAGGAAATGAATGCTTTGTCTAATTATAGGGTCAGTTGGTAAAAGAGGTGGAAAGCTTTTAAAAATGATTCATTCTTCATTAAGAAATGAGTTATTAAATGGCTTTGCTTCTCCTAGAGTTAAAAAAAAGGGTTGGAGGCCAAGTATTGGCCTCTTTGCACCTGTAATGAGTAAATGGGCTGTCCTGGAGCCTTTGTCTCCCAAAATCCTTCATCAATACTGAGGCACAGAGACCAGCCAGGATGTCACGTCACCACCGAGGAGCTCCTCCAATTCCCCCTTATCTGGCAAAGTTGATACCAGAATCCCAACCACTGTTTTTAACTTGAACCTGAGAACAGAACCTAATTTCCAGATGCTCAAGGAAAATTGTAACCTTTCTTTGGAGTTTCCTTATTTAGCATAGAGCTGCTTGGAAAGGAGGCACTCTCCCTTTGCCACAACTCTTCTAACTGGGAATTCTCTTTTTTTCCCGCAGTGGGATTCCTGTGGCTAATTCACTGGATTTAGTCATTTCTTGGTTTTCCACGTGGAAAGCCAAGGGACACTTGGGTCTGGGAGTGCTCTAGGCCCTGTCCTCTGTTCCCAATCCCCAGGGACCCTAACTCCTTAGCTGTATCCAACTCTGGAGAGGTGCAGCCAGGAAGACGCTGGTACCTAGAGCCCCAGCATTTCCCAAAGCGGCTGGAAGACACAGACACATGATTACAGCTGCTGGGACTGGATCTGGGGGGCAGGTCAGCTCAGGCATGCCAGGATATAAAGAGAGAGGAAGTGCAGATGGCAATTTGGAAGATTTAGGAGTTCTTGGGCTGTCATTGGATTTTATGTGTTGTCATTGACGTATGTTTGTATTCTCTCCAGAGCAGGTATGAGCTGGGAAGAATGAAGGCAGGGCATGCCCGTGTGCCAGCTCTGCACAGCTGGATAGATGAGGAAAGATGTGGAGGAGAAGCCGGGGATTGTGTGGAAGTCTAAGGGTGTTGTTTGCCCTTTGGGTTCCAGAATATGCATGCCAGGACCCTGGGTGGCACTGCCAGGAAGCAACAGAGAGGAGATAAAACTCACAGCAGACGGACTTGCCTTAACAACAACTCCCTTGAATTAAAACACGCTTTTCAAGAAAACAAATTATCAGTTCGATCAGCAAACAGCAGAGAAGTTTCTCTCATAATGGCAAAGAAGGGCCGGGTTGCTGACCAGTGTAAGAGCTTCAGAAAAGGAGAGGGGAGATGAGATGGCCAGAAGGAGCAAGAGCACCGTACATCCCTGGACAACCTCATTCTAATGGGTCAGGGGCTGGGACGTGCATTTTGGAGTGCAGGAGAAGTGGCAACTCACAAATGCTAGATTTTCTTCTAGAGATGACCAAGCTGTAGTTCTTAAAGCAGTGGCACTAGGGCAGAAAACTCTCACACTTTGATGTGCACACACAGCCCCTGGGGATCTTGTTGACATGTAGATTCTGATTCCGTAAGTCGGGCTGAGATTCTGCATTTCCAACAAGCTCCTAGATGAGGTCCATTTTGCTGGTCCATGAAACACACTTAGAATAAGTAGCAAGGTATAGGAGGATACTGACTTTGCTCAGTGATGCTTGGGCTTCCCTCCAGACTAAAATAAAACAAAAGCAGACATAAATGGCCCAATTCAACAGCCTGAGAAGTTTGGTGATAATGACCCAAGCCCTGGCCTGGTGACCAAGTGGCTGCTCAGAGAGCTCTATCTCCAAACTCCTTCCCTTCCTGCCTCCCCTCCAAGAGTGAGTAATGTGCCAGAGTTCACTGGGGTCTGCTGTCCCCAGGGAAAGGTGGCCCAGTTGCCAAGTGCAAGTGTATAGAACGGCTTACCTGTGCAAAGCTATCAGCCCTGGACCTATGGGCCTAGAAACATTACTTGCCACTCACTCACTCACTATCATTCATTCACTTCTGCAACAAACACTTCCTGAGCATATGCTATACACCAGGCCCTGAGCTCAGCTCTGGGGATACAGGATGAATGGCAGATTGTGCCATCAGGAAGCCGACTGCACAGTCAGCCCGCTGGAGCACATATGAAAAACAATACGGATGTTTTGATTTATTATCATATTGATCATTATGATGGTAGCGTATACTTTTGGAAGGCTTGCCATACATTAGGCATTGTGCTAAGCACATTATATGGTTAATCTCATCAATCTTCACAACAACCTATGTGGCAGGTACTATTATTAAACCCACTTCAAAGAGGAGGGAACTGAACCTCAGAGAGGGTAAGTGACTTGCACAAGGACACAAGCTAGTGAGGAGAGGAACTGAGAGGAATGGCCGCACAGGCCATCAGCCTCTGTCCCCACATGCTGGGTCTGAGTGTCTGACGGTGGACACGTTCCCTTCCTGGAGGGAGAGCTCCTAGGGAGCTGATGGCAGCACTGAGTCTGGAATGTGATGGGAGTGCATTAGATGACGTGGGTGATCTGATGAGTACAGAGGCGTCACACTGCAATGAATTCATGCACATATCTCCCCTGAATGCACAGAGATTCAGCAGAGGCCAGGAGCTCAAGTTTCTGGCCCAGTGTCCCCCTCTTCCCCTGGGGAAAGCCAGGGACACACTGCCTGGCTTTGCTACACCTTGCTAGGCAAAGGCAGTATGCTCTCCCTCTCCTTGGCCTCCCTGGCTGTCCACACATCCACACCCACTCACACACATGCACATGATCATACACATTACACAAGCCCACATGCCCACAGACATGCTCACACTCACACTCACATGCATACACTGCCATACACAACACACATACATACATTCACACACACTTGCACACACACACACACTTCTGATGGCCAATCTTTTGGGGGTATGTTGACACTGTGAAGCAGGTGAAACAAAGTCTTTGCCACTCCCTGCTTTGGGCCTATTATGTTTGTTTTATAGTTTAACTCTCAAAAGACAACTTTATTTTCCAAAATTATTCAGGTTCCCAGCCAGGTGCGGTGGCTCACACCTGTAATCCCAGCACTTTGGGAGGCCAAGGCGGGCAGATCACCTGAGGTCAGGAGTTTGAGACCAGCTTGGCCAACATGGCGAAACCCAGTCTCTACTAAAAATACAAAAATTAGCCAGACATGATGGCACACACATGTAATCCCAGCTATTCGGGAGGCTGAGGCAGGAGAATCGCTTGAACCCAGGAGGCGGAGGTTGCAGTGGGCCAAGATCGTGCCACTGCACTCCAGCCTGGGCAACAGAGCAAGACTCCATCTCAAAAAACAAAAACAAAATCATTCAGGTTCCATAGGGGACCCTCACTGTGTCCTGGATTCCATTCCACTTTTAAAGTCCCAAACAGCTTGTATGGCCACTTCCCTTGACACCCAAACCAGATAGGAGTCTTAAATGACACAGAGTATTGATGGTTTCTTTAAAAGGAAATCCACTCTCAATGGGAAGCTGGATAACTTCGCATCCAGATTTCATCCATCTTGGGCTTTGGTGGCTGCTGTTTGTTTTTTGTGCAGGAGAATCTCTCCCAGCCAACGTCGATTTCACTAACACAGTGGTTAACCTTTGCTCTCTACTCCTGCATCAATCTGCCACCTACCGCATGTTGAGCCATGCTGCTTGCTGGCATTCCTTTTGGATTTTCAGTTTACTACCCAACTACCAGTCCTAATAACATCAGATAAAAGGGCTTCTGCTGTGCTGCACTTATTTTCAAAAACTATAAATGCCGTCGACCCAGAGTTAAGTCCAGCCTCAGAGAGACAGAATATAAATACCCAAGTGGCCCTGGGCCACTGAGTTCCTCAGACATTATGTGCTATGGGAGTTCCAGAAAGGGGGATTGCCTGATTTTGAGTGCAGAAGGCTTCCTGGAGGAGGCGAGATTTCTGCTTGGCCTCTGTTATGAGCTAAATTGAGTCCACCCCAAAATTCAGATGTTCAAATCCTAACCTGTAGTACCTAAGCATGTGGCCTTATTTGGAAGCAGAAGCATAGCAGAGGTAATTCGTTAAGATGAGGTCACAGTGGAAGAGGTTGGACCCCAATCTGATATAACTCGTGTCCTTATAAAAAGCAGAAATTTGAAGACAGACACACAAGAAGATGAAGGCAGAGACCCGGCTGATGCGGCTATAAGCCAAGGAACGCCAAAGATTGCCAGCAAAGCACCAGCAGCCAGGCAGAGGCCTCGAACAAATTCTCCCTCCCAGCAAAAAGGAGGAAGGAAGGAACCTCCAAAAGAAGCAGGCCGGGCACGGTGGCTCACGCCTGTAATCCCAGTACTTTGGGAGGTTAAGGCAGGCGGATCACTTGAGATCAAGAGTTCAAGACCAGCCTGGCCAACATGGTGAAACCTCATCTCTACAGAAAAATACAAAAATTAGTCAGGTGCAGTGGTGTGCACCTGTAGTCCCAGTTACTCGGGAGGCTGAGGCAAGAGAATTGCTTGAACCTGGGAGGCGGAGGTTGCAGTGAGCCAAGATCGTGCCATTGCACTCCTGCCTGGGTGACAGAGCAAGACCCCATCTCAAAAAAACAAAAAAGAACCCTACTGACACCTGGATTTCAGACTTCCAGCCTCCAGAACTGTGAGATGTTACATTTCTGTCATTTAAACACCCAGTTTGTAGTACTTTGTTGCAACAGCTCTAGTGAGCTAACACAGCCTTGAAGGACAGGTAGGAATTTGTAATGCACAGAGAAAGCCAACTGGCCACAGTTGTTGAAAATAATAGAATCGAAGCGCCCCTATTACTACCACCCCAGGCCATCACTTTCAAAGCTGTTCAAAATGATGCAGCCACGTGAAAAGGCCGGAGGGCCAGGGCGGGAGATGGGCTCCAGGTGGGCCCAGGCTGCCTGCAGAGCCAGCTTGCCCCACTGCCTGGTTGCCAAGGAGCACCTGTGGCTAGGAGGAGCTGCCCAGGAAGAAAATTTGGCCACATCCCTGCCTGCCTCCCTGGCAATAGGTGATGCTCTCTGCCAGCTGGCCCAGCTCCCCCACCACATACCTGGCTAGGAGTCAGTAGGAAAACAGTGTGTGTTTGTAGGGCTCTGCACTGAAGGGCATTAGATCCATGCAAAGGCTAATAAATTAGAGATAAGTGGGATTTGTCGATTTGCTGGAGGTTAGAGCTGCAGGATCTGGCGTCAGCTCTGGGTCTTTTCCATGGCCCCAGGCTGGCTCAGGTGTGAGCTGAAGAGGCAAAACTGTCTGTTTAGGTTGCATTGGGTTCCCCTAAAAGATCCGTTGAAGTCCTAACCTTGGGTACCTCTGTTTGTGCTATTTGGAAACAGGCTCTTTGCAGATGTAATCAAGGAAAGATGAGGCAACGCTGATTTAGTCAGGCCCTAACCCAGTGACTGGTGTCTTCATAAGACAAGGGAAATCTGGACACAGACACACAAAGAGGAAAAAGCCATTCAAAGACACAGAGACACACGTACACAGGGAGAACGCCATGGGACAATGCAGGCACAGATCGGAGTGATGCAGCTGCAAGCCAAGGAGCGCCAAGATTGCCAGCAACCCCCTGGGGCTGCAAGAGGTGAGAAGGAGCCTCCCCTAGAGCCTTTGGAGGAAGCATGCACTGCTGATGCCTTGATTCCAGATTTCTGACCTCCAGAAGCATGGGAGAACAGATTTCCCTTGTTTGAAGGCACCCAGTCTGTGGTCCTTCATCATGGCAGCCCTCAGGAATGGATACAGGCCCTTCCCTGCCTGCCTGGTGGAGCAGCCTCCAAGGGGAGCCTTTGCTAGCAGGAAGAGGTACCACATGGAGCTCAGACCCGCCTCAGAGGAACTTCTCTCAGCCTCCTCTCTCCGCACACCCGACCAAGGTGTGAAATCCCTCCCCTTTACCTCTGCCACTTGCAGGTGGCAGGATGCTGGAGCTGTCCCTGCCTCTCTGTAAAGTGGGGGAAGGGCAGCCCTCTCTGCTCTACTTTTTTTTTTTTCTTTGAGACAGAGTCTCGCTCTGTCTCCCAGGCTGGAGTGCAATAGCACGATCTCGGCTCACTGCAACCTCCGCCTCCCAGGTTCAAGCGATTCTCCTGCCTCAACCTCCTGAGTAGCTGGAATTACAGGCACCTGCCACCACGCCCAACTAATTTTGTATTGTTAGTAGAGCCAGGGTTTCACCATGTTGGCCAGGCTAGTCTCAAACTCCTGACCTCAGGTGATCCACCTGCCTCGGCCTCCCAAAGTGCTGCGCTTACAGGCATGAGCCACCACGCCCGGCCTGCTCCACTTCTAAGGCTTCTTGTGACAATGTAAGAGAAAGGAGATGACAGAGCTTTGCAACGGGAGGAGGGCTATGTGTTCTGGTGACCAACTCACTGTCTTGTGTCAGGACAGGAAGAAGCCCTTCATACCGGCAGCAGGCTGGGAGCCAGGGAGGAGGAAAGACCACGATCCACTCCCTGGTACATGGCCCTTCTGTACCCCACGGTCTCTTTCCAGGTGCCACAACGAGAAGGCACACATCCTTGGCACAGCACTTGAGGCCTTTCACCACTGGCTGCACTCACCCCTCCAGACTCACTGCCTTGCACCAACCCTTTTCCGCCCACCCCGCTCTATGCTATCCACAGCCTCCACCCCAGCCACCTGATTCTGCAGGCCAATGTCACATTCTTCCAGTCCAGGTTCTATTCTGGCATTTCTTGTCATTATTTTGCTGAGAATGTGTCTCTCTTGACTTTGAACTTATTGAGAGCAGGAATCATGACTCAGCCATATATCCCAGCACTTGGCCCAGGGCCTGTCGTTCCCAGGGTAGGTGGTCTAGGTTGATTGAAGGAATGGCATTTAGTCTTTAAAATGAAAGCATGTTGCCTAGCTTGGTTATTTTTGAACTCTATAATCAAGGACTACGTTTACCTGAATAGCCTCTGCAGAACACCAATTCCGTAAAGTGCTTCACACACACACACCAGTTCTATAATTTAATACGTTTTGGAAAGGCTACATACTACTACAGCCTCTTACAGATTAGCAATGTCCATGAGCGCACTAAAGGCTGAGACATTCTGCAGTAAAGAAACCTATTTCATTTTGTTTAACCAAGTATTTCTCAAATTTATTTGATCATATGTGGCAGAAAATGCTGTGTCTGGCATTCTTCATTTCCCTCTTCCTCCTTTAACATGGAACTCCTGATGTCTTTAGCTTGGCACATCGCCACCCAGAATAAAAACTACCTTTCCCAGCTTTTCCTGCAGCTAGGGGCAGCCCTGGGATAAATTCTGGACAATGAAATACAGGCAGAAGTAAATCATATACGATTTCCATGAAGGGACCTTAAACAGAAGTGTGCCCTTCTCTTCCCCACACATTCCTCCTCCTGTCTGAAATGTAGATGCAACTGCTGGCATTTGAGCAGCCATCTTGGGCCATGTGGTAGCTTCTTATGGATGATCTAGGACTAATTCAAGGGTCTAGATTTACCTCCAAACTTTGTTTATCTACAAAAAATAAAACTCTATCTTCTTTAAGCTACATGATCTGGCGTTTTCTGTCCCATGCAGCCAAACATAATGTTGCCTGATGCACCCTGAAGCCCCCTTGTCCACACCACCTAATTCTGCAGGATGCTATTGCAGAAATCTTGATCATCTAGAACACGGAAAAGGCACATGAAACCTGGAGCATTTTCAACTCAGTCCTGGTTTTCCCTGCCTCCACCTCAGCATGGGTGAACTAAAACTATTTCTGCAAGATGTTACTGCAGAAATATTGATCATTAGAACATAGGGTGAGCAAAGCCTGTGGCCAGGGCAGGAACTGATCCCAGGGTCTCATCCTCCACTGGAGTCATGGAGTGGTTGCATCCAACTGAAAGGGCAAGAAAAGGCAAATGCCAGCCCCTGAGAAGGTGGGTGACCCACAGGCCTGACTGCCACCCCGTGCCCCACAGTCAGGGCAGCAGGAGCATGGCATCCCTACCGCCTCCCCACCAACCTCACCTGGCTCCCCATCTCTCACACTCACTACTCTTTGGCCACATTGGCTGTCCTTCAGTCCTTCCAGACTGTCCTCCGTGGAGCCTCCCAACATGGCCCCTCCACCTGTAATTCTACTCACTCCTGGCTGCCACCCACCTCTCCCTATCAGCTCATTTTCACCTTTTGGGTCTCAGCCTGGACATCCCTCCTCAGAACCCCTCCATCCTCACACTGTATGAAGCAGCCCTCAGGCCCTCCTGTCCCTCTGCATAGCCTACTTGAACACAACACTGATGGTATTGTGGGTTTGTTGACTTATTTGTTTTCCTAATCCCCCCTGGCCATCCAAGTTGAAGAGGGCACGGTCTTTGCATGTTTTGCTCATCACTGTGTACTCAGCACCTAGCACAGAGTTGTTGCTCCATAAAGATTTGCTGACAAGCTGTCCACGGGTGAATTCCAAAAGCCTCGGGGCCCCAGCTGGGTGATTGTGCCCTGAGCCAGAATTTCATTGCAGTTTTGCAAAAGTGCCAATGACAAATCTGTTCATCAGCACAAAACAGACACTGGCGTGCTGGGTGTGTCCTCACCCACACCCTCACCTTGGGGCCATCAGTCAGGCCCTGTGTTTCAGGTCTCACTAGCTCAGGCCATCACTCCCTCCCTGTCTTGCAGCTGTCGGGGGACAGGGGAGGGGGCATGAAAGAAGGATCTGATACATTGTGCACTGAACATGGTAATGTAAGCAATCCAAGGACATACTGTGAGAAGCAGATCTTCCTCCCTCCTGGCACCCCAGCCTCCCAGTTATCTTCTCAGAGGCAATCACTGTCCCCAGCATCTTCGATGTCCTTCCAGAAGCACTTCCACGCATACACAAGCACACGCATTAATAGGATTTTCTTACTCAAATGTGAGCATGTTATGCGTATTATCCTGCACCTTGTCATTCACTTGCTCTGCTTTTCAACCTAATATATGTTAGAGATCCACCTACATGAGGCCACCTCATTCTTTCGACTGGATCACATATTGGCATTTTATTGTATGACTGATGCCTCAGTCCCCCAGTGAGGTGGTCTAATGAGATATCTCATTTCTCACCTAAATAAAGAATGATTTCTGAATACCTCTTTGCACACATGTGGGAGTGTATCAGATAAATACCTTTAAGTGGAGTTGCTGGGCCAACAGGTATGTGCCCTTTAGCTTCTGTTAGATAGCGCCACAGTGCCCTCCTAAGAGGTTCTGCCAGTGGGCCCTCTCATCCAGAATGTACGTGATGGGGAACGTGTGTCCCCATCTCCAGCACATGGAATCTTCTGACCCTACTTCATTCCTGTTTGGGCTGGTCTCTGCTCCCTAGCCACCACTGCCCACCTGCCCTCCCTCCCTCCCTCCCTGGAACCCAGGCTCTTACCTGCCCTCTGCTCTTGAAATTCTAGAAATCCTTGCCTTTAGGCCTGCATGCTTTGTCTAGCATCTCTCTTCAACATTGACCCACACGGAGGCCCAAGCGTGACCACGATCCTGTTACCTGGGAGAGTAGGCAAAGTCCCAGAATTCTCTCACTGTGAAACGCACTTGTCCAGAAGATTCAAGTGTCTGTGAAGTTCTGGAAAGTAGCCCCATGCCCAGGGAAATATGCCCCTGTGAAAGTGTTTCACAACAAGCAGTTGAAGCCAGGAGAAGGCATGTTCCATGACTCTCTACAGTGTGGATCTGTCATCCCCTGACCTGAGTCACTGGACTTGGAATGGGAGTGGCATCCTGATGATAATTTGACCTTTGACCTTTAACTCCCAACCTGTTGGTGAAGAGTCTTTTTTTTTTTTTTTTTTTTTTTGAGACGGAGTTTTGCTCTTGTCACCCAGGCTGCTGGAGTGCAATGGCACGATCTCAGCTCACCGCAACCTCTGCCTCCCAGCTTCAAGAGATTCTCCTGCCTCAGCCTCCCCAGTAGCTGGGATTACAGGTGCCCACCACCACTCCTGGCTAATTGTTGTATTTTTACTACAGACGGGGTTTCACCATGTTGTCCAGGCTGGTCTCAAACTCCTGACCTCAGGTGATCCACCTGTCTCAGCCTCCCAAAGTGCTGGGATTACAGGTGTGAGCCACTGTGCCCTGCCAAGAGTCTTCTTTACTAATCATCTTCATCATTTATCATCTTCACTCACCACCTTCAGGCATGGTTCAAGGCATTAGAGAGAGTATCATGATGACAGGCAGGACTCCCAGGTCTGAGCCAGCCTTGGCTTCACCTGCCTGAGTGACTTCAGAATGTCTCTCCCTTCTCTGGGCCTCAGATTCCTCCTCTAGAATGGGAGGGGTTGGCTTTGGGATGGGCCCTGGGGTCCCAGCCCTAATAGGGGCCTTCCCAGCTAACCCCCGGCTATCACACAAAGGGGAGCTGTGGAAGCCGGACACCTTGCCTAGCCAGTCCTCAGGCCACCCCTCCATCACTGAGTCCCAGGTGGGGCTCAGAGCAGGCAGCTCAGAGCAGCTAACTGGCTCTGTGTTCCTCTAGTACACTTTATTTTTTGTTTGTTTTGCTTTGTTTGAGACAGAGTTTCACTCTGTCGCCCAAGCTGGGGTACAGCCTCCGCCTCCCAGGTTCAAATGATTCTGGTGTTTCAGCCTCCCAAGTAGCTGGAATTACAGGCATGCATCATCACGCCTGACTAATTTTTGTATTTTTAGTAGAGATGGGGTTTCATCATGTTGGCAAGGCTGGTCTTGAACTCCTGACCTCAAGTGATCCACCCACCTCGGCCTCCCAAAGTGCTAGGATTACAGGTGTGAGCCACCACACCCAGCCTCTTCCTGTACACTTTAAACTTTGCAAAGGTATTCAGGGGGCTTCCCTTGCCATTCTATGATAATCTGTCCTTCTCCTTTTGCCCCAATATACCCTTCCCCTAGTCTCAAACACCCAGATATACTTTTTAAAATTTTTAATGAAAGTAAACATGGCCCATTCTCAAACCTCCAAACAGAGGCCACAGGTAAAATTCCCTCCCAGCCACCAGCACCACAGGGAGAGTTTCACCTCGTTAAGGACACATCTCAGGGCAGCCACTCTGAAAACAGTGCCTGGGGGTCCAGTGGAAGCACCTGCTCATCCAGGGCTCAGTTTGGTCCCCAGCACTGGGCAGGACACCCCCAGACAGATTCTGGAGCCCATGCACTGTGACCCCTGAGGAAGAATCAGCCCGAGATCAAAGCCTCATGATGGAACTAAGTCGTTGTGCCTAGGAGGGAGGATGGAGATGCCTGGAGTCATGTGGCCGAGACCCACCTCAAGGAGGGGCCCCAGCCCAGAAGGCTGCTGGCCTGCAGCTCAGCCAGAGAAACTCAGGGTTCCTAAGTCCCTTCTGGCTGCAGGTGAGGCTTGTATCTTTGGGTTCAGCCTGGAGAGGTGGAAGCAGGTGAGCACTCTCAGAGGTGATTGGGATGGTGGTGGGAGTCAGATTCCTAAAGACAAGCTTACCAGGACCTGGGAGGTCATGCCTGGTCTGCAACAAAGACACTGTGGTTGGATGCAGCTGGACTGCAACAGGTCCACCTGATGCAAATCCCCTTTTCTTCTTCTGTGAGCTGGAAAGAACCTCCCTGGAGCCACTGGATGGCAAACAGGCTAGCTCAGGTTAAAGCCATCACCACCAGATGGGCAACTGGGCTAGCTCAGGTTAAAACCCTCACCACCAGATGGGCAAACGGGCTAGCTCAGGTTAAAACCCTCACCACCAGACAGGCAAACGGGTTAGCTCAGGTTAAAACCCTCACCACCAGACAGGCAAAGAGGCTAGCTCAGGTTAAAACCCTCACCACTAGATGGGCAAACGGGCTAGCTCAGGTTAAAACCCTCACCACCAGACTGGTGAATGGACAAGCTCAGGTTAAAGCCCTCACCACCAGATGGGTAAACTGGCTAGCTCAGGTTAAAGCCCTTGCCATCTGCATGGTACATCCACACGTGGTATAACAATGCCTTCCTTTTGCTCTATACCTGGCATCTATGTGCCCAATTTATAGATTCAGGCTGGCCTGTGCTCAACTCCCAGCCCCTCTATAAACAAGCTGGCCTCGGGAAGCCTCTTGAACTCTTTGAGCCTGTTTCCTCATCTGTAAAATGGGCAGGATAACAGTGCCTGCCCCACTAGACTTGTGAGAGTCAACAAGAGAATGCACACACAATGCTTGGTGGCTTGCGGGCACAGAGGAGGCTGCTCTCTTGCTGAAGATTAAATGCACCATTGCCTTTTGAGGAAGTGCCTCCTTGCCACTTGCCATTTCTGCCTCTGTCTCATCCTGCTGGAGACTCAAAATATCTGAGGGGGGCTGGCTGCGGTGGCTCACGCTTGTAATCCCAGCATGAGCCTTTGGGAGGCCGAAGCAGGTGGATCACTTGAGGTCAGGAGTTCGAGACCAGCCTGGCCAACATGGCAAAACCCCATTTCTGCTAAAAATACAAAGATTAGCTGGGCATGGTGGTGCACACTTGTAATCCCAGCTACTCGGGAGGCTGAGGCAGGAGGATCGCTTGAACCCAGGAGGCAGAGGTTGCAGTGAGCTGAGATCACACCACTGCACTCCAGCCTGGGCTACAGAGTGAGACTCCATCTCAGAAAAAAAAAAAATCTGAGGGGCCCTCTCATTCCCCCACAGAACCAAGCAAAGCCCTGGTTAGGAGGGCTGGTCACTGTCCCCAGCCTTGGCTCCCTGGAGAGAAGAAACGGTGCCTCCCCAGGTGTCTGAGGAGGGGAAGAGGAGCCTTTCAAGGGAGCACTAGGATGTTCATCTCTTTCCCCTTCCCTGCCTCTCTTTGCTGGGCTAATGTTCATTGAGCCCCTGCAGTAAGCCGTGCATTGTGGGGGAAAGAGGATAAGAATCGTCAGGAAGGATTCAGACCTAGTTGGAGACATGCACAGAGAGAGAGAGACAAATAACACACCACAAGACAGCCATCCCTCTCTTCAACAAACAAGCACAGCAAAACTCTCCAACCAACTTCTGCCTTAGGAGTCGAGGATACAAAAATGAATGAGACACTGTCCCTGTCCTCAAAATGTTTACCGTCTAATAATATAATTCCACTCAGCAACTGAGGGCTTCCAGGGGCTTTGCATGCTTTGTTTCATTTGTAATCCTAACCCACTCTCATGCAGGAGGTCCTAGTATCCCCATTTTGCAGACGAGGAAGCTTAGACTCTGGAATGTGTCCATCGTCTGAATAATCACCACTAGGTGTCCAAAGTGCTCTAACTAGAGCCTGCACACGTTGCCTTGGGAGCTTCAGACTGACTTTTCAGAGAAAGTTGTGGTCAGGGAAGAATAGTGTCTGAGCTGCTTCTTAAATGACTCAACCTCCAGCAGGCCAGGCAAGGCAAGGAATTCCTGGAACAAGACTAGTATATGCAAAACACCTGGGTATAAAAGAACACAGTTAGGGGGCATGAGCTATTTGCTCAATTCTAAAATCTAAGAGGTTTTCAAGGTAATGGTGGGAGACGTAGCTGCGAAGGGAGGCAGAAGCAAGAGCTTTGAACAGAAACCTAAAAAATAGAACTTCTGGAGGCAATAGGGAGCCATTGAAGGTTGTTAAGCAGGGAAGAGAGCATCTGAAAGATCACAGGTCAGTAGAAGTAAACCATATTGTCAGGGCTCTGAGTCATGGGAGAGAAGAACATGCGTAGGGTGAGCCAACAAGATTCCTAGAGGCAGGGCACTCCAGTTAGGCCCAATGCTCAGATGAAGGTAGCATGTTGATAGGAAAAGGCAATGGTCAAATTAAGCCACAGACAAGGCACATGAAACCTGGAGCATTTCAGACTCAGTCTTGGATTTCCCTGCCTCCACCTCAGCATGGGCAAACTAAAAAAGAAAGAGCTGAGAAAGTGTCAGATGTATTAAATCCACTGAGTTCCTGTCTCGGGCTCTTGGGCTCTGCCTTTCATGCTATATTTAGATGCTCCAGAATTCTCCTCTGCTCAAGCATGTCCCACACCCCCTCAGAAGAGTGAGCATGTTTCCTGGGCTCCCCCCAGCCTTTGCCAACCCCATCAAGCTTCCTGTCTGACCCCAAGACACATTTTCCAACCAGGGTTTGAGGGACTCCACATGGCCCAGCCCCTCTTCTCCCTGAGATCTGGATTCCACAAAGAACCAGCCAGAATTTGGCATTATTCTCCTCATGAAGAAAAGAAAGACTCAATCCTTTCTTTGGCTGGGTTTTTCACCATAACTGGTTTTCATTAGCTTTTAAATGGAAAATAAATTTTCCCCAATGGAACATTGCCATTTATTTGCAGAAAGTCATTGTTCATTTCATATTTTTTTATGCTGAATGACCCAAGCCTGAGTCTGCTGAGGCTCTGTCCAGGGACCCCAGGGAGTGTGATTTAGAAACCTTCCTGGCAGGCACCAGAAGAGACAGTGTCCAGTTGCCTCCTATTAAGCCTGCAGGGTTGAGAAAACTCACTTTCCCTTCCAGTCCAAGTCCTAGTTCACCTGGCAAAGAAGCAGCTTCTCAAAGTCTCCTCTTCCTCCTAGCCTCTCCTCACTCTGGTGCTAAAAAGAGAAGGAAAGAGTAAACAAAACCAGGAAAGTAATCCATTGATAAAACGCCAAGTGATGTTGTTCTGCGGAGCCAGAGTGGGGCCACCTGGGCACAATTCTCCCACAAAGGAGCCAACTCTACTGGGGCTGAGACCAAGAGCCATCTGGACTCCCAGGCCAGCCCCAGAGCATTGAGCAGCAGGTTAGGATACTTAAGGAGAGGCAAGTCAGGCAAGAAGCAGAAAGACAGGAAATGGAGAGATAGGAAGCAGAGAGACAGGAAGTGGAGGGACAGGAAGTGGAGAATCCAGCAGGGGCCAATGTTGGACAACACTCCTTTGCCAGCTGTGCTCCCCATGCAACGGGATGAGGAGATTTTAAGCCTCTACCAGAAAAACTCAAATCTGGAGATAATTTAATTTTTCCTGGGTCTCTGCCAGCCATCTCCAGAGTTTTGTCAAATTTTCCACCTACTTCCTCTGTGTGTGGAAACTCAGCCTCCATTTTAGAACTCCATTCCCAACAGTGGTTCTGCACCCCCACCCATGTTTTTTTTTGTTTGTTTGTTTGTTTGTTTTTGGTTATCCTGGAGGTTTTGTGGATTAAGATGTGTGAGATGAGGGGTTTATAGGGACTGGCTGGAGGTATGCCCCCCCTTCCACCCACACACCCACACACACATACACACGCACACGCTGTTGTGCAGAAGATGTTTCTTGGGTGGCTGAGCAAAGAATCAGGTATTTGGATGTCCTGATTTGACCCTGAGAAAAATAGCAGCCATCCACAGAGCCCTGAAACATACTTCCCACTGCTTGGAATGGCAGCTCCTCCTCAGAGTAAGTTGGAAATTTTTCTACTTTATTGCATAAATATAGAACCAAATCACACACTATATAAAGTTTTATATAGGAATATATAGATTTTAAAGTTCACGGTCTTCTCCTCTTTCCTTCTAATCCCACCACTCTCAGGATTACTATTTTGATGTGTATCATTGATTTTTTTTATTCATGCTTTTTTAATGTAATGCTTATGAATACACATTCCCCTATTGGCTTTTCTCCCCCAGACAAAACTGGGACAAGCAATTAGCTTTTGAAAAATTTAACAATATATCCTGGCCATTGTTCCAGCTCAGGAGATATGGCTCTGACTCTTTTTTAACAGCTGCATAGCATCCTATTGTGTGGAGGTGCCATGATTTTATTAACCAGTCTTCTGTTGATGGACATTCAAATTGTTTCAGGTTTAGGGATTTTTGTTGGTTTGTTGGTGTGTTTTCTACTATTATAAATGACCCTGTAATAATTACTGTGCATCTCTCCTGCTGTACTGGCAGTTTTATTTTGTAGGACAAAGTTCTAAAAGTGGTCTAAAAGATTTACGCGACAGAGGAAACCTATGTTCAAATTGCAGTAGACACTGCCAGATAGCATCTCAGAAAGATCTTGCAATTCACACCCCTTCAGAATAAGTCTTCAACTCCAAAACCACAGGGTGGTAATTTCTCAGGGAAGGCCTTTTTTTGGATTTCACTTTATATTTAGATAAAACATACAAAATTAGTTTATAAACTCTAAAGCATTTACAACTGAGATGTCAGCCGGTGATGATTTACTCCTAAATTCTAAGTAATAGCACTTCCAATCTCCATTCTACAGAATTTCCCTAAGCCATTGCCTCACCCAAGGTTTTGGAAGCTCCTGATGCAGGGTGAGAAGTGGGGGAGTTGATAGTTTTAAAGTCACTTCAAGCTCCTCACTGTAGCTCCAAACAGAAGAGAAAGAGATTGTATTTCTCTCCCTCTAATTATTGGAAAAAAGTCCTAAATTTTGCTCTAATTGGACCAACCTAGGTCGCAGGATTTGAGCCAATGTGAGTATGGCCTACCATGAATAAAGGGGAGAGGTTGAGGGGGGTGAGTTCCTGGAGGTGGGCAGGGGCCTGAAATCATTCCATTTGGGTTCATTTCATAATCCCACACATGCTGTTGTGGCCTGTGCCACACTAACCTAGACTTGGGACTGTGCTCTTTTCTATAATACATACATGCACACACCCTCCTCACATAAAGTTATTCATAGTGCACAGACTACTGAAACTTTAGGGTACCTGGAAGGACTCACACCTTAGGACACATACAACTTAAAATTCAAAGTTCAATAAACCAGTTTCTAAAAATGCCCCGTCTTAGTCCTTTTAGTGTTGCTATCACAGAATAGCTGAAGATGGGTAATTTATTAAGAAAAGAGGTTTATTTTGCTCACAATTCTGATGGCTGGAAAGTCCAAGATTGGGCTGCTGCATCTGGTGAGGGCCTTAGGTAGCTTCCACTCATGGTGGAAAGAAGGGAAGGAAACGTGCAAAGAGATCACAAGACAAGAAAAAGAATGAAACTGGGGAAGCCAGATTCTTTAACTACTTGCTCTTGCAGGAACTAATCCATTCCTGGAAGATTGAGAACGCACTCACTCCCTCAGGATGGCATTAGTCTGTTCATTAGGGATCCACCCCTATCCTCCATCTCCTATGGCCCCTCCCCAGACATTTCTGAAATGGAAGCTCTAGACTTCTGATCTTAACTAGATCCATCTTTTTTTTTTTTTTTTTTCTTAGACAGAATCTCACTCTGTTGCCCAGGCTGGAGTGCAGTGATGCAATATCGGCTCACTGCAATCTCCACCTCCCAGGTTCAAGCAATTATTCTGCCTCAGCCTCCTCAGTAGCTGGGATTAAGATGCCCACCCCCACGCCCAGCTAACTTTTTTGTACTTTTAGTAGAGACAGGGTTTCACCATGTTGGCCAGGCTGGTCTTGAACTCCTGACCTCAGGTGACCCACCCACCTTGGCCTCCCAAAGTGCTGGGATTACAGGTGTGAGCCACCATGCCTGGCCTCATCTGTTTCTCTCCCCGCAACTCTGTCCTCTTTCTCAGAAGAACAACTTCCAACAATAATAATTATTTCCCATCAGGCATGGTGGTTCATGCTTGTAATCCCAGCACTTTGGGAGGCCAAGGTGGGCAGATCACATGAGGTCAGGAGTTCAAGACCAGCCTGGTCAACATGGTGAAACCCTGACTCTACCAAAAATACAAAAAAAATAATAATAATTAGCCAGGTGTGGTGGCATGCAACTGTAGTCCCAGCTACTCAGTCTGCTGAGGCAGGAGAATCTCTAGAACCTGAGAGGAGGAGGTTGCAGTGAGCCAAGATCACACCACTGCACTCCAGCCCGGGCAACAGAATGAAACTCCATCTCAAAAAAAAAAAAAAAAAAAAATTATTCCCTTTTCTTGCACAGTGAAATTCAGTTCTGCCCAGCCCTTACTCTCAGATTTTGCAAGAGCAAGACAAAAGGGTCTTTCATACAATGGACTCTACTCTCCTTAAAAAGAAGCAGGGGTTGTAAGTAGCAAAAAGTTTTCACTTCTTTCCACACCAAAAAGCTTCATTCATTTAATCCATTCTCCACTCTTAGCACAGTGTTCTTTTAAAAATGTAAATTAGATTATATCACACCCCTGCTCCATCCCCACTGGCTCCTCCAAGCCATTAGAATAGAGTCCAGACCCTACTTTGGCTATCCAGTCCCCGCCCCAGATGTGGCCCCTGCCCACCTCCAGGAACTCACCCCCCTCAACCTCTCCCCTTCATTCATGGTAGGCCATACATTGGCTCAAGTCCTATGACCCACGTTAGTCCATTTAGAGCAAAATTCAGGACTTTTGTCCAATAATTAGATGGAGAGAAATGCAATCTTTTTCTCTTCTGTTTCCCCCAAGATACAAGCAAGGAAACGTGTGGCATCTGGCTACCATGAGCTGAAGACAAAGCCTACATGGGGAAAAGTGCAAAACCAGGAGAATGGGAGAGAAATGGAGCCACACACTGATGCTGTTGTGAAACATCTCAATCAAACTGCACCTGAAGACCACCCTATCCCTGCATTTTTCATTTACATGAGCCAATAAACTCTCTCATTTAAGTCAACAGGAGAGGTATTTTCTGTTACTTGCAAGAGAAACATCCCAAATAGTACATGAAATTGTTCTCTGTTCCATTCGTCTTCAAGGGGGTCAGAATGAGCGGCATCTGGTCCTGTTATCATTAACTATGCAAATATTTCTTCCACTTCACATCACGCTGAACAGAGGCTCATTCTGTGGTTCTGCCCCTCAGCTCCCCAAACCTATCTCAAGGCCCCATTGAATCCCCCTGCATCACCTCTCCCTGCTCAAAAAAAAAAAAAAAAAATACACAGGGGCTCAGCCCACAGAGGAGGAGCCCTCAGATAGCTACAGCCTTGTGTTCCCATGCCCTGCCCTACACCTACCCCTTGCTGAGGCATACTTGATCTCCTCTCCAAGAGCAGGGGTAACGGGCTTGTGGCAATCACAGTTTTCCAGATCTTTTATTCCATACTTGGATCTTGGCTTTCGATACTCAAAGCCAAACATTTAGCTCTTGTTCTCTTCATTGTGCTCTAATGATCCTCTCTCGAGGTGACGATCCATCTGCCAAAATGCGGGGAGCATTACTGATAACAGGAAAAACCAGGAGCAAATGTGGAATGAACGTATCAGCTCCCCGTCTCTTCTCAGAGACCTCCTCACAATAGCTGACTGCTTTGGGGAATTGATAAGTTCTTGGAGCAGAGGGTGTGAGCTTGGGGAGACACCCTCAGGGGGCCACCCGTGAGGAGCAAGAGATGGTTTATATCCAGCCAACCATTTCTCTGACATTGAGAAGAGGTGACAGCTGAGAGCAAAAGTGGGGTTGCTTGGGATAATAAAGAAGTTTCTAGAGACTGTAGATTCGAAGAGAGAGGAAAGGTGAAGCAGGAAACAGAAACATTGAGGAAAGAATAAAGGCATTTTGAGGGCTATCTCTGGTGTTTTGCTGTGTTGAGCCATCTTTCACCGAGGCCACTGCAGCAGCGTCCCCACTGATCTCCCACTATGTCCCCCACCAATGCGTCCTCCACACACTGACAGAATGACCTTCCTGAGATGCAAATCTGGTGGTCTTCTTTCTGCCTAAAACCTTCAGTGGCTCCCCATTGCCCTCAGAAAAAAGTCCAGTCTCTCCAAGTAGCCGTGAGTCCCTCCGTGATGTGACTGCTCACCTTCCACTTTACACTTGGCAAATTGAGCTCCTGCCATCTCCTCACCCACCTATGGCCTCCTCTCCCTCACTGCAGGGTTTTGGCAACCATGGACCACGCACGGAAGGCCCCTGCCTTCTCCTCCACACATTTTTTTTAATCCTCACAACCACCCCAATGAGGGGATCTGTATCCTAATTGTAGACATGAAGAAACTAAGGCTCAAAGCGTTTAAGTCCTATGCAAAGGTCACATAGCTTCAAAAGCAGAGGACCCAGGTTTTAAAACTAGCCCTGTCCAAGGTCTATGATCTTTCCAACATGCCAATGCCAACAAGACTGGCCATCACAACACAAGTGACATGGAGGAAGAGCATGGTGACACATCTTTACAAGACAAGAGCTCTCAGCTCTGGTATTGCATCATCCCCCAGGACCCTGAGGCTAGGTAGTTTTGCAGGTGGGAGGGAGTCAAGAAAGATCTAGGAAGACAAATACTGTCTATTTCTACTTACATGAGGTAAGCGAAATCCACAGACAGAAAATAGAATGCTGGTTGCCAGGGGCTGGAGGTGAGGAGAAGGAGGAGTTACCATTTAATGGTAAAGAGTTTCAGTTTTGCAAGAAGAAATTTCTGGAGATGGTGGTGGTCATGGTTGCACAACAGTGTGAAGATACACAATGCCACTGACCTCCACACTTAAAAATGGTTAGGATAGTAAATTTTATAATAGGTGTATTTTGCCACAATCACAAATAATTTTTTTAAATTGCACAATGAAAATCACAGGGTTCATGGGAATAATAGAGTTGACCCATAACATTCAAAGACTGTCATTTACATATTTTGAAAAGACAGGAATCTAATAATAACCATAGCACAATTTTGCACATGTTCAGTGGTGAGAGAGTATATAAGTATCACAATGCATATGACACTTTATCTTGAAGAAAGAAAGAAAAAATCTGGAACAAGTTTCTCAAACTTATTGGTCTCAATACCTCTTTATACTCTTAAAACATAATTAAGAACTCCAAAGAGCTCATGTTTATGTGGTTTATAGCTATTGATATTTTCCATATGCTAAATAAAAACTGAGAAATGTTTAACCAACAAGAATACACAGGTGTAACTTCCATCCGTCACCAGAGTGATGACATCATCCCATGTCACATAGGCCACAAAAACCTCCACTGCACACTTGTGACAAAATGAAAGGGAAAAGGGCAAATAACATCATCATATGCTTTTTTTTTTTTTTTTTTTTTTTTGAGACGGAGTTTCAGTCTCATCGTCACCCAGGCTGGAGTGCAGTGGCGCAATCTCAGATCGCTGCAACCTCCACCTCCTGGGTTCAAGCTATTCTCCTGCCTCACCCTCCCGAGTAGCTGGGATTACAGGCATGTGCCACCACACCCGCTAATTTTTTGTATTTTTAGTAGAGATGGGGTTTCATCATGTTGGCCAGGCTGGTCTCAAGCTTCTGATCTCAAGTGATCCTCCTGCCTCGGCCTCCCAAAGTGCTGGGATTACAGATGTGAGCCACCGCACTTGGCAACATCATTATATTCTTATGAAAATAATTTTGACTTTACAGATCTGAAGGGCTCCAAAGAACTTCTGCACATTTCCAGAATACATTTGGAGGAGCTAAGGAGGAAAGGCTGATGCACTGCAGAGAGAACAGCCCAAGAGACCCCGCCATGCCCGCCTGACCTGTGTACAGTGTCCTCTGCAGCTTAGCGCTCGCCCCAAAGCTGCCCACACTCCACCACTCCCTGGGGCCATGGCTCCAGGACCTCCCCAGGGACCTGGACAGCAGGGAGGCCCTCTGGGTTATTCCCAAACTTGAAGCAGGCAGAAGCAGTTGTTTGAAAGCGGCTTTGCTGTGTCTGCCAAGCCAGGAAAGTCAAAGCCCTGCCCTGCAATGTTGCTGCAGATCCTCCGTGAGTGGCAGCCAGTTTTTAATAAGGCTTATTTAAAAACAAAAACAAATCAGCTTATTTACAGTGTGAAATGAGTTGTGTTCGGCCCTAATCCCCTGTGGTCAGTCAGCACTCAGCACTTATGCCAGCCATCCTGGTCCCTGCAGACCGCCTTAGTGAAGGTTATGTCCCCTTTCTAATGACGAGAGGCAGAAATCCAGTAATGCATTCAGTGCAGTGAAAACTTAATCCCAAATATCATTTTTACTCATATGAGGAAAGTTAACCCACTGAAGATTCAATTCGACAAACATTGTCTCCGAATTGAGGTCATCCATTTACTTAATTGTAACATTGCCATCTCTCACATGAGCTTCCAACCAAGACTCAGGTCAGGACTCTCTGATGGGTTATATTCATCGGATCTGCGGCTCCCTCCTGGTCAGTGAAGCCAGGAGGGAGCAGGGATTGGTAGTGTGCTCCCATCTATGCCCAGCGGAGCTCCCAGAACACTTGGGTATTTAAGGGTGAGGAGAGGCCACAGGCATGGGGGCATCAGATCCACGCCCCTTTGGGAGCCTTGGGACACCAGAGGAGCCTCTTACGCAGGGAGGCTCCAGGACCTCGTGGGAGAAAGGGTGGAAAGGCTGTGAGCCTGAGAGAAGGGCCCCCAGGTGACTACTCCAGGGCACCCAATTAGTCAGGGTTCTCCAGAGAAGCAGCACCAAAAGGATGTAAACATATAGAAAAGAGCCCTGGTGCTGTGGCTCATGCCTGTAATCCCAGCACTTTGGGAAGCCGAGGCGGGTGGATCACTTGAGGTCAGGAGTTCGAGACCAGCTTGGCCAACACGGTGAAACCCTGTCTCTCCTAAAAATACAAAAAGTAACCGAGTGTGGTGGCAAGCACCTGTAATCCTAGCTACTCGGGAGGCTGGGTAGAAGAATTGCTTGAACCTGGGAGATGGAGGTCGCAGTGATCTGAGATCACGCCACTGAACTCCAGCCTGGGTGACAGAGGGAGACTCTGTCTTAAAAAAAATAAAAATAAACATATAGAAGAGAGGTTTAGATACTGGCCCCACAATAATGGAGGCTAAGAAGTCCCAGGAAAGCCAAGGGTGTTGTTCCATTCCAAAGGCCAGCAGGCTGGAGGATGCCTAGGAAAAGCCAATGTTTTAGTTCTAGTCTGAAAGTGGGAAAATGCTGCTGCCCCCGTTCGAAGGCAGTGAGGCAGGAGGGATTCTCTCTTCCTTGGAGAAGCAGCAGACTTTTTGTTCTAGTCAGGCCTTCAACTGATTGGGTGAAGCCCACCCATATTAGGGAGGGCCATCTGCTGTCCTCAGTCCACCCATTCAAATGTTCGTGTCCCCTAGAAACACCTCCACAGACACACCCAGAACAATGTCCACCAAATATCAGAGTAGCCCATGGCTCAGTCAAGTTGATATATAAAATTAATCATCCCAAGTACCCAAAGAAAAGGGAGACAAAGATTATCTCCAAATCAGGAGGGAAAGAGTGGCACTCACCCCAAAGCAAGGGAGAGCTGAGAACCGGGTGCCCCACCGCAGGCTGGTGGTAGTATCCAGGACTTGGGGACTTTCCTTTGTGAGATCTTCCTGAGTCCTGCAGCAGCAGGGACCATGACATGTAGAGAAGTTAACACTGTCGGGTCTGCAGGCCCTGGGAGGTGACCATTTGTAGAGCAGACATTTGAGCAACAGTTTCCATTGCCAACCCTGAGACCAAGCAGGGCCTGCCTCCAGCAGCAGGGACTTTCAAGACAAGGCCACATTTTAGACCAACAACACTCCTGATGACACTTCTATGGCATAAATGATTAATGCTGAGTCTCTAAACAACCAACAATAAGAGAAGAGGACATTGACCAAGGAGAAAAGGAAGGAATGAGAATTCAGAGAACCTGCCCCAGAGCCTGTACAAGGCAACACCTGTGAAATGGTTTGGCTCTGTGTACCCACCCAAATCTCACCTCCAATTGTAATTCCCACGAGTTGAGGGAGGGACCTGTAATCCCCACGTGTCGAGGGAGAGAGGTGATTGGCTCTTGGAGGTGGTCTCCCCAATGCTGTTTTGTGATAGTGAGTTTTCACAAGATCTGATGGTTTCATAAGGCAATTTTCCCCGCTCTCTTGCACTGTCTCACCTGGTGCCGTCTAAGACATGCCTGCTTCCCCTTCCACCATGATTATAAGTTTCCTGAGGCCTCCCCAGCCATGCAGAACTGTAAGTCAATTAAACCTCTTTTCTTTATAAATTACCCAGTCTCAGGCAGTTCTTTATAGCAGTGTGAAAATGAACAAATATTAATGCAACCTACAAGCATCATCTCATTTAACAGAAAAGAAAACCCAGAAAGGTCATGGTGGACTTTCTGTAACTAGTCATAAGTAATTATGATTTCATAATCAACAGAATCAAGTGCCTATGAAAGGCCTGCCCCTATGCTTTATGGTATGAATTCTTTTAATCCATTAATGACATTACCTGGAACAACCCTGAAAGAGGGGAACCATTATCATTCCCATTTTATAGATGGAGAAAGTGAGGCACACGGAAGTGAACTATGTTGCCTGGGGTCAGAGAGCTTCTAAAGGGTAAAGCTGGGATTTGCCTCCAAACAGTCAACTCCACTGTGCCGCCTCCTTTGATAAGTGGGTCCCCTACTGGGGTCCCCCAGGTCTGGGTTACACACTGGCCTAAGGCATGACTGAGTGGCATGAAAGCAGGCTTCCTGCTGGCTGAGAAAGCAGACCATCCTTCCACCTGGTTCTCTCTGGCTCGCGCGTTCCTCTTGCCACGGACACAGGCAGCCTCTGGAAGGGGAAACAGCAAATGGCAAAAAAACAGGCAGCCACCTACAGCGAGGCTAGGGAGAAGGTGGCAGCTATAAGGACAGAGTGTAGGTGCCCTGGCCTGTAGGGAGAGCTGACAGGTGGGAACCAGGTGCCTCTCCACTGTGTTGGGGTTCTTATCTGAGGGTTCTTTAGCCTCCCATCCCCACTCCAGGCTCCCCTATTGCATTTGTAAACCCTATGGTGACAGTGACAGGGACTCTGTCGCCTCTCCACACTCAGTAGACAGTCCATCAACCCAGCAGACCCCCGATCCAAACAGCCTTCTCAAGCCAACCTTGGGCTTTTCTTTTTCCCCGAGGGAAAGAGCTAAGTCTGCCCTTCCAGTCCAGAACAAGCTCTGAATTTTAATTCTGGATTGAATTTCATGTGGATTGAGCCCAGAGCTATTCGGAGACAGATTAGCAGCCCTGACATTCAGCCTCTAGTCTTTGGGAAAAGCGACCTAAATCAGCACCCAACAAACCCAGTTCAAGTGGAATTCTCCCTGTGGCTCCGATAAGGCTTTTGGGGAAGCCTCTGGCGGGGGGGTTCACCACCTTTTCAGAAATACGCCGCCCACGCAGCCAGACCCATCAACACAGTGGGGAGGCAACGAGAGAGGAAGGGCACAGAAGATCTAAGAGCTAAGATACCTGCAGCCACAAGTCCTTAGATGGGAGGCTTCTCTCCTCGGGCCTTGCTAGGCACCAACATATATATGCCGAAGCTAGGAACCTGGAGAATCGGGGCTTGGATTAGTCAGGGTTCTCCTGAGAAACAGAACCAACAGGAGATATTTGCATATACACAGAGGGAGAGAAAGAGAGATGATAAGGAATTGGCTCATGTGACTCTGGAGGCTGAGAGGCCCCAAGATCTGCAATCAACAAGCTGGAGCCCAGGTGTAGACCCAGCCAGAGTTCAAAGGCCTGAGAACCAGGGAAGCTGATGGTGTAGAAAGTTCCAGTCCAAAAGCCAGCAGTCTTGAGACCCAAGAAGAGCTGATGTTTTTGTGTAAAGGCAGGAAAAGTCCCATGTCCCAGCTCAAAGCAGTCAGACAGACCCTCTTTCTCTTGAGAGGGTCAGCCTTTTGTTCTATTCAGGCCTTCACCTGATTGGATGAGGCCCACCCATATCAAGGCCACCTGATTTCCTCAGTCTGCTGCCTTACATGTCCCTCTCATCCAAAACGCCCTCACACAAACACCCAGGGTAATGTTTGACCAAGTATCTGAGCACCCTGTGGCCCTGTCAAGTTGACAGCCATCAGTCCGGGCACGGTGGCTCACACCTGTAATCCCAGCACTTTGGGAGGCCGAGGCAGGCGAATCACCTGAGGTCAGGAGTTCGAGACCAGCCTGGCCAACATGGCAAAACCCCGTCTCTGCTAAAAATATAACTATTAGCCAGGCATGGTGGCACATGCTTGTAATCCCAGCTATTTGGGAGGCTGAGGCAGGAGAATCTCTTGAACTCAGGCGAGAGAGTTTGCAGTGAGCCGAGACTGTGCCACTGCACTCCAGCCTGGGCAATAGAGTGAGACTCTGTCTCAAAAAAAAAAAAAAGAAAGAAAAAAAGAAGAAGAAGAAGAAATCAGCCATCACAGGGCTTGAGATGGAAAAAGAAGGGACAATGGGCCACTTAGCATTAAAACATATAAGTGCTATGCAAGAGACAGCCACAGACAAAGGCCTCATTGTCTTGCCAGTGCCCCAGCCTGAGGCCAAAGCAGGTGCCCAGGCAGGTGTCCCTGAGTGACTGCAAAGTAAGAAGGCCCCATGGAGAGGGCTCCCAGGAGCACCCCAGGGTCAGAGGATGTGCGAGGTATTTACAACCTGGGCAGTAATTAATTCATTAGCATATCAATCAGAATTTTAAAGGATCTTACCTCCTATACTCTAAATGAAACTATATGCTGAAACTGCTTGTTAGTGATAAACACTGCAGCACAAATTATTCATTGAATCCTTGTAATAATTACCAACTGATATGTGGGAGGTTCCTGTCTGATCCATGGCTGGCTATGGGGACTGCCTCAAACTCTTCCAAGGACATTCCCAGTACAATGATGGTCACTAGGTCCCTGGCACCTGGTGCTCTGTAGCAGCCAGAGCTACACAGCGCCTTGTCCACACATCTTGCCTGGGAACACATACCTACCACATGGTCTGGACACAGCCTCTGGCACAGTGGCCACCTGCTCCACCTCCTGCTGTGTCCCACCCACCAATGCTGGCTACCCTGGAGTGGTGGGCAGTCATGGCATTTACCCTCACTGCCTCTGCCCACATGGCACCTCCCACGGCTGCCAGCATCCTCTCCAGCACCACTCTCAGGCCTGGTGACCTCCCCGGGGCCGCTGTGGGCAATGTTATTTGGTGGTTGATAGTCTCATTAAGTCATACATTTTGCCCCCTGGTATAAGAGGGTTTCAATCTTCTAATCACAATGAGGCCTTAATAGTATGTTCTCATTGAATGGCAGCCCTGAGTCCGAGGGGCTGAGCAGTAATAGGAAGGCGCGGAGACAGAAGGGGCCCAAAGCAGAGGGTTTTTCCTACTGGCTGGAGAGCAGCAGCTAAGTGGAGCAGCCCCACGAGGCTAGAACCAAGGCCTCTCATGCCCACTGAGGAGACTGGGAATGAGCTGCCAAGAGAAGCTAGGAGCACAGACCTGTTTTGAACATCTTCTACACTCTGTGTTCTTAACCACCCAATGGTAAGAATTAAAGATAAGTATATATATATATATATGTATATATATATATATGTGTATATATATATATATATACCATGGACCAGGCCAGCCCCTGTGGAAGGTGTTTCATAACATTTTGCTGTAAATTTATTTTTTAAAAACTCTTTAAAGAATATATTCTTATCTCATATTTCATGAGGATGGTGAAGCTCAGAGAGTTTGAGCTGGTCCATTCATTCATCCAACCAGAACATGCCAGGCACTGTGCCAAGCACTGGTGATAACTGACCTCAAAAGATGTGGGCCCTGTGCAGTCTGCTGAGCAAGTCTGGCACTAAGGAAACAAGCCCACAAACAAATATGCAATTATCCATCACCATGAAACACAGTAAAGAAAGGTCCAGGGGTGCCATGACGTGGGGGTCTACTGTGGGTAGGGACTCAAGGAAAGCTTCCTTCTGGGGAGCATACAGTCACCCAGTTCCAAAACCAGACACCAGCCCAAGGCCTTGCCCTTTCTCCCATGCCAACTCATGCCCCTTACTATGCAAAGGAGAATTGAATGGGGGAACTCATCAATTTCCCCTTCAATGTTCAGTCTACATGTCTTGGATGTACCTTGAGCCACTACAGCCCAAAGTTCTCACTTCTACATCCCCACTTCCACATCCCCACTTCCAAATCTCCCTCCCTCCATCCATGTATGAGGTTGTGACAAGTCACACATGAGAAGTTGTTGATGGGACCATTTAGAAAATGTTGAATGATAGCAAGATGCTTTGAGGCCCAGATTCCATTCCTGACTTTGCTACTTGCCAAGAATGAGACTGAGACATGTGGCTTTACACAAACTGTAAGAAGTCATGCAATGATCATAGTTGCTGTTTCCTAAGCACCTACCACAGTCCAGAAGCGGACATGCTTTGAATGAGGTATCTGTGGTTGACTGAATTATTAGTCCTGATTCCGCACTCCTCCATGCATCCATGCTCTTGCTGTGGCCTACCTGTGGTCATAGTGTACTTCCCCACCCCTGGTTTTGGGCTCAGCCACGTGACTTGCTTTAGCCAATAGGATGTGGCTAAATAAGATGCAAGCAGGGGCTTGAAATGTGCTTCAGCCATGGAGTTTGCTCTCTTCTTGTGTCTTGCCATTGCTATAAGAATATATTCCCCCATGCAGCTGCTGCCACCTTGGCCTGGCTCACAGTGAGATTCATGGGGCAGCCACGAATCTGCCTGAGCCAGCCAGACTTGCCACTGGAAGCAGACTTGGTCCTAGCCAAACCTCAAAAACATGAGAAATAAATACTCATTGCTGTCTGCCTCTGAAAGGTGATGACTGGTTGTTACACAGCAGTAGCTAGCTGATACACTTTCAAACTTCACAATTCTAAGAGGCCAGTATTATTTCTCCCATTTTACAGATGAAAAAACACGGAACTGAGGTTTCTACATAGGCTTGTGTCATAAATTAGTAAGTGGCAGAATTGGGATTTACATCTAGGACTTTCTGGGGCTAAAGTCCAAAATGTAAGTATTGGTGCTGCTCCTGCAAAACCCTGCATTGATGGACACCTGTGATGATCTAACTTTGGATGTGATACAATTGACAGCAGACCTCTAGAGCCCAGAGCTGCCCAGCTACAAGGTTCACCCAGTCATCCTCAAAACTTCTCAAGAATGCCACCTCACATTTAATGTGTGTTAATTTTTAGTCCCCATTTAATAGCATTACAGTAGATCTTACTGTATTATAATTAGTTAGAGAGCAAGAGTAACTTTTAGAATAAAATGTCAGCATATGTTGGGAAAGAGAATGAAAGAAATGGTTTATATATGAGAAGGTAAACATCCCCAAAAGAAAAAGGAGAAATGATTATTCTTCTTCAATTCAAGGGGCTGGTATGCAGCTCTCACTCCAGCGGGAGATCAGTGAGGAGATTCTTGCAGTTAATCAGCCCAGAGCCAGTCTCCAGTTAACTCGGCTCCTCATTTCTTCTCCAGCCTGAGCAGGGGCCCTAAATGAACCAGAGGAAGAAGCAACCAGCAGGAAGCGGGTCCCCAGATCCTTGCAGCCTCGGCCACCAGAAGGGGCTGCCCCACTGTTAGGGCTCCTTGTTGCCCTGCCCCTGGGCTCTGCCACACACAGTTGGGCAGAGGGGCTGTTGCCACTCCATCCAGGACTGCTGCAGCCCCAGGGAGGAAGAACCGCAGTGCTGTGTCAAGGCTAGAGAGATTCTGGGGAAGTTTGGCTTTAATAGAGGCCACATACAGGGAGAGCAGGTGGGCAGGGGAACAATGGGAATTGGAATCTGAGATTGAAGGGCTTTGGGTCAAGGTTTGGGCTTCCACCTTTCACTCGTGACCTGAAAGTCAGGAGGGGGTGTGAGTTGTATGTCAGAGGCTTAGTTCTCAAGGAAGGCCTGGGGGCAGGGGATCAGATGCCTTGGTAAGTGTCAGGCCGTCTCTGCAGGCAGACAGCCTCTGCCTCCTACACCCCACAAGCTCGGTAGTGGAGACTTGAGGAAAATAAAGGACAACCATGTGGATCACCAAAATACATCTCAACCAGCCCCAGCCTCGCTCTCTCCCCAGACTTGGTCCTGGGAGCCAGCTCTGCCAGGGGCGGGGTGCGCCTTTCCTGGCGTCAGCATCTGGGTCAGGGCTTTGCTATGTGTTTGTTTCTGGGCAGGCTGACTTAAGCAGTGACTAAGCTTGAAAGTCGTAAAACTTGATAATAAACCTGTCAGTGAGGCTGTCAGCCAGGCCTGGATGTAGGACCTGGGTGTCTTCTGTGGCCAGGCAAGGCCTCTTGCTTCCAGCTCCTTTGAGGGTCCTAGGCAGCCCCTGCCTGAAATCTGCATAGCTCCCCAGGTCCTTTCTGCTGGGCTGGGAGCATCCAGCTCTACCGCAGTTTCAACAGCAGGGCTGAGCCTGTGTAGGAAGAGGGGCCAAGATCAGTGTGACCTGATGAATTTCGCTCAGGCATTCTCTGAAGCCCTTTTTGAATCTATGGGCAAGAAGCCCTTGGATTTAATGAAGGGGACGGTCTCTCTGGGGATCCTCCTCCAAAGGATGCTATTTACACAGAGTGGCCACGTAACCCAGAGTCTGAAGAGACTCATCCCATCTCAGCTCAGTCCTGTGACTTGGGCAGGAAGCATCATCTCTCCCAGCCTCAATTTTCCTTAGCTATAAAATGGGAAGGACAACATCATTTGTCCTGCCTGCCCCACAGGCATCGGGCAGGGCTCACATGGAATACTGTACTCAGAGGATTTGGAAAAGTCCAAAGTGACACATAACAGTGAAGAATAGCAAGTCTTGAGTTCAACCCAATGACCTTTACCAAGTGCCGGCTTTGTGCCAGGCCATGCCTGGGCACCAGAGATGCAGAGGTGAGTGAGAGAGAGACAGTTCCTGCCTTCTCTGGGCTCAGCACTCTGCAGGATGCTTGGAGGAGGCAAAAATATATATCAATAGTAACACTAACCAGCATTAATAATAGCTTCACTCACTGAGTGCCTACTATGGCCCAAGCTTGAACTAAGTGCTTTACACACATTAAATCTTTTAAATAGCTAGGTGAGGTGGGCATTGTTATTTCCATGAGACTCAGTGGGATGAAGTCATTTACCCATGGTCACTCAGCTGAGAAGCACAGGTCATCTGATTTCAAAACCTCTCCTCTCCAGGAGTCCACCTTCTTCTACATTTTCTAGCATGCTCATGTTTTTTGTCCGTTTGTTTTGTTGGATTTTTGTGAGTTTCTTGAGACAGGGTCTTGCTCTGTCACCCAGGCTAGAGTGCAGTGGCACAATCTTAGCTCATTGCAACCTCTGCCTCCCAGGCTCAAGCAATCCTCCTGCCTCAGCCTCCCAAGTAGCTGGGACTACAGGCATGTGCCACCACACCAGGCTTTTTTTTTTTTTTTTTTTTTTTAAGTAGAGACAGGGTTTCATCATGTTGCCCAGGCTCATCTCAAACTCCTGGGCTCAAGTGGTCCTCCTGCCTCAGCCTCCCAAAGTACTGGGATTACAGGCATGAGCCACTGTGCCTGGCTTCATTAAGGGAGGAGACCACCCCTCATATTGTCTTATGCCCAATTTCTGCCTCCAAAGAAAGAAGAAGTAAAAACTAAAAGGCAGAAATGAAATCCACAAGCAGGCAGCCCAGTGCCATACCCTGGGCCTGGTAGTTAAAGATTGACCCCTGACCTAATCAGTTATTTGCATTAAAAAAACACTGCAAAGATCCCTGTCCTGTTCTGTTCCATTCTAATTACTGGTGCGTACAGCCCCCAGTCATGTTCCCCTTGCTTGCTCAATCGATCACGACCCTCTCACGTGGCTCCCCTTAGAGTTGTGAGCCCTTAAAAGAGACAGGAATTGCTCACTTGGGGAGCTCGGTTGTTGGAGACGTGAGTCTTGCCGAAGCTCCTGACCGAATAAAGCCCTTCCTTCTTTAACTCGGTGTCTGAGGGGTTTTGTCTGAGGCTTGTCCTGCTACGCTACAATCCTCCTGCCTCAGCCTCCCAAGTGGCTGGGACTACAGGCATGTGCCACCATGCCAGGCTATTTTTTTTTTAAGTAGAGACAGGGTTTCACCATGTTGCCCAGGCTCATCTCAAACTCCTGGGCTCAAGAGGTCCTCCTGCCTCATCCTCCCAAAGTACTGGGATTACAGGCATGAGCCACTGCGCCTGGCCTCATGTTTTATATAATGTTTCCTTTTGCAACCTTTAGCAGCAGAACTAAAGAGCTCTGTGCTTTGTTATATCAGTAGTTAAAGGAGATGTGTGTACAAGCATCATCTTTGCTGTTGCGTGTCCTTGTGCATATCACACCACCAGCAGTAGGAGGAAAACCCTCTTGGGCATTTCCCCCCCAGCCAGTTCTTTGAACTTGGACACATCATGATGCTCTCTGCTCTCCAGTTCACTCATCCGTACAGAGAAGGACTTGGATAAGGTGATGCCCAGAGGGTCTTCCCTGCTCTAAAAACCTGTGCCACTCTACATCAACATCTCCCATTTGGACAAAGAGGGGGAAGGCTTTGCAGTACTTGTCCCAGCTCAGCTTCAAATAGGCTGTGTGACATTGGGAGAGTCACTTCACCCATCTGGGCTCCAATTTCCCCATCTGTGAACTGGGAACAAAATGTTATTACTCTCCCCACCTCACAGGCTTATAGTGAGGATCAAATCAGACAGAGGCCATGAAAACAGTTTGAAACTTCTCTAACGATGTGGGGATGAGGTATGACTACTACCTCACTAGTTATCACTGACAGACGTGGAAAGATGGCCCCAGAAGGTGACTAGAAGGAAGGCAGAGAGCCCTACCTGGGAACCTCTGCTTCCCTGTACACAGAGCTCCACTGTGTGGAGGCCAAACTTCCCTCTGTCAAACATCAGGACCCTACTGGAAGTTGTTCCTATTATATCATTAGTTGTTTTCATTACTCTAATAGCTGACAATCATTTCATGCTTATTCTGTGTCAGGCACTCAGCCAAACGTTCTGTGTTGCTACAGCCGTCCGGGGTTAAATCAAACAAATCCTAGTCATTGAAACATTGTCTTTTTTAGTCAAAATAGGTCAAAAGAGTTTATGGGAGGTGTCAAGGTTAAGAACGTAAGGCAGACAAACAGGGCTCCAATCCAGTCTAAGCTGTTAGTAGCCAACATGACCTTACACATCATAACTTTCTAAGCCTCAGCTTACCCATCTGAAAAATGAATGAGAAAACGCCACCGATCTCGAAGAGATGCTGTGAGCATTTCACTAGGTCGTGCTTGTGCCAGGTGTTAGGAAAAGGGAGCTCCATGGGGGTAGACACGGGTCGGGGGCCCACATGCTGCTGGCAGGGGACAAGGCAGGGCTCGGGGGTGTGATGGGCAGAGTCAGGCAAGGTGGTGATGGGGCAGCTAGGGGCAGAATAAGCCCTAAACCCCATTGGCTCAGGAAACACAGGAGGGATGGGCAGGCTGGACGGGAGTCTCCCTTCCCCCAGGAAGCCCTGCAGACGACCAGGAGTTTCCTCTGCAGACACATTGTCCCAGCCCATCCTCCTGTTCTCCCTCCCTCTCACCTCCTCCCTCTCTTCTTTCCAAACTCCTGGATCAGGGGGAATCTTATGATTCCAACAAACCTGCCTCGACGATGTCATATCAGGCTGCCCTGCCCCAGGGAAGAAAGGGCCGTGACCAGGACCGCCATCGGTGAGGGAGGAACCAGAACGCAGCTGCTGATGGAAAAACACAGAACTTCTGGGAAGAGGAGGCCAGAGGGCGGTCCTGCGAATGAGGCTTCTCCTCTCCAAGAGGCCATGGCAGTTGCAGCTCCAGCCCTTCAAAACCAAGGGACATGGAATTGGCTCTGTGTCCTCAGTCAGCCAGAGGGGTGGGGGGCCAGGCCTGAGGAGCTGATTCAGGAAATCTAAAGCTGGGCCTGGGGGCATGTATTAACACAGTGCCCAGGTTGTGTGTGTTTGGCATTTGCCACATGGCTTCCAGAAGTAAGCTGGGGCATGGAGGAAGTTATTGAAACCCACAAGTCTTAGACTTTGAAAAGTGACCTCATTTAGTTCTCTTTTGCCTGTAATTACTTTGGTCTCCTTTCTTCCGCTCAACGGACCTGAGACAATAGCCATCAGAGTGAGGGAACCGGGGGTGACATTGCAGCACCTTCTCCACCCAGAGCTGCCAGCAGGGCTCAGGGACCAGGGGGAGGCAGGTGGCTCCTTCCAGCTCATCTACATACAATGAGCTCGTAAATCAGCTGGGCCATTCTTCTCCCTGCCTAGCTGGCCTCTATGCCCTGGGTGACTTGTCTGCTGGCCCCAGGCTGGCCTGTACCCGGTAGGGCAAGCTTGGCGTGGGGCCTGGGAGCCTTGGCCGGTCCATCCTAGAGGTGACCCCATGGCTGGAGTGCCCTCCTGCTCACATGGACCTGTCTCCCCACACAGGTGAGCAGCTTCCCTTTCAAGCCGGCATTCAGAAGCGGTCACAGCATTCCCCAGCCCAACCTTCTACTTATTCAGAAACAAAGAGACTAGCCCACGCCAGGCATCCTTTTCCTGCTGTGGAACCATGAGCAAGTTCTCCCACTGAGCTGGTGTTCGCTGTGACATGGGGAGAAAAGTGACTTCTGCTCTGAGGGTTTTTCATGAAGATTAAATGAGAAGATGCTGTATGGTGAAGTCTTTGTCCCCTTGGTGTCTCATGGCGTCCCCTTTCCTCTGGTCCTTCCTGCCTCCTCCCCTCCTGAATTGTTTCCAGATTCCACAGGAGGAGGCTGCTCTCAGCCCTCCCAGCAGGGCTAAGCCCCTGCTCCGGGAGCTGCTCCCACTTCTTAGAGGGCTCTGTGCCTAGCAGAGGTTGGCTTGTTTTTACCTGTTGGAATCAGAGGATGGCAGGGATTGGGAGGATTTTCTTCCTCTGGAGTATGGCCCCCAGAAAGGTGGAGAGACTCTCCCACAACACAGACGTTTCAGATCTGGCACTAAACAGATGTCTAGGAAACACGTCATTCAGTCAGTCTACAAACTCTGAAGGGGCCCCTTCTGGTCAGAAGGCTCAAGGAATATAGAGATAAGCCTTTTCCTCAAGGAACTCTTCAGGGCCAAAGGAGACACATCCTGGAGCCCCATAGTAAAGGGCTGCAACTGCAGGGATTTGGGACTTCAAACTCACTGTGCCAAAGGGGAAGTTAAGCTTGGGAAGTGAGTCACCAACACTGCCTTCCTTTTGTTCCCAAACAGATACCTATAATTTCACAACCTGGGGTCATAGCCTCATTGCCTCTACTCTCTCCTCTCACACATTTACTTTATTTATTTATTTATTTATTTATTTATTTAAGACAGAGTCTCACTCCCTTGCCCAGGCTGGAGTGCAGTGGCACGATCTCGGCTCACTGCAACCTCTGCCTCCTGGGTTCAAGTGATTCTCATGCCTCGGCCTCCCAAGTAGCTGGGATTACAGGCATGTGCCACCACACCTGGCTAATTTTTGTATTTTTAGTAGAGACGGGATTTCGCCATGTTGGCCAGGCTGGTCTGGAACCCTCAGGTGATCCACCTGCCTCAGCCTCCCAAAGTGCTGGGATTACAGGCGTGAGCCACCGGGCCCTGCCCATGTTTATCTTATGTGAAATGTAGATTTACTGAGCCCAAGACAATGCATAATTGACTTTTTCCTCTACTCCTTCTTTTCACATGTAAAATGTAGATTTATTGAGACTTATAAGAGCCTCACAAGGATATATCTGTCTGCCTCACTGCCCACCTTCCCTCCCTTCCCCACCCCCTCCTGCTTGCTCTTTCTCCTTTAAATATGAAGTTCCCAAAAAACATAGGTCACAGATGCTCCTGTGATTTGTTTCCCCACCCCCAACTCTCCGTGGGTCCTTAATCTTGGCTAAATAAACCTCTAACCAATTGAGACACCAGCCTTTGTCACTTTTTGGTTTACAGAAGTCTTCATGGGTGCGGTTGGGACCCAAAGGTAGGAGTGGGTATCCCCTCATGGGGTAGAAGGCCAGGACTGGCTTCCTGGATAGAAGCCCTCATTTTAAGAACTGGAGGATGAGTTCAGGGTGAGGAAGCGCTGCCAGCAATTGCACAGAGGCATGACGCACATTTGGGAAACCACAGGTTATTCTGTGTGGCAGAGCAGAGGGGCAGGTAGATGAGCAACTAGCCAGAGCACTCAGGGGAGCAGATTCCAGAGGACTTGTGGGTACTCTGGCCCGTGGGGAGGCCAGGACTCAGGGACAGGACATGATCAGACTCATCACTCATGCAGCACGAACCAGAGGGGAGGCTGAGGCCCCGAGGCTGGAGCACAGCAGCTGGAGCAGGCCTGGCCTGGAAAGTCACTGTGTTCAGCTGCCTATTTGCATGTCACTTGTTCCAGGGTAAAAATCCACTTATCAAGGAGTAGAGACCAATTAATATTTCTTACAGTTTTGCAAGAGAACCTTAAAGGACCACCCCCGCACCCTCCCCCCGGCACAAACATCTGCACACACAGTCACACGCATGCACTTATGCACAGAGCCACACAGTGACCCCAAACACCAGCCCTGCACCTTCCTCAAGCTGGGCGTCCCAGGCCACCTCTCTTGGCCCAGCACATGCAGCTTTCCCAGATGGTGATTCAGGGCCTTGCTGAGGACACCTCCAGGCAGCTCCACAGGCAACAGAACACTCATTTTCAGAGTCGCTTCTTTTTAGCCCCATGAGCCAGCTTTGAAGCCGGCATTTTCCATCTTCCCAAATCGCTAGGATCCAAAAGAAAATGATAAGGAAACTAAATTCACCCTCCCGGAGAAATGGAAAACTTGGAGCACGTTTCCTCATTTTTGTTGCATCTAATTCCATGGTTCTTAGGCTCGAGGGTGTATTAAGAATCACCTGTGTTTGTTAAATGCCAATCTCAGGTCTCACCTCCAGATATGCTAGCTCTGTAAGTCAGTGTGGAGCTCAAGAATTGGCATTTTTAAGGTGCCCAGATGGTCAGAGACCACATTTTGAGAAAACAGAAATGTGGCACATTAGCCACAAAAGTGTTGAGGCTAAGGAGCCATTTCCTCCCTCTCTCACTTTCTCCTTTCCTGTGTGACCTTGGCTAGTTATTGCATCATTGAAGCCGTCATCATAAGCCAGGAAGGAAGAAATTTCCTAACTGTACTGACTCCATCAGAACCCCTGCCTCCCTGAGCAGGGAGAGGTGAGGAGTGGCAGATGTTGTTGGCTGCCTACCCCACAGCCATCCCCTTCCCCAGTCCATGCCTCTACACTCTTTCTTGCTGAATAGAACTCCCATTCTGTTCAGGAAACAAGGACTGTGTGTTCCATAGCAACCTGGGCCCCAGTCCTAGCCCTGGCCCCAGGAAGGAATCTTGATCAGTGAGGCAAGAGGTATGTCTGCCTCCCCGAAATGTCCTGATCCCAGAGGTGAGCAGAGTCACAGGTTCAAGGAGTTCCTAGTACTTCCCCTAGTACTACAGCTGAAGCCCTTTCCCCAGCCAGTGCAGCCTCTGGCATCTGAGGCAGATCCCAGCAGAGGATACCGGTGGCTGGAGATGTCTGCCTGGTCCCTCTAGGGTTCCAGCCTTTACTTTGGTCTCATGCTTGCTCTACTGCTCACTGTGGCTGGCTCTGAGAGGTAGGATTAGAGCCCAGGAGGCAAGTATGTCCACGTTTTACTTTAATCACATCTGGCTGACGTGGTTGCAATGAAATCCCTTAAAATGAAGGTGGGGATTGGTGGAGAACAGGAGGGGGTGGGAGGGTGTGGTCAAAAGAGACTTCCAGGACTTGCCTACAGCAAGAACATCCTGGGTTGAGGCAGGTGGAGGAAAGAGTGGTGCCCAGACCTTGGGTTCTTTCCCGGTCCCTTCTTGCTTCCAAACCCTGGCTTTGGTACCCACAGGCTGAACCCACTGATATGGTTTTGCTGTGTCCCCACCCAAATCTCATCCTGAATTCCCACATGTTGTGGAAAGGACCTGGTGGGAGGTAATTGAATCATGGGGGCAGGTCTTTCCTGTGCTGTTCTCGTGATAGTGAATAAGTCTCATGAGATCTGATGGTTATTATAAGGGGGAGTTTCCCTGCACAAGCTCTCACTCTGCCTGCTGCCATCCATGTAAGACATGACTTGCTCCTTGTTGCTTTCCGCCATGATTGTAAGGCTTCCCCAGCCACGTGGAACTGTAAGTCCAATTAAACCTCTTTCTTTTGTAAATTGGGCCAGTCGTGGGTATGTCTTTATCAACAGCATGAAAATGGATGAATACACCCACCCTTGCCCTTTCAAGTCTTGTTTCTTCTGTCCATGAGGCTTATTCAGAGGCTATATTCAGACCCTAACTCCAAAGCCAGTCTGGGAGCAGAGCCTGGGTGAAGCCAAAGTTGCCTCTTTTTGATTCTTTCCTGTGCTACTCATGGTCTTGCTCTAACACTGCTTCTACCATTGCCTTTTTAAAAGATCTAATAAGTGATTCTTAGATATGCCAAAGAGGTGTAAAATATAACATAATTCATACCTGCATGCCCACCATTCAGCTTAAGAAACAAAGCATTTACCAATGGAGTTGAAGCTGATCCATTCTCTCTTCCCCCTTCTCAAAATCAGCTGACTCTTGTGCCTATCATATGGATTAAGTTTGACTACAAATAACAGAAAACCCAAAATAGTTACTCAAGTGAGCTAGAAGTTTACTGACCCTTGTAAGAGAGAGCTGGAGGGAAGCAGTTCAGGGCTTCTGTGGGAGCTCCACAGTCCCAGGACCAGCCGTCCCTGAGCTGCCACCTGCAGGACCATTTACACCTCCTGGACCAAGAGAGCTGCCACACTCCAGCCATCTCATCTACTTCAAGCCAGCAAAAAAGGAGAAATGAAGGAAAGAAGGGCATGTCACCTGCCTTAAGGGGACTTATTGAAAGTTGTACACTATGCTTCCCTTACATCCTATTGGCCAGAACTTGTCACAAGGCCACACCCAGTTGTGGGAGAAGCTAGAAGATGTCATTTTTATTCCAACGGGCTATGTGAAAAGGAGAGTGAAATTGGGAGACCCCTAGTGGTCTCTGCCACATCGTAGTCTTAACCAATATGCCGGCTTAGGACAGTAAATTGCTGAGGAATGGAGGAATGTTGCTTTTTAATTTTTTTAATTTTATTTATTTATTTATTTTTGAGACGGAGTTTCACTCTTGTCACCCAGGCTGCAGTGCAATGGCGCGATCTTGGCTCACTGCAACCTCCACCTCCTCGTTTCAAGCTATTCTCCAGCCTCAGCCTCCTGAGTAGCTGGGATTACAGGCATGCACCACCACGCCCGGCTAATTTTGTATTTTTAGTAGAAACAGGGTTTCATCATGTTGGCCAAGCTGGTCTCAAACTCCTGACCTCAGGTGATCCACCCGCCTCGGCCTCCCAAAGTGCTGGGATTATGGGCACGAGCCATCGCGCCCAGCCAGATGTTGCTTTTTAAAAAAAAATTTTAATATATGCCAAAAAAAAAGGATACAGATAATAGAGCTCGAAGAAATCTCATAAATGAATCATGATATAGACTGTAACCAACACCCCAGAAAGGCCACCTCCTGCCAAACAAGAGTCTGATTAGAAAATAAAATCCCAGGTTAGTAGCTGTCTCATTCCATGTTGGTTCATGAGAATTTAGTTTGCATCACTCCTTGTTCTTAGAGGACTAAGTTTCCAAATCCTTGTTCTTAGAGGACTATGTTTTCAGTTTCTGGTAATACTGGCAAGTGTTTCTCTTGATGAACGAGCTGAAACTGAAGGTGAATTTCCCTTTAGAAAAATCACGATCCACAGGGGGTTATATCCATGGATTTAGTTATAAGCTACATGAAATAAAGAGAGATGGCATTTATTATGCGCCTATTGTGTCAGCTTCTGTGCCGAATGAAGATGCTGCTTTTGAAAATACAACCAGCGGAAACACTGCTGTCCCCATTCCTGGATCTGTCACTGACTGGGGCTGTGTGATGTCACTTGAACCTGAAGTCACTTGAGCTGACTCTGCCTTCATTTTCTCATCTGCCAAATGGGGATAATATAGTGATAATTAAAAGAGGAAAATGTTGCCAACATGGTCTATAAATATAAAGCTCGGGCCAGGCACAGTGGCTCATGCCTGTAATCCCAACCCTTTGGGAGGCCAAGGTGGGTGTATCACCTGAGGTCAGGAGTTCAAGACCAGCCTGACCAACATAGTGAAACCCCGTCTCTACTAAAAATACAAAATTAGTCGGGTGTGGTGGTGCAGGCCTGTAATCCCAGCTACTCGGGAGGCTGAGGCAGGAGAATCACTTGAACCCAGGAGGCAGAGGCTGCAGTGAGCTGAGATTGTGCCACTGCACTCCAGCTTGGGCAACAAGAGTGAAACTCCATCTCAAAAATAAATAAATAAATAAATAAATGTAAAGCCCGGTGTAGACATTGCTTCCTTCTCCTTAGGAGGCCAAGTGTTTGACCAAGCTCTACCTACACAGTGTGTCTTTCCACTGAGCTTGCCTCCTGGCTCCTAAGTGCCATGAAGGCAAAGGCCATCCCCACCTCCCATCCCTGAGCTGATGATGGAGTGAGCACTGAAACGCATTCGATGGATGGAGCCAAGGGCTTGCTGTGTTTCCTTTTTCAACTGGATCTGAGTCATGCCTCCCTTTGCCTCCCATTGCGGCCCTCCTCTCCTGGATTTCTGGAAAAATCAGGCTGTCTGTGTGTTTTAATTTATGCTGCCTTCCTCCCTTCCTTTCTTGCTCTTTTCATACTTGCCAGCCCATATATATTTAGCTCTTTTCATCTTTCTTCATAAATCATTCTTGCAAGTCAAGTCCCTGAAAATGTTTCCCCTGAAATCCCTCCAAACAGTATTTGAAACACTTACCTCCTGATAAATGCAACATGGACAATTTGGCCTGTCACTGCTGCCTTAGTGCCAGAGAAAGACAATAAGGAAACTGGGGTGCAGGCTCTGGCACTCCGTGCTTTGTATCCCCTTTCTTTTAAAGATGCTGATGGCCGGACGTGGTGGCTCATGCCTGTAATCCTAGCACTTTGGGAGGCCAAGGCAGGCAGATCACTTGAGGTCAGGTGTTCAAGACCAGCCTGGCCAACATGGTGAAACCGCAGCTCTACTAAAAATACAAAAATTAGCCAGGTGTGGTGGTGCATACCTGTAATCCCAGCTACTCAGGAGGCTGAGGCAGGAGAATCGCTTGAACCCGGGAGGCGGAAGTTGCAGTGAGCTGAGATGGTGCCATCTCACTCCAGCCTGGGGGACAAGAGCAAAACTCCATCTCAAAATAAAATAAAATTATAATGAAATTAAATTAAATAAAGATGCTGAAACAGCATTGAAAAGTCCGGGGCGTTAATTTACTTTATGGTCTTCACAAGGGAGGAATAATCTGGGGTGAAGGGTCTGGGCTGTAGCATCTAAATGTCTGAGTTAAAATCCTGGCTTGGTCACTTATCTGTCGTGGAATCTTGGCCAAGTTACATGACTTTTCTGTGTCTCAACATCCTCAGCTGTAAAATGGGAATGAGTTTACCTCACTAGGCAGTTATGAGAATTAAATAAGTTCATTCACACCAAGTTCTTAGCATGTTGCCTGGGACGTGGTAAGTGCTTGACAGATTTTAGCTTGTTGTTGTGTTTTTTCCTGGGTCTACCCAGTCTCCATCCTTTTCATCATTATTATTGGCAGAACCCTTGTTTTATGTTGGATGCCAATATAACCCGAGTTTTAAAATAATAGCTTTTCCTGCCTTCCCTTGCAGCCAAAAAAAGTCATGTGACACAGCTCTTGCCAGGGAGATGACAGCTGGAATGGTGAGTAGTGCACCCAGAAAAGCTTTTTAAAGGGAGCAGACTGAACTGCCATGTTCCTGTCTGTCTTTCTCCCCTTCCTCCTTTTTCCTGTTTAGAATGTGAATGTGATGTCTGGAGCTTCAGCAGCCATATTTGGACCATGAGCCCAATTTGAGAATGATAGTCATGTGCCCAGGATGATGAGACAGAAAGAGAAAAGGAGCCTGAGTCTCTCCTCCCAGATGGCACTGTGGAGCTGCCGTACCAGCCCTGGGCCGCCTGACTTTGGACTTCTTGTAACCAAATAAATGAATAAATAACCCCGTAATCTCTGTAAGCCCCCACTTGTCAGGTTCCTATTAGCAGCAGCAATGCACAATTCCTAACTGCTGCAAGCATAGTTTCCTGATGGGGAGCAGCTCCAATCAGAACTGGATAAGAGCCTGAAGTGGTTTGCAAACTGCATTCTGCAGGAGCTGAGGGGTCCCATGAAGCCCCCTCTCAGACTGGAGATCAGGGGTGGGAGGCGTAAGGGACCACACTGCCTCTCCCCACCTCATCTTTTTTCCAAGTTTGTTTTAACTTACTGTAGGGGGAGAGTTGGCCCAGTTAGGCTTTGCAGAAAGAACAGATTTCAGGACAAAAAAAATTAAAGGTTTGGAAGTCACTCTTCTTGTCCAACCCCCTCATTTTACAGATGAGTGATCTGAGGCCCCCAAAACGTCTTGCCAGTTAAGCTCAGCCAGGCAGAGCCAAGAGGAAAACCCAAGTTTTCTGCTCTTTCCGGGGGCCCGGCCAAGTGCTGGAACTGCCACACACAAAAAAAAGCCGATCCAAAGAGTTTACAATTGCTGACGAAGTCCCAACCCACCGAGCTCTGATGGGCTGCCTGCTCTTGGGGGAATTGGACAGGGCCCCTCTGGTTAAAACTAATGAGGGCTGGGAATGCCCTTTCAGGGCCCTGGGCAGCCAATTTGCCCTCCTGCTGAGAGAAAGTTGGACCCGGTTCCTCTTCTGTCTTTATAGTAATTCATTCACTGTTTGTTTATTTTTTTTAAAGCACACACACATTAGATGTGTGAAGCAAAGGGGGTGAATGGGTGGCATGAAATCTTCAATGCATGGGGCTCTTTGTCCCTGTTCTTGTAGTTCTCCTTTGCAAAATGCTCGCTTAATCAATTCAAGATCAATGGCTGCTAAGTCGCAGCTGTAAACACCATCTCATTCAAGGTCAATTAGAGCAGCCCAGTGTTCTGTAGCAGGAAGTTTAACTGTGGGAGGGGGACGGGGAGGGCCTTTATCATGGAGCCTTCAATAAGTGTTTACAGAGCCCGTCCTTGTGGATCTGCCCTGTGTGGACACATTGGTCAACTTGGTAGAAAACACATCGCCACATGAGTGGAATAACTAGATGTTATAATAATTCAGAATATCTCATTCCAGGACTTTCACTAGAAACTCTTTTCCTCATCCCTCCATTCTATCCATCCATCCATCCATCCATCTACCCACCCACTCCACAATTATTTCGTGAGCAACTACTCATGTATCTAGCACTGGTGCAGAAGAAAACAGGCAGGGTCCTCACTTGGAGCTTTTTTGAGGGGAGCATAGAAAGCCTGAGAATGAACATGTAAATGAGTGGACAGAGAAGGAAGCCTGTGACAGAGCTGTCCTCAGCTGGAGAAGCAGCCCAGAGGAGGCCACACTGCACCCCCTCCATGGAGCAGCCAGGACAATGCAGGCCCCCCTACCCTCAGCCCCACCCCATCCCAACCCCAGGGCCCTGCTTTCCAGCTATGATGAACTCACGGGGCCTCTCAGAGTGTTCACTGATTATCAGGGGCCAGGCTCAGTGTTAAGTGTTTGGCTCAGATTCTTCTGCTGAACTCCTTTTGGAAACAGGTTTTTTCCCCCTACCCTCAGGTGCCCACAGGGAGACAAGGGCTGCAAAATCTCTCAGAGGAGCCCAAATACCAGGGTGACCTTAGCAGCCCTTCACTTTGTGAGCACTGGGCAAGGCCCAAGACTGCTTGAAGACTCTTATTTGTAAACTCCAAAGGCTTCAGAACAGCTGTGTGATGCAAAAGAAAAAATCGCCATAAAATCAGGTTTCATGAATTCATTCACCAACTATTTTAAGGCATGGAGGGGAACCAGAATAGATGTTACACTTGGAATTAGAGACCCAAGTTCAAATCCTTCCACCACCTCTCATTCTTCAGCAAGTCCTTAATTCACTGAGGCTCACTTTCCTAACTTGTAAAGTGGTGCTAACACTATCCCACTCATGTAACTGTGATGAAGATTTCTTTTTTACATGGGATTCCATAGCCGGTGACAGAATCTGCCTTGGAGGCAGAGAGATCCACTAAGAGACTGGGAGAGTGGCTTAGGCCAGGGGCACTAATGAAATTGCAGATGAGAACAATGGCTGGGAAAGATGCCAAAGTGCTAAGATCAACAGGACTTGGCAACTCCCTACAGAGGGGTGGGGGATCACCATTTGTGAAGGCAAGGAACTGGGAGAAGCTTGGGAGACTTGGTGGGCAGTGGTGCCATTGACACCCACTGGGGACACCAAAGATATTCTGTTTGGGAGACCAGTGGGCCAACCAGGTAGTCATCAATAGGCACCTGGCAGTTGGAGACTGTGGGAGTCATCCACAGGTGGTAGTTGAAGACATGATGGGCATGGGTGAGGTCTGGTAGGAAACACATGCCATTTTTGACTGTCCAGCATAACACACACCTTCAAACAACTGCTCCTCCTCCATTGCCGTCATGAGTATTTGCAGGACTGACAGTCCCAATAAAATGCAAGGGGAGATAAGAGGCCTGGGCCCCTGGTCATCCAAGCAGGCAGCTCCCTTGGCCATGTGATTGCTGCAGTGGGGAAGATACGACTCAGCATGGGACACTCAGAGTCCTTCCTGGGGATTTTTAAATTTGGAATTAAAAGAGAAGGGGCTTTGTCTTTTGCATCCCCGAGTGGGAAGGAATTGAGACATACCAGGGGCCATCTTCTGTGGAATATGAAGAAAGCTAATTTGCTGGAAAGAATAAAGCCAATCAGAGGAAGCAGAGCTGAGAAATAGAGAGGGGGAGAATCCTGACTGCAACGTGTTCCTGATTCCAGTCTCAGAAACTCCCAAAGCTTCTGTGCTTTCCACATTACTTCCTTCAGTTCTTTGAGCTACTGCAGACATGAGAGTCATTAAATTCTCTCTTTTCAAGTCAGATTGAATTGGGTTTCTATCACTTGCACTCCAAAGAATCTTAGCTAACTTGGCTCTCAAAGGCAGAAAGATTACATAGCTGACTTTTAACACTTTACTATCCATATACCCATTTCAGAAGCTGATGGAAAGCTCTGGATGAATGCAAGAAAGGTTGTCTACAAGTTCAAGGTGGGGGAATCTCATAAAAGAGCCCAGTCATGGACTCCTAGAACCTCTGGGATACAGGAAACAGCAGAGAGCCTTGGGCTGATCCTTGGGAGACAGGTCATTTTCAGGAGACAAGAGGAGAAAGACTTGGGCCAGAGGCAGAATGAAAAGATCATAGAAATGGAAGGAGAATCAAGAAGGGACAGCATGGTGGAAGCCAAGGAAGAAGCATGCTCAGAGGAAGTTCCCGCCAGTGCATTGATAAAGGCTGTGGAGTTTGGGAACTTCATAATGGATGTTTTGGCGAGCTTAGCAAAGAAGTCATGGGGCAGCTCACAGAAGCCAGGTTGCAGGGAGGGTTCCTAAGAAGGAGTGAACCTTGAAAACACTATGCTAAGTGAAAGAGGCTAGATACAGGGGCCACATATTCTATGATGACATTTATATGAAGTATCCAGGATCAAATAGGGAAATCCACAGAGGCAGGAAAGAGATTGCCAGAGGCTGAGGAAGGGGGAATCAGCAGTGACTGCTTAACGGGTACAAGATTTCTTTTCAGGGTGATGAATTAGATAGTGGTGGTGGCTGCACAACACAGCAAGCACACTAAAAACCACTGAAGTGTGCTTTGCTGTTGTTGTTGTTGTTGCTGCTGTTGTTGTTGTTGTTGTTGCTTTTGGAAACAGGGTCTTGTTCTGTCACCCAGGCTGGAGTGCAATGGCAAAATCTGGGCTCACTGCAACCTCCACCTCCTGGGTTCAAGTGATTCTCCTGCCTCACCCTCCCAAGTAGCTGGGATTACAGGCACCCACCACCACACCCGGCTAATTTTTGTATTTTTAGTAGAGACAGAGTTTCACCATGTTGGCCAGGCTGGTCTTGAACTCCTGACGTCAGGTGATCTGCCCACCTCGGCCTCCCAAACTGTCAGGATTACAGGCATGAGCCACCATGCCCAGCTTAAAGTATACATTTTAAAGGGGAAATATTATGGTATGTAAATATGATCTCAGTTTCAAAAGCGAGTGAGGGCTGGTGGAAGGGAAGCAGCAAGAATAGAGCCTCCATGGAGATGCTTGGCAGAGGATCTAAAAGGAGCGCTGGGTGATATCCGGAGGGAAACAGCAGGATCAAGGAAATGATTTTTTAGGATGAGAAACCCTGACCTCAGAGAGAAGGTGGGTGTGGTGGACAGAATGATGGCACCAAAGATGTCCCTGTCCTAACACCTGGAACCTGTGAATATATTACCTTACATGGCAAAGGGGACCTCAGATTGCAGGTGGAATTAAGGGCGCTGATCAGCTGACCTTAGCATAGGGAGATGATCCCTGGTTATCTAGGGGACCCTGTGTAATCACAAGGGGCCTTAGAGGTATGACTAGGAGGCAGAACAGTTGGTGTCAGGAGGTGAGATCTGAGAAAAACTCAACTGGCCAAGGTTGGCCTTACTGATGGAGAAAGGGAGTCACAGGCTGAGGAAGATGGGCAGCCTCTAGAAGTCAGAAAAGGCAAGGAAATGGACTTGACCCCAGGGCCTCCAGAAGAAAAAGCAACACTGTAGACACCTTGACTTCAGCCCCGTGAGATGCATGTCAGACATCTGAGCTGCAGAACTCTAAGATAAGTCTGTGCTGCTTTAAGCCACTACATTTTTTGGTCATTTGTTACAACAGCGATAGGAAACCAATACAGTGGGATGTTCCAAAGATAGGGATGACTAAATATCAGGAGGAAGACGGTGGCTATGAGATGGCGGTGATGTGGGAAGAACACTGGCCTCAAAGCCAAATGATGTGTGAAACCCCAAACTACCACTAACTTAACTGCACAGTCACAGGCAAGTCAGCCCTCCCCTCGCTTGGCCTCAGTTTTCCCACCTGTGAAATGGGAGCATTGGGGTGATGACCTCTAAGGGATCCACCAGCTCTGATGCTCTGGTCCCTCAGGCTTTGCAGCTGCAGTCATTGGAACAGCATATGCTGAGTCTGCCTCTGCCAGGGTCCATAGGGAGGTTGACCTGATCGTTTTGGTTTGTCAGAGAGGCTGCCCTACTGAAGGATGATGGCAAAGGACACTCAGCTGCTTTCCACAGAGGCAGCAGGGTTGAGAGGATCTGGGATAACCCCACTATCACCATCCCCATAATATATGTATTAGTCCATTTTCACACTCCTGTGAAGAACTACCTGAGGCCAGGCCCAGTGGCTCACCTCTATAATCCCAGCACTTTCAGAGGCCAAGGTGGGCGGATCACTTGAGGTCAGGGGTTCGAGACCAGCCTGGCCAACATGGTAAAACCCCATCTCTACAAAAAATACAAAATTAGTTGGGCATTGTGGCTCACGCTGTAATCTCAGCTACTTGAGAGGCTGAGGCGGGAGAATCACTTGAACCTGGGAGGTGGAGGTTGCAGTGAGCCAAGATCACACCACTGCACTCCAGCCTGAGTGACAGAGCTAGACTCCACCTCAAAAAAATAAAAATTAAATTAAAAAATAACTACCTGAGACTGGGTAATTTATGAAGAAAAGAGGTTTAATTGACTCACAGTTCCACAGGTTTAACAGGAAGCATGGCTCAGAGGCCTCAGGGAACTTACAATCATGTTAGACGGCAAAGGGGAAGCCAGCACGTCTTACCATGGTGGAGCAGGAGGGAGAGAGGAGAGAGAGAGAGCAAAAAAAGCCACACACTTTTAAACCATCAGATCTCATGAGAACGCACTCGCTAGCACTAAAACAGCAAGGGGGAAATCTGCCGCCATGATCCAACCACCTCTCACCAGGCCCCTACTGGACATATGGGGATTACAATTCAATATGAGATTCGGGTGGGGACACAGAACGAAACCATATCAACATATATCTTCCCAACCCCCTGAAAGTTAGTAGGGGCTCTGCCAACTGTCTCCCACTGGCTGACTTTGTTAATGAGTTTTGGTTTCAGAATCCTCCTCAACACAGTGCCCCACAAAGCCACTGTCAACCGAGCAGGACTGGCAGGTGAGGTGATGTCTACGTGGCAGCCTCGGGTTGAGATATTGCTGATACCAGCAACTTCCTTGAAGCCATAAACACCTTTGGGATTAGGTAAGACCTCAAAATTCTTTCCATCATAAACAGCAAACTGTGGGTTAATTAGTTCACCAAGGTTCTGGAGGAGATTCCTGATTTCAAACAATAGAAATCATCTCTGGCCAACTAAAGAGAAAACACTAAATCCCTATTGAAAACATTGAGTTGCTTACAAAATTTGACAAGAAGCAGAGGCAAGACTGTAGAAATTAACGGAACGGTCACGTTCATGACACAGGGAAAGCGTGATTGAGGCAACACTGTTGGCACGGCTCCCCACCGCTGCATTGGCCACTGCATTGGCCCCTCAGCTGCCGCCCTAAATAGCCTCTCCCTGAGCTCACCTTTTCCGGTCACGCTCAGGATTGAAAGTCCCAGGAGAAAGCGCCAGTTGCCTGAGCATAGGTTGGGTGCTGCCCCCTGGTGGCCGAGAGCAGAGAGACCGCCTCTGTCCCAATCCACTCTCACTTCCTCCAGCAGCTGGGGGGCCCTTCCCACCCTAACCCACTCTATGAAGAACGCACCCTAGTACCAAGTGGCTTCACATGCTAGGTCCCTTAAAAGGGTCTAAGGTTCCCTGCACTCAGATAATTTACAATGGAATGTTCCTTCTAGAAGAGAATTGAAACCTACTAGTTCAACACTCCTGATCCAGAAGCACAGAAGGGCTGGTTAGTGTTGGCACCAGGGCTGCACACGGGCCTCCCAGCTTCCCATCCAGTGGTCTCCCTGCCCCGAGCCAATGTCCTCCTGCCTGCGACTGGCCTATGACAGCGTAGGACCCAGAGGCAGAGGACGTGGCATTGCCATGGCGACCCTAAGTCACAGCTTTTCCAAGACTGGATGAATTTCTTGAGCTTTCACATTTTTCTAAGCAGGGATAAGTAGTAGCTCTATGTGATTTAGTTCTTATACCCTGGTAAACATAGCTTTCCAATGAATATATTTACAGTTCAGCAAAACAAGCCTTTGCCATGTTCTGTTTTCCTGGATGTTCTTTCTGAGAATGTTATTGCCGCAGTGATAGGTCCCTGGGGGGGCAGTTCTGTTTGAACATCACAGTCAGGGTGTCTGGGCAGTGGAGCAGCAGGGGGACACAGTGTCTGGGATGAGAGGAAGAAGAGGAAACAGTAGGGAAGTTGGGCAGACAGGGACTGAGCTGGAACTTCTAGTGACTTCATTATTTTTCAGCAGGCTGGCACAGCGGCACTGGATCTTGGCTGGACAGGGCAATTAACAGCTCCCCAAGCTCCTAATGAGTCATTTTCTTGAGGTTTAAGCTGCCCTCAGAGTTTCCCAAGGGAATTTATTCCTGGAAGCTCACTCCTGAGAAGTGCCCTCCCCTGGGTGCAGCTTGTCCAAGGCTACTGGATTTGGCCAATTGGTCAGAAACCAGGAATTCTGGGTCCAGAGACATACCCTGTAATTTAGAAGGGAGACTGATAGCGCTGAGCCATAACTCAGGCACACAGGATGGTGACTGGCAAGGACATTTCACTTTCTGGGGCAGCTGAGAGGTCTCACTTCCTCAAAACCCTCTTCTGAGACTCTCTTTCCACAAAGCGCCCGCCAGGCTTTGTATCTGGTTTAACCAAGGGTGGACACAGCCCCCAACGGCAGTGGTTTATAGTTGGACAGGAGCCAAACTCTGTCCTAGATCAGGGCTGAAACCAACCAGACTTTCTCCCGGAGAACTCGAACTTGACACTTGCATAAAATCTGTTACCAGGTAGTAGCAAGAGCAGCGGAAACCAAAGCTGAGGAGCTGAATTTCCAGAGGAGAGGACAAGGTGGCTGTGGCATGGCTGCTTGCAGGAATGAGGGGTACTTCTTAATGTGCCCTGTGGCTGGAAATCATCTGAATTTGTCTCCGTTCTTGGAGACCCAGAGTATCCCTGTCACACATCCAAACCCATGCACTCATAACCAAGGAGGCGATGGGACACTTATCTGACTGACTCAAGCCTAAAGGACTCCACTTTAGCCTTGCACTGGAGAGATATGGGAGATCCAGTGTAAATTGTTTTAATGTCTTCAGTTACTCACTTTAGTTTGTCTAAGAGACATGAACAAGGTTAAAATCTAACAGCAGTTGGGCACGGTGGCTCACGCCCATAATCCCAGCACTTTGGGAGGCAGAAGCAGGAGGATCACTTAAGGTCAGGAGTTCAAGACCAGCCTGGCCAGCATGGTGAAACACCATCTCTACTAAAAATTAAAAAAAAAAAAAAATTACCAGAGTGTGGTGGCAGGTACCTGTAGTCCCAACTACTCGGGAGGCTGAGGCAGGAGAATCCCTTGAAACCGAGAGGCAGAGGTTGCAGTAAGCCAAGATCACGCCACTGCACTCCAGCCTGGGTGACTAAGTGAGACTTCACCTCCAAAAATAAAATAAAATAAAATCTAAGAGCAGTTGATTCTTCATCAAGGAGAAATATTATGGGTGGAACATCATCCTCTAGAGTCCAAAAATCTAGAAGGCTAGCCATTTAAGAACCTTCCTGCCAGATGCAGTGGCTCCCACCTCTAATCCCAACACTTTGGGAGGTCAAGGCAGGAGGATGGCTTGAGTCCAGGAATTGAAGACCAGCCTGGACAACATACCAAGACCCCCCCACCTCCATCTCTAGAAAACAAATACAAAAATTAGCCAGGCATGGCAGTTCACCTTTGTGGTCCCAGCTACTCTGGAGGCTGAGGCAGGAGAATTGCTTGAGCCCAGGAGCTTGAGGTTGCAGTGATCCATGATCACACCACTGCACTCCCACCAGGGGGACAGAGCAAGACCCTATATCAAAAAATTTAAAAATGAAGAAGAACCTTCCTTCCACCTGAGACAATGGGAGTTGGTGGGAGGCCTTTGATTCTATGGAAAGTACAGACTTGGGTTCATTATGGCGGTCCCGAGAGTAACCACCCCCTGGTCTGCAGACTTAAGTGTGGTCTGCCAAGCATGGGCTGGCCCTTATGCCCCTCCAGCCCTCCAGCCACACCCAACAGCATCATACTGCTGTTTCCTGCTCCCTACAAACAGTTTCTACTCCGCTAGATGCCCTTCCAGGACCCAACTGTGTAACAAACTCCATTCCAACTTCAATACTGTATGAACTAGGGTTATTTTGGTTGCATGATATAGAAACTGACTCTAGGTGATTAGAAGGGTCTGGGATGCCTCACGGGTACAAGAGTTGAACTGCCACGTCCCAGCGAGGGCAGAGATAGGACAGCGAGGGGAGAGATAGGACTGCTCATGCATTTTGGAGCTATCACTCTAGAGAAGTGGTTCTCGACTGGGGGCGATTTTGTCCTCCAAGGGACGTTTGGCAATGTCTGGAGATGTGACTAGGAGTGGGATGCTACAGGCATCTGCTGGGTGGAGGCCAGGGATGCTACTAAACATTCTACAATGCACAGGACGGTGCCCTTCACCCCAGCAAAGAATTAGCCAGCCTAAATGTCAATAGTGCCAAGGTTAAGAAACCCTGCTTTAGAGAGCTTCTATCACCGTGATTTAGTTCCAATGACGCCCAGCCTCTGAAACTCTCCATTCCAAATTTCAATTTACTGGGAGAGAAAACTTGATTGGCCCACAATGAGTGCTCATCCACCCCTGGATCTATCAGCTATGGATAGGAAAACAGAGTTACCTAATATAAACTTGGTCACTGGGGACCCTTCTCTCATGTTGGGGATGTCCCCAGAAAAAAAAAAAAAATGACTTTCTGTGGGCCATGTATCCCAAGAACAATGGGGCTGGGGCCAGACAGACGTCACCTCCCTCAGGAAGCCTTTCCTGCTCCATCTGCTCTTTGGGCTACGATTTTTTCTTGCACATGTTTGTTTTCACTGAATTGTGACTTGTTTGTTCATCTGTCCATCTCTCCCAGGAGACTTGGAGTTCTCTATGGAGTGAAACTGGGTCTTACTCATCCCTGAAAGCCCAGTGTCAATGTTCTGGTTACATAACACACTATTGCTACATAACATGCTGCCCAGGAAACCATCCCAAAGCTTAGTCACTTCAAGTAACCATCTTTTCACCTCCTGATTTTGTGAATCCAGAATTTCAGCAGGACTTGGCTTGGTGATTCTTCTGTTCCACACAGCCTCCACGGGGGTGACTCAGTGGTATTCATCTGGCAGCTGGGCTTGGCTGAGAGGTCCAACATGTCTTCTCACATAACTGGAGCCTTAGTGAGCAGCTGGAAGGCCAGGCTCAGCTGGGCCCCTCTCTCTAGCTTCACAGCCTCTCCACATGATCTTTTCAAACGGGCAGTCATATTTTGAATGTGGCAGATCAGGGCCCCAAAAGCAAATGTTTAAAGAAAACCTAGGCTAAAACGGAAAGCCTTCTTAAGACCTTAAACTGGAAGTCCCAGAACATTGTTTCAGCTACATCCTCTTGGTCAAGAAAGTCACTAAGAACAACCCAACTTTAAGAGGAAGGGGGCCAGGCATGCAGCGGCTAACTCTTTTAATCCCAGCACTTTGGGAGGCTGAGGCAGGAGGATCGCTTGAGCCCAGGAGTTCGAGACCAGCCCAGGCAACATGGCAAAACCCCATCTCTACAAAAAAAAAAAAATGAAAATTAGCCAGGCATGGTGACATGTGCCTGTAGTCTCAGCTACTCAAAAGGCTAAGGTGGAAGGATCACTTGAGCCCAGGAGGTCAAGGTTGCAGTGAGTTGGATCCTGCCACTGCACTCAGCCTTGGCAGCAGAGTGAGACCCTGTCTCAAAAAAAAAAAAAAAGGGGGGGGTGGGGAAGGGAATTAGACTCCACTTCTAAATGAGACAGGTGGCATGCACCAACAAGAAGGGAAGAAATCGGTGGCAGTCATTCTTCAAGATTGTAGCCCACAGCCTACTAGAGTAATTGTTCAATAAGCATTTAATAGATAAGTTAATTAATATGAAGACAGATTAGCCCTACAGAGATCACCCAGTTGATGTAATGGTTAAATGAAAATAAAGCACATGAAAAATGCTTTTGAAACTATCCAACGCTATAAAGAGGTAAGGAGCTGCTATTAGGAGCAAATTTAATATGCTTCCTTTGGTTTATGGATGACTGTTTGCAGGGTTCTCTCTGCTACTCTCCATTCCCACTTGCAAGTATTCATGACAGACATCACTTGTCAGTCACAGCTCTTTTGCACTTATGCTGGATATGGCCTCAGGATCCTTCTCAACACAATACTCCAGTCATCCACTACTAACCAATCAAAGTCCACAAGGATACCTATTTGTTATTTCCTGCCTAAATTCCTATTGCTAAACCATCCTCCAAAAGCCCAAGCTTTTAGTTTCTTTAAACATGCATGCAACTTCTTCCTTTAAGAGAGAGAGGGGGGAGAGAGAGAGAGAGAGAGAATATAAAGCTGAAGCCCTAAGCAAGATGAAATGGCAGACACCATTACCCTCCAAAATTGGATTTATAATGGAAACAGAAACTGATTATGGTGGTGAGCTCTGCCATTATGAATTAGTTTAAAAAGAAATAACTGCAGCTGGGCACGGTGGCTCATGCCTGTAATCTCAGCATTTTGGGAGGCCAAGACGGGCGGATCACAAGGTCAGGAGATCAAGACCATCCTGGCTAACATGGTGAAACCCTGTTTCTACTAAAAATACAAAAAATTAGCCGGGCATGTTGGTGGGCACCTGTAGTCCCAGCTACTCAGGAGGCTGAGGCAGGAGAATGGCGTGAACCCGGGAGGCAGAGCTTGCAGTGAGCTGAGATCGCGCCACTACACTCCAGCCTGGGGGACAGAGCAAGACTCTGTCTCAAAAAAAAAAGAAAAGAAAAGAAATAACTGCATGCAAAAATAGTCATATGACATCTCATAAAGGAGAGAATCTGTCTACCTTGACATATTTTCCTCTGAGAAAACTCCAGCTCAAGGTGAGGCAAGCCAAAACTTGCATGTCTGGATGAATGAAAGCCACATGGGCTGACCACCATCTGCCTCCACAGTCATCACCTACCCACAGATTCCCCTGACACCCATCCTACTTGCCATGCAGCTTGTTAGGAATTTGGAAGGTACACTTTTTTTTTTTTTTTTGAGACAGATTCTCGCTCTGTCACCCAGGCTGGAGTGCAGTGGTGCGATCTCGGCTCGCTGCAACCTCCACCTCCCAGGTTCAAGCAATTCCCCTGCCTCAGCCTCCCAAGTAGCTGGGACTACAGGTGTGCACCACCATGGCCGGCTAATTTTTTGTATTTTAGTAGAGACAGGGTTTCACCATGTTGGCCAGGATGCTCTCAACTCCTGACCTCATGATCCGCCCACCTCAGCCTCCCAAAGTGCTGGGATTACAGGCGTGAGCCACCACGCCTGGCCGGAGGGTACATTTTAACCACTCAATTAAAGTGTTCAAGGAAAAACAGAAGCAAAAAAAGCACATATAAAACCCCCTCTAGTTCTAAACTGGCTCTCTTCCATCTGATCGCTGGGGACGCAAGGCCAACAGCAGATCATACTTGTGACAGGGCGAGTGGCCCTGAAAAGTGCCTCTCTTCCTTTCTGAGCGCCAGGGTCCTGTCCCTGCCCTCAAGCAAGAAAACAATCAGTAGCAGTTGGAGAGGCCCACTCTATGGCTAAAGGCCCCAGGATTAAGAATGAGCAGACTTGGTTCAAGTCTCAGGGATGCCACCTATTATTGGCAGGTCACCTCACATCTCTGAGCCCATTTACTCATCTGTGTGATGGGAACAATAATAAAGATGGCATGGAGGGAGCTGGGTAGATCAAAGGTGGTGATGGATGAGAAACTGGGAACCCTGTCTTCACGGCTGTGCCAGAAGCCACTGGCAAAATATCAAACAGAACAAGCAAACAATCAGCTTTCCTAATGTCAGCTTCCCAGCTTTCTCAAATGCAGAGAATCCCAGGCTGTGTAGCTGCCCTTCCCTGCAAGGCAGGGATCAGGCCCTAGTGATTGGGACCATACTTCATGGAGCTGTGTTCCATACCATCTGCTTGTAAACAACTCAAATAAAAGAGTAATAGCTAACCTTACCAATACTGCACTACAAACCAGCAACTGCACTAAGTGTTTTACAAACAATGCTATGAAGTAGGTAGAAGGCATTCTTGTTCTCATGTTACAGACAAGGAAACTGAGGCACAGAGTGGTTAAGTAGCTTACCCAAGGTTTCCCAGCCAGCCAGTGGCAGATTTGGGACTCACACCCACAGAAACCAGTTGTGGAGGCTTTCGTCATTAGGCCACGCTGCCTCTCCAGAAAATGAGGATGGCTGGAAAAAAGTAGGGGCAAGCAGTTCAGTCACAAAGAGTCTCTCTCCCTCCACTTCTTAGATTTTGGGAGCAGGATTTTCAACCTTACACTGGAAGGAGATAAATGAACTTGAGCTGCGGGTAAAAACGTGCTAATCTCACATTTGACGTCAAGCATTGTGTTGAGTGAAAAAGCAGAAGAATGATACACTATGATGTTATGTACATACCAAAAAAAAATTTTTGAGACAGAGTCTTGTTCTGTCACCCAGGCTGAAGTGCCATGGCACTCATAGCTTACAGCAGCCTCAACTTCCCAGGCTCAAGTGGTTCTCCCACCCCAGCCTCCCAAGTAGCTGGGACTATAGGCATGTACCACCACATGCAGCAAATTTTTTATTTTTGTAGAGACAGGGTCTCACTATATTGCCCAGGCTGGTCTCTAACCCCTGGGCTCAAGTGATCCTCCTGCCTCAGCCTCCCAAAGTGCTGGGATTACAGGCATGAGTCATCTTGCCCAGCCCACAGAGTTTTAAAACATATAAAAGATTATGTATTACCTAGAGATTCATACACAAACGGCAACAGCATCAAGACATTCCTGGGAATGATGAACATCTCCTTCATAATTCACCTCGGAAGCAGGGGAGTGATGAACAAAAGCTTTCTAATATATCTGTATTTTAAAAAATCAAGGTAGATGGTAGGAACATGGGTGTTCACTAAATCACTCTTTATGTCTTTCTCTATGTATGAAATATTTTTTGATTTGAAAAATAATTTTCCAATGCTAACAACTCAATGTTGGTGTCTGGTTCACTTGCTGACCCTTAGTTTATATTAGCTTCCACCCCTTTAAATCAGTCAATTATCAGAAGGCCTCCAGACTCTACTAAGAAGAACAAAAGCTAACCTTTATTGAGAGCTTACTATGTACTAGACACTGTTAAATGCATTACATACATTGACTCCCTCATATTCACAGTAACTCTATAAGGTGAGGACTGTTATTATCTCCATTTTACAGATGAGGAAACTAAGGCTTAAAGAGATATGGTAACTTTTTTTTGTTTGTTTTTTGAGACAGAGTCTCACTCTATCGCCCAGGCTGGAGTGCAGTGGCATGATCTCGGTTCACTGCAACCTCTGCCTCTGGGGTTCAAGCGATTCTCGTGCCTCAGCCGCACCAGTTGCTGGGATTACAGGTGCCTGCCACCATGCCCACTAATTTTGTATTTTTAGTAAAGACGGGGTTTCACCATGTTGGACAGGCTGGTCTCGAACTCCTGACCTCGAATGATCTGCCCACTTCAGCCTCCCAAAGTGCTGGGATTACAGGTGTGACCCACAAGATCTGGTAACTTTCCATTGTTCCTCAGTTAATATATGGCAGAGCTAGGATTTGAATTCACATTTGTTTGACCTCGAGGCCTGAATTCAAGCAAAATGCACGTGTTAGGGAAGGGGAGAGGCAAGCAGGAGGGATGACATGGCCCCCGTCCTCAAGGGTCTTCTAGTCCACAGTGAATGCCATGGTTTCTTCATTCTCCAGGCTGCTGGGACTGCCACCAGGACTTGTCCTTGGCTGCAATGAGACGACCAACCCAAGGACACAATCTTCCTGAAGCAGCTGTATCCAATGACTGTTGACTGTTGATACGGGTGTATTATGACCCAGCCCTCACTCAACTCCGAGGGCCATCCCAGCTCCAGATCACTTGGAGGGTGGCTGAGACCTTTGTTGGGACTGCATTGCAGCTCAGCTTCTCCCTCTGCCCCCTCCTGCATCGGTCACTCCCCCATGATGTAGGCCTCAAGTGTTATCCTCAAGAAACTTCTTGAACACAGATCTCCTTCTCAGAACCTGCTTCCCAGGGAACTGTCCTGGGGCACAGTCTAGTGGGGAAGAAAGGTTTTCACAGAGGATGCAAAGACAACCCCATACCACACTGTAAACTGGGGAAGCCATCGAGAGGGCCCAAGGAGTTAACGAAAGCATCCTGGGGGACATAAGGATTAAGCTGACCCTTGAAAGGGGAAATTAGAACATTTGCCATAAAAAGGAATGAAGTATCGATAGAGCTACAACATGGATGAACTTTGAAACCATTACGCTAAGCAAAAGAAGCCAGACACAAAACACCACACGTCTGATTCTGTGCATATGAAATGTTCAGAACACGGAACTCTGTAGAGACCCACAGTAGATTAGTGCTTACCTGGGGTGCCAGCATGGGGCTGGGGGATCTGGGAGGTGATAGCTAAGGGGTATAAGGAGATGATGAGAATATTCTAAAAGTGACTGTGGTGAAGAATGAACATATCTGTAAATATACCAAAAACTACTGAATCTTACACTTTAAATAGATGAATTATATGGTATGTGAATTATGTCTCAATAACGCTATTTTTAAAAGGGGAGAATGTGGATAGGTTGACAGGCAAGAATGTGGAGAGAATTGCAGGTGGGTAAAAACGTGAGTGTGAGATCCATGTGAGCGTGAACCTGTGGTGCGGGGTAGGGTGCTGATGGGAAACAGGAAGGAACAAAGGTGGCTGGAAGGCTGCAGCCAGGGATGGGAGGCCTGAAGTCAGAGCAGGTAGGAAGCTTGTCCCAGAAGATCTGAGAGTAATGCGTTGAAAATGGGGCCTTAGGCTGTTAGGTCTGTGTAGAAAGGAAGACGGGTATAGTGGGGATGCTGAGAGACCAGCTGGGGGACTGAGACAGAAAAGGACATTTAGCACCACAGAGTGCATGTGTGTGTGTGTGTGTGTGTGTGTGTGTGTGTGTGTTTTAAACCAGGAACTATAATAGTTTAAAACACACACACACGTGTGCACACTGTGGTATTCAATGTCCTTTTATGTCTTTCTCAAGGCATGGGGCTTATTCCTACATCTCTCCCACAAGACCATCCGTTTCACAAACTTAACGCTCAGTCACATCCATTTCCACATGAGGTTCCTATCAAGTCCTCTTGCCAGTTCCTAAGAGTCTCCCTTGAGACAGCAGTGAATTTAGGCGGGTGCCCAACCTCCCTATCAATCTTGTTATCACCTCAAGGGTGCCTTCTCACCCCCTAAACCAAAGCTGTCACGTGGGTAGGAACTTTCATTTGGTTAAAGATAAAAATCACCTTTCTACTCCCCAGACCTTACCCATCTGCCATCTGAGACCACAGAATCACTCTCACCCACTGTTGAGGGTGAGCCAAGACTCTGTCCACTTCTGTCATTGTGAATGACATCAGCCCAGACTGCTCGGGCCATGCTCCAAACTCAACTTACCTTGGAAACACGGAACTTTAGAGCTGGATGGCCATGGAGGGTCCCCCAGCTCCACCCTGCCATTTGACAATGAAGAGTCTAGGGCTTCTGCCTGTCATTAACTGGGGGATTGAAGGGCTTCTCTTCCCTTTGAGTCCCCCCAACTTGAACCACCAAGCAGTCTGAGGAAATCTTCCAGGGTCAGTCTGGAAACCTTCCAGTGCCCCAGGGTGACTAGATCAGAACGCACTTAGCTGCCAGTCACCAGGGTACGTACTTGATGTGCAGACCCTGTCGCTAGGCTTCAGTCTATAAGAAAAAGGCCCCTGACAATGTGTGTACCATGTGCAGAGATTAGAGGCCTGGAAGGCTGCCTTGAACTAAAATCAGCTCCCAGGAGCAGAGGTGGAGGAATGGGGGAGATGGGGGTCACCTGCCAGTTTGGGAATATCATAATAAGTCCAGGGTGGGGGGGTTGGGCAGGCTACATGAGGAAAGGCAGGAGGGTCCCAGGAATTGTGAGTTACCCACTGGGCTGCTCAGAGCTGTGCTTGGTGGGTGGGGGGGCAGGCATTGAACCTGACTCCCCTCTCTGAAATGGCTGCCACAGTCATCTGGCCTCTCCCCAAGGCTCATTCAGGGAACAGGGTCCTTGGTCTCACCTTACCTCTTTTCTGACGCAGACATTTGGACACTGCCCAGTGAGGCCATGGGAAGAACATTTGAGACCGTCAGGAAACCCCAACACTTAGTCTCTGCCCCACTCCATTTCCTGTATCCCCAAACATTGTGTGATGTTAGACAAGTCACCAAGACCACGTGGGTGAAGGTGAAGGGAGACAGGATAACAGCGGTCAGGAGCATGAGTTCTGGAATCATAGAGGACTGGGTTTGAAGCCCAATCCCACCACCCACTGGCTCCTTGGACTTCACCTCTTTAAACCTCAATTCCTCATCTAGTAGCACCTCATGGGCTTGCTATGGGGCTAAAGGAGGAATTAGTGAGTTAACGCAACAAGAGCTTCTAGTCCAGGGTCCCCAAAACCCTCACACCCAATACCACTGTGTCCAATCCATAAGCCCTTCCTTCCTTCTCTTCCTTTTTCTTCCTTCCCCATTTAGTAGCTGCTTTATCACACTTCTATGTTTCTATTTTTAAAGCTACACATTCCCATAGTGTAATGAATCACATAGTTCTACAAGGCTCACCGCTCCAATTTTCCCCATCTCAAAGGACCACTTAGGCTCTCTGCTCTTTAATACTTTTGATACGCCTGAAGTTGTGCCATCCTCGGAAAGGGAATTAATCAGACAACAGAGATGATCTAAGCTTGTGTTTGCAAAGCTGTTTCTTCCCTCACTCTTGTGAGATTGGGTCCAGAACAGCTCAATCAAGCAATTTAGAGGAAGAATCCTCAGAGAGGGAGCAGGAGGAACACAGCTGTTTAATTAAAATATGTAGTCACTGTACATTTTGGTTTTGGTCAATGTACAGCGCCTGCTTCATCATAAACCCGAGTGCTGACGGCTCTGCCTGGCCTGGGAAGAGGATCACTTATCAAGCATAGATCAGTACTGACATCCAGTGGTCACAGAGAATTATCTGCCTGAAGTTCTTCATTTTTCTCTTCCCAAAAATGAATGGGTATTCACACAGAGGAAGGAGGAGTGGCGAAAAATGACAGCTACCAGTGCTGTTAACGTTGGAGAACTGTGCAACTTGCAGCCAGATACCAAGTAACTCAGGTCAAGGCCTTGCCAGTTTGCAAGATGTCCATGGTTATTTGAGTGCTGACCCAAGAGCCAGGAGGAGAAATGGGGCCCATCTTCATAAGGGGGTAAGACCATAAAGAATAAAACACACCAGCCATGGTGGCTCACACCTGTAATCCCAGTGTTTTGGGAAGCCAAGGCAGGGGAATCGCTTAAGACCAGGAATTCAAAACCAGCCTGGGCAACATAGTGAGACCTCATCTCTACAAAACATTAAAATAAAAATAATTAGCTGGGCATCAATCCCATGACTGGGTATATACCGAAAGGATTATAAATCTTTCTACTATAGAGACACATGCACACATATGTTTATTGTGGCATTCTTTATAGTAGCAAAGACTTGGAACCAACCCAAATGCCCATCAATGATAGACTGGATATAGAAAATGTGGCACATATACACCATGGAATACTATGCAGCCATAAAAAAGGATGAGTTCATGTCCTTTGCAGGGACATGGATGAAGCTGGAAACCACCATTCTCAGCAAACTAACACAGGAACAGAAAACCAAACACCACATGTTCTCACTCATAAGTGGTGGGGGTTGAACACTGAGAACACATGGACACAGGGAGGGGAATATCACACACCGGGGCCTGCAAAGGGGTGGGGGCTAGGGGAGGGATAGCATTAGGAGAAATACCTAATGTAGATGATGGGTTGATGGGTGCAGCAAACCACCGTGGCACATGTATACCTATGTAACAAACCTGCACGTTCTGCACATGTATCCCAGAACTTAAAGTATAATGAAACAAAATTAGCTGGGCATGGTGATGTGCACCTGTAGTCCTAGCTACTCGGGAGGCTGAGGTGGGAAGATCCCTTGAGCCCAGGAGTTCCAGGCTGCAGTGAGCTGTGATCATGTCACTGCACTTCAGCCTGGGTGACAGAACGAGACGATGTCTCTAAAAATATAAAAAATAAAAATAAATTTCAAAGAAGAATAAAACACAAATGGCCCCATGGCTTCTAGAAAACATACTGGGTTTTGAGTTAGAAACCTTGATTCAAGACCTGGGGCTGCTGCAGCAAGTCCCTTAAGCTCTCTGCACTGGAGCTTCCTCCTCTTTGAAGTGAGGCTAATGCCAGCTGCTCTGCCAGCCTCATAGGGTGGTGGTGATGCCAAATGGGAATGCATATGCAAAAGAGTTTTGTAAACTGTACAGTGCTGCACAGCTGGGGCTGCTGGGATGCAGGTGTTGATGGATAGGGCAGGGCAAAGTGGAGCTGGTGAGGAGGTACTATGGCCAGATGGAGGCATGGCCAGATGACAAATTGCACTTCTGGTTTCCAATTTCTCTCAAGCCTCAGAGACTCTGCCTTGGACTATCAGGATGACCTCATCAGAGAAGGGCATTCCTCATTTTTCTCTGGACTCAAATCTCTGACATAAACATTGGTAAGTAACTTCAAATGCCACTTAACTTTGAAAATTGCATATCAAACAGGTTTTTAAAAATAGAATCCTGTTAGCAGGGCATGGTGGTGAGCACCTGTAATCCCAGCTACTCAGGAGGCTGAAGCAGGAGAATCACTTGAACCTGGGAGGCGGATGCTGCAGTGAGCCAAGATCGTGCCGCTGCACTCCAGCCTGGGTGATAGAGCAAGACTGTGTCTCAAAAAAGAATAGAATCCTATCCTGAAGGAAAAATGTGAGTCATCATTCATTCTATGTTAAAGGAAGCTATGTTAATATCAATTGGACTAGTAGACTATGCACTTTTCACTCTCTCATAATTTTTTTCTTGTGTTTCTATTTGTATTTGGTCTAGTATCTGGTCTAGGAAAACTAGTTTTGCAAAGTGGTTCTAAATGAAATTATGGGATGACCAGAGATAGAGAAATGGTGTGTGCACACGGAGGAAATGTAGAGAGATGATTTTGGAGGCTTAGAGACCACACTTCTGACTCTTTCAATTTGTGCCAACAGATTTCATAAACTACTGGGAGGAACTTTAAGAAGTTTAGTCTTCCTAGTTGAGCTTAATTTAAAAGAAACAGAAAAAGCAATTCTCTCATGCTTTTTAAGGGATCAGACAGCTTTGAACACAAAGAAGTATTATGCTCCTTTTTCCAGATTTCCGTATCAGTGTGTGTGTAAAGAAAAAAAAAATCCACTCTAGCTAGCTTAAACAAAAGAGGTTTATCACAAATAGTTTATAGAATTATAGGAAGGGCTGAATAAAAGTACAATTTCCAGTCACAGAATCCAGTAGCAAAATCAGTCTACAAGAGAGTAGCTGGCTCATTAACCATCAGAAAGTTACCTGCTAAACTGAAAAGCTTCCTGCTGAAGCGGCTGCAGAACCACATCACAGCTGCTCTAATGCAAACTAGCAAATGGTGCTCTGCACCCTCTCCACAAAGTCAGTAATCAGACAGGAGACCTCTGCTAACACAGCCCCAATAAAGTCCAATCCCTCCAAGCTGTGCTTGTCAGCTTACACCTTCCAAATCTTATCTAAGAGTGCCTGACTGCCTAACTGTTAAAGATAACAAAAAATGGCCAGGCGCCATGGCTCACGCCTGTAATTCCAACACTTTGGGAGGCCAAGGCAGGCGGATCACGAGGTCAGGAGATCAAGACCATCCTGGCTAACACGGTGAAACCCCGTCTCTACTAAAAATACAAAAAAATTAGCCGGGCATGGTGGCACGTGCCTGTAATCCCAGCTACTCGGGAGGCTGAGGCAGGAGAATGGCATGAACCCGGGAGGCGGAGCTTGCAGTGAGCTGAGATCGCACCACTGCACTCCAGCCTGGGCGGCAAAGCAAGACTCCATCTCAAAAAATAAATAAATAAAAAATAGGAAATGAAGTGAAACATGAATGTTTTACTACCTCAATCCCATTCTCCAATGAGAATCACTATTAATAATTTGGAGTGTAGCCTCTCAGTGATTTTTGTACATTGTTTGCCAGGGAAGGGGGGTGCTTGGATTACATATTGTTCTGCGATTTTTTTTTGTCACTTGAATACATATCCTGGACATCTTTCCATGGGAAGACATGTGACTAGCTCATTTTTTAAAAAGAGCTGCTAAGTGTCCTATCGGAGAGATGCCCTACCTGATGGACACTGAGGTCATCTCTAATTATTCCCTGTTATGCATAATGCAAAAGGAACAGCTGTTCAGGCATTTGGAAAAGTCAGATTTCTAGAAGTGAAAACTCTGCACCACATTTTGAAGCAGTATCTTTCTAATTAGCACGCAGTCAGGAGAATCCATTCAGCCAGCTTTTTAAGACCAAAAAAAACAAAAAAATAGCCTAAGCCCTAAAGACGTTGATGCAGCAGACACTGATGGAGCCTCAGTTGTCAGCATGAGGGTTTCAAAAACACCCCTCCCCCCGCCCCAATTTCTATCCCTAAGGGGCCTGCCCTTTGCAAAAAGCAGACAGGGTCTTGTTCTGCAAGTGCACAGCTAGTTAGCATCTGGGCCAAGGAGGTGAAGCAAAAAGGGCCAGGAGAGCAGGAGAGAGGACATGGCTTTGACCTTGATGGGCAGTGGATCCTGGGGGTGTCAGATAGCTAGGGTTAAGAATCCCACTCTACCACATGGGGGAGTCAGCAGAAAGACTGTGTCACACATCATCTGCTAGGTCCCCACATGAAGGGAACTGATTGGCAAAGCGCGCACCAGGTGCTACAAATCACCCCAAAGTGCGTTTCATCTGCAGCTGTTTTTTGTTTTGTTTTGTTTTGTTTTTGACAGTGTTGCTCTGTCACCCAGGCTGGAGGTACAGTGGCATGATCTCGATTCACTGCAACCTCTGCCTCCTGAGTTCAAGCAATTCGTGTCTCAGCCTCCCGAGTAGCTGGGATTACAGGCGTGTGCCACCATGCCCGGCTAATTTTTGCATTTTTAGCAGAGATGGGGTTTCACCATGTTGGCCAGGCTGGTCTTGAACTTCTGACCTCAAGTGATCCACCCACCTCAACCTCCCAAAGTGCTGGGATTACAGGCATGAGCCATCATGCCCGGCCTGCAGCCATGTTTAAAACCTTCACTTCAGTTTGTCTACACAAGCTGAGTTGCCCTCATTCCTCCTGCATCTCAGCCAATCCCAGCCTTCACTTGGACATACAGTGACCTTAGCAATAAGAGCTGCAGTGGCCATGTGTCACTGTTCCTGGGCCAAACTGAGGGTCAGGCTGCTATTTCTTGTGGCCCAGTAACAAGATGCAGATGAACTGGGGAGGAAGAGAATTTTTATTTCTGCAACAGGTAACAGGGAGAAGGCCTGGAAATTATTGTCAGACCAACTCAAAATTACCAAGTTTTCCAGAGCTTATATACCTTCTAAGCTACATGTCTACATGTAAGTGTGTAAGTGTGCATTCATCTGAAGACATAAGTGATTAACTTTTTTTAATGCATAACTAAGGTCCGAGTCCTGAAGACCTTCCTCTGGAGCCTCAGTAAATTTACTTAATCTAAATGGGCCCAGGTGCTGAAGTGATTATCCTTATCTTGTCTCCTGCTAAATCATAAAGGTTTGGGGAATTCCTTTACACCCCCAGTAAACTTGTTTGTGGAAGCCTGGGGAGTTTCTTCAGACCCTCAATAAAACTTGTTTCATCCTATGTGGGTCCTGTTAAGAATTCTTTTGTTATTTTGTCATGTTTTAAAGCCCAGGAAAGACCTAGGCAAAACTCTTGGTGGGCTTTTGTTACATTCCAGTCTTTGTATAAGGACACTGACTCTTTCCACTTTTAATATTTAACTTAACTACTCAGTCAGTACGAAACAGTTGTCATGGAGGCCTGCATTAGTGAGACCTGACCTGCCACATCACTACATCTACTGTCTCCATTTCCTGCTTCTCTCCCCGACAGTATTCTGATTTGCCTTTAGAGAATCCTTTCTCCTCCCTTCTCTGCCATGGAATTGGGACAGGATTGCTTAGCCCCCTCGCTGCAACACAGCACCCTCCCCCAGCCAGTGTTTTAATCAAAACTGGGCATCTGCCCCAGCCTCGGTCATCAAGGAAAAGCACATCTCTGCACTGTGCAAAATCCATGGGGGTGGGGTAAAACCCTTTTTCTCTGAAGATCTGAAACTGAGGCATGCTGCTGCAATAAGAGAAGCCTAAAGTTTCTCAAGGTCATTCTGCGAAAACTGAGGAAGGCAGATTAGAGGGGTGAAGAAATTCGTTCAGGGACATCATTAGAGCCTGGGTCAAGCATCACCTGAAGGTAGACTGTCTCTAGACTTCTAAATTACATTAGCATTTTTTTTTTTTTTGAGACAGTCTCATTCTATCACCTAGGCTGGAGTGCAGTGGCACAATCTCGGCTCACTGCAACCTCTACCTCTCAGGTTCAAGCAATTCTCATCCCTCAGCCTCCCAGATAGCTGGGACTACAGGCGTATGCCACCACACCCAGCTAATTTTTGTATTTTTAGTAGAAACAGGGTTTCACCATGTCGGCGAACTCCTCACCTCAAGTGATCCAACTGCCTTGGCCTCCCAAAGTGCTGGGATTACAGGCATGAGCCACCGTGCCTTGCCCTACATTAGCTTTTAAACTTGCTTTATTGTCTAAACCAGTTTAAGCTGGGATTTTCTGTCATTTGCATCATAAAGAGGTCTGGCGCAGAGAAAGATACCTTTCTGCATATCGTCCACAGAGGCTTTCCTCTTCTACAGCTTCAAAAAAAAAAACAACCTGTGTGCAACTGCTGCCCCTAGTTGCTGCCTCAGAAACTAATTCCTGCTGGCCCCTCAGTGAGAGTTCTTTGAATGCATGTCCTAGAAAGTGAACTCACTCACACTGGAGGACGCGAGGAATCAAAACAAGGGCCTTCAACACTTCAGGATTCCGCATTCTCTCCTTGGCCTCTGGCTTCATTCTCCCAAACCTGCTTTCTGTGCAAAGCTGGAACACGGCTACCCTCAGGCTCACGTATGCAGTGGCTGCCCAGGAAGAAGAGTATACGCCTCTAGCTCAAGGTATAAGAACCCAAAGAACGACTCTGATTGGCCCTGTGTGGGCCACAAGTACATTGTTGGGCCAATCACTGCAGCAAGATACCACGGTAGCCCTAGAACCAATTCACTGAAATGAGGAAGGTGCTGTTCCTTGAGAGGGGAGAGCAAAGCTGAAAAAGAGGGTAAGAGGTACTGACAAGTCATAATAACAGCGTCCACAACACCTCACGGAGCTGTTGTGCAGATCGTTGACAATGGGTGCAAAAGAGCTTCTGTAAGGTGGCTTTGTTTAAAGCACACTATGCAATGTTTGCTGTAATTTGTGAATGACCTTTGTGGAGTGAACCCAGGCAGGACTTAGAGGTAGGTGTGATCAGCTTGTAACTTGCTTGATGTCCTTGGCCAATTCTTAAAAACTCCACAGGTTCAGTTCTTTAAGAATTACATGATATGGCCGGGCGCTGTGGCTCACGCCTGTAATCCCAGCACTTTGGGAGGCCGAGGCGGGCAGATCACTAGGTCAGCAGATCGAGACCATCCTGGCTAACATGGTGAAATCCCATCTCTCCTAAAAAAGAAGTACAAAAAATTAGCCGGGCATGGTGGCGGGCGCCTGTAGTCCCAGCTACTCGGGAGGCTAAGGCAGGAGAATGGTGTGAACCCGGGAGGCAGAGCTTGCAGTGAGCAGAGATGGGCCACTGCACTCCAGCCTGGGCGACAGAGTGAGACTCCGTCTCAAAAAAAAAAACAAGAATTACATGATATAACATGCCTAGTACAATGCCTAAGGCACGTTCCTCCCACTTAGACTTGCCATGGAAGAAAAATTTTAAACCTCAAAGTGGAAGTCTTTTCTGAAGATGTCAGCAGCAGGAAACTCTGAAACGCTGGGCCCCCAGACTGAGCAAGGCCTAATTTTGCAAGGAAAGAGCCAATGTCATATCAATCTTGACCTGGATGCTTTTCAAGATATTGTCCAAAAAAAAAAAAATTATAAGAAAGAAAGAAAGAAAGAAAAAAGAAAAGGGTATTATCCATAGCAAAGAAATACCAAGGGAAATAAGCGAGGAAAATGTGAGCCCAGAGTGAGCATTTTTCCCCTGCTCAAGCCAATTGTTCAGTTAACATGTTCTTTTTTAAGATTCAACAAATGTTGAGTCTGGATATCAATTCTTTAGGTTGCAGAGTCCAAAGCTGGCAAGGCAGTGTGCGTGCGGACTTCTTCAGCCATTCACACACATCCTTCATTGACCCTGGGCCCAACACCCACATGCTGGGCATGGGACCTAACGAGATGGCTTATATCCATGGTCAACACATACCCCAGAATTTCTAAAACTGTCCCAGTTTGCAACAGCCTGCCCTGCTCTCCTCTCAAGCACATACCCCACTCACTCTACATCCCATTTTGTTTTCTTCCTTGGGCTTCTCTCCATTCAAAACTGTCTTAGTTGTTCATTTCTTGGTTTACCTGTTTATTTTCTGCTGTCCCCCATTAGAATGTCAGCTGCATGAAGACAGCCCTCATCTGTCCTGCTCATTACAAGAGCTCCAGCTCTCATCAGACCTGGCATATGATGGTCACTCAGCAATATTTATTAAGTGGAATTGAATTTAATCGAATGATCAAAGAGTTGTAAGGCCATGTGATCTGCTTTTTGTTTTACAAGAGAAAGTCACAGCACTTGAATTTGAAACTTCACTCCCTTGTAGGCCTCCCAGTAAAGTCATGAGTTGGGCGTTACTATTATCCTTATTTTGTAGATGAGAAAATAAACTCTCAGAGAGGTCCATGGTTTGCCTGACATCATGTGACTGGGGAAGGGCAGAATCAGGACGCGCAGTCCAGTGCTCCTCCATCTCAGCACACACGTGTCAAGGCTAGATGAAGGATAGCAGAGCAGAAGCAGCAATGAGGAAGCTTAGAGAACAGAATCAGTTGGGGAAACCCAAATGTTGCACTTATTTAGTTGTAAAACTCTTCCTGCGGGCCTCATGTAACTTCAATTCAGACGCTTTGAAGTTGCTGCATTCTCTCATGACATCTCCTGTAGAAGCAATGGTCTTTCTTAAGGTGCAGGTGTGGGGTTTTAAGGACAGAGAGCTCCTGCCATGTCAGATGCTTGATATAGTTTGGTTTCTGTGAGTCGGGACACTTTAGTCACAAGGAACAGAAATGCATCTCAAACTAGCTCAAACTAAAAAGAAGGGGAGAGCTGCAGCTGAGCTATGGGAACAATGAAACCAGGGACTCAAAAGCTGACTTCCTCTGTCTGTGGATTTTACACTCTCTCACTGCAGCCCAGTTTTCTCTGAACGATTGAGAACATGCCAGCTCACAGCTTCTGTCTCACATCCTAATGCCTCCTACCTCCAAATGGTTCGAATGTGGAAAATTCTCAGGGAAGAACTTTAATTGGCTCAGCTTGGGTCAGGTGTCCACCACTGGACCACTCAAGTGCATGTGTGTGGCACAGGGATGGGGTCACATAGCCCAAACTCAGTCCTGCTCCTATGTATCTGAGGCTCCTCCTGAGAAGGGGCAGTTGGGATGCAGGCATTCACCCTATCAGTATCACTGCTATTTGGTGCCTGATAATTTTCATAGCCATGTTGCCTCTTCAATTACTTCCATAGCACTAAGAGGTTCCTGCCCTTCGTAAATTAAAACAATACAAACTCCTGCAACCTCTCAGCATTATTAAGTGGTAAGACAGAAATGGGCTGACTGACTTCTCAAAAGCCTCTAACTCCTACCCGTCCATAGTTTCTGGATGGCAATTTCTCTACAGGTCCCACTGTTCTTCCCAAACCGGGGCATTCCTCTGCTCTCTCCTCACCAACCAGAAAGGCAGGTGCCCAGAGAGCACGATGGGTCTGAAGAATAAACGTGGCTGGAGAGGATGAATTCGGTTGCATTATGACCAACAGGAGGAAACTATTGGACTACAAATGCAGCTGTGAAAGCCAAACACGCAAAAGACAGTTCCAACACCGCAGTCCTGCCCTTTGCTAAGAGGAATGAAGACAGTGAAAATTAAGGAAGTGGTTGATGCTTCCCATCAACAGGGGTCAGTACTTTTAGTAGTGACTGCTGGGTCATAAAATGAAGATAAATGAATGAAGCCGAGTGTTTCTAATGATGGTCTCGAGGCTCAGGGAGACCTTTAAAATAACAAAAGAAAATTGAAACAGAGTGGCACCTCTGTAACAAGATTTCAGATTCAATACGGATCCAATGCCTGCTACCCCTAAGATTTGCCTGTATTCCCCCAAGGGATGCCCAAAACACCTGTATCAGGCCTTTCTTTCTTTGGTGTATGGCACTGAACTGGGTTTTAAAGTATATAGCAGTAGCCTATAATCCCAGCACTTTGGGAGGCCAAGGTAGGCAGGATCACCTGAGGTCAGGAGTTCGAGACCAGCCTGGCCAATATGGTGAAACCCCATCTCTATGAAAAATACAAAAAAAAAGTAACTGGGTGTGATGGTGCATGCCTGTAATCCCAGCTACTTGGGAGGCTGAGGCACGGGAATCGCTTGAACCCGGGAGGCGGTTCAAGTGAGCCGAGATCGCGCCACTGCACTCCAGCCTGGCGACAGAGCAAGACTCCATCTCAAAAAAAAAAAAAAAAAGTATATAGCAGTAGGTGGATGACAGTTACCTGATATTTATAGGGCCAACAGAGCAAGTGGGGATTACACGCGGGAAGGCCTCCCAAGAGCCAGGTGGGAGGCAATATGACCTAGGACTTGAGGAAGGAGTAGTAATTAGACACTAAATGGCTGGGGTGGGGACAAAGGTGTGGAAGCAAAGCAAAAGAGAAGGTAAGGTCAACAGCAAGTTCACAACAGCTCTGAATGTTATCCAATGAGTTTAGACTATACCTGTAAGAATTGAGCAACCACAGATCACTTTCCAGGGAGGCACTTGTGACCTGGAAGAGAAAGGGCTGTGAGCCACTCGGGCCCCAGGGCACAGCCAGGTCTGCATCTTTCTGCCTTCCCTCAGGGCAGCTGCCTCCCCCATCAGATCTTAGCCTGCTCTCTGGCCAGCTCCCTTAACAGTAGAAAGCTGCCTGACGGAGGTGAGAGATAAGACCCAGGAAGGGCACAAGGTGGAAGATCCAGGTGAGATCAGACCAGCTGGGGAGATGGCCGGTAGCAGTTTCAAGGCCATCAACCCCATGTTAGAGCTGCTGGTGCCAGGCCAAGGTTAGAAAGGTGGGGCCTCTTTTGGCCGAGAAGGCATTGCGCCTTTCTGGTGAGGCCAGTGGAGTAAGGGATTTATTACGCCTGGACCAGGTGTTTATTACACCTGGACCAGAGGAAGCCCCTCCTTGGCTGGCAGTGCAACTGCCCAGAGGCTGGTATCATCAGAGCTGTGTGCGGTCAGGCAGCCCAGAGAACAACTTGGCTGCTACCTCTGCTCCTGGGAGCCATGGAGGTCCCTGGGAAACCAGCACAAAATCAATAGGACTTGGTTGTAATGGCTGTGCCCTGGCACTCTCTCTCTCTCCACCCCCTCCCTTTAGTAAAAGGCAACTGTCCTGATTAGTTTCTGGTTGTCTGTCATTGTTCCTGACTTGTAATCTATCTCAAGGTGTGCCAGGATGCTTTCTATTTACTTAGAATTGCTTGCCTAGGCCTGCTGAGTTGGCAATCCTATTAGCAGGATTTTTTTTTTCATTGTGTTTGTGAAATGAAATAAAATAGAAAGGCCCTGTCTCCAGAGGGTTCTTTCTTTCCCATTTTTCTGAAAACCATAAGGCTCTGGGAAGATCGTAAGGCCTTTTTGTGGGGTGAAGTGTGCCTCTCTGTCTTTGGTGCTAGGAAGAGTTGGGAGAAGGCAAGCTGGCTCCTCCAGCCAGAGGCATGCAGAGAAAAGTCCTTCCTTTCTTTAATGGGGACAGCATCCAGGTGAGAATGGAGGAAGAGATCCCTGACTGGCTAAAGCAAAAAAAGTCAGGCAACGGAAACCATGGCCACGAGGCTAGGTTACAGGATAAGGCACTCAAGGCAGGGAGATGGGTTTCAGTCCCAGTTCTGTCCCTGCCATCTGGTGGCCTTGAGCAAGTGATTCAAGCTCTCTGTGAGTCAGTCTCACTTTTCCTCATTTGTAAAGTGGAAGGAACGCTTCCTGCCTCATGAGGTGGCCATGAGGAGGAAATGAAATCTCAGCTGTATAATTCCTTGGCACAATGACTGGTGCAAAGACAACATCCAGCAAATATTCTGGTGGTTCCTTTTCGGACATTACATTCTATAGTGCTAGATCGTAGAGCCTGGCTTCTGATGGTAGAGGAAAGATCAGGGTCTTTTTTTCTGGTTGTTTGTTTGTTTGTTTGTTTGTTTGAGACGGAGACTCACTCTGTCACTGAGGCTGGAGTGTAGTGGTGCGATCTGGGCTCACTGCAACCTCCGCCTCCCAGGTTCAAGCGATTCTCCTGCCTCAGCCTCCCAAGTAGCTGGGATTACAGGTGCATGCACCCTTTTTAGTAGAGATGGGGTTTCACCATGTTGGCCAGGCTGGTCTCAAACTCCTGACCTCAAGTGATCCGCTCGCCTCGACCCCCCAAAATGCTGGGATGACAAGCGTGAACCACCACACCTGATCTCTTCTGGGTCCTTTGGAGGGACTAATAAAGATTTGGGAAAGACTTTGGGGGCCTGAAGCACACCTAGTACTCATGAGAAGAGAGGGCAGTAAGCTTTCCTGAAACCACTCCAAGAACGTGAATTGCTGCAGGAGTACAAAAAAGCTCTCACACCACTAACAGGGAGAATTCCAGGGCACTCTTCTGGGTCATGGACCTCATCATCCCCCACACTGTGCTCCATGCAAACAGTCTTTGTGTTAGAGTCTATGTGAAGCACATTCTTAGATGGCCGTGTTGGTGGCTGACTTCTCTATCCCCCAGAGCACAGGCTTAATGCACAACGAAGCACTCCTTACTTTATGCCATAGAGACAGGGAAGAGTGAGCTCCCCAGTGAGATGTCAGGAGAAATTTAAAGTGAATTTCATAGAACAGAAATACATAAAGAATAAAATTCCTCCTTCAAACCCACACTTGGGTGGAAATCTTGTAGCCATCCCCTAGTGAGATATTAAATACTAAGTCAAACGCTTGTGTTGAAAAGGGTCTGTGACAAAAAGCAGGCTAAAAAGTTGTGCCTACTGTCTAAGCTACGTTGTTAAAATGCACCTAAAAAATTCTAAGTCAGAAATACACCTTCTTGTCTCTAGGATATAGATGTTGAAGGGGGTTTTTTTTGTTTGTTTTTTTACTTCTCCCTACTCTTCTGTACTTTATTAATTTTTCAGTGGACATGTGGCTTTACATAAGTCGGGTAACCCTTAACCAAAATGCTTGGGACCAGAAGTGTTTCAGATTCCAGACTGTCAGATTTGGGAATATTTGCATATACATAATAAGATATCTTAGGGATGAGAAACAAGTCTAAACATGAAATTTGTTTATGTTTTATATATACCTTATGTGTATAGCCTGAAAGTACATTTATACAATATTTTAAATAATTTTGTGCATGAAACAAAATTTTGACTGCATTTTGACTGCAAGACATCCCATGAGGTCAGGTGTGGAAGTTTCTACTTGTGGTGTCATGTGGGCGCTCAGAAAGTTGCAGATTTTGGAGTTTTGGATTAGGGAGGCCCAACCTCTAATAATAATAATAACAATAATAGGGAGGAGGAAGAAGAGGAAAAAAAGAACTTCTAACATCCTCTTAGGCCTCTGTTCCCATTTAAAATCATGATTTTCCTCTGTGGATACCAAGAAGTAAGTGGAGAGGGGGAAGGAGGAACAACACAGTGACAAGTCCATGGGCATCAGGCCAGAATCGACAATTGTAGGACCCAAGGCCACTCCCTAGGCCCTCGGGGTGCTGACAAGGTAGGAATTATGCAGCTTCCTGTTACCTTTTTTAGCATCTCACATGCTACAGAAAGAAGAGATACATGAAGCCAGTGGTTTTCCAAAGGCAATCTTACACTGAAGTTTAGTCCCTAAAACAGATTAAAAAGGAGCCAGGTAGCTTATTGGGAGGGAGGGAAGGAAGAAGAGATGCTATAGTCCCAACCATTCCCCTTTATCTCCCCTCCCTGACCCCCTACTCCAAAGGTCCTTCTTTTGATCACTGTGCCAAGAAAGAAAACACTTGAAAACCTTGTAATAGTCAACAGGCCTGTCATGTGGAGAGCAGAGAAGCTATTTCTAAGTAATTGGGAAATATATTTTTGCTCAAAATCTATTTCCATTCAAACAGCTTCATCCAGCTCTGTTTTAGAAACAAGATTAAGGATGCTTTTATCAAACAAATACATCCTCTGGGAAGTGTGTAAGGTTTGATTTGTGAATACATTTAAGTCTTTGACTTATCTAGTTGCCACATGGACCTTACAATTTATAAGACAGATTAAAATTGTGATTACTAGCAGTTAATTCAGGCTCATAATAATTTACTTGTTCCCAGTGAGTTCTGTGCTGGGCTTCCAAGGGGTGGAAAACATATCCTTTTAGGCTTGTTTCTACCTAACTGTCTCCTGGAAGAACAGGTTACCGTCAGTTTTACTTACATGTTTTTATACAAATAGGGATTTGTGTGTTATTAGGACTCATTTGCAACTATGATCTAAAATATGAAAGGAATATGTCTTTTCTGCATTTTGATGGCTTAACTTGTCTCTGCACCTTTCCGAAGTCTAGATTGTGGGAATGAGAAGCTCTCAGCAGCCTTCAAACACATCCACCAGGTCTCCATCTGTTTGGCCACTGCAGGGCTATTTCCTTTCTTTGGTCTTTTGAAAGGCAGCAGGCGGCATCTCTAAAAATAGTGGCATAAGTGAGTGTGCCTGTGGGCTGGGGGGCTCAAAGGGCCACTGTGAGTGCATTTATGGATTGTCATGTGTTATAGGGCCCCAGCTGAGAGGGACCACACAAAGCACAAGAAAGGGTCGTCAGAGATGTCAGCCACTCCTTGGTCCCCCAGGCAGCCAAAACCTCCGCCGGGGACCCGCACTGAGAACAGCAGCAGAGACTAAGCAGTGTCAAGTAAGGCTCTGCAGGGAGATTGCCTGCTTCTGCAATCACTTCCTAGGTGACCCTGAGCACATTTTTCCACCTCCTTGAGCTCGTGTACTCACCTGTAAAATGGAAATAATCGGCCAGGTGCGGTGTTTCACGCCTGTAATCCCAGCACTTTGGGAGGCCAATGTGGGAAGATCACTTGAGGTCAGGAGTTGGAGACCAGCCTGGCCAATATGGTGAAACCCTATCTCTACTAAAAATACAAAAATTAGCCAGGCATGCTGACACATGCCTGTAATCCCAGCTACTCCGGAGGCTGAGACAGGAGAATGGCTTGAGCCCAGGAGGCAGAGGTTGCAGTGGGCCAAGATCATGCCACTGCACTCCAGCCTGGGTGACAGAGCAAGACTCTGTCTCAAAAAAAAAAAAAAAAAAAAAAGGGAAATAATCATAGGCAGTTGGTATGAAGACATTTTATATAACCACAATGGCATCATGATTACTTAAGAAAATGCCTATAACTTTTAGAAATACTTACTGAGTATGTAAAGATGAAATAACATGAGGCCTAGGATAGGCTTTATTTAAAGTAATTCAGCAAAAATAAAGACAGGAGTTATTCCATTTACATTAAGGTCAGGAAGAGGCAGAACAAATCTATGGTGATTAAAAAAAATAAGATCATTGATTGCCTTTGGAAAAGGGCATCAAGGGAACTTTCTGGAGTACTGGAAATGTTCTACAACTTGATTTGAGTGCTGATAACATGGACATAAACATTTGTCAAAATTCATTAACCTGCAAATAGTTCAGAAAAATAATAATAGCATGTTGACAAAGATTCTTTGCTTCGCCAAACTTTATTCAGGCTTCTGATTCTCCTCCTAGGCCCATCTGTGTGCTTCCTATAAGGTCCAGTTTTAGCAAAGAACCTCACTGAGTCAGTTTAGCAAGAAACCCCTATCCTTGACATCTGACCAACCTCCAGCATTCCGCAGGTGATGTCTGATCAAGTTGGCCTATCTTTAGCAAGAATAGTGTTAGGTTTGTTTAGCTAGAATCTCCCTTACCCTTGCTGTTTCTTCTCAGTAATTTTCCATCCATTGACCCCACAGTGCTTCTTGGCTGTAAACTCCCACCTGCCCATGTTGTATTCAGAATTAAGTTCAATCTCTCTCTCTCACTGCAAGACCCTGTTACAGTGGCCCCTATACCTATGGTCCTGAATAAAGTGTTCCTTAGTGTGTTTTGACAAGTATCATTGAATAATTGTTTCTTTCTTTCTTTCTTTTTTTTAAGACAAGGTCTCACTCTGTCATCCAGGCTAGAGTGAAGTGGCACGACCATTGCTTACTGCAGCCTCCATCACCCAGGCTCAAGTGATCCTCCCACTTCAGCCTCCACGCCTGGCTACTTTTTCTTTTTCAGTAGAGACAAGGTCTCATTATGTTGCCTAGGCTGGTCTTGAACTCCCATGCTCAAGTGATCCTCCCACCTTAGCCTCCCAAAGTATTGGGATAACAGGTGTGAGCCACTGCACCTGGCATAATTGTTTTTTTAACAGTGTGTGTATTCAGAAAAATATTAACAATGCGTATGTGGATAAAGTTTGATAAGTAATGATAAAAACAAGAATGATAAAATGTTAACACTTGGGGAATCTTAGTGAAGGGTATATGGAAATTCTTTGTATTATTTTACAACTTTCTGTAAGTATGAAATTATTTCAAAATAATAAAAGTTTAAAAACTCATCAAACCATACAGTTTAAATTGGTTGATGAATTTTACTGTGTACAAATTATACATCAAAGTAAAAGTTAAAAACGAGACTAGAAAGCAAATGTAGCAAAATCTTGATAAATGCTGAGTCCCTGAGTGATAGATGTATGGAGGTTCATTTTACCATCCTGTCTGCTCTTGTGTATGCTTGGCTATTTTATTTTCTTTCTTTCTTTTTTTTTTTTTGAGATGGAGTTTCGCTCTTGTTGCCCAGGCTAGAGTGCAATGGCATGATCTCGGCTCACTGCAACCTCCGCCTCCCGGATTCAAGCGATTCTCCTGCCTCAGCCTCCTGAGTAGCTAAGATTACAGGCATGTGCCATCATGCCTGGCTAATTTTGTATTTTTAGTGGAAAAGGAGTTTCTTTATGTTGGTCAGGCTGGTCTCGAACTCCTGACCTCAGGTAATCCACCCGCCCTGGCCTCCCAAAGTGCTGGGATTACAGGCGTGAGCCATCACGCCCAGCCTATGCTTGGCTATTTTCTAATGCAAAATAAATTTTAAAAAATTAAAACAATTGAAAATATCGGCTAAGCTCCTGGCCCAATGCCCGGTGCAGTGTGGCATCCCCCTCTGCAAATGGCTCATGGCTGCTACCCCGCACCTTTTCCCTGGGACAGTCAGGGGATTACACATATGTCAAGCTGTTAATACTGGTATTATCTGTGACCATGCTTGACAAAAAATGCACCCCAAGCTGTTTTTCCTCTACCTTGCGGTAAAAGGCTTTAAAAAAGTAACCAGCCAACATTGAAAATAAGTGTCCTTTTTGAACTCCCACTTAGATGAATGACTTTGTGCAGGCATCTCTTAAAACAGCTGCAACCACAGCAAGGCCACGAGGAAAAGTCACAGAGGACAAAGACAGAGACATTTAAATACCATGTAAGCCAAGAGGAACCACTCTGGATCTAATTCCACTTTTGCAAGGTAAACATTTGCCTTGGCTGAGACAGGAAAGAAAAGTAAGGGCTGATGACCTTTGAGGTGAATCAAACACATCTCTTAAGAAGGTCTCAATTTTTAGGAGGAGGATGATGGCCACTTGTCCCCAAGGGCTGAACATGGGCACTAAACCAGGAGGAAGAAGACCTGGGCTCTTTTCCCACCCACATCACTGGTGATCCACATGACATTGGGTAAGTCACCTCCTCCTCCCTAGGCCTCTTTCCTCCACTGACAAATGAGGGTTTGAACCCAGAGAACCTGTAGGGACGTTCCAGCTTTGTGATTCTTTAAAACAAACATTGATTGAGAAAGATTCCAGGGCAAGGAAGGAGCAGGAACTGTGCCCCATACAGTCATCCAAGAGTCAAAGCCTGGCAAGTTTCCAGAGCCCAGACAGGAGATAAATGAGGAAAGATACGTGATGTGGCCAAATCTCCAAATTTTCATGAGAAATGAAAAATCTAGATGTTTATATCCAACCTCCTGGTTTTCAAATGATACTAATTAATTCAAATTTTTTTTTGTTTGTATTTTGTTTTTGAGACGGAGTCTCACTCTGTCGCCAGGCTGGAGTGCGGTGGCACGATCTCTGCTCACTGCAACCTCCAACTCCCTGGTTCAAGCTATACTCCTGCCTCAGCCTCCCGAGTAGCTGGGACTACAGGCACACGCCATCATGCCCAGCTAATTTTTGTATTTTTAGTAGAGACGGGGTTTCACCTTGTTGGCCAGGATGGTCTCGATCTTCTGACCTCATGATCCGCCCGCCTTGGCCCTCAAAGTGTGGGGATTACAGGCATGACCAAATTTTTAAAATAAATGTTTGTGAGCCTAATAAAAATTGCCTGAACAGAATTAGATCCCCAGGCTGCCAGACTGTGTCTTTTGTGTGAGGTCACGTCATCTCCTACATGGGGGTAAATGAGGATCTCTGATTTTTCAACAATGATCTTTCAACTTCAAAGCTGAAGATAAATTTTAACGACAAATACCTAAACCGTATAACTCTTAGAGAAATGTTTTTCAAACTTTTTTTTTTACCATAACTCACAGCAGAGTCCATTTTACATTGCCAGTGGTCACACACACATACACACACATGCACATACACATACAAAATCAGAAGAAGAGACTCACAAAACTTATGCTTACTACATGCAATACACTCTGATATTTTCTATTCTATTTTACTTCATGTTAATGCAGGTAGCAACCCATTAAATTGATTTCATGGGTCATATTTGCAAAACATTACTTTAGAGTTTATATTTACTTAATTCTCATTTAATTCTCCCTCTCACCTTATGAGGTAGGAATTATTATCATCCCCATTTTACAGAACAGAAAAAAAGAATCTCAAGCTTCACACTCCAGATCCAGCTTTTTTTCTCTTCTTCTTTTAATCAAGAAAGGCATGAATGAGAGGAATTAAAAGATGTCAAAGGGCCAGGTCAGAAAGGAAGAGTCCCAGAGGCAAAGCAATCAAGGAGAACCTTGGGGAGAATTTTAAAAATCAAACAAGGGGATTAAGGCTGTGTGCTGTGGAGCATGCAACTTACAAACTGCTCTGTCTCCCCTGTGAAATCTGCAGGAAAATTTGCATGGCTGCCCATGCTGATGGGTGAGTGGCTGCTTCAAGGAGGAGCCAGATTTGTTATCCACGTGGCCCAAGCAGACTCAGAGAGAACACGGGTTATGCCGGAGGCTGGGAGGTTGCTACTCTCTAGGTCACATTCATGACCTAGACTTGTAGGAATGGGGGACCGGTGGTTGCAGGGTGAGGAGAGAATGGATAGGCATCGAATCCAGAGCATTTGACCGCCAGGGCTGGCCTGGGAAAACTTACCACTGGACTCTATTAATGAACAGACAAAAGTTCCATGTCTTCTGCACAGGCAATGATCAGAGAAGAGAAGAGGAGACAGAAGCCCAGCCCCTGATGTCAGTGAAAGACTGACATAGGGGGAGATTTGATTTGTTAAGAGTGATGAACCTTTCTCCTAATGGAACCAGTCAGCTGAATCTAATGGTACCCTTTCTAATCAATCTTGTTGCAACCATTTGGGATGGGGCAGGAGCCTAGCAACACCTAGTACCGCCTAGCAGAACCCAGCACAGCCCAGCACAGCCCAGCACAGCCCAGCACAGCACAGCACAGCACAGCCCAGCCCAGCCCAGCCCAGCCCAGCACAGCACAGCCCAGCACAGCACAGCACAGCATAAACATTGATTGCACAAGGACTCCAGGGCAGGATCTTGTAACACATCTGGGCTGTATTCTAGAATGGTTGAGTCTATTCCCCGCTCTTAGTCTCTTTTCTGTCTTCTACCTCCAGATGCCTAAAGAGTACAAATGGAGATGGGTGTCTGTTTACAAAGCCAAGCAGCAATGATTTCAAGTATCCGCTTTGGGTAGCTTTCTGCATTCTCCAAAGTTGATCCTTCCAGTGTGGTATAAACACAGTTGTTGGGCAATGTTTAAAGTCACTGAGTCTTAGATTACCATCGAAAAAGTCAATTAACAAGGCAATTTCTTCCCTTGATTTGTATTTGTATATTATTAATGAACTACAAGACCTCCTAGTGAGGTAAATTAGCTTAGGTAACTGGGGAGCAGAGTACAAACATTTTTTTTTCTTTAATGGCCCCAAACATTTATCTCATACAGAGAAAACAATATACAAGCCCAGGGAGGGCTCCCTGTTCCTGCAGCCAAGGAAGCACACCGGAGCAGCTCTGATAAATATTGATGTCTGTTTATCAAAATGCCACAGGCCGTCCTGGCTAGCTGCCACCTCCTCCCACCTCGTGCAGTCCTAACTGGCAGGACTCATTATGTAAGGAGGAGATACAGAAACCTCAACTGCCATTGCTGAAGGACTTTTAGCCTTTGTTTCCTGAATACAAAAAATAAAAATAAAAAATTGTCCTGACCTACAAGGGTTGGTGCCAACCAAAGGACCAACATCCTTTCTTTAATGAGGGGGCAGAAATATAGACTCTTATGTACAAAGAGAATGGTAATTGAAAAGATCTCTGACTCACTGAAATAATCAGCTTAGGGATGTGTGAATGCTCCCCCAAAATGCTTCCTTGTTACAAAATCAATGCCATTAAGAAATAAATTGTGCTACATGTAAGTTTCAGAGGATTAATACAGAGATATTGATAACCACCCATTCGACATGTCATGATTGAGCTATGTGCAAGGCCATGTGAAGAATACCATTAATTTAATCCCATTTACCTATTTTTAAGTAACACTATTCAGCCCCAAAATGCTTGGGGACTGATAGCAGAGTAAAAATTAATTAATGTATTCCTGCCTTTAAGAAATATTGATTGAATGCTGATCATGTAGATACCAGATGGTAGGCATGGAACAGAAACTGAAAAAGATATAGTCCCTCAAGGAACCCAGCAACTATTTGGGGAGACAGACAGGTAGGTAAAGCATTATATAGCAGGCTGTGATAGAGAGGTGCACCCCAACTCCTGCGACACACAGAAAGGAGCAGTTCATTAGAAACGGCCAAGAAGGTGTCCTGGGGAGAAGCCAGGTGTCCTCTGCTCATGTCCTCTATTTTATCCCACGTTGATTCCTGCTCCTGGGATGATAAACTTATTCCTCCAGGTGGCCTTCTCAGAAGGGCTGGCAGACCTCAGATGGGCAGATTTCAGATAAGCAGATCTTGATGGGCAACCCTCAGCTGGGCTGGCAGATGGGCAGACCTCCATGGGTAGCTTTCAGATGGGCAGACCTCAGTGAGCAGCTCTCAGATGGGCAGACCTTAATGGGTAGAGCTCAGATGGGAAGATCCCAGGTGGGCGTCTCCTTATGCCCAAAGAATCCCATCTTCTCCCTTTAGAGACATGGTAAAACTAAAGACAGCTCCACATTAATTTTCTTTTTGATAAAGTGTCCTGTTTTCTGTTTGCTGAGGCTCTTTTGAGAGCTCCTTGATACACTGTAGTTGAGGCTGACACAGGGAGAGCCCTGGGGGTACTCCACAGGACCAAGGATTTCAGGATCCTCTTAAAATGATCTAGGGAGATTCACATGGGGTCAGAGGCCTGGCAGAAAGCCTCAAGTAGCCTCTTCTACCTGCAGATGGCAAAAAAAGCAGAGCACAGCTGCCTGATGGCTCATTCCTCCATGATTCTGTGGGTCTGTGTGTGTGTGTGTGTAGATTTACATTTTATGGGTTCCTACAGGAATGGCATAATGAATATCTATACTCAAAGTTCCCTTTGTCTGGAAGATGCCCCACCTCCCAACCTCTACCTCTCCACTTCACCCACTTAAACACCTACTCACCCTTCAGATCTCAAGGAAATAGCCTTCCTCAGAGAAGCCTTCCCTGCCCCCTCAGGCTGGTTGCCCGAGTTGCTCATATCACCCTCATCGTGCCAAAGCACTGTTCCTCCATAGCCTTTGTTAAAGCTTGCAAATATGCATTTATTTGCATCATTTTCCTTTATCTCTGCCTGCCTCTCCCTCAGCTATAAGCTCCATGTGGGAAATAGAAGTCCAGGTTTTTCACCTGTGTCATCCTATCTTTAGCTAAATGCCCAGAACTTAGTTATGCACTCAACGAACTCTCACTGATTTTTGAATGAACATCAAGGAACGGGACTCTCCCCAGAACCTGTTTCTCCTGTTGTCCCCACACCCCTGCCTGGTTTGGCTTTGGGTTTTGTTTCAGGCTTTGCTCTGTTGATCAAAAGCGTTATAGTCAAATATAAAGTCTTTCAACTTCCAAACGTGTCATGTGCCACTGGTTCTAAAGGAGCCATGCAAAGGCAATATGAAAACATAATGAACCTTAATTTTTATTAAGGTCTGCATCCAAAACAAGCCAAATATTATACCAATAGTAGTACACATTTGTTGTTTCAGGGAGAAGACTATAACAGATAAAAATCAATAATGTTTTTGTTCCAGTAGATTAACTTCATGCTTAGAACAGAAAGAAAATCTAAATGGATGGCTTTTCTGCTTTTTCCTTCTCAGTAATATGATGCGGTTATATCAAAGGGAAGAGTTGGCAGAGACAGAAAGTTAGAAGGCTAAGGACATTTTCTAAAGCAGGAAGGAAGGTTTGAAAAGAAGGTTAGATTCTCCCTGACCTGTCAAGTTGGTGGCTGAATGGAACTTAGCTGGCTGGTTTTCTGCCCTTCAAAATTATCTTTGGCCCTCAAGTAGGAACTCCCAAGGATATCTGACAGCAACAGATACCCTTGGACAAAGGCCCCCAGACACAAGAGCTCATCCCTTAGCAAGAGTTGATTGGACCAAGGTTGAGTGAGTTTCTCTCCCTGGAATTTGGAATCAGGCCACAGAGCCATATGCCTTTCTCTTAGGCACTTGAAATGGGATGTGAAGACAGGTCAGGTTCAAGGTGCCTGGACTGGCCCCATGAGTGAGGAACCAAAGAGAGCCAGCCTGCAGGCATAGAGAGAGAGAAATGACAAACAAGGAATGGTCAGGTGTCAAGACAGCCACCCCATTCCCAACTGTCTAGGTTCTGAGCCTTGTCCATTATGAGGCCAGCCTGAACTTCCTGTGCTTGGAATTCATAATATTCCCTCGAGTCCTCCTAGAAAGTGCCCTTCCTCCACCTTTTTGGTTCTCAAAGTTAGTTTAAGTGTGTTTCTGTTCCTTGTGAATTAGCTAACCACGGCTGTTGTAACAAACTGCCACAAACTGGGTGGCTTAGAACAACAGAAACTTATTATCTCACAGTTCTGGAGGCCGGAAGCCTGAAATCAAGGCATCAGAAGGCCATGCTCCCTCCTAAACCTCTGTGGGAAGATTATTCTTTGCTTCCTCCAGCTTCTGGTGGCTCCAGATATTCCTTGGCTAGTGGCTGCACAACTCCAGTCCTGCCTCCATCTTCATATGACCATCTCCTCTTGTCCCTGTGTCTTCTCCTCTCCTCTCTCTTGTCACTTGTCACCTGTTTAATCCAGGATGATCTAGATCCTTAACTATATCTGCAAAGACCCTTTTTCCAAATAATGTCACATTTATAGGGACCAGAAGTTAGGAGTTGGACATATCTTTTTGGAGGCCACCATTTAACTCACTATACCTTACAGCCCACTGGGCCCTAAGATGAGTTTACCGAATATTCCTGAGCAGCCTTGCAAAGTGTGAGTGATCAGCTGATGCACAGCCCACAACACGAACTGTTTATAGATTCTAAAGGATGATATGTGAATAAGGCAATTGGAGTTTTTTTTAATGGGAAAAGTGTTTTGTGGCATTTTGTTTTTGAATATTCTGGAATAGAGTGAAGCCTTGGTCTATCACATCTGAAGTCACATCTTCTCCAGTCTCTTTTGGATTGATGAGAATAATTATAATGTAATGGCCACTGTGATGTACTGCTAGGTGCCAGCTGCTGCACTTGGCTTTTTTTTTTTTTTTTTTTTTTTGAGTCAGAGTCTTGCTCTGTTGCCCAGGCTGCAGTGCAGTGGCAGGATCTCAGCTCACTGCAACTTCTGCCTCCAGGATTCAAGAGATTCTCCTGCCTCAGCCCCCTAAGTAGCTGGGACTACAGGCATGCACCACCATGCCCAACTAATTTTTGTATTTTTAGTGGAGATGTGGTGTCACCATGTTGGCCAGGCTGGTCTCGAACTCCTGACCTCAGGTGATCTGCCCACCTTGGCCTCCCAAAGTGCTGGGATTACAGATGTGAGCCACCACACCCGGCCTGTACTAAGCTCTTTATATGGCATGTCACTTCGAATCTTTACCATGATCTTTTGATGGTGGGATTATTATCCCCAGGAGTCACACCCAAGTAGGTCAGTGCTTTAAGCCACCAGGATGGCCTTTTTCAAGATCTGGTTTGCGGGCTATGGATATTAAAAGAAGATCTAGTGTGGGCAGCACCTGCCAAGTGCCAGTCAATACATTTGGTGCACTATGTTTGTTATCTCACGTGATCTTTACAGCTCCTCCTTGAGGGAGACAGTGCAGAAATTAGAGGAAGGCCGATCCCACTAACCAAGGCTTCTCATGGACATAACCTGCTGGAGTCAGTGAGACAAAGTCTCAGATATTCCAGCTCCTGCAGGCCCAGGGGGATCAGCCCCTACAGATCTACTCCCAATAACTTAAAGAAACATGACACATGTGGACAACAGAATGGCAATTGGAAACTTAAGTTGACAAAGCACCCCTTGAATTGGAATGCTCTTCTTACTTGAGAAGCTGCCCATCTCACCTCCCAAGCTGTGAGTCTGGAAGGGAAGTGAAGTAAAGCAGCCCCCTAGAGAGAAAGCTTAAAGCTTCCCTAGGCAAGTTTTTCACCTTAGTAATTTTCCATCCCAACCCCAGAGAGGATTTCCTTTCAAAAGCCTCACACTGTACTCGTAATTTCCCTCTTCCTACTAATTGCCAATAGTACTGCTTCCCCTCCTCCTCTCTCCCTAAGAGTTGAGGACACGGAGTTCAGATCAAAATCACAACCTTCCTTCCCCCTCCATTCCTCCTCATGTAGCTCCATCCACACAGTCATCCAAGTCAGCCACCTGGACGTCTTCCTCAGCTCCCCTCTGCCCTCTGCCCCAGAGCCATCGGGCATCAAGTCCTGCCTACCTATCCGCCTCGCAGCGACTTCCCCTCTCCCTAGCCCTCATTGCCCTGGATTAGGTTCCCAGCATCTCTCTCCTGGACTTGGTCAGGTCTCCCTGCCTCCATCAATTCTTTGTTTTCGTTTGTTTTTGTTTGTTTGTTTGTTTTGTTTTGTTTTGTTTGAGACAGAGTCTCACTCTGTCGCCCAGGCTGGAGTGCAGTGGCACAATCTCGACTCACTGCAAGCTCTGCCTCCCGGGTTCACGCTATTCTCCTTCCTCAGCCTCCCCAGTAGCTGGGACTACAGGTGCCCGCCACCACGCCCAGCTAATTTTTTGTATTTTTAGTAGAGATGGGGTTTCGCCATGTTAGCCAGGATGGTCTGGATCTCCTGACCTTGTGATCTGCCCGCCTCGGCCTCCCAAAGTGCTGGGATTACAGGCGTGAGACACCGCGCCTGGCCTGTTTTCATTTTCTTTTTTTTTTTTTTTTTGAGATGGAGTCTCACTCTGTCGCCCAGGCTGGAGTGCAGTGGCACAATCTCGGCTAGCCGCAACCTCTGCCTCCCGGGTTCAAGCATTTCTCATGCCTTGGCCACCTGAGTGGCTGGGATTACAAGCGCACACCACCACGCCTGGCTAATTTTTGTATTTTTAGTAGAGACAAGGTTTCACCATGTTGGCCAGGCTGATCTTGAACTCCTGGTCTCAAGTGATCCACCTGCCTCAACCTTCCAAAGTGCTGGGATTACAGGTGTAAGCCACCACACCCAGCCCTCCATCAGTTCTTAATTTGATCTTGTTGTTTCTTTGCTTTTGTTTGCATCATTTTCTTTTACCTCCACACGGGGTCAGAGACCTGGCAGGAAGCCTCAAGCAGCTTCTTTTACCTGCAAATGGCAAAAATCTCCATTCTGGCATTGCATAAGCCTCCAGCAGTGGTTTTCAAAATGTGTCCAGAGGAACCCCAGCTTCATGATCCCTGTTGGAATTTTTTTTTTTTTTTTTTTTTTTTTTTTTTTTTTTTTGGTGGGGTCTCACTCTGTTGCACAGGCTGGAGTGCAGTGGCGTGATCTTGGCTCAACTGCAACCTCCACCTCCTGGGTTCAGGCGATTCTCTTGCCTCAGCCTCTGGAGTAGCTGGGATTACAGGCATACACCACCACACCAAGCTAATTTTTGTAGTTTTAATAGAGATGGGGCTTCACCCTGTTGGCCAGACTGGTCTTCATCTCCCAACCTCAAGTGACCCACATGCCTCGGCCTCTCAAAGTGCTGGGATTACAGGCGTGAACCACCATGCCCAGTCCCTGTTGGAATTTTGATTCCGGAAAAGAAATTCTGCCTGAGTTTTGAACAAATTGAGGACAAAGGATTTAGACAAATGGAAATAAAAATATCATCTTTATTACTGAAAAAGCTATATTAGAGGATGTGGCTTAGCTTTGGCCAAATAGCATGGTGACAATTCCCTGAATTAAACCACAGATGCCCTACACAGCACAAACATTCCTCTTTCTTGGAAGTGACTGTGCTTTGAGAGGCGGGTTCCCAGGTGTGGATAGAGAAATACGAATTAACATGCACACCCAGGGCTTAGACTTTTGTAAAAGTTGTCAGGCAGCATTTCTCAAAGCTTGCACCTTGGAACACTAACCTTAAGAAGAGCCGATCTGGGAAGAAAATGCTACATGGCCAAATGCCTTTAGAGAAAACCATACAACATGTTCTCCCTCGAGAATCACAATGCACGTAAGGAAATTAGAGTCTCCCTGGTCTGCAATGATGAAATCAGACTGACCTTGCTTATTGAACGTTGACCCTTGTTTCCCAACATTATCTGACTAAAAGTACTTTGGGCCGGGCACGGTGGCTCACGCCTGTAATCCCAGCACTTTGGGAGTTCGAAGCGGGCGGATCACCTGAGGTTGGGAGTTCACAACAAGCCTGACCAACATGGAGAAACCCCATCTGTACTAAAAATACAAAATTAGCCAGTCATGGTGTTGCATGCCTATAATCCCAGCTACTCAGGAGGCTGAGGCAGGAGAATCACTTGAACTCGGGAGGCAGAGGTTGCAGTGAGCTGAGATTGCACCATTGCACTCCAGCCAGGCCAACAAGAGCAAAACTCCATCTAAAAAAAAAAAAAAAGTACTTTGGTGAGTCTTTTTATGTTTCTATGGGAAATAAATGACATCAGAGTAAGGCTGCTGGCCTCTCTCTGTCCCCAGGGCAAGAGAAAGAAGAATGACTTACATGATTGTGGAATGGAGTAGGGGGCTCAGGCCCTTCCTCCCCATCTCTTCAATGAGGGTTTTCCTAAGCAGGTCTTTGGTTTTCACTTTTTGCTGTTTCTCACAGGCTGTAGCTCTAAATTCTCTTCTGAAATTTTTCTGTTTTGACCCCACATCGATTTTGACAGCAGAATGAGCAGTTAGGGATGCTTTTTTTTTTTGAGATGGAGTCTCGCTCTGTCACCCAGGCTGGAGTGCAGTGGCGCGATCTTGGCTCACTGCAAGCTCCACCTCCCGGGTTCACACCATTCTCCTGTCTCAGCCTTCCGAGTAGCTGGAACTACAGGCGCCAGCCACCACGCCCGGCTAACTTTTTTTGTAGTTTTAGTAGAGATGGGGTTTCGCCATGTTAGCCAGGATGGTCTGGATCTCCTGACCTCGTGATCCACCCGCTTCAGCCTCCCAAAGTGCTGGGATTACAGGCATGAGCCACCATGCCCAGCCCAGTTAGGGATGCTTTAATACAAAAAGTTTATGACTAAAGTAGGACTGGGTGTGGTGACTCATGCCTGTAATCCCAGCACTTTGGGAGGCTGAGGCAGGCAGATCACCTGAGGTCAGGAGCTCGAGACCAGCCTGGGCAACATGGTGAAACACTGCCTCTACTAAAAATACAAAAATTAGCCAGGCATGGTGGCAGGTGCCTGTAATCCCAGCTACTCAGGAGGCTGAGGCAGGGGAATCACTTGAACCTGGAAGGCAGAGGTTGCAGAGAGTCGAGATCGTGCCACTTCACTCCAGCCTGAGCAACAGAGAAAGACTCTGTCTCAAAAAAAAAAAAAAAAAAAAAGTTTATATCTAAAGTAGAGGGGAAGAGAATTCTTGATTTCACAAACGAAATGCTTTGCATATGACCTCGGGACTCTGAAACAAGGGTGCGGAGGCAGGGGAGGGCACGCAAGGCCTTCTGCAGTGGCTTTGTGGTTAAAAGTCATATGAAGGGTCCTTTGGAAAATAGAGATGTGTAAGGCAGTTTCAAGTAGATGATCCCTAATCTTCATATTACATTGGAAATATATGTCAGTTTTGTTCATTAGAATCAGTGAATTGCATATTAAATGTTATAGTGAGAAATCATCCTTGGTCAAAAAGACAGTCTTGCTCCTCCTCTTAAGAAAGGGATCCACCCCCCAACCCCAACCCCATAATCTTTTGAGGCAATTGAAGAACATGGAAGAAAAAAGTTCTGTCCAGCTAAGCAATTTTGTGGAAAGAACAAAACACTCTTCAGTCTAGGGATGCTCTTAATTATGCTCATGCTGATGGAGATGACTATAAAAAGCCATGTAGTCCAAAATGGGCAGGATCGATGTTCTTAGGTCAGCTCTTGGTCTGTCTTCAGTCCAGAGATATTTTGGTCTGAGCCAGGAAGTGAGACAATAAGGGTAAAAACATCTGAAACACACGAGCATCTTCCACCTATTCATCCAAAGGTATCAGAGGATATAAAGAGCCCAAGTGTGGTTTGAGAAAAGTGGCTTTTGCACAAATGAGAACAAAATTTGCTGGGGGTTGAATGAAAGTCTAGGTCAATTTCCATAGAGTTGCAGGAAAAGAGGAGTTTTGACAGTCATGGGTTTATTTAATCAATGCATTCAAGCATTTGAGAAAATTCAGGTCCTGAAATAAACTTATTTTAAGTAGGTATGTATAAAGCCCAACAAGACTGTTAATAAACCAATACCTATCCACAAATCCAATAATGACCAAAGCTCCTCCTCAGTTTGTAAAAGAAAAACATGCCCGCAGATGTGCCTTGCAGGGTTAACAGTTGTAAAATTTGAGTGTGTTCTCCTTTTTCTTGTTTTGTTTTTTTCTTTGTTCTGTTTTGTGAAGGGTTTTGCTCTGTCATCCAGGCTGTAGTGCCATGGTACCATCTTGGTTCACTTCAACCTCTGCTTCCTGGGTGAAAGAAGCAATCCTCCTGCCTCAGCCTCCCAAGAGTGTGCTCTTCTACCCACAGGAGTTCATATATACCAAATGTATCCAATTCATTCACTTAACACACTTTGAATTCCTGGACCTGGAGTTATAGAGACAGGTAAGATTATAGTCCTTGCCCTCAAGGAGCACAATCTAGTTGGAGTGACAGGCATATTAGCAAATTTAAGGAACTGGTAGAGTGACAGAGGCAAGGGTAGGAATATGTACTGAGAACAGTGAGGTCCAAAGGAAGCGATGTTCAGAATGCCTGGGGAGAGGACAGAACATATTCAATAATAAAGAAGGGGCTGGGCTTGGTGGCTCATGCCTGTAATCCCAGCACTTTGCGAGGCCAAGGCAGATGGATCACCTGAGGTCAGGAGTTTGAGACCAGCTTGACTAATATGGTGAAACCCTGTCTCTACTAAAAAATACAAAAATTAGCCAGGTGTGGTGGCATATATCTGTAATCCCAGCTACTTGTGAGGCTGAGACAGGAGAATTGCTTGAACCCGGGAGGCAAAGGTTGCAGTGAGCTGAGATCATGCCGCTGCACTCCAGCCTGGGTGACAGAGCCATACTCTATCTCAAAAAAAAAAAAAGCATGGTACTGCTAGAAGTATGAACGTAGAGATCAACAGAATAGAATTGAAAGTTCAGAAACAAAACCTCACATTTATGGCCAATTGATTTTTGAAATGACACCAAGACAATTCAATAAAGAAAAGCAGTCTTTTCAACAAATGGTTCTGGGACAACTGAACACCCACATGCAAAAGAATAAAGTTGAACCCCTCTCTCACACCATACACAAAAATTAATTTGAAATGTGTTACAGATCTAAATGTATGAGTTAAAACTATAAAATTCCTAGAAGAAAACAGAAGTAAATCTTTGGTCACCTGGGGTTAGGTAATGGCTTCTTAGGTATGACACCAAAAGCACAAGCAACAGAAGAAAAAAAAAATAGATAAATTTGAATTTATCAAGATTAAAAACATTGGCCAGACGCAGTGGTTCACACCTGTAATCCCAGTACTTTGTGAGGCCAAGGCGGGCAGATAACTTGAGCCCAGGAGTTTGAGACCAGTCTGGGCAACATGGTGAAATCCCATGTCCACAAAAATACAAAACATTAGCTGGGCATGGTGGCACACACCTGTAGTCCCAGCTACTTGGGAGGCTGAGGTGGGAGCATCACTTGAGCCTGGGAGGTCAAGGCTACAGTGAGCTATGATCATGCCACTTCATTCCAGCCTGGGCAGCAGAGTGAGACCCTGTGTCATAAAAATAAATAAATAAATAAAACATTTATGCCTCAAAGAACACTATCAAAGTAGGAAATGAAAACTTACAAAATTGGAGAAAATATTTGCAAACATATATCTGAGAAAGAAATTGTACCTAGAATTTATAAAGAACCCGTGCAACTTAGTAATAAAAAGATAAATACCCCAATTTAAAAATGAGCAAAAGATTTGAAAACACGTTTATCCAAAGAAAAGCATCATTAGACTTTAAGGAAATACACATCAAAACCACAATCGAATACTACCTCACATCCATTAGGATGGTTAAAATCAAGACAAGTGATGGCAAACAAATGGAGAAATTGGAATCCTCATACTCTCTGGTGGGAAAGTAAAATGGTACAGCTACTTTGAAAAACAGTTTAGCAGTTTCTCAAAAGGTTAAACATAGAGCTATCATAAAGTCCTATGATCCAGGGTTTATACTTCTTGGTATATACCCAAGAGAAATGAAAACCTACATCCACACTAAAAATTGTACACAAATATTCATAGCAGTATTATTCATAATAGACAAAAAGTTGAAGCAACCTAAACACTTAACAGATGAAAGCATAAACAAATTATATATCCATATAATGGAATATTATTTGACCATAAGAAAAATCAAGTACTGATAACTGCTACAACCAGATGAACCTTGAAACATTATGCAAAGTGCAAGAAGCCAGTAACAAAAGACCATATATTGTTTGACTCCTTTCACATGAAATATTCAAATTAAGTAAATCCTTAGAGACAGAAGGTGATTTGTGGTTGCTGGGTTGGGAAGAAATAGGGCGTGATTGCTGATGGATATGGGTTTCTCTTTAGGGCGTTGAAAATGTTCTAAAGTTAGATTGTAGTAATGGTGACACAACTCTGAATATATTAAAAACTAATGAACTGTACACTTTAAATGGGTGAATTTTAAGGTATGTGAAAAATATCTCAGTAAAGCTATTTAAAATCTCATTAATCTTGGTTTTTTGTTTTGTTTTGTTTGGAGACAGATGCTTGCTGTGTTGCCCAGGCTGGAGTGCAGTGGTGTGATCTCGGCTCACTGAAACCTCCACCTCCTGGGTTCAAGCAATTCTCATGCCTCAGCCTCCCCAGTAGCTGGGACTACAGATACACATCACCACTCCCGGCTAATTTTTTTTTTTTTTTTTTTTTTTTTTTGTATTTCAGTAGAGGCAGTGTTTCATCATGTTGCCCAGGATACTGGTCTCGAACTCCTGAGCTCAGGCAATCTGCCCGCCTTGGCCTCCCAAAGTGCTAGGATTACAGGTGTGAGCCACCATGTCCAGCCCTAAAATCTCATTAATCATAAAGATACTGAAAAATCATAGAGATACTGTCAATATTTTTGTAACACTTCAACATGTTTTCCCATCTTATGACTCAAGGCCCTGAAGGCACTTTTTTTTTTTAAACATACAGTAACCTTGCAAAGATCATTGGTCTTCAAAAGATGAAGTAAGTCAATATTTTGCAATTAGAGGGAAGAGGTAGTCCATGGTTCAGTGGTCAGGTTTTTACCCAACAGGAAATGTAGGTCTGCAAATGTTGCTTTACACTTTGTAACTGAAAATTTAACACACGCTTATTAAATGTTTACATGGTGCTAAAAAGACTTATTTGTCTTTTGGGGGAAGCTGAAGGGTGCACAGAAGAAAGATGGTCAGCTAGGGGTCCCACTGAATTTTTCTTTGCTAATGTTGACTATCTGATTCGTTTGGATGTATGGTGGAAGAGAGCAAAGGGCTGGTATGCCATGGTGGTTACACAGTCAGAATCTGGACGTGGCCGGCTTGGAATACTGCCCCTGCCACTTAGCAGCTGTATGACCGTGTGCAAGCCAGTTAGCCTCTCTGTGCCTCCATTTCCTTCTCTATAAAATGAGAATTCTACACTTCCTTCAGTTTTTATCAGAGGGATTAGGCTGTTGTATTGTGCCCATAAATGGTACCTTTATGTGTAGACATTTTATGAGCAGTATATCTTGATGATTTCTTTCATGACTTAGAAAAAAAAAAGTGTTGGCATTTTCTGAAGATCAGGATCTTATCCTTTTCTATTAGTTGTTTCATTCTGATATGTTTATTATTAAGTTATCTGTCAAAGTACTCTCCTGAAACTGCTATTAGGTAATTAAGAATTAAGACATTTAGGCCAGGCATGGTGGCTCACACCTGTAATCCCAGCACTTTGGGAGGCCAAGGCGGGCAGATCACCTGAAATCGGGAGTTCGAGACCAGCCTGGCTAACATCGAGAAACCCCATCTCTACTAAAAATACTAAATCAGCTGGGCATGGTGCCGTGTGCCTGTAATCCCAGCTACATGGGAGGCTGAGGCAGGAGAATTGCTTGAACCCGGGAAGCAGAGATTGCGGTGAGCCGAGATCACGCCATTGCATTCCAGCCTGGGCAACAAGAGCAAAACTCCATCTCAAAAAAAAAAAAGAATTAAGACACTTGATTGCTATGTGTTTTCTTAACCAATGTGACTCTACTGTTCCTTAGCAAAAGTGTACAGAGTGCAGGCCCAGAATGATGCCCAGCTGCTGAACCTCATTCTTCTGATGTGTGGCGGGCAGAAAGGGCCAGTGTAGGCAAGAAGTGTCTCAGTTCAAAACCACCTTCTAAGGCCCCCTTCATCCCAGGGCTTCTTTGGGGACTACGCAGAAGTGCTTATTTGCAATGCAAATACCCCAAATGACCTATCAATCAGTCAATTATCCAGGGTATTCCTTTCCATATTGCCCTCAGACCTGGGAAAGAGAAGGGTGACTCCATAATATCACACACACACTGATATGGTTTGGCTCTGTGTCCCCACCCAAATCGCAGGTCAAATTGTAATCCTCACATGTTGGAGGAGGGGTCTGGTGGGAGGTGATTGGATCATGGGGGCAGACTTCCCCCTTGCTGTTCTCATGATAGTATATGAGTTCTCATGAGATCTTGTTGCTTTAAAAGTGTGTAGCGCTTCCCCTTTATTCTTTCTGTCTCCTGCTACGCCATGGTAACACATGCTTGTTTCCGCTTCACCTTCCGCTATGATGGTAAGTTCCTGAGGCCTTCCAGCCATGCTTCCTGTACAGCCTGCAGAACTGTGAGTCAATTAGACCTCTTGGTAGTTCCTTATAGAAGTGTGAGAACAGACTAATACACACACATACACACTTCTTAAAGAACATGTGTGTTCCTTTGTCACATGGGACCTGGTGCTCAGCACTGGCATATCACTACCCCTAATCCTAAACATCTGCTCCTGGCACCAACGCTGCTCAAGCCCTAGGGAACACTTTTCCATATTTCTTACCTTTTATCCTCAAAACAAAGGCTACCTGTCCTGAAGGTCATAAAGGTTTTTGGGTTGCTGCTGCCAACATCAGAGATGGACACAGCTTCAGAGGGCAGAGAGCATTTTAGTGGTAGGGACCATTAGGAAGAGAAAAAGCAAATTAATTAACTTGTCAATTTCTTCCTCCCAGAGAGCATGAATAAAACAGATTTTTGTTTCGCATAGTATCATTCCCTGTCATGCTGAGCTTTTCTTTTCATTTTATTTCTTTCATTCGTGGTTCCTAAACTCTTCATGAATTACACAATCACAAAAAAATGCACATGGGTAGCTGAGAGACATACTATAATATCAAACAATTCATATTACTCTTAAGTATATTTGTAATTTTAGGCATGAAATAAGTGCATGTAGTACTGATTATTTGTATTGGCAACTAAGTTAAAACGGTGAATGCTAGAATACTGAATAGTTTATTTTTGTAAAAGTATTTATTATGATTTAACTCCACTGTTAAAATTTTAAACAAAAAATGTAACTTTACTGAAATAATTTCATCTATAATTTTTACACTCATTAATTTATAATTTCTACTTTGCCTTTTTTTTTTTTTTTTTTTTTTTGAGACGGAGTCTCGTTCTGTTGCTTAGGCTGAAGTGCAATCTCACGATCTCGGCTCACTGCAACTTCCGCCTCCTGGGTTCAAGAGATTCTCCTGCCTCAGCTTCCCAATTAGCTGGGATTACAGGCACCTGCCACCATGCCTGGCTAATTTTTGTATTTTTAGTAGAGCCAGGGTTTCACCATGCTGGCCAGGCTGGTTTTGGACTCTTGACATCAGGTGAACCATCGCCCGCCTCAGCCTCCCAAAGTGCTGGGATTACAGGCATGAGCCACCTTGCCTAACCCTTTTTTTCTTTTTGGAAATGGAGTCTCACTCTGTAGCCAGGCTGGAATGCAGTGGCACGATCTTGGCTCACTGCAACCTCCGCCTCCTGGGTTCAAGTGATTCTCCTGCCTCAGGCTCCTGAGTAGCTGCAACTACAGGCACACGCCACCACGCCCAGCTAATTTTTGTATTTTTAGTAGTGGCAGGGTTTTGCCATGTTGGCCAGAATGGTCTCAATCTCTTGAGATTCGCCCACCTCAGCCTCCCAAAGTGCTAGGATTACAGGCATGAGCCACCATGCCCGACCCTCTACTTTGCCTTTTAATGTAAATATTTTTCATGCTTTAAAAATTTTTTTCAAAAATATTCGACTTTAACTATTACATTTACTTTCATTTTACATTTTTAATGGAAAATATTAAAATTTGATACTTTTTGAATATAATTATATGTTTTAATCTTTTGGATCATATCAATGGAATGTAAATTATTTGTATACTTTAATTGCAATTAGATAATTAGTTTTTTTCTTGCTGTGAAAGAAAAAAACTTATGAAATATGTAATGACTCATGATATATGTCTTTATTTTATCACTCATTCAAATATTTCTGGGCCATCAATAGCACGTACACAGTAATACCTGAATTCAGTTATTCTTGATATTTTGTAGACTTTCAGTCAGATAAAAACTATAGTTTTCCAACTTAAAAAGAAAATTTCCATTATGAAGTCATATTTGTCAATGTAGGGGGAGAAAAAATGTATTTTGCAGCTTCATTTATAATTTTCTATTTTGTTATTATTATTTTATTTTTTAATTTTTTTTTAGAGACAGAGTCTCACTGTTACCCAGGCTGCAGTGCAGTGGTGTGCAATCATAGCAGCCTCAAACTTCTGGGCCCAAGCAATCCTCCTACTTCAGTGTCCCAAGTAACTAAAACTACAGGCATGAGCCAACAGGCCCAGCTAATTTTTGTTGTTGTTGTTGTTGTTTTAATAGAGATAGGGTTCCTATGTTGCCAAGGCTGGCCTCAAGCTCCTTAGCTCAAGCAATCCTCCTGCCTCAGTCTCCCAAATAGCTGGGACTACAACGCATGCCACTTAGTTATAATTTTAAATATTTAGACCATTTGTACTCTAGCCCTGGCCCCACATATGTTGAAGATGAGCCTTACTGCTATCATCAGATAATCAGATAGAGTTTTTTAAAAATTTAACTAATAATAGCTAACTTATTGACACTAGATATGTGCCAGGCCCTGTGTTAAGTACTTTCTACATATTATGCCATTAAATCCTCCCAATAACCCTATGTCATTATTCCCACTTTATTTATTTATTTTTTTTTAGCTTTTATTTTAGGTTCTGGGGTATTTGTGCAGGTTTGTTATATAGGTAAATTGCATGTCACAGGGGTTTGGTGTACAGATTATTTCATCACCCAGGTAGCATATTGCCCAGGGAATAAGCATAGGTAGTTTTTTTATCCTCACCTTGCTCCCACCCTCCACCCTCAAGTAGGCTGTGTTGTCTATTGTTACCTTCATTGTGTCCATGTGTACTCAATCTTTATCTCCCACTTGTGAGAGTTTATCTCCCACATGTGAGTACATATGGTATTTGGTTTTCTGTTCCTGCACTAATTCGCATAGGATAATGACCTCCAGCTCCATGATCTTAATCTATTTTATGACTATGTAGTATTCCATGGCATATATGTACCACATTTTCTTTATCCAGTCTACTACCATTGATGGGCATTTAGGTTGATTCCATGTCTTTGCCATTGTGAATTGTGTTGTGATGAACATACATATGCCTGTGCCTTTGTGGTAGAACAATTTCTATCCCTTTGGGTACACACCCAATAATGGGATTGCTGAGTTGAATGGTAGTTCTAAGTTCTTTGAGAAATCGCCAAACTGCTTTCCACAATGGCTGAACTAATTTTCATTCCCATCAGCAGTATATAAGCATTTTCTTTTCTCTACAACCTCACCAGCATCTGTTATTTTTTTGACTTTTTAGTAATTGCCATTCTGATGGGTATGAGATGGTATCTCACCATGGTTTTGATTTGCATTTCTCTAATGATTGGTGATGTTGAGCATTTTTAATATGCTTATTGGTTACATGTATCTCTTCTTTGGAGAAGTGTCAATTCATACCCTTTGCCCATTTTTTAATGGTATCCCCACTTTATGGAGTGGAACCAGAAACCTGGAGAGTTTCCATGACTGGCTCGTGGTCACACAACCCCTAAGTCCTGGAGCTGGGATTTGATCCCAGGAGGCCTGAGTAACTTTGGGAAAAGGCACTTTGAGAGAGGTGACCTTGATGGGCATCCCTGTGGGGAACTTGGACACACGATCGCAACTGGGAGGGTCCAGGTGCCGGGAGGAAGAGTGGCAAGGAGAAGGCCTCCTGATTCCAGTCTGACTAGAGATCTGATGTCACCTCCAGGAAACATCACCCAAGCACCAAAAGCTACCAAGTGTCTGAATGGGTAGGGAGAAGTGCCAGTTTTTACCAATTCTTCATGTTCTTCTGATTTCAGCAACGGATGAGTAAGAAAAACATTCCATTTACTTTTATTACTTTGAATTCTCATTCTCAGTCATTGAACAGGTAAATTCAAAGGGCTGATTCCTTCTTTCCTTCTTTATCCCTCCCTCCATCTTTCTTTCTCCTTCTTTCTCTCCCTGTTTTCTTTTCTCCCTCTCTTTCTTTCTTCAATCACATATATATTGAGCTCCTACTATGTACCAAGCACTCTGTTAGGTAATAAAAAAAAGACAGTGCCTCATCATTATGGGGTTCCCTACATAGTAGGAAGACAGAGGGCAAACCAACATGAAAATCCTAAAAATTACAACCATGGTGAATGCCATAAAGGAGAGATGGAGAATGCTAGGAAGGTGTGTATGTGCTAGGGGAATCTGGCCCAGTCTCAGAGTGTCAGGGAAGACTTCCCTGGAAACCTGTCATTGGGTCCAGGTGGTAAGTAAGGTTAACCATACACAGATTTGGGAGAATAGCCAAGCTGAGAAAATAGCTTGGATAGAGGCCCCATGAGGAGAGGGAGCCTATGGGTGGGAACACGAAGATTCTGAGAGAAGGCCAGTGAGGCTGGATGTGTGTTTGGATGAAAGGTTCCAACCGTTCCTGACCAGGGGTCAACAAATTATGGCCCATGGGCTGAATTCAGCTACAGTGATAGAGCTGAGTAGTTGCAACAGAGACATTATGACCCACAAAGGTGGGAAGAAATTCAGAATGCTGTCTAGAAAATGTATTGTCTGCCTTTTATAGAAAAAGTTTGCAGCCAGGGGCAGTGTTTCACACCTGCAATCCTAGCACTTTGCGAGGCTAAGGTGGGAAGATCATTTGAGCTCAGGAGTTTGAGACCAGCCTGGGCAATATAGAGAGACTTCATCTCTCCTGAAAAATTAAAAATAAAAAAAAAATTAACTGGGCTTGTTGGCGTGAGCCTGTAGTCCCAGCTACTCAGGAGGCTGAGATGGGAGGATGACTTGAGCCTGGGAGGTCGAGGCTGCAGCGAGCTGTGATCACGCCACTGCACTCCAAACCTGAGCAACAGAATGAGATCTTGTCTCAAAAAAAATGTAAAAAGAAGACAAAAGAAAAAAAAAAGTAGATTTTTTTTTTTTAAATAAAAAGTTTTCAGACCCCTGAACCAGACGGTGGAGGTCAGACCTTGCAGGCCCATTGATGATTGTGATCTTTGTCTTAACAGCTACGGGAAACCATCAGAGTGTTTTAAGACTGAAGGAGACAGGGAATAACAGGATCAGATTTCATTAGGCACATTCAGGAGTTGAATATATACTTACATTGTAAGGATGTCCCAGGCCTGGCCAGTCCTTCCAAAGATCCCTATAAGGGAATTGTGGCATTAATCTCCTCATAAAGGGGTTCTAAGTCTTTCTTGCCTGTGGCAAGTGGTCACAGTCAGTTTCTTCCTACCTAAGCCCCTATTTTGGTCAAAATCAATTGGGAGCAAATAACAGAAGCACAATATAAACCAGCTATACAGCAGGAAGAAAATGTGTTGGTTCACATAGCTGGGAAGGGCAGTAGGTGATTCAGAGAAGCCAAAAAAGAGCAACAGAAAAAAGAGTCCATAGCCCTTGGCTCAGGAACTCACTGCATAGAGAACCATCTCTCCATTTGCCTCTCATCTTTGCTTAATCCTGCTTGGCTTCCTGCACAAACAGACATGCTCCACTGAGTGACCTCAGGTTCATGTTCTCCCAGTTTAGGCACCCCAGCAGAAAGAGAGTGTCTCCTTCCCTAAGCCTGTACATTCATCTTGGGGTTAGATTGTGAGTGGCCCTGCTCAGTCACATGCCCACCTTCTCTAGAACAATCATTGTTGTCAGAGGGATCAGGTGCTATAAATTGGCCAGACCTGGGACATGTGCCTATCCTTAAGGCCAAGGGGTGGGCCTGGAATTGAGAACTTCAGAACAGCCTAGAAGGGAAGAGGGGAGTTTTCAAAAGAAAGGAATGTTGGCCCAGCGCGGTGGCTCACACCTGTAATCCCAGCACGTTGGGAGGCCTAGCCGGGCAGATCACTTGAGGTCAGGAGTTTGAGACCAGTCTGGCCAACAAGGTGAAACCCCATCTCTACTAAAAATTGCAAAACTTGGTGGCGGCCGCCTGTAGTCCCAGTTACTTGGGAGACTGAAGCAAGAGAATCGCTTGAACCCAGGAGGTGGAGGCTGCAGTGGGCCAAGATCGTGCCACTGCACTCCAGCCTGGGTGACAGAGTGAGACTCTATCTCAAAAAAGAAAGGAAGGAAGGGAAGGGAAGGGGAAAAGAAAAGAGAAGAGAAGAAAAAAGAAAAGAAAAGAAAAGTTAGGCAGACAAAAGAATCTAAGCAACCCATGCCTGTGGTATCTGCCAGGCTGGTATGCACAAGCTTTACTGGAGAAGCCAATTCCGCTGTCCTGGCAACAGCTGACCAGACCAGAGATTAGTCTCGGGAAGAGCTTACAACACACATGTGCCAGACACGAGGGTGGCTGATCAGCTCTGAGGTGACTCCGCACAAAGGTCCAGCGGGGGGCCCTCCTCTGAGTGGCAGCAAGTTAACCAATCAAACCTTCTCACTTGCAAATATAAATGATAGGTCAGCAAAAGTGGAGCTTGATGTTGGCAGCAATACTCAGAATCTCATCCAGGTTTCTATGTAGCTCAGTCTCCATCCTGTTCCTGTATAAACAGGAACCCACCCAGTAAACCTCCTTGGCTGAAGGAAAGCCAGGACTGTCTTTTCCTCCTAAAGAATTTGCCTGTATTGATCAGTACAATCTGATGCCCTGGGAATTTCTTCCCCTGCCATTTACAGAGAAAATGTTTCCATGCTGAATTTCATACAGCAGGAAATGAGCTACTCTTATGGCAAGGAATGATATGATTACAACAGGGATTTCCTCATTGGGAGGGAATTCAAGCACTTCAGTAGGTGGCTGGGGAGATTTAACCACAGACTTTTTGGGGAGGAGGTTGAAGTGAAAGCTAAGTACAATAAACATGGTAACCCACTGTGGCAGGGCTGGAGTCCTGGGTTCAAGTCCCTGCTGGGGGACCCTGGGCAAGTCACCTCTCCTCTGTCCTCTGGAAGTGAAGTTTTAAAATCATTCATCCATTCTACAAAGATGTGTGGCAAGGGGCGGTGTGGTGCAGAGTGAATGCAGCAGAAAGCCGGAGATACAACTGCAGACAGAGGTAACGGGGACCCAGACATTTGGAACCTTGGACTTCCCTATCAAGACCTTGGTTTTTATATCACATGAGATGGGGAAGTGTGTTAGTTTCTTGCAGCTACTATAACAAATGACCACAAACTTGGTGGCTTAAAACAAACAAGTTTATTATCTTACAATTCTGGATGTCTAAAGTCAGACCTCTAGCAGGTCTGACTGGACTGAAATCAAGATGTTGGCAGAGCTGCCTCACTTTCTGGAAGTTCTAGGGGATAATCCATTTTCTTGCCTTTCTAGCCCTTAGAGCTGTCTGCATTCCTTACTCTTAGTTCCCTTCCATCTTCAAAGCCAGCAGTGGCAGTTTGAATCGTTCTCCCGTTGCATCAGTCTGACTTTCTCTTTTGTCTCTCTCTTCCACTTTTAAGGACCTTTGTGATTACATTGGGTCCAGCTGGATAATTCAGAATAATCTCTTTATCTGAAGATCAGGTGATTAGCAACCTTAATTCCTCCCACAACAGTAACGCCCCTTTGCCACGTAACGTAATATATCCACAGGTTTTGGGAATTAGGATGTGGACAACTTTGGGGGCCATTATTCTGTGCCCCCCCCCAAGAAACCACTGGTACGTTTTGAACAGTTGAGTGGCATGATCCGACTTGTGGTTTACCATGGTCACTGTGGTGTCTGTGTTGAAACAGACATTAGGGTAGCAAAAGCCAGAGAGACCTTTAAGTAGAGAGGCCAACTAAGAGACCACTCCAATAATCAGGCCAAATATGGTGCTTGAACCATGATAGTGAATGCGGTGAGAAGTGGTGAAACTCTGAATATATTTTGAGGGTAAAACCAATAGGATGTGTTGCAAGTGTGAATGCAGATAAGAGAGAAAGGAGTCAAGGATAGCACAAGGCTTTTGGCCTGAGCAACTGGAATGACAGAGGTACCATTGATAAATATGGCGGGAAATGCCCAAGGAACTCTCATGGGATGGATATTCGCTCAGTCTTACACACAGTAAGTCATCTCACACCAAGGTGGAGATGGCTGGTAGGCTGTTGGATATATGGGTTTCCTAGAGGAGCTCAGACTGAGTAAATGCATTTGGAAGCATACACATATGAGCAGCATTTAAAGGTAGGAGGCTGGATGAGATCACCTAAGGACTGAATGAAAGTAGAGATGAGGTGAATATGCTCTTGGGCCCCAAAAGTTACACTGATCTCCACACAGTAGATTTAGATCCACTGGCAGTCTCAAGGACTTGCCATCTCCAAGCATGTTGCTGCTGCAGCAATGTTATTCTCTTCCAGAGTTACTTACCTTCCCTGGCTTTGCCAGAGGAGCAGAGCCAGCAGTGATCCCTCCTCTCCCAGCATGATAGGACGTTCTGGTGTCAGTGTTGGCTCCCCTCTACAAAGCCTCTTCCTTCAAACAAGTGGTCTTAGGGCTTCAGGAGAAGGTGGCTCTTTCTCACCAAAGTGGAGAGTAGGTCATGTAAATTCATTCACTTAATAAATACCAGTTGAGTACTTACTATGGGCGAGGCCCTGTGCTGAGTGCTGGGAAACTGTGGTTTACAAGACACACACTGTACAAGTGATGATAGTAAAGTGTGATGAATACTGTGTCAGGAGTGTATTTGGCTGCTAGTAACAGAGACCTGTAATAGTAGTTTGACAGCTTAAGGGGAATTTTTTTATGTAAAAAAAAAGTTCCAAGGTGGGTATTGCGAAGTTGAGTTCAGCTTCAGTGTCATCAGTGTTCTGAGCTTATTCTGTCTTTCTGCTCAACCATCTTCAGTGTGTGGCATCTATCCTCAAGGTTACCACATGATTATAAAGTGGCCACTGAAGTTCCAGCCATCACATCTGAATTCCAGGCCAGGGGAGGGAGAGGGAAGTACAAAAGAGATATGGAGATAATAAATCAAAATCCTTCATTGAGCTCCCACCCAAAAATTTTGCTTATATCTCATTGGCCACTCTTATCTGCAAGGCTGGTTGGGAAATGTCATTTTTTAAATCTGAACAATTTGCTGTTCCCAAATTCTTCTTTGAAATGAGTGAATGGATATGGAAGAAGCAAGTAGCAGTCTCTGCCATAAGCACCAGGATGAGGGAACATATTTTGGATGTTATATGAGGATATAGCAAGGGATAAGCCTTGGTTAGGGCCAGGGGAGTCTCCTAAAGAGGAAGATTTCAGTCTACACTTTAAGGGTAGGGTTACCTGCAAAGAGAAGAGGCAGAGAGTTTCAGGTGGAAGAAGCAGCATGTGCAAAGGCCTGGAGATACCAGAAAGAAGTCAGCACAGGAGGAAGCACAAGAGCTCAGGCAGGCTGGAGCAAACTCTGTGACTGGGAAAGGGGAAAGTGAAGGGATGGATTGTGAAAGGCCTGAAGGATGTTACTGGGAACTAGTACTTCATCCTTAAGCCTAAGGGCAGCTGTAGAAAAACTTTAAGGAGGAATCAGCTTAATGTGTCCTGAGGGCAGAGTAGAGAATAAAGTAAGGCGAGGAAAGCCCAAGGTAGGTAGACCAATTAGGACGCAATGGCAGGATTAAAGCAAGAGATAACAATGGCCCAGACTGGGGTATTTCAGGGGATGGAGAGAAGTGGACTGGCTTGCACAACAATTTACGAGGAATATAAATGCTGATTTAAGGCCTCGGCAATCTAAAAACTGTTTGATTATAGTTGTCCCAGGAAGGGGACCCATCAAAATGACCTTCTGCGAAGCCTCACAACTCCAGGGTTTAGTTCAGGTTCTGAATTGTACTGAAGGAGAGTGGAAATTAGCAAACAGCCTCGAATGAAAGATAAGCAGTTTTGAGACTGGTAAGTAACAGTATTAAAGTGTAAAGCAGATAGAATTTACAGCTATTGTTAGACTCTCCTGAAAGTGTTATTAGAGGCAGTTTTTCACTTCCGTTGAGAAAGAGAAAATAACCAATATTTTGTGAAGCGAGCATGGAAAAAGTATGAGGACAAGATGAAAAAGAGACACCAGGAGTTAGGACCCCAGGATTATGATCCGGGCTGTGATACTGTCTTGCTGGGTAGCTTGAGAGAGGCCACAGCATCTCTCTGGGTTTCCTTGCCAAGATCATCCCCATTCTCTGGGTTAGTGTCCATGTGCAGGTGATAGGTCTGCTCCTCCTACATTGTCTTTGATAAGGGAACCCTCATCTTCCTACTCAGTTGCAAAATCTCAGTTGCCTTTGAATCCTTCTTCTCTATCCACTTTATTCCCAGCCAAATTCTATTGATTCTTCCTCTAAAATGTTTCTTATATCCAACCTACTGCCACTGCCTTAATCTGGGCTCTGTGAAAATAAGTAATTTGAAATCTAAGCTGTTGGAACTTTAAGTTATTTTGAGCCTTAAAGGAATGTGATTATGGGGTCTGAGCCATGTGACAGGCAGCTGTAAGGTAGGCAGCTGTAACCTTCGTTTTTCTGATTATAGATTAGCCTTCTTCCTTACCTATGTTATTTCATAAAATGTTGCAAATGACCCAAGAGTGCCAGGGAATACCTCTTCCCTCTTCTCTGTTGATCATCATTATAGATTAACTTCCTTCTTCCCTCTCACACAAAGATTTTATGATTATCTCATTGTCTTGAGATGGAATGTTAAATATACTCTTTTAAATTGGAGAGGAAATAAAAACAAGCCATATGGAAAAGAAAACAAACTGTAAGTAACCAAATTTTTGCAACTCATAAACCAGCCTTATGTACAAAATGTTGTAATCCTACTAATTTCTTTGTTTTCTACCTGTATAAGCAAGACTTTAACTTGTAACTTTGGAGCACTGATCCCATTCCTTTGGAGTCTGTGTTACCCGAATGGCTATTCTCAGCTTTGTTCTTGAATAGACTCTTTAAAACTGGATTCACATCCTTTCTGTTATTTCAGGTTGATAGCCCTGATTAACTCTTACCTGGATTCTAGCAAAGATTCCACATGAGTCTCATTCCCCTTCAATACAGACTTCCCTTGCAGTCTACTACCAGTTATATCATAAAACAGATCTTACTTTTCCATCCATTCACCCATCCATCCACCCATACATATATACATTTCTCCATCCGTCCTATGAGCATACTCCTTAGAAGGTACTGAGGCTGGAATATAGAGATAAGAAACCCCCTGACTTTGCTCCTGAGGAGCTCACAAATAAACTTGTGGTTCATAGTAACTAACAGGGAACCTCAGAACATTGTAAAGACTGTTATTTCCTAAGTGCATTCAGGGTGCACTGAGTACAATGAAGAAGTTCATTATCCAGACTTAGAGGAGTTCAGGAGGGAAGGAGCTCTGGGCAATCAGGGAAAGCTTCCTGGTGGAGGTGACACTCAAATTCAATCTTGAAAAAGGCCAAGTAAGAGTTGTTTGGGAAATAGGCAGGGGGATGGGTGACCAAAGGCTGTTGTGGTAGGAAGAAACAGCATTCATTCGTGTGCCCACAAATACCTATGAAGTACGCACTATGTGCTAGGCAAGAATGGCAAGAATAAGGAAGATAAAACAGATCTTTATGTGTTGGAGAGAGGGGCTGCAAATGAGTCCTTTGGCTGATAAGCAGGACCAGGATTAGGGTGAGGGGAGTGAGGCATTCACCTTGGGCACAAAATTTAAGAGGGCACCAAAAAACTCAGTCATCAAGATAAAGTATATTTAAGGCAACATCTTAAATACTTAAATAAAAATAAGAAATCCATGAAAAATATGGACAGGATCTGATGGCACCATGTCAGGAAATATTGGAGCCTGAGACAAAAGGAAAAATGTGCACTCCTTTATGCACTTTAATGGTTTATTTTTTCAGAACATTAAAGTAGTTGACAATATATTGAAAATTTAAAAGTTTGTATATTCACATTATTTTAAAATTAAATATTTTATTTGTATCAAAACCAGAGTTTATTATAATTTCACTTTCCTAACTTTAATGGAAGCAAATTCATCAATAACAGCTTTAAAATCTGCTTCTGGAATAGTGAGAGAGAAGGCAGAAGTGGAAGCAGAGGCTAGATTGCAAAGGGTCTATTTTGCCATGCTAATGAGTTTGGACTATATCCTCAAGCAATATGGCCCTAAAATGAGAAGCTCTTTGGTTAGAGCTGTTCAAGTCTCTGCTCCTCCACTTACTACCTTAGTGATCTTTGGCGGTTATTTGTCCACGTAAGTACATGTTTCCTCACCCATAAAATAGAGATGTTAATACTCACCCAAAAGGGCAATTATGAAAATATAAATGCTTCTAATGTGCTTAGCTCAGTATTTCCCATTCACTGTGCTCTTGTGTGATGGCCATTATTATTAATACGACTGCGGGGAGTCATTGGAGGATTTTTAGTAGTAAAGTAACTTAATCAGATTTGCACTAAAGAAAGGCCACTCTGGCAACAGTATGGGAAGCAAGACAGGCCGAGTAACCAGTTAAGATACAACTAAAGAAGTTCATTATGAGTGAAAAGAAAAGAGCCTGAAATAAGGATCTGGTGATGTAGTTAGAGAAATGTGGACAAGTTTGAGATGTGCTAAGGAGATAGAATTAAAATGATGTGGGGGAGTAAGGAGGGCAATCACGGCTTGAACAGTTGGGTGAATGGTGGTGGGACCATCACTGAAAACAGAGAACACAGAGGAGGAGACAGCTTGGGAAGGATGGTTACAGGGTGAAACAATTCAGATTGTGTTTGAAAAAAACAGAAAATCTAGGGGTGCTATGATAGTTCCAAGAAGTCATCAGGGATCCAGCCATCTATCTTTCTGCTCTGTCATCTTTAGCATATGGTTTCCATTATCAAAGTTACCTCATAGTCTAAAATAGCTGCTGGAGCTCCCAAAATCCTGACTGTATTCCAGACAGCTGGAAGGAGGAACAAAAGGGAAGAGCAAAATGGTATAGCTTCCAGCTGAGTCAATTCCCTTTAACAGACTTCCAGAAGGCCCTCCACAACACTTCTTACATATTAGAAGCCAGTCCCATGGACATATCTAGTTGTAAGGGAGTTTGAGGAATGAGTCTCTTAGCTAGGTGCATTGACATTCATGATAAAATGGGAGTTCTGCTGCTAAAAAAGAAGTGGAGAATGGACACTGGGCAGGCAACTAGTGGTCTCTGCCAGAGGGAGACTTCTTTTTTTGGGCAGTGTGGAGACTAAAGCACCTTCATCTTAGATTTGAATCTGCCATTTTGGCTTCTGATTAACTCCAGCTCCAGAAAGATCTCTAAGATTTCCCATTTATCTATTCTTCTTTGTTGAAGAGCAAGTACTTACAGTAAATCCTGCCCTTAGGTTAAACAACCTTGATGTTATTGTGTTTCCGTTTTCCTACTCAGCCCTTCTGAATCACCCTTTTCCTATGGAATATAAGCCCTGGCTGTGGGAAGATGGGAGTGGTGGTAATAGCGCTGAGATCTACTATCTTGTCTCGAGACACAGACATGGCTTCTGTTTGAAGTCCCTAGTAAATGTTTATTGCTAAGGAATTGGATATGTCAGCCTCTTTCTTTGGCCTCTCAGCTTTCTCAGACTTTGGGAGTAGCTTTGCATACTCCCACTGCAAAACAGTCAGGTTGAGTTGGAGATGTTTTGGGAGCAGGCAGGAGAGAGATGTGGCTGGAGAAGTGTGAGTTGAAGCCTTTGGAGAGGATGTCATCCTCCAGGTAAAGGATGTAGAGTAAACAAAGAAGATGGCTGGCCAGGCGCGGTGGCTCACGCCTGTAATCCCAGAACTTTGGAGGACGAGGTGGGCGGATCACCTGAGGTCAGGAGTTTGAGACCAGGCTGGCCAACATGGTGAAACCTCATCTCTACTAAAAATACAAAAATTAGCCAGGCATGGTGGCATGAGCCTATAATCCCAGCTACTCAGGAGGCTGAGGCAGGAGAATTGCTTGAAGCCGGGAGGTGGAGGTTGCAGTGAGCCAAGATTGCACCACTGCATTCCAGGCTGGGTGACAGAGCAAGACTGTGTCACCAAAAAAAAAAAAAAAAAAATTAGCTGGGCTTGGTGGCATGTGCCTGTAACCCCAGCTACTTGGGAGGCTGAGGCAGGAGAATCGCTTGAACCTGGGAGGTGGAGGTTCCAGTGAGACAAGATTGTGCCACTGCACATCAGCCTGGGTGACAGACAAGACTGCGTCTCAAAAAAAAAAAAAAGACGGCTTAGTTGAGGATCACAGAATCACTTAATGCTTTATGGGCTAGTAGAGGAATAGAAGCCATGAAACCAAATCAAAACAAACAGGAGTTTTAGTAATGTTCAATCACTTAACAGTATAAAATAATGTAAATATTTTTAGTGATCAATCAATGAGTAGCATTCCACTTCCTGAGCTGAGTTCTGAACCAATTGAGAGTGAGCATGGGCATCAAGTAGAGGGAGCTCAAAATGTTAGCTTTATTACTAGTTTAAGGCTGATTGGCAGAGGTAGCTTAAAAATGCACATTGGAATTAAATTCACGGGCACAGGCACAGGCCAAGCTAAACAACCATAGGCACAGCTACCCTTATCACATGGCACCGCTGAGTAGAACACATGCCTCCTGCAGACAGATTGTCTCAAGAAGAGCTCAGAAGGGGCGGAGACACTTATGCCCAGATTTTCTCCTAAACCCACAAATCAGGTAAGTCAGATCAAGGCAGTGGAGAAAGGATAGAAGTGTTATATCGATTGAGGTCCTTTCACTTAGAAACATGAAAAGTAGGAAATAATGGTGCCCCCACCACCTCATACAAATATGGTCATATAACCTTTAATATTATAATTGTTATTCTGAGCACCCATCCTGTTATCCCAGGATGAATTTCAGGAGCTAACTGAATTCAGTGATTGGGTCCTGTTTGCTCTCCCTTTATCATGGAAGCCAAGACTCTTCTAAGATCCCTTGAGGTTGGAGGACTACACAGTTTGCTACCAGATGCCTGGAGCTCATCAATGCTGTTGTGCTTTTATTGCTACCAACAAAGACAGACATCTCGTGCAGGCATCCATTCTCTGCTGCTAGTGCTGTAGGGTGTTGCTGTTATCTGACCTTTCCCAAGAGCTAGTTCTTTTTCAGGATTTGCCAGTGAAGTTTGAACTGATTGTTCTTCCTTAAGGCTGGAGGATTTCATAATGTTCCCCTCACCTCACAGCATGTCTCATGTTTTCTTTACTGTACCCCAGAACTGGCTGGGCTTTCTCATATTATACACACATATACACACATACCAACACACATGTACACACACACAGTGCCAGGATGACCAGGCCAGAAGGAGGCCAGTATTAACCATACCCAGTACCCTGAACCAGCCTCCCTGCAAAGCAATCAAGGCACAGTATTGAACTTGGATCCCCAGGTCAGAGTCTTTCTTCAGACATTAAGCAAATATTTATTGAGTCTTTCATTGGCCCTTAGTGACCACTTCCACTCATAAGCGATGTGTCAATAATGCTGAGTCTCTAAAAGGAGGAGTCAGAAGGACCAAAAACAATCTTGGAAAAGAAGAACAAAGTTGGAGGGCTCATGCTTCCTGATCTCAAAACCTACTACAAAGCTATAGGGTAATTAAGACTGTGTGGTACTAGCAGAAGGCTGGACACATAGGTCAATGGAATAGAATTTAGAGTCCAGGAAAAAACCCTCACACTTACAGTCCATTGATTTTTAGACAAAGGTGCCAAGACATTTAAATGGGGAAAGAATAGTCTTCAACAAGTGTGCAAGACAACGTGACACCCACATGCAAAAGATAGATTTGGACCCCACCTCATACCAGACACCAAAATTAACTCAAAATAGGTCAAAGATCACAATGTAAGGGCTAAAATGATAAAGTTCTTAGAAGAAAACATAGGCATAAATCCTCATGACCTTAAGTTAAACAATGGTTTCTTAGATACAACACCAAAAGTGCAGCAAAATAATAATAATAATGAATTGGTCATCAAAATTAAAAATCTTTCTGCTTTATTGGTCCTCACAATTAAAAGCCTTTTTGCTTCAAAGGACACCATCGAGAAAGTGAAAACCCACAGAATGGAAAAAAATTTTGCAAATCATATATCTGATAAGGGATTTGTAGTTAAAACATATCAAGAACTCTTACAACTCAGTAAAGAAGAAGATAAATAACCCAATTAAAAAATAGGCAAAGTGGGCACAATGGTATGCACCTATGGTCCCAGCTGCTCAGGAGGCTGAGATGGGAGAACTGCTTGAGCCCAGGAGGCAGAGGCTGCAGTAAGTCAAGATCACGCCACTACACTCCAGCCTGGGCTGTTGCAGAGCAAGACCCTGCCTCAAAAAAAAATAGGCAAAGGATTTAAATAAACATTTCTCCAAAGAAATACAAACAGCTAATAAACACATGAAAAGATGCTCAACATCATTAGCCATCAGGGAAATGCAAATATTAACCATAATGGGATACCACTTTATACCTACTAGGCTGACTATTATTAAAAAGACAGATACCAACAAGTGTTGGTGAGGATGTGGAAAAATCAAAACCCACATAAACTACAAGACTACAAAACTCACATAAACTACAAAACCCACATCAACTCACATAAACCAACAAAACCCACATAAACTATGGGAAAATAGTTTAACAGTTCCTTAAAACTTAAGAATTACTGTTACAATAGAATTTAATCCCTAGGTATATACCCAAGAGAAATGAAAACATATGTCCACACAAAATCTTGTAAGCAAATGTTCATAGCAACATTATTCATAATAGCCAAAAAGTGAGAACCCATATGTCCACCAATTAATGAATAAACAAATTGTGTTATAGTCATACAATTTAATATTATTCAGTTATAAAAAACAATGAGGTACTAATACATGTTACAACATAGATGAATCTTGAAAACATTATGCTAAGTGAAAGAACAGTCACAGAATATGATATATCGTATGATTCCATTTACGTGGAATGTCAGAATAGGCAAATCCATGGAGATGGAACGTAAATTCAGTTGCTTAGGGCTGAGGGGGTTTGGAGGAAGGAAAAGGGCATGACTCTAATGAATATAAGGTTTCCTTTTGAGGTGGGGAAAATGTTCTAAAACTGATTGTAGCAATGGGTGCACAACTCTGTAAATGTACTAAAAACCACTGAACTGTACACTTTAAATGGGTGTATATATGAATTATATATCAATAAAGCTATTATTTTAAAAAGCAAAAAAGCAAAAAGATAGGAGTCAGGGTCTTGATCTCCTTAATCCCAGGCAGTCCCTTGGCTCTTACGCATATGAGGGTATGGGCCAGCATGGCCTACTTTCTTTCCCCAGAAGGGTAAGAAGCAACTCGCCTATTCTTTTCACTCTTAAAGGTACCACCCAGGTAGGGTGGCCAACTTGTCCTAGTTTTCCTAGGACTTCTAATTTTAGCATTGAAAGTTTTGCTCCCAGAAACCCTCTCATTCTGGGGCAAACTGGAACAGTTGGTCACCCTATACCCAGAGATTTCTTCACAGATTTTCTCCAAGGCAACTTCACATCACTAGCTCTAGACACAGAAGTGGCAGGCAACTTTAGAGTGGTAATTTCTCTTGCTAACAACCAAAAAGGGGAGAATGTGTTTAAAGTTCGACCTGACTGGATACTCTTCATGGTGTCAATGAGTAGAAGGATTTCAAGAAAGAAGGAATGGCTCGTATTGTCAGATGTTCCTCAGAACTCTGATAAGAACCAAAAACATCTATTGGTTGTGGCCATATAGAAGTCGCTGGCCTTTGGCAAGATGGGGAGGTGTTCAGGCAGAAGTCAGATTATGGAGGGTTAAGGAGTAAGTGGAAGGGAAGTAAGCAATCAGACAGAATTGGGTACTCTTTTTAAACAGCTTGACTCTGTGGGCAAGAAAGAGTGGAAGTCGTAAGGCTTAAGGGAAGATGGTCTCTGGATTTGTTTCGTTTTCATTTTTTAAGATGTGGAGAGTGAATCTGGTTTATGTGTTGAGGGAGAGGAGATTGACCCTGGAGGGGAGTGGAATCCATGGCACAAGTAGGGGGATTATCAGGGTTACCCTTGGACAAAAAAGTTTTTGCTTTGTTTTTTGGTTGCTTTTTGCCACAGAAGAGAAGCATGAAAACATGGGAGTGTCATGCAGGTGAGCTTGGACCAGGGAAGCAAGCAGCGGAGGAAAGCCCAGCCTAAGGGCCTCTTTTTTTCTCCCTGAAGTGGGAGGAGGGTCCTCCCCTGAGCATGATGAAAGAGCTGAGCCTGGTCAAGGTTTGATGGCATTGTTATGGGACATGGAAGAAGATGCTGGTAACGGAGAAAAAATGGATAAATGTGGTAGTGGAGAAAAATGTCTGGGTTGCCTTGAGGGCCTTAATAAGAACGAAGACCATAAACTTATAATGTAGAGGGGAGGAGGTAGATAGTTGGATTCATTTAGGGTTGAGGTTTTGCAGGTGGAGATGGAAGGAAAAGTGTTAATGCCATTCTCTAGCTTAAAGACCTTTGAAGACTTCACAAAAACTGCAAAATAGAATAAAAACTTGCCCTGACATTTAATCTCTCCATAATTTAGTTTGTGTCTACTTTATTATGCTACCTCCATCTCCCTTCTCTCCTTGATGCACCAACCTATTCGTACTACCTTCTTCCAGTCATCCTGGTCTCAATTTCCCCAAACTGGCGGGTTTCCATCTTCTGAGTTTTTGTCTCCTTCTGATTAGAATGCCCTTCTAATCATTAAATGCCAATGCAAATTCCATTTGCCCCAAAAGCCTCCCACCTTCCCCAGCAAGAATTAATCTCTTATCCCCTATTGAGCTAGTATTGCCCATCATGTCTTCTCAATCCTCTCCCAGTCCTTGAAGAAGTTGCCCCACCCACCAGCAGCCCAGAAGAGGCAAGCTCCTTGGTCATAAATTATTGGAGTAGCACAGCCAATTGGAGATTTCTCTCCCAGGATTTGAGATTGAGCTTGCAGGCTACATTAGCCATCAGAGACATAGGACCCTCTAGATCTGGATAGAGAGCTGGTGCCTCCCAAAGTGCCTGTGTGCTGAGGGTAATGGGGAAGTAGAAACCAAGAGCCTTCTGGAGTAAAATGGCACAGACCTGCAGGGAGATGCAGAAATAAGATACTGGGTAGGGGTGGGGGCAGAGGAAATGAGAGTGAGAGACAGTTTTCTTACTCTAGGATTTCTATGAACATCTTGCAGCTGAGTTCCTGGAGATATTCCAGCATCCTTAACGTGAATCCAATTTCAGTTGTAAGTTAGCCTGAGGTAGTTGCTGTTCCTTGCAATCAATTGTCACTGCCCCTGAAACAGAAGGCTCTGCTCCCATAGTACCTTGCATGTGCCTCTATTAGAGCACTATCTCCTATCATCAGAGTTATGCAGATGTGTGTCTGCTTCCACCTGGGGCGCAGCACCCCTGTTCATTCAGTATCCCTGGAGCCTAGTACTTGTTGGATGCTCAAAAAATAGTTGTGGAATTTGAATTCTCCCAGTTCACAAAATGGTTTGATGATATATCATTTGTTAGGCAAACCTTATAAACTCTATGTTTCCCACCATATTTCACTATATTTGCATTATTTTACATCTTTCAAAAAATCAAATTTGCTTTCATGCTACTCACAAACTTTGCACATTTACGTGGTTTGGCTTTCTCATTATTTTTCGTGGTCACCAGGAATAATTCATAGTCAAGCAGTGGTCCATGCATCCCTCTAGTTGGTAAGAATGTCTTATACGCAACCCATCTTCCAGTATTCAACTGACTTCGACCTTGAAATGGATATTTCCATGAAGGCTGTTGGGGCAGCTTAATTTCAATGATGTCATTTAAAACACATTAAAAAGTCAGCAGGCAGGCTAAGCACAACTGCTTCCTTTAAAAACCTATTCAGAATCATCGATCTTCAGAGCTGGGGCCAGTGGTTCTCAGGCTTTTGAGTTTCTATGAACCAGCATTAATATAAGAAAAAAAGGGAGGGGTTGCTGAATTTATCCTCTTCCAGAAAATAGCATTAAAACAAATTCGTCTCTATTAACATAGTATAATTTCATAAAATAAAGGGCATGCTAACACCAATATTATCCAGAGCATTATCTCCTAACTTAAGTATCAAACGCAGTCAAGTGTGGCTTAACAACAGACATAAGTTGTGAATCTTTAGGCAGTTTCATCATTCTGCGAACATCAGAGTGTCCTTACACAAACCTAGATGGGAAACCCTACTACATACCTGGGCCATATTGTATAGCCTATTGTTCCTAGGCTACAAATCTATACAGCACGTTGCTGTACTGAATACTGTAGGCAACCATAACACAATGGTATCTGTGTATCAAAACATCTCTAAACATAGAAATGGCATAGTAAAAATACAGTACTATAATCCTATGGGGCCACCATCCTATAGGCAGTCTGTCGTTAACAAAAACATCCTTCTATGGTGCATGACTGCATATTTGACTTTACAAAAACTCATGATATTTTGATTTCTAAATAATGTTTGAAATATTTAAATATTTCTAAATAACATGCTTAACACTGTGCTTGGCACACGGTCAGTTCTCTGTATTATTATTATTAGTGTTTAATCAATGTTGGTCATGTTTCACACAAGGGAGAATACTTTTATTTTCCCAAAAGGTTTGCTGAGCTCTTTCATGGATTTGAAGTGTGTCCCTAAGGGGTCAAGTTTTGCTGGGGAATGCAATGACTCTGACTCTGTAAAACAAACTGAGAAGATTTAAGATTCTCACAGGTATTCTGAGGAGCGCAGAAGTGAGAGGAGAAGAGAAAGAAAGGAGTCTGCAAGATGAAGACTGAGGACTCATTCCCATGAAGACCACAAACTTTCATTGTTGAGGAGGGAGGTGGGTGAAGAATATTTTGCAACTCGGGATGGATCAATATACAGTTTGAGGGTTTTATATTTCAGGAATGTGAATAACTTCTCTTTCATGCCACCCTACCTCCAGCTTCTGTAACATTTATAATATGCAATGTGCATGAATGTTATGAATAGGTTTACGGTGGAAATCATAGAAGGGTCTACATTTCTCATTTGAGTTGAAACAGTGTAGATCCCAGAGAGCCGCCCAGAAGCAGAGGCCAGGAACCAAAGGGGACCAGAGAACAGAAGTTGCGAAGATCTCCGAAAAATCTCGGCCATGGTTTGAGCATGGTTCCTCAGCAGACACCTATCTTATGTCTTCATAGTAATGAAAGCCATTCTGGTTTCGTATCTGGGCATGATTCGGTAAGGCGTGATAGGCCTGGTTCCGAAGTTCTGTACCTGTCCCAGCTGGGTCAGGTCTGTTTTTGTGGTAGAATCACCTACAGTTAAGAGAATCCTTGGCTTGGAGGTTTTCTTCTTTTTTTTTGAGACAGGGTCTTGCTCTGTCGCCCAGGCTGGGGTGCAATGGCGTGATCTTGGCTCACTGCAACCCCCGCCTACCGGGTTCAAGTGATTCTCCTGCCTCAGCCTCCTGAGTAGCTGGGACTACAGGCGCGCACCACCACGACCGGTTAATTTTTGTATTTTTAGTATAGACGGGTTTTACCATGTTGGCCAGGCTGGTCTCGATCTCTTGACCTCGTGATCTGCCCGCTTCGGCCTCCCAAAGTGCTGGGATTACAGGCGTGAGCCACCACGCCCGGCCGGCTTGAAGGTTTTCAAGGGCTAGAGAGGAGCCCTGCCCTGGCTCCTTAGGTACAGCCAGAATCGGCCTTTAAGGTAAGGGATATCTGACTCCTGCAGGACTGGAACTCCACGTGCTTGGAGGGATAAGCATTTATGATGTAACCACTAAGTAGTCAGAGGGCAGGAGGAGTAACGCTGTTGGTGGGCAACCTGGCTTAGCTTCGTGGCTTTGGTTAAGGTGCTACTCTATGCAAAATTCCTTGCCGTCTTCCCTAATCCGTCTCCCCAATTCTCCCTTCCTGAACATTAGGGAACCCACTGGCCTGCTTACAACTGAAGCAGTTTCTGTGTTAGGGCAGAGAGTAGTGACCAAGACATTAGGGTTTAGTGTTAGATAAACCAGGCTCCACTCTGCGGCCCCACGCAACCTCCCCACGCTCTCTGCACCAGTGTTGGCATCTGTCAAGTGGGTGGGGGCTAACAGTGAATAACTGCCTCATAGATGGACTACCGGCTTAACCAGAGACTGACAGCGGGTCGCATATTAATCTTCCAATCACTTGGCGAACTCGTTTCACTGTGCATCTCTCCTCCTGGCTGTTCTTCCAACTTCCTCCTCCCTGAAATTTCGAAGATCCACCTCGGTGGGAAAGTCATTCCGCGTGGCGCGCCCTTTCCCTGCATCCCTCCTTCCCAGGGCCCACCCTCCGCGGACGCAGAGCGTCTGCCGGGGGGACGGCCGGTCCGCGATGGCTGCCTCTGAGGCAGTCGGTCCCCTCTCGCCGTGGGCTTGGGAAGCGTCCGAAACGCCCGCTCGGATCGTCTGCGGTGCTGCCCGCAGGGAAAGCGCCGCTGCCAGCCGGGCTGTCACGGGTGCGAGTGGAAGAAGCACACCGCAGGATGAGCGACGCCGCTGCAGAGGTAACCGCGGGGACTGCGGCCAGAGACGGGGGATGGGCGCAGCCGAGGATAACGGGATGGCCGGCATCCGGAACGCGTCAGGCCCGCTCCGCCGGACCGCCTTATCCTCCAGCCCGCGTCCCCAGCCGTCCTCCCAGATCCCGACCGCAGCTCCAGAAGTGACGGCCACGTGGGTGGCGGCGCGCGCCGCGGGGATTGGAATGTTGGCGTGGGGGGACGAGGTTGGAAGGGCCGCAGAGAAGTAAAGGAGGACCCGCGTCCGCGTGCCCGGGCGCCGACTGCTGGGTGACGCCGCCGGGAGCGAGCACGCCTCTGACGTCACGTGCTGCTCGTCCAATGAGTGGAGGCCTGACGGAGGCGCCGGTCCCGGCCCCGCCGCCGCCGCCGCCACACCGGCCCTTCGGGAGCGTCTGAGGAGGCGGGGGCCGCTGCGGGCTCGGGCGCCGCACCGCGCCGGCCCGAGCCCCTGGACGAGGCCCACGGAGCCGCTCGCCCCGACCCAGCCGCCCGATGTCCTCAAGATGGAGGCAGCGGGGGCGGCGGCGTGAAGAAAGCGGCGCTGTGGGCGCGGGAGTAGGGGCCCGGGCGGAGGCGGTGGCGGGATGGGGCTGCTGCTCATGATCCTGGCGTCGGCCGTGCTGGGTTCCTTCCTCACGCTCCTCGCCCAGTTCTTCCTGCTGTACCGCAGACAGCCCGAGCCGCCGGCGGACGAGGCCGCCCGCGCGGGCGAGGGCTTCCGCTACATCAAGCCAGTGCCGGGCCTGCTCCTAAGGGAGTACCTTTATGGCGGCGGCCGGGATGAGGAGCCCTCTGGAGCGGCCCCTGAGGGCGGCGCGACCCCCACCGCGGCCCCCGAGACCCCCGCCCCGCCGACGCGGGAGACTTGCTACTTCCTCAACGCCACCATCCTATTCCTGTTCCGGGAGTTGCGGGACACCGCGCTGACCCGCCGCTGGGTCACCAAGAAGATCAAGGTGGAGTTCGAGGAGCTGCTGCAGACCAAGACGGCCGGGCGCCTGCTGGAGGGGCTGAGCCTGCGGGACGTGTTCCTGGGCGAGACGGTGCCCTTCATCAAGACCATCCGGCTCGTCCGGCCAGTCGTGCCCTCGGCCACCGGGGAGCCCGACGGCCCTGAAGGGGAGGCGCTGCCCGCCGCCTGCCCCGAGGAGCTGGCCTTCGAGGCGGAGGTGGAGTACAACGGGGGCTTCCACCTGGCCATCGACGTGGACCTGGTCTTCGGCAAGTCCGCCTACTTGTTTGTCAAGCTGTCCCGCGTGGTGGGGAGGCTGCGCTTGGTCTTTACGCGCGTGCCCTTCACCCACTGGTTCTTCTCCTTCGTGGAGGACCCGCTGATCGACTTCGAGGTGCGCTCCCAGTTTGAAGGGCGGCCCATGCCCCAGCTCACCTCCATCATCGTCAACCAGCTCAAGAAGATCATCAAGCGCAAGCACACCCTACCGAATTACAAGATCAGGTGAGCTGGAGGTCGGGGAGGGGGCCTGGCTGCCGGGAACCCGGGCCTGGGCGGGACGCTGCGTGGATTGGGAAGGGCAAAGGCTCATTTCTGTCCTGGCGCCTGCTTCTGGGGCCTTCCCACCCTGGACAGGGCCCCAGATCAAGGCGAGTCGTGAACACTTGCTTTGCTTCCGAACGGCATTGATAGGAGCTAGAAACCTTTTCGCGTGTTCATGGGGACTCAGGGTGCTGTCAACGCGGGCAGAATCGTCTCCTTTTATAAGCAGCATATTGGAAATGGAAGGGAAGCCTACCCTAATCCCCAGGAGTCGCTTCTGGGACTGTTGAGAAACTCTCCCTCTATGTGGTTGCTGCATTGAGGGCAGCCGCGTCACTGGCTTTGCAGCATCCCCTTGGCCGCTTTGAGAAATTGTTCCTGGACACAGTACACGCGTGAAGGGTGTGCTTATAGCCCAGGTCTGTGCTAATTTGACATTGCAAGCCACTTTTGCTTTGATGGTTTGACACCTTTCAAGGCAGAGGTGGTAACTCTTGCAAAGGAATACTTTTGTGGGGTTTTTTTTGTTTTTGTTTTTGAGACAGAGTCTTGCTGTGTCTCCCAGGCTGGAGTACAGTGGCGCGATCTCGGCTTACTGCAACCTCTGCCTCCCAGGTTCGAGCGATTCTCCTGCCTCAGCCTCCCAAGTAGCTGGGGTTACAGGCGTATGGCACCACGCCCTGCTGATTTTTTTTTTTTTTTTGTATTTTTTAGTAGAGACGGAGTTTCACCGTATTGGCCAGGCTGGTTTCGAACTCCTGACCTCAAGTAATCCGCCTGCCTCGGCCTCCCAAAGTGTTAGGATTACAGGAGTGAACCACCGCGCCCGGCCCGGGAATACTTTCCACAGCAGATGGGAAAGGAGTTGGGAGCCTGTACATAGTGTACTTTACATTTTGTATTAATGTCATTTGCCCATTTTGGGTAGATTGTAGAACACAGATCCAGACTCTGCCCATCAAGCATTTACTCTCTGTGACTGTAAGTTCTTCTCTCAAGGGACCTGAAGTCACTGTACAAATTGTATTTTAATGCTAGGTAGTGATTTTAATTTTGTTTAAGCCCTCCAGCATCTGATGGCTTAAATTTTGTGGTATACAGTTTTGAGTAGTATATAAATTTTGTTTTAATATTGTAGGAGTGGAAGGGGAAAGACTTTTTTAGGGCTAGAGGTGGAGTGGAAGGTGCTATTTCTTTTGTAAAAAGCTGAATCTTTAACTTCTCTTTCGGTCCTCCTTTAATTTTGTATTCACTAAGACATTTGAGCCTTTAAAATTTTGCCCTTTATTATAAAATTATGTCAGTCTTGTATTTTACTTACCTAATTTTACTTGCCTTTTAGTGGAAGTTGCCTATTTCTGGATCACTAATTTTCTACCAGTGTCAATTTTCAGGAGCAAGATAATTCAGAAATATTTTGGGTTTGGAATGGATTATTGACTTCTGTATGTGGCAGATGTACCTTACCAATTATGTTTTGTTTAGGCTAACAGCGCAGAGTGACAGTTTAAAACTTGCGTGGCAGGAGAAATTTACTTTGTAATGGAAATATTTCCATAGATTTGCGGAGGGTGGTGAACTGGTTGTTCACTGTGTTCGATTTCTGGTTCTGTGAAGTAGAACATACTTTATGAAACCTACTTTTAAGCTCTGGAATATCAGTGATTAAATTATAACTCGGTTCTAGTGTTTAAGCAGTGAGAGATGTTTATTTATAGCAGTGTGTTGCCAAAAAAGTCATGAGAAAAAGTTGCTAGAAATTTTGGTATTCTATCACAACTTCAATTATGATGTTTTCTGGTAGCTTTCAGTTAATACAATTTGACTAGATTATTATTTTGAAATTTGTAGACTAGCCAATGACAGTGAGATTACATATCATTTTGAGTTTTTTTTAATGTAGACTTGGAATTTAGGTAAATCTGAAGTAAGTTATGAATAAGTTATGGAGGCATTGAGAAGTTTATTACTTTGAAAAACTATTATCTGTATCATTGAATAACAACCATTTAAAAGTATGGCAAAATTGCTTTTCACTTTGAAGGGATTTTTTTAAAAACAGCATGAATTTGGTTATGATATTTCAACTTCTAAATGTGAAGCATTAAATGATCATTTCCAGAAGTATACACATCTGTGCTATTTATACTGGATGGCATCTCAATGCTCAGTCAGCTGCACAGAGCATATCACTCAATCTGTAAATGTTTATTGTACACCTGCCATATGCTTATCCTTGTAGATGCTGGGATTTCAGTACTGAACAATACTTGAACTCAGCCCTCAGGAAGCTTAGAGTCTAGTGAGAATTGAATTAGCTATACTTAGTAATTTTTTTGTGTTTTTTGTTTGTTTGTTGAGACAGGATTTTGTTCGGTTGCCCAGAGCTGGAGTACAGTGTCAGGATCATGGCTCACGGCAGCTTCGACCTCCTGGGCTCAAGCAATCCTCCCATCTCAACCTTCCAAGTAGTTAGGACCACAGGTGTGTGCCACCACTCCTGGCTAATTAAAAAAAAAATTTTTTTTGTAGAGATAGGTCTTGCTTTGTTGCCCAGGCTAGTCTGGAACTCCTGGGTTCATTCAAGTGATCCTCCCACCTCAGCCTCCCAAAGTGCTGGGATTACAGGTGTGAGCCACCTTGCCCAGCGCTTTGTAAGATTTAAACTAGAATGGGATTGATGGGGTTGAAGTAGCCAGGAAGCCGGTTTTAGCTTAGTAGAAGAAAATAGCAAGTATGACGATGAAAAGGGCTGCCTCAGCAAGTGATGACTTCTTGTCTGTGTAGCTGTTCTGTCCAGTGTTTTAAACTGGTGATGGGCCAGGTGCAGTGGTTCACGCCTGTGATCCCAGCACTTTGTAAGGCTGAGACAGGCGGATTACTTAAGGTCAGGAGTGTGAGACCAGCCTGGCCAACCTGATGAAACCCTGTCTCTAGTAAAAATGCAAAAATTAGCTGGGCGTGTTGGCAGGCGCCTGTAATCCCAGCTACTCTGGAGGCTGAGGCAGGAAAATGGCTTGTACCTGGGAGGCAGAGGTTGCAGCCAGCCGATATCGCACCACTGCACTCCAGCCTGGGCGACAGGGTGAGACTCCGTCTCCAAAATAAATAAGTAAATAAATAAATAAACAAACTGGTGATGATGTGGGACTGATTCAAGTTTCAGATAAGAATGAATTACAATACATCTAAGATATAGCATACTTCTCACAGGGAAAATTAAACTAGCTAGTGTTCATCTTTTTTTACAGATGAGGAAATGGAGCTCAGAGTAGTTAAATAACTTGGTTAAAGTCACACAGCTTTCAAGTGTCGAAACGCAGCTCTGATAAGGCCAGGCCACCTTTAAACACATACACACACACACACACACACACACACACACACACACATACACATACACACACAAAAAAAACTATGTTGTTCTTAAGTGATTTATTTTTTAAAAGCATGCCGTCGATATAATAAATATGTGGGATATCTTTCCAGACTAACCTAGAACTCTTGAGAAGAGTATGACTATAAAGCTGATTTTTTTTTCTTAAATTGGTCATTTTAGAGGATCCTTTTAAAAGTAAATCATGAGGCTAAATCTTTGGGTACTGTCCCACATGGCATTTCTTTTTTAATTGAGCAGAATTGTGTTTCCAAATAGAAGAGACAGGTTTCACCATGTTGGCCAGGCTGGTTTCGAACTCCTGACTTCAGGCAGTCTACCTACCTCGGCCTCCCAAAGTGCTGGGGTTACATGTGTGAGCCGCTGTGCCCGGCCTAGTTTATTCTTTTTTAGCTATCTAATCTTCTTAGTAGAGCTAAAGCAGTAAAGAGAATTGTATGGAGTCTTACGATCCTTTGGCATTTGTAATCATTACATAACAGAAATATCTTGCCAGTTAACGTTGTTATTACTTCTTTCCCCCTTCATTTATTTTGCCTTTTTCGTGTTGCTAAAGTGAATCAGCCTCTCTGGACTGCCAGTTCCTGATGTTTCACCTAGAGATGCTAAGTTGCTCAAGTGGTTGCTTTCTAAGGACCCAGCTGACTGACATTTCATTTTACCCAAGTTAACAAACTTACAATGTTTGTAAAACATTTTATTTTACAAAATGAATTATAATATGTAGACAATATGTTTACAGATTTATTCAAGTTAGGAATTTCATTCATCCACCTCAATGTTAATTGGTTTGATTTTTTAATTAAAATAGTATATTATAATAGCAATATATTTTTTTAAATGAACCTCAGAATCCATCCTCAAGGGAGAAAGATTACCACTAATGTTCTTTTACTACGTGGATAATTCATCTTAAACATGGAGTCTGAGTAATAGTGTCTGGGTGGGGAGCTCTGTTTAGGGTTTAGGAGTCAAATATTTGAGATTCTTACGGATGCTTGTATTCCTGGAGTATTATTGTATATAGACAAGCAGATTCAGTTTGCAGGTACTTTTTATTTGGCCTGCACTGTTTAAAAAATGGAAAATTCTGTGTGTTTTGGATTTGTGGCTTCTGTTAGGAAAAATTGGAATATCTTGTAGCGCCAGTGCTGCATTTCTCAGAGCAACAACAGGATGTAGAGATGGACTGTAGTAGCAGCTTTGGGGTTGAAACTCGGTGTGTAAGCTCCTAGGTGGAGTTTATAGTCCCCCCTTATTTGCTGTGCTTAATTGATGGTACTTGCCTGGCTTGGAGTTATATGAATTTGAGACCCTTACTGGAGGAGTAAATAGGGAGCATTACTGTTGCTGATTAGTGAAAATGAGAAGACTTAATAGCTGGAGTGGAGAGGGAGGGTGATCATTTTTATCCTTCTTTTAATTACATTTTTGAAGGGACTGTCATAGAGCAATTTTATTTTTTAAAAGACATTGTTGGCCAGGTGCGGTGGCTCACTCCTGTAATCCCAGCACTTTGGGAGGGCAAGGCAGGCGGATCACTTGAGGTCAGGAGTTCGAGACCAGCCTGGCCAACATGGCGAAACCCCATCTTTACTAAAAATACAAAAATTAGCTGGGCATGGTGGCACATGCCTGTAATTCCAGTTACTCAGGAGGCTGAGGCAGGAGAATCGCTTGAACCCGAGAGGCAGAGATTGCTGCGAGCCGAGATCATACCACTGCACTCCAGCCTGGGCAACAGAGCAAGACTCTATCTCAAAAAGTAAAAATAAATAAATAAATAAATAAAAGACATTGTCAGGCCTGGCGTGGTGGCTCATGCCTGTAATCTCAGCACTTTGGGAGGCCAAGGTGGGTGGATCACTTGAGGTCAGGAGTTCGAGACCAGCCTGGCCAACATGGTGAAACCCCACTTCTACTAAAAATGGCACGCACCTGCAGTCCCAGCTGCTGGGGATGCTGAGGCATGAGAATTGCTTGAACCCAGGAGGCGGAGGTTGCAGTGAGCCAAGATCGCGCCACTGTATTCCAGTCTGGGCAACAGAGTGAGACTGTCTCAAAAAAAAAAAAAAAAAAAAAAAAAACATTGTCAATATAATGTTGAATTTTAAAAAGTCACTCTGCCAGAAAAAAAAAATGCCTTGAAATGCAATCCATTTTTCTACCATGTAGTGATGGTAAGTAGATAGTGTCTCCTTTTTGTTCGAGTTTGGTGGATAGTTTGCTTTAGTGGAATGGGTCATTAATAACTATGTAAGCATTTACTTCACTGATCTCCAAAAAGGGGGGCATCAACTTATTGACAGTATATTTGAATTTAATGAATTGAGTGATCCGTATCTCAAAATCTTTCAAAGTAAATTCACAGAAAACTGACAAAATCATTTGTAAAGTCAAGTGTAATATGTTGTATTTATTTACTTTTTCATACTTTTTTCTTTTCTATTACATTGGAAAATATTTTAAAATAGCTACTAAAATTCCTTGATGGTTATAATAGTGACAGTTTTACTTACTAATGTTGATAGGAAATCTAACCTTTAATATTTGGGGAGAATAGACAATGGCATTGTGCATTACTCTAGCTATGCTGGAATAATCTTGTAATAGCTAATTTTTAACATGTTGTGCTTTTTCTTGTACTGTTGCTCATATCTCTATATCTCTTGTCATATCTCTGTATAAGTTGAATTGCCAGATCATTGTCTTAGAGATGAATAATTATGTCATTTAAAAAATAGTCATTTATCTTCAGTAAGTGCTTAGTGCATACTACCTAGTGTTGTGGTGGGTATAGTAAAAGTGATAAAAATGGTTATAAACTAGTTCATGCTCTTATAGGGTTAGTCTTTCTAGGGAAAACAAAGAACACATAAAGCTTATTTTAGTGGCATTGGAAATATTTAAGCCCTTCAGTTTTGTGAGAAACTGGAACAGGAGAGATCAATATCTCTGCTCTGCTAAGGCAAACACCTGATTACTGTGGTACCGTAAGTAATGCATTGTGACCTTAGCTTTTTTTTTTCCTCTCTCGTTGCCCAGGCTGGAGTGCAGGTGCATGATCTCGGCTCACTGCAACCTCCGCCTCCCAGGTTCAAGCAGTTCTCCTGCCTCAGCCTCCCACAGGCGTGTGCCACAATGCCCAGCTAATTTTTTTATTTTTAGTAGAGATGGGGTTTTGCCATGTTGGGCAGGCTGGTCTTGAACTTCTGACTTCAGGCGCTCTGTCTGCCTCGGCCTTCCAAAGTGGTGGGATTACAGGCATGAGCCACCGCATTAGCTTTCTTAGCACACCTAAGTGTACTCCACCTAAATACCCAGTTTAGTGCTGATTTTACTTCTTGCACATTGGATTTCCTCCAGCTGCTTTGAGTTATTTTAATTTCAGCTTTTAAAACACTTTAGATGGAGAATAATGTATTGATACATTACATCTTTGCTCTAGAAATTTGATTTATTCATTGAGGGGAGAATAGTCATTTTGAAGAGGCTATAATTTTTGTTTGTTTGTTTGTTTGTTTGTTTGTTTGTTTTGAGACGGAGTCTCACTCTTGCCCAGGCTGGAGTGCAGTGGCGCTATATTGGCTCACTGCAACCTCCACCTTCCGGGTTCAAGCAGTTCTCCTGCCTCAGCCTCCCAAGTAGCTAAGATTGTAGGCGTATGCCACCACACCCGGCTAATTTTCATATATTTAGTACAGACAGGGTTTCACCATGTTGGCCAGGCTGGTCTCCAACTCCTGGATTCTAGTGATCCCCCTGCCTCAGCCTCCCAAAATGCTGGGATTACAGGTGTGATTCACACCTTGCCGGGAGGCTATAAATTCAAATCAGTAATGTACAGGTATATTGGCTATCCCAAAAAGCCACAGTTTCTTCCTGGAAATAGCCAAAGCAGATCATTATAAAGTAGATTGTATTGAAGGAGCATGCCTGATCAAACACTAAATGTTGACTTACAAGTATTACTAACAATCTATCATATGAGCAGGGTGGGGCTAATAAAACACTGTTTGCTAAGTATTCATTAGGCACTGTGTGGGCATTTCCATGCAGTTGCAATCTCAATAGTTAAAACTCCTATGTGGGAGAGGTTGGTATCTCAGTTTTACAGATGTGGAAATATGAGATGTGATATAAAGTCCTAAATGTAAAAGGTCCTGGACTTCCAGAGCTCATGCTCTATTATTTCTTCAGCGATAAACCAACTGTTACTCTAAATCAGGGGTCTGCAAACTAGCTGCTGTTAGGCCCCTGCATTAAGAATGGTTTTTACATTCTTAAACTTTATATTTGACGTTGTTAAAAGAAGTACTGGTGGTGGTGGTGGTGGTGGTGGTGGTGGTAATGGTGGTGACAGTGGTGGTGGTGGTAGTGGTGGTGGTAGTGACAGACCTTATGTACCCACAAATACTATCTGGCCTTTTACAGAAAAGATTCACTGATCCCTGCTCTAAACTTTAAAAAAAAACCCTAAAAATACACCCCCCTCAACAGTTACAATGTTTACCAAAAAAGAAGCTATATATGTGTACATTGAAAGTACTTTTAAGTCTTTGAGGGTCCTGTCCTTTGGAAACCTGCAGAAAATTTCTGCAGAAAACAAATTTTCTGCATAAAAATATTTCATTTAAGTTCATAGTTCCCTTGAAGCTTTTTTAGGGTCCTTAGACTTTAGGTTGAAAAATAAACACAAACAGAAGTATACAACTTTGTTACTGTAAACATAACTAAAACTAACATGCTGAAATCAATATTAACCACTTCATTATTTTGCTTACCTTCTTAAAATGTATATAGGATTCATATGGCTCAGGCGTTTCTAAAAATGCTGGAGGAGGGGGTAATCCCTCTATCCTATGAAGTGTATGTCTTTTTGATTCTTTCTTTTTTTTTCCTCTTAAGATTTCATATAGCAGGCTGAGGGACTCTAGATCAATAGTTCAGTAAGAATATATGAAATTTCAAGTTAGAGTTCTTATTACTAAATACCTTGTTTAAAAGTTAAATACTGACTCAACATTTCTTCCCATGATATTCTCTGTTTTCTCAGAACAGTGTCACCAGGAAACAAGTATTATTAAATGACTTTGTTCTTACCTCAGAGTCATAGGACGTACTGACACTTTTTTGGCATGGCATCAGAGCACATCACACTTAATTGGAAAGTTTTAAAGCCAACTACCTGGTCATTAGCAGGTGTTTTACAGAGTAGTTTCAAAATCTCTCTTGCCAAATTGCTAAGACTGGCATAAAACTGTACACTTCCTGTATTTGTACTAGGGAAAAATGTGATATGCACGTTAATTATTTACCTTTAGATGAGCAGTACTAATTTTACTAGATATATATCAGATATTTTCTAGGTGACACATTATATTCTTTTCCCTTTCAAATGAGCGACAAACTCACTTTAAAAATTCAAGCTGTTAGAAAATATGTAGTATCAAAGTGAAAATCTTCTGTAATATCTTTTCTTAAAACTATTGTTAAATTCGGGGACTATTCTTCCATATTTTTCTAAATGTATTATAATTTGTTATTAATTTATAAAGGCAGGATCATACTCAATACTTCATTGTTAGCATCTTTTTTTAAAAAACTTACTGTACCTTGGGTTTTCTATGTATACCTACTTCATTTGTTCTAACAGATGCTTATAATTACATTGACCATTAGTACCATAAGTTAACCAATTCCTTGTTAATTTTTCAGTTTCTCACTAATGTAAATAATGGCACCATAAACATCCTTCTACCTGTATCTCTGTGTAGATGGTAGATTTTGTTGGTTATTTTTGGCCATTTTTTTTTTTTGGCATATATTTGTATAGTATTGAGGAGCATAAAGAAGTTAAAAATCTCCTCTCCATTTTGATTTCATCCCCTGATATACCCATGTTAAGTTTGAGGTCTAAACCTAACTGTATGCTCAAGCATACATATACAAGCCTCTTATATATATTGAGGAGGTGCCTCTCTCTCTTCCTCTTCTTACCTTCTTCCCTCTCCCTCCCTCCTGCCCCCACTTTCACTCCCTCCTTCCTTCTGCCCTTAGTAAAATGAGAGTATAATATGAATGTGACCCTGCAAATTATTTTGTGAAGTGTAACATGGATGTCCCTTCAGATAATATGTATAAATCCATCTCATTTACTGCTTTTGTCTTCTCTCAGCCATTCTCTCTGCCTCTGACCTTATCTTTCGTCACTACTTCTCACTTAATCTGTTCATGCCTCTTTGCTGTTCTCAGGTATGCTCCCACCACAGGGCCTTTGCTATTCCTTCTTCTGGAGTGTTTTTCCCACAGATAGCCAAAGAGCTCACTCCAACATTTTTTAGGTCCCCCTTAAATATCACCTTTCAACATATTATGTTAAAAAAAAAAAAGTGGGTTAGCCCTTGAAATGCTGGAATTTTTTTTTGCTCAGACTTCTTACGGAAATATGCGTGTGTGTGTGTGTGTGTGTGTGTCTGTCTGTGTGCTTATAGAAACTGTCCCACTCCTAAATGTACAGTGATGAATTTTCACAAAGTGAACTGAAACATGTATCTGAGTGCTGTGATTTTGGTTTCTTAAACATAATTTATGGAACATATTTTAACATTTTTTATGGTTAAACGTTGTCATTATAAACACAGGCTGATGACATGTAACCCAATACTATTGTGAAATCAGTATTGAAGGAGAGTGGCTTCTTTTTAGACAGACAGACACACAGACACACACACACTCTCACACACACACACACTCCCATAAATTATGTTGATTGTGGTCTCCAGCAGTTAACCATGTTGAATTCAAGGTCTGTCCAGGCACCATACTGGCACAGTATCCTTCTCTCATTCCCACACACAAACAAAATACTAAACACATATGTGTTTGCAACCTTCTCTGACACTCCAGAAGACTTGATTTTTAATTTCACATTTTTAGAAAGGTCAATATTGATAAACTGTAGATTATACTTTTCTTGGATTGATATAGAATAACAAACTTGCTTTTACTAGTCTGGTATATAATTGCCAATTTTCATGAAATCACAATGCTTTAGAACACATTTCTCTTTATTCTGTAATCAGCACATGGAGTATTTATGCCTGTGAATTCTTCATGTATTGTAGGGAGAATGGAGCTGATGATATGGTGAGTGGGGTACTGAATGTCTGGGCTTTGATTTGCATAACTTTGATAGAAAAGCTAGAAAATTTTTCACTTCCCAGCATTAATAGTTCTTGTTGGTATGTACTTAAAAACAAAAATGCTTGAATAGCATAGTAAAAATATCCTCATTGGGTTTATTCTTTTGTATTAAGTACCTATTATGTATACTTGGGTCATTGATAACGTACCAGTTAAACAGAAACTTGCAACCTAACTACTTTTTAGAAATGGTGTTTTTCCTAGGATGAACTCTATAATATCCTACCTGTATAATCTACAGTTATAAGTAACTATTGTTTTTTGCTGTGAAATCTTAAGTAGTAGTGATGGGGAGATACAATTTCTATTTAGTAGCTGGCTACAAGAATCTCTATTTTGAAAAATGACTATGTTCTGTTCTCAGATACAACTTTCACGGAGACATCAATATCTTCTGAATAGTGCATCTGGTGTTTGTGTTGTATGCTAATTTTTTGTCCTTTTTACACAATAGTCTTTCATACATACGGGATTATACTAACACTTATTACTAAGGATGTGGTTGCTGACTATACGGTTTTACTACCTTAGTCATTTGGTCATGCAAATAAATAATTCAAAGCTTTTTGTTCTCTGAAACCTGCTGTGGCTGAAATAAAAGCCATTCTGTTATAGCAAATTTCATTTGTATGGTAATTATTTTTATAATGCACTGAAAATCTTATTTTGTTCTCACCATTACTAAGTATAATATTATTTTCTGTAAAATTTAGGACAGGTGATATCTGATGTATTTCAGTGTTTGGAAATCTTGTTAGTTCTTAATGTTTAATTCTTTGGATTTTAATCGGGACCAGAATGGCAAACTCTTGCCATGGGAAGAATTTAACTAAATATTTGTAGTAAAATATGTGTCCTTTTGTTTACTAATGCTGGAGTGGTAGGTAGTACAAACTGAATTTACTTCAGATATTTTGAGATTAATGAAATGTAAAGAGAAAATTCTTGACAGTCTGTAAAATAAAGTCAGTGAATACAGTGTATCTAAATTATAGCCCATTTTAGGTAAATTGCTTACTTAAAGTGAGTAAATTATCTACTTAAAATATTTGAGTAAGTTGCTTACTCAAAATATTTGAACTTTTTAATACTACAGAGTTAGGATTTGGACTCAATAATTCTGAGAATCATGCCACTCAACAAGCATTTATTGAACCAGACTCTTAGTAATTATTCTTAGAGTCTAGAGGATATCTGTGCTCTTATGATTTCTCTTGAAAGTAACTTGGCCTCTTGCCCTGAAAGAGTAGGATTAGAAGATGAGGAATTCCTGTTTTATTTCTGGAATTACTACTGATTTGTTGGTTTAGTATATCCTTGGACAAGTCATGCAACTTGTTATTTTGAGACTAAATGAAATGAAAAATCTAAAGTTTTAAAAGTTCTTAGAGAAAAGAATTATGTAAATGTAAGATGGCATTATTTATTCACTTTGCTGTTATTTCTGCAGGCTGCATCTTATCCTGGCATAGGTTTAATGTAGGGATTTCTCTCAAATAAGGATATACAAACTTTATCCAATAAATATTTTCCTTTAATAAGTTCTAACTTGAGTTAGGTACTTATAAACTAACAGATGCAGAGATACAGATAGTATTAAAATCATTTATGTACTTTAGAAGATGTTTTACTTTTATTTGGATAGGGAAAAATTAGGAGAAAGCTGGACAGTTATAACCTTAAAACATAATCATCCCTCAGTATCCAAGGGGGATTGGTCCCAGGACCCTCCCCATTCCACCAGGATACCAAAATCCACAGATGCTCAAGTCCCTGATATAAAATGGCATAGTATTTGCGTATAACCTAAGCATATCCACCTGTATACTTTAAATCATCTCTAGATTACTTATAATGCCTAATACAATGTAAATGCTATATAAATAGTTCTTATACTATATTGTTTAGTGAATAATGATAAGAACAAAAGATCTGTACATCAAGTTCTGTACAGTCGCAACAGTCTTTTTTTTAAATCTGGGGTTAGTTGAATCCAAGGATGCAGAACCCATAGACGTGGAGGGCTATGTTAACTTCTCCTTATTTGTCTTATTCAGATTTTTTGTTGTCCCTTCATATTTGGAAAGGAATTTTTGTCTGTTTGATAACACCTGACTAGCTAAAGAAGACCAGATTTCTGTTTCATAAACTTCAATGTTCATGTCTTTACCATAGTAGGGAGGTGGTAATTTTGCTTTAAAGCATTTTCTCTTTCAGTCCACAAGACTTCAGAAGAGATTCAGTTTATTTAGTAAATGTTTAACACCATCTTTGTCCAGAGTACACAAGACTTCAGAAGAGATTCAATTTATTCAGTAAATGTTTAACACCATCTTTGTCCAGAGAGCAACACACTGCAGAGAGAGTTAGTGCTAACAGGGAGTAAATTAACACAGTCCTTTCAAGGTATTTTTAAAAATCTAGTAGTAAGAAAATATACTTAAAGTAAGGTAATGGGTTACAGCTTAGAATTTAAAAAAAAATTGCCCCGACTCAGAGTCGTTACAGTCTGACTCAGTGGTTTTCACAGTGTGATTTGGATGTTCCAGACCTCTGAGGGGTTGGCAGGTCTACCAAGTCAAGTCAATTATTTTCATAATAATACAAAAATGTTATCTGCCTTTCTCACCCTTGTTCTCTCGCAAATATATGGTGAAATTTTACAGAAATTAAATATGTGGTGACATCATCACCCTCACAGCTAATGGAATGTGAGCTTTATATATTCTTATGTTTAAAATTTTTATCATTTGTAATTTCTGATATGCAAAATGTTAATAGACATAATCTACATGAACAGCAGCTCTTTGGGATCCTCAATAATTTTTAAAAGTTTATAGGAGTCCTAAGAACAAAATGTATAAGAACTGCTAGTCTGACCTGAAGTTTATTTATTTTTACCATATGTAAAGGAGCCACCTCTGTTGCCTCACTTTCTCAGTGAGCTTTAATAAATATTAAATATATACATTATTTTCAGTTGCTATCTAGTATTGCTTGTACACCTTGGTATTGTAAGACACAAGGTTGAGTGGATTTGTTACAGTTTTGACTGCACCATTTACTATGTGATCACAGACAAGCTGCTTTAGCTTTCTCTTTTGTCAAATAATGTTTATTATACTGTACCTTGTTATGAGTTGTGAGAATCAAGGACATATATCAGAGTTGCATAATTTACAGAAGTGCTAGAAACATTCGAAGTAGTCATTTTTATATTCTCATTCAAAGGTGTGTGTTGGGGGGCTGGTAGAGAAGAACAGGAAAGAATAGGAGTTTGGATTTGCCCATTTTTTTAGCTATGTGAAAGCTGGGAATTTTGATTTAATTGCTCATAGGCCATGGTAAGGGACCCTTACATTGTGGGTTGTGATGAACATAAGAAGATATGAGATTTGCCAGACATAGTCAAGAGAATTACTTTGGTTCCCTGAGCAACTCGTCTCATTTGATACCTTACCTCTGTGGTGCATAGGCTATCAGTTAACATTGACTCATCTTTTAGTCACCAGCTCTTTGAATTCTATTATGAGGGACCTGCAGCCTTGATTATCACTCTTTTGTTCAGCATATATATAAAAACTGCTTTAGAAAATTGTGAGGCATTTTGGACCTTGATCATTCTATGCAGAAATAGGAGCTTGGATAAAAGTGAGCATTTTATATTAGGTAGAGGGTATATGGATGAGCAGGAGAAATTTTTTTTTTGTAACATATTTGTTATCCTTGTTCTTATTAATTTCATAACTATTCAGGAATACTTTCTTTCTCTGTAGGAATACAGAAATTAAAATAATTTCCCCAAGAATAGTACACTTCAAGGAATTTCATAAATAGAACAATTTTCTGTGGGTTTCCTGAAGTCAGTTTTTTAATATATTCAGTTTAATATAAGCTTAGTTATAAAACTTGATGCAGAAATACAAAGGTGATAACTAAGGTAGGGAGGCATGCTGATTTTTTGTTTGTTTGTTGTTTTTGTTATTGAGACGGAGTCTCACTCTGTCACCCAGGTTGGAGTGTAGTGGTGCGACCTCGGCTTACTGCAACCTCCGCCTCCTGGGCTCAAGCAATTCTCCCACCTCAGCCTCTCGAGCAGTTGGGACTATAGGCGCGCACCACCATGCCCAGCTGATGTTTTGTATTTTTAGTAGAGACGGGATTTTACCATGTTGGCCAGGCTGGTCTCAAACTCCTGACCTCAAGTGATCGCCCGCCTCGGCCTCCCAAAGTGCTGGGATTACAGGCATGAGCCACCGCACCTAGCCTGTTGTTGTTTTTGAAACAGGGTCTCGCTCTGTCACCCAGGCTGGAGTGTAGTGGCACACTCATGGCTCAGTGTAACCTCAACTGCCTGGGCTCAAGTGATCCTCCCATCCCAGCCTCCCCAGTAGCTGGGACTACAGGCATGCTCCACCATGCCCAGCTAATTTTTGTATTTTTTTGTAGAGATGGGGTTTTGCCATGTTGCCCAGGCTGGTCTCGAACTCCTGGGCTCAATCCATCCACCTACCTCGGCCTCCCAAGGTGCTGGGATTACAGGCATCAGCCACCACGCCTGGCCCTGACTATTGTTAATTTGTTCTCTTGCACTTAACAAATGATATCGTCACAAAGGACACAATTAAAAAAAAAAAAATCAACTAGCATGGGACTGAAATCATCACCACATGGAATCTGAAGCCCAAGGAAGAAAAACAGCCATGAACTGGGACCATCATACATGGTGAATGCTGAGTCCTGAAGCGGTTCCTTGTGGAAGGGAAGAAGTTTGCTACCTGACATGTCTGTAGGAATTCATCCTTAATATAGATAAATAGAAGGTTTGATAGGAAATATTTCTAGAGCACCTCACTGGGCCAGATGCCTTATGAGAAATTTCTTACCTTGTCCTTACATAGCTCTATAAAATAAGTGCTATTATTATTATTATTCTTTCATAGGTGAAGAAAACTGGGGCTCTCAGAGTTCCAAGTAACTTGCCAAAGGTGTCAAGGCTAGTAAGTATTAGAGCCAAAATTCAAGACCAAGTATTGATTTAATACTACTTTAAACTGCCTTGTCAAAAAGAAGCTGAAAGTGAGGAATAAATAAATGAAAACCCAGGAGAAGAAAATCAGAGGGAAGAGAAAGATAAGGGATGGTGGGTATTAAAAATAGGTGTGGAATGCAGCAGTGAGGATTAAGGGTTAGCAATCAGTAAAAAAGACTATTTTATAGTCCGTGAAAGAAGAGAAGGGGAGATGAAGGGGAAAGAAAGATGACTATAGGTTGGTGCAAAAGTAATTGTGGTTTTGCCATTACTTTTACATGGCAAAACCCGCAATTACGTTTGCACCACCCTAATAAATTTAGTGAACTACTGCTTTGGTCTGGGACAATACTATACTTTTATATGCATATTATCCATTGAATCCCCACAGTAAAACCATAATAGTGATATTTCACTTATAAATGAATAAATACAGATTCAAAAGGTTATAAACGAGTTACTCAAATTGAAACTCAGGTCTCTAAGATTGCAGAACTCATGCTTTTATATCATATCCAGTGTACAGTTTAAGAAACAGGGAACTTTTTTATTTGACTTTTTATTATGAAAAATGTCAAACATAGTTCTAAGGTAAAAAGAATAGTAAGATGAACAGTCATGATCTGTCACTCATCTTTAACAGTTGTCAACTCACGGCCAATCCTGTTTATCTCTAACTCCCCTTCCTCCTTAATCCCATAGATTATTTTGAAGCAAATCCCACGTATTTTATCCGTAAATACTAAGTATGTAGCGCTCATATTTTTATCAGATATAAAATAAATTTTAACAGTAATACCTAATGTCATTAAGTATCCAAATAGTGTTCACATTTTCCTGATCGTGTAGGCCTTTTTTTTTTTTTTTTTTTTTGAGATGAAGTCTTGCTCTGTTGCCCAGACTGGAGTGCTGTGGCATGATCGGGGCTCACTGCAACCTCTGCCTCCTAGGTTCAAGTGATTCTCCTGCCTCAGCCTCCCGAGTAGCTGGGATTACAGGCATGTGCCACCATGCCCAGCTAATTTTTGTATTTTTAATAGAGACAGGGTTTCACCATGTTGGCCAGGCTGTTCTCAAACTCCTGACCTCAAGTGATCTGCCCACCTCGGCCTCCCAAAATGTTGGGATTACAGGCGTGAGCCACTGCGCCTGGCCCCTGTAGGCTTTTTAAATCACAGACTTTTGGTTTGTTTTACATAGCAGTGATCATGCTCTGTTCAACAGTGTATCCTGATTTTCTTTTTTTGAGACAGGGTCTCATTGTCACCCAGGCTGGAGTGCAGTGGTGCAATCTTGGCTCACTGCAACCTCCACCTCCCAAGTTCAAGTGATTCTCGTGCTTCAGCCTCCCAAGTAGCTGAGACTACAGGTGCATGCCACCACGCCTGTCTAATTTTTGTATTTTTTGGTAGAGATGGGGGTTTCACTGTGTTGGCCAGGCTGGTCTCGAACTCCTGGCCTTAAGTGATCCACCTTCCGTGGCCTTCCAAAGTGCTGGGATTACAGGCGTAAGCCACCATGCCCAGACCTGATTTTCTAAATAGCAGTTTAACATAAGCATTATCTTGTATTTTATTTCAACTTTGTAAATTAATTTAGACTTGAATGCATTCTTTTCTTATCTTTAAACATTTTACTGCTTTATTGCTTTTACTGGGAAAAAAAGTTTGTATGAAAAGTTGTAAGTTTAATAACATGCTATATTTTAAAATACCTTAGTTTTTTTGAAAGATAAAAGATTCTATATCATGGAAAGGGGGAGCAGGGTGTACTCCAAAGCCTTTGAGGAGACCAACATGAACTCATTTTCCAAATAGATAGTAATCTCAGTAATTACCCCGGACTTATAAGCTATCTGGGTTATTTTTAATTTTTCTTTTTCTCATTTGTTTTTCATTGATTACTTCCCTCTCCCCAACCCCAGATTAGGATGCCTACCTTAATGATAGATTAATAGTAAAGTACATATTATTCTCTTATCACACCAGCCTAATTTAGCTTCTGTAAATGCGGTCAGGAATAACAATAACATAACTTCTGCCAAATATGGTTAACTTGTTATTTGGGAACACTTAAATATAACTTTATTCCTAAAAGAGCATGGGCCTGGATGTGAGTGTACCTGTGTTTTTAGACTCAGGTCTAATTAGACTATTTCTCATCAGTAAAATGAAACGATTTAAATATTTGGATATCTGTGGAATTACCTTTCATATCTAACATTCTGTGGAATAAGTTATTATTCGTGTGTCTTGCTTTAGTTATTTTCAAATTTTAATGATAATCTTCAAATTGAGTTTTACCTTTTTAAATTTTTCTTATTTTTCTTTTTTTATGTCACAAATGTCTCAGCATCTTTTTTTTAACTTATTAAATGATGTTAAGAAAATTATGTTAAATATTAGGCAATTTTAGATTTAACACAGTTGTCTCTAAAAATAGAATCTGTAGGAAACTCTCAGTTCACAGAAGAAAAAAAGGATTGAAGATGGAATCAACCAGTTGATAGTTTACAAATAAGACTGAGATCTGGATCTATTCATTATAATGACTTAAAGATGAATGAGATCCAGATAGTATCTTTTCTAAGACTTAAGGCTCCTATGGTCTTAGAAAAGAGAAAAACGAGCATATAATAACTTAAGAGTTTTAAAAAATAGAACATGATATACCTTAATGGTATTAACATGATATACCTTAATGGTAATAACAACACCTTAATGGTATTTCTTCTAGAAACTTCTGAAAATTTTCAGAAAAATGTAAGTATTGTAGTATAATTAAAAGTATGCCATTTTAAGGTATATGTCATATCATTAAATAGCTTCTTTATTTCAGTGGAGGTATACTAAGTGCCAGGCATTTTGTTAAATACCAGGAATTTAAGCTGAACAGTAATAATAACTAATGTCTATTGAGTGTTTGCTGGCATGGTACTAAGTGCTTTTCATTATTCAATGCAATTCTTGTAACAGCACTGTGAGGTAGGTGTAATTGTTATCCTCCTTTTGCCTCTGAGGAAACCGAGTCTCAGATTTTGGTCAAGGTCAGAAGTTTGCTCAAGGTTATATTGCTGGGAAGTGGCACAATAGGATTCCAAGCCAAGCTGTGTGGCTCCAGAGTCTGTTCTTAACCTCTATTTTATATCGTCTATAAATGTAAGCTTTCTTTTCTCAAGCAACTCACGATTTAGTTGGGAGGAGGGGATCTTGCAGGAAAGCTAGAAAGATGGAGACAGATACATAAATAGTATGGCTAGTAGTAAAACAGAGCATATATAAAGTGTTTTTAGAACACAGGAGAGGAAACAATTACCAGATGGTAGAGGAGAGGGACAGGTTACAGAGAGGAGGCGACTGAAGTAGAACTTCAGCAGTGAAAAGCTTACCACATAGGACTAGGCTACGTATGGCATCAGAGTGTTTAGCAGGTACAGTTTCTCAGGAGAAATAATACAGCAGTACTAACCTTGGTGAATATAGAGGAGCCTTGTGTATGAATTGTCCTTTTAATATATCAATTGAAGTATCTAAGTAAAATTGAAAATTTGAAATTTAGATTCATAATTTACCAACACAGAAAATGAGGAGTATTTGGAACCATTGTACTTTGTTTTCTTTCTGGCTTATACTTAGTTTTGTATTAGCGTGCAATAGTTTGCATGATAATGTATGCCATAAAAGTTAAAACTAATAGAGGTTTTGAAAATTACACTTTTAATGCAGCAGGGGGAACTCATTATTTGAAGGAGTACTGGCTCTGAAGCATAATAAATGAAGAAACATTTTTAAAATGATCACTCACTGAGTTATCTAGTTTATATATTTGGTGTAGGAGAATTTGAAGAGAACATTTATGTTTGCTAGTTCCTAATGTGATAGAGCCAAAACTTTCCGACTGAAAGCATAAACCATATAGGACTTTCAATTGCCTGTTTATAGCTGCTCGTTCTACTCTCTCCCTTAGAAAGGATATAGTGTTGTGTGTATTCCTGAGCCTGAAATATGACTGCAGTATCTGAGTATCTAACTTTGACTGGTCTCTCTATTCTCGAGTAAGCCTATTTGTTAAACAGGTGAGATGGTATTTGAGGTAACTGTTACAGAATAGTTTAGCTTTAGACATAGGGAGATGGGGTAGGAGCATATTGTGGGTAGGAGAAATCACAAAGGAACAGAATGAGGGCCTTGTAGGATCTTCAGAGATTCAGTGAGGCAGCCAGTTTGAAATGGTAATACTTTGGCATAAAGAAGAGAAGAAAACCAGAATTTGTGTGCTTATAACAAGCCACGAACTTGATTAGGTGTATCACATGTGTGAACTCTAAATCGTAGTAATAGTCCTGTGAGGTAGCTTTTTATTTACAACAACAAAAAGTAGAGGCTTTGTTTTTGGTTTAAGAAAGTACTCTTTTTAAGAAAAGGAAACAATTTCAGAAATCCCAACATTCTCCGCAATCAATGAAAACCTAAATCAGGCCAATGAGGAACACAGAACAACAGAAGAGACATTTTAACAGTAAATGAATGGAGGGAATGGGGATAGAACTAATTGGTTGTGAGAAGAGGAGGAATAAAAGGTTACCTCCAGGTTTCCAAGTGTCTTTGAAATTGGTGGTGCCAGTAAGAGAAAGCAGGAGAGGAGGGCGCAAGTTTGAAGAAAGGGTGTTTAACTCATTTTTAGGTACCAATGTATGAACTGTGATAAAAGCAGCGACAGCAAGTGATGTTGCTCAGGGAAGTTAGAGAAAGGAAACAGGAAGACAGAAACCACATTGTTTTAGTATACAGAACAATTTTTCTAATTCTCCATTTTGGAATACTTCACTTAAAAGTCAAGAAAATAGTTCAGTAAATGCCACTCCCCGCCCGCTCACCCCCTCCCTCATCCTGCTTTGTCTGTAGCCAGTAATTAACTTAGGGCCACTCTTGTTCATCTTGCCACACACCCCTCCCCCGATTATTTTGAACAAAATTTATGTATAACATCAATATGTCTTTTTAAAAAAAGTATAATCCCACTATCAAACCTTTAAAAAGTAATAATTCTTTAGCATCTAGCTTAGGATCATTTTTTTATATCCCCAAATTAGAAAACATCAAGGTGTAGATTCTCAGAAATGACTTTCACAGTGTTCCTTATAATAAACTAGCATGGATTTTTATTAGAACAGAGAGAGATTCGTTGATCTTTTAATCACGTGGACTTGTTTACCCCTTCCTTCTGAAATATTGTGACTAACATGGGTCTTTCTTGGAGGACTAGAATGGGAAAGTTTGAGAGCCATCAAACTGCACTGGGAAGGTCATTACCATTATTATTGATTTCCACTCCCTCTAGGACTCCAAGTCAGTATTAATAGAATTTCTGAACAATTTTATTGAGTTCTTTATATTTTACTCAGCATCATAACCTAGACAAAATAGTTTGGAAGACAAGAGGTACTGTTTTAGATATCTAAAGTAAACTTAATAGAGAGCCCATGATTGACACTAGAATTTACTTTCTGTAAACCATTAAAAGTGAGATACTGTGATTTTATAGAAATTATACAGCTTTATAATGCAGATTAGGAAATGTGTTTTAGTAAAAGTGGCATTGTATTAGGACTTATCACAACCCCACTCCTGTGGCTCCACCCAGAAGCAATTTGGCGCACAGGAGGACAGCTTCAGCCCCCTATGAGTTCATCTCTGCCGCAACCAATCAGCAGCAAGCCCCTGTTAGCTGGCCACCCCACTCCTTTCCCCAAACTGCCTTTGAAAAACCCCTCACCTACGAGCTTTGAATGAAGTGATTTGAGTATAAATTTTATCTCCCCTGTGGTGTGGCCAGCCTTGTGTCTATTAAACTCTTCCTCTACGACAATGCCACCATGGTCTGTCTTTATGCTGTGGGCAGGAAGAACCCCTCAGGTGGTTACAATACCTTGTAGTTTAAGAGATGCTGGCGTATGAATTAGTTTTACTTCACCCTCTCATAGGTAACAAAAAGCATGGATTATTCCCCTCCTCCCTTTTTGAACAAGAAATTGAAGTTTAAGGAGATAAAAGGCTTTTCCAATATCACCTGCTTTATCAGTGATGAAGTTGGGACAACAATCTATATGTATATATGATTCTAAGTTTTGTGTTCTTTTGTCTTCTTTTTTGTGTTCTTTTTTGTCTTCTTGACAAATCCTCATCTAACCTTTGCCTAAATATTTCTAGAGATAGAGGCTTGCTACTACATATTGAGAAAGCCATGTCCTTTTTTCACTAGCTCTAATTGTCACAAAAGTTTTCTCGTATTGATCTGAAAACTCTAGCAGATTTATCACTTGAGCAAGAACATGAACGCTCAACTGCAGTTAACAGTAGATCTAGACCTCTGCATATTTTTACATTGAGTTGTAGTAAAACCTTTCTCTCTAAAGATCCCAGTGTTTGCAAACAGTTTTACTGCTGCCATGTGATGGAGATGTCACCAGCTGGTATTCAGCATGCTTATAGAGCAAACTTGAAGAGACATCTTAAAGTAAGACATATTTTAGATGTTACAAAAGGTTCTCTCAGATCTACACAGGAGAAGAAGGCTTGGCTTCTCTTGTAAGTATAAATTTAAATATGTATTTTAAGTGTTAGTAAAATAATGCACATTTAAAAATTAAACACGCCAAGTATAGTGGCTCACTCCTAGAATCCCAGCACTTTGGGAGGCCGAAGCAGGAGGATTGCTTGGACCCAGGAATTCAAGACCAGCCTGAGCAATATAGCAAGACCTCACCTCTACAAAAAATAACTGGGTGTGGTAGCCTGCATCTGTAGTGCCAGCTACTTGGGATGCTGAGGCAGAAGGATTGCTTGAGTCCAGGAGGTCAAGGCTGTAGTGAGCCATGATCACACCACTGCATTCCAGCCTGGGCAACAGAGTAAGACCCTGTCTTCAAAAAAAGAAAAAAACATGTTTTTTCTTTAAATTTTTATTAAAATATAACTCACCACCTGAAAAGTGTACTAATCAGAAAATTCAGCTCCATGAATGTCTACAAAGTGAACAAACTCATGAAATCAGCATTCAAAACAAGCAACAGAGGGTTACCAGCAACCAAGAAGCTCCTCATATGCTACCTAGTCACTACCTTCCTCTCCTCTGCCTTAAAGTAACTACTATCCTGACTTCTAACACTATTTTTAGATTTTTTTGTGTTTGTTTTTTGCCTGATTTTGAACTTTGTATAAATTGAATCATACTGTATGTACTCATTTTTGTTGTCTTTAGCTCAAGAGTAGTTTGTGAGATTAATCCATGTTGTTGCATATAGATATAGTTTGTTCATTATATTTGCTGTGGAGTATTCCACTGTGTGAATGTACTTCAGTTTGTCCATTTTTGTTGATGGGTAGTGTTGTTATGAATATTCTTATATATGCCTTTTGGTGAACATTTGTGCACATTTCTCTTGGGTATATCGAGGAGTAGGATTGCAGAGTCATAGGGTGGATCTCTACTGGCTTCGTAGATATTACTACAATTTTCAAAGTAGTTTTAATAGTCGAAACCAGCAGTTTCACATCCTCTCCAACATTTGGCATTGTTTGTCCTTTCATTTTACTTAGTGCATGTAACTTAAAAATCAAAACAGAAGAACTTATGATGAAAATCAGCAATTGCCTCCCTAAACCCTTTACTTTCCTGCCCTAAGCTAGACTGTTCAGAAGCAATCATTTGTAACTATATATTTCTTTTTTTTTTTTCGCTTTGTCACCCAGGCTGGAGTGCAGTGGCGCAATCTCGGCTTACTGCAAGCTCTGCCTCCCAGGTTCACGCCATTCTCCTGCCTCAGCCTCCTGAGTAGCAGGGACTCCAGGCGCCTGCCACCACACCCAGCTAATTTTTTTGTATTTTTAGTAGAGATGGGGTTTCACCATGTTAGCCAGGATGGTCTCGATCTCCTGACTTTGTGATCCGCCTGCCTCGGCCTCCCAAAGTGCTGGGATTACAGGCGTGAGCCACCGCGCCCGGCCTATATATTTCTATTTTTAACAACTTTTAAGAGGCATTGATGAAGAGCACAGATTCTGGGGCCAAGCGTGGTGGCTCCCACCTGTAATCCTAGCACTTTGGGAGACCGAAGCAGGTGGATCATGAGGTCAGGAGTTCGAGACCAGCCTGGCCTACACAGTGAAACCTCGTCTCTACTAAAAATACAAAAATTAACCGAGCGTGGTAGTGGGCGCCCTGTAATCCCAGCTACTTGGGAGGCTGAGGCAGGAGAATAGCTTGAATCCGGGAGGCAGAGGTTGCAGTGAGCTAAGATCACGCCATTGCACTCCAGCCTGGGACAGAGCAAGACTCCATCTCAAAAAAAAAAAAAGAAACAAACAAACAAAAAAAACAGATTCTGGAGCTAGACTACCTAGATTCTTATTTTGGTTCTACCACTTACTAGCTGTGTATCCCCGAGCAAGTTACTTAACCTCTCTGTGTCTTAGTTCCCTCATCTGCAAAATGGGGCTGATTATAGTACCTATCTCAAAGAATTGTTTTGGGAATTAAGTTAATTAATATAATGCCTTTCACATGCTAAGTATGTAATAAGTGTTAGCTATACTAATAATAGTGGTGTTACCTCTGTATTACTAAACAGTGTCATATAGCTATTCTTGAGTCAGAAGCTTTAGACAGTGACTATTAATTGGCTTCAGAAGATAAAGGATTTCGCTAAGTAATATCCTCTCACCTTCTCTTTTGCCTTTTTTGATATAGTTATATTAACTATTTTCCATTCATTCACTGAACTACATCTTTATTTATTTTTATTTTTTTATTTTTGAGAGTGGGTCTTACTCTGTCACCCAGGCTGAAGTGCAGTGTTGTGATCTCAGCTCACTGCAGCCTCGATCTCCCAGGCTCAGATGATCCTCCTGCCCCAGCCTCCAGTGTAGCTGGAACTACAGGAGCGCACCACCATGCCCAGCTGGTTTTTGTATTTTTTGTAGAAATGGGGTGTGGCTATGTTGCCCAGGCTGGTCACGAGCTCCTGAGCTCAAGCAGGTCGCCTGCCTCAGCCTCCCAAAGTGTTGGGATTACAGGCATGAGCCACCACACCTGGCCATCCTTATTTTTATATAATTGATAACATGTTCTCTTCATAGTCTTCCTTGGTCTGTGTTTTTACATTATTATGTCTATATAAGTACTGTTTATTACAGAACTGTCTAATATGCAGATTTATGTTTCCTTCTCTATATTCCAGTTTCGTTACCTTGGTGCCATTCAAAGCAATATTTTTTTCTCTTATCAAATTGCCTTACTCAGATTTTCAGAGTATTCCTTTCCCTTCTCATTCCTTCTGCCTCTCCTATTTATTTCCTCTTATTTCTTGGAGATTTCCTTCCTGGAGCTTTCATCACCTGCCCCAAATGGGTTTTCTCTTGGCTTGCCGCACACCAGTCATCTGGGTTTAGGACATCGTTGCCCTCTTGACTTAGATCCACTGTTTTTGGATCACTTTCTTCAGTCTTGCTTTATGCCCTTATTTTGTGGGCATGTATCTTCATGTAACTTTTTAATAAAAGGATGTAGTCTTCAGCAAGCTTTTTGTTCTCCCTGGACTGTGTGAAATGAGAAAATGATTTGCGATTCTTGCCATACCATGTTATTGTGAGGATCAAATATAGTAATGTATGTAAAACCATGAGCCTCCTTTGTCAGGCTCCTTCAGACTTGGTTTAGAACTTGTATTCCAGCAGAAAACAGGGTGGTAATCAAGTCAGTTAAGGGACTGTAGATCAGGCTCTGGAGTTACATATGAGTTTTGTTATGGACTGAATTGTGCTCCCCTCAAAAATTGATAAAATATGTTGAAGCTGCAACCCTCAGTAACTCTGTTTGGGATAGGGCTTTTAACAAGGTAATCAGGTTAATTAAATGAGATCATAAAGATGAGCAGTAATCTGATAAAACTGGTTTCTTATAAGAAGAGGGAGAGAGAACAGGAATATGCACATGGAGAAAAGTCTGTGAGAGGACACAGTGAGAAGGCAGCCATCGCCAAGCCAAGGAGAAAGGCCTCACCAAAACCCAACCCTGTCTGTACCCTGATCTTCGACTTCCAGCCTCCAGAGCCACTCAGAGTTCTGTTATGGAAGCCATCGCGGATTAACACAAGTTCCAGTTTTGGCTCTAGCATTTACTAGATCTCTTACTGAGATCTCTTAAGACTGTTTCCTTATGTACAGTGTGCTGATGCCTAGTTTGGAGGTTGTAAGGATTAAGTGAGCAAATAAAGTGCTTTATACAGTCAGCATCTGGTTTGGTAGCCATTCAATAAATGTTTGTTTTTCATAAGCATTAAAAGGGACTATAATTTGTTTTAACGAAGCTGTGCCATTTTATGATTTTATTATTTTATCAGACAATCCTAACCAAACATTTATACATCAAAGCAGTGACAAGAAAAATTATTTCTGGGTAGCAGGGTTATTGGTTTTCATTTTAACAGCTATATTGAAATATAATTCATATGCTATACAGTTCACCTGTTTAAAACTTACAATTTAATTGGCTTTTACTGTATTCACATATACGTGCAACCGTCACCACAGTCAGTTTTAGAACATTTTTATCATCTCAAAAGAAAACCCATAACCTTTAGCTATCACCCTCCTAATCCCTTACCTACCCCCAGGCCTAAATAACCCCTCATGTACTTTTCTGTCTTTATAAATTTCTCTATTCTGGGTTTTCATATGAATGGAGTCATATAATACCTGATCCTTGTGGCTTCAGGACGTACTGGCTGCGTGTTTTATTTCTTGAAGTATTTTTTTCTACTCCCTTGTCTCTTTTCTCTCCTTCTGGTTCTCCCATTATGTGTTTCACTAATTCTTATTCCAGTTCATATCTACTGTTATGAGTCCCTCTGTAATTTTTTAATTTCACTTATTGTACTTTTTGACTACAGAATTTCCATTTTTTTTGTCCACAAAAAGAGTCAAACTCTGTAAAATATTTGAAGAGACTTATTCTGAGCCAAATATGAGTGACATGGCCTGTGATACAGCCCTCAGGAGGTCCTTTGAACATGTGCCCAAGGTGATCAGGGGTACAGCTTGGTTTTATACATTTCAGGGAGACATGAGACTTCAATCAAATACATTTAAGAAATACATTGATTTGGTCCAGAAAGGCAGGACAACTCTAGGGGGCATCTTCCAGCTTATAGGTAGATTTTAAAATTTTCTGGTTGATGGTTGAGTTTATCTAAAACCTGGGATCAATAGAAAGGAATGTCTGAATTAAGATAAAGAATTGTGGAGACCAGCGTTCTTATTTATTACAGAGGAAGCCTTCAGGTAGTAGGCTTCAGAGAGAATAGGTTGTAAAACGTTTCTTATCAGACTTAAAGTCTGTGTCCATGTTAATGCTGGCGGGGTATAATGAGGCCTGTCCCGCATCTGTGTTGATGTTAATGAAACGGTTCCATTGTCTGGGGTATATACCCTGGTTCTTGGTCTTGGTGGAGAAAGAATTCAGGACAGGGACACACAGGAGGGGTGGGTTTAGGAGAGGAAAGTTTAATAGAAAAAGAAAAGAGAGAGAAAAAGCTTCCTCATGCTAAGAAAGTGGGTCGCTCAAAAGAGGGTCTCTGATTTACTGTGAAAAGCAATCGGTTTTGTACAGAGGCTTGAGGGGGCAGTGATTGATATACATAGGGCTCAGGAGATTGGGTTGACCAGGTGTGCTACTTACAGAGCCCTGAAAAGACTGGCCCTCCCACCCTAGCCTTTTATTATACAAATGAGGCCTCCACCTGGCGGCGGCCATGATGCCTGTACGTGGTTTTACCAGGAGGCTGCCAGGAAACCCTAAAAGTGGTGACAAGGAAAAGAGGGCAGGAGACAAGGAAGAGAGGGGAGGAGACACCATACTGAATGTACCTGGCTTCCAGGTACAGCTGCTGGCATTTACGTATAAAAGCTCCTAGTTTGCATATTATGCCTGACTTCTGTGGCTGCTTTCTGTTAGAGAAGAAATGATTTGGGGGCTGCTTTTTATTAAAGGAAAATTCCACCGAGAACTTTCACCCTTTCTTGCTGCCTAAAAATTACTTATTAATAACTCCTGTATTATTAATGCTGGAGGGGTATAATGAGGCATCTCTGGCATGTCCGACCCCCATTTGCCATCATGGCTTGAACCATTCTTTTAGATTAAATTTTAAGAGTGCCCTGGCTGAGGAGGAAATTCAATCAGGTGGTTGGGGGGATCTTAGAATTTTATTTTTGGTTCATAGTTTCTTTTTTTACAATTCCTGTCTCTTTATTGGTATGCTCTATTTAGTGTAACATTGTCATAATACCTCCCTATAGTTTTTTTTTTTTTTTGGACAGAGTTTCGCTCTTGTTGCCTAGGCTGGAGTGCAATCTCGGCTCACTGCAACCTCCGCCTCCCAGGTTCAAGCGATTCTCCTGTCTCAGCCTCCCGAGTAGCTGGGATTACAGGCGCATGCCACCACGCCTGGCTAATTTTTATATTTTTAGTAGAGACGGGATTTCATCATATTGGTCAGGCTGGTCTCGAACTCCTGACCGCAGGTGATCTGCCCACCTCAGCCTCCCAAAGTGCTGGGATTACAGGCTTGAGCCACCGCGCCTGGCTGAACCCCTATAGCTGAACCCCTATGGTTCTTTAATCATGTCTTTTTCCATGAACATATTTATGGAGACATATTTAACATGGACACAGACTTTAAGTCTGATAAGAAACGTTTTACTGCCTATTCTCTCCAAAGCCTACTACCTGAAGGCTTCCTCTGTAAATAAGAACTTTGGTCTCCACAAATTTTGAATCTTTTTCTGTTAAATCTAACATCTGGTCCTTCTCACAGGCAGTGTGTGTTTTTTTGTTTGTTTGTTTTGTTTTGTTTTTTGCTGTATGGGTCATACTTTTCTGTTTCTTTTTATGTCTCATAACTTTTTCTTGGAAACCAGACACTTTAGATAATATATTGTAGCAACCTTAGATACTGGTCTCCCCTTACCCAGAGCTTGATATTTGCTTGTCTGTTTTTAGGTTGACTGCCTGGATTATTTTAGTACAGTACACCCACCCCACTCACCCCCCCACTAGTGTTAACTCTCTTATTGCTTTTAACAGCACCCAGGGGCATAACTTGTTCTACAAACTATTCCAGTCAAATTGTGCCTCCTTCAGGAATAGTTTCTTGGGTAAGTGTTTGATATTTGCTCTCACCCCAGGAGGGCTCCTCCCAGCTGTCTTATTTCCTGTTTCTCTACTAGGAGCACAGCAGCCTGCAGCCTAGGATATGTCTTCCTTAAATCCCTGAAGGAAGACATGTGCTTTTCACCACAACCTCCATTGTTCTTGATAGTGCCTTTAGGTTTGAGCTTCTTCACAGACTATTGTAAATGAAATTAATTCCTTTGGGAAGAGATTGGGAGAATCTGTTTTCTGACTTGCCTCTCCCTCTCCTTTTCCCCTTAGCAAAATAATCAGAACCAGGTCTCTGGAGCTAGGGGTGAAGACTACTGCAGGCTTCTCTCTGGGTGATACCACAACTCTAGGAGCTGAGTGCTAGATTGGGGATGGAGTAGCCAGAGGTCCTCTTGGCTTGCCTTTCCCACTATGGAACCACTTCCTCATGAGCCAGGGCAAGACAGTCAGGGTTCCAGTATTCTCAGTGTTCTGTGCCCAAGGTAGACCCTCCATTCCATGAGTGGGGGCTGGGTCAATGAAGGAATCCCCCTCCTCTTGACTGAACTTGCCTGGAAGTAACAGGTGACTGGAGGCTAGATGAGAAATGTTCCTATCCTCCTCTTCCCAGGGAGAAAGCCCACCAAATGAGAGCTATGGGATGAGGGAGCCCTGTGTTCCTGGCAATAGAAGTCTAGCGTGGAGTGGCCGGGCGCGGTGGCTCACGCCTGTAATCCCAGCACTTTGGGAGGCCGAGGCGGGCGGATCACGAGGTCAGGAGATCGAGACCATCCTGGCTAACACGGTGAAACCCCATCTCTACTAAAAATACAAAAAAATAGCCAGGTGTGGTGGCGGGCGCCTGTAGTCCCAGCTACTCGGGAGGCTGAGGCAGGAGAATGGCATGAACCCGGGTGGTAGAGCTTGCAGTGAGCCGAGATCGTGCCACTGCACTCCAGCCTGGGCGACAGATTGAGACTCCGTCTCAAAAAAATAAAAAATAAAAAGTAAAGAAGTCTACCGTGGAATCTGCCACCCTGAGCTTGTTGGGGAAACAGGGTTCAAACACCACAGACTCGGCTTTCTTATCAAATTGTCATAGATTTTCTTAAGTAGATTTTTAAAATTTGCTGTTTGCTCTTAAGATCATTTCCAGAGGCTGTAAATGTTTTGGTTTAAAATAATTTTCACGAATTTCACTTGGGAGCAGATCAGCAGGGCTCTTCATACTGTCATCCTTAAAGTCGATCTTCCTAGTTTGGGTTTTTAAGTTTTCTACAGGAGGAAGTACAGGTAGTTTGTTAAGACTATTTTGGGGGGAAGCCTGAGTGAGAAAACTGACATTTTTGAGTTAATAGGTTAATTAGGAAATAAAGACTAATGGATTTTGAAGAAAGATGATATGATGGAATAGGAAGATAAAAGAAAGTGATAGAGGTAGCCCGCTTCATTGTTTGGATTCTTTATGGGTTTGGGATACTTAAAGACTTGGACTTAAAAATTCTGAAAACCAAAGGTTCTTAGAGAATGTTAATGTGTGGATTCTATTTATTGGCTTGCCGAACATGTTCATGCTTTATCCCACCGTTTAGTATATTCATTTAAAATGGAATACGTTGTTCTGATTTTAGATTATTTTTGTGCATAAACACTCTTAGCAAAACCCCCTGAGCATTAGTAAACCCAAATTAGACTTTAATCCATATAACATTCAACTCATACTCCTGTGAGAAATTTTATTGAATTTTGACTTTATATTTGACAAGGAAAGCTGGTTCTTAGAGCAGTTGTGATTTAGCTAACTTGGATTATTAAATTCAAAGTTTCTAGTGTATATGGTTATTATAATTTTTTTACAAACTAACAGAGTTATATGTTTTTCAGGAGTCATAAGGACTGTGTGTTAAAAGCACCCAGCTACAACATTATATTGATATAAATTTAGTTACTAGTTTTTTTCCCTCTAAAAATTTGGTGCCAGTCTGTCTGAATCAAATGACTTCAAATGCAAATTAGCGTTTTAGTTGGGAGAAACTCGGGGGGCTTTCTGCTTTCCATACTAGTTTAGAAACAGGAGAAAAGCACTGAGCATCGCCTGTGTCCCTACTTAACGTTTCCTTAAAATTTTTTTCTTTAATCTTACTTACTGGGAAAACATAAAACAGCATTTAACCCCCTCTATTAGTATCTTTCAGTATAAACTATAGTAGGCCATTGATATTTTCTAAGTGTTTATTTCAGTTTTAGTGTTAACTGTTTGTAAATCAGCGCAACACATACTCAAATCCTGATAGTGTGTGAAACATCCCGTCAGGTATGTGATGATGGATGCAGAGAATTGTGAGACTAAGTCATATTTGACATTTTAAGGCATAAATGCACGCAATTTAGAGGACTGCAAGATAGAGAAGAGTGAAAGCAGCATGTATGGCCGAGTGCGAAAGAGGGGAGGATTTGGACAGGCTTTGAGGAATCTGGGAAAACTTCCAGTTGGTATGAAAGGCCTGAAGGCAGGAATATTCATAATGTCTTCTGGGCATATGAGGTGACTTTCTAGATTGGAATGTTTATATTAAGAGAATATATGATTAGAAAGATTAATTGTGGGCTGGGTGTGGTGGCTCAGGCCTGTAATCCCAGCACTTTGGGAGGCCATGTGGGAGGCCGAGGCAGGCAGATCACTTGAGGTCAGGAGTTCAAGACTGATCTGGCCAGCGTGGCAAAACCCCATCTCTGCTAAAAATACAAAAATCATCCAGGTATAGTGGTGCATGCCTGTAATCCCAGCCACTTGGGAGGCTGAGGCAAGAGAATAGCTTGAATCAAGGAGGCAGAGGTTGCAGTGAGCCAAGATCGTGCCACTGCACTCCAGCTTGGGCAACAGAGCAAGACTGTGTCTCAAGAAAAAATAAAAAAGGAACATTAATTGTGGTGGACCTTAAATGTGAAACCAAGAACTTTTGACTCTGTGTGTGTGTGTGTGTGTGTGTGTGTGTGTGTATCTGTGTATCTGTGTGTGTGGTCAGTAAGAAGCCACTAAAACTTTCTGAGCAAGTAGATATCATGGCTAGTGACAATGTGTAGGGTGAATTGAAAACCACAGGGCTTTAAGCCCAATTTTCTTTCATTTTCTTTTTCTTTAGCTTTAATGGAGGAGTATGAGTTGTGTTTTAAATTAAAAGTTTTTTAAAACCTACAGTTTACAACTCAGCACAAACTTCTCCATAAAAACAACAATATTAGTGATGAGCATATGAATGCCTGGATAATTCATAGGTAACTGAGGTGTTATGTAGTTGGACTTTGGAATCAGACTAGCTTGAATTCTGGTTTTGTAAACCAGAATTCACTTTGTAAAATTGAACAAACTTGTTAACCTTCCTAAGCTTCATTCTTTTCATTTGGAGAGAGGAGCCAATAATATTGCCCTCTTCAGGGTTGTGAGCATTAAATAAGATAATGCATGTAAAAAGCACTTAGCATACTGCCTGGCAAATAGTAAACATCTCTAATGAATACCTCTGCTGTGTTAATTGTTATTGATGTTGCTATTACAGTCATCTTTATCATGTACTAATCACTGTCTATAATAGTCAGCTCTCTGTATTCGTGGGCTCCACATCCATGGGTTCCACATCCATGGATTCAAACAACTGTGGATTGAAAATATTTTTTAAAAATTTAATCTGCACTGAACATGTACAGACTTTTTTCCTTGTCATTATTCTCTGAACAATATAGTCTTAACTATTTACATAGCATTTACATTGTATTAGGTATTATAAGTAATCTGGAGATGATTCAAAACATATGGGAGAATGTGTATAATGCAGATACTGGGCCATTTTATATTAGAGACTTGAGCATCCTGGGATTTTGGTATCCTTGGGAAGTACTGGAACCAATCCCCCATGGATGCCAAGGGGACTGTATATTATTTCCGTGGAACATGCATTCTGAATTTTGATCTTGTACCGTAGGAACACTCTTCCCATCTGGTTCACAGTCTCTCTCCTGCCCCACCTAAACTTCATGGCCTACTTGCTGCCTCTAGGCTTTTCTTTTCTTCGTTCTCTCTTGCCTTATCAATGGGGGCATACCAAAAAACCAAGACTTATGGGTGCCATAGCGAAGGCACCATTTGCTGCCAGTTATGGGGGAGTGTGGTAAGCTTTGGTTTTGTAGAGCACATGTAGTATTAGGTGTTCATTTTGCTTTGTGTTTTTGTACAGGTGAGTTTTGTTATGCTTTAAACTGTGGTGTTTATTATTCAGACATTTAGACTTATCTTTACTTTTGTCAGGTTTAAGCCGTTTTTTCCATACCAGACCTTGCAAGGATTTGAAGAAGATGAAGAGCATATCCATATACAACAATGGGCACTTACTGAAGGCCGTCTTAAAGTTACATTGTTAGAATGTAGCAGGTATGTTCTTTGTTTTGTCATTACTAAGTTACGGGAAGAACAGTGCAGTGAAAATATTCCTAAGCAGTATTTGTGTTGTGTGTTCATTTAAATTATATTATTTACCTGTAAATTCTTTAATTGTAAATTTAATATCATAAAAGTAGTCCTTTCTAACTTTAACAAATATAAATCATATTTTAGAAAGTGTTTTAATGGAGGGAGGGGCATTTACTCTGTAGTCATTCTGACACTATTTAGATGCATAGTGCTCTGTTGGCTTATTTTTAACTTATTCTACCTATTGGGGAGCTGTTCCTATGTTAAAGAGAAAATTACTCAATGATACTTATTAAAGCAGAGTAAGGAAGTCTTTATTCAGGACCATCATGATAAGTATAGCAGCCACAGCAGTGAGGTCTTGAAGTGGGTGAGAGATTGGGCTCAACTCTGAATACAGCATGGGCAGGTGGAAATTTATAGCCAAGAAGCAATGTGGGATCAGTGGGTGGAAACTTACTAAGAGGAAACATCAAGGGTAAAGGGGATTTTGGCTAAACCGACCTAACAGGATTCTTGCTAAAAACAGTCCAGGGTGATCAGACATCATGGAGGATGGTAAAGGACGATCAGATATCAAGGATAGGGGTTTCTTGCTAAACTGACTTCGCAGAGTTCTTTGCTGAAACTGGACAGATGGGCCTAGCAGAAGATTCAGAAACCTCAGTAAAGTTTGGCCTGGCAAAGAATCTTTGTCACCTAGCAAAACGGTTTTGAGAATTGTTTGTGATAATTGGAAACACTCAGGAAAGTTGCAAAACTAGACTTTGAACCACTGTGGATTTTTAGCGTTTTAGAACTGGAAGCGATCTCAGAAATAATCTTGCCTAGCCTCCTTGTTTTACTTTGCCAACACCAAAGTTTAAGCTATATTCATATCTTGCTTGAGCTACTTACTATACTAGCCTTCATATCTCCTAGTCCTCTGGTCCCCAATATAACAACCAACATGATCTTTTCAAAATGCAAATCTAATTGTCAGTCTCCTAGTTAAAACTCTTTAACAGCTTCCCCATTACTCTTAGGATGTGGACCCAAATCCTCACCATGACACACAGGTTCCTCTTAGCTCTCCAGCTTCAGTCTCACCATCCTCCGCCCAGCCCCTCATTCATAGTGCTTCAGCTACATAGGCCTTCCCAGGGCAAGGTGTTGGCAGACTTTTTCTCTAAGGGGCCAGATAGTACATTTTAGGTTGTGATTCACATGGTCTCTGTTGCAACTATACAACTCTGCCTTGCAGTACAGAAGCAGTCACAGATAATGTGTAAATGAACGAATGTGGCTGTGTGCCAGTAAAACTTTGTATATGAATTTTGTAATTTTCATATGTTATAAAATATTCTTTTGATACTTTTCAACCATTTAAAAACATAGAAACCCTTGATGGCCCACAGATTATACAAAACAGGCAGTGGACTGAATTTAGACCATAAGCTGTAGTTTGCCATTCCCTACTTAAATATTTTAAAGCACCAAGCCCATTGTGTTGATTAGCTGCTGCTTTCTTGGCCCCCTTCTCTGCTCCATGAAGCCAACCTTTCTTGGTTTGGCTCAAAAGCTACCTTCTTAATGTGTCTCCTGATCATTCCAAGTACAAGTATACTATCCTCCGGCTACATTTCTTTGACACTCGTTTGTACCACTTACTTGGTACATATGACTTTTATTTTTATTTCCAACCCATAATACAATTAAGTACTTGAGCACACAGGTTATATTTTATATCTAATACATTTGTGTCCTTGCTAATGGTTAGGTTAGTTTTGAGTATACTAATAATATACTTAATCCTTTTTTTTTTTGTTAAGTCCAGGGTGACTCAGGATTGTGTATCATTATGTTAGAAAGCCTGGTAGACAAAGAATCCCTTTTTTTTTAAATCAAAAAAAGACTAAATGTGTTGTCTATTTTGTAAAAGGAACTGCAGTGTACAGTAAAATACATATAATGGGTACTATGCTAGGTATTTAGAAAATACTAGTTCATTTGCTTTAATGTTGCTGGTGGGGTTAGGTATTGATTATATGTCTGTTAGCTTGTAGCTATTTAACCACTAGCTTTGGTGTCAGTTTTGCTCACCACATTTTTGCTTTACCTGCAGTACTGCTCACTTAAAGCCTTGCTACAGGAATCAAAGACTGCATGTAAGGCATTGAGAAAGTATAGCCAGACATTCTTTAGGTCATGTTGAGATAAATGAAAAGAAAAGCATTAGAATGTGTGAAGTACCTGTAACCAACTTTATTTTAATAAGGAACTGTGTAATAAATCTCTGAAAGGATAAGTGAGAAACCAATAAGAATTTTTACGGGGTATACAGGGAAGGAACTGGGTTGATGATGATGGACAGGGATCAAGGTGATTGCCCAGCTATTCACTATAAACTTGTTTATGTTGTTTTATTTATCACCTGGTCAAAAATTAAGGTCCAGTATTTTTAGAGAGTACATAATTAGGCTGAAGGGAAAAACATGGAAAAATAGTTTTTTTAATATCTGAAGTTATGTAACTGTCGGCTTAGGTTATATAGCCAGCACCTTTTCCCAAGTGATAGATTCATCTTGGGAACAAGTACACTATCTAAAGAGATTTCCTTGTGCCATTTTTACAAATCCAAGCATGTAAAAGTTACTCAGTGTTGTGGTACTGTGTTATTGTTTACATAGTTTAAGGATTATTTGTGTATGAAGGCAAGAGTAAGTCTCAACTCATTCCTGCTTTTTTGTCTTCGTATTAAGTCCTAACATTCTTTCCGTTAAAAACTCACGTTACTGTTTTTCTTGTAAACTTTTTTCTTAGTATAAAAACAGAAAACTCTGTTCAGGTAGATTTTAAGTTTATAGGATTCAAACTAAAGAGGACATATTACTGTAACCTAAGCATTTTTATTTCAATAGTTAATCTCATTTTGAATATAAATTCAGCTTGTGTGTTTTATTCTAATTCCTGAAGCAAAAAGAGGCACTAGAGAAAATGAAAGCACAAATAACAGTGCTTTCTTTTTGGAAGAAGGACCAAAAAAATGCTTATTACTTCATATATAGTGGAATAACATAGACTTTTGAGTTATAGAAAGCACTGAATTCAATCTAGCTATATGCCCTTATATAGTGTCACTAGGCAAGTTACACATCTGTGAAATGGGCAAGGGAGCTACTTTGCTGGTAATTGTAATCAGAGATAGGCAACTACCCACAGTGCCTGCCACATAGGATGCCTACAGTAGATGTAGCTTCTATTATTATGTCTCAAGATAATCGTTGCAGTATCTGTGAAGAAAAAACGGCATGTTTTTTCTTGCATATTTGTTTGTGAGAATTGGAATTTGAATTTTATTAATTTAAAAAGGTCTCATATTGTAAAGGGAGGTTCTTTCCTAATTATCTGAAATACTGTTTCGCATTTCCCAAGCAATAGCTTGAGGGTGGAAAGGCAGTATTATGTGTAAAAATTGGTTTTCACATTTTGCTTTTGTCAAGTATTTTTTAAAAAGCAGTCATTCTGAACAATTGCATGTTTTTTTGAGTTGATGAAAGCTGATTTTTTTTAACCACAGATGAATGCAATGGCTGTTTGTTGTACTGCTATTAGGTGAAATTATTTCACATTAGTGTTGCAATCAGATTGTTAAGATGATTATTTTTAAATTTATAATTTATAGTCTATCTTCTATCTTGAAGGATAGAAGATATTTGAGATATTTTGCAAAGAAAACATGTAAGCATATGTACTTAAGCAGAAGATATATTAGATCAAAAACATGGAAAAGAGATCAATTTTCTGGCAGCTAAGACAACAAAGGAAACTTTATGGATTAGTTAGATCTTACTTTTTTTTTTTTTTGAGATGGAGTCTCACTCTGTGGCCCAGGCTGGAGTGCAGTGGCACGATCTCGGCTCACTGCAAGCTCCACCTCCTGGGTTCACGCCATTCTTCTGCCTCAGCCTCCCAAGTAGCTGGGACTACAGGCGCCCGCCACCATGCCCAGCTAGGGTGTTTGGTCTCACTGGATTTCAATATTACATCTTTTTTTTTTTTTAAGTTTTAAATGTTAAATATAACACAAATACAGAAAACCACAGCAGTTGACATTCTATTCTGTTACCAAGAGTCTTCCCTTATTCTTAGTTTATTGTCACCATTGACCCATGAATTTTAATTTTTCTCAATGGTTATAATTCTTTACTGTCCTTAATTATTTTGGTGTCTAAATTGTCTCAGATTTGGCCAGTAGGAACCCCCTCAAGATGGATCCTGTGTGTGATATGACCCCATCTTTTTTTTTGTCTTTTTTTTTTAGATTTCATTACTTTCTGATGTAACAAGCTGTTCTGCATTTATCTTCTATCTTCTCTGCCACGGTCCCAGAACAACTATTTTTCCAAAGAGCCCCAATTCTTTTTATTTTTAGCTGAGACTACAGGCATGTTCCACCATGACTAGCTGCCTAGTTCATTTTAGTAAAGGATGGTATTATTAATAGAAACTAAGATCTGAATGTTGGGTGTGTTTATTGCTACTTCATATATTCATAGACCTCTTCAGAGGACACTTAGGAAATATATTCATGTATCAATACTTATACATGCATACACATATGTAATTTAGAAATCATGAGTTCACCTGATACAGGTTGAGCAACCTTAATCTGAAAAATTTGAAATCCCAAATGCTCCAGAATCTGAGTGTTTTTCAGTGCTGACATGATGCCACAAGTGGAAAATACACACCTGACACCTTCGCTTTCTGATGGTTCACTGTACACAAACTTTGTTTCGTGCAGGAAACAATATTTTTGTATAAAATTACCTTCAGGCTATAAAGTGTATATGAAACAAATTAATTTTGTGTTTAGACTTGGGTCTCATCTTCAAGATATCTCATTAAATATAAGCAAATATTCCAAAATCTGAAACACTCCTGGTCCTAAGCATTTTGGATAAAGAATGCACAAACCTGTACCTCCAACTCTAGTTCATCCTTATGGAATTGTTCCTTGCTTTGGTTCTTCCTCCAATTCTTACTTCATGGCTCTCAACAACATTGGCACTTTTATTCACTTGCTCGATCCTATAATAATCTTAATTAGTTTCAGAATGCGTTGTCCATACAAGTACAAAAAACATAATACAAAGAGTTCAGGATTCCTTTGTAATTCTCCCTTAACCCTGCCCAAGGTTGAGGGAACGTGGGGGTCAAGTACTGTGTTCTTAAATTATTTAGACTTGTTTTTCCTCTTTGGTGTGATTATGGTGTTCATTTAAAATATAGTTGGGTTTGTTTCAGATTGCTTTCAGATTTAGTCTCCCCCCACTCCTACTTTTCTTCATCCTTACTGATTTTCGCTTTTAAATACATAGAGTATTAACATGCTTCTGCAAACCCAGAACTGTACAAAAAGATATACAGATGGTATATAGGTTATTAAACCATCAGTGGTGTTATTTTTGCCTTACACTGTTATCTGTCCTTTAAAGAAATTAAAAGAAGAACAAACTTTGGTAGTGGTGGGTTGTTTTTACATTTACTGTATATTTACCATTTCTGTTGCCCTTTATTTCTTCTTTTATATCAAAATTGTCATCTGGTATTCCTTCCCTTTATCCTGCAGAACTTCCTTTAGTGCTTCTTGTTATGTAGGTCTGCTGGCAACAAATTAACTCATTTTTTGCTTACCTGGAAATGTATTTTCCTTTCATCTGTTCCTTCAGCACTTTGGCTATGTCAATCCCATATTCTGATGAGAAGTCAGCAACTTTTTTTATTCTTCCCCCATATGTAACATGTTGTTTTTCTCTGGCTGCTTTCCAACCTTTTACTTTATGTTTGGCTTTCAGCACTTAGACCATGTCTGAGGGAGCTTTCTTTGTGTTTTTTCCTGTTTCCATTTCAGTTAGCTTCTTGGATATATGAATTAATGGTTACAACCAAATTTGGGAGCTTGGGCTATTTTTTTTTTTCCAATTGTTTTGGCCTTTTTTTCCACCTCTCTTATTCTAAATTACATATTATGTTGGGCTGTTTCATTTTCCCATAGGTCCCCTGAGGTTTGGTTTGTTTGCTTGTTTATTTGTTTGTTTCTTTAAATTCTTTTTCTCTGTATACTTTGGATTGAGTAATTCACGTGATCTAATTTCAGGTTCACTGAGTCTTCTCCTATCTCCAGTTTTCTGTTGAGCTCATCTAGTGAATTTTTAATCTCATTTATTATACTTTTTGGCTCTAGAATTTCTGTTTTGTATAGTGTCTCATTTCTATGTTGATATTTCCTATCTGTTCACTCATTATGTTTTCCTTTAATTCTTTGAACAAATGTTCTGTCAGTTTTTTGAGCCATATATATATATAATGGCTGCATTGAAGCCTTGATCTGCTAAATCTAGTATCTGAGCACATTAGGAGTCAGTTTTGTTTTGTTTTGTTTTGAGACAGGGTCTTGCTCTGTCACCCAAGCTGGAGTGCAGTTACGTGATCATGCCTTACCACAGCCTTGACCTCCTGGGCTCAAGCGATCCTCCCACCTCAGCCTCCCAAGTAGCTGGGACCACAGGCATGTGACACCAACATCTGGCTAATTTTTTGTATTTTTAGTAGAGAAAGGGTTTTATCCTGTTGCTTAGGCTAGTCATAAACTCCTGCTTCAACCAGCTTCATCCAGCCCACCAGCTTCAACCTCCCAAAGTGCTGGGCATGAAGCCCAACATTACAGGCATGAAGCCCTGTGCCCTGCCTGCAGCTGCAGTTTTTTGATAATTGAAATATTAATCTCAAAGCAGGCTTCTGTCTACATTCGGAAGGTTTTCATTGTCTTTAAATGTGATAAAAAATTTTGTTTATCCAGTTTTTATAATTACAATCTGTGAAAGAATTTGAGTGACACTTCACTACTGTTAAAGTATTGGCCACCTCATTTTTTTTGTACATGTTGTTGAATTTTGCTTTTGTTTTCCTCATTGCTTTTTGTCCTTTTATGGGGGGGTTTTGGGGAGACTCAAAACTGTGTCACCACTCTTGACATCATTCTGGAACCAGAAATACATTGATCTTTTAAGGCAAAGAAAATCATTTAATTATGTGATTAAATTCTTTTTTAGTGTTGTCATCTGGTCTTGATTCACATATTAGGTGAAGCATTTTCAAGGTAGAAGTTTGACAGAAGAGAGAAATAGGGAATTAATCCTTTAAATAGCATTATGTTCATATTTTAAAGTGAAATGTTTAGTTCTGTAGGGAAGGCTGCTAATATTATGAAATTTTGAAATTCATTTACAAGAGGAGCTATTTTACTAGTTATAACTTCAAAATATTTCCAGTTTGCATTTGTCTGTGAATCCCGTTTATGTTAGCATTGAGTTTGATTAAATTTGTTTGGTTATTTTGGCTTGAATGTAACTTAAATCCACCTGAAGCAAATGAGGCTAAATAATAATATTTGCTTTTTTCCTGAGTAGTTGGTATGTGGGTGCTTCTTATATTACCTGCCTTTATTTTAATGTTTTGACATTTTTTTAAGGAAAAATATCTAGCTAAATCTGAAGATATTTGGGGCATGGCTCTACAAATAATTGTATTATTAGTTGTACTTATTATCTGCAATATGTAGGTACTTTACTACATGTATTATTTTCAGCTCTTAGAGCATCGTTACAAGATTAATGTTATTATATCCATTTTATAGATGAACTGAGATCCACAAGTTACTTGCTCAGTACCACTGGAATTTGAATCTAGTTTTGTCTAACTCCAGAGTTCCTCGGTCTTTCTGTTATCTTATTCTGCCTCCATATCCCTTTTTTTTTTTTTTTTTTTTTTTGAGACACAGTCCACTCTGCTGTCCAGGCTGGAGTGCAGTGGTGCCATCTCCACTCACCACAACCTATGCCTACCAAGTTCAAGTGATTCTCCTGCCTCAGCTTCTCAAATAGCTGAGATTACAGGCACCCGCCACCACACCCATCTAATTTTTGTATTTTTAGTAGAGACGGGCGTTTCACCATGTTGGCCTGGCTGGTCTCAAACTCCTGACCTCAAGTGATCTGCCTGCCTTGGCCCCCCAAAGTGCTGGGATTACAGGCATGAGCCACCACACCTGGCCCATATCCTTTTTTAAAAAAACTTTACAGAGGCCAGGCGTGGTGATTCACGCCTGTAATCCCAGCACTTTGGGAGGCCGAGGTGGGTGGATCACCTGAGGTCGGGAGTTCAAGACCAGCCTGATCAACATGGAGAAACCCCATTTCTGCTAAAAATACAAAACTTAGCCGGGCGTGGTGGCACATGCCTGTAATCTCAGTTACTCGGGAGGCTGAGGCAGGATAATCACCTGAACCTAGGAGGCGGAGGTTGCGGTGAGTCAAGATGGCGCCATTGCACTTCAGCCTGGGCAACAAGAACAGAACTCAGTCTCAAAAAAAAAAAAAAAAAAAACCCTTACAGAATAAAAATTATTTTGGTTCTGAAAACTTTTATATTATGTTAGAAGTGTAGGTTTTGGAAAATTGTAACATTTTTTAGGGCAGGGCATTATTTTTAAAATAAATTACCTTTTCAGAAAGATCGAGGGATGGAGAAATGTGTATAATAATGAAGTATTTTTTAGTTGAAGGCTGAAGTTCTGTTTTTTGTTTTTTGTTTTTTTTTTTTCTTGGAGGGAACGATAAGAGGAAATTAGCTCAGGCATAAGACATTTAAATTTGTATAAAGGAAAAGTTGCACTCAAAATGAATGCTTTTGAAAACCAGAAGGAATTACTTGGAATTGTTGCTGAATATTATTCCTCAAAGTCTTTAAAGCTGTGTAATTCTGTGTAAATTTAGGCATAACTCTACCAGATGAACCAAGTTCCTGTAAAGATTTTGAGACTATGTTTGCATTTATTAATTATTTAACATCTTATATGCAGTTAAATAAAAGTTGAGTGATGTTTTCCGTTAGTTTTTATACATTTCTCTCGGATATAAAGAATCTTCCGTATAATTAGGTTGCTTTTGACTAGAGGCAGACTTTTCAAAAGATTGCAAATTTGGAATTTCTCCCTCCTGTGTTTATGTAGGCTCTCTTTTCTTCCCCATATCCTTTTCCCTAAGGTTGTGATGCTGGAAAATAGCCTTGTTTCTTTTGTAATTGTATACCTCCACTACTGTTTCATACTACAAAATATAGCTCTTTAATTCTTCTGATGTCTGAATTGTAAGAGAATGTAAGAAAACTAAGTAGGAACACAGCTGACATAATACCAGTGCTCTTTTTTAAAATGCCATACTCCAAAATGTTTTAAATGCTGTATTGGTATGCTATACACTCATACAATACCTTCAGCAAAAATGAACTGTGGTCAGAAAATAATAATTTAAAAGAGGATTGTGTCTTTGATAATCAGTGCTTTTAATGTATTTTAATCACGGGTAGCATTTATGATTTTAACCAAAAGACAACTGCCTTTATTTTCTCTTTCTTTCAAAATTTTTTCAACCCATTTGTCTCAACTTATATAGTCCAGACTTTTCATTTATTAGCTGTGCAATGTCTGGCATGTTACTCAACCTCTCTGTGTTCAGTTTTCTGATGTGTAAATTAGGGGTAATACCATTACCTATTTCCTTGAGTAATTGTGAAAATTAAATGAAATAATAAATGTAAAGCTCTTAGAATTGTCCTTACAGTAAATGTTAGCTGCTTCAACTATTTCTGCTACTACCACCACCACTACTACTTCCACCACACTACCACCAGTCTTTCCAGCATCAATAGTGAATGCATTTTGTCTAAATACTACGATGAATACAAAAAATGTGGAGCTCAGTGTCTGCCCTCTAGAAACTTAAAATGTAGTTAGGGCTAACAGACAAAAACAAATGCATAAATAAGTCAACTATATGAGGCTGTCTAATTTGAATTGAGGCTTAAGTGATGGGTAGTATAGAAACTTAGTGCAAGGAAAAAGTATTTTTGAATTGACACTACCATGGAAAACTTCATGGATAAGATTCAGGAAACTAGATGTATTGTAGATTTTAGGTAATTGGAAAAAGAGCCATAAGATAAAAGAGAATTAGAATTGTAAAGTATTTTCCAGGTCTTGTCTGAATGAAGTGTAGATGTCTCAGGGCCAAATTTGCTGGCAAGAGAAGTTACAATGGTGATCCTTTAATCAGAGAAAAGTTATTGAAGGTGATATTAAGAAAAGTGTGCATATTTATGGAGTAAATTGTATATATAGAGATTGAAGTCCCAGAGACAAATTAAAGAGGTGTTGTGGGTTAAAGGTGAGGAAGTAAATGCCTCATAGATATGTTTTAATAGGAACAAGAAGGAAGGGACACGTGGGATAACTAGGACAGGGTTTAGTGAGTGACTGAATATATGGATGAGTTAATAGGCAGGGGAGGCAAAGGAACTCTAAGGATCTGAGTGTAGGAGAGTTATGTATCCATTGACGTTGATCTGCTCAGCAAGTACTGATTATTTTCTGCATGTTATAGGATAGAAAGAACAAGACACAGTTACCTTCCAGGACTGGATGGGGAAATAGAGGTACTCATTTCAAAGGCAGATGAATTTGATTTTACATATCTTAAGTAGTAAGGCATGGTTAGATTTCCCTGTAGGAGTGTTCTGCAAACTCTTGGGGTTTTAGAGGTAGCAGGGGGAAAATGAGGACTGAAGATTAGATTTGGAAGTCGTGAAAATTGAGGAAAATTGAGTTCTGCATGAGGATGTTTCTGAGGGGGGTTGGGAATATAGAGAGGAGGTGAGCATGTATAAAAGGTCAACCAAGCCTGATTCTTTTAACAACAGGTGAAGTGGTATTTGACCCCCTTCAGGTGCAGGGTTTTCCTTTCAAATTAAGTTTAGTCACCAAAGGAAAAAAAAAAAACAGATTTTTCCCTCCCTCCCTCCCTCCCTCCCTCCCTCCCTTCCTTCCTTCCCTTCCTCCCTCCTTCCTTTCTTGAGACAGGGTCTCATTCTGTCACCAAGACTGGAGTGCAGTGTTTTGGTCTTGCCTCACTGCAACCTCCACCCGCCAGGCTCAAGCAATCCTCCCACCTCAGCCTCCCGAGTAGCTAGGACTACAGGCATACACCACCATGCCCAACTCCTTTTTGTATTTTTTGTAGAGACAGAGTTTTGCCATGTTGCCCAGGCTCGTCTTGAATTCCTGGCCTCAAGGTATTCACCTACTTTGGCCTCTCCAAGTGCTGGGATTACAGGCATGAGCCACCACGCCCCATCATTTTGTACTTTTCTTTGTAGAAATGACTTTCTTATAGCATGAGCATTGGGAATTACTTTACTTTTCTCATTGGTTTCATCTTTAATCCATTTATACCTAGTGTTCCATTATTGGAACTCTAAGCTTGTGGGAGTTATTTATATCCTACTGCTCAACGTCATCACCAAGGTCTGATTTTTCACAAAAAAATTTTTCAACCTCCGGTATAAATAGGTTAATCATGTAAACGATCTTAACATGTTTCTAGGTGGTGTTTGTATTTATGCTTACTGGAAGGTTTCAACATACCTTTGCCTTTAAAAGAATACTTTGAACTTGGTAAGAAATTTCACAGAGGTAATAGCTCTTTCAGGAGATAGATGGCAATTTAGAGGAGATAAAAGGCAATTTCTTTTGCTTTTTTGTTTAGTAGTACTGACTTCCCTTTGGAAGTAGTAATAGTAGAAATTGATTTATACTCATTTATTGCATATTTAACACATGTTTGTTTATATTTATGCAAAATATTTATTAGCCAGTGATTGTTACTGCTTGCTTCTGGTCATTATATAATTTGAATGGAAAGCCTGTCTTTGTTTAAGATTGAACTGTAAGAAATGTGAAATGAAAAGTTATCCTTTTGTTTAAATGTAGAGATTATAGTTCACCTTAAGCTAAAGCAAATGTCGTCTATATTCACCTAACTGGCTGGTACTCACGTTTCCAGTGGGAACTCCTTTCTGGCATTTCTTCAGAAATTTCCATGTTTTTCAAATACCAAGAGGAGATATCAGTCAAGGCCTGGTGCTGTGGCCCACGCCTATAATCCGAACACTTTGGGAGGCTGAGGAGGGAGGATTATATTTAATTATAGATCTAATTGGCTTTTATTTATGATTCATGAATTAAGACAGCTTCTGTTCTGCAAATAGAATGAAAACTCCCACTGGGCATTGGCAAAACAGTGGGTTTGGTAAGGTAGAAACAAGGAAATAGAACAATAGGAAAAAAAAAGACTGATTGGTTAACATAAGTTACTTTTTCGTAAAGAGAGTTTGAGGCAACATAGTGAGACCTTCTCTCTACAAAAACATAGAAAAAAAAAAATTAGCTGGGCATGGTGGCTCGTGCCTGTAGTCCCAGTTATTCCAGAGGCTGAGGTGAGAGGATTGCTTAAGCCTGGGAAGTCAAGGCAGCAGTGAGCCATGATCACAGTGCTTCACTCTAGCCTGGGTGACAGAGCAAGACCCTGTCTCCAAAAAAAAATAATAATAAAAAAAGAGAGATCTTAAGAAATCAGGAAAATGCAGGGGAGGGGGGAATATTGTAATTCTTCTGAGAATTAAAGCTTGACAGTCAACATAGAGCCACTGCTGGTTGAAGGAATCCATTGATGTCAGGTCAAAAGCAGGCACAAGAAGCACTGACATAGGGAATTAGGTCCCAGAAACCAAATCTGGAACTTGTAGGAGAGAAACAATCACATTCTGAACAGTTAGTCTTGAGTATAACTTTGGTGATGGGAGTCATTCTTGCAAACAAAATAAATAAGTTGGTGCACATATTATACTTTATATAAATCCTAAGAAATAATTTTTTTTTCCAAGAAATAAGTTTTGGAGCAAAACAAATCCTTAAATTGGCAGATTGGACAGATGCTTCTGTGTAGTGAAGCTAACCTTTGTAGGAGACACTAATATTATTTTATTAGAGTGGTAATAATGCTTGTTGGTGTTTTCCAGTATTTGAATATCCACTAAAAGCTACAGTTCTTTATATATACTTCAACAGAAGAAATGTAAAGAGAAGATGTGAATATTGCATAATTCTGTGACAGAATAAAAAAGTAATCTAAAAATCAGAATTAATAAAAGCCATATCCATTTCAAAGGTAAAACCAAATTCAGAATAATTGGACAAAATATTTTCATCATGGAAAAAACTAAATGTATGTGAAGCAACGTGTACCCTAACACCTGTCAAAAGACAATTATAACATTTAATTATAGATTGAATTGGCTTTTATTCATGATTCATGAATCAGGACAGCCTCTGTTCTGCAAATAGAATGAAAACTCCCACTGGGCAATGGCAGAAAGAACGGTAGGTTTGGTAAGGTGGAAACAAGGAAACAGAACAATAGAAAAAAAACCTGATTGGTTAACATAAGTTACTTCTTGGTAAAGATTAAAGCACAAGGGACTGACTTATGCTAACTCAGGTAGACTGGAATCACCTGTTTTCAGGAAAAACTAGTCTGTTGGCATCTATTTGCTTATATGGCATTTAACATTACAGAGACTCTATTTTGGTTTGGTCTGTTTTGTTAGGGCCTAATGCAGGAGCTTAGTCCAAAACAATGGCCTCCCATAATTTTTGTTTAACAATTCCCCCCATTTGGTCACAGTCTCACCTAGGTGAGATCCTTTAGTACCCCTAGGTGAGAGTCTGACCAAAACTTAGGGCATTAGTGCTACTTTCAGTTTCTATCATTCTGCATTGCCAGTTTCAACATGCCATTCATGGATTACAGGGTCCTCATGGTCACTCATTTCTTTGAGTTTTTGTTGTTCCAGCCAAGAGAGACCATTTGACGTTTGACGGATGGCTGCATATGTAAACATTCAAAGCATTTGAGAGAATACAGTGCATAGGGAGACTACTACTATCAGAAGGATAGTATGAAGAGTTTGGAGTATGTTCCCTAAGCAGGGTCCCCATGAACCAAAGCAGTCAAATCAGATAGATCAAAGAATGAGCTATATTAGAAGTCTACCCATTTTAACCAAGTCGCCTTTTGTTAATTTTTTGTACCTGAGTCTCTTTAATACCAGATGTATTTATCCATGTGTAACAAGAAGTGTCTGCAACTGCACAGATGCCTCCCTGTTCAGCTAGTAGGTAGAAATTCTATTATCCAACTTCCTATGACTGTGCTAATTTAAAACAAGGAGAGAGAATGAGTGGTTCTAGAAGTCTAACTCTATGCAAGGGACCACTAGTTCAATTTGAACAAACAGTTGTATTAGAGATGTTGCTAAAGTTAACCACTAGGTATATTAAAGGATCTCTTAGGTCATGTAAAGATTTGGGTTTGACATGACAGATCCAGCACTTCATCAAGTTACCTACAGAAGCTGTTTGATTGTGGAATTTTGATTACAGCATTATCCTGCGCCAAGCAAAAGAAGAAAGCTTAAGCAAGGCATTAAGAGAGGTGAGAGTCTCATTATGATGAGGAGGCTTGTTCCAAAATCTTGGGAAAAGCTATCCACAGCACAAAGTTATCAACTTCTTGTCCTGGTTCACTGTTTTAATGTCTCTGGTTATGGCATAGGGTGATTTGCTGAACTCTGTGTGGCCCACACATTAGGCATGAAACTTGTCTCTTGAAATTTATATTGATTTGTCTAGCTTCACCTTATAGGGATTAAAGAACAGAGCAGTTATTATTCTTAGTTGGAGAGTTGTATGGAGCCAGATATTGGAGGTGTATTAGTCCATTCTCATGCTGCTATAAAGAAATATCCAAGACTGGGTAATTTATAAAGAAAAGAGGTTTAATTGACTCACAGTTCTGCATGGCTGGGGAGGCCTCAGGACACTTAGAATCATGGTGGAAGGGGAAGAAGAAGCAGGCACCTTCTTCACAAGGTGACAGGAGAGAGATTGAGTGCGAGCAGGGGAAATGCCAGACACTTACAAAACCATCACATCTTGTGAGTCTCACTCACTATCACAAGAACAGCATGGGGGAAACCATCCCCACGATCCAATTACCTTCACCTGGTCCCACCCTTGACATATAGGGATTATGGGGATTACAGTTCAAGGTGAGATTTGGGTGGGGAAACGGAGCCAAACCGTATCAGGAGGAAACTAGAAGAATCCAGGATCCAGTTCAGTCTATAGGAAGATAATAAAAACTTACAATGAACCAGGCTGCAATCTAACAGATGAAGTGTGGCTTTTTTCATAGTTTTGGCTGGGCGTGGTGGCTCATGCCTGTAATCTCAGCACTTTGGGAGGCTGAGGTGGGCAGATCACTTGAGGCCAAGAGTTTGAAACCAACCTGGCCAATATGGCGGAACCCCATCTCTACTAAACATAAAAAAATTAGCCAGGCATGGTGGCACGCGCCTGTAATCCCAGGTACTTGGGAGGCTCAGGCACAAGAATTGCTTGAACCCAGGAGGTGGAGGTTGTAGTGAGCTGAGATTGCACCACTGCACTCCAGCTTGGGTGACAGAGCTAGACTCTGTCTCAAAAAAAAAAAAAAAAAAAAAAAAGTTTGCTTTTCTGGAACTTTTGATAGGTAATCTCAAATAAGTCTTTTAGACTTTTAAAAGACTCTCAAGGCTGTGAAGCCAAATCCAGGGCTCACCATTAAACGTCACCTATAGTACTTAATAGATTATGGTGAATTCCTCTCTCTTTGAGGTCCCAAAAATATCCTGAGTTTCCTGGGCCTGTCAGGAAGTGACATTTTTCACCCCGCTATAAGACCACCAGCTGGGCTGTTGTATTCAAGGTACCAGGCCAGTTTTTCCATGGTGGCAGTTGGGGAGAGGGGTGACAGAGGGGTTAATGGCGCCACAAAGTCAACTTTAATTCCTTGAAGTTGTCTGGTCATATCTGAAAATACGAGATTCCAGTCAAAGCTTGGTACTAGTGTTTCCAACTGTGTCCTTTTACAAGGAGAACAGATTCTTAAGAAACTTTCATAAATGATTATATTGCCATAAAATTAAGAATACTCACTAATAGTTTCCAAAATCTGGAGGGATCAGATGGGATGAAAAAGTAAAGGCTTCAAATTTTGCTCACAAAAGTGAACTTTACCACACTGCCATAAGCTATAGATTAAAAGAAAAAAAAGTTTCTTTAAATCTGGAAAACAAAACACTGAAGAATCAGCAATATTTCAAATAAAAAGTCATAAAAAATTATTCTCATCAGTTTATTCAGTTCCGTGTAATTTATTCTTATTCTGCCAGATCTTGGTTAGCAGTTTCATGAAGCCATCAGTTTCTTCATTAGAGTTTTATAAATTCTTATCCAGGCCAATGGTATGATCTTAAAGTTATCAGAAACTTGTATTCCAGAGTACTTAAAATGAATCTTGACGAATAAGCAATTTTGGACTGTAACTGACTGCACATGCTTTTAGGGAAGAACCAAAACCATTGTCTGTGGATGACCAAGAGTTAGAAATGGCCATGGCTAAAAATCTGATGAGAGTTCATTATAATCAGCAATTGACAAAGAAATTTGGTTATTGCTATGGCACTGTAACATTTAACATAATAACCAAAAATCATGACTGATAACTATTAGATTTCTAGGAATCTCTTACAAATTTTGGAATAATTTGGAAGTCATTTGTTTCTTATTTTGCTCTAAGGTCCTCTTGAAATGTTCTGCTATGATTACTAGTTTAGCTCAGTCCTGTAGCCTCTTGTCTTTTTTTTTTTTTTTTTTTTCTTTGAGATGGAGTCTTGCTCACGCTGGACTATCTTGGCTCACTGTAACCTCAGCCTCCCGCGTTCAAGCAGTTCTCCTCTCTCAGCCTCTTGAGTGGCTGAGATTACAGGTGTGCACTACCACATCTGGCTAATTTTTGTATTTTTAGTAGAGACAGGGTTTCACCATGTTGGCCAGGCTGGTCTCAAACTCCTGGGCTCAAGTGATCCACCCTCCTTGGCCCCCCAAAGTGCTGGGATTACGGGGGAGAGCTACTGCTCCCTGCCTGTCTTTTGTCTTTTTTATGAGCCTGCATCAAGTTGGGGGAAGCTGGAATGCCTTACCAAAAGGGCTTCCAAGTGAATTTTCAAGTCAGTAACAGCTTCATATTTCTCTAGCATGCAGGTCTGAATGATAGACCACATAGTGCAAATGGAAAAACACTTTAGGAATGCCTTTCAGAATGTCATTTGCAATTCTGGGGGCTTTGCCTTGCCCATAAGTAGATCCAGGTAGGTCTTGTTGGGTCACTGATACCATTCTCAGGAGAATACTGTTCTGCCTCTTACATTCATTTTTGTGCTTCCTCAGGTCCCTTTCAACAAAGTATATTAGTTGGTAGAGGTCAGTAATACCAGGTCATAGGTTCCAATTAAGACCATGAATTCTTCAGAAAAATTTTGAAGTTCTTCCCTGGATTTAGAAAATTGTCTATGCTTTTGTCCAGGAAGTATAAGTTACTGGGGGATCATTTTGGAATTTTCAGGGGGTTTTATTTTATAAAAAAGCTGTTTAACTGCTTTTTCAGAGAAGAAAGGTATTTCAAACGGTAGTAGACTGAATATTCAGGCAAAGTAGGATAGAGGGGAGCAGTAGTAGTCAAGCCAGTCTTATTTTCCTTGGTATATGAGGATTATCTTGCATTTTTAGCTTTTCATTAGCTTTTTGCAATGAATCTTTTATAAAAGCTATTTTTGAATCCTGTTGTTTCTTTAAGGCTTCTGAATACCAATTAAAAGGAGAATCCCATTCTCTCTACCAATTAATTGGGAGGCTTGGGATTCAAGTACATTTCTTAGATGAACGATCTTGTTCTTCTGGAACGGTCTTAATATGGCCATTGTAATTCTAAATTATCTTTAATAAGATTTTGCCACTTCTGTAAGTATATGCAGCTTTCAGGCTTAATATTCATACATGTGAAAGTCAGGTGTAGCCAGAAGGCTGAGTACTCAGCTCTTCAGAAATTAAGGATCCTATTTTTACATTGAGTCTTGGGTCTCCCAGAGCCAAGATAAAAACCTAAGAGGGAGATGCCACGAGTTTGAGTCCTATAATGTTTCTACAGTATACTTCATTGCATGGATATTTTCTTGTGGCTGCTGGACAACTTTATGTTAACTGACCCATTCCCTGACCAGGCTTATCTTCTCATGGTAGCCTTATTTTTTAGTGATGGGTTGCTCTAATAGCTCTTACATGCCTCACCCGTTTCCACCAGTCAGGTTATGGCTTTGGCTCTGACATTCCACTGATCAACCTAGCCAATGATTTTCCCATTTCTCTGTGAACCAGACACCCGAGGCCTCTCTTACCTGAGTGTACAAGAAAAATGAAGAATATAGAACCAACATAACTGCAAATTCTGAAAACTAGAGTTCGTGCTCCCTGCAGTAATAACCACTTAGTTCAACCACTGTCAGTTACTTTTAAAACTGCAGCTCTTGCCAGTGACTCCTCAGCTACTGCAAATCCAAAAGTCAAGTGCCTTCTCACAGCACAGATTGACCCCAAACCACAGAGATCAGGGAACTCAGGGCAAAAGAAAGCAAAGCTTGAAAGCAAAGCAAAAGAAAACAATTTTCAGGGCTTCCTGAGAAAGACAGAGGATCCAAAAGGGGGGTCAGCAGCACCTTTACCATGTTCCTCGAGGTCTCTGGGTCATGGGTCATCAGAAATCTCCTTCATGTCCCTTCATATGGCTGCCAGAACTGTCAAAAGACAAAACTACAACTAATTTAGTTATAAGTCTGTTTGGGCCCCTTATTTGGTTTGTTCTTATTAGGATCTAGCACAGGAAGGAGCTCAGTACAATGGCCTCCCATAATTTTTGTTTAGTGCACCCAACCTGGAGATGTTTTTGGGAATACTCATTACAATTGAACGCATCAGTAACAATCCAAAACAAAAACTTTTTCTGTGGTATTTGTCACAAAGCAAAGATCAAGTCTTTGAATAGGACAAATAATGCTTTGTATGCTTTAAATTTTTATTGTTAAGAATGTTATTAATATGTATGGTTATTTTTCACAATTAATGATTTTTTGAATTTATTTGGTTTTAAGGTACCCTTTTAATGTTTTCTGTTATCAAATATCTGTATCAAATAAAGAGCAGTTTTACATTTTATTGGTTTATAATCTTGTCACAATATATTGATTTATAACCATAATAAACCAATCATTTATTATTACATCTTTTTAAAAAAATCTTTGAAACTTTAAATGTAACCTTACCACAGAAAAATGATTCATTATTTATTGTTACGCTTACTCATTTTTTCTTTCAATTGTTTTATTGAGATATAATTAATATACCATGCAATTCACCCATTTAAAATATACAAGTAACTGATTTTTAATAAATTTACAGGGCTGTATAACCACCGTCAGAGTTTAATTTTAGAATATTTTCGTCCCCCTCAAAGAAACTCCATATCCATTATCAGTAATGCCCATTTTCCTCTAGTACTCCTCCTGCAACCCTAAATAACTTTCTATCTGTATAAATTTGCCTATTCAAGATATTTTATATGAATGGAATCATACAATATGTAGTCTTTTGTGGCTGGCTTATTTCACTTAGAATTTTTTCAAGGTTCATTCATAGTGTATGTAGCATGTGTTAATACTTCATTTATTGCCGAATAATATTTCATTATATGGATATGACACATTTTATTTATCCCACTCATCATTTGATGGATATTTGGCTTGTTTCCACTTTTTGGCTATTAGGTATGAATAATGCTGCTGTGAACATTTGCATGCATGTTGTATGAATGTATGCTTTCATTTCTCTTGCTTACACACCTAGGAGTGAAATTACTGAGCTATGTGTTAACTCTATGTTAACTTTTTAGGTAACTGTCAAATTGTTTTCCAAAGTGACTATATCATTTTACATTCCCATCAGCGATGTATGAGCATTCTAATTTCTCCATATCCTCAGCAATACTTGTTATTGTCTCTTTTATTATAGCCAACCTAGTGGGTATGAAGTCATTTTGATTTGCCCTTCTTCAATGGCTAATGATGTTGAGCATCTTTTCATGTGCTTGTTGACCATTCGTGCATCTTTGGAGATGTGCCTATTCAGATTCCTTGCCCATTTTAAAATTGCATTATTTGTCTTTTTATTGTTGAGCTGTAAAGAATTCATATGTTTTCTGGATACTAGGCCCTTATCAAATACTTGTTTTGCAAACGTTTTCTCCCATTCTCTGGGTTGTTTTTTCATTTACTTTAAAACTTTCCTAACTTTGGTGGAATCCAGTTTATCTATTTTTCTTTTGGTACTTATTTTATTTAAGAAACCATTGCCTAGTCCAAGGTCAAAAAGATTTACTTTTATGTTTTCTTCTAAGGATTTTATAGTTTTAGCCTTTATATTCAGGTCTGTTAATTTTGAGTTAATTTTTGTTAAATTTTTGAGTTAATTTTTGAGTTAATTTTTGTTAAATTTTTTATTACTCTTTCTAAAAACATTTTTAAAGTGCTGTGAAAAATATGGAATAACTTACTATTACAGGGGAGAATTTCTGACAATTTTGCTTTTTCATTCCTGAATTCTGAAGATTTATACCTGTCAGGAATTTGGGGACACTAGCTGGTGCAGTTTTGTCTGCATGATAGTAAAGGCCCTTAGGTAGTTTACTCTTTGAACAGGTGGTGGCAGCAGAGCTTTAATGAATGTAAATTCTCATTTTTTCCCTAAACTTAGTGTTTTATGTTTAAGAATCCTGTATGTATTTGGACTGCCTTCTTTTTGATAATAGGTTGTTAAGCACTAAGTTTAAAGTTCCTTTTAAGATTATTTAAGAATTGTTTAGAGCTTATAATTTTAGGGGTTTGTTTTTGTTTGTTTGGGTTTGATTTTTCACCATGAGTTTATTCAGGCTTCTGTTTGTGAGTCTAGTTTGTGGAGTATGGACATGATTTGCTTGAGGTCTTTAACCTGCGGACACAGTTTTTTTTAAATTTCTCTAATGTGTTTTATCCACCTTTTCATTATTCATTACTACCTCATGATCTTCATAGAGAAGTAAAGTAATAGAGTAACAGTCAACATGTTCGTTAGTGTTAAAGCTGTTCTCAAGCTTACTCCTGAAACAAGTTGGCAGATTTACATTCTGATTTTGAGGATAGATAATATAGAAGTTGGACCCATGAGTAACCTTTTTTCTTCAGCAACAAAAACTATATTATATAATCTCGTGACTGGACCTCATATGTCTTTTTTAGATCTAAATATTAAACAGTAAAATTACATGATGCCAATATTCCTTGACAGTTGTTTTCAAGACAATAATAGAAATAACATTTATTGAGCACTTAGTGTTTGCTAGGCACTATGCTAAATGCCTTGTGTGCATTGCCTTTTACTCACAACAGTTCTCAGAGGTAAGTACTATTTTTGCCCTAAGTTTCTAGAGGAGGAGTTGGGCTTAGCGTAGAGAAGTTAAATAATTTGCCTGAGGTCACATTAGTAGATGAAGTGTGTGTGTGTGTGTGTGTGTGTGTGTGTGTTTGTTTATGAGCAATTATATTGCACTTTTGTGTGTGTATGTGTTTTACAGAGTTGATGGTATACTAGCATTATTCTGCATCTTGTTTGTTTTTAAATTCAACAGTCTGTTTTGAAGATGTATAGCTCTTGCTGCTACATGTACATATTTGGTCAATTTCTTTACCTAATGAGTAGATAATACTTTGTATTTCTTTGACTTAGCTGCTGAAAAATAGCATATCCTGGAATCTCACCAAATTTTAGCTTTACTTCATGTTTCCACTAGAGGGTGTATAAAATATTTGACTTAATTTTTTTTTCTGTTACTAAAGCTATAATAGTAATGGAGTAATGTGTTGTTTCTTGTTATAATAATCAGAAAGAAAAATTTTAATGAATATAACAGGTATGATACTCTCCCTTGTTTTGTTTTATTCTGCAGGTTACTCATTTTTGGATCCTATGACAGAGAGGCAAATGTTCATTGCACACTTGAGTTAAGCAGTAGTGTTTGGGAAGAAAAACAGAGGAGTTCTATTAAGACGGTAAAATGGATTTACAGTGATTTATATCTATATAAAGTTCTATTTTATAAGCATGCGTTTATTACTATTTCTGTATTCCTAGAGTTATTTTTGGTCATGTGCAAATAGCTATGAACAGTTCTTATTTATTTGTCTCGTTACAATACAACTGCAGTGATAAAGTAAATCACAAGAAACTATAAATAGTATTCATATTACCTGCACAAGAAACCTAGTCCGACTAGCTTTCCTTTCAGAACTTTAAGATTGCTTCAGTTATGAAATTAGAAGGAACTAATTTTAACTAAACACCTTCAAATACATGTGAATTCAGAGTATTCATTATTCATTCATTGGACAGATATTTTATGAGCACTTACTTTGTGCTGGGCACTGTTTTAGATTCAAGAGAAACTGTTCAAGACAAAAAAAGCCCCTATTCTTGTGATGCTAACATGGGGTAGTTTTGTGGTATGGGGATTAGAAGAGGGAGGAGGTGATCTACATTTTATAGGGTAAAGATAGAACACAGTAATAAATGGTAAACAAAAAAAGTGAACAAAGCTATTCCCAAAGATTCACAGGTGCTATGAAGAAAATAGGCATATGACAGAGGAATTATAAGTTATGATAAAGGAGGCTCTTTAGATCTGGTGATAATAGGACTCTAAAGAGATGACACTGGAGCAGGCTTACCAGAGGACACCCAGTTAAATCTAAATTTCAGATAGTGAATAATTATTTTAGTAGAAGCATGTACCCAGTACTACAGGATAACAGTCAAAATCCTGCTAAGTCTTTAATGGACAACTATGTAGTATTTTTATGGATATTCCTTTGACTTTTAAATTGTTTCTGATTTATTTATGTATTAACTGTTGTGAACATCTTTATATAAAAATTGGGCAGTATGAAATTATTTTGGAAGAAAGAGGGTAATTTTGATCAGAGTGTAGAAGGAGGGACAAGAAAAACTGGAAAGGGAGGATGGTTGCCCCACAGTGTTTGGGTTTATGAAAGCAGTGGGGAGCTGTTGAACATTTTGAGCATGGTAATGACATGGTCAAAACAAGGTTTCATGGAAAGTTTCCCCTTTCTTTGGTGGCTGTTCTTGCCCCAACCTTCTTTATGTTATATCTCAAACAATTTGAAGCAATTCCTCAGAAGATTGAAATAACTAGCATTAGAATTTGTTTTGAAATACATAACTACATGAAGAAGCATTATTGTTTTGTCCAGCTAAATTTTTGCCTTTACTTTGAATTGGTCATAACTTGCCTTTGCTATTGGCATTTTCAATATCCTTTATTATATTTACAAAGATATGAGATTAGACAGTTCTAATATTTTATAGCAAAAATTGGTAAGACTTTAATCTTGTCATTATTTTAGATCTTAGTATATGTCGTAAATAGTGTTGAGGAAAGAATTCTAGGTTATTAATTATATCTGATGTTGAAAATGTCAGCAACAGTGTCTACAGGCATTAAATTACGAATGTCTGAATTTAATATTCCTAGGGAGGAGAATTATTAGTTCCTTAAGACAAAACATCAGGGAGTAGGATTCAATAATTTGTAATACATTACAAATATGGGTAGAAAATAGAACATCATTAAGACAATTATGCTAAATTATTTGATGAGTTTAGGATGCTGTCTTTGTATAAATACAATCTCTAGATTTAAACAGTATTTAATGTTGAAATTTGTTCAGTGAAGTTAGTCACTAATTATAATGAATATACAAAATAAAAGAAACTTAATTCCTGTCATACTTTTAATGTGCCTTGAGTTTTTAAAGGAGTATAATACTGTAATCTAGGAACATAGCTTCCTCCTTCATCTTCCTTAGCATGGAGTTTTTGCCCTGATGGTTGCAAGATGTCTAATGCATCCTTAGGATTTTACCTTTCAAGAAAAAGGGTGTGGTCTAAAGCTGGCCAAAAGCACATGTCAGCCATGTCCTTTTTAAAACTTTCCTGGAAGTTCCTCCCAGGGATTTCCACTTATATCTCATTGGCCAAAAGTGAGTCCTATGGCCTCCTCAGCAGCAAGAAAGTACAGTATGAGAAGCCATTTTAATTTTTCTGCCTTTGTAGAAGTAGAAGGCAAGGGAGAAACGGAGTTATGAATGGCTTTTATGTAGCCAGTCCACAAGAAAACAAATCTATTTGATGACCTTTTCATTTTTTATTTTTTTAGAGACAGGGTCTCGCTCTGTCACCCAGGCTAGAGTGCAGTGGCACAATCATGGCTTACTGCAGCCTCCAACTCCTGGGATCAAGTTACCCTCCCACCTCAGCTTCCACCTCCCGAGTAGCTGGGACTACAGGTGTGCACCACTACACTCATCTATTTATTTTTAATTTTTATTTTTTTGGTAGAGACAGGGTCTTTCTATCTTAGCCAGGCTGGTCTTGAACTCCTGTCCTCAAGCAGTCCTCCCACCTTAGCCTCCCAAAGTGCTGGGATTAAAGGGACTAGCTGTCACACCTGGCCATGACTTTTTATTTTTAAGGGAATTTTTTATAAATTGGGACATAAGGGAGAAATTGCAAAGAATAATTTAGCAAATACCCTACATAAAGCCTATTTTAGAAATACCTTATTAGAAATCCAAGAAAAGTTTGGAGCAAACTCACTCAGACCAGTGCCCTGCTTAGCTCATTCGTACAATAAAAGAGCTCATAGGATAAATGAGGTACCTTGTGGTTGTGTTTGTTCTTTGAAAATAATGAAGATTCCTCATGAGAATCCTATAAGCCAAGATAGCTGAGGTATAAGTAAATTAGATATTAGGCTTAAACAAAAATTAGGGGATCATCTTACAAGAGATGACAGAGTAAATACTAAAAATTACTTTACCACATCAGAAAGAGACAGTGCAATTTGTGATTTATTTCGGGTCCATTATTGCAGTATTCCGGTTTGGTGATCATACTTTGCTTAACTTTCACCAAGAAAGAAATTTAAGGAGTTTTCAGATTTTAAAAAGTTTCAGGCCATGATATTTTAGTAATAAACTATAAAAACTATCTATAAATATCTGTGGAATGTATAGTGCTTACAAATAAAATTCACAATAAATTAATCTGACATATATTAAAGCACATGTGAATCATTAGGTGCCTGGTTAGCGCCACAGAACACATAAATGTCACAGTAGCACACATTGTTTGAAAGAGAGAGATCCTAAGTTTTACCCTCCCAGAATTGGAGTTTTCTTGCCACTGACCACCCAGTTGCTTTACCCCTAGTTCCAGACACAAAATAGATTATTGTTTTTTTTTTTTTTTTTTTTTTTTTTTTTTTTTTTTGGAGAGAGTCTAGCTCTGTCGCCCAGACTGGAGTGCAGTGGTGCAGTCTCAGCTCACTGCAACCTCCACCTCCTGGATCAGTTCTCCTGCCTCAGCCTCCTAAGTAGCTGGGACTACAGGCGTGCACCACTGCACCCAGCTAATTGTTGTATCTTTAGTAGAGACAGGGTTTCACCATGTTGGCCAGGCTGGTCTCGAACTCCTGGTCTCAGGTGATCCACCCACCTCAGCCCCACAAAGTGCTTGAATTATGGGCATGAGCCACCGCGCCTGGCCTCAGACACCAAATAGATTATTAATAAAAGTTTTGTTCTCTTTCCCTCTCTCTTCCTATTTTAGCTAGTCTGCCTGTGCCTTCTGTATCTTCTCTTCATCATTTATCCACACTGACTCACTTGATTCTTCAAGTAGGTTGTTCTGTTCCAACTCTATCCTTCCAATTTGGAATGTTTGAGGCCACTGGGGAAGAGAAGGTACCATGAAAATGGGCTCTGGAACCTCTGAATCTGGGAATTCTAGGGTAGAGGAAAAGGCAGTAGGGGCTAGTACAAACACCCACCTATTCTTTCATTCTGAATAAAAGGATGTAAGGAGTTCTGATTTTTAGAAACAAGCGTTTATGTACATTTTCTGATGCTAACCCTACTCTCCATCTTCCTTCAACCTACCACGCTCTGCATTCAGGTACTTGACAGCAATTGCCTTTCATAAGAGACCAAGTATTTCCCTTTGCAATTAGAGACACGAGGTTGAAAATCCAAACAATATTGGTATATAAATATGTCACTATCAGAAAGGAAAGATGAATATGAATTTTTTCCTGTTTTGAAATGGAGAGGAAATTATAAAAGAAGCTTTTGGGTCTCCTTATTTAAAGTAGATGGGCAGAAGAGAGAACAATCATTTGTTCAGTATAAGTAAAAGAGTAGAAGTACTTCATACCTTTTGTAGCCCAGTATGCAGGTACCAGAGGGAACTGTGGTTAAAGGCATTAGGAGATGACATGCTACTTCAGATCTACCTAAAAAGCAAGAAGTGATGCATCCCTGAAAAGCATTCAGCTAACAGTTGGGGAGAATCTGTAAGTGATATATTGGAGTTCTTAATCAGAACAGTAATATTCTTTCTGAGTGTTACATGGTATTAACTGGCAACCGTTATAAGAAGGGCTTTAGATAGGGTCAGCCATATTTAAAATTGTGAAGCCTGAAGAATTCACCTCCTAGATTTTGGACTTTTTCATTCTGTTTGAATTGAGTGGTATTTTTTCTTCTTTTTAGAAAAGAAAGCTATTGTTTTCTCATCAAAATGTAATCCGATTCTAAAAGGTAAATCATTGATACCAGGCTCCTATCAATTTTTAAACATGCCCATACAATTAAAGAGATATTTGAGGAGATGATACCTATATTCTAAGAACTACTGCCAGGGTAAGAAACAAGATATGCAAACAAAATATCTAACATATGTAGCACTTTAGAATCTATGAAATACTCTTCCCATATACAAAGAGCCAAAGTCTTCTGACTATAAGATCTCTACTTGTTTGATTAAATCCCACTACCTCTAACAAAAACTGGACTGTGAATGGTATTCAAATAATTAGTAGTGATGATAATGGGATCATTTTAGAACAGAGTTAAGGAGAGATCTGAAAGTATGGAGAGATGGGATTTGAATACAAGGGCCTTCAAAATATGATCAGCCATGTTTACTTGCCTAAGATTAAGCCTGATTCAGAGACAGTCTGGCTTATTATAGAGCCCAGTGAGTCTTTGTTTACTTCCAGAGTAATGATTAGGGCAGTTGAATACAGGAAAGACTTAGTGTAAAGGAAAAGTAATCAGTTGGGAGAAAAAAACAGTATTTAGGGAAATCATTCCTATCTGATATAAAGATGCTAAATGAGCATATAGAAGAAATGAAAACAGTAAATGCATTTTCAACTTTCAGAAAGCTTTTGATGAAGATCCATACCAAAGTTTCCCAACATCTAATTCCTAGGAGAATATTTTGTCACAATTAGATCTGGCTTAGACATGTGGGAAACAGGGTAAGGATGATCAGGTATAGTGTCCTGAATGATTGAGTCCGAGACTTTGATCATTTTTCATAAATGATTTAAAACAGCACTAATAGAAATATAATATGTGGCACTTACTTAATTTTAGATTTTTCTAGTGGACACTGTAAAAAACAAGCAGGAGAAATTAATTTTAGTAATGTTTTATTTGACCCATATATCCCAAACCTGGTCATTTTGACATGTAATCAACATAAAAATCAATGAGATATTTCACATTCTTTTCTTATACAAAGTCTTTGAAATCTGGTATATATTTTACAATTGCAGCATAGGTTGAATTTCAGCTACATTCCAAGGGCTCAGAAGCGTGTGACTAGTGGGTACCATATTGGACAGCACAGATCTAGAAGAAGGAATGTACAGTATAATCTTCAGATTTACACATGGCACTCAGCTCAGAAGTGCCAGGTTAAGAAGTAGAATATGAAGGAAGAACTCTCAGGACAAGTATGTAAGAAATAAATCCAAACTACACTTTAAAATATGAGATCTAGGATTCTTAAAGAAGTAGTCAGTATGTCACTGTGCTTCCAAAACAAGAAATCTGACTTTTCATGAAAGATGTCACAAAATGAAATCTTTTTATACCCTTATTTTAAAACTATGAAATTCTCTGGGAATAAATTATTTGTGCATTTATGGTTGCTATAATACAAGGAATTTAAAACAGAACTGGATAGGGCGAGGACAAATAATTAAAATTAACACGGAAATGAGATAGCCATATAAAGATAAATGGATGGGAAAAAAATTAGTGTTCTTCAGCTGAAAAGACAAAGGTGGGTGAATGACTAATGGAAGCATATAAATACAAAAAGTAAACAATAAGGATAATCAGCAACCTTACTGGAACTAAATCTGTAGAGCAATGAAGATAAATCTCATGTTCCTGATGATAATCAGATGATTCACGCTAAAAGAATACTTAAAAGGTCTTCGATAATCCAGCATGCTAGACACTTGCTGGTAGACTTCACAGAGACACAAACATGCTGTATTTTTTTTATGCTATGTATCCTGCACCTAGTAGAGTTTCTGGCTTGTTGCAGTTTAGTAAATGTCCTGGGAGGAAAGGGGAGGATCAATGAACTTTTGAGATAAAAATCTGATTTTATCAGTTGCCTGCCTCAGTGGTTTCTGATTGCGTATTGTAGGATGACAAATTCCAGCCCTCGCAGGCCTGGTCCCTATTTATTTCTCAGCCCTTCTTTCTCCCCTGCCATTCTCCAGTTTAGCCATGCTTTCACTCCTCCATACTTGCCATACTCTCTGTCCTCTACACAGCCATGGTACATGTGCACTCTACCCCCAACTCATTTCTCCCCATACAAACCTTGGTTAACCCATTCATCCGATCTCTGCTTGTGTTAGACCTTAGCTTGTTTGCCCTCGGATACATTCTTGGGCCCTTCCCTGCTGTATGCCATGAGAGGGCTGACCTTTGCAGGCTGTATTTCAGCTAGGTTTGACCAATGTAAAGCACTGATGGGAAATAGGAGTGAACTGGGAAAGCCAGGGTTTTCTTCCTCTTCCCCCCTCTGCATTGGACAATGTGTCTGACAGCCATTCTTTCTCCTTCGTGGCACCATGCTTCTGACAGGACAGGCCCACCATATTTCCAGCTTCTGCTTGATACTGTAGCCTCTGGCCTCTACTAATACCACCTCTTCCTCCCCCTGCCCTTCCTTCCAGCCAAAGGTTGATAGTAACTTCTTAGAACTGTTACTCATATCTGAGTTTCCTCACTGTCTCCTGTTTGGTTCTCAGTTCTTCTGTCACCAAGTAGCCATCCTCTGTTTTAAAGGGCTTCCATATTAAATACTTAGTTTTCTGTTTTCTTAGAGCCTATTAATAAAACAGTAATCATCATTTCCTCTGGAAACCTTTCCTAACTATCATGAAACTCCTTGGTAATGCTTATCACAGTTGGGATTTCGCATTTATGTTTCTATGATAATGTGATCAGTATTGTCTCCAGCAATATCTTCCGTATCAGCAGGTACCATGATTGTTTTGCTCATAGCACGTGGCATTCAGTGGGTATTCAGTAAATGTTTTCGGTATGACTAAGGCTGGCTGTCTGACCATGAGCCTTCATTCAACCTCAACCCTTCTTCCAGACCTTCAAAGTTTTAGCGTGACTTTTAGTCACACTTCTGTTTCCTTTCCATCTTCAAGGCTATTCCTGATGTATGTTTTAACCAAATAAAAATGTTTAGGGTAAGGAAGTCCACAAAATGAGAGATATACTACTCAATATTAATTTTGTGAAAAGCCTGATTTTTAGAGTGAGGATTTTAGTTTACAGATGTGGTGCATAATAGTATTTTATTTCTGGCATTACTGAACACATCAAAAACATTTCTTACTCTATGTGTATAGTTTAATGTAACCTAAATAAAATGACTAGGTATAATCTAAAATTTTACTTGCCTTACTTCCCTTTCAGTTTTGGAGAGTTTTAGAAGTCTTGCTGAATGAAATTGAATGCACCTACAAGCCCACCTCTGTCATGTATTGTTAAATGTACATACAAAGAGTATAAAAGAGCTTCCTAAAGAACTGTGATTTCAAGTAAGAATATTTGAGACAGACCAACTTACAAATACGTTAGGCCAGATGCCTCAGAGTTGGCATTTTGGTGTGTTTTTTTAAGGCCAGATGCCTTGCAGATAGCATTTTGGTGCTCCTATTTAACCATTTGCCATTTACAGTCTTAATCTTATCAAAAGGAAGAGAAAGATTAAAGCAAATAAAGCCTTTTTGAAAATGTCAGTTTTTATGAAAACTCAGGTTTAGTTCAATTTGATAATACTTGTGAATACAGTAGGGACTCAATGAAATTTTAACCATATATAACATTCTATAGTTTGGCTTCTTTAAACTAAATGCCTTTGAGCTTTAATAGTAAATCCTATGGAACATTTCTTCTCTTAAAGTTCATCTTGATTAAAAATGAGGGATGTAGTTCTCTGTCTTAGGTTTTCTAAGTATGTTTACTATGATTCTAAGATGCTGGGGAAAGAATAGGAAGTTATGTTAAAATATACAAACATAAACTCTCCAGATCAAATCAGTGGAAGGCACTATGAGTATGAGAACAGGAAACTGAGTATAAGGTGTAAGGCATTGTATCATCTTTCCCTTCAAGGAAAATTAGTAGTAGGGAAATCAGAGCAACAGTACTGTGAGTATCAGTAGTACTGTGAGGTTCCAATGAGGGAAAAGTAACATTCTTTTGGGAAAACAAGAAAAGAATATATTAAGGCAGTGACATTTGAACCAAACCTCATAGTATGTATAGGATTTTGAGATGGCAGAGAGGCCAGTTCAAGATGAGGACATGACAAAATCCTCAGTTAAGAGTGAGACTATTTGAGTGTCTTTGAGATAGAGTGAGTTGCTCAAGTTGGCTAAAGAATATGATAGCATAGGAAGTTATGCAAAACAAGAATAAAAAGGTTGGACCACCTTATAGAGGACTTTAAATACCACACTAAGAAGTTTGCCTGTTACTCTCCAAGACTGTTGGACCTCTGGAGGCTTTTAGAATGAAAGTGACATCAGAATCTTTCTTCAGGCAGATTTAGAGCTGGATTTGAGTCTCAGCTAGGCCACTTTTTCCAGCATGACCTTAGTCAAGAGTCCCCAAACCCGTTTCATCCACAAGTACTTTATTCTATAAAATGGGACTGATGCTTCTTATGGTTGTATGAGGGTTAATTGAGATTAAATATATTAAAATGTCCAGCACAGTATTTAGCACATAGTAGTTAGTCAATAATGTTTATTGAACCTGACAGCAATGGATAAAATCAAGGATGATTTGATAGGGTAAAGACCTGAAAAAGTAGAGGTGAGGGGTAATGAAAGTCTGAACTAGAAAGGTGGCAATGGAAATGGAAAATAGAGTCTGTGTGGCTTGAATACCACTGGGAATGGGGGGTTTTTGGAGTGAGCAAGGAAGCCAGAAAGATGAGCTATGAGGAAGGAGAAGGAAAAGGAGAAAGAGGATCTCATTCTGTACAAGCTGTTTGAGGTATAGTGACTATCAAAGGCCAGGCTAGAGATGGAATGTTTTTCATGTGGTGCTTTGATCTACTATGTTTTTTTTTTTTAATTTTTACTGCTGTTATTTCAACTTTTAGTATCTTAACTAATAAGTTGAATGCTTTGAGGTTTATGCTATGTTTTTAAGCTCTCTTTTTTTCATATAGGGTAAAGAAAAGCAAAGTAGTTTCACAGTATTGTAGTAAGAATCTAAATTTTTTTAAGAGCAAGTTAAAGGAGGCAACAGTCATAAAACTTAAACATTATTTTTAGGTTCTGTTTCTCAGAATCCTGCAGTTTACTGAGATTCAACTAAAACTGATTCACACAGTCCATACATTCTCACTAGTTAAAACATCCTTTTCAAGGCACAGTAGCACCTTCCTATAAAAATCCACTTAGCCAAATAGCTGATTTTCTGAGCCATACACGGATGCAGAACTAGGACATAAACACACACTTTAGGAAAGTATTAGAGAGATGTTATGGGAGATCTGGCAGTAGCATTCAACTCCCTGTCCACATATATTCAGTCCAGTGGTAGTCAGCAGTTACAAGTTTCTGCAATTTTTCTGTGCCAGTCATAGTTTTAAGATTTTACATGCATTAACCATTTAATCCTCATTTAACAATACCATAATAATAGGCACTATTATTATCTCTGTTTTATATATGAGGAAATTGAGATGTAAAGACAGAAGTAATTTATCCAAATCACCCAGCTAGCTGGCAGTAAAAACAGTCTGCAAACCCAGGCAGTATGACTCCACAGCTGATGTTCTTAACTAGTACTATATCATTTCCACAAATGGTGTCCTATAGGCCTGGGTTCAGATCTAGCTTTTTCCACTCTCGCTCTATGACTATGAGCAAGGTATTTCATAATCTCTACAGTAGAGGTAATAGTAACTGCCTTACAGGATATAAGGGTTAAATGTATGTAAAACCCTTAGCATAATACCTAGCACATAGTATCTATTATTATTTAACTTAACCTGATTGACCTCTTTTGTTCCTATGGTTTTAGTGTATATATTTTGTGTGTCCTTATAAATCCCCTACACTCACTCCCTTTTATTTTATTTATTTATTTTTTCTTGTACAAGTTTATAAGACCCTTTTAAATCCTTCCTGTAACAATGTGAGGAGGGCAGGGAGAGTATCCTCCTCAATCATGAGATAGTGGTATTGTTGTTGTTGTTTAAGATTGTGTTCTCAAATAATGACTTGAGAATATCAGCAAGCTTATTAAGAGCTGTTATAAGGAGGATGGAGATCAATAGCTGCTGCCCATGTCAACTGAGGATAAAATATGGACAAGCATTTATATTTCATCAGGAATATTTAAGATAAGAAATAAAAAACTTTTTAGGAATAAAGAATATTAATATCATAGCATGGATGTTAGTGCTTCCAGATAGTTGTAATTAATAACAGAAAGTTTTAAAGCATTTAGGAAGTAGTTCATGATACTTCACTATTTGACATCTCTAGTTTCACCCATTTGCATTTTGCTATAAATGTGAAGTTCTATAATATACTAATTGAAGGTACTTTAAAATGAATAAGCTAAAAGTAAGACTAGTTAAAATTTTTGTTTTTGCCTTCAAACAGGTAAGTGGAAAGGGGTAGAAACAGCAACACTTAATTCGTATGTCTTATTAAACCTGTCTTTATAGTATTTTCATTAGTTATTGTGTATTTCTCAACTTAAATATTGAACATGAGTAGAGTTTAAAGTCGATTTGGGAACAGCCGTGTTTCCCATTTGTAAGCATGTTGGTTTACATTGATATTGGATTGTACTAGAGAAATAGGTGGTTATATTTGAAAATTGTTTGTGTATAAACAATATGCCCTATGCTGGAAGAGATAAGGATGTTTTATTAACTACTGTAAATAAGACTACTTCTGGATAATTCATTATATTTTTTAAAGGTTATCCAGTAATTCTTAGAGTATGGACAGATGACTTTTTTCCTAAATGAATGATTGTGAATTATCTTTTGTACGTTGATCAATACTGAGAGTGTTGTCAGAAGTTTAAGTAGGAGGCCATTAAGCAAAAGGAAGTATCATGAAGCAGATTTTTAGTTTTTGTGATGATACACTCATTTGTTTGCAGAAACTTGCATATTTTAACAAAATCAACCTGTGTAAGATAAGTTATATATGTTTAGAAATTGGTATGGGCAATTTTCCCCCATTTAAAAAAAATTAGAAACCTATAAAGAAGACTACAAAAGTCAACCGTAATTCCACTACCCAGAGAGATCACTGTTAACTTTTTAGAAAAAACTTTATAAACATACACATACACCCATTGCTCACATACGAATATGCTTGTGTGTTCTTAAAGCATAAATAGCCAACAGGCAGTAGTTTACTACTGATGTAAGTAATCCCTTGGTCAAAGATTATGCAAAAATAAAAGGCTGTTGATTCATATTTCAAATTATATTTCAGCTGGAATAAGGTCTGTAGATTAGATAATAGTATTATCCCAATGTTAGCTTTCTAACTCTGGCAATTATACTGTGGTTATGTGAGAGAATGTCCTTGTTAGGTAATACATGCTTAAGTATTTAGAAGTTAATGACATCATATGTATAACTTATTTTCAAATAGTTCAGAAAAATAATATGCAGAGTGAAACAAATGTGGCAAAATGTTAATAATTGGAAAATCTGGGTTTAGGATAAATGGGAATTCTTTACTAGTTTTGGAGCCTTTCTGTAAGGTTGAAATTATTTCAAGATAAAAAAGTAATTTTTTAAAAAAACCTTATTTATAAAAAAAAAAACAAAACCTATCTGTACCTAAGGCTCTCATACTTCCTTAGTAAGATGTAAGTCATCTGCAGAAGTAGAGTGATACTATATGAAGTTGAGGCCTGACCTGGTGATTCAGAATGAGAACTGTTTCTATTTAACAAAGGAATTAAAAAGGGCAAGAGTGTTCTACTCTGTTGTTCACCTGACAACCTCGGCCTTTGCATATTTTACTGAACTTTTTATTTTACTGGAATGGTAGTATAAAATTTAAATTTATTTCCAACATCAATCATTGTAAAAGAGAGAGAAAAGAAGAAACCTTAAGTATATTGCAAGGTAATCTTTAGGATGTAATTATTTTCCTAACAGCCTTTTGAACCTGAGCAGAGGATCATTTTTATTCCTTAGATCTCTTAAATTGGTTATATTTGTATAATAGAGTTTACTTTTTGATATTATACTTCTAGATCTTTGTTGTCTCTTAGATGAGGTGACCAATGAATACATTCCGGATTTACCATCCAGTTGCTTTAGAAACCAAGTTATCAAATGGCCAAGCTGGCATTCTATTTTGAAGATTGAGGGGGGTCACTTGTATTTTCATCCAGAAAGAAATCTTCTTGAGGGGAGATAACAGAAGTACCTGTACCTAGATTGCGCCAGATGTTTATGCCAATAGTTTCATTTAATGTTGACAGCAACCCAGTGTGGTAGATATCAGATGTCACCGTTTTATGGTTAAGACTCACAGGGGCTAAATCACTTGTCTAAGGTGACAAAACTAGTAAATGTTAGAGCCAAAACTCAAACCCAACTCTTAGAACAAAGCCATGCTAGATGACATTGAAGATTTTCTTCAAAAACTAATTTTAAATCTGCCCTAGTTCTTAGGAGAGGCTGACTTCAGCAGCTTCTTAGCTATCCATTAAATGTTAATTTCTGAAAATTTAGGCGTTATACAATTTGAGCATTCCAAATCCAAAAATCTGAAATGCTTTGAAATCTGAAACTTCGTATCACCGACATGACACTTAAAGGAAATGCTCATTGAAGCATTTCAGATTTCAGATTTCCAGATTTGGGATCCTCAACATGTGAGATAATTTAGGATTCATTCCTTGTACTATTCAAATGCACCCCTATAAGAATATCTCTCTCTCTCTCCATATATGTGTGTGTGTGTGTGTGTGTGTGTGTGTGTGTGTATGTGTATGTGTGTGTATATATATGTGTGTGTGTGTGTGTATTTTGTTTGTTTGTTTTTGAGACAGAGTCTTGCTCTGTTGCCCAGGCTGGAGTGCAGTGGTGCAATCTCTGCTCACTGCAACCTCTTGCTTCCCGGGTTCAAGCAGTTCTCGTGCCTCAGCCTCCCAGGTAGGTGGGATTACTGGCACGCACCACCATGCTGGCTAATTTTTGTATTTTTAGTAGAGATGGGGTTTTATCATATTGGCCAGGCTGGTTTCAAACTTCTGACCTCAGGTGATCTGCCCACCTCAGCCTCCCAAAGTGCTGGGATTACAGGCATCAGCCACCATGCCCAGCCAAGAATACTTTTTTATTATACAGTTGCTGCCATATATCTGAGGGTTCTGCATCTTTGTATTCTATCAACAACTGATGAAAAATACAGTATTTGTCGGATATAGAACCCACAGACATGGATGACTTTTTGTATCTAAAAGTTCCACAGGGCTGATTGTAAGATTTGAGCATCAGCAGACCCAGTGTCCATGGGGGTCCTAGAATCAGTTTTCTACAGATACTGTATTAGTCTGTTTTCACACTGCTGATAAAGACATACCTGAAACTGGGAACAAAAAGAGGCTTATTTGGACTCACAATTCCACATGGCTGGGGAGGCCTCAGAATCATCTCAAGGCAAAAGGCACTTCTTACATGGCAGCAGCAAGAGAAAAACGAGGAAGAAGCAAAAGCAGAAACCCCCTGATAAACCCATCAGATCTCTTGAGACTATTTGCTATCATGAGAATAGCATGGGAAAGACCGGCCCCCATGATTCAATTACCTCCCCTTGGGTCCCTCCTACAACACATGGGAATTCTTGGAGATACAATTCAAGATGAGAATTGGGTGGAGGCACAGCCAAACCATATCATTCCCCCCTGGCCCCTCCAAATCTCATGTCTTCACATTTCAAAACCAGTCATGCCTTCCCAGTAGTCCCCAAAAAGTCTTAACTCATTTCAGCATTAACCCAAAAGCCCACAATCCAAAGTCTCATCTGAGACAAGGCAAGTCCCTTCCGCCTATGAGCCTGTAAAATCAAAAGCAAGCTAGTTACTTCCTAGATACGATGGGGGTACAGGTATTGGGTAAATACAGCCATTCCAAATAAGAGAAATTGGCCAAAACAAAGGGTTACAGGGCCCATGCAAGTCCGAAATCCAGAAGGGCAGTCAAATGTTAAAGCTCCAAAATGATCTCCTTTGACCCCAGGTCTCACATCCAGGTCACGCTGATGCAAGAAGTGGGTTCCCATGGTCTTAGACAGCTCCACCTCTGTGGCTTTACAGGGTACAATCTCCCTCACAGCTGTTTTCATGGGCTGGCATCGAGTGTCTGAGGCTTTTCCAGGCTTATGGTACAAGCTGTTGGTGGATCTTCCATTCTGGGGTCTGGAGGATGGTGGCCCTCTTCTCACAGCTCCACTAGGCAGTGCCCTGGTAGAGACTCTGTGTGGGGGGCTCTGACCCCACATTTCCCTTTGACACTGCCCTAGCAGAGGTTCTCCATGAGGGCCCCAAGCCTGCAGTAAACTTTTGCCTGGGCATCTAGGCATTTCCATACATCTGAAATCTAGGCAGAGGTTCCCAAACCTCAATTCTTCTGTGCACCCACAGGCTGAATAAGGCTTGGGGGCTTCCACCCTCTAAAGCCACAGCCCAAGCTATACGTTGGCCTCTTTCAGCCACAGCTGGAGTGGCTAGGACAACAGGGCACTAAGTCCCTAGGCTGAACACAGCACAGGGACCCTGGGCCCAGCCCATGAAACCACTTTTTCCTCCTGGGCCTCTGGGCCTGTGATGGGAGGGGCTGCCTTGAAGGTCTCTATATGGCCTGGAGACATTTTCCCCATGGTCTTGGGATTTAACATTAGGCTCCTTGCTACTTATGCAAATTTCTGTAGCTGGCTTGAATTTCTCCCCACAAAATGGATTTTTCTTTTCTATCACATAGTCAGGCTCCAAATTTTCCAAACTTTTATGCTCTGTTTCCCTTATAAAACCAAATGTCTTTAACAGCACCCAAGTCACCTGTTGAATGCTTTTCTTCTTAGAAATTTCTTCTGCCAGATACCCTAAATAATCTTTCTCAAGTTCAAAATTCACAAATCTCTAGGGCAGGGGTAAAATGCCGCCAGTCTCTTTGCTAAAATATAACAAGAGTCACCTTTACTCCAGTTCCCAACAAGTTCCTCATCTCCATCTGAGACCACCTCAGCCTGGACCTTATTGTCCATGTCGCTGTCAGCATTTTGGGCAAAGCCATTCGACACGTTTCTAGGAAGTTCCAAACTTTCCCACATTTTCTTTTCTTCTGAGCCTTCCAAACTGTTCCAACCTCTCTGCCTGTTACCCAGTTCCAAAGTCGCTTCCACATTTTCAGGTATCTTTTCAGCACCGCCCCACTCTACTGGTACCAATTTACTGTATTAGTCCATTTTCATGCTTCTGATAAAGGCATACCTGAGACTGGGCATTTTACAAAAGAAAGAGGTTTAATGGGACTTACAGTTCCACATGGCTGGGGGGGCCTCAGAATCATGCCAGGAGGCAAAAGGCACTTCTTACATGGAGGCAGCAAGAGAAAAATGAGGAAGAAGCAAAAGCGGAAACCCCTGATAAACCCATCAGATCTCATGAGACTTAATTCACTATCACAAGAATAGCACAGGAAAGACTGGCCCTCTTGATTCAATTACGCCCCCCTGGGTCCCTCCCACAACATATGTGAATTCTGGGAGATACAATTCAAGTTGAGATTTGGGTGGGGACACAGCCAAACCATATCAGATACCAAGGCACAACTGTATATATAATTTTTGTCATAATTGAGATACAGCATTTCTCCTTAGTTGAGAGATTCTTTTCCATTTATCTGGCTTATGAGTTTAAGAACTTTTCTGATTTTATATCTTTATGAATTGTTTAAATATAGTGACAGGTCTTTTGAAAAGTTCTGTGGGAGTTGATAGTAATTTTTATGCCAAGTGATAAAAACAAGACATTTGCCATATGTCTGTTTCAAAGAGTTATACTTACTTTGAAAAAGATGGTGTGATTGTGTGCATCCAAATTGTGAATCCTCTTTGCTGGTAAGACAGTTTCAAAGATGACACCTAGTAAATGTGGTATCTCCTTTGTTTTTCTATTAAAGTGATGGAACTAAATGGAAAATGATTGAGAATATAGTGGGTTCCTTGGAACAAGGTCTATTGTTTCCAAGTAGTTGAGGGTCCCATGAAGTATTTCAGTTTATATCTTTTGTGCTGTTAAAACTGCCTGGCTTAGAAGTAAATTAGATTGATACCAGAAGGACCCTTCAGAAGCTCAGTATTTTGTTTCTTTTCATGTGTTTTCTTTGTTTTGTTCTAGAACCTAGAAATTGTTTTATTAACTTTTCAGAATTATAATTTACTGAAATATGCTTTATAAACAGAAATTGAGTAATAGTAGTCTAGTTCTAACTTAGTCACTTCTAAACTGAACCAAATGTTACTTGAGTTACCTTACACTCAAGGGTGTTTGTGGGGGCTGTCCGGGGGAGGGAGAGAAGAGGGAATTAGAGGAAAAAGGGAGGGAGGAGAGAATGAAAATGAACAAGAACAAATGTGTATCTCTTTGTGTTTAGCCTAATGCTAATGGAGTTAGTTGGGATCGTCAATTATGGTTGTGATTTTTAAAGGTGATGGATGGTAAAATAGGAAATTTAGCCCTAGATCTTCAACAGCCTTCTTGCTGCCTCTAACTGGGATGGACAGTAAGCTGGTAGTCCCTCACTTGGCAGTAAATTGTATCCTTTAACCATAAACAAATTGATCTGACATCTGGTATTTACCGAAATAGCCAGAGTTGCTCATTCAGAAAATGTAACCAAAGTTACATTTCTAACGTATTTTCTGCCAAGTATGTTGTACATAGAAGTTCACCTTGCAAACAGCTCAGTAACTTATTTAATATAAAAAGTTGTTTTAGTTTTAGAAATCTTGACCTCTCAATTGTAACTGAAAATTTGGAAATAATTCTCTTATACTTTAATCATAATGGCCCAAGTTCCTGATATTCAGAATTCAATTGCCAAGTGCCAAAAGCAAGCCAAACAAAGGTGATTTGTATACTGGTCCCTCAAAAATGATGATTTTTTGGCCAGGCGCAGTGGCTCATACCTGTAATCCCAGCACTTTGGGAGGCTGAGGTGGGCGAATTACTTGAGGCCAGTTCAAGACAAGCCTGGCCAACATGGTGAAACCCTGTCTCTACTAAAAATAAAAATTAGCCAGGTGTGGTGGCACACACCTGTAATCCCAGCTACTCTGATGGCTGAGGTAAGAGAATTATTTGAACCTGGGAGGCAGAGGTTGCAGTGAGCCAAGATCATGCTACTGCACTCTAGCCTAGACAACAGAGCAAGACTGTCTCAAAAAAAAGAAAAAAATGATGATTTTTAGTTGCTGCCTTAGTCCATTTGGACTGCTATAACACAAATAACAAACTGAGTGGCTCGTAAGCAACAGAAATGAATTCCTCACAGTTTGAGAGGCTGGGAAGTCCAAGATCAGGGCACCAGCAGATTCACTGTCTGCTGGCTTCTTGATTCATAGCTGGCTGTCTTTTCCCTATGTCCTCACATGGCAGAAGGGACAAGGGTGTTCTCTCAGGCTTCTTTTATAAGGGTACTAATAAAAGAGGGCTCCACCCTCATGACCTAATCATCTCCCAAAGACCCCATCTCCTAATACAATCATGTTAGGGGGTTGGGATTTCAACATATAAATTGGTAGAAGGTTGGGGATGGGGGAACACATATATTTAGTTCATAGCAATCACCTTTGGAAGATCTGTAGCATGTAGAGTTTTGGTTCCTTCAACCAAAGGAGCTTTTTTATATTCTCATGAGCAGAAGGACTAAATTTTATAAACTTAAGAGGCTTTGTGACAGAAATGTTTGGATGCTACATTATAGAATGGCTTTTGAAGACCATTTTAAAATTTGAATAATCTGAGAATATTCAGAGTATTTGGCATTAACAAATATTTCTACTTTCAGACATGTTTTCCAAAACTTCCATTTATATAAGCAAATTTTTAAAGAGTCTCTGTACTTATTAGTCTAATTCTACTCCTGCTTATTTAGGATGTTTATCCAGCCGGAGGACCATGAAACAAAAATATTGCATTTTTCTGGAATAATAGGAATTAGGAAGCCAGAACAAACCCTAAGTGGTGGCAGCTTTTTAAAATGAGGGAATAGCAGGCCCAGTTTTTTTAACCTGTGAGAAAACAGGTGAAATTAGAGAACTGGCCTGGTACTGAAAAGAGACCTGGAGGAGGAGAGGGTGAAGGTGTTGATTTGACAGAAACATGGGGGGGGGGGGTTTCTCATATAACCTGTGCTAACATATAGGTTCCCTGGCCAGTCTACAAAAACCCGTGTAATAGCTGAAAGAAGTGGTGGTTCTGTTGTTTTAAAAATGTAGGCAACAAGATCACTGCACACAAGTGCAATAGTAATTGAATAAAACAGGATTCCTGCACTGAGGAAGAAATATCTTCCTCAAGGTTCTATAAAACCCCCAAAAGATCACACCAGCAATGGATCCAAACCAAGAAGAAATCTCTGAATTCCAGATAAAGAATTCAGGGGGTTGATTATTAAGCTATTCAAGGAATACCAAAGAAAGGTGAAAATCAACTAAAAGAAATTAGAAAAAAAATAGGATATGGATGAAAAATTCTCCAGAGAAATAGATATCATAAAGAAAAAGCAACCACAATTTCTGGAAATGAAAGACACACTTAGATAAATACAAAATGCAGTGGAAAGTTTCAACAACAGACTACAATAAGTAGAAGAACTTCAGAGCTGGAAGACAAGGCTTTTGAATTAATCCAATCAGAAAGAGACAAATAAAAAAGAATAAAACAAAATAAACAAAGCTTCTAAGAAATTTGGGATTATGTTGAATGGAAAAACCTACAAATAACTGGTGTTCCTGAGGAAGAAGAGAAATCTAAAAGTCTGGAAAACTGATTTGAGGGAATAATTGAGGAAAACTTCCCTGGCCTTGCTAGAGATTTAGGCATCCAAATACAAGAAGTTCAAAGAATACCTGGGAAATTCTTTGCAAAAAGATCATTACCAGATTCAATCAACTGTGGATTGAAACCCAACCGTGGACTGTGAGGGATCAGATTTTCTTTGTTTTCTGAAAGAGAACTAAAACTATTAAATTTGTAGATGGTGGCAAACTTTGACCATTTATAAAGATTTTGAGTGAAAACGTCTATAGATGTTAATGTTAATTCCTTAATTGTAGGTTATCTTTTGGAATAAGGAAGCACCCAGATTTACATCTTGGGATTCAGCCAACTACGGACTGAAACCCAGCTGTGGATTAGGACTGTGAGGACTGTGATGGATACGGAGGGCTGATTGTACTGCCTCATTTTGCATAAGGCCTCATTATATGCCTCATTGCGTATGTATCTGAGCATATACCGATTTTGGTATCCTCGAGTGGGGTCCTGGAACCCTTGTGGATATGGAGGGCTGACTGCTAAAGATATGTTTAAAGAAAAAAAACTTTCAAGAAAAAGGCTGTACAAGACAAAATGTAATGATGCCCAGCTTTGCAGTAAACAATATGTAGTCACAATATCGTAAACATTATTTGCTGATTTTTAGTTTTAGAATCGATCAACCTTGTAGCTTCACTGTAGTTACAAAAGGAATATAATAGTTATTAACTTTGATAGTAGAGTTTAGAAGGTAGAAGTATAAGGAGGAGAGAAAGAGGGAAGAATATAAAGTCCTGATATCAGATAGATATTGTCTGTAGTTGATAAATAAGAAATATAGGGGTATAACTGTATTGATGATAGTTATAAAGAAGTTATGTAGAAGAACTAAAAACAGTGCTGTAATTACTATAATTTGGGGGAAAGGTGAGTAGCCTCCTTGCCTGTAATAGTAGGAAGTCAACACATTGTCTAAAATTTGGTATATTAAGAAATGATGATGTATGCATATTATCTAGAGAACAAAGGTAACCCCCAAAACGACTAAAAACAAAGAGTTTAAAAGCAGTTGCTATGGTGTGGGGATGGGGTAAAGGGGACTTGAGGAGACAGGGCTATTGCTCTTGTGTTATTTTTCTATATTTGATTTTTTAACCACATGCAAATATTTGATGTTTACAAGTTCTAATTCTTTTTAATAGTAGTAAAAACTTGAGTTACATTTTTTTTCTTTCAGACACGCTGTTCTTGCTTCTTATATCTGGTTTCATTCTGTATCTACAGTCTAGTAATTCCAATTATGGGTAGGTCAAAGTCAGTATGCATTTGATTGACATAAGTTGAATTTAAAAAACCATATAAATATTGCTTTTCTTCCTTATTAAGGATCATCTAAATTCATACCAAGTTGTCTTTTATTAAATTAGGTAAATTGGAAAACTAAAGGTTATCTGAATTAGTGATCTGCATATTTAAGCATCTTAGGACAAAAATTGGCATATATAAGGTTTTGTTTTTGCTTTCCTTTTAGTAGCTTTATTTTGAGGTATAATTTAAACAATAAAATTTACTAAGGGTACAGTGTGGTGAATTTTGGTAATTGTATACAATCATGTAACCTCTACCTTCGTCAAGATAGAGAATAATTTTATCACCTCATCCATTACAGATGTTCCTCAACTTACATTGGGGTTACATCCAGATAAACCCATTGTTGTAAATTGAAAATAGTATGTTTTTTACTTAACAATATTTTCAACTTATAGGCTTATCCAGATATATCCCCCATAATAAATTGAGGAGCACACTGAAACTGTATTGCTTTCCCACATCGTAAAGTCAAAAAATCGTTAAGTCTAACCCTCATAAGTCAGGGACCACTTGCTATTTGTGTTACAGTTCACCTCATCATTTGACCAGTTCCTGGCTTTTATGAATGATGCTCTGTGAATATTGGCATGCAAGTCTGTGTGTGGCCATGTTTTCATTTCTCTTTGGTAAATATCTGAAAGTAGGATTGCTGGGTCCTGTGGTGAGTGTATGTTTAACTTGAAAACGCCAAACTGCTTTCCAAAGTAGCTGTACCATTTTATATTCCCATCAGCAATATAGGAGAGTTTTAGTTGCTTCACATCCTCAGCAGCAGTTGGTATTGTCCATCTTTAATTTAGTCATTCTAGTAGGTATGTAGTATCTCATGGTTTGAATTTGTATTTTCCTAATGGCTAATTGAACATCTTTTAATATGCTTGTTGGCCATTTGCATATCTTCTTTTGTGAAGTATCTGTTCAACTCTTTTGCCCACTTTTTATTGGGCTTTTTCTTATTTAGTTGTAAGAGTTATATATTCATGGGTCAAGGTCCTTTCTCAGATGAATGTTTTTCAAATATTTTCTCCTAATCTATGGCTTATCATTTCATTTTCTTAACTGTCTTTCAAAGAGCAAAAGTCATTAATTTTATGAAGTCCATTTTATAACTTTTTTCTTTTATAGATTTATACTGTTTGTGTCATGTTTAAGAAATCTTTGCCCAACTCAGTGTCATAAAGATGTTCTCCTGTATTTTCATCTATAAATTTAATAGTTTTAGTCCTTAAGTTTAGGTTCATTTTCTTTTTCTCATAAATTTTTATGTAGTGTGTGAGTCAAGGTTCACTTTTTTCCCTATTCAGACATCTACTTGTCTCAGTATACCCTTTTCCCTATTAATTAATCTAGCACCTGTGTCCAACATAAATTGACCATATAAGTGTTGTTCTGTTTGTGGACTATCATTCCATTATTTCATGTGTCTGTCATTAGACCAATACCACGCTGTCTTGATTTATCTAACATATAGCAAGCCTTGAAATCAGGTAGTGTAAGACCTCCAACCCTGTTATATTTAAGGAGTGTTTTGGCTGTTCTTGGTCCATTTCTTCTCTAAATGCCTGCAAGGATTTCGACTGGGATTGTGTTGAATTTGTAGATAAATTTGGGAAGAACTGTCATCTTAACAATAATGAATCTTATGCATGAACCATGGTATTCTTCTCCATTTATTTAAGTCTTCTTTCATTTCCCTTAAAATTCTCACAATAATGCAGAATATTGTAATTTGCAGCATATAGGTCTTACACATCTTTCATTAAACTTAAATATTTTTAATACTATTGTAATAGATTTGGGGTTTTTAAATTTTTCTAATTATAATTCCATATATTCTATAATTTATAATTTTAATTGTAATAATTTTCTGATATAGAGACACTCATTTCACTTTTGAATATTGACCTTGTAGTCTGTGACTTAATTTCACTTAATAGCTCTAATAGTTGTTTTGTAGATTTCTTGGAATTTTCTATGTTTAGGATCATAGTATCTGCAAATAAAGACAGAGTTTTTTCCTCCCTTCCGATCTTTACACTTTCCTTTTTTTTTTCATTACACTGACATTAACTTCCAGTACAGTGTTGAAGTGTTAAGAGCAGAAATCCTTGCCTTGTTACTGATCTGAGTTATAAAACAAAATCTTTCATCTTTGAGTTTTATTTGTAGATTTTTGTAGATGTCTAATCAGGTTTAGGAAGTTCTCTTATACTTCTAGTTTGCTGAGGGCTTTTACCATTAATGAATATTGGATTTTGTTAATTTTTTTGCAGTATTGAAATATGGCTTTCTCCATTGTTTTGTTAACACGATAAATTACATTGATTGATTCACTTGGTTATGATTATTATCTTTTTTAATGTATTGCTGGGTTGAATTTCCTAAAATTTTGTTAAATTTTGTATCTTTTTGAACATTAGAGAGATTAGTCTATACTTCTGTTTTCTTGTTTCATGTTTGCCTTGTTTTATTTTTTCTTTCAGAATTCACCGATGAAGCAACCTAGCTCCCAACTGGGAGGGAGTTTTTTGTGTGTTGGGAAGGAAGGCTTATAATTATGAATTTAATGTATATAATTGATATAACCATGTACACTTGAAAAGAATGTATTTTGCCATTGTTGAGTATAATGTTCTATAAGTGTCAGTTAAATCAAGGTTGATGATGTTGAGGTTGCCTGTGCCTCCACTTCTTTTTTCTAGTTATATTGGTTGCTGAGAGGATGAAGAAACCAAGTTATACCTCTAACAACAGCTTTAGTAAAGTTACATTGCAAAGAGACATGCTTATAAGAATAGGAGGAATTTGTTACCATGTTTTATGGTCTACCACTGAGTTCATTTTCAGTCTTTTTGGGTTTTGGTGGTGGTGATGGGTTTCTTTTGTTTTTGAGGCAGGGTCTAGCTCTGTTGCCCAGGCTGGACTGTAGTGGTGCAGTCATGACTCAATGCAACCTCCACCTTCCCAGCTGAAGTGATCAAATCAGGATAACTAGCATAGCCATCACCGCAAACATTTCTTTGTGGTGAAAATATTAAAAATAATCTCTTCCAGCTATTTTGGAATATACAATATATTATTAACTATAGTTACCCTATTGTGCAATAGAACATCAGAACTTATACCTCCTAACTGTAACTTTTTATAGCCACTTCTGATCTCCCCACTCCCCCTATTCTCCCCAGCCTCTGGTAACCACTCTTCTACCTCTATTTCTATGAGATCAAGTTTTTTAGATTCCACATATGAGTGAGATCATACAGTATTTGTCCTTCTCTGCCTGGCTTATTTCACTTAACATAATGTCCTCTGGGTTCATCCATGTTGTCATAAATGACTTTTCTCTGGGGTTTTGTTTTTTGTGGCTGAATAGTATTCCACTGTGTTTGTATACCACACATTTTTTATCCATTTATCCATTGATGGACTCTTAGGTTGATTCCATAGCTTGGCTCTTGTGAATAGTACTGCAGTAATCAAGGAAGTGCAAGTATATCTTCATCATACCAATTTCATTTTCTTTGACTATATACCCAATAGTGGGATTATTGGATCATTGCTAGTTCTATTTTTAAATTTTTGAGGAACCTCTGTCCTGTTTTTCATAATAGCTGTAACTAATCTACTTTCCCACTAACAGTGTATAGGAGTTCCTCTTCTTCCACATCCTTGCCAATATTTGTTTGTTTTTTTGTCTTTTTGGTAATAGCCATTTATTTTGGTAATATGTGTCTTCTCTCTTGTTTCTTGATCAGTTTAGCCTATAGGCTTACCAGTTTTATTGGTCATTTTATTGAGTCAGCTTTTATTGATTTCTCTATTATTTAAGTATCTGTTTCATTGGTTTCTGTCCTTTATTATTTCTTTGCTTCTACTTTGGGGTTTAATTTCTTAAAATGGGGACTTAGGTCACTAATTTTAGATTTTCCCCCCTATATAAGCATTTAAAACTATAAATTTCCTCTAAAACACTACTTTAGTTGCATCCCACAAATTCTGATTGGTTGCATTTTCATCATTTCATTTGAAATATTTTTGGATTTCTCTTGTGATTTTTCTTTAACTCATGAATTATTTAGAAGTGTGTTGTTTTGCTCTCCAGATATTTGGGGTTTTCCTAGTTACTAATTTGTAATTTAATTCCACTATGGTCAGAAAACATGCTTTATAAGAGTTCTTTTTAAAATTATTGATATTTGTTTCATGACCTTCTACATCCTGGTGAACTTACCATGTACACTTGAAAAGAATGTATTTTGCCATTGTTGAGTATAATGTTCTGTAAGTGTCAGTTAAATCAAGGTTGATGATGTTGAGGTTGCCTGTGCCTCCACTTATTTTTTTCTAGTTATATTGGTTGCTGAGAGAGGGATGAAGAAACCAAGTTATACCTCTAGCAGCAGCTTTAGTAAAGTTACATTGCAAAGAGATATGCTTATAAGGATAGGAGGAATTTGTTACCATGTTTTATGGTCTACCACTGAGTTGATTTTACTGTTCTCTGTACTTTTGTATATATTGGAAATTTTCTGTAATAAAATCTTAAAAGCCAAACCCTCTCAGGTGATATTATATTCCAGGGAATGCATGTTGAAGCCACAGCATGCTTCACCATGTACAGGAAAAATATTTAGGGTTTCTATTTATGTTTATTTTTTACATTGTCATTTTAAAAGTTCTATTTTGGCATATGTTTTATAGTGCCAGGCATATCCAATAGTCATAAATAATTTTAAGATATAGATGCATACATATGGGAGAGAATTATATATTATATATTATTGTACTATTCTGGTTTTAAAATAGTAGTTTTACCCTAGTGGAAAATCAGTTTTGTTCCAAAAGTTGTGTATCATTGCATGGTCTTGAACCTTATCTTAAATTTTATATTATAATAACAATGTTTTTGTGAAATACTCATTTTAAAATGCTTTGTTTCACCAGGCTTTTAATTAAGAGGTGTTTTTATATTCTGAAACTTCTGAATCATGTCGGAACTTAATTAAGGTGATAATTTTCATTTCAGGGAATGCTGAAATTATAATCTAAAATTAGGTCAGTGGGGTGCAGGCTTAAAAGGAAACAAAAACCAGCTTGTAAAAGAAACAGTGTCTTATGTTCTGTTCCCTGTATATACTTGAAATTAAGAGTATTTACTAATAATCAGTAAAAATTGGGGAGAAAGTGAGGTAATGTAATATTGGCCCTAATTATTGCTACTGAAAACCTTATCTTTTTTTTTTTTTTTGCATCTGGAATGTTTACTTCAGGTATCATTTGAATTAAGAAAAGCGAAGGGAAAGATATGATTTATAGATAGAAAATAAATTAAGAAACTACACTAACACCTCACACTAGCCTCTATTCACTTCCTAATCCTACCCCCTGAATCTCCATTCTACTTTTAAAAGCAGAGTAAATAACAAAAAAAAACACATTCCAAATGCAGGTGTTAATTTTTAAACTTTACAGTACTCAGACTTACACTGTTTAGGTTTTGTACCCATTTGCTATCATTAGCTTCCTGCAATTAGAAAAACTTACATTCTAAATTTCAGCTTTGGCAATCTGTATATTAAGAATATATTTATGTTCCTGGATTTGAGAGAATATGTTGTTAAGGGTTTTGTTAAAAGCCTTAATTGTGTACAGCACTTTACATTGTAAGGTGATTAATTGCTGTGTCATAAGGCAGGGATTGGACAAATGTCTTAGGAGATTTAAACACAACTTACGTGTTTTGGAGGGGCTTTGTGTTTTGTAAACCTTTAGGTAATTCAGAATTTGACCACATATCCCATTTCTTGAGCACAGTATGATTAAGATTTTCCTTAAAATAACTTTACAAAATTTGTTAACACCCAAATTAAAGAGCAACTTCCAGTGAGGGTTCTTTTACCAGCGAATATCATTAGGTAGGAAAATTGAATTTCTGTCCAAGTGGGATTTATATATTAAAGCAGTGCAGCCAGTGATATATTTGGATATTAGGGTATTTGGCAAAGTCCCTCATGAGATATCCTTGAAGAATAGGACTTAAGAAATGTGGACTGGAGAATAATACAATTAGACTGATTTGTAATTGAGCGCCATAAACACTAATTGAATCCTTGTCAACAGCTGGGATGTAGCACTCTGCCTGTTTTTTTTTTTTTTTTTAATCAGTTGTTTGAATGAGGACACATAGCATGATGATGTTGTTGTTAATTCACAGATGATGTTAATCTAGTATCCACATTCCTGAAAATTGGATGGCAGGTTTATTTAGAAAACAAAATGATCTTGATGGGTTAGAATAGGACATCTCATTAACAATGTAACTTTTTTTTTAAATAAAGATGGGGTCTCACTATGTTGTCCAGGTTGGTCTTGAACTCCTGGACTCAAATGGTCCTCCCACCTCAGCCCTCCTTAGTAGCTGCAGTTACAGGTGTGCACCACCATCCCCATCATCCCCACCACATGATAACTCTTTTTTTTTTTTCTGAGGTGGAGTCTTGCTTTGTTGCCCAGGCTGGAGTGCAGTGGTGTGATCTCAGCTCACTTCAACCTCTGCCTCCCGGATTCATGCCATTCTCCTGCCTCAGGCTCCCGAGTAGCTGGGACTACAGGCACTGCCACCACACCTGGCTAATTTTTTGTATTTTTAGTAGAGACGGGGTTTCACCGTGTTAGCCAGGATGGTCTTAATCTCCTGACCTCCTGATCCGCCCACCTCGGCCTCCCAAGTGCTGGGATTACAGGCGTGAGCCACCATGCCCGGCCGATAACTCTTAATAAAGTATAAATGTAAACTCTTTTCCTTTGCCTATTCCCAAAAAAGAAACTTGAAGAATACACTGGCCGGGTGTGATGGCTCACGCCTTTAATCCTAGCACTTTGGGAGGCTGAGGTGGGCGGATCACTTGAGCCCAGGAGTTTGAGACCAGCCTGGGCAACAGTGGTGAAACCCGATCTCTACAGAAAAAATACAAAAATTTGCCAGGCATAGTGGTGCATGCCTGTAGTCCTAGCTGCTTGGGAGGCTGAGGTGAGAGAATCACTTGCGCCTGGGAGGTGGAGGTTGCAGTGAGCCAGGATTGTGCCACTGCATTCCAGCCTAGGTGACAGAGTGAGACCCTGTCTCAAAAAAAAAAAAAAAAAGGATACACCATACAAAATGGAGTTTCCAAAGCACATATAATGAATGACATAGATCATTTTCATTATATTTGAAAAAAGCAAGATTCAGAATTATATTCATGATTATAATTGTATTGACTACTATGTCTCAGTATTATTGAGACAAATCTCAATTTTATGTTAAATATATATTAGAAAATATATAGAATAGTTCTAGATTGTATAATTAGGAATGGTTTTCTTTTTATTTTGCCTTTCTGTTTATTTCCCAATTTTCTACAATGAGCATGGAGCAAGGAGTAATAATAAAACACATTGAAGATAAAGTGTTTAATTTTTTTGATGATTTAAATGTGTAGTCTAAGGATAGTTAATTTATATTGTTACAGTAAAGATTTTCTCCTTCCTTTATTTGCCATGATAGAAAAGTCAGCATCAGCCATGGTGCTCTCTGCACATAACAGTCTGTTACTGTTTTTTTCCTCTATCACTAGGAATCCATTGAATCAGTTTTCATTTTTTTCCCCTTTATCAAAGGTTGAATTAATAAAAGGAAATTTACAAAGTGTTGGACTTACACTTCGTCTTGTCCAGTCAACTGATGGGTATGCTGGGCACGTCATCATTGAAACTGTGGCTCCAAACTCGCCTGCTGCAATTGCAGATCTTCAGCGGGGAGATCGACTTATTGCCATTGGAGGTAATTATGCTAATATGCATTATACTTTACCTTTACAGATAAACTACAAAGTAGGTGTGAGGTTTTTCCTCTCTTCCTTTTTCCTTATTTCTATAATATGCATATGTTACTTTTATAATGGAAATAAAGTAATAAACTTTATTATAAATAAAAATTCAAAGGAGGCCTTCAAAATACATTTAAAACATACATGCCATTTTAGTTCTAGTGTATAAATCTTTAAAATACTTTGTTTAGACCACTTTTATATAACCACTCTAATCCTTCCCTTCCCACCTTCTACTACTCTATTTATTTTTTCTTGAATGTGAAAGTAAGGGCAAATAAACAGGTTATCTTTCTGTACGACTACCACCATTGCTACTCTGAACCTAAAATTGGTAGTATTAGCACTACTGCCCCCATCACTTAGCACTAGATGATAAGCAGAAGAACCAACATTCCTTTTCCAGGAGGGCACATCTGAACTGTCCTGTGATCCTGTGTCATCTAAATGGCCAGCCATTTGTTAGTATGTTGTTGCTCAGAATTCAGCCCAAATCACTGGTGGAAAAATGTGTCACTTACATGCCTTCCTATCACTTGGATTGTTAACGGTAAAAACTCTCTGAAGATAGCAGGTTATTTGCTTGTATATAAATGTCTAAGCAGTAGGACTCACTGTGCACAGCAGTGAGGGGAAAGTCCAAGCCTTTTCAACCTTTGTAGTACCTGTCCCATCTATTCTAGGCTTGTTGAGAGATTTCTTGAACATATGATTGGTCACAGTTGATCTGAAAAGGGCAATGTGATATTTTCTTTCACAGCTTAGACAATAAATAAGTTAGAACAGTTCCCAAATCAAGGTGCAGTTGTCCTTGGTTACATGTCAAAGAAACTCTGCCTTTGATTCAAATCCACCTTGACAATAAAATAATGAAAATTATTTAGTTGCATATCTGGGAGCCCAATTAAGTCAATATTTTCACATGGGAATCTGTGATCGTGGCATAAGCAGTGCTTCTCAGACTTTCCCATGTATGCCAGTCACCCAGACCTGATGTTAAAATGTGCATTCTGAATCAGGAGACCTGTAGTGAGGCCCAAGATTCTTCATTTCTCACAGACTCCTCCCAAATGATGATGCTCATGCATAAACACTTAGGGAGGCATAAGATAGACATCATTCATTATATTAATATCATTTAATATTTTGGTTTTAGCTACAGGATAAAATTAATTTTTTCGGTCTTTTTTGGGGGTTGTGTTTCAATTACACAAGTAGTAAATACCTATTATCAAAAATAAATTAATTAACCTAAGCGATATAAATGTATACAGAGTGAAAAAGCAAAAGTCATCCCTTGACATCTAACATTTGTTAATTACAATAACAACAGGCCGGGCTCAGTGGCTCATGCCTGTAATCCCAGCACTTTGGGAGGCCGAGGCGGGTGGATCACCTGAGGTCAGGAGTTCGAGACCAGCCTGGCCAACATGGTGAAACCCATCTCTACTGAAAATATGAAAATTAGCTGGGCATGGTGGCAGGCGCCTGTAATCCCAGCTACTCAGGAGGCTGAGGCAGGAGAATTGCTTGAACCTGGGAGGCAGAGGTTGCAGTGAGCTGAGATCATACCATTGCACTCCAACCTGGGCAACAAGAGCAAAACTCCATCTCAAATAATAATAATAATATGTATTAAGATGAAGGGCAGATACAATACACATTCATTGTTTTAAAAAAAAAGAAAAACCTTGGAACATAACAGAAAAGCTTTTGTATGTCTCTTTTTTGTTTTTTTGTTTGTTTGTTTTTTTCTGTACATAAATACATGCCTTTCCCAATTTTTGTTTAGGAAACAAAAATTTCTAAACTATGCATTTTTGTAATAGTCTTTATTTCTTTTAGCATGTTGTAAACTTTGCCCATGTCAACAGATATTTTTCAAAACATTTTTATATCGCTTTGATTCATTTATATGGGTATATAATTGATGATAGTTGAAATAAGATTGGCAAAATATTATATTTGAAGCTCAAAATGGAATTCATTTTACTGTTTCCTCAGCTTTTGAGTGTGTTTGAAATATTCCAAAAGAAAAATCCAGACTTGAATGGTGTATTCCTGAGAGAGAGTTGCAATGGCCATCTCCACAAAACACCTGATGACTGAGGAATAGATGAGATGAGGGCAGATTTTTAGTCATAAAAAATGAGTTCAGATTGAGTTGAAGTTTTTGCCTACTGTAGATCATTAGATGGACTAATTTTTCATTTATGCATATGTCAAACTATAATTTTGCTGAGACATAGTATGGTTAGAAGGACGTAGTAGAACTTAAAGCTAGATAAATAATGAAGCACCGTATTAGAAAGCTCTGAATTTCCATGTGATAAGTTTGTAGGCTAAAGGGGCAAATGCTTTAGGAAAATTTCGTAGCAATATGTTTGGTGTTTAAAGTAGGGAAGGTCTGAGTGAGAGATTGCAGTTAAGAGCTGTTTATTACTAAAGTGAAGGCCAGTTATCAGGAGGATCTGAACAGGGAAGGAAAATGGGCTGAAATCACAAGTTTGAGTTGACAGCTGAATGTTTCTAGGGAGTCAAATATCCCTAGGATTCAAATTGAGTTAACTGGGAGTGGCAAGTTGATTGATAGTAGTGAGGACAGAGAGACAGTCAAAGAAAGGTTTTAGCTCTGCTGAATATTTAGTCCCAAAGGAACATCCAGGTGGTGATGTCCAGTAGTTGGGAATGTAGAACTAAAGTGAAGAAGAAGGGAAACCAAAGAAAAAGTTGATAGTTTTTGAGACTACTGGAGTGGCTGTAATTTACCAGGGAGAGAGCATAAAAGGGTGAGAGAACTAGTGGCAAACTTTGGTAACAGTTGCATATAAGGTGCAGGTGGTATAGGTGGAGAAAAAGAAGCTAGAGGAGAGGTGATCAGAACCAATTGTGTAAAGTGTTGTGGAAACTAAGAAAAAGAAAAATTTTAAAGAAAAGGAAGAAAAAGTTTAAGGATAATTGATAGAGCAAAGTCAGGAAGGAGACAGGAGGATTGGATCCAAAGTAAGTATACAGATAGAGGGATATTTTCTCCTCTGAAGTAAGATAATACTAAAAATGATGGTAGGGAGAAAAGGTAGCTTCATATTGATCTTTTTGGCAAATAAGGTGATAGCATGCACAGAGTAAAAGAGAGTAGGGAGAGTAGACTTTAGGGAAACAGGAAAGATTTACAGCTGATGTTTGAGAGACTTAGTTGTTTACAGACCGATCAAAAGAATGCTAAGCATCCCTGAACACCTTGCCAAAGATGGATGGCTAACTTGATGCTAGATCCAAGCGGCAAGCTCAAGAGCAGGAAAGGGCAATAGTGGGGCTAGTAAAGCTGGGGATCAAAAAACATGAGGACGAGAAAATAAAATATTGGTAAGAACATCGTTGTAATCTTGAGACACAGGGTTGGATAGAAGAGCAAGTGGTATCAGGAACCCAACAGGGCCATGAGAAGAAAAGAGGAATGATTGGGCCGGGAAGTTGCCTAAAAGTAGTGAGCAGACAGGATTGTAAGAGGTGAAAAATAGGAGCTTGTGATCAGAGAGTAATTGAAAATGAAAGATCTTTGATGTGGACAAGTTCCAAGTAATGACCGAGTCTAAAGCCTGATCTTCCCAGACAGCTGAAGTAAGAGAGGACACAGGTTGAGGAACCCTGAAGTCAAGTTATGAGAAAGGGGTGGTGTTACTTAGATTTATTTAGGATGGCCCTAAGATCTTTGGAAAACAAAGAGCCTTCTCATTCTTTCTCTAAGTTCTACATAAAGGGATAGCTTGGGCAAGTGCTGTTTTAGAGAGTGTGGGAAGAGTGACAGGAAACAAGTAGCACCTTTAAGTGCTAACACACCTAGAATATCTATAGAAGCATACACTAGAAGCTACTAAGGTCAGGGAAGGGACAGTATGGCTGGGAGACAGAGGTGGAAAGAATATTTTTTACTGTACATCTTTTTATACCTTTCGAATTTTAAACTACGTGTAACAATTAAAAAATAAGAAAAATAAAAACAACGTAGATATTACAGATGCAGATAGTAACCAGCTTGTTTAACTTTAAAGCAGTTTATCCCTTACTTGTTCTTTCTGGTTTTGAAAAAGATGAATGTGATGGGTACGGTTGATAAAAAGAATCTGTAAAAGTACGTTATTCATAGTATAGTATTTTGCTACATTATTTTCAAGCACTGCTGTCTTAATTTGAATCTTTCATCATATGTCTTGTAATCCCTGGAGATTTTAGAATTTCCTTCAGTGGCATCACAGCTTTCCCTCACTCTAAGTCTGATTTAGCCATTAATAGAATCCTTTAAATAGATCTCTCTCTGTTCACTTCTTCAGTTCAAACTGAGAGATGTCATCTAACCTAAGAAGAGATAGAAAGCAATTAGGAGTTAGCATCCTGGCACTCTTTTTGGGATCCTGTGTCATCATCTGGTTTGAAAAGGTAAACATCTCCAGGATATCAGCACATTCAGGGTTTGAGAGTTAGCACACTGATTCATCCAAAAGCCAAATAAAATATTGTTGAGATTTTCCTATTATTCTTCTATTAGTTAAATAACCAGAGGTAATGGCAATTATATATATTGAATTAAATATATTTAACAAATGTAGTAATTTCTATTGCAATAATTTACATGTTTTCCCTTTTAAAATCTTAAACCAGGTGTGAAAATCACATCAACACTGCAAGTGTTGAAGCTTATCAAGCAGGCTGGTGACCGAGTCCTGGTGTACTATGAAAGGCCTGTTGGCCAGAGTAATCAAGGTGCAGTGCTGCAAGATAACTTTGGCCAGTTGGAAGAAAACTTTTTGTCAAGCTCATGCCAATCGGGTTATGAAGAGGAAGCTGCCGGGTTGACAGTAGATACTGAAAGTAGAGAGCTGGATTCTGAATTTGAAGACTTGGCAAGTGATGTCAGAGCACAAAATGAGTTCAAAGATGAGGCACAATCATTAAGTCATAGTCCCAAACGTGTTCCAACAACACTTTCTATTAAACCCCTTGGAGCTATATCACCAGTTTTAAACCGTAAATTAGCTGTAGGAAGTCACCCACTACCACCAAAAATTCAGTCCAAAGATGGAAATAAACCTCCACCCCTAAAAACTTCAGAGATAACAGACCCAGCACAAGTGTCAAAACCAACCCAAGGATCTGCTTTCAAACCACCTGTGCCACCACGACCACAAGTGAAAGTTCCTTTGCCTTCCGCCGATGCTCCAAATCAGGCAGAACCAGATGTTCTCGTTGAAAAGCCAGAGAAGGTGGCGCCGCCTCCTCTTGTAGATAAATCTGCTGAAAAGCAAGCAAAAAATGTGGATCCCATAGACGATGCAGCTGCACCTAAGCAATTTTTAGCAAAGCAAGAAGTGGCCAAAGATGTCACTTCAGAAACGTCCTGCCCTACTAAGGACAGTTCGGACGACCGTCAAACATGGGAATCATCAGAAATTCTTTATCGTAATAAGCTAGGAAAATGGACAAGAACCAGAGCATCCTGTTTGTTTGACATAGAAGCCTGTCACAGGTACTTAAACATTGCATTGTGGTGCAGGGATCCTTTTAAGTTGGGAGGTCTCATCTGTTTGGGGCATGTTAGTTTAAAACTTGAAGATGTGGCTTTAGGATGCCTGGCTACATCAAACACGGAATACCTTTCCAAATTGAGACTGGAAGCCCCCTCACCTAAGGCTATAGTCACTAGAACAGCACTACGCAATCTGAGTATGCAAAAGGGATTCAATGACAAATTTTGCTATGGTGACATTACTATTCACTTCAAATATTTGAAAGAAGGAGAATCAGACCACCATGTAGTTACTAACGTAGAAAAAGAAAAAGAACCCCATTTGGTTGAAGAAGTTTCTGTTCTCCCTAAAGAGGAGCAATTTGTTGGACAGATGGGTTTAACAGAAAACAAACACAGTTTTCAGGATACTCAGTTCCAGAACCCAACATGGTGTGACTACTGTAAGAAAAAAGTTTGGACTAAAGCAGCTTCCCAGTGTATGTTTTGTGCTTATGTTTGCCATAAAAAATGTCAAGAAAAGTGTCTAGCTGAGACTTCTGTTTGTGGAGCAACTGATAGGCGAATAGACAGGACACTGAAAAACCTTAGGCTGGAAGGACAGGAAACCCTCTTAGGCCTGCCTCCTCGTGTTGATGCTGAAGCTAGCAAGTCAGTCAATAAAACAACAGGTTTGACAAGGCATATTATCAATACTAGTTCTCGTTTATTAAATTTGCGTCAAGTCTCTAAAACTCGCCTTTCTGAACCAGGAACCGATCTCGTGGAACCTTCACCAAAACACACACCCAACACGTCAGACAACGAAGGCAGTGACACGGAGGTCTGTGGTCCAAACAGTCCTTCTAAACGGGGAAACAGCACAGGAATAAAGTTAGTGAGAAAAGAGGGTGGTCTGGATGACAGTGTTTTCATTGCAGTTAAAGAAATTGGTCGTGATCTGTACAGGGGCTTGCCTACAGAGGAAAGGATCCAGAAACTAGAGTTCATGTTGGATAAGCTACAGAATGAAATTGATCAGGAGTTGGAACACAATAATTCCCTTGTTAGAGAAGAAAAAGAGACAACTGATACAAGGAAAAAATCACTCCTTTCTGCTGCCTTAGCTAAATCAGGTGAAAGGCTACAAGCTCTAACACTTCTTATGATTCACTACAGAGCAGGCATTGAAGATATAGAAACTTTAGAAAGTCTGTCTTTAGACCAGCACTCCAAAAAAATAAGCAAGTACACAGATGATACAGAAGAAGACCTTGATAATGAAATAAGCCAACTAATAGACTCTCAGCCATTCAGCAGCATATCAGATGACTTATTTGGCCCATCCGAGTCTGTGTAGCAGACAGGTCTATTTAAACTTTCAAATGAACAGGGTAAAGTTGCATCTAAAGTACCACAGATACAACCATGTTTAAATCCTCGTATGCACTCTGGCCTGCTTCTCCAGTTACTTGCTTGTGTAAGAACAAAACTGAGAAAGGTTGTTCTCCAGTAAAAACATGACCAGCTTACTAATTGGTTGTTTTGGATTGCATTTATAGCTATGCTTTTTTGGGTTTATACTGGGAATTTATTTTTACTAAATTATTTAACTTTTCTAATTATGTAATTATGTAAGCTAACTTTTCATGTTTATGTATGTATGGTGTCCCCTTGTGTTATTTTCCTTCCTCTTGGTTTTTGAATTAGTGTTAAATAGAATACTGTCTAGATTCTTAAAATATTTTCATTTCCATCATGGTTATAACAAATTTGCTGCATGCCCAAATTGACAACAGCAATCACTGAGGGAACAGGTTTTGAATCTTTCTTTTGTGTTATGAAGTTTATCGTCTCTACTTGCTTGAGATTTTTGTTATTTTGGGGGTTTGGGGGTGCTTTTTGTTTTGTTTTTGCCAAATGTAACATGAAAGCAGATGCTGCAGCTTTAGTCTGTTATGCTGATTTAGTAAAAAAAAAATTTTTACATATATTGCTTGCTTTTGATGCTTCTGTGAAATTTTTTTCTAAAGCTTTTGTGCAGCTGTATGGTAAAAATATGGTGATTAATTTGAAGAGCTTACATTGAAAGACAATGTAATAGGAAATAAATGTAGATTGCAGTTGGTCAAGAATTTTGTAGAGAGGATAACAAGACTTAATTACTGAAAAACAGTAACATAGCATTTTGAAATATAATCTTTTAAAATATTGATGCTTTCCTTTTAAATGGAAATTTAAATTTTATGATTAAAAGTTTAAACATTTATGATAATTTTCCTCATCAGTTCTCCCATAGGAAATAAAGCATGTGAAAGGGTATTTAAAGTTTTGGAGGACTCTTTTTAAAATGACTGTGTTGATAACTAGTTTGGGCTGGTTTTGTTTTAGTAAAAACATTTTCCTGTAGGAGTATTCTGTGAAGGAAAGGAATCATGCAAAATATACTTTTTGCTTTGGCGTCTTACAGTTGTAAAGGAATGGTGATCATTCTGAATACTTCTGTAGTGAGTATTCATTAAGAAAAGAATGACAAAAATAGACAGTATTCATACATAGGAATTGGGACCAGTTCTCTGAAAATGAAGATATACTCACACTGGGTCCATTTTACGGATCCCAGTAACATTTGACTGAGGGAAAACAAGTAAGCTTGACTGTTGTTGGGGTACCTTAATAGTTTCGGTCTGTTATATACCTATAAAATAGACAAGTATATGTTTGTCCCTTTGTAGGTAACTGCTATGATGATTGCTATATAGTGAAACTGACATGAGTTTAAAACTAGATGGAGCAGCTTTTATTGCTGGCAGGAAAAAGCATGGTGTAATATTAAGGATTGGGGCCCAGGTCTAGAGTCCAGGACTCCATAAAAGAGTTTAAGTTCAAGCCCTTCCATTAATGAACTGTGTAAGCATAGGCAGTTACAAAAGGACCCATCTCTAAAATGGGAATAATACTTTACCTCCCTCACAGTATTGTTGTGAGGGAAACAATAGCATAACTGCAAAAGTGCTTTGAACAGTAAAAAGATATACAAGTAAAAGGCATTATTTATATGAGTAAGAAAGACATTTTTGAGGGAAGAAAAGTTATTCCACTTTAAAAATCAATAGCCAAGTCTCATGCCTTTTGTTACTTTAGTAAGTGAAAATTTCAGGTACTAAATACCTTTCTTAGCCAAGTTTATAACAAAAACATCTCAGTATACTTCATTACTTATTTAAGCGTGATGTCTTTTTTTTTTTTTTTTTTTTTGAGACGGAGTCTCGCTGTCTCCCAGGCTGGAGTGCAGTGGCGTGATCTCTGCTCACTGCAAGCTCCGCCTCCCAGGTTCACGCCATTCTCCTGCCTCAGCCTCCCGAGTAGCTGGGACTACAGGCGCGGCTAATTTTTTGTATTTTTAGTAGAGACGGGGTTTCACCATGTTAGCCAGGATGGTCTCGATCTCCTGACCTCGTGATCCACCTGCCTCGGCCTCCCAAAGTGCTGGGATTACAGGCGTGAGCCACCGCGCCCGGCCATGTGATCTTATTTTAAAAGAACACTGCTATAGAAGAATTTACACACCAAATTCCCTGAAAGCTAAAGTATTGTTCCATAACTTACACTTGAGGCAATCTGCTCAGTGTGTAACCACTTTATAAAAATAACTTACCATTGATAACCTGGAAGGTGGACTACTTGTAAGTAGCTGGTGTTTATTGATTAAACCATGGAAGTTTTCATGATACCCAAGCATGTTGCTGAAACTGATGCATTTGAAAGAGCTGTTGAAATAATGCAAAACTTTGGTTTTATAAGAATCTACTCGTTTTAAAAGTATTTAACTCTGTAGACCACAATTATAGAAAGCTCAGTAATGCTGCTAATGACATTTGTAAACTATATCTGTAATGTAGTGCAATATTTTTATATTTCACTGGGAGAGGCAGTAGAGACATCATAGTTGTACTTTAGTGCAAGTGGGGGAACACTCCGAATAGCCTAGAGTATAGTAAGGTACAAAGCTTCAATGAAAAAAGCTGTATTATATTACATTACTGATGTAATCTTGCTGCCATGCTATGTATCAATAGCTAAAAAATAATAATAAAGACTACCACAGAAAACAAGAATATCTTCATTTAATGACATCTTTTAAAAAAGGTGCTTGCTGCATCTCTATGGAATTATCTTCTGGTATAATTTGGCCATGCAGAAAAGCATAACAAAGTCCACTTTTCCTAAACAAAATTGCTGTTTTGCAGACTGCCCCAAAACATTTTTTTACTATTGTTTCCTTATGGATTATCAAGTTTATGGGTTTTCTTTGGCTATGTATTAGTAATTAGACTTTAAAATATATTTTCTACATTAGTATTAGCTGAGTGAATGGTTTAGACAAACTGAGCAACATTTTAGCATTATTAGCAATCATAATAGGCTATACTTCTTCATATCAAGCCTTATATTCAATATCAGAAGTACTTGAAATAAGTGGCTATTTTGTGATGCTGGGAGGAGAAAACACAACCTAAAAATTTTGAGGGGTACTATCAAGTTCTAAATGTATAGCTGAATTTTTTTAAAGCAATTTGGAAATATTTGGCTCTTAAAAATAAGATAAATAATAAAATGTTAAGTCCCCTAAAAGTGAATAAATTTTAAATACCTACTTCTAAAAATACTGTCTTCTAAATTGACATAATTGCTTTTCTTACCAAAAGAAGGAGAGGTTCCCCTAATTCGTTTTGGGCCATAGATCCGCTTTTAGGATCTGATTAAAGATGTGGACTTTCACCACAGGAAGATACCCATGGGCACACCATTCAAAATGTATCAGATTTCAAGGGTTTTACGAACTCCCCCGGGATTAAGTCAAATGGGTGGATATTACAGCTGTTTTCATCAGATATGGTTATTTGTTGACAACCATCAGGACAACAATGTTTATAGATGGAAGGATAACTTCCTGGTTTTTTTCCACATTGAATGTGGCTAGTTACATATCTCAATTTAAAATAAATTGTGGAAAGCCAAAAAAGTATGGTCAAGCTAACCTGGGGTGGCTTTTACCTGATGCCTACAAGCACAGAAAAATAGTTTTTAATTAAATATCCACAGTCAAAATGATACCTTATGTATTTTATTCCAACAACATTTGGTTTATAAAGGAATACAAACAGGCACAAAACATGGTTCAGAAGATTTATTAAGTAAACTTGCTAAAATATGGACAGATGCACTTAGCAGTCAAACAGTTGAATATTCATTGCTACCTCATTAAAGTTTTTGTATCTGTATTACCAGGTCCAAACATAAAAACCACCTCTGTTCAAAAAATAAATGTTCAGAGAGCTGTATGTTCTTTGTTCTGGTATGTACATTTTAAAAAAACACCTCTTTCCAGTCTTGCTAACCAAGAATATTAGTCATATAAAAGAACTTAGAATTTTTTTCCCCAAGTACAAGCTATTTTTTGCTCCCAAACAGTTCTGAAGGTTTTATTTACATTTTATCTTATCCCAAGGGACCAACAGCAGGCATACCTTTGCCAGGCCTTCTTGCAGAAAGACAGAGCCGTAAAGGCAAAAATAAAATTGCAATAAAGTATATGGTATTGGGGGCAGGGAGAACCAGAAACCCTCAAAGAGAACCAATTTGTAGCACGTTCTTTTTAAAGGCTCTACCCCTGTAGAAGTAAGAAACTAGCCTGCCTTTTTAGCCATATGAGAGTTTCCTCCAGAGCCATCTTCCAAAGTAGCAGACTTGGCCAAGTTGCCCAATGCCAAATAAGTGAGTTGGAAGTTCGTTTGCTTCAAACACACTGCACTTAGAAACCAGACTTGAAATAATCGAAGCCCCACAGAAAAGCTTCATGAAACGAAGTGTTACTTTCCTAGAGAATAAGAAAGTCACAAGATTGAGGAGTCTGTTCTAAAGTTCTTTGCTCCTTGATGTCGAAGTTAACACAAACACAATCTTAGCTTAACAAAACTAAGTAATTTTTGTATATGATTATAGAACTGCAGGATTCACAAGTAGTATTAGAGACATTCCACACTGCACACTCCAGTCATATCTCTTAACAAAATGACATAAATTGACAATGTTCACTAACAGTATTTGCTGTTACACTGAAAAGGCACATCAATGTTGTCATGCTTAGAAAAATACACAACACTGCACACTGGATGATATAGTTAGCACATACATTTTTAGATGTTCCATTTTTCTTTTCTGCCTGATCACTATTATTTGTACTTCTTAATATATGATTCAAGACATAATTTCATTCCTCATTTTCATTTAAAATTTGTCTTCACATTGATGTGAACAACTTTCAGGAGCCAAAAAAAATAGTTTCAGACAACCTAAAATAAATATATTCCTAGAAAACACTTGGATGACCTGCAAACAGATCAAAGATATAGTCAGATATTAAAGTCAGAGCAGCTGTTTTTAGCCTCTTGTTTCCTTTTCTAAAACTTGAAGTAGATGGCGATTAACCTTATCATGTTTAAACAACCTTGACAGTATAAGGTACACGTACCCTCAATTTTCTTCATCCAGTAAGACAAGTATGCATCTTAAAGGGAAAGCTTTTAGTTCATAACAATATGTTTGGTTGCTTTTCTCTGCTTTCGGAACATTTACTGTTTTTCCTTTATTGGCTTTAGTGTTTGCTGCCAACCAGATAACATGTTAACATATAATTTACAACTCTCTCTAGGTAGGTGATTACATAGAAAACTAATGCCAGCTAAGATTTATGGATTCAAAAGATAACTGACACAAGTTCTTGTCCTCTACACTTGAGAGAACTAGCTGTTTAACGCATAAATATATTGATAGTAACTACAAGTTAAATTAACATTCAGTGTCACTATATAACATGCTGTCTTACTTGATTCTGTTTTTCAGACTTCATTCTAGTTTCTCTTTGTTGGAAGAGTCTCAGAGATAATGTGTGCTTTAATTTTAAACACTCATTACCAATATGATTTTTGCCCAAATGTTTGTTAATGTAAGTTAAAAAATTATATTTGGTTTGGATTCAAATATTTATAGATTTACACAATACCTATTTCATCAAAATATATTGTATGATATTTAATAAAATTAAATACATAAAATAAAGTTTCAACACTATTTATACAAACCCCTAGAAAAGCTTCTTTTTCTTTATAAGGCTGTTGGCAATCGACCATAACCATGGAAAGGAAATAATAACCTTTGGTTTTACTCTTTCACCAGGGATGGATGGTATGACTAAGACAGTTCTGGATGAGTTGTGTCACTGGAAACACTGTTTTATACAATTAAACACTTTGATGATTTTTGAGGGTCTCATCTCAGTCACTTTCAGATTCTTCATCATCACCTATCGGATATGACTGGATATTATTCTGAGTGTACATTTTTGTTTTAATAGGGCAGTTGTGATCCATGAGAATAGCCTATAAAGAGAGCAAAGTGCAAGTATATTAACTTCTTGTTTCATAAAGATAAGATGGTTTAACCTACTGTTTTTAAGGATTATTAGTTTGAAAACTATGTAGTATTACTTGCTATTAACCAGTCATTTGGAGCAATCGCCAGACGCCGGACCTAAAAGACCTGTAGTTCTACACTCTAAAAATTCCAGGCAATTGGAGACAGAAGTGGTCTCTGCAGTATTTTCATTATACCTGTCAGGGGCCATAAGTCCACTCTGGGAACTTATACTCTATGAAGCAAGGGACAGGCAGGTTAGGTTTGTTATACTTAGAATCTTGGAATGGGGGTATGGGGATCCTGGAGGTCACCCAGTCCAACTTCTGTTTACAGACGTCATTGTGGCAACACACCTTGAAAGGATGTGCTCTCTCCTTAATGAGAGAAGCCCTCACATGTGAGAAATGTACCTAAGTCTGGACTACAACCCGTTTCCATTGTTTGCATTCATGAATCTGGTTCTGGTATCTTTTCCTTTCTGTCTTTCTTTCTTTCTTTCTTTCTTTCTTTTTTTTTTTTTTTGAGATGAAGTCTTGCTTCGTCACCCAGGTTGGAGTGCGGTGTTGTGATCTTGGCTCACTGCAACCTCTACCTCCTGGGTTCAAGCAACCCTCCCACCTCAGCCTCCCAAGTAGCTGATATTACAGGTGTGCACCACCACTCGCAGCTACTCTTTTTGTATTTCTAGTAGAGATGGGGTTTCACCATGTTGGCCAGGCTGGTCTCAAACTCCTGACTTCAAGTGATCCCCCCTTCTCAGCCTCCCAAAGTGCTGTGACTATAGACACGAGCCACTGCACCCAGCCAGTTCTGATATCTTCACAGGCTGCCCTTACAATCTTTTGTTGTTGTTTTGAGACAGAATGTCACTCATGCCATAGTGCAGTGGTGCGATCTCAGCTCACTGCTGCTTCCCAGGCTCAAGCCATCTTCCCACCTCAGACTCCCGAGTAGCTGTGACTACATGCATATGCCATCAAGACTGGCTAATTTTTAATTTTTTTTTTGTAGAGATGAGATCTCACTACATTGCCCAGGTTGCTCAAACTCCTGGGCTCAAGTGATCTTCCTGCCTCAACCTCCCAAAGTGGTAGGATTACAGGTGCAAGTGACCATGCTTGGCCCCCAATCTTTTAAGACCATATTGTCATGGCCCCTTAGATTTCTTCTTAGGCAAAACATGCTAGAGCTATTATTTTTTCCACACATGTGATTTCCTGACCACCTGTCCCCAATCCTGGCTGTCCTCTAGCTAAAATATATGATTTTTTAAAAATCCTCTTCTGATGAGCATGAAACTCTCATGCCCTCCTTTATTGTTACTGAAAATTTAAAAACTATGACAAAAACTTGCTGCTCTGCTTTCAAACCAGATTGTCAAATAGTATTTGCTTATATTTAATAACACAGCTGGCATTTATCATGCCAAGACCATGCTAAGCATTTTAGTGGCAATACATCACAATAACCCTCTGTGGGAGGGGAGAAAACAGGCACGGAGCAGTTAAAGAATTTGACCGAGGGGTGTACAGCTAGGATGGGGCAGACAGGAGCCGCCTGCAGCACTCCGTGGTAGTTAGACGAGCACAGAGGACGGCAAGGGGGCGTCATGTGCAACTAAAATGAATTATCAGGTATGTCTTGAGTTTTTCTCCATGTGAACTACTCCCCGATATTTTTTTTGCAGTTTGCAAATCTAAATAGATTAAAATGTATCTGATGTTGGCCTATTGTAACCCATCTTGTTGTCTGTTAGCTATTACTCCCAGCTCTTGTCCCCAGATAAGACTCGACTCAGTGCTTAACCCATTTATCATTTCCCAAGACATTCTCCAGTGATCTGTGTAACATGTGAAGATAAGGACTTCCTTGACCCTCTAAGTTAGGCTGCCAGCTCAACCTGTCAGCTTCTAACTTAACTGTTTTTTATGCTGCTTGCCAAGTGAATTGATACTTGTATTCAATAAAGAGCTCAATTTTTAAAATAATGGCGGCACTAGACTTTGTACACCAGGACCGTTCTCCCCATGTAACACAAAGGTTTAACCCCCCTAACAATAAATGTCTCATCTCCCCCAGATTAATGATTCGCAAGGAAATGTAGGGGTGGAGAGATGGAGCAGGTTAAAAAATGAAATTTGAGGGCCCTGTCCTCATGTGACAACAGTGTCAACTTTGAGAAACACTGCCCTAGTTACATGGCATTATCTAAGACTATAGCACTGTCATCTGGCTGACAACAGCTGACGGGACACCCACTAGGTGTTGCATCTCAGTGCCTTTAAGGTCCTATCCCAGCATCTTAGTTACCTCCCTGCACAGGCAAGGACAGGGACTCCAGGGTCCCAGGTGGAGTGCTCACTGCTGGTTCAGTGCCCAGGGAACGCTATCCTATAGAGGCGGGAGTTGAGGTAAACTTTGAAAGATGGAAAAGATTTGGACAGCAAGGGAGGTGGCAATGAGTAAAACATGAGTTATTTACCAAGCAGGACACTAAGTAAGCCAGCCTGGCCACCACAGAGGTCTGCTGAGGAGGCACAGTGAGATGCCAGTTGGGACACCCAACTGGAATGCAGGGCATGGGGCCTCGATCCTTGCACGGCCCCCAGGCAGGCAGGTCACCTTATAAAGAACGGTCATCACTACCTTATTCCTAATTGCCTTCCATCTCTTGGCTCATCCACATTAGACCTGAATGTAGGAATATGTCATCTTAAGGACCCCAGAACCTAGGACTGGGCACATGATATGAACGCAACAAAAAACTGCACTGCAGGAAAAGCAGTTCAGTCAGACTATTTGGCATCATGCAGCCTTAACTGACCAGCATTTGTCAATTCACCGAAAACATATTTATTAGCAGCCTGTTTCAGGTGAAGTTTTCCTCCTTTAAATGTTCTGTAGCCTTTAAAACCTAGCTCACTGGCTTCCAAACCTCTCTTGAAAGATCTATTGTGCAATAATTGTACTTTTAAAAAAAAGTTATACACAAATAAGCCAGGTGGCGTGTAATGTTTCAAAAGTGCCATGAAGAAAGGCATGAACAGCATCAAGCAGGTCAGTCAGGTGCCCGGGGAACAAGTAGGGCGGCCGCAGTGCAGGCAGGTAAATTAAATCTGCTCTCCACACACTGCTGTGGTGAGGAAGGTGTGTTCGACTCTCAACCAAAGAGAAAATCAACAGGAGAGGATTGGCATTTGAATTCAGAGCAAAGCCCTCTTACTGAGAGGTGAGCCCCAGCCCCTCCAAATGCCCCTTTCATGAGTTAGGATCTCCTAAGTGGTACAAACAAACAAACAAACCAACACGGTGGACCAAATGAAAAGTAAAAGTAATACAAAGCTGGGGTAGTGAACCCATAAAAGCATTAAAATATAAGAGTGCCAGTCTTTGAGATTTTGATAGGTACTGGGCCTTCTGAGTAGGAAAGTTTTATTCTCTTTAACATAACTAGAAAAGCAATGATGGTTTTGCACCCACTATTTAAATACCTGCAAAGGGACAAATTCTATAAACAACTTAGAATATGCAGAATGTGGTCTATCTCAGCAGCCTCCGGCCACCCCATCCTTGCCCCACACATGGCATCCAGAAAACAGAGCTATTGCTGGAAGGGCTTTATGGAACAACTATCGGAGCCATCCAGGAAAAGAAAGCTGCAATCCTCAAACCACCTAATTTCTTGTCTTGGCAACAATTAGAAACTTCAAGAGTAAAATTAAGAAGCGTGCCTTGTCTTTAATTCAACCTGGAAAAAAAAAATCCACAACACAGCTCTTCTCAACTGGGGATTTTGAGAGTGAAGTGCTACCATGTAACTGTCTTATAACACACTTTTCCTCAAATGGTAATGTTGATATCTCCTGTATGTGCAGAGGGACTTGAGTAACAGTTTTTTTCCTCCACCTATACTGATAATGCTGATTATAAAAAACAGAAATCCAGTAAACCAAATGGAAGACAAACTCACATGCTTATAAACTAGTTCATGATTCTGTCACTTGTGATCCATGAAAACAGCATTATATCTTACAATATAAAACAGCTTAAGTCCAAACACCTTATTATCAGGATGCTGTCTAATGGAAGAATGATTTGCTAAGGGTCGTATGCCTTCTGGCCCTCACATCCCCCAGCATTTGGCAACTGCTTATCCTGAACGCCAGCACTTGTCTGCTCTGGGGTTTCTCAACTGCATGGTCATTGATTCTTCCTCCTCCCTCACACACTGCTGTCCTGCCTGCATGCCCCCTTATCATTAGGTGCTGTCGGCCGCCACCACTGGCTTCCTGCCCTGCTTGCACAATGAGTAGGCAGCAGCTGCTGGCCACCACTCTCAAATGTCACCATTAGGCCAGTCAAATGGCATCCAACGTGATGCCTTCAATTATGGGCATCATTGATGGGGAGCGAGATGCACACCTTCTCAAGTTTTTATTGATTTATCTTGCTAGGTGCTTCTTAAGGATTGTAACATCTTGCAGTGAAAGTGGCTTTCTGGAAACCTATAATTCTTACTGTTTGGCCTTTCAGGATCGTCTCTTCCACTTCCTTCAGCATTTTTTTAAAACATGAACTAAAGTATTCATTTAAATGGGGAAAGAGGAGGGGTACTGAGGCCTGCCTTCTGCCAGTCCTTCTGCGGAACACAGTGGTAGTTGGCTGGGCAAGCACATTCTCTGCTCATCCTCTGACCTCATTCATTTCCCCAAGGCCACAGATAAGCCATCAGGCTGCCGTTCACAAACGGACATCACAACAGCCACTGATGTTTGCCGGCTTGGCAAGGGGAGCCCATTCAGGAGTTTTGGGGTCTGTATAGCAAAAGGAAACTCTCACATCACAGAGGAGGAAAAAGGGAGAAAATTCAGGTATTGCTGGACTGACGGGGGAAGCCAGAGAGTCAGATAAGCAGGAAAGAGTGGGGTGATATTGGAAATAGGAACACACTTTTTGAGCCACATGGCCAGTCACTCTGTTGGGATTCTTTCATTTAATCCTCACAACAATCCTATGAGGTAGACGTTATCATTTCTCCATGCAACAGAGGAGGAAACCAAGACTCATAAGCCTCTACATGGTGGGGCCAGTGTGGCTCCCAGGCCCGTGCTAGCCCTAACTATCTCCCAGGAGTCTTCAAACAGTTTCCTGGGCTACAGGAGCATTTGTAGGTGATTTTATACACACACACAGACACACACAAACACATATACACACATATATACTTTTTTTGGTCAAAAACATTGAGAGTAACCTCCATTCAGCCTTAAACTGTTATCATGGCAACAGAATGGCAGTTTGCATTTGTGCTGAGAATTTTCTGACTCCATTTCGGCAAGGTATTATGCTAGGGTCAGCCAAGCAAAGATGCATCTGAAATTTACACACCCAAGCTGGAAAGCAGATGTCTCCTAAGAGAGGTCTGAGAAGGTGATGTGGTTTTCAGAGCTGGGGAAACATCTAAGCAAGCGGAGGGAAGGACAAGGGGATGGCTTCTGTCTATTTCCACAGCACCTTCCATACCTTTTCCATGAGTCAGACGGGCCATGCATTACTCAAAAGTATCTAGTTAAATCCTATTTAAAATAAAGGGCACAAGGCCAGTGCCCAGTGCTTGATATATTTTAAAATATGTGGAATGAATTAATGAATGTAAAAAACACCCAAGACAAACACAGGCTGCACATAACCTTATTTTAAGGTTTGTCTTTAAATCTCCTTTTGGGGAAAAGCATCAAAGGGCAGTTCAGGAAATGCCAAAGCATTAAGATGCATTCAGTTCCACTGTCAGAAAGACCTTCTGATGTACTTCCAAGAGAACATTACAAACAAACCTCACATCTATTCAAACACAAAAATGCATGTCCTCTTGTTCACCTCATTCATCCTTAATCCAAGACACTCTCCTTTCACCTGGACAAGTACCTATCAGCATTTGCTGTTTTAAAAACTGGCAACACCAGATAAGAAAGATGATCAGAAACACTGAGCGTCTCCTTGCTGGGTAAGGTAAATACCTTAGAAAGGTTAAAATGACTCATGCATTTCAAAATTCAAATTTTGAATCAATTAATTTGGACTTTTTCAAAAGAGGGATGCTTTATACTCTATATCTTGCCTGTGGCTATAATTTTGGTCATAAAGTTATGAATTAAATCGTTCTATGTGTTCACATATACCCCAAAGTCCATATACAATGATTTTTCCATAAAAATCATAAAATCATCTCTAAAATCCTACATACAGTAAAGACAAGACAGCAACTATTACTGAATGCTGTAAGGGTTATGAGAAAAGCAACAGCACCACAAATGGCTAACCCTGGGCATAAGTACAGGAGGCAGAAAGACTGTGTCCAAGATTTTCAAGAACCATAGAAAATCAAATTGAATGATTCCAGGTTTATACTTGGTCAACAAAAGAGCAACACCGATGCTAATCTATGTACAAAAATAATTTCATTCTCCCAGTTTATAAACATAAGCTTGAAAGAAATAACTCTCACAGTAATAAAAAAAATAAAAGAAGTAACTGCTCTATGTGGTGCAAACTAAAAAGGAATTCTCACCATTTATGTTTGGAGGCTTTAGAATGAAACCATGAGGAAGCTATCAGGAAGGCCATGCTAAAATTGTCAAGAAATGCTCACTGCATCCTAAATTTTTCTTACCATTTTTTCTTCTTTGGCAGGTGGACTTCGAAGAAAAAAGCAGAGAGGGGCAAAAAGAATATCAATTATCCCAATAATTGTCATGAGCCATGGAAATCCAATTGCCTTTGCAATAGCACCACCAGCAGAAGGACCTTTCAGGAAACAGAGAATTAGATAAAGCTCTTCCAAATGTCTTGTAGACTGAAAGATGCAAAGATTTAAATAATTTTAGTAGACGTTATCCATTGTGTATTGAGGTAAAAGGTTCTTATGAAAAGCCAATGTCCTTACCTATAGCATACCCCATACAAAATGCCACATCCGCAATGGCGTACACACTCCCATAGACGGACACGTGCCGCAGGTCTACGAGGTAGCCCATGATAGGCATCATTGACGAATCCACCATTCCTGAAGACAGTCAGGGAACACAGTGTATAGAAAACGGATGTAAACCCAAAACGGGCCGAATATCAGGGACTGTGTCTTAAACTCACCACCCTGCCAGCTCTCCCCCTTCTGTCATCACCACCTGCAAGTCTTGGGGTGATACTAATCTTTGAGTAGAAAGAATGAAGGAAGCCTTTTCTGAACCCCAGAGGAGGTCAGGTTCCCCTCGTATACAGATGTTCTCTCACAGCATCATCTCAATTGTCATTCATTCTTCAATTCTTTGCTAAATGCCCAACTCTTCTGTTGGTTTTGTTCACCCATATCCCCAGCACTTGTACATATTAAGAAGCAGCAAGCACCATTTCAATGAAAGAAACTTTCCTCATGTGCCTGCCACTGACACATGTGGAGGGGAGGGCACCAACCTCTGAGTCCCTGCCAGTGTGTTCACAGACACTGGCTCACAGCAGCCAATCATGAGCATCCCCATTTTATAGATGAGGAAACCAATATTCAGAAAGGCGAGGCTTGACCGCACTCACTGAGTCAGGGAGTCTGAGCCAGGAACTCTGAACACACACCCTCTTTATGCTACCTGTTCCCCACTATTCAAGAGACGAGATTCTAATGCTGGTCGTGGTTGTTGCTGGGGTGTATGTCTGTATGTATATGTGTGTATTTATGAGTATGTATGTATATGTATATATGTATCTGTGTATGTCTATGTATATGTGTGTATGCATGTGTGTATTTATGTGTATTATGTATATGTATATATGTATCTGTGTATATATGTGTGTACATGTTTGCATGTGTGTCTGTGTATATGTGTGTTTGTGTATGTACTTGTATTTGTGTATGTGTGTGTGTATGTGTGTAGGTGTGTATGTGTGTATATGTATGTGGGTGTGTGTGTATGTGTGCATATGTATGTGGGTGGGTGTATGTGTATGTGTATATGTGTGTATGTATGTATGCATATGTGTGTATGTATATTTGTGTGTATGTGTATGTGTTTATGTGGGGGGTGTATGTGTGTATGTGTGTGTATGTGTGTGTCAGTGTGTCTGTGTATGTGTGTTGTGTGTATGTGTGTATGAATGTATGTGTGTTTGTGTGTATGAGTGTGTATGTGTATGTATGTATGTGTGTGCATGTGTTTTAGCTTCTTTTAGTTCACACACATATAATACATACATACACACACACACAACACACACATACATGGATACACATGCATACACACACACACACATAAACATACATACACACACATAATTTCTGAGCAGGGCCAGATGATCTCTCAGACTCCTTGGAGTTCTGGGGCGTTCTGGTCCCCCCTATTATTCTCCACCTTGGAAACACCCATAGTCTAAGCGTGTGGCCCAGGTGTGACTGGCAGGAGGTGGGTCAGGCATGCAGGTGTACTGAGTGGTGAGGGACAAGTGAACCAGAAAACAGCAAAGCAGGAAAGCACCAAAAGGATTCAAGCCAGGGGGCCATACAGTTAGTAACCTGCAACTCTGCCAGACCTGCAGAATGGCAAGGGGAGCTGCCAGAGGACTAGCACCCTCCCTAAAAAGATGGGCCATCCAGACAGTGGAGGACAAGGGGAGGCAAGGCAGAGGACAGGCAAACGGTCACCTGAGAAGGACCTAGAGTACCATACTGAGTTCTACCCCAGCCTCAGCAGCCTTCTACCATCTGTCCTCAGTGAAAGCCATGCTGTGCCACTGTACCACTCAAAGGTTAAGTTCCTGCTTCTACAGGGGTGGACTGAGCACTTACTTTTATCATGATCAATTGGTATATTATAAATAAGAGACAAAAGTATACCATTCACTCAAAATAGTGACAGATTTTTCCTAACATATTATCATTCTTAACATTACAAAAGCACATCTCCTTGCCCATGGGAATTCCTGCAGCACAGGTGGTCATCAACACATTAGTCTGCTTTGTCTGTACTAAAACCTCTTCAAAATACATATGTGAAGCCTTTGCCCCCAGCCTCATGAGAAGACCTGCTCATAGGGAGGAGTCCACAAAAATGAGCTCTGTGCAAGGGATTCCTTTGTTTGCCCAGCCCCAGCAGTGGAGCATCAGTTTCCTTCTGTAAATATCAGCTTTTAAAAAATACTGGTTTTCAGGAAATAAATGACTAGTGCATAGAAGCAGGTGTCTTTACACGGAGAATCGACAGGCTGTAATTTAGCTAAGCTGCCTGCAGCCTCCTTCCAAGATTCTGGAAATTTAGGTTGAGGAACTACAGTCTACCAGAGGAAGAAGAACCCTTCCTAGTGGAAAAGCGGTTTTAAATGTAGGCACAAGGTTCGTGTGACTTACCAATTGCAAAACCAACTCCAAAGTTCGGAGCTATGAGTCCGTAAATGTTTTTTGCAAATGGAATCTGTAAGAGGAAATAAACGTTATGCTAAAATAACAAGAGATCCAACTCTAAATCATCTCGGAAAGTCTTGAACTTGTGTTTTCTCTGGGCGTGGTATGCCTGTTCCCTTCTGAAGAAAACAGGAGGAAGAAGGGTGGGGTTTGTGAAGAACCGGACCCTCCAAATCTTTCAAAGTCAAGGCTTGAAACGAGTTTTATGACCACCATGAAAAACTTGTCACCGGCATATGTGAAAGATCAGCCTAGTCCACCCTCAAGTTTTGACAAGAACAAGTAGGCCTCATGAGGGATGGATATTGGCCATTGGTAGAAGAGATTTTATTCTAGAAAAACATCTTGCTATTGTTTCAGGTTGGTTGTCCTGAAGTGTTTAAGACACTGTCAAGCTTAAGATGATGCAGGGGAAAAGTTAAACTGTGAAATAAAACATTTTAAATAATTTCTGACATAAAATGAAAATACACTCCTTGGAAAGTCTTGTCCAAACATTTTTAAGATGATAAAAAATTAGAATAAAATGAAAGCTGTAATAAAATATCAACAAACGTAAAATGTTTCTTGGTGATTCTCGCCCAAAGCACAAGTTTTATTCACAGATTGTTCCCACTTGTCGAATGCCATCTTTTACTCACACATAAAATGCTGACTCCAACAATTATCATTCCCAGAAGAGCACAAAGCCACCTACCAAAAGAAAAAGCACCATCAAGAAATGATCATTTGATTTTTTTTCTAGTCCAAATTTTCAATGAAAATCAAAACAATTACTTGTAACAGCGAAGGCAGAAACAACTTAGAATTTTTTGAAAGAACTACATTATTGTAACAGAATGAGTGTTGTTTTCATATCATCTTACCTCCCCATTTTGTGTGCAAGTATCCCAAAAATATTGGTTCCAATGAGATAAGAGATACTAGCTGGCAAGAAGGCAACGCCTGTAAATTTATGAAAAGGAGACCTTATCAGTGCTGATATCAGTCATATGTTAGAAAAAGTAATAACTGTAGACACCACAATGTTGATGAGAGCAGATGAAACGAAGCCCCGGGGCCCACACCCCAGCAGCTAATATCCGGCGCCTGCCGGATCCGGTCTGGACCCACGTGGCTTATCCTCCACACAAAGCTGCTGAGACACTCCAGAAATGAAAGTCCTTTCTCTATCAACTGCTTCATCTTGCCTCCATCTCTGGCTGGTGGTGGGCTTCACACGTGGGCCGATACGAACAGCTCCTGCCTGGGAGCTCAGCACCTGCAACCTTATGTGTGATTTCATCCGACAGAAGTAAGACGCAGTCATTGAAAGAATTAGGGAACCATGAGATAAACAAAAAGAAAAAAGTTAAAATTACCCCAAACCCCATCCATTACTCAGATAATCACCACAGTTATTTTCTCCTGTAAGTTTATTTACATATATAAATATATTTATGTGTGTTTTGATTTACAAAAAAAAGGGATTATACTCTATCCTGCTTGTTTCAGTTAGCTTTATGAACATTTTTCTATGTCAGAAACATAAATGTCTGCCTGGTCATTTTTTGTTGTCAAGTCAGATTTTTTTTTTTTTTTTTTTTTTTTTTTGAGATGGAGTCTCGCTCTGTCACCCAGGCTGGAGTGCAGTGGCACAGTCTTGGCTCACTGCAACCTCTGCCTCCCAGGTTCAAGTGATTCTCTTGCCTCAGCCTCCCAAGTAGCTGAGACGACAGGCATGCGCCACCACGCCTAGTTAATTTTTGTATTTTTAGTAGAGACTGAGTTTCAACATGTTGGCCAGGCTGGGCTCAAACTCCTGACCTCAGGTGATCCGCCTGCCTCAGCCTCCCCAAGTGCTGGGATTACAGGCATGAGCCACCACGTCCGGCCTCCTATCCAAGTTTTATTGCTGTCCCCATAGAGGACACCTGCATCCCCCAGGTTCTGATGTGCCCAGGGTGATTTCCTGCTGGTGGTGGCAGCAGTGGCCTTGAACGTGTCCTCCGCATTGAACAGAAAGGCCTAACCATATCAGACCCAGCTTGGCTACAGGGGAATTGTCCACATCAGTTGTGTCTGGTCCTCATCCATCCAGCTGTGTGTGGTCCTCAGAACCACAGGTCAATCTCTTTATGAGTGACTGCTTTTCAAACTCCTAGTGATTTTAGTATTTTTTCCTTGAAATCAGATATACCAGACTTGATTCCAAGCCTTGCCCACACATAGTAAAAGTTACTTTGTTCTCAATCAGAGGACTGCATAAGTGAGACATGCAGGTAGATATCAGATGACCGAGTGCCTGCTACACTCAAAATGCATGGGGCCTGGAGGTCCTTCTCATCCCGGCAGCTGGCCACACACTCACAGGCAAGTGTGATCTTGTCTCTTTAGGATAAAGCACGAATGTCTACCATCAAACCCAGAAACAGGCTGAGTCTTCCAACACAGCAGGGACTTCCAAATAAATGGCTCCATGAGCTAAATCCAAAACCAGATCATTCTAGACATGGGGGTTCTGGGAAACACTAATAAAGAGCAATCTCATTTCATTTTCCAGAGAATTATTTCTGTCATGCTTAGCAATATGTGGTGGTCAAATAATTGTTCAGTGTAATCTGATTGAGCAAACATTTACTGACAGCCACGTGCCCAGCACAGCAGTGGCCTGCAGCAAAGACAATGACAACGTGATTCTTGTCCTGACGCAAGTGTTTTGAAGGAAAGGAGCAGATGACGTTTAAACTGTGACCTGGCCAAGTAAGGAACATAACAAAAACACAGGTGTCATGCTCTGGGGACCTGGAACTGCGTCTGGCCAAGCTCCTCAGAGCAGATGGTATATAAACCTGGCCTCAAAAGCTGTGTCGTAGGACTTCCTACCAGCTCTAGGGACTGTTAGTCCGGATAGTAAGATATCATGACAACCTTTGTCTCATGATAAGAATCCCCAAGGGCCAGGTAGGTATAAATGAATAAAACAAGCAAATTGCAAGCAAAAATAACAGTGCAGATACCATGATAAAGAACCACTGACATTCAGCCTCAGTGTCAGAGAAAGAAAATGAAAAATGGAGCAAAGAGAGATCTGTGGTGACCCAGAGGGCCCAGACTCCATCTAGAAGGCAGACGCCACTCTCTGTGGCCATTCACTCCCCTGAGGGACTGCAGTTCCAGTATTGGAAGATCCTGTTTGTTTTATGAGGTGGAGTCTCAACAGAGGCAGAATGTCAGTGGCTCTGTTGCCCAGGCTGGAGTGCAATGGCACGATCTTGGCTTAGTACAACCTCCGCCTCTTGGGCTCAAGTGATCCACCTGCCTCAGCCTCCCAAAGTGCTAGGATTACAGGCATGAGCCACGCACCCAGCCTCAGCAAGAATTCTTTCTAGGGCTTCTCCCGACTCTGAGAAAAGTGTTGGCTGGGACTGGCCTGCAACAGTGCCCTGGGCCATGGCAGGAACCCTCCCTTCTGCGGGGCAACACTCTTCACGTATCTCTGCTCACACCAGAAAGTTCACCAAAGGGAGATCTTCTACCACCCCTTGTGATTTTGGTACAATCTGGCTTCAGCCACGGCCTTGGCCAGCCAGTGAGGGAGGGGCTCCGGTCATCACGAAGCCTGTGGGGAGCTGAGCTGGCCGTCCAGCCCCGGAAGCAAAGGTGGAAATGAGACCTTGGGTTTCCTCCAAGCTCAAGATGACCCCTCCCTGAAGGCCAAGGGCTCAGCCTAGAACCAGAATAGGGGCAATGGTCTGCCCTGTCCTATGGCAGGCTTAGGAGGATCCTAAGTCCTCGCACTCCAGAGCCACAGAAGGCTGGCAGTCCCTCTCGTCTTCTGGTACAGGCCCGTGTCCTACCCTCCATCCCACTTTGCATCCCCACAGCTCATTAAATACAAAGGGGCTAGAAGAACCAGAAGACAAGAGTGTGCCTCCATCCTTGTCTGGGGCCTGTTGTCCAGGGCTTCAGTTTCCCTTTGGGGGCTTGTAGGCCTCACCCCAAACTGTAAGTCCCTAAGTCTCAAGGTGTCCGGAGAGGCCATCTGACCTAGAACTCAGATATAGAGAAAACACCATGAAATCATTCTTTCTCCACCCACTGAAGCCCAGGGCTTCCCCTCAAGTGGCAGATGAGGAATTTGGGGGCCAGGCTGGCAAGGGAGCCACGTGGAAGATGGGTGGGCTGCCATCTTTACTACCCCTAAAAAATGTGGCCAAAAACAATGCCTTCAGCAAGAGCAATCCTGTGTCACCCATGCAGCTAATAAGATTGTTTGCCCTGACTTCAAATATCATAGTCTTTCTCCAGAAACAGTGAAGGGAAGCATAAAGGCAGAACAGCCTCCCTTTCACCCTGGACTGGAGCGAGCTCAGAGAAGATTCCTGAACACCAGAGTCTGGGCTGCAGGGGCAGCTCCCCGCCCTCAGCACTGGGTCCTCCGCACTGCTTCACTCACAGTACCCCATCCCCAGGGTCAGGGAGCCATGGGCTGAAAGCTACAGAGAACTAGGGAAGGTGGGGTATTTCCCCTCCTGCTGGTGCTGACACAGGAGGCAGGTAGAGAAACCTGATTCTCTTAAAGACAGACATGTCTATCTCTGGGGCAAATGAAAGGAGGAACCTCGGTGGTGGAAATGTGCAGCAAGCTGGTTGAGTGAACGTCTGGCGCCGGTGATAAGCCCCACACAGCAATCTGATGAGATCCAGGCAGCCTGCACTCTGCTATCTGCCCCTGATGGCCCATGGCTTCTGGCTGACTTTAAAGATTTTATAAAGAAAGCCTCAGGCTTTGTCTGAAGAGGATGAGCACAAAACATCTTAAGTGTCCTGCACATGGCCAGGACACATTCAAAGAGGATGAGAGTTCAGCTAGGTGGCCGGGAGACCCAGTTCACACCTGTAATCCCAATACTTTGAGAGGCTGAGGCAGGAGAACAGCTTGAGCCCAGGAGATTGAGGCTACAGTGAGCCATGATTACACCAGAGCACTCCAGCCTGGGCAACAGGACGAGACCCTGTCTCTAAAAATAAATAAACAAATAAGAGCTTCTCAGCTCAAGAGTGCGTGCAAAGTCAACACAGCAGCTCAACTCAGCAGTGCACACCCCACTTGGACAGCGGGCGCCTCCTGAAAACACCGAGAGATCCACATCACCTCAAGGGCCAGAGGGAAGAAAAGCTGGGAAACAGCCTCTCCAGTGTCAGCAGCGGGTATGAGCAACAAGGCTGGAGGGTGTCTTCTCATCTGCTGTTTGCTGACTCGGTGTCAGATCCAAGTCCACCCCTCCTGCCAAGCGGCACGCCTCTTTAGGAGCTCTGAAGGTCTTTGGGCTTCCACTTTCATCTTGGCTGCTAGGGAGTTCAGAGCTAAATTTTCTGCCTAAGAAACATTCTTGTTTAATTCCAAGAATCCTTCCTCCTTCACTGAATACCTCTTCTGATGTCAGGCTTGGTTTGGGTTTTGTTTTATGATACAATTCACATGGTTTAAAATTCACCCTTTGGGCAGGATGCGGTGGCTCACGCCTGTAATCCCAGCACTTCGGGAGGCTGAGGCAGGGAGATCACGAAGTCAGGAGTTCACGACCAGCCTGGCCAAGATAGTGAAACCCTGTCTCTACTAAAAATACAAAATTAGCCGGGTACAGTGGTAGGCACCTGTAATCCCAGCTACTCAGGAGGCTGAGGCAGGAGAATTGCTTGAACCCGAGTGGCAGAGGTTGCAGTGAGCTGAGATCGTGCCACTGCACTCCAGCCTGGGCAACAGACTGAGACTCCGTCTCAAAAAAAAACAAAATTCACCCTTTGACAGTGCATCGTTCAGTGATGTTTAGTGTATTCACAGAGTTGAGCAACCATCATCACCATCTGATTACAGAACACTGTCACCATCCCACAGAGAAACCTCACACCCCATTTGCAGTTTCTCTCCATCCTCACCCCCTCTCCCCCGGCCATTTGGGACTTTTTAGGTATTGTTCGATGAGAGAGCGTAGCAACTCTGCAGATTCCAAAGACACTGGTACTCAGGCCAGGCCAACTGCAGGGAGGCAGGCAGAACAGGGAAAGTCTAGGCCAGGGGGCAGCTTCTGGCAAGACACCCCCCTTCCCCAGGGCTGGATGCCTGTGAGAGAATAAGGTCACCTGAAGAAGGGTTGGGGACATTGAAAATGTCTGCTTGATTCAGAGCTGAGAGTCTCCATCTGAAGCTATCCACACGTACCTTGAAAGAACTATAAAAAGAATATAAACCTCTAGGAAGGACCGTCAATAAATTCTTAAAGAAAAAGGTGTGTAGGGGAGCACTAGCCTTCCAGATATGCAACCACATTCTAAAGCTACAGTAACTAAACAGGAATGGCAAATGGATCAATGGGATGAAAGAGGGAATCCAGAAAGACAGCCAAGAACTTGTGGTCCTTGAGAAAATGATGAGGATGGGAAGAATCAGATCCACTACTTCAGAAATGGTCCTAGGACAACTGGCTGGCCATACAGGGAACAAAACTACTAGGTTCCTACACATGCCTTGGGACAAAATAAATTCCATATAGGTTCAAGATTTTAATGTAAAAAACAAATAAAAAATGTATTAAGGGAAAACACGGGTGATTAAAAAAATAATCTTGGCATGGGAAAGGCCTTTCTGAGCTTGACTTGATACGACAATGACATTAAAGGGAAGCCTGCTAAACCTGACTAGTGGCATTTTAAATATTTGAGTGGCTAAAAAAAAATCCATTCAAGAAAAATCCATAAAGTCAAAAGACATAGAACAATTTGAGTGCAATATCTATAAAACATGTGGCAATAGATTATTATCTTAATACATAAAGAACACATAAAATCAATAAGGACAAATAACTTTATAGAAAAATGGTCAGAGTATATTCATAAGAAATTCATAGTAAAAGAAATACACATGGCTAATACACATATGAAAACATGCTCAATTTCACTCATAAAGAATTTGTGGCTGGGCGTGGTGGCTCACACCTGTAATCCCAACAATCTGGGAGGCCAAGGCAGGTGGATCACCTGAGGTCAGGAGTTTGAGACTAGCCTGGCACATGGCACCCACCTATAGTCCTAGCTACTGGGGAGGCTGAGGCCACGAGAATCACTTGAACCCAGGAGGCGGAGGTTGCAGTGAACCGAGAGTGCGCCACTGCACTCCAGCCTGGGCAACAAAGTGAGACTCTGTCTCAAAAAAAAAAAAAAAAGAGTTTGTAAAAATAAATTAAAGTGAGGGCCGGGCGCGGTGGCTCACACCTGTAATCCCAGCACTTTGGGAGGCCGAGGCGGGTGGATCACCTGAGGTCGGGAGTTTGAGACCAGCCTGACCAACATGGAGAAACCTCATCTCCACTAAAAGTACAAAACTATCCTGGTGTGGTAGTGCATGCCTATAATCCCAGCTACTCAGGAGGCTGAGGCAGGAGAATTGCTTGAACCCAGGAGGCAGAGATTGTGGTGAGCCAAGATCGCACCATTGCACTCCAGCCTGGGCAACAAGAGCAAAACTCTGTCTCCTGGGCTCAGGTAATACTCCCACCTCAATCTCCCGAGTAGCTGGGACTTCAGGTGTGCGCCACTACTCCTGGCTAATTTTTTTGTTGCTGTTGTTGGGTTTTTTGTTTTGTTTTGTTTTGTTTTTGTAGAGACAGGATCTCGCTGGTCTTGAACTCCTGGTCTCAAACTCCTGGTCTCAAGAAATCCACCTGCCTCGGCCTCCCAAAGTGCTGGGATTACAGGCATAAGCCACCGGCCCAGCCTGCCATATGGTTTCTAATGGCAAAAACTGGAACTGTTAGGGAAGCAGAAGTTACACCATTTTAAGCTCAGCTCCATCTTAAAACTAGCAAAGCACATTCCTTGCCAGTCACGACCCATAGTCATGAGATGTTTAGAGTTAAGGAAACAGCCTAAAGATACGTACAAGGACACTCTCCTACAACAGCAGAAAGTCCAGATGTGCTTTCTGAGGACGCCCTGCTCTAACAGAGTTGTTTCTAATAAACTTGCCTCTTCTGCTGTGTTCTGTGACATGCCTTGAATTCCTTCCTGAGTGATTTCCCAAAACTTTATCTTGGGGTCTGGATTGAGATCCCTTTTCTGGCAACAAAATGAGCCCAAATGCCCAATAATAGGGACTGGCTGAGGATTTCAACAGTTATATGTTGTTTTATTTTAACAATAAAACAATATGCAACCATTAAAAAGAATAAAAGGTTTCCAGTTAAACAGGGCAGACTGAATCTATAGTTTTTCTCCACTCCCACCTCAAAGTCCATTTAAATGCTAGCAAAGGAATAGAAGAAAATTCTAGACACACAGCCTATGCCCCCTTCCACCCCCATACCTTCCTGAGGACAAACAGAGTGGGAGAGGAGAAGGGACAATACGAGGAAGAAGTGAGCAGAGGACACCACAGAGAATGCTGGAATCTTCCACCTGCAAATGGTGAGGCCAGCAAGACGCAAGAACCGTTGTGCCTCACAGCCAGAAAGGAACTGAAGCTTCGGGTACTGTGAAGATGGGGCTGAAAGCAGAGGCTGGCAACATGAAAGCAGGCAGAGAGGCTGTGTTAAGAGCAGTGGGACCCCCAGCACTCCAGCCTTCACCCTGGCAGGAGACAGTTTCTCTACAGAAATTAACCAGAATGGCAACCAGGGGCAACACAAGAGGCTGAAACAGGAACATGGTGCGAGGGTGTTATTGCAATAACAACCTCATCAAAAAACCCCAAAACACTTAGAGTATATACAAAAGGCTCTTCAGATTTAAGATATGATAGCATCCATTTTAAAAACTCAATAGGCAGTTTAAAAGATGAACAGGAATAACTCAATGGAAAAGGGGAAAGACAAGAAATTAGAAGAATAAAAGTAGGGAGTCTAACACTCAGCCAACTGGAGTAAAACAGGAGAGAAAATAGGGGGATTCATTAAAGTAATAATACAAAGAATCTCCCCAGAATTGTAACATGGGGTTCCCCAAGTGAAAGGGCTGATTAAGCAAGTGTTCAGCCCAGAGGAGGAAAACAGACCCCACTGCAAATCATCAACATGGACTTTTATAACCTAGAGAAGAAGTAAAGGTCCCTCGGGCTCCTACAGAGGCTCAGGAATGAGGGCAACACTGGCATCCCCCACAGCAACCCTGGATGCTAGAAGACAACAGAACAGTGGCCCGAAAACTCCCAAGGGAAATGATTTCCAACCAAGAATTATACACGCAGACAAAGTCAACCAAGTGTAGGATAAGGGTAAAATATTTGCAACTATGCAGGGTCTCAGAGACCTTTACCTGCCACGCACACTCTCTCAGGAAACTGTGGGAGGCTATGCTCTACAATAAGGAGGAAGTCAGTCAAGGGCAAGGAATACAGGAAACAGAAGAGAGGCACAGAAGATGCTGGGGTGATGGGGAAGGAAAGTCTAGACCGAAGACCTAGGACAGACATCCACAAACGAGCAAATACACAGAAAGATCAGGTTTGCCAACACTTGACTGCAATTGGAGAATTTTTCATCTTTGCCAGAAACTTTGGTGGATATATTCATAAACACTACATAAAACATTAAGAAAATGAAAGGACAAGGCAATGACTAACTCCAGGAAAATTAAATTTGCAAAAAGAAAGGAAATTAATCACAGTACCCTACATAGCTCAGTCAGCTGTGAACAATAATCACCCAGTCACAATAATGTCAGTGCTGAATGCCAGTCTAACAAGAAGCTGTAATGCAATTATTCAGGGAGGACAGAAGGTGGGAAAATGCGTGAGCTGGTTGTTTGATACTTCTATGTGGCGCTGCAACGGCATTAAATAATCCCCATCTACTGTATTAGGAAGCTGGTGGACAATGTCAGAAATTGGAAAATTTTTTAAAAGGGGGTGTCATTAGCCAGGTGTGGTGGCACGTGCCTGTAATCCCAGGTACTCGGGAGGCTGAGGCAGGAGAATCGCTTGAACCCGGGAGGCGGAGGTTGCAGTGAGTGGAGATCGTGCCACTGCACTCCAGCCTGGGTGACAGAGTGAGACTCTGTCTCAAAAAAAAAAAAAAAAAAAGAGTTGGGGGTGTACACATATTATTTAGAGACATAAGGGTATCAGCAGAAGAAAGATCTAAAAACGTTGAAAGTGATGGAATCTGAAGGGCTTTGGGGATCAAGAGGCGTGGGAAAAAGACAGCTGTTTTTCCTTATAATTCTTTTATCTTTGACTTACAATTATGTATGTGTGTAACTTTGATAAAAAAATAAAATTTAATTAATTTTAAAAAGTAAATCTACGTGTTCTGACACGGAAACATGGCCACAAAATTGCATGAAGGAAAAACAAGAGGTCACACAGTGATGTAAATGGCAAAATTCACTTGGTTGGATTTTTAGGCATTTCATGCAATAGGGTGGTAAACACAGAACCATCTAGAAAAAGACATAGAACTGTTAACAGTGAATATCACAGGGGATGGGCTGGGGGAGGGAGAAAGATGAGCATGAAATTTAAAAATGTTTTACGTCCTCAATCAGCACACTTTGATTTTGTTACAATAAGCATGTATTACTTTTCAAAATTAAAAATACTTTTTAAGAATTAATCCTTTTAACAATTAGTTTGTTATTAGTCTCTTTCACATAAATTTTATGGCTGTCCAGTTAGTCCAGTTCAGAAACAGGGGAAGATGCTGACTGTATTTTTACTCTCATTTCTCCCCAGATCTGATGTGTCTGTGTGAGTTCTGCACCCCTCAGGGATGATGGATAAACCAGAGAACAAACAGACCCCAAGGCTGCCCTAAGCAATGACCCCATTAAGAGTCAAACAGAAGCAATCACTTTATCATCCCCGTAAGGGCAACTCAGCAGGGATGCCTTGGGGACAAAGGCTGCCCTGGGGACAAATGCTCTTGAATCAGAAGAGCCCACCCCAGTCCTTACCCAGCTGCCACTTTCGGGAACACATGGTCTCCATCATCCAGATGGGCAGGGCTGGCTCCAGCATGGCGATGCCCATGTTTGCAAAGCAGATGGAGCCTGTAAGGGAGGAAAGGGCTTTGTAGTGGCTTCTGCCTCCCCTCTCATTTCCAGGCACAGTTAGACTCCATGCGCCTACAGCTCAGATAACCGCAACTTCTACTTTCATTAAGTAAAGGATAAATCACATATCAAGGGGACAGCAAAGGCTGTTTACCATAATCATCATCATCATGGTCGTCGTCGTCCTCATTTTAAACAACTAGAATCCCAGAGACAAGGTTTGGACTGGAGGCAGCCCTAGAGATCCTTTGGTTTAACCTACCCAATTATGGTTTTATCAATGAAGAAAGGAAGCCCAGTTTATTAATGCAGTAGCTTGCTTGGGGCCACCCAGCAATCAGGCCACTTCCAGACCACACACAGTCTCGGGGCAGCCTGAGGCTCTCGCATCTGTGTTTTACTGTGCAATATACGTGGGCATTTCTAATGATACCTAGAAATGCCAGAAAATCCAAGCAGGATCAGGTGCATTCAGTACAGGCATGCCGTTAGGTGGAGGGGGCGGGGTTCAGCGGTACATAAGGGCACCTATGCAAATATTCATGATCTCTTAACCAGAACCCTTTGTAAATATAGAACTATCTGCAAAAAGACCCACGGAACTGTTCTCCATCGTTCTGGGAACTTCCCGTGTTGTGCCTCTTGGAACCTCTAATTTGCTACAACAAATTCAAAGAATATTGTACAATCGTGATGAAGGTGCACATATGGTGAAGAAAGGTCGGTTCATTCGACATGAGACTTAAAGGCAGAGCATATCAATGGCAGGACTTCCCTCAAGTGGACAGCCACTTGGCTCTCAACTCCCTTCCCCAGTCGGGCTGTCTGGAAGTGTCGATGACAGTCCAGGAGTGCTGGGTAGCATCTTTGTGTCTCCTGTGAGCAGGTACTAGGCAGTGAGGTTCCAGGGAAGCCCAAGACAGGACAGGCCCAGGCTGCACAGCCCTGCTCAGACGTGCCCAAGGTTCAGGGAGTCACATTTCTGGAGCCCCCGTCCCTCACCATACCTCCTCGTCCCCACCTCAGATGCCAGGGTTCCAGAAGCATCTGAGCTCTGGGATGCCCCCTGCATCTTGCAGACGTCACTGCATGAATAAGTCACCATGCCACCTCCATATCCCTTTGGCCAGCAAGCATGATAGACAGGGTCTTGGCCAGGGTTATATACCTGCTGCCCTAATCAAATCCAGCAGCAGAAGGGTTAAACAAAACCAGCCTGAGGGTTGACAAAGGCTGAACTTAACTACTGGTGCCCAGTTCTCCCAGGCGCCCTCCAGCCTACCTGTGTTAGGGAGCCGTGCTTAGACAAGTCTAACCCTAACTGGGTCCAGTGCTACAGTGCAGGCTGCCCCAGAGACCAACACATCAGCGCGCAGCCAGACCTTCTCCTGGCCTGACCCCAAGGGTCTGCTTACCTTGGTACTGAGGCCCAGCAACACCTACACAAGGCTGGTCCCTGGTTAGGCAGCCCGGGGCCTGGCAAAGCAGGCAGCCTCCTACCACTGGGACAGTCTTGGGGAACAGTCCCTTGGATAGATGCAGACCATTATCCTTCCCAAGAGTCACAAAACCCCAGTGCTTTCTTTTAGTCCCTCTAGGCCAAAGCATGTCCTTTAGCCAAAGGGTGTTTGAACGGCCTCCCTGCTGCTCGGCAGGGATGCTCTCTGCAAGAAGGGAGCCCCTCTGGTCCCTGTGGGGCTCTGCTGTCAGTTTCTATTCATATATGCCAAGGTGAGTCAGACTGCCCACCGGGGACCCTTGCCTTGAGGCCAAGGACTCCTTCCGGAAAGTTCAAGGCCAAACAATGATGGCCTTCCATACAAACACAGTGGGCAAGCTTAGCTCCAAACAAACCCAGCTGGGCATCCCCAGGACCCAGGCAGCTCTGCAGAGCCCAGCATACGCCATTTTGATTTTCCCCAAATGAGACAAAAAGGGCCTTGGCTGAGTGTCAGAAAGCAATGGCGGAAGAAAACCATTTCCTTTGACTTGTAGCCTCTTTGCCTTTTCTGTTTTTTTATATAGCCCAACATTTCTAGCAGCAAAACGAAAATCAGCCCTGGCCATCCACCCCTGCCTCCAACACGCGGCCATCACCTCGCATTCCCCTGACTCAGAAGACCCACAGAGCCCCACCTGCAGCAATGAGGATGTACGGGTCCTTCAGCAGCGTGGTTAGGGGTGTCCCCTTCTGACTCTGTCAAGAAAAAAACACAGGTCAGAAGCAGCACCATGCCCCCTCCCCCAGGGCCCTCATTCCCAGCCGCTTACCTCTGGCTGCACCCGGGACGGCTGGAGCACAAAGAGCTGAATAGCTAAAAAATAAAAATAAAAAAGACAAGCCCCTCTTCAGAAAGCAGGTGTGGCCCAAGCGCGTGCCAGCACGATGCCAAGGTCATGGCAAGGCGCCCACGTGGACTCACTCACCTCCATCCAAGAGTACCAGGGCGGCCAGCACCAGGAACGGAGCCGTCTTCCCCACAAACTCATAGAGCACACTCCCGAAGGGGGGGCCCACTGCAGGGAGAGAAAGTGGGGACACCACCCCTGGGACACATGCCCTCTCCCTGTACTAGAACCATCTATTTGACTCTTGTGTTTCTCTCTCTACTTTGTTCCAATAAGGCTTTGGGGTGGCTGCCCTATTGTTCTGTTCGGTTAGAGTTCACTTGTCTTGGCAACTTCCTCCAAGTGGCTTTTCCTAAGAAATGGGCAAGAGTCTATAAAGGTCACCCTGAAAGCAAAGGCCCGAGAGAAACAAGATCCAGGCCCAGGGCTGGGCTGCTTCCACTGCACAGGAAAATGTGTAAACAGAGACTTCGCTCCTTGTACACCAGCGCAGGCAAGGCTGCAGGCTCCTGGAAGCAGGCGGGAAATCGGAAGAGGAAGGAAAAGGCTCTGAATCCCTCTCAGGGAAGATGTTTGTCCCCTGGTCTGGGAAGTCAGCCAGGGCAGCTGGGGGAGGCAGACCCAGAAAGCAAGGTTCTCCGTGATCACAACTCACTGAATGTTCCCGAGGAAAGGGTCTGGCAGACCATCCTGTTCAACCTTTGGTTTTCCATCTGGGCCCAGGGAGGTTTGGAGCAGAGGCAGGGGAAGTCCTGATCCCCTCCACCCCCAGCTCAGGGCTCTTCCTACCATTTTTCAAAGTCTCCATGAAAGCAGGAAAGGAAAAAAATAAAAAGGGGACCTCTGTGTTAGTGCAAACTGCGCCAGGGTCACGGGGCGAGGACTGCCACTGTCCAGCACCAGGCAGGCCCCTCTTGCCAGTTTGCCTACACAGGGGCCTTACCCACCTAAGACCCCCATGGCCAGGCCTCCCAAGGCGATTCCCATGACGTTGCCTCTCTCTTCATCATCTGTGTAGACACTGGCAAGCATGCCCATCCCTACACAGGGAAAGAAGTAGTCAACAGGCCAGCTCCGGGAAACAGCAAAAGAATAATGCGTGACTCGCCTTCCCTCTCCAGCCAGCCTTGTGATCTTCCCAAACCTGTCAGATTCACTAAAATGTAAGACCAAGCAGAACCCAAGAGGAAAGTGGGTGCCTTCTCCAAGAATCCCCAGCACCCCAACCACCACCAATACCTGAATTCCCTGAATGAGTCCAGCTCACTCTGCAAGGGGCCCCTCACAAACTCACTCAGGCATTCCACACCTACCAGCCACAGAGGAGCAGGACGAGCCGATGCCCTGCAGCGACCTGGCAATCAGCAGGAAGGCATAGCTGCTGGAGAAGGCAAACACTGCCGAGAGAGGGGGTCCAAGACCACACATCAGTGCTGCTGGGACACAACCGTCCCAAACAGGGACGTTTCAGAAGCCCCCCTTAACCCAGTGGAGCATTTGCATGTTAGCCACCCTGTGCTTTTGTTCCCTAAAAAGCTATCAATTCCTTTCTGCAATTGTTGCCAATACACAAACCTCCCAGGCCATATACTTTTTTTTTGAGATGGAGTCTTGCTCTGTCGCCCAGGCTGCAGTGCAGTGGTGCAATCTCGGCTTACTGCAACCTCCGTCTTCCAGGTTCAAGTGATTCTCCTGCCTCAGCCTCCCCAGTAGCTGGGACTATAGGTGCATGCCACCACACCTGGCTACCTTTTGTATTTTTAGTAGAGACGGGGTTTTGCCATGTTGGCCAGGTTGGTCTCGAACTCCTGACCTCAGATGATCCGCCCACCTCAGCCTCCCAAAGTGCTCGGATTACAGGCATGAGCCAACCACGCCCCCCTCTTCTTAGGTTGTATTCTTAATTCCCAGCTCATGGGCATCAATGCCCACCCTGATGAGACCCACACTCAGAAGGAAAACAGCAGACACTTACTAATTGTTGAGACGAACATGATGCAGAATCCCGCAAATATGGGAATTGGATAGCCAATTCTGCAAAACACAAACATCAGACAAATCTGGTGACTGCAGGCTATTTTTTTAAGGCTTTATATTGATTTTCTCCTGGCTACCCTTTGGGATCAGACAGATAAGTGTTTGGTGGACTTTTCTGAAAATTCATATACTCAGTGCTTCCTATGTGACCTTTTTGTGTTTGACTGTCTTGGAACGTGAATACATTTATGGACTGCCACTGTGAACAGAAATTTGTTTGGAATAAATGTTAACACAATATTGGCAAGTAACCCAGAACACATCCAAAATACACGGCCCCTATTTCTGTCATTTTTAAAAAATGATTCCTTTAATTATAGTCTTTGCTAAAGCTCTCCCAAAGGAGCCACTGCAATCAAATGATTCGGGTAAAAGGCCATCAAGTGATTCCACTGGCAGACTGCAGTATGTCTAAGAGGCATTAGGAAGCAAGATGTTAAGATCTGCCTTCCCGTTGACCCCATGAGGCCAACCTAGAAAGACAAAGTCTCATTTTCTGTGCAAAATTTCAAAATCCAAATTGCTCCGTGAGACCACTGCTCACCTAGGACTCTGGCGCCAGGTCAACAGGGCTGGTGGAAAGACCCTGGCATTCCCCTATGCCATGTCTGGCTGGACACGTGACCCTGCCACTTAATCTAGGGAGGTCTCCTCTCAGTCCCTCGGAGAGACCACCTCCCACCTCCCAGGACTGGAGTACAGAAAGAGATATGGATGTTAAACTGTTAACACCAGTGCCTAGAGCATAGAAGGTGCCTAAGAAATGTCATCTCCTCCCTCATTCTCTTTCTTCTTTGTCCTCTGTTTCTGCTGGATCAAGTAGACAGCTGGGTCCCTGCTCTGTGGGTGGGGCATGAGGGTACAGGCAGCTTCCCAGCCCCTCTGCCTTGAGAGGAAGCCAACAGTGGCTGAGCTCTTGCCCAACTGAAGGTTTGCTCCAACCCAGAAGAGCCTGAAACATCTCTAAGTCTCTTCTGTCTCTAGCTCTGGACCCTCAGGAACCTGGAGAGGAATCAAATGAATCCAGGAAGGCAGAAGGGCCAAGCATCCTGAGCTCTGGCAACAGCCTGGAAGGGTGGAAGGGTTCTTCCATTCCAGGCTTTAATAAAAAATTGTAATCGGCTGAGCATGATGGCTCATGCCTGTAATCCTGGCACTTTGGGAGGCCGAGGCGGGCAGATCACCTGAGCTCAGGAGTTCAAGACCAGCCTGGGCAACATGGCAAAACCCTGTCTGTACTAAAAAAAAAAAAAAAAAAAAATACAAAAAATGAGTCAGGCATGGTAGTGCGCACCTGTAATCCCAACTACTTGGGAGGCTGAGGCACGAGAATTGCTTGAACCTAGAAGGCGGAGGATGTAGTGTGCTGAGATCGTGCCACTGCACTCCAGCCTGGGTGACAGAGCGAGATTCTGTCTCAAAAAATAAATAAATAAAAAATAATCATAGCACCTTCATTTAAAGTTTACACTCAGTTCTCCAAGCATTTACACCCACCAGATTTAGTCATGATTTAATAAGGGCCCTATTTCACCTCCTTATGTTACAGATGAGGAAACTGAGGCATGACATCATGATATCTGTCATTACTTATCAGGTGTCATCAGACTAATTTCGCCTGGGCCATTCCCACATGGCTTTTCCTTGTAAATTTTACCACCTCCGCCAGTACCCAAACGGCATATATAGCTTTAAATAGAATCTTTCCAAAAGTTCTCTTGACCATATTCAAATATTTTTTAACTGCTTCACCTGTATCCAGAAACCAAATACCAAAAATACAGAGAGTAACTCACAAGCATGACAGATTCCCAGACAGTCAGTCCCCTCCCACAAACCATGCAAAGATTCCCCTGCTGTGAACAGAGATGAGCTTGTAATTCACAAAGTGGGGCTCCAAGCAAATTGGGTAAACCAGAGAAGAGGCCAGGATTCTGACCCGCAGTTCAGATGGCCATCGGGTGGCAGCTTCTTCTGTCTCAGCCCACCCAGAGCTGATTTTCTGTACCCCTTATTCATGTGGACAAAAGAAACCCAACACCGGGGGCTCACACGGTACTGCAGGATACTGAATCAGGAAACGTCCAGGAGGCTCAGAGAGGAGAACTCACAGGCAATTTATTTTCAGCAACTACAGTTTGTCCCATGAAAGAACGGGCATATGACAATCTTCCTGGCTGTCCTGGAATAAACACAGGCTTCTCCCTCTGCTCAATATATATTTGGAAAATCTAGTTGTTGAAGTACCAATACATATCAAAGCTATTGGAATTAGGGGCTTCACTCTTGTTTCACCAGTTCTTCATTTTGGCTATTTATAAGGCTCTAATATGGAACCCTTCAGGCTGCAGGGACATCCCTGAAGGCAAATAAGACATCTGTGGCCCTTTCCCAGACTGTAGGCAGAAACACTGGGTGGTTTCAGGACAAAACTCAATAAAATGTGACAACCCTTGTCTGTGGCCCCCATACCACCAGCCATACTGTGCCCACTGTTCGGTCCAGCCAGTATTCCAGGTAACCCATCAGGGCACAGCTGTGGTGGGCTGGAAGCCACTGAGGTCCCTCCCTACCTGAAGACTCAGACATTCCCACGACTGTAGGCAGGGAACCAGCATGCTGGGTGGCCTGAGATTCCAAGGGAGGGTAGCTGGTTCTACCCATTTTTCAGAGGATCAACACTGAGGCTCGGGGAGGTGAATTACTTGCCCCAAATTCAAGGCTACGGGCATACCTTGAGTGTGTTAACATGTGCTAGGCCCTGCTGATGTGCACCTGGGTGGGGATGCTGGAGCACATGGGATGGAGAGTGCACAGTTTCACTGAAAACCACAGGGTTTGTGCCCACAGAGGGTTCTTTTTACCATTCGAGGTGCTGTGTTTTCTTTAGAAACACTGCAGCTACTGTTTTTCTTTTTAATTTTCTTTGGGATTTTAACAATGCATGTATGGAATAAACGAATATCAAAGCTAGAAGGAAACTCAAGGGCTAGCCAGTCCAAACCCTCACCTTAGATGAGAAAGCTGAGGTTCAGAGACAGAGTGGCTCACCCATGGCTGCAGAGCAAGCCAATGGCTTCAGATACAACCAGGCTCATGTTGCCGCCTCCTCGGTACCGGACACACCTGTGCCTGCACTTTCAACACAGGCCAAGCCACTGCACGGGCTGCTCAGTGGTAAGCGCTGGGCATCATTTTTCCCCAGAGCTCGGCTTCAAGGCAAAGAAGACTCCCTGGGAAGCTCCTGGGTCTCCGTCCTCAAACTCTTCTGGCCCCTCAGGCACCCACCATAGAAGGAGGGTCGTCCAGCGCCCCTAGTCATTGAGTGGTAGGCAGAAGGACCAAACCCTTTCTGCTTCCCCACAGTATCTCCTAAACAGACAGAAACTCAACTGACATTAGTCACAATCTGTGTCTGAGTTGCCCCCCTTGTCTCAATTCAGGGCCATCTCAATTAAAGTATCGCTAAGCAGAGCCAGATCTGATTCAGCAAACCTTTAGCCAAATGTCATCCTGGCCCACGGTCATCCTCTACAGAGCATCACGAAGCAGTTAATCCAATTTGAGTAAGACTAAAAATCACATAATGAATCCCTAGAAAAACATGTAAAACAATAAAAGTTATGTTAATTATATATACTTAGTCATTGGAGAAACCCCATCTGTCCCTAAATGGCCAATGAAGACAATACTTCTCTAGTGTTAATAATTAGCGTATCCTTGCCATAGAGACTAATAGAAGCTCTCTTCTCATGATTGCTAAAACCACAGTTTCCTCTACCATGGTAAATTACAAGAAGCATACAGACTACAGAGCCCCGAAGGGTGCAAACTATCACCAGATGCAACGAGAGACAACAGCTCCCTTCCAGTGATCCCTACACACTCCTAAAAGGTGTGCAGTAAATGAATGTCAGTAAATGGAATGATATCTTCAATTTGCCTGGATATAGTAGGAGGTTTGTCAATCATTTAGTAAATAAAATTCTTCGATTCCGCTTGTCAAAATTCTTAGGTTCTGCTTGTCTTTTTCAGCTACCAGAGAGTTCCAGGGGGCACGGACTTCTCACTTTCCTGGGCGTGAGCCCTGTTCTCTGACACATAGCTTAACAGAGCCTTTGCTTCTCCTAGGAATGTTCTAATTCCACAGCCAGTTTCCTCTGATTTCAGAAGCAAAGACTCGTCAAGCCCTCCCTACCATCCTAACTACATCCAGGATGGGAGATCGCTTCTCAGAACATAGAGCCGGTTTCCCTGTCCATAGAGAAGCTGAAAAGGTCACTGCTTGTTCCTACACAGCCCACTTCAGACCCACTGGCTGAAGCTAGCAAAAAAATAAAATAAAACCACGGTAGATTTCGTAGAGATTTCATGCCCTGTGGCTTCCTCCTTGTCGTTCAGATGTTAGCTAAGATTTGCAAGGAAAAAGAACTGCTTTCAAATATACTAAGTAACTATGGAAATAAATTAAGCCATTGACGCTGGCTTGATAAAAAGCAGATCACCGAGACAATGACAAGCTAAGAAGGAAGCAAGGGAAACGGTCCCCAGCAATGAAGTTAACTCTTTCCCAAGCCAGTCGTTTGGTGTGGAATATCTTTTGGTTCTGAAGATGCAACTATTATTTCAACCTTATGCTAAGCAAGACCACAATGCCATATCGTTACCTGACTGAGGGAAGAGAGAAATGTAAACGTGTTGCCCCATTGTTCATGTGCCTGGAACATTCCTCTTATGTACATATATATCTAAAATTTGCTTCTTAGACCAAATGATGACCAAGTATCACTAGTATAATTTCTGGTACCACCTGCACACAACTGAAATCATGAAATGAATAGTTCAGCCAAAATTATAAAATAAGAGGCAAGAGGCTCCAACATGGAAATCAGGTCAATCCAGCAACCTCAGGCTTTCTTGGAAAGTGTGCTATTGGCCAGGTGATCACTACACACACCCAAATCAAAGGTTTTTGCCACCTAACTGGTCATATATTTTCAGCAGAAATACAGTATCTGAATAACAAATGAAACAGGAAGAATGTGCATCCTATTAGCAGTTAAATGAACCCAAGAATTGTTACTCTATATTTTCAGGGTTTGGTGTGAGAACTTATCGAATATTTAAAAACAACAGACAGGGCCGGGCATGGTGGCTCACGCCTGTAATCCCAGCACTTTGAGAGGCTGAGGCAGGAGGATCACTTGAGGTCAGGAGTTCGAGATCAGCCTGGCCAAACGCTGAAACCCCATCTCTACTAAAATACAAAAAAAATTAGCCAGGCGTGGTGACATGTAGTCTCAGCTACTCGGGAGGCTGAGGCAGGAGAATTGCTTGAACCTGGGAGGCAGAGGTTGCAGTGAGCTGAGATAGCCCCACTGCACTCCAGCCTGGGCAATAGAGCGAGACCCTGTCTAAATAAATGAATAAATAAACAGGCGGCCTACATTTTGTGACTCCTACCCACAAAAGCCACACACATGGCACCATCACGACTGTGAATAGAGGATTCCAGTTATGGTGTGGTGTGCTGTAGAATGTCTCGATTCAGAGTGGGTCCCACTTCAGTTAAAACAAGCAGCTTTGGAAAAGAATAGCTCTGCCCAGCCTGACTATAGGAAGCTTTCCCCACACATCTTTATGGATGCACGAGGCTGGACCAGTTCACATCAGGGACTGGAAAAAGACTGAATATTTCAGGGACCAGGGAGGTTCCATGTCCACAGGAATCAGGCTGATCTTTTCTAAACTCTCTGCTCATTGATTAAAAGTAGCAAAATCAGCAACTCACTGGGTCTTCAGCAGCTCTGCCTGGTACAACCAGGAAGAGCCCAAGTCAGTGCAAGACAGACAGATTTTGAGCTGCATTCTTTATTTCTAGTAGCTAAAAGTACAAGCTGTATAATTGTAAGCAGGTGGGAAGAACAGGAAGGGGGGAAGAACAAAGCTTGAAATGGGACAGTCGGAACACGTGGCTACAGTCCTGCCACTGTTGTGGTAAATGCTTTCTCCTCCTGAACTGCAAACTCCTTTGCCTATAAAATGCTAGGACTGGCCCAAAAGCTTTCAGGAAAAATCTCTGCAAGCTCTGATGCTCCATATTTTTAACTACTCTTTAATCAGAAACATATTAACCAATTTTAAAAAGCCTTTCAACACATTTGTTTACAACACTGAAGACTTGAGTCATACATCTTGCTCATGGAGGATGTGATTGGCACAGTTTACATCAAAAGACTGTTTGCAATGGCTCACAAGTTAACTCCTTGAAGACAATTAAAGGCAAATGGAATGCACATTTGTCCCTTCTCTGAATCCATCTGAACTGTGGTGGGAAGCAGAATCTTGGAGTGTCCAGAAGAGCTGCCCAGTCCCCAAATTCATATCTACTGGGCTTGGAAATTATGAGACAAATTACAAATCAGGATCACAATATGAAAATTTATTTGCTCGCTGAGGGCGGTGGCTCACGCCTGTAATCCCAGCACTTTGGGAGGCCGAGGTGGGCAGATCACCTGAGGTCAGGAGTTCGACACCAGCTTGGCCAACATGGTGAAACCTCATCTCTACCAAAAAATACAAAACTTAGCCAGGCATAGTGGTGCACGCCTGTAATCCCAGCTACTGAGGAGACTGAGACATGTGAATTGCTTGAATCCAGGAGGTGGAGGTTGCAGTGAGCCAAGATCACACTGCTGCACTCCAGCCTGGGTGACAGAGCAAAAAAAAAGAAAAAAAAAATTTGTTTGTCCTTCCATATTACCAGGCAGCACTAGAAAATCATTTTCAAATTTACTCGGTAGCTGGACAAAACAGTTGGGGATTACAATTTTGCTCTAGATAATTTCTAAAGTGGATTACTCACCATGAGAATAGACTAAATTTCACAAGTCACAAAATGGAAGATAATGTTTTTGAAGTCCCAAACATGAGCCTGGTGTGGCTACAGCCTCAAAGCCGTTGGAGTATTTAACAGGGGAAAGGGCTCACTGGTTTTAAACAAGCTTCTTCCCCATGGCATAAGCAAAGCATTAAAAATAAGAATGGGATTTTTAAAAAAGCTTTTCATTTGCCATTTGCGTTTGGAAGATTGGAGTACTCACATCATTTCAGCCGAATTTCTAAGTATTACACTGTACGGCTAGTAACGTTCCACCCAAGTGATTGGCAAGGTATTATTACGATAATGTCCTCAATTTTCACATACAATATTTGAGCTGTTTGCTTTCTCAGAATACAAAACCCTGAGCTATTTTCTGTAATTATACCAGATGCATTTTAAGAAGCATTCTTAGTCTTGAAAAAAGGAAAGAAAACAATCCTGCAACTACTGAGGTCTGTTTGGTTTTTCTCCTGAGAACAGAGGAGTCACTGAATGTCACCTTCTTAATGGGCTCACAGTCAGCCCTTCGCTGGGTTAATTTGCTTAGCATATTTTATGTAGCAGCCTTAGAATATTGCTCTGCACAGACTAGAGGGCTGGACATGGCTTGAGATTGTTGAAATCAATTCAATGGCACCCTTCCATCCAGAAAATTCAACTGCAGATGTTGAGAATGTGCTCCTGTCCGACTCAAGCTCCATGTGTCCAAGGCAGCTTGTGCTGGCGGAAGGCCAGATCTGCCATCCCCTCCTTGAGCCCCAGCCACCACCCCAGGCTTCCTCACCTCTCGGTGCCCTTAACCCTAGAGTCGCACAGGGCTCTGCTCTCAGAGCTTGGTTGATTTAATGCTCTGTTGCCACCTTGAAGTGTTTCATAATGTTTGAATGTGGGGCACACATTTTCATTTTGCACTGAGACCCACAAATTATGCAGCCAGTCCTGCGCCCCACTCCCCACGCCAAAGGCAGAGGAAATGTGAAGTTCTCCCTGCTCCCTGCTCCCTGCCCACCTACCCTGCTTAAAATAGTGCTTGATTCACTCATTTCTTTTTGGCTTTGGAATTTCTAATGCCTCCCAACTGCCCCACACAGAATCCCACTCCTTGCTCAGCCCAGCACTTGGGGCCTCTTACAGCCTAGCCCAGCCCTGGTTTCCCCTGCCTCCTTAGTTCCACCCTCTCCTCGCCACCATCTCTTCCATCTCTAGTCTAGTCTTTGTTCCTGCTTCTGGGCCTGGTCTGCAGGTAGGACTCTGGGCACACCCCTCCCCACCATTTCTGGTGTTTTGTAACTTTCACCTAGGTAGCTACACTGCGCACTTGGCAGCCCACCACCAACACTTAACTGTACCAGCTCCCACTCCTTGCACTGACACCTTGGGGGCCTGCCTCCTCCTCTCAGCTGCAAGGCCCTTGTCCTGAGCTTTGAGCCCCCACGGACCAGGCAGAACTGGTCCACCTCAGCTACAGAAGAACAAACACTTCACCAACAGTGGAGAAGTAAACAGTTATTCCAAACAATGTGGGTTCAAAAAAATCTAGAACAGCCTGATTCATCTGAAGCTAGTTTGGGCAGCTTGGATTATCCAGACAACAGCCTCAGTTCTCTTCCTTTCATGCACGTGGACGTGGCTACGTAGCCAGCAGAAGGGAAGAACACAGCCCGTGACCTCGGCATCAACTCGGGGCTCCATCTGCGCACCAGTGCGTCCAACCTTTTCCCACACTCCCTACCTGGTATCTGTGAGAGGCTTTAACATGCCAGTTCCAAAAGAAGACACCTTGGCTCTCTACAGAGAAGTGCATGGCCTGAGGTAGGAGATAAGAGGAGGCCACATGGCTCATAAAATAGGATGACAGCCATGGCGGCTGTAGAGTTCCTGCTGCCAAGGGCCATTCTGACAAATGCACTTACGAAACCTGGCATTTAGACAGGCCAAAGTCCTCCCACTTGGTGGAAGAGGTCCTCTTTATTCTGTCTTCCTTAATATTTTCTTACTTGTTGAGCAACAGAAGGGAGAATAGAATAGGAAATTGTGGTTATCTGGGAACAGAGACATAGGGGAAGGGGACTGGGTTTTCCCCAGCTCACCCACCATGGATTTTCCAGACTCTCACCAATGAGTAAGAAGCAGAATTCCAGGAAGGACATAAGCTAGGACTGATACAAATATCAAACTCTTTGACTAAAGTAGTCTGCCCTACCTGTTGGTCAGTAGTCCTATGAAAGGGTTGGTGATGAGCTGGACGGTGGCTTTCGAGGCAAACAACAGACCAACTTGCACGTTTTCATTCAGGAGGTCTTTGTCTTCACTGGGACAGTCGGAAGGAACAGCGGACGCGTTGGTCACCATGTGCTGTGTGGCGGTCTGATGAAGTGTCAGGTCTCTGGTAGCATTCCCGGTGACCATAGTCGAGTTATCATAATAGGAGAAGATGCTCTGGAAGCTGTCTGAGATGGAGGCCGTGTGCACTGGCCTGGCCGTCTGGATTTCTGTAGCATTCTTCTCATGCTTAATGCTGTACAGATAACTTGGGATGATGGGGACTGGGGATAAGAGCAGAATGGCAAGGTGGTGATCACACTGAAACCCTCTCCAGGAAAAAAGCCAGCAAAAAACTATGGTTGTGTCGGCAGGGAGCAGTGGCTCACACCTGTAATTCCAGGACTTTGGGAAGCTGAGGCAGGTGGATCACCTGAGGTCAGGAGTTCGAGATCAGCCTGGCCAACATGGAGAAACCCTCTCTCTACTAAAAATACAAAAATTAGCTGGGCGTGGTGGCACCCACCTGTAATCCCAGCTCCTTGGGAGGCTGAGAAAGGAGGATCGCTTGAACCTGGGAGGTGGAAGTTGCAGTGAGCCAAGATTGCACCACTGCACTCCAGCCTGGGTGACAGAGTGAGACTCTGTCTCAAACAAACAAAACAACAATAACAACAACAAAACTATGGTTGTGTCAAATGCCAGAAGAGGTCCAGAGGGTGACAGGTCTACCCCAAAACAGGAGCCCTGTGCCATATGTCCACAACGACATTGGAGCAAGTTCACTTTACTTAGCTCACTAGAAAGAACCATGCCCCCAACGGCCCTGAGAACTGTCTCCTCTCAAAAGGCAGCTGCTGTGCTGAACTGACTGGTCCCAGAGATTCTGTCATTTGTGGGTTTCTTCCACATTGTTCCTTCAAGGAATATTTCAGAAAAGCAAAATGTGGTCTGACGTTAAGAGAGTGCTGACCTGGAGTCAACCAGTGCTTCTAAGAAAGAGAGGCTCAAAAGACTTTCAAATGAATGAATCAAGGAAACAGAAAACTACACTTCATTATGTGTCTTAGAAAAAAATTAACCTGCAGGAAGTAATAACTTGGAAATTCTGCAACAGGCCCACTTCATCCTTCTATTACGTGAGTGGGAATCTGCAATTTTTCCTACAACTTGTAAGATTTAAGAATTCCTAAGGCTTTCACAAGGAAAAAGCAAAACTGAAACAGGCCGGGCACGGTGGCTCAGGCCTGTAATCCCAGCACTTTGGGAGGTCGAGGCGGGTAGATCGCCTGAGGTCAGGAGTTCAAGACCAGCCTGGCCAACATGGCAAAATCCTGTCTCTAATAAAAATACAAAAATTAGCCAGCTTTGGTGGGGCATGCCGGTAACCCAGCTACTTGGGAGGCTAATGCAGGAGAATCACTTGAACCCGGGAGGTGGAGGTTGCAGTGAGCCAAGACTGTGCCACTGCCCTCCAGCCTGGGCAACAGAGTGAGACTCCATTTCAAAAAAACAAACAAAAACCAAAATAAAAAGCAACAACAAAAAATACAAATTAAATTGTGAAACATATAATCGAAGCTGTGAGCTCATGTGTCCAATGGAGCATTCGAGCCGAAGCAGAACTAATGCCGTTGGTACTGAACAGGGATGAGCTCCACGGCTCTGATAACTCCTTGAGATGAAACCTATCAGATGCTCTGAAAACTGCTGTGAGAAAACCTGCAAATGGAGAGAAAGGAAACAGCTCCCACCACTTACAGTCTAAATGAGTTGTGATTTTTTTTTCATTCATTAAAAACTGGGATTTTTTTTTTTTAAGGAAATGCATGCCAAATACTTCTCTGTTAATGGGCCTAATTAAGAGACCTGGATTTCGATTATTTAATTTTTCAAAATTCCATTATAGGAAAAATAATAAAACCAACATTGTTCAAATTGTTCTTGCAATGGTTCCTGAAATATTTCCATCTCAAGTCATTCACTAATACAGTATATCTAAATGTCTCGTTTTTGGAGTAAGGGATCGAAACTTGCTCTTTTAGGTACTACACTAAATTATTAACCTGCCTTTTCGAGTAGCCCAATAATTATTCTAACACGTAATTTTGAACTTTAGGAATTTCTCTTCTGGAACAGAAATCTTTTTCATCGCAGTGAAAGCAGGCAAGAGGATGCGGGAAATTATCAGGGGGAAACATAAGTTCTGGGTCTTATCGGATGTCACAGTTTTTGACCCGAGCATCAGGAAAGCGAAGCCACCAACGCGGCTCCTCCTAGCCCCGGCGCGGCAGCCTGGAGGGGATGTCTTTTTTGCAAAGCGAGTTCTCCAACTTTCCCGGGCCTTGGCGGAGCTCCGGGACCGCGCAGGGGTAAGTGGAGTGCCGGGGAAGGGGCGCTGGGGCTGGGGTGCCGGGGCAGGGGTGCCCTGTCCGCACATACCCACGACAGTGAGCAGCATGTTGTCCAGCAGCAGCGCCAGGAACACGATGAACAGGATGAGCTTCCGCGAGCGGCGGCTCTCCTGCAGCCAGCGGACCAGCGCCAGCTCGCTCAGGGCCATGGCTCCGGGGCTCCGCTGCGGGCGCGGTGCGCGGTGAGGACCCAAGGCGGCCGGGGACCCCCCCCATTCTCCCGTCCCCCAGGCCGCGGAAGGGCGGGTCAGGGAGCCGCGCGCACCGGCATCCGGGGACACCCCCGGGCGCCCCAGCCTCGGCTCACCTGCCTCGAGCGCGTCCCCACGAGAGCCCGCGCTCCCTGGAAAGAGCGCCCGCGAGCGCCGTCGGGGACCCAATCTGGAGACCCAACCTAGAACCCCGAGGACGCTGCCCTGATCCCCGCCGCCCCCAACTGTGCCACCTCCCAAACTGCACGCTCGGCACCGTGCACCTTGCGCCCTTAGCCCTGCGCCCCGGCTGCCCCGGGGTCCCCGCAGCCCCGCCCGCCTAGCTCTGGGGGCCTCCCTGCCTCCCTGCCTCCCCCTGGCCCGCTCCCCTCCGGCACCGCGCCCTGCGAGCAGGGAACCGGGGCCGCGTTACCTCGGGGTCGCTTGCGATGCCTGCCCGGGTCCTCCGTGCCCGCGCCAACGCCCGCACCGCAGTGGGCTCCGTCAGTCCGGGCGGCTCCGGGTCGCAGTCTCCGCCCCAGCGCCCCGCCGCCGCCGCTCAGTTTACCCCGTCCGGCTCTGACGTCACGGCCGGAGGGAGCGGGGGCGGGGGGCTGGGGCGCCCCGGCCTCCGCCCGCCCGCGCCGTCGCTGCGCAGGAGGGGCCGCCGCCTCCCTGTCCCCGCCTCGGCCGCGGCCGCGCCTTTTCCCCGGACCCAGCGCGTGGCCGAGTGCCTTGGGGACCCAGGCCTGGGGAAGAGGCAGGGGCGCAGAGGGAAAGAGGTCAGAGAGCCTGGACGAAGAGTGAAGGGCCAGGGACCAAGGCGAGGAGGCACGGACCAGGGCTTTCTTGTGGCTCCAAGTGGTCGCTCGAGCTGCTTTGAATAAATCACGTGGCTCTTTGAGCCTCAGTGTCCCTGAAATGGGCCGTGAGGACGGGAATGATGGCCGCGGGGTGAGATCGCCAGGGGTGACAGGTGCTGGGAGCCAGGGACAGGCTTCTCTTTCCTGAAGAAGCCACCGTTTGCACCCACCATCCCCTCCCCTCTCCGACCTCTGCAGCCCGTTGCGGGGTGCCACTCGGAGGAGCCTTTGAGCTTTGGGCATCCTCAAGAGCTGGTGACATGGAAACGGGGGGGGGGGGGGAAGGGGACACTTTTCAGTGTCGCCCTATGGTGGGAGTTGGGGAGGTGAGGGTCCCAGGTCTCAGAAAGTGGGAGCAGTGGGTTTGGGCCTCTGGGACCACTGAGCAGGGGACCCTGGAGGCTAGGTGAGTACACCTGGCCTCAGAGAAAAGGCTAGGGGGCTGGCTGTGGGCAGGGCAGCAGGCCTAGGCCCTGTGTCCTGTACTCTCTCCCCACCATGCTGTGCCTGGGCGTCTGGGTGAGAGGTGGTTCCTAGAGCCAGGGGCCTGCGTGTGGCTGGTGCAGAGCTGTCATCCTCACTGCTAAGGGCTAAGAGCCTGCCTTTGATTTCCAGGTCCCTTTTATAAGCAAAGGAGAAACAAACAGATGCCCTCTGACATCGCTGGAGCTCTGCAGGCCCTCCGAGGGGACCGTGGGAGCAAGAGCTGTTTTCTTGGAAAGCCACCTAGAATAAATGTTACCCTGTCACAGTCTCTTAGCAGAAGAGTGGCCTTGTTTTATTAATGTTAGCTTGTTGACAGCAGGAGGCCACTGAGAACAGCAGTGTGATGTGTGGCTGCCCCCGCTCTCTCCACCTCCCTACTCCCTTGCAGAGACCCCCTGTGCTTCCCATTGCTACCCCATGTGTGAGAAGAGATGGTTGAATAGGTAAGTAGGTCAGGAACATGGGTCTCCAGGATGTCGCAGGATGTGTGCAACTTAAACATTAAACAGGGAGGACAGAAGGAAAACCACTTAGGAGGAGGAAGCAGATGGCAGAGAGCCGTTTAAGATGGCAGGAGGGTATCACTCAGGGAGTGCCCCAGAGTGCTTGCTCTGGAGTTTCAGAACCCAAGGATGCGGACCCTACCCCAGGGACCACATGGGGACAGAGAGGCATTATGGTAAAGGGTGCCTGCCAGGATGCCCAGGTCCCAGTCTGCTACTTCCTTGACTGGTGGCCTTGGGCTGGTTATGTATCCTCTTTGTGGCTTAGTTTCGCCATCTCTGGAATGGGGATACTCACTGGACCTACTGCAGCGTGGTTGTGAGAATTCCAGGGGAATGCATAGGCAGCTCTTAGCACAGTGCCTGGCACAAAGTGAGAGCTCCGTAAGTGCCGGCCCCTCATTCATGCGGTGAATATGTGTTGAGCTCTTACTACGTGCCAGGCACTATGGTTAATGCTGGGGAGACAGTAAAGCCCAGACAAATCCCTGCTGACATTCTGACCTGATAGCAGCATCATAGCGGTGAACACTGGAAGCCACACCAAACTCCAGCCCAGCCAGCTGGATGTAGATGGCTCCAGGGACAATGCCAGCCCAGCGTTCCCGCCTCCGGATCACTGTCACCACCCCTAGATCACTATGGCCTATAACAGACTTTTTGTTGAAACCCCCTAAAAAATGTTTAACAATATGTTTGCTTTACACATTTTCAAGTTGGCATCTAAAATGAGTTTTTTAATCATATATTTACATAGGGTATATTGTATTTATTGACCTTTATGTACAAAATTATTATCTCTCTCTCTTAAATATACCCAAAGGAATTTGTATAAGAACACAAAACTGCCATGTTATACTTAAGAATATAAACAAGTATCCCTTTAACAGTCAAAATATTTACATTATGTCCTTTACCTCTTTTAAATATGTTTCCATTCTGTTTCCAACAGAATTTTATCCTACCCTAATGCTTTTATTGTTTAAATTCTGTATTCATCACCTATCTATTATGTGAACCACAATAAATATGTGAACATGCATTAGCTTTTTAAAATTTTCTACACATGGACATAAAGATGGCAACAACAGACCCTGGGGACTACTAAAGGGGAAAGGGAGGGAGGGGGGAAAAGGTTGAAAAACTAACTCTTGGGTACTATGCTCACTACCAGGGGGACAGGATCAATCATACCCCACACCTCAACGTCACTCAATATACCAATGTAACAACCCTGCACATGTACCCCCTGAATCCAAAACAAAAGTTGAAAGTATAAAAAAAAGTTTAGGCACAGTAACTCATGCCTGTAATCCCAGCATTTTGGTAGGCTGAGGTGGGAGGATCTCTTGAGGCCAGGAGTTTGAGACCAGCCTGGGCAAGATAGTGAGACCCTCTACAAAAAAGTTTAAAATTTAGTCGAGCATCGTGGTACCCACCTGTGGTCCCAGTTACTTGGAAGGCTGGGGTGGGAGGATCACTTGAGCCCAGGAAGTCAAGGCTGCAGTGAGCCATGATCACACCACTGCACTCTAGCCTGGGCAACAGAGCAAGACCCTGCCTCAAAAATTAATTAATGATTAATTAATAAGGCTCTAAAATTCTCTTTAGGATTATGTGATTATAACAATGATTAATGGTATTTAAGTGATCAAGACATCATACACAAATATGTATTCTGATAAATAATTATTAAACATAAAAAGGAAAATTGTCTTAAAAGTGCATTACTTAAGGGATGGATAGAGAGGGGATTTTTGGAGTCTTGCTGAAAGAGACACCAAAAGTGTCTCTGTTTGGTGCCGAGGATGTTTTTGTGCCTCAGGACACTGTATACAGGAAGGGGGTCAGACTCAGGTTAGATAGGAAGGGAGCCTTTCTTTGCCCAGGGGAAGATGGGAGACTGTAGAGAGGGGAGGCCATGCAGGAGCATGTGCATGTCCCCACCCAGGTCCATATCAGCCAGATAAGCTTTAGAATGGAAGACATGAAAATTGAGGGTCTCAAACGGCTCGGGACATCTTCATATACACTCAGTGTCCTGCCATTCCAGGCTGAAGAGCCTCCACGGCCACTTCTCATACATCTTAGCCCTCGCCTTCCCCCTCTGGCCACAGTGGTTCCTCTCAGCATTTCTCTGCCCCAGGGCCTTTGCACATTTTCTTTCCGCTTCGTCTTCTTTTCTAGTTATTTCCTCATTCACTATCAGTCCCGGCGTCACTTCCTGGAGGAAAGCATGCTGTCCAGCATCAGACAGGCCCCTCCCTTATAAACCCTCATGAAGGTGTTACTTCTCCTTTTTACTTCACTTCCTCCTTTGAGTAACCCTCAAAGAAACATTACTTCCTCTAGAGTTACTTCCTCTCTAGAGGAAAGTAACTCTCCCTCCTCTCCCTCCACTCACTTGCACCTTTTTTAGACACTGGGGACTGAGGAGGTACAAAGGTGGTACCCGAGTTTACTTTTTCATTACATTTCAATAATTGAGAATGATAATTTCTAAATTCTATTTAGGAAGTAGCCACCTGGGACATAGCAGTTATTTGAAATAGACATTACTGGAGATGCACTAACAGTTTAAGCTGTAGACAGCATCCTAGTGGGGTCTCTTACAAGTTACGTGACCTTGGTCATTCTACTTGACCTTTACATACCTGTTTCTTATCTGTCTCTCCAGCAGGATAACAGTCCCTCCCTCCAGCGTAGTTTTAGTGAGAAAGTGGGATGGGCCTTGCCTAGTGCCTGACATCCATTAGGTGTTCTCTGTTACTGGAAAATGGAAAGTGCTGGATACAGGGAAGGTGTAGGTGTTTCCTGGGGGAAAAATCCTCAGGTGCTCCCCCACCAGAGAACTTGGAAACAAGGACAGTACCCTCACCTCCTGGGCATTAAGCTGTGACATTCAAATAATGGGTCAGAGCAGAAACGAACAAAACCATCCCAAGAGACTCAGTGGTTCCTAGCCTAGCCCAACCTGGCGTACTAGTTATCACACAGACAGGGAAGGAAGGGAGAGTAGAGTAGCCAGGCAGGAGCCAGCGAGCTGGCACAGGATCGGAACAGATAGGTCACAGAAGGGGGAGCCCAGATAGCTACCAAGCTCATGAAGAGACACTCATACGCTAGTAATCAGAGAAATGCCTATTAAAATGAGGTTGAGACACAGCCCTACACCTGGAGCACTGGCAACAATAGGAAGTTGGGTGAGACCATTTGTTGGTGAAAATATAGGGAAATGAGAGTACTTTCCTTGGGGTGCATGGGGACTGGTGCAGCCTTTCTGGAGAGCAATCAGGAACTTTTTGGTGGAATTAAGTAAGTGCCCACCCTCTGATCCAGAGTTCTCTCTCTCTCTCCCTCTCTCTCTGCCATCTTTTGCTCAAACCAAGAAGCCAGATTTAAAAGCCCCCCCAGAGGCTACCCACAGAAGAGCCCCTGCACAAAGAGTTGCTCCCAGGAAGAGCCTGGGTAAATGTAGGATACGTTGTACGTTTCAGGACACACCAGGGAAGTCACTGAGACAGTTACCACTGCGCTTTGTGGGAAATTCCATCCCATTTGTACATAGCCCCAGGTGGCTCCCATGGCCTGTATCCCAGTCCCCTGAATTTCCAGGGCTGGCAGCCTCAGCTGAACTTTCCTAGGAGGGCTACACCTAGACAGGATTTGTTTGCGTCATCTTCAGACTGGGTAGAGCAAGTGCCTTTTGGGCAAGACCCTCAAGAGCTCCTTGCCAACCTCCTCCTAGAAGAGCAAAGACAAGATGCTAGTGGGAGGATTACTGCATGGCTTGAGGGAGGGTCTGCCCGCTCCCCACACCGTGGCTGGAGAGTAGGAAGTGAGAGGGCCCAGAACAGGGACCCGAAGGTAGGCTGCGGTCTCTCTGTCTCTCTCTTTCTCTGTGTGTGTGTGTGTCCTGTTTGTCTCTGAGAAATCCCTACTCAGAACCTAAGGGGCATAGATAAGGATGGTCATTGCCATGTCGTGTGCAGCAGTGGGGAGCTGACGCAACCTGGGTTTGCCTCACTAGGGACGATGTAAGTGAAATGTGGAGGACGCAACTGTAGAGTACCATGGAGCCATAGAAGCTGTGCACTGCGTTGCACACATCTCCACAGGCAGATTTTAGGAGGCCTTGGGTCTTGGGAGGAGGAGGAGGGCAAGTTCTATAGCATAATTCCAGGTGGGTACATAAGAAGCAGATGGGCACCACTACATTTTTGGAGGCTTCGTCCCCATCCAAGGGTATGAATCAAGTACATCGGAATTGGATCCCCTTCTCCAGGAGGGGGCCAGGAATGGGGGATCTAGGATGAAGTGGAAAAGTGGAAATAAGTGAAAAGAAACCAAGAAATGGGCACCACAGTCTGCTCAGAACTGGGCAGAGGATCAACTCACTGCTCTGTACATAAGGTACCCCACCACTGCCACCCCTGCCAAAAGGATGTGTTGGTGATAAAGAGGCTGTCACCATAGACACTTAGAAAAGGCAAACACTTTCAATGTAGCGTTGGCTGCACCGAACACACAGGCCACGCGGGGAGACGCCGCAGGGAGACGCCTCCTGGGGAGCAGGCAGGGCCATGAGCTGTCTCAAGCCAGACTGAAGGGCAGTGATAGCAGATGGAAACCTCCTTCCCCAGAAAACAATGGCAAAACATTGGAAAAGGGCAATGTCTGGCTCAAGGCAAAAGACTCTTGGATGGATTCTTTTTGTTTTGTGTGTTTTGTTTTTGCCTTTTCCCTCAAACTGTCTTTATAAACTTTTAACTGTTTAAAATTAAAATTGTAACATCATCTCGAGGGGCTCACGACATATGTAGATGCATTACTTACAACAACTGTTATTAAGGGATGGGGGTGGTTCTGGGGCTATAATGAAGCCAGATTTCCATACTTTATGTGAAGGGCCTATGATTAACTGTAAATGGACTGTGAAAAGTTAAGGATGTATGATGGAATCCTAGGACAACCACTGTCAAAAATAATGCAAAGAATAGCTAAACAGCTGACAGAAAAATTAAAACTAAATGCATTCTAAGAAAAAGCATTCAAGTCATTTTAAAAGACGGGGAAGGAGGAACAGATGAACAAAAACCAGAGGAGTCAGGCAGAAAACAAAAATAAAATGATAGAGGAAACCCAGCTAAATCAAAAATTACATTAAACATCAATGAACGCCACAAGTAAAAGAAAGCAGTTGTCAGAATGGATTTTAAAAAGAGTCTCAACTCTATGTTGTCTATAAGAGTCACTCTTTCAATATAAAGACACAGATCAGTTGGAAGTAAATGGATGGAAAAAAAACAATGCATGTAAACTGTAAGCGTAAGAAGGCTGAAGTGAGTGTATTAATTTCAGATAAAATAGATTTCAAAAACAAAACTTGAAAAAGAGATCTAAAAAGGAGCTTTCATTATGGGAAAAGGAGTTAATCAACAGGCAGATATAAAAGTCGTAATGCATATGCACCCAATAATAAGGCCCCAAATCTATGAAAAAAAATGGACAGAATGAAAGGGAGAAATAGATGTTTCCATAATCAAAGTGGGGAAATTGAACACCCTTTCTCAACAATTGATAGAACACCTGAACAAAAAAATCACCAGACACAGAAGATCAAAACAATAGCAGCAGCCACTTTGGCTTAATTGGTATTTATTTACACTGAACAGTAGCAGACTTCACATTCTTTTCAAGAATACATGGAAAGTCTCGCCCCCAAGATCTGTCTCATTCAGGTAGAGGGTTGTTTTTTCCTTGACACCAACTCAATCAGTTGTTTAGCATACAGGTAAATAATGAGACTATGATTAGAAAAAGAATGCATTTCATTCTCATGCTTTTCTGAGGTTTTCTGCGTAGGCAGCTGCAAAAGAACATTTTCTGTGTAAAATTTAACCAAATCGACTGTTCTGATTTTAAGAGGGAATGGGAAGGCAAATGTCAATTTACTTGAAGGATGCCTTGCTGACTACCAATGACATTAGGTCATAGATGCTCTAACTTAATAATTCAATCACTGAATTAACTGGCTTCATGTGGCATTATCTGTAAATGTGGGTCTCCAGGTTTGGCTATTTTAATAGAATCACTAACCTGTCTAAGGACATTTGCTGTCACTGGAGGCTGCAGAGGAGCCAGCTGGCTGTGAAGAGCAGGTTTTCATTTGCTTCATGCCTTGATCCTCCGCTCTCACTTGGAATATTGCAATCCCCCTCCCACTCTACACCCATGCCTGCTCCCAGCATCCCCAGGCCTCATACAGTCTACCTTCCTCCCCAGCCAGAGACAGGGGCAAAAAACCAACATGGTCACACCACTTCCTTGTGTAAAACACTTCAACAGCCTCTCACTTGGGATAATGTTCAAAGTTTTCCATGTGGCCCAATGGGACATGCCTGGTCCAGCCCTGCCCACTCTTTCCATCTTAATTTGCCACATTTGTCCTTGATGTCTGTTTCATATCAGATTCCCTTATGATTCTCTGGGCTCTTGCATGGCTTCAGATGTCTTTGTGTATCTCCAGGGCCCCAGAATTCCAGCCTGAGAAGCCCTGGCCTGGGAGCTCCCCGCCTCCTCTTATACCACTTGGCCATGGCCTTCCCTCTTGCCCTCCCTTTCCCCACCCAGCTACACTGGGCTCTTTTCAGTAAGCACGCTCTGCCTCAGGGCCTTTCTGCTCTCTGTTCCTTCTGCCTGGGGTGCTCTTCTCCCTCTTCATCTGATTATCTTGTTTTCATTCCTAGCCTCTCATCTGCTCATACACCCAATGTTCCCTCCTACCCCAGGGCCTTTGCTCAGGCCATTCCTACTGTCCAAAATGTCCTTCCCTCTTCTACCTTTATCTCATTAATTCTGCTTTAGCCTTTACATCCTAGGTCAAAACACAGGTAGGTTGAAAGTCAATGGATGAGAAGGTATTTCTTCCCAGGGAAGCCTTCCATGACACCTGAGCGTATGTCCCCTGTGCCATATTGATAGATCCCTAAACCTTCCAGTCCTGGCATTTCTCATTATAATCACAATGTTACTAATATGACTGTCATTAATGTTGGGCTTCTGGGTCCCTCCCCCTGGGAGCTCAGTGAGGTCAGGGGCTTCAGTGTCTCGTTCACCCCTGCGTCCCCAGAGCCTGGCACAGAGTAAAAGTTCAGTAAATGCTGTGGCTGATCCAAGTTCCCTGATCACTTACGAAGTGAGTTTACCATCCCCAGGCACCTCACAAATGCCATCAGGCACCCACCACGCAGAAGGCTCGGCCCTCACTGGCTGTCTCCTTGTGGGTCCAGTGATCTGCTGTTGCTCAGGCCAGCTTCCATGCCTTTGTCTAAGTGGCTTCCTCCACCTGGAACATCCACTCCCTTTCTTCTACCTATCCAAGCCCTCACCTCTTCCTACCTGGTTTGGCTTGGAAAATATTTTCCCCACCGTCAGTTACTGAGTGACCATGAAACCCACCCAATTTATGATGCAACAAGGGATTGCTGTCTCTGCTCATTAAAGCTACAATAATAGAATCATTTATGTCCTCTCCTTCCCCAGCATTCCCTGTGGCCATCCCCCCATGCCCCAACCTCTGCTCATTCCTGATGCTGAGTCTTTGCTTAGGCAGATCGTCTTCCTAGGATGTCGTTCCTGCCCCTGGCCAGGGGAGCCCAGCCAAAAGCAAAGTGCCCAGATGTCATCCCACAGTCCCAGCTGTGCCATCAAAGCTGAAGGCCCATGGTATGGCACAGGCACCCTCCAATTCTCTACTGAATGTTTCATGTTCCCTCTTCATCCCCACTCCTGTCCCTGCCACCACCTCCTACCCCAGCAGCCTCCTCTCTGCCCCACCCGGCACCATGTGCTGCCTCCAGTCTATCTGTGACTCTGTAGATATCCATGAACCACCGCTTTCTTTCAACAAACCCCTCCCCTGTTCAGGAGCCTAAGGTAGCTCCCTGATACCTCAAATCTACACTCTCCTGCCTGGCTTCCAAGATCATCTGCAATCCACCCCACCCCACCCCATCCCTCACTTCTACCTCCACTTGAATCACACTGGTCCCTCCATGCCCCAGAAACAGTCATCGGTTATGCTATTCGCCTCATCCCTCCACCATTCCCAATCCTATTCCTAGCCCAGAGCCCAGCTCAAGTCCTCTCTCTGCTGCAAATGTTGAGCTTTACATGGTCATCACAGCCTCCCTGGGCTTTGACCTGTAAGAACACATAAAGCCCTGATAAAGTATTTACCGGCCTCTGCCATGTCCATGTTCCAGTAGGTTCATCTGGGCTCATTCTTTTTTGTTTTTGTTTTTGTTTTTTAAGAGACAGGGAATAGCTCTATTGCCCAGACTGGAGTGCAGTGGCATGATCACAACTCACGGCAGCCTTGACTTCCTGGGCTCAACTAAACTAATTTCATCTGGGTTTTGTATCTGTTTGTTTGTTTGTGCTTTTTAAAATGTGGCTGAGAGAAAGTTTTAAATTACCTATTTCTGTGAGATGGCACCAGGTAGCACCTATATGCTGCAAGGGATCTTTGAGGCTATTAAGTCTAGTGGCTGCCTTTGACACACAGGAAAGCAGACCCAGAGAGGGACAGCGCCTTGCCCAGGGTCATACACATGTAAGGGCAGGGCGGTGAGGACTGGAACTCTGCTTCTTGGACCTTTGTGGTTTGAGGGCAGATGATGTCCAACACTGTGGGTGCTGACAGGTGGGCACCCACAGGTGGTCCTTCACAGCAGAGGACATTGGAAGGGACTACAGACTCGGGACACAGCCCTGTGGAGGCTCCCACATGCCCCTGCTCAAAGCTGTCCTCACTCACTTGCCATGCCGACTGCACACCCAGACATCCTCAGGGCAGGAGATTTTAGTGGATAATCAATAGTCCGACAGGGCAGGCTGCAAAGACCCAAACCTAATTATGTTGTTCAGAAACTTGTCTGTAACTAAAAGGCGTCTGAGAAATCATTGTCACCATCGCTGGGAGGGGAGAGAAAGCCAGTCATTAGGTCCAATTGGATTTATATTGACTGTTGGCTTGTTGTAGAAGATGTTGAATCCCTGCAAAACTGTTGTTTGAATACCACAGGGAAACACACAGAGAGACACACAGGTTTTTTTTCTTTTCTAGGAGACTTTTGGGAAGGTTCTGTTTTACCCTTTTCTCACAGATGACCTGAGATGTGATTGACAGGGTGATTTCCTGGGTCTCACTTTTGAAGTTCTAGATGGGCAGAGCAGAGCATGAATCTCTTTCAAAGGCAGCATGGAAGGACTGAATGCCTCCTCCAACTCCAGGCATTTGACAACCCCCACCCCGAATGGGAGAAAATACTTCAGGGTGAGAAATCTTTCAACAACTAGTTAAGATATTTGAATGTTGTATTAGTCTGTTTTCATGCTGCTGAAAAAGACATACCCAAGACTGGGCAATTTACAAAAGAAAGAGGTTTAATTGGACTCACAGTTCAACATGGCTGGGGAAGCCTCACAATAATGATGGAAGGCAAGGAGGAGCAAGTCACATCTTACATGGATGGCGGCAGGCAAAGAGAGAGCTTGTACAGGGAAACTCCCATTTTTAAAACCATCAGCTCTCGTGAGACTTATTCACTATCACAAGAACAGCATGGGAAAGACCTGCACCCATGATCCAATTATCTTCCACTGGGACTGTGCCACAGTACATGGGAATTATGGGAGCTACAAGATGAGATTTGGATGGGGACACAGAGCCAATCCATATCAAATATCAAGTCATTTTTTTTTTTTGAAATGGAGTCTCACTCTGTTGCCAGGCTAGAGTGTGACGGCACAGCCTCAGCTCACTACAACCTCCGCCTCCCAGGTTCAAGTGATTCTCCTGCCTCAGCCTCCTGAGTAGCCTTCAGAATTGCAATAGGAAAAACCTGGTAAACCTCCAGAATGCCTGCCCATAGGGACCTGCAAAGCTAAGCAATGTCCACCTGAACAGTGGAGCACCACGTGACCAGTAGAGAAAATTAATTAACTCAGTGTTTACCATGGGAAATATGGAAGACATATTATTCTTCAGTGAAACCAAAGCTCACAGACCAGCATGTCTGTGATGATCCAATTTAGGTAAACAAATAAATTTCTTCAAAAGGCTGTAATACATGTGTCTGGGCCAAATGCCGATGGACCAGTTCTGAATGGAAGTTGATCAACCCACCATGGTGTTGACAGGAATTAGTTCCAGGGAATAAAAATCATGGGGAGATGGAGAGTTTACCAGGGTGAATGTTTTTCACTTCCCAGTTGTAAATGTATGCCCATCCAGATTTTTTTGAAGTTTTATTCACCACAAGTTCTATGATGGTTAATTTTACATGTCGACTTGACTGGATGGCAGGAGAACTGGATGGCGGATAGAGCACTGTTTCTGGGTGTTTGTGAGGTGTTTCCAGGGGAGAATAGCATGTGAGTCTGAGGACTGAGGGAGGAAGACCTGTCTTCAATGTGGGGGCCACCATCCAATCAGCTGGGGCCTGGCTGAGACAAAGCAGGTAGAGGGGCTGGGCTTGGAAAACGTTTTCCCCACTGTCAATTACTGAGTGACTATGAAACCCACCCAATTTATGATGAAAAAAGGGATTGCTGTCTCTGCTCATTAAAGCTACAGTAATAGAATCATTTATGTCCCCTCCTTCCCCAGCATTTCCTGTGGCTATTCCCCCATGCCCCAACCTCTGCTCATTCCTGATGCTGAGTCTTTGCTTAGGCAGATCGTCTTCCTAGGATGTCGTTCCTGCCCCTGGCCGGGGGAGCCCAGCCAGAAGCAAAATAATCCCATCACTTTGGGAAGCTGAGGGGAGAAGATTGTGAGACCAGTAGTTCAAGACCAGCCTGGGCAATATAGTGAGACCTTGTCTTTACAAAAAAATAAAAATAAATTAGCCTGGCATGGTGGTGCACGACTATAGTCGCAGCTACTCAGGAAGCTGAGGTGGGAGGATGGCTTGAGCCTGGGAACTCGAGGCTGCAGTGAGCTCTGATCATGCCACTGCACTCCAGCCTGGGGAACAGACTAAGACCCCATCTCAAAAAAAAAGCATGTAGAGGAGGGGGGTTCACTCTCTCTGCTTCCTTTCTCCCTTTTGGAGCAGGATGCTTTTCTCCTCCTGCCTTTAGACATCAGACTCCAGGTTCTTTGGCTTCCTGAGTGAGGAAGGGAAAGACAGAGGGAGGAAGGAAGGGAGTGAAGGAGGGAGGAAAGGAGATATGAAAGGAAAGAGAGAAAGAGGGAGGGAGGAAGGGAAGGAGGAAAAGAGGGAGGGAGAGAGGGAGGAAAGGAAGGGGAGAAGGAGGGAGGGAGGGAAGAAGGGAAGGAGAGAGGGAAGGAGGAGGAAGGGAAGGATGGAGGGAAAAGGGAGGAAGTGAGGAAGGAAGGAAAGGAGGGAGGGAAGAGGAAGGGAAGGAGGAAGAGAGGGAGGAAGAGGGGAAGGAAGGGAAGGAAGGAAGGAGGGAGGAAGGAAGGAAAGGAGAGAGGGAGGGAGGGAATGAGGAAGGAAGGAAGGGAAGAAGGGAAGGAGGGAGGAAGGGAGGAAGGGAGAAAGGGAAGGGGAAGGATGGAGGAAGGGAAAGACGGAGGGAAGGAAGAAAGGGAAGATGCTCTCCTTCAAGCAACATCACCACCACTGACTTCTCCTCCCCTGTGTGCACCCTCTATACAATGGACTGAATATTTGAGTTCCCCCTGTTCATATGTTAAAATCCTAACCCCCAGTGTGATGGTATTAGAAGGTGGGGCCTTCAAGAGCAGTCAGGTCATGAGGGTGGAGCCCTCATGAATAGGATTCATGCCCTTATAAAACAGACCCCAGAGAGCTCTCTAGCCCTCTTTCCATCATGTTAGGATAAGTGAGGAGCCAACCATTTACTCTCCAGAAGAGGTCTCTCACCAGAACCTGACCCTCCTGGCACCATAATTTTGGACTTCCTGCCTCCAGACAGGTGAGCAATGTCTGCCATTTCTCAGGCACGCAGGCTGTGGTGCTTTGTTACAGCAGCCTGAACAGACCAAAGACACCGGCATCCCAGCACCTGGTACACTGTATGACCTTTGTTTTTACCTTGATCTCCCCCCCACCTAAGAACTTGAACCCAAGCCCATGTGAACCCTTGCCTTTCCCCAGAAGGCTTTGCACTGCCTCTCCCAGGTGAGAGGGAGAGCCCTGTCCCAGCTCTCTCCAAATGTGAATCCTCAGAGGACAAGATTGGGTGTCATTAAATGTTGGTCCCTCCACAGACCTAAGCACAAGGCTTTGCACACACACGGAGCTGTGCACAATTATTGCACATTGAGTTTACTTTTGATAATGATATCCTTTTCTGGCAAACTATTCCAATAATTTTTAAAAATATCTTTTATTTTGTGATTGCCTTACTGCAAAACTATGTAGATTGCAAATAAGTTTTGCTTTCAGTCGTTCAAAGGAGCTCAGCATGTGACTGCACAAGATTTTATCGAATTGTTCTCTTTCAGTGGACATCTGCCTTGTTTGTGTTTGATAAATAATGCCATTGCCCGTGAAGAATAATGCCATTGTCCATGATAAATAATGCCATCGTCCATGATGAATAATGCCACAAGGAACAATCTCCATGATCACATCTTTCACACCTATGCAATGATTATGTTTGGAAATTCCCAGTGGTGGCACAGTTGGATGGAGAGTGGGAAATTTTCCATTGCGGATAGAGCCCACTGCAAAAACCTATTTCCCCATATTTCATGACTGTTTTCTTCTAGAGAACAGCACCGCCCAGTGGCTGGGAGTGTTTGGGGAAATGCTGGCTGGAATCTCTTCTTCCGTTCATTGGCTGTAAGATCAGGGTCACACCCCTCATCCCCTGAGCTTCAGGGTTTCCTCCACTAAAGAGATGACTCTCAGCCCTCCTGCCTCACATGGCACAATGAATGGAGAAGCGCCGGGAGCCTCACAGCTGTAGGGGTGGTTCCTGCCTTGGGTTCATCCTGGTCAGTCTTGGTCAGCATAGCGTTGAAGGTTCTAGAAGAACGTTGGGTAAGTAGAAACTGTAGATGTAGAATTCTCCTCCATCCACCTCTTGTCTCTCCTCTCCCTCCCAGTCATGTCTCCAACCCCATAACCTGCCAGGGGTGTACAAAAGAACCCCCAGGGCACATGTCCAGCGTGCCTCACAGGCTCAGCTCTTGGCGCTGAACACCCTCATTTCCCTAGGAAATAACTCTTGTTCCTTTTTAAAATTCAGTCTTAGCTGGGTGTAGTGGCCTGTGCCTGTGGTCCCAGATATTCAGAAGGCTGAGGCAGAAGGATCGCTTGAACCCAGGAGTTCATAGCCAGCCTGAGCAACATAATGAGACTCCATCTCAAAAAAAAAAAAAGGTTTTAATTCAGTCTTGTAATTCTCAGGCAGAAGTATGTATTTTTCTTTACTATTGTCCATTGAATCTTGCTCCAATTAAACAGCTTCCAATATTCTTCTAGAAGTTTCTCTAGGCAAGACCAAGGGAAGAAAATTTTTGAAGAAAGAAATGAAGATGAGATTGTTCAGAGCAGTGTTACTTGTCTTAGTCCATTTTTTGCTGGTATAACAACACCACAGACTGGATAATTTATCAAGAATAGAAGTTTATGTAGCTCACAGTTATGGAGGCTGGGAAGTCCCAGATCATGGCTCCAGCATCTCGCAAGAGACATTCCATGTTTGAAGATGGAAGGCATCATGTGGTGAGCAGGCACATGAGGCAGCGTAAAAGGAGGCCAGACTCCCAGAAAATAACCCAGTCCTGTGATAATGGCATTAATCCATTCATGAGAGGAGATCTCTCATGACCTAATCATTCCTTAAAGTTTTCACCTCTTAATACCATCAAAATGGCAATTAAATTTCAACATGACTTTGGACATTCTAACCATAACACTCCTCAAAATGGCCGGTTGGCCAACTGCTCATTCTAGGCACACGATGGGATAGGGAGCTTGGCAAAGACTCTCTTTGAGCAAACTTCAGACCGACCCCTCAGAGCCCTCTTTCTGACTAGGTTTTACCCTGGGGCCCTGTCTTCAGCCTCCCTAGTTCAGTTATAGCAAGAATTCTTCTAAGTCAGCTTATTGAGAGTCTCTCTCCACTCTTGTAATCTGATCTCCCTGACTTGCCTCCAGCAAGATTCTGAAGCCCCCAGCTGTCTCCGCTGTATTCTGAGCTGAGCTTGATCTGGCTCCCCTATTGTGATAGTCTTGACACCTATCAGAATGGTCCAGAATAAAGTCTTCCTTGCTGTTTGAACAAGGGTCAGAATAACTTTTTCTTTAACAATCGTTAACACACTGCATTCTTCATCAAGAAAGCCTTGCCACCAAAAAAAAAACTGCCTGCTGTACTAAACAGTGTTCTTGGGGATATAATTGACTGATGTTCAGGTGCAAGAAACTTATCCTGTTAAGGACGGAAAACAATTGCACGCTTACATTGATCTGGTCCCCAGGCCACACTTTCATTTTTGCTAGTTTGAAATCTACAGTGGGGAGAGAAGGCTGAGGGAGTGAGCAGGGGAAGAGATGCTTTTTCACACCAGCACTCCATCTGGAACGCCAGGAGGCCCTCTCCAACACACCCTCAAAGCCTGGCCAGAGTAGGCTTGGTGGGTGCCAACCAACCTAGGCCTCTGATCCCTGTACTCATGGCAGGATCCTGCTGGTCCCCAGGCAGCAGGTGGGGATGTCAACAGGTGGGGAAAGAGCATTTCCAGTCCCTCTAACTTCTAGGGAGGCTGAGTCTCCATCAGCAAATCTTAGCTTAGGGCCTACCATGTGCTGGCCTCGGTGCCTGTCACTATGGGCATCAATAGTGGAGGCCATGGCCCTGCATATATGGGGTTGACACTCTAGCTGGGCAAGGGCCCAATGGCATGTGCAGTTAAGCCAGCAAGAACATCTTTTTTTTTTTTGAGACAGAGTCTCACTCTGTCACTCAGGATGGAGTGCAATGGCATGATCTCGGCCCACTGCAACCTCTGCCTCCAAGGTTCAAGTGATTCTCCTGCCTCAGCCTCCCAAGTAGCTGGGATTACAGGTGCATGCCCCCACACCTGGCTAATTTTTATACTTTTAGTAGAGATGGGGTTTCACCATGTTGGCCAAGCTGGTCTCTAGCTCCTGACCTCAAATAATCTGCTTGCCTCAGCCTCTCAAAGTGCTGGGATTACAGGTGTGAGCCACCACGCCCAGCCAAGAACACTTTTCTTTATTTCTGAAAGGAGGCAACAGTAACACGGCAATGACAGACATATCCATTGCCCACTTTAAAGAGACAGGTGTTCGGCCCCTTCTTGGTATGACTGCAGCCAAAACCAAGGGTCACCTGAAGACTGCACACTGCATGCGACGTGTGGTCAAGTAAGAGCCAAGCTCTGGAGAAAAACTTTCTCATTTGGATCCCTTTCTTGTTTTACCACTTATTGACTAGGGGACTGCGAGCAAGTCACTTCACATCTCAGCCCTGGGGATCATAATAGCACCTCCCTTGTATGTCTTGTGATGATTAAAAGATGTAAGGACCATAGCAAAGTGACTGGCACAGAGCAAAGGCTGTTCTGACTCATCTCCCCTCCTATCCAGGCTCCTCCTTGCCCAGGTCTTTTCCCAGGTGAATGGTGAGTCCTTTCAGGTTCAGACCCGGGCTCAGCTTTCCAGCCCAGCACCAGCGGGCTCCAGAAGGCCTTCTAGATCCTGTAGTCCTGCCACATAATTAAGGCTCATTTTGAGCCATCTGCTGTTCATGCATTCATTTTTGTCGATCACCTATTATGTGCCAGGAGTTGTGCTAGGCTCTGAGGTCACAGTGGTGAGTCAATCAGTCATCCTGCCTCGTGGAACTAACACTGCACGGGGGCTGGGCACTAATCGACATGCAATTAGAGCTGGAAAAAATCCCTCGTTCAAGTCCACAGAGCTCTGCCATACTCTGGGGGCAAGAGAGAGGCCTCCATGTAGGGGGTGGGACATTAAAGCCATGGAGGGGGGTCATCCCCTGGCAGGGGTAGGTGGGTTGGACCTGAAGAGGGAGAAACACAGCTCAGAACAAACAGCTCAGGCTCAAAGAGGATGGGAGTGGACTCAAAGGAGGGGTGCAAAGAGGGAATTTTGAGGCCTTGGGTTCTGAGCAAAATGGGGCTGGCATCTACAAGCCACCTGAAGGCCAGGGGCATCAGTATCCACCCACCACAGAAGGCCAGGAGCCAGCCATCTTGCAGTGAGCCCAGCTGTCCAGTCTCCTGGAAGGCCATCTGTGTGTGGTCCTCACCGTCCCAGGATTCCTCCATGATTCTGGAGAATGGGGGCCATTCACCTCTTAGATGGGCGAGTTAACAGAGGGCCTGAAGGGCCTTGTGGAATGCAGTGGAAGACACAGCCTTGGCTCCCAAGGTGCCTCTGATCTCTGTGTAGGCCCCATGACAACAAGAGAAGAGAACAAAATTCCAACAGCCCCCAGGGTGGGCGGCTTCAGACAGCTCAGGGTGTTTTGATACAAGCTGCTCTGCAGCCCCAAAGCTTTCCTTGCTCTTTGCATGAATTTGGCCTTCAGGGAGAGAAGGAATGTGCATCCCAAAGAAACAAACACAAGACAGCTCAGCCTAGGGGAGAGTGACAGCTGGGACCTGGAGCAGGCCCAGGCAGCAGGCGGCACATGACAGTTGTCTGATTTGGCTGTGTCAATAAGTGCTTTGCTGAAGCTTTCAAAACAAAAGGTTATCCATAAAATGCACGGTCCCACTTCTTGTTTCCCTGCCCAGACATTGTATGTGGCTTTTGGAAAAGAGTCAGGATGTCTTTGTCATCACAGCCTGGTGTCCCTCAGTCACCTGTTGAGAAGGAAGGAGGGAGGGTGCTGAGAAGGGAGGGAAAGGTGGCAGAGGGCTGGCCCACCGGGCTGCCACTAGCTTCTCCCGCCTGCATTTCAGGGAATAAGGAAGACCAACCGGTACCTCACCTAACATCCCTTCAACAAGCCTCACGCTTGAAGAACACACAGCCCAGCTGGAGAGAGAGGCCAGGACCCCACATCATCACAGAGTGGGTGCATCAAGAGCAGCTGGGGCAGGGGCATCCCGGAAAAGGGCATCGTCCCTGAAGGCTGCTGGCCCTGAAGGAACTCTGGGAGCAAGGGGTGATGGTGGGGCCTTGAGGCCCAGGTAGGATCCGGAGCGTGAGAGGGAAGATGCCTTTGGAAATGAAGCCCTTGGTCACCTCAGTGAGAAACATGGCAGGATTTGCTCTCTTGTTGCATTATTTAAAATGAAGGCAGATGTCAATCATCTCAGGCAGGTTTACATCCTAAATGCAACTGACCCGGTCCCGTATATCAGCCCCCGTGTTGTGGCCTAGCAGCCCAGAGAACCTACAGTCCCCTTAGCTGGCAACATCACAGAACATTCCACCTGGAAAAACCTTAGGGAATCCTTGGTCAGTGGTGTTCAGTTCTACCCCACCCTTTCTGTCTTTAATTATGAACTTCTTTATTCAAACAAAACATTATAAGAAGCCAAATATGAAACATAGCAAAGCAAAGCTACTCAGACCAAATCAGGGATAAGAGACTCCAATCTGCCCATGGGTTTCAGAAAACGCCACATGAAAATGCCTGGGCTACTTCCACTGGCTTATACACTGGAGAAACTGAGGCACAGAGCAACAGTCCTGACCATACACTATGAGAGAGCAAAGACCTGGTTGGTCTTATAGCACACTGCATCCCCAGCATCCACCTCAGTCAGTCCTGGCACATAATAGATGCCCAATAAATATTGGTTGGACAGATACAGATTAGTTGGATCAACATACATTTTTTGCGTAAATAAATATTTGTTGGAAGAGACACACAGGCAATGCTGACGGCCTTTGCACAGTCATCTCTGTTTTTCTACAAATGCAACTACTTTTTGAAGAAACTAAAGGAGGGACTTGCCTCTGAGACAGGGTCTGTAATTGCCTGTGTTTGGAATGTACAGCATTTGAAAGGTTTTAATTTCCTGATCTAATGACAAGAATAAAAGCAGAGGAGTAAAGGGCCAGGGAGGATGAAAAGGAGCCACAATTTGCATCCAAGATGGAAGTGCCCTTTGTTGTCCCACATCCAAGTCAACTTCAAAGTTTTCTGCTGCATGGAGATGTACATCAGTCACCATGGCAACCACCAATCTGCCCAGGCTACTCGACCCTGGCCAGCCCTCTGCCAGCCATAGCATGTGCCTGGCTTTCAGAGAGCCGGGTGGGGCAGAGAACACAGGGGCCGCTGCTCAACCTCGCCAGCCTTCACCCAGCATGTCTTATTGGCTCTCAGTCTGTGGGGAGAGGGGTCTGGGTCAGCACCTCGATTGGCTGCACTGTCATCCTGCAAGCATGCATTAGTAGCCACCAGGTGCCTGTGCATCGGGTCACTCCTTAGAGATAATACTCCCGTGTCTGGCACTAGTCGCTGAACAAAGGCTTGTGAATGAGTCAATGAATGAAATCATAACCAGAGTCCCCTGGGAGCTTCTAAAATAAACAAATGCCCAGCTCCACCACCTGAAACTGGCTGCATCAGCATCTCTGGGAGGTACAGGCAAGACTGGGGGGCTACAGTTGCACACGCGCCCCTCAAGTTAGAGCAGGAGGAGAAAGCTGAATGGAGACAGTCCGGGTGGGGCTGCTGGAGCTGCCACTCATGGAAATGGCAGGAGGGGCGCTTGGTTTGGGATGTGTCGGGTTAGAGGTGCCCAGGAGGCGTTTGGGAGTCCAGAGTTCTGGGGAGAACTCAGGGAGGGAGGCAGCCTTTTTATCCACCAGAGTGATGAGACCATGGTGAGGGTGCGGAGACAGATGTATTCACCCATTTTCACGCTGCTGATAAAGACATACCCGAGACTAGGCAATTTGTAAAGAAAAAGAGATTTAATGGACTCACAGGTCTAAGTGGCGGGGGAGGCCTCACAATCATGGCAGAAGGCAAGAGAGAGAATGAGAACCAAGCGAAAGGGGTTTCTCCTTATAAAACCATCTGATCTCTCGAGACTTATTCACTATCACTAGAACACTATAGGGGAAACTGCCCCCATGATTCAATCATCTCCCACCGGGTCCCTCCTACATCACGTGGGAATTATGGGAGCTACAATTCAAGATGAGATTTGGGTGGGGACACAGTCGAACCATATCAACGAGCAAGAGACCGAGTGTCCAAGGTATAAGCCATGGAACACACGGGCCAACAAGGAGGGGCAGGCGAGGGAGATGAGAGTGAGCACCAGGCAAATGTGGTGCCTGGGAAGCCAGGAGAACGTGACAAGCACAGGCTGGGGAAGAAAGATAGTCATGCCCAGAGCATCAAGGCAGGAGCTGCAGAAGAAAGTCTCCCATCCAACATGTGGTGACTGCCGGCTGCTGTGGGTGCCCCACCTGGGTGGGGGCTGCCTAGACTACCTGTGCCCAAAGACTGGGGCCTCAGTGGGGGCCACACTGAGCATATCTTGCAAACCCCTCCTAAGTCCACCAGGCCTGAGGTTCTTACCTTGAAATTTACCTCTTCTTCCTCCATCAAAGGCAATGAGCTGAGTGCTGGAGAAAGCTGAGCCATCCCATTATCTGCCTCCTAAACAGTAATGGGGGCCAGGTGCAGTGGCTCACACCTGTAATCCCAGCACATTGGAAGGCTGAAGCAAGAGGATCACTTGAGCCCAGGAGTTCAAGACCAGCCTGGGCAACATAACGAGACCTCCATCTCTACAAAAAATACAAAAAGTAGCCAGGCATGGTGGTGCACGCCTGTATTCCCAGCTACTAGGGAGGCTGAGGTGGGAGGATCCCTTGCACCCAGGAGTTTTAGATCAGCCTGGGCAACATAATGGGACCCTGTCTCTACAAAAAATTTGAAAAATTAGCCAGGCATGCCTGTAGTCCCAGCTACTGAGGAGGCTGAGGCAGGAGGATCATTTGAGCCCAGGAGGTCAAGGCTGCAGTAAGCCATGATCACACCACTGCACTCCAGCCTGGTGACAGAGTGAGACCTAGTTTCAAAAACAAACAAAAAACAAAAAACATAGTAATGGGGATGGCTTGGGTTTTTTTTGAGACGGAGTCTCACTCTGTTGCCCAGGCTGGAGTGCAGTGTTGTGATCTCGGCTCACTGCAAGCTCCGCCTCCAGGGTTCACGCCATTCTCCTGCCTCAGCCTCCCGAGTAGATGGGACTACAGGCGCCTGCAACCACGCCTGGCTAATTTTTTTTTTTTTGTATTTTTAGTAGAGACAGGGTTTCACCATGTTAACCAGGATGGTCTCGATATCCTGACCTCGCAATCCGCCCACCTTGGCCTCCCAAAGTGCTGGAATTATAGGCGTAAGCCACCGTGCCCGGCTTTTTTTTTTTTTTTAAGATCTTGCACAGCTGGGCACACTGCCACAGGATTTACATGTATTATCTCATTTGGGCCTCACAACCACCCTTTGAGGTAGGTACTATCTACTTCACTTCTGTGTCGGTCAAGAAACCTGCCCAGCATCGAGGCTGGCCAGGCAGCCTGTCTCCACAGGCAAAGGTCTTGACCACCAGAGCACAACACCACTTCCCGGTCAGCAGAACATCAAAAGACGCTGTGGGGGAAGCTTCTGGACTGGCCATTGACTTCCTTCCCCTTGACCCATCCACCAGGTACCTACGCTGTGGACACCTCTGGACAAGGGGCAGCTGTATCCATGGTGGAAACCAGGGCATGGAGCTTTGCTGTATCCCTGCCAAGCCCACTTTCTAGCCCTTGATAGTTTGTGACTCCATGCTAATAAGGCAGGAGAATAGGGAATTATGGTAACTAAGGTTTAAGGCATAAACAAGAGAACAGCAGGTGCAGCCGGTTCTGGGCAAGATTAGGCAGCATCCAGGCCACGTGCTCGCTCTGATAACAAGACAGAAGTCTTCACTTCAGCCTCTGATTGGTCGAGGGCCAATCCTTCACAGGGTGTAACCAACTGGAAGCCTCTAAGGGGCACGTAGGGGTGTTACCAAATTCTTCTAGCTTAATAAAAACCCTAAAAGCCATTGTAATCAGGGCTCTTGAGCCGCTTGCTTCAGCTTGCCTTCTGTGCCTTGGCTGCTTCGTTCTTTTGTTGCTTTGTTTGTGCATTTTGTTCAATGCTTTGTTCAACGCACCAAGAACCTGGACAACTCACAGTCAAGACTCTCCATCCGGTAACACTAAAGTTAATTTTACCAGGTGGGGATGGGCTGATGTGGCAGGAGGGGGCCTGGTGCCTGATGGAAATGTGGCTGGACCTCCGTCTGGGGAGGATGTTGGAAAAGGCAACAGGCAGCTGGCTTAAGGGACTGTCCCAGGGACAGCATTTCTTCCTGTTTAATGCCTCTTGGCCAGGAGTGGGTCAGGTCTGGTGGCCGCCTATGCAATGTGAGGGGCTCTCTTTAAGGAAAAAAAGAAACTACGAAATTGCCCCTTCAACATTAGGTATAAACATGAATATTCATTTAGAATGAGAAATAACAAATTACACATTTCACAATGCCAACAGATACAGAAACCTACAATCATGCGAGCGCATTGCCAGGGTTTCTTCCGGTCATGAGATTTCAAGTAAGCAAGAAACTCTGAGCCTAAGCTTCCTCAGCTTCCCGGAAATCAGAAATCATCTCTGCCCTTTACAGCTCCCTTGCTGGGAGTCAGTGGATATCTCTGCCCTGGGAGGTCAGATCACCCCCTACTTCCCACCCATGAAAGTAGCAGCTACTCTTTTGGTGACAAGGCAGGACCACAGGGGCTGTCTGAAGCACCACCTTCAGGGGTTTAGCCTGGCCCACCTGAACTGGGGAAGGGACGGTGTCAGGGAAGTTTCCTGCAGTTCTGAGCAGGGCTCCGGCACAAGCCTTCAGGGGCAAAGCCTCTGACCCAGGCACCAATATTAACCTACTCCAGAGATGGGTGACAGGGACTCATTCGTGCACCGATGTTTACCGAATGCCAACCACATGCCAGCACTGTGCCAGAGCGACGGGCAGATCACTGAGAACCACACGGGCACACCTGAGAAGGTTAAATGTGTGACGTGGCTACACAGCCTGCACGTATTAGTTGCTTATTAAATATTGGCTTCCTTCCCGTCCTCCCATTTGCCAGGCACGCTCCTACGGAGAGGCAGCGCCCAGCACAGAGCAGTGCATTCAGCAGCCCACATGCCAGTGCCCCAGAAGGACAGGCCACACCTACTTCCCGCCCATGAAAGTAGCAGCTGCTCTTTTGGTGACAAGGCAGGACCATAGGGGCTGCCTTGGCCCATCCCCTCCCCATCCCGGGACAGTCCCAGGAGCGGGCTCCACTTGCGTGAGGTTACCCAGCAGGGCAGGGGTGCGGCCAGGTCTCCTGCGTCCGAGCCCCTCTCTCTCACTGGCCCTCTTAGAAAGCGCGAGGCCCTTCCAATCCCCTTACTGTCTGGGCTCGCCTGGCCCCAGCGCTCCGGTGAAGGCAGGGGTTCTCGACCCCAGCTGAGAATCACCGCAGTGTTGGAGACAGGAAGCAAAGTCCCAGCCCCAGCATCCTGGCCATTCTTGGACCTGGCTACTGAGCGTCCGAGGCAGGGGGCTCCAGGTGGGACGCGACATCCGGACACGAGGAGCTCCCAGGCGTCGCTTGTGAGCTGCACCCCGTCTGTCCGCAGGCCCGCAGGGAGGCTGTGGGATCAGGAAAGAGGCAGCCAGGGTGAAGCTAGTGGGGATGCTGCGACGAGTTTGGCAGGACTTGGGATTGCGGGGACAGCGGTGCGAAGCGCCCGTCCTGGGGACAGAGATGAGAACAAGAGTCCGAGGCGTCCCCTCTCAGGAGTCCACGGTGGAAGACTGGAGTCGGAGGGGGGAGCCCTCCTCGGGGACCGCGGCTGGAGATGTCCGCTCCCGGGAGGACCCTTCCTCGCGGCGAAGGCGGGGAGCTTGGGACGCGCCACCTGCTGGCGCAAAGCTTGGGGTCCGCGCGGTCTGGCCGCGCCACCTGGTGGCCGCTTGGGAAAGCGCAGCCCGGCCGCAAGACCTCGCGGGAGCCGAGGGGCCGCGGGAGCCGAGGGGCCGCGGGAGCCGAGGGGCCGCGGGAGCCGAGGGGCCGCGGGCGTGTGCGAAAGGGTTCCTCCACCAGCTCCAGCACCCCGCGACCTCTGAGCCACTACCCCATCCTGGGGCGCCTGGCCTGGACTAGCTGCCCCTCTTCTGACAGCGCCCACTCTCGCAGCCCCTATGGTCCCCGGGGATTGGGCCTCCCCGAAGAACCTCTCTTCCGCCTCGACGCCCCCTCTGCATCTCTTTGGCAGTGTCATCTTGAACAAAATCGCTTACCGTCCCTGATCTTCAGTTTCTTCGTATTCTAAAGGCGGGGAGGGCACTAACAATACAGCATTCAGGGCTGGCGGACCACTGAACGGGACGACCCCCACAGCGGCTGGGTGAGTCACACCAAAGGCTTTGGTCCAGGTACCGGGAGGCTGGAGATGTGCAAGCGGAGCAGGGCACTTCTGCACCCATAAGTAGGAGATGCAGCGGGTGACCGTCAAAATCCCCTCCCCTCCTGAGTCTGGGAGCTTCCGGGGCAATTTCCAGGACCCCCGCTTCCCGGAGGTGGACTTTAGCCAACCTGAGACCCCGCAGGCCCTCCCATGGAGCCAGGTGATGCTGGGCAGTTGACGGTGATCCCCCAAGTGAGTCCAAGCCAGGCAAGAAGCAGTCCCCTGGGATCACCAAGAGAAACCGAGTTTGGAGAAGACGAAATACTACCTCTTATTAGGACAGGGTCAGTTCCAGTTTGGGGGAGGCCTCGCTGGCTGGAGGGCCTTTCCCGCTTCAGCATCCCTGCTCAGGACCCCAGCCCTCATGCTTCTCCCAGGCTACTGTCCTCACAAACTGTCCCCACAGGGAGGCTGCAGGGAGTATTGGATGAGAGGCACACGCAAGGCTCAGCCCAGGGCCTGGCGCAAAGTAGGTGTGCAGCAAACGCTGGCTGCTCTCCTTGGTGTTTCTGTGCACCTAGGTCCCACCCAGGGTCCTCCCTTATGTGGGAGATGCTGCAGAGTAGAGACTCAAGGATTAAAAGGGGAAAAAAGCAATAAGGATGAAAAAAGGCACGATCATTTTATTTGGGCAGCTCAGAGTCTGGAGAGGAGAGGACAGGTGAGAACATTGTTATCCTGTAACAGGAAGAGGTAGCAGGGGATGGAGTGGGAGCATGGTGCACACAAGGGTGACCGCTTTCAGGAGTTGGGGGATGCCACCTAGCAGAGGTGACATGTGAGCCTAGCCTGGAAGGGAGGACACCTCAGGCTGGGAGAGCCACTAGTGCCCTGGTTCTCAATTCTGACCACATGTTGGGTAACCTGGGAGACCTTTCAAAACCTCAGTGTGCAAGTGGCACCCAGACGAAGAATGTCGGAATCCTGGAGGGTGCTTTGGACTAAATGTCTGTGTCTCCCCAAAATTGATATGTTAAAACCCTAACCCCAATGTGATGGTATGAGAAGGTGGGACTTTTGGGAGGTGATTAGCTGTAGATGACGTCATGAGGTTGGAACCCTCATAATAGGATTAATGCCCTTATAAAAAGAGAAAGAGGCACAAGATCTGCCTGTGCCTCTGCCTGTGTCTCTGCCTCTGTCTCGGCCTCTGTCTTTTTCTCTCTTTCTGTCTCACTCTCTGTGCATTTCCCAGGAAGAGGACCCTCACCAAGAACCCAACTATTCTTGCTTTCTGACCTCAGACTTCCAGTCCCCAGAACCATGAGAAATACATTTGAGTTGTTGAAGTCACCCGGTCTATGATAATTTGTTATAGCAGCCTGCACTCACTAAGATGGCAGGGAGAGGGATGCCATGAAATATCTGACACTCCCCAGGTGTCAGTGCGCAGGCAAGGTTGAGAACCACTGAGCAAAGTCTTGAAGGAACAAATTCACATGTCTGCACAGGGGCCCAGAAGTAAACAGCTCAAGTTGGGGCAAGAAACAAGGGGCAGTGGGGGGCACAGTGGACCATTTCCTCAGAACCGTGGAAGAATTCCAGCTAGCAAATAAGCAAATAATCATGACCTTTAATTTGCATAATGTGCATCCCTGACAACCACCATGTTTGCATTTGAACAGGACTTGCTATTGCCTTAAGAAGGGAGTGGCTGAGAGGTTCAGTACCACTTGTAATGAATTTACCCCTGTGTTTCTGAAGATGCTGCTGATTCATCTTTGGATACTCTGAGCCTGGAAAATAGCCAGCATTCAGTGAATGTTTGTTGAACTGAAAGAACAGCCCTTCAGTGCGATCATGGGCTCCTACTTGAGTGGCCAGTGTTGATTGCATCTGGGTTCGAGGTTTTTCTGTACCTTAATTGGGCTAATGTGGTCTGAGAAACTCCACAAAAACCTTAGTGCCTATGACTACTCCCTGAAATCCCACTATTGGTGCTCTGTGTCTTTCACTGGTTCTTGCCTATACCTTGTCAATTCCATTGCCAGAGGTAGGTCTTCAAGGGTTGGAGGGGCAGAAAGCCTGCTAGTTGTAGGGAAGAGGGGAAAGATCCAGAAAGACCCCTCTGAGAGATAGCCTGGGCATTGGCCAAGACCTAAGATGAATAAAGATTTAAAAGACAGGTGCTTATTTTATTTTCAAATGGGAACCTCCTGGCATTTTTTCTTGGTTCTTGCAATTTGTATGCTATACCCTGTAGCAATGTTCACCATTTACCCAGAAACTGATTGATATTGCTAATCATAGAACACAGAGTGATTTTTGCAAGATTCAAGCAAGATCTAGTCATAAAACATGTCTAGGCTGGGCACAGTGGCTCATGCCTATAATCCCAGCACTTTGGGAGGCCGAAGCAGGCAGATCACCTGAGATCAGGAACTCAAGACCAGCCTGGCCAACATGGCGAAACCTCTACTAAAAATACAAAAATTAGCCAGGTATGGTGACGCACACCTGTAATCCCAGCCACTTGAGAGGCTGAGGCAAGGAGAATTGCTTGAACCTGGGAGGTGGAGGTTGCAGTGAGCCGAGATTGCACCATTGCACTCCAGCCTGGGTGACAGAGCGAGACTTCATCTCAAAGCAAACAAAACAAAACAAAATTTCTAATAACCAACAAGGGAAATAGTAAAAGACTTGTGCTATTCCATGTGTGTGCCAACCAGTTCACATACTGACTTGTTTACATCCTCTCCCAGGCTGGAGTCCCCAGGAGTGACCCTGAAACAAGGATATGAGTGAGTGGTTCTTTTGGAGGTGATCTCAGGAAGCCCAAGTAAAGCAGTGAAGAAGTGAGACAGGGAGATGAAGGGGGTCAATACAGGGTGTGCTGATGAGCAACTGGGGCTCAAGTCCACTGGGGAACTTGGGGAGACAGTGTCAGTAGTGAACATGCCACAGAGTTATTCCATGGGAGGGGCAAGGGAGCTGGGCACCATATATCCACCAGCTTCTATCAGTCATTGATTGAGGGCTGCTCCCATAAGCATTAACTCCTTGGCACTTCTAGCTACCCCTGCACATGCCCATGCTTTCATGGCCAGAGAAAATGATCAGGCAAAGGGAGTTGGAATGCTAAGACATATGGGTAGGGCACCTGCAGCATCTACTACACAGACCAGCCCATTCACATGCCAACCCATCCATGAACAGCCTAGGAGTGTGTCTACCTAACAAGTGCCAGCATTCCCGTGTAATAATCCATTCATTTAGGCATCAACGTTTTCAGAGGCCAACTAATTCCGGAGGCACCATTCATACTCTAATTAGTGAGAAAAGTGATCTACACAGAATGTGGCCACTGGAAATATCTCAGGCTCCTGTGAATACAGGTGTCAGTTCCACTCTGTAGCATCAGTGTATTTCAAGTGATTTTCCCCTGGTAGTATGTTTTAATTCCTTGTTTTTTATTTTTAGTGTATCTATGTTAGGTTTTGTTGTTGCTTTGTGGTTACCATGAGGTTTACAAAAAACATCTTATTTGAATAGATAACAATTTTGGTCACAAAGAAAAGAAATAAAAAACTAGAAACCTCTACACTTTAACTCCATTCCCCTATATTCTGACTTTTTATTGTCTTAATTTACATCTTTTTATATTGCCTATCTCTTAAATTGTTCTAATTATTATTTTTGATATATTTGTCTTTTAGTCTTCATACTAGAGAAATGAATGGTTTACACACCACAATTACAGTATAAGGGTATTCTGAATTTGTGTATTTACTTTTACCAGTGAGTTTTGTACCTTCAGATGATGTCTTTGTTGCACATTAATGTCCTTTTCTTCCAGATTAAAAAACTCCCTTTAGCAATTCTGTAAGACAGTTCTGGTGATGATGAATTTCCTCGGCTTTTGTCTGGGAAAATCTTTATCACTCTTTCATGTTTGAAGGATCGTTTTGCTGGGTACAGTATTCTCAGTCGACAGGTCTTTTTTATCTTCAGCACTTTGAATATGTCATCCTGCCTACTCTGGGTGTGTATGCTTTCTGCTGAGAAGTCTGTTGCCAGATGAATCACAGCTCCTTTATATGTTATTTGCTTCTTTTCTCTTGCTGCTTTTAGCATCTTCTCTTTGTCCTTGACCTTTGAGAGTCTGATTATTCTATGCTTTGGGGTAGTTTTATTTGGGTTAAATCTGTTTGGTGATTTTTGACTTTCCTGTACCTGGCATATTTATATTTTTCTCTAGACTTGGAAAGGTTACTGTTATTATTTCTTTGAACAAGCCTTCTGCCCCCTTGCTCTTTCTCAATTCCCTCTTGAAAGCCAGTACTTCTAGATATGCTCTTCTGAGGCTATCTTCTAGATTTTGTAGACATTCTTCACTCCTTTCATTCTGTTTTCTTTTCTCTCCTCTGATTGTGTATTTTCAAATAGCCTGTCTTTGAGTTCATTAATTATTTCTTCTGCTTGGTCTGTTCTGTTGTTGAGACTTTGTGAAGTGTTTTTTAGTTCAGCTAACGTACTTCTCAGTTCCAAGATTTTTGTTTGATATTTTAAAAATTATTTTAATCTCTTTGTTAAATTCCTCTGATAAGTTTCTGAATTGCTTTTCTGTGTTACCTTGGAGTTTGCTGAGTTTCCTCAAGACTGCTATTTTGAATTCCTGATCTGAGAGCTCACAGATTGCCATCTTGCTTGGGTCAGTCACTCACTGGCTCCTTGCTTTGTCCATTTGAAGAAGTCATGGCTCCTGGTGTTAGCAGTTCTTATGCATGTACACATATGTCTTCACATTGAAGGTTTAGTTATTTATTCGTCTTTGCTGCCTGGGTTAGTTTGGTCTCTTTAGCATATGTGTGTTTAGATGTTCTGTGCACTTGGCCTATTGATTCCTTTAGCTCTAGATCACTGCCTCCTTTTCAGCACTAAATAGCACCCTAAGCCCAGGTTTGTCATGACTCTTGCAAAAGTTCAAAGCTCTGCCTTTTCACAGATAAAGGGCACCAAAGGGGATTCTGCAGCTCTGTGGGGAGGCTGACTAGGGGTTCATGCCCAGAGGGACTGTGGAGAGTGCCTCTTACAATGTGATGCTGCTGAACCACCTCTCTGATTCAGTGTCTTGTTTGTCTGAGATGAAGAGTAGCCCCAGAGTTTCATGCACTGGGCTGCTAGCCCCACCTCCACTGTCTATGTGACTCCAGAGGCTTTCAGGGGTCCCTCACCCTATAGGTATTCATGATTCTTCCTGTGGGTTGAGGCAGGAAAACTTTCCTGAGTAGGTAGTCAAGATGATGAGGAAGCTGGCTGGCTGCCTTGATCTTATTTTTCCCAGTGTAGAAATGTCCAGGGAAATTTTCTGCGTGGTGACTTACAGTTTGGGGAAGGGATGTCACAGAGGAGTCCATTTTACTACCTTCTGTTCACACTTTTTCACTTTTCTGTGGCCCCAGGGTTTGTCACAGCCTCATTTTGAGTTCTGGGATAGTGGTAATTATCATCTTGGCACTAGATCATTGTTTTTAGTTTTCTATGGAGGACAGTGAAGCCAGATTGCTTCTACTTTGCCATTTTGGTGACACCCGGCATCTGTGTATTTTACAGGGGCTGGGATTGGGCTGGTCTTACATGCATTCATGCAGTCATTCAAGAAAAGAGGTTGTTCGCACTAGTTCTTTTTCAGGTAACAAAGAACAGCTCAGGAAGATTTTAATTTAACTAAAAGTACAACTTCCAAGAATAAAGGTGTTTTGTTTCTCATATTTCAAGAAAAGCAGGGACATCCATAAGGTTGCTTCATCTACATGAGGTGATGCTTTAAAAAAGGAAGACAGATAAATTAATTGGACTTTGGGGAATGGTGATAGTTTTTTTTCCTAATGCCCTGATACAAAGGGCATTGGCCAAATTTCTGCAGGGCCTCAAGACTGAACTTGGCTCTCATAAGGGATTTGTCTCCAAGACTGAAGGTCTCAGGTGACAGGCTGCATGACCCTGAAAGACAGCACAAGAAAACCAGCTCAGCCAGTGTCTGTCACCTGAGAGATAATGAAACCTTCACTTTTTAACAAGGTGGTAAAACTTCCCTTTTGCAAAGAATAGCATAACATTTTTGTATATGTCAATCAGCCTGTTTTGCACCAACTTGAAAGCAATGAACACAATCTCCATTCCAATGATGATATAAATGGAGAAGAACAGGAAGAAGTTAGGGTGTTCTAAAACAGTATCCCCAAACCCAATGGTGGTGAGTGTGACAAAGCAGAAATAGAAGGCAGTCTCGAAATCCAACTGTGTCTCCCAGAAGGGGAGGATGGCAGCTGCACAGGAAATGTAGGCAAAAACAATAAGGGCAATGATGGGGAGGGGGATGTCCAACCTCTCCACCTGCTGTCCAACTTCATCCAGGTTGCTGATGATGGAGTAGGAGAGTCTTCCCAACACCAGTTCGGGACACGAGTTACTCCTCTCCATGGCTTGTGGGGGCAGTTGCAGTGTGTTCTGTTTCTCTCGCGCATGAGGTCTCTCAAACAGCTCCATGCTGCAGCTTGGGCGTGAAGGACATGTGCCAAGTTTGGGGCTTGGAAGCTCTTCAGCACTGATGATGATCTGAGGGACAGCTTCATCTGCGGGCTTGGGGTCCAGTTTTTTCTTGAAGAGAGATTTGGGGCACCACTTGGAGAGGAGGGGGCGGGTAAAGAAAGGGAATTTTCGGAACCGATTATAAGATGTGGATAAGATGGTTGCCAGGATGTCGCCTGTGTCCGTGAGAACGAGGAACATCAGGGGGATACCAAAGAGAGCATAGAGCATGCACAGGTACTTGCCAAGCCTGGTGACGGGGTAGATGTAGCCATAGCCTGAAAAAGAAGATGGAGCTTAGAGTTTGCGTCTGGCCCCTTCCCTTTTTCCCCGCAAAAGCTTTAAAGAGACCTTCTGCCATCTCCCCTCCTTGGCATGACATTTTACACATTGTTTTTGAAAATACTCATCTCAAAGCATTCAGCCACTGGTCTGGCATTAGGCTTGCTTTGGTGGGAGGGAAAGGAGTGAAACAGCTTCCCTTTAGGATAAGGAGCAACTGATATCCAGGTCTTTGATTTGAAATGTCCTTGGCAGGGGACCAGCACAGGTTTGGGGTGAACAGATTGCCTTTGATTCTGTTCTGGCCATTTCTTAGCACCCCCCAGAGGAAGGGCTCAGCTGACCTGGAAGGACAGGATGAGTACAAGTGAGAGAGGATGGGTGGCTTTGTAATCATATCCAATGCCACCTTTATCCTCTGTGAAGGTGCTGGCTTTTAAGAAGCCACCCTTGGCTGGGCGTGGTGGTTCATGCCTATAATTCCAGCACTTTGGGAGGCCAAGATGGGCGGGTCACCTGAGGTCAGGAGTTCAAGACCAACCTGGCCAATATAGTGAAACCCTATCTCAACTAAAAATAGAAAAATTAGCTGGGCATGGTGTAGGGCGCCTGTAGTCCCAGCTTCTCAGGTGGTTGAGGCAGGAGAATCACTTGAAGCCGGGAGGTGGAGGTTGCAGTGAGCCAAGATTGTGCCATTGCACTCCAGCCTTGGGGACAAGAGTGAGACTCCATCTCAAAAAAAAAAAAAAAAAAAAAAAAAAAGCTACCCTTGTCCTCCATAAGAGGACTGAGCTATTTGTTTCTAAGAGGCACTTACTGTGTTCCCATGGTGTGCTCAGCAGTGTGCACAGTATTAGGATAAACAGAAAGATGGAAGATGAATAAAATACAATTGCCCTCAGAGCCATTTGTGGCTTAGCAGATTAGACAAACATGTTCCTAAATGACAGTGAAGCCATTAGCCTCCCAGCATCTAGGTTCTAACTGACCTTGCTTTGAATCCCAGCTCTGCTATTTATGATAATATTACTTGACTGCTCATATTTTCAGGTTTTTTTATCTGTAAGATGGGGATGACAATACCTACTTTGCGTATTGACTAGCTGGGAGGATTACATGAGGCCCGTGCTTGACACACAGGCGCGATTAATAACTGGTGGTGTCCTCACCCTCAAGACCTTAGCTGCCTAGTGAGCACTTCCTGTGGGCTGGGTGTCAGTCAGCCTTCATAGGGAGGTATTGTTATCACCATCCACAGGTGGGGAAACTGAAGCACAGAGAAACGAAGTAGCTTGGCCGTGAGCATACATGTGATACATAGTGGAGTTGGGGTCAAATCCACAGGACTCTCAGGTCCCCAACCAGTGCTGTCACCCTCAGCAGCATCCGGGGGCAGGACCATTCAATCAGAGACAACCAGGCAGCCAAGCAAAGGAAGGGATGCGCTGAGGTCTCCATCCCCGTCGGGAGCCCCGCCCCTCCCCTCCCCGCCCCTCCCCTCCCCGCCCCTCCCCTCCCCGCCCCTCCCCTCCCCGCCCCTCCCCTCCCCGCCCCTCCCCTCCCCGCCCCTCCCCTCCCCGCCCCTCCCCTCCCCGCCCCTCCCCTCCCCTCCCCTCCCCTCCCCTCCCCTCCCCTCCCCTCCCCTCCCCTCCCCTCCCCTCCCCTCCCCTCCCCTCCCCTCCCCTCCCCTCCCCTCGCACCTACAGAGGGGCAGGAGCAGACAGACCTCAAACCCCACAGTGCAGGTGGCTAGATCTTCTGGAGCGGGCAAGCATCAATTACTTCAAGCAGAGGACAAAGCTTTTGTATTTAATGCCTGTGTTTAATTTTTGATGTCATAAAGGATGATTAATACAGAAAAACCCAGCCCAATTATGTAAATTAATCTGAAGGCAACTCCTCAGCTGGCTAAGCCCCAACTTCCTCCAGAAGTGCAGCTCCCTGTGGCAAACTTTGGCCTCAGGCTCTGCCCTCCAAGAGCAGGTGGGCATTCAGGTTGCCTACCCTCACCAGGGTCCCAAGTGTAGGGGAGGGAGCTGTGGCTCTCAAAGAGTCTCATCAGTGTGCATCCATCCCAGAGCACTCCATGCCACTCTGGCTGGTTCCACTAAGTACCATTTGATGGCAGCATCAGTTAACTCTCTATGTGCATTCATTCATCCATTCATGCATGCATACATTCAGTATTGAGTGCTTACTGCATGCACTGGGGGCATACTGCTGAGCAAAGTAGATATGGGATATGATCTCTCTGAGCCTCTGGTTTGGTAAAAGAGGCAGACATTAATTTTAAAAACCACACTAATGATTATGTAATTACAAATGGAGATCAATAACAGGAAGTGAAAGAGCAGACCATTCCATGAATGATTAGAACAAAGGCACCTATCCTAGGCCGTGCACAATGGCTCACACCTGTAATCCCAGCAATTTGAGGGGCCAAGGCGGACAGATCATATGAGGTCAGGAGTTCAAGACCAGCCTGGCCAACGTGGCAAAACCCTGTCTCTACTAAAAATACAAAAATTGGCCAGGTGTGATGGCGCATACCTGTAATCCCAGCTACTTGGGAGGCTGAGGCATGAGAATCACTTGAACCCAGGGGGCGGAGGTTGCAGTGAGCTGAGATCGTGCTACTGTACTCCAGCCTGGGCAACAGAGCGAGACTCTGTCTCAACAAAAACAAACAAAGGCACCCATCCTGGATTTGGGCCCAGGAAAGATTTTTCCTGTGAGGGGATTTTTGAGCTGATGTTGGGAAGGGGTCACAAACTAGCCAGGTGAAGAGAGAGGAAGCAGCCTGTGCAAAGACCCTATGGCGGGTTCAACAAAGGGTTATCCATACAGTGACAGTGGGGCAACTTGTGTACTGCACATATACCAAGGGGGTGACTGGGAGCTGAAACCTAGCCTCCGTGCACTTACCAAGCTTGGAGCTCAGGGCTCGGGGCACTGGGCTGTGTCTGCCTAGTGAGGGATATGGTTTTCTAACTTTTCACCAAGGTGTCACCCTGAGTGTAGCTGTCACCCAGCTTTAAGGAACCAAGAGAAGGCCAGTGTGGCTAGTGTGCAGGGAGGTAGGGGAGGGGAGCAAGGGGAGGCTGGGAGGTGGGCAGCATCTAAGGGCTTCCATGGCAGATGGGGGAGTGCCTTGATCAGTGTGGAAGGCTGAAAAATGACAGCCCCCAAATATAGCCAAGTCCTAACTCCTAGAATCTGTCAGTGCTACCTTATTTGGTAAGTGGGTCTTTGTCGATATGATTAAGGATCTCAAGATGAGGACGTTATCCTGGATTGTGTGTGTGGCCCTAGGTACCATTACAAGTGTCCTAATAAGGGAGAGGCTGAGCAAGATATTTTACACAGAGAAGAGGAGGTAATATGAACTCAGAGGCAGAGACAAGAGTGATGTGGCCACGAGCCAGGGGATGCTGGCAGCCACCAGAAGCTGCCAAGGAAGAGGCAAGGAAGGGTCCTCTCCTAGAGCCTTAGAGGGAGTATGGCTCTGCCAACACCTTCATTTTTGAAATCAGTAAAACTGATTTCGAATTTCTGGCCTCCAGATTGTGACAGAATAAATTTCTATTGCTTCAAGCCACTGAGTTTGTGGGAATTTATTACAGCAGCCACAGGAAACTAATAAAATCAGGTTTGTATCTTTTTTTTTAAGATGGGATCTTGCTCTGTTGCCCAGGCTGGAGTGAAGAGGCACGCACGACCTTGGCTTACTGCAACCTCCACCTCCTGGGTTCAAGAGATTCTCTTGCCTCAGCCTCCTGAGTAGCTGGGACTACAGGCACCCACCACCATGCCTGGTTAATTTTTGTGTTTTTAGTAGAGACAAGGTTTCACCATGTTGGCCAGGCTGGCCTCGAACTCCTGACCTCAAGTGATCTGCCCACCTCAGCCCCCCAAAGTGCTGGGCTTACAGGAGTGAGCCACCACTCCTGACTTGGTTTGCATCTTGAAAAAATCATCCTGACTGCATCACAGACAGTAAATTGTAGGGCTTCAGATAGACACAGGACAATGAGTGGGGACGCTATGCTTCCTGCCCAGGTGAGAGAGAAAGGGGGCTTTGGCTGAGGTGGGAGCTGAGAGGAGAGACCTGTAGAGACTGGCTAGACAATTCTGGCAGAAATCTCAGCAGGACAGGAGGATGGTTTGGATTGGAGTGCCTGAAAGGAGCTGGGATTTGAGCAGAGAGCAGGCACTGTGAATCCACCAGAATCTACTGCTGTCTTTGGCAAAGGTGGGTTTACAGGATTATAAACAAAGCCTTTTTGGCTGCCTCTGGGTGAGATACTTTTGCAATCCAAAATATGCAATATGTCACATTCCTGAAAAAGTTTAAAGGAAGCAGGTCTCAGAGAGCGCACAACCCCCACAAAGGGAATGTATTAACTATTCTAATTACTGAATGCCGAAATGCATAATGGAACTCATTATTTCTTAGAATGCATTCATATATTTTGATACAATCAGTTCACTGCACTTGGCCTGTGAGTACTTAACAGCCCATGCACTTTCCTTTCTAATCCAAGAGGGATGACCCAGTTGGGAATGACAGGATTGACCGGCCTCACAGCTGTCAGGTATCTTGTGCTTAGTATTAAGGCCAGGTGCATTTCAGATGACCCAGAGATGTAGGGCAGGAAGCAGTATTACCAGAGAGACTTTCAAACACCATTATTGATTATGGACAGTGCGGAACATTCCCCAACATCCTCTTCCAGTTGTTTGTAATTACTGGGCGGCATGATGTCCTAATTGACTCGTACAATGGGCAGTAGCATTGCCTTCTTGGAATTTAAGCCAAGCTAATGCATTTCCATTAGATCAGTGACTCACAGCCTGGACTCCCACTAGAATCACCTGGAGGGCCCTGGAAAATACTGATGTCTGGGCCTGGTCCCTAGGGATTCTGTTTGTTCTAGGGCAGGGTCCACACATGGGAGCTTGCAAAAGCTCTGCAGGTGACTCTGACATGCAGCCAGGGCACGCTTCTCAAACATTAGCACACATCAGAATCACATGGAGAACTTTCTAAACTACAGATTGCTGGGTCCCACAGCCATGGTTTCTGGCTCAGTAGGTCTAGAATGGCTCCTGAGAATTAATTTGCATTTCTAACAAGTTCCCCAGTGATGTCGATGTTACTCAGGGACCACATTTGGACAACCATTGCAATAGATCATTTCTCAATAGGGGGCAATTTTGCAATGCCTGGAGACTATTGTGGCTGTCATAATGGGTGGGGACAGTGGGGAAAGTGCTATTGCATCTGGTGGGTGGAGGCCAGAGATGCTGCTCAACATCCTACATTGCACAGGAGCCTCCTCTGCAGAGAATTATCCCATGCAAGAAGCTGATAGTGCTGAGGTTGAGAAATCCTGCCTCAGATGCATCTGAGGTTTTTTTCGTTTTTTGTTTGTTTGTTTGTTTGTTTGTTTTTTGAGACTCTGCCATCCAGGCCAACTCTTGTCACCCAGGCTGGAGTGCAGTGGCGCGATCATGGCTCACTGCAGTCTCAACCTCCAGGGCTCAAGTGATGCTCCCACCTCAGCCTCCTGAGTAGCAGGGACTACAGGTGCACGTCACCACGCCCAGCTGATTTTTTTATTTTTTGTAGAGATGAGGTCTCTTTGTATTTCCCAGACTGGTCTCCAACTCTCACCTGATCCTCCCAAAGTGCTGGGATTACAGGCATAAGCCAGGGCACCTGGACCAACCTAAATTCTTGAGGAGGCTAGGCATGGTGGATCAGCCTATAATCCCAGCACTTTGGGAGGCTGAGACAGGTAGATCACCTGAAGTCAGGAGTTCAAGACCAGCCTGGCCAACATGGTGAAACCCCGTTTCTACAAAAATACAAAAATTAGCCAGGCATGGCCGGGTGCAGTGGCTCACGCCTATAATCCCAGCACTTTGGAAGGCCGAGACGGATGGATCACCTGAGGTCAGGAGTTCAAGACCACACTGACCAATATGATGAAACCCCATCTCTACTAAAACTACAAAAATTAGCCATGCATGGCATGTGCCTGTAATCTCAGCTACTCGGGAGACCGAGAGAGGAAAATTGCTTGAACCTGGGAGGCAGAGGTTGCAGTGAGCTGAGATGGCACCATTGCACTCCAGTCTGGGCGACAGAGCAAGACTGTCTCAAAAAGCTTGAGGAAAACAAAAAGACAAACTTCATAACTTCTAGCCCCTTTGCACAGTTCCGTGTCTTTCTTGGAGTTACTGCTCTCCTGGACCTATTGTTTCCTCAAAGCATCCCCTGAGCTGTGGGTTCCCCTGGAAAGTCCAGCTTTGAGGTTTGACCTCAGCCCTGCCTGTGACTCCCTCACAGTGATTCCCTCTTAGAGCCTGTGGAATGGGATAGTCACAGCACCTACCTTGCAGGGTTGTGGTGAGAATTGCACAAGAAAAGTCTCCGAAAGCACCTGGACCCCACGCCCAGCACGTGCTGAGTGGTGTAGCTGCTGTCCTTGTTCTTTCTGTCCCTCACCCATCCCTGCCTGCATCAGCATTCAGGTGAACAAGGCCGGGCGCGGTGTCTCACGCCTCTAATCCCAGCATTTTGGGAGGCCGAGATGGGCAGATCACCTGAGGTCAGGAGTTCAAGACCAGCCTGGCTAACATGGTGAAACCCCGTCTCTAGTAAAAATACTAAAATTAGCCAAGCGTGGTGGTGCATGCCTGTAATCCCAGCTACTTGGGGACTGAGACACAAGAATCACTTGAATCAGGGAAGCGGAGGTTGCAGTGAGCCAAGATTGTGCCATTGCACTCCAGCAAGACTCCATCTCAAAAAAAAAAAAAAAAAAAAAAAGCATTCAGGCAAATGGGAGAAACCACATGGGGGCTGTAAGAGCCCTCCTGGGGCTGTGTGGCTATTTCTGAAGCTGGGTGCAGCAGACACCGGTTGCCCACCCAGCAGCCATTCCCTCATTTCTTCCCTGCAGACCCACTGCTCCCCCAGCTGATTTAGGAGTAGATCCGATTGGTCTTAGTCATCCTGGTGCTCCAATCCCCTTGCCTGGGACCAGCTTAGAGGCCGCTGGGAGGCCCAGTGGGTGGCTCCTGGGAAGACATCGTCATGGCTGATGAACCATGCAGAGAGACAGCAGCCCTTTCTGTATAAGACATAGTTATGCTTGAATGGGATGTGGACCTTGGTGGCCTCTTGTGGCCCAGTGGGCAGCAGGATGGAGAAAACCTGATGCCCAATGCCATGACTGCGAATGGGCACTGGGCATGACCTGCATATCAGCCTAGAGCTGTCCTCACACTGGACTTCTTACTTGGAAGATGACATTCTCCTTGCCGGTTTAAGCCAGGCGAGTTGGGTTTTCTGTTAGTCACTGCTGAAGGCATCCTGGCTGCCACTTACATACATAGTCATCAGCTGACCCTGAGAGGCAGGTCTAGAAGTGCTTTTGGGTCCCAGTACAAGGCTCAGAGGGGCCACGTCCCTTGCTGGAGATTACACAGCTCCAACCCAGGCTGGCCACTGTGCTCCATCCTGACCTTCAGCATGAGGGGCCCCAGCCTCTCTCTGCAACCCCTGCGGGCCAGGCCCTCCTAGGGATGGGCACTTGCTCTCTCAAAGGAGGAGAGGGCCCACAGTCCCTTTTGCCAGCCAAGAGGGGCAGGGGCTGAGTGATGGGCCACGCTCCTGGTGAGGACTCTGACCCAAGAGCTCTGGCCCTGTGGCTGAAGGCAGCTCCATCGCCTCCTGTGGCTCCTGCCTGGCCTGGTTTGGCCCCTCCAACTTGGCCCCACTGCTGCCCCACCAGAAGGGAAGCTGGGGATGGGCCAGCCAGCTCAGAGTGAGCCCTTAATCACCAGAGGGACCTTAGTTACTGCTGACCCAGTGGCATCACGCCCCCAGCCCAGGAGGCCTAAGTCTCCTGCAGCATCCCCTACCACTCTCCTGATCATTCTCTGCCCTCCAGCCGCAATGGTCATGTCCTTAAAGGGGCCAGTAAACCAGTGTTTTGCCCATAAGCACGAGGAAGCATCTCCCTCCCAGTTTCTATGTGCCAGGTGCATAGAAAGTTATACATAGAGGCAGCAGGGTGCTGGGTCTAGACCCAAGTGGCTGGGTTCAAACGCACATGAACCGTGTGACTTTTTGAAACCGACAGACCTGCTGGCGTGGGAACAATAACAGCACCCACCTCGTGGTGAGGATTAGATGAGCTAATCAGCATAAAGGTCTTAGAACAGGGCCTGGTGCATCTTCAGTGCAAAGGTGTCGGCCAGCGCAGCTGCTGCTATTTGTAGGTATGCAATATAGATTTGAGGAAGGGAGGGAAGAAGAGAGGGAGAGGAGGGCCATCTCCACACCCCAATTCCAGTGTCCTTTGCCACCCAGAAACCCACCCTTCGCAGGGCCACCGTGAGGGGGACTGTGGCTTTGCACTTACCCACGGTGCTGAACACCGTGCAGCAGAAAAAGAGCGAGCTCAGGAAGGACCAGTGTGTAGTCCTGTTAAACCACTGAGGCTTCACCTTCTGCAGATGCCCCTGGAGATCCTGTTTTCTGTCTTGCACCACTGGAGAAAGACATGACCAAGAGTTTGAGGAAAAGGTTCTGCTGGTAAAGACAAGCCCCGCCCCAGTGAAAGGGATAGTCTTCCCCAAGGACCAACAGCCCCCTCGCCTTGTGGTCAGTATCAACACCAAAGCTTGGTGATCGGAGTCCTCCTTTAAAATATTTCTGCAGCCTGGGTCCTGCCTTCAGTCCCCATGGAGATAAGGAGGCCACTTAGCCCTGTGAGAAGAGCACCTAACAGAGAGGCCCATGGGGGTCCCGCCAGAGCTTAGCCCTGGCATTGCTGTGTAGTCTTTGCCTTTTAATTTTCTGAACCGCCATTTCTTTCATCTGTTTTTTTTTTTTTTTTCTTGAGACAAGAGTCTTGCTCTGTTGCCAGGCTGGAGTGCAGTGGTGTGATCTCGGCTCGCTGCAACCTCCACCTCCCTGGTTCAAGCAATCCTCTTGCTTCAGCCTCCTGCGTAGCTGAGACTACAGGGGCGTACTACCACGCCCATGCCCAGCTAATTTTTGTATTTTTAGTCGAGATGGGGTTTCACCTCATTGGCCAGGATGGTCTCAATCTCTTGACCTTGTGATCCACCTGCCTCAGCCTCCCAAAGTGCTGGGATTATAGGTGTGAGCCACTGTGCCCTGCCTCTATCATCTTTCAAAGGAAGATAACTTCTGCTCTGCCTCTCACACAGGGTTCTCAAGTACTAAAAGCAAAAGGCTTTTAGGAAAAGCAAGCTGTTACACAGATGCAAATCATACCCACTCCTGGAGGTCATTACGCTTGATGGAGTTTGCCGGGCACGATGGCTCACGCCTGTAATTCCAACACTTTGGAGGGCTAAGGTGGGTGGATCATTTGAGGTCAGGAGTTCAAGACCAGCCTGGCCAACATGGTGAGACCCTGTCTCTACTAAAAATACAAAAATTAGCCGGGTGTGGTGGCACACACCTGTGGTCCCAGCTACTCAGGAGGCTGAGGCAGGAGAATTGCTTGAACCTGGGGAGTGGAGGTTGCAGTGAGCCAAGATCGTGCCACTGCATCCCAGCCTGAGTGACAGAGTGAGTCTCCATCTAGAAAAATAAAAACTCGATGGAGTTTGATCATCATACCATCATACTGTGATCTTTGGGCACCAGCTACCTGTGAGTGTCTCCTACAGAGCTGGGAAAACTTGACTTCCTACACATTGGTTCCAAGGCTAACAGAGCAAGGTTGGGAACCCTGGTTTCCCAGAGAGGTTCCTGAATGGCTCGATTGGCCTGGGCCGCCAGTGGGCTTTGGGACCCAGAGGCCACCTGCTAGACTGGTTTGGCTTTAAGAGAATGGCACTGAACCTGGCATGCAGCAGGAAGTCTCTACTCCTTTTAATTGGCACCAGCCTGGGAGTCTACACACATCGATTCTAGACCCAGCTCTAACCCTGATAAGTTCTGTAACTGTGGACAAGAGGCTGCTTTCTGAGCCTCAGTTTCCCCATCAGAGAAACAGCCTGAGATGGTGGTGAAAGGTTCAGGCTCTAGAATCCAGATACATGGGTTTAAGTCCCTGGCTCCATTTTTCTAGTTTGTGAACTTGGACAAATTGCTTAACCTCCCAAGGCCTCAATTTCCTAATCTGTAAAAGAAGGACAACTTTTTGTTGTTTTCTTGTGAGGCTTCTTGTGAGAATTAGGTGAGATAATGTGTGAAGTGTTTGCCACAGGGTCTACATGCAACTAACCCTTATGGAACATTTTAATCTCCAATGAAAATCGGTACAAAATGGAGTGGGACCAGCTCTGTGTTCCCATACCCTGCTGTGCATTGGAATCACCTGATAAACTTTATTTTTACTTATTTATTTTTCAGACATGTCCGGCTCTGTCATCCAGGCTGGAGTGTGATGGCACAATCACGGCTCACTGTAGCCTCAAACTCGTAGGCTCAAGCGATCCTCCTGCCTCAGCCTCCCAAGTAGCTGGGACTACAAGTGCATGCCACCTCATCTGATTAAATTTTTAAATTTTTTATAGAGACAGGGTCTCACCTTGTTGCCCAGGCCTAGTCTCAAACTCCTGGCCTCAAATGATTCTCCCACCTTGGCCTCCCAAAATGCTAGGATTATGGGCATGAGCCACCATGCTTGGCCTTATCCTTGAAACTTCAAGATTCCCAGCCCAGCCCTGGAGATCCTGATTAAGTGGGTTTGGAGAAGAGCCTGGGGATGTGTACTCTAGGCAGTCTCCCTGGTTGATTCTGATGTGTTGCTGGCTTAGAGAGCCTTGAACTTGCTGGTAGTCTAGGCCCTGCGATGGTGCAGTGTCCCTTTGGCAGCAATCTCCCAGGTCCACTGAGCAGGCTGGCGTCTGTCTGGCAAGGATGCAGGGAGTGGGACCCTCCACAGACAGGAGACTCTGCCTCCCTGGACCAGCCTCTTGTCTCTGGGAGCTGCACCTGTTCCCAAATCACGGTCTGGGCTGTGGAAGGAGCCCCCACACCAGAGTGGGAGGGGAGGGGCTCCCTGCACCCCATTCTTCTCCTGACTTTTAGTGTCTGGTTTTCCTTTGTCTTTCATTTATCTACTCTCCCTTGTTTTATCTTGCTCTGTTGAATACAATAACAAGCTTCCTTCGAGGAACACAGCAGAGTGGAAACAAGTGACTAAATATGAAGAAAATGCAATGAGGACACTATAAAGTGACTTTTGTCTTCCAAGAGCCAGAATATTCCTTGTCTCCTCTGCTTCTCACAGGGTCCTTGCGACCACCAAGTCTGAGATTGGGGGTCCCCTTCTCTCCTGCAGACTGAGACCCAGAGAGAACAAAGCTTTGCCTCCATGGATTGCAGAGCAAGCTGGGAGAGCAGCCAGGGCAAGAGCCAGCACCCCCACCCCTCCCCCAGGTCTTCTCACAACACCTCCCCACTCCGCTGAGCCAGACAGCAGAAAAGGAGTTTGAAACAGGAAGTGGGGGCGTGGGTGGCAGGTGCTCCTGCTGGAATTTAAATCCAATTTGGGTTGTTCCCTAAATTCTCATCCCTGCAAACTGAATCCTGGGTCAGGCAGACATAGTTCTGAAAAGCAACCTAGCCCCCCAACCCCAGCCCCAGATTTGCTCACCCATGCACCCCACCCCACCAAATTCCCAGTAATCCATCGTCCCCTGAGGCCACTGGTCTGGATGGGGCTGGGCACTGAGGCACAGGAAGGGGAGCTGGTCTTTCCTGAGCACCTCAGGGTGCTCAGGGCCTTTCCTGCATTCTTCACAGCAACCCTGAGAGGCAGTTAGTCTCCCCACTTTTCAGAGGAGAAAACAGAGGTTCAGAAAGAAGTTACTCACCTAAAGTGCCCAGGCATGAGGAGGATCCAGGCAGGCAGCTCCCAGACCCAGCCTCCTAGAAGGCAGCCCTCTGCTCTTGGGGGACTGCTGCCACCACGGAGAAAAGGCCCACCCTGTCCAGGTGAGGCACCTACCTGTTTCACTGCAGTTCAAGATTCTGCAGAGCTCCTCCAAGAACTTCTCAAACTCTCCATCATCTGCTGCCACCAGGACCTGGCCGTCCTCAATGGCAGAGAAGAGCACAGCACCCACCAGGGCGTAGGTCACCAGAAAGCAGAGGAAGCAGAGGCCGGGGAAGAGCTTTCCCAGGGCCTCTGGGCAGCATCTCCCGGCCTGGGAGTGCCCAGAGATCTCCATCGTCCCTGAAGCATGCAGGGCAAGAGGAGCTGGTGGAAGAGGCAGGAGCATCTGAGCCCCGCCAGGAAGATGGGGTAGGAGTGCCCGGAGAACAGCCAGGCTCCAGTGCTAAGTGGATGGTGCGTGTGCTTCCCCAAGGACTCAGGAAGCAGCCGGCAACTCATCATGTTCAGTTCATCCGAACTACTCAGATGGCGCCCTCCCTAGCACCCCAGATTGCTATTGATCCGCTGGGCCGGCCCTGGAGCTGCCTGGAAGGGGCTTTGGGAGGATAGTGTGGTTGTTGTTTTGTGCTACGTTTAATCTTTTCTATGCCCAAACTGCAGTTTTGAATTGCAGATCCCAAACCTGATCTTTGGCGTTTAGTCAAGTGATTCTTTCCTGAGAGCTGTCTGTGACACAACTTGGCTTAGGGTACCTGGTCTTCTGGACAGGTGATAATAGTAGTAACCAATAATAGTAACAGTAACCATAGTAACTAATGCGGCCTGAGCTCAATGGTTTCCAAAGGACCTTTATCCTGTGTGGATCTAATTATTGGTCCCAATTCTTCACTCCCCTGCTGCATACCCCCCCTTGCTGGGGCCTCACGGTGGGCAGAGTGTACTTCCTTGAACTTGGCTTTAGGGTAGCTCATCTCACTTGCTCCAGACAGCTGGGCATTAGCAGATGTGATGCAAGCAGGGGCTAGGCCTGTGCTTGTGCATTTGGACTTGCTTAGCTATGCCTGTGTCTGCCATGAGAAAAGGTGCCCCACCTTTCAATTTTCAGCTCAGAGTAGACCAATGTGCAACTTTCTTTGGTGGTCCTGAATCCAGGTTCATCCAACACCACCTACCTCCACCATACAGCCTAAGTTTGACCCCAACGAGATTAAAGTCTGAGATGCACCAGGAATGATGTTGGTGCCACATCTGTGCTGGTCCCTAAGATCAACCCCCTGTGTCTGTCTCCAAAACACATTGGTAATGACATCATTAGGGCAACCGGTGACTTGAAGGATCTGAGGATTACAGTGAAACCATTCAGAACAGGCAGGCATAGATTGAGGTAGTACCTTCTGCCTCTGCCCTGATCATCAAAGCCCTCAAGGAACCTCCAGGAGACAGAAAGAAACAGAAAAACATTAAACCCGATGAAAATATCATTTGATGAGAATGTCAACATTGCCTGACAGATGCAGCTCCAATCTTTAGTTAGGGAACTCTCTGGAACAATTAAAAAGATCCTGGGGACTGCCCATCTGTGGGCTGCAATGTTGATGGTCACCACCCTCATGACATCAACAGTGGTGCAGTGGAATGCTCAGCTTGTTAAGCACAAAGGAAAATATTTCAGTAAAGGATCATTTGACAACCAGTGGGGGTAAAAAGTGCCTAGATGGCAGCTGTGGAGATGCATGCAGGTTCAGATCCCTCTTCTAGAAAGGACTCGCTGTGCAGCTTTGATGAGCATGGTTCATGACAGCCCCTTTTGTTCTCTGAGGGTTTGCCACCGGTTTCAAGCCCTCTTCTTGGAGAAGCCTGTGCCCACTGACTAAGCAAGGTGGGGACCCAAGGGCCTATTCATTTCTGCCCAATACAGGACTCCTCCAACTTGAGCCTGTTCCAGAGTGGCCCTTTGGTCTACAGAGAGAACTTGTCAGTCTGTGTTATGATCCAGAGGCTTTCCCTGTTCCATCTGCTTCCTTCATTTTCATTTTACAAGTCTTCCCAATAAAGCTTTTGCAATTGTGACTCTATCTTGGTGTCTGCTTCCCAGAGGATTCAACAGTAGTTGGCACCAGAAGTGGTCTGAGAAAGCCTGCTCAAAAAGCTAAGATGGGGGTCGGGCACAGTGGCTTGCACCTCTAATCCCAGCACTTTGGGAGGCTGAAGAGAGCGGATTGCTTGCGGCCAGGAGTTTGAGACCAGCCTGGTCAACATGGTGAAACCCTGTCTCTACTAAAAATACAAAAATTAGCCAGGCATGGTGGTGCATGCCTGTAATCCCAGCTACGCTGGGAGGCTGAGACACAAGAATTGCTTGAACCTGGGAGGCAGAGGTTGAAATGAGCTGACATCACACCACTGTAGTCCAGGATGAACAACAGAGTGAGACTCTGTCTCAAAAAAAAAAGAAAGCTAAGATGGGGTTTGAGGACTTGGTCCCTTAATACCCAAGTGGTAAGGAGATGGTGTACAGGCAGCCTTCGGTGCAAGGTGGCTGCCCAACTATTAAACTTGTCACCAGCAGTGAGCTGGGATGGCATGTTGACTAGTGCAATGACTCGCATTCGAAACATATTGAAGGAGCGATAAACACAAGATCAATAAGTTTGGATGGCTATTATAAAGTTGCATTGACCCCCTGCAGGCAAGCTTAGAAGAAGGAGGTTCGTAAAACAAACAGCCCCTGTTACTGCCACCAGTCTCAAGGCTGCAACTGACACTCATCATCTCCTTCCTTCGCTATCCATTCTAACTTTTCCTTGCCCTCTGCTACCTCTTCTACTGGTCTCAATGGCTTACCTGATGGCATGACCCTAATCCTCATCCCGGTGGGAGGGGGGTGCGGATTCTGAGCCCTTGGTAACCATATCCTTTTCAGGTTGTGGCTGCTTGTGCTTGTCCACTCACAGACAGTTGGGTAAGAAGTACCAAGAGGTACCCAAGTGAGTCACCTGACCTCCCCCACTATTATTCTCCGCCCTCATTGTGTGAAAGCAGCCGTGTCTCCTCCTGCTGACCAGGTCAATTGCGCCTGTATTAGTCAGTTCTCATGTTGCTGCAAGGATACCACCCAAGACTGGGTAATTTATAAAGGAAAGAAGTTTAATTGACTCTCAGTTCAGCATGGCTGGGGAGGCCTCAGGAAACTCACAATCATGGCGGAAGGGGAAGCAAGCACATCCTTCTTCACAAGGTGGCAGGAAGGAGAATGAGTGAGTGCCCAGTGAAAGGGGAAGCCCCCTATAAAACCATCAGATCTTGTAAGAACAAACTATCTTGAGAACAGGATGGGGAAACCACCTTATGATTCAATTATCTCCATCTGGTCCCTCCCATGACACATGAGGATTATGGGAATTACAATTCAAGATGAGATTTGGGTGGGAACACAGCCAAAACATATCAGCCCCTGACAAGATGGCCACCCATTTTCTTACCTGCTGGTTCCTGGACACGAGGATCCCAAAGTGCCCAGGGAGCAGTCATAAGGTGTATTCAATGTGCCCCTTGCTGGGTTTCCAGGTGAGCGTGTCCCCCTTGGGGACCAAGAATTCTCACACTGCAGAGCCTAGAGTTCTGGAGATGGAAAACAGTGAAGACGACATGTAGTTGTATAATTTTCCATTTGAAATAGAAAGGGGCAAATGCTTCATTGCACCTATACCGCCCTGAAGAAAGAGAAGGCAAGATCTCCAAGCCTTGAGCAAACCAATCTCCTTGCACATCCTGCTCCCACCCTCCATCTGTATCCAGCCTCCCAGATGAGTCAAGTGTAAAAATTCTTTGCCTAGCCCTGAATGTCCAAGGTTTTCTGCTATCATCTTCTCAAAAGTTTTATAGTTTTGTGTTTTACATTTCAGTCAGTGATCCATTCTGAGTTAATTTCTGGTAAGGTGTGAGGTCAAGCTTCACTTTTTTACCTATGGATGCCCGAATGCTCGAGCTTCATTTGTTGAGAAGGTTATCTTCACTCCATTGAATTGGTCTCTCACCTTTCTGAAAAATCTGTTGAACATATTTGTGTGGGTCTATTTCTGGGTTTTCTATTCTGTTCCATTGACCCATGCATCAATAGCACATAGCCCTTCACCAATAGCACACTTTCTAATTCCTGTAGCTGTGTAGTAGGACTTAATGTCAGATAGAGTGATTTCTCCTGCCTTATTCTGCTTTCAAGATTGTTTTAGCTGTTTTAAGGCTTTTCAATATAAATTTAAAAATAGTCTTATCTATGTATACATAAAACCGTGCTGAGATTTTGATAGGGATTACATTAAATCTGTAGATCAATGTGGGCAGACGCAACATCTTTACTATGTTGAATCTTTCAATCCATGAATACGGTATGTCTTTCCTGGCTATTACTTTTGAAAAACAGCTTAGTGTGCTCCCATGATCCTTGATTCAAGGCAAGAATTAATTTTTAGGACCAGGTGCAGTGGCTCATGCCTGTAATTCCAGCACTTTGGGAGGCCAAGGCAGGCAGATTGCTTGAGGCCAGTAGCTCGAGACCAGCCTGACCAACATGGTGAAACCCTGTCTCCACTATAAATGCAAAGAAATTAGCTACTAAAAATACAAACAATTGGTGGCACATGTCTGTAATCCCAGCTACTCGGGAGGCTGAGGCATAACAATCATTTGAACCTGGGAGATAGAGGTTTCAGTGAACTGAGATCATGCAACTGCCCTCCAGCCTGAATGACAGAGTGAGACTTTTTTTGAAAAAAAAAAAAAAAAAGTTTAAATAAAAGAATGAGCGGCCAGGCGTGGTGGCTCACGCCTGTAATCCCAGAACTTTGGGAGGCACGAGGTCAGGAGATCGAGACCATGCTGGCTAACACAGTGAAACCCTGTCTCTACTAAAAATGCAAAAAAAAATTAGTGTGTGGTGGCGGGCACCTGTAGTCCCAGCTACTCGGGAGGCTGAGGCAGGAGAATGGCATGAACCTCGGAGGTGGAGCTTGCAGTGAGCCGAGATCGTGCCACTGCACTCCAGCCTGGGCGACAGAGCAAGACTCCGTCTCAAAAAAAAAAAAAAAAAAAAAAAAAAGAGCAAGTAGTCAAGTTATTTGTTACTTTTTAGGTAAGGCATTCTAAGCGTTATTTAATGCATGTGAGGTCAGTGTTAATGGAGAAAAATGTTAGATGGTGAAAGTCTGAAAATGTATTTTTACTCCTCATTTTAAGTCTTTTAAAAAAACATACTTTGAGTATCTAGAATAGTGTACAGAATGACTTAACAGACCCCTGTGTCCCCAGCCTCCTTGATGGTGGGCATCACAATGTCATGCATCTGGAAAGGGAGCTGGGAGGGAGGGACACTGTGATGAGACACAAGCTGAAGGTGAGTGAACTCCAGCACATTAGCCAGATTATCTAGTTGTGTATAACTCAGTGTGTCTGTTTCCCAGTTTCAGTTTTTATTGTAACATTCCAGTCTTGTCTCAAGTATACAAGAGTCAGCTGGCCATTATTCTACTTCTCTTTGCCATCCTGTGAGCTCCTTTTTTTATGAGCCCTACATGGGCTGTGCCAGCTCGTGGCATCTTTCTTCTGACTCCACAAGGCACAGAGGGTTTGCATCTTACTTTGTAATTCATCCAGCACCCATATTTAAGTATAGGAATTCATCTATCTACATCCTTTCCTTCCATGGGACCGTGGGGGACCTTTAGTACCCTCATATCACCTGGCTCCCAGTAGGCCTTGGAAGTGCTTGTTGGCTGCTTAACTGATGACCACCTGCTCTCATGCTCTGGCTCATGCTCTCACACTCTGGCGCTCGCTCTCGCTCGCTCTCGCGCTCTCTCTCTCTCTCACTCTCGCGCTCTCTCTCTCTCTCTCTCTCTCTCTGGCATTCGGAGGTGGGCTACTTGGTCACAAAGTACCCACCAACTCTTTTAAGAATAATGAGAAGCCAATTACACTCCTACACGAACACAGCACTGGTACCTAAAATCCAATTGCTGTGTTACAATCCAGTTGTATGGCCAACTTTCTATTCATGGCCTACAGGTTTAATCACTTTAGGAGAGAGTGTGGGAATTGAAGAAATAAAGTCTTAATATAAAAAGGTTGCTAGAGAGCAGGGGTGAAAGCCAGGCCTCCAAAGCTTGCTTGTTTGACTCAGCCCACATACTCAGCCCCCAGATGGGCACCTCTTGGGTAGGGGCTCCTCCTCTGGCCCCATTGGCTTTGCTCTGGCAAGAGTCATGTGGCCTGCTATGTAGGGGCTATGAGCAAAGGACAATTCTTTCAGAAAAAGATGGTCTTGCATGGCTGGCCATGGTGGCTCATGCCTGTAATCCCAGCAGTTTGGGAGGCTGAGGCGGGTGGATCACCTGAGATCAGGAGTTCGAGACTTGCCTGGCCAACATGGTGAAACCCCATCTCTACCAAAAATACAAAAACTAGCTGGGCGTGGTGGTGGGCACCTGTAATCCTAGCTACTCAGGAGGCTGAGGCAGGAGAATCGCTTGAACCCAGGAGGCAGAGGTTGTGGTGAACTGAGAAACAACATTGAGAAACCCTGTCTCTACTAAAAATACAAAATTAGCCAGCATGATGGCACATGCCTGTAATCCCAGCTACTCCGGAGGCTGAGGCAGGAGAAGCGCTTGAACCAGCCTGGGCAATAAGAGTGAAACTCCGTCTCAAAAAAAAAAAAGGAAAGAAAGAGAAAGAAACCGCCAAGCTGTCTTATGAAGTGGCTGTATTATTTTGCTTTCACACCACTGATGAATGAGAGTTCCTGTTTTTCCACATCCCTTCAGGATTTGGTGTTGCTAGTGTTTTGCATTTTGGTTGTTCTAATAGAGATATAGAATATTTCGTTGTCATTTTAATTTGTAATTCCCCAGTGACATGTGATGCTGAACAACTTTTTACATGCTTATTTGCCAGCTGTATATGTTTTTTCATGAGGCGTTTATTCAGGATTTTTGCCCCTTTATTTTTTATTTTTTGAGATGGAGTCTTGCTCTATCGCCCAGGCTGGAGTGCAGTGGCACTATCTCAGCTCACTGCAAACTCCGCCTCCCGGGTTCACACCATTCTCCTGTCTCAGCCTCCTGAGTAGCTGGGACTACAGGCGCCCGCCACCGCGCCCAGCTAATTTTTTGTATTTTTAGTAGAGACGGGGTTTCACCGTGTTAGCCAGGATGGTCTAAATCTCCTGACCTCATGATCCGCCCGCCTTGGCCTCCCAAAGTGCTGGGATTACAGGCATGAGCCACCTTGCCCAGCCTTTTGCCCATTTTTAAATTGGGTTGTTATTTTTTCTTTTTCTAATTTTTATGAATACATAGTAGGTGTGTATATTCATTGGAATTTTTCTTATGGTTGAAATTTAAGAGTTATTTGTATATTTTGGATAACAGTCCTTCATCACATATGTGTTTTGCACATATTTTCTCTTAGTCTGTGGCTTGCCTTATTCTCTTGAATCCAGTAAGTTTTAAATTTCATGTATTTTAATTTTGAAATCTAAAATATCCTTTTGATTCTCTCCCTCTCTCTTTTTTTTATTTTATTTTTTTTTAAAGACAAACTTTTCCTCTTTTTGCCCAGGCTGGAGTGGAATGGTGCAATCTTGGCTGACTGCAATCTCCGCCTCCCAGGTTCAAGTGATTCTCCTGCCTCAGCCTCTCGAGTAGCCGGGATTACAAGCACGCGACACCACACCTTGCTAATTTTGTATTTTTAGTAGAGAGGGTTTCACCACATTGGCCAGTCTGGTGTCGAACTCCTGACCTTGGGTGATTCTCTTTTATAGACTCTTTGACAGATTATCTGTTAAAACTGTTCATTCATCAATTTGTCAATGTTTTCCTCCATTTTATTTTACATCTCACTTACAACTATTTAAGTACTTGTCTGTTAACTCTAACATCTGGCTCATCTGTGGGTCTACTTTTTGCCCCCATGCCCACCCACTGCCATTTGATTAGGGTCACATTTATCTGCATCTCTGTGTGTCTATTAATTTTTTATTGTGTGCTGGACATTAAGTACACAAGAACAATAGTAGCTTCAGATGCCTTTTTTTTTTTTTTTTTGGGAGACAGGGTCTTGCTCTATCCCCCAGGCTGGAGTGCAGTGGCACAATCTTGGCTTCCTGCAACCTCCACCTCCTAGGTTCAAGTGATTCTTATGCCTCAGCCTCCCAAGTAGTTGGGATTACTGGCACCCGCCACCATGCCCAGCTAACTTTTTTGAATTTTTAGTGGAGATGGGGTTTCACCATGTTGGCCAGGCTGGTCTTGAACTCCTGACTTCAGGTGATCTGCCCATCTGGGCCTCCCAAAGTGTTGGGATTAGAGGTGTGAGCCACCACTCCCAGCCAGATGACATCTTTAATCAGTTAAAGTCCCTCCTTCCTTTTACTGGAAGATAAGGTGAAGTACTGATGACCTCAATTATAGATTGAACTGGGGAAGGTTGCAATTTTATTAAGTCCTATTATCTTTGCAATTTTTCTGGTCCCTCAAGCATTATCCCCTTGAATAGTACTTTGGGTGAGAGATTGGCAGCTGTCTCTCTTCTCAGTTGTGAAATATTTTCTTTTTAGAGGATCTCTTAGCCCTTAGTCTCTTGCCATACGTAGACTCAACATATGGCAAACATCTTCAGGGGGAGACTTTCCATATATTTGGGATATAACTCTTCTCTCTAGCAAGACTTCATCTTCTAAGCACAATGGGATTTTACTCTACCTTTCTATCTAACCCAGCTTCCCAGTCTGTCACATCACCCTAAAATATATCAAGCTTTCCATGTGAGAAAGTCAGCCTCATGTTTGGTGTCCTTTAGTTTCTAATTTGTCGTGCTAGCCCCAAAATAACCAATGAAAGCTCTCTTGCTTTCTCTTTCCCCAAGCAAAGTCTCTGCATAGGCCATATCCCAATCCTACAGCCATTCCCGGATGACCAAATACCCAAACGGAAGAAGAGGCCCGGTGCCCACCAGCTTACCTAGGGAGGGCTGTTTCCACTCTGGAAATTTTTTCTTCTCCTTGTTTCCACAACTCTCTTATTTTTTTTAAATACGATTTTTGCTATTTGTCTTTTTTTTTAAGTTGCTGCAGCAGGAGTGCTGGCTTCTTGCTACTTTCTCCTGGCTACCAGAGCACAAGTCCATGAGTCAGCTTCTGCATCAGAGTCACAGATGCCCATGTTTTTCCACACAGTCTCATTCTCTGCATCATGAAGAGCATCTGTGCCATAGTGTGTCTTAAAGAGTGCTCTACTGTGGTTTCTAGGTTTTTTGCCGTGCTGCAGACACATGCCACAAATTTTGATAAGAATTTGACTGAATTCTTTCATTTTTTTCTTCAATTGAATCAAAATCAAATTTTACTGGAAGTTCCTCAGCTTCTGTTTCAAGACAGCAAGAAATTTATGACAAATTGAAGTTTAGCATCCTAACTGTTAACCCAACACAACACATAAATTGGTCACACCAGACTCTTTTAAGTTGAAATTTCTTTCCTTTGTTCTGAGAGTATTAGCAACTTCTCCTCATGTCACTTATATTTTCTGGCATGTATTATCAACAGTGGACATAACTCAAATGAAGTGACAAAGTGTGAACAACTGTGACTCAGTTTGTGCACATGGGAAGTGACGACAAAGTCCTTGCTGCTGCCTGGCAGTGCAGGTTATAAAAATGCATCTTGATTTCAGACATGTGATAAGTGCTAAAGCTAGAAAGGTGAATAAAGCAGATACAGTCTCTACTCTTAAGGAGTTCACAGTTTAATGGAGATGAACATTAATTAAATATGTATAAAAAGCAATTACGTGATTTAAAGAGTGTAAGATATCCTAACACATAGAAAGCAAGTAATAAATTTTTGATGAGCTGGGTATAAGGAAGTATAGGATGCTATCATGGCAAAAAAAAATATGCTACATATTACCGAGGATAACTTTTCAGCTGCCATAACATTGATCGAAATAATAAAAATAAGAATGCTATTCTTTTTTCACATAATAGTCTCATAAGTGGCCCAGGCCTGGCCAACTGGCTTTGCTTCATGCAAGCCACATTCATTCTATTGTTTTGCCACCCTCAACAAGCTGACTACCACTGTCAGGTCTGAGTCTAGCCAGTGGGAAAAGGGAAAGAGGAAGTAAAGGGCAAACACCTTTCCTTCTAAGGCAGGACCCAGAAACTGCACATATTACTTTTTCCTTTGCCTGATTCTGGTCACATGGCTACTTCCTGCTGCAAGCGCAGCTGGGAAATGTAGTTTTTACTTGCATAAAGCCATGTGCCCAGATAAAACTTGTATTACCAGGGAAGACCTGATATTTGAGAGGAAACTAGCAATCTCTACACAAGGAGATTTGATGTAGTTTTAAGGAGGGAGTTAAGAGAAGGCTCCTTTGAGGAAGAACAATTCAGCTGGAATCTGAAGAATGAGGAGGAGCTTCCTGCAACACTGGGTGGAGGGCAAAGGGAAGAGCTTGCTAGGCAGAGGAAACAGCAGGTGCAACTGCACCAAGGCAAGAAGGAAAGGGGATGTAGATGCATTGCAGGAGTGAACAGAAAGCTCTGGAACACAGAAGAGACAGTGTTAGTTGAGATTGGGTAGATAGGCAAGGCCAGATGGTGTGGGACCTTGCCCATGTTTACTGTTTTGTTGTGCATTAGAACCGGGCTTTCAACTGAGGTCTGACTTCAAAGCCACCCTTTCTTTCCCAATCCAGATGGATGATTGCCTCATTAAGTCATCAGCAGTGACTAACGTTGCAGTCACTGATTTAATTTGGTCCATGTGGGCACCTGGCTGTGGTAGCCTTTGAAGCTTCCTAAGGTAGCCTTGATGAGCAGTCAAGGATGAGAACCACTGGTCCAGTGGGGTCCTTGGCTGAAACCATAACCCATCAATTTTATTGCTAGCATATTTTGAGAGTGTTCTAAGCTAAACACTTTACATGTATGATCTAATTTTCTACCTTGCTAAGGAGGTTATTATTTCCATTTTACTGATGAAGAGATTGAGGCTCAGACAGGTTAAGTAACTTGCCCGAGGTCACATGGCCAGTAAACAGCAGAAGCATACGCTGGGGAGATTACCCAGAAACTCTGTTCCTTTCTGTCCTTCCAACATCCTACTTACTCAGGGCTGTACAGCTCCTCCTTGATCTGACTTAGCTTGAAAGATCATTTTGTACCAAGAAGTTGGTTGGTCCCAAACAAAGGTTTTCCAGGAAACCCCTAGTCGTCTAATACCCCTCAGTGAAAGCAACAGAAAGGCCCCAAACCAAATCAGTTGATCAATTGTTTCCTTTCCTAGACCCAGGCTCTGACTTATCCTCCCAAACAGTGGCTCCCAACCTTTTTGGCACCAGGGACCAGTTTCGTGGAAGAAAATTTTCCCATGGGCCACAGAGGGGATGGTTTTGGGATGATTCAAGCATGTTACATTCATTGTGCCCTTTATTTCTATTAATATTACATTGTAATATATGATGAAATAGTTATACAACTTATAATGTAGAATCAGTGGGAGCCCTGAGCTTGTTTTCCTGCAACTAGACAGTCCCATCTGGGGGTGATGGGAGATAGTGACAGATCACCAGGCATTAGATTCTCATAAGGAGCAGGCAGCCTAGATCCCTTGCATGCACAGTTCACAATAGGGTTTGTGCTCCTATGAGAATGTAATGCCACCTCTGACCTGACAGGAGGCAGAGCTCAGGCAGTAATGTGAGCAATGGGGAGTGGCTGTAGATGGAGACAAAGCTTTGCTTGCTCACCCGCTGCTCACCCCCTGCGCCCTGCTCCTAACAGTACCAGTCCATTGCCTGGGGGTTGGGGACCCCTGCTCCAGAACCCTGCCTGTGTTTATTAGGGAGAAGTTAGAAAGTTCTTTGATCTGGCCAGGTGTGGTGGTTCACGTATGTAATCCCAGCACTTTGGGAGGCTGAGGTGGGCAGATCATGATCTCAGGAGATCGAGACCATCCTGGCTAACACAGTGAAACCCCGTCTCTACTAAAAATACAAAAATTATCCGGGCATGGTGGCGGGTGCCTGTAGTCCCAGCTACTCAGGAGGCTGAGGCAGGAGAATGGTGTGAACTCGGGAGGCGGAGCTTGCAGTCAGCCGAGATCGCGCCACTGCACTCTAGCCTGAGTGACGGAGTGAGACTCCGTCTCGAGAAAATAAGAATAAAAAGTTTTTTTGATCCTATGTAAGCCGTGGAACTGTGCCTCCTCTATGGCGGTGGTTCCCCTCAGGCCAGGCCCAGGGCCAGCATTGGGCCTGCTCCAAGGGCTCACCAGTCCCTCAGACTTCCCAGAGGAGAACGTTTAGCCTTGACCACCATCTGTCACCAGATTGAGCACAGTGCTGCTCAAGGCTTTCTGTCTCCACCATCTGAGAGGAAGATGAGGCTGCAATGTATAGGCTCCTCAGGGCCATTCATAAGATGGAAATCTGGGATGCCTGCCACATAGGCCCTGAAAAATGACACTTGATTTTTATCCAAAAACCAAACCAAAAACCAGAACGAACAACCCATGCAAAAACTCCAAAAGGCTGTTGTGGTGGAATGAGAAGAAAGAAGACCTGGCCTCCAAGACCAGGCTCTGCCACTACCTAGCTGTGCAGCCTTGGGCAAATTGCTTAGCCTCTCTGAGCTTGTATCTCTTTCTGTAAAATAGCTATGATGACACCCATCTCAAAAGCTTGTCTTAACTTGCTTAGCACAAGGACTAGCATATCCGAAGTCCAAATACATGATTGCTCATTCATTACTTTTGCCAGCATGGTGGCCTGCACTCATTATGTGTTTGTTGGTTGTGTTTCAAAAGTATCCTAAGAAAAAACTGAGTAGGTATGGTTTTGTCACAATATGGATCAAAGACGTTTGCGGCTTGCCTGAAAACCCTGACATGATCTTAATAACTTAGGTCACAAGTAAACAATTTATTACCATGACCAGTACAAGCCACAGCTACCACTTATTGAACACATACTGGGTGCCAGGAGATATGCTAGTGCTCCACATGCATTATCTCATTTAATCTTCACAGTAAATGAAGAATTGAATGCATCAGACCTCAGTAGAGGAAATAATCTACTCTGGGTGTTTCAGCAGGAAGGGATTTAATATGGGATACTATGTGCTTTCAAACACTGCAAAGCCCAAAGGAGCAGGTTCTCAGCTGGTCCTGCAGGCTTGACACCCAGAACACTGCAGACCTGGTTCTCCAGGAGAGCTGCTACCTCAGAGGCTGGCGCTGGAAACACTGAGTTTACGAGGACACGCAGCGGCAGCGGCAGTGGCAGCAGCAGCGGCAGCGCAGTCAGGAGGCTGGAGAACATGTCTTGTGTCTTGAAGCACAGTCCTGAAGAAGCACCTTACCTCTGTGACCCTGCTTGCCAGCAGAGAAATGTCCCAAAGGGATGGGAAAAACATCTTTACTGCACTTCTGCTTTCCAAATCTTGCAGAAAGACATCTACTTTGAATCCAAAGCCTAATTGCATTTGTTGTCTAGAATCTAATCTAATTTGTATCCAGAATCTTAACAGCTAAGGAGACTGGGAAATACAGTACTTAAATTTCCAGCCTCTACTGGAAAGAATGGTATGCATCTTGAGTAAGTCAGTAGTGCCATAGATGCCATTGTTATTCCCATTTTAGAGAGAAGGAAATGGACTCTGAGACTAGGACAGGTCATCTTTGCCCTGAGTGAATGAGCAAATCCATTCAATGGCTGGGGGAAGTCACTGAACAATCAATTTTGACCTCAAGTTCAAATCACTTCCTCAGATCCAACTTTATCAGCAATAAAGCTGATGTAGGGCCCCTCTCCAACATGTGTGTCTATTTCCCAATTGGTGTGGAACCTGTAGGAGGGAAGGGATGGGACTCTCAAACCTCAAAATTCTAGAATAAAAATAGCCACCACCGCAAGAACAAGAAGTGTCGTACCCTTTGGACTTAGACAGTGCTTTAAAGTTCCTAAGGCATTTTACATGCATTTTATCTTTAAGTTCTCCTCACTCTGTCCTCCTCCAACCAGGATAATTAAAAGCAGGCTGCAGTAAGTCATTTCTAGAAGGAGATTTTATTAAAGCCCTTGCCAAAGGCTCAGAGATGTGAGTTTCCGTCAGCAAGGGTAGTGATTTCAGTGGCCATCTTAGGATGTCCTGTTTCCTTTGGTGGGATTATGGTCAGTTGTGCCCTCAAGATCAGTTCTTCCCTTCTTCCTGTGCAACGGACACCTGCTAGAGGCTACAGCTGGCAGCTGACTTTGTGGCTGGGTGTGGCTATGACAAAGTGGTCATCAACTGGATATAAGCAGAAGTGGTGTTTGCCTTTACACCTCACTGGCTTAAAAGAAAATTGATTGACCTGGACTTCCTCTCTTTTCCTTTTCCTTGAGCTAGAACAGAGGTGTGCCTGAGATTCCAGTCTTACCCATACAGATGAAGATAATGCCTGAGACTCACCTGGAAGGCTTGGTCAGATAGCTGGGTCCCACCCCTAGTGTTTCCAATTCAGTAGGTCTGGCATGGGGCCTGGGAACTTCCATTTCTGACAAGTTCCAAGATGATGTTCATGCTATCAGTCCAGGGACCACACTTTGAAAAACCACTGCCCTGGAACATAAAAGGGAAACAAATGGAAGACCCTGGACTTAATGGCTGGGTCGAGCAGAGCTGCCCCCAAACTGGAACTGCTGCTTCTGGACATCAGCAAGAGACCAATCAACTTCTATTTCTTTTAAGCCACTTGTGATGGTTAATTTTATGTGTCAACTTGACTGAACCATAGGATGTACAGATAGCTGGCACCACATTATTTCTCGGAGTGTCTGTGTGGATGTTTCTGGAAGAGATTAGCATTTGAACCAGTAGATTGAGTAAAGAAGGTCTGCTTTCACCAATGCAGGCAGGCGTCATCCAATCTATTGAAGGCCTGCATTGAACAAAAAAGTGGCAGAAGGGCAAACTTGCTCTCATTTTGATTGGGGGCATCCTTCTTCTGCATCAGAACCCTGGAGCATCAGAACTCTGAATTCTTGGGTCTAAAGACTGTGGGACTTACACCAGTGGTCCCCCGGTCTCTGAGGCCGTCAGCCTCGGACTGAAAGTTACACCACCAGCAGCTCTGGTTTTCAGCCTTTGGACACAGACTGAATTACACCACTGGCTTTTCTGGGTCTCCAGCTTGCAGACAGCATATTGGGGGACTTCTAGTCCCCATAATAGAGTGAGCTAATCTCGACAATAAATCTCCTCTTCTATGGCTTTATATATCCCATTGGTTCTGTTTTTCTGAAGAAACCTGGCTACCCCACCTTATATATATGGTCCTCTTTGTGAGGACATATATATATATATATATATATATATATATATATATATATATGTCCTCTTTGTGAAAGAAACTTCCCTTTTGCCCCATCCAGCACCCTGGGTGATTGTCTAGGCAAGGAATAGGAGCCAGAGGCTGACTTTCGGCCAGTGATTGATTTAAAGTCCAATTAATTATTCCTAATTTAAAGTCTAATTAATCATTAGGTCCTGCAAGACTTTTTTTTTTTTTTTTTTTTTGAGATGGAGCCTCACTCTGTCACACAGGCTGGAGTGCAGTGGAATGATCTCAGCTTACCACAACCTCTGCCTCTTGGGTTCAAGTGATCCTCCTATCTCAGCCTCCTGAGTAGCTGGGATTACAGGTGCCCGCCACCACACCCAGCTAATTTTTGTATTTTTGGTGGAGACGGGGTTTCACCATGTTGACCAGGCAGGTCTCGAACTCCTGACCTCAGGTGATCCAGCCTCCTCGGCCTCCCAAAGTGCTGGGATTACAGGCATGAGCCACCACGCCTGGCTGGCAGTTTCTTCCAAAAGTAAATATACTCTTAACTGTATAATCCAACAATCATGCTTGTGCGCGTGTGTGTGTGTGTGTATGTGTGTGTGATGGAGTCTCTCTCTGTGGCCCAGGCTGGAGCACAGTGGCACAATCTCAACTCACTGCAATCTCCACCTCCTGGGTTCCAGCAATTCTTGTGCCTCAGCCTCCCAAGTAGTTGGGACTGCAGGCATGTGCCACCACACCTGGCTAATTTTTGTATTTTTAATAAAGACGGGTTTTCACCATGTTGGTCAGGTTGATCTCAAACTCTTGACCTGAAGTGATCCACCCGCCTCAGCCTCCCAAAGTGCTGGGATTATAGGCATGAGCCACAGCGCCTGGCATGCTTCTTGGTATTTACTCAAATGAGTTGAACATGTGTCCACACACAAACCTGCACATGGGTATTTGTAGCAACTTTATGCATAATTGCCAAAACTTGAAAGCAACCAAAGTGTCTTTCAGCAGCTGAATGAATAAATAAGCTGTGGTACATCCAAACAATGGAATATTATTCAGCATTAAAAAGAAATGAGCCATCAAGCCATAAAAAGACATGAAGGAAACTGAAATGAATATTACTAGTAGCCAATCCAAAAGGCTACTTACTACATGATACCAACCATATGACATTCTAGAAAAGGCAAAACTGTGGAGACAGTAAAGATATCAGTGATTTCCAGGAGTTAGTGGGGATGGGCGTGGAGATAAACAGATCACAGAATTTTTAGGGCAATGAAACTACTCTATATGATATTATAATGGTGGGTACATGTCATTACACATTTATGCAAACTCATAGAATCTGCAACACCAAGAGTGAACTTTAATGTAAACTGCAGACTTTGAGTGATAATGATGTCAATGTAGGTTCATTGATTGAACAAATGTACCACTCAAGTGTGGGATGTTGATAGTGGGGAAGTTTTGCATGCATTGAGGTATGGGTATATGTCAACTCTGTGCTTTCTGCTCAACTTTGCTGGGAACCTAAAACTGCTCTTTAAAAATGAAGTCTAGTTTTTAAAAAAATAGCTTACTGGATATGTTTGACTGAAAATTGAACACAATAGAAGGCAGAATTAATGAACTCAAAGGCAGTCATTTGGCTCAGTCAAGATGAAGAAACAAAAATCAGATTTATCCTCCCACCTGAAAAAAAAAAGTTAAATTATATGAAGCAATGGTTTTTTGAAAAACTGGACATCAAGCAACAAAGGACAGTGACCCCTGAAACAAGGGGAAATCCTAAGGTTGTCGCAGCTTACTGCCTTCAGTTTCCAGGTGTGGCACAGGGATGGGGAACCATGGCAGAGCTGGGTGAGAAGAATGAGCTGAGAATCTGAAGAAACCCGGACAGCTAAGATTACCAGGACAGAGAGGACAAGAGAGAAGTAAATGTTTAAAGTGGGTGGGTGATTGGTGTTTGATAAATGTTAGTTTACCTTCCCTCCTTTCCAAAGTCTTTGCATTCTGAAAGGCATCTTTCAAAGAAGCAGAACTTTCAGCTTTCAGAATGGTTTTTAGAGATGGAAAAAAAAATTTTTTTTTTTTGAGACGGAGTCTCACTCTGTCGCCCAGGCTGGAGTGCAATGGCACGATCTCGGCTCACTGCAACCTCCTCCTCCAGGGTTCAAGTGATTCTCCTGCCTCAGCCTCCCGAGTAGCTGGGATTACAGGCGCACGCCACTACACCTGGCTAATTTTTTTTTTTTTTTTTTTTTTTTTTTCTTAGTAGAAACAGGGTTTCACCATGTTGACCAGGCTGGTCTCGAACTTCTGACCTCAGGTGATCTGTCTGTCTCAGCCTCCCAAAGTGCTGGGATTACAGGCGTGAGCCACTGCACCCGGCAGAAATGGAATGAACTTCTGATGTCTCAGTTCACCAGGAGAAAAGACCTTTCTGAGCAGAGGCCAGGTCCTTTCACCAGGTCTGAGATCACATCAGGGAGGCAGCCAGCTGCTCCTGACACTGAGCAAGTCTGCACACAAGCGCTCCCCTTCGACCCTGCAGAAGAGGCCCCGTAGACCAGTTAGTTGCGTCTGAAAAGGAAACATGGAGTCTCATTGAAATCTCTGAACAGCTTAGATTCATTCTTCTCTGAAATCTGAATTTTTAATAGAAAGTTCCAGCCATTCAGAAGGTGAGCAGAGGCCCAAACACTGCAAAGAACACATCTCCTGCTGGCGATTTCTCCAGCTTGCTGTCTATTTCTGAGAATGTTCCGCGAGGTGAATAATTTATGCCACTTATTGATTCATGGTCCTTAAAAGGCTGAGGTTAAAGGAGACTGAAGGTTTCCACTGAGTGGGAGCCCAGCTTCCCTGAAGGCATTTCTTGCAGATGCTTGGCTGCTCCACACTTGGGCGTGGGGGATCGCTAACTAAAAATATCCCACAGTACAAAGTCTTTTGTATGAAGATCATGAATGTCTTTGATAAAATGTAAATATGTCGGAGAAAAGGTAAATTAAGCATTTAAATTACAGCTAAGAAACCTCATTGGGAGTTGGGGGGAAGATGACCGTCCCCAATCCTTTAATCCTTGCCTGTAAGAGAATGATACGGCCACACCCTCTGCCATGTGACTGCAGTGCTGCCTGATAGAGCTGGTGAGTATTGTACACCCAGAAAATCTGAGACAGGTCTCAGTTAATTTGGAAAGTTAAAATAAGGTTGAGGGTGCGCCCATGACAGTCTCAGGAAGTCCTGATGACATGTGCCCAAGGTGGTTGGGACACAACTTGGTTTTATACATTTTAGGGAGATATGAGACATCAATCAATACATGTAAGAAGTACATTGGTTCAGTCTGGAAAGGCAGGACAATTGGAAACAAAGGCAGGAAGACCTGAAGCAGGAAGGAGGCTTCCAGGTCATAGGTAGACGAGAGAAAATGGTGGCATTCTTTTGAATTTCTGATGAGCCTTTCCAAAGGAGGCAATCAGATATGCATCTATCTCAGTGAGCAGAGGGATAACTTTGAATAGAATGGGAGGCAGGTGTGCCCTAAGCAGTTTCCAGCTTGAGTTTTTCTTTTAGCTTAGTGATTTTGGGGTCCCAAGATACTTTTCTTTCACAGTATTAACGTGGCCTCTCCATTAAAATTTGATTTGGTCACGTGACTTGTTTTAGCCAGTGAAATAGCCGTGATGGCAGCCAAGGTTTTGAATGTGTTCGCATGGATTGGTTTAGCCTCTCGGGCTTCTGTTATGCACCATAAGAAGACCATTTTCTGGGAGCTGTTGTTCCTAGACACCTGGTGCCCAGAGGCCCCAGGAACCCCATCTGAAGCAAAGCCAAACCAGCCAGCCCACAAACCTGTGGCAGATACCAGAGAATCAACAAGGAGGTGTGATGTGGTTTGGATGTTTGTCCCTCTCAAATCTCATGTTGATGTGATTCTCAATCCCTCATGAATGGTTTAGCACCATCCCTTTGATGATGAGGGAGTTCTCGCTGTTAGTCCACATGAGATCTGGTTGTTTAAAACTGGTGGGGCCTCCTCCCTCATTCTCTTGCTTCCACTTTTGCCATGTGATACATATAACCCCCCTTTGCCTTCCACCATAATTGGAGGCTTCCCAAGGCCCTCCCCAGAAGCAGATGCCAGCACCATGCCTCCCATACATTCTGCAGATCCAAGAGTCAATTAAACCTCTTTTCTTTCTAAGTTACCCAGCCTCGGGTATTCTTAATAGCAACACAAGAATGGCCTAATTCAAGGTGTTAGGAATTGGCATATCCTGGAGGACACTGTCATCCATCCCCTCTTAATGACCCTTCACTCTAAAGACCACTTTCAGCCGGGCAAGGTGGCTTATGCCTCTAATCCCAGCACTTTGGGAGGCTGATCACTTGAGCTCAGGAATTCAAGACCAGCCTGGCCAACATGGCAAGACCCCGTCTCAACTAAAAATACAAAAAAGATAGCTGGGCATGGTGGTGGCGTGTGCCTGTAGTCCCAGTTACTCAGGAGGCTGAGGTGGGAGGATCACTTGAGCCCAGGGGCAGAGGCTGCAGTGAGCCGAGATGGTGCCACTGGACTCCAGCCTGGAGAGAACTCCTATATGACCCAGAAATTCCGCTCCTAGATACATACCCACAAGAATTGAGAACAGGAACTCAAATACTTGTATATGAATGTTCATAGCAGTATTGTTCACAATTGCCAAAAAAGTAGAAACAACCCAAATGTCTATCAGTGGACAAATGGAAAAACAAAATGTGGAATATACACATAACAGAATATTATTCAACCATAAAAAGGAATGAAGTATTGTTACATGTCACGATGTGTATGAACCTCAAAAGCCTTACGTTAAGTGAAAGAAACAAACACAAATGGACAGAAAGTATATGTATTTCTATTACATACCCAAAATAGGTAAACCCATACAGACAGAAAGCAAATTGGTGTCTGCCAGGTGCATGAATTATTGGGAATGGGGTCTACCTGCATCCTGGGTACAGGGTTTTATTCTGGAGTGATAAAAAATATTTGGCCAGGCGTGGTGGCTCACGTCTGTAATCCCAGCACTTTGGGAGACAGAAACAGGCAGATCACCTGAGGTTGAGATTTCGAGACCAGCCTGACCAACATGGAGAAACCCCGTCTCTAATAAAAATACAAAAAAATTAGCCGGGCGTGGTGGCATGCGCCTATAATCCCAGCTACTCGGGAGGCTGAGGCAGGAGAATTGCTTGAACCTGGGAGGCAGAGGTTGTGGAGAGCTGAGATCATGCCACTGCACTCCAGCCTGGGCAACAAGAGCGAAACTCTTTCTCAAAAGATACATATATCTATATTTTGGACCTAGATAGAGGTGATGGTTTACATAACATAGTCAATGTACTAAATGCCACTGAATTATTAACTTAAAACGGTTAATTTTGTGTTATGTAAACTTTACTTCAATAAAAACAAAAGAGAAAAGATTATGTCCATACAAATGGGGTGTTTAATAACCAGAAATGCCATATGGACTTAGTGTCATCTCCTCTATCAATGAATCCGCTCTGGAGTAGGAGCATACTAGGTCTCAGAAGTTTGCAAATTTTATTCTTTTTTTTTTTAACCGCCTCACTCCGCTCCCAAGAAGCTTGCAAATTTTAATCTGAGTTAATTTGCAAGTGGATTTGGGTAATCTGGCTCTAGATCCACTTAGAGGGTGCCTGTAAATAACTGTCTTGAGGGCAGGGGAAAGGCATTATGGCATTAAGCAGATAAAGCCTCTGATCTAGTTACAGTTCCTTCCAGGGATGAATAAAGCTTTGGGGACATTATCCAACCGCTTTATAAACCCAAGTTTATAAGGCCTGAACCCTCAAGCCCTTGAATTCCTTGTCACCACCTGCAAATTTAGATGAGCTGCCGCAAGGGGGCAGTGGTGTCCAGGCGATGACCTCCCATGTTGCGCAAATTCGTAGAAATACTGAGTTTCGGATTCTCGAGTTTCTCTCGTTGAAAGCGGTAGCAATTATCCCCAGTCCACTTAACAAGCCAACAGCCATTTAGAAAATATGTATGTATATTGAAGAAAATACTGGATCTGGAAAAAGATCTCTCCAAAACATCATGTCCAACCAGGGTTATTATACAGAAACTGGGTTGAGAGAGGGCAGTAATTGGCCCAGAGCCACGGAGCCAGGCCTGGAACCCAGGTCTCGTACATTCACGTCCCATGCTCTCGGTGCTGCAGCTTCCTGCTCCCCTGAGCCTTTCTCCGGCGTTCAGTACAAGCCATGCCTGCGTGGTGACATGAGCACCTGTCTTTGTTGTTCCTACAGGAGAAGTGGCGGATGCAGTCGGCCACCCAGCATCAGCTCCGGAGGCGCGCTGCTTCACCTGGTGACCTGTCCCCGGCCTACGGGTCTCCAGGAAGCACTCCAGTCCCTGCCAGATGCTAGCGGGAAGGCGGGAGGAGGCGCCGTCCCAGCGCCCCAGAAGCTGCCAATCTGCTTGCGGGGCTGAGACCGATCTAGGAAAGGGTAAGCAAAGATGCACGCGCCTGGGCGGCACGCCGCGGATTTCCAAGTCGTCTGCACAGATCATTGACCCCGCAGGACACGTGCGCATGTTGGCAGGGCCGACTCCGGAGGAATTCCAACTCTTCTGAATCTGCCACCTTGCAGAGGGGACAGCTGACCCATCGCCCCATCTCTGAAAGGGCCAAGGATCTTTCCTCTCATTGCTTCCTACTGAATGCCCAGGATGCCTCGGTGTTGCCTACCTTCCGCAAAATCCTCAGGGCTGGATCGTTTTTCGGAAACTGCCACCAGAGGGAGCTCCAACAATAGAGCTGGATTTTGCTTCCTCCCAGCTCATAAAGGAAGTCGGGGGCGGGGGAAATGCTGTTCTCTGCTACCAGCAGGTGCAAAGATCAGTTTAAAACGCCCAAGATTGTAACTTCACTACTAATTCGTGAAAAGCATATGGTGGAATAATGCTGGATCTGCAGAGTGACAGAATAGCTGTCCTCCACCGTGAGTTTCCCTCATTTCAGACTCAAATACTTCAGACCCAAATGATCTCCAAATCAGAACTCCTGCCTCTGCATTCAGTCTGTAGTGTTCTCTCCAGAGGACTGAATCCTAGCACCCTCGCTCCCCTCCCCTCCTCTGCCAGGCTTAACAGCCTCAGGAACTGCCCTTTCAACCAGAACAGAGCCCAGACTGTCACCTCGAACATCAGAGGAGTCCCAGCCCCATTCCTGAGTGCCCCTCTTCCCCAAGCTGCCCTATGAACAGTGATAAGAGCTGTGACTGTGTTCTCCAGGCACTGAAATTAAAGTCAGAACCACTCCGGCTATAGATTCCATGTGCCGCTTCTTACTGCAGACCCTCATCTCGGTTTGGGATGGGGATGTGGGCAGTGTGTTTTGCTGCCAGGATGAAGTGGTTCAATTCTCCTAGCAGGAGATGCAGCAGTCACGTCCAAAAGCATGACAAAGCCCACCTAAGATGACCTGTATCTTAGAGTAGTCTGAATTCATAAGGCTTCCGTCCTCATGTGAATATGTCACTAGCACTTGTTCCTTCTTCTGGGGGTTTACTCAGCCAGCAATTTCCTTCTTTAAGTTTGGAGACAGTTGTAAAGAGGGGAGAACCCTTGGGCTCGTGGGCCTTTAGTTTTCATGCAAAATCTAAGACCTCACCTAGTGGGGGAGGCAGAGAGAATTGGCCCTGACTTTCAGGTTTTGGGGTTCAGCACAGATCACTGTTGTGGAATCCAGACATTCCTGCACCCAGGAGATGTGCAAGGACAAGCATGAGAAAAACTGCATCTGGCCAGGCACAGTGGTTCACGCCTGTAATCCCAGCACTGTGGGAGGCCAAGGCAGGTGGATCACCTGATGTCAGGAGTTCAAGACCAGCCTGGCCAACATGGTGAAACCCCGTCTCCACTAAAAATACAAAAATTAGCCAAGCATAGTAGCACATGTTTGTAATCCCAGCTACTCAGAGGTTGAGGCTGCAGAATTGCTTGAACCTGGTGGAGGTTGCAGTGGGCCGAGATCGCACCACTGCACTCTAGCCTAAGCAACAGAGCCTTGGGGGAGAAAAAAAAGAAAAACAATGTATCTGAGGCGTGCGTGACTACTGGGTAACGGCAGCTGTTCCTGGGGATGTCTGGAAAGGCTTCAGAGGGCAGGCAGACCTGAGTTCCTCCTGCCCTCTACCAAGAGATGACTGCAGCCTCCACCCTGGCCTGCACTGGCAGGCACCTTCAAGAGGGACGACAGGACCAACAGGGAGCTGCTGCTGTCCCCCAGGCCTCCCCTGCTCAGGTCTCATTTGCCATTCATGACTGGTAGCTGAGATGGGTGGAAGGCGCCCTCTGAGGCATCTGGGTTCAAAACTCTGAATGAAGAGAGCGCTTGCATTCTCTTTCTTCTCATGCATGGCCAAAAATGCAAACTCTGTCCAAGATGGTGCACACTCAGGGTTTTGGTTCAGGGATGATCAAGCCCCTTCATCGGTGATTTTCATCCTCATGTCAGCTAGTGCCTCCTCTGAAATGGCCTAGAGCCTTCATGCCATTGCCTCTGCCTTCCCCAGCATCCCCATTTCACAGGGCAGCTTGAGGAAGAGGGGCAATGAGGAACAGGGCTGAGACTCCTCTGATGTTTGTGGTGACAGTCTGGCTCGGTTCTAGTTGGAAGGGCAGTTCCTGAGGCTGTTAGTTCCAGACCAGCCTGGCCAACATGGTGAAACCCCGTTTCTACTACAAATATAAAAAGTAGCCAGGTGTGGGGGTGCACACCTATAATCCCAGCTACTCAGGAGGCTGAGGCAGGAGAACTGCTTGAACCCAGGAAGCAGAGATTGCAGTGAGCCAAGATAGCACCACTGCACTCCAGCCTGGAGACAGAGTGAGACTCTGAAAATAAAAATAAAAATAAAAACGCGCACATTCTGTTATTCATGTGTGCATTTTTCAAAAAAAAAAACAAAACAAAAATGGCCTTATCAAGGATGAGGGTTTTGGCATTTGTGCAAAGCCTGAGGTTTTAGGAAAATGTCGTTGATGAATTGACGCTGGCAAGACTCTCCATTTACAGTAACCTGTGACTAGAAATGTCTCACGTTGGGAGAAAAATGAGGAATCCGGGAGAATAAGTGTCACGGTGGGTTTATGTGGGGCATTTTCTTCTTTGTCCAACACCTCAGATCTGTAACCAAACCAGCAAAAGCTAGTATGTCTCAGGAAAAACTTCTGCTTGTTACCGAGCTTCCTGGAAAATTGCATTTGGAGAGCTATGAAGGCTTGGCCGTGAGTAATTTGTTTTTCAAATAGCTCTGTTAGTTGGTCCACATTGTGTTTTTCATTCCACCAGAGCCGAAGGTGGTGTTTCTTTTGTTTATGGTATTAGTGTTATATTATTGGTGATCTCATTGTTCTTGTTTGTGACATGTTTACCTCAGTAGGACAGTTATTGTAGGAGGGAAGTCGGGAGCCAGTCTACCCACCAAACCTGCAGAACTAAAGAAAAAGACTCCAATCTGTCCCGCAGGGTGCATATTACTCCTCTCTTGGATTGTTAAATTCTAATTATAGGCTGTTGATCCCCATTAGAACCATTTGTAAGCCTAAACACTGTTGTGCAGCATCTTTTGCCAATAGGTGTGTTTCATTCCAATCGTTGTATAAAACATAACATTCGTGCTTTTGGGGGACTACAACAGGTTAGTGTTCTCTGGCAAAGTTGGACAAGAAATAGGCAAAATATGACTCAAAACTAAGATAGCGCAAACAAAAGTACACTTTGCCTTGATGTTTATTTATTAGGGATTTCTGAAACCCTAGGACGCTAGAGCTCACCTTTCAGATCTCAGACCTCAGATGCCACATCGTCAAGGAAGCTCTCCTGGACTGCCCACTTCCACATTCCTGGGACAGCAGAGACCTCCCCCAGCCCTTCCTGGCACTTGACACAGTGCATCATTTCACAGGACTGGGGGATTAGTTAACTGTCTTTCCACTAGATGGAAAGTTTCAGAGGAATCCTGTCGGGATTACCGATGCCTAGTATGATGCTTAGCACACAGTAGGCATTTAATAAATGTGTTGTGTAGTGCCTGTGTACTGTTTTATTTGGGAATCTTCAGAAGGTAAGAAAAGCAAATGGATACATTCATAATAAGTATGAGATGTGGAGAGCAAGCAAGTCCATAGATTACAAGATGTAAGCAAAATTCATAGTATGTGTTAAGTAGAAGAGGGGATGAATAAGATGGAGCTGTGAGACTCAGGAAGAATTCACAGAATTCACATGGATAATGAGTAAATCAATAACCTGTGGGAGATGTTGAAGACAGATACAATAAGTGGAACATATAATAGAACAAACCAGAGTGCTATGGACCAATAGAGAGACATTAAAAGACCAAGTTGTAAGATACATTCATGCTACATCAGGGCTGACAGCTATCTGATTCCCAAAATCAGCCACTCATCCATCGGTGACACCCATTATGGTCCCAGTTGTGTTCTGCCCAAGAAGCACAGATAAACAGAGAGAGCTGTTCAGGAGGCTAATGGATGCTCCTGCTGTGGCCAGGAGAACTTGCCCCTGGCTCTCCAATAGCAAAAGCGTGTATCGTTGCCTCAGGCACCTTCTTTCTGTTGGGTCCCTTCACTCATCCTCAATTATGGTCCTTGTAACCACATCATTAAGAAAGAAAGTTAATATGGGTGGGAGGGATATGGGTGGGAGGCAATATGTGAACATTGCATATTAAATGGCCCAGGATTCAGGAAGGGGGCATCCCACCTGCTTCTGTGGTATATGTGTTGACCTACCCCATCTCTTTCCTCTTGCTTCTCACTGTGTGTTTAAAATTTATTCAACAATCTGTATGATTCAAGTATCTTAACTAGATCTTTCTATTGTATTACCTCCAGAATAGTTTGCCTGGTAGCGCAATAGTTTGCCTGGAGATTAATTTCCTATACAACATATTGAAATAGTGCATTGTGAATTAGCTACTATGACTGCTGATTAGGGTGAGGGTTAGGGTTAAACCAGTTTCTGAATCTAGCTACTCCCCCCTACCATAAAAACCACTTGTATTCAACAATTAGCCATTGCGTTAAGTGCTAAAGATACAATGATGAGAAAACAGCCATGATTCCTGCCCTCATGAAGTTTAGAACAGAAGAAAGACCATCTGGTAATCACACAAATAAGTAACAAATAAATCTAACGTTTTAACCAGTGATAAACCCTCTGAAGAGAAAGTGCACTGAGGTCCTCTGAGAGCATATGCCAGGGGAATTTGACCCATTCAGAGAGGGTTAATTAAGCTAAGGGAAAAGGCATAAATGTCTCAGGCAGAAGGAATTGGCTATGCAAAGGCCACGTGATGGGATGATGTCATCAACCATTCTTTCAGCAGGCAGCACTGACCCCATGTGCCCAGCCGCATGCTAGAGGCAGGAATACAGGGGAGAAAGACCAGCACTGCCCCAAGAAAAGCCCACGATGACTGTCGGACCTAGGAGGATCCTTGGAGAACCTGAAAAGGTTTCACATTGCATGGAGGATAAGACTAGAGCCTTATAAGATAAGACATCACTGAGAGTTCAGTTGTTAATCCTGGGAGGGGTGAACTCATGAATGATCACTGGGTGTGGTGATGCATCCCTGGCTCTAGTCTTACCCTCCATGCAACGTGAAAACTTCTGATGCCCCAACTCAAACCTAATTGTCAAGCCTTCATTAGCTAAAATCTCACCGAAGTCCAGCTTTAGGAGAAATAACAGATACTATTCCCTGGCTTATGCCAAACTCTTTACATGCATTGTTTTGTTTTTTCATCTTTGTAACAACCATGTGAGATTGCACTAAACTGACACTCAGAGAGAAGGTAAGTCATGCCCCCGAGTCATTCAGCTAATAAGTGAAAAGAAAAAAAAAATCAAGATCCAAACCCAGGTCATTCTGGCCCTAGAGCTGAAACTCAGTGAAAACCAAGCTCTAGCCAGGAATTGTGGTTAAAATAAAGCTTCAGCCAGCTGGATACTCCAGGGTGTTTAGGAATGTGAAGTTTGTGGGTATATCTTGGTATTGTGGTTGTGTTGATGCTATTGTAGTTTTGGTAATGTGGTCATCTCTTGACAGTACATGCTGAAAATGCTTGCAGATTAAGTGTGGCAAGGTCCAGGTTTTACTTCCAAATAATCTGTGTGAATAGGGGAAGCAGTGTGTGTGTAGGTTTTGACAGCTGGGGAGGCAGAGTCCGTGGGAAGGAGGGGAGGAAATAGATTGGCCATAAAATAGATTTGCCTTCGTTATTTGGAGGTTGGGGACAGGTGCATGGGAGTTCACTATAATATTCTCTTTTCTTTCCTATATGTTGGAAATTTTCCATAAAATGTTTTTTTCCAAAACAAGTTAAGTTCTGGGTTATGTTTTGATGGCCTACTCCTTCATCTCCAAATCCCATAGACTTTCACAATTATATTTGCCCCCATAATTGGAAGTTTTATGGGGCTGTTTCAAAAATCTGAGTCATCAAAGATGTAATTGACTTCCTACCGCCGGATTAGCAGGCAAAAATGTACCCGATACTTTCTCTACCGGCGCTGTGTTGGGCTCTGGGCTGAAACCCAGTCTCTCACAGGCCCTCGGAACAGCCCCACCAGTTAAGATCCATCCCTGACTTCCAACTCTGTAACTAGGGACAAGTTAATTAACTCCTCTTAGCCCTTAGTGTCCTCATCAATTATTACGTGGTAATAACCCCTCAGAGAGTCGCCGGGAGAATTAGCTCGGCGCGGTGCATGGGGCTAGAACTCAGGGCCCAGCAGGTCTGACAATGCAGGTTTCCCCGCTCGCCTGTTGGGTTTTTGAAACGCCCTCAGCGGGGTTTTCCTCCTAATTCTGGTTTGGAGGAGCCATCTCTCTCCATCCCGTCTGCCAGCGGGGTTTGCTTCACACACAGACGTGGGCAGATGGCATCGGGGACACAGGTGTGACTGCCGAGAAGGTTGCGGCGCATTGGCGGTTCGGTTCACGGGACGCGGGCGTGGGGTGTGTGGGGTGGGATGGTGTCGGGGGCGGCGGGGGGGGTGGACAAGAGGGTGTTTGGTGGTGGTTGGGAGTCCCGGCGATCTTTTTAAAATTCAGATCTCCGCCAACAGTTCTCCACCCCTGAACTTGAATGGGCTTTGGGTTTTTGTTTATTTGGGGCTTTTCTCCTCTTCTCAAGCACAGCGCTTGCCCCCAGCGGCCTGGCGTCGGGCTGGAGTCCGGCAGAGGGAGGGAGGCGACCGGCATCCGCGCTCGCTGATCAGCAGCCGGGCCTGCTGCTGGGGAACGTGGAGGGGCTCCGGACAGCCACGCGCTCTGGCCGGTCACGGAAAGCTCTGAGGGACATTCGGTCGGCCGTCGGGGAAGAGGCTGGCCGCCGCAGCGCGAACTGGGGGTGCGGGCGGAGCGGCTAGAGGCGCCGGGGTGAGTGGGGATGGAGCCCCGAGGGCGTGGTGCGCGCTCGGCTTCCTGCCGCCAGGGGGCGCCCAGAGGCAGAGCCGGGCGGGGCGGCAGCTACAGAGAGAAGGGTGCGTGGAGAGCGACCAGGCCAGGCCTGCAGAGCGCAGCCCCGGCGCCATGTCTCCAGGCTCGTTCCGACTAGTGTTGGGTCACCCTCGGCTCAGCCCCGGGGGAGGACGAAAGGGTTGCGTGCAAGGCCTAGCACCCAGTGGCCATTCATTAAATACGTGCTGACTGACGAGCTCAGGAACGGCTCTAGGGAGCAGCTGGCTCGGAAACCTCAAGTCCAAGCCCACTCATTCCCGTCTCCCTCCCCGACGGCCTTTTAGTTACCGTGCCCTGGGCCGCGACGGCTTCCTTTTAGATTGGGGCAGCAAGGGAGCCCCTGCGCAGCGAGGACACCGACGGGGCGGCGGGGAGGGGTTGTCCGGCGGTATCCCCGCTCCGTGCTCCTCGCCTTCCACTGCCTCCCCGGGACACAGCAGTCATGGCTTCGACTGTGACTTCTTAACTGGCTCCTCCCTGATCGCTGAGCTAAGCCACAGGAGAAGGGGAGGAGGGCTTCCTTCCCGGGACCTTGGTCCAGGCGCTGGTCTGCGTGGTGCTCGGGTGGATAAGTCTGATCTGAGCACCACACGGGCCGGGCGCCGGGACCAAGGGGGCTCGACAAGAGGATCTCAGAACAAGCTCTGAGTCTCTGGAACTAGCTGGGGTGCGTGGAAGTACGCGCCACGGCCCGCGATTCCTGGGAGCGTGTCTCGACTTCTGCCAGTGCCAAAGCAGGAGAGAGAATTGCGGCTCAGAGAGGGTAGCGTGAATGGAAACCGAAGGGCGAGAGCTTGGCTCTCTAATGCCACCCAACTTAGTGGTTCAGAGCTTGGCCTCCAAGGAAGATTCAGTTCAAGTCCCCGCTCTCCAACTTACCAGCTGTGTGATCTTGGGGGAAGTTAACCTCTCTGAGTCTGTTTCCTGCTCTGTAAAATGGAAATTTAAAAACTTAAACATCTACTTCTGTCGAGGCTGTTGTGAAGAAGTGGGATTGTGGGTGCATAGCTCTTAGCACAGTGCCTGGCACAGGTTAAGGCTGGATACGCGGCAGCTGTGAGGCCCAGTGTTCTCGTAGCTGGCCTGGCCAGATGCAATCATAAGCGAAGATGACTCCCCACAGCAGAGGTGTGCGAAGCCCTGCGCACCTGTTGTAGTCTGCACCCGGGCAGAAGAGAACCCAGGAGCGTCGGGACCTCCAACACTCAGCCCTCAGGGCTGAGGACACTGCGCTGTTTCTGCCCCTCCTAAAACCGGAGGCCGCGATGCCCCTGTGCAGTACCGGCTGGCGCCCACCCTACAAGCTGATTCCTGGGGTCCTTTCCTGCAGCGGACGCCGGCAACCATCACGACCGACCTTGACTGAACACATGTGGGCATCCTAAGGACATTACCGCAATCCTCACACCATTCCTGAAAAAAAAAAAAAAAAAAACAAAGAAACTGGTGCTCAGAGAGGCGAAGTAACTCACTCAAGGTCACACAGCTAGAGGGTGGCCAAGCTGGGACTCCAACCCACTCTGGCTCCGGAGCTGGCGCCGCTTCCTTCCTACCTCTCTATCAAGCTCAGTCCCAAAGCCTGGGACAAACCATCCGGTTGGGGTGGGAAAGGCCACGCGCGTCCTGGGGTCGAGGACCCTGTGCCCACGACGGCAGTCTTCTCGGCACCCGTAGAAGCCAGTGCCAGACAAGTTGGGTTGGAAGGGGCAGGCTGGGCTGGCGGAAGGGGGCTCTGGGCCCCGCCCTGCCTGCGCCCCCGCGGATCACGCCTCAGTGCTCAGGCTCCTGCCAAGTTTGCCCCCATCTCTCAGGTGCCCTTGGACTGAGTGACTAAGCACCTCGGCACCGCTCCAGCCTGGGGTGCGAGGAGGGGCTGGCCCTGATACCCACTTCCTTTCTTCTCTGGAAAGCCAAGGTGCCAACGAAAGATGCCCTGGAAGCTGGTGTTCCTTAAAGAATGAACAGTCCCAGCTCCAAACGTGTCTCTCTGAACGCAAGCCTCTTCCTTCCGTTCGCCTGGGCCTGTAGTCGAAGTCTCCTTGGGTCCCCAGCCCCCTCCCGGGTAGACGTCAGCCTGGAGGTAGATGCCGGAGTCGAGAAGGGTTGCGGACCATGCTGGGGACCTGGCTCAGGCAGTCAGGGGTCCGGGTCCTCTTTGGGGAAGTGAGCGCTTGAGGAGGAGGGAGAAAGGCTTTTGAGTACGGCTTGGGGGGACTTCTTGAGGTCCCTCGGGATAGCTTCTCTGTCAGGCGTGTAGCCAGGAAAGGAGAAAAAATCTGTCCCGCGCAGCCCAGGGAGGAGCCTTGCAGCTGCGGAGGGGGGCAGTTTCGGCGCTGGATACCAGGGGGCAGTGCTGCGCAGCGAATCTGCTGGGCTCCAGCTGGCAGCCCGGGGTAGCAAGTTTGCTGAATTCCCTCTGTCTCTCGAATCCGCTGCAAAGTTCCTCCCAGGGCGCTCCTGACGCCAACAGCCCCCTCGCCCCGTAACATGCGAAAGAGGGCACGGTCCTCTCTGTCCGCGCGTTGCCGTCGGTGCGTGCGTCCTGGCTGTCTTTCCTTGGTAAAGGCAGCTACCACCGGGTTGGTTTTTGACCACTGACTTGGCCCTAGGGAAACGTAAGGTGGGGTGGCGGGGTGCCCCGTCGGGTTTTTGCAGGCCGTGTGAGCAACCTCAGATTAGAAGTTTGAGGGGACTTTCTCAGCCTGGGCTGGAGCCCCCGAAAATGCAGGCGCCGCCTTTGAGAGGAAAAAAAAAAAAGCGCTGGAGGTTGGCCGCCTGCATTTGATCGCCTTCCGGGTTTACGTAGAAATCCATCCGAAGAAAGGTCCGATAGAAGGCGGAGGCCCACCCCTGTCCAAGTACGAGCCATCTCCAAAGTACAGGGATGAGAAGGGGGGCTGAACCTTCTCTCCAGGACCCAGCGCCAGGCCCACTACACCCCCAGAATCGGTGTTGTTTGGGAAATGCCTTTCTATCCCAAAGGAGGCTGTGTCCAGGCTTAAAATATGCAGAAGCAGTGAGCAGACGGGACCCGGTGACGTGCGCGGGGCTTTTCCCACCCAAGGGGCTAGGAACTCCACTCCCTGTCCCGTCCCGGGGAAAGAGACCGAGCACTCGGCTCCGGGGCCAAATGTGAGCCCAGGAGCTTGGTGAGATAGAAACCGGACATATTCTCTTTGGACTCGGCCTCCTTTTGCTGGGATTTTTGTTTTTGGTTTCTCTCTCTCTCTCTCTCTCATAGCGCTTTGCAATAAATAAAATAAAAACGCATGTCTGTGTGTGAATGCTTTGCCCGTTCTTTGAAGAATTCACACTTTAAAATTGCTTTCTGTGAGCGCAGAGGAAGAACATATAAACCACCGTTATGTAATTTGAAACCATCAATAGCCCCCTTTTAAGGTTGTCTTTATTGTGGGAAGTCAAGGTAATGATTTTGTCGCTGTCTAATTTCATCCCAATGTATGGCGTCGCTTTTATAGCCTTTCAAAGGTAAGTGAAAGGCATCAATCTAGGGCCCTTTTTCTGGCCGATTAACAGTTTAAACTGGTTTTCTAACCCTGTCACAACTATTGGGCTGATAAACAGGATTTCTGCGGAGGCATTAGCAAGTCTGTAAATAAATCATTAAAAAACACACACACACACACAACACCTCAGGCAATTCTAAGTTCCTCTGACAAAAATAAACCTTAAGTCCACAGGGGTGTATGTGTGTATGCATGTGTGTGTTTCTCACCTCCAAGAAGAGGTAGTTACAAGTGACTTCTCAAGAGTTATTTGTGTCCTGGTTATTATTATTACTACTATTGTCATAATCTTAGGAGAAAGTGAACAAGCTGACGACACAGGGATGGAAATCAATGAGCTTGTGGGTTCTGCATTGACTCTACCTTATTGTAGGAAATGTCCCCCTTGAATCATTGGGTAAGCCTGGCGCTGCTGCCAACCTTCTTTGACATAGAACAGTCCAAATAGAAATATCCCGTTTTATTGCAAGGGGTCCTTGGAAGAAGATACTTTATGTGGACGGTACTGGGACAACTGCTGAAGAAACAACAGACATGAAGGCATACTTGACACCAACATAGAGATACCCATCCGTCACGTTTGATCTCCCCTCCCCCATGCCACTGAGAAATAATTTTTTAAAAAATAGAAGCAAAATGGCAAACTAGACAATTTGAGACTTAAATAAAAATAGCTTTAGGCCCAGACCCACTGGAAGCTTTTTCTCTTTGACGCTGCCGTGTTTCTCTGACGCAACAGAAACCTCTGACCCCCGCCCGGGGTCTCGCACGAAGGCCAGACAGCTCCGCTCCCGGGGTCACCCGAGGGTTACCTTTGGGTGCAGGCGCGGCCTTTCTCCGAAGGGAGGGGCAGCTCCCCCAGTGCAAAATGAAGGAGAAATGATAAGCAGCGGTGAAACCGTCTAGAGGCCCAGCCTGGCACCCGCCCCGCCAGGTGCTGGGGGAGGCGACAGCCTGCAGCGCCAAGGGGATGCTCCTCCGGCGCAGCGGGCGGGACAGCTTGGGCTGTCCCTTTTGTTTTCAACGCTCCTCTTGCGGCGAGTTCCGGGAGTTTAGGGCCCCGGCCCAGAAAGGAAAAAGCGAGAAGGCGCGTCTGGGCTCTGTAGGAGTGCAGCCGCTGCCGAGTCCGAGCGGCCCCAGGCCAGGCCAGACGTTGAGGTGAGGTTGCCCAGCAGGCGGGGATCCCAGCTCGGAGAAGGTTCTCCGCGTCCCCAGCCGTCGGCGCAGGAAGTTGAGGCGGCCAACATGCCTTCTTCCCCACTCGACTCCCGGGCCCACGTGCTGGTCCACGCCGGGGACCCGAGAGCATCGCGACTAGGGGGCTGCGGGACGCCTCCCGAGCGTCGAGGAAAGACAGGACCAGGGGGAGCAGGCGGGGCCCACGCGGTTGCATTTCGCGCCCCGCCGCCGCCTTCAAGAAGCAGAACCCGGAACCCCACCTGCACCCTCACTCCGGCCCCCGAGCCCGGCCTGGCCGGCAGTGCTCGGGGAGGCCCTGGGTGGCGCTGTCTCCTCCCCTCCTGCAAACGCCACCGCCAGAAAATCGCTCCCACCCCACCCGGCCAGGCGAGCCACCGACCCGGGGCTGCGTCCGCCTCGGTTCAGCCTCTCCGGGTGCGGATCCCAGACCCGGCCAGCAGACGGAGGCTGGCGGAGCGCAGAGTCCCGGCGACTCCCACCTCCCGGAGGGGGCACGGGGACTTGCGTGGGGCGGGCGGGGGCTGGGATTCCGGGCGGGGCGAAGGGACCCAGCTCGGCTGCGGGGCGCGCGGTCGCTCTCCCTCAGGACTGCGGCTCGGATCCCTCCCTACCTCTCCCGGTCCCTCGCAGGACTCTACATCGCCTTCGGCGTTTCCTCTCCCTCCCGGAGTTTCCACCCTTCGGCTTGTCTTACTCTCGGCTCCTTCGCCCACCCTTTCCTCCCCATCTTGTCCCCCGCCCCCACTCTTCTGCAGTTTGTGACTGAGAGCGCCCCAAACAACCCCAACAAGCCAATAAACCCAAAATGTGAGCACTGCCCAAACCCGTGTGCTTATCCTGCCGCTTCTAGAAGGCAAATTGATACGGGGTGGATTTGGAACGGCTTTCTCAGAGAGGCCCGAAAGCTTTCAAAAATTCTAAGTCAGGAGACAGCTGGCTGTTTTCTCAGCCCTCTGCAGCGCTGAGGATGTCTTCATCCCCCTCAGACACCCCCAGCCCGGGGATGTTAGCCCATTGCCCAGATGGAAGACCGAGCAGGGAGGTAACCCCAGCGGTTACAAACTTGATTCTTCTCATGTGGTGGACTCCAGTCTTTTGAATACGATCTCTACCTCTTGTTTTCCCTTCTTATTTAATTTCTTGATGTTTTCTTGCATGGTTTAAGCGACAGGAGGAAGAGAGGGCAGAGGCAGCCCCCGTACCTTTCAATAGAGTGAAATGGCCTGAAATTACAGCTACATAACTATCAAAAATGAAACTGTGTTTGTGAAAATCTGTAACCCTAGCTATGTAATTGGAGACATTCATGAAAAAAGGATATTGCACAGGTGAAAGTGATTTTACAATTGCTTTCATATTTTTAATATTTTTCCAAATTGTTGAGAGGACTTTTCCTGAATACAAGGATGAATGTTCCGGCTTGGAAAGTTCAGTGTAGCCCTAGTCATTGGAAGGCTACAGTTATCATAAATTGCTTTTAAAGTGTTTATTAAACTGATTGAAATTTGTTTCTTTAAAAAAAAAAATAGTCTCTGAACTTGCAAACTTCCTACCTTACCAAATAGACTTTCCTGAGACTTGAAAATGGTTCCCATGAACTTTCTCATGGCAAAATTACACAGTAAACATGTTCCTGGAACTCTTTTTAAAAAGGAGTTGGAGCCCAGTCTTCACAACCATTCATTTTCCTGCCAGATTCTTTGCATTGGGCATTTGCTTGTGTGCCTGGGACCTTACTGTTGTTGAAGCAGAAGTTCTCATATAGGAAATTTTGCATTACTGGAGAACTCTGCTTTAGGGCAAAGGCTGAAATGATACAGGCTTAGGCATCCCATGCCTACTGAGTGAGTTGTCATCCCATTAAATATTTTGAGCATGCTGACAAGGTAAGGAAGATGCAGAAACTCCTGACCAGATTCATGAAGGCTGAAGACAGAATTCTAAGCAGTCCCTTGTTTTGCATGAAGCACTGTGATATTGAGGAAGAGGAGGCGTTAAGATCGGAATTGCCCAAAGTGTCTACACACCTTCATATTTATTACTAATTATCACCCCTTTTCCACTTCTCGTTGTGTTTGGCCAGCCCTGAATACCTGGAGACTGATCCGGGAACTGTTTGCTTTCGTTTCTTCCCACATATTTTTATTAACAACTTGAACTGATCCTGCCTAATCCAAATTCTTATACTTTGATCTTGTTCCTTAGCATCCACATTAAAGAGTTTTCTGTTTCCACCAAATTTTTACCTCCCCCCCTTAACTTTTTCCCTATGCTAGTTCTCTCTGCTTATTATTCTCCCATTTATTCTCTCGACTTGAGGTTTCTGTGATGGTTACTTACATTAGTGACCACATTGCCAAAGCACCTTCAAAAGTAACTGATGCCCTTTATTACGTACTGGAGTTGCGTTTAACCAGGGAATCCTCATCAAGCCACAAAGGTGAGGGAGAAAACTGAGATAATTACATACAGGTAACAGGGCAAAAACACTGTTTTGTCTCATCATTGAGTTTTTTCCAAATGAATGTTTTTAAATTAGAAATATCAGATTAATGACTGTAATAAAAATATAAATTGCCTTTTTCCAATGTGTATTCAGGCCAGGATTCTCTTCTGCCAGTGACACCATGAAACATAGAAAAGTTGTGTGTCTGGCCCCCAAATGCTTAGTTCCTGTTACTAACAATCGATATGGCGTTCTTCTTTGTAGGGAAACCTGACCTTAGAGGAAATGGAAAAGTTGGAGAGACACTGAGCACTGATACGAAATAATTCTCTTGCTGAAATACACGAAAGGAGTCCCAGCAGCCATATTAGTATTTCCACGTCCTGTGTCAGCCCCAAGTAGAGAGAACTTGGAATGGGAGGGGAAATGGCAGCCATCAGGAAATGAAATGCTGGCCCAGAGAATTCTAAGCAAGTCAATCACCAGTCCAAGTAAGGAGGTGTTTTTTGTTTTTGTTTTTGTTTTTTGTTTTTTTTTAATATCCACTTGCCATTTGTTTTACCCAATTCAAAATTTTTTCCCAAGAAAAAAAAATACACTTGTAAAATGCCTCAGTAACAGCAAAGATGAATTGGACCTCAACTTTTGAATGCCATGCTGCTTTAAAGGAAATTGTAGAAGTTCGTGGAATGAAAGAATACTGCCAGCATGCATTCGGACTATTTTCCATCTGTGTGGTAGAGTCTGAGCTGTGTGTTCTACAGAAGCTCCAGTTGGCAGAAGGACGACTTTGGCCCTGAATTTTCATTTATTTTTGTTTCAAAAATGAAAGGATAGTTGCTATTTTTCCAAAATTTAGAATTTTAAATCACTACCCACTTTTGATCTCTGATTTAAATCTTGTTTTGAGAGACACATTAGACAGTCTCTACATATTATATTATTTTGCAAGGGAAAAAAGGAGAAAAATCGGAAAGTGCTGACTTTCTGTGTCAAATGAATGGATTATTGGCTTCATTCTTCTTTATTTTATAAAGGTTTTCTTTTCAAGAAATGCAGAACTTTGCCAATACAATATATATCAGTCTAATCGGCAGTCATAAAATGGGTGGCATGAGGGTGGAATATGGCAGCAGGGAGATCTCAGCTGGCAGCAAAGCATGAAGTGGTGATTGTGTTTTTATGGAAAGCCTGTTTTGTCCAGTGGCTGATGAAATTCAAAATGGTCCCCTAAGCCTATCTCTGAAGCCAGCAGTTCAGAAACAGTAGAGCTAGCGGCTGTCTTAACATCTGTACCCTGCCCCCTATTTACTCAGCAACACCCCAGCCCAGAGCACCTCCAAATGTAAGACTTAATATAACCAAATGGAAGCTGCTAGGAGGTACTCAGTTCCAGGATCAACAGTTTTTGCTTTAAAAAGAAGGTAGCAGTTCAGCCCCTTGTTTGTTTTTGCCTACGCATTTCCCTACCAGCGGGAGACCATTACCCGGGACAATGTTCTATTCCATTGTCATTATCTCCTACGGAACTAAAACAATGCTCTGTTTGGCCTCCCGGGCAAGGGGGATTTGTTCCGCTCTTCTTTAAGCAGAGTTTCCAACTGAGTTTCTGACCCAGTCACTTGATATCCAGCAGGGATACCTGGTGACAATTTTTTAAAAATCTGCTATCTTGTGTTTTGTAATTTCATTCTCTGAGAAGTAGCCCAGAAACTCGATTCTCAATCAAGAGGAATCACACCATGGCTAAGGGAAGAGGGTTTGCTCAAGCTGCATGAGCTCTATAATTTAAATCAGCCAGATAGGATTTATTTATAGTTGTTTTATCTTTTTTTGTTCTGTTATTGAATAGCAAACCCTAAAAGGTTTCATAACATTGTGTTGTTGATTCTCAAACCCCAAAAGGTTGGGAACCACAAGAGCTGAGATGTTTTCCATTAGACCAGGGTGTTTCTTTTCTATTTCTTTTTAAATACATAAGTAAATTATAAATGTAGAGATGAGATTGAGATAGAGATAAATGATGCCAAGATTTCTAACATTTATGACAGATGTTGATGAACAATAACTCGTTGGAGCTATTTTGTCATACTTGAGATTTTCCAGAAAATAGAACAAGCCCACAGAATGGGTTTAATCTGCCAAAGCATCTCCCTCTTTACAAGCATCTACACAGGCCTCCAGCCCTAAGTACTTTCACCTGGACAATGTTATGAAGCTTAATCCAGTACTAGTAGCAGAAAGACTTGTTTACTTTGGAGCTAAGAAGTGAGTAGGACACTTAAGACTTTATTTTGTCCTTGGACTCAAGGCAAACTAATTGTTAGCATCACTCCAGTTGTTGCTATCATTTTATTACTCATATGTAGCTATGAGTAACTTGAGAAACTGAAATGTAACTGCTGCATATAATAAAAAATCAATGGCCAAGACTGGCTACCTGAGGAGACTGAGTCCCATGCTAATGAGGCTAAGATTTTATACTGATTTTGTTTTGCTCTGAGATGGTAATCTAATAACCCCCGACTCCAGCAGCTCGGTGGCTGAATTGGTGGAAACCTATCCTCAGATGGCTAGTGGAGAAACAGTTCAGAGCCCAGATCATGCTGGAGAGCAGGAGAGCCTTGGTGAAAGATGAAATGGCAAAAGGCTTAAGAGCTGGGGATCAGGAGGCAGACACACCCGCATTTGAAGCCTGGCTCCCCCATCTGCTCTCTAGGTGATAGAGCAAGTTACTAACCACTCTGAGCTTCTGTTATCTCTAAGAGTAGAAGAAATAAAAGGAAGAGTGCCCCATTATTTGTAAGAAAGTGTGAATGACAAGGTGCATGTAAAGCATTCCACACTCAATATTAGCGATTGTCGTTATTATTTGTGTATACAATAAACAGCACTGCCCATTGAAGGCTCTAACTCTAGAGTCCTTCCCAACCCTGTCTCTATCACTTGAAAGAATGTCCACTCTGTGAGTGTTGTGCTTACACATTTTGTTCCTAGAGCCCAGCCGACTTACTGTCATGCCCAAGGGAAGCTTCATTTAGTTGATCTGTTTGGGTTATACATTTATGGATTTATTCCACAAATCACAGTGGTCTTCACAGTCATGATGATTCTTCTTTATGAAAAATAGTTGAGAAAGCTAGAATATATTTTTAAGCCCTACTTTTACAAATGGGAACCTACAAGCAGAAATTAACTGGCATATTACTGTGTTCCATTTAAGTCTAAGAGGTTGAAATCATTAAGGCCAACATGTTTTATTTTTCCTTAAGGATACCAGACATGTGACAAAAAAAGCTTTCATAAGGAATGCCTGAAATAGGGGAGAAGTTCTTACAATGGCTTGTAAGAAGTTCTCACTTCCCTACTGATGGATTGAGAGGCTCAGAGAAGTCTATGGAACAAAAGAGATCCACTCCAGCTTTGAGTGAGACAAAATTTTTAAGGTCATGGCTGTTTTTTTTTTTTTTTTTTTTTTTTTTTGAGAGGGAGAGTTTCACTCTTGTTGCCCAGGCTAGAGTGCAATGGTGTGATCTCGGCTCACCACAACCTCTGCCTCCCGGGTTCAAGCAATTCTCCTGCCTCAGCCTCCCAAGTAGCTAAGATTACAGGCATGTGCCACCACACCCGGCTAATTTTGCATTTTTACTACAGACGGGATTTCTCCATGTTGGTCAGGCTGGTCTCAAACTCCTGACCTCAGGTGACCCACCCGCCTCGGTCTCCCAAAGTGCTGGGATTACAGGCATGAGCCACCGCGCCCAGCCGTAGATCATGGCTGTCTTTAATACCATTTCCTTAAAGTTCCCTAGTCCTAAATGTGTGAATTCTGAAATATTCTTAAAGGGTCATGCTTTTGATGGCATTACATTGGTTTTTTGTGATATGATCCCATTACACATCATGATGTCATGGTGTATGATGTGTTTGCAGAAAGTCCAGGATTATGGCAACAAGTGAACCGGAAAACCCTTCTGCTTTCTTACAGCTCTTCTGAAAACTTCCTTGTTTTGCCTTTTCAAACATCAGGGGCATAACTTATAACAGCCAAATTTTGCCAGCATGCTGTGTCATGGGTTCCAGTCCATGGAGCTCCGTCATACTCTGTTGGGCATCCTGTGTCTTATTCCTCTCTTTAGGTCCAGTTTCTACATCCCTTATCTGTGTTATCTCAGGCTTCAGAAGCTTCTCCATAACGTGGGCTACTTTCCCCTCATCACTGGGTATTTATTTGTTTATTTTTACTGAAGCCTGAGCCCTGTAACGTTACCACACTGGCCACAGCTTCAGGAGAGAGATCACTGCTCTCAAGAACTTACAGTCTAGTGATGGATACAAATGTACATGAAAAAATAACTAGCAATGGAAAACAAAGCATGAAATGCGATGAAACGTGGTCAGGATGCTAAGTGCTATGACATATCACACTCTGAACCTCACTTTGCTCATATGAAAAGCTGGAGAGAATCTTCCCAAGCTTAGCGCACCCTCATAGGATTTTGGTGAAAATCAGATGAGATGGTAGGTATGGAAGATTTCTGTCAACTACAAGTCAATTACACCAAAAAATTAAGAGGTCTTGTCAAATCATAAAATTAACAGAATTATTATTAAACCTTAAGAGGGCACTTGAGATAATAAATGCCAGATTTAGTAGCATGGTAGTATCATTCTATCTGGGGTGGGGGCAGGAGGGAGGGAGTGCCATAGGAATGGGTACACAGAGGGCCTTCAATTCCATTGGTGTGCTGTGTGTCTTATGCTCAGTGGTGGTTATACAAATGTTTGTCATCTCATTTTATAAATTTTGGTGGATATAAAATATTATAACATATATAGTTTAGTTATTGAGGTTTTTTGTTTGTTTTTGTTTTGAGATAGAGTCTTGTTCTGTTGTCTAGGCTGGAGAGCAGTGGCACAATCTTGGCTCACTGCAACCTCCACCTCCCAGGTTCGAGCAATCCTCCCACCTCAGCCTCCTAAGTAGCTGGGATTACAGATGCCCGCCACCATGCCCAGCTAATTTTTTATTTTTACTAGAGACGAGGTTTCACCATGTTGACTAGACTGGTCTCCAACTCTTGACCTCAAGTGATCCGCCCACCTCAGTTTCCCAAAGTGCTGGGATTACAGGCGTGAGCCACTGTGCCCGGCCAGTTATTGAGTTTTAGAAGTGTCATTTTCGGGACGAGGAACTGAGATCTAGACAGAGAAATGCTTGCCTAGAATCAAACAGCCTCTTAGTAGCTAAGCTAGTGCCTAGATCTTAATTGTTTCCACTCCCCCTCAATGTGTATTTCCTTTGTCCTCTGTAGATCTTGCAGTCATCCTGGATTCCCCTTTCCCTCATACTCAATCCAACAGCAGGTCCTGCCATGTCTACCTTCTAGCTATGGGCTGCATCTGCGCACTTCTGCCCCTTGCCTGTGCATCAGGACATTCCCCAGCTGCCCTTGACTGAGGGTGGAAGGGGAAGCGTAGAGTCAGGCAGGGCTATGGTACAGGTTTCCTGGTTGGGCCTAAACTGAAGGAGCATTGTATTTATTCAGATGGAAAACATAAGGAACCAGCACATCTGTTATGTGTACTTTCATGAGACATTTATGTAGTTATATTTGAAAGTACTCTAACAGTATGATGTGTTCTTAAAAAAAATTTTTTTTTTTGAGATAAGGCCTTGCTCTCTCACCCAGGATGGAGCGTGGTAGTGCAATTGTAGCTCTCAGCAGCCTCAAGCTCCTGGGCTCAAGTGATCCTCCAGCCTCGGCCTTTTGAGTAGCTAGGATTGCAGGTGTGCACCACTACGTGCAGCTATTTTTAAAATTTTTTATAGAGACAGGGGTCTTACTACATTGCCCAGGCTGATTTGGAACTCCTGGTTCCAAGCGATCCTCCTTTCTCTCCCTCCCAAAGTGCTGGATTACAGGCATGAGCTGGTGCTCAGCCTGAAGTGTTGTTTATAAATGCATATGTGCATGGGGAGGTGTTTAGACATGGTTCTAAAGCCATTGGAAGAAAGGCACCTGCTTCTCTCCTATGCTCATCTTTGAATGCCAGGATTGAGTTCCACATCTTCAAAGTTGCCATGGGCACAGTCTGGCTCTCACCCCGGCCAGCGCTTTCTTTCTTCTGACCTCCTTCCCCACATGCAGCCTGGACCACAAAGTTTAGCCCTCAGGAATGTCTTGATTCATTTGACATTTCAGTGGAAGATTAGAAGTATCCTGCACTAGGAGCACATATGGCAGGTGAGGTCCCCTCCTGCAACCCAGGAGGCTCTGTGCTCCCTGAGAGTGGGTTTCAGCACATTATGTGGCAGGTAGGTGCTCCTTAAATATTTGCTGGGTGAACGAACGAAGAGCCTCCTCACTGGGGTCCCTATTTGCACTCTTACATTGCTATGAGGTATCTTTACACTGCTACAGGGGTCTTTTAAAAGCATTGATCACATCGCAAACTCCTGTGGCTGCCCATTGCTCTTAGAATAAATATAAACTCCTTCTCGTAGCTTACGAAGCCATTCTATGGCCTGTTGCCTGCTTCCTTTCCAAGCTCTTCTTTCACTCTCTCCTTGACTCAGCCAAAGGAGCCTTCCTCTGTTCCTCTAATATGCTACACGTTCCTGCCTCAAGGCCCTTGCCCTTGCCTTTGTTCTGCCTGGGAATCTCTTTCCCTGGTTCTGCACAGGCTTGGCCAAAACAGTCCCAGTCACACATTCTATGACCTTGTAGCACTTAACACGGTCTGAATTATCCAGCTGATTGATGTGTTTACCTGTTCCTTGCCTGCTGCTACCCTCTCCCTCTAGACTTAAATTCCTAAGCCAGGCATGGTGGCTCACGCCTGTAATCCCTGCACTTTGGGAGGCTGAGGTGGGCGGATCACTTGAGGTCAGGAGTTCGAGACCAGCCTGGTTAACATGGTGAAACCCTTTTTCTACTAAAAATACAAAAAAATTAGCCAGGTATGGTGGTGCATGCCTGTAATCCCAGCTACTCAGGAGGCTGAAGCAGGAGAATCCCTTGAACCTTGGAGGCAGAGGTTGCAATGAGCTGAGATTGTGCCACTGCACTTCAGCCTGGGAGACAGAGGGAGAGTCCGTCTCAAAAAAAAAAAAAAAGTCCTTAAGAACAAAGCCAATGTTTGCCTTTTTCACTGCTATGTCTCCAGCCATTTAACCTAAGAGTGGCAATTCTTAGTTGCTCAGTAAATGAATGAATGAAAAAAAAATCATTCCACACTGTTATGGACTGAATTATGTTCCTCCAAAATTCATATGTTGAAGTCTTAACCCCCAATATGACTGTATTTAGAGACAGAACCTTTAGGGAAGAGATTAAGTTTAAATGAGGTCATAAAGGTGGACCCCTAATCCAATATGGCTGGTGTCCTTTTCAGAAGAGGGACACCAGATCTTTCTTTCTTTCCTCATGGGCACAGAGGAAAGGCCATGTGAGGACATAAGGAGGAGACAGCCATCTATAAGCCAAGAAGAAAGCCCTCGCCAGAAACCAACTCTAATGGCACCCTGATCTTGGATTTCTAGCCCCTGGACAATGAGAAAATAAATGTCTGTTGTTTAAGCACCTAGTCTGTGGTATTTTGTTGTGGCAGCCCCAGCAGACTGACATACACACCATCACTTACCAGCTGGCTGGCCTTGGACAAATCATTTAACCTCTGTTTGCCTTAGTTTTTTTACCTGTTAAATGGAGTTAGTCATAGTCCCTGCCTCGTAGAGTTGTGGTCAAAGATTAAATGAGTTAATATATGTAAGACCGTTAGGATACTATTTTAGTGTTAACTGTTTGTATTAGTGTTAGTAAAGCAGGTTCAGTTACATTTAGTGAATAACAGCAATAATGCAAAATTTTAGAACTCCTGATAGGACATCTGGAAGGAAAATGTCACTGAAGGAAAAGGTGGCTTGGAGAGGTGCCAAAATTAATGGGCAGATGCAAGGGGACAGAAGAGGAGAAGAAGTTCTCAGGGAGACAGGCTTGGAGGAGATAGGCTATGAGATGTGTCTAGGGGCAGCACACAGGGTAGTCTGGCTTGGGCAGAGAGACTGTAGAGGAGAGAATCTTATTTTTACTTGCACAAAAACACCAGTGTTAGAAAGCAAGGGAGAAGCCAGCAGATGTTCTGAGCATGTTTCCTGTCAGTGGTGACTCCATTCTCTGGACCTGCCTTCCCAGGCTTGTCATCAGGCCCTGTTCCCTGGCTCATCGTCAGCTGTTACTCCTCTCTCTCCTTGGTGCCATGTCTGTCAGAACAGTCTGCTTCTCTTGTTCTTCTCCGGTCACACTCTTGAGTGATCATCCTGGTGTGGCAGTGCCTGTCTCTTCATTTCTGAGCCACTGTGCTATACAGTCCCAGCTCTGCTTTTCTGTCCCTCTCCTCCTTTTTGACATGCAAAGATTTGTTCTTTAAAGAAAATTTTAACTGGAGTGTTGAACTGCTGTCAAGTGAATTGATCTGTGCAATTTTGCTGTTTTTAATCCTTCTTCCCTCCCACAGGACTGAAACAGGGCTGGAATTTTCCTCTCCGGGGCAGTTATTGCCTTCATTTTTCTTCTTTGCTCTTCTCCTGGAGCTAAATAACTCACCTTTGCCTCCAGGGACACATGCCCGTGGTCTCTCACTGTTCCCCATCTGGTCAGGGTAAACACCAGTCCACTGTGTCTGCCACCAACTCTCTGGGTACAGAAACACAGGCCTTGCAACAGAAGATATAGGCTGTTCTCCTGATCCTATTTCTGTTTTCTCCAGCCTTGTCACTCTGGGGCCACTGAGCCTCAGTTTCCATATCTGTAAAATCGGAAGGCAGTGGGGAGATGATTGTGAAAGCTCTTGCTGACTCATAACACATGGGGTGGATGTGGCTGTTCGTGTTGTTTTCACCACTTGCCTGTCATTTGTTCCCTTACATTCCTTGGCTTCATGGTGGCTGGATCTCTAAACTGGGGAGGAAAAAGAGAGGGAGGTCATTCTGCTTCAAGGCCCTTCCCCCAGCACAGGGCTTTTCTGATGCGACCTGGGTTCTAAGTATCTAACGATGGTGCAAACCAGATGGGTCAGTCTTGTTAGATGTTTTTTTGTTTGTTTGTTTTTTTTCAAGAGCAGCAAGCAGTGAGAACCCAAGGGTGCCACTGAGGCGCTTCCACTTTGTTAGCTCTTGGGAGAAAAGAGAGCTTACACCCCCACCTTCTCGTGCTGCCCAACTTGATAGATATAATATTTAGAATGCCTGTTCTTCATGATATCATCTTAGATTCAGATGCCTCAAGGCTCAAACAGGTCATGTGAGTGACCAGGCCAGCCTCATGGGGACCTGGAGCACACAGGCCCCTTCAGGAGGGGTGGTCACCCCTCACCTCCAGCTGACTTTTTTTTTTATTGAGACAAAGTCTCACTCTGTTGCCCAGGCTGGAGTGCAGCAGCACAATCTCGGCTCACTGCAACCCCCATCTCCCAGGTTCAAGCAATTCTGGTGCCTCAGCCTCCCAAGTAGCTAGGATTACAGGCGCCCGCCACCACGCCCAGCTAATTTTTGTATTTTTAGTAGAGACGGGGTTTCACTATGTTGGTCAGGCTGGTCTCAAACTCCTGACCTCAGGTGATCCACTCGCCTCTGCCTCCCAAAGTGTTGGGATTACAGGCGTGAGCCACTGCGCCTGGCCTCCAGCTCCTCCAGCTGACTATTGACATGAAAAAATGAGCCCAGTGCAACCATGTCATTTGTGTTAAAAGACACACACACGCACACACACACACACACACAAACTGGGAATTCAAGTTTTTAGCTAAAATACCTGTTATGGTTTGGCTCTGTGTCCCCACCCAAATCTCATGTTGCATTGTAATTCCCAGTGTTGAAGGAGGGACCTGGTGGGAGGTGATTAGATCATGGGGGCAGATTTTCCCCTTGCTGTTCTCATGATAGTGAGTGAGTTCTCACAAGATCTGGTTGTTTAAAAGTGTGTAGTGCCTCCCCCTTCACTCTCTCTCCTGCTCCACATGGTAAGACGAGCTTGCCTCCCCTTTGCCTTCTGCCATGATTTTAAGCTTCCTGAGGCCACCCAGACATACTTCCTGTACAGCCTGTGGAACCATGAACCAGTTAAACCTCTTCCCTTTTATTTTTTCTTTCTTTCTTTCTTTCTTTTGAGATGGAGTCCCATTCTGTTACCCAGGCTGTGTAGTGCACTGGCACGATCTTGGCTCACTGCGACCTCTGCCTCCTGGGCTCAAGTGATTCTCCTGCCTCAGCCTCCTGAGAAGCTGGGATTATGAGCGCCTGCCATCATGCCTGGCTAATTTTTGTATTTTTAGTAGAGGTGGGGTTTCGCCATGTTGGCCAGGCTGGTCTTGAACTCCTGACCTCAGGATCGGCACCCCAAAGTGCTGGGATTACAGGTGTGAGTCTGCACCGGGCCATATTGCTAATTTTAAAAGTGTTATTAACACATTAAACCCAGCCTCTTTTCTTTTCTTTCTTTTCTTTCTTTTTTTTTTTTTTTTTTTTTGAGACGGAGTCTCACTCTGTCGCCCAGGCTGGAGTGCAGTGGCGTGATCTTGGCTCACTGCAAGCTCCGCCTCCCAGGTTCACGCCATTCTGCTGCCTCGTCTCCCAAATAGCTGGGACTACAGGCGCCCGCCACCACACCCAGCTAATTTTTTGTATTTTTTAGTAGAGACGGGGTTTCACCATGTTAGCCAGGATGGTCTCGATCTCCTGACCTTGTGATCTGCCCGCCTCGGCCTCCCAAAGTGCTGGGATTACAGGCATGAGCCACTGCACCCAGTCTCTTTTCTTTATAAATTACCCAGTCTCAGGTAGTTCTTTATAGCAATGTGAGAATGAACTAATACAATACGCTTATTCTTAACATAGTGGAAATTAACTCAAATGTTTTAAAATGAAAGAAAATTCAATGACCAAACAGAACCCAAAACCACACACTGGATTTGGCTCAGGTTTTCAGCCTCTGCTTTAAACTAATCCATGTCGTCATCTTGGAAGATGCTCAGAGTTATTGTTCTGTGACGTGACCTATTTGTGTTTTTCCTGGGGCCTTGGTGCCTCAGAATGACAGTAATGGTAGATATTGCAGAGGGGATATGTTTTTGGTAACAGCACATGGAAAGTCACCTACTCCACCTTTGGGCCAGCTTGTCTAAATACCCAACTGCAGTCATATAATTTACAGAGCCTGGTGACTCTACCATCAAGCATGTAATCTCTGCCTAAGCACCCAACTCCCTTAGGCTTACCATGTGTGATCACAGAATCTGAGAATGTTAGAGCCAGGAGGACCCTTGGGATCACCCTGACCTGCCTCCTGCTTCAGCAAGAAAGTGAAGGTCACATGGGGTAGGGTCTTGCCTGGGGTCACTCAGCTTTTCAGTGACCCACTTGGAGCAATAGCATAGCCTCTTAAACCTCTGACTCTATTTTCTTCCCCTTTTCCTATAGCTTCCATTTACAGCTATAAAATAATTGTCTTTGCTTCAACTCCACATCTTCCTCAGAAAGGGTAGTCCTCTGAGTCACTGGGATTCCAAGTCATGAAGGGCAGTTTGAATGAGTGGCCAGTACTGTGGTATACTTATGTCTGAGGTCAAAAACAGGACCAGCAGAATGCCGAATCCCAGGAATTCTTATACAGCAAACCAAAACTCCCCTTTCCTGTGCACTTTCAACTGATTGCCTTCTGTTTCCTTCACTAGAGAATCACAAAGTCTCCCTTTTACTTCTAAAAAAAAAAAAGTGGCAAAACATAAAAGCAAGCAAAATAATTTGTCCAGATTAAGAACACAGGGGGAAGGCCAGGCGCAGTGGCTCATGCCTGTAATCCCAGCACTTTGGCAGGCCAAGCCAGGCAGATCACTTGAGGCCAGGAGTTCAAGACCATGCTGGCCAACATGGCGAAACCCCATCTCTACTAAAAATACAAAAATTACCAGGCATGGTGGTGCACGCCTGTAACCCCAGCTACTTGGGAGGCTGAGACATGAGAAATGCTTGAACCTAGGAGGTGGAGGTTGCAGTAAGCCAAAGTCATGCCACTGCACTCCACCCTGGGTGACAGAGTGACTATTTTACTATTTTACTCACTGTGACTATTTAAAAACATTTCTGAAGTGGCAGCAGCAACCAAGTAGCTGAATGGAAGCAAATTGTCCTGCTCTAGACCAGGGAGATCAGACACCTTCCCAGCTCTGAGCTCTGGTAGGCAGGGCACTGGGAAGGTGTCTGACCCCTGCACCTCTTTAGCTGACTCCTTCTGTAAAAATGGTGAATAGAGCTTGGTTGGCCCACAAGGCAGATGTCCTCCTCCTTCCTGCTTCCATCAGCCCAGGGCTCAGAGTCCTGCCCAGAAACAAACAAACAAACAAACAAAAAAACACCTTATGACAGGTGACCACAGCCAGCCACAGGCTCCTTCCAGAGAGCCTGCATGGTATTTGCAACTCAGTCTTCAGTGGTTGATATTGGAGCAGTCACATAACATCACCATAAATAGCTTCTGAGCTCATCAAATGCCACCACCACACTTCGATATTTAATCCCTCACAAAAGCTGTTTATGGTTCTGTGTACTCCTTTTCATGAACATTATACCTTAATTTTATTAGCTTTTTCTGAGAATTCAAACAGATTAAAGAGGCTCAATTTTCCCTTCCAGAAGTCATGCTGATTTAATTAGTTAATGTTTGTAAAGCGCTTTTGAAGTGGGAAAGTGCCACAGGAGAACTAAGTAGTAGTATTTAGAAGTTACTCAACACACTTTATATTAACATCTCCCGTTCCTAAATGCCATCCCTCCTTGCTCATTGTAGGGAGATGGGGGTGTTCCCACCATTGCTTCATTCCTTGGAGACTGTTTCTTTCATTTGGATCACATCGGGTTCCAGAGCCACTTACAGCCATCTGTGACCCTGTGACCACAGGTCTCTGCTTCTGTTACAGCTGAGAGTCTTGGCAAACTCTTAGAACAAATGCTTTCTCACAAATAGCTAATAGTCTTTCTGTTTTCTTCCCCCCTTTTGTAAATATTAGCGAGTGCCCACCATGTACCAGGTATTCCCCTCCCTCTGGGTCTTCTTTTCTTGTCTGGGCTGATGGTTTTGCTGAGAGATCTTGGATGGGTCATTTCATCTCTGCTTTTCATCCCTTTACCTGTGTTTCAGGGGAGCCAACACAAAATACCTGGGGATGAAAATATGCTCATGCTCAGTTCTGTATTCCTTCATCAAACATCTCACCTTGGACAGCTTTAAGTAGTGAACCAAGGAAAGTCCATGTTGCTTGCATTGTTTTCACATGGGTATAGTTCTGCTCTTCAAAATTACGGTGTTGGGGGATAGAGCTCAGTGGTACAACAATCGACTATAAAATTGCAGTGACTTCTCCTTTACTGTAAAGGAATAAGGTGTCACATACGTAATTTTTCTGAGTTTGTTTTATGTTACCTCTGAAATGAGTTATGTGCTTCTCTGCCTTCTTAAATGAAATGCAATGTAATCTTTTAAGGGTCACTTCCTGAATATCCACTGTCACACTGCATTCTACTGCATTCATGCCCTCAAGAGCACTTGAGGTTGCAGTTACTTGTATCCAACCAAAGTGACCCCAGAACCTGATGCTTTTTTGAGTCAGTTGGTTTTTTTTTTTTTATCCCTCTCCAAAACTTGCTGTTGGTGGATATTCTTACTGTCTTCAGTGTTCCTGCTCCAAACACAACTCTCCCTTCCCTTTTGTTGCCGCTAATCTACTGCAGGCTGGGAAATGGGAGAATTATACTGGTTAGAATTAGGTCAAAAATAAACATGAATAGACTAGGCGCAGTGGCTCATGCCTGTAATCCCAGCATTTTGGGAGGCTGAGGCAGGTGAATCACCTGAGGTTGGGAGTTCAAGACCAGCCTGGCCAACAAAGTGAAACCTGGTCTCTACTAAAAATATAAAAATTAGCTGGACGTGGTGGCAGGTGCCTGTAATCCCAGCTACTTGGGAGGCTGAGGCAGGAGAATCACTTGAACACAGGAAGTGGAGGTTGCAGTGAGCCAAAATCATGCCACTGCACTCCAGCCTGGGGACAGAGTGAGACTCTGTCTCAAAAAAAAAAAAAAAAATTAGCTGGGCGTGGTGGTGTGTTCCTGCAATCCCAGCCACTTGGGATACTGGGGCAGGAGAATCTCTTGAACCCGAGAGGCAGAGGTTTCAGTGAGCCACTGCACTCCAGCCTAAGCAACAAGAGCGAAACCTCTGTCTCAAAAACAAAATAAAAATAAACATGAATAGGCTTTGAATGAGGGACTGAGAAGGTCCCCTATGAGCAAAGAACTCAAGTTGAAATGTACAGACTCTGTGATATGCCGATTTTAACTGCTCAGTGGCACTGTCTTCTTCCTTTTCCAGTTGGGGCTCTCTTCTGGATGGGGTGAGGTTTATAAAATAAGTGACTTCTGAGCAAGCATTCCTACACACTGAAATAAAAATACTTCATGATTTTGATACAGGGAGTTCTTAGAGACTTGCATGGAGTAGGTGTCACTACCTGCTTGTTGAATAAATAGCTCCAGCAGCTTTTCATGCAGTAAGAAATTTTAGAAAATGATGGGTTTAAAGACGCTTTGAAACACAAATGTACTCCTGTTAGAAAGATACACATTTATAAGTCAGGTTTCCTAGAAAACCTCAAAGTTCTTTGTGACCCAGAAAATGTTGTAATAAAATCAACTTTTTTTTTTTTTTGCCTCCCAGAATGCTTCATCTGGAGAATTTCAAAGAGACAACCAACCACCTGTTGTCAATTTCCATTCACCACCCTAAGTGTTAATGTATCTCTGGTTTCCTAAAGGTGAGAGCAGAACGTGTTCATTTTCATCTTTGTTTTTGAAAAACAGAAAGAAAATTTAGAGGTCTGTACCCACCTTCCAGTGAGATGCCTCCTTTCAATTTCAAGAGGTGAGATCTTGGCAGAGATCACTTTTGCTCCTTTCTTTCTTTCTTTCTTTCTTTCTTTCTTTCTTTCTTTCTTTCTTTCTCTTTCCTCTCTCTCTCTCCCCTTCCCTCCCTCCCTCCTTCCTTTCTCTCTCTCTCTTTCTCTTTCTCTTTTTTTTGAGATGAAGTTTCGCTCGTGTTCCCCAGGCTGGAGTGTAATGGCTCGATCTTGGCTCACTGCAACCTCTGCCTCCCAGCTCAAGTGATTCTCCTGCCTCAGTCTCCCAGGTAGCTGGGATTACAGGCATGCACCACCACGCCCAGCTATTTTTTTTTTTTTTTTGTATTTTTAGTAGGGACAGGGGTTTCACCATGTTGGCCAGGCTGGTCTTGAACTCCTGACCTCAGGTGATCCTCCCACCTTGGCCTCCCAAAGTGCTGGGATTATAGGCATGAGCCACCGTGCCCGACCCTTCATTTCTAACTCTAACATTTTTATTCTTTATGGTTTTAAGACTGACATGTTATGCTTTTTATTAGTTCAGCCTACATTAGGTAATGTCTGAAATAAGGAAAGAACACAAATTTAATTTGTGAATTATTCTTCAGAATTTGGTTATTCCATAGGAGGCACTGTGTAGTTCGCTGATTATGATCATGGCTTTTGGTGTCAGATGGTCCTGGGTTTGAATCTAGGTTGTCCCACTTCCTAGCTCCTGACCATGGACAAGTTGCTTAGCCTTTCTGAGCCTCAGTTTCTCATTCACAATATGGATGTTTCAGTTACCTATTGCTGTATAACAAACCTACCCAAAGCTTAGTAGCTTAAAACAAAACCACCTTATGTTTTCTCAAGATTCTATTTGGACAGGGCTCAGCATGGGTGGCTCATCCGTGCCTCACATGGTATTATCATGAACCCTCATAAGGCTGAATTCAGCTGGAAATGGAACATCAAAGATGATCTCATTCACATGAATGGAAGTTGGTGCTGTCAGCCGGGGTGCTTCAGTTTTTATGTTGCCTCTTTTCCTCTCACAGTCTAGACTGCCTTCCTTACAGCATAGCAGCTTGGTTCTATGAGAGAGCAAGAACAAAAACTACCAGACCTCTTTAAAGCCTAGCCCCAGACAGAACAAGCACAACTTCCACTTCATTTTATTGATTATAGCATGTCACAAAGCTCCACCTAATTCAGCAAAAGGGAATAGACTCTACCTCTTGATGGGAAGTATGGCAAAAGATTTACAGCTATTTTTAATTCAACACAATGGGTATACATAATTCTTCTTTTCTCAAAGTGCTGTTATGAGAAGTAAATGAGATAATGCTAGTCAGTAAGTCCTTAATAAGCACAAGCTGTTCATTACTGTTTTACAGTATTGAATCAGTATGAAGCCAATCAAGCTTTGCCATGGAGTACCTGGACCAATCAGTTACCTTGGTTGACTCTTAGTTCCTTCTTGGTATCTCTGGTTCTATTTAACACAATGCACCCGGGTTCTATGGCTCCATAAGAGATGCTCAAATAAAGACTCTAATAGCAAATATTTATTGACAGTGTTCACTGTGTGTTGAGCACTGTTTTAAGCACTTTTGTTACATAACAACCCTACAGTATCAAAGCTAACCTTATTCTGCAGATAGACTAATGAGGCACAGGGAAGGAAACTGACCTGCTAAAGCCACATGCCTAACAGGTAAGGGACCTGGGGTATGGATCTATAAATCAGGAATCCTGACTAACTCCAAAACCCATGTTTGTATGATTTGTTGAATAAGTGAGCCTATAGAATTAATCGGGTTCCTTTTAACTCTAAAATTGTATGATGTTTCCAAGTACAAAATGTATATGTAATTGATGAAATAGTTTCTTGGTACAAAATGCTAAGTTGAGAAATGGAGGCCAATGGGATTTTTTGCTTGACGTGTAGACAGAATAATTCAGAATTTAGCTGTCTACACATTGGCTAATACTCTAGCTATAATTGGTAAGAAATATCTGGATATATGGCTGCATTTTCCACTTTGGATAGTCAACATTGGTTCTTATTTCAAGTGCGTCCCCAATGTCCCGACTATTTTCTGTGAAATGGGAATAATGATAATTCAATGAGATTGAATTCATCACCACTGGCAACTTTGATTAGAGATGAAAGTCTCTGTATAAATGCTAAGTGTTCTTCCCTTTAATTAATTATTGTTATCAGGTACCCTGATTCATTGTTACAGAAACTTAATTTCTGGTTGTATCATCTCTTCTGATGCAGTCCTTCTTAAAATGGTGTCTCAGACATTCAGTTATGCTGTCCCTAAACCGCTCATAATCTAGGATAATCTCAGATTTTTTTTCCGCCTGCAAGTTGTCCCCTCCTACTTCTTTCTGAAATAAAAAGTGAAGATGGAAAAGGAAAGCACTCTGTGCCACCTCGGATCCTGCTTTCTGTGACTGGAAGCAAGTAGGCGGGGGCAGGGAATATGAAAAGCATCCCCAACGCTCAGATTGTGATTTAGCTCATTTTGATGGCATCATTTCACCCAACCCCAGACAGTGCATCTTGTTCGGGTTTCAAGAAGCCTGGGTGGAGGTGGGAATGTAGCTTTGAGTCAGGAGACCAGGAATGTAGCACAGAGGCCCCCACTAACTAGTTGTCTAATCCTTAACAAGTTGCTTTGTCTTTCTGGGCTCATTTTTCTCATCTGTCAAGTCAAATGAAGGTTATGGAATAGATGATCTCTAAAAATCCTTCCAGTGCTACAGTTCTATTCTGGGTCTGTCTGCACCTGCAGACAGTGATGTGGGGGCAGGAAGGGCACTGGGGAGGGCAGCAAATTTAGTCAAGAGAATAAAACACTTTCACCTGGTGCAGCCTTGTGTCCTTGTGTGTGTTGTGCAGTACAGGCTTGTCTCAGATTATCCAAATAATTGACTGAGTTCTCTTCTTTCTTTGCCAGTGAGCACACAGCTTTAGTTTTTTTCTGGGACTAGCAGCTGCTTTTCTGAAATTTCCATCCCAGGGCTTCCGTCCTCCACTGTGTCCTCTCAGAAACCTGTCATGGTTTTTCTGGATGGATGCCCACAGAATTTTAATCCAGACACACACACACACGCACACACACAGAAAGAAAGAAAGAAAAAAGAAATGAAAAAGAAAGGAAGGAAGGAAGAAAGGAAGTAGAAAAAAAGAAAAAAGTACCACGTATAACAAAAGCAAAACCAGGTTACGAGTTGACTTTCTTTTTTAATTTGGTTACTTCATTTGTGCTGCCAATCTGAAGCCATGACTAACCTAACGCCAGTGAGTTCTCTTAATTACTGGGTTTGTCTATGATGATGCAGAGATGAGGCCCTAAATGCCTTAGGGGCTACCTGGGTCCTGGCACCTCCAAACTCTTGGTAAATGTCTGCTTAATTAAATTCGTTGTTTTCCCAGAATATCCCATTTTCTCCTCCCCCTCCCCCTCCCCCTCTCCTCCTCCTCCTCCTCCTCCTTCTTCTTTTTCTTCTGATGGAGTCTTGCTCTGTCACTCAGGCTGGAGTGCAGAGGTATGATCTCAGCTCACAGCAACCTCCACCTTCAAGGTTCAAGCGATTCTCCTGCCTCAGGCTCCCGGGTAGCTGGGATTACAGGTGCGCGCCACCATGCTTGGCTAATTTTTACATTTTTAGTAGAGACGGGGGTTTTGCCATGTTGACCAGGCTGGTCTCGAACTCCTAACGATCGGCCCACGTCGGACTCCCAAAGTGCTGGGATTATAGGCATGAGCCACTGTGCTCAGCCAGAATATCCCATTTTATGCCTTTCCTCAATAAGCATTTGCATGTCCAGTAAGGAGGGAGGGATGGAAGTCCCTGCCCTCAGGAAGCTTAGCAGAGTCACCGAAGTTTAAAAGGTGAAGTTATCTAACTCAATTTGTGAAAGATCCTTTGATGAGCCAGCTAGAAATGCAAATTCCTGGACACTGCTCTCAGATGATCATTCTGTAAGTTTGAAACCCAGGAAATGATTTTTTACTCACCCCCAATCAGCTAGTAGAAGAGTGATAAACTCCTAATAAATGCTCATGGCCAGAAATAAATAGCATCATCAGAAACAAGAATTTCATGATTCCATTTCTACTTACTGTTGTTTAGATAAAATTTGTGAAAATTGATGTCTAATAATAAGGATTCCTCGCATTAACATTAAAGTCATTGCTCTGTGTCTTTTTGATACACACATGATCACCTGAAGATTTGGAAAATTCAAAGCAAGTATGGGTTTGGAACTAAAAATGGGGCAGTCTTGTGGGGTGTGGCAAAGAAGAGCATGAATAGCTTTGAAGTCAGGCAGAAGTCAATTCAAATTCTGCACATACCAGTCTGTGTGACTTGGGCAAGTTACTGAACGTCTCTCTGAGTCTCCATTCTTTCACCTATAAAACCGGAATATTACTACATCTCTGAAGGAGGAGTTCAGATTAAGTGAGTTTATGCATCCAGTAAGTGACTGCTTCATAAACAATTCCCCTGGACACGTTGGCTCACGTCTGTACTCCCAGCTACTCAGGAGGCTGAGGTGGGAGGATCGCTTGAGCCTGGGAATTCGAGGCTACGGTGAGCCGTGATGGTGCTACTGCACTCCAGCCTGGGTGACAGAGCGAGAACCTGTCTCAAAAATAAGTAAGTTTAAAAAACAAACAAACAGGCTGGGCTTTGTGGCTCATGTCTGTAATCCCAGCACTTTGGGAGGCCAAGGCGGGCGGATCACGAGGTCAAGAGATCGAGACCATCCTGGCCAACATGGTGAAACCCTGTCTCCAATAAAAACACAAAAATTAGCTGGGCGTGGTGGCGTGCGCCTGTAGTCCCAGCTACTCAGGTGGCTGAGGCAGGAGAATCTCTTGAACTCGGGAGGCGAAGGTTGTAGTGAGCGTAGATCGCGCCATTGCACTCCAGCCTGGCGACAGAGTGAGACTCCGTCTCAGACAAACAACAAACAAACAAACAAATAGTTCCCCCTTACAACAAAATATGCCACAAGATGAGGGAGGGCAGAAATTTCCGAGGCCAAACTTAAAATTTGCATTTGGGATTTGGCCACACTTTGGCCGTTCTCTGTGGCAGTGAATGCGGCTGCAGACGTCCCAGCGCCGCCATTGCCCACAGGGCGTGTCATTTCTAAGGGCAGCTGTTTGTTCCCTGACTGCCCCCGCCACGCCCCCCAGCTCCCCCATCTACCTAAAAGAAAATGTAATGGGTTGGGCCATTTTTATTTTTTAAAAAGCTTTCTTCCAGGTCTTTGACCGGGCGCCGCAGGTGTCCCCATGGGTTTCCCAGGCCGCTGCGGCCTTCGCCGACAGAAGGAGGCCGTACAGAGGGGTGCGGCCGGGCCGGGGACCAAGAGCCATCTGGGTCCCATTTGGGCCAAGGCTGCGGTTTGGGACTTCCGCCGCCTGCAGGGCTCCTAAAGGGCTGAGGAAGGCCTAGAATCCTCCTGCGCACCCGATCTCGCGTAGTCCGAGGGTCCGACCCCTCCAACCCCTCCAGGGTAGGGGGCAAGGAAGGGCCGGTGTGCCGGGGAATTCGGACGCACCCCTCCCTGCCCAAGGAGGCCCAGGAGCTCCCGCGGGCCGAGCTCTGCAGGGAAGTGAATGCCCCATCTGCTGCAGGGACCCCCATCAGGAGGACCCGAATCCCAGGGACCCGCACCCGCGACGCGGTAGTGGGAGTCAAGACCCGGCGGCTGCACCCCCGACGGCTTGGCCGCATGGGAGCAAAGCCCTCGGTGCCTCAAGGCGCCAGTCTGGGCTTTTGAGCGTTGCGGGAGGTAACCGGAGAGTTCGCCGGATTTTAACACAATCCCACTCTACATCTTCAGAACAGGGTGGCCGCAAAGTCCCTTACCCCTCTTACCCGTCTCTGCTCCCACCCGCCTCACCAACCCGCCGGAGCAGAGCTGGTAATCAAAGGCACTTTCCCCGGGCGCCCAGTCGGCGTCGGACTTCGAGGGCAGCGTGCGCAGCGAAGCGGGGCTGAGGGGCGATCAGCCCGCTGGGGACCCTGGAAACCCGCCGCCCTGCGGAGAGTAGCTCGGGACAGTTCCACCGCTCCGCCCAGTCAACTAAAGTGGAAGCCTGATGTCGGCCTGCAGGGCCAGAGATGCCCTCCGGAGCTGGGCCAAACCTGGGTGCCCCTAAGTGGCTGGAGGGGTGGCTGGGTGGACAGCGCGAAAGACCCCGCTCAGGGGCCCCCCTCCTGGCTTGGGACGGTAGAGGGGTCCCGCGGGGTGGCGGCGGAGGCAGGGGAGGTGGCGGCGGGGCGGGAGGTGCGGACGGTGCGCGCGTCGCTGCGAGCTGGAGCCCCTAGGGGCCCGCCACACACACTCGCACCCCTCCCCCTCCCGGCCTTCCTCCCACCCGCTCGCCGCGACCCCCTCCCCAACCCCCTCCCCTCCCCCCGCCTCCGCCCCATTCTTGGAATTGTGTGGAAAAATTCTCAGCCAAACCTCCCACCTCTCCTCTCCCCCCACCCACCCCCTTTAAAAAACCCCTTTCCTCCCCGGCCCCTGCACTCTTTGTGAATGAGGGCAGGGAACACGGCCCTTCCCCCGCCCAGGAGCCACGCCAGACCGCCGCACTCAGAGGACTGTTTGTTAATAGTCCAATTAGATAATTGCCATCTTTCACTCCTTTTGCTCCGCATTTCCCATAAAGGAATGAATGGGGAGAGCGGCGTGGAGAGGGCTTCTGCCCCGGCAAGGTGACGAGAAGGGCTGGAGCATGCTCCTTGCACAAGGCCATGCGCTTGAATTGAATCATTGTAGCCTAATCAATGCTCTTATTGGATTACTGGCTGTTGCTTTTCTCAAAGATATTGTAGCAGAGACAATGAAATAGCTAGGGGAAAACTTTTTTTTTTTTTTTTTTGAAGCAGATCTCACAGTTGAGATTTCTCGGCCGTCTCTCCCTCTCCCCCTCTCTCTCCTGCTGGACTCTGAGTACAAAGCTGCCCTTTGAATGGGCTGCCTCAGGGCTGCTGGAGGTGCAGGCATGAAAAAATCCAACTGGAACTAAATGAAGAGAGGTGGCAGTTTAAGATGGCTGTCTGCGTCGAGGTGTGTTAAGAAGGAGTTGTTTAGGGGAAAAGCTTGGCTTTTTTAGAGTGCAAGGGAGATACTTTTTGGGAAAACTTTCTCCCCCCCCTCCGTCCCCCATCCCCCACTCCCAGACAACTGCTTTCTTCTGCTGCAGGGTGTGCAGGGTTTTTTTTTCTCCCCCCACACCCCCCCGCCGCCCAACCCTCATTCAGCTCTATCTGGCGAGTGTGGAGAAAACCCCTCTAGCCAGTATGTGAGCAGGAGGGTCAAAGGCAAAAGGAAAGTTAATAATGCCTGCTAATGGTACTAACAATTCAGGATGAATCTTGTCAAAAGTTTTTCTGGAAGTGTGGGTCTTTGATTGTGTGTTTCCTGAAAGCAAGACCAATCATTTCCGTTTATTCACTGGCTAAACCCCTACTTGATTGGGGACAAGGACAGAAACCATCCATTACGATCTGATATATTATCCAAACAATTTAGTGTATTCATGAGGTAACCGAAACGTGGGGGCTGCGAAATTACCCGTAATCAATTGCAACAGCGAGTGTGCGTCCCCCCGGGTGTCGGACAACTACAACTCGCCGTCTCAGAAACAGGCGGGAGCCGCAGCATTTCGGAGTTGCGCTGTTCGCTACCTGATCGCCAGGCTGGGGACACTGGACGTGCTCAGAGGACGCGGGTGCTGACGAGGCGGCCTCGCCGCAGCTCCACCGGGATCCTGGACCAGACTGGCCGCCTCTCGGCGAGCGCGCCACTCTCCCGTCGCCGCTGACCCGCGCGCGGCCGCCGAAGCCTCCCCGCGGGGACATTCATTCTTGCCCCTTGCCTGTCGCCGGGCCGGGCGTACGGGCCGCGTTGTCGGGGGTTTTGTCCCCTTTTTCCTCTTTTTTTTTTCCTTCTCCTCCCCCCTTTTTTTTTTTGCTTTTTTTTTTTTCCTTTCTGTTTTTGTTGTTGTTCTTGCCTATGTTCGGGAAACCAGACAAAATGGACGTTCGATGCCACTCGGACGCCGAGGCTGCCCGGGTCTCGAAGAACGCGCACAAGGAGAGTCGGGAGAGCAAGGGCGCGGAGGGGAACCTCCCAGCCGCCTTCCTCAAGGAGCCGCAGGGCGCCTTCTCAGCGTCGGGCGCTGCTGAGGATTGTAACAAAAGTAAATCCAATTCCGCAGCGGACCCGGATTACTGCCGCCGGATCCTGGTCCGAGGTAGGGATGGGCAGGGCTGCCAGGCGCGTTCTTTGGGGTCGACTCCGGGGCCGGAGCTGCGCGCTGCCGCCGACACAGGCCGGTGGGAAGGAGTGCCGGCTGGGACTTGGGAGAAAGTTGTTGGCCCTCCCCGCCCCGAGTCCGGCTGGGGAGAAGCGCCTGGGACTCTCCGGTGCGCTCTCCAGGGGCCTCGGCCCTCCACGCCCGGAGGGGCCCCGCTGACCGGGCTGCGGGGGGAGATGAGGGGCTGCGCGGGTGCGGCCGGGCATCGGGCTGCGGCCTCCGACCCGGGAAAGGAGCAGAAAACTCCGGGAGGAGGTGTGCGCGCTCCAAGGGCCGGACGACCTGCCGGGAGCCGGCCAGGGGACTCCCGCGCTCTGGAGGGCTGAGCGCACCCAAGGGGGAACGCGAGCCCCGGAGAACAGCTGCCGATCGCGGGCTACGGCCCTGCCAGTTAGTGAACTGGGCCGAGGGCCCCACGGCCGCGATCGGTGCCCGACCGCTGCCGCCGGGAGAGGCAGCTGGGCTTGGTTACGGAGCCGCGGTTGCCGCTTTGGTGCTCTGCTCTGCCGCTCTCGGATGCGCGGCGTGCACTTAGCCCCGGCGGCGGAGGCTGCGAGGCCGGGCCCCGGCCCGGCGCCGCCCCAGCCAGCAGATCGCCGGGCCCGGCCGGCCCCGACTCAATCCCTCCTCCTTCCGCCGCGCGGACTCCGGAGGGAAGGAGACTCGAGGGTGGGGGTGGGGACGTCTGGATCACGGTCTGGTCAGCAAGCCCAGAGCTGGGGCCCGCAGGACCCGGGCGGGGCGACAAGGGTACCCTCAGGCTACAGGGGACCCGGAAGGCTCAGCCGAGGCCCCCCCAGGCCGGAAGAAACGTCCGCCTATGTGGAATTGATTGGATTTTTTTCTCTCCCCTGTCTGGAGGACTCTACAAAAAGACAAAGTGTGGTCCCTCCTTTGGTCAGCGGTATGGAGTTAGGCCCCTTGCCCTCCACACAGTGTCTTTGCTACCTGGTTGTGGTCGCGCTCCGCACCCCCGCCCCCCATCCCCAAAACTGCACGCTTCTGGGGACTGTGTCCCCAAATCCAGCTCGGGCCAAGGAGGTGGAGGGGGACGGGAGGGTTCTGGCGGCTGACATCTCCCCTTCCCCAGATGCCAAGGGGTCCATCCGAGAGATCATCCTGCCCAAGGGCCTGGACTTGGACCGGCCTAAGAGGACGCGCACGTCCTTCACCGCGGAGCAGCTCTATCGGCTGGAGATGGAGTTCCAGCGCTGCCAGTACGTGGTGGGCCGCGAGAGGACCGAGCTCGCCCGGCAGCTTAACCTCTCCGAGACCCAGGTACCCGGCGACCAGGCCGCACACAGTTCTGCACCAGCCTTCCTCCCCACCACCCCTACCTAGCCTGCTCTTCACCTCCTAACCTGCTCTGGACAGAACTACCCTTGGGAGGTGGAGGAGATGGGAAGGATGGGTAAGACAGGCCTAAGGATTCCTTCCCCTAGATAATACATCCTTTCCCCCCACCATTCCTGCCATCCCCAAATCCTCCAGGGCCCATGTTTTATCCACCTTGGCCTAGGCCCAGAAGGCCCCAAATCCTGTCCTTTTGGAATTTTTATTGTCCCCCGGTTTTGAGCATTTCCTTCGAGCTTCTGCTCTACAAAGAACTGACTTTTGCCCTTGTTTGGGGTACCCCATTTTGGCTAGATTTCTAGGCCCCACCCCTTGTGGGCCCACCCAGCTGTACACAGCGTCCAGGCCCATTCTACAGGAGTGAGGCTAGATCTAACAACCCCTGCCCCAGCACCATGGGTGATTCCCAGGAATTAGGTGTACGCCCTCCTGGAGATCTGCCTGTGCAGATCAGGCTGCCCTGACCCTTAAAGGAAGGCTTTCCCCATTCTGAGCTGGCCCCAGCCCTGAGCACCTAGGAGACCCTGTCTTCTGGGCCAATGATGTGTGAGGTGTGTGATGGGAAGGAGATCTAGGACCCAGAAGCCAGTACTGCTGATTGTGCTTTAGATCTTTCCCTTTACATTAAATCCATATGATGCCCCTTGGAGCTGGCCATGTGGGCTCTGGGCCCAGGAGAGGACCCAAGAACTTGCCAAGTGGCATGTCACCAGCTTGGCCTAGCTACGGCAGCCTTCTTTCTGAAGACTGATCCTTTTCCCCATGCCCAACCCTGAAGCAGGTGGAGAGCATTTTAGGTCCGGGATCTGGGCTGAAAGCTGAGGACTGACAGAACAGATAGGGGTGTTCTTTTTGAGTTTGAGTTGGTGTGGTAGCTTTTTCTATTCTCTCTGCTACTACTCCTCTTAGTTTATAAAATCTAGATAGGATAGTCTTTGCCTATTGCTGCAAAACTCTTCTGGGCCACTGCTAGGCCTGCAGAGGGGCAGAAGAATGAGAGGGGAAGTTAGTGGGGAATATTCAATCCACCTCAGCCTCCTGACTTTCTCCCATGATTCCAAGTTCATGACTCAGACCAGTGGAGAGATAAACTAAGAGTATCACCAGACCCTTCAATGCAGCTATCTGGTGAGAGGAGGTGCAGAAATCTCGGTCTAAAGTCTCCCGCACATATTATTCTCCTGCAGCCACTTCCCCTGCTTGCTGCTAGCTAATGGTCACGTCTTAAGCAGGAAATGGTCCTTTGTAGCCTTCACCAGGAGCAGTGCTTCTAGGACTAAATCCGAGCGCATTGGGCCAGGGGCCTGGGTCCAGAAAGGCTGGGCAATACTCCCTCCCCGCCTCTCTTCCCACTTCCCTCTTGCTTCTTCCCTCTTCCTTCACCACACCCTAGGGCCTCACACCCTCCACCGGAAATTCCGGCTTTGGGACTGCACTGATTCACACATCTGTGAGCCCCAAACACCGCTGCGGGGTAGCGCGGAAGCCAGTGAAACCCTTTCCGGTCTTCCTTCGAGTTCCTGCCGTGGGCATTTTATTACTTTGTTCTGTGTAAGCGGCGCCTGCCTGGGCCTGCTTCCCTGACCCGGAAGCGCAGCCCGGTGGAGCAGCTGTGTCCCCCTCGTGGCGGCGCCAGCTCCCCCAGCAGCGCCCCGGCCCGGACCCCTCCGGCTGCTGGGTGGGGCTGCTGGTAGGGCTGGGACTTGGGGAGAGCCCCGAAGCCGCGCGCCCCGGGAGCTCGCTTCCTTTGACGCTGGTCTTCCCTGCCCCTCTCTCCCACTCTCCCCGCACCCCGGCGCGCAGGTGAAGGTCTGGTTCCAGAACCGGCGCACCAAGCAGAAGAAGGACCAGGGCAAGGACTCGGAGCTACGCTCGGTGGTGTCGGAGACCGCGGCCACGTGCAGCGTGCTACGGCTGCTGGAGCAGGGCCGCCTGTTGTCGCCGCCCGGCCTGCCTGCGCTGCTGCCGCCTTGCGCCACGGGCGCTCTCGGCTCAGCGCTGCGCGGTCCCAGCTTGCCGGCCCTGGGCGCGGGCGCCGCTGCAGGCTCGGCCGCCGCAGCCGCCGCCGCCGCCCCGGGCCCAGCGGGCGCCGCATCCCCGCACCCGCCGGCTGTGGGCGGTGCTCCAGGTCCCGGGCCCGCCGGGCCGGGGGGATTGCACGCAGGCGCCCCGGCCGCGGGCCACAGCCTCTTCAGCCTGCCGGTGCCCTCGCTGCTCGGCTCCGTCGCCAGCCGCCTGTCCTCCACCCCGTTAACAATGGCTGGTTCGCTAGCTGGGAATTTGCAAGAACTCTCCGCCCGATATCTGAGCTCCTCGGCCTTCGAGCCTTACTCCCGGACCAACAATAAAGAAGGGGCCGAGAAAAAAGCGCTGGACTGATTTTAAGTGTTTCCCTGTATTTATATTTATAGTATCTATTGTGGTGATATTTATGGACTCACGCGCATTAGGTGCCCAGAGCTCCTGCCCTGAGCTCCTGGCTCCCACCAGGCCTCTGACAGCTCTCCTTTCCCACTAGACTCTGCTACCAATTTCATCTCATTCGGGCTATTTTTTTTTCTACTACCTTTCCTCTGAGATTCCTCCCCAACCCCCAACTTCCTTCTGAATCCAGGAGCGATCCAAAGAATTGGGAAAAATGCCCGAGTTAGTCAACCTGATGCCCTGACCCCGTGCCCAGCCCAGGAGGGAAAAGACTGGTTCTAACTCCAAAGCACAGGACGTTTGCTCTAGATCCGCGGCTGCTGCGGCTGCTGCCGCTGCCGACTATTCCTAGGAATATTTGAAAGAGGAAAACTGCGCGCAGACCCCAGGGGCTTCCAGGTTTCTTTAGACCAAAAAAGGAGGACGTTCCTTCCTCTTGCCAGGGAAACCAGGGCTTGTGGGAGCCCCTGGGCCCCGCTTTGCGGACCTCTCGGGATAGTCGGTACACAACACAGCTTCAAATCCTGCGGTTTTTCTCCCCTTTAGGGCAACTCCAATCACAACCACCCCCGACCCCAGGAAACAGTAACAAACGTCGTAGTAGGCAACGACACTGATAAATTTGATCTAATCAGCAATAAAAGCAATTGCTACGTAAAACCAGATGAAGTGGAACCAGTTTTTAAATACTTCCAATGATGAAATTTGGAAGGTGTAAGAAAATTCAGGATACAGAATGCCCCACAGGGCAATGCAAAATTAAGGTTCTGGGTGTTGTAACTTTAAACAGGAATTTAATGGGGGAAAAGCAAAGGAAAAGGTAACGCCGCTAATCAAAGGAAATTCAGAATCTTTTCTCCGAGCCTGTTCGGGGCGGTGGCCGACAGCTTCCCACTCCTCCAGGAAAGAGCAAAGCGGCTGCCGGCGGTAGCCTGCGCAGCCGGCGCTTCACCCTACGGCCTCCCAGGCGCGTAGCTTCGGGCACAATTGCTCGGTTTGGAAAACGAGTCAGCACTCATTGCCTCCTCTCCCAAACACCCGGATTCACAAAACCCTTCCTGCACGCAGGAAACGTCTGGATTTCTGAGCAGTTCTTTGCGGAAGGGGAGGCAGGGACGCCGCTGGGCGGTCGGGCCTCCTCTAGCAGTAGTCTCGGAGTCCAGATAGCGTCTTGTGTGATTGATAGGAAAGACACTCCCCTCGCCTCCCCAGTCTTAGGGTTTCAGTGGTCCCAAATCAGAACACGAACCGCGACACCCTCTTTCCTTACCCTGCGCTGCGGCGATCGTCCCTACAGCCACGGCCACCCACATTTTAACCAAAATCACAGACCCAGACTGCGAGGTGCCGCAGTGTCTAGAATGTATTCATCCATCTGAAGCAAGCGAAAAACACTTTTTTAAAATAGTAATTTTATTGTAAATTATTTACGTCGGAAACTCTCCCCCTCTTTTTCATCTTTTTTTTTTCTAGGCAAATAGTGAAGAAAATAATGAACGATTCAAACGCGGGTAGGTGTCACTGAATCCAGGCTACTAACTTTGTTCTGAATGTTTTGGATATTTGGATGTTTTGTATTTATGTGGTGAGAGTGAAATATATATATCTATGATGATAAATGAGGTGTATTTTTGTCTTATATTTGAAGGATAAAAAAACAAAAGAAGAAAAGGAAGAAAGAGCCAGCAAATGATGAGTCTCGGCGTGGGGACTCCGGGGGCAGAGGGTGGCAGCCCCTATAGTGCGGGGCCCTGCGACTGGTACCGTGAGCGCCTGGGATGAGGTTTGGGCGGATTTCGGGTTTCCGGAGAGGCAGAGACGCCTGGCTACGACGATTTGTTCCACTTCCTTGAGTGTTTCGCTCTCGATTTCTCTATCTGTCCCTCTGAGGTCGGCCCCTCAGACCCTCCTCCTTAATTTCCCACTGCGTAATTCTTAGTTTATTTAGGAACTCATCTCTGGGCACTATAAAGTCCCTGCCTCCTAATGCTAGGTTTCTAGAGTCTTCCAGCTGCATCTTCATGCCGGCAGCATTTTGGATTTTGTGCAATCATGGGCCCAGAATAGGCAAGGTTTTATTTTCTTCTGACTTAGAATACAAGTCTCGCCATCGTCAAAGAGAAACTTTGAAGGAGCAGGAGACTGAAATCGATATTAATTCCTGCAAAGAGACCTCCTCACCCTGGTGCTTATGCGGTGGTGACGGGTGTAGACGTTGCAAACAAATCTTGGGAAGCGAGGAGGGCCGGGGAGGACACTTCCGGACACGCTCTTCTAAAGCGTGTGCAGCACGGGGCGAAGTCCGCGCTGCGGATGCTGCGGCCCCGGCTCCTTCTTGTAGCGCCTGCACACCTGGGTGTTGCAGGGACCCGCAGCTCCCGTGCAGCACCGGCCCTAGCCAGGCCTTACTGCCCCTACTCGTGTACTGTGCCTGAAGCTGAAGTTGGAGGCATCCAAAATAAGGCGGGGCACAGTGTGGGCGGCGGAGTCCCTGAGCCTTGAGCTCCGCTTTTTGCTGAGATCACAGCAGCCGCCCACAGACAGTTCACTTTTATTTCTCAAAGTTGCTGCAGATCCCTCAGCTTGGCTTCTCTTGGCTCTTCCCCTCCCTGTCCGCCTCTCCTTACTTTCTCTTGCTTGAAACTGCTTTTCCTTTTCTACTCTTTTCTTCCGCGCTCCTGTCCCGTAAACGCCTGCGCTTCCTTTAAGGAGTTCTCTCCCTGTGGTGTGGGCTCCCCTCTCGTTCCCCCTGTCTCCCTCCTCCATTACTTCTTCCTTCCAGGTCTCTCTCTCTCTCTTGGTTTTTTGGTTTTTTTCTCCTGCTCAAGGGGTCCCAAAGGCCAAGGCAGTGGGTGGCTCTCCCTGCAGCTTCAAGGCTGGTGGCTGGGGCCCTCCAGGGGTGAGAAGGAAGGGAGAAGGTGGCATAACTTTTGGGAACAAAAGAAAACACAAAATCCTAGCTTGGGATTCCCAACAAATTCAGCCTCCTCTCCCAGGGGCCTCAGCCTGGGAAGTCACCAAGCAGATCCCTCCTCCCAGCTTCCTGCTCTTTCTCCTTTTTGCTTTCTTACCCCTGAAAGAGGGAAGGACAAGTCACCTCATAACTTCTGCTCTCACCTCCCTTCCCTCCCTGGCTTTGGGAAGAGCTGCTGAGCTCTTTGCCTGCCACTCAGGGAGTGCAATTGTTCTTAAAGAGCCTCTTCTGCATAGAAAAAGAATTGCAATTTTAATTTAAAAACATTTATAGAAAATTCATTTAATTTTAGTGACTATCTTCTTTTCCCTCCTTCCCCAAGGGCCTCCAGTAAGCTGCCTTGGTCCCTAGAGGCTTCTGGCTTCCAACTGGAGACTCACAGGCCTTGGAGGAGGAGGCAGGTACCCTCTATGCCAATAGCTGGGCCTGCCTGGGGAAAGGTGGAAGGAGAAACAGCTGCAGGAGGGGGGAGCTGAAAGGAATCTGATGCTCAGGCCTGCACAAAGCAACCGCCAAATTGTTTCAGAGCAGAAAAGAAAAAGGGAGAAAACCTCTTAGCAAAGCCCTGTGAGTTTGGGGGTCAGGTTCAAGAAAGTTGTGGGAAGTCACTTGGAGAGCTAAACGGGACACATGCTCCTATCCACACTTGCAGTTGGTCTAACCTTCAGCCAGAATGTATTCATAAGTAGCATTTGGCAACCCTTTATAGTTTACAAATAGCATTTTACATACACCATTCTACTATTCCTCATGGTGGCTTTGGGAGGTCCAGCTCCGTTTTAAAGACTCATACAGGACTGGAGCAAATAACTTGCTCAAAGCCACATGGCTGCTCAGAACCCAAGATTGTAAGCTCCCCCTAGGGCCAGAGGCCTCTTTCTTTCAGTTTTTTTCTTTCGTCCCCCTTTGCCCCCTCTTTCCTTCTTCCCTTTCTCCCCTCCTTCCTCCTTTCCTTCTTTTTGGGCCCACAGTGTCTGGATCATGGTACCTGAATTCTTTAGCCTATTTGCACCCACATCTGCTAATGTCCATATCTAGCCATCTATTACACCAGCTGCTGAGGATTTACTTGGTGCCCTCATCAAGAAGTTTGAATTTCTCCCTCCTTCCTTTTTTTATCCTGCCACTGTCCCAACTCTTTCCCTCTACGTCTCTCTAGAATGACATCTTTAAACCCCTTAAGCTCTTTGGTCTTACACATCCTTAAAAATGATTATTTATAAATTGAATTATAATATCCATGAGGTAAACTCTCATAGGGTAAAGTACACAAAGCTTAACTATACAAGTTGATGATTTACACACACACACACACACACACACACCTTCTTGAATGGCTCCAAGGATACCCTTTTAACTTCTTCCCTTCAGCCACATAAGCCATATGATGACACACAGTGTCTTTCTCCTGTTTGAAAAGAAATTGTGTCATATTGGTGTGCTGTTCTTGCATAGAAAGCCTTTTTTAAAGAAGTCTTTTTAAGATTTCTTGAAGGATTTAGAAATCATATATCTCTTCTAACCCCCTGAAATCCTGAGTTTAAGTGGCTTGATTAAATGGCTGATCAAAACTTAAAAACATACTAGGTCAGTGTTTTTCAAGATACAACTGAGGACCAGCTGCTTCAGAATCATCTGGGGACTGGCTAAAATTCCAGGTTCCTAAGCCCTAGTCCCATCTGATGAATCAGAAACTAGGTTGGGGCTTAGGAACGTGCATTTTAAACACTTTTCCAAAGTGATTCTTATCCAGACTAATATCTGAGAAGTACTGTATTAAATGGCAAACTCCCAAAACACTGCAGCCTCCTGCATCTGGCCCAGGGCCTGGCATTTGGTAGGAATACAATGAATGTTTGTTAAACAAATTAATCCACAGTTTCTGACACAGTTTAGAATTTCTTGGACCACATTATGCTATTGTAATTTAACACCATTTCTACGTCGGGAAATCTTTACATTTCAGTCTTTTTCATTTTCATGGAGGTTTCATTTTAATGGAGCAGGAGAGAAAAGAGAGATCTACTTTGGTGGTTTCTCAGGTCTCAGGGAAGGTCTTTTATAAACTCAATGGGGACCACCTTCCTGGAGAGGCTGCTCCCTTACAGACCTGGTAGTTTGGGGAAAGGAGGAGAGCCCTTCAGGTTTGCTGAAAAGCATTCAGATGCACACCCTTCTTGGTTGGAACTGAAAGCTTCTGTTTGAAGAGACATGAGTTCTGGAAGGAGCAAGGCCACCAGGTCCAGAGAACCTGGCATGCAATGGACATGGAAGCTGAAAATTACTTGGGTATTCTCTGATTTCTAGCTAATATGAAAATAATTTTCTTTCTAGAAACACATTTGCCTATCTTCTTACCCTGAAACAGAAAATAAATATTGTGCTTTATGTGGTAGTGTTGTACCCATTCTTAAAAATAAATCACATCATATATATGTGTAAAATATATATAAAATTTTTCATGTAAAAGTTTTCTTCATATAAAAAAGTCTGTTATGTGTGTTAACAACAACATAACATGTATAGCAATAACACATACACATATACACACATATAAACACGTACATAGCATTCCCTGGTATCAAACAATGTGTAGTATGCTGGTTTAATGCACAGAGAAAAAGTAATTCATCTTAATGGTTTCTAGTTATGGTTCTGGAGTCAGAATGACTTGGGTTCAAATCCAAGATACACCACTTAATAGCTGTGTAATCTTGGACAAATTAGTCATCTGGCTGCTCTAAACCTATTTCCACGTATATCAAATGAAAGTAATAATGGCACCTACCTCATAGGATTGTCATGGTTGTTTAGTTGGATAAAGCATCTAAAGCATCTAGTACAAGCCTAGGATAAGTTATATGCTCAAATATTAGCTATTTATTATAAGACTGTGATTGAGATAGCTGACTATCTGAGAGTCTCTCTGGGCCTCAGTTTCCCCATCTGTAAAATGACGGTGTTGGCCTAAAGTCCTTTCCTGAGGAAGGGGAACGTGATTGGGTCAGGCATAATGGAATTTACTCCCCCTGCCTTTAGACTGGGTATCACAGCCATTAGTAAGCACAGCATCTCTACCAAAATGCTAAATTATTATTTTAATGACTTGGCAGACAGCTCTCAGCTGTCTGTTCATTGGAGACTGCCTCATCTGAAGAGAGCCACTGTGCTCAAGTGGTTTCCAATGACTTTCCAGGGTGGTTTCCAATGACTGGTAGACCTGGGGATAAGCCTGGTTCTTGCACCCCAACTTTGGATATATTTGAAGACTCATCCCATCTTCTAAACTCTTAGAAGGAATGGCTGAGGCCTCTGTTGGGATCCCTATGCAGTTTGACTTCTGTCCAGTACTGCTTCCTTCCTTTCCCTTCTACATTGTTGAACTTGAAGCACTCCTTAGTAAACCTCCTACATGCTAATCTCCTCAGTTCTTGAGTCAACCAATTTCAATGGAAAGGTATGAGAAGGAGAATGCTAAGAGCTGGGAATGGAGAGGAAGCAGTGAGGATGGCTGAGTGCAAGTAGTGGGAGAAGAGGCAGGAATGCAGGCAGCACCTGGAATACCACGTTGATAACACTTGGATTTTGCCATCAGGGCGATGAGGAGCCACTGAAAAGTTCTCCCAAGGAGATCATGGAATCATTGTAGTTCTCATTTTACAAGGTCTCTCTGGCAATCTGGGGGAGAATCCCAGAAGAGGTGGCATGGGAACAGGAGTGCACGGATTCTGAGGCAGATGCCAGTTAGTGAGTACACTTCCATAGGAACAGGAGAGCAAGAGAGGATGATGGTGATGCGATGATGGTGGGGGTAGGGGGTGGGGGTGAGGGTTGCTTGGTGAAGTGGCAGCAGAAATGGAGAGGAGAAATTGTTTCAAGGCATTTTGCTTAAATAAAACCAACAGATCTTAGTGTCTGACTAGAGGTGCCCGGTGGTAGCATTGATATCAAGATCGGGTCCAAGTGGAATTTTGAAACCATTTTCCTTGTATCAGAGAGGGAATTTGATGAGGAGCCTGAAGCCAATAAGGGTTTAGTGGGGGTACTGGAGGCCGAGTTGGCTCCAAAGCTGGAGAGATAGCTGTGAATTGGGGCAGAGGCCTCAGCCCGGAAGGCAGGAGGGCCCAAGGGCGGGAAAAGCGTGGAGCCTGCGCCATGTGAGCGATTTGGCATGCGCAATGGGGCATGCATGCTAGGAGGCGAGGCGAAGGGCATGCGTCCTAGGAGGCGAGGCGAGGGGCATGCGTGCTAGGAGGCGAGGCGAGGGGCATGCGTGCTAGGAGGCGAGGCGAGGGGCATGCGTGCTAGGAGGCGAGGCGAGGGGCATGCGTGCTAGGAGGCGAGGCGAGGGGCATGCGTGCTAGGAGGCGAGGCGAGGGGCATGCGTGCTAGGAGGCGAGGCGAGGGGCATGCGTGCTAGGAGGCGAGGCGAGGGGCATGCGTGCTAGGAGGCGAGGCGAGGGGCATGCGTGCTAGGAGGCGAGGCGAGGGGCATGCGTGCTAGGAGGCGAGGCGAGGGGCATGCGTGCTAGGAGGCGAGGCGAGGGCCAGGCGCTAGGGCTAGAAAGGAGGCAGGGCTGGCGCTCTAGGGACTCCTGGAGCTCTCCTCCTGTGAGCCTGGACCCGGCACCTCACGCAGCCCATCTCCCACAGCTTCCGTCCACGGAGGCCGGGGCCTCACCAGGAAAGTGGTAAGTTAGGCCTGCTTTGACGGTTTTAGCGGCAGGGCCCCGACCCACGCTGAGTCTGGCTCCCATGCTCTCTTGCCCGCACGGGCAGAAATAGGGACTGAAAATACCTTCCTGGGTCCGGCCCTTAAGACGCCAGCTGTGACCCAAGGCAGTGGAGCGGCGGGAAGTGACGTCAAGCGGCGGCAGCGCCCCCTGGAAGGCCCCTTCCAGCACCTAGCGCTCTGCCCTCCAGACCCACGCCCTTGACCCCCAGCTTCTTGCACTGAGGGAAGCAGCGGCATGGGGGCTGAGGGGCTTGCTAAGGGTGCACAGGACGGACGGAGTGCCAGGTTTTTGTTTTGGTTTCCTTCCCTTGCGTCTCATGGGTTAGATAAGACTGCCGTCTGTTAGATCGGTGGCCAGAAAGTCAGGTCATCAGCCCATTTTACTGAGGGTCTGGCTTAGTCCCTTCCCGGGAAGAGCTAAAGGCAAATTCAGTTTTCTGTCCTAGTTGTCAGCTGATGCGAGGGAAAGTAAGCACAGTGGAGTGGGAGCATTATTGGCAGGGATGGGCAGACAGCCTGTAGAATTCTGAGATGATCAAGAAGGTATTTGGGTTCTTAACCAGGGCATCCCAGGGAGAAACGGAGGGGAGAGAAAAAGAAAAGGAAATGATGTGAAGGAGGTGGGGGGCTCACATCGAGTAGAGGTGTAAGATAAGGCTTGCAAAGTGGCCTGGTCAAGGAAGGGCTTGAAGACCAAACTAAAGATCTCTATTCTGTAGGTGAAGGGGAGGTTTTGGGCAGGGTAACGATGGGAGGAAAGCCCAGTTACAAGATGAGATGGGTGCTGACAGGTGAGAAAGGTTAGTAAACAGATTGGTGTCGAGGTCTGGGATTAAGCTGCAGGTGAGGAGGATAGAAAGTAGGTAGGTGTCTCATCAGTGATGGGATGAGAAACAAGTTAGTTAACACATTAATGCCAACATTTGTTTCTAGACATCACCATTATTTTCGTTTTAAGATCCTTTCCCTGAGCTGCCTATGACCGTCTCTGTTCAGAGACCAGTGGGAGGGTGGCAAATAAGTTCAACTCTCGTGCTAAGTTGAATTATTTGATGGTAGCTGCCTGGGGGTACTAAGTTGTGGAGGATTCTGAGGCCTCCGTGGAAAAGTATGCTGATCATTAGTGATGTCTGCCAGCATCGGAGGGGTTCTTGCAATTCTGAGACAAATATAAGTGGCTTTGAGGCCAGGTTGCTTCCCTAGGTTCTGAGTAAGGAGCTGGGTCCATGTTTGGTTCAGCAATTTTTCTTAGCCTGAGCAGGTCATGGCAGAGTAGGAAGCTGTTTCCAAGTAACTCGGGGCAAGGTTCCTGCAGCAGGTATCCCAGTCATCACCTTAACCCCCACAATATAGCAATAGTAGGAAAACGTGGGCTTTGAATTCCACCTTTGACTTTTATTGGCCATGTGAACTTAGGCAAATAACTACTTTCAGTCAGAATCCTCATCTGTAAATAGAATTATTACTTTTATTTTATCTTATTTTTTGAGACGGAGTCTCACTGCATCACCCAGGCCGGAGTGCAGTGGTGCGATCTCAGCTCACTGCAACCTCTGCCTCTGGGGTTCAAGCAATTCTCCCTGCTTCAGCCTCCTGAGTAGCTGGGATTACAGGTGCCCACCACCACGCTCGGCTAATTCTTGTATTTTTAGTAGAGATGGGGTTTCACCATGTTGGCCAGGCTGGTCTTGAACTCCTGACCTCAGGTGATCGACTCACCTCGGCCTCCCAAAGTGGTGGGATTACAGAGTAATTCAATGAGAAAAGCAAAGTGCAGCCTGTTTTAAAGATGTAGAGCCTGAGACATGGAGAATCAATGTGTCAGTGAAGGGATTATAATTTGAACTTTATTTTTCTGAGTACTGGAATACCACTCTGAATATGATGCTTAACTCCTGAGTTTTGCTTCACTGTCAAATGTGCTCTACCCTCAAGCTTTTTCTCTGAATTCAGGGTCCACTTTTTTCATTGCCTGAGGCTCATTAACCCCCAGGTTAGAGTCAGGACCATCAGTGACACATCTGAAGTTTGGCATTTTTTTTTTTTTTTTTGAGACATAATCTTGCTCTGTCACCCAGGCTGGAGTGCAGTGGTGCAGATCATGGCTCACTGCAGCTTCAACCTACCAGGCTCAAGGGACCCTCCCACTTCAGCCTCCTGAGTAGCTGGGACTGCAGGCATGCACCACCATGCCCAGCTATTTTTTTATTTTTTGTAGAGACAGTGTCTCACTGTATTGCCCAGGCTGGTCTTGAACTTCTAGACTCAAGCAATCCTCCCACCTTGGCCTCCCAAAGTGTTCGGATTACAGGTATGAGTCACCGTGCCTGGCCAGCAATTTTTTTTTTTTTTTTTTTTTGTGAGACAGGGTCTTGTTCTGTCACCCAGGCTAGAGTGCAGCTGCAGCAACGTGATCTCGACTCACTGCCTCTCGGGTTCAAGCAGTTCTCGTGTCTCAGCCTCCCGAGTAGCTGGGATCACAGACATGCACCACTACGCCCAGCTGATTTTTTTTGTATTTTTAGTAAAGATGGGGTTTCACCGTGTTGACCAAGCTGGTCTTGAACTCCTGGCCTCAAGCAATCCACCCACCTTGGCCTCCCAAAGTGTTGGGATTACAGGCGTGAGCCACCGTGCCTGGCCAGCAATCCTTTTAAGAGTACTCTGGCAGTACATTAGGAACAGTAATCAGGCATGCAAAATTAGGTAGAGATAATTTGGAATGTAGGTAGATGTTGGGTGACCCAAGATCAGGGGTCACTTATGTCATTATTGGAAGTTAAGGGGTGCTAATTACTCACTACCTTTTCTTTCTGTCTCAAATCAACTGCAAACTAGGTGCCACATAGGGTTCCAAATTTAAGTGGCATCAAATGCCTCTCAAAGTTGTCTCTTGTCTTCTGGAATTGAATTTACCTGTCTAGTCACAGGTAGAGAAGGGGAAAATGAAGAGTGGAGAGGGATAGAACCCCTGCCTTTTAAAGAACCCACGTATTGGGAGGCCGAGGCAGGCAGATCACCTGAGGTCAGGAGTTTGAGACCAGCCTGACCAACATGGAGAAACTACATCTCTACTACAAATACGAAATTAGCTGGGCTTGGTGGTCCATGCCTGTAATCCCAACTACTTGGGAGGCTGAGGCAGGATAATTGCTTGCACCCGGGAGGCAGAGGTTGCAGTGAGCCAAGATCGCACCATTGCACTCCAGCCTGGGCAACAAGAGCGAAACTCCTTCTCCAAAACAAAACAACCCATGTAGTGGTTCAGTGAATGGTAGTGCTCACCAATCAGATTATCTTCTTACTTTTCTCTTGAATTGTAAGAGTCAGAGGCACAGTCACCTTTCCCAGAACTTCCCTAAGAGGGTAGAAGCATTGGCTAAACTGCCTTGTATAAAAATGTAATAAAGTACTTTAATTATTATTTTTCTTAAGTTTAATAGTATATGAAGAGGTTGAGAGTTCTCACTGTTCTCTTGAAGTTGTTTTTACTGTTGGAATTGCTGTTCCTATATTGGTACATAGTAGGCAATTTAACATTTGTTGGACTGATTGATTGGAATCACAAAGTTAGTTTATTAGGACAGCTTATTTGAGTCCCTAGGATTTCATAAGTCATGTCATGAAAATATATCCTTAAAAGTATTGTCGTAAGAGATGTGAGGTGATGCCTCATTGTGGTTTTGCTTTGCATTTCCCTGATGATTACTGATGTTGAGCACTTTTTCATATACCTGTTTCAACTAACTATGGATTGAAAATATTTTAAAAGACAATAGGGCCAGGTGCAGTGGCTCACACAAGTAATCCCAGCACTTTGGGAGGTGGGGGTGAGAGGATCGCTTGAGCCCAGAGTTTGAGACCAGCCTGGGCCACAAAATGAGACTCTGTCTCCACCAAAAATAAAAACATTAGCTGGGTATGGTGGCATGTGCCCGTGGTTCCAGCTATACGGGAGGTTGAGTTGGGAGGATCACTTGAGCCCAATAGGTTGAGGCTGCATGAGCAGTAGCAGTGTTCATGCTACTGCACTCCAGCCTGGGTAACAGAGTGAGACCATGTCTCAAAACAAACAAACAATAAATAGCAATATGAAAATAAAAAATAAATACAAATACAGTACAACAATTATTTACATAGCATTTACATTGTATTAGGTTATTATGGGTAATCTAGAGATGATTTATTTCTTTATTTATTTTTATTTTATTTTTATTTTTTGAGATGGGGTCTTGCTGCATCGCCCAGGCTGGAGTGCAGTGGCACGATCTCAGCTCATTGCAAGCTTCTCCCCCTGGGTTCACGCCATTCTCCTGCCTCAGCCTCCCAAGTAGCTGGGACTACAGGCTCCTGCCACCACGCCTGGCTAATTTTTTGTATTTTTAGTAGAGACGGGGTTGCACTGTGTTAGCCAGGATGGTCTCGATCTCATGACCTCGCGATCCGCCCCCCTTGGCCTCCCAAAGTGCTGGGATTACAGGCGTGAGCCACCGTGCCCAGCCAAGATGATTTAAAATATACAGGAGGGTGTGTGTAAGCTATATGCAAATACCATGCCATTTTACATTAAGGACTTGGACATCCTCTGATGGGGGTGTTCCTGGAAACCATCCCCCATTCATACTGAGGTATGACTGTATATAAAACATGTATAAAATTTATAATTTTTTTTTTTTGAGTCAGAGTCTCACTCTGTCGGCCAGGCTGGAGTACGGTGGCATGATCTCAGCTCACTGCAACCTCCGTCTCTGGGGCTCAAGCAATTCTCCTGCCTCAGCCTCCCAAGTAGCTGGGATTACAGGCGTGTGCCACCATGCCCGGCTAGTTTTTTATATTTTTAGTAGAGGCAGAGTTTCACCATGTTGGCCAGGCTGGTCTCGAACTCCTGACCTCAGGTAATCCTCCCACCTCGGCCTCCCAAATTGCTGGGATTACAGGCGTAAGCCACTGCGCCTGGCCCAAAATTTAGAATTGTATACGTAATCTATAGCTATAAAATGTACACAAAATATAGATTACAGGAGATTATACATATAATCTCCTTTGATCTTCATAATATCTTTTTTAAACAATTTTTTTATCGATGCATAATAGATACATAGTTTTGGGGTACCTGTGATAATTTAATACATTTATATAATTTGTAAATGGGCATGGTCATTCATGCCTGTAATCTCAGCACTTTGGGAGGCTGAGGCAGGCAGATCACCTGAGGTCAGGAAGTTGAGACCAGCTTAGCCAACATGGGGAAACCCCGTCTCTGCTAAAAATACAAAAATTAGCTAGGCATGTTGGCACACTTCTGTAATCCCAGCTACTAGGGAGGCTGAGGCAGGAGAGTCGCTTGAACCTGGGAGGTGGAGGTTTCAGTGAGCTGAGATCGTGCCACTGTACTTCAGCCTGGGCAACAGAGCAAGACTCTGTCTCAAAAAAAAAAAAAAAAATCAAATCAGTGTACTTGGGATATCCATCACCTGAAATATTTGTCTTTTCTGCTAGCTATTTTGAAATATACCATAGATTACTGTAAATTATAGTCACCCTGCTCATCTATCTAACACTAGGTTCTGTTTCTTCTATCAAACCATAGATTTGTTTGTTTTTACTTTTTTATTTTTAATTTTTGTGGGTACATAGTAGGTGTATATATTTATGGGATACATGAGATATTTTGATAGAGGCGTGCAATATGTAAAAATCACATCATGGGGCCAGGCGCTGTGGCTTATGCCTGTAATCCCAGCACTTTGGGAGGCCAAGGGAGGCGGATCACAAGGTCAGGAGTTCGAGACCGGCCTGGCCAATATGGTAAAACCCCGTCTCTACTAAAAATACAAAAAAATTAGCTGGGCGTGGTGGCGGGTCCCAGCTACTCAGGAGGCTGAGGCAGGAGAATCGCTTGAACCCAGGAGGCGGAGGTTGCAGTGAGCCGAGATCACGCCCCTGCACTCCAGCCTGGGCAACAGAGTGAGACTCAGTCTCAAAAAAAAAAAAAAAAATCACATCATGGAAAAATGGGATATCCATCCCTCAAGCATTTAACCTTTGTGTTACAAATAATCTAATTATGCTCTTTTCAGTTATTTTTAAATGTACAATTTATTATTTACTATAGTCACTCTGTTGTGCTATCAAATACTAGGTCTTATTCATTCTTTCTATTTTTTTTGTACCCATTAACCATCCTTACCTGCCCCACTGATCCCGACTACCCTTCTCAGCCTCTAGTAACCATTCTTCTACTCTCTATCTCCATGAGTTTAATTGTTTTGATTTTTAGATCTCACAAATAAGTGAGAACATGCTAAGTTTGTCTTTTTGCGCCTGGCTTATTTCACTTAACGTAATGACCTCCAGTTCCATCTATGTTGTTGCAAATGACAGGATCTTATTTTTTTTTTTTTTACAACTGATTAGTACTCCATTGTATATAGGTACAATTTTTAAAATTCATTCATCTGTCGATAGACGCTTAGGTTGCTTCCAAATCTTGGCTATTGTGAACAGTGCTGCAATAAACATGGGAGTGCGGATATCCCTTTGATATACTTTTGATGTACTGATTTCTTTTGGGTGTATTCCCAGCAGTGGGCTTGCTGTATCATATGGTAGCTCTACTGTTCTCCATAATGGTTGTACTAATTTACATTCTCACCAACAGTGTATGAGGGTTCCCTTTTCTCCACATCCTCGCCAGTATTTGGTATTGCTTATCTTTTGATTATAAGCCATTTTAACTGGAGTGAGATATCTTACTGTAGTTTTGATTTGCCTTTCTCTGATGATCAGTGATGTTGAGCACCTTTTCATATGCCTGTTTGTCATTTGTATATCTTCTTTTGAGAAATGTCTATTGAAATCCTTTGCCCATTTTAAAATCAGATTATTCCATTTTTTTCTGTAGAATTGTTTGAGCTTCTTATATATTTTGGTTATTGATCTCTTGTCAGATGGGCAGTTTGCAAATATTTTCTCCCATTCTGTGGGTTGTCTCTTTACTTTGTTAATTGTCAAACCATATGTTTGTACTCATTAATCAACTTCTCTTTATCCTTCCCTCCCCCTGTCCTTCTTAACCTCTGGTAACCACCAGTCTGCTCACTATCTTCATGAGATTCACTTAGATTCCACATTTGAATGAGAACATGTGATATTTGTCTTTCTGTGTTTAGCTTTTTTCATTTAACATAATGACCATCAATTCCACCTATGGTGCTGCAAATGACAGGATTTAATTCTTTTTTATGGCTACATAATATTTCATTGTGTATATATATCACATTTTATTTTTTGATTTCCAACTTTTATTTTAAGTTCAGGGGTATATGTGAAGGATGTGCAGGTTTGTTACATAGGTAAATGCGTGTCATGGTGGTTTGCTGCACTGATGATCGCATCACCCAGGTATAAAGCACGGAATCCATTAGCTCTTCTTCCTGATGCTCTCCCTCCTCCCAGACCCATCCTCCAACAGGCCCCAGTGTGTGTTGTTCCCCCTCATGTGTCCATGTGTTCTCATCATTCAGCTCCCACTTATAAGTGAGAACACATGTATACCACATTTTCTTTATCCACTAATTCGTTGATAAGTACTTAGGTTGATTCCATGTTTTGGCTGTTTTGAATAGTGCTGCAATAAAACATGGGAGTGCAGATATTCCTTCAATGTATTGATTTCTTTTCTTTTGGATATATAACCAGGAGTGGAATGGCTTGATCATATGGTAGTTCTATTTTTAGTTTTTTGAGGAATCTCCATACTATTTTTCATAGTGACTATACTAATTTACATTTCCCATCCCTGTGTATGAGAGTTCCCCTTTCTCCAAATCCTCACCAGCATCCAGTATTGCCTGTTTTTTTTTTTTGAAATGGATTATATTTCATTGTGGTGGATTTGCATTTCTCTGATGATTAGGGATGTTGAGCATTTCTTCATATACCTGTTTGCCATTTGTATGTCTTCTGTTGAGAAATGTCTATTCAGATCTTTTGCCCTTTTTTAATTGGATTATTTGTGTGTATGTATGTGTGTTTTCCTATTGAGTTGTTTGAGCTGCTTATATAGTCTGGTTTTTAATCCCTTGCCATATGGACAGTTTCCAAATATTTCCCCCCATTCTGTGGGTTGTCTCTTCACTTCGTTATTTGTTTCCTTTGCTGTGCAGAAGCTTTTTAGCTCGATGTAATCCCATTGTCTATTTTTGCTTTGGTTGCCTTTGCTTTTGAGGTCGTACACAAAAATCTTTGCTAGGCCAATGCCCTGGAGCATTTCCCCAATTTTTTCTTTTGGTAGTTTAATAGTTTCAGGTCTTAGACTTAAGTCTTTAACCTATTTTGATTTGATTTTTGTGTATGGTGAGAGATAGGGGTCTAGTTTCATTTGGCTGCATATGGTTACTCAATTTCCCCAGCACTGTTTATTGAAGAGACTGTCCTTTCTTCAGTGTATGTTCTTGGCACCTTTGTCAAAGATGAGTTGGTTGTAAATGCATGCATTTATAATTTGGTTCTTTATTCTGTTTCCTTGGTCTGTGTGTCTGTTTTTATGCCAGTACCATGCTGACTTGGCTACTATAGCTTTGTAGCAAATTTTGAAGTCACGTAGTATGATGCCTCCAGTATTGTTCTTTTTGCTAAGGATTGCTTTGGCTGTTTGGAATCTTTTGTGGTTCCATATAAGTTTTAGGATTTTTGTTTTCTATGTCTGTGAAGAATGTCATTGGTATTTTGATAGGGATTGCATTGAATCTGTAGATTGCTTTGGGTAGTATTGTCATTTAACACTATTAATTCTTCCCCATGAGCATGGAATATCTTTTCATTTTTTGTGTCCTCTTCAATTTCTTTCACCAATGTTTCCTTGTATAGATCTTTCACTTCTTCGGTTAAATTGATTCCTAAGTATTTTATGTTCTTTGTTGCTATTATAAGTGGGATTGCTTTCTTGATTTCTTTTTCAGATTGTTCGTCGTTGGTGCATATTAATGCTATTGATTTTTGTATGTTGATTTTGTATTCTGTGACTTTATTGAATTTGTATATCAGTCTTAGCAGTTCTTTTGGTGGAGTCTTTAGTTTGTCTAAGTATAAGATCAATGTTGCCTGCAAACAAGGATAGTTTGACTTCTTCTTTTCCTATCTGGACACCGTTTCTTTTTTTCTTTTTCCTATTTGCTCTAGCCAGGACTTCTAGTGTTATGTTGAATAAAAGTGGTGAAGGTGGGCATCCTTGTCTTGTTCCACATATTAGAGGAAAGGCCTTCAATTGTTCTTCATTCAATATGTTAGTTGTGGGTTTGTCATATACAGCCTTTATTATTTTGAGGTATATTCCTGCTATATATAATTTGATGAGCATTTTTTATGATAAAGGGATGTTGGTTTTATTTAATACTTTTTCAGCATCTATGGAAATAATCATATGGTTTTGTTCTTGGTTCTGTTAATGTGATGTATCACATTTATTACTTTGTGTATGTTGAACCATCCTTGCATCCCAAGGAGGAATCTCACTTGATCATGGTGAATGATCCTTTTAATGTGTTGTTGAATTTGGTTTGCTAGTATTTTTCTGAGGATTTTTGCATCTATGTTCATCAATGATATTGGCCTTTAGTTTTATTTTTTCATTGTGTTCTTGTCTGGTTTTGATATCCAGGTAATGTTGGCCTTATAGAATGAATTTGGAAATATTCCCTCATCTTTAATTTTTTTGGGGAAGAGTTTGAGTGGAACTGGTATTCTTTAAATGTTTGGTAGAACTCAGCAGTGAAGTCATCAGGTTCAGGGCTTTTCTTTGACGGGAGACTTTTTATTATGGCCTCCATCTCATTACTTGTTACTGGTTTGTTGAGGTTTTCTATTTCTTCATGGTTCAGTCTTGGTAGGTTGCATGTGTCCAGGAATTTATCCATTTCTTCTAGGTTTCCCAATTTGTTGACATATAGTTATTCATAATAGCTTGTAATGATTCTTTGTGTTTCTGTGCTTTCAGTTGTTGTGTTTCCTATTTTGATTCTGATTTTATTTGGGTCTTCTCTTTTTTTTCTCAATCTACCTAAAGTTTTGTCAATTTTTGCTTATCTTTTCAAAAAACCAACTTTTCATTTCATTGATCTTCCATATTATTTTAGTCTTAATTTCATTCATTTCTGCTCTGATCTTTATCATTTCTTTCCTTCTACTAATTTTGGGTTTAGTTTGTTCTTGATTCTCTAGTTACTTGAGAAATGATTTCTATAATTATCTCCACTCTACAGATAAGAAATTTTATTTGTCCAAGATTGTATAGCTATTAAAAGTTGAATCAGAGACAGTCTCAAGCAAACTTTTAGAGAATGTACTCCTAGACTTTCAGACTGTACACTAAGTTGTCTGTAGAGCTATTGAGAGGATTAAATGAAATAATGTGTTCATTTAATCAGTGCTTGGCATATAGCAAAAGCTCAATATAGTGAGCTGCCATTTTTATTTCTCTTGAAGAAATCTCTAGTGAAATGTTTGAAAATATGGTAGGATCATTAAAAGTTGTGAGCTGTGGAGTCTATCACAATTTCAGTGTTGATTTCTGGATTATTAATGTGACAGTGCTTCTGTGAGATACAGAAGGAGAGACTTCTCTATCTGTTTGGAGACTTGCAATAGTCCAGTTGAGTGTAAAGAGAGATCCTCCATCACTAGAGCAGCCTCACAGAGAAGGGAATTTTAAGATAACTTTGATAGTCAAGCAGTAACATTTATGGAACACCTGAAGTGCACAGATAACTGCTGGTTACTGTGAGAAAGAAAGAAAACTAACATTCCCTGAGCGCTGATGACAGGTGCCATTACCTTTTTTTTTCTTTAGCTGCTATTTATTGAGCACCTTCTATGGGCCAGACACTTGTATATAATTATTTTTCATTCTTACAACAGTATTGCAAGGCAGGTGTTATTTTTCTAAGTGAGGCTCAAAGGTAAGAGACTTGCCCATAGGAGAGAGAGAGAAATATCTCCAGGGCTTAATCTCAGACCTGTCTGACTTCAGAGCCCATACTGGATAGAGAATCTTAGTTTGAACCTTAAAAGTTCCATGAATTTTTTGAAATTATAGGCACAATTTTGTGGGGAGATGGTCATTTAGCATAGATTCTCAAAAGGATTTATGACCCCCAAAGAGTTAAAAGCATCTTCCTGGACTGTCAGAAGGACCCTAAGAAATCAGTCTCACTGTCTTCATTTCAAATTTGGGCAAACAGTGGCACAGAGATGGGAAGAGATTTGTTACAGAGTCACAAGTGGCAGAGCCTGTGCTAGAACCCGGTCCTCCTGACCCCAGGGCCCCTGTACATCTCTTTGATGCCCCATATCAGAGCAGAGAAGCCTTGAGCAGCTTGGAAGAATTATAGTGTGCAGAACCAGATCTCCTTTAAGACTGTCTTGGCAAGGAGTCAGTTAGGCGCCTCTGGAGAGAGGTGTGTTAACTCTTCAAGGACCAGGTACTAAATTAGTACTATTTGGTAAATTGCTACTTTATAGGGTACCATTAGTAAGTGACTGCTCTAATGTGAGCTGAAGTGTAGAAGAGCAACCCAACCATCCAAGGGCCTGCTTCCTGCCTAGTGTATAGTTTTCACCCCAGGTAGAGGAAATGCTGCCTGGGCTGTGGCAAGTCAGGCCTCCTTTGAGGAGGCCATAGTAGGAGGGAGAAAGACAGGACAAAATGCTTTCTACACCAGCAGAGAGTGTCTGGATCCAGGAGTGGCTTTAATATGGGAAAGTGCAATTGGTATTCATGTCCCTTGCATATTTTATCTCCTATGAAGACTTGCAGGCTGCCCCCAACCCCTCTTGAGCCTAAAACCACAGCCCCTTTTCTATTTCCTCACAATACTCTGAGGCTCATTTTATTATACCCATAACCTAGCTTGGTGCCTGGCTTTTAATCACTATTTATTGACTAAATAAATTAATGATATTCTATTTGGGTTTGAATCTCGATTCTACCACTTACAAGCTATGTTCTTCTTTTTTTTAAGAAAGGAATAGGATCTCACTCTATCACCCAGACTGGAGTACAGTGGCATGATTACAGCTTGCTGCAGCTTCAAAATCCTAGGCTCAGGGAATCCTCCCACTTTAGCCTCCTGAGTAGCTGGAGGGGCACACCATTGTGCCCAGCTTTTTTTTTTTTATTTTATTTTTGAGACGGAGTCTCGCTCTGTCGTCCATGCTGCAGTGCAGTGGTGCAATCTCAGCTCACTGCAACCTCCACCTCCCGGGTTCAAGCTATTCTCTTGCCTCAGCCTCCCGAGCAGCTGGGATTATAGGCGTGTGCCACCACACCTGGCTAATTTTTTGTATTTTTAGTGGAGACGGGGTTTCACCATGTTGGTCAGACTGGTCTTGAACTCCTTACCTCAGATGATCCACCTGCCTCAGCCTCCCAGAGTGCTGGGATTACAGGCATGAGCCACTGCGCCCAGCCCCAGCTGACTTTTTAATTGTTTTGCAGAGATGGGGTCTTGCTATCTTGCCTAGGCGGGTCTTGAACGCCTGGGCTCAGCAGTCTTCTGGCTTCCGCTTCCCAAAGTTCTGGGATTCAGCCACTGTTCCTGGCCAAGTGATGTTATTCTAATGAGTAAGTTAATGTCTCTGAGCATGAACGCATATGGTTACCTAGTAAAGTAGAAAACAGCAGGTCTTAATGATGGTCAAAGCAAGCCCTTTTGGATCCTGGGAGAAAGGAGTAGCAGGAACTGACCCTCCTGGGGCACTTAGAAGCAAACTGACAGTATTGCTCCAGCCTGCTTCAGCAGTTGGTCATGTCCTTGAGACCTAATCCTGATCTAAGCCCAAATTGCTTTTATGAACATCAAGAGGCTCATTCCTCATCCTTGGCCTGCCTCAGTAACACTGGGAACTTTGACATTTTCTGCTCTTTTGACATGATGGCCCTTCACCTTTTCCCTCTCTAGGGCAAAACCGAATTTGTGTTAGCATCTTTCAAGGTGAGTAGTATTTGGAGGAGATTCCTGCTCAAAGAGAATTAGGAATGAAAGGTGTAGGCTTTCTCAAAGAATGGCTCCTCTTACTTCAGACAAGTAAGTGCCTGTGATTTAGCTTTGTCCAGAAAATGATTATTGTTTCTAGATAAAACCTCTGCAGTTTCAGACCTAATCGTGATAAATCTACCAGGAATTCATGCCTGTCTGACATTAGACCAATTGCCTAGAAATCATGACACTTATAAGAAACAGTCACCTCTTTATTTGAATGAAAACAAAGCATTCCAGGGGAGATTAAAAAATATATTACTTTAATTTTTAGAGGAAAAGAATTCTTTAAAGAGAATTGTCAACGATCAAAACTGGTTGATAAATCACATATGTAACTATGTAATTAAACATCTCCATTTTCAGAGACCTGCAATTAGAGCTCTTCGTCTAGTTACCCATAATGATTCATTCTTGCTAATATGCTAAGGATGAAGGGAGTTAGGAAGAGAAATTTTAATTTGAACTTTTCCCTAATTTGGATCCAGACACAGTGGAAATACGTCTAGGCTGGAATGCAGGAAAACTGGGTTCTAGTTGTCCCAGTTCTATTTCTCATTAACTCTGGAGCTTTGGCCAAATCACTAAGTCTATCTGAGCCTTTGTTTTCTCAGCTATAAAACAGAATAATAATATCTACTTCAGGGTATTTTTGTGAATCCTTAATGAAACAATGGTTATTGTAATGTATTTGTAAATTTTAAAGCGTTGTAAGGTCTTAATAACATTCCAGTATCATGCTTTCTCTTCTTTTTCATAGCAGGCCAGGCCCTCTATTGGTGGTGGGAGGAAAAGGCTTTAATATGTGATACCAACCTTTGTGTAGGAAAAGATGCATAAATGATGAGCTAGGGTGATTTGTTGGCTGTGTCTGTAATTGACTGGAGATCCTGCTTCTGATGACCAGGACTTTATTATTAAGAGAACTGGGGCTGGGCTCAGTGGCTCACACTTGTAATCTCAGCAGTTTGGGAGGCCGAGGCGGGCGGATCTCTTGAGCCCAGGAATTCGACACCAGCCTGAGCAACATGGCAAAACCCTGTCTCTACCAAAAATACTAAAATTAGCCGGGCATGATGGCGCGTGCCTGTAATTCCAGCTACTTGGGAGGCTGAAGCAGGAGGATTGCTTGAACCTGGGAGGCAGAGTTTGCAGTGAGCAGAGAGCGTGCCACTGGACTCCAGCCTGGGTGACAGAGAAACACTCTGTCTCAAAAGAAAAAACAAAAACAAAACAAAAAAACCAAAACACTGGTATGTGCTTGGGGGCTGGAACTCGGTTTGGATCTTCCCAACTACAGAGGGTCATCACAGGTGCCTTAGGTACTGGTCCATTGACTTTGCTGGATTCACATTTACAACCTCTCACATTCACAAACTCTCTCATTTGGACCAAGTGGAGGTCATAGGGGATTGTGACAAGAACATTGAGAGTTTTGGGGATTTAGTTCTAAGTTTTAGTGTAGGGCCATAGGATAAGAATTGGGGTTTGAGTTCAAGCAGAATATGAGAGCTGGAAGGGATGATCTAATCCACTGGTCCTCAAAGGGTGGTTGAGTTGCAGCATCAGCATCAACAGGAAACTTGTTAGAAGTGCACATTCTTGGCCAGGTGCAGTGGCTCACGCCTGTAATCCCAGCACTTTAGGAGGCTGAGGTGGGTGGATCATGAGGTCAGGAGTTCAAGACCAGCCTGGCCAACGTGGTGAAACCCCGTCTCTACTAAAAATACAAAAATTAGCCAGGTGTGGTGGCACGTGCTTGTAGTCCCAGCTACCTGGGAGGCTGAGGCAGGATAATCGCTTGAACCTGGGAGGCGGAGGTTACAGTGAGCTGAGACTGTGCTACTGTACTCCAGCCTGGGCAACAGAACGAGACTCCATCTCAAAAAAAGAAAGAAAGAAAGAAATGCACATTCTTGGGCCTCATCTCAAACCTGTTGAATCAGAAATTTGGGGGCTGAGGCTTAGCAATCTGTGTCTTTTGTTTTCTGTTTTTTTGAGACAGGGCCTCACTCTGTTGCCCAGGCTGGAGAGCAGTGGCATGATCTTGGCTCACTGTAACCTCCCCCTCCTAGGTTCAAGCGATTCTTCTGCCTCAGCCTCCTGAGTAGCTGGGACTACAGGCGTGTGCCACCACGCCAGGCTAATTTTTGTATTTTTAGTAGGGATGGGGGTTTTGCCATGTTGGCCAGGCTGGTCTTGAACTTCTGACCTCAGGTGATCTGCCTGCCTCAGCTTCCCAAAGTGCTGGGATTACAGGCATGAGCCATTACACCCAGCCACAATCTGTGTTTTAACAAGCCCTCCAGGTGACTCTAGTGCACTCTAAAGTTTGAGAACCACTGCTGTAATCTAGTCTTACTTAATAAGTGCTTGTAAAATGCTGAGCCTGGTGCCTGGTACATAGTATGGCACTGTGAATGTGATGCCTGTGAATGTATGGTAGCTGTTGCTCTAGAACAAAACTCAGACTTCCTTGCTGCTGCTTTTCCCATGACACCACATTTTTCAGTGGTTTTTAAAAATTCAAGTTGCAGCTGGGCACGGTGGCTCACACCTGTAATCCTAGCACTTTGGGAGGCCAAGGTGGGTGGATTGCCTGAGCTCAGGAGTTTGAGACCAGCCTGGGCAACATGGTGAAACCCTGTCTCTACTAAAATGCAAAAAAAAAAAAAAAAATTACCCAGGCATGGCGGTGTGCACCTGTAGTCCCACCTACTCAGGAGACTGAGGCAGGAGAATTTCTCAAACCCGGGAGGCAGAGGTTGTGGTGAGCCGAGATGGTGCCACTGCACTCCAGCCTGGCGACAGAGCGAGACTCCGTCTCAACAAAAACAAAAAACAAAACAAAACAAGTTGAAAAAAATTCAAGACTGCCTCTTTGATTTTGACAGCAATGTGTGAATGCAGTTTCTGGGGTTGTTTTATAGAGGATTACAATAAGCCAGTTGGAGTGGTGATAGGGGCTCAAGGTAGTTCTTAGGGATCAAATGAACTTGGACAGCTTCAGTGCTGAAGACTTCAGTTCCTCATTTTTTGTCATACCCAGAAAGAATACGGTTCTGAGGGATATGAGAGATGTTATAGAGAACAGAAATTAGTTGCAGTTATCATATTAGCTATTTTGACCTTAACTACCAGCAGAATCCAGTACAAACTCAGGTAGACTCTCCAGCTATGATTCAGTTTCTCCATCTAGAAGGTGGAAATAATGTGATTTCCCCATTGATTAATTGACAGAGACAGATAATTATAAGATCAGGTTTATAAGGTAATATTCTGAAGACTATTACTTATTGAAATTTAGTTGTGTTTATTTGTGTGTTTTATTTTTGTGATTATAAATGTAATACAACTTTGGGAGGCCGAGGCAGTGGATCACCTGAGGTCAGGAATTCGAGACCAGCCTGGCCAACATGGCAAAACCCCGTCTCTACTAAAAATACAGAAATTATCCAGGCGTGATGGCGCACTCCTATAGTCCCAGCTACTTGGGAGGCTGAGACGGGAGAATTGCTTGAACCTGGGAGGCAGAGGTTGCAGTGAGCTGAGATCGTGCCATTGCACTCCAGCCTGGGTGACAGAGCAAGACTCCCTCTCAAAAAAAAAAAAAAAAAAAAAAAAAAAAAAAGTAATATATGTTAATGCCTTTTGGAAAATTTTAGAAAAGTATAAAAAAGACAATATAAAAATCACTAACAATCTCCCAACTCAGAGAAAACCACTGTTAATATTTTGGTGTATTACGAAAACAGTATAAAATTAAGATACTCTGTATTGAGGGAAGCTTACATGTATTGAGTGTCTACTGTGCTCAAAACAGTGTGCCAGTTGCTGAAGATATATTAAATCACTTAATCCTTACAACAACCCTGTAAGGCAGGAGTCACAACATGGACTACATACTAGAATCACCCAAAGCAGTGGTGGGGGGTGGTCTTCAGAAGTCTGAAGCCTGTGCCTCAGACTAATTATATCAGAAATTCTAGGGGTGGGACCAAGGCATCAGTATTTTCCAAAGGTTGTTCAGATGATTACAATGCGCAATCAAGGCTAACAAGTTGCTATAACATAGAGCAGTGGTTCTTAAACTTGAGTGTGCATCAGTATCACCGGTAGATCTTCTAAAGACATTGCAGCGGCCCACCACTAGTGTCTTATTCAATAGGTCTTCAGTAGGATCTGAGAGTTTTGCCTTTCCATCACGTTCCCAGGTTTCTCACCACTTTACATGTGAGAAAAATGAGGCTCAGATTAAAGAATTTGCCCAATATATACAGCTAGAAATTTGTAGAGCTGGCATATGTACCCAGGTCTATAGAAGGCCTAAACTTTTTTCACCTCTCTGTTTTCCTCACTCCATCAGTGTCAACTTAGCTAATGTCCACTAATTTAATAAGTTGTATGTATCCATGGTAATACGTACTTTTTCTTTTTTTTCTTGTTTTTAAATTATTATTATACTTTAAGTTCTAGGGTACATGTGCACAACGTGCAGGTTTGTTACATATGTATACATGTGCCATGTTGCTGTGCTGCACCCATTAACTCCTCATTTACATTAGGTATATCTCCTAATTCTATCCCTCCCCCCTCCCCCCACCCCACGACAGGCCCCAGTGTGTGATGTTCCCCTTCCTGTGTCCAAGTGTTCTCATTGTTCAATTCCCACCTATGAGTGAGAACATGTGGTGTTTGGTTTTTTGTCCTTGCAATAGTTTGCTGAGAATGATGGTTTCCAGCTTCATCCATGTCCCTACAAAGGACATGAACTCATCCTTTTTTATGGCTGCATAGTATTCCATGGTGTATATGTGCCACATTTTCTTAATCCAGTCTATCATTGATGGACATTTGGGTTGGTTCCAAGTCTTTGCTATTGTGAATAGTGCCGCAATAAACATATGTGTGCATGTGTCTTTATAGCAGCATGATTTATAATCCTTTGGGTGTATACCCAGTAATGGGATGGCTGGGTCAAATGGTAGTTAATATGTCCTTTTTCAACTCGGCACTTTCAAATTGTGGTTAAGAAAACAGCTCCTTATTAGCCTTGGAAACAAAAATAGTAATCAGAAGCACAGGTACATGTTTTGCTAGGTTCATCCTGCTTTTCATAAACGACAAACATTGGGTGGCTCAAGATAAAAATTATCTATAAAAAGTTTTAATAGGCCAGGTGCAGTGGCTCATGCCTGTAATTCCAGCATTTTGGGAGGCTGAGGTGGGAGGATCGCTTGAGTCCAGGAGTTTGAGGCTGCAATGAGCTATGATCACACCACTGCACTCCAGCCTGGGTGACAGAATGAAACCCTTTCTCAAACAAAACAAAACAAAAAACTCCTTCCCAGAATTGCTGAGGGAAACCTCCCCTCTTGGCTTTATAGAGGTAGATTCTGAAGCCCCAAACTTCTGTCTTCTTTCTGACTTTTCCTGTTTGTTGTTTGGTTAGTCCAGTCCATGAGTTTCCCTGAGACTTGGCTAGTTAGAGTTTGGCCTCTGTCACTGCTGCTATCAAACACATTCTGACTAGTTTTTAGTATTTGGCTTTCTTCCTAATATTATAGTACTTCAACTTAGTTGGCATATATGTCTGGAGTGAATTGGATAATTGTACACACTTTACTGATTTGGTAATCACACTGAGGCTGGGGAGCTGGCAGGATTGCTCTTGTTGACAATGCGAGGGTAGATATGTGTTGTGATTTGCTTCCTCTCTAGGTTCTGGGTCCTATTGCGGAACGGAGTATGTGAGTGAAGCTTTGTGGCTTCAGGGGGAGATGTACAGAAACTGCTTTGCTGCCTGCAACCTTAGGGAAAGGCTGCTGAGGAAATAATGTGGTTGTTGATATCCTGCTCTTTAGAGTCACACTAAGCAGTGTGACTTTGGGCAGGGTACTTCACCTTCCCAAAACTGTTTCCTCATCTAATAAAATAAGTATAGTGATATTCTACATTTTAGGATTGCTATGAGGATGGCTTAATTGCTGTCATCCACGTAAAGGAGTTTGGCACTCTACCAGGCATATAGTAAATGCTCAATTGATTACTAAATTGATTATCATCCTCATAGTTAGAGATAAGTCAAAGCTGGGAATATAAGTGGAGGTTTTTGGCTATTCTCTTTAAAGATACCTTCATTACAAATATATATTGGGAACTTATGTGTCAGGTAGTGTTTTAAGCACTTTACATGTGTCCACTTAGCTATTTTTCAAAACAATCCTGCAAAATAGATACCCTTATTTTTTAAATTTTACAGTTGAGGAAAATGAGATACAGAGAGACTAAGTAATTTGTCAGGTTTTTAAGGATAGGCACCCACTATCTTGTGAGATGGTAGGTAAGGAAAGCATTCTAGAAGAAACGTGCACCATGGTCAAAGGGATGTAGTCAAGAATGCATAAGAAACACGATCACCCCCAAGAATTAGAAGGAAAGAAATAGTAGAAGTGAGGTTTGAAAGGTAGCTGGGAGCTTGTTCGAGTTTGGCTTTAAATGCCAGGCTAGGGAGCTTAAACTGCATCCTATAGGAGCTGCTACTATTTCTACTTCCAGCTGTTTCCCTGGTCATCGATCCCAAAAGTTTGTGCCTGAGAAGACTGCACACAAGTTGGAGTCCTAGGGATGGCTGTTTCTGCTGTCCCTCAGTGGCTCTGGTCTCAACATAGGTCATCATTAGAGCTGTTTTGTTATTATTTATTTATTTTGAGACAGAGTCTCACACTGTCGCCCAGGCTAGAGTGCAGTGGCGCAATCACGGCTCACTACAACCTCCGCCTCCCGGGTTCAAGCAATTCTCCTGCCTCAGCCTCATGAGTAGCTGGGACTACAGGTGCCCGCCATCACGCCCAACTAATTTTTGTATTTTTAGTAGAGGTGGGGTTTCACCGTGTTGGCCAGGATGGTCTTGATCTCTTGACCTCCTGATTCACCCACCTCAGCCTCCCAAAGTGCTGGGATTACAGGTGTGAGCCACGGCGCCTGGCCCAGAGCTGTTTGTTATTTAATTCAGTTAGTTGATCTGGTATCTTTTTTTTATCTTTTTTCTTTTTGAGACGGAGTCTGTCTCTGTCGTCCAGGCTGGAATGCAGTGGTGCGACCTCGGCTCACTCCAACTTTCGCCTGGTATTTATATTTTATTTTGTTTCTGAGGCTAGGTCTCCTCTGTTGCCCAGGCTGGAGTGCAGTGGCGTGAACATGGTTCACCTCAGCCTCGACCTGTCAGGCTCAAGCGATCCTCCCACCTCAGCCTCCCAAGTAGTTAGGACAACAGGCACACTACCATGCCTGGATGTTTCTAATTTTTCGTAGAGACAGGGTCTCACTATGTTGCCCAGGCCTGTCTCGAACTCCTGTGCTCAAGCAATCCTCCCACCTTGGCTTCCCAAAGTTTTGGGATTATAGATGTGAGCCACCATGTCGGGCTTGGTATTTCAAAATTATGATTATTTTGGGAGGATAATGTCAAACCAGAAAGTCTGAAAAATAATCCCAGGCATATAACTGTTCTCACCTTGTTTAGAAACTATACTGTCATCATGGTTGGTTTATCTTTGGACTACGTTTGTAAAACCTACAGTAGCAAACGGGTTCTAAGCTTATTAGAAATAGGAGTAAAAAAGACCAGGATTCTGGTGCTGGCTCTGCCAAATGCCAGCTGTGTGACTGTGGGTAAGTCATTTGACCATTCTTGACCTCAATTCTTTCATCTTACACATAAGAATAAGAATTCCTAATCTGCTTAACTAATAAGATTTTCAGGAATATTCAATAAGATAATCTCAGTAAAAGCCTTTTTTATACTACAAAGCATACCTGTTAATGGATATAATTATTATATAGCATTTGCTTATTGTGATCTCTCAATGAGCAAATATTTACTGTGTACCTTTTAGATATCATTGTGGTAAGTGCTGTTGAGGCTTCTGAAGTAAAAGATTCAGGCTCTTCCTTCAGAGAGCTGGCTATCTAATTGAGGACATGGTATGTTCACATAAAGTCACCAAATATGAGATATGCATAGTAAGAGTGTTATGGTTTTGGAGATCACCTTGGGCTCAGTGTCTAGGACAGCTTTTTGGGCAGAGGATGTGGTTCTGGGCTGTGAAGGTTGTGGAGTGTCGGTTTCGTGGAGGAGTACGCATTTGAGGTAAGGGGAGTGGTGTGTGGTGGTGATCAAAGATGGTGGCTGTGGGGCTAGAAGAGAAGAATGTGTGTTGAAGGGAAGGGAGACTAGCCTGGGTGGAATTTAATCCAACTCCGGTAATTCCCACAGAGAGTCAGACATATTAGATTTTAACTTTGGAGACTATTAATGACAAATAATTTGGAAGATATTCATGACAAATAATCTTTTTAAGGTTTTAAAATTTTTGTTGTTGTTGTTTTGAGACGGAGTCTCGCTCTGTTGCCCAGGCTGCAGTGCAGCGGTGCGATCTCGGCTCACTGCAAGCTCCGCCTCCCCGGTTCATGCCATTCTCCTGCCTCAGCCTCCTGAGTAGCTGGGGCTACAGGCGCCCACCACCACGCCCGTCCAATTTTTTGTACTTTTAGTAGAGATGGGGTTTCACTGTGTTTGTTAGCCAGGATGGTCTCGATTTCCTGACCTCGTGATCCGCCTGCCTTGGCCTCCCAAAGTGCTGGGATTACAGGCGTGAGCCACCGCGCCCGGCCGAGAGCTACTATTTCTGTCCTGGAATGCAATTATTAGCAAAGCTATGTTGAGAAGCAATTTTAGCTAGATACTTTGCTGAGGAACAGCCCTAATGGAGGAAGACACTCTTGTACCCAAATAACTATGACACAAAATAGAAAATGTGGTGTACTGCTGTGCAATAAAAACTGAGAATTCTTAGTTATTAGCATGCTTACTAAGAAAAAAATTATTACTGGGGATGAAGGGAAGATTTTATGAGAGAGATAATATTTGAATTGGGCCTTGGAGGCCAAGCAAAATAAACTCTAACACAACGTGCTATACAGAAATGACTGTAGAAAATGCTTAAAAAAAAATGAGGTAAAAAAAAATCATGCTAAAAATGGTGGATTTGGTGCCAGATAAACATGTATTTGACTCCTCGTTCTGACTAGCCATACTGAGCCTCAGCTTCCCCATCTATAAAATGGAGACAATAATACTTCATAAGGTTGAGAAAAGGAAATGAGGCAATTGAGGAATTTACTGAAAGCCTCAGCCCTAATCTAGTAATACTAATTGCTCATTAATTTGTAATTACCATTAAAATTATTCATCATTCATGTGTTTACCTATGTAACATTCACCTGTACCCCCACACCCAAAATAAAAGTTAAAAAAAGAAAACATTGGCCGGGTGCGGTGGCTCACACCTGTAATCCCAGCACTTTGGGAGGCCAAGGAGGGCGGATCATGAGGTCAGGAGATCGAGACCATCCTGGCTAACACAGTGAAACCCCATCTCTACTAAAAATACAAAAAATTGTCCGGGCGTGGTGGTGGGCACCTGTAGCCCCAGCTCTCGGGAGGCTGAGGCAGGAGAATGGCGTGAACCTGGGAGGCAGAACTTGCAGTGAGCTGAGATCGTGCCACTGCACTCCAGCCTGGGCAACAGAGTGAGACTCCGTCTCAAAAAAAAAAAAAAAAAAAAAGGAGAGGGGAGGGGAGGGGAGGGGAAAGGAAAGGAAAGGAAAAAGAAAGAGTAGCTCTCAAGACCCGTAACCGCTAAGGAAAAGTATGTAGAAAACATGGGTGGTATGTTACGTTCTGTTTCTGTCAGGTAAAAAATGAACAACGAGGCTGGGTGTGGTGGCTCATGCCTGTAATCCCAGAACTTTGGGAAGCTGAGGCGGGCAGATCACTTGAGGTCAGGAGTTCGAGACCAGCCTGGCTGACATGATGAAACCCCATCTCTACCAATAATATAAAAAATTAGCCAGGTGTGGTGGTGTGCACCTGTAATCCCAGCTACTTGGGAGGCTGAGGCAGAAGAATTGCTTGAACCTGGGAGGCAGAGGTTGCAGTGAGCCGAGATCTTGCCACTGCACTCCAGCCTGGGTGACAGAGCAAGACTCTGTCTCAAAAAGCAAACAACAACAACAACAAAAACAAAACAAACAAAAAATAGAACAAGGAACCAAAATGAGACAAGGCCTCAGTTTTTATAATCATTCTGCCAAAATGGCATTGAGGAGGCAGATGACAGTAAATTCAGTGGCGTGAAGCTTCACCTGGTTCTGATTTGTGGCGCACTCGTGTCTTTGCCTTTTAATCAGATAATAGAAATGACTGAAAGAGTAAAGATGCCGGGCCAGTAGTTATGCTGAGTCCATTCTTCCCATTGATGCTTAAGGGATTTATGTAGGTAAGTCTCATTAATGTTAATGGAAGTTACATGTGTAATTCCCCTTTTTCATCACTGAGAGAATAGAGCTTTATAGTCCTTGGGTAATTATGGTACTGGCACTGTTAGTTTTTTCAGTTAACTTTTTCACCTGCCTTTCCTGCTTGGACTCTTAAGAAAGGAACTGAATTCTTCCGTTCAAAAAGGAAAATTGCCAAAATATCTGAGAGGTGAAACAAATGTAACCAGATCCACTTGTTGGAGGGGAAAAAAGCAAGAAAACACTAGGACAGGAAGCTGGAGGGTGAGCTCCTGCTAATTTTCAGATCCCAGGAAGCATGTCGTGGTTTGGATTTTCTAACAATGCAGGGCTTTTCACTGGCAGCCCATTTCCTCAGGTATTTGAAGTGAGTGGAAAGTAAGTCCCCGAACATTTGGATGAATTAATTTCAGCTTGTAAATTTCAGTAGCAACGCCTCAGTCTCTGCAGAACCTAATAAAGAATTAATCTTGGTCTCTGCCTGAGACTTAGTAAAAGATTTGAAATACCTTGGTATTTGAGATTTGGTTTGCAGGAGTCTAAAGGATAGCTGTATTACTGTTCTATTAAAAATTACTGAGTCCTTCGTGAGTTCCTCTGTCACACCAGGTGCTCCGATTAGAGCATGCAGCAGGTCATCCTATCCCTCAGAAAACAGCAGGGTCTGTTCCTTAACTGTAGATAGGAAAGTCAGCATCCTAGTCTTGCCATGTGGTCAGGTGATTTTTTTTTTTTTTAAGAACAAAGTTTCTTTATGATGGCTTTACTTCTTCTTCTTCTTCTTTTTTTTTTTCTGTCCTCACAGTCTGTTCCCAACTGATGGCTTTACTTCTACCATTTATAATTTTTTAAAAATAATTGAAAGTTTAAAAGAAAGGTATACTTTGATGCATGCACTTTTAGTTTTATTGTGGCAACCATCAAATCTCATGTTGGAAGGAACCTTATAGTCATCTAATTCAGCCAAGTGGTCCAAAAGCATTCAGTGGTAGGGAATTTACTCTAGCACTTGGTATAGTATCTGGAATACAGTTAAATAAATGATTTGAATCAACCCTTCGGGAACAGGCTGTTCTTTCTTTGGATAGCTTTGTGTTGGAAACTTTTCCCTTGTGGTGAGAGAAAATATATGTCTTTCTGTAGTTTTCTGTTACCCCCTTGGACCTTGTTCCACACTTTTACCCACTGGCCCCTGTTCTGTCCTCATGAGACCATAGAAGATGAATCTGCTCCTTCTTTCACTTGAGAATTCGTCTCTTATTTTCTCAGAATTAAGAATCAAGACATTGTATTGGCCTGCCTTTCACGTCCTAGATTGCAGTAATGTTTTGGCTTCCTGGACAATGGCTCTGGCTATTCCTTCTCCAGCTGTTCTCTTATCCCTTGGATGCTGAACCATATTTTTTCAACTTGGCTCATTTCCTGAGGCTTGTGACAGAAAACCTTTTTTCTATCACCTTGTATTTTAAGTCTTCACACTAGATTATTGGTCCATGTAGCTGCCTATCCCTGAAACTCCACATTCAGATGAGCTGATCAAAGCTTGGAGAAGACCAAGATACAATGTTATATAAGGTGTTTTCTCCAGAACCAGCACAGTGTAGTGAAAAGAAAATCAATTGAGACTTAGAGACCTGGATATTAGCCTTTTCTCAGCCATGGAACTTCCCTATTTCAACTCCTTCTCTTCTATCCATTTAATTACTACACAACAGTCAAAGTGAGCTTAAAGTATAAATTGGATTATGTCACTTAAAATCCTTCAAGGGTTTCTCAACCTTCTTAGGTCTTAGCCTAAAATCCAGTCTTTACCAAGGCCTATAAGGTTCTCCATAATGTGACTCTGTGGTGTGACTCCATCTTGACTACTCCCCACCCTCTTTTTACCTTCATCTATGTTAGTCACTACTCTCAGCTACACGGGCCATTTCCCAAACTTAGTCCCACCTCAGAATCTTTGCATAAACTATTTCTGCTTCCTCAGATGCTTATTCCCTCAATTTTTTGCCTAGCCAACTCTTAATCCCTAGACTTCAGCTCAGGTATCATTTCTTCAAAAAGCTCTTTCATAACCTGGAAGAAATGCCTTAGCTAAATGAATGGTAGCCAAATTGAGCCCTTTGCTTTGAGGATAAGCACAGTGTAACCCTTCAGCCTGTGCTTTTGAGGTGTGTGCAGTTCTTCCTGTGGCACTGTCCACCAATCTGTATTATTACATGCAGGCTGGGTATGTAAGGATTTTTGCTAACAATATGACACTTGAAACTTAAAAAACATTAAAAAATATAGTTCATTCAACTTGAAGTGACTACTGTCAGGAAAAGAAAGGAATGGCAAGAAAACATACATTTATTGATTATCTACTTCAGGTTTGGCAAATTTTTCTATAAAGGGCCAGATGGTGAAGATTTTAGGCTGTGTGGGCCATAAGTCTCTGTGGCAACAACTTGGTTCTGCCATCCTAGCGTGAAAGCAGCCACGGAAAACACATCATGAATGAGGTGATGAGTTTCTAAAAAAACTTTACTTAGAAAAATGGATGATTGTTTCCCAGGCCCTGATCTGATGTGTGCCAGATGCTTTACATGTATTTACTCTTTATTTTTTATTTATAATTTATTTTTTGAGACGGAGTTTCACTGTTGTTGCCCAGGCTGGAGTGCAATGGCGCTATCTCGGCTCACCGCAACCTCCACCTCCCAGGTTCAAGCGATTCTCCTGCCTCAGCCTCCCTAGTAGCTGAGATTACAGGCATGTACCACCATGCCTGGCTAATTTTATATTTTTAGTAGAGACGGGGTTTCTCCATGTTGGTCAGGCTGGTCTCGAACTCCCGACCTCAGATGATCCGCCCACCTCGGCCTCCCAAAATGCTGGGATTACAGGTGTGAGCCACCATGCCTGGCCTGTATTTACTCTTTATGACAACCTGATAGACATTTATTCATTTTATAGGCTCATAGAGGTGCAGTAACTTGTCTAGAGCCACTCAGCTTGGTAAGGGGAAAACTTTGGATTCTAACCTAGGCCTCAAAGGTTAGAGAAAGGAAATGTTCAATAAAGTTTAATTCAACAAGTATTCATGGAGCGCCTCCTAGATGATTATAGTAGTGCTAGACATTTGAAAAGACTAGCATGTTTTAACTTCACTTCTCTCTAGTTACCTTTTATTTATTTTATTTTAATTAATTTGGGAAGGCAGCATGGTGTGGTGAAAAGAATGTGAGTTTTGGAATCTGACGTGACTCAAATTTTAGCCCCACTATTTAACAACTTTGTGAACTTGGGAAAGTTAAGTTCTGGCTTTAACATCCTGAGAGCAAAATCAGTGAAGTGATATTGGTAGATGCTAGGCCTCCATCAAATAATTTCTAAATGAGATTTTATATTCAAAGGAATATTATACTTAAAATTTTTTTATTCCAATAGTTTTTGGGGTACTGGTTTTTTTTTTGTTATATAGATGAGTTCTTTAGTGGTGAATTCTAAGATTTTAGTGCACCCCGTCACCCAAGCAGTGTACACTGTACCCAATATGTAGTCTTTGATCTCTCACCCCTCCTTACCTCCCCACCCTGAGTCTCCAAGATTCATTATATCACTCTGTATGTTTTTGCGTCCTCATATTAATAGCTTAGCTCCCACTTATAAGTGAGAACATAGAGTAATTTTTTCCATTCCTGAGTGACTTCACTTAGAATAATGGCCTCCAGCTCTATTCAAGTGGTTGCAAAAGACATTATTTTGTTCCTTTTTATGGTGTGTGTGTGTGTGTGTGTGTGTGTGTGTGTGTGTGTATGTATGTATGTGTATACATACCACATTATCTTTGTGGAACATTATACTTTTGATTTATGCTATGAATTTTTCCGTACTAAGTACTGTTAAGGTCTTTATAAATTTGAAGACTTTTAAGGATCGAGATAAAAAGGAGACAGTTATTCTTTATCTCCTTCAGGGCTGGTCTGTTTCTAAGAATTTGGCTTGCGTGATGGAACACAAATTGTGTCTCCATCAGCAGGAAGAAGCGTTTGGGGGAAACTCAGGAATGTAGATACTGATGTCAATAGTATATAAGTTGTTGAGTCCTGCATTCTTTTTCTTCTATTTGCTAAGTGGCAAATAATTTGTGAGAGTGACTTGTAAGGTCCACATCATGATCATGTTCGATGCTCATATTCAGAGTGGACTTTGGCGTGATCAGTGGTTATTACAAGTGGTGGACAGTTTGAAAACATGCAGTGGGAAGCGTTAAGTGGCTTGTAGGAAAAATGTTTATGAGCAAATCAGGGCTGCCGTCACTTTGAGGATTGTTGTCAGTATCTGATTACATATAATAATTTCATCTTGATCATTAGAATCTCCTATTCCACAGGCTATCTCATTTCAAATTTCAGGAACTTTTTTTTTGAGACGGAGTCTCCCTCGGTCGCCCAGGCTGGAGGGCAGTGGCGCGATGTCGGCGCACTGCAAGCTCCGCCCCCTGGGTTCACGCCATTCTCCTGCCTCAGCCTCCCAAGTAGCTGGGACAACAGGCGTCCACCACTACGTCCGGCTAATTTTTTTTTTTTTTTTTTTTTTTTTTTTTTTTTTAGTAGAGACGGGATTTCACCGTGTTAGCCAGGATGGTCTGGATCTCTTGACCTCGTGATCCTACCTTCTTGGCCTCCCAAAGTGCTGGGATTACAGGCGTGAGCCACCGCGCCCGGCCTCAGGCATCTTTTAAAAGCACAGCAGGAGTGCCTTCTTTTGCTCAGAAAATCTTCACTACTGGAAAAAATTTGCCATTCCCTTTCTGTGCCTCTTCAGTTGTTCTGGGGACTATCCACTCCACTTCACGTGAAGCATTTGCCACTGTTCTCACCAGCAGAGTTCCTCTGACTCTTGCCATTATCTGAATCTGTTGGGATGATGGAAAAAAAAAAAAAAACCTTTGATAACCTTTGAATCAACAAAGATATTAAAGGTAAAACAAAGAGATTTTGTGATGCAAGAAATTGAGAAGAGTCTTAAATAGAGATGCAGTTGGAATCGCTTAAGAATTATGGTGTTAAAGATGTAATGGAAACTGTTTTTATATTTGGGTAGTGAGTTCTCAAATACATTTGAAAATCAGGGTGGAGATTAAAGTGTAAACTGGGTCATGGTTGAAAATCTGGCACTTGGTGTAGTTTTAGTAACCTATAACCTTCATATCTTTCTGCTTTTATCAGACAAAAGGCAAATTCTTCTGACCCATGAAGCTGATCTGTGAACTCTGTCAAAAAATCCAAAACCCCACAGTTGTAGATCATGCATCCCATTAGCATAATTTGCCACCCAAGGTGTAAATGTATATTCTCTAAATTGGCACATAGTATGGATAGTATTTTACAGAATTGTGAGAAAAGATTGTTTGCCATGTAGAACAGTGAATTAAAATTTTGCCGTAAGAATTACTACTTTTTTCTCTTCACCTTTTCTTTCAGAAACTGTGAGTTATAAAATCAATTTAAACGTAGTCATTGAGATAGATGCTATACTTCAACCAAATAAGACCATACATTCTGGCAGAGTCTGTCGGGGTTGAGCAGAGTGGGAATCTGATTTTCATGAGGATGTCAGTTTGGTAAATCAGGACAGAAAAAACAAATGTCTCAACTAGTGAAGTTACGTTTTTGGATTTCAGAGAACCAAACCAGTTTATAAGATGAAGTTATGAAATGAAGAATTTGAGAATCTGAATTTCCCTTTGCCCCTACTCTAGGGCTTCCTTTTTCCTTTGTGTGTGTGTGTGTGTGTGTGTGTGTGTGTGTGTGTGTGTGTGTGTGTTTCTATGTGTGTGCGTGCGCGTGCGCGCTTGGGTGTTTGTAGGACTTACTTCACTGTTATTAAAGCTTTGTGAGATTTCTCTAGGATCTCCATGATGATGTTCCTCTTTTTTAATTCCTGAAATTAAAATGTGTTGGAATGCTTGGCTGCCTTTCACTCCCTCCTCAATGGACCCTTTAGTTTTTCACACCAAGGTGTCCTTCAGGGTGCCAGGTCAGGCTACCAAAACAGCTTCTAGGAGAGGATTAGAACCAATTAACATCTTTGTACACAAAAGCCACTGGCAGCTGAACAGGCAGCCTGGTGGCGGCTCCGGAGCTGCATTTTAAATAGGGGCCTTCTGTACTTGAGTTCAAGTAGGAAGAGGTGGAGAAAGTTTTTATTTATAATTGAAAATGCTGTTTTTGGATAAAGTCTAATGAAAAGAAAAGTAGTGTTCAGAAGTATCTAACAAATACCATTTGAATGTTGGTCTATATTGTATGTGATTCCATCAAGGATGCTCTCACAATATAGCCTGCTCCTTGGCACATATTGAGATGAAGTGATGTTTCTTCACATAACAATTTTGTCCTTACATTTCTCTTGTTCTCTCTTTTAAAAAAAGTTCAGCTGGATCCTGAGGCACAAAAAGGAGCTGCTCCAAAGGATATATGGTCTTAAAAGCCAGAAGCCTTTTCATAAGAAATCTATCATATGGGTACCTGTACTACAAAATCTTTGTTTGGGGCAAAATAAAGTGGAGAGAGCCATTGTGCAAAGTTTGTTTGTTTTTTAACCCTTCAGTTGAGAGAAGTTGAGTTACTTTTGTTTTATTTTAAGCACAATAACCAAATCGTTACACTTTATTTTTTTGACCGTTTAATTTTTGGAGATAGTGTGTATCTTTTTATGTTCAGGAATACTAGAATCAACAAAGATATTAGAGGTAAAACACAGAGGTTTTGTGACCCAAGAAATTGAGAAGAGTCTTAAATAGAGATGCAGTTGGAATCGTGTAAGAATTATGTTGTTAAAGATGCAATGGAACCTGCTTTTATATTTGGGTTGTGAGTTCTCAAATACATTTTAAAGCTCAAGGGCAAAATAGAGGTGTTTTCAATCCATTTGATACTGAACCTTCTCAGCTCCTTCAACTGCAAGGCATGTAGCTTTCTCTGTGAGTGAAAATACTAGCAAATAAAATGCTGCTTGCAGAATCTTGTCCAAAAGACTACAGTGGGAATCCATGGGGAAAAGAAAAAGAGACCTGAAAAAGAAATTAATTAATATACAGTAGGTCAAAAGAATGATGATGATCATAAATTTACTAAATCAGAGTGGAAAATGTAAGGAAAAAAATGAAACTTTTTTTCTGATATTCTATTTTCTGTCCTGTTATATATTTTTGTTTTATGGAAGGAAACGATGAAGAGAATAGTACGCATTTCTCTTTCAATGGCTTGAATGGAAAATGTTTTTAAAAAGTCAGTCTTCTGGTCCCTAATCTAAATTATGGTCATTTTCAGTTTCCTGGGTTTTATACATAACTCTAGATTCTTCTTAGTGTGATATTTTCGAAGCAAACCTTAATACAGTCTCAATGTGTGGTTTCCCCCCTGGGTTTTAGTTTCAGATACCGTATTGTGAGTCTTCAGACATGTTGAGTCCCCCTAATGTTAAATGGTAATTGCCAGAAGTATAGGTGGGGATGGAAACATTGTTATATTTTGTTCATTTTTCACACTTCAGCAGTTATCCCTTTTTCTCTCTTGCTGTATGCTTATTAGGGTATGAAATGCAGGTGTGTGGGAAATGGCTAGCGGACATTGACAGGTTATTTTGTTGGTCACTGCCTAATTAGTAGCATAGTGGATGCACCCTGCTAAGCTTTAGTGTGGGGCAGCAGAGCTGGTCTGTTCTAATTTCCTCACGGCTTTGATATTCGCCAAGAGATTGACGGTTTACACAAAAAGCCAAGGCCCGAAGGAGGCCTGTGGAAACAATGAGCCTTCTTGCTTGTAGACACCACAGATGTGAGAGAAAGCTGGCTAAAAACAATTGGCTGACACTGTCTAATTGTCTCCGATGTCAGCGTCATTAATGTTTTCCCATGTAAAACGGAGAAGGCCAAGGTTGTATCCTCCCTTTATTTTGAGGCACATGATTATGTAACTTATCGAGATTCAGATTAAGTGTTAATTGTATTTATGCAATAAAGAAACTGAAGCTACCTTGGATTTAATGAATATGTGCTTAATTAATTTTGACAGCTTTTATCTTTATTACCTTCTGAATAATTCTTATCAGAATTAATAACATTTTCCAGTAATTAAAATCACAACTCACTTAATGATAATATATATTTACATTTCTTTCTAAGTTCAAACCAGGAAAATGATTATGAAACTTCGCTTATCTTCTGGGAAGCCTCTTACCCCAGGGTGTTAAGCAATAATTAGAACAAATACTTTGGGATGTCAGCAGAGCTTTTCAAATTAGACAACTGACCCAAGTGTTCTAAAGAAACACATGGTAATAACCAAGAAGTACCAAATTACAAGGCTACCCCTGTGAAACTCCAGACCTATTTTTATCTATGAAATGGCTTTAAAGATTTTTTCCTGAGGAGGGGAAAACTGGGGAAGGTGAAACCCTAGGAAGAACTGACAGATTGGACTGAAATTAAACATTTTTTTGCAAGGTAAGACCTTCCTACAGTGCTGATGATATATCAATCCAAGCTGAAGTATATTGCGTGTCTTTGTAATCAGCAAATATTACACAGTTTGTACTGTGTGGCAACATCTGTGACACCAAAATAAGTCAAGACAAATACTGTCGTTTCTGCTCCTTTTGGTATTTCTTAGGTCTTTTTGGGGCAATACATTTTTCTCATCAGAGCGGTGTAGTGCCTCAGATAGTGGCAGAGCAACGGAGTCGTGCCCAGGAGGAGAGATACTCTGTGATTTGTTTATGGTCTGTGATGCTTCTGAGTCAGGGAAGCCCACATATCCTGAGTTCCACATTGAGTTAAAATATATCAAATTTGTTTCTCAAAAATAATCTATTGGAAGAATTAGCCTCCCTCAAAATCACTTCTCCAGGAAGCTCCATGTTTTCCTCTGAACCTTTTATTTACCCAGGTTTGTTACTTGAGTGCACAACTACCCTTGACAGAAAGCATTGGTTTTTGAACTTGGGGTCATGTATAGAAAATCATATTGCCGAGTGTTTGGCTTCCTGTATCCCTTCCTTACCTGCACAATAGCACTGACAAAGTGCAGTCCACACAGTGAATGCCCATTGTGTGTGGTTCCAGTGCATTGTCCACAATTGTTTCCTAGTTGTTCCGTAAGTTGTTACAGTACAGCTTATGACTAAAGAGAGCCTGGTGTCGTGAAAAAGTCCGTAGCCTTTGGGGTTGGGTAGATCGGAGTTTGAATCTGGCCTCAGCTACTTATTAGCTGAATGACTTTTGACATGACTTTTTTGAGTCTCAAGTTTTTGTTTTGTTTAGTTGCGTTGTGTTTTTGAGACAAGATCTTTCTCTGTCACCCCGGCTGGAGTGCAGTGGCATGATCTTGGCTTATCCTCCCACCTTGGCCTCCCGAGTAGCTGGAACCACAGGCATGCACCATGATACGTGGCTTTTTTTTTTTTTTTTCATTTCAAGTTCTTAATAATGCCTTGCAGGGTTGGTGTGAGCTTGAAAGATAGTGATTGTGAAGTGCTCAACACAAGATCACCTGCAGTAGCTGTAAAATGGTGGCTACCATTATTATTGTAGTAATACTTTCTGCACTTGTGGGCTCTGCTGCCTCCAATTTCTAATTGTATGTATCTGGGCATGCTACCTAACTTGTCTTAGCTTAGTTCCTCATGTGTAATATGGGATGATGGTAGTATATACTCAGTGTCCTTGTGAGGGATAGTGAACTGAGGATAGTAATACTAATGATAGTAGATATAATGACTACTACTGACATTTATTGAAGGAGGTCTCATTATATATTGTAGAGTCGGAAGCATTCAGGACTTTATAAGTATTGGCTGCTATTCTTGCATTTATTGTGAAGCCCTTAGAATTGTTGAAGAATTTCAGCTCTGTCAAATTCTTCATGTACTGCTATTAGTGGACCTGGTGGAACTGTCCCTCAACCAGGCATTTCTTATCTATGAGCTGAAGAAAGTATTACATATGAGCCCATACCCTTTTCTTTTTAAACCCTTCAGCCTCAGTCTCTCCCTTATCTCCCCCTCACTTTTTCTAAAATTCAGTTCTCTAAAGACAGTAACAATGTGAAAGCTCACCCTGAATAAGTCCAAGCTTCTCCAGAAAATGGTAATTGCTCATCTTGATTTATTCCAGTACATAAACTATCTGCATGCAGCTTTTCTCTCAGTGACCCAAACCAGCTGGGCGCCGTTGCCTCATGATTGGCAGATCCTTATGCACTGGGTGCAGCCAGATGGGTCTAGAGAATGCCTTCTTCTTCCCCTTTGTTTTTATTGGCTTAATTTGTCCCCAAAGGGGATAAAGTTTCACAATTTTTAAATACCGTGTCTACATTTGTGTGTGTTGGTTCATTTCAAACACACAGGGATTTACTCCTACGGATTTATCAATTCTCGCATTTGTTGCAAATTCTGGATATAGGATGTTGTAGCTTGGTCATCTAGAGAATCATAGGATTTCATATGCAGCAGCAAGAGAGTTTCTGAGAGGCTAGTGTCATTACCCAAACTAGAGTTTGCTTGCCTGTGAGAGGCCAAAGTTATAACCTAACCTATTATGTTCACATCCTTACTGGGGATCATTTAAGCCCATGGCTTCAAATCAGTTCAGTAAACATCTCTTAAACGTCGGTTATTTGCAAGCTACTGTGTTGGGCATAGGGAATGCAAATCTAAGTACGGGAAGTACTATGCAATATAGTGATTACATGTACAGGCTTTGGTGTCACATCTGGGTTAAATCTTTCATCTATCCCTTATTAGTTTAGACGTTTTCCTCATTTATAAGGGGTTGAGAATACCAATCTCCCGGGGTTGTTTTTAGGGCTAAATGAGACACTGTATGTGAAGCCCTGATCACTTGACACATGGCAGTCGTTAATAAGACACAGTCCCTGCCTCAACTGGAGGATACAGGCATGGAAAAGAGATCATTTCCATGTCATGTAGTAAGAGAACTAGGCTCATTCTGGCAGAGTGGGAGGAAGAGGGCTTAGAGAAACCTTCCTGGAAAGGACACTCACTACTTGCCTTCAGTCTTGATGGATGAGGCAGTCATGTAAAGTAGGGCAAGGGACCATGTTTTCCCAGTGGAAGGACCAGCATGAGCAAATGCATACTGGAGAAAATGTATATGCTAAAAACTGCAAGAAATTAAGTGTTATTAGGAACTCAAAGCCTTTGGATTGTGCTTACCTGTTAAGAGAGGCTGCTTGGAAATGGGCTGGCATTCTTTGGGCCTTTGTTTTTGTTCCCTCGGGGTAACTTAGTAGGTTCCAACTCCCCTTAGAAGGTGACATAGTCCAAGGAATACCAGTTCTTCTTTAATTTGCTTAGCTTCTGTTCTGAAAGGAAAGGTCATTTATGGGGAAAGGTCATGTCTGTCATTTAAGGAAAAGTCAAATGTGGATTTCCAGAGCCTTCCTTTTTGACTGTGTGACCTTATGCTATTTAGCCTGTGTCTCAGATTCCTCATCTATAAAATTTAAAATTTGGATAGTAATACTATTTACCTCATCTGAGATATTTCAGGATTAAGTGATATAATCCATGTAAAGTATTTGGAACAGTCCCTGGCACAACACGTAAGCTCAATAAATGTTAATATTGATGCGTTAATTACTCTCAGGAGTATTTCCATTCAGAAGAAGGCAGAATTTAACTGAGAGTAATGGTGGACTTTTTCAGCATGATGTCATTTGCTGTTTGGAACAGAGGTCAAGAGAAATAGTAAAAGGTGATCCTGTGCTTTCAGTCTTCTCTTCCAGAGGATAATGTAGTGCTACCACACACACTGTAGTTGGAAAGGGAAGCACAGTTCCTAAATCATCATTCTGAGCCAACTTGTGCTCTTCTGTCACAGGGTCAGAAGCCTTTAAAGAAAAAGTCCTGGGAACAGATCCACCCCAACAGTCAGATCCTTTTTCTTATTCTTCTTCCCCTTCTCCATCCTCTTTTTCCTGGCTCACCTTTCCCTCCCTCCCTCCCTCCTTTCCCTCCCTTCCTTCCTGCCTGCCTGCCTGCCTGCCTGCCTGCCTGCCTGCCTGCCTTCCTTCCTTCCTTCCTTCCTTCCTTCCTTCCTTCCTTCCTTCCTTCCTTCCTTCCTTCTGTTTTCACAAATTAGGGCGCATGGCTTGGAGAACAGAGGACGGGGTCGATTTTAAATTCATAGCTAGGTGTCCTTGTGTAAGACAACTGGCACAATCATATGAAACAGCCCTTATTCCCTTCTGAATTCTTAACTTTTATTTGAGCCCACCCAATGGTGATTGTTTTGTTTTATTTCAAATTGTGGAAAATACACATAACATAAAATTGACCATCTTAACCATTTTTAAGTGTACAGTTTAGTAGTGTTAGGTGTATTCACATTATTGTGAAGCTAATCTCCAGAACTTCTTCATCCTGCAAAACTGAAGCTCTGTACCTGTTAAAACAACAACTCCCCAGCCTTCTGGCCCCTGGCCCCTGACGACCAAATTCTACTTTCCGTCTCTATGAATCTGACTACTCTAGGTACCTTTATCAGTGGGATATCAGTATCTGTCCTTTTGTGACTGGCTTATTTAAACTGACTTAATGTCCTTTAAGGTTCATCCATGTTGTAGCACGTGTCAGAATTTCCTTTCTTTTTAAGGATGAATAATTCCATTGTATGTATATTACAATTTGTTTACCCATTCATTATTGACGGACATTTGGGTTGCTTCTTTCTTTTGGCTATTAGTAACAATGCTGCTATGAACATGAACATGGGTGTACAAATATCTCTTTGAGACTCTGCTTTCAGTTCTTTGGGATTTATACCCAGAAGTGATATTGTAGGATCTTTGAAGAACCACTGTACTGTTTTCCATAGCAGCTGCACTATTTTACATTCTCGCCAACAGTGTACAAGGGTTCTAATTTCTCCACATCCTCACCAACATATGTTGTTTTCTATTTGTTTTTTGTTTTGTGTTTTTTGATAGCCATTGTAATGGGTATGAGGTGGTGTTTCATTGTGGGTTTGATTTTTATTCCCCTAATGATTTTCATTTTCCTAATATTTCCATAATGAATGAAATGTCTATTCAATTCCTTTTCCTATTTTTGAGTCAGCTTGTTTGTTTTTGTGGTTGAGTTTTAGAGTTCTTTATATATTCTGAATATTAATATTTTATCAGATATATGATTTGCAAATATTTTCTCCCATTCCGTAGGTTTTCTTCTCATTCTGTTGATACTGTCCTTTGATGCACAGAAGTTCTTAATCTTGATGTCGTTCAGTTTATTTTTAATTTCGTTGCCTGTGCTTTTGATGCCCTATCCAAAAAAATCATTGCCAAATCCAGTGTCATGAAGCTTTTGCTCTATGTTGTCTTTTAAGAGTTTTATAGTTTTAAGTCTCAAGTTCAGGTCTTTGATCCATTTTGAGTTAATTTTTTATATGTTGTAAGTTAAATGGTGATTTTTTTGTTACTTTTTAAAGAGAGTACAAAGTTCCTGAAGTATTATCCTACCTTTCCCCACTTCCAGACTCTAAATTACTTTTTATTAAATTTTTACAATGATATAACTTACATAAAGGTTGTTAGTTTTAAGTGTACTGTTTCAAGCCTTTTGAAAAATGTACACACCATGTAAACAACACCACAATCAAGATTAGAACATTTTTGTCACCCTCAAAATTCCCTTGTGTCCGTTTTAGTCAGTTCTTTCTCCTACCCTCAACAGCCACTGATCTGTTTTTTCTCACTATAGTTTTGTGTTGTCTAGAACTGTTGCTAATAGGGCTACTGTCTGTACGGCCCTACCGTGGGTTAGTGGGGCTGTACAGCCCTATTAATGTGCCAGAGATAGGGTTTTATTCTGCCTTTACCACCAGCACTCATCAATAATGTGCCAGGTTATAGGGATATAGAGAGGAATGGGACATGATACTTAACACGTTCATGGTCTGTTAGGAGCTACTTTTGTATGCTTCACTGAAAGTGCCCCAGACAAGACCCCTGTTGTGTGTGTGGTCTAGGAAATGTGCCTAAAAGGAGAACTTAGGCATCTATGTTTTAGTGGCAGACCTAAGGCAAGTTAGTACCTGAGTGAATTTGATCAAAGACTCTTTCCAGAGCCACAAGTAGCAATGCCAAGCACAGAATTCTTACAAAGTAAACAGCCTATACGTTGCAGGTGCTGCCCCCTCACACCTGTATTGGAGGATTTGCTGAGTACAGACACTTTTGACTTTTTAATGGGTGGCCGTGAAATTGACAAAGGAGGGTGGAGGAAATTGCATCTCTGAAAGTTTGTAGTTCATCATTCTCCTGGGAATGACTCAGCTTCTTCCCTTCTAGCTATAATTCCAGTTTCTTTTTCTAATGGACACACTGATATTTTCATGCTTATTTCTAACCTTTTCGGGCTACTGAAAATGTTCTTAAAGGGAAATGGAGAAGTTAGAAGGTATAATTCGAAAAGTAGCTTTTACGTGAATCAACTCTACCAATATTTAGGCAATGCCTTATACCAAAACATTTCTAAATTTTAATCAGTTATGAATAAAAGGTACTAAATGTGGATGTATGTGACTCAAAACACTGTAGTGAACTGAGGTAGCTGGTAGATATTAGAGGTTTGTTTTGTGTATTCCTGTGTAGTGCATCCACCCAGGTACAGTTTTCTGCATTCACCTAGTACATTCCGTGGGGTAAATTTGTGTGTAATCAAATGCAAAGTTCACATTTTGCACAAATTGTTCTTTAATATATTGGTTACACTGGAGCACATTCATATTTTCACAACAAACAATACAGGAGAACTAACTGTATTCTCTAACACTTGACCTGTTATTTTGGTTTGCTTTGTTTCCTCCTGCCTCTGTCTTCTGAGTGGCTGGGACTACAGGTGCATGCCACCATGCCTGGCTAATATTTACACTTTTAGTAGAGATGAGGTCTTGCTATGTTGCCCAGGGTGGTCTCAAGCTCCTGGTCTCAAGCAGTCCTCCTGCCTCGGCCTCCCCAAGTATCGGGACTATACCCAGTCAAGTTTTTTGTATATTTAGGATGCTAATCTGTTGCATTTAAATACATTGCAAAAAATATTCTCTGATTTTGTAGTTTGTCTTTTTGCTTTCTTTAAGCTGCCTTTTGCTGAATAGACATTCTTAGTTTTAATGTAATCAATTGTATTAATCATTATGTTTTGACTCATATTGTCTTGTTTAAGAAATCCTTTCCTGTATGTCACATAAATATTTTTTAAAGTTTTATTTTCCATTAAAGTCTTAACCTACTTTTTGTTGATTTCTATGTATGATATGAAATAGAGATCCACTTTTCCTTTTTGTATGTGTATAACTAACTCCATTTATCAAATAGTCACTCTTTTTTCTGCCCTGTCATCTCTGTCATGCACCAAATGTAAATAAATGTATCTATGTGGTGGCTTTTTATTCTCTGTTAATAGTCAGTTTGTCTAACTCTGATCCAACACCATGGTGTCTTTAATTATTAACATTTTCTGTGTGTGAAATCTTTGTACCCGGTAGGGTTACTCCCCTTTCCTTATGCATTTTAAAAATTGTTTTAAAATACACATAACATAAAATTAACCATTTCAACCATTTTTAAAGTGTACAATTCAGTGACATTAAGTACATTCATAATGTTGTATAATTATCACCATTATCTGTTTACAGAAATTCTTCGTCACTCCAAACAACTAAACCTATTGCTTATTGCACCCATTAAGCAATAACTCCCTATTTCTTCCTCTATCCAGACCCTGGTAACCTTGGTAACCTCTAATCTATTTCATATCTCTATAAATTTGCCTGTTCTAGATATTTCAAATAAATTGAATCATACTATAGTTGACCATTTGTGTCTGGCTTATTTCACTTAGTATAATGTTCCAGGGCTCATTCATGTTGCAGCGTGTATAAGAACTTCATTCCTTTTTATGGCAAATAATATTCCATCATATGTATATGCCACATTTTGTTTATCCACTCATATGTTGATGGATACTTGGGTTGTGTCCACCTTTAAGCTCACATAAATAATACTCCTGTGAACATTGCTGTCCACATATCTGTTTGAGTCCCTGTTTTCAATTCTTTTGGGTATACGCCTAGGAATGGAATTTCTGAGTCATATGATAATTCTATGTTTAACTTTTTGAGGACTCGCTGACCTTTTCCATAATGTCTGCCTCCTTTTATATTCCTGTTAGTACTGTATGAGAGTTCCAGTTTCTCCACATTTTTGCCAAAACAAGTATAAATGATATGCTAAGAGAAGGTAGGACTATATAAAACACTAAAATTAAAACCAGAGAAGGCAGAAAAGAATGGAGAACAAAAAAGAAAGAACAAGAGTGGCAAATGAAAATCAGTTACAAGTATTGTAGATACTAGTCCAACTATATTCATAATTAAAATGTGAATGGTCTAATACATCAATGAAAAGACAAGGATGCTCAGAGTGGTTAAAATAAAGCAAACAAGACCCCCAACTATGTGTTATCTACAAGAAACCCACTTTATAAAGTCACAAATTGACTAAAAGTAAAGTGATGGAGAAAGATAATGCTGTGCTCTACTAGTCAAAAGAAAGTTGGCATAGCTATATTAATTTCAGACGGCCGGGCGCGGTGGCTCATGATGGACGCGGTGGCTCACGCCTGTAATCCCAGCACTTTGGGAGGCCGAGGCGGGCAGATCACGAGGTCAGGAGATAGAGACCATCCTAGCTAACATGGTGAAACCCCGTCTCTACTAAAATAAAAAAATTAGCTGGGCGTGGTGGTACACGCCTGTAGTGCCAGCTACTCAGGAGGCTGAGGCAGGAGAATTGCTTGAACCCGGGAGGTGGAGGTTGAAGTGAGCCGAGATCACGCTACTGCACTCCAGCCTGGTCTACAGAGCGAGACTCCGTCTCAAAAAAAAAAAAAAAAAAAAATCAGACAAAGCAGACTTTAGATCAAGGAAAATTATCAGGGATAAATAGGACCATTACATAATATAAAAGGGGTCAATCTGCAAAAAAATATAACAATTTTAATGTGTATGCACTTGACAACAGAGCATCAATCTACGTGAGGCAAAAACTGAGAGAACTGCAAAGAGAAATAGACAAATCCAGTATTACAGTTGGTGATTTCAACACCCTTCTATCAGTAATTGTCAGATCCAGCAGACAGAAAATCAATAAAGACATAGTTGAACTGAACCCCATCACCAATCAACTGGATTTAATTGACATTTATAGAATACTTCAACGACAGAAGAATATGCATCTTTTTGAGCTCACATGAAACATTCACCAAGGTAGACCACATTCTGAGCTATAAAACATACCTTAGAAAACTCACAAAATATGCTGTCAGACCACAACAGAATTAAACTAGAAATCGGTAATAAAGATAGCTGGAAAATACCCAAATATTTGGAGATTAAACAACACACTTCCAAATAACACATGGGGCAAGGAAGAAATCGCAAGAGAAATTTAAAAATATTTTCAACTAAGTAAACATAAAAATACAACTTATCAAAATTTGTGGGACCAGTAAAAGCAGTGTTCAGAAGGAAATTTACAGCATTGAGTGCATATATGAGAAAAGAAGGAAGGTCCAAAATCAGTAATGTTTTTTAACCTAAGGAAACTAGAAAGAGCCTATACAATTCAAAGAAAGTAGAAGAAAAATAATACAAATTTAAGCCAAAATCAATGACATTGAAAGCAGGAAAACAATAGAGAAAATCAATGAAACCAAAAGCTGTTTTCTTGAAGTTTATTAAAATTCACAAACCCTGGGGGAGGAGCCAAGATGGCCCAATAGGAACAGCTCCGGTCTACAGCTCCCAGCCTGAGCGACCCAGAAGACGGGTGATTTCTGCATTTCCATCTGAGGTACCGGGTTCATCTCACTAGGGGGTGCCAGACAGTGGGCGCAGGTCAGTGGGGGCACGCACCGTGCGCGAGCTGAAGCAGGGCGAGGCATTGCCTCACTCGGGAAGCGCAAGGGGTCAGGGAGTTCCCTTTCCTAATCAAAGAAAGGGGTGACAGACGGCACCTGGAAAATCGGGTCACTCCCACCCGAATACTGCGCTTTTCCGACGGGCTTAAAAAACGGCACACCACGAGATTATATCCTGCACCTGGCTCGGAGGGTCCTACCTCACGGAGTCTGGCTGATTGCTAGCACAGCAGTCTGAGATCAAACTGCAAGGCGGCAGCGAGGCTGGGGGAGGGGCTCCCACCATTGCCCAGGCTTGCTTAGGTAAACAAAGCAGCTGGGAAGCTCCAACTGGGTGGAGCCCACCACAGCTCAAGGAGGCCTGCCTGCCTCTGTAGGCTCCACCTCTGGGGGCGGGCACAGACAAACAAAAAGACAGCAGTAACCTCTGCAGACTTAAATGTCCCTGTCTGACAGCTTTGAAGAGAGCAGTGGTTCTCCCAGTACGCAGCTGGAGAGCTGAGAACAGTCAGACTGCCTCCTCAAGTGGGTCCCTGACCCCCGAGCAGCCTAACTGGGAGGCACCCTCCAGCAGGGGCACACTGACACCTCACACTGCAGGGTACTCCAACAGACCTGCAGCTGAGGGTCTTGTCTGTTAGAAGGAAAACTAACAAACAGGAAGGACATCCACACCAAAAACCCATCTGTACATCACCATCATCAAAGACCAAAAGTAGATAAAACCACAAAGATGGGGAAAAAACAGAACAGAAAAACTGGAAACTCTTAAAAATCAGAGCGCCTCTCCTCCTCCAAAGGAACGCAGCTCCTCACCAGCAACGGAACAAAGCTGGACGGAGAATGACTTTGACGAGCTGAGAGAAGAAGGCTTCAGAAGATCAAATTACTCTGAGCTATGGGAGGACATTCAAACCAAAGGCAAAGAAGTTGAAAACTTTGAAAAAAATTTAGAAGAATGTATAACTAGAATAACCAACACAGAGAAGTGCTTAAAGGAGCTGATGGAGCTGAAAACCAAGGCTCGAGAACTACGTGAAGAATGCAGAAGCCTCAGGAGCCGATGCGATCAACTGGAAGAAAGGGTATCAGCAATGGAAGATGAAATGAATGAAATGAAGTGAGAAGGAAAGTTTAGAGAAAAAAGAATAAAAAGAAACGAGCAAAGCCTCCAAGAAATATGGGACTATGTGAAAAGACCAAATCTACGTCTGATTGGTGTACCTGAAAGTGATGGGGAGAATGGAACCAAGTTGGAAAACACTCTGCAGGATATTATCCAGGAGAATTTCCCCAATCTAGCAAGGCAGGCCAACGTTCAGATTCAGGAGATACAGAGAACGCCACAAAGATACTCCTCGAGAAGAGCAACTCCAAGACACATAATTGTCAGATTCACCAAAGTTGAAATGAAGGAAAAAATGTTAAGGGCAGCCAGAGAGAAAGGTCGGGTTACCCTCAAAGGGAAGCCCATCAGACTAACAGCAGATCTCTCGGCAGAAACCCTACAAGCCAGAAGAGAGTGGGGGCCAATATTCAACATTCTTAAAGAAAAGAATTTTCAACCCAGAATTTCATATCCAGCCAAACTAAGCTTCATAAGGAGAAATAAAATCCTTTACAGACAAGCAAATGCTGAGAGATTTTGTCACCACCAGGCCTGCCCTAAAAGAGCTCCTGAAGGAAGCGCTAAACATGGAAAGGAACAACCGGTACCAGCCGCTGCAAAATCATGCCAAAATGTAAAGACCATCGAGACTAGGAAGAAACTGCATCAACTAACGAGCAAAATAACCAGCTAACATCATAATGACAGGATCAAATTCACACATAACAATATTAACTTTAAATGTAAATGGACTAAATGCTCCAATTAAAAGACACAGACTGGCAAATTGGATAAAGAGTCAAGACCCATCAGTGTGCTGTATTCAGGAAACCCATCTCACGTGCAGAGACACACATAGGCTCAAACTAAAAGGATGGAGGAAGATCTACCAAGCAAATGGAAAACAAAAAAAGGCAGGGGTTGCAATCCTAGTCTCTGATAAAACAGACTTTAAACCAACAAAGATCAAAAGAGACAAAGAAGGCCATTACATAATGGTAAAGGAATCAATTCAACAAGAAGAGCTAACTATCCTAAATATATATGCACCCAATGCAGGAGCACCCAGATTCATAAAGCAAGTCCTGAGTGACCTACAAAGAGACTTAGACTCCCATACATTAATAATGGGAGACTTTAACACCCCACTGTCAACATTAGACAGATCAACGAGACAGAAAGTCAACAAGGATACCCAGGAATTGAACTCAGCTCTGCACCAAGCGGACCTAATAGACATCTACAGAACTCTCCACCCCAAATCAACAGAGTATACATTTTTTTCAGTACCATACCACACCTATTCCAAAATTGACCACATACTTGGAAGTAAAGCTCTCCTCAGCAAATGTAAAAGAACAGAAATTATAACAAACTTCTCTCAGACCACAGCGCAATCAAACTAGAACTCAGGATTAAGAATCTCACTCAAAACCGCTCAACTACATGGAAACTGAACAACCTGCTCCTGAATGACTACTGGGTACATAACGAAATGAAGGCAGAAATAAAGATGTTCTTTGAAACCAACGAGAACAAAGACACAACATACCAGAATCTCTGGGACGCATTCAAAGCAGTGTGTAGAGGGAAATTTATAGCACTAAATGCCCACAAGAGAAAGCAGGAAAGATCCAAAATTGACACCCTAACATCACAATTAAAAGAACTAGAAAAGCAAGAGCAAACACATTCAAAAGCTAGCAGAAGGCAAGAAATAACTAAAATCAGAGCAGAACTGAAGGAAATAGAGACACAAAACACCCTTCAAAAAATTAATGAATCCAGGAGCTGGTTTTTTGAAAGGATCAACAAAATTGATAGACCGCTAGCAAGACTAATAAAGAAAAAAAGAGAGAAGAATCAAATAGACGCAATAAAAAATGATAAAGGGGTTATCACCACCGATCCCACAGAAATACAAACTACCATCAGAGAATACTACAAACACCTCTATGCAAATAAACTAGAAAATCTAGAAGAAATGGATAAATTCCTTGACACATACACTCTCCCAAGACTAAACCAGGAAGAAGTTGAATCTCTGAATAGACCAATAACAGGATCTGAAATTGTGGCAATAATCAATAGCTTACCAACCAAAAAGAGTCCAGGACCAGATGGATTCACAGCCGAATTCTACCAGAGGTACAAGGAGGAACTGGTACCATTCCTTCTGAAACTATTCCAATCAATAGAAAAAGAGGGAATCCTCCCTAACTCATTTTATGAGGCCAGCATCATTCTGATACCAAAGCCAGGCAGAGACACAACCAAAAAAGAGAATTTTAGACCAATATCCTTGATGAACATTGATACAAAAATCCTCAATAAAATACTGGCAAACCGAATCCAGCAGCACATCAAAAAGCTTATCCACCATGATCAAGTGGGCTTCATCCCTGGGATGCAAGGCTGGTTCAATATATGCAAATCAATAAATGTAATCCAGCATATAAACAGAGCCAAAGACAAAAACCACATGATTATCTCAATAGATGCAGAAAAGGCCTTTGACAAAATTCAACAGCCTTTCATGCTAAAAACTCTCAATAAATTAGGTATTGATGGGACATATTTCAAAATAATAAGAGCTATCTATGACAAACCCACAGCCAATATCATACTGAATGGGCAAAAACTGGAAGCATTCCTTTTGAAAACTGGCACAAGATAGGGATGCCCTCTCTCACCACTCCTATTCAACATAGTGTTGGAAGTTCTGGCCAGGGCAATTAGGTGGGAGAAGGAAATAAAGGGTATTCAATTAGGAAAAGAGGAAGTCAAATTGTCCCTGTTTGCAGATGACATGATTGTATATCTAGAAAACCCCATTGTCTCAGCCCAAAATCTCCTTAAGCTGATAAGCAACTTCAGCAAAGTCTCAGGATACAAAATCAATGTGCAAAAATCACAGGCATTCCTATACACCAACAACAGACAAACAGAGAGCCAAATCATGAGTGAACTCCCATTCACAATTGCTTCAAAGAGAATAAAATACCTAGGAATCCAACTTACAAGGGATGTGAAGGACCTCTTCAAGGAGAACTACAAACCGCTGCTCAAGGAAATAAAAGAGGATACAAACAAATGGAAGAACATTCCATGCTCATGGGTAGGAAGAATCAATATCGTGAAAATGGCCATACTGCCCAAGGTAATTTACAGATTCAATGCCATCCCCATCAAGCTACCAATGACTTTCTTCACAAAATTGGAAAAAACTACTTTAAAGTTCATATGGAACCAAAAAAGAGCCCGCATCACCAAGTCAATCCTAAGCCAAAAGAACAAAGCTGGAGGCATCACACTACCTGACTTCAAACTATACTACAAGGCTACAGTAACCAAAACAGCATGGTACTGGTACCAAAACAGAGATATAGATCAATGGAACAGAACAGAGCCCTCAGAAATAACGCCGCATATCTACAACTATCTGATCTTTGACAAACCTGAGAAAAACAAGCAATGGGGAAAGGATTCCCTATTTAATAAATGGTGCTGAGAAAACTGGCTAGCCATATGTAGAAAGCTGAAACTGGATCCCTTCCTTACACCTTATACAAAAATCAATTCAAGATGGATTAAAGACTTAAATGTTAGACCTAAAACCATAAAAACCCTAGAAGAAAACCTAGGCATTACCATTCAGGACATAGGCATGGGCAAGGACTTCATGTCTAAAACACCAAAAGCAATGGCAACAAAAGCCAAAATTGACAAATGGGATCTAATTAAACTAAAGAGCTTCTGCACAGCAAAAGAAACTACCATCAGAGTGAACAGGCAACCTACAAAATGGGAGAAAATTTTCACAACCTACTCATCTGACAAAGGGCTAATATCCAGAATCTACAATGAACTCAAACAAATTTACAAGAAAAAAACAAACAACCCCATCAAAAAGTGGGCGAAGGACATGAACAGACACTTCTCAAAAGAAGACATTTATGCAGCCAAAAAACACATGAAAAAATGCTCACCATCACTGGCCATCAGAGAAATGCAAATCAAAACCACAATGAGATACCATCTCACACCAGTTAGAATGGCAATCATTAAAAAGTCAGGAAACAACAGGTGCTGGAGAGGATGTGGAGAAATAGGAACACTTTTACACTGTTGGTGGGACTGTAAACTAGTTCAACCATTGTGGAAGTCAGTGTGGCGATTCCTCAGGGATCTAGAAGTAGAAATACCATTTGACCCAGCCATCCCATTACTGGGTATATACCCAAAGGACTATAAATCATGCTGCTATAAAGACACATGCACACGTATGTTTATTGCAGCATTATTCACAATAGCAAAGACTTGGAACCAACCCAAATGTCCAACAATGATAGACTGGATTAAGAAAATGTGGCACATATACACCATGGAATACTATGCAGCCATAAAAAAGGATGAGTTCATGTCCTTTGTAGGGACATGGATGAAATTGGAAACCATCATTCTCAGTAAACTATCACAAGAACAAAAAACCAAACACCGCATATTCTCACTCATAGGTGGGAATTGAACAATGAGATCACATGGACACAGGAAGGGGAACATCACACGCTGGGGACTGTTGTGGGGTGCGGGGAGGGGGGAGGGATAGCATTGGGAGATATACCTAATGCTAGATGACGAGTTAGTGGGTGCAGCACACCAGCATGGCACATGTATACATATGTAACTAACCTGCACAATGTGCACATGTACCCTAAAACTTAAAGTATGATAATAAAAAAATAAATAAATAAAAATAAAAAAAATTCACAAACCTCTAGCCAAGCTAATGAAGACATAAATTATTAATATCATAAATTAAAGCAGGGCCATCACTACTGATCTAATGGACATTGTAAGGATAATTATGGACTATTATAAACAACTCTGCCCACAGATTTCATAACATAGATGAAATGGACCAATTCCTTGAAAGACATGACCTTCCAAAAGTCACACAGGGAGGAATAAATATGGAACAGATCTTCATATATTAAATAAATAATTTATTTATATTTACCTACATGTTTTTACTCTTCTGGTTCTCTTCATTTCTTCCTTTGTTTGTGTGCTTTCACTGGGAGGATTTTCCTCCTGCCTAAAGCACTCCTACTAGTGGTCTAGTGTGTGTAATGTGGTGCAAACAATTTATTAACTCCATAGGTGCCAAAAATAGACAAGACACAATGGATCAAAGCTAAGTAGTTTATTATACACAGTGCAGCAAACATCAGGAGCATCTGCATGGTACGCTTATTCCCAAAATCATGGCAGAGCTTGGTCCCAAGTGCTATAATGATGTGGCCACAATCTACTACTCTCCTAGGTGTGGCATATCATAGCGAGAGTAAATGTCAAAGGCTGTTAGTCACCAGCGGTGGCCACAAGATTACATACCAGGAACACTAGTGGTGGCCACAAGATTACATGCCAGGCAGGTAATCACCTTTAGAAAGGTGAGTCAACTGCTGACAGGAGCCACCATCCTTGTAGATGGCTTACAGATGGGAAGCGTGTCTTCGATTGTGCTTTGTCTTCAGAGTTATACCGGTAGAGCCACGTTTCACCTTCTCTTATAGTTCTTCAAAGACGTGCTTCAGGATCTTAATCCCATGGTTTAAAATGTCCATTGAAAGCTCTGCTCTTGTCTGCAGCTGATCTGGGCATAATGATTTGGCACCCATAGAATGGGAAGTTTGCTAAACTTTAATTTTTCAGTTAGAATTCTGTAAGTTGGACCAGTTGAGATGTCTATAGTGCTGGCTATTGTTTGTGCTGTTAATCGTCGGCCTTCTTCGATTAAGGTAAGAATAAATTGTTGCGGGTGGTTTGCTGCTGCGTCTCTTCTTAAAATGAGTTACCCATTGTAAACTGCTGATTTATTTGGGGCATCAAGATAAATACAGTTGATGATTCATCCAAAGTGGAGGCTTGCCCATCTAAATCACTATGTAGCCATAAAAAATGATGAGTTCATGTCCTTTGTAGGGACATGGATGAAGCTGGAAACCATCATTCTCAGCAAACTATCACAAGGACAAAAAACCAAACACCGCATGTTCTCACTCATAGGTGGGAATTGAACAATGAGAACACATGGACACAGGAAGGGGAACATCACACACTGGGGCCTGTTGTGGGGTGGGGGGAGCGGGGAGAGATAGCATTAGGAGATATACCTAATGTTAAATGATGAGTTAATGGGTGCAGCACAGCAACATGGCACATGTATACATATGTAACAAACCACGTTGTGCACATGTACCCTAAAACTTAAAATAATAAAAAAAAAAGATTCTCCTCCCTCCTAATAAAAAAAAAAGATTTTGGTGATTGCTCCCAATATCTATGTGATAGTTATCCTTTCTTCTGTGGGCAAACTTCCAGTGAAAACCTTGATTTCCTTAAGTGCCCAGGTAGAGTTATTCTCCGCACACATACCTCTATCAAGGTCAGAAGTCACATGTCATTCACTATCTTTCCATCTTAGCTCTTCGTTGTCTTTAGTCAAAATGCAAACTTGTGAGAATCAAACTTCCTTTCATACCTCCTTCTGATCAGCTGTTGGGAAAAGCTGACATATGACCACACTTTCAGCTTATGAAACTCAAGATTTACTTTGCCAACTAAGGAAACCTATTCGTAGAGGTGAAGCATTTTACTATTTTTGATTGCACATTTCTTCTTAAATCGTAAGGGCTTTTGTGCTGGGGGAGCTTAAGATCTAATATGAAAAAATAAAATGAGAGGTACTGAGATGTAAATATACCAGTGAAAGTCCTTAGAACTTTTCTTCCACTAAAATAAAGCAATAAAGTCAGCACACTAAAGGCAACACTAATGAACTTTTATACATCCTAAATTAATAATAATGGATACTGTGCAATTACTTTCCATTTGCCACTCTTTTCTCCAGAAACTTGTAAGTCAATTTCGCTTTAATGAAGATAATGTGTAAATTCAGAGGCGTCTGTATGACCTTGGACAAATTAGTGTGAGGCATATTTTTTTCCGGTTCTCTTTCTAAAAGTTAATGTTTTGCAGGTTTTGTGAATCAAAGTTAGTGCTTTTTCCTAGAAGCCCCAACTTTGAGCCAGAGATTCAAAATAACTTTCGATATTTGAAATGATGAAATCTCTTGGTGACTTTCATCCATCCTATCCAATGCAGCTAAATATGCATTGTAATTTGTGACTTTATATGGAATTGTGGTATACATATGTTTATTTGTGCACATTTTTCAGGCAGAGTTGATCATTTCTGTTATAATTTAAATATAAACATGTGTTGATATTCTCAGATGGTGGGTTTGGGAATGGAATAGAGATAAGTGAATGATGGAGGAGATCTGGAGGTCTTTGCAATGAACTCCTAAGAAAGAGAGATACAGTTGAAGCAAAGAAAACCTGGGCTTTAGCTCAGCACTCTAGCGGACAGCTCCAAGGATGTAACTGTATGTCAAATCAATCCACTCCTTTCTACCCCTACTGTCACTTTCCTAAATTAAACAGTGGTTTCTCTGCCATCAATCTTGTTCAATTCAGTCCATTTTCATATATAATATCTAACATTATCTTTTTTTTTTTTTTTTTTTTGAGACAGGGTCTTGCTTTGTCGCGCAGGCTGGAGTGCAGTGGGACAATCTCAGCTTACTCCAACCTCTGCCTTCCAGGCTCAGGTGATCCTCCTGCCTCAGCCTCCCAAGTAGCTGGGACTATAGGCATGCACCACCACGCCTAGCTAATTTTTTTATTTTTAGTAGAGATAGGGTTCCAGTATGTTGCCCAGGCTGGTTTCAAACTCCTGGACTCAAGTGGTCTGCTCACCTTGGCCTCCCAAAGTGCTAGGATTACAGGCGTGAACCACTGCACCCAGCCTCTAAAGTTATCTTTCTAAAATACAAATCATCCTGTCAGTCTTGCCTAAAATCCTTAAATGGTCTGGACCTGTATGCCTTATCTCTAGCTATTTCCTCCTTACATGATTGTTCTAATTCTACTCTATTTAATGTTATTATTTGCCATGGGTGTTCTCAATTCTTCCTCTAACCCATTCTAACTAATTTCTATTCTTCCTTCAGGTCCTAGTTGAGCCACTACTATAATATCTCTGGTGTCTTCCTGACCACTCCCAACCAAGTAGAGTTTCTGGTGTCTTCTTGACCACTCCTAACTCCTAGAATGTTCCTACCATAATGCATATCACACTATGTGGATAATTGCCTCTAATTATTAGTTTGTATTCCCTAGTAGATTGGAAGTTCCATGAAGTCCCAGGCCATGCTTTTCTTGGTCACTATTGCATCCTCAGTGTCTAACAGAATACCTGGCATTAAGAATTTGCCCAGTATTTATTTGGTAAATAATTGAATGAATGAAGGATCTTGTGATTTCCATGACAGGCTGACCCAAGGCTTTTACCATCTCAAATGCACAAGTTATGTTGCACTGAGATCACTGTAAGATCCAAGAGACAAAACTCAGGGCAGGAATGAACAACTGTGACTCATCAAATCTAGGGAGCCTCTATGTTGAGGGCTGGGCTTGAGAAACACTGATTCTCAGGATGCAGAGTAACTACAATAAAGCAAAGCAGATTCCTAAATACTGTGTTGAAACTCTGGGGAAAGGAGATCTAGAACATTTTTACCAAGCAGGGGAAAGGTAAATGGAAAATAATAGTACAGTTTCCATGTTTTAATAATTTATAATGTGTAAAATTCAGTTATTTATATCTGTATTGTTTTATTTTAGGAAATGCAAAAGAGTCTTTTTCTTCACAATATCTTAATTTTTTTTTCAATCCTAAATTCCCTGAATGTCCTGAGGAACTGAAACTCCTGAAAGACGACTACATTTCTTAATTCCTCGAGTATAGAGCCTTAGCTTTGACCAGGATGACTCTCAGCCGTAGAGAGTACCCGCTATCTGCCCATCCTCCCTACAGACACGGGAGGGCAGTGCAAAAGCAGGTTTTATTGTCCCTGGACTTCTTTTGTCTGTCCAAGGTGTTGTAAAAATTTCTACTCCTGCCCTGCCTACTGCTGCATTTCCTGTTCCTAGTCTCAGTTCCCTATTCTTGTAATTATCTCCAATAGAAATGGCATGGGTTACTAAAATAAAAATACTGTAATTCTGTATTGTTCTGGAAAATGATGTGGAAATTAATTTACATATTTCAAAATTGTACAAGAGAGGATCTAAAATTTTTGGTGGTATCACTGAAGTGCAGTAGTTCTTTTTGTGAGTTGTGGATTACTTGAGAATCTGATGAAAGTTATGGATTATCTCCCCAGAAAGATGCACATACACACAATTTTGCATATAATTTCAGAAGTCTCATGAAGTATAGATTAAGGATCTCTGCTGGATCTCTTAATGAAGGACTCTTGAATTCTGACAGTTGGGTACTGATGAATGAGAAGAATTGGAGGTGCTATGGCTATGAATTTGTTATTAAACATGAAACGTTTCCAAGGAGTGCACCCTGTCACAGAGTTTGATTATAGGCTTTGACATGTGCTTTATTAAAATTTATGACACTGTTAGCTCAAAAGCTATTAGGGAGTGAACAACAGGGTCATTTGGTATTTGCTGAGAGTAGTTAGAGACTATTAGCTTTCTAATGAAAAGATAGGATGTACAATTAGAAAAATAAGAATTAGCTAAATTTAGCTAAAGGGGAAAAATGATGTGCTTTAAACTAACATTTGCACAATGTCGGGACTTAACATATAGCATTTTACTCCCCATTCCATTACACCTAGTGCTGCCTCTGCCCCTGCCCCATTCCAAAAATCTCATATATTCTGCAATGACTGCAGGGATTCTGGGATATAGGCAGCGGGAGCTCTATTTGTAGAAACCTCAGGGAGCTCTGGAGGGGGACAGTGCCTAGGGGGTACTAATCCTGATGGCTGCCTCAAGGACCATGACAAGATGCAAAAGCCATCCATTGAACTGGCAGAGGGGCAAAGTGGGTCTCCAGGTGCTCACCTGAAGGAGACAGAATTAGGGGACACAAATTGGGGCTCAAGAAGAGTTACTGAGTTGTCTTCCAGCCAGTAGCCTCAGGGTTCATGTCAGACTCCTAGAGGAGGGGGCTAAAAATTAAAGCAAATCCAGTGAGGAGAGGTGGCATCACCCATACTTTGATGTTAGTATGTTCTGGATGTTAGGCTAATCAATGAAATGCAAAAGTGGCACTGCTTTTATCCTCCTCACCTGCAAACGTTCTCCTCCCCTCTAACTTCTGTGACATATTGGAAATGCACTATAATATGGTAGTTAAGTGGCTCAGCCACTTACCAGCTATGTGACCATTGCACATCATCTATCTGCTTAGCTTCTCATCTATAAAATGGCTAAATAATAGTATTACTTCATAGAGTTATTATGAGAATTAAATGAAATAATGCACATAAGTAGTACAGTGCCTGCTGCCTACTAAGCAATTAATAAATATTTGCCGTTTTTGTAGTTATTTGGACATCTACTCTTCCCTACTAAGCTGATTTCTCTTCTTCCTCAGGAACACCAATTATTCTTAGGTTTGGTCGTTTAACATAATCCCAAATTTCTTGGAGCCTTTGTTCATATTTTCTTATTCTTTTTTTCTTTGTCTTTGTTGGATTGGGTTAATTCGAAGACCTTGTCTTTGAGCTCTGAATTTCTTTCTTTTACTTGTTCAATTCTATTGCTGAGACTTTCCAGAGCATTTTGCATTTCTGTAAGTGTGTCCAATGTGTCCTGAACTTTTGATATTTTTTTATTTATGCTATCTATTTCCTTAAATTTTTCTCCCTTCACTTCTTGTATCATTTTTTGGATTTCCTTGCATTGGGCTTTGCCTTTCTCTGGTGCCTCCCAGATTAGCTTAATAACTAACCTCCTAAATTCTTTTTCAAGTAAATCAGGGATTTCTTCTTGGTTTGGATCCATTGCTGGTGAGCTAGTGTGATTTTTGGGGGTGTTAAAGAGCCTCGTTTTGTCATATTACCAGAGTTGGTTTTCTGGTTTCTTCTCATTTGGGTAGACTGTCAGAGGGAAGGTCTAGGGCTGAAGGCTGTTTTTCAGATTCCTTTGTCCCACGGGGTGTTCCCCTGATGTGGTACTCTCCCCCTTTTCCTATGGATGTCGCTTCCTGAGAGCCAAGCTGTAGTGATTGTTATCTCTCTTCTGGGTCTAGCCACCTAGCAAGTCTACCAGGCTCTGGGCTTGTACTGGGGGTTGTCTGCATAGAGTCCTGTGATGTGAACCATCTATGGGTCTCTTGGCTGTGGATACCAGCACAGTATTTGGGATGTCTCCTGGGTCCTGCAGGAGCAGTCCACTTCTTTCAGAGGGTGTGTGGGTCCTCTCGGGTTTCTTGATTTATTCCTGCCGTCATTCTGGAGCTAAAATTCACGATGTGGGCCTCCACACACTGCTCTGTCCGTCTGAGCTGGAGCTGCAATCTAGTCCTCTTCCCGTCTGCTGTGATGGAACCACAATCACAAAGTCCCACAATAGGCCATCTGTAAGTGGAGGAGCAAGGAAAGCCAGTCCAAGTCCCAAAACTGAAGAACTTGTAATCCAATGTTTGAGGCCAGGAAGCATCCAGCACAGGAGAAAGATGTAGGCTGGGAGGCTAGGCCAGTCTCTTCTTTTCCCATCCACGTATTTGAACTAAATTTTTCTTTATTCACTGTAGTCAAAATTGGCCCAAAGTAAGAAATACCAGCTTGACATACACAGTAAAGTATAAATTGCAAATTTCCTGTCAGGAACAAAGTCTTAGATATTAATTTCACAGAATGAAAGTTCTTAGAAAAGGTCTGCATCTTATTTGAGCTAACAAATTACTGTCTTTCACAAGAAAACCACAGGAATTTGAATTTCGGTATTATCAGATGCTCCTTGTTAGCTCAAATACAATTTGCAGTGACATATACAACAGCAGGATTTGCAACAGGATTCTAGGTCTCCTGCCCGCCTCGGCTTCCCAAAGTGCTGGGGTTACAGGCACGAGCCACCGCACCCAGCCAGGAATCTAGGTCTCAAGATAACTCCAACAGTTTTCTGGCAGCCTAGTAGACTGTTATAATAAGCAGAGCAAGTGGCTGACTAAATTATGTGATTTGAGGCCCCAAAAGCCCAGCCCTGATGGCTGGCCAGGAGTCAAGAATCTCACGGTCTAAAACACCTCACAAGTTTATCAACAAATGTGGAAGGACTTTAGAGACAGAACAGGAATAAATGCCTTTTCTGTCACTCATTAGCTATGTGATCTTGGGCTAATTTCTTAATTTCACTTTGCCCCAGTTTCCTCATTTATGTGATGAGAATAGCAATATTCACTGAGCTGACTTACTGAGTAATGCTATTAGCGGTCCTAGCATAGTTCCTGACATGCAGATTTCCTTTCCTTCACTATCTAATCACCATTTATAGGGCCAGAAAACAGAGAGTATTTCCTGCTTTGATCTTGTTTTGACATTATAGTTACACAGGAGATTCTGAAGATAGACTTTCAAATATAATAAAATTAAATATTTCACCAATGCAAAGTGTCAAACATGAGGAAACATCATAATAATTGATAGCAAGAGAGCAAAAAGACAATTAAAACTCATTTTGCTTAAATCTTGTAAAATGGCATTTTATGAAATTACATTTAATTTATTCATGTAAGATAATTGCTGCTTTATTGTTAAAGGTAGGAAAATATACATAAATAAAACATTTTTAAAATTAAGAAAAATTATATTTTAGTTGATATCTCCAAGCCTCTTTCTGAGAAAAAAAAATCTCTAAGCCTATTTTGGATCCTTATGAAACCAACATCTATGCAACTGCTACAGGGCCCTCTGTTTGTGGGCTGGTGAAGATGATGCAGCCTTCTCTTCTGGGTTTAGTGCCCCCTGAGTGGCATTCTCCCTCCACTTTATCCCTACTAAAGCCTGCTTTTAGGAAAAGAAAAAGAAAGGATTCGACGTTGAATTCCAGTAAATCTAGGTGAATGAACTGAGAGCCAAGAGGAAGATTTACCACCAAACTGATCTCTTGCATCCACTCAGGGTGCCGCTGTGGCACCCTGAGTGGATGCAAGTCAGGCATGATCTCAAGAACCTGAGTAGCCCTGCGTGCTTCTTCTCTGAAAAAGAAGCTATCTTGCCTGCTTACCAAAATATGGAGAGTTATTTTTTATTGTTAGAGATAGCTTTGAAAAATATAAATACCTCTTAGAAAATAGACCAGAATGACTAAAACTCATTAAAAAAATTAAGTGACTGCAACTCGTTAAATTCTGGGCAGTTATTTTGCTGGGAATAAGGAAGGTGAGGGGGAAAAAAAGCATAGAACACAAAGAGAAAAGCAGATAGAGGAAAGGGGCCCCCAAGAGTCAATAGGGACTTCAAAAGAAAATCTCCGGCTGTGGTTTTAAACTAGAATCTGGAGTTATCAAATTTTTTAATTCTAGCGATAAACTATGATTTAAACAAGAACTCCCCACTCCACACACACACACATAAGAATAGAAAAAATGTATACCTCCCATATCCACTTAGTGGTAGTTTGCAGCCATTTGACTAACATGCTTAATATTGACTTCGGCGTCCATTATGGGCATCAATGCAGCAGGCTGGATTTTTTTTTTTTTAGCAGTTTGATTTTTAAGACTTTCCCATGGCTTTTAATACTTTTTTTGATTCATCTTCATTATGGATTTTAAAAGCAAAGGTCTTTACTTACCTTGAAAGTACTACTTTTGCTATCATCGTAGTTCCTTGCTAATGGGTTTCTGAATTCCAATTTCATTACTTAATTTTTATAGAACTCTACTTCCTTTATTATTACATTTGCCTTTGTAATATGTACAATCTGTTGGCTAGATATAACAGGGCTTTAAATATTTTCCCTGTGTACCATTAATAAAAATTGGTTGCTGATTCATTTGCTTTGCAGAATAGATCACTGTCTCATCCATGCCCAACAGAAAAATGGCATGTGTTATCTCCTGATTATACTCGCTAGCTATTTTGCTCTGATCTCTCTTCTCCTCTACACTAGTGAAGATAAAATGTTCTTAGTTATAGAGAGGAAACAAGCAGAGTGCTAAAGCCACTTGGACTTTATAAATGTAATAGTAATAATTTACTTAATAATAGTAATGTAACACTTGACAGTTTACTGAAGACCTTCATTTATATTATCTGGTTTGAATCCTGAAGGGTTATAAATGTGACCTACACAAGTTCATGATTAGTAAGTGAGGGAGGCCGCCCTTTCTTTCCTTTAATCAGGCTCAAGTATTTTTCCATCTAATGAACCAAAATCTTTCTCAGTTCCACATTCTTTTTTAGCTCCAGCTCTCCTCACCTCCCCTTCAGAGCCAGGCCACTTGAGAGTGATCTATACATCTTTCACCTCTTCCTCACTTCCCACTCGTTCTTCAACTTGCTGTAATCCGAGATTGGTGCCCACTACTATATTGGGCGGACCCAGTAAAGATCGATGCAACCTTCTGGTTCCTAAATGCAGTGAATACTTTTCAGTCCTTCTTTTACTTGATTTCTCTATATTACTTGACATTATTGATTATTCCTGCCTTCTTACAACTAACTCTTCCCTTGGCTTCTGAGACCTCACTGTCTTCTGGTTTTCTCCTACTTTTGCAGCAGAGTTTTCATGGTCTTTTCAGTGACTCCTGTTCCTCTACTTTTTCCTTAAATATGGAGATTTCCTCGGGAGGCCAGTTTCCACTCACCTCCCTTTCCTTTTCCTTCCCTTTTCTTGTCATCCCAGAGCAAGTTTATCCATTTCTCACTGTTTCCTATATAGGTAGATGATTCTTTTAAAAAACTGTCTCAGATGTTCTCAAACATAAACAAAAGCGGAAATAATGGTTTAATTAATGTCTGTGTACCCATCACTCAGCTGCAAAAATTACCAGCACTTTACACATTTTGTGTCACTTATCCTTCCCCATCATGTCACTGCACCTGTAAATATTTGTAAATATTTCAATATACATTTCATGAGGGCTTTGAAGTTATAGCCACTGTGCCATTTGTATACCTAAGCAGAATTAACAGTAATTATTTAATGTCATTAAGTAATGGCATTGAATCCAGATTCAAACAAGAAATTGATGACTCTTTTTTTTTTTTTCAGATGGAGTCTCACTCTGTCACCATCTAATGAACCAAAATCTTTCTCAGTTCCACATTCTTTTTTAGCTACAGCTCTCCTCACCTCCCCTTCAGAGCCAGGCCACTTGAGAGTGATCTATACATCTTTCACCTCTTCCTCACTTCCCACTCATTCTTCAGCTTGCTGTAATCCGAGATTGGTGCCCACTACTGTATTGGGCGGACCCAGTAAAGATCGTTGCAACCTTCTGGTTCCTAAATGCAGTGCAGGCTGGAGTGCAGTGGTGCAACCCCAACTCACTGCAACTTCTGCCTCCTGGGTTCAAGCAATTCTCCTGCCTCAACCTTCTGAGTAGCTGGGATTACAGGTGCCCACCACCGCGCCTGGCTAATTTTTGTATTTTTAGCAGATGGTGTTTCACTATGATGGCCAGGCTGGTCTCGAATTTCGGAACTCAAGTGATCCACCTGCCTTGGCCTCCCAAAATGCTGGGATTACAGACGTGAGCCACCGTGCCTGGCCTGATGACTCTTAAATGGGTTCCCATTTCTCGTCTGCCTGACCAGGCCTCTGTCTTGGGCTCTGAACCCAAGTATCTATCTCACCTCTCATAGCTCCACTTGGAGCCTCAAAGATGCTTTGGACTCTTTATGTCTCTACTTCAACTTCCTATGGCTCTCCAAGCTATTCCTTATTTTGTGCTTCCTCTCTCAGTAAATGGTACTCCTTGTCTGTGCAATTGTTCATGCCAGGAACCTGAGGTTTATTGTTGATATTTCCATCTCACCCACTTCCCATATCCAATATGTTACCAAATACTGTCAACTCTATCTCCTAGATATATTTTCAGTCTATCCTTCCATCCTTCCTGCCATTATTTTAGTTTAAGTCATTTTTCCCTTGGATTGCTGCAACAACCTCCTAAATGCTCACCATTTCTAGTCCTTCCTCCTCCAGATCTTCTTTCCATGACAGCCAGGGATTGATTGATTGATTGATTGATTTTAAAATTTTTTTTTATTAAAAAAAATTTTTTTAGATGGAGTTTTGCTCTGTTGCCCAGGCTGGAGTACAGTGGCGCGATCTTGGCTCACTGCAACCTCTGCCTCCCAGGTTCAAGCGATTATCCTGCCTCAGCCTCCTGAGTAGCTGGAACTACAGGCACCTGCCACCACGTCTGGCTAATTTTTGTATTTCTTTTAGTAGAGACGGGGTTTCCCCCATGTTGGCTAGGCTGGTCTCGAACTCCTGACCTCAAGTGATCCACCTGCTTTAGCCTCCCAAAGTGCTGGGATTATAGGCACGAGCCACCGTACCTGGCTGGGATCTTTCTAACATGTAAATCTGGCCATTGCCACCCTCCTTAAAACTCTTCAGTGGCTCCTCATTGTTTTCAGGATCAATTTTAACTTATAAGGCCTTTGGAACCTAGTTCTTGCTAATGTCTCCAGCACAATTTTTTTCTTTTTCTCCTGATACTGGGTGCTCCAGCTGTTCATTCCTTAAATGTTCCACACTCTTTCTCCTCAGGCATATGTATATGTTGCCCCTTCTATGCAGAATGCTCTTACATTTCCTCTCTCAACCCTTTCCTCATTGATTTAAGCCCTACTTGTCTTTGTATTTTGCCTAAACAACACTTTTAGGAAGTCTTTGTTTACTTTCCAAGTCTTAGTGAGGTGCCTGTTTTCTGGGTGACTAAGGTACCTGGAAGTATCCATTTCTTACTCCTTTTGTAGCTTTTATTTCACAGATAAGAACAGTAATGCCTGTTATTTGCTGCCTTCTGGTCATAGTCTTAGCATTAAGAATAGTGCCAGAAATGAGGCAAATGCTCAGTAAATATCAGTTGAATGAAAGAAGTCTTCTAAGTCCCACGTTCTTTCTAGTATACCACTGTTTCTTAGTGTTGTAAGTATTGTATGTGATAGCTGTTTGCTCTAGCATCTAGGCCTTGGGAAATTCAGTTGGATATTCAGAAAATGGCCGAAACATGGAAATAAGGTAGTATAGGATAAAGATTGTTAGTTTGTTTGTGTCTTAGGGCTTTTGTAGTAACTATTCACATTCCTTATAATATTGTCCCACATCTTCACCTAGTTGGCTCCTTGTCACCCAGACAAGTGTAAATATCACCCTCAGAAAGGTATTTTCTGATCTCACAGTCTAACATAGTCACATAGTTATCACCATGTCCCAATTTTAATTCTACCCATAACACTACTGTTTCTTTGTTCATTTGTCTTTCTCTCTCTCTCCAAGGGAGACAAGGACCTTTGACTATTCTGTTCATCGCTGTATAATAGGGACTCTATAAATATTTATTGTATTAGTGGAAAGAGGAATAAATGAATACCTGCTATAGAAATTGAGGTGATACAGTTCTAGGACTGGTAAGGGAAAATTGCAAGCCTGTTTCCCAGGGAGTAATTTTTCAAATGTAAGCAGAGTTTTCAAAAGTAAACAAGGCCTCCATAGGTCCTGTTATTAGTTAGACATGGAATCTTGTGTATAACTTTTTTCTGTGCTATTTCTAATGTTTCTTTTCCTTTTCTTTTCTTTTTTTAGAGGTAGGGTCTTGATATGTTGCCCAGGCTGGAGTGCAGTGTTGAAATCATAGCTCACTGAAACCTCAAACTCCTGGCCTCAAGCCTCCCACCTCAGCCTTCCAAACTGTTGGGACCACAGGCATGAGTCACCATGCCCAGCCTAATTTTTCCCCCCTCCCCTCCCCTCCCCTCCCCACCACCCACCCTCCCTCCTTTCTTTCTTTCTTTCTTTCTTCCTTCCTTCCTTCCTTCCTTCCTTCCTTCCTTCCTTCCCTCCCTCCCTCCCTCCCTCCCTCCCTCCCTCCCTCCCTCCCTCCCTCCCTCCCTCCCTCCCTCCCTCCCTCCTTTCTTTCTTTCTTTCTTTCTTTCTTTCTTTCTTTCTTTCTTTCTTTCTTTCTTTCTTTCATCTCTCTCTCTCTCTCTCTCTTGCTTTGTTGCCCAGGCTAGACTGCAGTGGTGCTATCTTGGTTCACTGCAACCTTCATCTCTTAGGTTCAAGTAATTCTCATGCCTCAGCGTCCTGAGTAGCTAGGATTACAGGCAGCTGCCACCATGCCCGGCTAATTTTTGTATTTTTGGTAGAGAGGGGGTTTCACCATGTTGGTCAGGCTGGTCTCAAACTCCTGACCTCAAGCAATCCACTTGCCTCGGCCTCCCAAAATGCTGGGATTACAGGCCTCGGCCTCTCAAAATGCTGGGACTACAGGCATGAGCCACCACACCCAGCCTAATATTTCTTTTCTTAGGGAGATGTGGAAGCTGTTTGATGGATGCTCTCCATTAACACACTTTTCTTTTCTTGTTTTTTAATGTTACTTTAAGTTCTGGGATACATGTGCAGAATGTCCAGGTTTGTTACATAATTACACACATGCCATGGTGGTTTTCTATACTTATCAACCCATCATCTAGGTTTGAAGCCCCACATGCCTTAGGTATTTGTCCTAATGCTCTCCTTCCCCTTGCCCCCAACCTCCCGACAGGCCCCAGTGTGTGATGTTCCCTTCCCTGTGTCCTTGTGTTCTCATTGTTCAACTCCCACTTATGAGTGAGAACATGCGGTGTTTGGTTTTCTGTTCTTGTGTTAGTTTGCTGAGAATGATGTAGTCCACCTTTCTTAAGTGAGGTGATAAGCATGTGCTAGTATCAGCAGAACCAAAAAGAAGCAAGCTCTGGGAGAGGTGTAAATGAGTAAGAAAGGAATCAGCCTCCCGAAAGAAACCTTTTCACAGAAGAGGGAGGCAACAATTTGCATAGTTCAGCTTCAGAAACCCTGTTTCAGAGACTCCTAATGAGGCTAACGGAATTATCCCAAAGAACAGACAGTAAGGTTCAATTTAGATCGCTGGCTTTCTTCTCAACACCACAGTTGTGTGGGACTTTGGGCAATAATGGTGATCGTTGTTGAGGGTGGGACAAGTGGGGTTTGGAAAGGCAGTGGGGTATGAAAGTACATTTCTTTTTTTTTTTTTTTGAGACAAAGTCTCACACTGTTGCCCGGACTGGAATGCAGTGGCACGATCTCGGCTCACTACAACCTCTGCCTCACGGGTTCAAGCGATTCTCCTGCCTCAGCCTCCCAAATAGCTGGGATTACAGGCGCCCACCACCACGCCCAGCTAATTTTTTGTATTTTTAGTAGAGACGGAGTTTCACTATGTTGGCCAGGCTGGTCTCAAACTCCTGACCTCGTGATCCGCCTGCCTTGGCCTCCCAAAGTGCCGGGATTACGGGCATGAACTACCATGCCTGGCTGAACGTACATTTCTAGTGAGAGGCAAGATACAGCCAATGTGTCTGAGAGTGGGTATGAAGAGTTGGATTAAACTCCCTTTCTTGGTTCCTTGTAACCTTCGCAAATGTAGCCCAAGGATGGTCTCAATATCACAGTGCCCAATTGGTAGCCACAGCAAACTCATGGTTGGAGCATCTACTTTTGAGGCCAGCTTTGAGTTGAAACATTTGTTTTATCTAGTTCACTGAAAATTGAATAAGAATATATGACTTTCCAGCTTCTAGTTTCACAGTTTTTTTAACTCCAGTGCTCAATGGGACTTGCTGTAAAGGGGGAAATGAGCACACCAGAGAGAAGTTTTCATAAAGTTATTCAGTTTAAAGGACCATCCTTTATTCTGAAGTGACACTTTTGGTGTTACTTTTTTTATTTTAGGGAATATGGTGAAAAGTATATTATAGCTTTTATCTTAGTTTAGTTCTTGTTTAGAAAAAAAATTAAAAGTTGGATTTGGGGATATCAAGAAAGGCCTTTGAAAAAGTAACATTGCAGTGGAGAACTGAAGAATGAATACAAATTGCCAGGTGAATGGTGTAAGGAAGAGTGGTTAGAGAAAAGGCACCAAATGTAGGAATACAATGAGGCAAGACTGGAGTATTATAAGGAAATAAAAAGACCTTGAACATTCAAGGAAAGAGGGTCAGTAGATGAGGCCTGGGGGTAGTTGGGACAAGATCATATAGGATCTTAAGGCCACACCAAGGGCTTTGCATTTTTCTCAAGAGCAATAGGAAGCTATATCAATTAAGGGCACATAAGGAAAACAGAAACCTCTCTAGAAATTTCAATAAAATGAATTTAATACAGGGAAATGGTTAACACAAGTACTAGGTGGCTGAGAGAGCAATGCATGCCCATTGAGATAACCTGATGTTAATACTACAGGAAGCATTTTCCACACCATTGGACTGAAGATATTCTTGGAACCTGGGAGTGCCCAAAGTGACTCTTGGAGCACGTGGTGAAACCATGGAGCAGAGGGCCTGGTGCTGAAACTGGGATCACCAAAGGACAGATCCACTTCACTTCTAAAGTCGCTATCTGAAGGGATGGGGGCTTTCCTCCTCTTCCTGCCTTTTACCCTCCTGCCAATGCTTCCTCTTAGTAAAGGCTAACAGGAAATGTAGTTTACAGATTCCTAGCCATGATATTATCATGTGGAATAGAAAAGGGTGAATGTAGGACTGGGAGACAATAATAGGATGAGTCAATAAAAGGTTTACATTAGGGGAGGGAAAAGAATCCATAGATTGCAAAGAGATTGATATGTTGTGAAAACTTCCCTTCTGTGGTTTACAAAGCCATCTCCATTTATGGTTAGTATTATCCAGTGAATTCCAGTCACTCAACTTAAAGCCTGCTGATCTTACATTCTCTTTCCTGTAGGTACCGTCTGAGTTCTTAGTTACATGTAATTACCTATGCCTTGCCATGAATGAAGAAATAATTCTAAGTAATTACCTATGCCTTGCCATGAATGAAGAAATAATTCTAAATTTATTGACCATAAGGGGAAGAAGCAGCTCTCAAACTGTCTGGCTCAGTACACCATTCTTAAAAATTATTGAAGACCCACAAAGAGCTTCCCTTTATATCTATCAACATTAACCTATGAGTTATACAAAAGAATTTAATAACAATAGATACCCTTTGTTGAATACCTACCGTGTCATAACACATTACAATGTCTCATTTAATTTTCACAATAAACCTATAAACTGGGTATTATTATTATGTGCATTTTAGAGTAAAGGTAACTGAGGCTGAGGAAGGTAACCTGATAAATGGCATTGCTGACATTTGAACTAGGGCTTTGTGACCCAAAACCTGTGCTCCTACAATTATAGCGTAGTATCTAGCCTGGAATTCTAGGAGGAGCTCCTCAATAAGAACCTCAAAATGTAAGCTAATTCATTGATGTCCAATTTCTTACTTGTGAGATTCCCAATGGGAATTCTGTGTCAGTTGAGCAAGACACACAATACTCAGGATCTTTTGTATCTTGAACTTTTTAAACTAATGATACTTAAAATGTATGGTCAAAAAATGTTTTTCACTGTAGGGTAAATTCACTTTTACCTATAAATCATATCATTCTCTTCCTAGCTGAAAAGTTCTAAGATTTATTTCCTCCTTTACTGTTAGTGTTTCCTTTTTAATCAGGTTATTTTGTTAAGTATACAAAGTTTAATTAAAAGACTAATGTGAAATGTTATGCAAATAATTTGATCAGGCCACAGTGACTGGAAGGGAAAGTAATTCTGGAGGGAGAGCTGAAATTCCTTAGCAGAACCTATCTGACCCTTTTTTGAGGTTAATAGCAATGCAAAAGATAAATAGTGTTTGGAGATCATTTAAACCTGAAGCAAACCCATGAAATGCCATTATACTCTACCTACATTTCAATTCAGAAAGAGAATCATTGTGCACACGTCAGTAAGAGTGTTATTTTAAAACATAGCATGGAATGTGTTTTGTAGAAGCAGGCCAATTGGTTGGTGCTGATTGTTAGGTTTCGCAGAAGCCTAAGTGGAGTGACTTTTCCTCTTTGTAGAAAACCTGGCGAGGTGTGGTGGCTCATGTCTGTAATCCCAGCACTTTGGGAGGCCGAGGCAGGCGGATCACCTGAGGTCGGGAGTTTGAGACCAGCCTGACCAACATAGAGAAACCCCGTCTCTACTAAAAAAATACAAAATTGGCCGTGCATGGTGGCCCATGCCTGTAATCCCAGCTACTCAGGAGACTGAGGCAGGAGAATCACTTGAACCCAGGAGGTGGAGGTTGCGGTGAGCCGAGATCATGCCATTGCACTCCAGCCTGGGCAACAAGAGCAAAACTCCATTTCAAAAAAAAAAGAAAAAAAGAAAAAGAAAACCTATGGGATGGGAGGCCAAGTCGGGCGGATCGCCTGAGGTCAGGAGTTTGAGACCAGCTTGGGCAACATAGTGAAACCCTGTCTCTACTTAAAAATACAAAAATTAGCTGGGCATGGTAGTGCAAACCTCTAATCCCAGCTACTCGGGAGGCTGAGGCAGGAGAATCACTTGAACCCGTGTAATCCCAGCTACTCGGGAGGCTGAGGCAGGAGAATCGCTTGAACCCGGGAGATGGAGGTTGCAGTGAGCCAGGATCGTGCCACTGCACTCCAGCCTGGGTGACACAGCGAGACTCCATCTCAGAAAAAAAAAAAAAAAAGACTAAAGCTTCAGGCTATAGTAACAGTAGACTTGTCTTAACTATGCATAATAATGGTGTATCAACAAAATATGAACATTGCCAGCAAAGGTGGACCATTTTGCTTAAAAATGTGTTGTTGTTTCTTCCCAATTGGATTCCTATACTAGTTCAGCATTAATTGTTACTGCTGTTTAAATTAGAAACCAAGGTCTTTAACAGAATCATCTAGGCAGATATATACTGTTTTAGGCACTGTACTACATTAGGTTTTTGTCAGAGTTGCTACTCTTCCTAAGATTTCTTTCCTCTCGCTTTTCCGACCATAAATAGTTTAAAATACCACAAGTTTTCTGTAACATTAATTCCTGAATGAACTATTAGGCTATGAAACCAACTTCAAGATGGTACAGTCATCATGAAGATAGTATCATCTGGTTCAAATTTGATTCCTTTTGTATTCCATGTTATCTACTCAAGGTGAAGTTCTTGTGTATTGTACACACTTCTGGTTTGTTTTCTTGGTTGACCTACTATAGACAGCTTCTATATAGGTAAACAAGGGTGGAAAGACATTACATTTTAGTTGCTCTGTTTATTAATTCTTTGAAGTCATCTGAGTTCCTAGTTACATGTAATTACTTATGCCTTGCCATGAATGAAGAAATAATTCTAAATTTATTGACCTTAAGGGAAAGAAGCGGTTCTCAAACTGTTTGGCTCGGTACACCATTCTTAAAAATTATTGAAGACCCACAAAGAGCTTCCCTTTATATCTATCAACATTTACCCTATTAGAAATTAAAGTAGATATTTAAAAAATATTTATTTCATGTCATTAAGCCTAACAACAATTAAACCCACTATGTGTTAGCATAAATAACATTTTAAAATGAAAAATCACAATATATATTTTTATTTTATTTTTATTTTTAGAGATAGGGTCTTACTCTGTTGCTTAGGCTAGAGTGCAGTGGCATGTAACTTTGCCACTGTAGCTCACTGTAACCTTGAAATTCTGGGCTCAAGTGATCCTCCTGCCTCAGCTTCCTGAGGAGCTAGGACTACGGGCATGCACCACCATGCCTGGCTAATTAAAAAAAATTTTTTTAGGGATGGAGTTTGGCTGTATTGCCCAGGTTGGTCTCAAACTCTTGGCCTCAAGAGATCCTCCCACGTTGGCCTCCCAAAGTGTTGGGATTACAGGCGTCGGCCATCACACCCAGCCCATATTTTTAATTAAACTTCTTATTTTGACATAATTATAGATTCACTTGCAGTTGCAAAAGATGATACAGAGAGATTCCATGTATCCTTTAGCCAGTTTCCCTCAATGGTATAATCTTCCAAAACTGTAGAACAATATCAACCAGGATATTGACATTGATACAGTCAAGATATAGAACAGTTCAGTCACCACAAAGATCTCTTCTGCCCCTACCACCAAACCCTAGCAACCACTTATCTGTTCTCCACTTCTATAATTTTATCATTTCAAGAATCTTATACAAATGGAATCATACAGTATGCAGCCTTTTGGGTTTGGCTTTATTAACTCAGCATAATTTCCTGGATATTCCTCCAAGTTTTGTGTATCAAGAGTTTGTTCCTTTTCATTGCTGATCATTATTCCATGGTATGTATATATCACAGTGTATTTAGCCATTCACTTGTTGAAGGACATCTATGTTGTTTTCGGTTTTTGGCTATTACAAATATGGCTGCTATGAACATTTGTGTACAGGTTTTTGTGTAAACATTAAGTATTCATAAGTATTCATTTCTTTGGAATAAATGCCCAGAGTGCAATTGCTGGGCTATGTTGTAGTTGCATGTTTAGTTTTGTAAGAAACTGCCAAACTGTTTCCCAGAGTGGCTGTACTCTATATTTTACATTCTCACCAGCAATGTGTGAGTGATTCAGTTTCTCTATATCCTCACCAGTATTTAGTTTTGTCATTATTATTATTGCAGTGGGGGGTGGTATTTTTCCCATGTTTTTATTGTGGTAAAATAACATAAAATTTATCATTTTAACCATCCGTTAGTCTGCAATTCAGTGGCATTAAGTACCTTCATATTGTTGTACAGCTATCACCACCATCCATTTCTATAACTCTTTTCAGCTTACAGAACTAGAAGTTCTACACCCATTTAACAATAACCATTTCCTCCTCCCTTCACCCCCTGGCAACCACATTCTACTTTGTCTTTATGAATATGACTATCTAGGTATCTCATATGAGTGGAATAATATTTTTGTTTTGTGACTGGCTTATTTCACTTAGCCTAATGCCCTCAAGTTTTATCCATGTTGTAGTATGTGTTAGAATTTCTTTCCTTTTTAAGGGTAAATAGTATTCCACTGTATGTATATACCACATTTTGCTTATGCATTCATCTATCAATGGATACTTGGGTTGCTTTTGGCTATGGCTGCCATGAACATAGGTGTACAAATACCCCTTCAAGACCCTGCTTTTAATTGTTTTGAGTATATACCCAGAAGTGGAATTGCTGTATTATATGGTAATTCTGCCATATCGTTTTTCATAATGGCTGCACAATTTTATATTTCCACAAGCAGTACATAAGGGTTCTAATTTCTCCTATCCCCACCAGCATGTATTATTTTCTGTTCTTTTTTTAATAGTAGCCACCATAATGGGTGTGAGGTGGTATCTCACTGTGCTTTTGATTTGTGTTTACTTAATGATTAGTGATATTGCCTATCTTTTCATGTGTTTATTGGCAATTTGTATATCTTCTTTGGAAAAATGTCCATTCAAGTCATTTGCCTATTTTTGAATCAGGTTGTTTGGGTTATTTTGTTGAGTTTTAGGAGATCTCTATATAGCCTGGCTTTTAATGACTTATCAGTTATGTATGTGATTTGCAAATATTTTCTCCCATTTTGTGGGTTGCCTTTTTATTCTGTTGATAGTGTCTTTTGATGCACGAAAGTTTTTGATTTTCATGGAGTCCAACTTGTCTATTTTTTCCTTTTGTTGCTTGTTTTTGTCATACCTAAGAAATCATTGTCAAATCCAATGTCATGAAGATTTTGCTCTGTGTTTCCCTCTAAGAGTTTTATAGTTTGAGGTTTTATGTTTAGGTCTTTGAGGCATTTCGAGTGAATTTTTGTATATGGTGTTAGGTAAGGGTTCAACTTCATTCTTTGGTATTGGATATCCAGTTTTCTTAGGATCATTTATTGAAAAGACTGTCCTTTCCCTATTGAATAGTCTTAGCTCCCTTGAGTGGGTATACTTTCCTGTTTCTTTAAACGTCTTGTGATGTTTTGTTGAAAACTGAACATTTTAATCTAACAATGTGGTAACTCTAGAGATCAGATTCTCCCCCTTCCCTAGGGTTTGCTGTGTGTTTGTGCTTGTTTTGTTTATTTCTACTTTTGTTTTTAGATTGTTGTAGGCTGTGTCTGTGCCGGGGATCAGCTTGAGGTATAAACTTAGTGTCTTTTCTGAGCCTGTGCCTTCCCTTGAGCATGCAGAGTCACTTTCTAAATTCCCTGCATATGTGGTTGTTTTGAATGTCCTAGCCCCTAAATGCCTGGCTCCCAAAGGGGAAAAAGAGAAAAATGAAGGGAAAAGGGAAGGAGCCATATAGCCTGAAAGTTATTTCTGCCTGAGTGGGAGGGCCTTGTAGCAATGGGAATTTGCCACAATTACTGCCTATCTCTGTGTCGTCTGCACTTCCATGATCAAAAGCAGCAATCCGTGATTACAACCCAGCTCTCCAACATTTGAAGGATTGGGTCTTTTTTGTCTACCCTGGCTGAGGCAAACTGCAAGCTGCTCCTGGAATATGTGTACAGCTGCTTACCAGGTGGCTTGGGGTGGGGGATGGATAGCTGCTGCTGAGCTAATAGCTGAAATTCACCAAAATTAACCCGCGATTTACTGTTTAAGTCTTCCTCTGGAAGCTGCAAGCCTTCAATAGACTCCAGAGTTGATCTTGTTTTCCTGCTAAATTGCTGAACCCATTTATTAGTTCTAGATTTTTTTTGATTCTAGATTTCTTGAGATTTTCTATGTAAACAATCATGTTCTCTGCAAATGGGGGCAGTTTATTTCTTCCTCTCCAATTGGTATGCCTTTTACTATTTTTCTTACCTCATTGCGGTAGCTAGAACTTCCAGTACTATGCTGAATTGAAGTGATGAGAGTGAGCATCTTTATTTTGTTCCAGAATTTAGACCAAAAGCATTCAGTCTTTCATCTGTAGGATTTTTATAGATGCTTTTATCAACTTGAGAAAGTTACTCTGTTCTTAGTTTGCTAAGGGTTTTTGTTTTTGTTTTTGTTTTATTTTGTTTGTTTGTTTTGAGACAGAAGGAATCTCTCTCTATTGCCTAGGCTGGAGTGCAGTGGCACCATCTTGGCTCACTGCAACTACTGCCTCCTGGGTTCAAGTGATTCTCCTGCCTCAGCCTCATGAGTAGCTGGGACTACAGGCACGTACCACCATGCCCGGCTAATCTTTTGTATTTTTAGTAGAGACGGGGTTTCACAGTGTTAGCCAGGATGATCTCGATCTCCTGACCTCAGGTGATCCACCTGCCTCGGCCTCCCAAAGTGCTGGGATTACAGGTGTGAGCCACCACGCCCAGCCAAGAGTTCTTATCATGGATGAGTATTGGATTTTGTCAAATGCTTTTTCTGAATCAATCAATCCCATGAATTTTCTCCTTTAGCCCATTGATAGGGTGGACCATTACATTGATTGATTTTTGAATGTTGAACTAAACTTGCATACCTGAAATAAATACTTGGTTGTGCTGTATAATTCTTTTTATACATTGCTTCATTCGATTTGCTAATATTTTGTTGAGGATTGTTATGTCTATACTGATGAAAAATATTGATCTGTAATTTTCTTTTTCGTATTGTCTTTGGTTTGGTATCAGGGTAATACTAACCTCATACATTGAGTTGGTAAGTGTTCCTTCATCTTTTACTTTCTTGAAAATATTGTGTAAAATTTGTGTTAATTCTTTATATGTTTTGTAGGATTTTCTAGTGAAGCTATCTGGGCCTGGAAATTTCTTTTTCAGGTTTTTAATTACAATTCAACTTCTTTGATGGTTATAGGACTATTCAGGCTGTCTGTTTCATCTCAGTTAAGTTTTGGTAACTTGTGGTATTTGAGGAATCGGTCCATTTTCTCTAAGTTCATAGTATTCCCTTATTATCTTTTTTGGCTTAAAAAATTACAGTAAAACATACATAGCATACAATTTACCCTTTTAACCATTATTTTTCTCTCTACTTAGAGACAGGGTCTTGCTCTGTCGCTCAGGCTGTAATACAGTGGCATGACCACAGCTCTCTGCAGTCTGGAACTCTTGAGTTGAAGTGATCCTCCTGCGTCAGCCTCCTGAGTAGCTAGGACTACTGATGCATACCACGATCCCTGGCTAATTTAAAATATTTGTTTAGAGACAGGGCTGTGCTATGTTGCCCAGGCTGGTCTTGAACTCCTGGCCTCATGCAATCCTCCCACTTTAGCTTCCCAAGTAGCTGGAATTACAGGTGCAAGCCACTGCACCCAGGTCTTAACCATTTTTAAGTGTAGATTTCAGTAGCATTTAGTACACTCACAGTGTTGTGCAACAAGCACCACTATCTGGTTCCAGAATAATTTCATCACTCTAAAAGGAAACCCCATACCCATTAACCAGGCACTCTCTGTTTCCCCTTCCTCTTCAACCCTGGTGTTAATGGAAAAACCAAAGTCTGTAGAATATTTTAAAGAGGTTTATTCTGAGCCAGTATAAGTGACTGTGGCTCAGGAAAAACACAAACCCAAGAAGCCTTGAGTAAGGGATACCAAGGTGGTCAAATTACAGTTGATATGGTTGGGCTCTGTGTCCTCACCCAAATCTCATGTTGAATTGTAATCCCCACGTGTCAGGGGAGGGACTTAGTGGGAGGTGATTGGATCATGGGGGTGGTTTCCTTCATGCTGTTCTCATGATAGTGAGTGAGTTCTCACGAGATTCGATGGTTTAGAAATGTCTGGCTTTTCTTGCTGTTTCTCTCTCCTGCTGCCATGTAAGACGTGCCTTGCTTCCCTTTCATCTTCTGCCATGATTTTAAGTTTTCTGAGGCCTCCCCAGCCATGTGGAACTGCGAGTCAATTAAGTCTCTTTTCCTCATAAATTACTCAGTCTCAGGTAGTTCTTTATAGCAGTGTGAAAACAGACGAATACAGTTTTATACATTTCAGGGAGGTAGGAGTTATAGACAAAGACATAAATCAATATATGGAAGATATATATTGCTTTGTCCTGAAAAGGTGGGATATCTTGAAGCGGAGTCTTACACGCTATAGGTGGATTCAGAGATTCTTTAATTTGCAGTTAAAGGAGTAAGACTCTGTCTATACCTTGAAGTCAGCAGAAAGAAATATTTAAGTTAAGATAAGGATGCTGGCCGGGTGCAGTGGCTCATGGCTGTAATCCCAGCACTTTGGGAGGCCGAGACGGGTGGATCACAAGATCAGGAGATCGAGACCATCCTGGCTAACACCGTGAAACCTCGTCTCTACTAAAAATACAAAAAAAAATTAGCCGGGCGTGGTGGCGGGCACCTGTAGTCCCAGCTACTCGGGAGGCTGAGGCAGGAGAATGGCATGAACCCGGGAGGCAGAACATGCAGTGAGCCGAGATCACACCACTGCACTCCAGCCTGGGCGATAGAGTGAGACTCCATCTCAAAAAAAAAAAAAAAAAAAGATAAGGATGCTATGTCAGAGTCAGCACAATATGCTGGATGAAACAGACCTGTTTAGCAAGATTGATGTCCTACAGGCATGACTTGCATGGCCTTAGGTTTTGCTTATAATTTGGTATCTTATTGCCATAAAGAATCAGTTTTGTCAGTCTTGTCATCTCTATTTTAACATTAATGCTGGTCAGTTGTTGTGTCTAAACTCCAAAAGGTCAGGGGTAAATGAAACGTGTCCAACCTCCCTTCCATGGTGGCAGGGAATTCAGTTTCTCTGGGATTCCCTGGCTAAGCAGGGATCCATTCAATTGGTGAGGGGCTTAGTATTTCTAGTTTGCACTGGCAATCACTAATCTGCTGTGTGAATTTTCCTACTAGATATTTTATATGAATGAAATCATGCAGTTATGTAGCCTTTTGGGTTTAGCTTCTTTCACTTGGCATAATGTTTTCAAGATTCATCCATATTGTAGCATGTATCATACTATGTTTCTTTTATGGATGAATAATATTCTATTATATGTATATACCACATTTATTTCATTTGTTGGTGGACATTTGGTTTGTTTCTACCTTTTGATAATTGTGAATAGTGCTGCTACGAATATTCTTATACCGGTTTTTGTTTGACACTTTCACTTTTTGTGGGTATACACTTAGGAGTGGAATTGCTGAGTCGTGTGGTAATTCTATGTTTAATTTTTAAAGGAACTACCAAACTGTTTTCCACAGTATGTGCACCATTTCACGTTCTCACTAGCAATGTGTGAGGGTTCCAATGTCTCCACATCCTTGCCAACACTTCCCGTTTTTAAAATAATAGGCATCCTAGTGGGTATGAAATAGTATCTCATTGTAGTTTTATTTTGAATTTCCCTGATGACTAATGATGTTGAGTATCTTTTCATATGTTTGTAAGCCATTTGTATATCATCTTTGGAGAAACATCTATTCAAGTCCTTTCCCCATTTTTAAATTGAGTTGTTTGTCTTTTTGTTGTTTAGTTATAAAAGTATTATATATTCTAGTTATTAGACCATTATCAGATATATACTCCATAAATATTTTCCCCCATTCTGTGAGTCTTCTTTTCACTCTCTTGATAGTGTCCTTTGAAGCACAAAATATTTTAATTTTGACCAAGTCCAGTTTATCTATTTTTTCTTTTGTTGTTTGTGCTTTTCATGTCCTATCTATGAAATCATTTCTAATCTGAAGATTCTAAAGATCATTACTATTCTTTCTTCTATGAATACTTCTTTCTTCCATAAAACTTCTTTTATAGTTTAGGCTCTTATATTTAGGTATTTGATCCATTTTGAGTTAATATTTGTAAATGCTATGAGGGGTCACGTAAGGGTCCAACTTAGTTCTTAATTCTTTTTTTTTTTTTTTTTTTTTTTTGAGACACAGTCTTGCTCTGTTGCCCAGGCTGGAGTGCAGTGGCATGATCTTGGCTCACTGCAAGCTCCACCTCCCAGGTTCACGCCATTCTCCTGCCTCAGCCTCCCGAGTAGCTGGGACTACAGGTGCCCACCACCATGCCTGGCTATTTTTTTTGGTATTTTTGTAGAGACAGGGTTTCACCATGTTAGCCAGGATGGTCTCGATCTCCTGGCCTCGTGATCCACCTGCCTCAGCCTCCCAAAGTGCTGGGATTAGAGGCGTGAGCCACCGCACTCGGCCCAACTTAATTCTTTTACATGTGGATATCCAGTTGTTTCAGCATCTCTTATTGACTTTTCTTTCCCCATTGAAGGATCTTAGAACACTTGTCAAAAATCACTTGACTATAGACATATGGTTTTATTTTTTGGCTTTCAATTCTATTCCATCGATCTATATATCCATCCTTATACCAGTTTCAATTTTTTTTCTTACTGTAGCTTTGTAGTAAGTTAGGAAATTGGGAAGTGTGAGTCCTCCAACTTTGTTTTTCTTATTCAAGATTGTTTTGGCTATTTGGGGTCCTGTGCCATTTCATATGTATTTTAGAATGGCTTCTCTATTTCTGCAAAAAAATGCCATTGGAATTTTGCTAGGGATTGCATTGAATATATAGATAGCTTTGGGGAACACTGCCATCTTAACAATAGTAAGTCTTCTAGTACATGAACATGGATTGTCTTCTCATTTATTTAGGTTTTAAAATTTTCATTTAGTAATGTTTTATCATTTTTAGTGTACAAATCTTACATCTCCTTGGGTAAATTTATTCCTAAGTATTTTGATCCTTTTGATGCTATTATAAAAGGAATTTTAAAACATTTCTTCTTAAATTACTTATTGCTAGTTTATAGTAATTCAATAGATTTTTACATGTTTTTTTTTATGATAGATTTTTGGTGAATTTGTTTATTAGCTCTAGAAATTTTCTTTGTGTATTCCTTAGGCTTTTCTATCTATCTATCTATCTATCTATCTATCTATCTATCTGATCATGTCATTTGAAAATAAAGGTTTTACTTCTGCCTTTCCAGTTTGGATGACTTTTATTTCTTTTTCTTGCCTAATTACTCTGTCTAGGATTTCCAGTGCAATGTTGAATAGAAGTAATAAAAGCTATCATCCATGTCTTGTTCTGATTACAGTGGGAAATCTTTCAATCTTTCACCATTGAGTATATGAAGTCAGTTGTAGGTCTTTCATGAATGTCCTTTAACCTGTTGAGGAAATTCCCTGTTATCACTAGAATAGTGAATTTTTTTTTTTTATCATGAAAGGGTGTTGGGTTTTGTCAAAGGCTTTTACTAGATCAATTGAGATCATATGGTTCCTCCTCTCTATTCTACTAATGTGGTATATTATATTGATTGTATTTCCTATGTTGAACTACCTGTGCATTCCTGGGATGAATCTGCTTTATCATCATGTACAATTATTCTAATGAGCTTCTGGATTTGGTATACTAGTATTTTGTTGAGGATTTTTGCTTCTGTGTTCATAAGGGATATTGGTCTACAGTTTCTTTTCTTGCATTGTCTATGTCTGGCTTGGTGTCAAGGTAATTCTGGCTTCATGGAATGAGTCAGGATGTATTTCCTCCTCTTCTATTTTTTTGAAGAATTTGAAAAAGATTAGTGTTAATTCTTCTTCGGATGTTCAGTAGAATTCACCAATGAAGTCATTTAATCCTCAGCTTGTTTTTTGTTGGGTGATTTGTAGTGACTTTTGGTTATTGATTCAATCTGTTTGTATGTTATAGGTCTATTGAGATTTTCTATTTCTTCTTGAGTCAGTTGTGGTAGTTTGTGTTTCTAGGACTTTGTCCATTTCATCCTGGCTGTCTAATATTTTGGTTTATAGTAGTTTATTGTATTCCCTTATAATCCTTTTATTTATGTAAACTTAATAATAATGTTCCCATTTGTTTTTTTTGAGACAGGATCTCACTCTGTCACCCAGATTGTAGTGCAGGAGTGCGATCAGACATCACTGCAGCCTCAATCTCTTGGGCTCAAGCGATCCTCCTGCTTAGCTTCCTCAGTAGCTAGGACTACAGGCAGGTGCCACCACACCCAGCTAATTTTTATTTTTATTTTTTTGTAGAGACGAAGTCTTACTATGTTGCCTAGGCTGCCTCAAACTCCTGGGCTCAAGTGATACTCCTGCCTTGGCCTCCCAAAGTGTTGGGATTACAGGTGCGAGCCACCAAGCCTGGCCTGTGTCACCATGCCCAGCCTGTTCTCAGTTTCATATTTGATTTTAGTAATTGAGTCTCTCTCTTTTTTTTTTTTTTTTAGTCATTCTAGCTAAGGTTTGTCCATTTTGTTGATCTTTTCAAACAATTAACTTTTGGTTTTACCAATTATTTTGTTTTTCTAATTGTCGATTTCATTTATTTGCACTCTAATATTGATTATTTCCTTTCTTGTTCTAGCTTTGGGTTTGGTTTGCTCTTCTTTTTCTTGTTAATTAAGGCGTACAATTAGATTATTGACCTAAGATTTTTTGCTAATGTAGGCTATGAATTTCCCTCTGAGCACTGCTTTCACTGCATCTATATGTTTTTATATATTGTATTTTATTTTCATTCATCTCAAAGAATTTCCAATCATTCTCGTGATTTCTTTTTTAATCTATTAGTTGTTTAAACTGTTATAATTTTAATGGCTGTAGTGAAATCTTCTGTATTATTCCTGATACTGATGATTTATATATTTTATCTTTTTATCTTTCTCAGTCTTGCTAGAGGTTTATCAGTTTTATTGATTGTTTTCCAATGAAGAAGCCTTTGTTTTATTGATATTCTCTATTGTTATCGTTCTATTTTTTTTAGACATGGGGTCTTGCTGTGTTGCCCAGGATGGCCTTGAACTCCTGGGCTCAAGCAATTCTCCTGCCTCAGCCTCTTGAGTAGCTGAAACTACAGGCTCATATCATCACATCTAGCTAATATTCTCTATTGTTTTCAGTTTCATTTATTTCTGTTCCTATCTTATTTCCTTCCTTCCACTTCCTTTGGATTTGCCCTTCTTTTTCTATTTTCTTGAGATGATTATTTAGATTATTGATTTCAGACCTTTCCTATTTTCTAATATAAGCATTTGGCAGTATAAATTTCCCTCTCAGTGCTACTTTAGCTATGTCCCACATATTTTGATATGTGTATTTTCATACAGAAAAACATTTAAGATACTTATTGCATCATGGAATTTTTCAGTACCTAGTCTAATGGCCCTTAATTTCCTCAACTGTGGCCCCTTTCCTTTGTCCAAGCCTCTCTTAAATCATGGTTTCTAGAACGTAGATGTCTGGATTGGTCTAGCTATTGCAGAATAGTACTAGACTATCTGTTCATTCCTTTGTTTGTTCATTCATTTACCCATTCATTCATTCAACAAACATTTACTGCAGTCCTATACCAGTCATTGTGCTGGCTAGGAATATAGAGATGTTTAAACAGACATACTCCTTCTCTTTATGGCTCTGTCTGGCAAAGATGACAAATAATTAAACAAATAATTTCAAGCATCACCACTATCTCCCTTGTTATAGAAACTCTACTACCATTAACACAAAGCTAGGTTAAAATTCTATGAGGTTTTTTGTTTTTTGTTTTGTTGTTGTTGTTTGTTTGTTTTTTTCCAACAAGTTCTGCCATTTTCTATCCTATTTTCAAAAGTGTTTGCCACCTTGAACCTAGGGTGATCCTCAGCTGGTCTGCACTCTACAGGCTATTCCAGTTGCTTAAAGCTGACTTGTTTCTGATTGGTTAAGGCTGTGGTTGGATGTTTTGAAGATCATCCCTGACCTGAACCATGACTGCAAACATCTCTGTCTGTCCCTTTCCATTGATCACTCTTTTGTGATACAATCTGAGCCCATAATGGAGTAGCACCTTAGCTTTGGGTAGAGTGATAAAATTTTTTAGAGTTCTGTTAGTTAGGTCTTTTGGTCATCACCAAACCCTTGATAGATATGGTCCCCAATTGACAGATGAACCAATTGAGACTCAGAAAGGCTAGGTTACTTGCCCAGTTGGGAAAATCAAGAACTGATACAGGTTTTTAGATTCCCACCTAGGCCTTTACTTTTGCCTCAATCTCACTGTCTCTTCCTAGTTGACCATTAAATATATTTTAAAGAGGGCAAAGTCCAATTGCATAATAGGTCTGCCTGTCTGAAACATGATGATTAGTGCTAATGGCTGGGTATTACCTGGCATGCATGTGTTAGGTTTACAGTAAAGAATGTCTACTTTTTATTAACTGTCCTTTTAGATATATTAGTGACTGTCACACCTGAATTATAACAAAGAAGCACTACAGAAATTCAATGTGGGCGGCAAAATTCTTTGAAGAATAACTAGTTATAATTGGGGAGTCTGAACACATTTCAGAGTTGCACGTTTAATATGCAGTATGCTTAATTGCACTGTAATTACAGTATTTTAGAATGCCATGCTAAGTGTTTAATCCTTTTCAGGTTTGCCCTCCAATCAGTGGTCTGCCTTCATTTTCCAGATTGATGAAGTCTGCCTCAGAGAAGGGGGTAGGTAACAAGACCGTGCCGATGTGTCTAATCAGCCGGGAAGGTTGTAAAATGAATCTTTCCTATCTAGAATTTATATTTAATCATAGTTATATTCTCTTTGTGAATGAGTGTTGATTAGTTAGTTGTCAGAATAGGGCAACAATAAGAGCTTTTATTTATCCAGATAAGTTATGCTGGAGTCATTATTTAGGTCTGATTGAGTTGATGGAGATATTTACATTACCTCAGCACACAGAGCCACTTAATCTTATTCATAATGTTAATTATATACTCCAAGAGTTACTGCCATGCTCTTATTTATGGTGTTTACTATTCGGGTTTGTTTATATATGTGATGACTTATGGATCCCTCTTTTCACCGGACTATGCCCTTTTTACAGTTGCAAAATGCACCTCCACTTATAAAAACTGATCTTCAGTAGTTTGTTCACAGTGTTTCTGATGTCATCTAATTTGGGGAAGGAAACTCTCTTTGGTTTCAGGGAGTTAGTTAAGACTACATAATTGTACTGACTTTTGATAATTTGGTTTTTTTTTTTTTGGCTCATGCCTATAATCCCAACATTTTGGGAGGCTGAGGTGGGTGGATCATTTGAGGCCAAGAGTTCAAGACCAGTCTGGCCAACATGGTGAAACCCCGTCTCTACTAAAAATACAAAAAAAAAGAGAGACTTTTTTTTTTTTTTTGGCCTTTATGTATTTGTGTATGCTTTTGCAGTGACTGGAGTTTTCTTTCCCTGCATACCTCCTGCAAACTATTATTTATTCTTTTAGGCCAGGCCTGAAATTTCCATTCTTCAAGGAAGGCTACCTTAATTGTACCAGAGAGAGTTAATCATTGCCTGCTTTATCTCAACTACTGTATCTGAGCATTAACACCATCACAGCCCTGTCAAACTGTATCGCAATTATTGTTGATACGTTTGCTTTCAATAACAGACTGGTTTATTTGAGAGTTAGGACCATATTATATTCATGTCTCTTATCACCCAAATCTAATAGTGCCTGGTACATAATAGATGATTAATCATTTCTCAGTGTTGAATGACATAGATTATTTTTTTAAAAAAATATTTTTGAGGGCTGGGCATGGTGGCTCACGCCTGTAATCCCAGCACTTTGGGAGGCTGAGGTGGGTGGATCACGAGGTCAGGAGTTCAAGACCAGCCTGGCCAAGATGGTGAAACCTCACCTCTACCAAAAATACAAAAAAATTAGCCAGGCGTGGTGCTGGGCACCTGTAATCCCAGCTACTCAGGAAGCTAAAGTAGGAGAATCGCTTGATCCTGGGAGGCAGAGGTTGCAGTGTGCCGAGATCGTGCCACTGCACTCCAGCCTGGGCGACAGAGTGAGACTCTGTCTCAAAAAATATATATATATTTTTGAAAAATAATTTACATATCATAAATTCACTCTTTTGTTTTTTCATTTTTTCTCTTTTTTTACTGCCAGAACTTCACTCTTTTAAAGTATGCAATTCAGTGGTTTCTAATATACTTACAAAGTTGTACAACTATCACCATTATCTAATTTCAGAATATTTTCATTATCCCAGAAAGAAACCCCATACCCACTCTCAGTCATTTCTCATTCCCTCTTTTCCCCAGCTCCTGGCAACTACTAATCTAATTATTGTCTCTATGGACTGTCCTATTTTGGACATTTTATGTAAATGGAATCATATAACACGTGACTTCTTTCTCTTAGCATAACATTTTCAAGGTTGGATGATGTAGCATGTGTAGGAACTTCATTCCTGGCCAAATATTATTTTACTGTATGGATATATCATATTTTGTTTATCCATTTACCAATTGATGGATATTTGGGTTGTTTTTAGTTCTTGACTCTTATGAACAATACTACTATGAATATTCATGTTTTTGTGTGTACATATGTTTTCAGTTTTCTTAGGTATATACATAGCAGAGGAAGTTCTGGGTCATATGACAACTCTATGTTTAACTTTGGGAGTTGCTGCCAAACTGTTTTCCAAAATGGTTACACTATTTAATATTCCCACTGGCAATGTATGATGCTTCCAATTTCTCCACATTCTCCTCAACTCTTATTGTCTGTTTTTTTATTATAGCCATCTTCATGGGTGTGAAGTATTTCATTGTGGTTTTGATTTGCATTTACCTAATGACTCATGGTGTTGAGTACCTTTATATGTCCTAATTGGCCATTTTTTACCCTAGCTTCTTTGTATTTTTTGCAGTTTGAGTATATGTCTAGGTATAGTTTTTGTGTGTGTGTGTTTATCTGGGTTGGTGTTCTCTGAGCTTCCTGGATCTACAGCATTGTGTCTGTCATTAATTTTGGAAAATCCCCCAGCATTATTCCTTCAAATATTTCTTCTGTTTCTTTCCCTCTTTCTTCTCCTGGTGTTCCAATTATAAAGCTCATTGATTCTTTCCTCAGTTGTATCTGGTTTATTGATGAGCCTGTGAAAGACAGTTTTCATTTCTGATACAGTATTTTTTATTTCTAGCATTTTTTGATACCTTCTTAGAGTTTTTATCTGTCTGCTTACCTTACCCATCTGTTATTGTATGCCATCCACTTTTTTCATTAGAACCCTTAGCATATTAAGGGTTCTTTAAATACCAGTCTGGTTACTTTAAATACCAGTCTGAAAATTTAAAAATCTGAGTCTGGTTGTGATGCTTACTCTCTCTCTTTAAGCTGCATGTTTTTTTGTCTTTTAGTATGCCTTGGAATTTTCTGTTCAAAGCTGGACATGATGTACTGAGTAAAAGGAATTGAGGTAAATAGGCCTTTGGCATGAGGTTAATCTGACTAGAAGTTAGGCTGTGTTTACTGTTTGCCATAGTTGTATGTGTCAGAAGCTAAATTTTCTTCTAGTGTCTTTGTTTTTGTTTCAACTGTTGTATATGGGCTTTCCTGAAGACTTCTTCTTAAATAAGGTCTGGGATGTGGAATTATTTCATATGTAATTGCCTTGTATTATACAGGTCCCTGAATAATGTAGATGTGGTGGTAAGATGTGGGGAGAGGAGAAGTGTGCTATAGTCCTGTGACTAGTTCTCAGCTTTTTCGTGAGCCTGTGCCTCTGGGCTGTGACCTTTATGTTTCTCAGCTCATTGTTCTTACCAAGATCAAGTCATTTTAAAATATAAATGCCCATCAGATTGTTGCACACTTTTGCTTATTTTCCAGAATTCTGAAAAAGTTGATTTCAACAATTTTGTCAGTGTTCTCATTGCTTTTAAGGAGAAGATTTCCAGAGTTTGTTACTTTTATTTCTGCTGATACCATTCCAGATTATTCTCCATAAATGAATGTTGTGAACATGCTGCCTAGTTCAGAAATAATACAAATTTCCATTTCTTATAGAAAGGCTTGGCACTAATACTCATCAAAGATGGATTTTGTAAGTTTTGTAAGTTGTCAGTATATCCTGCTAATCTTAATTAAAAGATTAATTGCTTGATGATGATCTAAATACTTGCTCTGCATATATATGCACATATTAAACTGTTAAAGTATTAAGAAACTTAATAGCTAAGCTTTAAAATGACACAAATTGCTCAGAAACATCCTTTCTTTTTAGCACCTTAATATGCCAAAATTAGGACTTTCATTGAAAATGTTATAAGGCAACAATGAAATTTCATCGTCTCTCATTGTTAGGCATTACCATCAAAATATTTTGACCATACTTTTCACTTCAACATAGGTGTTTAACATCTATTCTCAGCTTTTCAAGGAGGTTTTTGGAGGTATGTTTTTTAATTCTGATGTTTCCACTATGTTAGGTCAGAAAAATAATCCAAGCTAAATGCTTTTTGTCCTGTTATTTGGGTACTTATAGACTCCCTACTAAATTACTTCTTTGATTTCAAATTGATATAGAAAATACTCTACACAGATTTCAAGAATGGGTGTTTCACAGTATGTATTTATTGCAGTTTTGGGAAAGAAATTGGACATAGCTTATCTTATTCAGACACAAATTACATCATTGTTAACAATGTTACACAGTTTCAAAATCCTTTTTTTTCCAATATTTATGAGGCTTTCGTGTAGGTGAGTATGTAAGTAATGTACATACATATAGTTGAACACTATGTAGCTTTAAAAAATAAGGTAAATCAATGTGATAATATGGAAAGATCTCCAAGATATATTGTTAAGTAAAACAGATTATAGAATAGTATAAATGAGCCATATTTATAAAAATATGTGTATAAGAATATGTATTAACATTTCCAGGAGAATATCTATGAAACATAATAGTAGTTACCCTTGAGTAGAGTGGAGAGGTTGGAGGAAGAGAAAAATACTTACTTTATTGCTATACTTGAATGAAAATAAAGAGCAGATATTAGTTTCGTAACTTAAAAAATAGTTTTAAAATCTATTTTCAACCTGGCATTTGAACTACAGATTAATAAAATAATTTTAGAACTAAGCTGTCTCCTGGAGAATCATTTAATTTTTATAATATTGAAACATTTAAATTTCCCCTTATTGCACATTCTTTTCCATATATACAATTCTCATTTTATATTTTATTTTCCCCTAAAAGCCCCTTATTTATTTATTTATTTATTTATTTATTTGTTTATTTATTTATTTATTGAGACAGGGTCTTGCTCTGTTGCCCAGGCTGGAGTGCAGTAGCATGATCACAGCTTACTGCAGCCTCCACCTCCAGGGCCCAAGTGATACTCCCAGCTCAGCTTCCTGAATAGCTGGGACTACAGGCATGTGCCACCATGCCTGGCTAATGTTTTACATTTTTTGTAGAGATGGGATCTCCCTATGTTGCCCAGACTGGTCTCAAACTCCTGGGCTCAAGCAGTCTTCCTGCCTCAGCCTACCAATGTGCTGGGATTACAGGCATGAGCCACCATGCCAGGCCTCCCTCTCTTCTTTATTGAGTCATTAAAAAGAAAAGAATTGTGATAATGTTTTCATAACAAAGTTTACCATTTTAATCATTTTTAAGTATACAGTTTTGTGGCATTAAGTATATTAACATTGTAGTACAACCATCACCACCATTGGTCTCCAGAACTTTTTCCATCTTCCTAAACTGATATATCTGTACCCATTAAACAATAAAGATCCATCCTGGCTAACATGGTGAAACCCTGTCTCTACTGAAAATACAAAAAAATTAGCCAGGCGTGGTGGTGGGCACCTGTAGTCCCAGCTACTCGGGAGGCTGAGACAGGAGAATGGCGTGAACCTGGGAGGCGGAGGTTGAAGTGAGCTGAGATTGCGCTACTGCACTCCAGCCTGGGTGACAGAGCGAGACTCCATCTAAAAAATAAATAAATAAATAAATAAATATAAAGATCCACTTTTAGGAGATGGAAATTGTCTGAAAATCATGTAAAATAAGTTTGAAAAAATATATAGAAAAATAAGAATATACTTATGGTGTCCTTCATTTTAAAATACTGCTTTCAATGACCTGTTCTTACAGAGAGTTTTAGACTTCAGACAGGTTAAATATTTGTGTTTATTAATGCCACATTAGTTAATAGAATAGAAAAAGGGCCGGGAGCAATGGCAAACGCCTGTAATCCCAGCACTTTGGGAGGCTGAGGCGGGTGGATCACCTGAGGTCAGGAGTTCGAGACCAGCCTAACAAATATGGTGAAACCCCGTCCCTACTGAAAATACAAAAATTAGCTGGGTGTGGTGGTGTATGCCTGTAGTCCCAGCTACTTAAGAGCTTGAGACAGGAGAATCGCTTGAACCTGGGAGGTGGAGGTTGCAGTGAGCCAAGATTGCACCACTGCACTCCAGCCTGGGCAGCAGAGAGAGACTCAAAAAAAAAAAGGAAGTGTTGCATAGGTGCTACTGATCATGAATATAATGGAAGCACATCCCCTTGAGAGCTGTTTTGGGGTATGTTTTTCACTAGATTGGATGCTTTTCATGACAAAAAGGGAGGTATTTATCTTTATATCTACAGAAGTTAGTCAGATGAAGAGACTCAATGGTTATCAAATGTAACTACTGAAAGATGGTTAAAAATGTTGGTGTGGGACTTCCAGTATTAGGAGAGAGGGGAGCAGAAGGAGGATAAGGAGAACCTCAGACTTGAGCACCATGGAATATATATTCTTTTCTGTGGAATAACTTGAGATCCACCACAGACATTCAGTTGGAGCAGATTATGAAGGGATAAATTTGCTTCTGAGCATGACATTTCTCTGATTACATAGAAAGTGCTACTTTTGAAGGGTGGCTTCAAAGACAAAGGGCTCTTTGGTTTTGCAGCTAGTGAGCTACCATTCCTGGTAAAGATGGCCTGTAAATATCAAAGGAAAAATGGCAGATATGCCACAAAACACTTGAAATGCACTTTTGCTTTCCCTTTCTTTCTCCTTACCTGCTTCCTCTTCCTTAATGTATTTCCTCCACTAACATACATACTCAAAAACTAAATTAACTGAGTAGCATAGGGCATGAAACTGCAGTTCTGACATTAAGTAGCTAAGTGAATGAGAACATATCATTTAGTTTTTGTGGATCTTATTTTCCTCTTATGTAAAATTGGGAATATCATTCTGTTGGTTCTTTAAGTAAAAGGAATTTTAAAATTTAAGTAGATGATTTCGAACAAATAACTCAGTGTTGGTGAATCTTTGAAAAGAATAATAGACTGTTCTATCTGTATAATCTTTAAAATACTAATGATTTTAAGCGTCTATTCACGTGATGGGCTAGCGGTAGATATTTATGACAATGAGAGGCACACTAATTTTTCTCTAGAATTGTGAGAAAATTACAAGTGCTTCGGAAAGTTACACGTTCACCTAACCAAGGTGAACCAATGTAACTCTTCAAGACAAAGGGTGAGAGTATTAAACCAGTGAACCTCCTTTCCCTCTTGAACTATAAGCCTGTGTATATGCTATCCTCGTATGAAGCAATGCCTGTCACTGAAAAAATTGAAATGCAGAAAAGAAAACACATGTTGCAGGTTTTAAAATAGTTCCAAAAATAGAGTATTGGACTCCCTGATGCTACATATTGATTTTTCAATAGTATCACTTATTTACTCATCTAGTTTTTCTTCAGCACTGAAGATTGATTTTAATAAAAATAGATAGCTACTAAATTCGAGGAGTCACATTAAAAACCCAACTTTCTGTTGAATTTCCTTTGGCATTTCAGTAGATATACTTAGATTGGGAAAATATATTAACGAAGACATACTTAGGTATAATGCTAGACTGAGTACTGAGTGTCATAAAAAGAAATCACTTAGAGAAACAGGCCTTGTCCTCAAGAGGTGTGTGAGCTTGCTGCAGAAATAAGTAACACAAAACATTTTAAACACCGGGGCCTGTTGTGGGGTGGCAGGGGTGGGAGGGATAGCATTTGGAGATATACCTAATGTTAAATGACGAGTTACTAGGTGCAGCACACCAACATGGCACATGTATACATATGTAACTAACCTGCACGTTGTGCACATGTACCCTAAAACTTAAAGTATAATAAAAAAATTTTAAAATAAAATATAATAAAAGAAGAAAAAGAGTTGAGTATAAAAATAAAATTACAAAACTATTTTAACATGGCATGAGAATATTATTTTCAATGAATCATGTTTGTTAAACTATTTCAATAAAAAAGTGACAATACAAAAAAAAAATTTTTTAAACACTGTTACAACTTAGATTTTAGGTGAAGTAAACTGTTCAGACCATAGTAAACACCACAAAAGTAATGAAAAGTCAACTGAGCAGTTTAAAGCAGCATAATAAAGCCCTTGCCCTAAAGTGTATGCATTCTATTAAAAAATGAGTCTGTTTTAAAAAACCGTTTTAGATTCATGAGAGTTCCCATATAGTCCACACTCAGTTTTCCCTATTATTAGCAACTTACATTAGTATGGTACATTTGGTATAATTACTGGACCAATATTTACACATTCTTTTAATTTTAGCCATTCTAAAAGGCATGTAGTGATATGTCAATTTTTGAAAAATTTACAATTCCATTACCATTTGATGAAAAGATTTTCTTTTTGCTATTGAATTTCATTGGTGTCACTGTTGTAAATTAGTTGACTATTATGTATGGATCAGTTTCTGGATCCTCTGTTTTCACTTACTTATTTTTCTTATCCTTAAATAATTCCTTAATTACTATACGTTTATATCAGATCTAGAAATCAGGTAATGTAAGTCCTCTATTCTTCTCCTTAAAGATTGTCTTGGCTACCCTAAGTCCTTTGTATTTCCATACAAATTTTCAAATCAGGTTTTCAGTATCTAAAAAGAGTTTTCTGGGATTTTGATTTAAGCTGTATTCAAACTATTGATCAGTTTAGGAAGGATGGATATCTTAACAATACTGTCTTCCACATCATGAATATTGTACAGCTCTCTATTTCAGCTTTCTTTAATTTGTCCCAGTGATGTTTTACAATTTTTACTATGAAGGCCCTGCTTTTTTTTAGGAGACTATTTTTCAGAGCAGTTTTAGATTCACAGCAAAATTGAATGGAATGTAAGAGATTCCCAAACACCGTCTGCTCTCACACATGGAGAGATTCCCCGTTTTTCTTTCTTTTTTTTTTTTTTTTTTTTTTTTTGGAGTCTCACTCTGTTGCCCAGGCTGGAGTGCAGGGGCGCAATCTTGGCTCACTGCAAGCTCTGCCTCCTGGGTTCAAGCCATTCTCCCGCCTCAGCCTCCTGAGTAGCTGGGACTACAGGTGCCCACCACCACGCCCGGCTAATTTTTTGTATTTTTAGTAGAGACGGGGTTTCACTGTGTTAACCAGGATGGTCTTGATCTCCTGACCTCGTGATCTGCCCCCTCAGCCTCCCAAAGTGCTGGGATTATAGGCGTGAGCCACTCCGCCCGGCCGAGATTCCCCATTTTTAACATCCCCTACCAGAGTGATACATTTATTACAATTAATGAACCTACATTGTTGGGTATATGTCATTATCACCCGTAGTCCATAGTTTACACTAAGGTTCACTCTAGATGTTGTAGAGCCTGTGGGTTTGGACAAACGTATAATGACATGTATCCACCAATACAGTATCATACAGAGTAGTGTCCCTGCCCTAAAAATCCTCTATGCTCTGCCTATTCATCCCTCTCCACCCCATTACCTCTGGCAACCACTGATCATTTGACTATTTCCCTAGTTTTGCCTGTTCCAGAATGTCACATAGTTGTCGGCATACAGTAAGTAAGTCTTTTCAGATTGGCTTATTTCACTAAATAATATGCATTTAAATTTCCTCCATGTCTTTTCATGGGTTGATGCTCCTTTCTTTTTAGTGCTGAATAATATTCCATTGTTTGGATGTACCACAGTTCATTTATCACTCATGTACTGAAGGACATCTTGGTGCCTCCAGCTTTTGACATTTGTGAATAAAGCTGGCATACATATATTTGTGCAGGTTTTTGGTGGGATACAAGTTTTTAACTCTTTTTGGGTAAATACCAAAGAGGATGATGCTGGATCATATGGTAGGAGTATGTTTAGTTTCGTAAGAACTACCAAACCGTCTTCCAAAGTGGCTGTATTATTTTGCATTCTCAGCATCAATGAATGACAGTTCTTGTTGCTTCACATCCTCATCAGCATTTGGTATCGTCAGTGTTCTGGATTTTGGCCATTCTAAAACAGGTGTGTAGTGATATCACGTTGTTTTTTTAATTTGCATTTCCCTGATGATATTGGATGTAGATCTTCTTTTCATATGCATATTTGCCATCTAAATATCTTCTTTGGTTAGGTGTCTGTTAAAGTCTTTGTCCCATTTATTCACTGAGTTGTTTGTTTTCTTATTGTTGAGTTTTAAGAGTTCTTTGTATATTTTGGATAACAGCCCTTTATAAGATGTCTTTTGCAAATATTTTCTTCCAGTCTTGTTTTCATTCTCTTGACAGAGGTTTTCACAAAACAGAATTTTTTTTAATGCAGTCCAGTTTATCAATTCTTTCTTTCATAGCATGACTTTGGTATTGTATCTAAAAAGTCATTGCGGCTGGGTGCATTGGCTCATGCCTGTAATCCCAGCGTTTTGGGAGGCCGAGGCAGGAGGATCTCTTGAGCCCAGGAACATAGTGAGACCTCAACACTACTAAAAAAAAAAAAAAATAGCTGGGTATGGTGGCATGTCTGTAGTCCCAGCTACTTGGGAGGCTGAGGTGGGAGGATCGCTTGAGCCCAGAAGGTCAAGGTTGCAGTGAGCTATGATCATGCCACTGCATGCCATCCTGGATGACAGAGCATGACCCTGTCTCAAAAAACAAAAAGTATAAAAAGTCATCTCCAAACCCAAGCTCATCTATAGTTTCTTCTATGTTATCTTCTTGGAGTTTTATGGTTTTACATTTTACATTTAAGTCTATTTTCCAGGCTATCCTTTCTGGTTCACTGATTTTTTTTTTTTTTTTTTTTTTTTTATGGAGTCTCGCTCTGTCACCAGGCTGGAGTGCAGTGGCACAATCTCGGCTCACTGCAAGCTCTGCCTCCTGGGTTCAAACGATTATCCTGCCTCAGCCTCCCAAGTACCTGGGAATATAAGCATGTGCCACCACACCCAGCTAATTTTTGTATTTTTAGTAGAGATGGGGTTTCACCATGTTGGCCAGGACGGTCTCGAACTCCTGATCTTGTGATCCGCCCGTCTCAGCCTTCCAAAGTGCTGGGATTGCAGATGTGAGCCACCGCACCCAGCCTCTGGTTTACTGATTTATTTGTCTGTTCTTTCACCAGTATCACACTGTCTTCACTATTGTAGCTTTATGGTAAGTCTTAAAGCTGGGTAGTGTCAGTCTTCCAACTGCGTTCTTATCCTTCAATATGATATTGGCTATTTTGGGTCTTTTGCCTCTCTTTATAAGCTTTAGATCAGCTTGTCAGTGTCTGTGTAATAACCTGCTGGAATTTTGATTGGTATTGCATTGATCAACTTAGGAAGATCTGACATTTTGACAATATTGTCTTCCTATCCTTGCACATGGAATATCTCTCCATTTATTAAGTTCTTTGATTTCTTTCATCAGTTTTTAGTTTTCCTCATATAGATCTCATACATATTTTGTTAGATTTATACCTAAGTATTTCATTCTAAGTATTTTGTTGAGTGCTAATGTAAGTAGTATTAGGGTTTTTTGTTTTGTTTTCTTTAGAGGGGAAGTCTCACTATGTTGCCCAGGCTGGACCCTAACTCCTAGGCTTAAGCAATCCTCCCACCTCAGCCTCCCAAGCACTGGGACTACAGGCATGAACCATGATGTCTAGCTATAAATGATATTGTCTTAAATGTCAAAATCCACTTATTCATTGCTGGCATATAGGAAAGTGATTGACTTTCGTATATTAACCTTGTATCCTGCAACCTTGCTATAAATGCTTATTAGTTCCAGGAGATTTTTGTTGATTCTTTTGGATTTTCTACATAGACAATCATGTCATCTGCAAACAAAGACAGTTTTATTCCATCTAAATCTGTATAAGGTCGTGCATTTATTGTTTTTTGTGCATACATAGAAGGTATATATATTTATGGGGTATATGAATTGTTTTGATACAAGCATGTAATGCATAGTAGCCACATTATGTAACATGGGGTATCCATCCCCTCAATCATTTATCCTTTATGTTACAAACAATTCTATTATACTCTTATAGTTATTTTTAAATGTTCAATTAAATTATTATTGACTCTAGTAGCCCTGTTGTGCTATCAAATAGTAGGTCTTGTTCATTCTAATTATTTTTTTATACCCATTAACTATCCTTATTTCCCCCCACCCACTCCACTACTCTTCCCAGCCTCTAGCAACTATTCTATTATCTCCATGAGTTCAATTGTTTTGAGTTTTAGATTTACAAATAAGTGAGAGCATGTGATGTTTGTCTTTCTGTGCCTAGCTTATTTCACTTAACATGAGTTCCAGTTCCATCAGTGTTGTTGCAAATGACAGGATCTCATTCTTTTTTGTGGCTGAATAGTACTCCATTGTGTATAAGTAGCACATTTTCTTTATCCATTCATCTGTTGATGGAACACTTACATTGCTTCCAAATCTTGGCTATTGCGAACAGTGCTGCAACAAACATGAGAGTGCAGATATCTCTTTAATATACTGATTTTCTTTCTTTTGGGTATATACCCAGCAGTGGGATTGCTGGATCATATGGTAGCTCTTTTTTTAGTTTTTTGAGGAAACTCCAAACTGTTCTCCATAGTGGTTGTACTAAATTTACATCCCCCAGCAGTGTATGAAGGTTCCCTTTTCTTCACATCCTTGTCAGCATTTGTTATTGCTCCCTTTTGGATAAAAGCCATTTTAACTGTGGTTAAGATGAAATCTTATTGTAGTTTTGATTTACATGTCTCTGATGATCAGTGATGTTGAGCACCTTTTCATATGCCTATTTGACATTTGTATTTCTTCTGAGAAATGTCAATTCAAGTCTTTTGCCTTTTTTTTTTTTTTTTTTTGAGATGGAGTTTTGCTCTTGTTGCCCAGGCTGGAGTGCAGTGGTGCAATCTCGGCTCACCAGAAACTCCACCTCCCAGGTTCAAGCGATTCTCCTGCCTCAGCCTCCTGAGTAGCTGGGATTACAGGCATGTGCTACCACACCCGGCGAATTTTTATATTTTTAGTAGAGACGGGGTTTCTCCATGTTGGTCAGTCTGGTCTTGAACTCCTGACCTTGACGCCTACCTCAGCCTCCCAAAGTGCTGGGATTACATACGTGAGCCACCATGCCCGGCCATTTTTGCCCATTTTTGCCTATTTTTAAATCATATTATTAGATTTTTTTTCCTATAGAATTGTTTGAGCTCCTTACATATTCTGGTTATTAATCCCTGTCAGATGGGTAGTTTGCAAATATTTTCTCCCATTCTGTAAGTTGTCTCTTCACTTTGTTAATTGTTTCCTTTGCTGTGCAAAAGCTTTTTGTGATTCCATTTGTTTATTTTTGCTTTGGTTGCCTGTGTTTATAGGATATTACTCAAGAAATTTTTGCTCAGACCAGTGTTCTAGAGAGTTTCCCCAATGTTTCTTTTGTCAGTTTAACAGTTTAAGGTCTTAGATTTAACTCTTTAATCTATTTTGATTTGATTTTTGTGTCTGGAGAGCGATAAGGGTCTAGTTTCATTCTTCTGCATATGGATATCCAGTTATCCCAATACCATTTATTGAAGAGACTGTCTTTTCCCCAGTGTATGTTCTTGGCACCTTTGTTGAAAATGAGTTCACTGTAGGTGTGTGGATTTGTTTCTGGGTTCTCTATCCTGTACCAATGGTCTATTTATTTGTTGTTGTTTTTTTGCCAGGACCATGCTGTTTTGGTTACTATAGCCCCGTAGTATAATTAGAAGTCAGATAATGTGATTCCTCCAGTTTTGTTCTTCTAGCTTAGGATAGCTTTGGCTATTCTGGATCTTTTGTGGTTCCACATAAATTTGAGGATTTTTTTTCTATTTCTGTGAGGAATGTCATTGGTATTCTGAGAGGGATTGCATTGAATCTGTAGATTGCTTTGGGTAGTATGGACATTTTAACAATATTGATTATTCTAATTCATGAATATGGAATATCTTTCCATTTTTTGTGTCCTCTTCAATTTATTTCACCAGTGTTTATGGTTTATATTATAGAGATCTTTCACTTCTTTGGTTAATTCCTAGATATTTAATTTTATTTGTGGCTATTGTATATGAGATTACTTTTTTATTTCTCTTAAAGATTGTTTGCTGATGGCATAAAAAATGCCACTGATTTTTGTATGTTGATTTTTTTTTAAAGATGGAGTCTTGCTCTGTTGCCCAGGCTAGAGTTCAGTGGTACAATCTCAGCTCACTGCAAACTCCACCTCCCAGGTTCAAGTGATTCTCCTGCCTCAGCCTCCTGAGTAACTGGGATTAGAGGCATGTGCCACCACACCCAACTAATTTTTGTATTTTAGTAGAGATGGGGTTTCACCTTGTTGGCCAGGCTGGTCTTGAACTCCTGACCTCAGGTAACACACCTGCCTTGGCTCCCCAGAGTGCTGGGATTACAGGCATGAACCCCATGCCTGGCCATATGTTGATTTTGTATCCTGCAACTTTACTGAATTTATTTACCAAAAAACTGTTAGAACTGATAGAGTCTTTAGGTTTCTCCAAATATAAGATTACAGCATCTGCAAACAAGGACAATTTGACTTCTTCCTTTCCAGTTTCGATGCCCTTTGTTTCTTTCTCTAATCTAATTGCTGTAGCTAGGACTTTCAGTACTATGTTGAATAATAGTGGTGAAAGTGGGAATCTTTGTTGTGTTCCAGATCTTAGAAGACAGGCTTTCATTTTTCCCCCATTCAGTATGATACCAGCTGTGAGTCATATGAAAGTCATATATGGCTTTTATTATGTTGAGGTATGTTCCTTCTATACCCGGTTTTTTAGAGTTTTTCTCATGAAGGGATGTTGAATTTCATCAAATGCTTTTTCAGCATCAATTGAAATGATCGTATGGTTTTTGTCATTCATTCTGTGATATGATGTATCACATTGATTGACTTGTATATTTTGAACTATTATTGCATCCTAGGAATAAATCCCACTTGGTCATGATGAATGATCTTATTAATGTATTGTTGAATTTGGTTTGCTAGTATTTTGTTGAGGATTTTTCATCAATAGTCATCAGAAACATTGGCCTGTAGTTTCCTTTTTTTTTGATGTGCCTTTGTCTGGTTTCAATATCAGGGTAATACTGCCCTCATAGAATGATTTTGGAAGTATTCCCTCCTCTATTTTCTGGAGTCCTTTGTGTAGGATTGATATTAGTTCTTCTTTAAGTGTTCTGTAGAATTCAGCAGTGAAGCCAACAGGTCCCAGGCTTTTCTTTACTGGGAGACCTTTTATTATAGCTTCGATCTTGTTACTTGTTATTTGGTCTGTTCAGGTTTTGGATTTCTTCATGATTCAGTCTTGGTAGATTGTATGTGTCTAGGAATTTGTCCATTTCTTCTAGATTTTCCAATTTGCTGGCATGTAGTTGCTCGTAGTATCCACTAATGATCCTTTGAATTTCTGCAGTATCAGTTGTAATGTCTCCTTTTTCATTCTGATTTTGTTTATTTGGATCTTCTCTCATTTTTTCTTAGTCTGGCTAAAGGTTTGTCAATTTGGTTTAAGTTTAAAGGAAACTTTTTGTTTCATCAATCTTTTGTATTTTTTTCATTTCAATTCCATTTATGTCTGCTCAGGTTTTTATTATTTCTTTTCTTCTACTAATTTTGGGTTTGGGTTGCTCTTGCTTTTCTAGTTATTTAAGATGAATCATTACATTATTTGAAATTTTTCTTCTTTTTTGATGTAGGCAGGCACTTACAGCTATAAATTTCCCTCTTGGAAATGCTTTTGCTCTGTCCCATAGGTTTTGGTATGTTCTGTTTCCATTGTTATTTGTTTTGAGAAATTTTTCAATTTCCTTCTTAATTTCTTCATTGACCCACTGGTCATTCAGGAGCATATTGTTTAATTTACATGTATTTGTATAGTTTCCAAAATTCCTCTTGTTACTGATTTTTAGTTTTATTCCATTGTGGTCAGAGAAGATGCTTGACATTAGTTCCGTTTTTTTAATGTTTTAAGACTTGTTTTGTGATCTAACATATGGTCTATCTTTGAGAATGATCCATGTGCTGAGGAAAAGAATGTGTATTCTGCAGCTGACTGATGAAATGTTCTGTAAATATCCATTGGGTCTACAGTGCAGATTAAGTCTGATGTTTCTTTATGGGTTTTCTGTCTGTTAGATCTGTCCAGTGCTGAAAGTGGAGTGTTGAATTCTCCAGCTATTATTGTACTGGGGCCTATCTCTCACTTTAGCTCTAATAATATTGGCTTTATGTATCAATGTTGGGTGCATGTTTATTTAAAATTGTTATATGGCTGGGTTCAGTGGCTCATGTCTGTAATCCCAGCACTTTGGGAGGCTGAGGCGGGCAGATCAAAATGTCAGGAGATTGAGACCATCCTGGCTAACACAGTGAAACCCCCGTCTCTACTAAAAATATAAAAAATTAGCCGGGCACAGTGGTAGGTGCCTGTAGTCCCAGCTACTCAGGAGGCTGAGGCAGGAGAATGGCGTGAACCCAGGAGGCGGAGGTTGCAGTGAGCCAAGATCGCGCCACTGCACTCCAGCCTGGGTGACAGAGTGAGACTCAGTCTCAAAAAGAAAAAAAAAAAAATTGTTACATCTTCTTGCTGAGTTGACCCCTTTATCATTATATAGTGACCTTCTTTGTCTGTTCTTACAATTTTTGTCTTGAAATCTATTTTGCATGATGTAAGTATAGCTACTTCTGCTCCTTTTTGGTTTCCATTTGGATGGAATTTTTTTTTATCCCTTTATTTTCAGTCTATGTGTGTCTTTATGGATGAAGTTTGTTTCTTGTAGGCAACAGATCATTGGGTCTTGTTTTCTTATTCATTTAGTCACTCTATGTCTTTTGATTGGAGTTTAGTCCATTTACATTCACTGTTATTATTGATAAGTAAATATTTACTCCTGCCGTTTTGTTATTTGTTTTCTGGTTGCTTTGTGGTCTTCTCTTCCTTCATTCTTTACTTCCTTTCTTCCTTTTAGTGAAGATGGTTTTGTCTGGTGATATGATTTAGTGTCTTGCTTCTTACATATTTTGTGCATCTGTTGTATGGTTTTTGGTTTGAAGTTGCCATGAGGCTTGCAAATACTATCTTAATACCCATTGTTTTAAGCTGATAACAACTTAACCCTGTTTGCATAAATAAACAATAGAAGCAACAAGCAAAAAGAAACTACAGACTCTATCCCCCTCTTTTTAACTTTTTGCTCTTTCTATTTATATGTTATTGTACTATGTCTTAAAAATTTGTAGTTATTATTTTTGATTTGTTCATCATTTAGTCTTTTTACTAGAAATAAGAGTAGTTTATACACTGCAGTTACAGTGTTATAATATTCTGTTTTTCTGTGTACTTATTATTAGCAGTGAGTTTCGTACCTTCAGAGGATTTCTTATTGCTCATTAACATACTTTTCTTTCTGACTGAAGTATTCCCTTTAGAATTTCTTGTAAGGCAGGTCGGGTGTTGACAAAATCCCTCAGCTTTTGTTTGTCTGGGAAAGCTTATTTGTCCATCACATTTGAAGGATATTTTTACTGGATATACTATTCTCAGGTAAAACTTTTTTTCTTCAGCAATTTAAATATGTCACTCTTTCCTGACCTGTAAGGTTTCCACCAAAAAGTGCTACTAGGCATATTGGAGCTCCATTGTATGTTATTTGTTTCTCTTCTCTTGCTGCTTTTAGGATCCTTTATTTGTCCTTGACCTTTGGGAGTTTGATTATTAAATGCCTTGAGGTAGTCTTCTTTAGGTTAAATCTGCTTGGTGTTCTGTAACCTTCTTGTACTTGGATATTGATATCTTTCTCTAGGTTTGGGAAGTCCTCTATTATTATCCCTTTGAATAAACTTTCTACCCCATATTTTTTTCTACCTCTTCTTTAAGACCTATAACTCTTAGATTTGCCCTTTTGAGGCTATTTTCTAGATTCTGTACATGTGTTTTATTGTTTTTTATTCTTTTTCCTTTTATCTCCTCTGACCAAGTATTTTCAAATAGCCTGTCTTCAAGTTCACTAATTCTTTTTTTTTTTTTTTTTTTTTTTTTTTTTTTTGAGACGGAGTCTTGCTCTGTCTCCCAGGTTGGAGTGCAGTGGCGCGATCTCGGCTCACTGCAAGCTCCGCCTCCCGGGTTCACGCCATTCTCCTGCCTCAGCCTCCCAAGTAGCTGGGACTACAGGCGCCCGCCAACACGCCCGGCTAATTTTTTGTATTTTTAGTAGAAACGGGGTTTCACCATGTTAGCCAAGATGGTCTCGATCTCCTGACCTCGTGATCTGCCCGTCTCGGCCTCCCAAAGTGCTAGGATTACAGGTGTGAGCCACCGCGCCCGGCCAAGTTCACTAATTCTTTCTTCTGCTTGATCAATTCTGCTACTAAAAGACTGATGCATTCTTCAGAATGCCAATTGTATTTTTCAGTCCAGGATTTCTGCTTGATTCTTTCTAATTATTACAATCACTTTGTTAAATTGGTCTGATAGTATTCTGAATTCCTTCTCTGTGTTATCTTGAATTTCTTTGAGTTTCCTCAAAATGGCTATTTTGGATTCTGTGTCTGAAAGGCAATATATCTGTTTTTCTAGAATTGGTTCCTGGTGCCTTATTTAGTTCATGTGGTGATGTCCTGTTTCCCTGGATGGTCTTGATACTTGTAGATACTTGCCTGTGTCTGGGCATTGAACAGTTAGGTATTTATTGTAGTCTTCTCAATCTGGGCTTGTTTATACCTGTCCTTCTTGGGAAAGGTTTCCAGATATTCAAAAGGACTTGGGTGTTGTCATCTAACCTGTATCTGCTTTAGGGGGCACACAAAGCCCAACAATGCTGTAGTTCTCACACATTCATAGAGATACCACGTTATTGGTTGTATTACGTCATTCTCACATTGCTATAAATACCTGAGACTAGGTAATTTAAAAAGAAAAGGGTCGGGCATGGTGGCTTATGCCTGTAATCCCAGCACTTTGGGAGGCCAAGGTGGGCAGATCACGAGGTCAAGAGATCAAGACCATTCTGGCCAACATGGTGAAACCCCGTCTCTACTAAAAATACAAAAATTAGCCGGGCATGATGGCATGCACCTATAGGCCCAGACACTTGGGAGGCTGAGACAGGAGACTCGCTTGAACCTGGGAGGCAGAGGTTGCAGTGAGCCAAGATAGATGACACCATTGCACTCCAGCCTGGCAACAGAGTGAGACAAAAAAAAAAAAGAAAGAGAGAGAGACAGAGAGAGAGGGAAGGAGGGAGGGAGAGAGAGAGAGAGAAAGAAAGAAAGGTTTAACTGGCTCATGGTATCACAGGCTATACAGGAAGCATGATGCTGGTATCTGCTCAGTTTCTGGGGAGGCCTCAGGAAACTTGCAATCATGGCAGAAAGCGATGGGGGAGCCAGCACTTCAGAAGGCTGGAGCAGGAGCAAGAAGGTGGAGGGAGGTGCCACATACTTTTAAATGACTAGAGCTCACGAGAACTCACTATCCTGAGGACAGCATCAAGGGGATGGTGCTAAACCTTTCATGAGAAACTGCCCCCATGATTCAATCACCTCCCACCAGGCCCCACCTCCAACATTCAGCATTCCAATTGAACATGAGATTTGGGTGAGGACATGGATCCAAACCATATCATTCTGCCCCAGACCTTCCCAGATCTCATGTACTTCTCACATTGCAAAATACAATCATGCCTTCTCAACAATCCCCAAGGTCATAACTCATTCCAGCATTAACTCAAAAGTCAAAAGCCCAAAGTCTCCTCTGAGACAAGGGAAGTCCCTTCCCCATATGAGCCTGTAAAATCAGAAACAAGTTAGTTTCTTCCAAGATACAATGGAGGTATAAACATTAGGTAAATATTCCCATTCCAAAAGGGAGGCATTGGCCATAAAAAAGGAGCCACAGGCCCCATGCAAGTCTGAAACCCAGCAGGGCAGTCATTAAGTCTTAAAGATCCAAAATAATCTCCTTTGACTCCATGTCCCACATCCAGGGCACACTGATATAAGAGGTGGACTCCCAAGGCCTTGGGCAGCTCTGCCCCTGTGGCTTTGCAGAGTTTTGGCCTTGGTGGCTGCTCTCATGGGCTGGCATTGAGTGCTGGTGGATATTTCCAGATTGAGTGTGCAAGCTGCTGGTGGGTCTGCCATTCTGAGGTCTGGAGGGCAGTGGTCCTCTTCTCACAGCTCCATCAGGCAGTGCCTCAGTGGGGGCTCTGCATTCCAATCCCTCATTTCCCCTCTTCATTGCCTTAGTAGAGGTTCTCCATGAGGGCTCCACCCCTGCAGCAGGCTTCTGCTTAGATACCCAGGCTTTTTCCTGCATCCTCTGAAATCTAGGCAGAGGCTCCCAAGCCTCAACTTTTACATTCTGTGCACCTGCAGGCTTAACACCACATGGGAACTGCCAAGGCTTGCAGCTTCCACCCTCTAAAGCAGTGGCCCTCTAAAGAAGTGGCCCAAGTTGTACCTGGGACCCTTTGAGCCATGGGTGGAACTGGAGAGTGGGATGTAGGGAGCCATATTTTGAGGCTGTGCCAGGGCAGTGGAGCACTGGGCCTGGCCCAGGAAATCATTCAGTCATCCTAGGCCTCTCTGCCTGTGATGGGAGGGGCTGCCACAAAGGTCTCTGAAATGCCTTTGAGGCCTTTTCTCCATTGTCTTGGCTACTAGCACTTGGCTCCTTTTTACTTATACAAATTTCTACAGCCTGCAGGAATTCCTCCCCTGAAAGTGGGCTTTTATTTACTACTACATGGCCAGGCTGCAAATTTTCCAAACTTTTATGCTCTGCTTCCCCTTTAAATATAAGTTCCAACTTTAGGTCATTTCTTTTCTCACACATATGAACATAGGCTATTAGAAGCAGCCTGGTTACATCTTGAATACTTTTCTGCTTAGAAATTTCTTTCACCATATACCCCAAATCATCACTCTCAAGTTCAAAGTTCCACAGATCCATAGGGTGGGGGCACAATGTAGCCAAGTTCTTTGCTAAGGCCTAACAAAAAATGACCTTTGCTCCAGTTCCCAGTAAGTTCCTCATTTTAATCTGAGGCCTCCTCAGCCTGGATTTCACTGTCCATACCACTATCAGCATTTTGGCCACGACCATTCAACAAGTCTCTAGGAAGTTGCAAACATTCCCTCATCTTCCTGTCTTCTTCTGAGCCCTCCAAACTCTTCCAAGCTCTGCACATTACCCAGTTCCAAAGGTGCTTCCACATTTTCAGTTATCTTTATAGCAATGCCCCACCTCTTGGTACCAACTTCCTATATTAGTCTGTTTTCATATTGCTATAAAGAAATGCCTGGGCCAGGTGTGGTGGCTCATGCCTGTAATCCCAGCACCTTGGAAGGCCGAGACAGGTGGATCACAAGGTTAGGAGATCGAGACCATCCTGGCTAACATGGTGAAACCCCGTCTCTACTAAAAATACAAAAAATTAGCTGGGCGTGGTGGCGGGTGCCTGTAGTCCCAGCTACTTGGGAGGCTGAGGCAGGAGAATGGCATGAACCTGGGAGGCAGAGCTTGCAGTGAGCCAAGGTCACACCACTGCACTCCAGCCTGTGCTATAGAACAAGACTCTGTCTCAAAAGAAAAAAAAAGAAATGCCTGAGACTGGGTAATTTATTTAAAAAAAAAAAGGATTGCTTGCCTCCACATGCTGTACAGGAAGCATGATGCTGGTATCTGCTCAGCTTCTGGGGAGGCCTCAGTGGGCAGTGAAGGAGAAGCTGGCACTTCATGTGGCCACAGCAGGAGCAAGAAGTGAGAGGGAAGTGCCACACTGTTTTAAATGACCAGATCTCATGAGAACTCACTGTCCCAAGAACAGCATCAAAGGGATGGTGCTAAACTATTCATGAGAAACCACTCCCATGAGCCAGTCACCTCCCACCAGGCCCCCCCTCCAACACTGGGGATTCCAACTGAACATTAGATTTGGGTGGGGATTCAGATCCAAACTATATCAATGGTCTTGGACAAGGTCCAGAAGAATTCTCTGGATTAACAGGCAGAAACTCTTGTTTTCTTCCGTTACTTTCTGCCAAACAAATGGAGTCTCTCTCTGTTCTGAGCCACCTGGAGCTGGAGGTGAAGTGACACAAGCACCCTTGTAGCCAACATCATTGGGACTGTGCTAGGTCAAAGAAGTCAGCATAGGCCTGCTCCTCACCCAAGGTCTGCTACAACCACTCCCTGGCTACCACCTATGTTCACTCAAGGCCCTGGGTCTCTACAATCAGCAGGTGGCAAAGCCAGCCAGGCCTCTGTCCTTTCCTTCAGGATGGTGAGTTCTCCCCAGCCCTGGGCAGGCCCAGAGATGCCATCTGGGAGCTGGGGACTAGAGTCAAAAGCCTTAGAAGTCTATCTGGAATTTGACCAGGCGTGGTGGCTCATGCCTGTAATCCCAGCACTTTGGGAGGCTTAGGCAGGTGGATCACTTGAGGTCAGGAGACCGACACCAGCCTGACCAACATGGTGAAACCCTGTCTCTACTAAAAATACAAAATTAGCTGGGCATAGTGGTGCACACCTGTAATCCCAGCTACTTGGGAGGCTGAGGCAGGAGAATTGCTTGAATTCAGGAGAAGGAGGTTGCAGTGAGCTGAGATTGTGACATTGAATTCCAGCCTGGGCAACAAGAGTGAAACACTGTCTCAAAAAAAAAAAAAAAAAAGGAAGTCTATCTGGATTTCTATTGTACTGTGGCTGAGCTGGTACTGAAATCACAAGACTGAGTCCTTCCCACTCTTTCTGCTCCTTTCCAAAGGCAGAGGAGCCTCATCCCGTGACCACTACCACCACAGGCCCACAGGGAGTACTGCCAGACTACTGTCAATGTTCCCTAAGGCTGAAGGGCTTTTCAGTCAGCTTGTGGTGAATGATCCTTGTCCTGGGACTCAAACTTTCAGGTAGTGTGCTCCTCTGTGACCTAGGTCAGGTTCAGTAATGCCATCTAAGAGCCAAGACCTGGAATCAGGGACCCCAGGAGCCTACTTGGTGCTCTACCTCCCTGTGGCTGAGCTGGTACCTAAGGTGCAAGACACAGTCCCCTTAAGTTTTCCCTCTGCTTTTCTCAAGTTGAAGGAGTCTTACCCTTAGCCACCACAGCTGGGAATGTGCTGAGTTTCATCTGAAGCTAGCACATCTCAGAGTCTCACCCAAGGCCCTCGACATAGTATCTGGGTATTGCTGCTGGTTATTCAGGGCCCAAGGGCTCTTCAGTTAATAGGTGATGGATCCAGCTAGGACTGCATCCTTTCCGTCAAGGCAGCAGGTTCCCTTTTGGCCTAGGGTTTGTCTAGAAATGTCATCTGGGAGCTAGGGCCTGGAAAGGTGGCCTCATGACTCTTATGGGAGCCACCACCTACTGTGGCTGAGCTGGTATCCAAGATGCAAAACAAAGTTCTCCCCACTTTTCCCTCTCCTCTCCTCTCCTCAAGCGGCGGGAAGGGGTCTCTCTTGGAGCCTTGAGATGTGCAGCCTGGGGTTAGGGGAAGGGTGATGCTGACACTCCCTTAGCTGCCCTGGCTGGTGTCTCAGTAGGTTGTGTGTCCCTCAACCCCTACCACCAGTTCAGTATTTCTGGGCCCAGTTCAGCAGTAGGACTCACTTAGGAGTTGCTGCCTTTGTGTCCTTAGATTGCCTTTCAAGTTTATTTAGGGTCCCAGAGCACTTCAGCCCACAGTGGCGAAGCTTGCAGGAACTCAAATTCGTACTACTGGGATCGGCAATTCTCCTCTGCCCAGGGCTGGCTTTAATGCTCCCTCCATGGGTGAGCATCAGCTGAGTTTGGTTTGATTTGTTTTCTGCTATAAGGCAGTACTGGGTCAATCCCTCTCCATGGGACACAGAAACACTCTCTGCACCACACCTCTGCTGCCAGGGGATGGGTGAGGGGTGACATCAGTGATTCGAGACTGTTTTTCCTACCTCTCCAGTGCCTCTTTTAGTGATATGAACCAGGTCCTGTGAGTTCTCACCTGATTTTTGGTTCTTATGAAAGTGTTTTTGTGTGTAAATAGTTGTTAAATTGGTGTCCTTGCAGGGGCAACAATCAGTGGAGTCTTCTCTTCTGCCATCTTGCTCCACCCCAGAGTCCCAGGTCTTGCATTTTTTGATGATACTGTAAATTGTATGTTTTTTCCCCCAAAATTTTATTAAGTTTTCAAGTATACAGAAAAGTTGAAAGAATTGTACAGTGAATAACCATCTATATGCCTATTGGATTCTACAATTAACATTTTTCTTTGTCTGTTTTATTACATACGCATTCATCTACTCCTGTATTCCTCCATTAATCCATCTCATTTTAAAAATGTATTTCAAAGCAAGTTGAAGACTTCAGTATATTTTAACCTAACTACTTCAGCATGTGTAGCTCAACTATAGTTCAATATTTGCTGATGATCCTTTTTTTTCTTTAAGGTAAAATTTACATGTAGGCCAGCGTGGTGGCTCATGCCTGTAATCCCAGCACTTTGGGAGGCTGAGGCAGGTGGATCACGAGGTCAGGAGATCAAGACCATCCTGGCTAACACGGTGAAACCCCGTCTCTAATAAAAATACAAAAAATTAGCCGGGTGTGGTGGCAGGCACCTGTAGTCCCAGCTACTCGGGAGGCTGAGGCAGGAGAATGGCGTGAACCCGAGAGGCGGAGCTTGCAGTGAGCCAAGATTGTGCTACTGCACTGCAGCCTGGGCGATAGAACAAGATTCCGTCTCAAAAAAAAAAAAAAAAAAGAAAGAAAAGAAAAGTTTTGACAAGTGTATACATCTGTACAACCTAAACCTCTATCAAGATATTGAACACTAACAACCCCAGAAAATTGCTTCATGCTCTTTTTCAGTCAGTCCCTGACCCAGTCCTTCAGAGGCAACTCTGTTCAGAAATGCTTTTACTATAGGTTAGTTTTGTCTATTCTAGAATTTCGTAAAATGGAACATGTACTCTTGTGTAAGGCCTCTTTCATTCAGCATAATTTTTTTAAAAATTTATTCAGAGTGCCTGACCACAGCAATGACCAGCCCTCATTAGGGCCCCGGATGATTTTTGGTCTAATAATGCATGCTAGCATTGATGTTGTTTGGTATGAACAGAAAGAATTATGAAGCAGGCTTTATTTTAAATGCCAATTCATATTACTCTGTTCAAGCTGAGTTGAGATGTTGAACTGATTTACTATAGACTTTGTAAAAACAGCTCTAGAAGAGTAACAAACTGAAATCTTTGAGATCACACAGGTTGGAAATATGTATATAACTGCACAAGGTGTCAATTCTGCTCTGCAGTGCAGTTTTAGTCAGTTTTAGTTGCATAGGTTTCCATTGTATTTATAGTCTATTTATGCTAAATCTGGCCAAAGATGAGCACTGTCCACCACTAAAATGGCCTCTGCCACTTTGAATTCTGTTCTAATTTTGTGGCCAGAATGTGGTGATCAAAACGCTCAATCTTTTTACAGTGGCATAGGAAGATGGCAAAAATTTCCCAAAGTGCAATAGATTTTCAAGTGTATTCTGCCTTGTTCTAAAACTTTAAGTAGGTGTACTTGACAGGATTGAGGTCATTTGTTATGGTGCTATTTCAATTAGTCTAGGTGTATGCCCTTGTACATTTTGCCCATAACTTTTTACAAAGTACTTCTTTTATTGCACATTCAGAGAATTTCATATATATATGTCTGGTATGCATGTCCTTAAACTTCCAATCTTACTTTGTCTCTTGGAGACTGTTGAATGCAGCTCATCTAGGAAGGGGATGGGACTAGATTCTAAAATTTATTTGGGACCATGGGAATGATAGTTGAGGAGAAAACTATTTGCACGTGACAGATTTCTAGATACATTTTGCTGCTAGTTTTATGTAATATTTATTGAACATTTTGACAAAGACTTATTTTTGTAAGCCTAAAAGTGGTCCTTTGAAAGTTTAAAGAAACTTGACCAAAAGACAGTATAAAAACACTGGCACTTGAATGTTGAATGTCACCATATGTGTGAAATTATATATTTTGGGGTAGCATGAGCTTTTAATGTTGTCATATTAAATTCTTAAGTCAAATTAAGCAGACCCGGCATTGGCAGTGTAGCCATAACTTTCTGATGTCAGTAAAAATAAATTGGAGACTTGAAATTAAATCATGCCAAGGTTTTGATACACTTGCATTTATTTATTTGTTTATTTTAGACAGAGTTTTGCTCTGTCACCTAGGCTGGAGTGCAGGAGTGCAATCTTGGCTCACTGCAACCTTCCCTTCCCTTCAAGTGATTCTCCTGCCTCAGCCTCCCAAATAGCTGGGATTACAGGCGCCTGCCACCATGTCTGGCTAATTTTTGTATTTTTAGTAAAGACGAAGTTTCGCCATGTTGGCCAGGCTGGTCTCGAACTCCTGACCTTAAGTGATCCTCCCTCCTCGGCCTCCCAAAGTACTGGGATTATAGGCATGAGCCACTGTGCCCGGCCTACACATGTTTTAAGATATTAATGAAACACTTCAAAACACTGAATACGAAGTGTCTAGATTCTCAGATGTTTGTTGTGTGAGTTTTGTTTAGTTGTGTGTATTTTTTTTTCATGGCATATTGCAATCCTCAAACATGTGGTTATCTTTGATGTATTGGCATAATCAGTGACTTATACATTCAGCAATAGCATTTAAGCAAGTTTCATCAGCAAGCAATATTTTCAACTAATAAATAAGGTTTCAAAAATAGTGTAAGGATTTAAACTTGCTGAATGTAAAGATTGAACCTCAAGTCACTGTAGCTTTAGTAATTGTTTATTGTATTGGTTTAGATATTAGCACTGCATGTACTGTGCATATTCTGGTTTTATTAAAATAAAAAGTTGAACTGCACAGTCTCAAAAAATATTCAAAGTGTTGTATGTGTAAGTAATTTGTTCCTTTTATTTTTGATTAGTATTTTATTGGATGGTGTATCATGTTAGAGATTCAGGCAGACTATATATAGAGATATAGTCAGGAGTCCAAGATCTAGAAGGCAGGCCAATAGGTTGGAAACTCAAGCAGGAATTAATGATATAGTGTTGTGGCAGAAATTCTCAGATCTGGTTTTGCTCTTAAGGCCTTATTGGGTTGGATGAGGTTCTACCCACATTATGGAGGGTAATCCGCTTTACTTTAACTGATTATAGATGTAAATCACATTTACAAAATATCTTCACAGCAATAAAGTGATTAAATAACCGGGTCCTATTCCCTAGCTAAGTCCTATACCACAGCCAAATTGCTACATAAAACTAAAACTAACCATCACAGATGGACATACTTCCATTTGTTTATCTATTAATTTGTTGATAGACCGTTGTACTTTTTCTAGTTTTTGGTATTATAACTAAAATTACTGTGAATATTTGTCTATAAGTTCTTGTATGGATAAAATATTTTCATTTTTCTCTGGCAAATACATAGGAGTGAAACTGCTATGTCATAAGGTACATGCATATTACATTTTTATAGCAAACTGCCACTAAAATTAGATTGTGGTGATGGTTGCACATCACTATGAATTTACTAAAAGTGAATTATACACTTATAGTTTTATGAATGAATTTTATGGTATGAAAATTTCCAACATGCATATACCATTTTACATTTCACTAAGAATGTATCAGAATTCTCATTTAATCTTACCGTTATCAACATGGTGTTGTCAGTCTTTATAATTTCGAGATGAAGTCTCACTTTGTTGCCAGGCTGGAGTGCAGTGGCATGATCTCTGCTCACTGCAACCTCCACCTCCAGGTTCAAGTGATTCTCCTGCCTCAGCCTCCCCAGTAGGGAAAGAAGGGAGGGAGGAAAGGAGGAAGGGAGGGAGGAAGGGAGGCACGTACCACAACGCCCGGCTAATTTTTGTATTTTTAGTAGAGATGGTGTTTCACCATGTTGGCCAGGCTGGTCTTGAACTCCTGAGCTCAGGTGATCCGCCCACCTTGGCCTCCCAAAGTGCTGGGATTACAGGCGTGAGCCACCGCGCCTGGCCATCATTGTGGTTTTTACTTGTATTTCCTTGATGACTGCTGATGTTTATCCTTTCAATGCATATTGGCCATTTATATATCTTCCTTTGTGAACCTTTTGCTCATTTTTATTGGGTTTTTTAAGTAACTGAGTTGTATTATTATTGAGTAGAAGCTCTTTATATGTCCTAGATACTGGTTGTATTTTAGATATATGTCTTGCAAATATTTTCCACTGTCTGTGGATAGTGTATTTATTTTTTAAATGATGTCTTGTCACGAGCAAAACTTTTAATTTTTATAGTCAAATTTATCATTTTGTAAAATTTTGTTGCTTTTGTATCTTGTCTAAGAAACTTTTGCTTCCCTCAGGTTGAGAAGATGCTGTTTTGTGTTTTCTTCTAGAAACTTCATATTTTTTTCCTGTATATTTAGGTCCATGATTTTTCTTGAATTAGTTTTTTTTTAAAATATGGTGGAGGTAGGAATTGAGGTTTGTTCTTTTCTTTATCAATATTCAGGCATTCTGTTTGTTGAAATGACTTTCTTCTCCCCATTATTTTAGCACTTTTATTGAAAATAAGATGACTTTATAAGTGTGGGTTTGTTTTTTTTTTTTTTTTTGAGACGGAGTCTTGCTCTGTTGCCCAGGCTGGAGGGCAGTGACACCATCTCAGCTCACTGCAACCTCTGCCACTCAGGTTCCAAGTGATTCTCCTGCCTCAGCCTCCTGAGTAGCTGGGATTACAGGCACGTGCCACCATGCCTGGCTAATTTTTTTTTTTTTTTAATTTTTATTAGAGATAGGGTTTCACTGTGTTGGCCAGGCTGGTCTCCAACTCCTGACCTCAAGTGATTTGCCCGCCTCGGCCTCCCAAAGTGCTGGGATTACAGGCATGAGCCACCGTGCCCGGACTTCTCTCTATTTTTCTATTGACCTGTAAGTCTTTTCTTATGCCAGTTCCAGACAGTCTTGATTGTAGTTTAAGTCTTCAATTCCTTTTGCATATATGAACTAAGTTTTTTCTTTTGTTTCAAGATTTTTTGGTTATTCTAGATCCGTTGCCTTGCCATACATTTTAGAACCAATTTTTTATTTTCTACAAAAAAGCCTGCTGGAATTTTGATTGAAATTACATCACGTCTGTAGATGAATTTGGCATTTGAACCATATTAAGTCTTCCAATCCATACCATACCAATATACTGGTCATGGTATATCTCTTTAAATACTTGTGTCTTCTTTTATGTCTCAGCAATGTTTGTTTTCTTTTTCTTTTTCTCTTTTTTTTTTTTTTTTTGAGACAAGGGCTCACTCTGTCACCCACTGTGGAGTGCCGTGGCATGATCATAGCTCACTGTAACCTTAACCTCCTCAAGTGGTCCTCCCATCTCAGGCTCCCAAGTTGCTGGGACTACAGGCATGTGCTACATGACCAGCTACTTTTCGTAGAGACAGGGTCTCACTGTGTTGCCCAGGCTGGTCTTGAACCTCTGGCCTCAAGCAATTTTCCCTCCTTGGCCTCCCAAAGCGCTGAGATTACAGGCAGGAGCCACCACACCCAGCCTGTTTTCTTTTCTTTTTCAATATATAGATATTGTACAATTTTTGTGTTAAAGCTATTTTTTTTAAATGTTTTTAAGGATAGGTGTGGTGGCTCATGCCTGTAATCCCAGCACTTTGAGAGGCCAAAGTAGGAGGATTGCCTGAGCCCAGGAGTTTGACACCAGGCTGGGTAACACGGTGAGGCCCTGTCTCTACAAAACTTTTAAAAATTAGCTAAGTGTGGTGGCATGCATCTGTGGTCTCATCTACTCGGGAGGCTGAGATGGCGGAATCACTTGAGCCCAGGAGGTTGAGGCTGCAGTGAGCTGTGTTTGCACCAGAGCACTCCAGGGTGGCAGAGTGAGATCTAGTCTCAAAGAAAAAAAAAAAAAATTAAGTTATTTTAGTTTTTTAACTGTTAATGTAAATGGAATCTTTTTTAAAATTTCAGTTTCTAGTCATTAGTTGCAATTTCATAGACATACAAGTAATTTTTTATAATGATCTGTATCCTGTGACTTTAGTAAGTCCATTTGTTCATTTGAGTAGCTTTTTTGAAAATTCCTGTAGTTTTTCTATATGTATAATTATGTCACTTGTGGATAAAGACTATTGAACTTCCTTCCTAGTTTGTATGCATTGTATTTCTTTTTCTTCCTTACTGTACTGGCTAGGATGTGCAGTATGATGTTCAATAAAAGTGGTGAGTGCAGGCCAGGCGCAGTGGCTCACGCCTGTAATCCCAGCACTTTGGGAGGCTGAGGTGGGCGGATCACAAGGTCAGGCATTCAAGACCAGCCTGGCCAACATGGTGAAAACCCGTCTCTACTGAAAAAATACAAAATTAGCTGGGCATGGTGGCGTGCATCTGTAATCCCAACTACTCAGGAGGCTGAGGCAGGAGAATTGCTTGAACCCAGGAGTCAGAGGTTGCAGTGAGCCAAGATGGTGCCACTGCACTCCAGCCTGGGCAGCAGAGCAAGACTCCGTCTCAAAAAAAAAAAAAAAATGGTGAGAGCAGACATCCAATCTTAAGGGGAGAAAAATATTTTGCTTTTTTTTTTTTTTTAAATACACATATACCCTTTATCAGATTGAGTAGATTCCCTTCTACTTCTAGTTTGCTGATAGTTTTCATCATGAATTGATATTGAATATTTTCAAATGCTTTTTTTCTAAATCTATTGAGATGATAATACAGGTTTTTATTTTTACTATGTTAATATGGTAGATGCCAGTTGATGTGTAGCTTCTTATTCTGGAATAATTTTAGATTTACAGAAAAGCTGCAAAAATAATACAGAGTATACCTAGAATTCTTGTATACTCTTCACCCAGCCCACTGGGTACATAACCACAGTACATTTGTCAAAACTAAGAAATTAACATTGGTATAATACTCTTAACCAAACTAGAGACTTGATTTGGATTTTACTCATTTTTTCACTAATGCCCTTTTTCTGTTCCAGGATCCAGTCCAGAATACTACATCAATTGTAGTCATCATGTCTGCTTAGTCCCTTCTGGTCTGTGAAGTTTTTTAGTCTTCCCATGTTTTCTATGGTCTTAGCAGTTTCGAAGATTATGGGGCAGGTATTTTGTAAAATGTCCATCAAGTTGTGTTTGTCTTTCTTTTTTTATTATTATTATTAGACTGGGGTTATGGGTTTTAGGAAAAATACCACGGAAGAGAAGTGTATTTCTCATTGCATCATATCAATGTAAGTTAATAAATATGACTTAACACTATTGATGTTAACCTTGATCACTTAAAGTGCCGTCTGCTAGGATTCGCCACTGTAAGGTTGCTATTTTTCCTTCTTCCATCTCTTATTTTTGGAAGCAAGTGACGGAATCCAGCCTACACTCAAGGAAAGGGGAGTTATACTCCAACCCCTGGGGGGGTATATTTACATACATTAGTTGGAAATCTAAAATAACACTTTTTTTCCTTCTTCCTCATTAATTTTCTACTTAATCATTTATTTATATCAGTATGAACTCATGGATATTTATCTAATCTTTTGGTTAGATTGTAATACTACTGTTATTTTATTTAATTTTTTTTTTTTTTTTGAGACGGAGTCTCGCTCTGTCACCCAGGCTGGAGTGCAGTGGCGTGATCTCGGCTCACTGCAAGCTCTGCCTCCCGGGTTCACGCCATTCTCCTGCCTCAGCCTCCCGAGTAGCTGGGACTACAGGCACCCGCCACTGCGCCTGGCTAATTTTTTGTATTTTTAGTAGAGATGGGGTTTCACCATGTTAGCCAGGATGGTCTTGATCTCCTGACCTCGTGATCCGCCCTCCTAGGCCTCCCAAAGTGCTGGGATTACAGGCGTGAGCCACTGCGCCCGGCCTTGTTATTTGTTTTGTTGCTCAAATTTTTCCAACTGCAACTGTTGAGAGCTCTTTCAGGTTGGTTCCTGAGTCCTTTTGACATGCCCTCCATCTTTTCTTCTTTTCTTTTTCTGGCACTACAAGATGCTCTAGGTTCATCTTGTAGACCTCCTGCCACAGCCTTAGAATCAGCCATTTCTCAAAAGAGCCCTGATTCTTTCTCTTAGAGAATGGTATTCAGAAACCAAGATCTGGGTTTTGGCTATGCTCATGCTTGTGGTTTATCACTGTTTCTAGGCCTTCTCAGTGGACAAAACTAGGATATAATTATGTATATGTACATTAACCCATGCATATACATATACCTTTATGTATGTACCTATTTGTATATATTAATATCAACATGAGTTCATACTGATATCTCTCTAGCACCATAGGGTTCATTCTAGCCTTCCTTTCTTATGTTAATTCTGATACAATGTTTGTTTTATTCCAGTGCAACTGATATATTAAGGAATAATTTGGCCAGGTGCGATGGCTCACGCCTGTAATCCCAACACTTTGGGAGGCTGAGGCAGGCAGATCACCTAAGGTCAGGAGTTCAAGATCAGGCTGGCCAGCATAGTAAAACCCTGCCTCTACTAAAAATACAAAAAGTAGCCGGGCGTGGTGGCACACGCCCGTAGTTCCAGCTACTTAGGAGGCTGAGTCTGGAAAATCGCTTGAAGCCAGGAGGCAGAGGTTGCAGACAGCCAAGATTGCACCACTGCACTCCAGTCTAGGTGACAGAGCGAGACTCAGTCTCAAACAAACAAACAAACAAAAGGAATAATTTGAGCATGGTACATATTTCACATTTCTTTTGTATGATTTCATCCTTGAGGAACACTAGATGAACAGAGAAAATTGCGTCCATCTAAATCAAGCCAAATTGGGATACATAAAACGCACACACAGACACACATACGCCTCAAACATCTACAACTACCTTAGTTCATCATATGTATTATCCAATAAGGTTATGTTTTGCTATTCTTTTACATTTGTGAACCTGTAAAAGAATGCCATTCTTTTACATTTTTGAACCTGTGTAAGAGTGCTATTTGTTTACATTTGTGAATCTGTATAAGAATGCTATTCTTTCACATTTGTGAAGCAGTGAGAAATATATATACCTCAAACACATCTAAATGTGTGGTTCAAAAATGCTAAGCAGTGAATGCAAAAAGAAAGCTTTAGGTATTGAGGAGAAACTTGAAATAATGAAGTGTTTATCAAAAAACAAAATAGCATAACATCTTTCAAGCATAAAGGAATCCACATTGAGGACCTTGAAGAACAATACTGTGAAAACAAAAGAAACATCTATGATGGCTTAACTTCAAATGCTATAGAGTCAATAGGAACACAGCCTGAAGAATTAGAAGAAATAGAAAGATTGTTGAGCATTTGAATTGAAAACCAAACAGGAACATTTTTTCCTACAATCAGAAAGAAAGCACTGTATATGAAGACTTTCAAAGAAATTGCCACATCTTGCAGAAGTGGTTCCATTTAGGGTAGATAGTGGCTGGATTTGTGGTTTCAAACATTACTACAGGCCGGGCACGGTGGCTCACGCCTGTAATCCCAGCACTTTGGGAGGCTGAGGCAGGCGAATTACCTGAGGTTGGAAGTTCGAGACCAGCCTGACCAACATGGAGAAATCCCGTCTGTACTAAAAATACAAAATTAGCCAGGCGTGGTGGTGCATGCCTGTAATCCCAGCTACTCAGGAGGCTGAAGCAGGAGAATTGCTTGAACCTGGGAGGCACAGGTTGTGGGGAGCTGAGATCGTGCCATTGCACTCCAGCCTGGGTGACAAGAGCAAAACTCCATCTTAAAACAAACAAACAACAACAAAAACAAACAAAAAACCAAAACAAACAAAAAAAATTACTACAATTTCCAAAGCCTTCAGCTGTCAGCGAGCCAGAGTCCAGCTGGGAAAGGCAAGTACAGCTGAGAAAGTAGCAAAGAAGTCCAACAGTGACACAGAAGTTAATTAAGAAGAAGGCCATTTATTGGATTGAAATTCTAACTTAGATGAAACAGATATCTGTTATAAATGCCTTCCTTGAAGGACCTGCAAATCAGTCAGGGGAAAAAAAAATGCCTCAGGATTGAAGACTTTGAAAGTACTGTGATGTTTGAGTCCAACCACAAAACCAAGGATAATGAGCCACACCCATCCACATGTGCTGTTACAACTTTCCCATTGGATTTCAAATAACCCTTCTTCCATCACTTTGCAGTAACTCAAAAGCTGTAGCCTTTATGATGCCTATGTTCACAAACTTTAGGTGTTTTAAAACTAAAATACCACATTGATTGTAGCATTATGCATTTCTTAATCATTTCTTATATAAAACTATGGTACTATTTTAAAATTAGGTTCCTATTTTTGTTCTAATCTTTCACTGAATAAGTTTTTAAATGTTGTGCTACTAGCTTCATTTTTCCCATGAGACCTATGGTTTTTATTGTACAATTTTGCACAGCATAATAATTTTTAAGAACACATAAGTTGTGTTGTAGCAGAACTGACTGTAACTTCTTTCTCTTATGGTGAGAAACCTGCCTCCCATTATCTACAGTTGATTTACTTATTTATTCAACCCTACCCTACATGTAGAGTAGTTTGAGAATTGCTAACCCATACTCTAGAGAGAGGTAGATTTGTCAGCTAGAAGGGTGCTGATGTATGGTTCCTTTTGTCTTCAGCCTTACGGTATCCAGTCAAAGTACAGTTATCCAAAGTTTCTTAAGTCAGATCCTTTCCCCCATCCCTTCCCCTTTAGTAAGGTAATGTCATATATTAGTAATATGGTTAGATTTATTTGTCATTTTCTGCATTCTATCCTGGGATTTCCCTATCTTGGCTGACTTGTTATTAAATTTGCATGCAGCAAAGTCCATTTTTGGGATGTATACCTCTTTGGATTTTGACAACTGCATTGAGTCATCTATCCAACACCCCAGTACCATACAGAATAATTCTATCACCCTAAAAATTCCCCTGTATGCCCTCTTTATATTCAACCCTTCCATTCTTCCTCAACCCCTGGTAGCCATGATCTGTTTCTTATTTTTATAGTTTTGCCTTTTCATGATGTCATATAAATTGAACCATATTGTATATAGCCTTCTGGGTCTGGATTATTAAATTTAACAGAATGCATTTAAGATCTGTATACACTGTATCCACTCAGTAGCTCATTCTTTTTAAATTGATGTATATATTCCATTTTATGGAAAAAAATATATATATACACACACACATATTTGGAAGATATATATATTTGTTCATTCACCTATTGAGGGACATCTTGGCTTTTTCCAGTTATTGGTGATTATGAATAAAGCTGTTATAAACATTTGTATATGGGTTTTTCTGTGAACATAAGTTTTCCGCTCATTTGGGTAAGCCCCAGGAGTGGAACCACCAAGTTGTATGGCAAATGTATTTCTAATTTTATAAGGAACTGCTAAGTTGTCTTTCAAAGCCGCTGTACCATTTAAAATAGCTACCAGCAATTAAAGAGGGTTACTGTTGCTCTGTGTCTTTCTCAGCATTTGGGATTGTTCCTTTTTTATTTTAGCCATCCTAATAGATACATAGTATTATATCATTGTTGTTTTAACTTGCATTTCACTAGTGACAAATAATGTTGAGCATCTTTTCATGTGCTTATTTTCCATTTAAAAATATTTTTCTGGGCCAGGCATGGTGGCTCATTCCTGTAATCCCAGCACTTTGGGAGGCCGAGGTGGGCAGATCACCTGAGGTCAAGAGTTTGAAATCAGCCTGGCCAACATAGTGAAACCCTGTCTCTACTAAAAATACAAAAATTAGCTGGGCGTGGTGGCGGGTGCCTGTAGCCCAGCTACTGGGGAGGCTGAGGCAGGAGAATCACTTGAACCAGGGAGGCAGAGGTTGCAGTGAGCCGAGATGGTACCACTGCACTCCAGCCTGGGACACAGAGCAAGACTCAGTCTCAAAAAATAAATAAATAAATAAACTTCTTTTGGTAAAGTATCTGTTTATATATTTTACCAATTAATCTTTTTTACTTTTGACTTATTTTAATATTTATTTTTAAAATTTTTTATATAGTTTTTAGAGATGGGGTCTTGTTCTGTTGCCCAAGCTGGAATGCAGTGGTTCACTGCAGCCTTAAACTTCTAGGCTCAAAATCCTCCAGCTCAGCCTTCTGAAGAGCTGAAATTACAGGCACAAGCCACTACATTGGCTCTTATTGTTGGAGTTTTAAGAGTACTTTAAATATTTAGGATACAAAATATTAATATGTGATTTATTTAATGTGTGATACAAAATATTAATATGTGATTTTTAAAATGTGAATTAATATGCGATTTGTAAATATTTTCCCTCATCTATGGCAGGTATTGTTAATCTCTTTAATTTCTTTTATCTTTCATAAAATCTAATTTATCAATTCTTTTCTTTTATTGATTACGCTTTTGGCATCGTATTTAAAAACTAATTGCTACACGGTTTTTTCTCTTGTGTCTCATTTTTAAAGTTTTACTGTTTCAGGTTTTACATTTTGGTCTATTATCCATTTTGAGTTAATTTTTCTATGAGGCATGTGTTGCGGCTCCTTTTTATAAAAAAAAAGAAAGGATGTCCAGTTGATCTAGCACCAAGTTTTGAAAAGATTTTTTTTTTTCCCATTGAATTGCTTTTGTTACTTTGCAGAAAAAAAATGATTCACTATATTTGTGTGGATCAACTTTTGGGATGGTTAATGCATCTTCCTTTTGCCAATACTACATTGTCTTAATTATTGTAGCTTTGTAGTTAGTCTTGGAAATCAGATAGCGTGAGTCCTCCAACTTTGTTCTTATTCAGAATTGTTTTGGCTATTCTAGTTTTTTCTGTTTTGTTTTGTTTTTTGCCTTTCCATAATACATTTTAGGATCAGCTTGGATTTGGATTGGGATTGCATTGGATCTATAGGTTAAATTTGGGAGAATCGACATTTTAGCAATATTGAGGTTTTTTTTTCCTTTTTCTTTTTTTTTTTTTTTTTTGAGACGGAGTCTCACTCTGTCGCCCAGGCTGGAGTGCAGTGGCGCGATCTCCGCTCACTGCAAGCTCCGCCTCCCGGGTTCACGCCATTCTCCTGCCTCAGCCTCCGGAGTAGCTGGGACTACAGGCGCCCGCCACCACGCCCGGCTAATTTTTTGTATTTTTATTAGAGACAGGGTTTCACCGTGTTAGCCAGGATGGTCTCGATCTCCTGACTTCGTGATCCGCCCGCCTCGGCCTCCCAAAGTGCTGGGATTACAGGCGTGAGCCACCGCGCCCCGCCTGAGTTTTCTAATTCATGAACATAATATATCTCTCCATTTATTTAGATACTCTTTGATTTTTTTCATCAGCATTTTATACTTTTTGGCATCTAGCTCTTTCACATATTTTGCTAGATTTATACCTAAGTGCTTCAGTATTTTTAGTGCTATTGTAAATGGTATTAATTTTTAATGTCAAATTCTAATTGTTCATTGCTGGTGTATGGAATACAGTTGACTTTTGCATTTGTCTAATGACTAATGATGTTGAGCATCTTTTCAAGGGCTTATTGACCTTGTATCCTGTAACCTCACTAAACTCAAGTATTAGTTCTAGAAGCATTTAAAGAAATTCTTTGGTATTTTCCACATAGGAAATTTTGCCATCTATGAATAGAGATGGTACTGGCATAAGGACAGACATATTGACTAATAGAATAAAATAGCCCCAAAATAAATCCTCACATATATCACCAGTTGATTTTCAACAAGGGTACCAAGACCACTCAATGGGGAAAGGACAGCCATTTAACAAGTGGTATTGGGAAAAGTAGATATCCACATGCAAAAGAATGAAGTTGGTATGAAGGTAGAAAAGGTAGAAAAGGCCTAACAAAAATTAACTAAAAATGGACCAAAGACCTAAACTTAAGAGCTAAATTCAGCTAAAACTACTGAATTCATCTATTAGCTCTAGTAGCTTTTTCACAGATTATTTGGGATTTTCTCTATATAGCTATATGTCATATGTGAATAGAGATAGCTTTACGTCCTCCTTTCCAACTTGGATGCCTTTTCTTTCTTTTTCTTGTCTAATTGAACTTGCAGCACACTGCTGAATAGCAGCGATGAAAGCACATATTCTTGTCTCGTTCCTAATTTCAGGGGGAAAGCTTTCAGTCTTTCACCATTGACCATGATTATAGCTGTGGCTTCTTTACAGATGCCCTTTATCATGGTGAGGATGTTCCATCTATTACTGGTTTGCTAAGAGTTTTTATGGTGAAACGATGCTGACTTTTGTCAAATGCCTTTTCTGTCTCAATTGAGATGATCACCTGGTTTTTTTCCTATTAATGTGACATATTACATTGATTGATTTTCTTATGTTGAACCACTTTTGCATTCCTGGAATAAGTACTACCTGGTCGTGTTGTATAATCCTTTAAATGTGTTGTTGGATTTGGTTTGTTAGTATTTCGTTGAGGATTTTTGCAACCATATTCATAAGAGAAATTGGTGTGTACATTTCTTTTCTTTGTGATATCCTTATCTGGCTTTGGTATCACAGAAATGCTGGCCTCATAGAATGAGTTAGGAAGTGTTCTCTCCTTTTTTGTGTTTTAGAAAAGTTTGAGAAAGACTGGTGTTAATTCTTTAAATGTTTGATAGAATTCACTAGGAAAGACATCTGGTCCTGAACTTATTTTCATTGAAGGGTGTCTTTCTTTTCTTTTCTTTTTTAATACTTTCTGAATTACTCTACTTATAATAGTTCTGCTGAAATTTTCTTTTTCAGTTAGTTTAGGTGACTTGTGTGTTTCTGGGAATTTGTCCATTTCTTCTAGGTTATTTAATTTGTTGACATATAATTGTTCTTATTATTCTCTTAGAATCCTTTTTATTTCTGAATCATTGGTATTACTGTCCCCATTTTAATATCTGATTTTCATATTTTTTTCTTCGTTAATTTAGGGAAAGGATTGTCAATTTTGATACTTTCAAAGAAATAGCTTTTTATTAATTCTATTATTTTTCTGTTGTCTTTTATCTCCACTCTAATCTTCATTATTTTATTCCTTCTGCTAACTTTAGGTTTATTTTGCTTGTCTATTTTCTCAAGGTGTACAGTTACCTTATTGATTTTGTATCTTTCTTTTATAATGTAGTAATTAGAACTATACATTTCTCTCTGAGCACTGTCTTCACGGTATTCCATAAGTTTTTTTTTTTCTTTTCCTTTTTTTTGAGACAGAGTCTCACTCTGTCGCCCAGGCTGGAGTGCAGTGGCGCGATCTCGGCTCATTGCAAGCTCCGCCTTCCGGGTTCACGCCATTCTCCTGCCTCAGCCTCCCGGTAGCTGGGACTACAGGCGCCCGCCACCACGCCCGGCTAATTTTTTGTATTTTTAGTAGAGACGGGGTTTCACAGTGTTAACCAGGATGGTCTCAATCTCCTGACCTCGTCGTGATCTGCCTGTCTTGGCCTCCCAAAGTGCTGGGATTACGGGCTTGAGCCACCGTGCCCAGCTTGTATATATGTTTATAATAATTATATATTCTTACCGAATCAACCCTTTTGTGAATATAGACTTTTGTTTATTGTAACAGTTTTTGACTTAAAGTCTGTTTTGTCTGATATTAATATAACCACCCCAACTCTCTTTTGGTTACTAATTAAATTTTTTCCTACCATTTTGCTTTAAATCTATTGTTGTCTTTGGATCTAAAATAAATATTTTGTAGACATCATATAGTTAGATCATACTTTTTTTGCATCCTGCCAGTGTTTGCCTTTTGGAGAGTTTAAGCCATCTTCATTTAAAGTTACAGTTAATAAGAAATGACTTATTTCTGCCATTTTGCTATGTATTATCTATATGTCTTATAGCTCTTTTGCTCTTCATTTGCTTCATTATTGACTTATTTTATACTTAGTTTTTAAAAAAATGTGTATGTTTTTGGTAATCATTTTGACTTCTTTCTCCTTTCCTTTTGTGCATATTTGGTTGATATTTTCTTTTCTTTTCTTTTTCTTTCTTTCTTTTTTTTTTTTGAGACAGAATTTTGCTCTTGTTGCCCAGGCTGGAGTGCAATGGCACGATCTCGGCTCATTGCAACCTCCTCCTCCTCCTGAGTTCAAGTGATTCTCCTGCCTCGGCCTCCTGAGTAGCTGGGATTACAGGCATGTGCCACCACGCCCAGCTAATTTGTTATATTTTTAATAGAGATTGGGTTTCTTCATATTGGTCAGGCTGGTCTCAAACTCCTGACCTCAGGTGATCCACCCGCCCCAGCCTCCCAGAGTGCTGGGATTACAGGCGTGAGCCACAGCGCCCGGCCAATTCTATAGTTTTGAGTATATTCAGAGAATTGTACAACCATTACCACAATTAATTTTAGAAAATTTGTATTACCCCAACAATTAACCACACACCTATCAGCAGCCATTCCCTGTTTTCTCCCAGACCTCCCCTACTTTCACCCCACCTCAGTAGATACTCACCAATCAACTTTCTCCCTCTATGGATTTGCCTATTGTGATCATTTTATACAAGTGCAATCATACAATATCTGGTCTTTTCTGATCAACTTTTCACTGAGTATAATGTTTTCAAATTTCATCTGTGTTGTACCATATATCAGTACTTTATTTTTATTACCAAATAATATTCCAATATTGCCATTTTCATATGATAATTAACATTACATTAAATAGCTCTGTACATAAGCCTTTTAGGATAGATTCCCTGATATAGAATTAGTGGATCAAAGAGAGTGAACCTTCTTCTCATTGTATTTCAATCTTATTTATCTGTATACCTCAAAAGATGACATATGTGATTTTACTTTAATTACCTGAAAAATTAAACAAAGATTAAAGAGAAACTCCTTCTTGACCACTGTACTTTCACACTCCAACCCCCACACCTTGGTCCTGTTCCCCTACTTTCTATCCCTAGAGACAGCCATTATCCTGAGTTTGGTACATATTCTTCCAATTCATTTTTTAAAAGTCTCTCCTTTATCTCTATGTATATATTTGTATATATATGTAAACACACACATTTTTAAGGGTTTTAAATGACCTGTTATTTGGAGGTCAATAGTAACTCCAACATGATGCCTGCAACATAAATCACTATGTATATTATTATTACTGAGATGGAGTCTCGCTCTGTCACCCAGGCTGGAGTGCAGTGGCATGATCTCGGCTCACTGCAACCTCTGCCTCTCGGGTTCAAGTGATTCTCCTGCCTCAGCCTCCCGAGTAGCTGGGACTACAGGTGCCCACCACCACACCCAGCTTTTTTTATTTTTAGTAGAGACAGGGTTTCACCGTGTTAGCCAGGATGGTCTCAATCTCCTGACCTCGTGATCTGCCCGCCTCGGCCTCCCATAGCCCTCACTATGTATATTATTAAACGGAACAAAAACTAATTTATCACTTCTATCCTTTCCATCAATATTCATATCATATAAATAAACAATAGTGTAATGGGAGACCTGAATCCCAATAAGGACTCTAATAGCCCTCCTAATAATTCATACCATGTCCTCAAGTGAATGCCATATTGTATTTCAGGAGTTTTTTTTTTTTTTTTTTTTTTTTTTGAGATGGAGTCTCGCTCTGTCACCCAGGCTGCAGTGCAGTGGCAGAATCTCAGCTCAGGAGCCTTTTCTAATTTTAAGGAGGATAAATGGGATTAATTGCAAGAGGCCGCAGATTTAGTATGGAACCAAAAGTTTGATTATAGATTTGATAATTAACTCATTCTTAAACTCCAGAAATACTATCTAACTACTGTATAATTGGAGTAGACAAATCAGCCATTAAAAAAAATGGAACTTTGTGAACTAAGCCAAATATTTAATGGGCACTCTGCTTGTATTTGGTAGAGTGAGAGAGAATGAGTCAGGATGACTCATCAGGTTTAACAGGTTTCCCAACTGCTGGACAAAAGCTAAATGACCATTATTTTTCATTAAAATCTCCCGGATTTTTTTATTATTATCTCCTGGGGATCTTCATGGCAGCTATCTGCAACTATCTTGAATTATCTTACGCATACCTAGGGAAAGGGCTGAATAATACAATCCCATATCAAAATTATTTTTAAACTTTAAACATTTTAATACACTGTATTAAAAAATACTATGCTGCCCTTTTAGATCATTCTACCCCTAAATCACTCATGCTAAAGTACTATATTGCCATTTTAGAGAAAGAGAAAGCAGTGCTACCATTTTTTTTTTTCAAAATTTTAGTTAGCATGTAGTGAGTATCAGAAAGACACTAGTTACAGGATTTACCCATATCTCAACCTCACTCTACAACTATCATGGAGAAATGAACACAAGAAATGGAGCTGGGCACTTCCATAAAACAGCAATTGAGGAATGAGCAGCACTGTGCTGTTGCTGTACCCAAACTAAGAGCTTAGAGGTAGTGAGAAAAACCAAGCTGTGCAGTAAGTCTAATTCAGTTTGGACTTATCTCCCATGCTTAATGATCAGTGTAAAAGAACTGCAACCTTCAGCTTATAGTCAGCAACCACAACCCCTTTCTCACAGACCTGTAATTTTTTTTTTTTGAGACGGAGTCTCACTCTGTCACCCAGGCTGGAGTGCAGTGGCACGATCTCGGCTCACTGCAAGCTCCGCCTCCCGGGTTCACGCCATTCTCCTGCCTCAGCTTCCCGAGTAGGTGGGACTACAGGCGCCCGCCACCACGCCCGGCTAATTTTTTGTATTTTTAGTAGAGACGGGGTTTCACCGTGTTAGCCAGGATGGTCTCGATCTCCTGACCTCGTGATCTGCCCGCCTCGGCCTCCCAAAGTGCTGGGATTACAGGCGTGAGCCACCGTGCCCGGCCACAGACCTGTAATCTTTATTAAAAAAAAAAAAAAAAAAAAACTGCATTATAAATTCTGGACTTGGTGTTTTGTTAATCTTCCTCTATTAAATCCTTACAACTCTTCCTGGAGAGTAGGTATCACTATTCTTCCTATTCTTCAGATGAAGTTCAAAGATGCAGGAGACTTGACCAAAGGTTAGCTCGCAACTAGGGGTTGGGGAGAAGCACCTTTGAAACAATGCAGACCTGCCACTTCTCTCCTGGGCATGGTCTAACACAGACATGAGTTCAAATAGTTCAGAGGGCAGTGAACTGGGACAAACGCTTGGCTTAACTGCCAGCCTCTGCTGCCCGGGGGCTGCGTGACCTTCGGCATTCGGACTGCAGTGGCACCCTCTCTAAAGGGAAAGTCATCCCGCCACCAACCAGATGATCTGCAAGGGCCCTCGAGGCCCCACCATCCACGTGCAGCAGGGTCCACGTTCTGACCACCTGGCAAACCTGGTGCGATGGGGGAAAGCTAGCCAGGGCCCTCCTTCACTCACGGCATGGTCATTTAAGTAGCTGGGCGGCCTGATTCGATCCTTGTCTGCTCTTCAAGGTGCAAAATGTACCACCCTGGGCCCGCCCCTGTGGGCAGCTAGGTTTTGCAACCGCGCCCCCAGAGTCCACTGCGGGAAAACTAGGGAAGAAGCCCAGGCGTTCATGGCTCATTGCGTCCCGCTCTACCTCTGTGGTTCTTTGGGAGCGACCCCCGGGAAGCGTCCAAAGTGGAGTTTCCACACACGCTGCGAACCCACAGCCGGTTTTCTCTGAACCCGCGTCCTTGAGTCCGGGGGGTGGAGGCGGTGAAAAGGGTGCGGAGCGACCCCACGCAGGGCCGCCCTGCCTCCCACCAGCGCGTCCTGCCGCGCCGGCCGCCACAGGCTGGCATAGCGGCTGCCGACCCGCCCTCGTCCCTCCACCCCCTGCACGGGACTGCTGGGCCCGCCCCGCCCCGCCTGCAGGTGAAGCGGCCGCAGCCGCCGAGTAGGTGCGTGGGGATGATCTCACTCGCGCGCTCCGCGCCAGGAGGAGGAGGAGCGGGAGCGGATCCAACTTCCGGGTAGTGGAGCCGCAAGCCACCGGCATCTTGCTTTTTCTTCCCCCTCCTCCTGTGTGCCCCGCGCCGCTCCCTCTTTCCCTTTTATTCCCGGCCCCACCCGCCAAAATGAACAGCTCGGACGAAGAGAAGCAGCTGCAGCTCATTACCAGTCTGAAGGAGCAAGGTAGGCAGCACGCGGGCGCCAGGTGTGGGCAGCCGCGGCCCGTGGGCGGAGACGGCCCCAGGGCGCTGGGCCCAGGGCGCTGGGGCCAGGGCAGTTGGAAGCCGGGCGGGAGACGTGGCGGCCGCCGTGGTCACCGCAGTAGCTCCGTCACCCGCAGAGAAGCGTCCTCCGTGGCCGGCGCGCCTGGGAAAGCTCTGGACCGAGGATAACGCGGAGTGTCGGGGCTAGTCAGGCCCCGCAGCTCGAGACCCGCTGCCCGCTGGTTGCGTTTGCTGGCGATCGGGGGCTGGGGGAAGGGACGAGGATTCAGTGCGGACGAGGTTGCACAGGGCCCACCTTCCTTGCCGGAGAAGCGGGTGGGGCAGGATATTTTGGCTGCTTTGGGCGGCTCAGCTAGCTTGGCCCCACCCTTACACATTTGTTGGCGCTGGGTGGCCTGTAGGGCTGTTTCACACCCTTCCCAGCTTTTCGTTTGGATTCGGTCTAGTTCCTCTTTCCTTGCCCAGCTGGGATTTTCAGGCCATAATTTTTTTTTTAATCACTTCTCAATTTTAGCAGTTTATTAGTCAGCAAGGTCAACATCCTGCCAGTGTTGAGCTTTCAGAATTAACAGGGTTGGCGCTGGGCGAAGGAGAGCCAGGCCATGCGCACGCATTTCTGTACTGCTTGGTAACTGGGGATTATCCTTTAATAAAGACCTGCTTCAGTCAATCATTTTTTTCATCAGTTACCACACTTCTGAACCAAACCAGATCAACAACCAAATGCTAACCTACCACATTTAAACAATTATCATTATTACCCTGACCAAAGGGTGGTCTGCAAATGTGGGTCAAGACAGGGAGGAACCAGCCGGGTGCGGTGGCTCACGCCTGTAATCTCAGCACTTTGGGAGGCCGAGGCAGGTGGATCACCTAAGGTCGGGAGTTCGAGACCAGCCTAACCAACATGGAGAAACCCCATCTCTACTAAAAATACAAAATTAGCCGGGCATGGTGGTGCATGCCTGTAATGCCAGCTACTCGGGAGGCTGAGGCGGGAGAATCGCCAGGAGGCGGAGGTTGCGGTGAGCCAAGATGGCGCCATTGCACTCCAGCCTGGGCAACAAGAACGAAACTCCATCTCCAAAAAAAAAAAAAAATAAATAATAAAGAAATAAAGGGAGGAACCATACAGATTTAAAGGAAGTAAAAATGTGTAGGAACATGTACTTTTCTGAATGTCTTGCTGACAAGACCATGTAATGGAAGGATCCCTGCTCTGTGGCAAAACCTGGTATTTAGTTGCAGCTCTTTCACTTCTCTTGGCCCAGCTCACCAGCTCTGTGAACTTGGAGGAGTCTCTTTCCTTCCGTGGATCTTCTGGTCAATCAAGGCCGACCTGACTAAAGGCGAGGGCGAAACTGGAGGACTTTCTGAGGTCCTGTCCAGTACTCTTACCTGTTGTTCCGTAAAACCACAGACACCGTTGGGAAGTGCACCCGGATTCCTCTGAAGCCACGCTCTGGCAAACAAATTTCAACATTACTGTTTACTGTGTGACCTTGGGGAAATTATTTAACCTCTGAAATGGACATAACACATTCTTCTGTGATATCCAGCATATAGAAAGTGCTGGATAAATGTTAGTCTCTTTGGCCTTCCCAGCGCCTTTACCTGCCATCCTAGATTAGCCTGAGGTCATAAAGTCACAAGCATCAGTGAATTTAGTGGGTGGACAGAATGCCTTTATCTGAAGTTTCTCAAGTGTTTTAGCGAGGGATTGGATTCTACTGACTGGTATTTTATATTTAATAACACCTTCCCCCAACCCAAAACATTAAAACTTGATTCATATTCTAGATTTGTGGAGCTTTCATTATAGGTAATATCTGTCAGTGGATATCAGATCTTCTTATGGTTGGTCAGTTTTCAAATAATGATAAACATAAAAAATTTTCCCTTTCATTTCTTATATAATCAAGGGTCGATTAACAATGTAGATAATCTGCAAATTGTTTATATTTGATTTCGGAACACATTCTCCATTTCTATGTTGGGTTTGAGGCCTGAGAAAAAGGATTTCTATATTTGTGGCTCTTTCTCCTATTGCATTGTATTGGAAAATAAACAAATCCTTGGCATTGGTATTTTTAGAGGATATATTTCCTTGATTAAGTGCATATGAAAGGTAATAAAACAGTTAGATATTCAAAGTTGTGTTTCTTAAAAGGTACACTTTTGGGGATAGTGAGTCTACTTACAAAGGTGTTGGGATTTTTTCAGCCCACAGTGTGATTTTTATACATTTCAAAACCAGGTAGTTTGCTTGTCATTGGATCACAGACTGTGGAAACAATTTACTTCAAAAGTATTCAGTTACTGTTTGACCTGTAGAACTAATTGGGAAGCTAGGGATTTGGAAGAACAGGTAACTGGGTCTTTGGGCATTTAACAGTGCATACTATGATCAATTTTGTAAGCTGATGGTTACATGGTTTATTTTTGAAAATAGTAATTTTTACTACCTGTTACTACCTTTTTACTCACAATGTTAATATTCTGAGTGATAATTCCACTACCCCTATTTAGTGTGAGCAAGAAGAACCACTATTTATCAAATATGTTATTTTCCCTTAATAATGCTGAGGTAAACATATTTATTCATTCCTTTAACAAATACTTATCAAGTACCACCATATGTCAGGTCCATGTGGTAGGCACTAGGGGTGTAAATAGTGAACTACACAGTCCTTGTCACCAAATTAATTTTCTAGAAGAGAAGACAGTTACTATTCAAGTTATCATATGAATAAATGTACAATTACTTTTTTATTCTAGGATAGATTCTTAGAAGAAATGGAATTGTTGGATTAGAGGGCATGGACATATACTTTTGCTAGACATTGCAAAAGTGCCCTCCAAAATGATTATACCAGTTCAGATATCCTTCAGCAGTACCCATTTCCCCACACATTGGTCAACTCTGGCTAATAGCAATCTTTATTCATTTGAGGTCCTGACAAGTTTTTGAATTTTTGCCAATCTAATGGGCAGAATGTTACCTTTTAAGATTTGCATTGCTCTGGTTATTAGTGATGTTTGAAATCCTTTTACATGGCCATTGGCCATTTAGGTTTCATCATATGGGTCCTTCCTTAGTGAGTTTTTTTTAAACTGATACATGAGACTTGTACATATTTATAGAAGACATGGGGTATTTTGTTACATGCTTAGAATGCATAATGATCAAGTCAGGGTATTTGGGATATCCATTACCTCCAGTATTTATCATTTCAGTGAGGTGAGAACATTTCAAGTCCTCTCTTCTATCTGTTTTGAAATATATAATACATTGTTGTTAACTGTAGTCACCCTACTTTGCTATCAAAATGTTAAAACTTACTCCTTGTATCTAACTATGTTTGAACCCATTAAACAATCTCTCTTCATTTTGCCCTGCCTTAGTAAGTTTTAAGTCTAAAATTTGAACCAGTTCCCCAGGAGAGTGTTCAGAAAGGAGATTCCTGTCTACTCTAAACCACAAAGCTGACAGCAGCCTTCCCTAATGTGAAGCCTTTAGTGGTGTGGTGAATAAGGTTGCTTTTGACAAAAGTTGTGAAATGTAATGATGGAGTCTGTCATAATATGAACGATCTCTAATTTATACTTACCATTCCCTAAGCTCTATGTCTTATAAATCACACCCACTTCTGAATTACTTCAAAACATTTTATGTTCCCTCCTAGTGAATGGTATAATTAGCTATATTATGTCTTTCTAGAAAGTTATATTATGTCCCTTTAAAAAAAATTAGCCAGTGTGTGATTGCTTATGTTCAAGCAGATGTTGAGGTAATGAGGTAATTCTCCTTTTGTCTTTTTTGGGGCTTTATTTTATTGGACTGATTGACATCTTTAATGCACGGAGAAATGGCAACTTTGGATACTATTTCCGAGGCATATTTCCTAGCTACTAAAGTGGATATTTCCCTTACAAAACATCATACAATTTGCTCCCCCTCCGGAATTCAGTGGGAAAATGATAGACTTAGTTCAGCATTTGTTTAAGGTGCATGATTTTCTGTATAATTCATTCAGCCCACATGCATTGAATATTCATAGCCAGGCACTGTGCTAGGCATCAGAGAGATAGAGCTGAATAAGACCTTGCCCATGCTGGTGAGGAGTTCCTGGTCTAGAGATAGTGCTAGGCATGTAAATTCCAGGAGGAGTGTCTGATTGGCCTAGTTTGGCCGATCTCATGTATTCAAATACTTTGGCCACGGGAGGGCAGGATACTTTAATTGGCAGCCCCTGCAAAGATTGGAGGAGTAGTCCAAAACAGAATGGGGTGCACTACCATGAGGATGCTGACCGGGCAGACACAGACAACACACGTCTGCTAAACTGTTCAGTATAGTAATGCCATGTCATTTCCAAGTTGATGAAATTTTGAAGAGAGATGGCTATTTAATAATAAGGACATACTCACATAAGAGGAAAACAACCACCACCACCCCAATAATGGGCAATTTTTGGGCTAACAGTATTTAAAATGGATTTCCTATAGTGAGGTAATTGGTTTTAAAGCAATTTAAAACCTCTTTTCACCTTTAGAGTTAGTATCGTTTTTCCCAAGATTATTGAGATGATACTTAAGTTCACATGGAAATCTAGTCAAGCTTATTCTTAGAGCAAGTTAGTAATTAAAAGATGCATCCAGTATTCCCTTGGCTTCTAGGCCAGGAAATAACTGGAGCATTATTTTGACAAAACAGTCTGAAACGATTGCCTACTACAATGACCACGTCAGTCTGGGAAAACGGAAGCATTGACAATCTTGGGTGCATATGAGATCAGCCAGTAGAAAGCTGTTTGGAATTAAATGTTGCCTTCTTTTCAAGTGCAAACTTGGTTTTACATCAGTATTTTTCAAAGTGTGGTACAAGGGCCAGCTGCATCTGAATCACCAGGTACTTATCAACAATGCATTTTCCTCTGACAGTTAGGGAGCGGTTGCTGAAGAACAACAGTTTGGCAACCCCCCATGAGATGGACATGCAGCATGGGCTAAGGAACTATGTCTTCTAGTCAGAATTTCACTATTTCCTTAATATTATTTATTTATTTATGTATTTATTTATTTGAGACAGAGTCTCACTCTATCACCCAGGGTGGAGTGCAATGGCGTGGTCTCGGCTCACTGCAACCTCCGCCTCCCAGGTTCAAGCAATTCTCCCGCCTCAGCCTCCCGAGTAGCTGGGACTACAGGCATGGGCCACCACACCCAGCTAATTTTTGTATTTTTAGTAGAGACGGGGTTTCACTATGTTGGTCAGGCTGGTCTCGAACTCCTGACCTCGTGATCCACCCGCCTAGGCCTCCCAAAGTGCTGGGATTACAGGCGTGAGCCACCGCACCCAGCTGTGAACCTTTTTTAAAATAAATGCAAAAATAAACACATGCTCATAGAAAACAAGTGTGTAAAGTGAAAAGTACAATTAACTATTCTATCTGACCCATTGTTTCTCAATCTTTATTTCCTTATCACTCTCCTAAGGAAACTTTTTAGGCATTTTATGCACTGTGACTCTTTGAAGGGCCATAAGCCATTGTAATATCCAAGATCTTTTCTCTTGTCTCCTTGAGGATGAAATCACTACATTGACAATGCATGCTATGACCCCATTCCCATTTCTCAAAGTTAACTACTGTTAACCTTTTGTTTTCTTTCTTTCCAGAAATTGTGTGTTTGTATGTGCATATGTATTTATCATGTAATATGTAATTTTTTATATTAGTACATGTAGCGTTAAATCATTAAAAATTGATTGAATAATGTTCCAATGTACAGACGTACCACAATGTATTTAATGTCCTCTGGATGGACATTTCTATCTTTCTTTCTTTGTTTTTGCTATTACAAATAATGCTTCTGGGCTGGTTGTGTTGGCTCACGTGTATAATCCCAGCACTTTGGGAGGCCGAGGTAGGAGGATACCTTGAGCCCAGGAGTTTGAGACCAGCCTGGGCAACGTAGTGAGACCCCATCTCTCTAAAAAGAAAATGCTTTTGGCACTGGATTCATGTTGGAGACATCAGTGTGAACTCATGTTTAGCTTAATACAGGTATGGATGGTTACACATATCTATATGTTAGTATATACATATATTTTCTTGCTCTGTCAGCTGAGAGAGCCTAGATGCACCAGTATCAATGAGCACATCTAGAGCCCAGAACTTGGCTTCTAATGCCATTCTCGAATAAAAGGAACAGGGTTCCTAGGAGAAATGGCTAATTTTAGGAAAGGGGCCGGAAATATACAAGATGAGCCTAGAGCATCTTGTAGTGCGGAAACTAAGGAAATGCACCAACTGATAAGCTGACATTGATGGAGATACTGTAGTCCCCGCTTACCCATGGAGGAAGCTATGTTTCAACACCTGCAGTAGGTGCCTGAAATCATGGATAATAACAAACCCTATATATTCCAAGTTTTTTCCTGTGGATACATACCTGTGATAAAGTTTAATTTATAAGTTAGGCACAACAAGAGATTAACAATAAAAACTCATAATAAAATAGAACAATTATAACAATATACCGTAATAAGAGTTATGTGAATGTGGTCTCTCTCTCTCTCTCTCTCAAAATATCTTGTGGTACCGTAGTCATCTATTTTCATACCATGTTGACCATGGGTAACTGAAACCCTGAAGAGTGAAACGGTAGATAAGAGGGAAACTACTGTCTGTCAGAGACACAAGAGCCCATGGAAAGAACATCCAATGTCCAAAGACGGAACTCTGAACAACAGAATATTGGATTATAATTCAAAATATGAAGTAATATTCATGAGTTGATACTGATATAAATAAATGATTAAAGACAAATCTCCCATGCAGAGCAATTCCAAATAATTTATGTAGATGTTCCCCCTCAAAGCGGTGTATCTTAACTCCCTGATTGGTTTTTTTTTTTTTTTTTTTTTTTTTTTTGAGACAGAGTCTCGCTCTGTCCCCCAGGCTGAAGTGCCGAGGCATGATCTCTGCTCACTGCAAGCTCCGCCAAGCTCCACCTCCCAGGTTCACACCATTCTCCTGCCTCAGCCTCCCGAGTAGCTGGGACTACAGGCACCCGCCACCATGCCTGACTAATTTTATGTATTTTTAGTAGAGACAGTGTTTCACCGTGTTAGCCAGGATGGTTTCGGTCTCCTGACCTCGTGATCCACCTGCCTCAGCCTCCCAAAGTGCTGGGATTACAGGCGTGAGCCATCGCGCCTGGCCCTAACTCCCTGATTCTTAAGTGTGGGCAGCACATAGTGAATTCCTGCCAAAGACTACAATATGGAAAAGGGGGAACCAGTAACTTTACAGTGGAGAAACCTGACACACACCATGTCAGCTAGATGATCAAGGCCAACATCAACAATGATGATAGCATGATAGTGTGATGTGATGAATTGGCATTTTACCTCTGTGGTCTTCCCCTAAAAACCCATAAAGCCAGTCGACTCATGAGGAAAATATCAGCAAATCCCTGTTGAGAGATGTTCTGCAGAATACCTGATCAGCACTTCTCCAAACTGTCAAGGTCATAAAAATGAGTAAAGTCTGAGAAACTGTCATAGTCAAGAGATGCCTTAAGGATTGAAGGGTAGAAAAAATAATCTGTCCCTCAAACCTTGTAAGTTCATAATTGGGACAGATACCTGTAACAAAAGACATATGAACAAGCAAGTTTATTAATGCATGCAGTGCACATCGCAAGGGAGAAAAATAAGCAGTGGCTCAACATACTGTCTTCAACAAAGAACAATACATTTAGAAAAGTGTTAGGACAAAGGAAAGCAGTTCCAGGCTTCCAAAGGCAGGAGAATGTGGGAAGGTGAGTTTATGGGGAAACTCCTGGGGTAAAGTCTACTCGCAGATTTCTCTGCCACCATCTCTGAGGTGATATGGGTTGTAAAGGAGAATAGGTATCTTGTTTTTAGGTGGGAAATGGGGAGAAGATAGACCTCTTGTCTTTGTAATTCTGTGTCCTGCTTTTAGGCAGACAGAGGGAAGGCAGATAGTTTCCTGCATCCTAATTATCTTTAGCTCAAAGGTCTTTCATATTTTGGGGAGATAGGCTGGTTTCCTTCAGTTCTCCCCTTTGAAACTTTACTTTCAGAAAGTCTCACATATTATGTGCTAGGCTGGTAGCTTTGGAGAGGTATGGTTGTAGATAAGTGATTGGCAAAGGGGAAGAAAACCAGATTGGAACCAGCAGAAAAGAATAGATTTAAGTATATTGTCTCATATCTTATTGAGTCAGTCTCTTAGTCCTGAGACTAGGTTAGTTTAGGTAAACAGTCATGTTTTATTTCAAGAGGTGGTGTTATGGGTGATCTCTTTAATGTAAGGTTTCTATATGGTATAAGCATACAAATACTCAATAAGAGACATTTCTATGAAAAAAAAAGGAAAAGCAAGGTTAATGTTTAGAGCAGTCTATAAATTAGTTTCTGAGTCTGGAGAGCAGCCAGTTGAGAGGATTTATACGTCTTAGGCTCAAAGTGTCTTCAGCTGGAGTGGGGCAGGCAGTTGCAATCTGACAGATTTTCCTTGTTTGTAGTTTAAATATCACAAAGGTTGTCGATACAAAAGCTGTTGTGGTGATTTCTCTTACGTTTGTATCAAGTTGTCCAGCTTTAGCTTGCATAGCTTCGGAAAAAGCCCAATTTTAATTTCAGTGATTCCAGGTCAAAGGGTGGGAGAAAAATTGGAAATGTTAGTTTGGAGACTCACAGCCAGGTATCAGAAAAAACTAAAAGAATTTAGGATCCATTCCAGATTGCAGGTAATTAATAAAATCTCAAAAACAATGAACAGGGCTAGAATCTAGTAATGGGTGAACTATAGTTTCTGAACTATTATTTTTCTGAAAATGTTTTTCCTCTCTCACACTAATTTCTACCAAAGAGAATCAGTAAGACCAGTTTATTTGTAAAATAAGTTTTTGTCTATTATACTTGGCCTAATTATTTACATAAATGCAGCAAGAATAGTGATTGACTATGTAAGCCCTTTTAAAATCTGCTTTGCTGGAACTCTTCATAAGGAATCTCGGATTAGGCTTAAAAAAATGCCTCCTTAGGCTAAGAAGCCAAGCTTAGGACTCAACATCAGATTGTGCCTATAGTAGTCTTAGATAGATAGCTCTCTTCCCTAGATTCCTGATGTTCCTGGGCCTGTCAGGAAGGTGACATTCTTTACCCACCTATAAGGCAACCATTTGAACCATGTATTCAAGGTACAAGGCCAGTATTTCCAAGGTGCCTTTATTGGCCCCATTAAACTGAGGTTCCTCTAGGGACCTCAGTTCCCAAAAACTGGTCATATCAGAAAATATGACATTCTCATCAAACTTTGGCAATATAACCAGTGTTTTCAATTGTATCCTATTAAAAGAAGAACGGATTCTTACTGAACTTATGCAAATGCCTATAGTATCCTAAAAATAAGAATACTCATGAATAGTTTCCAAATTTTGGAGGGATCAGGTAAGGAAGAAAAGTAAATGTTTCAATTCTATTTGCAAAAGTATACTTTACCAAATTGTCTTAAGCTATAGATAGTGCAAAAGAAGAAAATGTTTTCCTAAATCTGGAAAATAAAAGAATCAGTAGTGTTTCTAATAAAAAAGTCATAAAAATCACAGTCCCTCATCATTTTAGTCCCACGTAATTAATTCTTAATTTTGCTCGATGTTAGCAATTTTAGGAGTTCAGTTTCTCCTTTAGAGTTCTGGAGTTCATACCTAGTCCACTGGTATTTCCTTAAAGTTATCGGAGACCTGTACAGGTCAGAGTTCTTTTTGTTCTTCCCATATACCTCCTTGAAGACCCAAAACTTTAGGATTATAATTGCTTGCAAAAAGCTTTTAGAAAGAGCATCAGAATAAAGCAGTTATAATAAATGTGGACAACAAGACTTAAAATGGCCATGGTTAAAGATCTGATGGGAGTTCATTATGATAATAATGCAGTTGACAAGGAAATTTGGTTGTTTGTGGATACAACAATTTAACATAATCAGAATTATGATAGGTAGCGTATTAGATTTCTAGGAATATCATAGTTTTGAAACACATCAATAACATATTCATACAAATAATAACTCAAAGGTTAGCATTACATGTTATTTGACAATGTTTCTTACATAATTTAGCATGCAGAATAAACCTAATGGGTTTAATATGTCACTTTCAGACTTCCAGGGAGCCCTCTGGAAATCCTAAAGTTAGTTTAAGGTAAAAAAGACATCATTTACAATTTGATTTTGGGAAGTTTGTAAAAAAGATTCAAAACAATCAAAATAGGATCACAGGTCACTGTGAAATAATAGTCATTCTGATTGTGAAATAATATTTAATCAGACTGATAAAGGCTTCAAAAGCAAATAGGAAGGCATATAGTTGTAGAAAAACCTTAACTCCTTAACTCAATTTTCTAAAGTAATCAAAGACCCAATAAAGACAATGTGAAGCACAGGGAATCATCTTGATGAAACACAGAATCTCCCCTTCCCCTTCCCTCTTTCCCCTTCTCTCTCTCTCTCTACAGTTGACTAAAAAGGTGAATAAAAATCTTTTATTTTCTCTTGTCAATACTATAGGAAAATCTTTTTAAAAAGACCAAATTTTAGTTTTATATCAGTATACTTTAGATATCAAGGCTCCATTTTAAATCTCGTAATAAATTAATTCAACTTTTGTTAGTTTAACCATACAAGACTTTCTCTTGCTCTCTTTTCTCAACTTTCTGTATCCATTTAGTTTTCTCTATATCATTTCTTCATTCATTTTTCAACCTTTAAATAACATCTACTTAGACGAAATCACTCCTTTCCTCAATAAAAACAGATCCTCATATCTTGCTTATAACTTTCTCACCAAAATATATCTTATTTTACTTATAAACTTTGCATACAGAATTGTTCCTCTTATTTCTAGTAGCCTTAATTACATATATTAATTAGAGTTTTAATCCTTAGCAATTTTGAACCAGCATTCCATAGACTAATACCACTTCATAATATCTTAGAAATATGTGTTTCCTCAAAGTACAATTTTTAAACCTTGCTAACAGACTCAGATATCTTTAGTTTCTTTGCAGTGAGAAGCCAAAAGTAGATAAACTTAAATTTATCTTTAGCAATTAATGTTTAAACATTTTATCTTACTTGAAAATGATCTATATACTCAATGAATATTCATCATTTAATTTAATTTCACAAAACTCTAAGGATATGGTAACCAAAGAGATTGCAAAACCTTTGTAAGCAAACATATTATAAAATATGTTATTTTAAAAGTACCTGTATAAACTCTTATCCTGCTGTATCTGTTTAATTCACTCATTTTGATAATTATGCTTGGAAAATTTTATGAGACAGACAAAGCTAGGCATCATCTCAGGTTATTTTTCTCATATCCATTTTACAGCACGTGTATGTTAGGCAGTTACTACCCAAGCAAGAACTCTAAAGTTAATTATATATGGTATTTTTTTTTCTTGTAACTCAGAAGACATAGTTGTTTTTACTAAACTAACACTATTAAACTAGTCTTATTTTCCCAAGTCATGTGAACCTGAAAAGTATTTGGGTTAGTTTCTATGTCTTTGGAGTTTTAAGTAAATTTAATTTATGAGTGCTCATTGCTATCTTTAAGCCAATGTGAAATTTCTTCAAAGCATTTTATACCACGTAAAAACAACCTACAACATATATGAAAACATGTATACAGGCCAGCGCATGGTGGCTTACCCCTGTAATCCCAACACTTTGGGAGGTCAAGGCAGGCGGATCATGAGGTCAGATCGAGACCATCCTGGCTAACACAGTGAAACCTTGTCTCTACTAAAAATACAAAAAATTAGCCGGGTGTGGTGGCACGTGCCTGTAGTCCCAGCTACTTGGGAGGCTGAGGCAGGAGAATCGCTTGAACCCGGGAGGCAGAGGTTGTAGTGAGCCGAGATCACGCCACTGCACTCCAGCCTGGGCAATAGAGCGAGACTCCATCTCAAAAAAAAAAAGAAAGAAAAGAAAACATGTATACATAAAAAATACAGACAAAAAAGATAGTACAGCTTTCATTTAAAAAATGTTCAGCCATGAGATAGGTATATAAAACTCACTAATTTATAAATGACAGTTGGATCCAATAGAGAGAACAAAGAGGCCTCAAAAATGCATTGTAATCTGAATAACAGCTTTCAATTAAGCCAACTTCTGACCATAGAGATCTTTAAAAATAAAATTCTTTAAAACATCTCATTATCAGGTTTCCTCCAGGACAAACAGTATATATTCCTGGCTTCTCTTTCCTCTCTTTTTTGTCCCCTCTAAGAATCGTCTCCCAGAAGTTTGCATTTTAAAAGGGATAGTTTCTCAGGTAATACTAGTTAGGGAATGTGTATCTCAAAGGCACAGAGAAGTAATGTAAATTTTCACAAAAAACAGAGTTTGGGGGGCTTATTTGCCTACTAGAGGCCTAGGGTAATTATTATTTCAGCTTTTCCTTCTTAAGTGCAGGACAGTACTGATTTCAGTGTCCTGATGTTGAACAGCATTTGCTGGCATCCTGAGATGAATAGGTGAGAGTTGGGGTTAGTTAGAATAAGTGGGCTTTGAATTGCTTTTAGAGGCACATCCTATTTTTGTAAACAATTTGCAAGACAAGGGGAGTTGCTTTTAATTCCTCAGAGAGTTTGGGTTGCAGTCTGCATATCAATGGACTGACTTGTTCATCTAATTGCATTATCTTTAACTTGTGTCATCAGGGAGGAGATTTCCAACTAAGATAGAAATAAAAAGATTTCCCTTTCAGCTTTAGTGCTGTTTGCCTTTGGAATTTGTTTTTTTGTTTTGTTTGTTTTTTGAGACAGCATCTCACTCTGTCACCCAGGCTGGAGTGCAGTGGCGTTATCATGACGCACTGCAGCCTCAACCTCTCGAGCTCCAACCATCCTCCCACCTCAGCCTACCGAGTAGCTGGAACTACAGGTGTGTGCCACTATGCCTGGCTAGTATGGGTATTTTTTGTAGAGACAGGGTTTCACCATGCTGCTCAGGCTGGTCTTGAACTCCTGATCTCAAGCAGTCAGCCTGCCTTGGCCTCCCAAAGTGCTGGGATTACAGACGTGAGCCATAGTACCCGGCCTGCAGTGTTTCAATAAATCATTTTTCCCCCCCGAATGTATAGTTCCATTTTAGTTTAGGAGAGAAAGAAACAGGCAAATTTCTATAGTTTGGAAGTTTGGATATTTGTCCCCCAAAATCTCATGTTGAAATTTGATTCCCTGATGTTGGAGGTGAGACCTTAATGGGAGGTGTTTGGGTCATGTGGCTGGATCCCTCACGAATGGCCTGGTGCTTTTGTCCTCCTAGTAATGCCTGCTTTTTAGTACCTTGTAGCAATAAGTAATGAAGCTAGAAGAGTTGTCTACTATAGCCTCCCTGAGAGTTCCCCTGAGAGCTACTTGTTAAAAAGTGCATAACACCTTTCCCTTCTCTCCTGCTTTCCTCTCTCACCATATGATCGCTCCACACGCTTGTTCCCCTTCGCCTTCTGCCAGGGGTGGAAGCAGCCTGAAGCCATCAACACAAACAGATGCTGGTGCCATGTTCCTTGTACAGCCTGCAGAGCCATGAGCCAAATAAACTTCTTTACAAATGACCCAGCTTCAGGTATTCATTTATGGCAACACAGATAGACTAAGAAACAAATGTAAACCAAAATTCTATACTAAAGTTATATATTACGAGTGACTCAATACGAAAACTACAACCATGCATGAGATAAAACCAAGAAGCCCTTCTTCTTTTTTTTTTTTTTTTTTTTTTTTTGAGACGGAGTCTCGCTCTGTCGCCCAGGCTGGAGTGCAGTGGCGTGATCTCGGCTCACTGCAAGCTCCGCCTCCCGGGTTCAAGCGATTCTCCTGCCTCAGCCTCCAGAGTAGCTGGGACTACAGGTGCCCGCCACCGCGCCTGGCTAATTTTTTGTATTTTTAGTAGAGACAGGGTTTCACCGTGTTGGTCAGGATGGTCTCGATCTCCTGACCTCGTGATCCACCTGCCTCGGCCTCCCAAAGTGCTGAGATTGCAGGCGTGAGCCACCGCGCCCGGCCGAAACCAAGAAGCCCTTTAAGGCTTTAACCAACGTCTTCAAAGAGGGAGTAGAAGATGCCGCCCTTCCAAGAGCCACACCACTCCCAAAAGACAGAAGGAAGAAAGGCCCAATTACCTGTGTGCCACCAAGAGATGGAAAGACAAAAAGAGACAGGAGTCACTAAGACAAACAGAAAAACAAAAGCTGCCCATGGGGTGTGTTTGGGGGTTTGCTAACAATAAGCCTCTTTATGACTTAAAACCATAGATGCAAGAATTACATTCCAAAGAGGGTAGGATGAAAAGGATACAGTTCCCCTCAAGATCCAGTTTCTTCCAACGACAGCCTAAGAAAGTAAAGACCCTCATTGTTAACAAGGCAGTGAATGTTAAGACAATTAAGAGAATGTTCCTTGAGAGCTGGAATGGCTGGATAAACATGTTTTAGACTCCTAGCCAGCTGGATAGCTGCTGCCTGATACAAATCTGACAATTCGTGCCCCCTGGGAGAACAAGCAAGGAGAAAAACCTTGCTTGTTGCAAAAGCCAAGCTCTCAAAACATACAACAAGGTGGAAGGAGAATCTTCTTAGGATTTTCCTTTTTATGACAAACCACACCAAAAAAAAAAAAAAGAAAGAAAAAAAAGACAAGAAAAACAAAGGCCTTTTCTGGGTGGCTAAAGATTAGTCATCAATATGTACCCAAACCAAATCTACAGGAGTCACAAATTCAAAGAACGAATTTTCTCTTTTTTAAATTTCAAATTTTTTTTCCTGCCAATCTGAATTTGGAAAGGAAGGAACAAGGAAAAATTTTTACCTTCCCCTCTTGACCAGGCTCTACAGGTAGAGATTTGGGAGAGCTGCCTTTGTAAGAATTATCTTTTCCTACCAGCTTCTGCCTGTTCTGTTCTCCCAGGATTGTGTCTGCAGGTCCCAGAACGAGTGAAGTGGCCCAGAATTTCCTGCCAACTATGCCAAAATGAAAGGGAGAAGAAATTATGTTTTCCTCAAGCCTCATAAGTTGGTAATTGGGACAGACTCCTGTAACAAAAGACAAAATGAACAAGAGACAGCAAGTTTATGAACACATGCAATGCACATCGCGAGGCCGAAAAGTAACTCCAAGTAGTGGTTTAAAACTATGGTTTATATTATCATCTTCAACAAAGAACACTTCATTTTAGAGAAGGGATAGGACAAAGGAAAGCAGTCCCAGGCTTCCAAGGGTGGGAAAATGTGGGAAGGTAAATGTATGGGGAAGCTAATGGGCCAAAGTCTGCTTGCAGATTCCTCTGGTGCCATTGCTGAGCTGATAGGGATTGTAAAGGAGAATTTATATCCTGTTTTTAGGCAGGAACGAGGGGGAGGATAGAAAGACCTTTTGTTTTTGTAATTCTCTGTCCTGCTTTTAGGCAAACAGGAAAGGTAGAGAGCTCCCCTGCATCCTAATTATCTTTAGTTCTCCCTAGTTCTTCATATTTTAAGGAGAAATATTCTGTTTTTTGTTTGTTTTTTTGTTTTTGTTTTTGTTTCTTTTTTTGCAGGATATATAATAGCTAAATGTAATGTGGTATCCCAGATGGGATCCTAGAAAAGGTCATTATGTAAAAACTAAGGAAGTCTGAATAAAATATGGACTTTAGTTCATAGCAGTGTATCAATATTGGTCCATTAATTTTAGCAAATGCACCATACTAATGTAAGATATTGCTGTATCTTTGCAGTTTTACTGTAAATCTGAAACTCATAAAAGTGAAGTTTACTAAATATAATAATTCTGCTTACATTCTTATACACATGTATCTTTAAGTGCAACTGTAGGAAAAGTTCATTTTAAAAATACTATTTTTTTAATTGACATAATAATTATATGGATTTTTGGGGTACAGGAAACATTCTTGAAAATGGAATTGTGGGATCCAAAAAATATATGTATTTTAAACTCTGTTGTGCTTTAAATTTTATTCTGTAAGACTGTTGCACAGCTAAGCTTTGCCTCAAGATGTAGAAGAAACACGCTTTTATTGATTGATTGATTGCACACCATGCCTGCTTAGCATTTTAAACACTAAAACATGAGTTCTGGGCCAGGCATGATGGTTCATGCCTATAATCCCAGTGCTTTGGGAGGCTGAGGTAGGTGGATTGTTTGAGGCCATGAGTACAACCAGCCTTGGCCACCTAACAAGAACCCCTCTCTACAAAAAATAAAAATAAAAGATCAGCTGGGCAGGGTGGTATGCATCTGTAACTGGAGAGACTGAGGCAGAAGGATTGCTTGAGCCTAGGAGTTTGGGGTTACATTGAGCTATAATCATGTCACTCCACTCCAGCCTGGGTGACAGAGTGAGACCCTGTCTCAAAAATAATAATAAAATAAATAAATAATATATAAGTAAAATAAAATATAAAATAAAAAATAAGTAAAAGAAAAGAAAATATAAAATAATAAAATAAAAATATAAAATGAAATAAGTAAAATAAGCCTATCCATGAATTTTGAAATTTTTCTGTGGTGCCATGAAGAGTACTACTATATCAAGATCCTTTAGGCTTGATTCCATTTCAAATCCTCTGTGGCACAAATTTGTGTATGATTGATTTTGTGTGTGTGTGTGTGTGTGTTTATTAGCTTTTTAAATAAATAAGACTTTTTTTTAGAAGTTTAGATTTACAGAAAATGGAGCCAAAAGTACAGAGAATATTCACATACCTCTTCACCTTTTCCTACTCTCATTTCTACTATTATTAACATCTTTCTTTAATTAATGTGGTACATTTGTTAGAATTGTTGAGCCAGAATTGATATATTATTATTAACTAAAATCCATAATTTACATTAGGGCTCACTTTTTGTCTTGTACATTCTATGGGTTTGGACAAATATATAGCACATGTATTCACCATTATAGTACAGAATAGTACCACTGGTCTAAAAATGTGTGCTCTACCTGTTCAGCCCTTCCTCTTTAACTACAAATCCTTGACACCCACTGTTTTTTTGTTTTTTTGTTTTTTTGTTGTTTTTTTTTTGAGACGGAGTCTCACTGTTACCAGGTTGGAGTGCAGTGGCACGATCTTGGCTCACTGCAACCTCCGCCTCCTCGGTTCAAGTGATTCTCCTGCCTCAGCCTCCCTGGTAGCTGGGACTACAGGCACATGCCCTCACTCCTGGCTAATTTTTGTTTTTTTAGTAGGGACGGGGTTTCACTATGTTGGCCATGATGGTCTCGATCTCCTGACCTTGTGATCCGCCCACCTAGGCCTCCCAAAGTGCTGGGATTACAGGTGTGAGCCACTGCGTCTGACCTCCCACTGATCTTTTTATTGTCTCCATAGTTTCGCCTTTTCTAGAATGTCATATAATTGGAATCATATGATACGTATGTAGCCTTTTTAGATTGACTTTTCACTTAGCAATATACAGTTTTTTTCCTTGTCTTTTTTTGTGACTTCATAGTTCACTTACTACTTCTTAGCACCAACTACTTCTTAACACCGGATACTGTTCCGTTATCTGGATGTACCACAGTTTGTTTATCCATTCACCTATTGAAGAACGTCTTGTTTGTTCCCAAGTTTTGGCAATTAGGAATCAAGTTGTATAAACATTAGGGTGGTGGTAACGTATGGAAGGAAGGGAAGTGTTCTGTAGTTCTGTGATTAGATCATAGTTTTATCATTAGCTCTTAGTGACCCTGTGTCCCTAGGATGTGATCTTTACGAGTTCTTCTCAGTTTTGTTTTATTTACCTCTTAGATGAGACAAGAAGGCTAGTGGGGGCTGGCGTTGGGTATTTGCCTTCCACCAAGTCTGTTAGGCTCTGGTAAGATAGTTTCTCTTGAGGACAGACATTGTTTAGAGGAACAAAATGCTCTGGGCATATTTCATAGAGGCTACCTTATTTTCCTTTTAAAAAAATAGGCCGGGTGCAGTGGCTTACACCTGTAATCCCAGCACTTTAGGAGGCCGAGGCGGGTGGATCACGAGGTCAGGAATTCAAGACCAGCCTAACCAACATGGTGAAACCCCGTCTCTACTAAAAATGCCAAAATTAGCTGGGTGTGGTGGCGGGCGCCTGTAATCCCAGTTACTCAGGAAGCTGAGGCAGGAGAATCGCTTGAAACCGGAAGGCAGAAGTTGCAGTGAGCCGAGATCGCACTGCACTGCTGCACTCCAGCCTGGGGTGACAGAGCGACACTCCATCTCAAAAAAAAAAAAAAAAAAAAAAGGATACTGGGTTTTGCTGTGTTGCCCAGGCCGGCCTCAAACTCCTGAGCTCAAATGATTCTCCTGCCTTGGCCTCCCAAAGTGCTGGATTACAGGTTGAGCCACTGCACTCTGTCAACAGTGGCTACTTTTCTATGCCACCTGCCAGAGTAGTAGGGAAAATTTTCACTTTGAGCATCTAGTAGTGATCCTGGAGGTGAAACTCACAAAAGTTTAGGGGCCCCTCTAAGGCTGTGTCCCCCTGGACATTTTAACTCTCAAACTTGTCCAAACTGAGCCTCCAGCTATTCTTTAATTACAGTTTAGGGTTTCCAGTACCAGTTACCAGGTACCGGTTCCCAAGGAGGTTTCGCTTCCAGGCTGCTTCTCTAATAAATTATAATCCTTTCTATCTGCTTTATGTGTCTCTTCAGTTTTGGGGATGATGGTTTGCGTTGTGACTTCAATTATCTGATAGGTCTTAGGAAGAGTTGTTGATTTTCAATTTGTTTTTACTTTTTGTTGTGAGGACGGAATGAGGATTTACAAGCTCCTTACATGACAGACCAGAAATCAGACTTATGTGTGTATTTTAAAGATACTCAGTTTTCTTCCTTTCTTCTTGGTTAATTTGAAGTCATTAATGTAGTTTATTGAGAGTACTTCTTAAGTATCATTAATTTATTAACACTGAACTGTGTGTTTTACCATGTAATGAATAAATTTCTGGTTTGCCGTAATTTCTTTTCAGGATATGAAATCTGTCACCTTTGTTTTTTGATCAGATTTTCTAGCAGTGTTTTCCATGGCTTTTCAAATGCTTTAATTAACAAGTAAGTTACAAATGACTTCTCTTTCTACTCTGGCTATAAGAGGACGACCCATTGGGATGTGTACAGAAGGGAATAATGTTGTAATTGAACACTATCTTTTGTGACTCATGTCCTCATTCCCCATTAGTAAGAGGTATCTCAAAGCTCCCTGAGTATCAAAGATGCAGACTGAATGGATGAGAGTCTACATTAGAAGCTCTCATGAGGTCTTGTTTTCTGGTTACATTTGATGGCTATTTAAACCTTCATTTTTATTAAGTATCTTGATACAATATATGATGTATAAGAGACTCTTACCATGGGGAGGAGAGTATGTGCTCTTTCATGATTTGCTCACGTGAAGACCTAGATCCATTCTTCCTTCTTCCTTAGTTTAACACGTTTATCAAATAATCTATATGTCAGACAGGATCCTAGATATGGGAATCTGGATAGATAAAGATGTAGTCTTTAACGAAGAGGATTATTTCTGATCCATTGCTTTAGTGCATTGCACACAGTAATGCTCAGTAATGTCTTTTTGGATGAATGACTCTGGGAGTCAGTAGATTGGTGCTTCCACTACCATTCTGTATTGTGGGATTTGACATCTCTATGCATTTGTGTCTTTGTTTGTAAAATGGGGACATTAATATTTGGATTGTTTTGCCTCACAGATTTACACGAACCATTCATTCATTTATTCAACATAGGCATGGACTCTGGTATTCATATGAGTATAAGACATATAGCAGTGAATCGGGTAGGAAGAACGACGGGAAAACAGACCTGTGCACAGATAATTTATAATGTTATATGTAGATGCTCTGATAGAGCTGTATGAACAGTGCACTCTGATGGTATATTAAGATAAACCTGCTGATTTTGCATGAAGTATATGGGGAAGGCTTCTTAGAAGAAGTAACAGTTGAATTGCTTTGAAAAAGAGGAGATAGGGAAGATGGGATAGGGAAAGCCTTTGCAGGCAGAGGGAAAAACATTTGCAAAGGTACCTAAGTATGAAAGGTCTTAGAGGGTTTAGGGAAGCACTGGGACTTTGGGTGTGGCCTTTGAGGCTGAATGGTGGGCAGTCGAGTGGGATTCCAGGCAGTAAAGATAAGGTCTTTGGAAGTTTCTACACATGAAATAAGCAGCTTGCTTTGTTAACTAACTGCTGTGTAAAGAATGCCCTTGGGATAGAAGGAAGTTAGAACTAGATAGGAGGGTTTTGTCATTATTGAGGGTCTAAGGGCAGAGATAACAGCTTCAGAGGAAGGGCAGATTGCAGAGATACTTTTTAGAGGTTTGAGCAGTTTGATGATCCTTTGGAGGGAGAAAAAAGTGGGAACTCAAGGGTGATCCTGCAGGTAGTAGCTTGAGGACTAGGTAGGTAGATGATGACAGCAGTGAAAGGAGACGTTTCATACAGGGAGTAGGGAAGGGAAATTGATGAGCTCACTTTCTAAAAGTTGAGTTTGAGATGCTTGCAGAGCCTCTTGACAGAGCGGCCCAGAACTGCCAGTGGAACTGTCTGTTCTGTTGGAAATGTTCTGTGTCCATTGTTCATTATGGCACTAACTAGTCACATGTGGCTATCGAGCACTTGAAATTTAACTTAATGCAACTGAAGAACTGAATTTTACATTTTCTTTAGTTTCAATCAATTAAAATTTAAATAGCTACTTGTGGCTAATGGCTACCATTTTGGACAACACAGGTCTGGTAAGTATTGGTTGGAAATACTGGTCTGGAAAGAGTGCTAGAGATAGAGTGATTAGCCTCCCTGGGACTGGGAGGTTTCCTAGAATGCTGAACTTTCAGTGCTAAAACTGACAAAATCCCAGACAAAGCATGATTCTTATTAACCCTAGCTAGAGGTGTTACTGGCTTGTAGTTACGAACTTTAGTTGTCACATTTCTGAAACAACTAAGTCTACTCAGCTGCCTGTTGGGCTGGCTATGTCATGATTTGCAGCTTGGGAAGAAAACTCCTTTTCTTGGCATTGAGGAGTTAGAAAATAGAAAACCAGCATGATTCTTGAAACACGTGCTCTGCCTGATATTCTCCTTGTTTTCTCCACCATCTTCCTTTTTCTTCCATTCTGTATTGTTATGTTACAGCCCACTTTGGCTGTACATTGGAATTACCTGGGGCTCTCACTTCTAAATGTATATATATGTGTGTGTGTATGTGAGTGTGTGTGTATGCATGTATGTATGTATGTATGTATCTATCTATCTATCTGGATGCCCAGGCTCTACCCCAGAATAGTTAAATCACAATCTTGAAGCAGGAGGGGCGAGGCAGCTATATGATTTAAAAGCCCCGCAGGTGATTTTAATGTGTAGCCAGGATTGACAAGTACAGCCCTCAGAAGTGCTTTTACTTCTTTGCCACCTTTCTTTACTGCAACAAATTGTTTGCAGCAGATCTTTAGCCCCTTTTCTCCTCCCTTTATTTGGTGGAGGATAGAAGTACCCTGGAAATTTTTCCTGTCTGCCATGCAGGACACTTCCTTTGTCATAAACACAGAATTTGAGGTACTTTGCTGTATGAGTAATAATAACCATAGCTAACATGTTTTGAACAGTTAATAAGCCCAAATACTCTTATATGTTAACTCATTTACTCTTAATAACAACACTATGAGAGATGTATAATTATTATTCCTATTTTCCAGATGAGGAACCTGAGACTCAGAGAGATTAACTGATTTGCCCAAGGTCCCCTAGCCAGTTAAGTGCTCAGGCTGTCATTAGGATGCACTTTTTAATTACTGTCCTATATAACCTTATAGTACAGTGAAATATACTGTACCTGTAAATCTGAGAGATGAAGTCTTCTCGAGCTCTCAAGCTGCAGCTATCTTTCATATGCTGAGAATTGGTCAGATTCATCTGTTCTTTTTTTTTTTTTTTTGAGACAGAGTCTTGCTCTGTTACCCAGGCTGGAGTGCAGTGGTATGATCTCGGCTCACTGCAACCTCTGCCTCCTGGGTTCAAGTGATCCTCCCACCTCAAGCCTCCTGAGTAGCTAGGATTACAGGCGTGTGCAGCCACACCTGGCTAATTTTTTTTGTATTTTTAGAAGAGATGCGGTTTCACCATGTTGGCCAGGCAGGTTTTGAACTCTTGACCTCAAGTGATCCCCCCCACCTTGGCCTCCCAACATGTTGGGATTACAGGCGTGAGCCACTGCGCCCGGCCAGATTAATCTCTTTAGCACTGGCAAATTCAGGATTTGGAGGATGTCTCTGATGGAATCACTTGAGCTGTGCAAGCTCAGACTGCAAGCCAGTTCTGAAACAAAAAGGCAGCTTTCTCTGCAACCCCGTAACATTGCCAAAAAGGAGCTGAGTAATATAGATCACTTCAGTTTTTGCCAGTTTTGCTGAAGTTGGGGTTAGGGGTCCACTGTGATACATACGTGTGTGTATGTGTGTGCATGTCTGTGTATGTGTTGTTAATGGTAGTGAGCTTGGTTTTATTAGCAAGGGGTTGAATTATTCTCATACTTTCCCTTTCCTTTCCTTATACTTTACTTTAAAGTTGTACATAGTCACAAGAAAGCATATTTTCTGTGATTTTCATTAAAATATGATAGTTCAAAGATTCTTAATTGTTTTCATAAATACTCAGTAATTGGGAGCCTACAATGTTTCATCTGGGTTCTATTGGCAGTATAATGGAAGAATAGTACTGGTATTTTAAAAAAGACTTCAAAACCATTATCTGATGTTTTAAATAGAAAAAATTTCTTAATGTCAATATAAGATCATGGGTTTTTGTTTGTTTGTTTGTTTGTTTGTTTTTGAGACGGAGTCTTGCTCTGTTGCCCAGGCTGGAATACAGTGGTGCAATCTTGGCTCACTGCAACCTCTGCCTCCCGGGATCAAGCGATTCTTCTGCCTCAGCCTCTGAGTAGCTGGGATTACAGGTGCGCGCTACCGCGCCCAGCTAATTTTTTTGTATTTTTAGTAGAGACGGTGTTTCACCATGTTGGTCAGGCTGGTCTCGAACTCCTGACCTGATGATCTGCCCGCCTCACCCTCCCAAAGTGCTGGCATTACAAGTGTGAGCCACCGCACCCAGCTGAGATCATGGTTTTATAAGCCTTTATTGTTCATTCTGTATGTCTGTAAAGTAGGTCACCAATTATAGAACATTAAATAAATTTTGGTTTTTTCAACTTCATCTATAGATACTTTTAAATGTCAAGTAACCTAAAATCAAAGTCTTTTAATAAAATACTTATATATCTATTTTTTGAAACAATTTAAGATACAGTAGTAAGATATGGGATCATAACCATAGACTACCCAGTGGTGGTATAAGTGAATATTTTTAGAAGATCTTACTTAGTTCTCGTTTCTTTCTGTTAAAAAAGTGGGGACACATTTTATTGGTTTTTCAGCTCCAAAGACAATTTAGTTTTACTTAGTTCTTGTGGTGCATGTGGTGGGGCTGATGAAGAGCTGGTGTGCAGAGAGCTTCATTCTAGGTCAGTCAAATCTTTTTCTGTTGAAAATGTTTTGTTTCGTTTTGTTTTTGAGACAGAGTCTCGCTCTGTCGCCCAGGTTGGAGTGTGCTGTGGTGCGTTCTTGGCTCACTGCAACCTCTGCTTCCCGGGTTCACGTGATTCTCCTGCCTCAGCCTCCCAAGTATCTGGGACTACAGGCAAGTGCTACCATGCCCAGCTAATTTTTGTACTTTTTGTAGAGGCGGGATTTTGCTGTGTTGGCCAGGCTGGTCTTGAACTCCTGACCTCAAGTGATCTGCCCACCTCGGCCTACCAAAGTGTTGAGATTACAGGCGTGAGCCACCACGCCCAGCCTGTAAATGTAATTATTTTCAGAACTATATCTTTACATGTACACATTCACCTATTTTATGGACTAGTTTTCAAGGATTATTTTGGGATGTGGCTTCAATAAAATTGTCTATTCTTGTTTAAGTGGTCCTGGTATACTAATAAAACTTCTGGACATTGGTGATATAATCTCATAAACATTCGCCAATTTGAATTTGGATTTTAGGACTTTGGTGCCACCATCACAGTAGCCATTCTGAACCCTTTCGATCACCATAGGAGAAAACAAGGCATGTGCTTTACCATGTTAATTGTCTGTTTCTGGGGTGTTCTTTGCCCTAGTGGTTAGAATCATACATTTCTGGAATTAAGGACCAGATTATCTGGGATGTTCTTGCAACCACTGGTTTCGGATTTTTTATTTCTGTTTCTAGATTATTCATAGAAATAGGAAGCTCTGTTTTTTTGTTTTTTTTTTTTCTTTCTTAAAAGAAAAACTGAGGGGTTTTTTTTTTGGTAGGTAAATCCATAAAGCAAAAGTTCAAATTGTGACCAGGCTGGGCAAAATAGCAAGACCCCATCTCTACAAGAAATTTAAAAATTTAGCTGGGCATGGTAGTATGTGCCTGTAGTTCCAGCTGCTCAGGAGGCTGAGGTGAGAGGATCATTTTGAGCCCTGGAGTTCAAAACTGCAGTGAGCTATGATGGTGCCACTGCACTCCAGCCTAAGTGACAGAACAAGACCCTGTCTCTTAAAAAAAGAAAATCAACCTGATGATTCACTGACGTTCTGGTGCCAGTCAAGGTGCCAGCCCTGGGGTGAGCAGCAGTTTTAGACTTACTTCAGATGTTCTGTTCTGTCATTGATCTTAGGCCATTCTTTTTCTTCTCACTTCATGTGTTCAAAACTTTATATTCTCAACTGTAGGGATACCTAAAAATGGTGCTTTGATTAAAGATGAATGTGGGGATTTAGGTTTCGTTTTTTTTTTTTTTTGGGCGGGGGCAATAAACGATTTTAAGTACACAACTTTCCCCCCTACCTAGTGGATAATATTTTCAAATAGTTTAACATGTCTTCCCCATTTAGTGAAATGAGTCTGAATTTCTGGTCTTGACTGACAATCTTGTCTGAAAATAGTTGTTCTTAGCTGAATCCTTCATAAATTTTTTGCTTTGTGAATAAAGCAGACGTGTGACATTGAGTCGAGTGTGCAAACCTACTCTACTTTCTACAGGCTGATTTTCTAAATAAATCTCTGATTACAGTACCACAGACTAATAGTGCTGGGAGGAACTTCAGGGAACACCTGCCTGAATCCTTTCACAGGACCAAGTGCTGAGCATCAGAAAGGAGAAATTGCTTGTCATCTGTCACCTCTCCTGGATCATGGGTGTTCCTAATGACCTAGGGAGAACTGAAATTTAGTTTGGTGGGCTCATGTCTGCTTTTTCATCCTTACTGTTAAAAGCAGGAGCCCAGCCGGGTTTGGTGACTCGTGCCTGTAATCGCACTTTGCGAGGCCAAGGCAGGAGGATTGTTTGAGCCCAGGAGTTTTGAGACCAGCCTGGGCAACATAGTGAGACCCTGTCTCTACAAAATAAAAAAAATAAAAAGCAGAAGCCCCTTTTCTGCAGCCTCTTCTCCACCCTACCTCAACCTAGTAAGAAGACAATGGGGGTTAGTTGGATTCCCCAGGTTGCCCTGCAGTAAACTTTTGACAGTGTTGTAATGTTGCTTTCCTTTTTTCTTTTAGCAATAGGCGAATATGAAGACCTTAGAGCAGAGAACCAGAAAACAAAGGAGAAGGTTTGTACTTTACCTTTTTTTTCCCCTTTCTTACATGTGTAAAAGCCTAGGCGGCATAGTGCATTGTTCAGTCACCAATTTCAGTTAAATGTGAATGAGGGTTTTTTTTTTTTTTCTTTTCTTCCCTTTTCTCTTGCATGTGTGGTTCAAGCTAATACCAACTCCAGGCTCCAGATGGTAAAGAATAGCAGGCATACCACAGTGGGTGCAGCTCTGGGAGATTAACTACATGGCTAAATGTGCAGCAAGGCACCAGGCCAAGCAACTCAAGTCCCCAGGAATCGTACTTTTCCCCTAACAGTCAGATTTGGGATTCTGTCAGTGGAATTGAACACTTCATACATGTACTGTTGGGACCTAGACACATTGGGTCCTGGAGAAAACTCTTTGGAATTAGTCACTGGTGTTTCACCCCAATACCTCCATAAATCTTTATATGTCTGCTTCTTCTATTTATATGAATAATACACTGGAAGTTGAGAAGCATCTGCTGTGAAGGTGGGGAAGTCTGGTGAATATTTTCAGGGGCTCTGTCAGTTTTGTTTTAACTGTTAAATAATTGAATTCTACTTACCTTACAAACTGTATCCTTCTTATCACTGAAAATATCTAAGGTTTGTGAATGCTTACTAATATATATAGCTAATTATATATATATATATTTCTTGTAAATTTAGGGAGGAGACAAATGGAAGAACAGACTAAGGTCAGAAACATAGAGGGACTGAATAGCAAATGAAAGAAAGCAGACTGCCTAATTTTGGTTTTAGATATAAAAAAAATTTACTTTAAAAAATTACTTTGTTGGGTAGGCCAAATATTTCAGAACATAATATCCCTGACCAAAAATTAATAAAACAGGTCCTTTGTAGATATTAAAGAAGAAGATAGCCATCACTGCTCTAAATTGTGAAACCTCATTTTTAAAATTTCGGAGTAAGAGCTGTAATAAAAACTGGCAGCAAGCTAAATATTTGTAAAACGTATGGGATATTTGGGATCACTTATTGGGCTCTTTAGAATTATATTTAACTTTTTCACTATTAATTTGCCACCTGTATAGCTGTAGTATGGATGGTGATATTAATGGTAAGTACTCCAGTTTGAAGCCGATTATAAGGGATTTTTAGATCATTATTTTTCACCTAGTTTTAAGGCTCCTTTGCTCATTTGTAAATAAATCCTTGGTGTTCTGTGAAATCCTAAGTTTCTTCTCTTGCCTTCATCAGGTGATTCAGGGAATGGTAGGTGGAGGTGATAAAAACAACCATGTTAGAAGGGGCTGGTGCTTGCATCTATAATATGGTAAGAAGCACTTTGGGAGGCTGAGGTGGGAGAATCACTTGAGACCAGGAATTCAAGACCAGCCTGGACAACATAGTAAGACCCCCATCTTTACAAAAAAGTTAAAAAATTAATCGGTCATGGTGGCATGCACCTGTAGTCCCAGCTACTTGGGAGGTTGAGGCAGGAGGATTCCTGAAGCCCTAAAGGTTGAAGCTGCAGTGAGCCATGATTGCACCACTGCATTCCAGCCTGGGCAACAGAGTGAGATCTTGTCTCAAAACACACACACACACACACACACACACACACACACACACACACACACACACACACACACTAAGAAAGTCACTGAAAATAGTAGTTTGGCATGATTTCTAATTCCAACCCTGTAACCATGCAGAATCACAAATGTCCTGAGGACATAAACAGGTAAGGAGGTTTTTCTTAGATCCTGGGCCCCTGATGCCCCAAAATTCCAAAGTAAACCTAGTGGGTAATGCTTAGGCTGGATAACTTGAGCATCTTGCTCTAAGATACTCAGCTATCTTCCAGCTGTAGGAGAACAAAGAGACTGAGATGATATCAGTCACTGAGTCTCTTTCATAGCTGCTCCTGACCCACGAGAAGAACAAAGCAAGTTGGAGGGGTTAATTCAGGAGCACTCTTTGACTTAACCTAGAAGGTAAGAGAAGGGAAACAAACAGTTGTCTTCATATAATAGAGAAAGAAGGATGATAGAAGAAAATGAATAATGTAAGAGGAAGTAGATAAAATTTTTTATTTATTCTTGTTTAATCCTTGCTTACATGTAGACCTAGCAGTGCCCTAAAAATACATAGTAGATGCTCTGTAAACATCTGTTATTGGTGGAGATGATGGTTGTTTAACTGACAGACACTTTCTGCAGTGAGGTTTTAAGTGAATCATCCGTTATGCAAGTGGAATTATAGGTAAAATGCATTTGGTAAAAGGAGGATTATAAATTACCTCAGCCCATTAACTGTTTACATGTTTCACTGCATAGAGTATGGCCTAATACTTTCATGACATCTGTAGGCATTATTGACCTGCTTCTGTTGTAATTCTTTAAAAATAACTATTAACAGAAACGGGAAGAAAAGAAATGAAAGCAATATGGAATGCTATGTGGTTGGGTAAAACAAAGTAGAGTGGTTTTAAGTTCACTGCACTCTGTTTATCTTCTGTTAAAAGACTAGCTTGCTTATTACTGCAGGTTTTTCCTCAAAAAAGGGGGGCTGTATTACAAAGGAGGGAAGCATATAATAAAAGCCTTTTATAGAGTGTAGAATGAGTAAAAGCAGCTTTAGTTCCGGAGGTGGTAAATGGAGAACAGCATTTTCTCTGGGAAAGCACTCTCTTGTGCCTGGCTGGGTGAGCTTTGTCCAGTTGACATCAGCAAATACATATGGCCATCTTTTCATTCATGGCCCCAAACCAGAGTGCAGTTAAATCGTTCAGGGACAGCAAATTAAAGTAAGACTCCTTTTGCCATGGTTTATTTGATGTAGGGAAATTTAGAGTGAACAGAGGAAGCAAAAAAATAAATTGCAAGGTATTTTTCCCTTCCACATGTCTACTATCTTTGTTCCCAGGTCATGAACCTTATCAATGGGAGGCGGCGGTGGATGTGATTCCTTTGGGCAGGATCTTTTCCTGCCCTGTTTGGAGTCTCTTGCGTTGAGACAAGTGGTCTGACATGGTGCTCTTCAGGGAAAGCAGTTGTTTAGAGGCTGCATGGTGTAAGAAGCTGCTATAGGACATCCATGCTCTCTCATCTCCCTGTCTCATGCTCTACACAGCAGTATGTCCGCTCCATTTCACAGAGGAAAGAACAGTACCTCAGGGCTTGAGTGAGGTTCCCAGTGTTACACAGATCATGGCAGAGTCTAGATTCAAACATGGGTCTTCTGAGCACGATGTTCTTTTAGAAGTAGGTGAACAGTGGGAGCTTATTGACTCTTCTTCCGCACAGGTCCTAACTTTATTCTAATTCTGTATTGTTAGTGCATGAGTTTTCCACAGCAAATTATCAGACCCGATCCTTTTCTGGGTCATTTGTCTTTACCAGCTATTGGTTTGTGTTGAAAAACTGAAAGTTGAATATAAGTATCAAATCAGTCTTATGTCAAAACATTCACATGTGTGTGTATATGTATGTGTGTACTTGTATGTATACATATAGATTCTGGCATAATGCATCCCAAGGATAAAAGCAGGAAATTTGGGGCAGGGGGAGTGGACCCGTGTTTTGATGGATATTTTCTCTTTTTTTTTTGCAGTTCTTCCATTTTAGGAAAACTGCTGACTCTTTTATTTTTTTTTTTTTAATCAGTGACTTTGAGGATGGAGTCAATTTGTTTGAGTTTGTAAGGAAAGCTCTTTTGAAGGGAAACCTTTTTATTGAATGCCTTCTGAGTACTGGGGTATAAAGAAAAATATATGAAGGTCCTACTCTTGAGTAAAACCACTCTCATGAGGACCCCAAATAAGTTGACAAATAACCACGATCAATTATGCTGCTCTGAGTGCCTAGAGCATGGCTGGGCAATGGACAAAGAACAAAAAGACAAGGTTCCTACTCTTTTCCATGTGATAACTTTTTACTAGCCTTTAATGCTTGGCTTAATAAATGTCACTTAGGTTTTTCAAAGTCTTCTCTAACTCTCTCACAAGCAGAATTTATTGCTTTTTTGGTAATAAGACATCTGCATATTTATGTATGTATGTATCACATTTATCAAGCAAAATTTATTATCAAAATATTAGAGTATAAGCAAATGATGTGGGTTGCCTTAAAATGTAAAAACAGCGAGTTTTTTAACATCAAGATAAATGCGGATTATGGAAATGGTGCTACTTGCTACTTTCCATTATTTTTTGCCCATTTTCTAAATGGACTTAGCAGTATGTGAAAAAGTAAGAGCCTATCATACTGAGGTGAACAACTCTTCAAATTTATATTTTTGGGGTATAGAAAAATAGATGACTATATATTTTGCAATCAACCAAATAAAATGGTTTACTTTGCTTGTGTAGCAATCACCATATTCAAATGTTAGTCATGCCTCCACAATTGAAGGGCATTCTCTTATGACTCACTCAGGATCTTTATCATAATCGTTTGGGTTTTTTTCCTATATGGGGGGAAAGCATCATTGAGCTTTGAATGGAATACCTTTCATGTTTCTCAGAGTGGTGGGGGTGGGGGTGTGTGTGGAGTGTGTGTAAAAAGAAGGAAATCTGTATAATAGAAGAATGTCTGCCTTTAAATAGTAAGTATTTATGTTTAGTATTATGTTCTGAGATCAAGTTTTGAAATGCATAAATGTTTAAGTGGCTGATTAGAAGTCGTTTGGGTGAGCTACTGTAACAGTGCATCAGGCGGTTCTGTCAGCTTGCCAGGAACAATGAATGAAAAGAGAATGAGACAGACACTTTCCAAGACTTATGTTTCAAGAAGCAGGATATATGATACTGTTTGCATCTTGGCTCAGTTGTGTATTGTTAAAATTTCTTCCTCTTGTGTAATATTCAGAGATGAAGGTCCCAAAGTATTTTATTTTTTAAAAAAATCAATAAAGAAGCCACTTTAAAGAGCAAGATATGCATCCATTATGCTAACTGTTCATGCATAATACATCCACATACATGCAGTTTCTTTGAGACAAGAGTGGCAAGTGGTTGTGCCAGAGAAAAAGTAATTACTTAGCAGTTTGAAAGTGAAAATGAGTCTCTTATTAACAGCAATCTATCTAGAAACAAAGAGCAAGGATCTCTGTTCTGATGACATGTGTTTCCATCTAACACACAATACCTAGAATTTGGAGAATGCTGCAAGACAGCTTTGAGGGCAGCTACCACTTCTTTTTTGCCTGTGAAAATTGGAGGGAAAGAACTTTGAATTGGAAGAAAGAAGAACACCAAAAGAGAAAGAGAGTGAAAGGAATTCCATCCTAGTGGGAATGATTTAATGTGTTGTATTCTTTAGGGATAAGAGTGTAGAAATCCAGAAAGCACAGTTCTGGCCAGACTTACATAGGTGGAGCAGTAGAATTGTCGACTACTATTAAAAATGAATTGATGGTCCTTTCATTGTATGCCAAGGATTCTTAAACAGGTAAACAGGTAAAGTACACACAATTCTGATGCTGGGCATGTTTAAATCTTTAACTGTTGTAACTGGACATTAATGAACTTCAAGAAAAATGGTGTAGCATTAAACTTCTTCAGACTTAGTGGCGTTGTAGGCTCTGCTGTACGTTCCTTAGGAAGTGGGTATATATTTTGTTCAGTTCTGGTTTGGCAGTATTTCTCACATTATATCGGGTGTCCTTATGAATTGCTTACTTCATTTGTTGATCTTTTGTGGTAGATCATAAGTTTTTGTGAGAACACATTGTCTATTGTGTTCATGTATTGTGCCCAGTGTTTAACATAGTGGCTGGGCTGTGTGGGCCCTGTATAAATTTGTTCAGTTCTCAGAGGAGGAAATAATGACATTCAATGATTATAGTAGATACTTGCTTAAAAGTCTGATTCAGTCAACTGTAATGTACTTGCCTATGTATAGATTGTCCCCTGTCTTGGTATTGTGCATATGCGGTGCATATATGCACTTCTTGGGCCCTGAACTGCCCTATCTATAGGCTAGCAACCCTCTGATGCATTTGTGCACCAGGAAGACAAGCATGAATATTTGTATTAGTGGAAGTTAGATACAATTTAGAATGTTGAGGTTTTTCTTGCATAATGTATACGTACAACAATATAAAGATTTCTTGGTATCTGTATCAGTTATCTGTACTTCTGCTGAGCCCTTTGAAGCAGACATTTTAATGTTGATGGTAGTTGGATGAATACGTGAGAGAGGGATGAATAACTGAGCTGCCCATTTTAGGGAGTGGGTGGTGCAAGGAAGATACTAATTCACACTGGAAAGGCTGTTTCTCTACAAATCAGTCTGCCAATGCTCAGAAATCCTGGTTTAGTTTCAGAAGCCAGGTATCTGCCTGGATGAGGCTCAAGGAAGAGATATGGAAAATAGCCAGGGCTTCTAATATTAAGGGCTTTCAAAACCAGCAAGGCCAACCTCCGGTCAATTCATCCCTTCATAAAGAGCCAAATAGAGACTCTAGAGTCGATGTAATGTTATCCAGCTTGCTTACATGAGCCAGCAGTTGTGCCACTGGGTTCTACCTCAGCCTTGAGCTACAGAGAATCGTTGGGCATCATAATTAAGTGATGTAGGCCCAAGAACATCTGTTGCTATTGCAAAGTCTTCATGAGCAATTCTCACACAAAAAGAAGCAGTTTTTACAAATGGTGCAGCTGCGTGAGCAGGGTAGAGGAAGGGGTGGGATGGGTGAGGGGCTTCTGTGTGGTGGAAAGATGAAACATTCTTCCAAAAAGGCCCGTTATCCTGGCTGACTTCCCTCTGTTGATAGAATGAGAGAAAGTTTGCAAGATTCTTTTCTGGGTTCACCTAAAAAGATGAAATAAGTGGGTGTTTGGATTTCTGCTTTTAGTAAATGCGTACATCCTCCATATTTTGCTCAGTTCTGGTTCAGAATAAGTAAGCTGCATTTGCAGCATGTGTAGACTCTCCCCACCCCCAACTCACACCCCTTTCAGCATAGCAGATGGTAAATTCTGTGGCTGCCAGTTCTAGCATAATGTGGTTGCAGAAAATAGAAAGCAAAGCAACATGAAGACCCCTGATAGAACACAGCTGGGGATGGGAGACAGCTTGTGAATCTGCTGATGATAACCATAGGATTAGTGTGAACCCATATAGCTGGACTATAGAAATGGGCTACCTGCATGTTGGAATAAAACTGATGTTGAGACCTGTTACTAACCTGAGCTTGTCTACCTGGGCCTTAATAGCAGAGAGCGTGGACCTAATGTTTTTCTTCTGGGCAACTAGTACAAGCCTACCTAAAATTGTCATGCATCACATTAGTGATTGTGTATGATGTCAACTGGTGGCCTTTTTCAGATCTGACTAGATAGAGCACCATTCCTGTTTAATGCTTTTGCCATCCAAAGTCTCACTAAAAACTCTGGCTATTTGACTGAAGCGAGAATTGAATAAACCTCTAATTCCTTTAGGTAGAGCTTCGAGAGCTACATAGAGGGAACCAAGTGACATTAAGTCAGGAGCAACACTCCCAAGTGCCAGCTCTTAAATGAAGACAGTTTTTTACAAGACATCTCACATTTTTCAGAAATGCCAGATTAAGAAACATTAAATTAATTTGAAAGTAAAGCACCAGATATATTTCACTTGGCAATCATGACTCAGGAGTTTGAGCCTAGTCGGAAACTAGGTTTCTTTTTGTGCCTTATGCTACACTGTGCATTATTGGAGGAAGGTAGACAGACTGGTAGGGGTGGTGGGGAAGTCCAGAACAAACAGAAGCCCATTCTAGAAAATGAGAGGAACATTCCTGAAACCGCTAGCCAGAAGTCTCCTATCATTAAGGGTTATGATGTCTAATGTAGTCCGTTTGGGTTGAGGAAGGAGCTAAGAAAAGCCTATATGCGAATTTAGAACTCTACTATTTCGAATTTTAAACACCAAAAAATCATAAATGTTGTTTGTTTAAGCTGAAACTACAGACTATATTAGACAGAATTATTATTTTTTTTTACAGAGGATGGGATTGCCACGGGAAACCTTAATCAAAGAAATGCCTTCTCCTTTAGTAAATAAGTTAGGTCCAGCCTTACTCATTTTGACTGGGTGGGGGATCCTGAGTCAGGATTTAGTAACCAGATTTGCTAATTTAACACTGTGTACTTGTTTCATGTTCTCTTGCCAGAATACATTTACCCATATGAGCAGGGACAGTATGACATTTCAGTGGTTCTTTAGTGACTAAAGGGGAAAACTGAACTGCAAGCTTCTTACTTATTTTTAAAATATTTTGAAAGGACAGGAAAGGGCAGAGAATAGTATAACAAATACCCATTGCACAGAACTGTTATTTCTCTTGAAATTCAAAAATAAGGAATGCAGCAAATACAACTGAAAGTTCTCACCATTTCTAGTCCCATTCCCCTCCCTGTTTCCTAAGAGACAACTACTGTCATAAATGTTGTATATTTCTTTTTATTTCATATTTATATATATTGGATGTATTATAAAGCATATATAAATATATGAGATGCATTTGTGTATGTAAGATATTATTTGATATATCTGATATATCTTCTGCAACTCATTTAACATGATGGTTTGTTTTTTTTTTTTTTTTTGAGATGAAGTCTCGCTCTGTCATCAGGCTGGAGTGCAGTGGCATGATCTTGGCTCACTGCAACCTCCGCCTCATGGGTTCAAGCAATTCTCCTGCCTCAGCCTCCCAAGTAGCTGGGAGTACAGGCGTGTGCCACCACGCCCAGCTAACTTTTGTATTTTTAGTAGAGATGGGGTTTCACCATGTTGGCAAGGATGGTCTTGATCTCTTGACCTCATGATCCGCCTGCCTTGGCTTCCCAAAGTGCTGGGATTACCGACTTGAGCCACCGTGCCCGGCCAACATGATGGTTTTTAACGTTTATGTTGATACATACGGCTTTATTCATTTTCACTGCTCTGTAGTATAGTATATGAACATACCATGATGTACTATTATTAAAAATGTGGAACATTTTTGTATATGTTATACATTACTAGAGATTCTCTGGGTATATACACCTAGAAGTAGAATTGCTGAGTCATAGGGAAGTATGTATTCAATTTTGATAGAAGTTTTTTTCCAAAGTAATTATACCAATTGACACATCCATCAGTGGTCTATGAGATTTCCTGTCTCCCGGTATCAGATTTTTTCAGTTTTTGCCAGTCCGATAGGTGAGACTATCTCATTGTTTTTATCTGGATTTTTCACATTATGTGACATCATAATTTTTTAGCTATTGAAAATCGGAATTAAGAACATCCAAAGGGATGAAATTCCTATATATTTATATGGCAGGTTAGCAATCAAATATAATTTAAAATTGTGCTTTATTCATATGGCACTCTTAGGGAATAAGGTATTCCCAAGATAATACATTTAAAATTACTACTCTAATAGCTAGAAATTACTTTTTAATGTTTTAGCTAGTTGTGGTGAATATCTTGTTATATATCCCTGTTTTATGAAATTCAAGATATACTGAATTCAGTCCTTATAATAATAAACATTAGGTTTTTAAAAAAAATTCATTAATGCCTCCAGGGCCTATCAATACAGGAGATACTTGTTTCTATACCAGATACCCTAAAAGGTCCTTATGCTCTAATAGTTATTTTTGCCTTTTATGGTCTTGCCTCCCAAAGTCTTTTCAGTGAGTTCTCCCACCTTTTTAAATTAAAAATCAGTTTATATAAATGATATGTGCTTAGTATGGAATATTTTATCTTCTCTTCTTTTAATTTGGTACCTTCCTGTATTCCGAATTCTGAGGACACATGGATCACTTTTTCTTGGGTGAGAGTGTGTGCCGTGTGGCTGCCTTTTGCCCTCATGCAGTAGTCTTTTTTTTGAGTCAGAGTCTCACTCTGTCGCCCATGCTGGAGTGCAATGGTGTGATCTCGGCTCAGTGCAACTTCCACCTCCCAGGTTGAAGCAATTCTCCTGCCTCAGCCTCCCGAGTAGCTGGGATTACAGGTGCACACCACCACGCCTGGCTAATTTTTGTATTTTTAGTAGAGATGGTGTTTCACCATGTTGGCCAAGCTGGTCTCTGGCCAGGCTGGTCTTGTACTCCTGACCTCGTGATCTGCCTGCCTCGGCCTCCCAAAGTGCTGGGATTACAGGCGTGAGCCACCACGCCTGGCCTGCGGTAGTCTTTCCATTCCCTCCCAAGTATGCACCAATGTTCTGGGTAGTTGAAGCTGTTTGGAATCAGACATGTACATGAGTGACTATGTACAGCATTAGCCAAACATAAAAAGAGGTACAAACATTCTCTTAAAGAATGAATATATTTTAACTCAAGGATGTTAAATCGGGCTATTACTGAGGAGATAATGAGCAGGAAGGTGACTTATATCTTAGAAGGTCTGAGAAAATTGGCCAGATACAAATGGCACAAACACCATGCTGGCTGAGCAGTGCAAGTTCATATATGACCATTGATGCTTTTCAAAGGTTTTAAATTTTGTTTTGTTTTCAGAAAATTGCTGTTGTTTATAAGTTTGCTCTTGCTTGCCTTTTCAAACTTAAAATTTATGATTGAAGTTTAACATTTGTTTACTTCTCTCATTTCAGTGTGACAAAATTAGGCAAGAACGAGATGAAGCCGTTAAAAAACTGGAAGAATTTCAGAAAAGTACGTAAGCATTTCAGTGGAATTATTATAACACATATAGCGTATTGGGGATTATGTGAGTAGACATGTACCCTATTGAGTTGCTAATGTCCTGGTCATACAGTCAAGAAAGCAAGACTTCTTTCTATTTGTCCAAACATGCCCAGGCATCACTTTAAGCTTTAAAGAACTGGAATAAGCATCATTGTTTCATCAAGGGTGTTAGAAAAACCTATACTTGTTATAAAACAGTTTAACTATACAGAAAAGTTAAAGGAGAACAAAAATGCCTTGTTGGCTCCTTGAAAAAGGCCGGTGCTAGTACTTTATAATCTGTCCTTGTTGGTCTTTTATTTGTGTAGTAAAAAATGTAATCGTGTTTTAAATTCAGTTTTGCAGTCTGCTTTTTTCAGTAAACAGTACTCCTGGTCATATTTGCATGTCAGTACAGATGTACATCAGTTTTTTGTTTTTGTGTTTGTTTGTTTGTTTGAGATGGAGTCTCGCTCTGTCACTAGGCTGGAGTGCAGTAGCAAGATCTTGGCCCATTGCAACCTCCACCTCCTGGGTTTAAGCAATTCTCCTGCCTCAGCCTCCCGAGTAGCTGGAACTACAAGCGCACACCACCATGCCCAGCTAATTTTTGTATTTTTAGTAGAGACGGGGTTTCACCATATTGGCCAGGATGGTCCTGATCTCTTGACCTCGTGATCCTCCCGCCTCGGCCTCCCGAAGTGCTGGAATTACAGGCGGGAGCCACTGCGCCCAGCCTGTACATCAGTTTTAATGTTGTCCATAGTATTCCATTATAGGATAGTACCATAATGTATTTAATTATTCTTTCATTGACAGATTATTCCTGGTTTTTAGCTATTATAAATAATGCGATGGCAGGTATTCTGACACTTACATCTTTACAGTAATCTAAATAGTTCCTGAGGTTAATTCATATAAAAGGAATTACACTGGAGATCCACTATAGAGCATTGTGCCTATAGCTAATAATACTGTGTTGTATACTTAAAATTTACTAAGAGGGTAGATCTTATGTTAAGTGTTGTTACTACAAAAGAAAATAAGTAAATAAAGAGGGCAGAAGGAAACTTTGGGAGGCAATGGATATGTCTGCAGCCTTGATGGTGGTGATGGTTTCACAGGTGTATAATAATCCCCCAAACTCATCATGTTGTATGCATGAAATATGTATGGCTTTTTACATGTCACTTATACCTTAATAAAGTGGTTCAAAAGTAGAGAAAAGGAATGATAGCTTCATAGAACTTAAACATTTTTAAGAGTGTGAATGTTTGAAATAGCCCTCTCACTGAAGAAAGTTACATTCCCACAAAAGCTGTACTTTCCAAATTTTTGCTATTTTTTTTTTATGTAATGTAAATCTGTTATTTATCCCCTAAGACAGCATAGCTGATCAGACCCAGAGGGATCAGATGGAAATATGTCATAGGCAAAGGGTCAGACCGTAGCAGGGAAAGTGACCCCCTCCCTTGGAAACAAGGCCTTTCTCCATAACTCTGCAGATGTTCTGTCAGTCAGGGTATTTGATTATTTATAAAGAGTTGATTTGGTAACTACACAACAGAACATTTTATTCTAGTTAAAACAGCCATACAAATGCAGCATTATGGTTAAATTTCAACAGCAAGTTTATTTCAGTGTCTGGTTGTAACAGAGAACATCCAAGGGGAATCTTATTGATATTACCTGTCTTTGGAGGCCAATGTGCTATGCTAGAAATACCTCTTATTTGCAAATGTATGAATTCCAATTACATGGTACTTTTTTACTTATGGAATGTACTTATTCTTAAAGAGTTATACCATTGGCATTGTTACCGGTTAATATGCTTGAATTATTGATAATGGATTGGTGTGCAGTGGGAATAGTTCAAGTTCCTTATGGTTGGGCTTATAAAATATTTGGTCTAGGGTTTATAAAATATTTTGGTCTAGGGTAGGCAGTAGGGACTTTGCCTCCTGCATTATGCAAAACCAGAAGCAACATTCCCCCAAAATCAACCTTCGAAGTAACATTTAAATTCTGCTTTCATCTGCCATTTCTCTTTTCCCTTTCTTTGTCTCTTCCTCTGAATAACTTTGATAGTTTTAAAAATTTACCTTTTTCCTTATGAGCAACTCAGAGCCTGAGAGGATTGATTGGAGGATTAGTACAACAATCTGTATGGTTGTATGCATTTAGTTTTTACCTTTACTAAGTGTCTTTAATTAATTTAAGGTTTGGATGTTAGGAAAACAGAGTACTAATTCTTTTTTTCTTACTCTCTTGGTAACTCACAGAACAACAGAGTGCCAACTCTTTACTCAGTCTCAAAAGGAGAGAAAACAAGGACTTGGCCAGGCGCGGTGGCTCACGCCTGTAATCACAGCACTTTGGGAGGCCGAGGCGGGTGGATCATGAGGTCAGGGAGATCAAGACCATCCTGGCTAACACGGTGAAACCCCGTCTCTACTAAAAATACAAAAAATTAGCCAGGCGTGGTGGCGGGCACCTGTAGTCCTAGCTATTTTGGAGGCTGAGGCAGGAGAATCACTTGAACCAGGGTGGCGGAGGTTGCAGTAAGCCAGGATCTTGCCACTGCACTCCAGACTGGCGACAGGGTGAGACTCCGTCTCAAAAAAACCCCAAAAAACAAAAAAAAATAAGGACTAAGAAAACTTTAAATATTTGTCAGAAAACTGTATCTGGGATAAATAATTCATGGCTTTTGAGCAGAGGGTAGAATTTCAGATTTGGAAGGGAATAGGCAGTATTTTTATCACCAGTGAAGAGCATTAGTTTGTGTGAATCCATTTCTGCATTAATAAAATTGGTATAAATGACCTTGCTTCATATACCATTTGAGGGTGAAAAAAGATAATCTGCATAAAAAATGCTTAACACTGTACCTGGCATATAGTAAGTGCTCAATAAATATTAGTTGCTACTACCACCATCTCATCAACTAAAATATCCAGTGCCTGATTGCCCTTCAGTATTAAGAGTTCATATCATTTACCTTTAGGGAGTTAGTTCTTTGACACCAGACTCCACATTTGGATAGTGGTGGAGGAAAGTTTCTTTTGGTGCTGAGTTGAAATCTGAAATCCCTGTAACGTTTACCTACTAGGCCTACGTCTTTTTTTGAGACGGAGTCTCATTCTGTTGCCCAGACTGCAGTGCAGTGGCGTGATCTCCGCTCGCTGTGACCTCCGCCTCCTGGATTCAAGCAATTCTTGTGCCTCACTCTCCCAAGTAGCTTGGATTACAGGTGTGTGCCCTCATGCCTGGCTATTTTTTGTATTTTTAGTAGAGATGGGGTTTCACCATGTTGGCCAGATTGGTCTTGAACTCTTGACCTCAAGTGATCCTCTTGCCTCAGCCTCTCGAAGTGCTGGGATTACAGGCGTGAGCAACCACACCTGGCCTAGGCCTAGGGAACAGCTGAATAAGGGTTAGGAAAAGCTTTGTTTGGCCATAGGGCTCTACTCTCCCTAGCTTAGCATACTTTTCCCAGGATAAATGTTTTTATCCATATGTCCATGTCATTTTTGATCCTCTGCCAGCTCTCTCTGAGCCTTCCTCCTACACACAAAGAACACCACTACATAGCAAAGCTGCATTCCCTAGACCAGATTCCTGTGAAAGGTAACTAAAGACCTTTCATATCTTTTTATTTATTTATTTATTTATTTTTGAGATGGAGTTTTGCTCTTTTTGCCCAGGCTGGAGTACAGTGGCGTGTTCTTGGCCCACTGCAACCTCCGCCTCCTGGGTTCAAGTGATTCTCCTGCCTCAGCCTCCCAAGTAGCTGGGATTACAGGCAGCTAACTTTGTATTTTTAGTATAGACAGGGTCTCACCATGTTGGCCGGGCTGGTCTCGAACTTCTGACCTCAGGTGATCTGCCTGCCTTGGCCTCCCAAAGTGCTGGGATTACAGGCATGAGCCACCGCGCCCAGCCCCTTTCATGTCTTTTCAGCCACAATGTTAGATCCATTAATCTGTTTTAAGGACACACCGATTTTCCTACATATATGCCAACTTTCATGGCTCTTTCCTTACCACATGGAAAACTTTTGAAGTAGTGTGATGTTGAAGAAGAATTTGTGATATGTTCACCACATATGCTTTAGAGATATTCTACATCTAAATATCGCTGGGAGTTAGAGTTGGGAGAGATTTGCTCTAGAAGCAACATCATTGGTGGTGACACCTTGTATAATGAATTAGAAAGGACTATAGAAAAGTAGAGTCACCTAGAAATGGTTTTAACTGGGCTTTACCAGTTAGAACTCTGTGATTTGGAATATGTTATTTAACTTCTCTGGGCCTCCGTGTTCTCAAATATAAAATTGCTGTGATGATCCCTACGTTATAGGATTGTTGTGAGGCTTTGTGAAGGAGGGAACACATGTAAAGAGTTTAGCACAAGGCTGGACACATAGTCAGGCTCAACAAATGGTGATGGTAGTTGTTTCCTAAGCAATTCTATACTACAGAGAACATTCTCATAAAAGGCTGTTCACAGGTGAGCTTAGGCCTTCAGTCCTTCAAATAGACACTAACACGAGCACCTACTTTGCATGTAGCATTGTGCTAGGTGCAAGAGAATCAGACATGTAAAACAAAATCCCTGCTCTAATGTTCATAGTGAGTAGAAGATAAAAACAAGTTAAAAAAAAAAAAAACAGTTACCCTACAATGTGATGTGTACTACACTGCCATTTATGTAAGACTGCTTTGAAGTCATAGTTGAAGAGAGACAAACTTCGCTAATTCAAGTAGACTAATAGAAACAATACTTGATGTACTTTTAGGCTATACTTCTAAGTTCTCAGGGTCATTAAAATTTTTTTATTATGAAAAATTTCAAAGTTATGCAAAGGCGGGAAAATAATTTAACGAACCCCCATGTTCCAGTTTTCTGGCTGCAACAGTTGCCAACTCACAGCCAGTCTTCCAACTGTACACCCATACACCCACTGTCACTGACCTCAGATTGCTTTGGAACTAATTCCAGTCATCATATCATTTTACTGTTTACTGCCTGGAAATATTTCAGTATATATTTCTAAAAGATTAGTAGTCTTTTCTTTCTGACATAACTGCAGTATTACGGACACTTTATTAAAAGTTCATCTTTTTTCTTTTTTAAACCTCATGTCATCCAAATATGCAAATATGACAAGTACAGTGGCCATGGATTGTGGATATCCTGAGACAAGCCCAATTCAGAACCATAGGGCAAATTATTACATGAATAGCTAAACGTTTAAAAAACTTTTATTATTCAAAATGTGCAAATAAATTTACATATTAAAAGTATTTCTGTTTTGCGTCATGTGACTTGACTTTTGGTTTTGGAAATGGGATCATGCTTTTTAAAGATATAATCACCGTTTGAAATATACTCTTCCCATATGAACCTAGAACATTGATAAGTAGGTTGTTATGCTACCAATTTAGCACTGGAATAATTTCTTAAACTAAAAATTAATGCGCAATTTAAAAAAATGTCTACTGTTCTCTCTTTGAGAAGAAATAAAAACCCCACCAGATGGAGTGTACCAAATCAGAACTGGAGAAAATGTGAGCAAGGACTACCCAGCTATGTTTATCAAGTTAAATCACAGGGCACCTTTTTACAAAATGTTCAGAAAATAAATGTTTTTTTTGTTTTGTTTTGTTTCCTATTTGCTAGGCCTAAACCTCACTACTGTGGAATGAATTTTCTTACTCTTTCAAGAGCAAGAATGTTATTGAATAAAAAGTAAGATTCCTATGAAAAATGCAGAGTGTTTATGTTTTTGTTATGATAGTGGAAATACCAGATTGTGGCAGAAGATGTCAAGTAGTTAAGGCTAAAAATTCAAAGTAATATTTGATGTTGTAAAAATTGTATAGGTTTCTTTTCTCTTTCCTTCACATTTTTGAAGAACCTACCTTGTAAACATAGTGATAAAATGCCAGGAATATTAGGATTTTAAGGAAATAATAGAGCCTATTATTTAAACTACAATATAAAAGGCAATTATATTGATGAAGAGCTACATGGGCTTTGTGTGTGTGAATAAACTTGGCCTGTGTTCAGCTTCTATTTGTTCTTCTGGCATAAACACATATTGTGTGTGATTCCAGTTTAATGGGGACCCGTTTGTATGCCAAGCAGCTGCATTTTAGGACCTATTGCGTGATTTCATAGCTCTCTGAAAATTGGTTCTATTCAGAACAAGAGATAGAAGAGAAGAAGGGGGGTGATGTGGAAGGGGGGGGGAGCTTCAACACACAATCATTTCTTTTCAATTGGAGCCAGAAAGGTTGATGACAACATGACCATTGTGTTATAATGATAAGACCACTAAGGCATCTGTACCTCTCATCAAGGCTTTCACACAACAGCAGATACAATTTAATTCACTGCTCTGTCAGCAGTGCTGATACCATTATGCCGTCTGTCTCCACAGTTATAATCACTGTCCTCTGAGAAATGCAGTTGAAATGATCTTGAGCAGTCAAAGAAACTCTCAATTAAGGCTGCCACTTCCAATGTGTCAGATTGTGTCTTATGCACTTGGTACAATTTTCACTTCCAATCCTGTTTATTTACAATGTCTACCAGTAATTACGCTTAACGTGTCATTTAGTGAGGGGGGCCCCTGCCAAGCCGATTGTTGGGTGCTGCTGTACCATTGAGTGGGAGTTTCTCGAAGTCAATGCCATCAGCAGCTTTTAGGCCCTGATGGGATGCAGTAGTAATGTTGATAATGCAAGTATCGTGCTCATCAAGTCATAATTAGATGCCACTCAAATGTGCCACTTGTAATAACAGTGTTGATTCATGTTTTTCTCGGTGACTGCAACTACTAATTAGTTAAGTGGTTTTTGGTTGGCCTGCATTTGCTGCAGATTATTATTACCCCTGAAAAAATGTCAAGGTTAGAGATGTTTCTGGCCATTTAGTGCTGCTTTATGAATTTGAATATTAACATAATAAGAACTTTGGACAGACTTAGGAAGTAATACATTTTTGTATTTAATTTGGAGAGAAATTTTTTCCCCTGAGTTTAATCATAATTGCAGGTTAATTAAGCTTAAATGAAGCAAAAGTAATCTCTCTTTGTGTTATGTGAGCCCAGTGCTTTTTGCCTAACTTTGTTGGGTTTCACATTTGGGTGTCCTTTAATTTTTTTTTTTTTAAGCCAAACAAATAGCAATAAGTAATGTCTACATTTAGGGTTGAGATTCTGAGAGTTTTCATTTAACTAGAAATATGGGTGGAAGGAATTGGCATTTTTCTTTCTTGATCTTCAAAATATAACTCAAGTTCTAAATCACTTTATACCTGTAAATCTCAATTTACATGCACCAGCTATCAAAAAATCTAAAAAATACTATTTTTCGAGCATTGGTAACATATCAAGTAAAATTTTATTTTTCTTCTAATGCTTCTGATAGCCTATGATTCAGGAAGTAATTTATTAGCATCTGCTTTATAACCATATAGTACATAAATCTTACTGCTATACTTTTCTGCCTGAGAGTTACTTATGAAATAGCAGTAACTACTTTGTAGCTAATAGAGACAAATGTTGCAGTACTTAGCCAAGTCGCCACATCACTACTCCAGTCATAAGATCAATTTAAGATTTATTTTTCTTTTATTTTTTGTTAATTTTTCTTATTAGAGCCATGTGTTATACACTGCTAAGAAAAAGAAGTCGTGCTGTCACTCCTCTTTATTTATGAAATATTCTTTTGTTTAAACTAGCACATATGTCTATGGATACATATATAGTTGCATAGAAAATAGACTTGTAAAAAAATCTAAATAGCGCTCTTAAAATGTACATAATAAAATGTATGTATGTGAAATGAATGTATTTTGTTGTGTTCTTGTTTCTTTCTACATTCAAATATTAGCTCAGATTTAATCAGGGCAGCTTCTCAAAAACCTTTTTTCAGTGATAGCTAAAGGTCTGGCTAGCCAAAGAATTGAAGTATTCTTAATCATGGGACGATGCGTGGGCTCCTGGAATAGCTGACTAATCTTTGAATGCTGATATTTTTTTTCCCTCTCATTCCTAGTTTCTCACATGGTCATAGAGGAAGTTAATTTCATGCAGAACCATCTTGAAATAGAGAAGACTTGTCGAGAAAGTGCTGAAGCTTTGGCAACAAAGGTGAGACTTCAAATGAAGGAATTTTACCTGAGCTTTTAAATTTCAACTTGCTTTTCTAAGCAGTGGCTTCTATCTGGTTTTGCTTTTCTACTTCTCTAATCGATTATCTACTGTGATGATGAGGGAAATGTTAAAAGGCCTCAGAATCCTGGAATATGATTATGTAAATATTCGCCTTAATGCAAAGGTTATTCCAAATTGTAAAAGGAGCATTTGTATGTGAGTATTTCAGCATTTGTGCTGTTTGCCTGTGAAAATGTGGAAAAAATGGTCCCAGAGTAGTGTTAAAGGGGACTTTGCAAATGTCCATGCATTTGGTTAAAATGCTAACCAAGTTTAAAACTAACCTGGTGTGACATAAAAGAGCAGTGAATGTCTCATATTTGAATCAGATGAAAAAGTCACCCTGAAGCCGTGCATTTCAGGTGATTATTTATGAAAGCAAAGCGAGGGCATGCTGAAGGTGACCTCCAGTGTTCCACTGATTGCCTCTTGCTGATGAATTTACCAAGTGTGTAATTTTCTACATTCTATCTCATCAGAAGTACATTATTATTAAAGAATGTTTTTTTATCTCTGTCTTATGTATTTTGGGTTGGGTAAAATGCATCTGAACCACTTCATCAGAAAGTGGATTACAGCAATTTTCAACCAAATTTCATTAGTAATACTGGTTGTGTTTCTTTTCCCTCCCCTCCATCACCCACCTCCGAAAATTTCTTTGGATGTGACTGAAATCCTACTCTCAATAAATACATAAATAAATGTAATTTGTATGCATTAACAGTGTGCTTCCTAGAGGTATTTGCTTAATTGTTTGCATAACAACACTACATTAGAATTCATAAGATATTTAATCAGGACCTAACTAAGAATATAAATTTGGGTATGTAACTTCTCTCCTGTTATTCATCTGAAGAATACACAGCAATACACTTTAAAAACACTTTTTAGAAAATGATAACATGGGTATTCTCACATCATTTTTACTCTGTGGCACATTCCTAGAGTTCACTAGTCCGTAATGTTGTGTGAATTCTATTTTCATTTTTGAATTTCTTTCTTTGGAATAAGTAGAGAAAAAGTACATTTGGAGCCTGCTAGCTGCTCTGAATCTTCTAGTGTCTAAGGATATACTCTCTATTTTTTCTTGTTATTAACAAGTATTCCTGTTGTCATAGCACATCCAGAGTGAGGATACTGGCTACCTTTCAGGATTGGCAGAGTTTATGGAAGGCACTGGTTTGTGGGACAGTATATACAGGTTTTGTTCCTGGTTATGTAATTTTGGGCATATGTGATTTTGGACAAGTTAATTTTGTTCTCTGGACTGTAGTATCTCATCTTAAATGACATGATGGACTAGAGTTAGGACTGGAGTTAATAATTTATTTGCATATGGCCCCTTTTAAAAAATTACTTTATTCTGTCTCCTCTTTTATTTAATAGGTGTTTTTGGGCAAGAGAACTCACCTCTCTGAGCTACAGTTGTCTTGCTCTAAATGCCAGGATGGACCATGGTTGGCTTCATCATAATACGCTCTAGATGTGTGGCCCAGGCATGTGCATGTAGAAAAGCTGCCTGGTGACTGTTATATTCATTGCTCGTTACGAACCAGTGTTACCTAATCTCTAAGCTCATTTTTACAATTAAGTCTTAATAATAGGATCCTTACCTAACACTGTTTGTTGCCTGTTCTTTAAAAACCCTTTTTTAAAATGAACTATAGTTTATTTTTGAAGATATAGTATGAACTCATGGGGCCTAGAAAAAAATTTAAAAAATGGATTAAATCAAATACTATAAATGTGCTTGTTGTTGTGAAAGACTGCTTTGAATGCAAAATGTGGAAACTTCATTATATGTGTGACTTCATTCTGATTTAAGTATCAATTGTCATTTTTGAAAGGAGGCTTTCAAAAATGCTCATTTTTTTTCCTGAGAGCAAAGTTTCTATAAATTCTTATTTTTCTAAATTTTTGCCATCAAATTAATGACAAATGGAATGTTTAATTCTGGTGATGCAGCTTGACCTCGTAATTTTCTTTTTTTTCTTTTTGAAATGGAGTCCTGCTCTGTTGTCCAGGCTGGAGTGCCGTGATGCCATCTTGGCTCACTGCAACCTCCACCTCCCAGATTCAAGCAATTCTCCTGCCTCAGTCTCCCGAGTAGCTGGTATTACAGGCATGTGCCACCACACCCAGTTAATTTCTGTGTTTTTAGTAGAGACGGTGTTTCACTGTGTTGACCAGGCTGGTCTCAAACTCCTGACCTCAGGTGACCTGCCCGCCTTAGCCTCCCAAAGTGCTGGGATTACAGGCGTGAGCCACTGCGCCCAGTTCCTCATATTTTCTTAGAAGCAAGTATGGATACTTTGCTTTGCTAAAATGTGTAGATTAAACTGATAAATGTGGACCAGTTATTTAAGTCATATGATCCAAAGCCATTAAACTTGCTTGTTTTGTACCTTTAAATAGCCACTAAACTGGACAATATAAAAACCCTATTTACATTTGAATATAATAGTAGGTTCTGTTACTGTAAGGTTATAAAAGATATATTTTTGGCTGGGCACGGTGGCTCACGCCTGTAATCCCAGCACTTTGGGAGGCTGAGGCGGGCAGATCACCTGAGGTCAGGAGATTGAGACCATCCTGGCAAACATGGTGAAACCCCGTCTCTACTAAAAATATAAAGCTTAGCTGGGCGTGGTGGTGTGTGCCTGTAATCGCAGTTACTCGGGAGGCTGAGGCAGGAGAATCGCTTGAACCAGGGAGTCAGAGGTTGCAGTGAGCTGAAATCACGCAGCTCTACTCCAACCTGGTGACAGAGAGACTCCATCTCAAAAAAAAAAAAAAAAAAGTAAAAAGATATATTTTTGCCTTAGACATAGAGGGGTTCCAAACAACAAGTAGCATGCAATTAACCTATAGCTTGATGAATAGCTACAATGAAATTACTTAGCCAAAATTTGTGAATTCAGAATTCTCAAAAATGTTCAAATAGTATGCACATAAGACCTCATGTCTAGGCCGGGTGTGGTGGCTCACTCCTGTAATCCCAGTGCTTTGGAAGGACAAGGTGGGAGGGTCACTTGAGCTCAGGAGTTTGAGAGTTTGAGGCTGTGGTGAGCTATGATCATACCACTGCACTCTAACCTGGGTGACAGAGCAAGAACCCATCTCCAAAAAAACAAAACAAAAAAACCCCTCATATATATAAATCTTACATTTCTTCTTTCAAAATGTGAAAATGGGGTTTCAGAGAAGGATTATGAAATTTTCTGATTGGCTTTTTTTTCTTGAGCTGGTGACTTTGTTAAGTAGAGTAATTGTATTGCAGACAAACTGGTGGATTTTGGTGCCTGGTTTGATAGGGGCATTAAACCCTTTTGAGGGCAGAACTGTGTTAGCCATGATGTTGCTAAGGTATTATTGTAGTGGTTGTCTAAGAAGTAATATATTAAGCACTAGATGACAGAAACTAGTAGTTTCTTGAGTATCCTGGAGGAAGGAGAAAATGCCTAAATGAATACTTTGAAGAAAACTAGCTGATAAATGATTTCCAAAGGATAATTAGACACAAACTAAACCTCTTCTTACTATGAATAACTAACACTGAAGTTTCACTGTGTGGCAGTTACTATATTAAATACTTTATATATAATGTCTCATTTAGTCATCATATTGTGGGATACAGACTATCTTAATTCTTAGTTTACTGATGAGAAAACTGAAACATAAGGATTAGGTTAGTTGTAGAGGCAGAGATGGAATTTTATTGCAGAGCTGGGTTGTATACTAAAGCAATGTGTTTCTTTACATCAATGATTCTTAGTGTTGATGTACATTAGAATCACCTGGGAAACTGAAAAAGGGCTATGCTGGGCTCCACTGCCAGAGATTTGGGTATGGCATAGCGCCTAAGCATTGAGGTTTTTAAAAAGCTCTCCAGAGATTCTGATGGCCAGAGTTGAGAACCATTAGTTTAAATATTAGGATACAGAATCAGAAATTAAGTCTTAAATGTCTTCACTTTTTCCTTAAATTGATGTTTTCTTCTGACATTCCTAAAAGATGGGATAGTTTGAGAATTGACAAGTGAGGGTCCTTGAGCTTCGAGTGCCATGCTGTAGCATTCGTGGTTTAAAGAACCCACAACAGTTTTTACCTGAATTTTCCAACTTAAGGAAGAGGTGTTGGGAAATGATGGGCCTCATCTTTTATCTTGATCTCCTAATGTAATGTGTGGAGACAGAAGCTAGAGTTGGAGACTGGGACTGAGGATAAAGGGTTGTATCTGATTTCCTGAATAGAGCTTGCCAGTCTTCCAGGAAGAATCCATGGAAGAGTTCATAACCATTTCTTAGAGATTGTTCCTGATTCTCCAAAGAGGTCAGACAAACCTCTTGTGCTCCAGACCATGCCACTTTAGGTTCCATATTATTGGGGTAGAAATCAGATCTCCCAGATTGAAGTGGGCTGGGCTTTCTCTATGAGAAACCCTGAGGAACCCTAATTATGATCACAAATGAAAGAGCAAAGTCAGACCAGTGCTATGCTAAATATCTTATTCTAGTGTCAGGTTTACAGTGAGGAAAGGTAGTTATCTTTCCAATGAACTATGTTCATTTGTTTCCAATATCAATTATTAAATTCAGAGCATGTCTTCCTGGTCAAGGGCTCTAGTAAAGGAAATGTATTTGCATTTCTATAACTTACATTTTATAGTAGGGAAAATAATCTACTGATTACTTTGATGTGTGCAAATTAAGGAAAACTGTTTATTTTTTAGTCTTGGGAAGAGAAAATATGAGCAAAACCATATTGTACTTCTGTGGACATTGGACCATCCTTAGTCTTTGTGTGTGCTTTGTCCTAAATTTTCTTGTACATAAACACATTAGCTAAAGAAGGTGATAATAGTTGAATAACTGAAGTTAAAAAACCAACTCATTTCCATGTCTGGGAATAAAAAATACATTAACAAAGTAGGATTCCTTTTTTTTTTTTTTTTTTTTTGCTATGAAGTAGAACTCTTTTAATAGAGATAGTAGAAACAACATCTTGAACTAGTTTAAACAAGAAAAGAAAATGATGTAGGATCTGTTAGAAATATCAGAGACTTCCATAGAATCTCTGAGACAGGAGCAGTTTAGGAATGGACTGGAGTCTGGGGCTTGAGTCTGGTGGGAAACCCTTTCTCCGTTGCTTTTCTCTTCCTTTCTCTACACATCAGCTTCAGTTTTAGCTTTTCTAAAAACTACCTTCCTCTTTTCCTTGATTCTATAGTGGAATGCGGTTACCAGCAGCTCCTGTCCAGGCACATGGAAAGAAACTCATTGCTCTGTTCCAGCCTCCAAATTTCTAGCGAGGGGATCTGACTGGTCACACTTGGGTCATGTGTTTAATCCCTGGACTAATTCGCTGTGGCCAAAGGGATGGGGTATGCTTGGGAGAGCATGGCACTCCCATAGAAATCATGTGGAACAATGGAAAGTGGTAATGTCCAGAAAAGAGGAGATGTTAGGCAAACAGACATTTAAAAGGTGTTCTCAGCACCACAGCACGCAGAAGATTTGCTTGAAATAAAGTGCCTTTTTAAAGACTATTAATGACTATAAATCAGAATTTTATTTAATCTGTACTGGTGTTTTATCTTAGTTCCTTATATTTCTCATCAGTTACAACTAGCATTTCCACTTGCTGCTGGCTGTAATCCAGACATCAGGTCTTGGTTAAAGAAATAAATTTAATATAAAACCTTATTTAATGAATCCACTAATTGTTATGTCCTGCTGTGAGTGTTGATGAATATGTAAGACAAAAATATACTTAATTTGTCTATTGTTTAAAAATCCAAGATACTCATTTGGCTGCTTTTAAAATAACTGTTTTTATATTTTGTCTTAGCTAAATAAAGAAAATAAAACGTTGAAAAGAATCAGCATGTTGTACATGGCCAAGCTGGGACCAGATGTAATAACTGAAGAGATAAACATTGATGATGAAGATTCGACTACAGACACAGACGGTGCCGCCGAGACTTGTGTCTCAGTACAGTGTCAGAAGCAAATTAAAGGTAGAACTCTTTGCTTAATTATTGAGCATATTTTTTACCCCGTTATGATAGTGCTTCTGAACGCTGACTGCACATCAGAATCATGTGGGAAGCTTTCAAAATACTGATGCCTAGGCAGGGCGTGGTGGCTCACGCCTGTAATCCTAGCACTTTGGGAGGCCAAGGCGGGTGGATCACCTGAGGTCAGGAGTTGGAGACCAACTTGGCCAACCTGGTGAAACCCGGTCTCTACTAAAAAATACAAAAATTAGCTGGGCGTGGTGGCAGGTGCCTGTAATCCCAGCTACTTGGGAGGCTGAGGTGGGAGAATCACTTGAACCCAGGAGGCAGAGGTTGCAGTGAGCCGAGATTGCGCCGTTGCACTCCAGCCTGAGCGACAGAGCGAGACTCTGTCTCAAAACAAACAAACAAACAAACAAACAAAAAAAACTGATGCCTGGGTCCTACCCTATCCAAAATTTTGCTACACCATAGGCCAATTAAATCAGAATTTTGGATGGGGTAGGACCTAGGCATCAGTATTTTGAAAGCTTCCCACATCATTTATTTATATCTCCACATCACCATAGGGTATATAACAATTGTGCTTTATGAGTTACTTTCTTGTTTGGAATTAAGCACTTTTGAAAGTGTCTCAATGGAAGCAGCCAGTTATACTATAACCTTAAGGATATGTACTATATGTCAAGATATTTTTGTTAAATGAAAGAAACAATGAATGAAAATATATTTAGCCGACACCCCTTTTTGTTGGTTAACAAGTAGTGTTGTAAGGCAAGATCATATGATACATCTACTAAATGCACATTCATTTTACTCATACACATGTTTATTTAAAGATGTAGGAAAGCAGTTCTGGCTCAATAACTATTGGAACATTTTAATTTAGTACACAGGTCAAAAGCAATATTCATTTATTTGTTTGGTAGATAAAATTTCAACTGGAAGTATAAAGAAGAAAGGATGTTACAGACACCATCTTTACCTACTCTTCAACCCCTCAAGCTAACACAAAATAGAATTCATGTTGGTAGGGAGGGAGAGGAAGTTTAAAGGAGTTCCCTTTGCTCATTATTCTCCTTTCTGTTCGAGCTTGAACAATATGGTTTCATGTTCTTCTTTCTGGATTAGCCAGCAAATGGAGAAAGTGATTTAGAAATAAGTCTCTGAGAACTTCTCCAAGCTGAGTTTATGTAAAAAGTTTGATTTAATTTACAAATAACCACATAACATATTCTTTATTGCACTTGGAAAACAGTAAGAAATTAAAGGCAGTTAAAACCTAAGTGACAAAACAGTAGGCCAGAATATGAATTTGAGTAGTCTGTGCTAATCTATGTGTATTTTCAAACATTTGAGTGACAGAAGTAACTTTAACACCAGAAGCTTTTGCGCTTACAGTTGATAATACTCTCATTCTAGTGACACACTTTTCATTGAATCCTAATAATAAAACTATGAAATAAATTTAAAAACAAAACACCCATGACTCTAGAGAGAAAATTACTAGAATTAACCCTTCTTTCAAATAGTTATATTTTGAATCAGTTCAAATAATGTCTAAGGACTATAAATTGGCAGCAAGTCAGGATCTTTTACTTCTAATCAAAATATCCAAATTATTAACATCCCAATTGTTTATTTATATTTTATTGTGATAACAGCCCATGGCATTATGAAATAAAAAAGAAATTAGTACTACACCTTAATTTGTTTTGCTGAAAACTTAAAAAATTTTACTTCCAAAATGCTAGATAGTTTTCTAGAATGTGGTTTTGATAGAATGCAAAGAAAACATGATCTGGTACATTTAATGTAGTGAGGTTGCCTGATATAAAATTGTTAATATCCATGGCTATTTTGGGGAGGGCCATGCAAATGAGATTCTCATTGTCCTTTGGTTCTTCATTTCTTTTTAATTGTTAAATAATCTTGACCATAAGCTGCACATGGACTGGCATTTTCAATTCTTTTGACCAGATTGATTTCTTATTTTAAAAATAAGTTTATTTGTATATTTTTTTTCTTTAAAAATGCAGAACTTCGAGATCAAATTGTATCTGTTCAGGAGGAAAAGAAGATTTTAGCCATTGAGCTGGAAAATCTCAAGAGCAAACTCGTAGAAGTAATTGAAGAAGTATGTATCTCAGGCCTGAAAGGCAAGGGCTTTAGCATTTTCAAGGTGTTTGGGGATTTGCTAAGTTAAGAACTTAATATTATAAGCCAATTTCTAACATGAGAACCATGTACCAATTTTAATCTTCTCTCCTCAATTTCAGACTTAAAAAAAGGTAGAGGAAATAAGATGATGAAGATTCATGTACTCACTAGCTAGCTTAATAAATAAAATTCTGAAATAGCATGGACATGTTTCCTGTTGTTCCCCCAGTTTTTGCTATGTAAGGCAAATTTGTAAGAATAGTAGCTACTATTTCAAGTCATATATTTTATTGCTGCTGGTAGAGAAAGAAGAGCATGTTTTGCTTTTCCGGTGAATGACTGGTTCAATTGGGAAGGACCGTCCCTCTGTGCATCTCCAACACAGGCATTTATGATAGGTGGTAGGATGGGTTCAAGTGGTTGTTTACAGAATCTTTCTTTGCTGGTGTTTTGTTTTGTTCGAGACAAGACCTAACTCTGTCACACTCAGGCTGGAGTGCAGTGGCATGATCACAGCTCACTGCCGCCTCAACCTCCCAGGCTCAAATGATCCTCCTGCCTCAGCCTCCCAAATAGCTGAGAGTACGGCATGCATCACCACGCCTGCGTGATTTTTAAAAATTTTTATAGAGATGTGGGTTCCTGTATTTCCCAGGCTTACCTTGAACTCCTGGACTTGAATGATCTTCCCACCTTGGCCTCCCAAAGTGCTGGGACCACCAATGCAAGCCGCTGCCCTGGCCTCTTTTTCCTTTTGAACTGTCTTTAAGAACAAGACCCTCACAATTGCCTTTTATTTGCACGAGGCTTCAAGGATTTGCCTTCACAGTCTTGGTTCTTGATTTAATTTGTATCAGTGGTTCTTAGATTCTGTAGCCCAGCACTTCCCAACTGATGTGCCAACTGCAGCTTGATAAAGTGGCTTATGAGCATGCCAACGTATTGATCCTGTCAGTGAGCAGCCTCATCCAGTTACCTCAGTTTGCACACACATATTGTCATTTTCTTGGAGGCCATGATGTAAAAAAGGTTGGAAAGCAGTGTCTGCCAACTTCCCAGCCTGAGCTCCTTTTATTATTGTGGCAAAACATTGTAACGAATGGGAAGAAGGAAGATGATATTTTGGAAAGGACCTTACCGTTGGACAATGTGTACCAGTTACTAATTTAAACCAAAACCAAAAATAAAGCCTACACTAAAAGAACCAGTTAATAGATTATCTGGAGGTGCTGATGGATTCAGAGCCACTTTCAGGACCATTGTCTTTGTTTCTTAGTGTGCTCTGTTCCTCAATTGTGATTATTTACTGATGATTCTCTCCCTTCCCACTTAGAGGTATTATTGGAAGACAATTCAACAATTATTTTTATTATGGCTATTTCAGACATCTGAGAAGGCATAATGAACAAAATAATGGGGCTGAGTTCAGTGGCTCACGCCTGTAATCCTAGCACTTTGGGAGGCCGAGGCAGGAGGATCACTTGAGCCCAGGAGTTGGAGACCAGCAAGACCTCCTAGCAAGACCTCGTCTCTCAAAAAAATTTTTAAAAATATTAGCCAGGCATGGTGGCATGTGCCTGTAGTCCCAGCTACTCAGAGGGCTGAGGTGGGAGGATTGCTTGAACCCAGGAGTTCCAGGCTGCAATGAGCTATGATCGTATTACCACCCTCCAGCCTGAGTGACAGACTGAGACCCTGTCTCTAAAAAAATTATTTTTAATGAACATCCATATACCTGCTACCCAACTTAATTCACAGAATATTAGCATGGTGATGAAAGCCCTGGTGTAACTCTTTCTGGTTGCATACTCCTTGCTCCCTGCCCAGTTTCCCTAAACAACTGTTATTCTGAACTTGGTGTTTATCATGTCAGTGCATATATTTACATGTTCACTACAATACATAGTATTTTGAGTGTTTTTAAATATTATAAACATGCCTGCTTTCTAAATTCAATATATTTAAGATTTATCTTCTACTTTGATATATGTAGCTTTACTTTATGTTCTTTTTTTTTTAAAAAAACTTTTCTATAGTATTCTCTTTCGTTGATAGACATCAAAAGTTACTTCAGAAATTTAAATTTTTGTGGGAGTATTTATATGTGTTTTATTTAAGCCAAGAGTCATCAAAGTTCAAAGTCTTATTTTAAAAGTTCATGTTCATCTTACTTAAGTCAAAAATAATCAGCATTTTTATTTTATTGTATTTTATTTAAATTATTATACTTTAAGTTCTAGGGTACATGTGCACAATGTGCAGGTTTGTTACATATGTATACATGTGCCATGTTGGTGTGCTGCACCCATTAACTTGTCATTTACATTAGGTATATCTCCTAATGCTAATCAACATTTAAAATGAATACCAAAATTGAGTATCGGATCTTGACTAAATGATTCTTGTATTTTCTGGGTGATCTGTAATTGGATTTTTGCATTAAAAATATGAATCATGGCTGGGTATGGTGGCTCACGCCTGTAATCCCAGCACTTCGGGAGGCTGAAGCAGGAGGATTGCTTGAGCCCAGGAGTCTGAGACCAGCCTCGGCAACATAGGAGACCCCATCTCTATGTTCTTTGTTTTTTTTTAATTAAAAAAATATGTATCATATACATTGGATGGCTAGCATACTGTTATGTTTAGGTGCCAGTGCCAACTGGAATATATAAATAAGTTCTGTACCAGGTATACATCCTAACTTAAATAGCTATCCTTGAAGCTTTAAAGAAGAGCTTTAATAAAAAGTCCTAACACATTGAAACCAATTTCTGCTTTAAATTGTAACTTCATGTTGAAAGTTGAACAGCAATTGAGTATCACACATTGCCATATGTCCTGTTTTACAATTTTTGGTGTTTTCTCCCCTCAAAATTTCACATTTTTAGGTAAATAAAGTTAAACAAGAAAAGACTGTTTTAAATTCAGAAGTTCTTGAACAGAGAAAAGTCTTAGAAAAATGCAATAGAGGTAAGTCTGTCCAGTCTTTTTTTCTCAAATATGTATGCAGTGTGTTCTGTTTGCATATATTGTGTGTCATTTTACACCTGTGCCTAAATATGACTGTAAATAAAATCTTCTCCTATATTGTGATTTTCTAGCATTGTGTCTCTCCCATTTCCATTGTTTTATTACCCAACTTAGAGTCTGGGGACATCTAAAAGTGATTTCACTTGAGGAACAAGGAACCCACTCATTTTGAAACTTCAAACCAAAATACTATTTCTGTCTTACATATATCCAGGGATCATGGCCTTTTTAGCTCTCCCCTCAGCATTTATATGTTTGGTAGGTTATTTAGTAAATCTCAATCCAGAAGAGGTTAGGCTGTCTACCTAAAACATGTAACATTATGTGATGAAATTTTAAATTAAGAGGATGTGGAAAATGGGATAAAGGAAAGTAAGAGTTAGATTGGTATACAAAGTGCATACTTGTTCTGAGGTCTTGCACATTTCCTGCCTGTATGTTTGAAATCTGGTTCTGAGCTGTCTGACAGTCAGTGCAATAAGAGATTGATGATCATTTAAATGAATCACATGAAAATGAACCTAATGATCAGGAAAAGCAGACCTGCTCTCCTGGTGAGAGGGAAGTGTCTCCAGTGGCTATATCCAGAGAAAACTTTGTGTACTTTGGGCAACAGTGACTTTATCCATCTAGTTATAAAACACAGCATCAGCTCTCATCGGGGCTGTTTCATGTATCTCCCAGTTTAAGACAAGGAAGTGATGCCAAAGTGTAGTTCTGCAAAAATAATTCTGGGAGTGGTAAGAAGAACTTAATATACTTTCTGTTCTCTCTTTTTCCCTCAGTCACTCTCTTTCCTTGTTTAGAAGCTGCAACGCTAACAGGAAACCTTTGTGACCCAGGGCCTTCCCTATTGTTATTGGTGGTAGCTGTCAATCTTTTTGTCATTCATCAACTAGGATTTTTTTTTGTAAATAAAGGACCTTGTAGTTAAATGTGGGCAATATGCTGGATTGTAACATTTCTCCAAGTCTTTCTGTATTTAAAGATAGAAATGGTGTAGAATTTTCAGTCTTGATTCACTGTGCTAGGAAAAGGGTTCTGCAAGGATTAATCCTGTAGATCTTGCCTTCAGAGAGCCCCCTGTCTAGGAAGAGAGAAAAATTATATAAATAAATACCTGACTAGGACCAACCTGATTTCCTTCAGATTCCATCAGAAGGGCCAGGACACGTGAAAATTCCCTTTTTATTATAGTGTTCTGGACATAGAAAAGAGAGTCAATTATCTTGCCAGGACTTCAGATCATCATAGTGTTCTTTGTTTTCTTCATGAAATTTCTTGTTTAAATAGGCTTGAAAATCATTTAGCTCTCAGGGACCTATAATTCACACCAAAAATCACCACTCTTATTGCTTTACTTATTAGTCTTTCATCTGAAGAGGCTGTAGATTTACAGAGTACAGAGTTTGAAATTCTATGTCATTACACAGCAAACCAGTCCTTAAGTCAGTTAGGATTGAAGTGCCCTGGTGGAGCAGTGTGTGAAGGCAGCTGTTAAGAGAGCCTTTTGAAAGATTTTGTTGGTATGACTCAGCTCAGGGTGGAGGTGACTCACCAGAAGTGGATGGACAGTGTGCTGTCTGCCCAGCTTGTGCCTAATATCTAATGGTGTCGTCACTCCCTCTGTCCTGTCATTATCACTATTTAACAAAATAGGCCACTGAATGTTGAAAATAGCAAAGAATTTATATTACTTTTATTTGACAGGACCTTTTGAAGCTTTCGGTCTTGCAGTAACTCCTTGGTACAAAGCTCTGATTCTTTGGTTCTGAATGCATCTAAGGCTGTTTCTCTCCTTTGTAAATATGGAGAACACTTAAAAATAGCTTACATGTCCAGGCGCGGTGGCTTACACCTGTAATCCCAGCACTTTGGGAGGCTGAGGTGGGCGGATTACTTGAGATCAGGAGTTTGAGACCAGCCTGGCCAACATCGTAAAACCTCGTCTCTACTGAAGTACAAAAATTAGCCAGATATGGTGGCACGCACCTGTCTGTAATCCCAGCTACTCAGGAGGCTGAGGCAGGAGAATCACTTGAACCTAGGAGGCGGAGGTTGCAGTGAACCAAGATTGCACCACTGCATTCCAGCCTGGGCGACAGACATAGTGAGACTCCGTCTCTCAAAAGATAAATAAATAAATAAATAAAACATATATATATATTATATATATAAATTATTTTATATAATATATTTATATATAAAATATTTACATTTTATACCTATGTATATACATATACATAATTTATACATTTATTTACATTTAATATTATATATAATACATATTTTTATACATAAAAATGTATATATTCAGGTAATATACTTTTTTTGGTGGAAAATTTAGATTCATGTAAGGAAAGAAAAAAATCTCAACCTTTACAATCCAGAGATAAGCACTAGTACCATTTTAGTGTATATTCTTCCAATCTTAAAAAAACTCTCTCTACATATATACATATTAAATGTTTTGTTAAACATGTCTATATATATATATATATATATATATATATATATGGAAGACAGAGGAAATACTAGTAAAAGGAATCTCTTTATACTTGCTGGTACCTTACAAACCCATGAACATCCCTCTCTACTCTTACCCCTCCCTTGAATTTTTATTATTTCCTTCCTTTTATTTGTAGTTTTGCCAAATATGTCTATATCTCTAAACAGCATTGTTTAATTTTGCATATTTTTGAACTCTATGTAAATGGAATCATTTTTCCTATAACCTTCTGCAACTTTTTGTGTTTGTGAGATTCATGCATGTGGACAGGCATAGCTGTGGTATGTTTGTCTTCGCTGCTATATACTATTCCATTAGATGACTACACTAAAATTATTTTAAGTAGTATCCTATTGGTAGACTTTGGGCTGTTTCCATATTTCTGCTATTCTGAGTCATGCTGTTATAAAAAATGTTAGACATGTCATCTGGTGCACATGTCCAAGAGTTGCTCTAAGACACATGCCAAATGTCAAATTTTATCTTCAATTTTTTTTCACTGCATACCAAATTTAATAAAACCATGCTTTAAAATTTTTACCAGTTGCCTCTTGGATGGGTGTAAGAAGTATTTTTACTCTGCATTTCCCTGATTCCTAATGAAGATGAGCATCTTTCCACATGTTTATTGGCCTTTTGTATATTTTCTATTCTGTGAAATGGCTGTTGATGTGCTTTATCTGTGGCTTTTAAAGAACAAAAATGAATTCACTTTGCACTAATTTTTGCAATCTATTTTTAAAAATACATCACAGATGTCTTTCCATTTACTAAGTATGCTTCTACAATATAATTTTGATGGCAGAATAATATTTCTTGTACTACAATTTACTCATTCTTCTGTGTTAGAGTATTATGTCATTTCACTTTTATCAGCAACGAGGTAGAGAGCATCCTTGCAACCAAATGTCTGTATATGCTCATGTGTTACAATCTTAGCATATGCATTCCTGGAAGTGGGATTATTCAAAGTGTATGATAGTTTTAGATTTTTGATTCACGTTGCCAAGTTGCTCTCCAGAAAGGTTTTATCAGTTTGTATGCCAACCAGGAATGCATGAGGGTACCTGTATGCTGGTATGAAAAATCTTTTCAACACAGTTTTTCATCCATATTCCTGATTATTTGTGTGACTTATTGTCTGGGTTTTTTTTTTTCCTGTATCTTCTTAAGTGTCCATGTTAGCTGTAGAAGAGTATGAGGAGATGCAAGTAAACCTGGAGCTGGAGAAGGACCTTCGAAAGAAAGCAGAGTCATTTGCACAAGAGGTGGGTATCTTGTAAAAATCTTATTTTTTTTCTTGAGACAGAGTCTCGCTCTGTCACCAGGCTGGAGTGCAGTGGCGCAATCTCGGCTCACTGCAACCTCCGACTCCCTGATTCAAGCGATTCTCGTGCCTCAGCCCCCCGAGTAGCTTGGATTACAGGCACATGCCACTGTGCCCAGCTAATTTTTGTATTTTTATTAGAGATGGTTTTTCGCCATGTTGGCCAGGATGGTCTTGATCTCCTTATCTCGTGATCTGCTCGCCTTGGCCTCCCAAAGTGCTCCCAAAGTGAGCCACTGTGCCCAGCCGTAAAAACCTTTTGAATTTGTGTTTTGTAAGGGACCTTGCAGACGACATATCAGACAACTTCTTGAGGTTGAATAAGAACTTATCAGTTTGAATTAAGGATCTGCTGGTTTAGGGAGGCAGATATAGAATAGTATCAAGTTCGTTGTCAAAAGATCTGGGCTCAAATTTTGGCCATGTCAGTTACTAGTTGTAGTAGTGTATGACCTCTGAGCAATTCTTCAGCCTCTCAGGGCTTCACTTTTACCATCTGTAAAATGGACAATAATACAGACCTGACCAAGTGGATTTTAATGGCAAAATTTTAAAAAAGTGTTGTATAAACTATAAAATGCTATGTAAGGGAAAGGAATTGCATTTGGAGATAACCCATGACTTGTGATGGAAAGTCCAACTTGGGTACAAGATGCCTGTACATTTCAAATAGGCTTAAAATCTGGGATGTATCTCCATATACCATCTCAGATAACAGTATTATAGTATCAGTATTTCTCTTCAGCCATTGTGCAGTGCTGTCATTATGTCAGGAAGTTCTTCCACTGGCTGTGGAACACTGCCATGTAGTACATTCATTATCTCAGCGTTTCACCAGCCTACTGATCTTCCTCTTATGTTAGAGATCAGCTTTGAGCATCTCTTGTTCCGGCTTACCTGTTGACATGCAGTCGTTGGGTCTTCCGTGGCCCTGGGGCTGGTTTCCAGGGGGATGAGGAGTTCACCAATGGGCTAAACTCAAAAGCTGGTCTGCAATGAGATCTCCATCCTGTGGGTGTAGTTTGAATTTGTGTGCATACTGTAGGTTGAAGGAAAATAGCTCAGGAAATGTAAAACAGTCCTAGGTAGAGGTATCCAAGGCATAGAAGGAAGACACAGCATGGCATTAGGGGAATGACATTTGAAAATCCAATGATGGTTTTGTGGGGGTCTTTCTGTGCTTGAGCATAGCTGTGCTAGCAATGAACTCTACCGAAGGTTTAGGCCAAGTAGATCTGATTTGAAATATTATGATTCGTTTTATTTAGAGAGTTTAATGAAAGGTGAGTAAATATTTTTCTCTTATTACTTGGAAGAAAGAAAAAAGAATTGAAGTGTGTCAGAGCTCTCTGGAAAACGTTGGAGCAATATAAATAATGCAGTGAAATAAACAGTGGAGGGGGGAGGGGAAGCAGCGATAATGTGAAGATGCCTTTAGTGCAAAACTGGAAAGGTCGGCTGATTTTGACCTGAATAGCAGGTCTCATTTCAAGACATGTTCAGTTTTCCATCTGTTGTTTGCACAATGATGTTAGAATACAAAGCAGCTCAAAGAAAAACTTGAAGGCCATGTGGTAGCAGAGAAGACAGATGGAAGAAGCAAGTTTGCAGTAAGAAGACAAAAATGAATGATTGACTCTGCTGTTCACCTGGTCTTCAGTCTTAGTGGTTGGTGGAAACAATGATGCTGACATGTTAACCCAGAATGAGGAGGTAGAAGTTTGAGGAGAGAAAGAAAGCGAGAGCAATGGTACTTATGTTATTGGCAGCATAAATATTTGCAGTGGCACTCAACAATTTTACAATATCTGGATTCAATCTACACAATAGTGAGAAGAAAACTTTTTTTTAAAAAATAGCACCACGTTGGAACTAGTATATTTTCCTTTTTACAAAGTTTATGCATTCTCAGGTTTTCAACAGGTAAGTACTGCACAAAGACACATAACTTAGTTTAACAACAGAGTCCCATTCTTTTGCATTTTACTTACCACTTAGGGCATGCAGCAAACATCTTACTGTGCCAGACACTGTGCTGACATTGGGAATCCAGTGGTGAAGAAAGCAAATATGAGCCCTGCCCTCTTGGAGCTTATAGTCTAGAGCCTTAGAAATCAATTTTTAAGGTTAATTTACTTTATATTTTTAATTAAAAAGGAGTATGTGTGCCTTGCACAAAGATACAAATATTTTCTAAATGTATAAAATAAAAATTGAAAGTTACCCCCCATTCTTAACTCCCGCTAGTTCATTTAAAAAACAAAACCAAAAACTTAATCCCCCTCAACAAGAAAACTATCAGTTGTCTTCATAACTATATTAAAATTTTAAATTTCTTCAACATGATTAAATTTTTTGGCCAGGCATGGTGGCTCACATCTGTAATCCAAGCACTTTGGGAGGCCGAGGCGGGGGGATCACTTGAGGCCAGGAGTTCAAGACCAACCTGGCCAACTTAGTGAAACCCCATCTCTACTAAAAATACACAGATTAGCCAGGCATGGTGGCAGGCACCTGTAGTCCCAGCTACTTGGGAGGCTGAGGCACGAGAATCACTTGAACCTGAGAGGCAGAGGTTGCAGTGAGCCGAGATTGTGCCACTGCACTCCAGCCTGGGTGCCAGAGCGAGACTCCATCTCAAAAAAAAAAAAATTACTGTAATCATAATGGTCACCCAAAACAATTCATTTTAATTAAATCACTGGTCTGAAGTTTAAGATACTGTGATGAAATATTGATTACTCTTTCTTAGAATGCTGAAGCTGCATCTCACCCTTCTCCAGCCAAGTGTACATGCACATACTCTCCCTCACTGCAGTCTCTATACCTCTCACTCTCACACAAATGGAAGAAGAATGTGGGTTTCATGTATATGCAATTGTTTATTTACCTGTTTTACTTTGTAATGTGTTTTAATTCTGCAGAAGAACCCTGTCGTAGTTTTGTAGGCTTTTCATAAATCCCTAGGCAAAGAAGGAAAGCTTCTGACCTTTTTTTCCCTTTCATAGGAAGACATACTGGGAAGAAAATGTTAGTGTTTTAGTATACTGTATTCATGACTTGACTTTGATGTGGAAGTCGATACTGATCAAGAGCTTAAGGATTGTATAAATCATTAAAGCTGTGGTCTTGCCACATGGAGGTTGATGGAAAATATTTTTGTCCTGAGTTTTATTTGCTGACTTTTTCTGTTACATGATGGGTGAAGTTGTTGAACAAACTAATATGAGGGCTTTAGCAAATCATTTTGCGGTTCAGAGCTTTCAGTTAAGTTATAATGTAAGTTTTAAAATGCTGTTAAAAATCTGAAAAGGTGAAGCTCTACTATAAAATTGGTAGGCCAGATTTCAGAGTTTATAAAAACATTTCATACTTGGAATCACTCACTGGCCAAATTGGGTAGAGTGTTAAGGAAAAGAAATAACAGGTAAATAGAAGTCAATGTTATTTTCAATTATGTAAAGTTGTGAGGATTTGATGAATAACATATAAATTGCTTAATACAGTGCTCAATAAAATATACTGTCTCCCTTCTCCCCTTTACCCCTCTACTGTTAACTACTTTTATCACTGGGGAGAAACTAATTAGTTTAAAACAAAACATTAGATCTAGTAAATAGTAGAGGAACTTAGCCAGATGGTTAAGAGCTTGGGCATGTAAATCAGATATGGGTTTAAGTCCTGGTCTTGTCACTTACGTGTGTTCTTGGGAAAGTTGCTTAACTTCTTTGAGCCTCAGTTACCTTATTAGTAAAATTAGATGATAGTAGTGTCTACTTGATGATGTCGTTTTAAGGATTATATGATATAATGAATGTAAAATGATTCCCACCATATCTATCACATAGTGTTTAGTAAATGTTACCTATTCATAGTAGAAGCACTTTAATAGGATTGATGTAAGGATTAAAATAATCCATGTAAAATATTTAGTGGAGTACACAAGGTAAATTCTTGAGAAATATTAGCTACTACTATTAATATTAATGTATCTTAAAGCAATAATAAAATATTAAAAACTGAAGAGTAAGACCAGCTTATTGTATAAATATCTTGTTGGGGCAGGAGTAAAGGTATTAAAGATTATATAAAAGGAATGAAATCATAGCAATCACTACTTCTAAAACTTATACAAGTCAGAATTTGCCTTTAATGATTTAATAAAAATTCCATGTACTTTTCTTTTGCTGAAGTTACAGTTGAGGAGGTATGTGAGATTGATTGATATATACATTCTTGTAACAAACTTTTGCAGATGTTCATTGAGCAAAACAAGCTAAAGAGACAAAGCCACCTTCTGCTGCAGAGCTCCATCCCTGATCAGCAGCTTTTGAAAGCTTTAGATGAAAATGCAAAACTCACCCAGCAACTTGAAGAAGAGAGAATTCAGCATCAACAAAAGGTAACCCATTTTCTTCTGGAGTCTTAGGTACACACACACATACATGCATACACACATATATTTAAGATGAAGGGCGCCAGTGGAGTCAGTCCAGTCATTTACTGTTTCATATTTTGCCTTAGTTACTAAGTGCTTTCAACCACCTTTTAGAAAAAAATAACTAAATGAACTTAATGTTGTGAAACTGAAATTTGTAATACGCTATTATAGACTTTATAATAATCTTTAAACTGTCCAAAGGGTCGGAAGAAGCAAGGGAAAGAGGTATAACTTAAAAAGAGCTTGGATAAGGCAAAGTCTGGAAATTCGATTTTTGGAAACGTTATATTTTTTGGAGACTGCACACACTAAGAGGCTGTATTCAACTCAGAGCACTTGTTGGAGGGCATAGGTTTTATTCAAAGAAAATGACAGTCCGTATTAGTAGTAATTGTTTGCTTAGAGAAAATTTTTGATTTTGTAAACTTGCACAAATGTGTATGTTTAAAGACTTCCTAAGTGATTATTTCAATTTGATGAGTGGAGCTATTCCAGCTGACACAGCCTACCTCTGTGTGCCAAGAAGAAAGGATAGTCATTGTGGTAGGTGAGAGGAGAATGTGGGAGAGGAGAAGCAAAGAAGTGGAACAAAGACTTCCAAATTAAAGAGACCACTTAAGAAAAATTACATCAATGTTTATACTACTTATAATGTACCTCATTTGGGAAGGAAAGGCTGTTAGCTGCTACTTGTTACCACCTGTCAAAGCCTCTGTGGCAACAGTATTGACATTTAATCCTTGGAAGTTCTGAAGTTTTTACAAACTTGGTGGTGAGGTTGAGTTGATTTGTTTTGCCTCAATAAGAAATGTTGATATATGGTGGCTGGTAAGATGGCCGAATACGAACAGCTCCGGTCTGCAGCTCCGAGCAGGATCAACGCAGAAGGCGGGTGATTTCTGCATTGGGTACCCGGCTCATCTCACTGGAACTGGTTAGACAGTGAGTGCAGCCCATGAAGGGTGAGCTGAAGCAAGGTGGGGTGTTGCCTCACCCGGGAAGTGCAGGGGATTGGGGAACTCCCTCTCCTAGCCAAGGGAAGCCACGAGAGACTGTGCTGTGAGGAATGGTGCACTCCAGCCCAGATACTACGCTTTTCCCACCATCTTTGCAACCCACAGACCAGGAGATTGCCTTGGGTGCCTACACCACCAGGGCCCTGGGATTCAAGCACAAAACTGGGTGGCCATTTGGGCAGACACCAAACTAGCTGCAGGAGTGTTTCTTCATACTCCAGTGGCACCTGGAACTCCAACAACACAGAACCATTCACTCCCCTGGAAAGGGGGCAGAAGCCAGGGAGCCAAGTGGTCTAGCCTAGCAGATCCCACCCCCACGGAGCCCAGCAAGCCAAGATCCACTGGCTTGAAATTGTCGCTGCCAGCACAGCAGTCTGAGGTCAACCTGGGACACTCGAGCTTGGTGGGGGGCAGGGTGTCTGCTATTACTGAGGCTTGAGTAGGCAGTTTTCCCCTCACAGTGTAAACAAAGCCACCAGGAAGTTCGGACTGGGCCGAGCCCACTGCAGCTCCGCCAAGCTGCTGTATGTAGCTAGACTGCCTCTCTAGATTCCTCCTCTCTGGGCAAAGCATCTCTGAAAGAGAGGCAGCAGCCCCAGTCAGGGGCTTATAGATAAAACTCCCATCTCCCTGGGACAGAGAACCTAGGGAAAGAGGCGGCTGTGGGCACAGCTTCAGCGACTTAAACGTTCCTGCCTGCCGACTCTGAAGAGAGCAGCAGATTTCCCAGCGCAGCGCTTGAGCTCTGCTAAGGGACAGACTGCCTCCTCAGGTGGATCCCTGACTCCCATGCCTCCTGACTGGGAGACACCTCCCAGCAGGGGTCTACAGACACCTCATACAGGAGAGCTCCAGCTGGCATCTGGCGGGTGCCCTTCTGGGATGAAGCTTCCAGAGGAAGGAACAGGCAGAAATCTTTGCTGTTTTGCAGCCTCCACTGATGATGCCCAGGCAAACAGGGTCAGCAGTGGACCTCCAGCAAACTCCAGCAGACCTGCAGTAGAGGGGCCTGACTGCTAGAAGGAAAACTAACAAACAGAAAGGAATACATCAACATCAACAAAAGGACATCCATGCAAAAACCCCATCCAAAGGTTACCAACATCAAAGACCAAAGGTAGATAAATCCAGAAAGATGAGGAAAAACTAGTGCAAAAAGGCTGAAAATTCCAAAAACCAGAATGCCTCTTGTCCTCCAAAAGATCACAACTCCTCGCCAGCAAGGGAACAAAACTGGACAAAGAATGAGTTTGACAAATTGACAGAAGTAGGCTTCAGAAGGTTGGTAATAACAAACTCCTCCGAGTTAAAGGAGCATGTTCTAACCCAACGCAAGGAAGCCAAGAACCTTGATAAAAGGTTAGAGGAATTGCTAACTAGAAAAACCAGTTTAGAGAAGAACATAAATGACCTGATGGAGCTGAAAAACACAGCAGGAGAACTTGGTAAAGCGTACATAAGTATCAATAGCCGAATCGATCAAGCAGAAGACAAGATATCAGAGATTGAAGATAAACTTAATGAAATAAAGCATGAAGACAAGATTACTGAAAAAAGACTGAAAAGGAATGAACAAAGCCTCCAAGAAATATGGGACTATGTGAAAAGACCAAACCTACGTTTGATTGGTGTACTGGAAAGTGATAGGGAGAATGGAACCAAGTTGGAAAACACTTTTCAGGATATTATCCAGGAGAACTTCCCCAACCCAGCAAGACAGGCCAACATTCAAATTCAGAAAACACAGAGAACACCATAAAGATACTCCTCGAGAAGAGCAACCCCAAGACACATAATCATCAGATTGACCAAGGTTGAAATGAAGGAAAAAATGTTAAGGGCGGCCAGAGAGAAAGGTTGGGTTACCCACAAAGGGAAGCCCAGCAGACTAACAGTGGATCACTCTGCAGAAACCCTACAAGCCAGAAGAGAGTGGGGGCCAATATTCAACATTCTTAAAGACAAAAATTTTCAACCTAGAATTTCATATCCAGCCAAACTAAGCTTCATAAGCGAAGGAGAAATAAAATCCTTTACAGACAGACAAATGCCGAGAGATTTTGTCACCACCAGCCCTGCCTTTTAAGAGTTCCTGAAGGAAGCACTAAACATGGAAAGGAAAAACTGGTACCAGCTACTGCAAAAACATACCAAATTGTAAAGACTAATGACACTATGAAGAGACTGCATAACCTAATAGCAAAATAGCCAGCTAGCATCATAATGACAGGATCAAATTCACACATAACAATATTAACCTTAAATGTAAATGGGATAAATGCCCCCAATTAAAAGACACAGACTGGCAAATTGGATAAAGAGTCAAGACCCATCGGTGTGCTGTATTCAGGAGACCCATCTCACGTGTAAAGACACATAGGCTTAAAATAAAGGGATGGAGGCATATTTACTAAGTAACTGGAAAGCAAAAAAAAAAGCAGGGGTTGCAATCCTACTCTCTGATAAAACAGACTTAAAACCAACAAAGATGAAAAGAGATAAAGAAGGGCATTACATAATGGTAAAGGTATTAATGCAACAAGAAGAGCTAACTATCCTAAATATATATGCATCCAATACAGGAGCACTCAGATTCATAAAACAAGTTCTTAGAGACATATAAAGAGATAAAGACTCCCACACAATAATAGTGGGAGACTTTAACACCCCACTGTCAATATTAGATCAACGAGACAGAAAATTAACAAGGATATTCAGGACTTGAACTCAGCCCTGGACCAAGCAGACCTAATAGACATCTACAGACCTCTCCATCCCAAATCAACAGAATATATATTCTTCTCAGGACCACATCATACTTATTCTAAAATTGACCACATAATTGGATGTAAAACACTCCTTGGCAAATGCAGAAGAATGGAAATCGTAAACAGTCTCTCAGACCACAGTGCAATCAAGTTAGAAATCAGGATTAAGAAAATCACTCAAAACTGCGTAACTATCTGGGAACTGAACAACCTGCTTCTTAATGACTACTGAGTAAATAACGAAATTAAGGCAGAAATAAATAAGTTCTTTGAAACCAATGAGAACAGAGATACAACATACCAGAATCTTTGGGACACAGCTAAAGCAGTGTTTAGAGGGAAATTTATAGCACTAAATGCCCACAGGAGAAAGCAGGAAAGATCTAAAATTGACACCCTAACATCACAATTAAAAGAATTAGAGAAGCAAGAGCAAACAAATTCAAAAGCTAGCAGAAGGCAAGAAATAACTAAGATCAGAGCAGAACTGAAGGAGATAGAGACACAAAAAAATCCTTCAAAAAAATCAATAAATCCAGGAGCTGGTTTTTTGAAAAGATTAACAAAATAGGTAGACCGCTAGCCCAACTAATAAAGAAGAAAAGAGAGAAGAATCAAATAGACACAGTAAAAATGTAAAGGGGGAGATCACCACCGATCCCACAGAAATACAAACTACCATCGGAGAATACTATAAATACCTGTACACAAATAAACTAGAAAATCTAGAAGAAATGGATAAATTGCTGGACACATACACCCTCCCAAGACTAAATCAGGAAGAAGTGGAATCCCTGAATAGACCAATAACAAGTTCCAAAATTGAGGCGGTAATTAATAGCCTGCTAACCAAAAAAAAGCCCAGGATCAGATGGATTCACAGCTGATTTCTACCAGAGGTACCAAGAGGAGCTGGTACCATTCCTTCTGAAACTATTCCAAGCAATAGAAAAAGAGGGACTCCTCCCTAACTCATTTTATGAGGCCAGCATCATCCTGATACCAAAACCTGGCAGAAACACAACAAAAAAAGAAAATTTCAGGCTAATACCCCTGATGAACATCAATGTGAAAATCCCCAATAAAATACTGGCAAACTGAATCCAGCAGCACATCCAAAAGCTTATCTACCACAATCAAGTCAGCTTCATCCCTGGGATGCAAGGCTGGTTCAACATACACAAATCAATAAATGTAATCCATCACATAAACAGAACCAATGACAAAAACCACATGATTATCTCAATAGATGCAGAAAAGGCCTTCGATAAAATTCAACACCCCTTCATGCTAAAAAGTCTTAGTAAACTAGGTATTGATGGAACTTATCTCAAAATAATAAGAGCTATTTATGACAAACCCACTGCCAATGTCATACTGAATGAGCAAAAGCTGGAAGCATTTCCTTTGAAAACTGGCACATGACAAGGATGCCCTCTCTCACCACTCCTATTCAACACAGTATTGGAAGTTCTTGCCAGGGCAATCAGGCAAGGGAAAGAAATAAAGGGTATTCACATAGGAAGAGAGGAAGTCAAATTGTCTCTGTTTGCAGATGACATGATTGTATATTTAGAAAACCCCATCGTTTCAGCCCAAAATCTCCTTAAGCTGATAAGCAACTTCAGCAAAGTCTCAGGATACAAAATCAGTGTGCAAAAATTACAAGCTTCCTATACATCCATAATAGACAAATAGCCAAATCATGAGTGAACTCTGATTCACCATTGCTACCAAGAGAATAAAATACCTAGGAATACAACTTACAAGGGATGTGAAGGGCCTCTTCACGGAGAACTACAAACCACTGCTCAAGGAAATAAGAGAGGACACAAACAAATGGAAAAACATTCCATACTCATGGATAGGAAGAATCAATATCGTGAAAATGGCTGTACTGCCCAGAGTAATTTATGGATTCAATGCTATCCCCATCAAGCTACCATTGACTTTCTTCACAGAATTAGAAAAACCTATTTTAAATTTCATATGGAACCGGAAAAAAAGCCCATATTGCCAAGACAATCCAAAGCAAAAAGAACAAAGCTGGAGTCATCACACTGCCTGGCTTCAAACTATGCTACAAGGCTACAGTAACCAAAGCAGCATGGTACTGGTACCAAAACAGATACGTAGACCAAAGGAACATAGCAGAGGCCCCAGAAATAATGCCACACATCTACAACCATCTGATCTTTGACAAACCTGACAAAAACAAGCAATGGAGAAAGGATTCCCTATTTAATAAATGGTGTTGGGAAAACGGGCTAGCCATATGCGGAAAACTGAAACTGGACCTCTTCCTTACGTAAACCTTATACAAAAATTAACTCAAGGTGGATTAAAGACTTTAATGTAAGACCTAAAACCATAAAAACCCTAGGAGAAAATCTAGGCAATACCATTCAGGACATAGGCATGGGCAAAGAATTCATGACTAAAACACCAAAAGCAATGGCAACAAAAGCCAAAATTGACAAATGGGATCTAATTAAACTAAAGAACTTATGCACAGCAAAAGAAACTATCATCAGAGTGAACAGGCAATCTACAGAATGGGAGAAAATTTTTGCACTCTATCCTTCTGGCAAAGGGCTAATATCCAGAATTTACAAGGAACTTAAACAAATTCACAAGAAAAAAAAAATCTCATCAAAAAGTGGGCAAAGTATATGAACAGACACTTCTCAAAAGAAGACATTTATGTGGCCAACAAACATATGAAAAAAAGCTCATCATCACTGGTCATTAGAGAAATGCAAATCAAAACCACAATGAGATACCATCTCATGCCAGTTAGAATGGCAATCATTAAAAAGTCAGGAAACAACAGATGCTGGAGAAGATGTGGAGAAATAGGAATGCTTTTACACTGTTGGTGGGTGTATAAATTAGTTCAACCATTGTGGAAGACAGTGTGGTGATTCCTCAAGGGTCTAGAACCAGAAATACCATTTGACCTAGCAATCCCATTACTGGGTATATACCCAAAGGATTATACATTGTTCTACTATAAAGACACACACACACATATGTTTATTGCAGCACTATTCATAATAGAAAAGACTTGGAACCAACCCAAATACCCATCAATGATAGACTGGATAAAGAAAATGTGGCACATATACACCATGGAATACTACGCAGCCATAAAAAAGGATGCGTTCGTGTCCTTTGCAGGGACACGGATGAAGCTGGAAACCATCATTTTCAGCAAACTAACACAGGAACAGAAAACCAAACACTGCATGTACTCACTTATAAGTGGGAGTTGAACAATGAGAACACATGGACACAGGGAGGGGAACATCACACACCAGGGCCTGTCGGGGGGTGGGGGCAAGGGGAGGGATAGCATTAGGAGAAACACCTAATGTAGATGACAGGTTGATGGGTGCAGCAAACCACTATGGCACATGTATACCTGTGTAACAAACCTGCACATTCTGCACATGTATCCCAGAACTTACAGTATAATAAATAAATAAATAATAAAAATAATTTTAAAAGGAAATGTGGATATATATGTAGAGTACCTCTGGATGGACAGGTGGTAACAGTCCCCTGGGAAAGAGAACTGGAGAATAGGGTGGGAGGGAAAGAATTTCATTCTTTCTTTTGTCCCCATATGTAGGAATTACCTTTTCAAGAAAAGAGAAAAAGAAGAATGTGTTTTTGTTTCAGTTTATGCTAGAATTTAACTTTTGGTTCTGAAAAGTCCAGCTACTTACAGTTAAATCATTTAGTAAATAATACGTGCCTAGAACCTAGTGAATTGAGCTGAGGTATAGGACTAAATTGTTGTATATATACCTTGTTGGGTACTGAAGATTAAAGTTATCAATGAAATTATAACAATCACTACTTCTAAAACTGTTATACTCTCTGTATATACAGTTATTCTTACAGTCTTTCATGTACAGATGATCCTTGACTTATGATAGGGTTATGTCCTGATAAACCCACGTTAGTTGAAAATATTGTAAATCAAAAATAATATACCTAACCTACTGAATATTATAGTTCAGCCTAGCCTACCTTAAACATACTCGGAACACTTAACATTAGCCTACAATTGGGCAGAGTCAACTGGAAATACAGTATACTCTAGAGCATCAATCCCCAATCTTTTTGGCACTAGGGACCAGTTTCGTGGAAGACAGTTTTTCCATGGACTGGGGAGGGAAGAGGGTGGAGGATGGTTTTGGGATGAAACTGTACCACCTCAGATCATCAGGCATTAGATTATCATAAAGAGCGGCCAACCTGGATCCCTTGCATGTGCAGTTCACAATAGGGTTCGCGGTTCTGTGACAGTCTGTTGCCGCTGCTGATCTGACGAGGTGGAGCTCAGGCGGTAATGCTTGCTCGTGCCTGCTGCTAACCTTCTGTGCAGCCTGGTTCCTAACAGGCCATGGACCAGTACCAGTCCAAGACCTGGGGGTTGGGGACCCCTGCTCTAGAGTATCAGTTATTTACTCGCATGATCATGTGACTGATTGGGAGCTGTGGCTGGCTGCCGCTGCAGAGGATTGTGAGAGAGTATCTTATTACATATTGCGAGCCTGGGAAAAGATCAAAATCCAGAATTTGAAGTATGGTTTGTATTGAATGCATGTCGCTTTCACACCATTGTAACGTCGAAAAACTATCTCAAACCATCCTAAATTGGAGACCATCTGTATGTCGCTTAAAATGTTTCTTAGCTGTCTGTAAGTTCCCTTGCAGATGCAGCAGTCTTTTAAGCACAGCATATGGTTTTTGCAATTATAAAAATAGCATGTGCTCCTTATAATACATTTTTAAAATACAGCAAAAGTTAAAGAAGATTAACCAAGTATCCCATATTTTGGTGCATAGCTGAACTTTCTGTAAATATATACCTTTATAAATATAGTTTGTTTAAATTGAATCATACCATGCATACTATTTTATGCCTTGATTTTTTTTCCATTGGTAATATATCTTCTCATGTCAGTATATAGTAAGCTATGTGATTTAAAATAGTTGCGTAGTATTTCATTGAATAAACATGCTATAATTTATTAAATCAAAAATATTGGTGGACATTTAGGTTATTTGCAACTTTTTGCTGTTGTAAAGAATACTTCAGGCCAGGTGTGGTGGCTCACGCCTGTAATCTCAGCACCTTGGGAGGCCGAAGCAGGTGGATCACTTAAGGCCAGGAGTTCGAAACCAGCCTGGCCAATGTGGTGAAACCCTGTCTCTACTAAAAATACAAAAATTAGCCGGGTGTGGTGACATGTGCCTGTAGCCCCAGCTACTCAGGAGGCTGAAGCACAAGAATTGTTTGAACCCAGGAGGCGAAGTTTGCAGTGAGCCCAGATCGCGCCACTGCACTCCAGCCTGGCCGAAAGAGTGAGACTCTATCTCAAAACAAAAACGAAACAAAACAAAAAACCACTTCAGTGAATATATTTCAGAGTATTTTAAAAAATAATTTCTAAAAATGGTTTTACTGAATCGAAAGCCTTTCCTTTTTTTTTTTTTTTGAAGACTTTTGATACTTATTACTAAATTTGTGTCCCCCAGGAGTCTTTTAAAATATTACCTGAATTTTTCTTTTGAAAATGGATACAAAAGTGACCCATGTTTAAAAATTAAAGTGTCTGTGTGACTAACAAGCATATAAAAAATGCTTAACATCACTAATCATTAGAGAAATGAAAATCAAAACCACAATGAGATACCATCTCATGTCAGTCAGAATAGCTGTTACTAAAAAGTCAAAAAATAGCAGATGTTGGCAAGGTTTCAGAGAAAGGGGACGCTTATACACTGCTGGTGGGAATGTAAGTTAGTTCAGCCATTATGGAAGGCAGTGTGGCGATTTCTCAAAGAACTTAACACAGAAATACCATTCAACCCAACAATCCCATTATTGGATATATGCCCAAAGGGGAATATAAATCATTCTACCATAAAGACACGTGCACACATATATTCATCACAGCACTATATGCAACAGCAAAGTCATGGAGTCAACCTCAATGCCCATCCGTGGTAGACTGGATAAAGAAAATGTGGTACATATTACACCATGGAATACTGTGTAGCCATAAAAAGGAATGAGATAATGTCCTTTGTAGCAACATGAATGGAACTGGAGGCCATAATCCTAAGTGAACTAACATGGGAATAGAAAACCAAATGTTCTCACTTCTAAGTGGGAGCTAAGCATTGATTACACATGGACACAAAGAAGGGAACAACAGACACTGGGGCTTACTTGATGATGGAGGGTGGGAGGAGAGAGAGAATCGAAAAAGTATCTATCAGGTACTATTCTTTTTACCTTGGTGATGAAACAACCTGTACACCAAGCCCCTGTGACACACAATTTACCTATATAACAAACATGCACATGTACCCCGAACCTAAAATAAAACTTAAAAAAAATTAAAGTGTCTGGTACGTAACTCCCCAGTAAATTTATTTTAAATCAGCTCTTTAGCTGATTTATGATTGTGTGTTAATTGTATCTAGCATTTGCATGGTTGTTAAGATGGATTGGAATCTGTTTGCTATGAAGTACAGTCAAAGGGAAATATTTATTTTTTCCCTTTCTTTTCTTTGACAAAGGAAAAACTGTCAGCCATAAAAGTCTTTTTTATAATAACTTATAGGTCAAAGAATTAGAAGAGCAACTAGAAAATGAAACACTCCACAAAGAAATACACAACCTCAAACAGCAACTGGAGCTTCTAGAAGAAGATAAAAAGGAATTGGAATTGAAATATCAGAATTCTGAAGAGAAAGCCAGAAATTTAAAGCACTCTGGTAAAAGCTTTGAGTAGGCTACTATGTCTTACTATTAATCTTTGAATTACTCATGCCTAGTACAAAACCTGGCATATAGTTAGTCTAGAACATTTACTGAATGCTGTGGAAAAATACCAAGATTTGTTTTTAAATTCCTTAATTTCTAACCATTGCAATTCAGTAGAATAGCTGCTGTATTAAATAATTCACAAATATTTAGACTAATTTTTTGGACTTAGAGCCCTTGTGAACATCATATACAGAATTTAGACACAGAGATACCATTAGCCTAGGAAGACCAACTTTTCAGCATTTTTCAGAGCTTCAGAGATGAATGTTCATTATGTACTTTATTTTGTTCACTTAGAGTGCATTTTTAGAAAGAATTAAACTTTTTAAAAATACTGTCTTCATCTTTGGTATTCATACTACCTTCATCTTTGGTGTCTAATAATACACATGAAATAATACTTTCTATATTGTACCTAACAATGAACTGGGCAACAATATATCTATTAAATGGAAAATCTTTAGAAACACCAGGGGATACTTAAATCAAAAGATTTATTCATTCAGTTCTAGAAGGCTTAACGGGAATGTGCAAGTTAGATTACTATACGGGCATATGTGTAAGTCTCTGTTGGAAGGTCGGTAATTTAAGAAGTCAGGTACATTCCCTTTATAATAGCTTCAATATTCACTTCAGATATTTTTGGTTAATTTTATACTAGAATTTTGAAACCTATGCAGAAGAACCATGTAGGCCTTTTTTCCTTCTAAAGCATTCAGTGCTTTCTAATCCACAATGAAAATTGATTATAATTTATTTTTTAATTGATCCAAAATTAAGAAGTATTCCATTCTTTTTAGTGAATATCAGAGTAGCCTGTAGCCAAAGCCATCTTTATTATGAATAGAGGAGGCAGACACTGGAAATATATAAGGTTCAAATCTGAATGCCTTCTATTAATACTTATTATCTGCTGTGTGTGTACCCAGCCCTATCCTAGGAAACAATAAGAAATACAGAAGAAAAGAAACCATGCTTTTTGTCTTCAGAGAACTCAGATTCCCCTTGGAGGGATAGGTGCATGCACATAAAAAGACTAGAGGATTCTCAGTTTTGGAGAGCATAGCCCACACTGCCTATTTAAGTGTTGAGGGTAAATACAAATGGACAGATCCCTGGAGGTACACTCAGTCGGGGAAAGTGGAATGGCTGTGGATGGGGAGAGCTACCTCTGAATGCCAACAGTATGCAGCACCTTTTACCCATTATCTCATAGGTATTAGCACCTATGAGCAACTTAAGTTCAGTTCTTTGAAGTCAGGTGTTACGTCTCCTGTAGCACCATTCATAGGCACTTTCACATCACTGGTGCTTAGTAAAATGCCTTCCTCATGAAAGACTTGAAGGAATACGATACATTTCCAGAAATCTCTTCAAAAGAGCAAAAAGTTTCTGAGTTACAGATTTAGGAAGCTGAATCTGGTTAAAATCAAAGACTCTAGTATTTGCAGTTTTTGAAGGAAATTAAGCAGGGGAGAGAAGTATGCAGCTATTAAATTTCATTACTAAATGTCATCTTTAAAATTAATTCTTGGTCTGTACACTTTTAAAGTATTAACAATTTCTTAGTGTTTGAGTCATATACTTCGTTGTTAACAAATATTTCTTCAGCCTACTCACTTCTTCCTACCCTTCAGCCATTGTTTTTAATTTTTTTCTTTTCTAAAGTTGTATATACAGCAAAAAGATAACATTTAATATTGATGGATAGGAGTCCTCTCTTGCATTAGCAATAGACTAGATAGTGAAAAGTTTAAAAAGGTCTGTAATTTCATATTGAAATTTCTAATTTTGCCTTAATAAAAAGAACTTACTTTTGAGAAAGGTTATGTTCTTTTTTTCACATGTATAAACAATGTTTAGTTGCTTATTTCAGCTCTCTTCTGAATGTTTGCTCTCTGTGCAGTTGATGAACTCCAGAAACGAGTGAACCAGTCTGAGAATTCAGTACCTCCACCACCTCCTCCTCCACCACCACTTCCCCCTCCACCTCCCAATCCTATCCGGTAAGCACATCCAGGAAGACTGCTCTGCATCAAATGTTCTTCTCCATCAGATTGTGCCATGAGAGGAGTCATCTTAAAAGCATGAAAGATACTAGCTGATGCTTCTCTTGGAAATTTTTCTAAAGGCCAGTGATATGGTTTGGTTGTGTCCCCACCCAAATTTCCTCTTGAATTGTAGCTCCCACAATTCTCACGTATCGTGGGAGGTAATTGAATCATGAGGGTGGGTCTTTCCATGCTATTCTCATGATAGTGAATCTCATGAGATCTGATGGTTTTATAAAGAGGAGTTCTCCTGCACAAGTTCTCTCTTCCCTGCTGCCATGTAAGATGTGACTTGCTTCTCCTTGCCTCTGCCATGATTGTGAGGCCTCCCCAGCCATGTGGAACTGTGAGTCAATTAAACCTCTTTCCTTTATAATTACCCAGTCTCGGGTATATCTTTATTAGCAGCATGAGAATGGCCTAACAAGCCAATATATTATTCCCTTCTTGTAGTATATAAATTTCATTCAATAACATTAAGATTTCCTTTAATGGTAAGAACAAGGAATTTTGAGCTTTTCCAGAATGTGTTTACTTTTCTGTCTTGCTAATTCGAATTTGAAAAGCTGTGATTTGTTCAATTATTTTAAAAATAAAAATACTAAATGAAAACGTAAACATGCTAATTGTTATAAACTAGTAATTAAACTAGAAGTATTAATTACTTTTATCCCTAACCTCATATTTATACCTTTAGTAATGCTAAGAGAGGAACCGTCCATAAGAAAGATAATGTTTAAATTCTTGTGGCAGGAAGTCACATATGCAGACAGGAATTCGTATTTTCTGAAGCCTAAGGTGACATGATGGCATTATGTACATCACTTGAGCACAATACACACTAGGAGATTTAGAGTCAAATTTTGCCTTTTTTGTGGTTCCACATGCCACCATCCAGAATTACATAAGACAACCTCCTTGCCATGGTGACAGCTTACATGCTCATGTCATGATGTTAGCTGCTTTTGTATAATTTATTCTTTAACAAATGGCATTTTAAAACTTTTGCTAGGGGTTGTTTTTTTTTTTTAAACCTTTCATTAACTCATGTGATTTGTTTAATCCTTTCACACAGAGAGGCCATTTATTCATACTTTGCACCTTTGCTGATCCATCTGAATAGAATGTGTAGCATGTTCCTCCCACACAACTATGAAAATGGGACTTTGCCTTTTAAAAAGATTCTCATTAGTTTTCCTTACTGAGTAGGGTATGACATAATCTACTTTAAGCCATTGAAGTAGTTAAGGCAAAATAATTTTTACACGTGATCGATCCAAGAGTCAATTGAAAGAATTTCAGGTATTTTAAAATCTTTCTCTCCTGGGTAGCTAAATCTGTAGGAGATATTCTGGATTTGACATTTAAAATTGGAAATTCATCACTTTGATCTTTCTCTAAGGTCTGGGATTTTGAGCTGATAAGAAAGGTCACTTCTGTCCATGAAGAGGGAGAACGATTAAAAAGTAATTACAGTCTTGCTGTTGGCCTTTAATTTTTATTCTCAGAAATGTTGAGAGCCCCTAGAATTAAAAGTATAACCTAAGTAGAATTTTTTTTCCCAAAGAGCACTTTACAGTTATGCTGAGAAACGAATGTTCAGGACTATTTGTGTCTCAAGTGTGAACTCTTTTATAAGGCTCTTTAAAGAAAATTTTATTGAATAATATGATTTTTATTTTAAGATGAATTTAAATAGTATAGGACATAATTTTTTAAAGAAAAGAGTTTTTTTTTTGTGAGGAGTGCTTTCTTGTCAAAGAGGTATATTTGCACATGTATTGAGTTTGAGTGGATTTTGAATTCACAAATCAAAGTTTTCTAACTTTGTTCCTGATCTATTTGTTTTATCCTGATGTAAATCATGGTTAGAAATGAAAGTGGGAAGAAAAAAAAAGACTAGGGCCTGTAGCTTAAGTGGCTTACTGCTTTTCCCTTCTCTTCCCACTCATTTGACTCCAAGAATAGATAGAAGAAAGAGGAAGAAGGCAATCCTTGGTCACTTTGTCCCAGTGGTAGTGAAAGTAGGACAGGTTCTATGCAGATATAGTTCATGGGGAGAGGGTTGAGGCTATTAAGTGCTTTTTTTTAGAGAAACAGAACCAATAGAATGTGTATATCTATAGATACAGATATAGGCAGATATAAATACAGATTTATTATAAGGAATTGGCTCATGTGATTATGGAGGCTGTCAAACCCCAAGATCTGTAGGGTGAGTTGGCAACTTGGACACCCAGAAGAGTCAATGGTGTGGTTCCAGGCTGAGTCTAAGGGCCTGAGAACTGGGAGAACCTATGGTGTAGTTTTATTCCAAAGTTTGACAGGCTCAAGACCCAGGAAGTGGCAGTGTTTCAGTTCAAGTTCGAAAGCAAGAAAAAGCCAATAACCCAGTTTGAAGGCAGTCAGGCAGGAGGAATTCCCTGTTAGTTGAGGGAGGATCAGCCTTGTTGTTCTAATTAGGCCTTCAAATGATTGGCTGAGGGCCACCCACCTCAGGGAGGACCATCTGCTTTACCAGTCTACTGATTGAAATGTTAGTGTGTCATCCACAACATCCTCATGGAAACACCAGAATAGTGTTTAACCAAGTATCTCGGGCACCCCGTGGCCCAGTCAGGTTGACACACAAAATAACTATCACAGTGGACATGACGAACACCTCTTGAAAAACTAACAGGTGAAGGCCGGGCGCAGTGGCTCACGCCTGTAATCCCAGCACTTTGGGAGGCCGAGGCGGGCGGATCACAAGGTCAGGAGATTAAGACCATCCTGGCTAACATGGTGAAACCCCGTCTCTACTAAAAATACAAAAAAAATTAGCCAGGCGTGGTGGGCGCCTGTAGTCCCAGCTACTTGGGAGGCTGAGGCAGGAGAATGGCGTGAACCTGGGTGGCGGAGCTTGCAGTGAGCCAAGATCACGCCACTGCACTCCAGCCTGGGCGACACAGCGAGACTCCATCTCAAAAAAAAAAAAAAAGAAAAAAGAAAAAAAAAACAGGTGAAAATTCTCCACTGAAATGTTCCATCTTGGGATGACACATGCCTGAAATTTTATTCATTCAATTGAAATGACAGTGAAATGGGGCAGTGATGGCCAGAGGTTTGAGTATGGGTCCCAGAGGTCTTGACCTAATCTCCTCTGGCCTGTGAGTCCTGCCTTCCCTGTAGTCTGAGTCCCATCTTGATTGTTGGTTTTAATATTGCAATGATTTTCCTCTGAGCACTGTGTGTCTACAGCTTATGCTTCAACTCAGAGTCCTTTTTTTTTTTTTTTCTTTTTTTTTTTTGAGACGGAGTCTCGCTCTGTCGCCCAGGCTGGAGTGCAGTGGCGCGATCTCGGCTCACTGCAAGCTCCGCCTCCCGAGTTCACGCCATTCTCCTGCCTCAGCCTCCCGAGTAGCTGGGACTACAGGCGCCCGCTACCACGCCCGGCTAATTTTTTGTATTTTTAGTAGAGACGGGGTTTCACCGTGTTAGCCAGGATGGTCTCGATATCCTGACCTCGTGATCTGCCCGCCTCGGCCTCCCAAAGTGCTGGGATTACAGGCGTGAGCCACCGCGCCCGGCCTCAGAGTCCTTTAAGCTAACACTTTCCGTCATCTAGGTGGTTTATGCTAATAAACATATTCTTCTTCCCGTGTGTAAATATATATATAAGTACTCTGAGCAGTACAGATAAATTCCTGCTTCATCATCTTTATGTACAATAATGTACACTTGCAAAATCTCCTCACAGAATGAGAGGCGAGGTCAGTGCAGAGTGTGGTGCAAGGGTAAGGTGAGGCATCTGATTAGTGAGAACCCTCCTCACACCCAGCCCGCCATGGAGTGGTAACAAGTAGATTCAGCTGACAGAATGGAAAATTGAACAAGTAAAGTTTGTTTTATTCTTTATAACTTCTAGAATAAAATGTGCTTATTCCAAAGTTCTATGTAAATTAGAATTTCTAACTTTTGTGAAAATAATTTAATTCCATTTGGCCATTGCAAGCCCAAAGAAGAGAAACTAGACAAAGTCAGAAGCTCCATGATTGGTTCCCAAGCTAGATAGAGCAGGATGTGTTTTTTTCTTTTTGCTGTGCTTTATGGGAGATTATCCAGTGAGTTTGGGAATTTTAAGAAAAGGCAATTAGGAAGGGGATTAATAATATAAGCAAACGTAGAAGTGAAAAGTAAAAAAAAGCTAGAAATTAGAACGATTAAGAAACTGGAGGCTGGGCACAGTGGCTCACGCCTGTAATCCCAGCCTTTTGGGAGGCCAAGGCAGGAAGATTGCTTGAGGCCAGGAGTTCAGGACCAGCCTGGGCAACATGGTGAGACCACTGCAAAAAATTAAAAAACATTAACCAGGAGTGGTGGTGTACCTGTAGTCCCAGCTACTCCAAAGGCTGAGGCAGTAAGATCAGTTGAGTGCAGGAGATCGGAGCTGCAATGAGTGGTGACTGTGCCCATGCACTCCAGCATGGGCAACAGAGTGAGACCCTGTCTCAAAAAAAAAAAAAAAAAAAAAGGAAAGAAAGGAAGCATTGGGTGATGATATCTTCTGAACAGGTGTTACTCTGTATATCCACTTGCCCCTTTTCCTAAGGGCAACATTTTGCCTTTTTTATCCTCCAAGTATGTGTTTTCTATTGCTGGCTTCCTCAGGACTGTTTTGCGAATACAGTTCACCACACTGAGGACATTTATGATGCAGTTGAAAGAATTCAAAAATTCTTGATTCATTCATGTTTTGGTAAACATTTTATGGAGGAAATGATATATGCAGATATATACACAAGCCTATGTACAGTTTTAAAAGAATGTTAAAGTGAGCATCTATGTAATCACCCTCCAAATCAAGAAATAGGCAATACTGGTACCCTAATTCTTTCCTTTGATCCTTTTCCAGAGATAACCACCTTCCTCCCTAATTGCTATCTTTTATGGTGATCATTTCCTTGCATTATTGAAGAAAAATTTTCTTGCCTAATATGTATCCCTAAACTACTGTAAATATCTGTATGGCCTGGTTTTGAACTTTACGTAATTGGAATTTTCATGTATCATTGTGATCTTGCTCTTTTTACTCTACATTATTATTATTATTATTATTATTTTTTTTTTTGAGATGGAGTTTTGCTTTTGTTGCCCAGGCTGGAGTGCAATGGTGTGATCTTGGCTTACTGCAACTTCCGCCTCCCAGGTTCAAGCGATTCTCCTGCTTAGCTTCCCAAGTAGCTGGGATTACAGATGTCCGCCACCACGCCCAGCTAATTTTTTCATATTTTTAGTAGAGACAGGGTTTCGCCATGTTGGCCAGGCTGGTCTCGAACTCCTGACCTCAGGTGATCTGCCCACCTTGGCCTCCCAAAGTGCTGGGATTACAGGTGTGAGCCACTGCACCCGGCCTACTCTGTATTATTTTGTAAGATTCATCCATGTTGTGTAGCTTAAGTCTATTCATATTCACTGATATATAATTCACTTTATGAAGGTCTCAGAATGTACTTATCCATTGTGGTGCTGATGGACATTTGAGTTATTACCAGTTCTGGGGAATTACGGAAATTCTTCATGAACATTCTTGTTCATGTATCCTGGTGCGCAAGTGCTTGCCTTTCTGTAGGATATATGGCAGTGGAATCATTGGCTCATAAGATACATATATTTTTGGCTCTACTAGATAATTACAAAGAGTTTTCCAGAGTGAAATGTACTATTAATTTATATATCCTGTTTGGTTTGAGAACTTCTGTTACTCCACAAACCCACTAACACTTGATATTATCAGATTTTTTTTGTCTATTTGATGAATGTATAGTGATATCCCAGTGTGGTTTTGTGTTTGCCTAATAGCTAATGAAGTCAAGTACCTCTTTTGTATATGTATTGGAAATCTGGACATCTTTTTTGGAGTTGCAAGGTTCTCTTCCATTTTGTATTGAATTATGTGCTTTTTCTCATTGATCTGTAGAATTTCTTTATCCTTGTCTTTTTATTCTACATAATATCAAAGGTTATAAAATTTGAGTGTAGTCAAATTTATCATAATTTGATTTTACATAGATTTGTTTTTAAATGGACCAGAGAGAGAGTGGTGTAAATATGTTTTATCCATAAGTATTTAGTCTACATCATGCGCATTCAGATGTTTTTATACCCATAGTTCACAAATAGATACTTACTAATAACATACACTTTTTTCTGTGAAACATTCCCTGATTCTTACATTCTTTCCTCCCCCTCTAACATAGTACATAGATAGCTGTTTCTGAATTTTATATATATGAGTATTGAAATTTTTTGTCTCTTTCCTTTGTAAGTGTGTATGCATTTTATTATTATAGTAGTGTACTCTCTCCAATAATCAGTTTGGTTTTATACAGAAGAGGATGAGACGTGTTTCTCTTCTGTAAAGTGATGAAAAGTTGTTTAATATTATTAAAAATGGAACGTAGACTACTTAGATTCTAGTTACATATTCATGCACCTATCAAAGAGTGAGATTTTTACTGGTTATTTAGTATCTAGGCATCCAGTAATCTCCTGTTGATCTTTTTCTTTCTCCCAAAGATCCCTCATGTCCATGATCCGGAAACGATCCCACCCCAGTGGCAGTGGTGCTAAGAAAGAAAAGGCAACTCAACCAGAAACAAGTAAGCGTCACTTCTATTGGTGTAAGTGGTTGATGGTGTACAATTTTGGGGCAATTCACATATTTGTTAAGTTCTTTGACTATAAACATGTTGTTGGGAGAGTAGTATGAAGCACTGAACAGCTGTAAGAATGAACCAGTAACCGTCATTGCCTTCCTGTAGTTTATTATCTAGAGGAGATAAACACGCACACCTCACTGTAATAAGAGATATACTGGCAAATATATTTTCATTAAAGGTCAGGGTACCTTGGAGTGTACAGGAAAGAGAGGGAGTAATTCCAAATGAGGGATTTGGGGCAAGACTTCTTAGAGTTGGTAGCAAGTGCCCTGGGACTTTATCAAGCACTTAGTATGTACTACTCCACTGTTGTGTGCTGGAGGTACACGATATAGAAGTTACATTCTAGTGTAACTAGGCAGGAAGTAAACAAGTAAATATGTAATTATTTAAATACAATTAAAGAGGAGTACACAGTGCTAGGAGATTGTGGAAGTGGACTGCTGGTGTCTGAAAATGATGTTCAAGCTGAGTAGTTGTGCCTTTAGAACATTGGGTGGGTTGGGTGGTGGTGTTTAGGGTAAAACCATTTTAAATAGAGGAGCAGCGGATTCAAAGGTCCAAAGTGTCCAGGAAGGAACTTGGCATATTAGGAAACTGAAAGAAAGTTGGTATGGCTGGAACATGGTGTCCAAGAGAGGAGGTCTAATAGGTAGGCAGGAGCCAGATTCTGGAGGTCAAGGTCAAGGTTCTGGCATTTCTCCTAAGAGCAGTAGAAATTTTAAGCAGAGGTATAACGTGATGAGAATTGTCCTTAAAAAAAAATCACCCTGGCTGCAGTGAGAGAACAGACTGTAACTGGATAAGGGTGGATGAGGGAAGACTATTGCAGTCATTCAGATGAATGTTGATGGTAGCTTATTACATGAGGGTAGTAGCAGCAGGGGTAGAGAGACATGCATGAATTCAGGAACTATTTAGGGAGGTAAAATTCACAGGACTCTGGTTCATTGGAGATCGAGATATACAGGACAATGATGAGATGGGACTGGAAGGAGAAGGGCCCTCCCATTGAGCAGAGCCAGCAAATGGCTAGATGCACTGGAGTCTGTTTGGTGTGCAGCCACAGTGACAGCAAAGGCTTAAAACAAGGAGGCCAGATCTTGGTCCCCTGTGCCTGCCGTTCTAACTCCATAGCCTCCGTGCAGATTCTGGGCAGATAGCTGGTGTGTTCCAGACTCTTCATCCTCCTCTTTATCGTATTTTGTTAGTATAAACAACATGGTAATGAGTAGCTCATTACCATGCATTGTGACAGCATTTTGCTTTAAATTCTGTTACTTTAAGGATTTAATGTCCCACTTCCTACCTCTACTCTGGCTGTGGTGTTTGAGTTATTTCCACCTCTCTCCCCCTGAGCAGATTGCAAGCTCTTTGAGGGTTTACTCTTCTTGGCAGCATCCCACTGCTTTCATGCATATTGAATGAATTGAAGTTTGGACTTAGTTTTTTTCTCTCTTAGCAGGAATCTTGCAGCACCATTACAAATGAAAGCTGATTTTCTCTCTAAGAATTGGCTTTCTGTGCCTGCCTTCTGCAATCCTTTGGAATCTATTCCTCTGCACATTAATGGGGCTGAAAGGCAAATTCTGCATTGCACAAGCCATTGCAGGATTCTGAAGCAATTCCGCCTTTGGTGATTTGCTGGGCGGCCCTGCTCTTTGGTTACTGGCTATTAGCGTTTCCTGATGCTGTAATTTAAATTTTGTTTCATTTTTTTCGGGGGAGACAATTGATATATTTTAGAGGGTTGAGGGGAAATTGGAATAAAATGAATTTTCCTTCCAAGTAAATCACATCACCAACTTGTCAGCTTTGATAGCACCTTAAATTAAAAAGAAAAATTATTCGAAAATTTCTTAACCCCCGGTTTTAGGACCTATACAGTTTTTCTTATTTATAATTCATGAAATGTGACAGTATTTTCTCCCACATCCTTGGGCTACCAGATTGCTATTTTGGGATTCTAAGTAGAGTTACCAATATAGAAGTTGCTCTTGAGATTTTAGAATGGAGCAACCCTAAAAAACACACAGCCTTGAATAATGCATACTGTACTCACACATGGCTGAAGCACTACCCTCCTTCTATCTGGCAAGGCAGTTATTTATAGTGTCTTGTTAATAGGTCACACTGAAAAAATAGTTGTTGAGTGAACAAATCAATAATTAAATGCATGATGAATTAATGTAAAGCATCAAACATTGGGATTCTCTGTGACACTTTGGGGTTTGCATTTATAACATAGTGACTGTGTTCACTGTGTTTTCTTTCTTAGGTTAGCATCTTATGATGGCTTTTAACTTACAGTTGGTAAGGTATTCAGAGTTTATTAGTAGGGAAACTTTTACTCCTTACTTATGGCTCTAAAAACTTCATTGTAAAGAAAGACTATAATATTTTATAGATAGTTTTAATAATTGAATGTAAAAGATCATTACACTCTGAAGATAATAACTCTGATTTTGACAAGAATGTATTTATTAGGCCAGTTCTGGATTTCAGAAGTATGCCTACTGTTTATCATACATTTAGGTCATTAATTTGTTGATCTTTTCTTACTTTGCCGTGCCTTGATTTGCTAATCTGTAGAATGGGGATAATAGTATTTCCTATTTCACAGGATTGTTGTGAGAATTAGTGAGTCTCACAACATGAAAAGTGTTTACAGTAGTATCCAGCACAGAAAATACTCAAAATGTTAGCATGGAAAAACATGGAAAAGGTACTAGCCATCCTTTGGGAGGAGCAAAGGGAATCCTCATCCCACAGGTTCTTGTGATTATTGTAGCTAAGGAAATTTCTTTAACTTTATGACCTGATGTCAGATTTGAACTTAATTCAACTATAATGTATTCTTTAGAAATATGGTATATCATGGTGGCATAAGATTTTTTTTTAAATTACCTTTAAAAGAAAGTTAGTGAAAGAAATAGTAATCCTGTGGAATTTGGAAATTCATTTTCGTTTCTTCAAGGTAATAGCAGAAGGTTTTATTTAGTAATAAGGTGATGGTCTTGTCTGTGGGTCTTTTTTTTTTTTTATAAGGAACTAATTTATTTTTCAAGTGGGTCTTAAAATTTAAGCCCCAATTAATTACATGTAGCTTTCTGATCCAAGACTGACCTTGAAGCACTAACTCAAAGAGCATTTGATTTTATTTTCCTGTGGCAGTTCAATAACATTAGACCTGTTGTCTTCATTTGTCCCTTTTCTTTAATCTCCAGTATCCTGCATATTTCTATTGTCCCCTTGATTACATGCTTTTGTGAGACAATTACCAACTGTGTGATTGCAGAAAGAATTACAAAACATACCATGAGCTCTCTGTAGGTGATTCTTGCAGATTTATTAGAACTGCTTAATAGTTTAGAAGTTCGTATAGATTGCTTTTTGCTAGTTCAAAAACAGGGTCGGCAAGAGAGAAAGCTTGTGTAGCTAACCTAGCGTTGTTCTTGTATTGCGCCTGAGTAGGGAATCTGATAAGAATGATTTCTTTTCCTTAAAACCAATTAAGCCTTTACATTTGAAAAAGACTGAGAAATTAAAGCCTGGTTTATAATCTGTACACAATACAGATAGTGGCACGTCTCTGAATTATCACTATGATTCTGGCAAGCAAATATAAGAAACTACTTTAAATTCCTGCTATGTTAGATGCTGTAGCAGATTTGAATGGTGTTGACCATAATTCTCCATCTGTCTGCCTTAATTAGTTTTTGTATGGTGCATTTAATTGGGTTTCAGTCATTCCTTACAGAGTGCTAATCTGTTTGTAGGCGGTGTTCCTATTACCATGCAGCTCTTCCTAGTCTCAAAATGGCAGACTTTTTGAAAAATCAAATGTTTTAAAAATGTATTTTCTATGGTGAAACCCCGTCTCTACTAAAAATACAAAAATTAGCTGGGCGTAGTGACGCGTGCTTGTAATCCTAGCTACTCGAGAGGCTGAGGCAGGAGAATTGCTTGAACCCGGGAGGTGGAGGTTGCAGTGAGCCAAGATCGTGCCATTGCACTCCAGCTCTGGGCGACAGAGCAAGACTCCATCTCAAAAAAAAAAGTATTTTCTAAATTCTCAGGAATAAATCCCATACCCATACCAGATGCTTGAATGGCAGACTGGGTTTTATCTCCCTGGGTTTTGAGTAGGGTCAGCAAAAGTACTGTGTAGTTCACAACAGATACTCAGATATTGAGTGAGTGAGTGAATAAAGGAATGAATGATTGAATGAAAGAATGAATTTCTACCCATCATAATTTACTTATCTGTCCCTTTGTTGATGTTTGTGAACCGTCAGAAGAAGCTGCCCAAGAAAATGCTGCTTAAGGGCACATGGTTGATCAACCCACAGTTTAGTCATCTTTCATTTACTGGTAGATGAGTTCTAACTTTGGTGACCATGTTTCCCATGTTGCTTGGTAAAAGATACTTGTTTTGACTTCTGGATCTGAAAACTGTTGTTTAGATGTTGAGAGGTTTTAATTCTCAGCATTTCAATGGCTTCTGAGGTTGACAATTCTCTTTGAAGTTAGGACAGTATCCGAAAACCTAGGTTATACAGTGAATATAGCAGTGATCCCTTATTGTGGACTTGTACAGATGAGGGTAATGGAAACTTCTGGTCTCTCTCTTAGTTGCTCCCCTAGGCACTTACACAAGAGGAATGGCTACCCAGGGTTGGAATGGAGTCTAGCCTTGTAGCAGAAAAAGAAGCCATAATCTAGGCCTCCTTATTGCAAAGCCTAATACTAGAGCTAATTAGCTCGGGGATGCAGTAGTGATTGCCTGGCATTTAGAAGCCAGCCTTTTGGGGTTTAGTCATTTCTACTCAAATAGTAAAAATATTAGTAGGCATTTAAAGCAGAAACTTCAGAAGCCAATAGTCAGTAGAAACTTGTTGAGTGCCCACCATATTGCCAGGCAGTGTAGAGTCTATTAAAGACGGTAATTGGAAGGTCCTTATGAGATAAACTCAAATATGTTGGCTGCAATGAGCTAGATGGAAGTAAACACAAGACCTAGAACTGCATTAATGGTGATAAATGTTCTGAAATGGTTCTGTGATTTTGGTCAAGCTATTCTGCAAGAGAGACATTTCACTTTTCTGATCAATAAGTTTAAGTTCACCTCAGTTACATTCATCCAATTGATACACATCTCCACCTCTTTTTTATTTATTTATTTATTTTTGCAGCAAAATAGTGGCAACGTTAAACAATAGATAGTTGAATTTTAAAATCAAATGTAATTACCTAATTGCAATTATTGCTACATGTATATTTTCTTTTAACACTGACAATTTAAAAAGACTTGAGAAAGGTTTGCTTAAATGTTTCCTTTCCATGCGATTCATAAACAAAAGATGGCAGTTTAAAAATAGATTTTATTTATTTACTGTTTGTCTTTTGACTATAGACTTATTCCAACAAGAAAAACATCTGTTTCATCTTTTTTTCCCCCGATGGATTTCTGGTAGTTGTTTCTTTTTTAGGCTGATTTCTTTGACATAGGATGTACAGTAAGTTGTAAAAACATCTTTGAGACAAAGATTATTTGGGATTAGGCACAAAGTTGGGATTTTAAAGACCTGGAGAAATGTGGACAAGCGAACAAAGTCTACTTTGTTGACAGAGGCAAGACAATACTGACTTGGATCCAGGCTACAAATTTTTGTAACTCTTATTTTTCTGATCAGATTTTTTCTCTAAAAGTTTTTTCTTTAAGTGTTGCTACCTGATAGCTGTTAACTAGTAAATTTTTAGTGTTCTGCAACTGTGAATGAAAAATGACTGTGATTAATTGCATAGTGTAATTTTTCCAACTCACCAAAAATAGGAAGTAGCTGTTTTCTTGTAACATAAGAGGATTTATGTCTGTGTTCTTTGAACAGCTGAAGAAGTCACAGATCTAAAGAGGCAAGCAGTTGAAGAGATGATGGATAGAATTAAAAAGGGAGTTCATCTTAGACCCGTTAATCAGACAGCCAGACCGAAGACAAAGGTATGGAGTGACTAAATGCTTTTATCCCTGTTTGATATTTCCTTTTTTAAATGTATAAATTTGAAATTTGATGAAAGCTGCATCAGGACCCACTGTCAGATCTTAGGATAAAGCTAATGTGTCACAAAAGCTTTTACTTCCACATAAGCATGTTTCAGGAGGACCCATGGTGAACCTAAATCAGTATAAAAAGGAAGCCATGTTATTTTGGGGGTGCTGTCGTCTCATTACGAGAGACAGTGATACGAACTGTTACACCAAACAAATAACAATTATCACATCCTTTCTTTTCTTTGATTCCTGATTCTTTTGTGTGATTCTACTGATTATCTGCTATGTGCCAGATGCTGTTTTAAGCACGAGGGATAAAGTAGTGAACAAAATAGGCAAAAACCCTCGGCTTTCTGAGGCTTCTATTATAGTGGACGGAATCACATAATAATAACAGCAGAACAAAACTAGGACAACTTTGGGGAAAATAGTGAGACTTATATGATTGATTTTCATTAATTTCACAAATGTTTTCCAAGTCACTTCAAGGAGAAAAACTCTCTCCTAAACTAGACCACAGCGAGCGCTCCAGGATCTGTGAAGTCGCTTAGAGTCCCTTTCATGATCTCTCCCCTGCCTTTGTTTGTATATCCGCTACATTTAAATAAGCCCAATAATAGTTTTAAACATTGTTCTTGAAAAATACTCTCTCTCCTCTCTAATTAGGTATGAACTGACTGGTTCTTCCTCTTCCTCCACTTCCTCTTCTTCCTTCGCCTTCTTCACTAACCTTCACGGTTTGGTTCTTTCTCCCTCTCAAGGCTGCCCTACCTCAACCGTGTGAACGTCCCCCAGTGTTATGACTTCAGTACACATTCTGAGGGTTTTCTTTTTCTATTCTTTTTTTTTTTTTTTTTAGATGGAGTCTTACTCTGTCGCCAGGCTAGAGTGCAGTGGCGCAATCTCGGCTCACTGCAACCTCTGCCTCCCGTGTTCAAGCGATTCTCCTGCCTCAGCCTCCCAAGTAGCTGGAACTACAGGCGCATGCCACCGTGCCCAGCTAATTTTTGTATTTTTAGTAAAGACGGGGTTTCACCGTGTTGGCCAGGATGGTCTCAATCTCTTGACTTCATGATCTGTCCACCTTGGTCTCCCAAAGTGTTGGGATTACAGGCATGAGCCACCATGCCCGGCCTCTGATGGGTTTTCTAAGTTGCCACTTTGTCACAGCCAGGCAAGATAGCCAGGCAAGGCGAGAGTGGCTATAGTGTGGGCTGTACATGGGAAAGGATTGGAAAGAGGGAAAGAATACTCAACTCCAGGAGTAAATTTACATCTAAGGAAACAGAAGCTTCAGCCAACCACGTAAAATAGTTCAGTCTTGTGCCAATTATCTGAAAGCAGTTTTCTAAGTAAAGGATGAAATGTAAAACTGGAGGAGAAGCTGAGTGTGTAGAATGATCTGGCACAGCTGGCCCAGTGCTGGTGTCTGGCAAGAGAGTGAAGAGCAGAGCTCTTGGAGTTGGGCCCTGGCACTGTCACCCAGCTTCCCCACACTTCTTCTCTTCAAGATGGGGATAGCACCTGCCTTATCTGACACATGGGGTTGTTGTCAAGATCAAATGGAATAAAGTGTGAAAATACTTTAAAATGCAAGGTCTGAGTGCCACCTTTGAAAAAGAATCCATTTTTATGACTTTCACATCACCACTAATTATGGAAAGAATAAGCAAAACCAAACTATTACTAGAGAAAAATACAATGCCATAAAGAAACAAAATTAGTTTTAGAAAGAAAAAAGTTGAAAACTTCTTAAATCATAAGCAATCAATGTTCCATACGTACTTTCATTTTCAGAATATCACTTTGTGCTTTTTCTTTCTTCCCATGACTCTTCCTGCAGTTACACATTATTTAATGTCAATTCAAAATCTGGGAAGCAACTGAACAAGGATCAGTGGACAACTGGGTTTTTTGCTGGTAATCTTGAACTGTGTAGATATAGTGCTGAATGACCTGGTCAATAACCTTTAAAACAAATTGTCACTGCATGCTTGAGGACAGACGTCTTCCCCTAGTACCATCAGGGCTTTCCTGAAATGTCACAAATGGTGACATTTTGTGGTCCAGGGTTCGAAAGGCTTGTGCAGTCAGAGGGCAGCCTGAGTGGCATGGCAGCACTTTTGGGTATGCCTAAAGGCAGGGCATTTGTTTGAACGTCACAGCTTATCACCTGAAGGGTTGACCTGCAGAGTCCTAAGCCTGCCTTGAGAATATTAATTTAACCGCTTATTTTCGAAATTCCTTGGTGGTGGTGGTGGTGGTGCTAGTGTGGTTGAAATTAGTGTCTTAGTGCTTATTGACTGGCACTAAGGGCATGTGTATTTCACAGAAAACCTGCGCTATGAGAACTGAATGCCTTAGTCAGCTTTGTACATGAGCAGCAAACCTCTCTCTCTCTTACTTCTCTGTTTTTAAAATTTGAAGTAGGATCTTATTTTTAAATTGTTTTTGAGAGGAAAGGATTATAGGTTGCTGTTAATTAACTCTCATTTTTTTGATGAGAGAGAATATAACCTTACCTCTTTTCCAGGAATAAGAGGCTCAAGGGGTTCCTTTCACTATGTCTTGCAAGTTTCCCCTTCATCTCTATCCTTTGTGAAAGGAAGTGGTACGAGGGAGATCAGAAGTCTTTCCTGAACTTACTTTTCATGAGGTCCTCATGCTAAATTTTCCCTCCATTAAATTAGTTGAGTGATCTGCAGAGATCGTTAGGTATTGTGGGGCAGGCAAATCATACCCAGAATTTTACTTCAGATTATTTTGTCCATGGTATGGCCAGAAGAGAGCTGAGCTTGTAATCAAGACACCTAACTCAAATACTACCTTGCTGAAGCCTGACTTTCCTTCCAAGATGAGTGATTGGACTACACCTCCTCTGAGGTCTTTGGCTGCTCTGGCAGCCAGCCATGCTAACTTTCTCCTGTAGCCAGGTTCTTTGCTGGTCCCTGCTCTCTCGACTCTGTCCTCTTGTGAAATTCTTACATGCCAGGCCCCTGTAAGCTGACCTCCTCCCATAGCTGGTGGAGCTGAGAGAGGTTTTCTGCCCTGTGGCTTGCTTCTGCTCTGCACTGCCTTGTTTCTAGTCTCTGCTTGCTGGCAGAGTCCAGCAATGCAGGTAGAGGACAGTTTATCATAAGAAGCTCTGAATAATTTGGAATCAGATCTTTGAAATCCGATGTCTACCAAATCTTCTCTGTCTATGATAATAATCAAGAGGTAACAATATGGTATTTAGAAGAGGGTAGCTTGTCTCCTTTTGCTTTGAATATAACTTCTTATTTTTTGTTTAACTGCTACTTGAAAGCACTAACATGGCTAGTATTTTTTCCTAACCTTAAGACATAGTCCTAATTTAAAAATATATATAGTCATACATATTACCAATATAAGGCTACTAATAGTTTGCCATGTAAAAATCATTGTTTAGTATTTTTAAACTGAATTACTCAGTAATTTTTCTTTCTTATTAAAATTATAGCCAGAATCTTCGAAAGGCTGCGAAAGTGCAGTGGATGAACTAAAAGGAATACTGGTAAGAATAGATTTCGGTTTATTGTTTAGCTAATGGGGAAATGAAAGGAGAGTATTTTAAAATCTGTTTTTTGTGAATTGTTTGTGGTGTGTTTTATTCCCATTTACAATTAGCCTCATCTTTGGCCAGTTTATTTGATCGTGCTTACAGACTGCTCCATCACATATGTTAATAATTTTTCAAATAACACTGTGCTGTTTTTGTTCTAAAAGAGTGGTTACACTTTCACCAAAGTCATTGTTTCCTGTTCTTGCCCTCCAATCCTGGCATCACAGCTTGAAGATGAAGTGGCTGGCCATATGTAAGGGTCCGTACATGTTGATGAAAAACAGAAATATAATAGATGAATAATGCTTTACTTTGAAGCCTAAAAGGAGAATCCTAAATGTGAAGCTAAGTTCCTCCCCAAATAGCTTCATATCAGGGTCACAGTCTGCCTTTTCTCACAGTCGAAACAATTATTTGATGATAAATTGAGGAATAAAATAAGAGGCCCTTTTTTTATGTTACTAGTTTTATTTTCTGACAGTTGGAGAGCATGCTTTGTGTCCCTTCCTAGTCATATTTTTGCTTTTCAAACTGTGAGCTTTTGCCAATGGAATCAGCGGCTACTGCACTCTCCAGCAGTTGCTGTTAGAGACAGATGCCTCACTTAGAAAATGTTTCAGATACTAAGAGCTCTATTCTCAGATCCTGTTACGGTCCCAGTCCCAGTTATTATGCACAGTAAGTCAACAAACATGGGGGCGGAGGTACAAGACTGAATACTCCCATGTTTGTTGTTGCTGTGCCAATTAGGCATTGCATGTAGACATCCACATAATTGTGGTAAACAAGATTATTTTCATCAAGCATGTCTTTAAACAGTAGACTTAACCCAGAATGGCTTAATTAGTTTGCTTTAGTTTTAAGTGAGTGGGATTAGCACTGAAGAGAGGTATATCACTGGCTAACAGTGGTGGCCTACCTACAGAATAGTGTATTAAAGCCATTGAAAAAGCATGTGGTGATCATCTAATGGATTCTTTGATCAGAAAAGTCTGTTATTCAGTGTTCTATTAAGGAGAACTCCCTATGACAGTCTCTTTTGTTGTGTTTGTGTTATAATGCTAATTCATGTTCATAAAGATGTCCCCTGGGGCACAGTTCTGGCCAACAGTGAAAGAGTAGACTATACTGAGTTTGACTTTTTAAAAATTAGGTTAATTTTGAAAATCAGACATCTCTATGAGGTACATATGATAATATTTGATTAGCCTAGATATCCCATTCTCTGAGAATGCTGCATGGTAGCAAGTTTACTGAATTACAGCATTACTCTTAAATACCATATTCACCATAATTTTGTGCCACTTCAAGGAGAGAAATTTGTGAAATAATTTATAAGTTATAAAAAATTTTAAGACATCTTTTTTAGGGCAAATTGCCCCCATCCTTCTTGCCTTGGATCTATCTTTAGATCTCACTGCCTTACCTGGCATTAGTGTAATCACTAGGAGTTACTACTCTGACAATATTACTTCTTTACATTAAGTTTTTTTAAAAGTAGAACTCATGATTCTCTCCCCTACTCTCTGCCAAGTGGCAGTTCTCCTCTTCCCCCATAGAAGTTTCTTTGAGGAAGGATGGACTATTTGTAATTCCCTGTCACCTGGAGCCTATAAACCACACACATTCTTATAAGAAAGATAAAAAGAAAGCTCCTAGCTCGACCTGCCAGACTTTTGGGTCTTTAGTGGTGCTTGTTGCTGGAGTTCAGACTGTTAGGATTATTGAAGTTAGTACCCTGTAAAGCACATGCTCCCAACCTCACAATGATGGCATGTAAGAAACAATTAAGATGGAACACGAAAAGCCTGCAGTTGTGTACTGAAAAACACAAGCACTGGTACCAGGGGTTATCAAGAAACCAAAAAACACTGTGTTCGGTTCTATTGTGGAACAGAACCAGAAAGAAGCTCAGTGTGGGTTATTTTTTGATGAAATGGAATGTGACCCAAGTTGTAAGACTTAGTGATTTGGCCTTCTGCTAAGTTAGCCCCCAGGTAGAAAACAAGTCTCTGGTTTGGGGGAGTTTCAAAACCCTATTCTATTTTCTGAGTTGAACAATTTTCAAGCCAATCTTTAATGTCTCAGTATTGACTGACCTCGTTTTTCCAAACCTACTTCCACTTAAGTTTTAAAGCTGGATGTTTTGTAGATAAAAATATGTATAGTCCATTTCTCATAGTCACAAAAGGTTTTGAGGTTTAGGAAATGAAACCTTTTGAGTCACCCCAGTCACTTAAAAAGCCACTCTAAGTGACAGTGGTGATTGCTGAAGAAAAGACTGATGCAAATCAAAATTCTCTTCTCAATTTCAGTTGGCTGTAAATCAAAGAACTAAAAGCAATTTTTAAAAAATTATATTATGGGTCTTTTCCAGACATCTTCAGTTTTCCAAAATACCCAGAAATTTTTGAATAGTTAATTTTGCCTGACAGTTAGATTAGTTACTATTATGAACATTTAACTAACATGGGGCCTAAGGTTGTTAAATGATCACAGTGGTTTGAAGTAGAAAAAGAGTATTGGTTTGGGACTTGGGAAATCTAAGTTCTAGATCCAGCCCTATCAATGACTTATTGTGGGACCTGTCCCCAGACCCTGAGGCTCACTGAATTTGAATTCTCTTTTCTATAAAGTGAAGGAATTATATGTACCACAGTTTCTAAGTTAATTTCTGATTCTCAAATTTTATGATTCTAATATAAAGAGATAACTAAAATAGTCTTGGTATTTTATTAGCTGAGCTCTTCATCATTTCAGTTGAGAGTCATGCAGAAACCTTTCTTTCCTCCACAATTGCCCTTGTATTGAAAGTTTACTCATATGTTAACTGAAGCCACCACATCCATCAGTAAATGGAGAAAGAAGTTGGGGATTCAAGGGTTAAAACATGGAAAATGGATTCCTTCAGTAATCAGGTATGATGAGAGAGTAGCTTACTACAGTGAAGAATTTGAGGAAATAATGCCATTATCCAAATAAAAAACTAGAAAATACTGTGAAAGATACATTCATCAATAAAAGATATCCTTGAAAGGTATGTATGTATGTATGTACGAACACACACATAAGTTTTCCTTGAATTAAATCAAGCCATTGAGAAAAACTACAGTGTCCTTGCTATTGAAACAATGTAGTAGTTTTACAACTTATTTTAGTAGTGATGACCATGTGTTTTTCAAATATCTGTTTACAAATGATAGAGATGGTAAGTTTTTAAAAATTATAAATACAAATGATATGGGAATAGTTGTTGTAGTACTTTTTTCAAATGTAAAGTGGCTATGGTTCTATTTTCTGTATCTTGTCAGTATCGGTCATACCTCACGGTGTGACTCTTCTACACGTAGAAGCATATCAGCAATGTTAAAGAAACAAACCAGATTTTAATGATAAAATAAGCCATTATAGTGTTACATGTGATGTGATAGTCCTTTTAATGTATTTACACAATAAATGAAAAAGAAAAAGAGATACTTCTAAGGAAAAAATTAGATGCCTGATTAAAATATGAGCCTTATTTAAGTCTTTTGCAAACCAGTTGATTAGGCAGCTGACAGCAAAATAATATAATCTCCTAATCTTGTTAGTCAGTTTCCTCCCTGACAACAGGTTACTTTTCTGTAACTTTAAGCAGTTAGGGAAAGACTTCCCTAAACAAAATAACATAACCTCTTAATAGAGGTTAATTATGAGATTTGTAACCATCTGATTTTACAAGCACCTTTTTTTTGTTTTATATGCTAGAGAAGATACAAGGGTGACCATTTTTAGCCAGTAGAATTCTTAGAATCCTTCAGGTAGTTGGCAGGCAGGGAGGGAGCAGGATTAAGGCAAGTCCTTAGTGAGTTCAAACATTACAAAGGCTGGCAAGATTATTAGCCTTGGTGGACAAAAGCTGTCTTTTGACTCTGGCATGAAGTCTGGCAAGTTATACCAGACTTGAGGTTCTTATTTCCTGTGATCAAAAGATTATGGTTCTCCTGCCTTCCCCTCCCTCCGCTGCCTCCCAAGTATGTGGCACAGTTGAGAAGGACCATTTCTAAGAAATAATGGGCATCTCTTATGAAAGACTTGTTGATGTATTAAATCCTTATGTATCACTGAGAAATACGTCACCCAGTGTTCTGTACAAACACTTGACTAGTAATGGAGATGGAAAACCGTAGCTCTCACTCTGTAACATACTTCCCGGAAGAGCCAGAGCAGGGAAACATGGATCTTCCTCTGTCTTCTTGAAAGCCAGTATCAGTTTCAGCAGGAGTACAGATTTATAGCATCTCTTGTTTCCTTCAGTGTCTTCTGGGCCCTGAATAATACATTAACTGTCTCCTGTGTTAGGAATGTGGAGTTAAGATGCCGACCCTTGCTTGCCTCTCTGTATGATTATAACTTTCCTTTCATACTGAAGTCAAGATGTGCTCAGTGCAGCCCTTCTTTGGGTCGGCCCCTGGAGAGCATTATGTGCCTCCTTTGACAGCTACGACGCCACGGACATCAGGTGTGCAGCCAGGGTCACCCTCTGAAGGATCAGTCACACATTTTTCAGTGCCGCTGTGATTTCAGTTTAGTAGCTTGTGGCTGCCATATAAGGATTTCCTTCTAAGGTGAGTTTAATATATCAATTCTCTTCTCCACCCAGTCAACACACATCACGTCTTAATCGTCGCTATGCAGGTACCTTCCCACTGATGAATTTCATATAGTCACCTCTTCCAGAAGTGTTCTTGTACTGTTCTTCTGAAACAAAAGCTAGCATTTACACCATCAATAGCATCTTCTTAAATGATCCAACACTCTGTCTTGTTGAAAATGTGCACATTTAAAAAATATTAATATATAGCAAATTCATTTGGTTTCATAATTCCATTCAAATTCTGGTAATGTTTTCATGGTTTGATTTTTATATTCTTTTGTATATTGTATTAAGACATTAACCTTTTTGTTTTTGTTTTGTTTTCACTTTAGGGGACACTTAACAAATCCACTAGTTCAAGAAGCTTAAAATCCCTTGACCCTGAAAACAGTGAAACTGAGTTAGAAAGGATTTTGCGTCGCAGAAAGGTGACAGCAGAAGCAGATAGCAGTAGTAAGCCGGTTTGAATTCTCCACAGTCCTTCTCTTCATCTCTGAAACATCTTCTTCTAAGTCTCTTTTTACATGAAACAATCTTTTAAAAATTATTATTAAAATATTTGTTTTTAATGTGAGTGAGAAGTATGGGATGGATAAAGATATTTATGGATATGTCATAAGAACTCTTAGATATTTTTATTTATTGGTGAGTTTACTTATTTGTAGGTAACCAGGCATTTATAGATCTGATTTGTTTAATGCAAGATGCCCTTGTGTAAAGACATTCAGGAAGAGTTTCGGCAACAATATAGCATCAAGTACAGGCTCTGGAGCCAGACCACCCAAGTTTGAGTCCTAGTTCTCTTGTATACCAGCTGGTTGCCCTTAAGCAAATTACTGAACCTCTTTGTGCCTCAGTTTCTTCATCTATATAATGAGAATAATAAAAGCACTGCTTCATAGGATAATTCTAAAGATTAAGTCAATAAGTGAAAAATGCTTAGCAATGTGCATGGCACAAAATGAGCACACATTTAGTAGTTGCAGTAGAAATTACACATCAGTTACAAATGCAGGAAAATCATCTTTACTCTTTGTATCCATTAACTTACTGTGCCTGCCTGTGAACTGAGTGACTGGGAAATTCCAGCTCTGTCACTGACTATAATGTACCATCTGAGCGAGTCTGGAGCTCACAGTTTGCATTTGTGTGACATTAGGTCTGTATTAGGCCTCAAAATGTATCCCAGAACTGTGCGTGTCTTCAGTGGTTTCATCAGCTCGGTCATGGGAATTAACAGAAACCTTTATGAGGTTTCCCCTTGTGACCAGGTAGGAAGCCGACTTCAAAAAACTACCTTAAAGTAAAATTAATCAGCAACCGCAGCTAATGGGCTGAAGCTTCTAGTTGAGTTCAGTCAGCTTCAAGTAGTCTATCATAACAGTTTAAATCTGGAAAATGCTGAGTCACATTGACCAAATTTAAGTAGCAAGAATATTAAAGATGGGTTTTTGATCATCAAGTTCTAATGTACAGAGAGAGATTTACTCAGACAATTGAGTAAATTGATTCCTTGAACCCAAAGTGGCTTAATACCAACCAAACTTTTACTATAAGAAGATGAAAATTTTCTTCTTTAAAAAAAAATCAGCCATTCAGTTTTTAGGTTGGTTTGGAAGTTCTGTTATTAAAATCTTACAAAGATTCTCCCCTCCTACTGTGCCCCCCAAAACAACTACCTCAGGAAAATTAAGGGGGTACCACAACATTTTTTTCTTAGGATGGCTTTGCGAGCATTATGCAGCCTCCCCGTAACATATAATCGTTATTCATTTTGTGACTTAATCAGTGCTTGAGTCATCCTTTTCATCATTTCAGCCTTAAAGTGCTCATGTAAACACTGCTATTTTTAAGGACTTTGTTGATGTGCCATTTTAGTGCTCTGTCGTTCACATTTTGTGTTTTGCCATTGGCTTTTTCGTTTCTCCAGAAACGTTGTTACTTCACTCACAAATTTGGTCAAAATGTGCAATACTCACATTTCAGAGTTAGTTTGCAATGGAGGAAGTGAGCAAAGATTTTTATTTTAGTTAATATAGAAATTTGAATAATTCAGAGTACAGAAAGGAACACATTTCGTGAACATGGTGGGAATTTTTCACTTAATGTATTATATTCCACCAATATACAAATATTTGTATTATTTTAGGGCAGTTAGAATAGAAAATACATTTTCAGTAGAATCGTTAATAAATGAACAGAAAAATGAGAACTCATTGGTGAGGTAGAGAGCAAACACACACTAAGGGAGTGACTTGTAATTGAGCAGAAATTTCCTTTGAGTTTCCTAATAGCCAAAGCAAAAGAAAAAAAAGAAAGGAAGGAAACAAACTTACAAACTCTTACCATCTAAAAAAGAAATCATACCATTTTTTAGGTGGCACAAACATTTTTCTATTATCAAACTAGAGGTGGCTTTTACCATGTGAATATTTTTATAAAGGCTGTGGAATGATAAAGTGAAAATTCCAGGGGGGAAAGTAAGGAAGAAAGTAAAGCCGCAGAGCTGCATGGTGGGAGTCAGGTGACAGAGGTGAGGAGTTGGATAGGTTGGTGTCTCAGGTACTTGAATCTCTGGGATGGTTTTCTTCTGCCCAGAAAGGCTTTTGGGAAAGTAAATGTGAGGTCACAAGTAGAGAAAGGAAACATCAGAAGAGAGACAGCCTGAGAGTTTGCAGAGCTAAGATCTCAGGTTAATGGTTATCTCCCCCAGGGACAAAGGATGTTGTACCCTTTTCCTTAGGATTTTTCTTAGGCATCTAACTAATGTTCCCTTGTTCTACTAGCCTTGTGGCCTACCAAACTGACATTTCAAAGAGCAGCAAGTGCCTCTTGGAGAACACTGGGTGGCTTAAACAGGATGCAATAATAATACCTTTAAACGGTGTACATTTTTTAAAATGTCTTTTTGTATATAAGAAAAATATAAGAGCTGTAGCTTAGCTCACTAATTGCCTTCCTTTTTGCAGAAAATGTGTTGGTGTATTCAGAAGCAGATCTTTCTTACAAGGACAGATTGTTTAAAGCTAACTAGTGTTGTAGTCAACGCGTATCCAAGGGCAGAATAGAGCTGATCAGAAGCAAATCTTGAATTCAACTTCGTATTTATATTTTCAGGAACTCTAAAATTAATTGATCTTTCTGTTCTGCCCTTCTGTCTTAACTGCCACAGCTCCATGCAACATGAGGCTTGACATAGCTGGGAGGAAAAGGCCTTTTTTTTTTTTTCTCTCTGAGATGAAGTCTCTCTTGTCGCCCAGGCTGGAGTGCAGTGGCGTGATCTCGGCTCACTGCAACCTCTGTCTCCTGAGTTCAAGCGATTCTCTTGCCTCAGCCTCCCATGTAGCTGGGATTACAGGCGCCCACCATCAAACCTGGCTGATTTCTAGTAGAGACAGGGTTTCACCATGTTGACCAGGTTGGTCTCTAACTCCTGACCTCAGGCAATCCGCCTGCCTGGGCCTCTCAAAGTGCTGGGATTACAGGCATGAGCCACCACGTACAGCTGGAAAAGGCCTTTTAGATCAAAATATCCAATAATGTCCAAACGTGTCTGCCTAGAGAATATAGGTGAATTAAATGGGGAAGATAGAAACTAATGCTTTGTGAACTGGGGCTTCCACTAGAACAGAGAGGTCCTGCGTAACCTGCATAGAGCAAGGCTCAGAGAGGTGTCCAACAGAATGGGTTCACAATTTTTTAGTCTCTCTTAGGTAGGTTTTTCAAATTAGACCTTCATTTTTAGAGTTGATATGTTACGCTATTATACTGAGTATATCAGGCACATTAAATCCAAATGGAAGAATAGCATTCCAGAGCTTAATACCAATGGTCAGGGATTAGCTAGCATTTTGGATTATACCCACTAGTGCTTTCCATTTTAAGATGATCTGACATTTGTTAGGGATAGACACCCAAGAGACACCCAAGTTTTCTGCTCTTCTTACTGGCACATTTCAAGGTTATCCTCTCACTTTATTTCTAGAAATAGTCATTTAATTTGCATATTTGTGACTTATCTTTGTTTTAAAAGCATTCCTTCTGAAGTTTCAAGAAGCACTTACTAGAATCATGCTTTGAGAAAAACTGACTAGGATAGAATCTTTCCACCTAAAATTAGGGACCGGCTTCAATGCCCAGAATTTTTAGATTGATATGCCAATAATTCCAGTAACAAGTTTTATTATAGTTTTTAAATCCTGTCCTAAAGAGCAGAAAAGTCCAAAAGGTAAATAGCCAAACTCTCTCCCACTTAATTTTTATGATTTTGTGTCTGTGTTTTAAGAGGAAACAAATCCACTTACTTCTCATTCACATTAAAATGAAAATGTTCATAAAAACTGTTCAATGCTCAAGAAGCCTTCATGAGCCTTTTAGAAAGAGCCTTTTGACATGGTTCCATTTGCTGTTTAAAATGCAGAACTGAGTTTTGGGAAGAATTAACTCTTGAGAGGCGAAATGGTTCGAGTAGGACTGTCAGAAAGCCATACTCTATGAGAGGAAAAGACTTTCCACAATTCCAGTATTATGAAGGACCCCGGTCAGTGAGGGAATTGTGGCCTGGGATTTTGTGGTTTCTTAAAGGTCTGTACACAATTTCTCAGCGTGGTCCTGGTAGATTGAAATGTAGTAGTACCACGAAAGCAGAGCAGATTTCCAACAAGAACATTTTCCAGCATGCTCTTGAAATTTTAACAAACTTGGCCTTTTCACTTCTTGAGGGATTTTCAGCTAATCTGTTTTTCAGTACCATATTAATAAGCATCATACAGAATTATTAAACTTGAGGTATGTGTTTGGTTTTAAGGTCCAACTGGGATATTAGCCACCTCAGAGTCCAAATCCATGCCAGTGTTGGGTTCTGTATCCAGTGTAACAAAAACAGCCTTGAACAAGAAAACTCTGGAGGCAGAATTCAACAGCCCGTCCCCCCCAACACCTGAACCAGGTGAAGGGCCCCGTAAATTGGAAGGATGCACAAGTTCCAAGGTTACGTTTCAGTAAGTAACGATGCTCTTTACTAAGTGGTGTATAGAAGAATCTGTAATGACTAACCTGTGTGTTTCTTTGATTTGTTTCCTTTAGAGAGATTTTGATTGGCTCGCCGGTAAATTCTCTTCTTCTTTTCATTTCATGGGCCAGCTTTTTCATTCTAGGCTCCTAGCTAAGAGATCTCATTCAGATCCAAAGCAAGTACCATGTACAAAGAGAATTACTTCCCCTAAACTGGTTTGGTAATCAGGTTCTTCTACACAAATAATTGATCTGGATGATACAGACTCTGCATCAGGAGACACTTAATCAGTCTTTCAAGATTAAATACATAGATCATCCCTCTTAATGGTTCATGAGCAGCCCAAGAAGATACTAGATCTTTCAGAGGCTACTTAGAAGGGCACATTTTTACAACCTTCTTTTCTAGTCTTCAGTTAAAGATGTGCCTAATATTGCTCTATCCTGAAAATGAAAACATACCATGTAAAGAGTTATCTGTATAGACTTGCTTCAGAGTGGCACTTTGATTGTCAAAGAGTTAATCCTGCTATTGAATGTGTTTCAGACAGATCTAGTGGAGGATCAATTTGTTTTATAACAATGGCAGCTCTTTTTTGAAATTAGTCTACAGTTTTGCTTTAGTTCTCTTGCCAGGATGTCAGCTAGTTTGTCACTTAAAGAAAAGGAAGAGGTGAGACAAATCAGATCAGCCGAATATTGTAATCATGGTTAATTAAACCTCTGATTTCCTGTCCTATCAAGAGAGAAAGAACCCCTTTTTTGTAACTCTAGCTGTCTTAGCTTAAAAGGTGAAACCTGGACAAATGAAGTTGAAATTCAATTTGGATCTATTTTTGCCAACTGGTATTTTCTTCCTCTCTTGCATTCTCTCATTGCTACTATTAACTTTTTTTTCTCTTCTGGAATGAATGGCCTTCTTTGCTGATTTACAGTTTTATCTAATTTCACTGTGTTTAAAAGCACATTTTCTCCTGTAGTCATGTGTTTCCTTTCTTTTGACTAGAGTCATTTGAACAGATCTAACAGAAAGATGATCTATATTCATTCTCCATCTTTCCTATTAAATTTGTTTAACACCTAATTTGACATCAACAATCTGGCTACATTTGAACCAATATCCAGACACAAAAGCAATTTGGCTGAGACAAGTTAGTTTCTGATAAATGCTTCAGTGTGTGTGTATAGATTTTTTTCCTTTACCATTTTACACAGATAATCTGAATCAGAAAATACTGCAACTCCTTCCTCCTTTTGTCTGCCTTTTGTTCTCCAAAAGTAAGTGGAAATTACATTTCCAAGAAAGGAAATGAAATAATTGCAGGCCCAAGGTCTGCAAAATGTGTGTTGAATTGACAGTGAAAAGGATCCATGTGTTGACAGACACAGTTGTTAGATGCCATAAAGGCGGATGTGAAGCTCAATTTATTTCTCATCTTGCTTGTTCAATGACTGCTTAAGAGACACATTCCAGTTTAATTTATCTACTTAAAGCTCTAATACAAATACTGTGGACTGCTGTATTAACTTCTAAACTTTGAAACCTAATGCTCGATTATTCGGTTCTTGACATTCTTTAGCTAAATAAAATAACTGATGCCGTGTATTTTCATATTGACAGTAATTTATCAAATAAGAGCACCTTTCTGGAAAAATCTGTTTCTTAAGTATAATTAGACTATCCAGATTGAATCTGAGAATTCTGTGTATGTATAGGGTAATTATTTACCCAGACCGGCACACTTCATTCATTTATGTTTAAACCTTTTAATGACTAAAAGAAGTTTAACTTAATGTAGTTACATGTAAGCTTTAACAGTTTGTATCATTTGTCAGAATCCCCTGAAACTGGCCTAGCTTCCAGGAATGAGAAGGGTTATTTTCAGTGCTGTGTCTGGCTGGCTTTGACTTATTAATAAGTACTCTATTATACTAACCATATTCTCTTACTTTATAGACTTGGCCTGTCAAAGCACTTTGAAGTCGGGTCAGCAATTAATAAGTAAAATATTTCCTTTGCTTTTAAAAACTGTCTTTGCATTCTAGTAGTCACAGTTCTATTTTGTCTGTGGCAACACCACCATTAGTGTTTCACGTGAGTGGCGCTATTGGCTCTTGACCTGAGTCAAGGTCAAGGGAGGATGCCAATGACAGTCGGCTCTAAATACAGACATTACTGTCCCAACATATGTATGCATGCTCTCTCTCTCTCTCTCACACATACACACACACACACACACACCAGCCCCAGCCACTCTAACTTCCCTTCCCCCTCCACTTTGGCCTTTTTGTCCCAGTACCACTTCACCCTAGGCCCTTCGCTGCCTAGTATGGTCTTCTCTAAGAGCTGCATGGCTTACTCCCTTGCCTCGATGGATGTGTTGCTCAAATGTTATCTTCTCTATGAGGCCTACCCTGGCCACCCTATTCAAAATTGTAGCTCCTCTTCCCTTAAGCTCTGATTCCCCCTTATCCTACGTCATTTCTCCCTAGAGCAGTTATCACCTTCTAACTTACTATATACTTTATTTATTATATTTATTGTTTTATTTTTTCTCTCCCCCGCTGGAATGTAAGCTCCATGAGGGTAAGAATTTTTTCCTGTTTTGTCTACTGGTGTGTCGTACACACATGGAACAATTCCTGCCTTATGGTAGGCTTTCAATAAATTCTTTTTGAATAAATGAATGAATGAACACATTTTCAGTATGATCTGCGTAAGATCTTCACTTAACCAGAAAATTAAATAACATCACACTATACCTAGAAAGTTTTTTTTCTTTTAATAAATTCATAAAATCAATGTATGTATAGATTCCATATAATTGAGTAACTCCTCTCTGGTAAATTATAAAGTCAAAGATATACTGATTTATTTCCTAGGGACTTATAAGAAAGCAAGAAACACTTTTAATGCTTAATTATAAGGATTAATTAAAATTAACATTCCTGTCACCAACATATGCAAAGCAAGGGTGTTTTTTTTTTTTTTGGTTAAGAAAAAAGAAGAAAAAGAAAGGAAAAGATAATCAGGGCTTGGGAAAGCCTAATTTATTCTGTTTCTATTTTAATAATAGCTTCAAAATGTGTCCTGTTAATTATGTCTAATAAGTATATACCATCTAATCCTAGTATCTTAAATCTCACAGTGAATGTGAACGTTATGAATTCCGATTGGTTATAATTTAGATCAGAATTATGCTCATGATGTCCCTTTATGCTATAAGAGGTAAAGGGGCTGACCAGACACATTAAGTGCAAACCTCTTTTTTGCTTTCATGCTCTTCTGTTGATTAAGATTAAATCTGATAAAGTTAAAATATAGTAAGATATTTTATTCACTGATTCAGGCCAATCAATGGGTGGGAATCAAAGAGAGAAAATTCTAAATTATAGAATTTTTTTTTTTTTTAGTTGTAGTCTTGCTGTCGCCCAGGCTGGAGTACAATGGCACGATCTTAGCTCACTGCAACCTCCGCCACCCAAGTTCAAGCGATTCTCTTGCCTCAGCCTCCCGAGTAGCTGTGATTACAGGTGCCTGCCACCATGCCCAGCTAATTTTTGTAGTTTTAGTAGAGACGCGGTTTCACTATGTTGGTCAGGCTGGTCTTGAACTCCTGACCTCAGGTGATCCACCCACCTCAGCCTCCCGAAGTGCTGGGATTACAGGGATGAGCCACCACGCTCAGCCTAAATTATAAACTTTTTAAAAGAAACTCTTTTACTTTGAGACAGCTATAATACCTGGCAATAGAATAATTAAGTGTTGCCCAGGGTCAGAAAAACAAGAATGATTTGTATTTTAATCAATAAAAGCCTGTAGACGGGAGGGGGAGTAACAAGGAAACAATGTGATTTATTTTCTAAGCCAGTGCCTGTCCACATATGCACAGGGTGGCAAGCAGCATCCAGTTATTTCCAAGACTTGAACTCTAAAGTCAGACAGAGTAGGGTTCAGATCCTGGGTCTGCCGTTTAGATATTTGTGACCCTGGGAAAGTTATGTAATCTATAACTGAACTTCCTGGTGTGTACATTGATGGTAGTAATGCCTGCCCTGTAGGACTGTCATGTAAATTAGATCATATAGGAAAAGCATTTTAATAAATTCCTTTCCTATCTTATCTTACAATTATATTGCTGGGATAATGGATCATCAAGGACCAAAGCTAAGATACTAGACCCCTGGGTTTTTGACTGGGCCAGATGACTTGGACAAGTTGTTTAACCTCTCTGTGTTTTGTTTTCTTTTTGTTATGTTTCTTCTAATCCAAAATTGAGGCAAGTAGATTACGTATTGTACAGAGTCCCTTTCAGCTTTAGAATCCCAGTAATTCCTAGCAAATGTGTTCACTTGGTAAAGCTGTTCACGGTTAGGAAAAGGAGTAAGAGGCACATATTTCCTAGCTACGTGTCTCTCAGTGTAGTTTTTATAGAAAAACACAAACCCAGAAATGTAAAATAATTAATTTTTAAAATACATCCTCAGGACTTACAAGTCCAAATCAAAATAACTGTTATCTTTTAGAGTAGTACTCTTAGGGGCCAACATACCCATTGCAGCCCTTCACTATTGCCCCAAATGCATTTAGACCTTTTTAGGTTAGAAGTACCTGATCATAGGCCAGGCATGGTGGCTTACGCCTATAATCCCAGCAATCCCAGCACTTTGGGAGGCTGAGGCAGGCAGATCACTTGAGGTCAGGAGTTCAAGACCAGCCGGGCCAACATGGCAAAACCCTATCTCTACTAAAAATACAAAAATTAGTTGGGTGTGGTGGCACATGCCTGTAATCCTAGCTACTTAGGAGGCTGAGGCAGGAGAATTGCTTGAACCCAAGAGGTGGAGGTTGCAGTGAGCCCAGATTGTGCCACTGCACTCCAGCCTGGGCCACAGAGCGAGACTCTTAACACAAAAAAAAAAAAAAAAAAAAAGTACCTGATCACAGAGAAAATAAATTGGGCAGTCTTTCCCACCTGTTTATTTCGGGATGGAGAAAATGGGTGAGAAGATGAGACGACTGCTTCGGAGCCGCTCTGCTGGTCCTCTAAGAGAATAGTGTCAGTAATTCATTTTGATCAAAAGATGACGTGACCCATTTTAATCAACACTATATTCAACATATGTTTCCAAATGACTTTAGCTTTTGAAAGTGGATTCAATTTTTGGACATAGCTATCAGTTCGCCACCATTGCAGATGTATGTATTTTTTTAATGTGACATAGACACTTGATATGCCTGCCAATCACATTTACCAAAGAGTGTCGTGCAGTACAGTCAAGCCGAAGCTGGTTGGGGCCTAGCCTTCCTTCTTTCACCCCAGCTAGGTTGACTAGTCCCACATTTACACATTCTGGGATGTTGAGTAATGAATTAACTAGGAAATTAATGTTTCTGAAACATAAGTCGAGCAATAAATAAGAAAACCCAGTATACATCAGTGTGGGTGAAATTGCCTTCCATTTTAATCCTATGTGAGATACCTGAAACATGTTAACTCTATTATCAACAGAATGCATAAATCTGATGTTCTTGGTTGATACAGGTATAATAAAGGAAAAAAGCATTTTGGGGGGAAATGCCAAGAAACTTCCATTCTGTGTGTGTGTTTTAATACTTCTGTTACTCTTTATCAGTATATATTCACAATAAAATAATATCCATCTAAGAGGAAATGTGCTGAAATTATAGTAGGCAGGATGTATATGTTAGCTATAGATGGAGGCTATCGGTAATGGAACCAGCTTCCAGTTTGGGGATTGAGGGTTTTGGAATTTGCTTCTGTGTTGTCATTACTGTATTTCACTAATATTAAGCAAGATTCTTTTGTTTATTATTTTAATTCTCCCAAACCTATAGATTGGACATTATCCCCATTTTACAGACGAGAAAACTGAGGCTCAGTGAGGTAAACAACTTGCCCAAAATTACACTTCTAACTGACATTTAGGTCAAATTGCACTTGGACGTTTTCAACTTTATTTCCAACGCCAGTGCTTTTTGAACTATGGTGTACTGCATTTAGTGTCTTAAGAGCTTAAGGAAGGAGAAAGAAAAGAATGACCATAAGATTCCTTCTATAGGAGGTAATGATTCTGCAGTTAAGTTGCTTCATTGACCCTAAGATACTCACATCCTGTTCCTTAGACCCTGCATACTCATAGGTAGTTTCATGTCTTCCTTTTCTCATTCTGTAAGGCTAACCTAAGCAATTTAAAGATCTCTTCTCAAGGGAGGAAAGTGTTACCCAGTAAAACAGAGTTCTGAAAAGGGAGCCTATCTGAATTAGCAAAAAGTCTTAAAGAATAATTGGAAAGAAATTATTTCAATTTTTTTCATGCCAAATGTCCAATAAAGGGCCGTGCTTCAAAATAAATTTTAGAAATTAGCCTGTCAGAATACCAGCCTTAAGCTACTTTAGTCGTCAGCATAAGTTCTATTTGCACATTTTTTATTTTATTGAACATTTTAACCATGCTGAGAAATAGTTTTTTCCCAGAAGTCAAATACCTTGAAAATTTCTGACTGTAATCATTGGATTAGAAAGATGCTTTTACTAAATGATAATATGATAATATAAAGGTGAATCACTCTCTGTGAATCTAGTTGAAAAACATACATTCTAAAGCACCAAATACATTCTATTATTGTATCCACTTTATTCTATACCTTTTTAAGAGAGCTTCATGTTTGGTCAATTACTGGTTAACACCTTTGAGTTTGTGTTTATCCATTGGTCATTATGTTTTAGGACATTTTTATTATAAAGAGAGGCAGGACACGTGGGCCTTCAGTCTGGAGAAAGAGGTAAGCAGATCTTAAAATGTGTCTGCATCACAGTCAGGCAGAGGCTTAAGAGTTTCATGTTTTCTTGCCCTCTTGCTTTTCTCCCCTGAAACCATCTTACCTGAAAGTGGCGCTGCTTGTCTGAATTGAGCTTTTTCATCCATATTCACACTTTTTCAATTAATTACTTTCAGGAAGGTGAATATCCTCCTAACAGTTGCAATTAGACAAGGTAGTCAGCCTCAAAGATGATTTTTCATTTTATCTAGTTACTTCTTTAAAACCTTACTTCAAAAGGGAGAAGCCCTTCGAAAGGGAACTCCTGTTCCATTTCAACAGTGTGGTTTGCAGTGCTTTCATAGCTGTGTCGTCTTGGTCATTCTCAAAGATCCTTTTAAGCCACAATTAATTGCCAGAGATTCTTCAAGTTAACATTTTTCTAATTTATCATGCTTCTCTTCACCCCAGGGTCCCCTCAAAACTGTAAGCTTTATCAAGCTCTTTTCAATTTCCTTTTTAACTGCCAGACAGGCAGTTTGCTTTTTCATTTGGGGGAGTCAAAAGAGGTTACATGCTGCCCTAGAAGAATTTAAAAAACAAAAACCCATGTGGCAATTATAAGACTTCAATTTCAATAGAAAATGTTCATTTCCAGTGAAACCATTTTTATTTTAATTTGCATTTAATTTCTGTGTCTGTGGTATCTCTAAATACATGTGACTTTTGGCCCCACACAGATTTATTTTTGTAAGAGTTCATCTTGTTTGGGCCATTAATGAAACCAAAGGGTAGTTGACAAAAGATAAATTTTAGATGTCTCTTGGTTGGTGTGACCAGTCAAACATTTCCATGAAAGAAAAAAAATCTAATTGCCTTTCAGGTTTTGAATTAAAAGTAAGATTGATTTTTATCATTGTTTGACCTCTAACTGGTCTCTTCATTCAGTATTTCTAATGTGAAACTAATGTAGAAAAATGAAATAGGAAAGTACTGCTTTTTAATTTACTGGAGCTGGAGAATCTGAGCTATTTTATTTTATTTTGTTTACTTACTTTCTCTAATCCTATGAAAGATTATGAGCTTTTGAAATACATTAGCAAATAAAAATTGAGATTCTTAACTTACTTTAGGGAAACTTGGCATAAAATTATTCTCTCAAACTAATTATCTCAGCTGGAAATTAATTTAGTTGGCCATATAACCATTCCTTAAGAGAGGTTTGGGGTCCATTTTGTTCAAATGGAGACTAGGGAAGTTCTTTTAGTCCTGGGATGGAAAGGAGTGGATTTTCTTCCTGATGGATACTCCCACCCCCACCATTTCCTCATAACCTCCGCTTCTCCGCTTTCTTTCTCTTTTGTGTGTGTGTGTGTGTGTGTGTGTGCGTGCGTGTGTGTGCGTGCACATGAGTGCCTATCAGGGAGGGGGAGGGAAGGCGCCTTCCCTGTACTTAGTAAACATTTGTTTCTGAGAAGAGACTACCAGCTAGCAGAATGAACTGCATGGACGTTACTGCTTAATCTGATGCTCTTATACAATTAAAGGATTTGCTCTGCTCTCAACTGTAATCTTAGTACTGCTGAATTGTGTACTGACACTGCAGGAAACAGCTCTGTTCAGCAAAGCGCTGCTACAAAGGTTCTCCATGTGCGCCTGTACATGGACAATTAAGTTTTAACAACAAAATTAGCAGAACAACTGGATGTTCTGGAAGTTGAGATCCCTTCACTTCATTTTTTTTTCCTTCCCCCGCTGCCAAGGAGTTATCCTGTGGACTGCCCGAAAGATCCGCCTGTCAGGATTGTCTTACAAGTGTTCTGAGTTGCTGTGCAAACAGCAACTTCCTCCAGATTAATTGTTGAGGATGTATTACACCTAGTGTAAAAATGACTGTTAAACTGCTGTTGAGTAAATCTCAAAATTACTGTTAAAATGCTGCTGAGTAATTCTCAATTCTCTCAAAGAATTAATTGCCTTCTAACATTTGCTTCCAGTTGCAAGCACCTATGATTTTTAAGAGACTTTGTATAAAATATACCATTTCTGCATAGAGAACCAAATTGCTTTCGGTACATTGTAGTTTTCTTAGCCATTTTTCAATAGTCTCTACACAGTGTTTATGTTTCCTTTTATTTGTGTTTAGTGGAGTAGAGGGGAGGTTTTTTATTCAAATAGAAGAAGCTAAAACTCAAATGCAATGTCAGATCTCAGAATAAACTGACCCAATTTCTGAAACCCAATAAACACATTTCATTTGTAATATTCTTTATTATATAGCTCTATGAAGAGTAATTTATGACTTTCGATCTTAAAAGAGAGTTTTAAAAATACACAGTAAATTGAAAGAAAAACTACTACATTTAAAACAGTATTTTCCTGAAAACATAGAATGAAAATGCAAGTATTTTGTGCATGGCAGCTGTTTTTAAGGAACCAATGTTATATATGGTGAATTTTGTGGAAGACTATGTCTCTTAAAATATTTCTTGTAAATAACATGGCTTTTTAATAGCTGGAATCTGAGTGGATTTTCCATGATGACTTAATGTTGTGCAGAATTATAAAAAGCTAAAAAACGAAGCTTAAGAAAATGATCACCCACATTTCAGAATCTTTGGCCGAGCTGAAATCGTAGTTCACGCATTGTCAATGTTGCTTTTGCTGTGAGAATAGTCCGGTTTCCTGAACCTCCTTGTGCCAGTGTATTTTAGATTCTGTAAATGTGTGCAGTCCAGCCTGCACTAGAGGAATAAGATAATATCCTACAAGGTACAAGCTACAAGGCTCCCTAGCATTGCATTGTGGTCCGGGAGGTAAGCCGTGTACTGGGATGCCTGTGCTGCAGTCACTCAGCTAAAGAAAATATTGCTGAGCATAGACATAGATCTTTGCCCAGCCATTGTTACCTATGTTAAAAAGGAATTCTTGTTCATGTTGAGAGCAAATCAGCATCTAGAGGCTGATGTCAGATTTTCAAACATAGTAGTATTCTGTTGTTTAACAATGTAAATAATTAAATCTACTTTTTCCATAAATAGAAGTGGACCCAAATTGACAAACTAATACGTTCTTCGAGCTAAAATGAAGTTTTGAAAAAGTACCCAAAACAAAAAAGAATTGAGCTTTGTTCTGCCTTTATTATATTTTAAAATAATGCTAGAATCGGTAGTAATATAGAAAGTTTCACCTTAGGTTTGAAACTTTATTTTGTGAAGTTTTGGACAAGTGTATTAAAAATTTGTGAAGTTTTGGACAAGTGTATTAAAATCTCCTGAAAAATAGGGTTTCCAAAAGAAACAATCAAAACTACCTCTGCTGTAATGCCACTACTGTTCACTGCAGTAACTGTATAAAGGGCTTGGAAAAAAATAAGAATCCTTATTTTTACACCAGAGAAAATATAAAAGGAACTTCCTCTTTGGAGTTTTTCCAGGAAACGACTTTATAAAGACAAATTTAAATCTTTCCGTTTTCTGTCCTTGAAGGTGGTAAATATGGTTGCAGTTTTATCCATTTTTATTGTAAATGAAACAGAGTTCAGACCGTCCGGCTGTGCGTCATTTGTTGGATGGCTGCCACAGACTAATGCAGACATCCCACTGGGAGACCAGAGAAGAACTATACTTTGATTCACCAGATTGTGTTAAATAGTCCAGCTGTTGCGATTTGAAAGATAGTTACCTCAGAAGTGAAATAGAAATGAACTTGGCATTTATGCCTCAAACCATTTTTATACTGTTTGGCAATCAGCTTTTCAGAGGTAGCATTTTATAAAATAACTCTCACCGCTTAAAAGTTCATTCACTGTAATGTTCAAAATGTCCCACCTTTATATTATCAGTAAAATTAAGCTTGAGTGATATGCAGAATTTGCATGAAATAAGCATTTCCCCCTTCATTTCATGAGCTTTGATTGTATTCAATTGAGCTCAGAACCACGTCTATTAGGGCTCTTTTGGGCATTAGTTAATTTGAATTGCAGCTGAAATGTTAGCTAGAATGTTGTTGAATATAATTGGAATGTGGAAAGTTGATTTTGAAAGGAATTTCATTGAATGCAAACAATGATGTCCTTTTTAAAAATTAGAATGCTGCACTTTCATCTCTTGTAACACAGTCTGAGAAATCACTGAGTCCTGTAAAGTTCAGCGTTGGCATGGCCATTGCCATTGTTCTGATTCTTCTGGTACCAGTATGGTTTGGAGTCAGGTCTTTCCTTTTACTAGTAAGTTGCCCCACCTGCTCAGGCCCCACATTTGGGCTCTCTTGCAGTAGGGGCACAATAGCTGCTTTCTAAAAGGTCACCCAAGTTTTACTTGGGCACCAGGCTTCATAGAGTGGCATAACTTGGTATATTTCTCCTAGCTTTTATTTTGCTTTTTGGTTTTTGGTTTTGTCTTGAAATAGCCTTTGAGCACACAGTCTAATATGACCCGTGAAAAATATCTATATGAATGGATCATAAATGACAACCAGTATGTTGTGGTAAGAAAAAAATATTGGACAGGAAATCAGGATTCCACTAGTTTAGTCCTGTGTCTGCTATTAACAAGTTGTATGCTGATTTAACCTCACTGTTCCTTGGACACTTCATCTGACAACTGAAAAGGTTAGACTAGCTCACCATGGTGATCCCTGTCAGCCCAAGTATCCCATGATTTTAGTTTTAATTTATAAGTGATACTTGTACAATTTAAGTTTTACTTACAGATTTTGTGGCATGCAGGAGACAGGCTGCCATCACTTTTTAGAAGTACAGACTTTTAATTCCTTATTGTGGTCTTAGTCCTTAGAGGTTGCATTAAAGTAGAAAAATTGAACAGAATGACAGTATATTACAATTCCTATTGAAGTGTTGCATTTGAGCTTCTGGGATTTCTACCTTGGGGAGAAGCTTCATATTTAACCCTCTAGAACCGCCACCATGACTACTAGAGTGAGAACTTGGGTTCTTGGCACCATCACTGATGCGGCTGTGTGGCCCTTCCCATACGATAGGAATGAAGGTAGAATGAGGCCTAGGAGAAAGAAAGGCCTCTCATTCCAGAAGGAGTCTTGGGTAGCTGCCCGTGGGAGCCAAGAGTGGACCTAGTGATGTCAAGACAGGAGGAGCTACAAACCACAGGGGAAAAATTAAAACTAAGGGATAGCTTGAAGGGATAGACTTTCTATTTACAGATCTGGAAGATGGAGATGGAAACAGGGATTCGGAAAGAATGAAATCAGTAAACATGCCAAAAACTAGCCTGTAGCCTCCTGTTTCTAGGAGAAGATGCCTTTGAGAAACAGCATGCTGTCATGGAAAAGGCAGAAACAGGGAGACAGGAGCTTCTGACTCTTGTTCTGACTCTGCCACTGATGAGCTGTGTGGTTTCGGGCCAGTTCCTTCCCCTCTTCATGCCCCATCATCCTCATCTGTAAAAGGACAGGTCAGACTAGACGATCGCCCTAGTCCCTTTCCACCTTCCACTGGGATTCTAAGGCAGTGGTCATTATCCTTGAGAAACCAGTCACTCTCCCTCCATGCCTAGATTCAGAAAATGCCCACTGCGCCTAGTTCAGTGATAACAAAGGGGTTCTCAAATTGTAGCCTATAAGTGACTTAATAATAGATTAATCTGCAGTCAAGAAGCTTGCTTCAGGACAGGGAAATCATTCTTTGGACTGAGACAATTCCAGGACAATTTCAGCCTGACAATACTAGGTTTATGAGTTTTCAGTTCAATCAACATCCATGTATTGCTGCTGTGGAGCCCAGAGAGCACTTCCTGGAAATTTTTAGCCCTGAGCTGATGAAGAAAGCTTTTTCTAGGATCTGTGCACCACCCCTTCACCTACAGACACACACGAGCATGGAAACATCCATGGTAGTTCTACAGAAGTGATGAAGGTTAGTATGGGTTGATGGAAGTTGCTCACCTAGAATGAGAGAAATACTACCTCCTTTGCATGCTGAAAGCAGTCTGACTGGCTTACATAAGAGTGGGCCCAGGCCCAAGATGGTGAAACCATCGTACTGGTGACTCAACCTGCAGACTTGGATGGGACTTTCCCTGGAACCTTAGCTGGGCTGCAGCTTTATTTCCTAGAATCTCCTCACCTGTTTGTTTTCAGTTTAGAGTTGCTGACAGATAAATCTGCATGAGATTTAGAAGGTGGAAGTGAAGTAGTTGTCTCAAAAAAATTTTTTTTAACCCTCGGAAGGTCCGTGTAGGGCAGGCTCTGTTATAGCTTGTGCATGACATTCCTGATGTGCTGACTCACCTAACTGGCATGTGGCAGTGACTGGCCCACAGTTTCTCCAGCTCCCCACATCTCCTCCTCCAGCTTTTCCAAATCCTGGGGCAGGTGCATGTGCAGCTCCTTGGGGAAGGCTCCTGCTTATTCTGCAGATTGTCTTGCATCATCAAGATTGGTGTTTGTGTGAGAGAGAGATAGGTGCAGCTCTAGTTTGTCCCCAGTCTCTGTCACTTTATAGCTGCCTTCCCTCCCAGCTGTCAGAACAGCTGACTGCAGGCCCAGTGTCAGACGCAGAGGCAGCAGATTTACACAGACGGCATGACTAGTGCCTCTCATTCCCTAAGGTCTAATTCCTCTGATCAATCCTTAATATTACTCATAGTTGTTCTGCTTCTCCCATCACAGGCTTTTAAATATTGTGTGGGTCAGAGAGAGTCAAAACAGGTACCACTGGAGAAACTACACCCCATTCTGATTCCCAAAGCATAGCGGCAGATGTCTGGAGAAGTAGTTCCTTGGCCAAGGTAGATGGACAATGTCATGGTGCCATAATCAGGCAAAAATAAAGGAATCTATCCTCACTACAGCACAGCCTGTCCCCAGGCTCCTGATTATTTTTGTTTTTACCACCTCCAAGGAAGACAGAGTGTTTGTCACTTAGGATGATGACCGAGCCACACATAGGTAATATAACCCAATAGCCAGAGGGAGTGGTTTTTAAACATTTGGACAGATCTTACAGTACTGGTCAGAAAGTGAAAAAAACAGTGTGGTCTTTGGGTTTGAGGTTTTGTGCCCGTGACCGGGTCATGCAGGTTACTTTTGCTCAGTAGTTGATCATTTGTTCTGTTGTTTTTGTTGCAAGAGAGACATCCAGACCTACTCACACCCAAACCTTGATTTCTCCCCCTTCATTCTGAACCTTTCAGTTTATTAGTATTTGCCCATTCGTTTAGTGCACAAATGCATCTGTGCTAGGTGCTGGGGATAGAATTGTGAGTAAAGCTAAACAGTCCCTGCCTCGTGGATGTTTACATGCTATTGGAAGAGACAGACAGGAAACAATTGTGGTAAGTCCAACAAGGGAGAGGTATTAGGTGGTAAAAGAGTGTCTCCTGCCAGCTCTGACCTGCTGAAGGGGTCAGAGAATAGTAGAAACCAACTCCTGGTGAGGGGCTGGTAGAGCAGTGGGCAGGCACTGGCTGGCAGCTCACTGGCACCTGGCGGAACACCAAGAGGTGGGATGGTGGTGTGCCGGGTCATGGTTAACAGCCAGTTCTCAGGGACAAAAAGGCCTGATCCTAGCATTTTCCAAAAAGACCAGAAAAGTCCGAAAGCCCCAGCCCTGCCTGCTGCAGCTGCCTCCACCTTCAGGCAGCAGCTCAGCAGCCTGAACCTTCGGGTGTTTCAGAGATATCTGTTCCCATAATGAAATCCTCACCCATTCAGCCTGAGAAGCCATAGCTTCTTGCAGCAGAAGAGACGAGAGAAGGAGTCTGTGGAAAACTGCCTCTGAAATTCCATAAGAAATTTCTCAAGAAACCTGATTCTCCTTTTAGAAACATTAATGGTAACTTAGCATTTTAGCTTCTACTCTGGCTCTCTCTCCGCCCTTGGTCCTACCGCCACCCCCTCCTGAAGTCTGACCAGGTCTCCTCTAGTTGGTAATGGCAGCAGTCGGCATGCCTCTCACCTGTCCATCAGTGATGAGGGGTGATTACTCCCCCTGTCCCTGCAGGCTCCTCAGCGCTACCCTGCAACCAGCCGTACCCAGGGACACACAGGAGGGAAGGGAGTTAACTGGCTCCATCCAGCTAAGTGAGGGCGGGTGGGGGTCTGGGCAGCAGGCTGTGAGAAGTTCACAGTTTGTCCATGAGCTTTACGCTTCCTGAGAAGAGAATGCAATTAAGCAGGTAGGTGCATTTGGCTTTTTAACACTTCTGTAGTTAATCGCTGTTTCTCTGCCTTCTTTCTTCTGGCCTTGTGCTCCTAGTATCAGCTGTGTAATCCGATAGCTTCATTTTTCTTTTAAATGGCTGGCATCTCAAAGACTACTATATGCATGTTGATTAGACTTAGAACATTTTGGGTTTTATGTTAGTCTGAATCCAGAATATCAGAGACAACTATTTTCTCTCTCTGCTTTTTACTTTTTTTGTCTAACTCTTCATCTCATAGGCCTCCCAGTAGCATTGGATGCAGGAAAAAATACATTGACGGTGAAAAACAAGCCGAACCAGTTGTAGTTTTAGATCCTGTTTCTACACATGAACCCCAAACCAAAGACCAGGTTGCTGAAAAAGATCCAACTCAACACAAGGAGGATGAAGGCGAAATTCAACCAGAAAACAAAGAAGACAGCATTGCAAACGTGAGAGAGACAGACAGCTCCAACTGCTGATCCGTAAACCAGAAGCCTGACATGTTTGGAAGTCCTTTTCAATAAGCACATGATTAGTGTTGTTATATTGGCAAGGGCTGTAGACATTCTGCTCTGGTCACTGTATTCAGAATACAGGTTCTTTTCTGGTGTCACTTTTGTAAGTAGCAACTATAAACATAAGTAAGCTGTTTAGCAAAACACACATTCCTAGTAGGTTTTGGTTTTTTGATCTTTATAAAGATGAGTTTTTTTCCTAGTTACTGTATTAAGTATGACTTCTTTTAGAAGGTTACAAAAAAATTCAGATGTTGATACCTTTTTAGGAAATGTGCATACCACTCATCAAATGGAATGCTGAAAGTTTGAGGTGCTTGTATATAATCGGATAAACAAAACTGATCAACCTAATGTGATTTTAAAAGCCCCCAAAGAAGCTTCTGTTTTGGGTCTGATCCTCTTGATGGAGAAACTGCAGCAGCGTGGAAATTGTTGGGTACTGTGGCATACAAGTTATTTTCTACAGTAGACTGAGATAAACTGAAAACTCAGGAGCTGGCATCAAACTCGTAGTCCCATAGTCAGTGTTAATTACACACATTGTTAACTATTGGATGAAAAATACATGCTATTGATTGTGTCCAAAGCCTCCCGAGGACCTCCGTGGGGATGCTCTGGCAGCCTGAATACAGAACTGAGGTGAAAGTCCAAACCTTGAATTTTACAGTAATAAGTTGGTAAACCATGTGCTCTGTGCTATGAGTTAATTATGTTTTCCCAAGTACTAATGTGGCACAAGTACCATATTTTATCAGAGTTCTTATGTACAGTACAGTGAAGATAAGTGACAAGCACACATTTTTCTTGCTTCACTGCTGTTCTATATTACACAGGTTTGTTGTTGTTTTTTTAAAAAAGAAATTAAGCAGTAGTTAGTCTCTAAAAATACAGTGTTTCAGGCTACCACAGTGAATAAATAGAAATGTAATCAGGGATTAAAAAAAAAACTTATGCAGCTTTTCAAAGTTGATTGTTTCAAAATTGGTGTTTATTTAAAATAAGTGGTAATGTACTTGAATGCACTTTTTATGACAATGATTCAGTAATGGTAATTTTACTATTAAAGAAAGTGAAAGGTTTAGTTTTGTTAGCATGGCTCAGCATGTAGCTGTCAGGTGTTTTTCACCTAAGGGCAAAAGAAAATGATAGTAATAATTGCAGTAGTTGTATTGTATTGTATTTTTGCACGTGTGGTAAGCATAGGCTTGAAGAGGTGGGTAGGCAGGTACATGTACTTCCTAAATTTGGAGATAATTATCTTTCTGTAAGTTCGTTATGCTTGACTGTTTCCATGTTCTCCCAATAATGATTTTACAGTTACTTATCACTTTTCTCATGGGGAATTAAAATGTAATGTTTTTCAACTGTATCTTTCCTTAACTGGATAATAGTGCTATATGATATGCTTACTACAGACTGCATTAATTCACGAAACGAATTCTGTTATGCTGTAATTTGAACTCTCCTCACCACAACTTATTAAAAAGGCACCAATAGTTTCCCATTAAGGGTCAGTTGTGGTTATTATTAACGTTTCTGGTTTAGTTCCCCAAGCTTGACATTCTTTAATAGAAAATTGTATATGATTTGACAACTTTAGTAATTTTTAATAGTCCCTAAGATGGTTTATTGAGTTTTCTTTCATGTTTCTTTGTGCTGTCTTCCTTCTTGCATCTGTGATCTGTCTGCCAGCATGCAACTCACACACATTTAGGAATATAAAAATATGTACACTGTCTTTCCATATTTCATCACACCATCAACAGAATAATATGGTTATCAAAATACCCTCCTTTCTAGAGTAAGAAGTTGCCCTTTGGGTGAAATGTGTTAGCTGGACTAGGGAACAATTAGTAACAGGTATTTTGAAAGTATTCCTGCCTTTTTTCAGCTGCTTACTTTCTCTCACTGTGATTACAACGCATTTTAAATTAATTTGACATAAAGGTATTTGATGGAAGATATTCACTCACCTCTTTCTGCCTACAGTTTTTCCCTTTTCACTTTGGTTTTGAGAGGGTTTTGCCCCTGGCTGGGGTGACACTGTCAACCAAAGCAAGGGATCCCAAATAGGAAGACAAAGGAGAACTGTGCTTATATCTGCAAGGTATGTTCATGGCTATTGCACACACAAAACTTACATACGTCCTGCTTACACAATTTTAAGTTGGAAAAGACTGCATCTTTATGTTTTTGATTTCTCTAAAAGGTTATTTATGCTTCCTTCTGTTTGGGAAAGATAAATTAAGTCTTGCGCGCTACAGAGGATTTTTTTCTTTAAGAAAAACGAATGTTGATGCATTTTATAGCCAGAGTGAGGCACAGAGATAGAGGTACTTTGTGCCATTGCTATTAAAGAAAAAGAAAATGTCTCTTTTTTTTTCTGGAAGAATAAGATTTTAATTAAAGCACTTGCACCCTTTTGTATCTGAGCTGGTCTCAAACAAAGTCCTCACCCACAGCAGTTTCAGCAGCTGAACAGTCCCATGGAAGTTCTGACTGGCAGGCATCAACAGGGCTATTAGCACCCAGGCTAGTTTGCCCTGAGTACGGAGGATGGATGCTTTGGCTCTAACTACTCACCAATAATTGCTCCTTCCTTACCTCCTTCTTTGTTAATGGTAAACTGCTGGAAATGGAGTAGTACAGGTAACAATTATTTTTAATTGTCTTTCCAGACCAGTTTTTGGTTGTGTGTTCAGTAAATGATAGTCTGTATCACAGCCTTCAAGTCTGGATTATTTTTCTAAATGCATACTCTACCTGTTTAGTTACATTCGTTGTGGAACAACATTAGCTTATATACCAGTAAGTTGTCGAGAATGGATAACCATATGTCATTATCACTGACCTTCGAAGACTCATCAAGCAGTCCCTGCATAAGGATTGGAGTGGTTTGAAGTTTCTCTTCCAAGCACTAACATTTCCCTATCCCACAGTCATTTTTAATTTGGTATATGACTGTTTCTTTCATTTCTTTCACAGATAATATTATATATACAGTTATATAAATATATTTCATATTATATGTTATATAACACAAGAGAGAGAAAGTATAAGTAGAAAGAGTGCCTAGCACCCTAAGAAATTTAAATTAAAATGCTAATTATCCATTCGTGAGTGCAGTCTCAAGGATAGGTGAGTAAACTGCTCTGTGTTGAAGTCACACTGCTGACCTGGTTATTGTAATAAATCACCTCTTTGGTTAATTTAATTTAGTTATTTTGTTATTCGTTGTACGTTTTTGCTCTGGTTTTAGTAATTTAATTATAATTTATATCACTGTTCCAGGGCATAGTCTCATGATGTGTGTGTGTGTGTGTGTGTGTGTGTGTGTGTGTGTGTGTATTTTTCAAAGGGTATGTGAACACCCAGTCATGTTTGTTCTGCCTTTCAAATGAATTTTCCTTCCAGTTTCTCCTACCCGTTGCTTGTTGCTAAGCATCAGGAGAGGCAGTAGCAGCCACAAACTGTGACACAGTTCTTCCAACTTAGAGTGATACCAACCAAGTCTCCTGCCCCATGCTCTGAGAGAGTCTGTGCCTGAGCCATTTTCAAATCATAGCTTTGAGAATAAAGAGTTGGCTCTGTTATGAGGAAATTAAGGTCCCTTGTTAGTACTCTTTAAAAGGAGAGGTCCTCAGTGTGCTTAATAAAAATTATAGAATTTGTCAGAAGTCTAAACTTAGCCAACTCCCCTACAGGTCAGTACATAGCAATTTATATAATTTTTAGGAGAAGCAAATGGTAACCCTTTTAATGAGACCCTAAATCATATAAAGTGGTTGGATATTATTATATCTATATGTTTGTGTCTGAATATATTTATTTCTGCTACTCCTCTGCTATAATCCCAACACTGGCTTACAAAAGAGGCAATTCAGGCAACGGATATGTCACATCATTTTTTTTTTAATCACTTGCAGATTGCTTTTTAAATGCTGTAGTATAAATAACTGGGCATTTAATAACCTTGAGAATATTCATTCATTTACTGATGTGCTTATTCATTTATACTCATTCTTACTCCAAAAAGGATCTAAGAAGACTTGCAAAGATAAAAATAATACAACAAAAACTAAAATTTAAAAAGGAGAGGGAATTAAGAAAAAAGGAATCAAGGGTAGGAAAGTGAGATGAAACTGGCTCTTACAAAAAATGGTGATGCTCTCACACTTCTACGTGAGGTTGGCTACAAAAATGTGTCAGTGCTTTTCAGCACAGACATGTAGAATAAACACAGAAGATGGACATCTGTTCCCAGCACAGAGAGCTTCTAGGGTCATTAGGTTTTTGTTCTCAGAGATATTCTGATTGGTAAAGGATGGGGTGTTTGACTGAGTGTGGAGTTGGCAACAAAAATATTGGCCTCTTTTACTGGAGCGTGTCCCTGAAAAATGGACAGGAGAGCTAATAGACAAACAAAATCCACATGGAAGTGTGGTGGCTGCAAAACGAAGTTCACAGATAGAATTTCAGGCAAAAACATCATATATGTAATTTACCAAACAGTGGAATTAGAAGAATAAAAACCACAAGAGTTGGTGAAGTTGAAGAGGAAACTCCATGTGGAGACACGGCGCCGTACTTCAGACCTCCCGGTCTACTAATACTGACGGTGTGGCTGGAACCTGGGGTGTGTACAGCCCTATCCAGAGGATGCTCCTGTTTCGGCTGATTCCTCTACACCTTGTGTGGGGAAGGTGGGCACCAGCGGCTCCCTAGCCGCAGCAGCCTCAAGTGCCTCCGCAGCCTTTTCAGCTTCCTCATTAAAGTAAAAAAAAGTGTGTTCTTCTTTGAAACCTATTTAAGAAAAAGTAACAATAAAGTTTACTGTCTAATCCAATGGTGCCAGTTTTTATATACTACATAAGTTGAAGGAGATCATCTTCAGTACTAGTCCAAAGGTGTCACATCACCATCGGAAAGGACTCCAGAACCATTTACAACTGGGCCTATCTTTGGTTATATGTCAATTGTGCCATACAGATGTTCTGTTCGATTTTATCTGCACTCTCATTCAACATTCTGGAACATCTGATGACGCATCATGGACTTTGGGCAGAGGCTTAGCGGAAAGGGTTAAGAGGAAGGTGATAAACTGGGGGAAAGGCCAGTATTAGGCATGATACAAGCCACTGCCAGCTGACTGCTCCCAGGGAAATGATGACAGGCGAGGACCATTCCAGTCAGGTCCTTACATGTAACTATTGACAACATTTTAATGGCTGAGCTTTTGCCAAGATTTCCTACTCTAAAGTGGGAGTGGAGAGATTTATTTTTCCAGTTTTTGGTCCCTTTAATAGTGATTCACCAAGGCCAGTGTCAGAGAAATTCTCCTCGATCTGTTAATCTATTGTGGAATACTGAGGCGGCTGCACTGTCACCACAGAGGGGTGGAGCCTGTGGTCACCAGAGTCCTTTTGGATGCCCTGCAGCAGCTGTTTCCCTCGTGGTAACGTCTGGCTGGAACTGGGATCAGTCATTCAGGGAAGCTAAGGCCTCCAGTCAGGATGTCCAGAAAAATAATCAGATATGTGGAACAGTATAATTTTACCTATTTGAAAAAACTAGCCCTTCTACTACACACTAAACAATACAGACTAACTTTTGACTGCCCTTATGTGACTCAGAAATAGTCTCCCAATTATATCTTTATTTTCTGAATCCTAGGATACATTTCAAGACTGCTACATACGTTAAACATGACAAGTTTATAATCACAGTTTCTATTGGTCTCTTTAAATGCCACTGCATGCTATAGGCCTCCTTTTGGCCATCACAATCAGTAATATAAGAAAATAAAAATGCATATTTGGTGTGTTTCTCTCCAGTTACCCAGTATACAAGGTGCTTCTAACCATGCAGATTTACAAAGGTTCAATTTCATTAAATGATCGATTTCTCTTGAGACCTTAATCTTTCCAAGGTATGTTAAAATTAACACGCTGCCTACTTGTTTTTAAGTAAAACAATTTGTTTCCAAAAACCCTCAGGAAAGTGTCTGCCTTTAACTTTCATGGGCTGTGCAGGGAAACCTTAAGTATAATTTGGACCATAACAAAAGGTAGGCTTGGAAATTCCAATCAATTAATTCTATTGAAGAGCATCGTGCAGCCTATTCATCAAGAAAAAGGGTGAGAGTTTTAAACATTCAGGTAAATAGATGATCCATTAAGACAACAATATACATTGTGGCAAGTGCCATCCTAGTTTTGTCAGCACTTATGTATGGTCTTTGGATTCCCCTGCCCTCCTGCAGAGGGACTTCTATTCCCCCTCTTCCAATCTTTGTTCTCTTATTCATGGCTAAGTGAAAACAAAGCAAGAAAGCAGCGCATACCCAGTGTTCCATTCTGGACAAGTTCTTCCTCTATAGTGAGAAGGCGGTTGTATTTAGTCACTCGTTCACCACGGGAAAGACCCCCCAACTTGATGAACCGGACACCAAGCCCAACAGCCTGAAAGGGGGGGAAAAACTAATTTTAGACGGAGGAGCCATGTCTTGCTAAATGACAAACAATTCTTTAAAGAGAAAGGAAACTGTCACAGTGTGCTGTTTGGGATTTTCTCTTACTAGTTTTTTATCTTTATGTAAGCACAGTGGCCTACAAGCTGAGAGTGCTGAAAGGCAAACAGATGATGTGACTATCCATCAGGCACTTTACTAGTCACGTAGGCATGCTGATTTTATATAAGAACGTTCTGGCCTTTCTTACTTCATTTTAGGAGGAAAGATCGCAGGTGCACACCCCAGTCATTTAAGTGTGCTCATCATTTTCCCTGGACTTCAATTTTTCTTCTTTTTAAAAGTTCAAAGATTAGCTCTTTGCAAAAGGTAGCTATCTGGGAGGAAGCAAGTCTGTTTCATAAGAGGTTACATGACTTTCTCCACCAGAGACTGCATTTCTCTGAAATACCAATTCGTGATAAAAGCAGTGTTTGGCAGTTGACCAGCATTCAGCACTTACCAAATCGACAAGGCTGTCATCAGATGATTCTCCTTCTGTACTTCCAAAGACAGTGATGTGCTTCTTACCTGGAAGAGGAATTTCTTTCAGTTTTATATGGTGTAGAAAGTTAGGATACATGTGGGCCTCTGGGATCAAAATTAAAAATTTCTCAGATTTAAAACTTCCCTGTGAAGAGTCAATTATTTGCCTACCTAGGATTCTAACGTTTGCATTTTTATTGCCCTGCTTTTGTTTGTTTACCCCCCAATTTCAGTAGCTTAGATGCTGTAAATACTAAATGAATACTGTGTTTCATTAAAATTAAGATACATGATGGCTGGGCACGGTGGCTCACTCCTGTAATCCCAGCACTTTGGGAGGCCAAGGCAGGTGGATCATGAGGTCAGGAGATCGAGACCATCCTGGCTAACACGGTGAAACCCCGTCTCTACTAAAAATACAAAAAATTAGCCGGGCGTGGTGGTAGGCACCTGTAGTCCCAGCTACTCGCGAGGCTGAGGCAGGAGAATGGCGTGAACCCGGGAGGCAGAGCTTGCAGTGAGCTGAGATCGCGCCACTGCACTCCAGCTCTGGGCGACAGAGCAAGACTCCGTCTCAAAAAAAAAAAAAAAAAAAAAAATATATGATTTGTAAAATGCACTATTATTTTATTACCACTAAAAGGGGGTAGGGGGATGCTCAAATTAGATTGACACATTTCTAAGACCGCGGCTATAAGACATGATTCAATTTTTTAAATGTTCAGTATAGAAAAATGCATCTTTGAGTCAGTGAAATATGGTAAGAGTAACGTGGAGTTGGTATGCCTACGTAATGGCTTTCTCCTTTCATTGTGTAGAATTTTATTCAAAGGACTGTCATTCTGAATGTTTACTAGAAGAGTAGTGTTGGTAGTAATCAATCATTTGAGGGTCTTAAAACCCTTTGAAATGTGCCAGTCTGTGAAGAGTGCCAGCCAGAGCTCTTCCTGCAGCAACGGTGTTTGCATTGCCTCCTATCTATCATCTACCACCCACAGGCCAGCCCTGCCTGAGCGTCTTCTTCCATCCTCTGGCACCAACCCAGGCCCCTGGCTGCCAGTCTGACTCTGAGTTCTGCTCCAGCTCTGAGACCAGCTTTCTGTCTAGTTCCTGAGACCCACTCGTGGTATTTGTTTCATGTCCTCTGCATAAGTGTACAAGATGCCCATGAACTCAGTTTGTAGTCCAGTGGGAAACCCCAGTCATTAGGTAGTTGTATAAGTGATTGTGGTCCGTATTACAAAGAGGAAATATAGGATGCTAGGAGGAAGATTCAGAACTGAACCAGTTAGGGATAGGGGAAGGCAGGAGTGGCTGAAGACATTTCATTTTAGCCAAGACCTGAAGGATGCAGAACCAAGTATGTCAGATCCAAAGGAACAGCAGGTTTAAAGACAAGACAGGTGGTCAAGAGTTGTGGGCAAGTGAGATGACTATAGTGTCATGGGAAAGTTGCCTAATCTCTCCAAGTCTTGTTTTCTTATCAATAAAGTGGAAATGATAGTGTCTAATTCAGAGGGATGCTGTAAGGATTATGTCCAATTCTCAAATGCCTGACCCATTGGTCTTAAGCTGCTCTCCTCTGGCATCCCAGATGCACCAGCTCTGGAGCCCCGCTTTTCACCTGTCATCCCCTGATCCCCATTGCTGGGATTCTGTCCCTGAATCCCAGCTTGATGACTCAGATTCTGCCTCCCGAGGCTTCCCTGATACTCCACTGCCTTGCCAACCTGCTTGGCAGCTTCCTCATGCTGCATGTTAGTAGTGAACCTACCCTTGCCTCAGGTCTCTGTACTGACAGAAAACTGCTTCTAATCTGATCTTGTTGCCTGTTTTCTAAACTGCTCAAGTAGACCATTCCCTGCAGTGGATGATCTGGTTCCAAATTCTGATCCCTCCTAGACTTCCCCAAGTAATGCAAATTAAAATGGCTGACTGGTGTCCGGATATATTATAAGTAGCTAAGTTTATTTTCAATTAAGTAATTCCTACATCCTTACTATGTACTTGGGCCATGCCTATGTGGAAGAAAGAGCTGTGGTCCCTGTTAAGGTGTTGACTCCTTATCTAGAATCTAGAGCATAAAGTGGTAGTAAATGATAGGAGGAAATTTACAATACTGCAGTAATGTGATGCAGGCTACACGTGTTCTGCCCCTGCTGTTCCTTGGCTGTGCTTGGTGCCTTGGCTTTGTGAATGGTGAGATATTTTTCTTAGCTTGAACACTACATTGTAGCCGGAAGCCTGGCTAGTGCAGATGGGTACCCAGGTGTTCCACAGTGCATGAATCAGGATTTGGGACCTGTTCTTTAGCAGTAAGAGTTGGGGTACCTCTATGGTTTCTGTAAATAAATAAATTAATTAATTTTGAGACGGAGTCTCTCTGTTGCCCAGGCTGGAGTGCAGTGGCGCGATCTCGGCTCACTGCAAGCTCCGCCTCCCGAGTTCACGTCATTCTCCTGCCTCAGCCTCCCGAGTAGCTGGGACTACAGGCGCCCGCCACCACACCCGGCCAATTTTCTGTATTTTTAGTAGAGATGGGGTTTCACCGTGTTAGCCAGGATGGTCTCGATCTCCTGACCTCGTGATCCGCCGGCCTCAGCCTCCCAAAGTGCTGGGATTACAGGCATGAGCCACTGCGCCCGGCCAGGTTTCTGTAAATTTAAAGATTTTCTGTAGTCCAAGCTCAGAACCTAAAGCAAATTGATAAATGTGCTGAAGGCTATGCCCTTTCATAAGAAATCAGCCATTAGTCCTCCTGTTACAGGCAGAAAGGCTCTCCCCACTGTGAAGTTGACAGGGCAGTGGCCTTGGCCATACCTCTGGTAGCCCTCAGTAAAGGAGGTGAGCTTGGAATTGGGCTGTTAGTGGAACGTAGTGAAGGGAGTCAGTAAGCTGCCTTTTGTGTTCCAGCACTAAATCTCTCACAAATGCTTGGACTTTCTTTTCTTCCAAGATTTCTCCCATGCTTTTTAGTAACTTTGATATGCTGTGTATTTTTGGTTTCTTGTATAACCAAGTCATTACGAGTCTTTCAGATGTATGCTTTTACTCACTGTCAATCAGATTGGTTATTTCCACCAAGTCAGACATTGTAGTTTGGTTTGTGTGTTTTATGATCAGCCCATTGGATTTGGGGATGCTGATGTTTCCTTGCTCTAGAAGTTTAGAAATGCTTTTGGAAGCAGTTCCTGCAATTATGTAACACCTGGAACCAAGTGCGTGATAGATGCTGTCCCACTGTTCAGAGTCCTGGGTAAATATTTAAGAGTTGATCATTATAATGCATTGAACATAATTACAAAACAACAGGAATAATATAGCACATACTCAAGCTCACACATTTTTCCTGAGATGCACAAAACAATTTTCTTTTACTTCTGTTCCTGAATGACCCTGTACCACAGCCACACAAACTAAGAAGCTTTGGGAAACAGAAACTAATAGTGAATTTGAGCTTAAAGGTTTTATGAATAAAATGTTAATACACTAAATGTTATTTCTTACATGGATTTTAGAGTTCTTCAGACCCAGGCTATTCCCATCCACTCTTGTCTATAATGCTGCTAAGGATTGGCTGGATGGATTTTTCTGATATTTCTGATAAACAGAAAATGGAAAAAGAAAGCCTGCAAGGGCTCTAGTCCCTTCTCAACACCCTTATTTTTATTGGTGAGACTATCATATGAAATGAAATGCTTATTTTAAAATTATACACATATGCATGTGTGTGTGTGTGTGTGTGTGTGTGTGTGTGTGACCAGCCTGGACAATGTGGCAAGACCCCATCTCTACAAAAAATACAAAAACTAGCTGGGTGTGGTGGTGTGCCTGGTAGTCCCAGCTACTTGAGAGGGTGAGGTAGGAAGATGGCTTGAGCCTGGGAGGTCAAGGCTGCAGTGAGCTGTGATCAGGCCACTGCACTCCAGCCTGGGTGACAGAGCAAGACCCTGTCTTAAAAAGTATGACCAGAGCCTCAGGACAGTCATCGCAGGGCTGGTATGGCAAGGTTAAGGAACTAAGCTCAGCCAGTGCATTCTGTGTATGCTGGTGTGGAATGGAGGTTGTGAAAAGGAGGATGTGACTGAGACCCTGGGACTCCACATCAGGACCAGCATTTATATCGTCCTCCAAATTGAAATAGTTGTATTATCTCAAAGAAGATATCTGTTCAATATATCTGTTCAATCTATCTGATGGTTCTCAAATTTATAAAATCAAGAATTTAAATTTTGGAGTGTAAGTTGGTTGGGGGAAAGATGGTCACATAAGCCTTTGTCAAATGCATGAGTTTTAATAGATTGTAAAACCTCAATATCTCAAACCCTTTAAAAATATGGCTTTGCAGGTCAGGCACAGTGGCTCATGCCTGTAATTCTAGCACTTTGGGAGGCCAAGGTGGGCGGATCTCCTGACCTCAGGAGCTGGAGACCAGCCTGGGCAACATGGCGAAACCTTGTTTCTACTAAAAATACCAAAATTTAGCTGGGTGTGGTGGTGCACACCTATAGTCACAGCTACTTGGGAGGCTGAGGCAGGAGAATCACTTGAGCCCAGGAGGCAGAGGTTGCAGTGAGCCAAGATCGTGCCACTGCACTCCAGCCTAGGTGACAGAGTGAGACCCTGTCTCAAATAAAAGAAAAAATGGCTTTGTTACTTTTATGCATATATAGTGACTGGATTTAGGTTGAAAAATATTTGGCCTTATAGAAGTCCTGTTCCCCTGAGCACATGAAAATGATATATGATTAACCTATTGAAGCTCCAGCTAGCACAGCAGGGGCAGCTTCCATCTGTTAGGTTGCTTGTAAATATACAGGTACTCCTGAAGGGCTTGCGAATAACGTGTTTCATTCCCCAGACAGGCACACTCCTAGGTAATTGTGTTTTTCCTATTCATTTGCTTAGTAAGTGCCTTTTCTCATGAATGCTGAAATAAAGCAACTCAGCCCCACACCAAATTACAACACATTTTGAATGACAATGATCCAAAAGAATGAGATTTTATTCTCTGTTTTGTTATAAATATAAAAGGTGAGTTATAAAATATAAAAGGTGAGTCCTGCCTATCTTATGGCATATAAAATATGTTATAAAATATGGAAGGTGGGGTGCTTACCTCCTTCCTGAAAGGATCAATTAAGGCAATAATTGAAGGGTACTTGTTGATCAGATCCACATACAGGTCAACCATCTCCGCTGCATTTTTGTATGTGCCCATGATCACTTCATACTTTCCTTTATTCTGATATGTGTCAGGAAAATATTAAAATAAGGGATAAACAATGAATTCATCAAATCCCAAAGATACGGTTCAGATTCGTTTTCGTTCATTTTATATAAGAGGTTGTAAACAGGTTCTTTTCAGGGCACATTGACCTGAGAAATCTGTCCATTCTACTTTAAATATCTTAAATATTAACCTGGGAAATCAAGCCACCATTCCTTTTGATGCCCTCTAGGGTTCTTCCCACAGACTTCAGATGCAGCCTCCTATACAAAACACCAAGAATTACAGAGTAGGAGGGGAATAATCTGTTAGACTTGGCTGCCTGGGTAGATGGACAATAACATAAATTCACAAAATAAGCAGAATAGCAATGCTAACCTGCTCACTCACTAGACCCTACCATCTTTCAGCTCACATTGAATGAATAACTTGTTTCCTTTACTGTAAATACTCTAAAGCTTGAAAGCAAGGCTAGGCTTTTGATATACTAACAACCAGTGTGAAAAATAATGTGATTTATGTGAGGCATTTCTTTCTTGGGTAGCATGTACTTTCTAGTAGTAACGATATTGTCCAGAAGGTAGAATTCTAGTGCAACATTCATTTGAAGTCTGGAAAGCCCCTAAGTCATTAAGTATAGAAGTAAACAGGGCTGAAGGATCTAGAATAGCCTTTCTGCAGAACAAAGCACCCTTCCTTTTAAGTCTATGTTCAGGGATGGTACCTGGGATATTTTGGCACTGGGAGGGAGGTGGAATGCAACAGAGTGGCTGTTTGGTTTGCTAATGCCTTCCTGCTGCTGCTAATAGAATGGATTCCATTGGAATTAAGCAGCTTCCTAAGAAGACCATAACTGAAGGGATTTCATACTTTTTTCACCTTCAAAAGCAGCAAGAACTTTTAACTTCTATAATGCAAAGCTTAAAAAACCCTATCTTGTCAGTGAGGAAACGCTAATGATTTTGAACTAACAATATTGTAAGAATTATCTGATATCAAGCTAATACATTTTACTGAATATAAGCAATAAATACCCATTCTAGTTAGCACTAGCAGTCAGTATATTCATAGTTCCTGGTATACGTTGCTGATGAAAACATGCAATTATTTTTTTAATGGTATGCCTAGGAACCAATCATTATGTGAAGAATAGGAAATTACTTTAAATATTCTTTTATGTGCTTAGTTTCTTTAGAAAAGTAAAAGAACTTTTAGAAGTCAAGCAAAATTTAGGGCTCTTTTATAGAGTTCAAAATTTCCTTTGTAAAGTTAAAATCACAGTTAAAGCAGAATGCTATTTGGTCATGTCCCCTGAATTTGACATAAATTACCAAGTCACCATAGATGCTTGGCAATATGCTGGGCATTTCATAAAATGTAGACTCAACATTTTTGTGTATTTGAAATTGGGAAGTGTATTAGTTTGTTCTCATGCTGCTAATAAAGACATACCTGAGACTGAGTAATTTGTAAAGGAAAGAGGTTTAATTGACTTACAGTTCCACATGGCTGAGGAGGCCACATAATCATGGTGGAAGGTAAAGGAAGAGCAAAGTCATGTCTTACATGGCAGCAGGCAAGAGAGAGTGTGTGCAGGGGAACTCCCCTTTATAAAACCATCAGATCTAGTGAGACTTATTCACTATCATGAGAATAGCATGGGAAAGACCCGCCACCATGATTCAGTTACCTCCCATGACACATGGGAATTATGGGAGCTACAATTCAAGATGCGAATTGGGTGGGGACACAGCCAAACCATATCAGGAAGTACATGTGTAAGACAGAAAACTAATAACTTTCCTAACATACCAGTTTCCCAAGTTTAAAGGTAAATTGCCGTTGTATTACCCTGAGGAAGTGAAGACTAGAATGTTGCTTGTTTTTTGTTTTGAGACGGAGTTTCACTCTTGTTGCCCAGGCTGGAGTGCAATGGCACGATCTTGGCTCACTGCAACCTCCGCCTCCTGGGTTCAAGCGATTCTTTTGCCTCAGCCTCCTGAGTAGCTGAGATTACAGAAGCCCACCACCACGCCCAGCTAATTTTTTGCATTTTTTGTAGAGGGGGGTTTCACCATGTTGGCCAGGCTGGTCTTGAACTCCTGACCTTAGGTGATCCACCCACCTCGGCCTCCCAAAGTGTTGGGATTACAGGTGTGAGCCACTGTGCCCCACCGACTAGGATGTTTTTCAATGAACCTGTTCTTCACTCTCTTTTTAGAATCTTTCTCTTCAGGTGGGTGGTCCCCAGGTGGAGTCTCATCACATCACTAAAGCTCTGTCCTCCTAACCCAGGCTGTGGATAACACTGTGATGTGTTTAGTTGGACAAAAACATCTTCTTCATAAACTTCAATAACTTGGAAAATTTTTTATATTTAAAAAGTCAGAGCATAAATTCTAAGAACTACATGTCTGGAAGGGCCTATCACATCATAAGTTACAACTCATCCACTTTTTAGGCTCGACAAATTCAGCATTTATCAACCAAATGCAGTTTGTTAAATTATTTTTCAGTAGCTTTCAGGATTGCAATGTAAGTAACTCATTTTACTTATCTTTATTGTAGAATTTCTATATATAATAATGACATTTTCTATTTAAAAAATTTTATGGTTATGTTATTCTGTGGTCATTAGCTAATTTGGTTTTCTCAGTTCCATTTATATTTGGATCCTTCACACAATATTAATAAAAAAAAATAAGATCTGTTTGGACAATATTCAGATAAGCTCTTTTTTTTCTGAGTTCTAATTTAAAAATCATGGATCTCAATAGGAAGTGAATGTTCTGAAGTGGAAACTTACGTAGTCCATCAGCTCATGTCCAGCACAGTTGATAGCTAGATGCAGATTTGTTCCCAGTTCTAGCCCCAGGTTTGCACAGATTTCCTGTATTAGAAGCAGTGGCTGTTCTATGGAGTCACAGTTAATGGTTAAACAGCCAAGATGAGACATCTTGCCAGTGATCTGCTGCTGCAAGATCAAGAGACAATGATCCATGTCAATACAGCACATTAAGGTTCTTGGCGCTTCCTGTGATAAGCATGGTTTATGATCAGATATAGCTCTGCAAAGATCAGTCCTTTGATTCTCAATCCTACTTAGGATTGATTCACATGACTTAGGGCATATGATTCCCCTGCAGTATCTGGGAGTAATTTTCTTACGCCTGAGGTTTCCAAGTTTGGCCTGGGAGCGCACTTTTCTCTCTTTAGTGTGTCTGTGTTCTCTCTTTATGGACACTGCCATTCCTGGTACATGGGGCTAGCCTGAGTCACAACCACCCAGTTGGTTAATCTCCAGGCCCTCCCTGTAAACGTCCACCCTGTCTGTCTCTAGCTCTGCCAGTCCTTTTCCTCCAAACCTGCTCTTTCGTATGTTCTGTTTTCTTCTAGATAAATGCAGCCATTAAAAGCATAGCCCTCCTTCAGGAGAAGTTTCATTTATTTATTTGTTTTGAGATAGTGTTTTGCTCTGTCACCCAGGCTGGAGTGCAGTGGCTTGAACGTGGCTCTGCAGCCTCGACTTCCCCAGGCTGAAGTCATCCTCCTTTCTCAACCTCCTGAGGAGCTGAGACTACAGGCATGTGCCACCACACCTGGCTATTTTTTTTATTTTTTGTAGAGACAGGGTCTCACTGTGTTGCCCAGGCTGGTCTTGAAGTCTTGTGCTCAGCACTCCCAAAGTGCTGGGATTACAGGTGTTGGCCACTTTAAAAGGATTGAAGACTTCCACTAAGAGGATGCAATACTGAAGATGGATTTTAGTGGAAGATGATTTCAGGACCCACATAACCCCAAGGAAAGACAGCTACTGCAAAGTCAGCCTTGATGTGCCCTCGCCATAAATTGCCACTATGCAATTATAAATTGAAGCAATATCAATGAATCTGAGGGCTTAAGGTAAGGGGTGTGTGTGTGTGCACCAAACTCAATGACAAACATGAACCTGGGAATGAATATTCTGTTTTGACTGGTGATAGCACTATTTTAATGTCAATGAGAAGAAACTTTTATTTGGCAAACAAAGCAATAGTTGGGGAAATTTTTGTCCATCAACTGAGTTTTGTTACAGAGCCTTCTAAACTATGAAAGCATCACTTATTTGGTGCTTACTAAATGCCAGGTACTGTTCTAAGCACATTACATAAAGTAAATACATTTACTCCTTACATCATACAAAGATATTATTATGATCTCCATTTTACGGAGTTAAGTAAGTTGAACCAGATTTTAATCCAGGCAATTTAGCACCAGAGTTTATACCCCTAATTCTTGTGTGGCTGCCTCTCTGGAATCTATACTCTAGACTGTTTCTAATGGGGAAAAAAAAAAGTAGTAGTAAAGCTTATTACAGGGAGGGCTGATGTTGGTCTAAGTTTCCCAGCATGCAGAGAACCACCTGCTGGGATGAAGGAACAGCACTGAGAATTGGTGGCTTGTTTACCATCTCCACCTCTTGCAAGGCCTAATATTAGAAGGCTGTGCTCATTCCAACATATACAAACTGTTGACAGGATTTTACTTACTGCTGTATGTGTTCACACATTTCTCTTCTCTCTCCTGATCTTGAAAAGAAACTTCACTTTTTTATCTTTGCCATGTCTTCTCCCTTCTTTCCTAGCCTCTCTTTTTTTGTCTTCAGCTGACTCTCATGTACCTAACATCAGGGTGGGGCAAAGATTGTTCGCTCACAAACCAAAGCAAATACTGCAGATGCGAGCAACCTTCACCCATGTGCATGCTCTTCAAAGTTCTTATTGGCTCTTCTATTTATATTGTTGAAAGTTTAGGCTATAATAGATACATCTATCAGAGCACTCACAATCACCAACGTGACTGACAGATCAAGTTCAGCTGGTCTCCCAAGGCTCCTGAAGCCAGCGAACGGGTTTTGACAAGGAGGGCTGTTCGCCTCACTCTCCTGGCAAAATCGGAGTTCCTGCAATGGTTCGTCAGAAATGATGCTTCAGTGCCTTTGGGGGACCAGATGGAAGGAATAGCCATCTTTTTGTGCTTCTTGTTTTTCTCTTTGTTAATAATAAAATGTAAAACATCCTATGTGCCTTTCAGCTAGTTGTCAGAGAGATTCGACTTCCCAAACACTTCCACTATAGGGTCCAGTGTAACCCTACGTCTCATAAATGCTTCCTAGCCCTGTGAGATTCCAGATGGTCAGACAGCTGCTGCCAGCGATGGTCGGGCAGCCTGTTGCTGGAAGGCAGGGGCAGCATGATACTGCGGCTCTGGGGGTGTCTGGAGCAATATCACTATATGGTTTCCATTTGCCTCAGTCCTGGTCTTGGAGCAAAAAGTGACTATGGAAGATAAAAAGGGGCAGGAAATTTATAAACAGTGTCATATGGAAGGATGGTAAACAATATATAGACTTACTTGACCTCTTTTGTTTCCATCGTGCCCTTTTTTTGTCTCTGCTTTTGGAGGAGAGGGCTGTGGGGCAGAAGATAAAAATGTATCACCTGGAATTTTTAGCATGGCTGTGGCAGCAAGCAAAGCTTACTGCTCTGAGACCTGACCAGCAACACTGAATCTCACACACGTGTGCACACACACACGCACTCATGCACATAGGGATGATTCCAGCCACTCCCTACTTTATATGCCACAAACTATTTCTCAAATTCAGGAATGTGTTTCCTTTAGTTCATCCTTACCCTCTGCCCCCAGTCACATATATGGGGTGTGTATACAGATTCATGCATTTCTATGCATATAAATAATGTGTTATTCACACATACATCATGAACTCCTGCTGTGTGCAGACACTCTTTTTCTGCAGGAGGATACAGAGTCCCCTCCTTGCCCTTAGGGCTTAACCCCACTGCGGGATTTGCTTTTACGGGCCCAACATATTGTTTTGAATATTCTCAGAGTGCAAACACTTTCTCCTGCAGGGTGGTTTTGACTTTGATTTGAAACAGTCAAAGGTCATTAAATCTGGTGAATCTGGTGGGTGTAGTGTCGTGAGGTTAAAAGCAAAGGTAATTCCCAAAGAGGCATTCCCACATTTGGGGTATTGGGTGCATATTATTGCAAGGATCTAATCTTTTAAAGGATGCAGTTTCGTGCTCAGCGTGTACTGGCTCTGTAAGCTGAGGCAGGATTGTCAAGCATAGGTATGGTTCACACTGAAGTATATGCACATACAGTGACCCTGAACAGAAGGGCAAAGGGAAGTCATGTGATGTGATCGGGGGACAATAGTGATTACTGGCTCCAATTCAGAATGGCAAACATTAAAGAACAGTCTTGGTTTGCATTATTATTGGATTTCTCATGTTTTTTATGCTCCCTCATTGAGACTTTTAAACTGCCTGAGGACAGGAAGTATCTATTTCTCCCCTTTTGCACCTAGCACAGGGCCTTGCAACAGCAAAAAATAACCAGGGAAAAAAACAACCTGTGACATCTTTCTGTCTACCTTACTAAGAATAAGCTGTTACATAATGGAAGTCAAAATCTCCAGCCCCACCTCTACCCCTTTTCTTTTAAAGACAGGGTCTCACTCTGTCACACAGGCCGGAGTACAGTGGCACAGTCATGTCTCATTACAGCCTTGAACGCCTGAGCTCAAACAATCCTTCTGCCTCAGGCTTCAGAGTAACTGGGACGACAAGCGTGCACCGCCATGCCTGGCTAATTTTTTTTTTTTTTTTGTAAATATTTTTGTAGAGACAGGGTCTCACTATGTTGCCCAGGCTGGCAGCCTTTTTAATCATAAAAAAATGCAATGTATTCTAGAATGGCTGTTCTCAGACTAAGTGAATTTAAAAATGGCTAAAAACTGAAACAAATATAATCTTTCCTTAATAAGAATTAGGCTACTCAGTAGTTCCTAGGGAGAGTGAGTTATGCCAAAATAAATCTGGCATGATGTAATCTGCTAATCTATGCCACCAGCCAAATGATGTCATCAGGAACTATCACTCTATTACTAAAACAAAACATGGTGATTGCAGTAACCCTGGTTCCACTCCTATCATCTCCTGTTTTAAGACCGTGGCTTTAGCTAAGGTTATCTATAGACATCTTTGGGTTGGGGCCTGCATGAGAAAACATACCATTTCTTCAGCATTTTTTTTCTCAAAATAGATTTAAATTAAGACTTAATAGAAGAATCACGGTAATGTTGGGAATGATCTGTTATCACTGTAATCACTGGGAAGGAATAAACATCTTTCTATATTCAATTACTAGGCTATCAATAGGTATCCTTTATTAGGAGCCCAGCAATTCAGTGTTCCTCCCATACAGGCTTTTTTTTTTTTTTTAATGGGACAGGATCTCCCTCTGTCACCCAGGCTGGAGTGCAGAGGCATGATCAGAGCTCACTGCAGCCTCAAACTCCTGGGCTCAAGCAATCCTCCCACCTCAGCCTCCCAAGTGGCTGGGACCACAGATGCATGCCACCACACTGGACTAATTTTTGTGGAGACAAGGTCTTGCTATGTTGCCAGGCTGGTCTTGAACTCCTGGCCTCTCCACCTCAGCCTCCCAAAAGTGCTGGGATTATAGGCATGTGCTACCACACTTGGCCAAGGCAGGCATTTAAAAATTGTACAGATGAGGAAACCAGTGCATTGACAGGATATGTAAGAGGCTCACCGTGGCAGCTCCTAAGTGCAGAACCATAATAGAAACCAAATCTGTTGCTTCAAAGATTGTGGTCTTTCTGCTACACTACATAATCTTTAACAACTTAAACTTTGTGACTTCGACAGCACAGTGATGGTTTTTGATATCTGAACTTTCTCTAAGTGCTTTACTGCTTTTCCTTCAAACATGAATGAACTAGTTGGAGCTATTACTAAGAATCCCACTGCAGCTTCCAAACGTGTAACACCACATGGAAAGTCAACAGAAATGTGATCCCTGCTTCACACTATTGATATAAAGGCCAGGTGAAATTAAGATATAAATAAATCTTTGAAACTATAAAAGTGTTTGAAGAAAACATATTCTGTGATTTGGGGGCAGTTTAGCATCTGATTAAGATCATGGATTCTGAGTTTGAATGCCAGCTTGGCCACCTACGACCTGGGGGGTCTTGGGTGAGTGCTGGGCCCAAGGTTCTTAATCTATGTAATAGGGGTAATAATAGTACCTACCTATACAGTTATGCAGATTGAATGAGTTAAAGTATTAAAGCACTCAGGATGGTACGTAGTAAACTTAAAAAAATACTTGTGGATTATTAGTATTCCAGGAAGAGGGAGCCCCTTATGAAACAAGGCACACAAAGCAACAGCCTTAAAGCAGGCTTCCTCAGCCTTGGTGCTATTGACATTTGGGGCTGGATCACCCCGCTGTGGGGGCCGCCCTGTACATTGCAGGACACTCAGTAGCAGCTCTGATCCCTGCTTACAAAATGCGGTCAGAACTCTCCTTCCAAGCCAAGGCCACTACAGATGTCTCCAGACTTGCCAAATGTCCGCTGGGCAAAATCACTGCTGGTTGAGAGTCATTGCCTTAAAAGAACAGATTGCTACATTTCACTTCATCAAAAAATTTTAAAAATCGGTATGACTCCATATCATACAATTTAAAGGCAGGCAACATGATACAGGAAAATAGGTCTACCGTATATAAAGAATTGGCTGGGCGTGGTGGCTCACACTTGTAATCCCAGCACTTTGGGAGGCCGAGGCGGGTGGATCACAAGGTCAGGAGTTCGAGACCAGCCTGCCCAAGACAGTGAAACCCCGTCTCTACTAAAAATACAAAAATTAGCTGGGCATGGTGCTGGGCTCTGTAACCCCAGCCACTCAGGAGGCTGAGGCAGGAGAATCGCTTGAACCCGGAAAGCAGAGGTTGCAGTGAGCCGAAATCGTGCCACTGCACTCCAGCCTGGGTGACAGAGCTAGACTCTGTCTCAAAAAATAAATAAATAAAATAAAGGAGTAAATCCCTTATTATGTAAAGAATTCCTAGATATCAATAAAAGATAAACACCTCAGTGAAAAGGGCAAAGAAGTAAAGCAATTTGCAGAATGATTTGTGCATAATTTGTTGTATTATTTTAAACACTGTTCTCTGTTGTGTATTTATCTTTTTTTCCCCCCAAGACGGAGTCTCACTCTATTGCCCAGGCTGGAGTACAGTGGTGCAATCTTGGCTCACTGCAACCTCTGCCTTCTGGGTTCAAGTGATTCTCCTGCCTCAGCCTCCCGAGTAGCTGGGATTACAAATGTGCACCATCACACCCAGCTAATTTTTGTATTTTTAGTAGAGACGGGGTTTTGCCATGTTGGCCAGGCTGGTCTTGAACTCCTGACCTCAAGTGATTTGCCCGCCTCAGCCTCCCAAAGTGCTGGGATTACAGGTGTGAGCCACTGCGCCTGACCTATCTACTTATTTATTTTTTTAAAAAGGCTGGAAGGCCACACTCAATTTTTAACGGCGGTTACCTTTAGAGAAGGCACTGTGCTGAGGGTGGCAGTCTGTAGGAGGTGGTTGTGGGAGGGTAGCTCTATCAGTATTTGAATTTTCACAAGAACATTCATCAGCTACTTGTGTAATCACAAAGTAAATAAAACATTTAAAAGACAAAATGTCAGGAAAGATTTTAGAATTCAAGAAAATTCTAAAAAAAAATTTTTTTTTTTTTTGAGACGGAGTTTCATTCTTGTTGCCCAGGCTGGAGTGCAATGGCACGATCTTGGCTCTCTGCAACCTCCGCCTCCCGGGTTCAAGCGATTCTCCTGCCTCAGCCTCCTGAATAGCTGGGATTACAGGCGCCTGCCACAATGCCCAGCTAATTTTTTTGTATTTTTAGTAAAGACAGGGTTTCACCATGTTGGCCAGACTGGTGTCAAACTCCTGACCTCAGGTGATCCACCTGCCTTGGCCTCCCAAAGTGTTGGGTTTACAGGCGTGAGCCACCGCACCCAGCTGAAAAACTTTTAAAAGAAATTTAGAAGGATGAATTGTAGAATGCTCAGGTGGGTTTCCTTCACCTGCTCTGACACAACCAACACCAGGTATGGTTTCCTGTGGCACCGGCTCCTGATGCAGCGTGTTTCATGTTACACTTGTTTACTCTTCACGGTCACCCTCATGACTTGGGTACTGATCATCTCCATTTTATAGATGAGGAACCCGAGGCAGAGAGGCTATGGAATTGGCCCAAGGTCACGGAGTTATGAATGGCAAAGCAGAGTGCAACATCAGAGCTAACTTGTCGAAGTCTGAGTCTCTACAGGCTGGTCACCCAGAAAAGAAGCTGGCCTCCTGAAAAGCACCATGGAAACCAGCTCCAGCCTGGAATTGCTTAAAGCAATTCTGATCAACTGCAGGGATTGGGCCCCAGCCAGCCAACCACCATCGCGGCAGGGGAGGGGCCCGTGCCCCCTGCCTGCAGTCACACTCTGTGCTGGTGAGACAGAGTTAAAACCAAAGTGCCTCCATGTTACACTGCTATTGTATCCCAGCCCCATCCTACTGGGTCCTCAGCCCTACTGCTTCCTAATCACACAGCTTAAAAGCCTCAGGCTAAATGCAATGTGGGATCCTGGATTGGATCCTAGAACAGAAAAAGGACATTAGTGGAAAAACCAGTGAAATTTGAATCAAGTCTGGAGTTAGTTATTAGTAGTGTACCATTTTGGTTTCTCAGTTTTGACAAATATACCATGTAATATATCATTAACATTGGGGGAAACTGGTTGAGAGGTATTCCAAAATAAAAGGTGTGTGCGTGTGTGTGTGTGTGTGTGTGTGTGTGTGTGTGAAGCCCCACTGACAAGGATTGGGTCCCTCTCCTGGCCTCAGCCCTGCCATATCACTGTGCACTGCCCATTTAGAACATGATGGGACAACTGGCGACTCATACGCCTGCGTCTGTGACTGCCCCTAAGAGGGCTGCTCTGCCAGGGGCCCTTGTTTGCTCAACACCAGGATCCTAATGCAGGCACAAGAGTCTGTGCCTTCATTCCATCAAGCTGCCTCTCATATCGTGGGGGCCACATCCTTTCTTTCTGAGTAAATCCTAAGGGATGATCTTAGCACAAAGCCAGTTGCCCCAGAAATTGAAATGAGATTGTTAAGTACCATTAGAGGCTGGATCCACAGCCACTGAGGACATGGATACACTTGGTTCTTGGGGGAAACCCAAAGCCAATAAATACATTCTCCATATCAACCACAATTGATTTAAGTCCAAATGAACTACAAGTTGCATGCTAGAAGGTGTCTAAGTGTCAGTAACTAGATACCATAGAATCTCTTTACATACCATTTCAATTATTTTGTTGATATGTTTCTGAATTTCCATAAGCATCTCGACACCCTGTAAGTAGAACAACCATGATCTTCCACAGTTGCAGACTAGAAAATTTAAGTATAAAAACTTATAACACGTGGCTATTTCTAACTCAGAGTATTTGTAGAGCCCCTGATTAGCAGATGATATGCTCTACAAAATCAGTAGATTAAATGTTAATCTTCGCCCCAGTTTTCATTGGGTTAAATGTGAATGAGAGGTTCTTCTCCCTCAGTAGCCTCTCTTCGACCTTTCAGAACTGACTGGTTCAGTTGCTTGGATCAAGTTAGCTTCATCCTCTTTTATGGTCTCTGGACCAACCTGGATAACTTTCTTCTTCTTTTTTCTTTTTTATTTTTTTTTTGAGATGGAGTTTCACTCTGTTGCCCAGGCTGGAGTGCAGTGGCATGATCTCGGCCTACTGCAAACTCCGAATTGTTCAAGCAATTCTCTTGCCTCAGCCTCCCAAGTAGCTGGGATGACAGGCATGCACCACCATGCCTGGCTAATTTTTGTATTTTTAGTAGAGACGGGGTTTTGCCATGTTGGCCAGGCTGGTCTCGAACTCCTGACCTCAGGCCATCCTCCCATCTTGGCCTCCCAAAGTGCTGGGATTACAGGCGTGAAGCACCATGCCTGGCCAACCTAGATAACTTTCCCACAATACATGTCACAGATCACCAAGGTAGTCTGGATTAGAGTGGCTGAATCAGTATAAATCTACTGTCCCTTAAAAAGTAGAAAAGTATGTTGTGATGATGAGATTTACATACAAAGACCTGATAAAGAATGGCATTCCTCGTGCTCTGGTATGCAAACAGCTCAACAGATACTAACTAAAGGAAAGATCCTGACACCAGGATCTGAATACGATCTGACAGATGATAAGCCAGATATAAATAGTATTCTTCTGCAACTGATAAACTGTAAGGCAATAACTATTTTAAGAAAGAATTCTTTATCATGAAAAATCTTGATTTTTTTTTTCTTACTGATTTCCACTAAGATAAAATATCACTCAACTTATTACTGGAGGGGGCTTGGGGAAAGCTTTCTGTACTTTTTTAGAAAGCATCTCCTATAGATCATGAACCTTTGGTCATCATGAAGATTTAAAGAGGCATATTGACTCTTTCAGGCTACTGAGGAGCAGTATAGATCCTTGCACACCTCTGAGTGGTGAACCTGCAACTTGAGATTTATTCACTCCACAAATATGCACTAAAAGTCTCATAGGTGCCAGGCAAGTCCTGGAGTTCTTACTTAACAGAGTGGGCTGCTAGGAAGTGCTAGCTTTCACTTGCTGCTGCCATAGGGCACAGTGCAGAGTAAATAAGATGCCCCCAAATAACAACCTTCCAGCACTTTCTAGGTCTGCAGAGTTTCTCAGCCATGGCTTGTCTGTGAGTCACCAGCATGAGCCAGTGCTGTAATGAAACCAGACATCTAAGGTGCTCTACATGTGCTCCCTTTGGTTTGAGGTCCTTCTTCCCACTTCTCTGATTTCCTAAAATATTTTTTTTCTCATTTTATCTTTAATTCCCCACTAAAAGTTCATCAATGACGGAGTATATATATATATATATATATATATATATATTTTTTTTTTTTTTTAGAAAAGGTAATTTAAGATAATGTAAGGTACTTGTTTGGTTGTTAATTCAGGATGGGGTATACAAATCACTTCTTTCATTAAATTTAGCTTCCCAGATGATGACTTCCCACAGCTGACCAGCGATACCATCAGCAAAGGCATAGATAGCGTTGTTGGCTGTTCCTGAAATAGGGGGAAAATGAGGGAAAATGAGAAACAGGGTTCATCCATATTGAGACACTCATGGCTCCTTTTAATGGAACTTCATAGATACTAACCTGATTGTGCTTCAGTAGAGCGATACTTAAGTACAGAGGTTTATTAAGCAGCATGGCACAGGCTTTGGCAACAGCTAGTGACACGGCCCCTATGGCCATACTGCCACTGAGTACAGGCTCAACAGGCTCTGCAGGTGCAATAGGTTTCTCTGTAATAGTATCCTTCCTCCCTGGGGGGAGAAATATTGAGAGTAAGACTGTATTTCTAAATGCTTTACGTACAGATGGAAAGACCCAGGAAAAAGAAAGGATGAAAGCCGAGGCTGGGAACAACAAATGCTCTACCTCAACCCCCAAAAAGTTTTCTGTTTGGTTTTGCTTAAGATTCTCAAATAATCATTAGCCATGGATTTTGCCTGTCTAAGACATTTTAGGCCATTTAATATTAATTCCTTCATCAATCATGTGAGGTAGATATTTTTATTCTACATTTACATATACATAAACTGGGGCTTAGAGGGGTTAAAAGACTTGCCCAACATGTAACAGAAAGTAGATAGAGGATTTGAACTGTCTTTAAATTTCAAATCATTTGTTTTTCTATATTTCACCATAGCTGCTGCACACTCAACTTTCTGCTGAACATCTCTGCATGAATATATCTAACTTGCTGTCTTTCTCACCAACACCAAACCAATGCCTTGTTCGGTGTCGTTTACGTTCTTTAGCAGTGCCTTTCAGATCCAATCATCGACCCACATTCCTTACCCATCTTTCACTAGAATATATTCTCAGCCTCCCTGTCTCATGAGGTCCAGACAGAGTCCATCATATATCTCTAGTGTTCCTCTTGTCCATTCCTTCACAGCTGCGGATGTGGTTCAGGTCCCCAGTGGAGATAAGATATTTCAGCACCTCACGCTTAATGAGCGCCTAGCAAATAGCTGTGCCCTCCCACTTCTTCCCTTAAGTTCCACATTCTGTTAGTCAAAAGCAACCATCAAACGAACATCCATGTTGGTCTCTACTTATAACTCAGTAGTGGCCATCCCACCCTCCCATGGGAAGATTGCTCAAACATAATTATTTTGTCTTAGGGCAAATCTCTTCACCTCTCTGGGCCTCAGCATCTGGATCTATGAAATAAGGTACCCTGCCTCCCTGGTCTCTTTGGTCCCTTCCTGGTTCTGGTGCTTTCTTACTCAATGGAACCTGCATTAATTGGATGTATGGTTTGTGCCTGGCATCATGCTAGATACGGGCAATGGCAAGTGGAATAAACATGACTCATGCCCTCAAGGAGCACGTTCTAGTTCAGCAGACATACAAAACCCTGTCATTATACCAAGAGCAGCTCCAGAATGAACAGTACTGCAGGGGCTGAGGTTAGCAATCTGTTGGAAGGCATGGAGCAAGGGCAAATTGAAGTGATAATTTCTATTATTTGCTTTAAAATAAAGTTTCATAAAGAAAATGTTTATTTTACATAGGATTGAGAAAATGTTGGTTGTTCATATCAAAGGAATCAAAACTCTAAGATATGGAGTGGCTTTTGGATTAGCTAATGGAAATTTTGAAAGGAGGTGAAAGGTCTCCCATGCCATCCCCTCCCACTCTACCCCCAATTTGGCACCGCTCAATGCACCTTATTTAATAATAAGTATTTATCACCTCTGGGTGAGAAACTGTTTTATTTTACAAATAAAAAGGAGAGTGGGATGGGGGCAAAATCTTTGAGTGAGGATGTGGCATAGGATGGGTGGCTTTTGGCCGTGAGCCCAAAGTAGGTCTGTAGCCAAGAGACTCAGAAAGGCAGTCCAGGCTTCAGCCTTTCTTCCTCACACATTTGTTACTAACGACTCTGCAAGATAAGTCACCAACCAACCTGGCTTTTGCCCCTTTTTTTTGGTAGGAGGTGGATGGGGTGGTGGTGGTGGTGGTACTGGAGGTAGAGGTGTAGGCACTGTTGAGTATTCCAGGCTCTTTTCCAATTCTTTTCTCTCCTTATCTTCTTGTACTTTACTTGCGAAGAATATCCTTAATAGCAAGAAAATATGGCTTTACAGTGGGATATTTAGGAATATCACTCTGTGATTTTGGTCATGTTTTAGAGATGACCCCATATATTTCAATAAATAACTGCTTTTCAGCTACTTAAGAACAAATCAACTTTAATTTTCAAAGCCAGCAAACAATGATGCTGTTATAAAACTGCATTCAAGAACTGAAATTCATTTTGGCATGGAAATAAATGTTTAAAGATTTCAGGTGCTCATTTTTAAATTATTTGAGCACCCTGGGTTTGCATTTTTAGAGTAAAACTTGAAGATGTAATTTTATTGTGGGTTACAGTATTTTCTTTTTGTATAAATGACCATCAGAAAACAAATGTGTCAAGAATAGAGTGAAATATAGCATATAAATAGAGAGGACTTCCTTTCTTTTTTCTTGACACTTAGGGTTAATATTTAAAAAAACTTTTGGAAATCCCACTTAGATGCATTTATGTGAAATTTCAGCACCCCAAAATAAAAAGAAGAGGCTAAAAGCTTCTATAGGCAAAAAACCAGGCAAATAAAAAACAAAGACATAGGAATCAGATTTGCATCAGATGTATTAATAATCCAGATGCCAGTAGGGCAATGCCTTTAAAGTATGAGAGAAATTGATTTCAACAGAGAATTCTATACTCAGCTAAACTATCAACCATGGGGGCAAAGTATCAACATTCCCACACATAAAATAACTAAGAAACTTTACATCCCATATACCCTTTCTCATCCTTACTTTTAAAGGATACAATCCAGCAAATCATGAAAGAAAAGAATGTGGGTTCCAGAAACAGGAGAACAATGAGGTTTTTATGGCATCTCTGTAGTTGGTCTACAGAAGAACCAGTCCAGATGGGTGGTTTGGGGAGGGAAAATGCCAGGAATAAAAGGAGTGTAATAAAATACAAGATGTAACTGAGAGCTTGAGAAAAAAATAATAAACTAAGAAAATGATAATAGTACATGAAGGGGAAAAAAAAGGAATAGAGGAATAGCATTCAGAAATTCCAAGAAAACCCAAAACTATTCAAAAAAAGTTTCTTGGCTGGGCACAGTGGCTCATGCCTCTAATCCCAGCACTTTGGGAGGCCGAGGCAGGTGGATCACTTGAGGTCAGGAGTTCTTGACCAGCCTGGCCAACATGGTGAAAACCCATTTCTACTAAAAATAAAAAATTAGCTGGGCATGGTGGCAAGTGCATGTAATCCCAGCTACTCGGAGGCTGAGGCAGGAGAATCACTTGACCCTGGGAGGTGGAGATTGTGGTGAGCCGAGATCATGCCACTGCACTCCAGCCTGGGTGACAGAGGAAGACTCCATCTCAAAAAAAAAAAAAAAAAAGTTTCTGTTACAAAGGTCATTATCTTACTCTGAAGCAAACTAAAATGTTATATACAATTAAGTAAGTGATAAAGCTTAAGAAAAGAGAATCCAATTGACCTTCTATTGGCCAAGGGGTTGTGGCGTTGGACCTGCACAAACAGGAAAATGATTCTAACTCACTACTTGGTTGGGGAATGAAGAACATTTCCATAGCCTTAGTAAATGCTTCCTTGTTAGCGTGTTTGAGTCAACCTATGGGCAAAGCATGGGAGACTTAGTTGTGGCTGGAGGACGGAATGTAAGTGTCAGCTGTTGTGACTAAATAAAAGGATATGAGGAGCTCACAGGTGGCATGTGACAGGTGGGGAGAAGAAAAAGGTATCCTCTGGATTCATAATCGGATTCTTTTTCTGAGAAGCTTTTTACTAAGTCTTAGGAAAGCTCTATACATGAAAAGAGACCGAAAAGCCCTATGTAGTGTTACATAGTAAGGTGTTAACTACATGGTTTTCAGGAGAAAAACAAATTTTATGCTAAATGTTGCTGCTTTCACATACGCTTTGTAAACTGACTTCCCAATTCTATAGATTTGACAGACCCATTTTATTGGTAGGTGAAATGGAAAGATAATGGACGTATATTTGTACTTGATTTTCTTTCTTTCTTTTTTTTTTTTTTGAGACAGAGTCTCGCTCTGTCCCCCAGGCTGGAGTCCAGTGGTGCGATCTCAGCTCACTGCAAGCTCCGCCTCCCGGGTTCACGCCATTCTCCTGCCTCAGCCTCCCGAGTAGCTGGGACTACAGGCGCCCGCCACCATGCCCGGCTAATTTTTTGTATTTTTAGTAGAGACTGGGTTTCACCGTGGTCTCGACCTCCTGACCTCGTGATCTGCCCGCCTCGGCCTCCCAAAGTGCTGGGATTACAGGCGTGAGCCACTGTGCCTGGCTTGTACTTGATGTTTATATTTCAAAGTGGAAGCTGTACCTGAGTAGGTGATCCACCTCTGCCTGGTCAGAGGGTGCCATCCCCTGGAGCTCGTGCGTGATGGTGCTGTTGACCCACTGCACGGCGGTGCTCACCGCGCTGGCCCTCTCTGCCTCCTCCGCCTCGGCCAGCTCAGGCAGAGCGTTCTCATGGACTTCAAAATGAGTCGAGATCACCACAGAACATACGTTCTGAAAATCATATAAATGTGTTCAACACTTTCCCTACCTCTCCCAGAAAGAGGAAATTAAATGAATCCAGCTTTTAACATGCATGAAATTTTACCACCAATTTCAAGGGGACAATGAGAATATATAATTTTCTTTGAGATATTTTTATAGCTGTTGAAACACTATGGAACTCAGCTTCATAGAACACTTAAAATACCCTTAGAAAAACCCTACATCAAACTTCATTTTTATCACTACCTCTCCAATAAATAACAATAAAAATCAGACTTAATCATCATTATTCTCCTACCAGAGACTATAGCAAAAATTATTTCTAACAAATATGTAGCAAAGTGAATTAAAACGAATTGTTAAAATTATTAAATTATTTTCTTTCTTTAGGTCAGTCTAACATCTATAAATGTCTAGGTAAATAGACTAATCTATAAACCTACATGTCGATTTATAGAACCTATCACATGAGTAATGTCAGAGTTTATAAACTATTTTTGCCTCATTTCCATTATCCATGTTGGATCATCCTCAGGCTAGCATGTCATGTCTGTATCAAAATTACACTTAAACATAATAAAGCCATCATGGTTGATGGTATGATTCATGCTTACATGACTACCTATGAAATATATTTCACAAACACTGAATTTCAAAACATTAATTTTCTACAGCTTAGACAAGTGTTGCTAATAAATGCAGTGGGGCCAGGACATTAAAGAACACACTTAAACTGCCTCATACCTTGGGAAAGTTTTGAATGGTGCAGAATATGTCCACTTGCAGGGTTGGAAGCCCCAGTCCATCTAGTACGTCTTTCCCCACTATTTTGCATATGGTGGGAGGCTTTGCAAGTTTAGAAAAGCAGTTTGCCTTCAACACACACAAAAGAACAAAAATCATCTGGTTCAAGTTGGTGTTTGGGGAAAAAAGTCACAATACCATATCTAATTTATCTTCAAAAGGTCATTCACATTGACTCTAGTTTCTACCAAACCTCTCCATGAGTATTCTTCCTGATGCCAGGATTAGACTAGCAGTTCTGTGAGAACTGCCCTGTCCTTACGTACCGAGATATGGACACTCCTGAGTCTCTGGTATATGGGGCAATTTGGTGTATGTTGAACTCTCAACAGAAACTTGCATACGTTTCTTTTTTTTTTTTTTTTTTTTTTTTTTTGAGACGGAGTCTCGCTCTGTCGCCCAGGCTGGAGTGCAGTGGCGCGATCTCGGCTCACTGCAAGCTCCGCCTCCCGGGTTCACGCCATTCTCCTGCCTCAGCCTCCCGAGTAGCTGGGACTACAGGCGCCCGCTACCACGCCCGGCTAATTTTTTGTATTTTTAGTAGAGACGGGGTTTCACCGTGTTAGCCAGGATGGTCTCGATCTCCTGACCTCGTGATCCACCCGCCTCGGCCTCCCAAAGTGCTGGGATTACAGGCGTGAGCCACCGCGCCCGGCCTACGTTTCTTAATTAAAAGGCCCTGTGTCACTGATTAGCAGGCCTTCTTCAACAGAGACGGTCTCACTCTGTTGCCAGGCTAGAGTGCAGTGGCATGATCTCGGCTCACTGCATTCTCCACCTCCCAGGTTCAAGCAGTTCTCCTGCCTCAGCCTCCCGAGTAGCAGGGACTACAGGCGTGCGCCATCATGCTCAGCTAATTTTTGTATTTTTAGTAGAGATGGGGTTTCACCATGTTGGCCAGGATAGTCTCGATCTCTTGACCTCGTGATTCACCCACCTTGGCCTCCCAAAGTGCTGGGATTACAGGCTAGCAGGCCTTCTTATAGTCAATTCAGTTGCCTAAGCTATCCCTCTTTTCTTTTTCTTTCTTTCTTTTTTTTTTTTTTTGAGACAGGGTCTTGCTCTGTCAGCCAGGCTAGAGTACAGTGGCACCATCATGGCTCACTGCAGCCTCAACTTCCCAGGCTCAAGTGATTCTCCCACCTCAGCCTCCCGAGTAGCTGGGACCATAGGCACACGCCACCACACCTGGCTAATTTTTACATTTTGTAGATACAGGATCTTATTATGTTGCTCAGGCTGGTCTCAAACTCCTGGCCTCAAGCAACCCTTCCGCCTCAGCCTTCCAAAGTGCTGGGATTACAGGTGTCAGCCACTGTGCCCAGCCCCCTTGTTTCAAGATACAGAAACCAACTGGTCTCTAGAACACCATGATGCATTCGAATTTCAGAAACCTGACATGGGCTGATTTTTTTTTTTTTAAGACAGAGTCTCACTCTGTCACCCAGGCTGGAGTACAATGGCATGATCTCTGCTCACCGCAACCTCTGCCTCCTGGGTTCAAGCGATTCTCCTGCCTCAGCCTTCCGAGTAGCTGGGATTACAGGTGTGCACCAAAATGGCTGGCTAATTCTTTTGTATTTTTAGTAGAGATGGGGTTTCAACATGTTGGCCAGGCTAGTTTCAAACTCCTGACCTCGTGATCCGCCTGCCTCAGCCTCCCAAAGTGCTGGGATTACAGCTGTGAGCCACCGCGCCCGGCACATGGGCTCATTTTTATTCCTCCCAGCAAGGCATGTGATATTTTAGTGGTGAAGACTTACACGACGGCTGTATCTTACCATCAGCTCATGCATAGTCCTATGTGTTCAAAGAGGCTTGTTGGGAGCCTTAGTAATTGCAGTTTCATTGAGGTGGAAAAGCAGAAGCCATTTGGAAGTGATCCAAGAAGGAGACTGAAGAAAGAGAAGCTGAGATAGAAAGCCCACTCGAGAAGCCTGCAAGAAAACGCTCAGGACGGTGTTTCTGTGCAGAGGAGCAGGAGCTAGGAGAGACTAGAAGGAGGGAAGGTGAAGGCACATCTTTATTGCTCTCTTGATTACCAGATAGGATTGGGCTTTGCTTTCATTTAGCAGACCAGGTCTCTGATCTTTCAGTTCAAAATCCAGTGACTTCAACCTGGACAACAGGTCATCTAATAACCACGGCGACATGCCAGTTCAGAGGTGGGGCCCCAGAAGTATTAAGCAAGAGCTCATTTTCAAGCTATCCGTGGATTTTTTAAATGGCGGTTTGTATGTTACAGAGTAAGTGCCTAAATGAATTTAGAATCAGGAGAGCAAAAACGTTACTTAGCTTACACTCTGTGTGTTATAGTGAGTTCAATTTAACAAGCACCAAGCACCTATAATGTGCCGCGCGTTGTGTTAGGAGAGGAAAAGAACTAACATTTTTAAAGTGCTTAATATGGGCTTTGAAAGAATGACTTCTTTATCACTATATCTCAAACCACAGGGCCTGACATATACAGGATTCTATAAATTAAATCTTGTATAAATTAATAAATGTCAGTGACATCCCTGGGCACTGTATATACATTATGTCATTACATTCAACTCTCTAAGCTATGTGATATCATCTCCATCCCACAGAAGGGCAGACAGTTCCACAAAAATTAACTGTCCAAGATCACTTAGCTAATGTTTTCATTATCTACTGCTTTGGTTTTTTTTTTTTTTTTTTTGAGACGGAGTCTCACTCTGTCACCCAGGCTGGAGTGCAGTGGCACAATCTTGGCTCGCTGCAAGCTCCGCCTCCCGGGTTCACGCCATTCTCCTGCCTCAGCCTCGCGAGTAGCTGGGACTACAGTCGCCCGACACCACTCCCGGCTAATTTTTTGTATTTTTAGTAGAGACGGGGTTTCACCGTGTTAGCCAGGATGGTCTCGATCTCCTGACCTTGTGATCTGCCCGCCTCAGCCTCCCAAAGTGCTGGGATTACAGGCGTGAGCCACCGAGCCCAGCCATTATCTACTGCTTTGTAACAGACCACCCCAAACCTTGGTGGTTTAAACCATTAACTTGCTCACAGTCCTGTAATCTGGGTGGGGCTTCAACTGGGAAATTCTTTTGCTGGGCTTCTCTGGAGTCCCTTATGCAGATGTAATCATCTGGAGGCTTGACAGGAGCCAGCATATCCAAGCTGTTTTCACTCAATGTCCAGTGCCGTAGCTGGGATGGCTGGCACAGTGAGGGGTTGGCTGGGCATCTATCTTTCTCACAGGATATCCTGAGGGGTCTCGTATCTGCCAAGGTCTTTCTCTACACAACCTCACTCTTTCCAGTAGGGTAATTGGGACATCCTCACAGCATGATGACTAGATTCCAAGAGGACAAGCTTCCATATGCCAGCACTTATCAACTCTGTTTGTATCGTGTTTGTCAAGGTCCTATTGATCAAAGTAAGTGACATAGCCAATTCCAGAGTCAGTGTGGGAGGGACTTACAAAAAGGTGTTCACACTGGAAGTGTAGTTCCTTGGAGGACCATCAATGTAACTCTATCACAGTGAGGAAGTGGCAGAGATAAGAATCAAAACCAGATCTGCCACATTCCCAGTCCAAAACTCTCTCAATCATTCAGTTTTATGATGATGGAATAAATTGTATTGTTATTGCCTATAAGGATCTTTACCATGTGTGAATTCCTCTAATATGTCTGTCTTAGTTTGTTCCCACACTGCTATCAAGGACTGCCTGAGACTGGGTAATTTATAAAGGAAAGAGGTTTAATTGACTCACAGTTCTGCACAGCTGGGGAGGCCTCAGGAAACTTACAATCATGGTGGAGGGAGAAGTAAACACATCCTTCTTCACATGAGGGCGGGAAGGAGAAGTGCAAAGTGAAGCGGGGAAGCCCCTTATAAAACCATCAGCTCTCATGAGAACTCACTATCACGAGAACAGCATGAGAGTAACCACCCCCATAATTTAATTACCTCCCACCCGGTCCCTCCCCACATGTCATATGTGGGGATTATGAGCAGTACAATTCAAGATGAGGTTTGGGAGGGGATAGAGCCAAGCCATATCAATGTTGGAGAGGGACAGAAGAAATGACATTGGAGCTGAACACTGGAGGAGGTATAGTGTTTCAGTGCCAGTCAAGGGGGAGATGTGGTGAGCAGATACTTCAGGGAGAGAGAATGGGACAAGCAAAGAGGAGGGAGGTAGGAAACTTCTGGCTTTAGGGAACAGTCAGTGATTCGGTGTAGAGGAGGAGGGCAGGGAGTGGGAGATGCGCCTGTTACCAGAGGGAGGGGCTGAGCACTGTGTACCACACACATGAAGGCCAGCAAGCACGGGAAAGCCACAGGAGGTTCTGAGGAAGAGAAGTGTGGTCAGACTTGCATATTAGGACACTGCTCTGGCAGCACTCTGCAGGATGAACTAGATAGAGGGAGAGACGAGGTGAGAGTAAGCACGGCCAAAACTAGGGCAGTTACTAAGAAAAGGAAAAGGAGATTGCTTTTTTTTTTTTTTCTTTTTGAGACGGAGTCTCGCTCTGTTGCCGAGGCTGGAGTGCAGTGGTGCAATCTCGGCTCACTGCAACCTCCGATTCCCAGGTTCAAGGAGTTTGCTTTTTTGCCTCTGCAATTCCTGAACATCCTTCAAAGTCCAAGCCAAAGCCTTCCTGGATATACAGCCTCCAAGGATCTTTTCCATCCCTGAATTCCTTTAATAGGCATATAGGGATCTGTCCCTCAATCTAGCACACAGTCATCTATCACCTTATCTTTTGCTCCAATTATTTTATGTATTAGTGACTTTTGTCCCAAACTAAGATGTAAGTTCCCAGAGAGCTGTACAAACGAATATCCTGGCTGCCTAATAGAATAAGAAGATCATTATACTGGGGAACAAGAGTCCATGTTTTTAGTCCTAGCTTGTGCACTAAGTAGCTGTGAGACAAAGACTTGGTGTCCCTGTAAAATGAGGACGTTAGAATAGATTGTGTTCAAGAATTCCTCTAGCAACAGATAGTAGGAAGAGAATGGAATGAGAGTCAAGCATTCACTCATTCATCCTGCTGGTAGTTTCTCAGCATCCACTGTGTGCCATGCACTCTGCTGGGTACTAGGGACACAAACGTGGTTTGATTTTTTTTCTTCTGTCACTATGTCCTTTGGGAAAATCATTTAAATTGCACTGGCCACAGGTTCTTTATTTGTAAAATGGGAATCATCATTTTTACCTCGTCGCAGTGGTACTGAGGATTGAGTTACAGCACGCAGCACAAGGGGCTCAGTAAACCCCACACCTCTCCCCTTTGATAGTATAGGCCATGAGTGGGAAAAAGTCATTCGCGGAACATCCTTTATATCAACTGCCTCAACACGACGTGGTTTTGCACCCTGACAGCACATCTGCCTCTTCATAGGACTCCTTCTGCTTGGTGTTCACATTGCCTCCTTGCTTTGCCTTGCCATAGTGCCAACTCCTAGGGGCCCCAGCCACACTGCCTTCCTTACTACTTACAGATCTGGAAGGGAGAAAACGTCTTTGCTTCAGCTGCTCACTGCTTAACGCTAAGGTATGTGCCAGATCTCAGGGCTGGGCAGAGACCCGGAAGGTGAGAAGACAAGGCTTCTGAGCCCAGCAGGGGCTCACAGGCTGCCTAGGGAGGCTGCCTCAAGAGACTACAATACACGAAGGAAATGCTGTAGGAACCCAGAAGGACGGTTGGTCCAGGGCTACGTGGGCAAGGCTTTGGTCTGAATTTTGGAGTTTAGGGCGGGGCTGGTCAGATATTAACTGGCATCCCGGCAGAGGAGCCAGTAGGATGAGGCCCCAGAATAGGCTGAAGCCAAGTTGTAGCAAACGCCAAGGTGTTCATCCTGTGATCAAAGAGGAGCTGCTTAAGGTCGGTGAGCTGAGCTGAGGGCATTAAGGTCTGTGTTAAAAATGACAATTGGCAAGCATGGGCGGTGGGCCGGCCCACAAACGGAGAGGCCCCTTAGGCAGCGAGGAAGCCTGCCAGCCCCTGGGCTGCCGCTGCAGGTCAAATACGCCTAGCGCCCTCTTTCCTCCAGCTGCCTCCTTTCCGCCACTTTCTCTGGGGAGATCCCTTCACCCCTGGGTGTCCTTCCCGCTCCTTCCCTCCAGAAGTCTCCTCCGCACACGCAGGCCCAGGGCCCGGGCGGCTGGCATGCGAGATTCTGAGGCGCAGGCGCAGGCGCAAGGCGTTGCCGCAGCGCGGGGCGGGGGGAGAGGGGTTGGCGGGAGGAGAGCGCTTGTCCCAGGTCCCTACCAGGTGCCCGTAGACGTCGGCAGGCTGGAGGTAGAAGGTGGAGTTGAGCAGCTCTTCCAGCCTGCGCGGAACGTCGTTCTCCCGGTAGTACTCCATCGCCTGCTGCTTCAGCTTCTGCAGCTCCCTAGTGGTCCCACAGCTGCGGCCGCCGCCTTCTTCCTCCATGGTAGGAGATTTAAGGCTACAGCGGGGTTTAGCCTGGGGTCCCACGAGCGTCCTTGCTGTCGCTAGGCAACGCAACGTGATCCCGACCCCCAGATCTCGCGTGGCTTCCAGGCCTAGGTTCTTCCTGCGGTAAAAGTCGTTCCCTTTTCTTGGAGCTAGAATGGTATCTGCGCTCGCTGCTCTGTCTTTTCTCCCTGCGGCATTAGGTCCGGGGGTTGGGCTCCTCCTAGACTCCCGAGACTAGGGCCCTCCCGGCTTCGTTTTTCACCACTTTTCTCTGGCGATTTTCCAGAGGGGGAAATCTTTAACGACCTCATCAAGCGCGTTTTGCCGGAGCGCGGCAGCCTTAGCTCCGAATTCCGGCTGGGGTCGCGCGCTCGGGTCCCAGTGGCCCAGCGTCTTGGGCCACCCCGCCCTCCCCACGCGCCCCCTTGCTCTCCGCTGTTAGTGAGCTCCTCCGGGTTGCTAAGGCCGTCCGTGCCAGGCAGGCCCACTCTGTTGGGGGAGGGATGTAGGGGCTCAGGGCATCGTTACTGAGCGGCGGCGATCTCAGGAATTCTTTCATTCGGCTCATGTTTATTAACTACCTGCCCTGAGCCGAGCCGTGTGCTGGCTGGGCCTGCTATGATGTCCAGGAGAGAAACGGCCACTTGCCCTTCTCTGGGATATTAGTGGGGGTGAAATCAATGGAATGAAAAAAACCAGTGTGGGTTGAAAATATTTGGGGTGAACCCTAAGGGATGGTTGTGGTTTGGGCAGACCTAAGGTTGGGGGATGATTCAGGCAGGACTTGGGGAGGTAAAACGGAAATGGGGGAATGGCCTTGGCTCACGTTCCCTCTCCAGAATGCTGCCTATGTCCTTGCCCTTTTCAATCCGAAGTGCCTTCCTGGCTTCATTGTACCTGCCAGGTGTCATGCGATTACAGAACTTAGTGTGCGCCCTCAGTTCTAGATACTTCCTCTGCTGCAGGAGTGGGCGGCGACGGACAGGGTGTTCTTGTTCCACTCACGCCTGTTTATGTTTCCTACCTAAGCAGATCAGTTACAAGATCTGTGCCACACTTTCCCCCCTCTGGAAAACATCATCTTACCTCCTCTGCCTGTTTCCCGAGTCACTTAGTACGAAATGAGGAAGTGAGTGAGAAAGCACTTTGAAACACAGTTATTTTCAATACATGCACGTATGGGTGCAGATGCATAAAAATGTGATGCTATAAGTACTGTTACACAAACCCAGACATGCACCTTCCAAACTTCCTCCGTGTGCTCTCTGCTCTCTTATGGAACGTCTCACTGTCTGTGTGTAATGGACCATCATGAACCTGCCTTCTCTCCTTGCTAGATGGAAATCCCCTGACGGTAGGATCTGAGTCTGTGTTACCTTCACATCCACCACGGAGCCTGGGGCCCTGCAAGGGCAGAGGATGTGCTCTGCTGAATAGGTGTTGAGTGAACCCTTATGCAAAATAAGCTGACACTATTGCTGCTGTTTCCATTCCACCTTTTTGCCTTTCCTCATACACCCCTGGAAGAAAGGCACCTGCTTCTCTCCTATGCTCATCCTTGAGTCCCCGGGTTGAGTCCCACATCAAAGAAGCCACGTCCACAATCCAGCTCTCACTCCAGCCAGCCCTTCCTTCTGAACTCTTTCCCCATTTGCAGCCTGGACCACAAAGTTCAGCCCTCAGGGATGTCTTGATTCATTTGACATTTCAATGGAAGATTGCGAGTATCCTGGGCTGGGACCACCATGTCTTGAGAGTCTCCCCCTATAACCCTATAACCCATTTGCCTCAGTTCCAGGAGGACAGCGACTTGATTTGTCTTGTTCGCCACTGTGTCTGCAGCATCATTACATTACCTGATGGAATAGCTGCTCAGTAAATATTTGTTGAGTGATTGAATGGGTTTTACACATAATAAATGGTTAATAAGTACTTAACTCACAATCAGATGTTTTGGAGGTGGGTGAGTAATGAGTACACCAACCTGGCTGGAGCAAAGGGTTTCTTTTCAGGAATAATGAGAAATAGGGTGGAAAAGTAGTTGGAGGTGAGATTATGAAGAAGCTGGAATCCCATTTTGTAACAGAAGGAAGCAACCACAAATTTCTGAATATAGGAAGGGCAAGAAATAAGTGGGGTTTTAGGAAGTTAACTTGCAGCAGTGGGTAGCATTGATGGGTTTTTGTTATACAGAAAACAAGAGACAGAGGCAGAAAATAATATATGTGCGAGGGCCTAAACACTGATGGCAACCATGGGAATTGATGAGTGAGAGAGAATAGGAAGGAGGGATGTAAAAGGCTTTGAGTGGTTGGATGTGGTGGAGTTGGGGAAGCAAAGATGGCTTTTGAGAATACCTTGTAGAATTCTGTGATCGTTAACGGAAATAGGATCAGTGCATCATCTGGTTTTGATGGAGGCGATATGATGCATTGGGCGTTAGATGTGTAGAGCTTGAGTAGCATTGGTATCCCAGAGAAAAGGGAGGACTGAAGATCCTGATAGACAACATCCACATAGAGTTCAAAGTTGTAAGAACAGACGAATCCTTTGGAGGGCAAAGGGGGAAAATCGTTTTGAAGTAGGACCTAAATTTTGGGGAAGGAATAGATTTAGGACATAAAGGGAAGGCAAGGAGCTACCTCAGGAAAAAGGGTTTAGAGAAGAAGGAAAAAATCAAAATCACAAAGTCTAGGGCAGAGACTTTTGGGAATGTTTCATATATATGTGTTTGTGTTTGTAGAACTGCATAGAAAAAAAGTCTGAAAAGATACACATCAGCATGTTAATTGTGTTGTCCCAAGGTGATGGGATCACCAGGACCTTTTATTTTCTTCTTTTCGTATTTTGATAGTATCTGATTTTCCTGTAATGAATGAATTACTTATATAAACTTGAAAAATTACGTTAACAAGGCCGGGCGCGGTGGCTCACGCCTGTAATCCCAACACTTTGGGAAGCCGAGGTGGGCGGATCACGAGGTCAGGAGATCAAGACCATCCTGGCCAACATGGTGAAACCCTGTCTCTACTAAAAATACAAAAATTAGCCGGGCATGGCAGCACGTGCTTGTGGTCCCAGCTACTCGGGAGGCTGAGGCAGGAGAATTGCTTGAACCTGGGAGTCGGAGGTTGTAGTGAGCCGAGATTGTGGCACTGTGCTCCAGCCTGGGTGACAGAGCGAGACTCTGCCTCAAAAAAAACAAAAAAACAAAAAAAAAAAAAGAAAGAAAAATTACATTAACAATATTTGAGGGAAGAATGTTACAATAGGATGAAGACTTTAAGAAGAAAGTTTTAGGAACTCAATTATTCCCCTATAGACTCATTTAATTTTCTCAAAGAAAAGTGAAACTACATGAAGTCAAAAAATCAATCAATAAATAGAAACTACCTTCCCAGTCAGCTTCTGTCATTCACTCAATCAACAAATATCGAATGCCACCACGTGCCAGATGCTGTTCTAGGCACTGGGGAAAGAACAGTGAATAAAATAAATTCCTTCTCTTCATGGAATTTAAGTTCCAGTGACACTCCAGTAGCACTTATATCAGAGTGAGTCATCAGGAGAAAGTGAAATTATAAATGTGAAACCATTTTGAAAAGTTGGTGTGCAAGGGGTTTATTAACAGCTGATTGGTATTGACAGATCCAGGTAAATAACATGATTATTCATGAATATTCCACTTTCTTATTTTTCATCGATATCAGGAAATATTTGTGGGGTTTTAGCTATAAATACACTCATATATGCAGATTTTATGCATACTTTACACATTCTTTGTTTTAGTACCTCGGTGATTACATTTCCATTTCATATTGAGATTAAATGTCTTAGGGCACTTCCAGAGCATCTCTGAGCTTGAGAAGGGTTGAGTGTATTGCTAACCTTAAACTTACCAAACTGGGGAGCTGAGGATGGGAGGGAAGAAAGGGGAAAGAAGAGGCTCAGGAGATTTAGAGTGTTCCTGGAACATATCCACGGAGAGAGGGTAGGACTGTACTCTCCTGCTTCAGAAAGAGGAAATGATATTAGAGAGAGGATCTAGTCATGACTGTTAACATTCCATGAGTCTGTAACTGCATTGGAAGGCGTGTATGGTGTGCAACAAGAAACACTTGTCTGGGAATGAGAAAACCTAAGGTGGAGTCCCAGCTGCCCCTAAGATCCATCTATGTCAGTAAAAAGAGATGTTTGGACTGGGCTAGAGTTTCCTAAGCTTTGCGAATATGAAGTCTCCTTTTAACAACAATAACAAAATTCAGCCCCTCCCCCAATGTAATAGTAGTTATATATAATAACTATAAATTTAGTGGTGTTTCTAGAGGCATTTATATTTTTATTCATGGAAATTTCATGCATATGAAAAGGGATACATTTATGGGCAAGCCATCAGTGTTGGGGGAGTATTTGGTATCTTTGGAGTGATGGGCCCTTTCACAGAGTCCACGGGCTTCCTGGTGGCCTTTTTAGAGAACCCCTGAACTGGGTCTTTCCATCTTGGATCTCTCCTACTTTATAACTCTAATTTAAGATAAAATATCAGGACATAATCTATTGCAATCTGCTAACTGAAGACCCTTCATAGAGGAAGTTAACACTTATTCAGTCTGCATTTCAAAAAGAATTTCTAAGCTATGTCAGATATTTCCTAAATGAATGTGAATAAAGAAGACATATTTGTTCATTTTTTCCCTGATCCTGTCCAACACCTTTATTTAAAATGGAACTTGTTTGCCATGACTTTGATGTTCCTGAGTGATTATTTAGATGTTATTTTGGGGTTGCTATCAAGTGCTTGTTAATTCTTCTTTCCCACACTTGACATCTATGTTGAATATCATTTTTCATAGGGAACCAATGAACATGACTGCAGGTCCCTTTAATCATGGAATCATAGAAACTAGAGACAATAGATGGAAGATGTTGCTTTTTCCTCATCTAGAAAATGGGAATAATAATGTTAACTATTTTCACTCAGTCATCATGCATAGGAAATAAGATTCCTCATCTAGAAAATCAGAATAATAACATTAACCTTCCTCACCCAGTTGTCATGAATAAGAAATATGATTACCAAGCTAATTGCAAATATAAATAGCTGTAAATTAAATGCTAAGTAATAAAAGTAGGAATTATCTGGCTAATAAATGGGGAGGCTTTGAAAATTTGTTTTTTTCTTCATCGATGTCTGCTGGCAGTAGTCATTACCACTATAATAGTAATAACAAAACCAGCCAAAACAACAGTTGCAACTACCTTTGATTGGGCATTTTTATATGCCTGGAGGTTTACTTACATCATTTCATTGAATCTGCAGAACAGCCACAAAAGGTAAGTGATTGGCCCAAGGTCACACAGTTAATAAATAGGGGAGATGGAATTTGATCCAGGTCTAGGTGACACCAGTGTCCATGTATTTCCCCTTGTGCTCCACTGCCTCTCAAAGCTAGAACTCTCTCAGGTTCCACTTATGCTAGCTGTTGCTAGACTCTTGTCCATTCTCTTTGGAGGAGTCAGTTGAGTTGCTCACTTGGAGGTCTTGAAGAAAGAACTCTCAGTAAGTGGTGTCTTGATCATTGGTTCTTGGGCTGAGCCACACATTAGAATCACCTGGAGGTTCTATTAGCTTCTACTAGAATCTAAGCACCATTAGAAATTAAGCACCACGAAGAGACATATTGTTTATTTTAATCATTGCTACAGTATTGAATGATACTGGTGATTGGGCTCTATCCCAGACCGATTAAATTGGAATCTCCAGAGGGTGGGGCCCATGCATATACATTTTAAAAATATATGATGATTAATATGCAGCCAAGGTTGCAAACCGCTGCTCCAAAAGATTTCTCCATGGATTAGGTCAGAAAGAGAATGATGAAGCCTTCCCCCAGGAATGGTTTGTTGATGGATGAAGCCAACAAGGCCTAGGAAATCAAAGCTCCTGAGTTCTAACCCTGGTTCTTCCAGTTCCCACTTGTGTGACCTTTTACAAATTACTTGACCTTTTTGAGCCCATTTCCTCACTGACTAATATTTTTAATTTCATAGAATTGCTAGGAAATGACATTTTAAAATCCATGTCAGATTCCTTCTGCTGTGGCTAACACACAGTAAATGGTGGTGTTATGACCAAGAAAATGGAGGAAAAGGAAAATGTAGTATTTTAGCAGTTTTGCAGTATTTGTCTGAAAACCTTTATTTAGCTTTACACTGGAATCCAGACTGAATTGAATTAAAAGGGAGCCTTTAAAAACAGTATCAGTGAGCTTTTGAGGTGATTATGCCTCCTGGTGATGTATCACTTTAATTTTAGCCTTTAGCATTTGCGCAAAATTGTGAAGTTGTGTTGTTTCACTCTTGCTTCCCACATAAATAGAAAGCTGGAGCCATAGTCAAAATGTGAGTGTTCAAAGCTGGCATCCTGTCAAAGGCTGTTTTAGATTCAGCCTTCCGGTCATTTGTTCAAAGGCCTTTGACACTGAAGACCAAAAGATACTGTTGGAGATGCTACTGCTGGCAATTTAATTGGTATTTTTCAGGGACTAGACACACAATTTCTATATGGGCAGAATGAAACTGGAAGTAGGGTAATTATTCAGTGAGTTCAGATAGTAAAGAGAAAAGGAAAAGATCGAGCAAAAGAAACTCTTTGGCTGGCTGGGTGCGGTGGCTCACGCCTGTAATCTCAACACTTTGGGAGGCTGAGGCAGGTGGATCGGGAGTTCAAAACCAGCCTGGACAAGATGGTGAAACCCCGACTTTATTAAAAATACAAAACTTAGCTGGGCACAGTGGTGGGTGCCTGTAATCCCAGCTACTTGGGAGGCTGAGGCAGGAGAATCGCTTGAACCCGGGAGGCAGAGGTTGTAGTGAGCTGAGATTGCGCCCGGGCGACAGAGCAAGACTCCATCTCAAAACAAAAACAAAAACAAAAACAAACTCTTTAAGCAAACTCTTTTGCCATTTTTAAATAGATAATTTTTTAACTTTATAGAAGTAGCCACAGCTTAAAGCTATTTTTGTAACGTAATTACAGGGCTAATAAAGCAAAAGGATACCTATAAAATACCTTTAAAAGGCCAGGTTTTCTAATTTGTACTTCTTTTATTAATATAAAAATAGCAAAATAAACAATATGATTGTACTGATTGTGAGTGAAGAAAATGTTAAATGTAGTTTCCACATAGGGGGCAGCAAAGAAGAGAGAGGAAGAATCCTAGTTAAGAGGACCAGTTAGATGTTTTATCAAGTTATGGCAAAAAAATGTTTTCTCTGTGACTCTTGTAAATATCGATTGGGTTTGTTTCCTGGCCCCTGAGACTTCTGTGCCTGTTTTGTTGCTGCACTTGAATGAGTATTAATAAATTGTTTGACTTTTGTAATTAAACTTGAGAACCTGATTTAAGGGGATTTTAACTTCCTTGAAAACGTACTTTAAGTTAATCTGCTTAAGAGGAATTATCTGTTTGTTATTAGCAAAATCAAAAGACTGCCTCTGCCTTATAACTGATGATTTCTACAGGCCTGGTTATGAATCTTATGGTAATATTAAACCTTCAAAAGTTATTTGGGGAATTTAAAAAATTAAGTTGTCAACTTAGGACTTGACTTTACGTTAATTATTGGCAAAGTGTAGAATTTTTTTTGTCATTATGGTGTTGTTTTCTCTTTTTCTGCCATAATTTTGTCTTTTAGAGTGGGCAGCTATTTTGTCCTAAGAAGTTTTAGAACTACAGTTTTTTGAGTATTAAAAAAAAAGAAAAAACAGTCACAAATGAAGAATGAGAACTGTTTTTCAAAGAACTGTATTTTGGAGGAGTAAATTCTCAGTATTTTTTTAGCAAATAAAATCATTTTAGGCAAATTTACCTGTATTGATTTAACTGCATCTCTTTTGTATATGACAAACATCTATAAATTATTATAATTGAAGCCCTATGTACTTCCACAGTTATTTAAGGTGATGTATGTGAATGAATCTCTAATATGTTAGATTAAATTTCTATACCAGATGTTAAAAAATACATTGAATTGTGTTGAATGCTGACAAGGGATAATGTATGATTAGTCCTGTTTTTAATTAAATAATGTAATTATTATATTTTGTGATTGTGCATTCAACACCTTAGGTAGAGATTACAGAAATAAAATTACTGATGATCAGCATCTGTTTCTCAGAAAAACGTTTCCATTAATACTTGAAGGAGAAAAGTTTAGTAAAGATCAAAGACTGAAATACGATTTCTAAAATGGAAATGCTTTTATTATGTTATTAATGATGTTTGTCTTTGGCCTGAGCTACAATTTTAACTGCTACAGTTGGGGGATAGGAAAGAATAGGAAAGTGCAGGAGTATCTAACACACAGTTGTACTCAGAATGGAATAAAGAGTTGTGTGTATTAGGAGAAGGTCGTATGAAATTACTTTCACTTGAAATAAATAATTGAGGCAAAAGTGAGCTTTGGATTAGAAGTATCTGGGTGTCTGCCCTCATCACCATTTGTGTGTGTGTGTGCCTAGAGATACGGCCAAGGGAAGCAGCGTGAGTAACTCAGGCTTCACTCTATTCCACTGCCTTTACCGGAGCTACCAAAGTGCCCTGAGGGAGCTGCACTTGTTAAACAGCTACTGTTAGATTGTTGTGAAAATTGGAGTTGATCAATGAACAACTGATTGATTTAAAACATCACTGAGCAATCCTAGGTAGTCATCCTTCCCAAAGGTCACAACCAAATATTTGTACTCCAGTCTTACAAACTTTCGGGAAACTTGAAAATGGAGAAGACAGTGAAACACACAAGGCAGGAATTCGGTCTGAATTAAGCTTAGATCTCTGTACCTCCTAAAGGATTTTCGGACTCTAACATGTTAAAAGCAGAGTTCCCATTTGAGGGAACTAGTGCCAAACTTCTTTTTGATGTAAAATTATTCTCAGCCAACACTTGTTGAGATTCCTATTAACCGTGGATCTGACCTGTACTTTGGTTGCCTAATCATAAATGCTTGCTTTTCTTTATAGCTAAGCTGACAGGAAAAATAGAGTTTCTGTGCTGATTTTGAGAATACAGAATCAAATACAAAATCAAAGGCTATGTTTTTTTGGGGTAAGAACAAAGGGCTATAACTTTTATTTTAAAGAGTAATATTTGAAATAAATAAAATGTATATTTATCAATGTATAAGCTTTAGAATGAATGTTTTCCTGTGTATCATCATTTCTTACTTTACTGAAAATACAGCTATTTTAAATTCTAAACCAAGAAATTAATATTTGCAAGAAAAAAATTCTCTCTTCAATTAGTAATTTTTTGTATACTTCTTATAAACCAAATGTTGGAAAATTAGTTGTCTTTTTCAGAGATAATTGTAAGTCTGCAAAACAGGATATGCAGTCAAAATCAACTCAAAACAGGAACTCTTTTAAATTTATATTTGCAAGAGACTTTATCTCCAAATATTATTTATTATATGAGAACAAAATAAAAATCACCATGTGTTTTGTTTTTAACTAAAAAGACCTGGCTTTCCCGTCCGTATGTATGCTGTCTTGAGTTCAACCCCAATTCACTAGGGGCATGCCTTGGGCCTTTCACATTCTTTCAAGCCCCAATACTAAAGAAAAAAAAAAGGCACTAACCTTCTTGGCACAAAACTAGACCCTGGCTGGTACATCAAACATTGCACACACGTCTGTACCCTCTGGGGTTAAGGCTCAGCTGCCACATCAGGATCAGTCCATATGATTACTATGTTTACGATCATGCAGTTACTATGTTTATGATCATATGATTGCTATGTTTTTGTTTATGATAGACCCACCTTGCTTTCAAATTGAGACTTTAAGATTATACACGTCATGCCATCGTGTCTCATCTATTTTTGACAAAATGTGTAGGTGAGATTTTAGGGTTTTTTTTTTTTTTTTTTTACAGTAGGCATCTACGAAGTCCTTTGGAATCAGTCACACTTGTGTTGATTACTAAAGTGCATCTCTTTCAATGGGGTATTTTTAAATAAGCTGTAACTTTGGATGGATATTACTGGAGGAATGGAGCTGTGATCCCTGTCAAACTGAGAAAAACAAGGGTATGGGAAGACTCCTTTGGCTACTTAGTGCTTTGTGACTTTTGAGGAGACTTTGCAGCACGTAATTCTAAGCAAATTGTAGGAAACAGCAAAGAAGAGCCGGGGTCTTCGTGGGGGAGGGGAGCGAAGTCTGTGCTCATGCAGCTTCAGTAATGTCTGACTTGATCCTAAACACTGCGGTTGAAATGTTCCTTTAGAATGATCTTGTGCATTCCACAAAGGCATAAAATAGTAAAATCTGTTTCTTTCCTTAGCCAGTAGCTCTATATTAATTCAGGAGCTATAAAACAAAGTTCAGATTGATGTCATTTTCCAACTGTGAAAGTATGTTCACCTTATGTATTGAATACAAACATTGCAACAGGCCCTGTTACCCGCTAGCCTGACTGTTAGCTTTTTATGAAAGTATAAAGGATCTTTACACTTCTGTGTGTTAACTTTTAGTGGATGAAATACATATTGGTGACAAATGTAAACACACGGATTTACTAAGTACATAAGGTGCTCAGGTTGAAATGTGTGTGGCTCTCTCTACATAAATAAGTTGACAAACCTGAATTATGAAGAATTTAGCAGTTACTGCTCAGAACAATCACATATTAGCCCGGGTTAGAATTCTAATCTCTCTGTGCATTTAACCGGCTGTGCCTTGACACAGAAATAAGGCAACATTTTTAAAAATGCAGTCTTTTATTTTTTTAAAGCAAGCCCCAGCATCTTTACAAACCCTCTTTTGTATGAAGTTAAGACAAACTTAGCTAAAGGTTTAATTGTACCTTGTGAAGTCAGATGGTTTAAAATGTGCTATGGAGATCCATGTGATAAGATGTAAAGCGTAATTTTGTTGCCTCTGAACTTTGGAATTCTAGGCAGACCTCTTGCATCATGTACAAATAAACCAAAAAGGGGCATGCAGAAGTGAAACCAGTCCTGTGGCTGCTGTCAGATTTGACATTCATTCCACTGATGATGTGTGTGTTTGGCTTGTTTTTCTCCACTTCAAATGTTCTGTTTTTCCCCCCTCCAGAAATATGGTGAAACGGTGTTAAAACTGTCCACGCACACTCTCACTCTGGGCATTCATGCAGAGGACACTCAGCCTGAGGACCAGCAGCAGGCCAGCAACCCCTGCCTCCCTCCCACACAGAATGCCACCTCCCGGGCCCTCCCATCACACCCTGGCTTGCTGTGTTGCTCTGTACGAATGGGGTTTCTGTTTCCAGCCTCGATAGTCCAAGCTCTTCTCTTCTTGGATGCAGGGGCTTAATTCAACCCACTTTCCTGTGCCTAGACCACCGATCAAATAGACAAAGCTACTAGAAATTGTCGTGTGGAGTAATTTACCGCTTACTATCTATTTCCCATGACAGTATATAAATCTTGTTTTTATTTAAGGGACTCAGAGCCAGGCAGAACTTTGGGGGTTATTAGTTTCATATTTTATTTAGTTCTATATTATCAAATTAAACATCTAATTATATGTGTTACAGGCAAATTAAAAAAAACCCTGTCAGTATGAGCAAATAGAAACACATTTAAATTCCTGGTTAAAAGGCTATCAACATAATTCTTCATATTCGGGAATCAGTTTATTTAATGGGCTTAGATTTAAAGAATTTTTTTTGCATTCTTTTTACTAAATAGGTAGATAAAAATACCTTTTATTATAGGTAGGAAAATACCTTTTATTATATACAGTATATTTTGGTATAGTATGTGTTATTGCCCTAGCTGGATATCATGTATATTCTGATACTATTAAAGTATTTTAAAATCTAAAATCCCCAGTCTCTAAATTCTAAGAAAAAAAAATGCTGCACATATGTTCAGCTATGGAAGTTGTACCATGACCTTTCAGAGGGTTTAGCTGCACAAAGTTCTACGGCTTTTTCAGATTTATTGCCATAAATGGTCTTTTTTATAGCTCAGTTCTCTGTGCTCTTTGTCAGTAAGTGGGCAGATGTTTTTGCCTTTTTATGAAAGTGCGATAATAGGCATGTCTACTGCCTTTACTTCATCAGCTAGAAGAACCATATCCGTGGCTTATCCTGATGACAGGTGATTCACCTGAGCTTTGTTCCCAGATTGGTAGCGGGCAGCATGGCGTGTCGTAAGTGGCCCTTCCCACCAACTGAATTGAAAAAGGTTTCTCTCTGATTTAGATATAAACTTACGCTTTCACCTGTCGGAGGAAAATGAAACCATCACTAAGAGTTTTTTATTTTGTAGGCAGGTTCATGCCTGTGACAAAGTGATTTATCCCCAGGTGAATTACTCCTTCACATTGGTGTGGCAATGACTATTTAATAAAGCTATTTATGAAAACTCCTTAAGTGTGTGGTCCCCGTTCCCACAGTGTGTCACTGCCGCCGCCAAGTGACAGGTCTGAAAAATCAGCAAATCCTAAACAATTAAGGCATCAATTCCTCCTTCCCAAACCAAGGCCCCTGCTACCTCCTAGATAAAGATAGTGTCTACTTCTGTAAGGAGAAACGAAGACCCTTCCCCAAATCACACTGGACCCTATATGGGTGTCCCTCCAAATTCATGGCCTCTCAGAGAAGAATGGCATGAGTGATGAAGAAAAGAATTTCTTTCTCTGAACGAATAGATGTAATTTTAGGGTTGAAGGAGTTTGTGTGTGTGTGTGTGTGTGTGTGTGTATTCGGTTTGTTTATCACAGTCCTACACAAAAATCATACCATATAGCAGGGAAGAAATTCTGTGTCTTAAAAATCCACCAGTCACACCAAAAATTTGTAACTCCAGGAACACACAAATACTTGGGGATGTATGCAAAGACTGTTCTCTTCTGCAACCTCATTCTTGAACGGGGCTAAGAGCTTTTCAATTGCTGTGACATTTTCAGCCAGGGAAGTAGTAGTTGTTGCAGAGCAATGTTTTACAGGCAATTACTTTATATGATCAATGGAGCAATTCCCCTTCCAGAAAGGAACCAAAGCGATCTAGTTAAATCATTAAAGAGAGAAAGAGAGTGGGAGAAAGGGTTCATCTCATTAGCAGGTGCCAGTGCTGCAGGCTCCGTGGCGGCACACAATGTCACTGGCCCTTTAAGACAATGACTATGCTCCCTCCACCACTGCCACCCCCTCCCCTGTAGCTGTTGACAGGTCTAAACCTCCCTAGCAGCCCATTGTGGCCACAGTAGGAGGCACCTGCAGAAAATGTGCCAAAACCAGGCGGGGAGCAAGAGCTTTTCAATAAGCTCCGCAGCTGGAGAGGAGAGGCAACACTAAACAACCAGCCTGGGCCCAGGCATGTGATGGGAAAAGGGGTCAAAAACAGACACCTCCTATGGGCTTTCTGAGCACTGTTCGGTTCAATTTGCTGACATCTTCTAGCTGGCTTTTCTCTATTTGCTTAATATGCTGAGGTATTTAGCTTAAAAGCACTAAATGCCCCATCATGATGAGCCGTTTTCTCTTTCCCCATTTACTGTTATTAAGGACATTTTCCAGCATTTTCACTCTCTTTCTGCCCCAAACTAAGATTGTTTTCTTTCGCTCCTCTCTCGTGACTACTCACAGGCATTCTCCACCACACACCGCCTGCTTGATTTTACTCATCTTTAATTCAGAGATGAGTAAAGCTCTCCAAATTTAGGATCTGTGCTACCTTTGTAAAGCACACACTCCTGACTGCTTTCGGCACATGTGTGGAAGCTGAATTCTTGCATTCCAACTAGTAAACATGTATTGTGCATCTACTGTGTACCCACCAGTGTTCGTGGGGCTTCTAGAAATCTACAGGTGAACAAGACATGCTTTTCCCCTTGTACTGTTTAGGAGCCAGCAGAGGGAATGAATAGCTAATATAACTGTGGGTTCTAGGAATTTGTTTTACACCCAGTTGCTTGTCTTTGTAATATCTACAGCCCTTTTAAGAATAAGCAGGAGTGGAGGGAGAGGACGGGGAGTACCCTGGGATGGGCTGGTGGTACATTGGCTCTGTCAAATGTGCCTTGGGAAACCAGAGGACAGAGTCTCAGTGTCATCTCTCCAAGGTAAATGGAGAAAGAACCGGGCCTAGTTCCTCAGTTTTGGCAGCTCTTGTTTCTCCACGACTCCTTACGTGCACACAACGCTTCCTGGTTTTTGTGATTTTCCATCTATTTTTTCTTTCTTGATGTAGTAAGGCATTATCTCTGTCTTGCAGATGAAAACATCTGAGACTCAGGGCTAAGCACCTTGCCCAAGGCCACACAACAAGTAGGTGGTAAGTGCACAGGCCTGCCAGGGACCCAACTCCTCTGCGCCCACCTAAATCTTTGCTTCCCTCCTGCCGGGTGCTGCCTCTTACAAACTGTCAACCAGCATGAGTACGCGACTTAAGAGCAACATGGAAACAAAGCGACATTTTCACAGTGTAACTCTTTTCCCCCCTCCTACAGATGGAGAGTGTTGGCGTGTACGGATTCTGTGGGTGTAAAGCAAAGAACAAAATGAAGTGTGATTCAAGGTGGGAAATAGCCGCTTCAGGTAGGAAATTAACTAATGTGTGTAAGTATCAAACTGGCATCTGAAATAACTGCCCCAGAACCTCATTCCTCTTGAGAGGGACTAGGTATGTTTAAAACTGGGATGTTTAAACTTCTGCACGTGTAAGATGTTTGCCAAGCCACTGCTTCAAAACCTGCTTGTTCAGAACACCAGCAAGGGGGAAGAGGTTTGAGAGAATTTCAGAGGCACCCTTGAGTCAGGAAACAAATTCGTTTCCCACCTATGCAAAGCCTAGAATCATCGCTGGCCACACTCACATGCACAGATTGCGGACCTAGCATCCGGGTAGCCTACCGGCCTCATGCTGTCTTACTGCCCTGCTCTGGTGGCCCTGGGAGATTGGCTCTGTGAGGGCCCATACAAAGGCAGGAAGAGATGGCCTCTCGCTCTTCTGGACTTGTTTTTGCCTTAACATGTCTCTCCTCTCAGAGGACTGGTCCTCTTCCTCCTTCTTCTTTGGTGCCTCCCTCCAATTCTGGAGAAAACAAGTGGACTATTCATGTAAAAAGAGAAAGACTGAGAAAGGGAGGGGGAGATGCCACCGACAAACTCCATTGAAAGCCACTGGCTGTTCATTTACATTCACACTTTTAAAACATGTTAACTAATGATGTTAAATGGTTTGCCAAAGGTCCTGGCAGGTCAGTTGTAGAAGTGTCATTTCTGCCTAATTAGGGCTCTTGTGGCTGCCTGGGGCCTCCCAGTGCAACCGGTGACAAGCCGAGAACTGACAGCTTCAATTGCAGCCAATAGGAAGGTTGGGCTGGTCATGTTTTCCAACTCAGCCAGGTGTTTGCTGAATGGGGGAGGGGCCTGGCGAGATCTGAGCGCTTCTATGATCCTTTTTCTTTTACTGCTGCCTCCCAAGTCCTTCCCCTTTGCCTGTCTTGTCTTGTGTCAAGGTCAAGAATGGGCTTCGCTAAATCAGCAATTTGGGTTATCTCTGGGAGGCCATTAGCAATCCCCAGCCCAGACATTTCAAGTGGTCTCAGACCCCAGATGCTAGATTTTTTTCTCCGTAAAAAGCAGAGAGTAGGAAAAGAAAGGGAATGCTTTAGGTGAAAAACAACAGTAAGAAGAAAACAAAACAAAACAAAAACCCAGAAAACTCTGTGTAGCCCTGAAAGTGTTAAACTTCTGAAGACGTAATAATAAAATTGCTTAAGGAGAAAACCATGAAAGCATCCTGATCAATGCTTTAAATATTGGAAAGAATAAAAGACCATAGTGAAAACAAATTCTGTAATATTCAGTGGGATAGACAGTGCCTGTCACATAGTAGGTGCTCAATAAATAAATTTATTGGTCTGAATTGGTTTTTTGGGAGAAAAATTATTGTCTGAGAAACAAAGAGTGATTGGTTGAGATTTTGCTCTTTTTCATGCTTGCTTTAACTCTATCATGTTCTTTGAACTTCTCAGTTGACCATAAAATGCTTGCTAAGTTGTAGTTCCACATTATGGGTTGGCATGATTATCTTGTTTTTTTGTTTTGTTTTGTTTTTAACGACTTAAGCAAAATACCATTAATTCTCAGCTCCCCCAGGCTGCAGCAGCTACCACACAAAGAAGCAGTCCTATGGCAATGACAGGACATCTGTGTCCAGGATTTGGATTTGACGAACTGGCAGTTCCTGCAGGGATGACGGTACTCCCTAGTTGTGTCTGAATTGGACGCACCAGCACTTGAGCACACACAAATGCACGTGAACAGACGGAACATGTTATGGGCCTGTTAGCCAAGGAATGACAGAATTAATCCATGGGCATTTGCGGCCAGTGTTGTGTTAAACTAAAGGGAAAAAGTGAACTGGAAAAAGCAATGTTTGTTTTATGAAAATCTCAGACCCAGTCCTTAAGTGACAGTTCTGGAAATGAGGGGTGTCTAAAACAAAGGGCATCTGAAACTTCGGTTTTTCAGCTTCCTTTCCTTGTCTCATGACCTCTTTCCTACCCGCTGCCTCTGTTTTCTCTAATATGGAACAGTGAAAATGGGGGCCAGCAAAACAGATTGTTGATGTCTGTTGATTTTATCAAAGGAAGGTTAGATTAAGTAAGACGGCATAAATAAGCACACATAGGACAATACCTGGCATATATCAGGTGCTCAATAGCAGTGAATTCTCTCCCTGCTGTCATGAATTCTTGAAGGTTGGAGACCATGCGCTGTTCTGCGTGCCAAGTTATTTTTTCGGCCTGATAGCAGGTGAGCTACTGAGTGAAGACAGAGACTGGACGCTAATTCAGCTCTGAATCTTCAGCACCTGGCATGGAAGGTGCACAGGACATTTTTGAAAAAGGAGAATTAATAGAATTGACCAATAGGCTGACCTCCTGAATGATGACTGAGCAAATTGATCTAGAGGTATTCAGAACAGTTTAGTTGACTGTCCCAAACTTTCTCAGACCTCTTCTGCCACTGACTTCCCTGAAAAGACCCTTTGCGGCCAGGCACGGTGGCTCATGCCTGTAATCCCAGCATGTTGGGAGGCTGAGGTGGGCGGATCACGAGGTCAAGAGATTGAGACCATCCTGGCCAACGTGGTGAAACCTCGTCTCTACTAAAAGTACAAAAATTAGCTGGGTGTGGTGGCACGTGCTTGTAGTCCCAGCTAGTTGGGAGGCTGAGGCAGGAGAATCGCTTGAACTGGGGAGGCGGAGGTTGTAGTGAACCAAGATCGTGTCACTGCACTCCAGCCTGGCAATAGAGCGAGACTCTGTCTCAAAAAAAACCCCAAAAAACAAAAACAACCCTTTTGCATTTTTGTCCTATCCTGTTTTCCGTCCCTTTGAGACCGTATCACACGTTCTTTTTCCTCTTTGGTGACCTTCTTTGACTTTCTTGCTGCTCCTGTACACTGTTGTTTACTCACACTGCTTTTATTCTGAGCTCTCATATCTCTTCTATTTCTGGTTCTGACGCCTATCTTGTCTATGCCTCGCACACTCACCTCCGACTCGGAGTCCTGACCTGCACAGCCGCGATTGCGGTTTGCACACTTTGAGGGTGAACAGTTGTCATGCAGCCCTTTTGAGTGCTAAAAAGTGACCACTTAAGATTTTCCTCGTGGTTAGGAAGATGAGTATTTTAAAATCATTCTGGAGGAGATTAGTGGTAAAGAAAACCTTCCTCAGCAACTAAATCATTGTGGAAAAATAAGCCAATTAGTCACTAAAACAAAAACCTTTTGAAGACTTGTGAACAGAGGAAAGAACATGTGAATGACAGGTTTTCTGTTTTGTGGCATTGATAGACTCCAGTAGTATTCATGATCGCTGATCATCGCGATGGTGACCCCGGAAAGGTGAAATTATGTTCAGTTGAATATTACCTAACCCTTCTCAAAGGACAATTTGATTTTGTTATTCCATTGTTAAGGGCTTTTTGGTGGCCCTTCAAGATCCGGCTCTGGCTTCTCTTTGACCTTGAACCCTCACTCTGGTTGTGCTGATCTGCTGACCGTCCTCCGGACACGGTAGGGTGTTCCATGCCACAGGGCCTTTGAACAAACCTTTCTTATCCTTGGAATAAATGCCTTTTCTTCCTTTTGTTCCCCTGCCAAACACATGCTATTAGGAAAGATTCAGCCCCATGTCATCACCTCCACAAAGCTTCTCCTGACACTTCCCAAGTTAGATTGACCTTTTTCTCTTTTGTGCCCCCCACTGTCGAATTTGATGTTCTTGTCAATGACAACAATAGTGGTAACAATGATGGTTTCCTTTCATTGAGTGCCTTTTGGTTCCAGTAAGTGTAAGTGCTTTCACTTGTTATATCATTTAAGCCCTGCCACCCTATGAAGAGGCCACTATTATACATACAGTCATGCATTGCTTTATGACAGGGATATGTTCTGAGAAATGCGTTATTAGGCAATTTCTTCATTGTGTGAACATCATAGAATGTACTTCCACAAACCTAGATGATATAGCCTACCACACAACTAAGCTATTATATGCAGGACAGTCTGCTGCTAGCTGCTTCTAAGCTACAGACCTGTACAGCATGTTACTGTACTGAAGCTGTAGGCAGTTGTAACACAGTGGCAAGTATTTGTATATCTAAACATAGAAAAGGTACAGTAAAGATACAATATTATAATCTTACGGGACCACAGTCATATATGTGGTCTGTCATTGACCAAAATGTCATCATGCAGTGCATGACTGTATTTACCTTACCAACAAGGACCCTGCAGCTCAAGTTGCATGTTGGATGTCATACAGTTTCAAAGTGGTGAAGCTGGGACCTGAACCCAGCCAGCATGACTCAACCCACATTATTGGCCACCATCAATACAGAACCACCAAACCAACTACCTCCCATTATAAATAGCCATCATGGTGATAGGAGGGGCATTTTCATTTTCAGTGTGTCTCCTCTAGACGGCGAGCTCCTCGAGGTTGGTGACACTCATAACTTTGTGTTCTAGTGCTTATCCTTGGGCCAGCACATGGCAGAGACTCTATAAGTGCTGACTGGATTTAATAAGATGGAATTGAATTGTACTGTAGTATATATTAATATATATATGTATATATGTACATATCCTCTCCCTGCCCCTCTTGCTCTTTATATATATATGCATATACCTATAATATATGCATATTTAGATAGGCTTTTATATATATATTGTATATGTGTACATATATACATTTATTTTTTGAGACAGGGTCTTGCTCTGTCTCCCATGCTGGAGTGCAGTGGTATGATCACGGCTCACTGCAGCCGTGACCTCCCAGGCTCGAGGGATCCTCCCAGCTCAGCCTCCCAAGTAGGTGGGACTACAGGCATGCACCACCACATCTGGCTAATTTTTGAATTTTTTTTGTAGAGATGGGGTTTCACCATGTTGCCCGGTTCTCAGACTCCTAGGCTCGAGTAATCCACCCACCTTTGCTCCCAAAGTGGTGGGATTATAGGTGTGAGCCACCGCAACCAGCCCATATATGCATATTTAATATACATGTGTAGCATATACATACACATATACACATCTATGCACATAAATTAACAATATGTATATATGTGCATAAATTCACATATATTTTCTGTATAAAGACAGCAAGAGAGGCAGGCGGAGAAAGAATCAGTTGCAGTCTGGAGGAATATACATGTGTTACGTGGTTTCTCTGACTTTAAATTCTCTGTTAATGTGTATTCCTTGTAAAGTAGATGACAGCATGTATCTTGGCCTACACGTTTCTGAAGACAAACCTCTAAGCTCTTAAAGTTCTGCCATGGTGTGTCATAGTACATTGAAGTCAGAAAGCCCATTAGAGGAGGAGGATGCCTGGCTAGAATAGTGTTCTTGAGTTTTTCCATGTGTGTTGTCTCAGGTAGGAAGATGAGAAGTCCTACTTTGTTCTTGTGTGATTCCTCATCATTCGGTCCGTGGAGGCTGAGCTTGTTAATGGTGGTGAACACGAGTTTCGTTCTTTGCCAGGAGTGCCCACCAGTGCCCATAACGCCCTCCCGGAATGTGCCGGGCAGTATGTTTAGGGTAAGACTGACTAACGACCCAACACTGACAACGGCCTTAGCACAAACCCAAAAGGCTCTGCTAGAGCTCAGAGGCAGCCACGAGATTGGGAGAGCTGGATGACGGTTTGCTAAGAGAATTCAAGCTGTCAGTCCTCCTGTGTATCCTTTGGATTCTGTTATGCTGTTGCTTGTAGAGGGAAAAAGTTCATGTGTCATTTATATACAAGTGCCCATTTGACATTGAGTGAGTCACATTTATTTTACCCTATATGAACACAAAATCTCTGTTTTAAAATTAGATTCTAGAACTTTAAAAGGGTTCTTACGTATTGTTCTGAAGTAACTCGGTGGCTCTTGGTGAGCCCGCCCCACCTGGCCTGTTGGGTGACCCTCTTCCTGCCCCCTCACCGGTTCTGCTCCTTGTTCCTCTCTCTGCGCCTTGGCTCCCCTTCCCAGAGCCCTTCCTCTTGGTCTTGCCAAATCCTGCCCATCCTTTGAGAAACTCTTATACCCATGGCTGTCTTACCCCTTCCTGCTTTGCTGTGGTATCCATTAGTCTGTTCTCGCGCTGCTAATAAAGACATACAAAAGACTGGGTAATTTATAAAGGAAAGAGGTTTAATGGACTCACATTTCCACATGGCTGGGGAGGCCTCACAATCATGGTGGAAGATGAAGAAAGAGCAAAGGGACTTTTTATGTGGCGGCAGGAAGGAGAGCTTGTGCAGGGAAACTCCCATTTATAAAACTGTCAGATCTCATGAGACTTATTCACTACCATGGGAACAGTATGGGGGAAACTGCCCCCATGATTCAATTATCTCCACCTGGCCCTGCCCTTGACACGTGGGGGTTATTACAATTCAAGGTGAGATTTGGGTGGGGACACAGCCAAAATATATCTGGCATATGCAATCTGATCACCCCTTCCAAACTTCTCTCTTAAAAATGCAACACTCTGACAGCATGTGGAGGCTTGGATGGAAACACGGTAAAAATTACAACATTGTTTCTCACACTTTTGCACCAAAGTGATACAAATCGCAGAGCTGAGGCAACTGGTGTTTCTGCGAGAATGGAATGGAATGTGGTTGAAATTTTGTGTTGTTTTTTAAATATTTGCAACTATTTGTCGTTCTTCCATAAAAATCAGAATTCATGGTTGTGTACATAAAAGTAATTTTCTAAAGTGTGCCTTTGTGTGTCCTTGATGCAGGACCGGCTTGGACTTGTGACCTGTGCAGTCACACAAGGCCCTGCACGTGGTTTAATGCTCCGCTGTCACCATCTTGAAATTCTTAATACCTTGAACGAGGGGTCCTGTATTTTTGTTTCATGCTGGGCCCAGCAAATTACATAGGTGGTCCTGCCTTTGGGGTTCTGCAAGGCGACTAACTGTGAAGCATGCATCGAGTTACAGTTTTAAATCTTAACATGACTTCATCTGTTATGGCCTACCCAGGACAGTGCGGGAAGCTGGGTGCCCCTTAAGAAAGGAGTCTGGGCTGAAGGAGATGGAGAGGTAGGAAGGGTTGGGGTCCTGAATGTCAGCTTTGCCAGGGCCATGCCTCGCAGCCATGTCCTTCCTGCCTGTCTACCACAGGCCAGGAGGTGAACAGTCATTCTGTAATTCACATGCAGTAAAGCTTTTTGAGAGTTCTGTTTTTTACCTGGAACTGCCAAGTCACTTGGTGAAGATTTCCTGCTTGTTTGAAGTCTGCAGAGAAAAACCGCTAATGAAACATACCACATTTGGAAATGAACTTTTTAAAGTGTGTATCCATAAGTTCTTATTTCAGCTCTTCCTTTTATTTTATAAATGCCTGTCTTATTTCAAAAGGGACTTTCAGGCAGAGGTATAACAACATAATAAGAACAATACATTTGAGAAACAGGACTGAAAAGAAACTAGGGCAAAGTCAGGGGTAAAATTGGATCACAAATGCATACCACGAGGTCTTACTGAATTTAAAATTTACAAATGCCTGTAAGCTTCCCAGTCGCAGAACAAAGGAACACAATTGGTCATATCTATATGCAGCAGGAGAAGGGTTGGGCGGACAGCAGCTCGCAACTTGGCTTCCACCGTCCGCCGCAGAGAATTTAGAGGCGTCTTGGGAACATGAGTGGGGCTATCCAGGAATCTGTTTACCTGAGGGACTAAGTCCTGTCCCTTGGACATCCCCAAATAGTCCAGAATGAAGCTTTATTTGGAGAAGAGGGGCAGTTCGGAGCACTTCATGACGTCTTGTCACCCAGTTTGTCCCACATCTGCCTTCAAACTGAGTGGGACTTGAGCAAACAACACCCAGAGCTTCACTCTTCCCCACCACTGTGCTGGCCCTGCGGTGTTGTGAGTTGGTGGCTCCAGTGACATGGCGGTGGCAGTGAGCCTGGCGCTGGCAGTGTTGGTGACACTCACGTGGTGGTGGTGGCACCAGCACTGGTGGTGTCTGTACCAGCAGGAGAGGCAGCACCGGCACCTCCAAAGTGGATGCAGCAGCATCACGGTGGCCACAGGTGCCAATCGGCTGTAGTAGGTGTGGAGGCAGTGGCTGGGAGTGGCTCGCAGCAAGGGCGAGCTCTGTGGACAACTCCATGGGTGACAGAAGCCTGGACACGGGAGACCTTGGGGAGCCTTATCCAAGGAGGTGCTTGAGGCTCCCCCTTGAGGAAGACCTCTCCAGTGGTGGGGGAATTTGGAGCCAAAGAAAGCTCCTTATGTTGTCAAAATGTCCCTTTTTTAACCTTAGGATGTTGTGACCCCTGAAGGTATTAATGATATTCTAGAGCATTTGAAAGACAACAGCCAACTAGCTGGTTAAGCGCAGCTCAGTTTTTCCCCAGTGTGTGTGGGTGGCTGAGCACACATTCATTAATTCAGTGATTCATTCAGCCAACATCTGCGGAACCCCTGCTGGCTTCTGGAGTCAGATTGCGGGGATCTGAATCGGGCTTGCCACTTACTAGTCTATGACCTTGAGCAAATGACGTGATTCCTCTAATACCCAGTTTCCCCATCTGTAATATGAAATGTGAATACCAAGTATCCGCCTCATTGGGTTTTAGGAGAATCAAATGCATGTCAAGTGTTTAACATGGTGCCTGGCACAGATTAAACATCCAAGAAGTGTGAGTTATGATTAAAGGCTGTGAAATGTACAAAGAGCCACATAGTCCCCCATTCATTCAAGCATTTTCTGTCCATATAAGGAAATGCTACATAGCCCAACTCCAGAAGGCTACACATTAACTGGGGGTATCACACAGTAGAGAAATTATGGGTGATTTGATTTGATTATTTATCTGCTTTTTAGGAATTTTCCAGTGTATGTGAACTGTTTGTGAGATCTTAGAACAGAAGGAAAAGCAACCCCATTTGCCCTTCCCTTTGGTACTTCTGTGACACCCGTGTCGTCCATCAGTTCCCATGCAGGCAGGGGCGGTGACACTCACGCATCTGTAGATGGCTCAGACTCTCAGAAACTTCTTTCTTAGAGGATCTGCTTGTAGTTTCTGGCTTTTGTGTTTCATTCATTATTCATTCATTCGTTCATTCAAGAAATACTTATTAAGCACCTCTTGTCTGCCAGGCACATTGATAAGTTCTGCTGAGTGAAAGCCAATGGCTCCCTTGAAGGAGCTGGTAATTTATCAGGGTTCTCAGACTGTCATCCAATAATTAAATAAATATGTCACGACAGATGGAAGTGAGATGAAGGCAAGGAACGTGGTGCTGTGAAGGTGGACAGCAGAGATGAAGGTGGAGGGAGGCAGGGGAGGCTTCCCTGGGAGGTGACGGGAAAGCTGAGCTGTGAAGGTGCATAGGAGTTATTGGGTGTGTGTGGGGGTGGGGCATGTGCGGTCCAGACAGAGGAGCAGAGTCGACTTCGGGGCCACACAGAGAATGGAATTCCCTTTCCATGTGACAGCCCTTCACACATCTGTAGGTGGCTTCTCCCCGGAAGCCTTTCTGTTGTATTCCTGCCTTCTTCAGCTTTTCTGCCTAGGATGTGGTTTCACAGCCTGTTTTCATTCTGAGATCCAGTTCGTTCGTATCCTTCTTTTTCGATAACAATTTTATTGAGCTATAATCCACATGCAGTACAATTCACTCAAAGCGTATAATTCAATGATTTTTAATATATCACAGAATTGTGCAACCATCACCATGATCAATTTTAGAACATTTTCATCACCCCAAAAAGAAACCCTTATACCCATTAGCAGCAGCCACTCCTCGTTTCCCCCACCAATCCCAGCCCTGGGAAACCATTAGTTGCTTTTGGTCACTATAGATACACCTGTTCTGGGCATTTTTTATAAATGGAATCATACAGGATGCATTCTTTTGTTTAACTGCTTCTTTCATTTAGCATAATGTTTTTAAGGTTCATCCATGTTGTAGCATGTATCAGTACTTTGTTTGTTTTTGAGACAGAGTCTCACTCTGTCACCCAGGCTGGAGTGCAGTGGCACCATCTAGTCTCACTGCAACCTCTGCCTCCCAGGTTCAAGCAGTTCTCCTGCCTCAGCCTCCCAAGTAGCTGAGACTACAGGCATGAGCCACCATGCCCTGGTAATTTTTTGTATTTTTAGTAGAGATGGGGTTTCATCATGTTGGCCAGGCTGGTCTTAAACTCCTGAGCTCAAGTGATCCTCCCATCTAGGCCTCCCAAGGTGCTGGGATTACAGGCATAAGCCACCACGCCCGGCCACTTCATTTTTTTTTTATTTACTTATTTTTTTTTTTTTTGAGACAAGGTCTCACCCTGCCACCCAGACTAGAGTAGAGTGGTGCAATCACAGCTCGCTGCAGCTTCGGCCTCCCAGGCCCAGGTGATTCCCCCACCACAGTCCCCTAGTAGCTAGGACTACAGGCGTGCACCACCACACCCGGTTAATTTTTGTATGTCTTCTAGAGATGGGGTTTTGCCATGTTGCCCGGGCTGATCTCAAACTCCTAGGCTCAAATGATCTGCCTGCCTCAGCCTCCCAAAGTGCTGGGATTACAGGCATGAGCCACCGTGCCCGGCTAATCCCAGCACTTTCGAAGGCCGAGGCAGGCAGATCACAAGTTCAGGAGATCAAGACCATCCTGGCCAACATGGTGAAACCCCATCTCTACTAAAAATACAAAAATTAGCCAGGTGTGGCGGTGCGCATCTATAGTCCCAGCTACTCAGGAGGCTGAGGCAGGAGAATTGCTTGAACCGGCAGGCGGAGCCTGCAGTGAGCCGAGATCATGCGACTGCACTCCAGCCTGGGTGACGGAGCAAGACTCCATCTCAAAATAAACAAACAAACAAACAAAACACTAAGTGGTGGGATTACAGGCGTGAGCCACTGAGCCCAACCAGACCTTCACTTTTCATTGCTGGATAATGATAATATTCCATTGTATGGATAGAACATGGTTTGTCCATTAGTCAGTTGATGGATGTTTGGGTTGTTTTCATTTTGGGGCTATTATGAATAATGTTGATATGGACCAGTTTGTGTGTGGATGTATTTTTTCGCTTTTCTTGGGTATATCTTAGGAATGGAATTGCTAGGGCATATGGTAACTCTATATTTAACCTTTTGAGGAACTGCTAAACTGTTTCCCACAGTGGGTACACATTTTGTATTCCTACCAACAGTGTATGAGGCTTCTTATTTCTCCACATCATTTCCAACACTTTGCATTATCTGTCTTTTTGATTGTAGTCATCCTTCTGGGTGTGAAGTGGCATTTCATTGTGTTTTGATTGGCATTTCACTTATACCTTATGATGCTGGCATCTTTTCAGATACTTAGTGGACATTTGTATACATCTTCTTTGTAGATATATCTGTTCAGGTTCTTTGTCCATTTTTAAATTGGGTTATGTCTTTTTATTATTGATTTGTAAGAGTTCTTTATATATTTTAGATATAACTCCCTTATCAGATGTATTATTTGCAAATATTTTTTCCCATTCTGTGTGTTGCCTTTTCACCTTCTTGATGATGTCCTTCAAAGCATGAAGGTTTTTAATTTTTATTAAGTCCAGTTTATCCATATTTTTCTTGTTGCATGTGGTTTTGGTGGCATATCTAAGAAGCCATTGCTAACATAAGGCCACAAAGACTTATATCTGTATTTTCTTCTTTCCTCTCATAAGAGTTTTATGGTTTTACCTCTTAACGTTTCGGCTTTTTGTGCATTTAGAATTCATTTTTGTATACGGTGTGATGTAGGGGTTCACCTTCATTGTTTTACATGATATCCAGTTGTCCCAGCACCATTAGTGAAAAGACTATTATTTCCCCACTAAATTGTCTTCACCCCCTTGTCAAAAAGCAATTGACTATACATGTGAGGGTTTATTTCTGGACTCTGAAATTCTATTCCATTGATCTGTCTGTCTAGCCCTATACAAGTACCACACTATCTTGATCACTGTGGTTTTGTATTGAGTTTTGAAATTAGAAAGTGTGAGTCCTCCAACTTTGTTCTTCTTTTTCAAAATTGTTTTGTTTATTCTGTGTCCCTTGCATTTCTTTGTGAATGTAGGGATCATGTTGAGACTGTAGATCATTTGGGGGGGCATTGCCATTTTAACGGTATTAAAAATCTTCTCATCCATGAACCTGGATTACCTATGTCTTCTTTAATGTCTTTCAACAGTGTTTTGTAGTTTTCAGAGAATAAATTTTTCACTGCTTTTGTTAAATGCATTCCTAAATATTTTATTCTTGTGATGCTATTGTAAAGGGAATTGTTTTCTTAATTTTATTTTTGGATTGTTCATTTCACATCCCTTTTAAAATGTGGTCCCTGGAACCATCAGATTAGCACTGGAGACAGTGGGATGTTCACTTCAAACTTGTGGATATGATTCTGTACTATAACCTCAGACAAAGTTAAGCTTTTTGTGGAAGAGGTGAGTTGGGGTTGGGTGGTTGGCACACACAGCACACCATTGACTCATGTCAACAAAAGCCCCTCACACCTTTTTAAGTCGTCTGCTGCTAGGCCATGCCTTCCTTATTCTGTACCTGGGCAAGTAGCTCTTGGGTGCCAAAAATAGCACCTTTCCCTTTCCACTGCATATTCTTGGGTCCAGGCCATTGCTTCTAGTCTAGGAGTGAGAGTGATTTGGATGCTGATTCTGACCCTGAGTCATGACATCTTTGTTCCCAGCCTATCCACGCATGCAATAAACATGGCCTCTTTATTTTTATTCAAGCCAGTGATAAAAATGTCCAATGGGACTTTGCAAAGGATAGAGGCTTGAAGTCCTGAATTCAGAACCTCTCTCTGAGAACATTAAATTGTAGCCTCTGAAGAACAGTATCCAACCAGTCCCCAAGCCATCTAATGGTCCATGCACCAAATTCATGTCAACCCCATTGAACTTATCAAATGCCCTACTGAATTCATAAACTCTTGATCTCCCTCATTTCTACCTGTCTCTTAATCCTATCAAGGAAGGAAACAAGATTCTCTTGAAAGAGTATTTTCGCTGTGAACCCACAGGGGGTCCTGGTGATTCCTGCTTTCTGTATGTTCATAAGCCACAAATCCCCTCTAACAAGCCATTCCTGAATTGTTTTCATCAGCCAGTTGTTCTCTTATCATGAGAGAATTAACCTCAGATGGAGAAGCTGAGGATCACTGAAGGGAAGGTCAGACATAAGACTGGTAAGTGTGAAGGGAAGACTAGAACCCAAAGCTTATAGTGGCATGTCCTGTGCTTCCTCCACTGGTAATGGAGAGAGACAGTTCTTGTATGGACAAAGACTTGAGCAAGTGTGGAAGTGAGAAGAAACTCAGTTATCCACGTCCCATGTCCTCAGATAAACCCAAGTGTACTACTTACTTAACACAAAGTGAAATACTACTGCTTTATACAAAGTGATGTAAATGCCTTAGCGAACACCAAAAGATAGGCATAGCACACAAAGGTGTCTTTTAAATCACATTTGTGGTTTCATATTATCTCATTTAATTCGGATTCCTCTTAGGCCTGGATTATCTGGATTACATTAATTCAACAAGCACCTACTCCTGTTTTTTCGGACCCAATGGCAGGCTCTGGTGTTTCTGAGCTGTAAAGGGCATAGTCCCTACACTGTGGGAGCTCCCATCTGACAGGGAAGGTTGACAGGTGAGTCCAGCCCACTGTGGTAGATGGTGACTTGCCGTGCCACCCCCGAGGTCCAGGCTTTCCTCTCATGCAGTCAGGATGGCAAGTGACACGGGTGTATCAGCGTGGAGCCACAAACCAGTCAACAGATAATGATTTCACATCTATCATGTGCTGAGCACAGTTCTACACATTATGCAGCACTGGATAAAAGTACAAATCCCTGCCCTCATGGGGCTTCCATTCTAATGTATGTATGTGTGTATGTGTGCAAATCTGAATATGTTAAATGATAAATGGTATAGAGAAAAAATAAAGCTGGATGGGGAATAAAGAATGATGGGCTATAGATGAGGTTGGAATTTAAAATAGGGGTTCTGGGGAGGCCTCCTGAGAAGGTGGCATCTGAGCAGCAGCCTGAGGAAGGTGGGTCATCAAGCCATGTGGCTGTCCAATGGAGGAGCATCCCAGGCTGAAGGAAGGGCTGTGCTAAGGTCCTGAGGTAGGAGGTGCCTTGTGTGTTAGAGCAAGGAGGCCACTTAGCTGGGAGATGAGGCCACATAGGGCCTTATAGGCCCTGGCAAGGACTCAAGCTTCTCCTCTGAGGTGGGAAGCCAGGGTCTTGAGAGGGAGAGTGACACGATCTTACATTCTGTACTTATATTTTTGAAAGATCCCAAAGGTCATGTTGGGAGTAGACTTTGGTAGGAAGTGGGGTGGCAAGAGGAGAGGCAGCAATTATGATGATGTAGGTGGAGATGGAACAGATGTGAATTTAGAGGAGAAGGTGGAGGGGTGAGAAGCAGACAGATTTTGCAGGGGTGCAGGGGGAGGCCATAGGATTTCTGGGGACTGGATATAGTTGTGAAAAAGAGAGGAGTAAGGATGATGCTGACATTTTGAAGGGTGGAGTCACCAATATGATGTGCCAGCAACTGGAGGAGGAGGAGTGGGTTTGGGGTGGAACCTGCTGATTTGGAGATCAGGTGTTTAGGGGTCTGTTTATTAGAGTTACCTGTTAGACTGCAAGTGGAGATATGGTGAGCTCCGACTAGAAATGTCAACGTGGACTCATTAGCATATAGTTGGTACTGAACACCAAGAAAGCGGAAGAGATCCCCCAAAGAAAGAGTGTAGATGGGAATGAGAGGTCTGAGGACTAAAGCCTGGAGCATTGTCACATTCAGAGCCACAGCAATGAGGTGCAACCAGTGAAAAAGTCTGGAATGCTGTGCCAGGAATGAACAAGACAAGCAGGAGGATGTGGTGTCCTGGAAAGCAAATGAAGAGGAGAGGGTGGTGACTGGCCACGTCTGATGAGGGCTGAGAACTGATGCAAAGTCATGGTCATGTGACCATACCATTGATGGAAACAGCAGGCAGGTAACACTCCTGGCTTCCTCCCACAGGATCAGTGTAACCGCATCCCTGACCAGGTGATCACAGTGACTGTCTCCTGCACAGATCTCAAACTCCACGCCTGTCCTCCCACCCCATCATGGTCCCTAAAAATGGCAAAATTAATCTCTTTCCCTTTGATACTCTCACGTCAACAAGTATGTTGCTGTTCAAGATGTTTGTCAAAGTACAGAAACTATTGTTTGTCTCTTATTTTTCCTTGATTTTTAATTTTTAAAAATATTTTGCTGATCAAGTCATATTTGTCTAATTCTAATGGTACTGACTCAGTACAACCCATTTTTACCAACTAAAAACACATAAATTGGCTGGGCACAGTGACTCACGCTGGTAATCCCAGCACTTTGGGAGGCCAGGTGGGCGAATTGCTTGAGGCTGGGAGTTTGAGATCAGCCTGGGCAACATGGTGAAACCCCATCTTTACAAAAAAATACAAAAATTAGGCATGGTGGCATGTGCCTGTAGTCCCAGCTACTCAGGAGGCTGAGGTGGGAGGATTGCTTGAGCCCAGGAAGTTGAGGCTGCAGTAAGCTGAGTTTATGCCACTGCACTCCAGCCTGGGCAGCCCTGTCTCAAAAAACAAACAAAAACCCAAAAAATCCTATAAGTTGTTTACAAACATGTATGGCTACATACAGATTCCCTTAGAAATTGCATTTCCAGTATACATATCCTACAGTAATAACGATTTTCCCATGTTGCCATCGTTCTCTGAATCAGTCTTACCCACCTATCATAGCCTGTTGAGGCTGCTGCAACAAAATACCTTAGGCTGAGTAATTTACAAACAACAGACATTTATTGCTCGCAGTTCTGGAGGCTGGGAAGGCCAAAATCAAGACACCAACTGATTTGGTGTCTGGTGAGGGCTCGTTCCTCATAGGTGGTGCCTTCTGTGTGTCCTCACATGAACGAGCTCCGTCAGCTCTCTTTTATAAGGGCACTAATCCCATTCACAAAGACTCCACCCTCATGACCCAGTCACCTCTCAAAGGCCCCACGTCTTAATACAAGCACACTGGGAATTAGATTTCAACATAGGAATTTTGCAGGGACACAAAGACTCAGACCACGGAACCCTCCTATGTAAAGTGCAAGGGGAATTGTCCGTTCTGCCCTGTCTGTTGTGGGTAGGGGTCGGGGGACCCAGGGAATCTAAGAAGTGGAGCCATCCAGATGAGAGGGGCGCAAGGGCTTCTCAACTGGATGATGGGCATTTGGGGCAGAAAGGAAGGCAAAGGCTGAATCTCAGAACTGGGAAAATGCAGGTGATTTTGGGACCAGTGAATAAGCAGGGTGTCAGGGGACACAGGGCTTGGGGATGCTGCTTGTGAAGAAGAGGAAAAGTCAAGGGTTTCCCTTGTGAAGCATCTGTCCCAGGGATAATGGGACCAATGGAGACAGACACATGGGAACATCAGACCCAGAGAGACAGGAATCCAGCGAGAGAGAGTGACAGGGGCTGCAAAGGGTTAACAGAGAAGGTCAAGGTACAAGCCTGGAAGCGGGAAGGGTGCCCTTAGGTGCGATGATTGCTCCTGGAGACACACTGCAATGTGTTGGGGGTAAATCTCTCACCATTTTCCTTTTATTTAAAATTCTTACCAAGACAGATTTTGATTTTTACACTCACTGATGGAAACAGAACCATGATTTAGGGATCACATACTCCCATGTCCCTTATCCTAACATTTCTTATCTCTGACAGTTACATTTTTCCCTCTGGGACATCAGACCACTGTGTCAGTGTGTTGTGGGGAGGTGCTTGTGGCCTTTGCTTTGGTGGGGACAGCACATGGAGATGTAACTGTGTCCCCCTTCCATACGTCACTGCCATTACAGTTTGCATCAAGCAGCTGAGCAGAGCAGGGAAAAGAACCAGTGGGTGACCTGGGACACCACGATCTGACTATGGGGTGGGCCCAGAGTCTACCTCGCTGGGCTGGGGCACAATCCTACAGGGGCCAAGAGAGACAACCTATGATGCAACTGTGTCCCCCTTCCATACATCACTGCCATTATGGCTGGCATCAAGCAGCTGGGCAAAGCAGGGAAGAGAACCAGTGGGTGACCTGGGACACCACCACAGGGTAGGTCTGGCTGTGGGGCAGGCCCAAAGTCTACCTCCTTGGGCTGGAGCATGATCTTACAGGGGCCAAGAGAGACAACCTACCAAGGCTCGTAGGTCCCTGATTGTGACCAAGCTCATATGCCAGGTTGAGGCATTGAGACTTGATTCTGTAGCTCAGGGAGAACCATCCAAGTTCTCAAGGAGAGGGTGAGGTGGTCAGGTGTCTTCCTAGTTGGAGAGGCCCCTACTGGCAGTGTGTGGCCAGGGAAAGGTGAGAGGCAGGGAAGCCAGACAGGAGGCTGATGCAGTTGCCCAGGTGAGAAACGATCACTCCTAACTCAGGGCAGAGACCCTGGAGAGGAAGAGGAAGCTGGAGGGGAGAGTGTCATTGTAAGGTCAGGTAACAGGAATCGGCGCCTAATTGGAGGTGGCGAATGATCCAGGATGTCTGCCAGGTGTCTGACCAGGGCAACCGAACTGCTGCTGCTGCTCTCAGCATCCGGACGGAAAGCAGTGAGATGGTCTTGTATCATCTTCATGTTTGCAGATTATCTTGACTGACCCACATTCTTCATGTTTGCAGATTATCTTGACTGACCCACATTCTTCATATTTGCAGATTATCTTGACTGACCCACATTCTTGAGGAAGAGGGTTTTTTTGGGGGACTTTGGGTGACAAGCCTGAAATATTTTAACAATGGCCGCAATTCTCCACTTCTCTTCATTCTATTGGCAGCCTGACACCCATCGCTATGGTGGTGGAGCACAGAGAAATCTTAAATAGAAGATCATTATGTGTAGGTATGAATATGCCATCCCCCCCACCCCCCCACCCACACACACACACTGGATTTCCTCTGCCAGATCCTTGAACCGAGCGAATAGAAGACCAGCCTGTCCCTGAACTTGACGGCATCAGGAGTAGCTCCACTAAGGTCACCGCAGAAGGCTGTGCCGGGGGTTAGCACCCAGCACAGAAGCCGGCACCTTGTTCCCTATTGTCTCTGGAATGCCATTGTTTTAATTAAGCCGACTTTGTAGCCAGGGTTCATTCACTACAGACAAAGCCTCTGTTAGAAAAAATTAGACCTCAGAAACTTCTAGAGAGCGAGGGGTGGAGGGTGGAATCACAAGCCACTGGCGGTAGAAGTTTCTATTCTAAATCCTCGGGAAAAAAAACAGCAAATGGGTTTCTCCTTTTGTTAATTGTAACAAAAAAATAATAAATATGAAGTAAATCTGCATGGTGGGGTGGGGGAAGGGGTATAGGTTGCAAGAATGATTCTTTCTTTCTGCCTAAGAAATACAGTTTAAACAATCCAGATGATTCCAGCAAACTGTAGATTTCATGTTTCCACATTCGACAGCATAGTTGATACATAAGAAGGAAGAACGATTTGAATCGTGATGTCATGACTGGAGCTGCTGATTGTTTTAACACAGCTCAAGGATTAATTTCCCCACCAGAAAAATAAACTTAGCCTCAATCCAATACTGAGCAAAGGTGTTGTTGGAAGCATTTTGTAACCCAGAGCATAAAAAGTCATCTTTTAAACCATAGTACCAGAAACTGGCGAGGGCTCCAGGCAATTTTAACCCTCTGGTATTTCTCATTAGGAAGACTTTTGTCACCCTGAAAAGAAGGAAAAACCCCATTTAAAAAAATCATGAGTGGCAGATTTTCAGGGAGACCACGCAGCTGCAACCATCGGAATTGGATGTCGGGGCTGTTTTACGTGAGCAGGACGGCGCCGGTTAAGCTTTCAGGAGCTGTGTGTCTCACCAGCTTAAGGTTAGGAAGTCAGGTGCGTGAGCCACATGGCGCCTTCTCTGCTTGCTCCTTCAGTGACATGATTTGGGTGCTGTGAAGTTTGGAGTTAGAGCTGCTAAAAACTCCAGGCCTCGGAGAAAAGCTGAAGAGCGCATTGATCAAACTGTAATTTGGAACATCATTGCCTGGCACATGGCCAACATTCTCTGCCCCGTATGCGGGGTGCCAGAGACCAGGCCAGGTGTCCTCTGCCTCTGGGGATGGCAGCTGAGCAGGAAGAACAATGTTTTCGGGAATGTTTTATATAGTCACTCGTCTGTCAGGGGCAAGATGATATGAATGTGGCAGAAAGAATGGCTGATCTGGAGCTGGAAGGTCAGTGATTGCTGAGTAATCAGGCTGAGTAAGCCAGTGGTCTTTGCGTGAGGGCTGAGACTCCAGTTCTGGTATGCCACTCACTCCTCTCTGCGGCCAGCATGCGAGTTCCTTTCCTTCTCCAAGCCTCAGTTTCCTCTCCCATAAGATGAGGAAGTAGCACCCACCAGAGAGGATGCGTGGGCTTTGATGGAGGTAATGCACCTGCACATCAGCACAGAGTCTGGCCCAGTCAGTGCTCAGTGAGGATTTGTTCCAATCCACAGCCCGGCTCCTTCCTCTTAGGGCCGCGGGGGCCGAGAGGCAGAGCAGAAACACGAATTCCCTGGAGATACACATTTTATCTTACAGATGCACTGCTTGGGAATACAGCCCTTCCAACAACAAGCTTTCTGTTTTTGAGCCTTGTCAACAGCACATGCCGAGCAGCAGGCAGAGTGCACTGAAAAGAAGGATTTGTGGCTGGCAGCGTTTGGTGGGGGAGTTGGAGGGAGTGGCCCGAGGGAAAATGACAGAGTCAGGGCCCTGCCATGTTATCCTGGAGAATCTACTTACCTGTATAAAACAGGGTAGCAGTTTCCTAGTTCCTTCCTGGGTTTTTTGCTTATTTGTTTATTTTACTTATTTATTTTTTTGAGACAGGGTCTCACTCTTCTGCCCAGGCTGGAGTGCAGTGACGTGATCTTGGCTCACTGCCATCTCTGTGTCCTGAGTTCAAGCAATTCTCCTTCCTCAGCCTCCTGAGTAGCTGGGGCTACGGGCACGCACCACCACACCTGGCTAATTTTTGTATTCAGAAAATTACATGTGGAAATGGGGTCTTGCCATGTTGGCCAGGCTGATCTCAAACTCCTGGCCTCAAGTGATCTGCCTGTCTTGGCCTCCCAAAGTGTGAGATTGCAGGCATGAGTCCCTGGGCCTGGCCTTCTGTCTATTTTTTTTTTTTTTTTTTTTTTTTGTCTTTTGGATCTGAGGCAGAGGATATCCACCACTCTGGGCAGATTTATAGGTGACCCGAAGTTGGAAGAGGCTGGCTGATTGATCAGCTGCTGATTTCAAAGATATCTCAGAAATAAGAAAAGAGCTGGTGCTAATTAAAAAAAAAAATGGGTATGGATAAATGTAAAGTCCTGTACTTAGGTTCAAAAGTCAACTGTAAATAAACTGCATAACTGCAAGAAGAGGGGATGGTGTAAAAAGAGTGTAGGGTTTATCCCAGTTTACTGAAAAGATCAGACTGCCCCTTTGCTGTCTGCTCTCCATCTGATGGGTTTTAGGAAACTAAGTCTTATCTCTGGTTGAAGGGAACTTATTCCCCCCTTTATAACGTAGGCTGTATTTTTAGAAAACAAATTTGCAACCCAATCACCCTCTCAATACAGAACAGGAGAGGTATGTAACTTCCCAGCAAGGTGATGGTGGTGAAAGATGATCCCAATCTCGCAATGGTCCGTGGTACTCATTCCCAGATGTCCTTACCTGGTGGTGATTCAGCAGGTCCCAGAAATGTCCTTTCTCTTTTGGCACTGAGCTGTCTAGTCTGGCCCAAGTCCTGGTCTGGCCTTTCCACTAGGACACAGCTGGATGAGGGGTCATCAGGAATACTGGGGAGGGAGGGTGGAGAGTGACTGCCAGCAGAGAAACTCCAGTTTTTACAGTTTAGCAAAAATGTTCGAACCCATTATTGGCTGGAGTTGAGTGCAAAGTCCCATGGGGGAAAAAGTTCATCTTTGGTGCAGGTGGGTGTAGGTAGCAGATGTGGCTTTTCACTTGCTGAGATATGTCACAGGTGAGCAAAGATAAGGGAAATGCTAGGAGGCAAAAAGGGGGTTCCTGTATGGATCCTCACCAACAGCTGGCCGCCCTCTGCCTTGGGAACTCCACTTATATGTCAGACCTTCCATGTGTGACTTTATGTCTCTTAGAATCTTTTCTGGCTTCTCCTCTGTGCTTCTGTCTGAGTATTTTCTATTGATTCAGTGATCTTTTCTGCTCTAATTGCCCTTTAAACCATCTACTGACTTAATTTTAGTTATTCTAGTTTTCAGTTCTAGAATTTTCATTTAATTCTTTTTTAAAAAATAGATTCTAATTCTTTGCTGAAATTCTCTGTCTTTTAATACTTCCTCCATCTTTTCCTCTGTTTTCTTGAACATTCCTATGATAGCTTTTGAAAAGTCCTTCTTGGCTAATTCCAGCATCTGGATTATCTGAGGGTCTGTTCCTATTGTCTTTTTTTCTTTTGGATTCTGGTCATTTGGTTCTGTTTGTCTGTCTGTTATTCTATTACTAGACATTTCTATAATTTCTTTTTTTCTTAGCAACAAGGTCCCTCTCACTTTGTTGCCCAGGCTGGAGTGCAGTGGTGGGATCACAGCTCACTGCAGCCTTAATCTCCTGGGGTCAAGTGATTCCCTTACCTCAGCCTCCCAAGTAGCTGGGACTACAGGTGCTCATCACCATGCCCAGCTATTAAAAACATTTTTTTTTTGTAGAGAGGGAGGGTCTTGCTATGTTGCCCAGGCTGGTCTTGAACTCCCAGGCTCAAGCAATCCTCCCGCCTTGGCCTCCCAAAGTGTTGGGATTACAGATGTGAGCAACCGTGCCTGGCTTAGAGTTTTTAATTGAATGCCAGACATTATGTATAAAAATGTGAGAAAGCAGCTGGGCACAGTGGCTCACACCTGTAATCCCAGCACTTTGGGAGGCTGAGGCGGGTGGATCACGAGGTGAGGAGATCAAGACCATCCTGGCTAACACGGTGAAACCCTGTCTCTACGAAAAATACAAAAAAATTAGCTGGGCGTGGTGGTGGGTGCCTGTAGTCCCCAGCTACTTGGGAGGCTGAGGCAGGAGAATGGCATGAACCCGGGAGGCGGAGCTTGCAGTGAGCCGAGATCGCGCCACTGCACTCCAGCGTGGGCAACAGAGCAAGAATCCATCTCAAAAAAAAAAAAAATAGAGCTCTGGATGGCCTCTTTCTTTAATGGCAGATAAAGTAGGAGCTGGTGGCTGCATTCCTCAGGACCTTAGCTCTGCCTGCCTTTGGCTTACCCCTGTCCAAAGGTTGTAGCCTTCCAGGTCCTCCACTCGAACCCAGAGAGTTCATCAGGGCATCTCCCCTGTGGCAGGTCCTGGACTTTAGTCCTCATCACCGTGGCTTCTCAGGATGGCTGGAAACTCCTAACTGCTTTTCAAAAGTTTCCTGCTTAATGTCTTAGCTTCCTCCCTCCCTACACAGTTTCAGAACTTGGCAGATGTCTCATGGTGGAAAGTGGGAGTGTGTTGTTCCGTCTTTTCTGTCCTTCCTTTTTAGAGGAATCCCAGCCCTGCAAATCCCTCATTTAGGTCCCTCCATTCCTGTGAGGCTGCCCAAAGCTCATCTGTGTCTGCGCCTCTTTGACGTCGACCCTGGCCTGGGTCCTTCGCCAGATCATCAGCCTCTTGGGTCAACACCTGGAATGAGCAGATTCCCTGAAGGAAAGAGTGGCAGCAGAATGTCGGCTCACCTTGCCATCCAGGGGCCCCTGCTGTGAGGTTTTTGTCCTTGTGGGTCCTGGTCGTCTCCACAGCTCTCCAGTGCTGTACAGGAGGCTTTTGAATTTGGTCTCTGCTTTCCTTGCTGGTCTCAGTGGTTGCAGTGGTCAGCCACAAGCCACTTCAACTGACAGGAAAGTCAAGATCAGTTTTCCTGATGGTTGTGGGGGTTCCCTGATTTTATTTTATTTTATTTTATTTATTTTATTTTATTTTTGAGATGGAGTCTCACTCGATCGCCTAGGCTGGAGTGCAATGCAGCAATTTCTACTCGCTGCATCCTCTGCCTCCTGGGTTCAAGCGATTCTCCTGCCTCAGCCTCCTGAGTAGCTGGGATTACAGGCACGCACCACCATACCCAGCTAATTTTTGTATTTTTAATACAGATGGGGTTTTACCATGTTGGCCAGGCTGGTCTCAAACTCCTGACCTCAGGTGATCTGCCTGCCTCAGCCTCCCAAAGTGCTGGGATTACAGACATGAGCCAGCGTGCCCAGCCAGTTTCATGCTTTTAGTAAGGCAGGGGGCAAATATACAAAGTGTGTCTTTGTAATAGGTACAGGGCCCAAGGTAAAGGGCCACTTTTCCCAGATGAATACAATGACAAGCCTCTCCGTCTCCCACTCAGCCTCTGGTTTTGTTCCAGAAGACGAGTGGCCAGATTGGGAGGAAACTACAGTCCCTCTGCACTCTGGCCTGGCCTGGCCACATCGGGGTGACTGCTGCTCACCGCCGCCATCGAGAGAGGGCTACTAGGATGCTGGAGTAATGGAGGCCAGCCCTGGAATCCCCGCGGTGGCACTTGACCCTCACTGAATCCCTTCACATGTTTTAAGACATGTAAACATCACAACAAACCTACCGGGTAGGGGTTATTGCTATTACAACCAGTTGACATACGGGAAAACCCGGGTGCAGAGGTCATGGGCAGAGCCCTACGGAGCGCAGGCAGTTTGATTCCAGCACTCACCTTCTTCACCATGCCGTCTCACTGCCTCTTAATAGATGTGAAGATGTTTAGCCTGACAAAGAGGAGATAGGGGATGGGGACGGCAAGGCCAATCTTTTTTTTTTTTTTTTTTTTTTAACAAAAGCAAAGAGGAATCCAAGTTAGGCCCAATATGAAGGAAGATCAGTGAGAAATGCCTGGAGCAGGACCAGCTGCCTTGCCTTTGGTGTGAGGTAGAAAGGGAGCTCCCGGGTCCTGGAAGATCTAAGAGGCTTGACAAGGTGATTGGCGCAAGGAGGGTCTGAGTGTAGATGGCACAAGAGCTTTGCGGAGGTGGCCTGGGGGCCAGGAATCTTAGCCTGACTCTTATGGGAATGGGAATTGGATGTGAAGCCCTTGAGGCTCTGCATAGTCTCAGCCTCAGTCTCTCTCAGCTCCCTCTGATTCTGCATTGGCCACTCTTCTCCTTGCTTACCAAGCTCCAGCCACACCAGTGTTTCTGTTTCTGGAAGACGCCATGTGTTTTCTTGCTCTTAAGCCTTTGCCCAAGCGGTGGCCTCTGTCTTCCATTGCTGTCATGGCCAGCTGTTGCTCACCCATTAGTTCCAGCTGAAATGTCGCCTCCTCCAGGAAGCCTTCCCTGACCACCTCATCCCAGGTAGCTCCTTCCCAGTTAATCTTATCCCTATGGTTTGTTTCGCTTGTGGCACTAACTACAGCCAGTGATTATCTTTGTTTTGTTGTTTTTTGGTTTATAGAAAGTGAATTCCGTGGGGCAGGACCACATTTTTCTTTTTCATGAATGTGTCTTAAATCCCTAGCATGGTGTTGCACACTTGTTGAACAAATGAATGAATGGCCTTGGCTAAATTACCATGGGTCTCAGTTTTCTAATCTGTTCAACGGAGAGGAGCTGTAGGGGAAATTTGATTAGCGCAGTGGTTCTCAAACTTGAGCCTACATCAGAATCACCTGGAAAACTTGTAAAACCAGATTGCTGGCCCACCCTCAGAGTTTCTGATTCAATAGTTTTGGAGGAGGGGGCCAGAATTTTTGCATGTAGAACAAGTCTCCAGATCATTTTGATGGTGCTGGTCCAGGGATCACACTTTGAGAACCACTGGGTTAGGCCATCTGCAGAGACCCTCAGGCTCGCATCTTTAATTTTTCTGATAAGTGACATGGTGAATATGAAAGTGCCGTGCTTATAAGAACTGTATATATAAGTGCAAGAGATGTTTTGAAACATAACTTTACCTTCAAAAGGAAAAGGGCAGGGGGAGGTGGTAGAGAGGAAAGAAAACCCTCGTCTAAATCAGGAGGGATTAACACCTACTGATGGGGTTTACAATGGCCAAAGGTCAGTTAAATGGAAGTGCCTGTGGACCAGGACCAGGGCGTGGGGCTGAGCTGGTCTCTGGGAACAATGCTTGAAAATGAAACGGTGGCTGCAGCCGGGAGGTTTCAAGAGCGCTTCCCGCCGGCTCCGCATTTAATCTTCACCTTGGAGGGTAAAACCAGAGAATCGAAATTAATAAGGGAAGTACAGAGGCTAAACCAGGGGGAAAACAAAACAAAAGAAGAAACACCTTGCGACCCCAGCACCCCCCATGGCTTGGAGCGCTGCCTTCACCTGGCTGGGTGTTTTATTTGTTAAGCGCTGCTCAGAGTTCACATTCTTCAGTTCTCCTTCGGTGGGCTTCAGTTGTTTTCCACCTCTCTGGTCCACATAGCCTTGCATAAACCAACGCGTGTCTTCCCTGGGTCCCTCCCTAGGGATCCTGTGCGGCTGGAAGAACCAGCCATGACAGGTTTTAGGTAGCTGCCCTCCTTCTCTCCGAAAGTCTCGCCTTTTCCAGTGCTCTGCCAGTTCTGTATACCTAAGAGGAAGCTGCAGTTATGGCGGTGAGCAACATCTGTCTTTTTGAATCCTCTTTTTAGGAAAGGGTCCTTTGGAGCAGATGCAGTAGTGGGGACAGGCCTGGAGAGGCGCCAGAGAGCAAGAAGCTGTCCAGGCGCTGGCACAGCAAATATTGGAACCGCCAATCTTCCTGAATCCCAGGAGTGAGTGGGTTTCCCCCGCAGACAGTCCCCGGCGTCGCTGAAATGTGTTGATGAAACAGCAGCAGCGGCAGTATTGCTGACGTCAGTTGAGCACTTCCTGTGTGCCAGGCCATGGGCTACTCATTCTACTGGGCTCTCCCGTGGAATCCTCACCTTGCACAGAGAGCACAAATGCTATTTTCAGCCCTCTTTTTAGAAACAAGGAAACTAAGGCTTTGAGAAATTTAGAAATTTGGTCAAACTCAAGCTAGAAAGAGGCAGATCTGGCTTTGAATCCAGGTGTGTCTGACTCCGGAGCTTTTGCCTTCATGAGGGTTCAGGGTGCTTTCCTCTTTGTGCAAAGGTGGGTAATGGAGCCCCATCACCAGAGGGCTTCAGTCATGAGTAGCCTCAGTGGTGGCTTGTGCTGGTGATGCTGGTGACTTTACCTGCAAGTAACTGTGCCTCATCAACATGTAAAGTGTCAGGAAAAGCCTCTGCCCCTGAGCCAGGTGCCGGGAAGTGGCTCCCCTGAGTCCCCACTTAAGCCCTTTGATGTGCCTCATCCTCCCCCTTCCCTGCCTCTAGAGATCGGCAGGTGTCCCAGGAAGCAGGAGCCCAGGCCGGATGCTGCTGGAGCCATAGGACAGCCCTCTAGGAAGAGGAAGGAGCGGAGGAAGAGAAGTCTGTGGAAGGAGGCCCCTCCCGACTTGCCTCCCACTCCCCACTAGCCACTGGGGGCGTGATACTGAATTGTTGCCTGGTCAGTGGCACCGCCATGTCTTGACCCTACGGTAGCCTACTGTAGGAAAGTCTGAACATAGGAACGGCGGTGCAGGGCCCTCTGTAAATACACCCTGTACAGGAATGTGAGCTGTGGAGCATCAGATGTGCAAAAGTCGGAGACCAACTGGATCTGAAAGGCGCTCTGTCCCTCAAAGGAAGGACTCTTCAACTGTGATTTGAATAAAGATGGCAGCACAATCGTGGATCTGGCCATAATTACGCCAGACCATTGTGGGGAACAGGATGCACGCTGGGCATTATTAAGCTACGCCATGAAAATCAGGTTCTGGAAATGAACAGGTTTAAGGAAACGCTGTGTTGAGGTCCCGCAGTTCTCTAAACTGCAGGACTCCTTAGGGCCTCCAGTGTGCTTGTGGGGCGATTGAAATGCCCACCATGGAAATCAGCCTCATACCATGTTAATCCACAGACGCACAATCCACAGACTGCAAAACAGTCGTGGTCATGTGGATTTTTACTGAGGATTTCTTGGGGCGACCAACAGAGGAGGAAGTGATGTCACCCAGCTTGCATCTAAACTTCCTAAATCCTCTGAAGTTTCCTGGCTGCCCCCCAGCCCCGTCCCCCTTTCCCCACCAGAGTTCTTCTCCCAGTGGCAACTGAGACATCTGTTCTCATAGCCAAGCTCCTTCTCAACTGTCTACCTCCAGGATGGGCCTCGGCATTCATTCCTCATCAGAAAAACTTAAGGCCCCTTCGCCAAACTCTTATATATTCCTCCAAAAGCCCTGGGGACTTTCAGATAACCCTGAAACCTTCAGTCTTCCCAAAGAAAAAGCTGGCATTGTCTTGGAACCCAGGGGACCAGTGTCCTCAGAAACTACCTTGGGAAATTATACCCTGGAGACATTGTAGGAGGAGATGGCCAGAGGCTAAAGCCTGTTAGACTGTAGCAGGCAGGACACACTTGTCCAGCAGTGCTGACTGATCCTCCTGCCTTCCAGAGAGCTGGGTTGAGGAATCCCAGGATGAAGTCTGGGCGCAGTCTGCATGTCCTGATTGAAGAATGATGCCAGCCAGGCTGTGAATGAGGAGGCGTTGGTAGCCAGAGGGCCAGGAATCTGCCATGCCTGGTCTACAGCTTAGTCTAGGAAACAGCCCAGAATTGGGGCTGAACGGCTTCAGTGTGATCCTTGCTCTGCTCCAGACTCACGGTGTATTGTCCTAACGACAGTTCACCTCTGTGAGCCTCACTTACTTCCAAGTGGCGCAGACACCCCAGAACCCTTATCTCATAGAGAAATGGGGACGACCCGCTGACCTAGTAGCTAATGGCCTGAAGGAGTAGACTTGCTTCACATAGATCAAATGTGCCATAAGATAGAAGCATTGCTACATCAACAGAACATGCTCATCAGGCTCTTGGCAGGGTATGTGTGGCACACTCAATCCGGTTAACTCGAGGATGTTTGGATACGGGGACTGTTTACAAAGGTATGAGCAGGGTATCAGGAAGACCAGGGCTGATATGAGCTCTAAGCCTGCAGGGGTAAGAGGGGAAAGCAGGTCCAGGGACCCAGAAACAGAGAGTCCCTTGGAGAGGGCTGCTTCGAAAGGAGCTATGGCCGTTAGGTTGAGGAACACAGCCAGCTCACAGTGACCCCATGGAAGGGAACCAGAGATTTCATGTCTGGCCTCTCTCCTCCCTCCCTCTAGGCCCTGCACTGGCTGAGCCCACCGAGAAGTCAAAGAGCCCCTGGATGTAGCTCCCTTGGCAGAGAGCAGGGTAGAAATGTACTCTCTTCCAGTTCTGGTGGCCAGAAGTTCAAAATCAAGGTGTTGGCAGGGCCACAGTCCCTCTGGATGCTCCAGGCCTTCCTTGGCTCACGTCTGCATCACTCCAGTCTCCACCTCTGTCTTCACATCACCCTCTCCTCTCCTCTACCTGTGTGTCTCTCCTATCTGTGTCTCCTGCAAAGACGCTTGCCACTGGATTTATAACTGGGTAACCCAGGACGATCTCCTTATCTCCAAATCCTTAATTACATCTGCAGAGATTCTTTTCCCACATAACATTCACAGGCTCCAGGGATTTGACATGGATATATCTTTTGGGGGGCCACGGGTCAATCCCCTGCACCAGCCTTCCACATCTAACCTTTCTCCCTAATGTGTTGAGATGTGAGGGAACCTTCTGTCTCCCAATGGCCTCTCGGAACGAGGGCCCCTTAGCACTGTGAGCCAGGGCACCTTTGCATATCTGCTTTAAGTAGATACTGATCCTTCAGTAGGGGTGGGGTGGGGGTGCACATTTTACCTTGTGTCAAAAAATGATTCATATCATGGCCTGTGGCAAACACTGTGTCTTCTGAGAGCTCTGTTTCACATCTTTAAGATGAAATAGATCAAATGTCTGCAATAGGCCAGGTGAGGTGGCTCATGCCTGTAATCCCAGCACTTTGGGAGGCCGAGGTGGGTAGACTGCTTGAGCTCAGGAGTTTGAGACCAGCCTGGGCAACATAATGAAACCCTGTCTCTACAAAAAAAATACAAAAATTAGCTGGGCATGGTGGCTCAAGCCTGTATAGTCCCAGCCACTGAGGAGGAGGCTGAGGTGAGAGGATGGCTTGAGCTGGGGAGGTGGAGGTTGCAGTGAGCTGAGATCGTGTCATTGCACTCCATCCTGGGCAAGAGTGAAATCCAGTCTCAAAAAAAAAATATATATATATATATCTACAGCAGTGTCTTCCTGTAGAATTCCACTGTGCTGTCACTCATGCTAGGGAAAGATGGCCATCTCTCTGGTAACTTTGTGCCCACCACTTCTGGCCCATGACACATTTGTCAGCACCTGGAGGTCAAGCTGAGAGCCACACTGGGTTTTCATCTCTGCCTTCAGTCCATCACAGAGGTGGCCCAAGGATGACAGTATGCATCTCTCACATTGGACCAAAGGCCCACTGCCTAGGTGCCCTCCTGGGTGGTCTGAGGTGGCATTTATGCTCAGGCATCCTGGGTTAGCTCCAATTTCCAGCCAGGAGATTCTTGAATCCTTTTACGCAGCAAAATGTAACAGTGACACCCTGACACCTTTTCTAATTGTGTTTTAATTGAAAAGACTTGATTTGATTACAGAAGTGTACACTGTAGTTGAAGGGCTTGTTAAAACATGTATTAAATTGGAAAGATTGCAATGTTTCGCTGTGCAATTATGTAAACAGTCACATAAATGGGGCCGTTTACAGTCAGCAGGAATGCTTTTTCAGTAGCATGGTGGCAAACTGGCATCGTTGATCAGTGACAGGTGAATTTGTTTTTTTCAAGGACAAACACAAGTCAGTACCCCCCGCCCAACATCAACGGAGACAGCTTTTTCATTTTCTCCTTTTGTGTACATTTTCCCTTGAAATCTGTTGTGATTTTAAGTAGTGTTTCTGTGTCCTCAGGTGTGTGTGGATTTCCCATCATTGTTAAGGAAAATAAAATGTGCCACATGGCTAAAATGTTTAGTTTTCTCAGCAGTAAAAAATGATCTAGGAATTCAAAAAAAAAAACACCTTCAACTCCAGCTTTAAAATGAAATAGAACTACCTGAAAATTCCCTGCAGTTTTTGTTTTTTTGCGATGGAGTCTCTCTCTGTCGCCCAGGCTGGAGTGCAGTGGCGCGATCTCGGCTCACTGCAAGCTCCGCCTCCCGGGTTCACGCCATTCTCCTGCCTCTGCCTCCCAAGTAGCTGGGACTACAGGTGCCCGCCACCACGCCCAGCTAATTTTTTATATTTTTAGTAGAGACGGGGTTTCACAGTGTTAGCCAGGATGGTCTGGATCTCCTGACCTCGTGATCCACCAGCCTCGGCCTCCCAAAGTGCTAGGATTACAGGCGTGAGCTACCGCGCCCGTCCAACATTCCCTGCGGTTTTAATGGAAGTGTCCATTAAATTTACTGGGGATAAAAGATAATTTACCTCCATCCCCACTATCCGTGCCTTCCCACAGGACCTGCAAGGCTCACCTATCTTTTTTGAACTTCAAAATAAAAGAAACATTGATCAGAGCTGTCATTGAAACATTACTTCTGTTGTCCATCACTTGTTCAACCCTGGCCTCTTAGAAGGAAACAGGTCCCACAATCATGATTTTTCTCCCAGCCCCAAGAAAATGGGAGCTGCAAATGGGCTGGGAGATTATGTGCCTCCAGTGGTTTTGAAGGGAAGCATTTACTGAGGGGGAAAATTGTTTTAATCTTATAACAACCAGGGAGGAGAGTTTGTAAAAACACAGAACACCTACACATGCACTTGATTTTGTTGCGTAGGAACACGCAGGAACATTTCCTCCCACTAATGTTCCCGATGCCTCAGCGGAGGGATCTCGCTGTGGCTGGGGCTGGGGGCTGGGGGTAAAGGGAGAGGAAGGGGAGGTAGAGACCTGGAGTGGAGTTGGCCGAGAATCTCAGGGACTCGGGGAGGGTATACCCGCTACAGGATGAAGGTTCTCCGACCCCTTCTGGAAATGTGAGCCCCATAGGACGCTGCAAGCTTTGCTTTTCCTAAGGCCCAACCCCTCAAATCGGGGAGCCTGGTGCCACCGCTGTTACAACTTCACGGCGGACCCAGCCTCAGTTCCCCTAACCATGGCTTCCCCTGGTTAACTGAACACGTTGGGGTGTTTGATGAATTTCGCATTTGCTGAACCAAACAGCCCACAAGCGAGCAGATTCGTCCCGTCGTCAGGTGAAAATAAGAATAATGAGTGGCTTGAGAAAATGCGTGCATCGTTTTTTTGGAGGGAGGAGGGAGGAAGGACGAGAGGGAAGGAGGGAAGCAAAGGCTGTAAATGCGTATGTGCCTGTGGACCGTAGGGAGCTGCACAGAGGGGCCGTTGCAAGACAGTGCGTGATTTGTGAGTGGGGCTGAGGAGGGGCTAAGGGGAGATTCTCACATGTTGCTTCTCCGTGTACTTAGGGGTTTGAATCTTTTACTGGGGGACGTAATAATGGCTTAATTGTGTGATTTTCAAAAGGGGGTGGTGGTAAGGGAGTGGACTTTAAACAGAAATGTCCAGATTTAGAGGGGAAAGTGACAAGTGGCCTATTTGTATGAAACATTATGAATGAACCGTGGTCACGCAGTCAGAGAAGACGGGAAGGGAGACTTGGCATTTACACCCTTCGTCAAGCTCACATCCCTTTGTCGTCTTTAAGAGAGTGTGTCTTGCACAAAGATGTGCCTCATTCAGAAGAGAAACAGCTGGCTTCTGGAAATACAGTTCACGCTCCGATCATTCCCAAGAGACACAGAACGTATCATCCAAGAAGGGCCTTCTCTGGTGGAAGAGCGCATCTCCCAGGAACAAAAGGCCCACACAGAAGCCCCAGGCGGTGGGTGTTTTCCTGGAACCTTTGATTTAAAGGGGAGGGCGATTACACTGGGAGTGATTGTTTTTGTGCTTTATTAGAATGCCTGGATTCAGCTCAGGGGGTGCCTGCGGGGTTAGATACCGAAGCAGAAAGGCAGTACCTCGGTCCTTGCCCATGGGATCTTCCTCTTCCCCACAGTGTCTCTTGCCAGCCCCACTGTCTGGCTTTTCTCACCACTCTGCGTGGCCCCTGTGAGCTCCATGCCAGCGTGTTTGGGTACGTGTATATCTGCGTGTACGCATGTTGGCTCCCCAAGGAGTCGGCAGGCATCTTCCCGAATTCTCTCCGCACACCCTCTCGTCCCCTGCCTCGAGTGTACCTATGTTTTGCACACAGCATACCCTCAGAAAATACCAACTACCTGTCAGTTCCCTAATACGTGCGTGTGTGTGCACGCGTGCGCATGCCTCGTGGCGCCTGCGTCAGCTTTCATAAGGTAAGGCTGCAGTAACGAACATCCTCATCTCCCGGTGGCTTACTCCAAACATGCTTTATTTCTTGCCCTGTTCTGTGGTCGTTGCCAGCTGGCTTGGGCCCTGTTCCACGGGTCTCCTTCGTTCGGGAACCCAGACTGAAAGGGTAACACCTGTCAGAGACATACAAAGGGAGAAGAGACACAGATCTGGCTGACCCAGGCCATGGCTCTTCAAACTTCTGTTCAGACTTGGCAGACCTCATCTGCTCATGTTCTGTGGCCCATCATACGGCCAAGCCCAACAGTGGGCAGGGAAGGATGTCCCTCCTGTGGGAAGGCCCTGCCAGTCCCATGCAGGGACATCAGTAGGTTCCAGCCTCTTCCAGGGAGAGGTAGGCAAGCCGTGATCGGGGCAGCCTGCCTCTGCTCAGTGGCCTTCTGGGATAAGCTGCCCCCTTCCTGTGGCCCCGGTGACTTTCCTGGTCAGTCTTTGCACTCACCCTGGCATCTCCCACCATGCCTCCATTGTCTTTTTTTGTTCCTGTTGTTGTTCTAATTATAAAAGTAACACATTCTCATTGTAATGTATTTTAAACAAAGTGAAAGCGGCCCTTTGTTACCTCTGCTAAGAACCTTCCATCCGGGAAGCAATCACTGTGACCCCTTGAAGGTGCATCCTTTCAAGTGTTCCCCTGCTCACAGAATCACATACGGTGCACGTGTATATAGATAAGATTTTAGGGAAATGGGATCTTCCTAGACATATGCACGCAGATACATGTTATTTTGTGGCCACGTTTTGTGCTTAGCAGTGCATCACCAATATCTTCCTGCAGGGCTGCTTTCCTTGTGGTGAGTGCACAGGAGTCCACGGGCCTGGGCAGCTCATATTCACTGATTATTGTCCTACTCTGGGAGATTCAGTTTATTTCTAGATTTTTCAATGACAACTATGCCGTAAAGAACACCCCATATACACTTGGTCGGGTCATTTTGTAAGCTGGACTCCCAGGATTGAATTGCTGGGTGAGCATGTTTTACATTTTGGTGGATGCTGCCATCTTGTTCTCCCGAAGGCCCGTGCCAGAGCTTATGCCCTCCCCAGGGTGGCTAGCAGGCCTGTTTCCATTCTACCCAGCCCACACATTTTTTTAAACTTTCATTTTGAAATGATTTTAGACTCACACAGAAGTTGCAAACATAGTACAGCCATTGGTTGTACACTTTCTGGACACAAAAAAGGGTATACTTGGTGTACCCTTCACCCAGCGTCCCCCAGAGATAGCTTCCCACCTAACCACAGGACAAAGATCAAAGCCAGGAGATTGCCTTTAGTACAATACTATTAAGTAAGCTTTATTTGGATTTTGCCAGATTTTACATGCGCTTTTTTTTTCTTTTGGTGAATAGTTCTATGATATTTTATGACGTGTATAAATTTGCCACAAAGCTATTAAACTTACCACGTATTAGGTTTGAGTATAATAAATATGCTTTTTTTCTTTCTCTGTGCAATTTATTTTTGTGGTTGTTGGGTCCTTCTGAGCTATTGCGCTCGTGGGAATGCTTGAATTTAGATCCAGTGCAAGGCAGCTGTTCGTTTTTTCAGTGTGAGGTGACCAGATGCTAGGAACTCCCTTTCTCCAACTTCCCTGTGAACCCCCTCGGGATGGGGGCTCTTAACACTCAGGACAATCTCCTGCCCTTGGCAAGCATCAGGTTTCTGTTGCTGATTAAAATGAAAACCCAAAGGTGAGCTTTCAGTTTGCAGCGTGATTGGTTGTTTACACCTGAAAACCTCCGATGGGTGTGCCATGAAAACTTTATGGGAAATTAATCATTGAGAAGTAAAACACACCATCTCTTTTCATTTAAAAAAGGAAGAAAATTAATGTGAGTGCCTGTGCTGCCTATGTATTTTTACCGAGTCCATTCCCTTAGAATCCAGCCATTATGCGCATGTTTGTTCTGGATGAAAGGCCCAGCATTAGACCAGAAATAGGATGTGTTGAAATCAATTTAGTGTCAACCACATCAAGCCTTTCTAAAATTGTAGGTTTTACAGAACTTTAACACATAGCTCATTTATTTGGTAGAATTTAACTGTAATTCACATCCCTCTGCAGCAGACAAAAAGACAGAGAATCAGAGCAAATTGCAGGCGGACAGAGTTCTGAGCAAGGAAATGTGATTTTCGAAGCACTTCTGCTCTGTCGCCCCTGCCCCCAGCACCCCCGGCTGCAGTTCTGTGCATCAGGAGAGAAATGAGAATTTTTCAAGGCTTCAGGGCTGCAACTTTAGATGACTTTCTTGCTGTTTGCATTCCGATGAGTCTTCCTCAGAGTTTGCATTTGAATGGAGAAGGGGTTAGTATAGACTTGAGACCTGTCAGGTGACAGACATTACTGCTGGGCTCAGGCTACCCTGGACTGTGGGACAAGGTACCAAGCACTCTGTAAAGGACCCCATTTTTTCCAGCCAAGAATCCATCGCGGAGATGGAGTGCAAGGGATTTTTGAGTTTCGTGGTATCTACTGGCATCCGAATGAAAAACAGAGACTCCCAGTGAGCGCAGCAGGGGTTGTGGCAAAGCTTGCCGGGTAGCTCCTGGCTCCCTCTCCCCACAAAGGCTCAGTTCCCACTGGTGGGTGCCCAGGTTTCATGGAGAGCTGAGACCCCTGCTCTCAGGACACAGTGGGGTCTAGGAGCAGGGGATGACTGAAGAATCCACCTAGTCTAACCCTTTCATGGTAGGCACCTGTGACTTGCTGGCACCCCCTCACTAAGCCTCTGTGAGCTTCCCCATGATGGAGCCAGCCAGGGGTGAGGGTCATCAGCTCTCAGAACTGGGGGTAAGTTGGGGGAGAGGCTGGGGCCACCACAGAAGGCTTTTATTTCTCACTAAGGCCGACTTGGTGCTAAGGGAATGAACTTGGCTGGTACTGAAGCTAGAGCCATCCATAGCTTTCACCTGAACCCTGTATTGGCAAGAAGCCAGTTGCCCATGGTATCAGCTTGTTCATCTCTCATTTTCTGGGAGAAGCGGGTTTCTAGTTCATCCTTTTCCATGCTGGTTATTAGGAAGGAGAGATGGAATGAGTGTTGGAGGAAATGGGTTTCTTCATTGATACCCTGGAAAAAAACAAACCATGGCGACGAAAATCCTTCACCCACGACTTTTTCATTCACCTGCTAGAATGTAAATGGCACATAGGGAGAGGTTTTTGTCTGTTCTGTTCACTGCTGTATTATTACCAGCATCTAAACAGGGCCTGGCCTATGAGTTCTCACTAAATCTTTCTGAATGAAGGGGAGTGGGTTGCTCACTAAGCACGCGCTGAGCACCTACCTGGTGTGAAGCACTTGGAGACAGCCCTGCACCTTCCTTCATGGAGTCTTGAGGAGAGATAGACCAGCAAGTGGCTGTCACTGCAGGTGAGGCACAGGGCCGGTGTGGGCTTAGCAGGCCACCTCTGGAGGCCAGGGCAGCATGCTTTGAGATTTCCAAAAGCTAGGAGGTTTAATAATGTTCTCTATTAGGAGCTTGTAGTTCCCTTTCCATGGCATCAGGCCTTGTAAGAACAGAGGAATAACCCCATTGTGTCTGCGCGCATGAGTGTGCGTGTGCGTGTGTGTGCACATGTGTGTATGCATATATGTGTGTGCGTATGTGTGTTTGTTCAGGTCACCCAGCAGTATGTGGGAAGCTGGAATGTGAACCCACGTCTCCTGCCTCCAAATGCAGTATTTACACGCTGTTCAGTAGAAGAAACAAAATAAGCTGTTGAGTAGAAGAAACCAAAGAAGCTGTTTAGTAGATGAAGGAACAGAAGCCCCTGTTTTCAGGGAAAAGCCCTGAACAGGGTGGAAGGTGACCAGAGGAAACTGTCAACTGCTGAGAGCTGTGTACGTGGCTCTGTGAGGGGCAGTGAAGATGGGCCAAGGCTCAGAGCTGGCCAGTTGCCTGAGGATCAGGGCAAAGCCAGTCACATCCATGTCCAGGAGTGGGAGATTCCTTTAATCCTCGGTCAGTGACACAGGTTTCCCGACCAGGCTGTGGGAGTGGTAGTCAGGCCCCCAAGGGTGGCAGGGGGCCCAGTAAGAGTCAGCAGCGCCCTGGGCATCTCGCCAGTGGGCCCTGTCGGCCACTCCCTGACCATGGCCCGGGCTGCGGAGGATGTCTGTGGATGGGTCTGGCTGTGCAGTGCCTTATCAAGAACTCAAGCAGAAGAAAATGACCATTGGTTCAAGGTCAGTTCATAGGGGGATTAGATTTTATTCCAAGACAATAATTGTAGAAACAGTATGGATTTAGTTCCAGTTCAAAGAGGTGGGCCAATTTGGGAGTGGATTTATTATTTTATTCTTTAGCATAGTCTGCAGTTGAACCAGATCATTGATTTTAATTCAGCTGGGTTTTCAGTTCAACAAATGAATGTAGTCATGAGACCCTCTGACCATCCAGGCCAATGGCTGTCAAACGCTGTGGTTTTGCAGAGGTGGGTCAGGGCCTGAGGGTGTGAGCATGTCGGTCCTTCACCCCCCACCCCATCCCATCCTGTACTTCCTCCTGGGGGCTCCAGTTTTGGGTGCTTTCTCTACCAACTTTTCCGTGTAAGATTTTGTCTGAAGGTGCTATGCTACTGAAACTCACTTGAACATTGCTAATGTGGGCTGTGATCCCAAATGAGAAAAGTGAAGTTATGTGAGGTTAAGTGGCAGACATGTCTGTCTTAGTGGCCAGCAGGGGGGCCAACTTGTCCCTGTTTGCCCAGGGTTCTCCTGGTTTTAAAGCTAAAAGTCTTAAGTCCTGGGAGCTCCCTCCACCCTGGGCAAACCAGGACAGTTGGTTACCTTGGTGGCCGTCTAATCTTAGACGGCTTCCAGAAGGTTGCAGTGGCTGCCTGACTGGGCTCCCTCCTGCCACCCCTGCTCCCTGCCCCACCCCGCCCCGCCACCCCACCCCTCTACCGTCCACATTGAGGGAAGTCCAGTTCGGGGCCTGATCATGTCATTCCCCTGGCAAAAGCCAGCCTGGCTTGAGAGACCCCACGTGATCTGGTCCCAGCCCCTGCCCTGCCTCTCTCCAGAAATAGTTCTTATAAGAGCTTCTCTTACATTGAAACTCAGAAGTTCCCATGGCTGTGTTCCCATAGCTGTGTCTTTACCCAAACTGTGCCCTCTGCTGGATATGTCCTTCTGCCTGGCTTCTGGCTAAAGCCGGCTGTCCCCTCTGGTCCTCTGGGAAGCCCTCCCCACCATCAGTCCTTACAGGGGACTGATGGACACCACTTCCTCAGTGCTTCCGTTTTGTGGCCTGTGTGTTCCTGTTGCGCTGCCAATTGCAAGTGGTGTGTTCATGTGTTCATCCCTGCCCCTCACAGAGCCATGTACACAGCTCTCAGCAGTTGACGCCATCCTCTGGTCACCTTCCACCCTGTTGAGGGCTTTTCCCTGGAAACAGGGGCTTCTGTCCCTTCATCTACTAAACAGCTTCTTTGGTTTCTTCTACTCAACAGCTTATTTTGTTTCTTCTACTAAACAGCGTGTAAATACTGCATTTGGAGGCAGGAGACGTGGGTTCACATTCCAGCTTCCCACATACTGCTGGGTGACCTGAGCAAACACACACACTCAAACACATATGCATATACGCACGTGCACACACATCCACACGAACAGCCCTGTGAGGCACCTGGAGTAAGCAGGAGCACACATTTGACAAACAATTGTAAGGAACCCAAGCATCTGACTGCTGGTCCACAGGTCCTTCTGCCACCCCCTAGTCAGACTCTAAGCCCCCTGGGGTCAAGGACGGTGACCCACAACCTAAGAGTCTCAAATGAGGAAGCAGCCTTCAGTGGCAGCCTGTCAGCCCCGTGCACCGGCCAATGAAGTACATAGGATCTACACAGATATGTCCCATATCTATTAGTGTCTCAGGAGCCCCTCTGTTTAGCAAATGACAAGGAACTCAGGCCACTGAGTTCTGGGGTTCCAAAGAGAAACCTGTAGCTCCCCCTGGTGGCTGCAGCAAGTGCGTGCTCTCAGCCAGCTCCTGCGGGTGGGAAATGCATCACATCCTGGTGGGGTTCACTTCTGTGGGATTTCTTTGGAGGACCTCAAGAAGAGTTCCCGGGGGCAGCAATAATCATGCAGGGAAAATAAAAACGTTGCAATGGAGGGGGCCCCAAGTAACCCTGCTATACATCTTTGAAGTGGGCGGAAAAATGATATAGTGAGGGTTTGGAAATGACAGATTGCAAATTTTTCTGATGTGAAGAACCTGAAGATATCACTCTTGTCAAATCAGAAAAGTCAGTTACCCTCAGCCTGGGGCTGTCCTTGGGTTGCTCCAGAACCATGTTCCCCATCCAAGGGTGGGGCTGGGCAGAGGGGCTCAGGCTCTGGGAGGCACCCAGAGCTTTGCTCTCAAATCTCTGCCCCGGGGCTCAGCTAGGATGCTGCAGCGGCTACAGCTGGGGGTTTCCCTTTCAGTGTTAAACGCTTTTGCTGTCTTAAATGAAACTTTTGGAGAAGGGACAACTTTCTAACCTCATCAGCCCTGCACTCTGCTCCATGGTCTGGAGGAGTTTGCATTTTGTAGTTTGAGTGGGGATGGGGAGGCAGGAGCAGGCCTGGGGCAGGGACAGCGTGGGTCCAGAGACCCAGAGCAGCAAGACCCACAGGGCAGGACAGGAAGGCTGTGGAAAGGGAGAGGGGAGCTGCAAAGACCCGAAGACCCGCTGTCTTTACTTTCCTCTTGCCTGCAGGGATTGTCACTGGTCTAGAGTTCATTTTTGGAGTCTTGGATTAGTGTTTCCCAAATTTTAATCATTCAACTATTATTATTATTATAACAGCTAACGTGAACTGAGTTCTTGGTAAGTACCAGATGCTATACAAGTAATATATTCATGAAGTATTATTTTATATTGTGTATAACTTATTTAATTTTCTTCTTCTTTTTTTTTTTTTTTTTTTTGATGGAGTCTTGCTCAGTCACCCAGGATGGAGTGCAGTGGCGGGATCTTGGCTCACTGTAAGCTCCGCCTCCTGGGTTCACGTCATTCTCCTGCCTCAGTCTCCTGAGTAGCTGGGACTACAGGCACCCACCACTAAGCCCGGCTAATTTTTTTTGTATTTTTAGTAGAGGCGAGGTTTCACCATGTTAGCCCGGATGGTCTCGATCTCCTGACCTCATGATCCACCCGCCTCGGCCTCCCAAAGTGCTAGGATTACAGGCATGAGCCACCGCGCCCGGCCTTTAATTTTCATAACAATGCTATGAAGCAGGAAATATTATTTCCATTTTGGAAATGAGAATTTATGTATATATAATTTATAAATAATAATATATGATATACTTATTTAATATTTTCCTTTGAATTTCATCCTCTTACCAAGTAATTTTATTTACTATAATTTTTTTTTTTTTTTTGGAGACAGAATCTCACTGTTGCCCATGCTGGAGTGCAGTGGCACGATCTCGGCTCATTGCAACCTCTGCCTCCCGAGTTCAAGCAATTCTCCTGCCCCAGCCTCCTGAGTAGCTGGGATTACAGGCATGTTCCACCATGCCTGGCTAATTTTTTTTTTTTTTTTTTTTTTTTTTTTTTTTTTAGTAGAGGCAAGTTTCGCTATGTTGGCCAAGCTGGTTTCAAACTTCTAGCCTCAAGTGATCCACCCACCTTGGCCTCCCAAAGAGCTGGGATTACAGGCATGAGCCACCATGCCTGGCCTCTTACTAAGTAATTTTAAAAGGAAATTTTATTTTACTACTATAAATGTAAAACTACATTACCTGTCAAATGTAGGAAAAAGCTATTATTTAAAATCTAGTAAAATAAATATGTGCCCAAGTACACTGAAAATCATCCTCTGTACTACTGGAAGACAGCCTAGCATGTTTGGAGAAATATTGCCTTGGGAATGGAAGGGACCTCTCCTTGCAGGGTGGAAGAAGGCCATTTTGCACTTGGGGGTATGAAGGTGAACTGAGCTCTGTAGAGACCTGGTTACAGAATGTTTGGGTTTATTTTGCTTTTATTTATCCCCCTTCTAAGATGAATACTTACCTCATTAATCTTCAGCCTTTCTATTTTTATTTTTAAAATATATTCACAATTAAGGCTATAAGTTTGTCTCTACTGCTCAAGTTACATCTTATAAGTTTTGATATAGTATATTTTCTTTTTTGATCAATTCTAATTATTTTTTAAATTCTGATTTTGATTTCTTCTTTGACCAAAGGGTTATTTAAAAATGTATTTCTTAATTCTAAATGTGAACTTTAAAAAACTGTTATCTTTTTTTTTCTTTTCTTTGAGATGGAATCTTGCTCTGTCACCTAGGCTGGAGTGCAGTGGTGTGATCTCGGCTCACTGCAATCTCCACCTCTGGAGTTCAAGCAATTCTCCTGCCTCAGCCTCCCAAGTAGCTGGGATTACAGGTGCATGGCACCATGCCTAGCTAATTTTTGCATTTTTAGTAAAAATGGGGTTTCAGTATGTTGGCCAGGCTGGTCTCGAACTTCTGACCTCAAGTTATCCACCCACCTTGCCTCCCAAAGTGCTGGGATTATAGGTATGATTACACCTCGCCTGGCCAAAACTATTATCTTTTTACTATTGCGTTCTGATGTATGAATTGTGATCAAAGAATGTGATCTGTATGTGTTCAGTCCTTTGAAATTTGTTGGGAGTTGCTTTATGGTCCAATATATAGTCATGTTTGTTAATATTCTGCTTGCTTGCCTTGTAGCCCTTTTCCCACTCTTACTTCCAAGCTTTCTATGTCCTTAAGTTTTTGTTGGGATTCTTGTTAATAGCAAAAAGTTGGATTTAAAATAAATCTTATGTGATACTCTTCATCTTTTACCAGGAGCATTTGGTCCCTTTATATTTTTATTTTTATTTATTTTTTTTTTTTGAGACGGAGTCTTGCTCAGTCACCCAGGAGTCACTGGAGTGCAGTGGTGCGATCTCGGCTCACTGCAAGCTCCACCTCCCAGGTTCACGCCATTCTCCTGCCTCAGCCACCCAAGTATAGCTGGGACTACAGGCGCCCACCACCACGCCTGGCTAATTTTTCTTTAGTATTTTTTAATAGAGACAGTGTTTCACCATATTAGCCGGGATGATCTCGACCTCCTGACCTTGTGATCCACCTGTGTCAGCCTTCCAAAGTGCTGGGATTACAGGCATGAGCCACCGTGCCTGGCCTGGTCCCTTTATGTTTATTGTAATTATTGATATGTTAGGATTTTATGTGCCATCTCATTTTATGCTTTGTTTTTCTTTTTCTCTCCTTTTCTTATTATATTTTCGATTTTTTTTCTCATTTTATATTCCCCCTCTAAGTAGGTTGGAAGTTACATATTCCGTTTCCATTATTTTAGTGATTATCCTAGAAATTATGATATAAATGTAACGCTTTTACCTTCCTTCTATATAGTACAAGGATCTCAGAACAATTTTATTTCATTCTCCCTCTCTTGATTGGCATGCCATTGTTGTGATGTCTTTTAATTCTGTGGGGTTTTCTTGTTTGTTTGTTGTTTTCAGTGGGGACAGGGTCTTGCTCTGTCACCCAGGTTAGAGAACAGTGGTGTGATCGTGGCTTACTGCAACCTCAAGCTCGCAGGTTCAAGCAGTCCTCCCACCCCACCTTCCTGAATAGCTGGTACTACAGGTGCATGCCACTATACCTGGCTAATTCTTGTATCTTTTGTAGAGACAGGGTTTTGTCATGTTGCCTAGGCTGGTCTTAAATTCCTGGGCTCAAGATATTCACCTGCCTCAGCCTCCCAACATGTTGGGATTACAGACGTGAGCCACTGTGCCCAGTCTGTTTTGTTTTTCTTTAACTCCATAAGGCATTATCATTGTTGTTTTATGCAGTCAATGTTTATTTAGTGTTTTTTATTCCTTTTGCATTTTAGATCTTTAAACTTGGATCCATCCTTTAGAGTTTCCTTTATTGTAGTTTGCTAGTGGAGAATTCTCGTAGTTTTTGTTGTTTTGAAAATGTCTGTATTTCACCTTGTTCTTGAAATGAATTTTCACTGGGCATAGAATTCTAGGTTGACAGTTATTTTTTCTCACAGCACATCAAATGAATCATCCATTCTTCTAACTTCCATTCCTGCCAATAAAAAGTCAGCTGTCAAACTGTTGCTCTGTTGAAGGTTATCTATATTTTCTTTCTGAGTGCATTTAAAATCTTCCCTTTGTCTTTTTAGTCATCAGTTTCAGTATGATGTTTCAGGAATAGATTTTCTTTTTCTTTTCTTTTCTCTTTTCTTTTTCTTTCTTTCTTTTCTTTTCTTTACTTTTTTGAGACAGGGTCTTACTCTGTCACCCAGGCTGGAGTGCAGTTAGTGGCACGATCTTGGCTTACTGTAGCTTTGACTTCCTGGGTTCAAGCGATCCTCCCACCTCAGCCTCCTGAGTAGCTGGGACCACAGGTGCACACTACCATGCCTGGCTAATTTTTTTTTTTTGTAGATGCAAGGTTTTGCAAAGTTGCCCAGGCTGGTCTTGAACTCCTGAGCTCAAGTGATCTGCCTGCCTTGGCCTCCCAAAGTGCTGGGATTACGGGCATGTGCTACTGCACCCAGCTGATTTACTTTTATTTTTTCTTGCTTTGGATTTATTTTGTTTTGAATCCAGGGGTTGATAGTTATCATTAGTTCTGGAAGGTTCTCACCCCCATATATCTTCTTATATTACCTCTGCTTCATCTACTTTCATTTCCTTCTAGAGCCTCTCACTCCAAACTCTTTGTCTCTTAACCTCCTTTCACATTTCCCAATTCTTGTTCCTTGATGGATAATTTTTGTTTTTGTTTTTGTTTTTTTTTGAGACCGAGTTTCATTCTTGTTGCCCATGCTGAACTGGGGCTGGGTTTGGGGTTGTCCCACTCACATGCTTACGTGATCAATGTACATGCATGTACGTGGCTTCCCATGGATTAAAATCACGCATGTAAAGTTCATGAGCATGGTGTCTGAGACCTGAAAGTGTTCAAGAAGTATTTATGGCCATCATTATTACTATATTATTATTATTAATGATATCATTATTACATTCCCAGGAAATTCTGATCTGTTGGGTTAACATTTCCAAGGTGCCAAGCTGTGGGTTTCTTCAAGAGAACAGAGACACCTGGGCAGGATGAATTGGCATCTTTTTGCCCAGCTAATCGATAAGCTTGGAACTTTGTCTGGGACATAGTAGATGCTTGAGAACACCCAAGGCAGGAGTGAAGCCTGTTTACCGAGATGGAAGATTCTGCAGGCAGGGAAACCACATGCCCGTGGAAGAGGAGAGGTGAACTCGGGGGTGCTGGCAGGGGCTGGAGGTGGGAGGTAGTGAATAGGAGATGCCAACCTTTTCTTAACAATTTAGTTGCATCTTAGGGAAAATGGGGGCTGAGGAGGGCCCTATGATGACAACTTGAATTGGGTAAAATTTAAGGATAAGGAATTACTAATTAGTAATAAGGTAGAATTCTTAAGTGTATGAAATGAATAATATGTAGCTAAAAAATAATGATATAGCATTAGGCATTTGAGACATGTGGACTCCAAGCAATTAACCTCTATTCTTCTTCTGAATTGCAATTGCACTAATTGGCTGCTTTACTCTGACGGGGCGATATTAACCTTTCTGCTTTTCTCTAAAGGAGCCAGTATGTTGGGTGGATGTGCTGCTCTGGTTTGGAGGAAAGGTATTTTTCCTGAATAATAACCTATTTGCAATTTTTCTCCCAAATGGTTGCATTAAAAAGGTTCTGTCAGATTTTCTTGATAAAGCTTCATCTATGGAAAAGATGCTTTAAACACATCTAACCTCCTTTGGGAGCAGTTGGGAGAAATGGCCTATCTAGGCTCTTCAAGCTTCAGACATCCTTGTGTTAATAGCTTCTCCTTCATCCAAGCAGCACACACTTGTGGAGGGAGAGCCTGCACATTCCAGGCCTGTCCTGGGTGTTGGGGACACAGCACAAGCCAGACAGTCTCCTGCTCCTGTGCAGCTTGTAACTCAGTGAGAGCAGAATATCAAAGGCAAATAAACACGTAGATTTAGAATGCAATCCAAGGGCTATGAATACAAAGATAACTGGACGGGCCAGGTGCAGTGGCTCATGCCTCTAATCCCAGCACATTGGGAGGCCAAAGCGGGCGGATCACTTGAGGTCACGAGTTCGAGACCAGCATGGCTAACATGGTGAAACCCTGTCTCTACTAAAAATACAAAAATTAGGTGTGTGTGGTGGTGGGCTCCTGTAGTTCCAGCTACTTGGGAGGCTGAGACAGGAGAATCGCTTGAACCTGGGAGGAAAAGGTTGCAGTGAGCCAAGATCATGCCACTGCACTCCAGCCTGGGCGACAGAGTGAGACTCCGTCTCAATAAAAAAATAAAAAATGATAACTAGACAATGAGATGGGGTCTGGGAATGGAGAGTGTCCTTTAAGGCAGGGTGGGCCAGAAGGCTTCTCTAAGGAGGAAATATTTGAGCTGGGCTGTGAATGAAGCCAGGTAAAGAGGCTTGTGAGTAGAGGATCAGTATTCCAGGCAAAGGGAACAGCAAGTGCAAAGGCCCCGGGGCTGGATGTTCGGGGAGCGTCAGGAACAGCAAGCTGGCCAGTGTGCAGCATGAGTGGGCTGAGGGCAGGAAGAGGAGGGAGACGTGAGGTTAGAAAGGTCATCAGGGGGCTGGGCGTGGTGGCTTACACCTGTAATCCCAGCACTTTGGGAGGCTGAGGCAGGCGGATCACGAGGTCAGGAGATCGAGACCATCCTGGCTAACACGGTGAAACCCCGTCTCTACTAAAAATACAAAAAATTAGCCGGGTGAGGTGGCGGGAGCCTGTAGTCCCAGCTACTTGGGAGGCTGAGGCAGGAGAATGGTGTGAACCCCGGACGGAGGGGCGGAGCCTGCAGTGAGCCGAGATCGCGCCACTGCACTCCAGCCTGGGTGACAGAGCGAGACTCTGTCTCAAAAAAAAAAAGAAAGAAAGAAAGAAAGAAAGGTCATCAGGGTCCATACCATGCAGGGATTCCTGGGCCATGGGAGGACCTTGGATTGATTTCCAGTGTGCAGCAAAGCTACTGATGGAGCATGGGCAGGGTCTGGTGGAGAAGGCTCTCACTGGCTGCTGTGGAGGGAATAGACAGAGGTGGGTGAGGATGACAGTGGGTGTGGAGGTGCAGCCATAAATGGAAGCAAGACCTTAAGAGGGACGTCTGGGCATCCGGTGAACCTGACCCGTAGTCTGGAGAGAGCTTCCAGGGATATGAAGCATGGCCAGAGGTGATGCCCTCCTCACCTAGAAGCAGACATTAGGCCCTTCAGAAATGCAAACGGGCACTGAACAGTCACGTCAGCTTCACTCTACGACGTGTTGATAGTCAATATCCTGGATGATGCACCTTAAAAACGAACCCTCAATTCCATGCCTAGGAATTTACTCAGCAGGAATAATCAGACAAGTGCACAGTGACTACATCCAAGGTACCACTGTAGCTTTGTTCCTGGCAGAAAAAGTATAAGCAGCTTGAGTGTTCACCAACAGGGCATTATTCAGCTAAGTCATAGCACATTCAGAATTCAGAATTCTATCATCAAGAGGATAATATTTTTAAAAAATCTTATAAGGGGAGAGAAAGTAAAAGCTACAACTTATACTCATCCTTCATTTCCCAGTCTTATTTCCTAAGAGAGTTTCTGGAGTATCCTTCAAGAAACATTTTCTTCTCAGACACAGGCATATACATATATATCTATATATGTCTATATATCAATACATATATAACGGTATATGTATATAAATATATTTTTGTAAGCTAAAATAGGATACTTCTATACATATTATTTTGTAATGTAATTTTATTTTGCGATGTGATATATCTTTGACATATTGCAACACCAGTGCATTAGATTAATAGCTGCATAGTGGCTGGGTGCGGTGGCTCACACCTGTAATCCCAGCACTTTGTGAGGCCAAGGTGGGTGGATCACCTGAAGTCAGGAGTTCGAGAGCAGCCTGGCCAACATGGTGAAACCTTGTCTACACTAAAAATACAAAAATTAGCTGGGTGTTGTGGCAGGTGCCTATAGACCCAGCTACTAGGAGGCTGAGGCAGGGAGAACTGCTTGAACCCGGGAGGTAGAGGTTGCAGTGAGCTGAGATCTTGCCACTGCACTCCAGCCTGGGTGACAGAGCAAAACTCTGTCTCAAAAAAAAAAAAAAAATAGCTGCGTAGAATTCTACCAGATGGATATATCATAATTGACTCAGCAAGTTTGCTATTAATAGATAGTTTCTCTCATTTATGTGAGTTTATCTGTGGGTATATTTTCACACGTATAACTTTTTCAATTGAAAATATTAAAAATGATGATGTAGCATGTATTATTGTGCAGATACCCACAATATATAATTAAGAGAAAAAAAATCAGGCTACAAAATTGGGTGTGTTGCACAGTCCCATTGCTATCCATTTGCATGTATCTCTGTGTATGTGTTGATAGAGTCTGGAAGGATACTCACCAAAATGCTAGCAAGAGCTACAGATCACAGCCTGGTGACTGTAGGTGTCTCTTTTTCCTAGTGCTTTTCATTATTGTTTTTTTAGAATGAGAATATGTATTTTGCAAGGGGAGAAACAAGCTATTGTATTTTGGGAGAAGAGTTAGTTGGGAACCAGTTTGTGAACTATATTTAAAATATGAATTTTGCGTTTGCATCTGTGCTTTTCTTACTGAGTACTTGTTTTCGCTTCGGTATTAAATGGTACTTTTTCTCCCGTTTGGAACACACAAGCGTGGGCCCGCCTATGGACCTGGGCGCAGTTCAACAGCTCCACCACCAGAGGGCGGCGTTTGCAGGATGTTGTGCGCACGGCCGCCTCCCGCCGCTTGCGGGGGTCTAGAATTTTGCAGGATGTGCTTTGATCGGCTCGGCCAGAGTAGAGACAGGATGTACGCGCGTTGGTTTCCAGTTGGTGCTGTGACACAGATATTTTTCCTTCCTCTGCTTTTAGCGTAGCATCTGAATTTAACGGCGTTGCGTGGAGGTGGCACGAGGGAGGGATTGGCTTGCAGAGCTCCCGCCCTGCCGTCCTGGAAGCCCTCCTATCCCCGACCCTCAGGCGAAGTCACTGTCCCCAACTTCCACCATAGACCAAGCGGACTCCTACCTTCAGAGTCTGACCTGATTCCAGGGGATTTAGGGTGCCCCCACGCTGAAGCCAGTTTGGAGGCTTCACTCGCACCCCTCCATGACCAGGCACTCCACTTCTTAGTCCTTGTGCCAAGCGGCTGCCAGGCACTCTCTTCCCTTCTTTCCTCTTCTTTTCACCTTCTGAAGTTTTTGGAAAAAGCAGTGCATATTAATAATAACAATTCAAACAACACAAAAGGGGGAAGCAAGTGAAAACTAAGCTCCCCGCCTCCCACCCTAGCCCCACTTCTTCCCCAAAGGCCATAATTGTTAAGAGGTTTTGGAAAAGTGTATCCTTCCAGAAATTCTAGATGCATATAAAAATACAGACGCCTGTACGTTCAAAACCACACCCTCCACTCAGTTTCTCGTTTGCATTTAGCAATGACGCTGAAAGCCTCCCACATCACTTCACAGAAGGCGCCTGTGGTTTTTTAGTTATTTATTTATTTTTGCTGGCTAGAGAGTATTCTAGTATGTGGATGTGACATGCTTGATTTGACATTTGGGCACTTTCCAATCTTGTGCTTATTAGGAGCAGTGGGCAGTGAATATCCTCTATACACAGCTTTAAGCACCAATGCAAGAGCTGCTGTTGACTAAATTATTAAGAGTGGAATTGCTGGTCAGAGGGTAGAGGCCCTTCTAGCTTTGGTATTTCCAGATTGCTCTGCAAAGAACTTTTAAACCAGGCCGCACTCCCACCCAGAATGCATGAGATCCCATGGACGTTTTTGCCCTTGGTTGATCTGACAGGTCGCTGGTTCTCAATCTTGACTGCAGCCAGAATGACCTGGGGAGCTTTCTAAATATGCCAACACGACAGTATCCCAGACCAATTAAAGCAGAATCTGACCGTGTGTGTGTGAGTGTGTGTGTGTGTGTGTGTGTGTCTGGGAGGTGATTGGGCATTGGCACCTAAAACATGTCCCCAGGAGGCTGGGTGCAGTGGCTCCTACCTGTAATCCCAGCACTATGAGAGGCTGACGCAGGTGGATCACCTGAGGTCAGGAGTTCGAGACCAGTCTGGCCAACATGGCAAAACTCTGTCTCTACTAAAAATACAAAAATTAGCTGGACGTGGTGGTGGGCACCTGTAATCCCAGCTACTCAGGAGGCTGAGGCATGAGAATTGCTTGAACCTGGGAGGCAGAGGTTGCAGCGAGCCAAGATTGAGCCACTGCACTTCAGCCTGGGTGACAGAGCCAGACTCCGTCTCAATAAATAAATAAATAAATAATTCCCCAGGAGATTCTAATAGGCAGCTACAGATGAACACCACTGAGACAGATGAGAAAAATATACCATTTAAATGTACATTTCTTGAATTATAAATGAGAATGAACATTTTTCTGTGAGAACAATGCTTTAGACATTTCTTAGATCATGGATCCCTTTGAGATTCTGACAAAAGCACTAGATCTTTTTTTTTTTTTTTTTTTTTTTCAGGAAAATGTGCACACACGCACCTGTGCCTCCACCTGAGGGGCCATAGGCCCTGGAGCTGCTCCCTAGACCTCCCTAGAGTCCTGAGCCCAGGCTAGGGGCAAGGCGGAGTTGTTCTGCCCAGCCTGTTTCCCCACCAAAGTACCAAAAATATAGTTAAACTTAGGAATTCAGTTTGATTCATAACATAAACAGTCTATTTTAAGAAGTATTTACCACTGTGTCTCAGCCCCTGGGAGCCCTGCCTTCCCTGCAACCCCACTGCTGAGATTTGCTGAGTCTCTTCTGCAGAACCCGCTCCATCTCCTGCGTAATTACCCGAGAGGCTCCACGTGGGGCTTCTCTGGCGCTAACCTCATAGGTGAACCTCATGAAGCTACAAAGATTCCCAGTGCACAGGTGGGCGTTAGATCAGCAAAGGCCTCATGACGGGTGCAGGAGCTGGGATGTCTCCCAGAGCCACAAAGAGATGTAAGCAGAGGAGGATGCTAGACCACTCAGGCAGAGTGTGAGTAGGCCATGGGGTGGGCCTGCAGTCTAAGGTGAGGGGAGGGGGGGAAATAGGAGGAATCTTGGGGTATTAGGGCAGTGGGGCAGGAGGGCTCAGCGGGGAAAGGCAGGGTCAAGTGGGTGCCTGGCTTCTGGCTGGGATAACCGGTGGATGGCTGAGACCATTCCCTGGGAGGGAGGGGGTGACAGCAGATGGCAGTGCTCAGAGGGCAGGTGGATATTTGGGGTAGTGTGTGTGTGTCTGTCCGAGAGGAAGAGAGAGGGATCATCAACAGCAGCATGCGGTGGGCACCAGAGCCCGAGTGTGCGTTCCCCCAAGGCTGGGGAGTGAGCTGGGCTTTATGAGTGGGCACCTGCTGACCCCTGCATTGAGGTGGAGGCTTAGAGGGAGAATCAGGGAGGCAGGCGGGGATCTGGGTGGGGGACAGCAGTCCTGGGGTTGGGGTCAGGCAAGAACATTTCTGTCACAATGCCCTGATGCCATGCTCTGCTGGTGGCCAGGACTGCCCCCAGCTCCCACATCTTGATCTCTGTCCCCATGCTGCCATGTCCACTGGCAGGCCTGGGTCGGGGCCGTTCCTCCTTCCTCCCACAGCAGCACTAGGCTGTGGTGGCCAGAACATTCCTGAACAAGACATCAGTCCTTGCCTGTGTTCCAGAATTCATACTCCTCCTTCCCACTACCTGAGGCTTTGGACATTTGAATGATGGTGGGGGTGGGTGGGAGGGGGAGGAAAGGAATCTGAGAGTGGACATGCAGGGGTCAAGCCCCAAAGCCATCTCAGAGCAGGGCATGATGAGGGTTTCCAGGACACCCCTCCCAAAGGCTGGGAAATGTCTCCTCTGGAATCCAAGCTCCGGAGCCTCTTGTTGGTCCTCAACTTGTTATTAGGGCCTGAGGTGCTTCATGATGCCAAGAAAAGAGGAACACAGCAGGGCCTAGGACCAGCAGGACTGGGGCCTCTCTGGTTTCTCCTGTTGGCTCCTGCCTAGGAGCAGCTGCCTCCCTGTCTGCTGTTGCAGACACATGCCCTCAGCATCTCCAGCCCAGACTGACAGCTCCGAGGTTAGCGTTACAGGCTCAACCCCACACGGAGAGGCTCTGTCTATGTTGATTTCTATTTATCCCATCTAATCCAAAGATCCCAGGGAAGGGATTCATTGACCCAGCTCAGCCAGGGACTCATTCCTCAGCCAGTCAGCTGGGGCCGGAAGCACAAGTCCCCAACTGCAAGGGCAACACGTGGAGGGAACGGGAAGGAGCAACTCTTGCTGAAGGGACGCTAGGCAGACAACTTCATAAATGTCAATCATAAGCCAATCTTAAAGGCATTCACTCATTCATGCACTCATTCATTCATTCATTCCCTCAACAAACCTTTATTGAGCACCTACAGAGTCCAGGTACCACTCTAAGTGCTAGGCTTACTGAAATGAACAGGACAGATGAACTTCTTGCTGTAGTGGAGCTTACACGCTAATAGGAAGATAAACCAATAAACGAGAAAGTGACCAGGATGTGAAAAATGCTCTGCAGAACAGAAAAATCAGACAATGGACTTTGGAAAGTGCTCAAAGACCCTACGCTGCCACTTGCAGGGCAAGGGGCCACCTAGGTCAAGAGCAGCCTGCCTTGGAGAGACATGCATCACCCCAGCCCCTGCCCATTGGCCAGAGCAAGTCACATGGCCCCAGCCTAGCCAAAACGGAAGCTGGGAAATGTGTCTTTTGTGTGTCCAGGAAGAGGAAATGGGATTGGCAAGCACATGGCCAGTCATGGCTGTCCCACTTAGCCATCTGGTTCCCTAAGAGGTCAACACTGCAACCAGGTCCTGATGTGTCCTTCCAGTGAGATCTTTTGGATACATAAGAAAAAAATAGATGTAATTATGTAATTTTAAAAACCATAAATGGGCTGGGCATGGTGGCTCATACCTGTAATCCTAGCACTTTGGGAAGCTGAGGTGGGTGGATCACCGGAGGTCAAGAGTTCAAGACCATACTGGCCAACATGGTGAAACCCTGTCTCTACTAAAAATACAAAAAAGTAGCTGGGCATGGTGGCACATGCCTGTAGTCCCAGCTACTCGGGAAGCTGAGGCAGGGGAATCGCTTGAACCTGGGAGGCAGAGGTTGCAGTGAGCCATTGCACTCCAGCCTGGGCAACAGAGTGAGACTCTGTCTCAAAAAATACCCATAAATGGTGGTATACTAACACACCATTCTGTTCCTTGCTCTTTTTTCCCCCCACTTAAGACTATATCACAGACAACATTGGAGGATTTGGATCTGGGAAAGAATGTGCCCCAGTTTATGTGTTACAAAACTCACCCTGGCTAGCGGGAGAGAGTGGACTGGGGTGAGGACGGTGGGTCAGGACTGTTGCAGCTGCTGCAGTTTATGGCTGTAGCTCTTTGTCCGTGTGCAGCCTGTGCTCCAGCCAAGTCCACCCACACGCTCATTCATTCAGTGCTTGACAGTCAATAATCGTGGGCAGACCCTGGGCCACATGAGTCAGGCTCTGTCCCTCTTCCCACTCACTGTGCCCCGAGCCATACTGCTGCACACTTTGCCAGGGCACAGGCCACCTTCTGCCATCCAGGCTTCTCTGCCACTGACAGACATGTCTCCAACGTCACCTCCTCATCAAAGCCTCTCCTGATCCCCACAGCACCACGTCGATGGTGTGGAAAGAGGGACCTGGATTGGAGGTGTCTCAGCCCCAGCCCTTCCCATTGGCACTTCCTGGAGAAACTGCTTAGTCTTTCAGAGCCTCAGTTTGCCCATCTGTGCGCTGGATGTGATTGGTATCTGTTTAACACATTGCTTGTGTGGATTACGTGGGAAAGGCTGTGGAGAGACCTGGCATCTGAGTGACAGGAGACATTTGTCATTTCCCTTCTTTCGCCTTGGGGCCCACCATGTTCTCTGCCTCTCTGAGGTTACTTCTAAGGCTTCCAGTACCCTCCGTGAGGGTGACCCTGTGTCCTGGGCTTGGTATGTTGCCAGGCACCAGGCCTGGGAGTCAGGCTCAGTGTCTACTCAGCGATTTTGTTGAAACTGAGAGTCCACCACCCAGCTTAAGACGTAGAACATTGTTGGCACCTGTGAATCTACTTGCACAAGCCTTGGTGATCCTGTCCTCTTCCCTGACCAGGCAGCCCCTACCCTGAATAGCATCTCATTTATTCTCTTGTTTTTAAAAAACAGTTGATAGCATGTCTATGAGCCCTACCTGAATAGTCTGTTTAGTTTTGCTTGGTTTTTATGACAATAGTGTCACACAGGAGGCATTTTTTTGTGACTTGCTTTTTCTTTTGCTCCACATTACAACTCTAAGCATCATCCTTGTTGCTGGGTGTACCTGTAGTTCATTCCTTTGCAATGTTAGGTAATGTTCCACCCGGGACTATGCCACAATTTATTTATCCATTCTTCAGTCAAAGGACAACTCCCTCTCCCGATTTTGGTTGTTATGAAAAGTGCTGCTATCAGCCTTGTCATATACGCAGGCTTGGGCACAGGCACTAGGCTATGCTAGTGGGGTTGCTGTGTCAAAGCTCACGTATCTTCAGCTTTTCAGAGATTGCCAAATTTCCAAAACAGTCGAATCAGCCTCTTACTAGCTTTGTGTAAAGATCCCCAGTGCTCACCCTCTTCCTCACCAACCCTTGGGATAGTCACATTTCTGAGTTTTGTCCATCTAGTGAGCACAAAATCTCATCTTATGGTCTCACTTTGTGTTTTCTTGGTCACAGCTGAGGTTGAGCATCTCTGCGAACGTCTCTTTGCCCTTCCTGTGGGCCTCTTTTGTGACATGCCTGACCATTGTTCTCCCTCATTTTTGTATTGGGTTGTTTTTTGAAATTGACTTGTAGGAGTTTTAATGCATCCTGGATACTAGCCCTTTGTCACTTACAGGTGTAAGAAATATTATCTTCCAGTTTGAGACTTCCTTTTTACTGTCTTTTGATGAATGTTATGATCTTAATTTTAACCTGGTAGAATGAATCAGTCTTCTCCTTTACTGTTTGCATGTTTGAAGACTTGTTTTAAGAAATGCTTTGTTTGTTGAGTCAGATTGAATAACTGGACCCAAGGAGGACACCCCCCACCCAACCTCAGAAAAGGCAGAGCCCACAGCAGACCCTCAGGCACTCGGTGTGGCTGACAGCTGGGAGATTGATTAAAAACTGGAGTGAGGCGAGAGAATGAAGGAGAGAGGCTGAGTGCTTTGAATTTGATCCTTTTAGCGACAATTAAGCAATCGCCACACCACGGATGGGCAGAGAAAAAGACTTCCTGAGAAACCGACACAGGCTGTGGCAGAGGCTGCCCTTGGCCTCACCTTGGACCCAGGGCTGTGGGGCTCCTGCGCCACCCCTCCCGACTCCTCCCCTTCAGTTTTTATTGTGACATTTCACTGAGACAAGTGCTTCCCCCAGGGGTAAACTAGAGAGCCAGAGGACCATCTGAGAATGTGCAGGGTGAAATCACTGAGGCCTGACCGAGCGGCATTCTTCATCTTCATCATCATCATCATCATCATCATCATCATCATCATCGGCACTGACTGGGGAGTAGAGAGAGTGAATCCAGAGGAAATCCATTTTTTTTTTCTGTTTTCTTTTAAGAGGCAGGGTCTCACTCTGTTGCCCAGGCTGCAGTGCAAGTCTCACTGCACCCTCGGCCTCCTGGGCTCAAGAGATCTTCCTGGCTCAACCTCCCAAGTAGCTGGGACTACAGGCATGTGCCACCATGCCAGGCTAATTTTAAAAAGTTTCTTTTTTGTAGAGACAGGGGTCTCACTAGGTAACACTTAGTCTCAAAATGGATGCCAAGGCAACATAAAATTTTTGAACTCCTGGCCTCAAGCGACCCTCTCACCTTGGCCTCCCAAAGCGCTGAGATTACAGGCATGAATCACTGCACCCAGCCAGGATGGGGCTAGGAGTGAAAGGGTCAGTGAACTTGAATAGGAAAAAGTTTATGTCCTTATTTTCATTAATCTCTGGCTGAAATGTAGCATTACTTTCAGTTATAAATGTAGAGGACAAACCAAACAGTGTTAGCAATGCCTGTGACTCGTCACCCATAGAAATCACAGAGAGTTTTACATCCTATTACTTTGCTTGTAGATATTTTGAAATATCCACTTAAAAATTATGATTGTTATATAATTCTACTAGATCCTTGTTATTCAATGTTTTAATGAAGAAGCACGCATCATAATTTTTAAAAGGATTTGATAATCGTATTAACAAATAATTAGGTTCCCTGGTAATCCTACCTGGTTTATTTTATGCATTTAAAAACATTATTTTCCAGCCTGGGCAACATAGGTAGACACCATATCTACGAAAAATAAAATAAAATAAAATAAAATAAAATAAAATAAATCAAAAAATTAGCTGGGTGTGGTGGTGCGTACCTGTGCTCCCAGCCACTCAGGAGGCTGAGGTGGGAGGATCACTCGAGTGTGGGAGGTGGAGGCTGCAGTGAGTGGTGACTGCACCTCTGCACTCCAGCCTGGGTGACAGAGAGAGACCTTGTCTCAAAATAATAATAATTATTATATAATAAAATAAAAATAAATAAAAATATTGTTCTGAGGAGGGCTCTATAGATTTCCTCAGGTGACCGAAGAGTCCATGAAACAGGAAGGTTGAGAATTGGACTCAAGGGAGAGCCCTCTTCCTACAGGGAAGACACACCAACTCTTGTGATCTTAGACTAGCTCCAGGTATGGTGGAGGATGGAGGAGATGGTCTGCGACAGTGCCCTGCAGCTATGCAGGGAGTGACTGCTGTTCCTTGTTGCTGGGCAGTCCCTGTGGATGAACGGGATCTTTGCCCTTCGCGTGAGAAGGACGCAGTGCCCAAACAGCTTGCTCTGGCGGAATTAGTGGTCTCTGACTTGTGGCTGGCCTGGGTGCCTGCCTCCTCTAGGTAGGTCGAAGCTCCTTCAGGGCCGGCCAGCCCTTGTCCATGTTCTGGGGGAAGGGTGGCTGCAGTCCCCTAGGGAGTGGTGCCATGGGCCCACATGGAGTCGGGGTGCGGGGACTGAGTGCACTCAGTGCTCCAAGCCCTTAGGAATCCCGTCCCCCCTGCTAGCTCCTCTTTACACACACCCACCCTGTTTTCCCTTCACATTGGGCTTCATGCCATTCCCCAACATGGCCAGAGTTATTCAGTTTCTGGAACTTCCTTCACCTCTCCCACCTGCCTGGGTGTCAATCAGGATAGACATAGCAAAGCTTGGGAGCAAATGACCCCCAGATTCCATCGCGGGCTGGCAGCAACACTGTTCCGGTTGTCTTTGTTCAGGCCTGGGGCTGACAGAGTAGCCTCCACCTGCAACCTTCCCTGTCTCCTGGCAAAGGGACAGAATATACTGACCAGGCAGAGTGTCACTGCCCTCATGTCTCATCAGGCAGAGTCACGTGGCCACACCCGAGTCCAGCGGAGCAGGAGTGCAATGTGGTTCTCTCTGAGGGAGGGACCACAGCCCTGAGGTGCCCCACCCTCATCTCCCCAACCGTGTCAGGGTGATTCTGTCCCCATTGAAGATTCACCCAGGCCCCACTGGCCCTGGTCTCCTCAGTAGGCGCTTGTCTCCCCTCCCTGCTACTCTTGTGTTTGGGGTGGGCACCCAGATCAGCTTCGATCTAGCTTGCACTGGACCTTCCGTGTTGGCAGTGACTCGTTACACCCACATGTCCCCCTTGGAGTTCAGCCACGATGTGTCGCTCACGATGTTGCGAAGGGAAGCAACTGCCGATGAAGGCCCTGGAGGGCTTGGAAACCACGTGCCTTGAGTGATGGCACTTGGTTGGAGAATCAAAGAAGGATGTTTTGTTGCCTAACTTGAAAGGAGCTAACTGACCTATATCAGGCATCAGGATTAAAGACCTGTGTGACCCAAGGGCAGACAGACCCTTCCACTCTGCCATGGACTTCTTTCTGTTTCCGGGTTTGTTGTTGTTATTGTTTTGAGACAGGGTCGTTCCCTCTCCCCACTGCGAGCACAGTGGTGCAGTCACAGCTCACTGCAGCCTCAGCGTCCTGGGCTCTAGCGATCCTCCTGCCTCAGCCTTCTGAGTAGCTAGGACCATAGGCACATGCTACCACGCCCAGCTAATTTATTTTATTTTGTTTTATTTTTCATAGCGGGTCCCATCATGCCATCCAAGCTGGTCTCACCATGTTGCCCACCACACTGTTCTCAAAGTTTTGGGCTCAAGCGATCCTCCTGCCTTGGCCTCCCAACATGCTGGGATTTATAGGCTTGAGCCTCCATGCCCAGCCTGGACTTTCTGATGAAGCCAGGCTTGGGTTGTGGGAATTATGGGGAATGTGCTGACAGGAATGACTACACAAAGCTTCAGCCAAAGTGCAGCTCCTTTTGAAGGAGCCTGAGCTCCTTCAGGAGCAATGTGGTTCTCTCTGAGGGAGGGACCACAGCCCTGAGGTGCGCCACCCTCATCTCCCCATCCGTGTCAGGGCGATTCTGCCTGCTTTGAAGAACTGCTTCCTTCTCTGAACTTTCTGTGTAAGGTCGGCTGTTAGAGCACCACCTGGAGGTTTTGGGGGGAATAGTCAGTGCCCAGTCATCCTTTGGTGAATTAACTGCATTGGGCAAAATTAAGTGCATTCATGAAAGAAAAAACCTACTAGCAATCAGCAAAAACATATGCATATTTAAATAATATATTGCTTGGAAATGTCAAGTAACCATCTTGGGGCTAGTGTCAGGGCATACACCTCCCCTTTCCCAAGCTGCTGTGGCCAACCAAGGCCCCCCCAATGATGTGCGGCTCCTCCTGAGAACCAGTTGTTAAATTTGCAGGGATTTTGTGGGCCAGTTGTTAAGCACAGCCATTATTAAGAGTTAAATAACAGGCTGGGTGCAGTGGCTCGTGTCTGTAATCCCAGCACTTTGGGAGGTTGAGGCGGGCGGATCATGAGGTCAGGAGTTTGAGACCCGCCCAGCCAACATGGTGAAACTCCGTCTCTACTAAAAATACAAAAATTAGCTGGGCATGTTGGCACATGCCTGTAATCCCAGCTCCTTGGGAGGCTGACACAGGAGAATCGCTTGAACCCAGGAGGCGGAGATTGCAGTGAGCTGAGATTGCGCCACTGTACTCCAGCCTGGGTGACAGAGTGAGACTCCGTCTCAAAACAAAACAAACAGCATTTTCTAATTGTTTTTGTGCATCTGATCTGACTATTGTCGATGCACTTAAGCTTATTTGTGTCTGTTGCAGCTCTGGGATGGAAATGTAGTGGCGTGCGTCTCTTTACAACTCCGTATTCGGTGACATCATGTGGGTAGCTGAAAATCAGCCATGGTGGGGATATGTACACCTGGGAAGTCCACACATGTCCCTGTCTGGTCTGGGCACGAGAAGGCCTGAGTGGCAGGCTCTTGGGAACTGGGTGTGAGGGTGGAGGCACCAGGTGGGGCAGGAAGGAGGAGGAAGAGGCCAGCAGCTGCTGCTCTGTGGCTCCGTCCACCTGAGGACTAATGTTTGAAAACTGCAGAATTTGCAAAGAAACTCATAGCAATAATTATTCTAAAAGATACTGTTTTAAGTGATTTCTTTTATTATTTAGATTATTTTGGTTGCTTGTCAGTGTGACAGGCCATGCCTGAGCTGTCCATGTAAAGTTCCCAAGAGGCATAAATGGGAGACTGCAGTGCAGCCTCAGATGTGGGGGGAACACCCAGTGCCACGCGGCAAGAACTTAACACCCGGGTGTTGACGAGGCAGGGAAGAAAAGGGGCGCATCTGCAGCTCAGCGCCCCTCCAGCCTGGCTGGCGTCTCACACTACTCATGTCAGAGAACAATTCAGTGGGCTACACAGGAGCCATGGTCCACCTAGGAGCTTTCTTACAACCTCCTTCCCCTGTGCATTGCTTCCTTGATGCTTCTGCAGTAAATCAAATTAAAAGCAAACTTGAACCAAGTCCAGGTTGTCAATATCTCCCATTCTTGAACCTAGTCCAGCTTCCTGGTACAGACATTAAGCATCTTATATGATGCCTTACATCCCTAAATTATCATATTTGCATCAAACTTTTAAGGATATACATCTAAAATACATTCTGAAATAGTGTTTATGATTCTAATTAAGATTACATTAAGCCCAGTTTTTAGAGTTTTAAGCATTGTATATGGAGTTAACAATTAAAAAAATAAAACTCATGTATTTTTAATTGCTCTTATATTTTGATGCTCTGTGGCATCCACTGAATCAATGGCTTGAGTACTTCAGGGAAGCGGTGGATTCTGCTACAATAATAAATTCGTTGTTCACTTTGACGATCAAATTAGGCTTTCCATTTTGTTTTGTCTTCTAGGCAAAACAATAGTCTTGAATGCCGGGTTTTGTTAAGAAAAAAAAAAATTTCTGAATTCCAAAGCTTCTTTCTAAATATAAGGAATCAATCCTGGCTGATTTTGAGCGTAGAGTTTTACTGTAAGCCATAAATAGAAGGAATTCTGGATACAATGGAAGTGAGTTCCTGGGAGACAGGAAGGCAGAGGAGAAAGCATTATGCTTTGCCTGAGAGAGGTTTGTTGGGGGTGAGACCAGCGGGAGGAAGCGGCCAAGAGCTGGAGGCTGCTTTGAGCGAAATCCCGAGGCAGAGGGAGGCGTCCAGGCGGACGGACCTGAGATGCTCCTTGTTGTCCACCCATGACACCTGCCTGTGTCCCACAGGAGTCCCAGGGGTGGGCCACAGAGGTGCTGAGGCAGGGAGGGGGTGAGGTGGTCACCCAAAACGGGGACCTGGGAACCAGGAGCAGTGGCACTTGTCTTGGGTACTGGGGGGCAGTCAGCTCAGTGGACAGAGACCAATGGGATGGGTCACTTAACTGGAGGCCAGAGGGGACACAGAGGATGGCAGGTAGACCCAAAGCCCCTCACCCACCACCACCGTGAGGCCACATTAACTTCTTTTATGGCACTCAGCTGCCCCCAGTCTAGTCCCTGGTGGAGTCACATAAGACAGTCTGTGCCAGGCTGGGGACCACAGTAGAAGGCATAGCTCCCCAGCTGCAGGAGCCCTCACAAGACCCCAGGGACAGAGAGGTCATAGGGGCTGCAAGATTAGGCCAGGTCACTGTCTCGGGGAGGAGTTGGGAAAGGGCTTGAAAGCCCCCTGTTACTTCTGTGCCCTGATGTCCCCAAATCCTCTGGCCCCCTGGCCTCAGTGTTTCCTTTAGCAAGCAAATGAAATGGCCCCAGCACCTTCCCAGCATCCGAGCACTGAGGAAAGTCAGGGCTCACCCAGCACTCCTGTGGGGAGAGGCGGGAGGTCCTTCTTCCATCCCCTCTCATCGGGTGCCCTGAAAGTCAGTATCACGAGGCTGTCAGTGGGAACAGACAGAACTGGCCAGGAAACAAACTTCACGGTCAATGTTAGATTTCCTGTTTCTAGAAAATACACTGGCCATTTCCAGCTACAGAGACTCCCTTCCCAGGCTGCCCACTGGCTGGCCCCCGTCCTCCCCAGGGCTCTCTAGAAGAGACAGTGTGGGGTGACAGAGAGAGCTGGCTTTGCAACCAGACAGGCAGGAGTTCAAATCCCAGGCTCCCGTCTCACTGGCTCTGTGGCCCTGTGTGACCCTGGGATCTTTCCTTCCTGAGTCTCAATTCATCCATCTGTAAAATGGGAGTCCTGAGGCCCTATCCATAGGTTTGTGAGTGGTGGGGTAACTGATATAAGGAACTCGCACGTTCTTAGTACAGAATCAGCACTTGGTAAATGGCAGCAATTGCTGCTATTGGCTTCTGGCCCAATCCCTTGGGGGCACCTGTGCCAGGTGTCTGGGAGGACACTAATAAAGAGTGACTCAGCAGAGACAGCCACAGGATGGGCGGGAGGGAGCAAAGGAATGCTGGAGTCCCCCAAAGTAGCAGCACAGTTGGGAGCAGTGGTGGTGGGTGTGTAGCAGTCGACCTGGGGCCCTTGGGGAGGGAGTGGAGTGACAGGATGCCAGCTGGACCTATGCCATGGCAGTGTAGCCAACACGAGGGGCTGGTGCAGGAGCCGGCAGGACTGGGGCCTGCAGGGGCCAGGGTGGAGGGCTCCAGGCTTGTGCAGCCTGCAGGGTCAGGGTGAAGTCAGGCCAGGGCCACGTGGGCAGGCATGGGAGGAGCTTATTCAATGGTGGACCTGGGTTTTCTGGTGGGTGAACGAAGGGGTGCACAGAAGGCCTCCCTCTCAATGTCCCACTCTCCAATCCTTTCTCCTAAGAGATGGATCTGGGCCATGAACTCCTGCTCCAAAAGGCCAGTCCTCTAGCAGAGCCACGTCTGTGAAGAGACCCAAGAGCACCATTGACATTTCTTTATTCCAGGGGTTCTCACACTTTGGCAAGAGTGTGAGATGTGCAGTTGCTGGGCCCTACCCAGAGTCTCTGGGTCAGTAGATCTGCCATGGGGCCTGAGAATTTGCATTTCTATTAAGTCCCCAAGAGTTGTTAATGCTGCTGGTCAGGGACCACACTGGTCAGGGACTGAACTAGGCATTGGTGCAGTATCACCTGGGACCCTCGCAGAGTGCTCTATGGCAAATATTTCAAAAAAGCCCTTGCCACAGAGCAGGTTCCCCCATCCCATGTCACAGTGAATGCCACTCAAGACCAGAGAGGGTAAGTAACCTACCCAAGGTCATTCAGCTGAATGGTGGCATAGTTATCATTTGTAGTTAGGTCTCCTGGCTCCAAGTCCTCCACCCCATTACCATGATAATGACCATTGTTGTCAGCATCATCACCATCATCGTCATCATCATTACCACAGGCACTGTGAGCTCCCTGTGGGCTGTTTTGCAGCTTTGCCCCTGCCCAGGACCAGGGACCAGCCAGAGCTTCATAATTGTCAGCTGAGTGGAATCCCTTCTTGGGGCAAGTCAGTGAGAAAGACTTTCTCAGGCTGCAGTTGACAACCCTTGGCTGAGGCCCCCACTGTGAGCTGGGCAGGTTGGCCAGGGAATAAGGAGGAGGAGACTGCTTACTTAGCATCAGTCAAGGTGGAGGGGCCATGGGCCAAGGTGAGGTTCAGAGGTGACAGAAGGGAGGCAGAACTGCTCCCTGGTCATGTTACCTTCTCGAAACCTGCTGCGAGCTGTGAAGGCAATTGTCACTCTCCAGTCTGGCTTTGAGTGACGCACAGCTCCCAGGCCTCCTGTCCTGTCTGCCCGCTAGGCTGTTGTTGCCTGGGGGTACCAGACCAGAGCTGAGGGTTCTGAGAAGGAAATGCAATTTGCTGTTGGTGTACCAGGCCTTCTTCTGTGCTACCATGTGCTGCTCAGTGGACTGAAGCCTTTGCTCATTAGCAGGGCCTCTTCCCAGGCCAGTTCATCCTGGGCCTCTGGAGGGGCTGGGGAAATGCCTGGGCCCACCTGGGCCTGCTCTTGCCTCCCTGGGACCTTGCCTGCTGTGCAGAGGAAAAGGAGTGGGAGGAAGGAGGGCCCAGGGGGAGTCAACGGGAGCAGCTGGGGCTGCAGTTGTTTGGAAGTCCCCTGGCTCACCCAGACTTTTAGTCTAGCTAGGGTCCCCGGTCCTGACTGAATGAGCCCCTTCTCAGAAGAACCACAGGTGGCCAGGCGCAGTGGCTCATGCCTGTTAATACCAGCACTTTGGGAGGCCAAGGTGGGAGAATTGCTTGAGACTAGGAGTTCAAGACCAGCCTAGGCAGCATAGTGAGACTCTGTCTTTACAAATGATAATAATAATAATAATTAGCCAGATGTGGTGGTGTGTGCCTGCAGTCCCAGCTACTTAGGAGCCTAAGTTGGGAGGATCGCTTGAGCCCAGGAGGTTGAGGCTGCAGTGAGCTGTGATCACACCACTGCACTCCAGCCTAGGCAACAGAGAGGGAGACCCTGTCTCCAAATAAATAAATAAATAAACAAATAAATAAAATAAAGATAGAAAGGAAAAGAAAAAGAAGAACCACAGGCTTTCCTAGAGCAGAGATAGGGCCCAGGGATAAAACTTGGAACTTTGGAGCCAGACAGCTTCGGGCCTCATTTGCTCTCGTGCCTTCAAGTTGTGATTTAACTTCTCTGGGTCTCAGTTTCAGCATCTACAAAAGGGCTGTTACAAATATTCCCTGAAAGCATCTTCCTAGAGACAGAGCTCTGAGTTTGGGCCTGGCATGCAGCTCCACAGAGTCTGCTCAGCATTTTCTGCCAGCAGAGCCAGCCCTGCTGGTCCCAGGAGCAAGTGGGGTAGAGTCTGAGATCCTCTTCTTCTGCCGAGTGTTGGGGCTCTGGGGCTCTGGGGGTCTGTCCTGGGACCTCCTCTCTTCACCTGTACACAGGATCCAAGATCAGCTCCTCCACTCAATGGCTTCACAGTACCCCCTGCCCCAGCACTGATGATCCCTGAACCCACGCGATCCAGCCTTATCTGGACATCTCCACTTGCATGTCCCAGAGACACCCAGGTCATTTAGTGTCTCAAGGCGGGAACACCATCATCCTCGCCACTACCTCCGCTCCCGTCCTGTGCTGTCATCTCAGGGAATGGCCTGGCATCCAGCCTCATCCTGCCTCTGCCCTCTCCCACGTTAAGCTTATTGAGTGTAGCTCACCTGGAAATGTGGAGATGGGAAATACGGTGGGGACTTTCAGGTGTGGCCGTGGCTGAGACAGCACAGCTGCTGGAGCAGCCTGCCTGGACTGGAGTTGGCATCAATGTAGGCCCCAGAGGATGCCACCTCCCCCCCGCCCCCAGCAGTTCTCCCAACTCCATGCTTCTGGAACCCAAGGCACCTTGGGGGTGCACTCCCTCACCATTGTCCCCTTTTCTGCCTTTCTATCTGGGCCCCTTGTAGGTTGACAAGCAAGCGCCCCTTGTTTGGGAGAGAAACCTCCATCCACTGCAGAGAGAAACTGCAGGGACTGCCTCTCATCCACCCCGTCCCTGGGCTCCTGGTAAACATGCAGGCAGGCAGGGATTTCCCGTGATGGGATTTCGCAATTGCCGTCCCATCCTTCTGGATGCATTCATTCCCGGAAACATCCTCCCGGGGGCCCTCTGTCTAGGCCCTGGAAATGATTCAGACCCAGGCTCTGCCCTGGCCTCTTTCGTTGCTTAAAATATTCCAGTGGCTTCTCTTCCTTCCTCAGTTCCCATTTCAGCTCCCGGAGGAGGGTGACCCTTCACCCAGGCCTGTCACTGGCTTTGCTGGTGGGCTCACCCCTAGGTTTTCAGTTTTGGCCTCTGGCCCCAGTGTCTCGTCAGGGCCCCTGTCCTCCCCTCCCCTCTGTGTGGCCTCCACAGCCAGCGGCTGCTGATGGCCCCAGCTCCCAGCGAGTGTCCTTGTTTTATCTCGCCTGTGAATGTGCCTCTTCAGAGCGTGTCACTGGGGCAGCCCAGTCAGACCCTATGTTGGAGGCAAAATGGGCAGGGCCTTTGAACCGTGGACTTGGGGCATCTCTGGGTTGCTCTGAGCCTGCGCCCACCTCTGTCTCCATCTACAGACTCGGGAGCCACAGTCCAGGGTTTGCAAACTGAGGCCCCTTGAGCACACTTGAGGGGCCTCAGTGTGCCCCTCAACCCTGCAGTCCACTGCCCCCTCCCCCAGCACACACAGCCCTCAGCCCCACTCCAACCCTGCTGTCCACTGCCCCCTCCCCCAGTACACACAGCCCCACAGCCCCACCCCAACCCTGCAGTCCACTGCCCCCTCCCCCAGCACACACAGCCCACAGCCCCACTCCAACCCTGCAGTCCACTGCCCCCTCCCCCAGCACACACAGCCTGCAGCAGCTAAAAGAAGTCATTCTTCCTTTTAAAAGTAAAAATCTCCCCCCCAGAGAGGCTTGTTAAGTGACCCGAAGGCATCCTTAGAAAAGGCTTTCAGGCATTTGAGGCTTCCATGTTTAAAGCAAATTCACAGAAAGTTGAGGTTGGTGAGGGGAGGCTGGGCCCCTTGTTTCCAAGAGCAGAGGGCTGTCCCGAGCACCTGGGGAGGGGCTTATGGGAACAGTGCACAGGAGGTTGGAGGAGAGATGGTGGGGACAACCCGGCAGCCATGGACCTTTATGAAGAGCAGACTCTAGCACTCCAGCTGGAGCTCGGCGTCTCTGCCACTGGCCTCCTCCCACCTTGCCTCAGTCCTCCCTCACCCCCACCCCACCTTGCTGCCTCATGGGTCCATTTCCTGCTGCCCCCTGTGCCACCTGGCTTTGAGCTATCATCCTGAAACATGCTGCATCCTTCCCTGAGCATCTTACACATTCCCAGACCCAAGGAGGGCATCGGACTGGCCCCACCAGGTGCTGGGTGTCCACTGAGCCTCTGATCCGCCCCTTCACAAGCACACAGGGTGGCCTCTGCGGGACCTCCCCACATCTGCCCCTTCGGTCTGTACTGGCGGGTCTGCAGGAAGCCTTTCGTCTGAGGGCTTCCTTTGAACTTCACCAGCAGCTCTCACAGGGGCCGCATAAGCCAAACTCTTGGTAATCATTCAAGAGCCAGAGACCCCTGCCCTGTTTTTGGTGTCTGTGTGACCATGGCAAGTCACCGCCCTCTCTGAGTCTTGGTTTTTGCATCCACCACAAGGGCTCACATAAGACCTCCTCCATCAGGCTCTTCTGAGGATCAGTGGAACTATGACGGCATGTTCAGCACCCTGCCCCAAGGACAAACTCTCTCCTTACTTGCCTCATTCTGCTCTGAGTCAGAAGAATGGCCCAAATGACCTTGGAGCTCTGTGGCGTCATCGCTTCTTGCAGCCTTCCCTGGAGAGCTGGCTCTCAAGCGAGCATACCCAGCTGGAAGGCAGAAAGAATTTTAAGCACAAGGAGCCGAGGCCTGCACTTGAGCAAATGTCTTCTTCAGCCTACATTTTCTTCCGAACACCCCAAGCAACTATGGAAACCCAACCTGTGGAGAGTAAAGGGGCTTCAGAAGGGTTTTGTGTGTTTCTCTCCCTGTTGTCTTTGGAGCACTGCTTCGTACATCTCAAGGAGAGTTGATAACTGAATCAATAGCTGTTTCGCTCTAATTTATTGAGCTCTATTGCCTAAACCTAATTAGCATGTTTCTGAGCCATGAAGTGCTCTAAGTCCTGCACTTAGACGGGGAATCGATCCTGCAGCTGCCCTGGGCCGAGCGAATGTCAGGGAAGGGGATGGGGGTGGTGGCATCATTCCAGTAAAAGTGAGAGCCAGACAGGAAGACACAGCCCAGGAGAGCAACATCCTGGTGCTTTCGCCATCCCGGGCCCCAGCCCTCAAGGTGGGGACCTTTCACCCCAAGTCCTGGCCCTCAAAATGGGAGAGCATTCGGGTCTACATTGGAGAGCCAACCCCACTGCTTGGCAGCTGGGTGCTTGACTTTCTCTAAGCCTTTGTTTCCTTGGCTGGAATGAGGGTCTGGTGATGACACCATAGCAAGGGGTGGGGAAAGCATTCCTTAAGAAGACCCCGCCAAGCCCACACCTTAGTCTTGTCTGATTGCTAAGAGGGGGCCCTCTAGGTCCAGCATAGAGTCCAAGTGACCTCACAGGAAGGTTTGTGGCTGGAGGAAGGGGAGGTCAAGTGATGATTGGTCAGTCAGAAGATCCTAGTGGTGGCTGGGCCAGGGGACTTCTAAGGACAGAGGTATTGAATGGTCCGATGTTTGTGTCTCACTGTGCTGTGCTGGATGTCACTTTCCACACCTGCTTTGAAAGTCTGCAGCGGGCAAGAATCACAACGTCCAGTCCTACAGGTCAGGCCAGTGTGGATGAGAAAGTGTGCTCACAGGAAGCAGAGGGTGACACACAGCAGGGCAGTCCCGGGAAGCACAGACTTGGAGTTAAAGATAACTCAGAGGAACAAGCTGGCCCTGCAATAGGGGGCTGTGCTAGGGCCAAAGTCAGGGTGATGTCAGCAGGCTGCTTTAAAAAAAAATAATTGAGCCGGGCTAAGTGGCTCACACCTGTAATCCCAGCACTTAGGGAGGCTGAGGTGGGAGGATGACTTGAGGCCAGCAGTTCAAGACCAGTCTCTGCAACATAGTGAGACTGCCCCCAACTCTACAAAAATAAAAGAATTAGCCGGGCTCCTGTAGTCCCAGCTACTCAAGAAGCTGAGACAGGAGGTTCACTTGAGCCCAGGAGTTCGAGGTTGCAGTGAGCCATGATTGCACCACTCCTCTCCAGCCGGGAGTGGAGGCTATATATTTATTCTGAGACAGGGTCAAATACATTGAGACATTTACATAACATAAAATTTACCATTTTAAAGTGTACAAGTCAGTGGGTTTTGGATATTCACTGTGTTGTGCAACCATCACCATTGTCTAATTCAGAACATTTTCATCACCCCAAAGAGAAACCCTGTACCTATTAGCAGTTGCTCCTATTCCCCCTTCCCACAGCCCCTGGCAAGCACTAATCTGCTTTCTGTCTCTATGGATTTGCCTACTCCAGGCATTTCATATAAATGGAATCAAACAGTATGTGGTCTTTTGCATCTGGCTTCTTTCACTTAGCATAATGTTTTCAAAGTTCATGTCGTAGCATATATCAGTACTCTATTCTTTTTTATGGCTGAATAATGTTCTACTGTATGGAGAGAACACATGTGATCCATTCACCCATGGATGGATGCTTGGGTTGTTTCTACTTTTTGGCTGTTGTGAACAGTGCTGCTGTGAACACTTGTGTCCAAGTTACTGTGTAAACTTAGATTTTTGGTTCTCTTGGATATATACCTAGGAGTGGACTTGGGGGGCCATTTGATAATTCTATGTTTAACTTTTTGAGGAACTGCCAAACTTTTTAAGGCTGTTTTTGTAGCCCTGCCTCTGAGATACTGGGGGTACACGTGATTAGAAGAGATAGTTACTCCATTTTGAAAGAGGCTGCAATTAAGGGAACATAGTGCCGAGAGACAGAGTTCACAGAGCCCTTGGTAAATTAGCCCAGATGGCATCATGCCATCATGAAGCCACACACGGCATCAGAAGCAAAGGGGTCTCTTGCCTGGGATTTTGGTTAAAGCCCCCTTGTGGCCTGGACTTCTGAGTCTGGGTTCTGAGCCAAAGAGGCTTAAAGCACTGGTGATGGTGCAGAGTTAACCAACAACCTCCCCTCCCTTGTTTTGGATTTCTGTGGACAAATTAAAAACTCACTGTGCCCCACCCCAGGCTGTTTGCAGCAGGAATGTGGGGCTGGCCTTGCTGGCTGAGGCTAGTGGGAGCAGAGAAGAGAGGGGCCGGGAGATAATGTTGGGGAGGCTCCCCAGGCCCCAGGGCCAAGCCTCCACCCAGCAGCTGGGGTGGATGACCCTCTCCTGTCTGCTCTGCCTTAGCTCTGCGGGGACAGTGCTGCTTGTCTGCACCGTCACTGGTGGGGGAGGGGTGCAGGATGGGAGGAAGGGGGATGAACACAGTGCCTGAGCCAAGGAGAACAAATCAGCGGATAAGCCTTCTTTCAGGCAGCCCTCTGGCCTCTTCCAGTCTCCGTGGCCCAGGCTGTTGTCCTCTGGTTGCCTTTTTGCTGCCTCTTTTCAGGACCTCGTTCCCCAGGGCCACTGTTTCCTCCAGGCCAATGAGGAGAGGAGACACTGTGACTCATCAGGAACCTGCTAGAACCAGATCAGGTGCCCCCGCTCTAGCCCCCAGAGGCCTGCAGCCCTCCACTCCCCACCCTAGCCCATCTCAGGGTCATGAACTAAGGGGGCAGACCCCAGCAGGCGTTCCCTCCTCAGTTCCCTGGGGACTGCGTCTCCACTTCCCCTCCGCGATGGGCTTGGCTGTCAGCCTGATGGATCTTTTTGGGGTTGACTGGTGGAAGCAAACCCAGCAGTTCCCTGGGGGCCCTACAGGTGCCAGTGTGAGGTTTTTCTTTTTAAGTTCCCAGCATTTTATTTAAAGGAAATGTCTCAACAAAATTGTTAGTTATTAAATGATGAGGCCAGAGTAGGTAAAAGATTATTTGAACCAAAGATGAGTGAATGGCATTCCTTACTCCTAGCAAGAGTGAGTTTGAAGAGAAACGTGATTAAAAGAATGGGATTCCCATGAGCCATGCCAAGCTGATTGAATTGTGGGGAGGAAATGACAATCTGGGTTAATTTTTAATGTCATTTCCAGGCAGTTAAAACCACTGAGGGAGCAATGAACTTTCTTCTGAATGCCTCCAAGAAGGGGACCAGGCAGTCTCTGTGAGGGCTGTGGGGCAGCTTTGTCTGAAGATGCAGATGGGCAGAAGTGTCCCTTTCTTACAGGACGTTAAGTTGGAGGTGGGAGCTGGGTAGGGGCATCCAGAGGAGCTTTTGAAAGGGAGTAAAGTCCTCCAGGAGCACATTTTGGCTCCTCTCCAAGCCAGTAGCCACTTTGCTCCCAGGTAGGGCGACCACCTGTCCCTGTTGGCCCAGGACTGAGGGAGTTCTCGGGTTGCAAGAATTTCAGTTTTTCAACCAGGGCAGTCCTGGACAAACCGGGATGAATTGGTCATCCTAACCAGCAGCCTAGGACCCAGGACTTTCAGTGTCCAAAGTGAAAAAGTCTCAGGGAAAACTGGATGAATTGTTTATGCCCCAGTGTCAGGGCAGCTACTCATGATCACACTCGGCACTGAAGGTGGACAAGGGAGGAGAGGGGGCAGAGGAGGTGGAGAGCAGGAAAGGTGGGAAGGTGAATGTGGCCGAATGGCGAGAGGGAGTGTGTGCCGTCAAACAGGACCTGGTTGCATGAAGGGTGGCTGATCCGTGCGTTGGAGCCACAAGCCGCTGCAGAGAGGAATGCAGCAGTTCCACAGCTATGAAGCAATGTCCAAGTACCAGGTTGCAAAGAGGAAAAACCAAGGTGCAGAACAGCATACGGTGTGTTCCTGTTGGGCAAAAAATGGAAAGAATATGTTTGTCTGTGCTTGTCTACGCTAAGGCAAGACTGGGAACACTGGCAAGAACTGAGAGTCATTTCATTGTAAACCCTCCCTAGGGGGCGCCATCACCACCCTCGAGAACAGCAGGCTATGGCAGGTTTCTCAGCATCTAACTGGTGTGTCCTGCCCCACACATGTGTGTCTTCTTTCCTTCAACTTTTAATCCTGAATGTTCTCAAACCTACAGAGAAATTATAAGAATAGTGCAATCAACACTCATGTACCTCTAAAAATCTTCCTTTCTGCCCTCTTTCTCTTTCTGTAAATATCTTTTATTTTTAATATGATTATGGACTTCTAGGTCTATTTTAAAAATTCAGTTTATTGTAATAAATTACTACCATTATTCCTTTTTCCCCCTCCTATGGTCCCGGATTTGGCCAGTGGGAGCTCCTTCTTGCTGGCCTTTCTGTGTTTTTAGTATTGCCTCCTTGGTCTTTCAGCCCTTCTGCCACTATATGATGTTTCAGGTTTTATTTTACTTATTTAATTAAAATTTTTTTTTGATGTTTCAGGTTTAACTTGGACTTTTCCTACCCCAGTCCTGGAATCAGCTATATCACCAAGGAGCCCATGTGCTTTTGGGTGGGGAATGGTATTTAGAAACCAAAACCTGGGCACTAGGTGTGCTCATTGTCACTGGAGTGTCATTGCTTCTAGGTCTTTCCAGAGAACAGAACTAAGCTGTTCTCAAAGCCATGAGTACATACAGATGTATCCAGTAGCATGCATTTACCTCACCTTTCCCCATTCTATGTTTGCATCTCTCCTCTCCAAAGTCAAAACACTGGTCCCCACATCACATCTTTACTCATTCATTCAATCCTTCACTACACAAAAGAATAGTTTCAGAATTACAGCACCAATACTTCTATCCCCAACAAGCCTGCTAAATGAAGTTCAAGATTTCTTTGTGTTCTTTTTATCATTAGAAAATGTATATTAAAGATACACAGAGTACTATATCCAAAATTACTTGAATTAATGATTTTTTGTGTGGCTATATTGTATCTCTACTACTCATATGATGGATAGTAAGGTTTATTTGTTTCTATTTATGTCAAATATAGGGTTTGCTCTTTAAAAACCCTTTGGATTTAAATTGATTTTCGGGTATATAAAGCACTCCAAGTCAAAACTGTATAAAAAGGTATAAAAACTATAAAAAGACATCATAAGATGTCTCACCATCATCCCCATCCCTTTCACTCTGCCCCCTCCATTTTGTTAGTTTCTAGTGTATGGCTGTTGTGTTTGATTTTGCAAAACTAAACATAAATATATATGTATATTTCCCCACTCCTTTTTAACACAAAACGTAGAATACTCTCTTTATGTAGTCTTTTGTATTTTGCTTGTTTTTCTTAATATGTCCTAGAAATTGCTCCATGTCTATTGATAGGGCTTTTCTTCATTTATTTCTATGACTGCATAGAATTTCATTGAGTGAATCTACCATATTGTATTTTCAACTTGTCTATGAATGATCATTTATGTTGTTTCCACTATTTTGCAATCACAATTCATCCTACGATAATAACCTTTCACATTGTTGGTTTGTATTTGTAGGTAGATTCCTGGATATGGGGTTGCTGGATCAAAGTATAAATCTATAATACATGCAGCTATGGCTTCCATAAGAGTAGTGCCAGTGGAAAGGCTTTTTCCATAGTGAGTTAGAAGGAAATTCACCACTGCCTTGGGAGCGGTAATAGAGGGTCCCATGAGGAGGAAGGGGAGGTCCCATGAGACTCAGCCCTGGCACTGGATAAATCCTGACATTAACTCATTTGTAGCCTCCAGTCATAGACTTCCTGGAACACCCCCCCAAAGGTTGCGGGGAAGTGAGAGAGGCTCATTGCCGACCGCCCCCCCAATAACGCCATGATCCTATCAGTGTCTACATTTTACTCATGCTTTTTCTTTCTCCACAAAAGCCTGCTGTGCCCCAGCTTCCAACCAGTGGCTTTCATAATTTATGATTATTTTGTACAAAAATAAAGCTTCAGTCTATGCTGTCCTTAAATCCGACTTTCTTAGAAACCTCAGATGATCTTTTCCAATTCAGTTGAATCTTGTAACCCAAAAAAACCTCCTAGTCCAGAGCACATCTTGTTCATGAGGGAGGGAAAAATGACCCCTTTGTGTCCGCCTGGAGATGGCCCCAAGTTGGGACTGGAGCCAGCTATGTCTTTGCCCAGGGCCAAGGCCTCAAATAGAGGGTCCCCTGGCCCCACCCTGCTGGGGGCAGTTCCACCCAGATTCTGGGAAGCTGGGGCCCTGCCCTGTATGCATGGAGAGACTGGATCATGTCGCACTATACAAACAGAAGCGATGTATGCAGAAGAAAGAGGTCTGCAGAGGCTACTATCAGAATGTGAGCAGTATTATCTGGGGGTAGGGGTTTTTCACAAGAGATTTTTCTTTACATTTCTTGTCAGTTATTATTGCTTGAAAATGATCGTGTTTCACTGGTGTCATTTGAAAACATTTTATTTTAAAATATTAGCTAAAAGATCATTTGGCTTCTCCTAGCCCACATGTACATTGAGATAGAAAAGCAAAGCCAGATCCATTCAGAAGCAGCAAGTTTCCACCATGCCTGAGTTCAAGTTGAATACTAAGTTGGGCTGCCTCCTACCAACACCAGAGTATATCTTTTCATACCCTGTCAGCTCTGTCACCATCAGCAACAAAACTTCTTTATGCATTTACCATGTGTCTGGAGCTGTGCTAGAGGTGACCATGATGTAGCTACTGTCCTTAAGATGGTGGCAGCTGAGTATCAGGTACAGACATACCCAAGTCATTGCTGAGTGTAAAGAGAGAACTGCCTTAGAGGAGGAAAAGAGAGTTTTGTTCAAGATAAGGATGAGGGCAAATGATTACCAGGGAAGACTTCCCAGAGGAGGGATGCCCTACTGAATTTTGAAAGAGTAAGAGGAAGGCCAGGCATGGTGGCTCATGCCTGTAATCCCAGCACTCTGGGAGGCTAAGGCAGGTGGATCATTTGAGCCCGAGACCAGCCTGGCCAACATGGCGAAACTCCATCTCTACTAAAAATACAAAAATTAGCCAGACGTAGTGGCATGTGCCTGTAGTCCCAGCTAGCGGGGAGACTGAGGCAGAAGAATCGCTTGAACCCAGGAGGTGAAGGTTGTAGTGAGCTGAGATTGTGCCACTGCACTCCAGCCTGGGTGACAGAGCGAAACTCTGTCTCAAAAAAGTAAAAAAGGAAAGAGTAAGGGGAGTTTCTAAGGCGAGAAAGAGGACCAGAGTGGGTTTTCCAGGCAGTGTGGAAATGCAGGCATGTGAGATGCAGAGGATGTGGGGTAGGAGGGTCATGGGTCATGCTGGACCCACAGCATGGCCATTGTGACTTCATCCTGTAAGGGATGAAGAGGAAGTCAAGATTTAAAATAGAGGCACGCCATGATCAGGTATGTATTTTACAAAAAAAGAAAAACATACACACCTTTGCAGCAGGGTAGAAATGGATTAGGGGTGAGGGATTGGGACCAGAGGCAGGGAGATGAACTGACAGTCATCCAGGTGGGAAGTGACAAAGTCTTCATCTGAGGAGGTGCCCACAGGGCTGATGAGGAGCCATTCTGGAAGTCTGTATGGTCTGGTGACCAACAGGATAGGAGAGTGAGGCAGGGGACAGGCCAGGCGGCTTATGCTACGCCAAAGGTCCGTGAGGACAAGGGCCACGCTGTATTTGGAGCCTAGCACAGTGCCTGGCATGTGAAAGGAACTCAGTGAATATTGGTATATAAGCTGCAAAAAACTGGGCTGTCATCCAGGCCAGCCTTAGCACAATGTTGCATTCAAAGACTAGCACAACATCCAAAAATAATTGAAAGCAAATTAAAACTTTCCTGTAGTCTCTCAAGAAAATGTAAAGGTGAACATTCTTAACATCCAGCAAAACCTGAAAAATCCTTTTTTTTTTTTTGTTATCACTGCCTGCTTCTCCCTCCCCTACCTCTCATTTTCTCATATTCCTGATAGCCACCTCTAGCATCTCTCTCCTCTCTAGGTTTGTGAACTTTCTTCTTAGGGTCTGTTCTGTTTTTCCTTCCACCTTCACCTTTTAGATCAAGGATTTTGTTTTGTTTTGAAACAGTCTGGCTGTGTCACCGAGGCTGGAGTCCAGTGGTACGATCTCTGCTCAAGGTAACCTCTGCCTCCTGGGCTCAAGCTATCCTCCAGCCAGACGTGCACTACCACGCTTGGCTAATTTCTTCGTTTTTTTTTAATTTTTTTACTTTTTTAGATGAGTTCTTCACTACGTAGATGAGTTCCTCACTAGTTAGCCTGGCTAATTTTTGTTCTTTTTTTTTTTTTTTTGAGATGGTGTCTCTTGCTCTGTTGCCCAGGTGGGAGTGCAGTGGTGTGATCTCGGCTCACTGCAACCTCCGTCTCCCAGATTCAAGTGATTCTTCTACCTCAGCCTCCCAAGTAGCTGGGACTACAGGTGTGCGCCACCATGCCCAGCTAATTTTTGTATTTTTAGTAGAGACGGTGTTTCACCATGTTGCCCAGTCTGGCCTCGAACTCCTAACCTCAAGTGATCCACCTGCCTCGGCCTCCCAAAGTGCTGGGATTACAGGCATGAGCCACCGCTCCCAGCCTAATTTTTGTATTTTTAGTAGAGACAGAGTTTCACCATGTTGGCCAGGCTCATCTCGAACTTCCAGGCTGAAGTGATTCACCCACCTCTGCCTCCCAAAGTGCTAAATTACAGGCATGAGCCACCATACCCAGCTTAGATCAAGGATGTTTTTAAAAATTTATTTATTTTACTTTTTTCTTTTTTTTAACCTCTATGAGAATTATAGTTCTTTTCCCCACGTACATCTAGCTAGCCTCTGGCTTCTCTAGTTGAGCGCATATTTGCATGTGTTTTATCCTTTATCTCCGTTGTTATCCTAGAAACCCAAACACCAAGAAAAAGCAGGGAGAGGGGATGACTGCCTACACTTATACTTTAATACCATTTGTTTTGTTATGTGAATAAATAAGCTAATGTTTCCAGCAGATATTGGGAATATCCGTCCCTTGCACTTTGTGGCATTAACAGAGTAGAAAGTACTTTCACAAATATCATTCTGTGTAATTACGCAAAAACCCTGGGTAATGCTATTAGTGTTCTCATTTTACAAAAAAAAGAAAACTGAGGTGCTGAGAAGTGATGTGATTTGGAATTTGATAATTCATTGAGCAAGTACATGGGGACTTGTGGCTTATGTCTAGGACCCCCGACTTCAGTGGGATGTCTTGAGTTTGAGGGCACATTCATGTGTTTTCTTTCCAGTCCTGCTGGGAGCAAGGAGATTCCAGGGACTGACTGATCAGAGGTGTGGAGTGACTTATTTAAGGTCACACAGCTAGTCAGAGGATTGCTATGAATCCAGTTTCTGATTCTTGATCCTGGGTTCTAAACTCCAGGGCTCTGTGCACTGTTCTTAGGCTGCTACCAGCCTGGGAGAGTGAAACAGGGAGCTCTCGGTGCCCTTGAATCTGATGGGCTGGTTAGAGTTCTTTGGCTGCAAGTAATAGAGACTGGGTCTGGCTATTGAAGCTATAAAAAAGAATGTACTAGAAAGATATGGGGCAGCTCATATAATTACCAAAGAAGCTGATTAACCATGACTTGAAGAGGACAGGTTCCTGGGCTGAGGGCCTCAAGGAAGAGCTCATCCTTCAGAGCAAAAATAGGTGCTGCTCTGGCAGAAGGAGAATGAGTGGATCCTGGCTAAGCACTGTATTAGTCTGTTTTCATACTGCTGATAAAAATATACCCAAGACTGGGCAATTTACAAAAGAAGGAGGTTTAATGGGTTCGTAGTTCCATGTGGCTGGGGAGGCCTCACCCTCATGGTGGAAGGTGAAAGGCACATCTCACATGGTGGCAGACAAGAGAACAGAACTTGTTCAGGGAAACTCCTCTTTATTAAACCATCAGATCTCATGAGACTTATTCATTATCACGAGAATAACATGGGAAAGACCCAGCCCCATGATTCAATTACCTCCCACCAGGTCCCTCCCACAACATGTGGGAATTGTGGGAGCTACGATTTAAGATGAGATTTGGGTGGGGACACAGCCAAACCATATCAAGCAGAAACCACTGAATTCCACCTGAAGAGATGTCTTCTATCCCTCTGCAACCCCAGTACTGAATGCTGTCAAAGGCACTGTCATTTACTCAACATCCATTTCCCCCTTATTCCCTGATGGAAGAGCCCTGAATTTGTTCGTCCTCATGGAAGGTGACCCTGTCCCCAGCTCAGAGGTAAGCCCAGATCCACTTAAACCAATTAAGGTAACTCCATTGTCCTTGCCTGTCATTGGTTTAGACTTCAGAGTGGTCATGAGATCTAGTTCTGTCCAATAAGAAGTGAGGAGAGGTTGGCTGAGGGGATTCTGAGAAGAAAGACCCACAAGAAGACATATTAACATCTTCTTCCTCTTGACACTGAATGGCTCCAAAGCACACAGGGAGGGGCAGCTGCCATTTTGCTGACCTCCTGAGGTCAAGCTAACAGTGAAACTGGGCAGAGCCACAGAGATGGAGACAGAACTACCTCTGAAATGACTTGTTATTGAGTTAGGACTTTTGATTATTTGCAGCTGGATATACCTTAATGGATACAGAAACTTTCTTGGATAGAAGGGCAGATTTATTCTGCATTACTCCAGAGGGTGAAATTAAGACCAAAGAGAAAACAGCTATGAGAGGAAGAACTGGCTGACATCTCTCTGAGACGAGGGAATGTGCTGTTTCTTCAGGTCCTGAGTTCCCATCAAAAGAGAATCTGAAACAAGCCGGCTGTCTGGGGTGCAGCAGAAGGGGTTTCTGCATCAGCATCACCTTTAAAGTTCCTTCTGACCTTGAACTTCCAGGATTCTGTTGTCAGGAACCAGGATCTAGAATCAGCCGAGGCCTGCCTTCACCCCAGAGCATTCCACAGGATCAGGCTTTTCTATTTTCTACTCATCTGAGTCCACACTCTTTATTTCCTTGGTTTTAAATTCAGTTTCTCTAATTCTTCAAAAAACTTGAGCAAGCGCTGTGTGTTGCTATCTGTTCTTAGAGTCTTTGAGAAACATTTGATAAATATATTATTTCTTTTTATCTCACTTCCTCTCTTTCCCTCTCTCTAAAATGCACACACAATCACACATGTATACACATGCACACAAACACAAATGATCCACAGGCAGGGATTCTAACTGGAAAACAGGAACCATCTCCGCTGGCCTCATATTCCTGTAACCCATGACTTCCCTGTATCATGGAGCTGTCCAGTAAGATGAGCTCTGGACTTGAAGTGATAAGTGATGTGGGTGTGAATTCCAGCCATGCCACCTCCTGGCCGGGTGGTCCTGGGCAACTCATTTACTTTCTGGACCTCAGCTCGGAGTTCACCTAGTGAATTAGCCTCCCAGAGCTTGGCACATAGTAGGTGATTCATAAACGGCAATCAGAAGTCACAGGGCAATGCATTGAGGAGGCCTGGACATGGGCAGAGTGAAAGGGGAATGAGTGTGGGGCAAGGGTGAGCAGAGCTAGCGATGCTTCTCAGAAGGCAGGACATGGGTCTGAAAGAGACTGAAATCCATGTATCAAGGTACCTTCGCTGAAGGCTGTTAGGTACCTAGCATTAAGACATCCTTTCCAACCTCATCCTCTGCTTCTAAACCACCTATCCCACTTCTGTTGAGTGGATTTTAAATAATCATTTATTGATCCTGTTCTTATTATAAAAGAAAAACATGTTACTTATTGAAAATGTTGTGGGGGTGGAGAAGTGGGAAGAAAAAAATAAGTCACTTGTCATCTTACTATGCAGAGGCTACTCCTATTGATATGTTAGTGCATTGCTTTCTAGTCTTTTAAATGCACAATTTTATATGCACATATTTCATAGGTAGAGAAATAGATAGATGGGATTTGTATTTATCTGGATGTGGCCATGCTAATAGGTCGCTCAGTCTCTAATCAATAGCAGCTGACAATCCTTGGCTCTTTGGTGTTATCACTGTCCCTGCACATGTATGAACTCGTTTAATCTTCATCACATCCCTATGAAGTAGGTACAGTTATTATTCCCATTTTACAGGTGACCAAACCAAGGTACCAAGCAGTGCCCAAAGTCACAGAGCAAGAAACCAAACCCAGGCCGGTGCTCTTAACCCTGACCTCCACTGCCTCTCTTTCTTCCTGGTTTCAGCCTGAAAGACATTCTGTCTCCAGGTGATTTTGCATTTGTCCAACCTCCTGCCGTGTGCGGATGATGAATGTAACTCTGGAGTGCCTCCCTCTCACTCTTTGCTGTTGAAGGGAAGGGCATTTGGAGGGAAGTCGGGTGACCTTGGGAGAGGGGCCTGGTTGTCTACACGGGTACACTCAGCATCGCCCTACGTGGACGGTTTCTGGTGTCTGGATTTTGATCATCAGCCCTGTCACTTGGACCTGGAGGGGTCAGCCCATGTGAGAGCTGCTTCTCCCTGGGTGACTCATGCTGTTAACCCAGCTCCTGGGACACAGGCAAAATCCGTAACACTAATGTGCCAACTCACAGAGAGAACTCCAGGAATCCTGAGGGGCCTCCTCCCATTTGCAGGTCATCCCCCATTTCCCCCAGCTAAGCCTACTGTGGCAGAGGTGGCTTGGTTACCAGTCTGAGCACCAGAGTGGTCAGAGTTCCAGGTCTCAAACTTTTTTGCTGACCATCCTTAAACAAGTTATTGAACCTTTCCTGTGCCTCCGTTTCCTAGCCTTTAACGTGAATATAATACTATTACCTGTCTCTAGGGTTGTTGGAAGATTAAGTGAATTAAACATAATCCACAATGAGTTACATACGCCGTGGAAGGCCTAGAAGGATGCCTGCCATCTAGTAAGTGCTCAATATTAGCTTTTGATACTGATGCAACTTTACACCTGGACTGGCCCACCCTCAATTCATTGGAAGTTGTATTCTCTTGTTTTCCATCTCCCATTGAAGACCATCAACTGTGTTTTCCCACCTTTGTATTTATCCTTGTAATACATAACAGACCCTTAATCCATGCTTGTTTTAGTGCACAAAAGAGTGAATGAATGAATGAACTCCCACTATGTAGATCTATAAACCTTTCAAAACGGTTTGCAAAGTCTGAGCACTTATCAGATTCTCAAAGGAGCACAAGATTCAGAATAGGCTGAGAGGTGGCTGCAGGCCTTGGGTTATGGGGGTAGAGTGAGCCCCACCCACATGGGCCAGTGCCCAGAGGGTGCCCGTGTGCCAAGGCGAGCAGGCTCAGGGAAGGGCAGCCATTCTGAGCTCACTCTTGGGGCCTCAGAAGGCCTTTTGTGGGGACTGACATTTCCTGTCCAAATGTGAAATTCCTTGGCCCCAGCACACAGTATAATGTGTTTTCTCGAATCAAGTATTTGCTGGAGCTTGTCTGTCTCTGATCTCACAAGCACACCAGCCAGTTTGTTTTGAGAGCTGCATTTTCGAGAAAGAGTAACACAATTTAGGAGCCAAATCAAATGGCGAGAGCCAGAGTGACAGTAGAGTTAGGATACAGCCCCCCACCCTTCCCTGGAAGTGAGAGGCATCAGTCTCCGGACAGAGTTCAGAGAAAGAGGGAGACAGAAAAAGATTATAAAGCCTTAAGGGAAACCTGGAAACGGCAAAGCCTCCCTCATTATCCCTCCACCTTAGCACAACTGTTTGATCTTTCTACAGGCTAGGAGGTGTTCGTATGCAGGCATAGTTTTAGTGGTTATCATCATTATATATGGGTGATTTTTCTGCTTGTAAAATTTTGTTTTCTTTTCTTTTTTGAGACAGAGTCTTGCTCTGTTGCCCAGGCTGCAGTGCAACAATCACAGCTCACTGCGGCCTCAACCTCCCCGGGCTCAGGTGATCCTCCCACTTCAGCCTCCCAAGTAGATGTGACTACAGGTGTGCCCCACCACACTTGGCTCTTTATTTTTGTTTTTGTTTTGTTTTGTTTTGTTTTTTTTGGTAGAGATGGGGTTTTGCCATGTTGCCGAGGCTGGTCCTGAATTCCTGGGCTCAGGCCATTCGCCTGTCTTGGCCTCCCAAAGTGTTGGGATTACAGACGTGAGCCACTGCACTTAGCCTCCTCCCAACCCCCCGCTTAATAAGTGACATTTTCTCATGTTACTACGCCACCTTTTTTTTTTTTTTTTTTTTTTTTTTGAGACAGAGTCTCAGTCTTTCACCCAGGCTGGAGTGCAGTGGAATGATCTTGGCTCACTGCAACCTCCGCCTGCTGGGTTTAAATGATTCTCGTGCTTCAGCCTCCTGAGTATCTGGAACTACAGGCGTGCAGCACCATGCCTGGCTAGTTTTTGTATTTTTAGTAGAGACGGAGTTCCACCATGTTGGCCAGGCTGGTCTTGAACTCCTGGCTTCAAGCGATCTGCTCATCTCAGCCTCCCAAAGTGCTGGGATTACAGATGTGAGCTACTGTGCCCAGCCACCACCTTCATATTTATGTTTGTAATTTTATTCAGTTGTACTCCTCGCATGAATTAACATTTAAAAATACATGGATAGGCCAAGAGCAGTGGCTCACACCTGTAATCCCAGCACTTTGGGAGGCCAAGATGAGTGAATCACTTGAGGTTAGGAGTTTGAGACCAGCTGGCTAACATGGTGAAACCTCATCTCTACTAAATATACAAAAATTAGCTGGGCATGGTGGCAGGCGCCTGTAATCCCAGCTTCTCTAGAGGCTGAGGTGTGAGAATCACTTGAACATGGGAGGCAAAGGCTGCAGGGAGCTAAGATCGTGCCACTGCACTCCAGCCTGGGCGACAGAGGGAGATTCCGTTTCAAAAAAAAAAATACATGGATAAATATAGTTGTTTTCTTTTGACATAATTTCTAAGAGAAAGACTAACTGGTCAGTGTTTTCTAAATGTTACCATAGGATTTCCCAAAGTATGCAACTCCTTAGTTTACGATGACTCCATCCATGTATGTATGAAAGTATAGACTCTACTGTGATCTCATTATTAGATGTTATTGTTTTATTGTTTTATAACTTACCTGTGTTTAATAAGTGTTTAACCATATACACACAGAAATAAATTACTGACAAGATCGGTCATTCTGTTCATATTTTTATTTATCTGTATGTTTCTTCTTGAGCATATTTCTTTGTGACTTTTGAGTATTTAGTTCTTGGACTCTGAGAGATACAGATGCATTTACATGCACACACTTAGGCTCACATGCACGTTACACACCTGTTAGATCACATTGATGCAACCTATTTGCTCAGTGTCTATTTTTCTTCTTATCCCCAATTTTCTTAGTTTCTAAAAACCAGAAACTTAACTTTTAAAAAGTTTAATATTTTGATTTTTTTCTTTAATTCTTCTTTTGCTCTAAACTTAGAACTTTATCAGGATACTGGACAAAATAGGAAACGTAGAAAATAACAAACCTTTTGGGGGATGAAATACATAATTTTCTTTTATTTGGCCCTTTTACCTTTATCCAGATCTTAGCACTTTCCATCCTCGCAGTGAGCTGAGGGGGGATGGGTCAAGACAGTGTGTTTTCCCTGTTATGAGTGAAGACTGTCCAGGTACAGGCTGGTTAGGGAAGAGCCCACTTCCTTCTCCTCCCTCCCACCACATTGCCAGCCTGGGAAGGACTTCGGTGGAGCAGTTTGAGGGCATTACCTGGCTGTGTAGCCAGTGGTGACTAAATTGCTCGTAGCTGACCCCTGCCAGGGTGGGGAGAGGAAGGCCCGGCCTGTGTCTCTACTGTGTTGCCTACGAGGGCTGCTCCTGCCCTGGCATGAGGCTGGCTCTCTTGGGAAGGTGAAATGAGGTAGCTGAGTGCTTGGCTTAGTGCCCAGCAGAAAATGAGCAAGCACTGGAGTGAAGTGAGTGTTCATATCATTAGACTTGTAGTGATGTAGCCCTTCTCTACCGAGGAGCTCCTTTCTCTATCCTGGAGTGGGTACCACGTGCCAGACTCCAGACCAAGCACTCCACACGCACCACCTCACTTACTCTTCACAAAAGAAAGAGGACGTAGACCCATTTCCTTGAATTCTTTTAGAACACTTACTTTACTTTCAGACTCTTTGCAGGGGTTTGCCCTACAGGATCATGGAATCTGTGCTCTGGGAGGTGGGTGCCATAATTATTCCCATTCACAGATGAGGGAAATAAGGCTTACAGTAACTAAGATCACAAACTAAGAAGCGGCAAAGTTGGGATTCCACTCCAGGTCTATGACAGGCAGGATGAGGCAGGAAGAATAAGTATGATTTTTGTCCTCATTCTACAGATGGGGAGACTGGGCATCAGAGAGGTTAGGTGACCTGTGCAAAGCCACACAGCAAAAGACAGAACCTGGTCTTGGAGCCAGGGATCCTGAGCCCAGGCTGGGTGTTATCTCACCACTGATCATAGTGATAACTGCAGCTAGTGAAGTGCTCAGTGTGCCAGATGTCTTTTCGGGGTCCTCTTGGTCCTTACCCAGGAAGAGGGATGTCCTGGAGAGAGGCTGAATGGGACACAGGCCTGTCTGAGCCCGCAGGCCTTGCCCTGGCCATCCTGGCCCCACTGCCATGGGTTTGCCCTGCAGGATCATGGAATTTGTGCCAGCATACCAGCATGCCAGCGCCAGGCCGTGAAACAACAGGGCATCTTTGTCCCTGCTCCGCTGACCACCAGATTGTACTTCCCACACGTGGCCAACATCCCTTGGCCAGCTGAGTAGGGAAGGCTAAGGACTTTTATTTTTTGTGTCATTTATTTTCTTGATTTACAGACTTTCTGAGAAAATTCTGTTAAGGAAAATATCCTAGCTGGCTTGCAAATGCATACATTCTCTTACAAAGCTCCTGCCTCACTCAGGCAGGTCAGGAGTCGTTACTGAGAGTGGGCTATAGGTAATGGCCAGTTATGATGGCTAACATTGATGGAGAGATTCCTTTGTTGCAGAAACTGGGTTAAGCATTATCTAAGGAAATGTTCCAATGGCCCTAGTATAAAAGGGTTCATGTCAATCTTCTTTTACAAGTGAATCAGAGAGGGTAGATGAGTCACTCAAGGCCACACAGCTAGGCGGGGATGGAGCAAGTATAATCTAACTCCCTAACCCACATCCTTAACTACTGCACTCCCTGCCCCCTGCTCTTTTGCTCCCTGAAGCAGAAGATAGGTGAAATTTTCTTGTAAATTTCATACATGAGGGTACTGGTTGAAGTCTGCCTTGAATTTTGGTTGTGTTTGTTTCTCTCTTTTTCACAAGGTCTGGGTGCTACTTGAGGGCTGGGCCTGTGTCTGGTTAGATTTTATGTGACAGCACATGTCTGATGGAAGGAGAGAATGATTGACGGATAGGATGAATAAGTGAGGGAGAGGCTGAATGAGAATAAATGAGGGGAGGATGAAGGAAAGACCAGGTGTCTTGGCTGACTTGCCATGGGATAATTCAGAAACCATGTGACTTTAATGCAAACTTTAGACTTCAAAGAAAGAGGGCATAGCCCCATTTCCTTGAATTGTTTTAAAGCACTTACTTGACCTCCAGGCTCTTGGCAGGGCTACTTGGTGGTTAAGCAGACCGGCTCTGGGTGACTCCTGGCTCTGCGCCTTCTAGCCCCAAGACTTCCAGCAGGTGACTTGACCTCACCACCCCCAATGTCCCCATCTGAAATAGAGGCCAACATAAGTGTGGACTTCTTAGAGGGAGAACTGTGAAAACTAAGTGAGCATACGTGTCGGTCCATTTTTGTGTTGCTATAAAGAAATAGCTGAGACTAGGTGATTCATAAAGAAAAGAAGTGTAAATGGCTCACGGTGCTGCAGGCTGAACAGAAAGCAAGGCATTGGCATCTGCTTGGCTTCTGGTGAGGCTCAAGAAGCTTACAATTATGGTGAAGGCAAATGGGAAGCAGGCACAACACATGGTAGGATCAAGAGCAAGAGAGAGCAGAGGAGGAGTCAGTGAACTGAGAACTCACTCATCACCAAGGGGATGGTGCTAAGCCATTTATGAGGGACCTGTCCCCATGACCCAAACACCTCCCACCAGGTCCCACCTCCAACATTGGGAGTCACATTTCAACATGAGATTTGGAGGGGACAAACATCCAAACCGTGTCAGCATATTTACACATGAAGTGTAAATGATAGCAACTGTTATTGTTTTTCCTGGGAAAGCAATTTTACTTAGAGTTGATTTTTACAAATTAATTTGGGTGATGGGTACCTGAGGGGTCCTTATAGCATTCTCTCTGCTTTTCTGGATCCTTGAAATTTTTCACAATAAAACATTTTAGAAACAAGTAATGGAAATCTAAGATGTTAGTTTTGTTGAGAAAACAGATATATTGTGGAATGCACAACGTATATGCATTCCACAATAATGCAAAATGTGCATTGCATTATGTACATGCAAAATGTACATGCAACTTTAATTTTTACTTATTTATTTATTTTTTGCTGGTTGATCCATAAGTTCATTGTCTTTATTTGAAAAATCCTCATGGAAAATTGTTGTTTGGTTTAGCTCTCAGCAGCCTGATCCTGAACTCTGAGGAAGCACACCTTCCTTTGAGCTACCTGATCTTTCTTCTGAGCAAGGGACATTTTGGGACAGTTTTTCCACTGTCACCCACTACTAGTTCTTCTTTCTTCTCCCTTCTCTCTTCCTTTTCATCTCCTTCTCCTCCTTTCCCTCCCCCTCCTCCTTCTTCTTCCTATTCCTCTTCCTCTTCCTCTCATTTTTCTTCTCCTTCTTCTTCTTCTTCTTCATGTTCTTCCTCTTCCTCCTCGTCCTTCTTCCTTCCTCTTTCTTCATCTTGCTCTGTCACTCATGTTGGAGTGCAGTGGTACAATCTCAGCTCACTGCAACCTCGACCTCCGAGGCTAAAGCGATCCTCCCACCTCAGCCTCTCAGGTAGCTGGGATGACAGGCACACACCACCACGCTTAGCTAATTTTTAGTTTCTGTAGAGACGAGGTCTCCCTATGTTGCCCAGCCTGGTCTCAAACTCCTGGGCTCAAGCAATCCTCCCACTTGGCCTCCCAGAGTGCTGGGATTACAGGTATGAGCCACGGAGCCTGGCCCCTCTCTTTATTTAAACTTCTTTCTTGGGTTTCTTCCCATAGACTGTATTCTGTTGCATAGCAGCGTTACTCTCTTCTACACCTCCTCCATGGCTGGAGTTATGCTGTTTTTTATGTATTGAGAGGATTGTTTTTTGTAAGCATCTTCATCTTCTTCTGTTAGGAAATGCGTATAATCCACGACATTCTGACTGATGATGTGCTTTCGATGCACTTCTGCATTAAATTCCTTGTTTTCAAAATCATAACCAGGGAATCATTGGGTACCATGAGGGGTAGACAAGCCTCCATCTGCGCTCCCTTCAAGGCCCCCAAGACTTTATTGCCAGAGGTAGTTTTGGCAAGGCCTGCATCCAAATAGCAGGTGAAGGCACCAGGCTGACCATAAGTGCTTTCTACATTGTATTCATCACCAGTCACCTCCACTTGGCCTTCATAGATCTTGCCCATGCCAGACCTACTGAGAAGCCTGCAGGCCAGCAGCAGGCCAGGACAATGTGCCGCAGCATAATTTGTCAGGCCAACCTTCACACCATGTTTTGGTAGCTCATGAGCATAAGGTACACAAATTATCCTATCCCCTTCCATACAGGCATAAGCAATGTGACAAACACTCTCTGTGTTAGTTATGTGAGCGATCATCCTGTATTTGGGCATGTTGTACTTATTTTTATCCTGTATCGCCAAGCATTTCCAAGCACAGTAATCCATTTTACCCTCTTGTCTTCTAAATTTCACTTTGTATCTCTTAAAGCAGGCCTTATTCTTGACAACTTTAACAAACCCTGTCCTGCAGAACAGAGACCTGCATCCTTTGCTAGACATAGAGCCCACAACTTTTAAATAAAGCACAAGATTTGAAAGAAACAAAATAGCCTAAAGCAGCCCATGGAGAATCCACCTCCTGGCAAGGTTGCTCCGGGTCTCACTGGACCTTTGGTTTTCTCATCTTAAAAAACTCGGGAATAGTGATGTTTCCCTCTCAGTGCCGCTACATGATTCAAGCGAGAGGAGAGATGTGAGGGTGCTTTGTGAACTGTAATTCTGTCTTCTAATTCGATAATTTGTTCATTCATTCAACACATTTCTTGAGGCCCCGCCATGTGCCAGGTGCTGCGCTAGGAGCTGGGGACATTGCCGCACACAGATGAAGGCATGACAGACATACGTGTTCTTGAGCTCAGAATGCCGTGGGGCAAATTCTTCCTCTGCCACTTTCTTCTTAGGTCACAACAGCTGTGTACCTGATCTCCAGGCCTCAGTTTCCTTACCTGTAAAATGGGGGACATTAACAATATAGTTCTCTCATCTACACGGTCATGAAGATAAATGGGGCAATGGATGTGAGGTTCCCAGAGCAATGCCCAGCACATAGCAGGTGCTTGATAAATGTTCATTCTCACCACTGCTGGTAGGAAGAGCCCAGCAAGTGAGGAAGGCTCACCATAAACAGATTTGCAAAATGACTTTAAAGCCATTTAAAGTCATTCGGCACTGGGCTATGGGCTGGAGAAGGGGAAAGTCATTTTTCTCTATAACGTGAAACCCTTGGCTCTTATAAAAGTGCCGTGGAGAAATGGGGTGGCATAATATGATATGGAACCATAGGTTGGGTGGGGAGGGTCCTTCTCAGGAGCTGCCCTTCAAGGTGAATCAGTGGGATGACACAAGGTAGGAAAGCAGACAGCAGGGGGTGAGGAAGGGAGAGGAGCTGGGTCTGCTCTGCAGATGAGGAGACTGAGGCCCAGGGACAAGTGACTGGTCCCAGCTCCCACAGGGCTGCCACCAGGAACCCAGTGATATGGTTTGGCTGTGTCCCCGCCCAAATCTCATCTTGAATTATAGCTCCCACAATTCCCACATGTCATGGGAGGGACCCAGTGGGAGGTAATTGAATCAGGAGGGCAGGTCTTTCCCATGCTGTTGTTGTGTAGTGAATATGTCTCATGAAATCTGATGGTTTTATAAAGAGGAGTTCCCTTGCACAAGTTCTCTCTCTTTGCCCGCCACCATCCATGTAAGATGTGACTTGCTTCTTTTTACTGTCTGCCATGATTGTGAAGCCTCTCCAGCCATGTGGAACTGTGAGTCCATCAAACCTCTTTTTCTTCCCAGTCTCAGGCATGTCTTTGTCAGCAGTGTGAAAATGGACTAACACATCCAGTGACCCAAAGATAGACAATATTTGGGCTCACTCTTGCAGAAGTCACTGAGAAAAGTGCTGGTTTCCCTGAGAAGAGTAGCAATGAGGATGGTGACTTAGTGTGCATTCCTAACTCTGGGGTTTTTGGAGACTTGTGCAAGCATTGCTCTTGGACACTGCGGTTGAAGCTCTCAGCCCTCTGGCTCAGATAACACCCTTATTCTAGGTCATTGGTCTCCTTCTCCTCAGCTGTATGCTGCCTGCACCTCTCCTCCAGGCAAATACTGTGACCATGGGCTTGCTACCAGGAAGAACACAACTGTGCAGACATGCCCCAGTGAGTCATCACCAAGTAATCACAGCTAGCACAAGCTATCTTCCACTTTGTATTTTGCAGAAGAGGCCAACAAGAGTCAAGGGTTAAGCTGGGCTGGGAGTCAGGGGGCTGAGTTTGACCGTAGCTCTGTCACTGATTGTGTGACTTTGAACAAGAGGTTTAGTATCTCTGAGCCCATGTTTCCACTTCATTATTTATTTATTTTTATTATTTATTTATTTTTTATTTTTTTGAGATGGAGTTTTGCTCTCGTTGCCCAGGCTGGAGTGCAGTGGTGCAAACTTGGCTTACTACAACCTCCACTTCCCAGGTTCAAGCAATTCTCCTGCCTCAGCCTCCCAAGTAGCTGAGATTACAGGCGCGCACCACCATGCCCAGCTAATTTTTGTATTTTTGGTAGAGACGGGGTTTCACCATGTTGGCCAGGCTGCTCTCAAACTCCTGACCTCAAGTGATCCACCCGTCTCGGCCTCCCCAAATGCTGCGATTACAGGCATGAGCCACCATGCCCAGCCTCCATTATTTATTTACTGGACCATTTATTCATTCCATCCACAAACATTTACTGAGTACCTACTGCAGGCCAGGCACTGGGCTGTGGGCTGGAGAAGAGGAAAGTTGTTTTTCTCCATAACATGAAACCCTTGGCTCTCATAGTGTCTGGTGAGTTGCAGCCCTTGTGAAAACTCTCCTGGTCACGTGATCATGCCAGTTTCTCTTCTCTGAACCTTTGTCTCAGTTTGCATTGTCCTCCTTGAGATGTGGCTTCCGGAATGTCCCGTCTTATTAATGAACCGGCAGCTTTGCGGGGCCAGGGTTTGAGCAGTTCTGAGAATGCGGCTGCGAGACTAACCATAGACGAGCCATTGCTATTTGAAATACTTACGAAAAATATTTGGATAACCTTCCATTACCTGAGAAGGCATTTCTTGAAATGCCTTGAGAAGTTTACATTGCAGTCCTGAGTGATGGTGATATTTGGAGCAATAATTTCCTCTGGCCCTTGAATTTTTGCCTGAAAGAGTGGCTCAGCAGCTCACATTGTACATGTGAAGGTTGTTTTGGAATGTTAATGGAGAGACCGATTCACACCAGATGGACTGGAAGACCAGTGAGGTGGGGAGGATGTATACACTGGCCACCATGATTCAGCTGTAAGGCTGGCTTTTTAAAATGCACTGACAGTTGGAGGTCAAGGCGGCTGACATTTGCCCAGGTTTTCTCTGCAAGTTTTTATGTTGCTTTAGCAAATCTGAATCTTGGTCCCGTTATGAATTAGTCTCTTTTATGATATTCAGTTCATGGACAACGTTCCGCTGGCATATCCTAAAGTCCAAAGCAGCTTTGACGGGCAGTGTCCTATGTCAAAGTTCAGATATGAACTCATATCAGTGTTTCTTAAGCTTAACAAAAACATAAAAGAAAAATTAAAATGGAAAAAGCTACTCATATCTTCTGTGTGTCTTTATCAGCCAAGAAAATCTTGCCTGGATCCATTCTGTAATTTATAATATACAAGGAAATGGCATTTTTGTGTTCAAATATATAAATTAAATAAGCATATTAACAGTGGCATATATAGGCTGACTCTAAATGGAATGTTTTACATATATGATCTCTTATAATTATGATACCTATCATTACTGGGCCCTTTTGACAGGTGAGGAAACAGACCCAGAGAGGTATGTCCCAGGTCCCCTGAGGTGGGCAGGGAGCAGCTGAGCCCACTTGAGCCCTGGTGCAGCTGACCCCATGCTCTCTGCTTCCTCCTGTTGTACTTTTCTCATTCTTGGTCCTGATGCATCCCCCAGGGCTCACTGCCCTTAGCATCTGGTCCATCAACAATTATCCTCAGTTTCTTCTGAGCTGGGGGCCAGAGGACTCAGCTGCCTCCCCTACCCATGCTGTGCATCATGTCCAGCCCTTTCCACAGTTGGTAGTTATAGCAGGTGACAGAGTGCCCTGGCTGTCTGGTGCAGTTAGCTGGGCCTGCCTCTGGACTCTGACTTCTATTTGCATGAATGGATGTGGTGGGGGTTTGTTTGGGGGCTGAAGAGCAGAGAGGGAAATCTATTGGCAGGGAAGCGTGTGTGGGGCTGTGGGTGAATGGGATCCCGGAGAGGATGAGAAAGGCCTGAAGCTGAGGAGGCTGTTTTCCATCAATGTTTTGCTCTCTGCGCCAGGCACCATCCTAGGGTCTGGGGGCTCTAAATGTGGACATGGCTGGTCCCAATTTGGAGAGCTGGCAGCTAGAGAGGGAGGTGGGTGACCTGAAGCTGGAGAGACCTGAGTTCTGGTCTCAGAGGTCTAGTCTCAGCACTGCAGCTTCTGAGCTCAGTGACCTTTCTGTATCTCAGTTTGGTCATCTGTACAATGGGGTTAACAATACTACTGACCTTGGAGTTGTTGTGATAGGTGCTAAGATAGGAGTGATGGGGGGTTGGGCACAGAGGAGAGAGGAGGGGCCTCATGTGATCTTGGAGGGCTAGGTGGTGTCCTGGAGGAAGTGCCATCCAAGCTGAGGCCTGTAGGAAGAGACAGGGTTGGTTATCTGGCAAAACTAGAGGAGAATCGGCTTCCGGTGGAGGCACTGGCTCTTTGGGGACCTGAGGGCAGGCCCTTGAAGCTGGAGTGACCAGCAGGAAGGGAACTAGAAGGTGGTCACTTGGCTCTGGGCTGGGCCACTTTTTAGGACTTGAGTATCCAACCGAGATGTGTAACATTCTCTCCACCAGCTACCACAGTCTACAGCCTGTGGAGGGTGTGGAGGGTGGAGAAGAGATGGTATAGAGGGTGCTGCAGTGTACCCACAGAGAGCACTGTGAGGAGGAGTCTTTGGAGGGGAGCTTGAGGAAACTTGGTACAGAGCAACCTCCCAGGAGTCTGGGCGTGCCCTGAGACAGCTGGGGCTGTGGAAAGGCATGAGCCCTGGGGGTCAGCAGAACGTCTGTGTGCTGGGCTGTGTTCCCGCTTCACTCACTGATTCAGCCAGTCAAGCATCAAGGATTTATTAAGTGCCTGCCATGTACCAGGCGCTGTTCTAGACACAGAGATGCAGAACTGGCAACACAGTCCACTATCTTGCTCTCCTGGGACTTACTTCCCAGTGGGGGCGAGGCAGCAGTTTTAGATAGAGTGTTCTGGGAGGAGCAAGCCACGTGATTGATTCTGTTGAAGGATGTGTCCGGGGGAGTGACCCCCCAGGTGGGGCCTGTGTGTGTTTGGGCTTTGGGGGGAATGGGAGAGTGGAAGGAGCTGAGGTCACTGAGGCATCAGGAGGCCAATTTGTGTAGGACCTGGTAGCAGGAGAATGACATGCTCTCACTCTGGCTGCTATTGGGGAAGAAGACTCCAGGGAGGAAGGTGGGAACCCTTCCTTGATGTGGCGTGTTGAGCCTTGAACCCCAGCCTTGCTGCTGATGGCCAGAGGATGCCTGAACAGGTGCCTCAGCCTTTGAATGCTTCCCTTTCCTCTCCTGCAAAACCGCAAGGGCCACCGTGAGAACTAGGTGAGACCACAACAGCCCCTCGCTGGCGGGCCGGATGGTGTGCTCAGCAGGGCGCGTTGTAATTAGCGTGATGAGCATGAAGGCCGCGAGGGCAAATCCCAGGCAGAGTGTGCGCTGCCTTTCATGCTCCCCTGCAAATCAAAAATGTTCTGCTCTCTGCCCCCAGCACTGGGGCCTGCATGTCACCTCCCATCCTTCTCATGCACCCTCATGTCACTGTGGCTGGGAGTCCCATGAGGGCACGTGGCGCCCAAGGCCCTTCCACAGCAGGAGGCAGATGTGCAGGGGCTATGGGTTTCTGCTGCTTCTGACCGGCTGTCAAGGCCAATGTCCTGATGCCCTGGTCTGATGGGGAGGAACGAGTGCCTTGAGGACACTGAGGAGGGGCCCCCTGGCCAGCATGGGTATGCAGGGGAGCCTTCCTGGAGTTGGGCAGTCCATGCTGAGAAGGAGAAGTTCTTAGGTTGCTGGTGGTGGTGAGATGAGAGGACGGGTGATCCAGGCATCAAGCACATTTTCATGTCTTTGAAATACCAGCATAAGAGAAGCAGGGGTGGGTGAGAGGGATTGAAGAATCAGAGCGGCTGTAGCTGGAGCTGGAGTAGGGTGGGGACAGACCAGATCACAAAGCATGGACTGAAGGGGTGAGACAGGAGGGCGGGGGAGCTGTGGGCAGGCTGTCGCAGGCAGGCAGGCAGGGAGGGCCCTCGGGGGCCATCAGTGACTTAATGATTTTTACCATGTGCTAGATCCCAAGCTAAGCATGTTACATGCATAGTCTCGTCTAATCTTCAGTTTTATGAAGTGGGTTCTCCTGTTATACCCATTTCGCCGATGAGAATATTGAGGCTCAGATAGGTTAAATAACTTGACTGTGGTTTCATGCACAGCCAGGAACTGTCCATTTGGGATTTTTAATGCAGGCAGACAGAAGACAAGTTTTGTGTTTTGAACTTGTCACTCTACCATCACCTTCTGGTCTCCAGGCTCTCGCAGCAGCTCTCTGCACATTCCGTCATCCATAACGGGGTTGTACGATGAAGCCTCCCCTAGGTGATCTTTGGGAAATGCCACCCATCTCTGGAAGTGAGGGATGCTGGTGGTTACAGCTGGGTGGGAATCCCAGCTCCGCGACTCACCTGCTGGGTGTGATATTGTAACCCTGCCGATCCTCAGTTTCCTTATCTGCAAAATGTTAGTTATGGGGAGGAAAGGAGATAGAGGTAAAGCACCAGGCAGGTAGCACAGTGCCAGGCACCCGGAAAGGACCCAGTGACGGTGCTCCTTGGATTCCTATTACTGCCCTCGTTTGCCAAGACAGGGTGGTGACACCGCGAACCCAGGGGGTGCCTGGCCAGGCCCAAACAGGTGCCAGCGGCGCGTGTGTGTGGAGGAGCTGGGGACAGGGAGTATGAATCATTCACAACTGAAGCCTTGCATTATTAATATCGTTATTCTCAGACTTCTAAGGAGGGCCCAGCTGGATCCCATATATGGAAGGCGCGACTCAGCCTCCGGGGCAAGCACCTCCCTGGGTCCGGAGTTGCCATGGAGTCCCGCAGGCGGCCTGGAGGCGGTGCCCCGGGCTCGGCCCCCGCGCAGGTCCTTGGTCTGCGGCCTGGGTCCTGCCCGCGCCGGGGTCCACCCAGCCCGCCTTTGCGCCAGCCCGGGGCCGCTCCCCTGGGACCCTGGGGGACAGACAGAAGCTGGTGGGGACTGGCGCAGGCGTCCTCGGGAGAGCGCCGGGCGCGCTGGGCTTGCTGAAGGGCTCCAGGCCTGGCCATTCGGTGACTTCCAAAGAGCGGACGCGCCGCGGGGCCCCGAGGGCCTGAAATCCGCTCCCGCAGCGCAGCCCCGGGCGCGCCACTACCCCCGCCGCGGTCGACTGCCGGGCGACCGCTCGGTCCCGAAGCCGGGAGAGGAGAGGCCGGGCCTCGGCGGGCCGTTCTGGGCGGGCGGGGAGCGCAGCTCCGGAGCCGGGCAGTTCCGCGCGCCCGCCTTCCCCGACCTTTCCCGGCCGGCCCGAGCTCGGAGGGGCGGGGCGACGGGCGGGCCGGGGCGGGGCCCGGGGAGGAGCCGTGGCTGCGGCGGCGGCCGCGTCAGAGCAGCGCTCCCGCTGCCGGGCGGCTCAGACCCGGCCCGAGCGCCGCCGCGGACGCGGACAGAGACCCGCACGGGCACGGGTGCTGCGCCGGAGGCTCCCCTCGCGGTCTGGGGCTGCGCGACCATGGCGGACAAGGAGGCCGGCGGCAGCGACGGGCCCCGAGGTGAGCGCAGGCTGCGGGTCCTGCGGCCGCGGCTGGCGGGGCAGGGAGGGAGGAGGCGCGCTTGGCCCCGCGCCCCGCACCCCCTCGCGCGCCGTGGAAAAGTGGGGACGCCCGCGCTGCATCCAGTTCTGGCGGGCGGGGCCGGGGTCAGCAGCAGCGGGGCCGGGGGCCGGGGGCCGGTGGACCGGAGACGGCCCGCGGGTCACATGTTCTGCGCCCCGCCAGGGTGCGGACTCCGCGGCGGGGACTGCAGCCCCCGCTGAGGCGCCTGGTTGGTCCCTGCCTCGGGTGGCGCCTCCTGCGGGGCTGGTCGCGCGTGCGGGTGAGGACCGCCCCGCGTGTGCAGCCCCCGCGCGATGGGCTGCGGAGGCCGGCGCTGGCTGGGTAAAGGGCCCGCCGCCGGGTGGCCGGGTGGCCCCAGCGGCTAATTTTCGTGACTCAGCGAGGCAGGAGTGGGAGCCTGGGGGATATCAGAGATTTGGACCTGTTCCCTCGCCCCATCCCACCCCGGCCGGACGCTCGAGCCAGGAGTGGGGGCTGCAGCTGCGGCCGAAGGGCTTCTCACCCACCTCCCCGCCCATCCCCAGGGACTCACTGGGCTGGGGAAGGGTGAAGCGGCGGGGGTTCGATGGTCCCTTCCTTGCTGGGGGCAGGGGGAGGCACCCAGTGCGGAGGACAGACGCTCGTATTTTGCAGATGTGCTAGGGCCGCTTTCTTTGGGGAGCGTGATTAGGGCTCCGAAGGGTGGGGGAGCCGGAGAGGACGGGGAAGGGGGTTGCGGGAAGAGGAGGAGCAGGTTTCGGAGCCCAGGGCTGTAAATCAAGGCTTCTCCCACGGAGGGCCCGGCTGGCCAGGATTCCAGTCTTCCTGTGGGTCCCAAGTGGGGAAAGTTGGGCGCATGGAGGCGCCGCGCGTCCCTGACCTGCAGGGCCTCGGCGGGAGCGGCCGCCGGGGAGAGGAGCGCGGCCCAGGCAGCTTTCCCGGGAGCGACAGGCAAGCCGCCTGCGAGGATGAAATTAAAATGCCGGGACGCAAGGGAGATTCAGCCACGAAACGAGCGCTTGGCTCTGCGGGGCCCCAAAAGCTGGAGAAACTGAGTCCAGTGGCAGCACAGCCACCATCTGCGCTGGGTTCCCTGTCTTGCTGTCGGGCCTGCGGCCCCCACCCTCTGCTGCACTCCAAGCCGCACCTGCCCCCACCCCAGCCCATTGTTCCTGCGGATCAGGGAGGTGCCTCCCCACGCGGCACTGCAGTGGTGGGGGAGTGCAGGGTGGGGGGTGGGGGATCCTGACAGGGCTCACTCCAGGGAGAGGCAGCGGAGAGCCCAGGCCGTCCCCAAACACACACCCAGTCCCCGCCTGTACTCTTCCTCAGCTGGCGAACGCAGGCAATGGACTGGCAGCTGTCTTTGTCTGAACATCACTCAGCAACTGGATTGACTCTTTTTTTTTTTTTTTACTTTTTTCCTTTAAGTCAGAAAATAAAAATTTTTTTAGGACGATAAGTAGGGGCGTTGAATTGCTAAAGCCTGAGAATTACTGAGCCAGTTTCTTGCCTCTCATGCTGGGATAGGGTGGGTGATGATACCAAATGCAAGGTTGGGCATAGGATTTGTCAAATCAGAAGTGGGCAGGAATGTGTACCCACTCCCCACACCCTTCCCAACACTGTTTTGTCTTGTAAATCAAATTCAGCACCCCTATCCTAACACACACACGCACACACACACACACACACACACACACACACACACGGTGCTGGGAGAAATCCTGTCCAGGATGGGGACACCCATACCTGGTATGCCGAGCCACCTGCCACCGCTCTTCTGCGTTTGTTCTGGAGTATTTGTTTCTTCACTTCCAGTCATCTCCAGCTCAAGGTGGCCAGTGAGAATTCCAGGTGCATGGACTTAGGACAGAGACCAACCTGAAGAGCGGGCTGTCCCTGGCAGCTCGCTGTGCCTCTGGGCACCTCTCCCTTTATCTGTAAAATGGAGGATGTGAATAGTATTGCATAGGAGCAGAGTCGGCTTGCCCCTGGCCCCTACACTTATTTCTAAGGTTTCCTCATTGCTGGGAAAAGAGCGTGCATTATTTTATTGTTTTAAAGGCTCACAACAAACCTGTTACCAGCATTCTCCCCTTCCTGGGTGGGAAATCCGAAAACAGGTTGAGTGACCTATCCAAGGTCACACATCTGGGAAGTGTTGTTTGGGACCCAGGCCATCTGATTCCAGGGCACCAACCTGTGCATACAGCCCTTATGCATGTGTGCAGTGGTTACCACTCTATTAAGGACATAAAAATGGTTGTGCTTCCTGGGAAGGATTTCCAGAAGTTTTTGGTACAAAAGAATGGGTGCCACAAATATCACACTGTTGGAATTTGTGAGCAGTGGCAGTCCTGGGTTGGGGAGGGGTTTGCTGGTGGGTAGGTGGTGTTGGGGGTTGGTGTCAGAAAGGCTGGCCATGAAATCTTCTCCAACAAGTGCAGTTGGGGTGGGGTGGGGAGTGGGCAGAGGTGCGTGCCAATGAAACAAGAATGGCAAAATGTGGTAGTTGGGTGATGGGGAGCGGCGGTTCATTACTATTCTGCTTACTTTGTGTATGTTTGCAAATTTTCTTAATAAGATGTTTAAATTACTTAATTTACAAAATCTGAAGGGCCACACTTGAGGGTCTGGGTGTTGGACAGCAAAATTTGAGATGACCTTCAGTCCTGCCCCCTCCTGCATGACCTGAGTGGGTTGACACATGGAGCCCTAGAAGGGTGAGATGAATTGGGGGTGGACAGAGTGGTTCGGACAGGGATGGCTCCTATGGTGACCAAGTCAGGGCTAGACATGAGGAGTGGAAACCAAGTCATTTTTTCCAGGGCAGGGGCTTGAGGAGAGGGATGGTGGGCAGGCAGTTTCGCCTGGGTTGAGGGTATCTCTCGAGGCCTGGCATTGGGCTTTGGAGATGCCATCCTGGAGGTTCATCTTAATAAAAATAAACATTTTAAACGTTGACTTTTATTGAGGACTTAGTGTATGCTGAAACCTGGGAATATTGAGTTATCTCATTTAGCCCTGACCACGTTTGTTGTTGAATGAATGACTATGAAGGACGCCCTGTTATCCCCATTTCACAGAGGAAAAAGCTGACAGTCCTAGCAGCGCACAGCTGGAAGGGGGCCTAGGTAAGGACCTAGGCCATGGGATGCAGGCCCCAAGTGGTCAAGCTGAACAGCCTCTCCTGGCATGTGCCTGGCATGTCATAGGCCCTCAGGGACTTGTGTTGAGTAGGCCTGCAGCTAATAGAGAGTGGCTGCCCTACTTCCTTCAGCCACCAAGCTGTAGATGGTAGTGACAGGGCGCTGGTTATAGCCCCTAAAGGAAGTAAGCAAAGGTCAGGGTGATGCTCTGGGCATTGCAGGTTAGGGTTCTGGCTGTGGGATCCACTTCCGTGTCAACACCTGCTGCTGCAACTTGTCTGCCGCCTTGGTGGTCCCCACATGCCTTCTGTGTATGTCCCTACACAGTGTCTTGTGTTTCCCAGAGCCTTGTGATCGCCTTTGGCCCTGGACACATGCAGTTCTCCCTGCTTGGGACATCCTCTCTTTGTTTAGCAAGCTCCTACTCATCCTTCAAAACTCAGTTAAGGTATCACCTCCCAGGAAGCCTTCCTGGGCTCATCCATCGGGATGAGATCTGCCTGTGTGGTCCCAAAGCCTTCGGTACTTAATGGTTGATAATTCCAACTAGTGTTTGTTGAGGCCCTACGATATGCCAGCTTTGTATGCCTGTATCTCATTGACTCCTCCAGCAACCCTGTGAGGCTGGTATTATTATTACCCCATTTTGCTGATAAGGCAATTGAGGGCTTTGAAAAACTTGCTAACTTGCCCAACCAGTGAATGCTGGAGTTGGAATATGAGTCAGCCATGGAGCCTAAAATCTTGTGCTGTTTCTCTCAATGCCCTTTCTTCCGAGAAAGGCATGGACTATGTCTTTCATTACCTTTTTTTTTTTTACTAAGGACACTAGTAGGTGTTCAATAAATGTCTTACTTTTTGTTGAGTGTCAGTCAGCAAGACATGAGGGAACACAGCAGAGGGCAATGGCGTCTACATCTTGCCCACTCCACAGTGGCGCTCCTGGAAATGTGGATGCTCAGGAGTGGGCCAAGCTGGAGGGGAGTCAGGCAAGGCTTGGACAATCTCAGAAGAGAAGCTGCTTTGATTCCAATAAGGCCTGGAGTGACGACTCAATCTTGTGGGGGCGAAATGCTCTCTTTTCATATAAATAGGCCTCTTTGGTAAGGGAGAAAGCATCTTTATTACTGCTGTGCATAATTAGAACAGCGGGGAGGAATCAGGGGCTTTTAATGAATGAGCAGCGTGTGGCAGGGAATGAGTGAGCGCCTGCCACTGCGGGCGCCCCCAGGCCTGGGCATCCCCAGGAGTGAGCAGGGCCAGCGAGGAGACGACCAAGGAAGCACAGGCAGTGCTCAGAATTGAAACCCGCCCCACTGAAGCGGGCCCTGCTGATCCTTGCTGCGTTCCTGTCATTGCAAATGACTCCCAGACTGCAGCTTTGCAGATGCTGCTCTGAGCTCTGCCAGGACCACCCCTCTTCTTCCAGCCTTGACCGTGACCTGGCAGCCGCAGATGTCCTGCGGGCCTGGCAGCTGCTCCATGGCACCCCTTCTGGGCAATCCTGAGCTGCAGAGTTTGTGCCTTGATTTTAGTCCCCTTATTTTTAGGGTGGCCATATGTCCTGGTTTGCTGGAATAGTTCTAGTTTATGCCTCTTTTCCTAGTGAAATTAGTAATAATGATATCTTTCACCTTCTAAGTATCTCAGTTTGGAAGGTGAATTATGTGGTTGCGCTCCTTATGTTTGTCTTCTCAGCCATCTGGACCTCAAGACGAATGAGGGAGGCAGTAGGGTGTACAGTTAAACCTGGGCTTTGGTCTCAGATGCTTGTAACATCTGGGTTTAACATTGCTGCATCTGTTTTTTCTGCTGTAGACAAGGACGATTAATAATCTCTGCTCTACTGGGGTGCTGTGAGAATGAAATGAGAGTATTTGTAATGAGCTTAGGTATGAGCCTGGTACATAGAGGGCTCTCAGTAACTTCCAGTCATTTTATTATCATTGTTAGGTTGATTTGGGAAGCGTAGTGGTTAAATGTGAGATCTGGGGCCAGACCACCTGGGTTCAAATCTGTGCTGTGACATTGACCTGCTCTGTGACCCTGGCAAGTTACTTAACCCCATAAAGCCTCAGTTTTTCTCATCTGTAAAGTATGGATTATAACAGTCTCTTCTTCATATGGTCTTTGTGAGAATTAAATGAGTTTTTATATGAAAAGCACTCAGAGTAGAGCCGGGCATGAAGTAGACATTGAATTAATATGAGCAATTATTATTGGCTGTTATTGTTATTATGAATAAATGTCCCAAGTTACATTCTTGTAGGCAGGAGGAATTATCCAGTACATTTGTTTCCTATTGCTGTTGTAAAACTTACCACAAATTTAATGGCTGAAAACCATACAAATTTATTATCTTACATTTCTGGAAGTCAGGAATAAGTCCAAAATGGGTCTCCCTGGGCTAAAACCTAGGTGTTGGCAGAACTGTATTCCTTCTGGAGGCTCTAGGGGAGAATCCATTTCATTGCCTTTTCAAACTTCTCGAGGTGACCTGCATTCCTTGGCTCGTGGCCCCTTCCTCCATCTTCCAAGCCCATCACTCCAGCCCCTGCTTTCATTGCCACATCCCTTCTCTGACTCTGCCCCTCCTCCTCCCATTCCCTTTCTAAGGACACTTGTATGAGGACCTCTTATTAGGCCTACTTGTGTAATCATTTCCCCATCTCAAGATCCTTAATTTAATCACATCTGCTGACTCCCTTTTCCCATAGGAGATAACATATTCATCGGTACCAGGGGGCTATTATCGAGCCAGAAAGATTGGAGTCTTGCCTAGGTTTGGGGTGTTGGAGAGTCTTCTGTGTCCCTCAGGAGCTGTCTGAAGTTTGGAAATGACTCCTCCTCCGTGTTGTACATTAGGTCAGGTTCCTCGTGCACCTGCTGCGGGTTGCTCTCCCTGGAGTTTGGATTGTGGATCAACCCTTGACTTCTATTCAATCTCAGTAGGGTCCTTAGAGACACTGTTACTTTTAGGGCTGATTTGGCCCCTTCTGAGGGGCCCATGACTCATTGAGATCTGAATAAAAAGGTTTATTGGCTCCCAAGCAGGGAAAACAATCACTGCATTAAACAAGTTATTGAAATGTCTATAAAATGTCACATTATATTTGCTTTTACTATGTAGCAAACCACCCCAAAGTTTAATGGGTTAAAACAATAGTCTTTTTAAAAAATTTTATTTTAAGACAAGGTCTTCCTCTGTGACCCAGGCTGGAGAGCAGTGGCGTGATCTTGGCTTATGTAACCTCTGCTTCCTGGGCTGAAACGATCCTCCCACCTCAGCTTTGTGGGTAGCTGGGACTAAAGGTGCACATCTCCATGCCTGGCTTTTTTTTTTTTTTTTAAATAGGGACAAGGTCTCACTATGTTGCCCAGGCTGGTCTCAAACTCCTGGGCTCAAGCAACCCTCCTGCCTCAGCCTCCCAAAGTGCTGAGATTACAGGCGTGAGCCACCGTGCCTGGCAACAATAGTCATTTTATGTGCTTATGATTCTCTGGGCAGGTCTCTGTTGGGTGGTTGTTTTGGTGGTCTTCCCTGTGGTCACTTATGTGACTGCAACACTCTGATGGCTCAACTAGTCTGGGTAGTCCAAGATGACCTCGCTCACAGGTCTGGGGGTTGGTGCTGGCTGTCGGCTGGGCTTCGTTCTCCACATGGTCTTTTATCCTCTAAGAGGCAAGCTCAGGCTTCTTTATGTGGTGGCCTCAGGACAGCAAGAGGATGAGACGGGAAGCTGCAAGGCCTCTTGAGGCCTTCCTGGGAAGTCCAATAAAATCACGTCTGCTGTATTCCTGGTGGTCACAGCAAGTCTTGAAGCCAGCTCAGATAGAGGGATGGAGAAATTGCCTTCACCTCTTAGTGAGAGGACCTGCAAAGAATGTGTGGCTATTTTTAATCTAACAGAGTTGGCTTCGCAAAAATGTTAAAACTACAAACTTTAGAAAACTATATTATGCTTTAAAGCAACTTGTAGGTTAGATCTCACTTCTTAAGACGTTCTGCAAGTGCCCAATGATTGTCTGACACTTACAATTATTTGTTTGTTGTGCTAGAACATGTGTTTCTATAAGTGATAAATGAAGAATGATGTTGGTATTCAGAAAAGTTGTGTTGGCACATTCTCAATTTTTCCCAGTATGTTTGCACTTTGATAGATCAGGATGAACTTTTTTCTTTTTTTTCTTTTCGAGACGGAGTCTCGCTCTGTCGCTCAGGCTGGAGTGCAGTGGCTCGATCTCGGCTCACTGCAAGCTCCGCCTCCCGGGTTCATGCCAGTCTCCTGCCTCAGCCTCCCGAGTAGCTGGGACTACACTCGCCCACCATCACGCCTGGCTAATTTTTGTATTTTTAGTAGAGGTGGGGTTTCACCGTGTTAGCTAGGATGGTCTTGATCTCCTGACCTCGTGATCTGCCCTCCTTGGCCTCCCAAAGTGCTGGGATTACAGGCCTGAGCCACCGCGCTCAGCCCAGAATGCAGTTTTTTCATGATTAAAGGCTAATATATGAAAAAAGCAAAAAAAAAAAAAAAAAAAAAAAGCTGAAAATCTGTAGATCCAACTACCTTTAGTGTAAGTCAGGGCTGTTTTAGTATTGTTCCATTCCCCATTCCCTTAAGCTCTGTTGGCAGCTGAGAGGGCAGATGAAGGAGCTGCAAAGACATTGTCCCTATAAGAAAATGATGGGTATGGGTGTATGGGTGACACCCTGGATGGGTTTTGCTTTTTTTTTTTTTTTTTTTTTTAGACAGAGTCTCGCTCTATTGCCCAAGCTGGAGTATAGTGGTGTGATCTCGGCTCACTGCAGCCTCCACCACCTGGGTTCAAGCGATTCTTGTGCCTCAGCTTCCCGAGTAGCTGGGACTACAGGTGTGTGCCACCATGCCGAGCTAATTTTTGTATTTTTAGTAGAGGCAGAGTTTCACCATGTTGGCCAGGCTGGTCTCGAACTGCCTGTCTTAGTGATCTGCCTGTCTTGGTTTCCCAAAGCTCTGGGATTACAGGTGTGATCTGCCTGTCTTGGTTTCCCAAAGCTCTGGGATTATAGGTGTGAACCACTGTGCCCTGTTGGGTTTTGCATTTTGATGAGAATGGCCCCCTAAGAAGTGAGTGCCCCGTTACTGTTTTTGGAAAGGTTCCAGTAGCAAGGTTCCACAGGTGTGGAGTGATGTACACCGACCTTGTTTTCCTCATGAATCCTGTTATTTTTAGTGTATGGGTTTGTAGAATGTGAAGATTTGTAGGAAAATATGCTGCATTACAGTGGAAGTGCTTGAACAGATGCTCCTTGACTTACAATAGGGTTACGTCCCTATAAACCCATAAAAACGTTGAAAATATCATAAGTTGAGTCATCCTAAGTTGAGGACTGAGTGTATTTATATTTGATGTGGGATAAGTGTTCATTTAAAAAATATTTGCTCTGATATGGGGTGGAGCCTCAAATAACAGCCGATAGGAAGAGCCTACAGTCACTTCCTATTCAGTCATTTGAAATTTTGAGACTGCTTTGCTTCCCAGATGTTTGCATACTTAGTGGGTAGTTTTGTCAGTTATGTTCAGAATTTTAATGTCAGAAAACAGAGACTCCAGGAGTAAGTTCTGTAGGATGGAGCTCCTGTTTCATCGACCCACTTAGCACCCAAGATCTCAGAGGGAAATGGATTACGCCAGTGCCCTTTGCTTCCTGTAAACTGACAATTAAATGATGTCCCTTGGGGCTTCCTATGTTTTGTAAATCAGACCTCGTGGTCTTATTGGTTTCTCTGTGATGAGGAACAGTGGTTCCTGTACCCAGGCGGCTGGTTCTGTTTGGTACAGGGAAGCTGTAGGTATTCGGGCTCCAGCCTGCTGCCTCTGAGGCCTCAGGCTGGCCTCTCTTTGCTTGTCTCCCATGTTTCCTTGGGCTGAAGGCTGAAGTCCTGTGGCCACTTACTTCCTTTTCTTTCCTTTAGTCATTGTCCCTTAGTGACCATCTCCGCTGGCTGGGATAAGAAACTGTTTACAGCACAACCATCAGGCAGGAGTCTGTGCCCAAAGGACAGATGAAAGTTTCAGAAAACAACTGCTTGTAGTCAGTCCACATGGCTGCTGGACCCATTTGAAGGGATGATGGTTATCAGTTTGGGTGGTGGTTTCCCTGGGCCAGCAGTTAGAAAACAGAGCTCATGGATACATCCACAGCTAGATGGGACCAGGTTGTCTAATGTCTGGACTGGGCCCACCCTCTTATTTTACAGATGGGGAAACTGAGGTCAGGGAGGGGAAGAGACTGCCCCAGGACACTAGGCAAAGCCAGGCTCAGAATCCAGGTCTGCCGACTCCCTCTGCATGCTTTCCAGCTGAACTCCGCAGTGGCTACAGAATCCTCCAGCAGTCCCGCCAGCCACTCCCGGTCACTCAGAGACGGCACAAGGATCCAAACCTCTTTGCCATTAACAAATTCATGACTTGTCCCTCCAGCAGGAGTTACATTTTAAAAAAGTATTTGAAGAATGCTTAACTCAAAGGAATGAAGTGCCAAGTCAAATTGCTGTGATTAAAACACTCTGCAATGGTGGAGCCGCAGGCCCAGCTTTTCTTTTCTAGTCTCTTGTGTGTTCCCTCACTTGACAGTGGTGGTTGCCCATCTTTTTGTGCCTTGGCTCTTGGCAGAATGTCTGTTTTGAAAGGGTTTTGATTAGGGATTTTGGTTGCAGGTAAGTAAAACTTCTCTGGCCTAGAGGAAGCCAAAAAGGTAACTTTACAGTGAGGATCCGGGGCTGGTTCCTGGAACTTAAACCTGCTGCTAGGTCTAGGAGGGGAAAGTGTTGGGAATATGGCAGTTTTCTTTCCCTCTGTCTCTTTCTTTCTTTCTTTGTTTTTTTTGAGACGGAGTCTCACTTTGTCACCCAGGCTGGAGTGCAGTAGGGTGATCTTGGCTCACTGCAGCCTCCGCCTCCCGGGTTCAAACGGTTCTCCTGTCTCAGCCTCTGGAATAGCTGCAATTACAGGCATGCACCACCACACCCAGCTAATTTTGTAGTTTTAGTAGAGATGGCGTTTCATCACGTTGGCCAGGCTGGTCTCGAACTCCTGACCTCAAATGATCTGCCTACCTTGGCCTCCCAAAGTGCTGGGATTACAGGCATGAGCCACCACCCCTGGCCCTGTCTCTTACTTCTGCTTTGCTCTGCATGTCACCCACCCCTCCTCTCTGCAGGACCACTTTAGGATTGCTTCCCATCTTTAGGGCAAATGTGGCCCCCAACAATGACCCCCATGTTGAAATGAAAAGTTCTGATACACAGGAGGTCTGATGTCTGTCTGTTTTTCTTTCTTTTCCAAGTCCAGATTCCCAGACGAGGCCGCAAGATTCAGGTATGATCAGGACTTGACCCAGAAACAGTCAACCCTGGCCAGAAGAAGGGTTACCTTGCTGAGAGAGGGGGAGTTAGGGGGCACAATATCTGGTGGTCAGAGAGTAATTGTCTCCCACAAATAGTTAACAGTACAGGTATCTGAAGTGAGCCCTGTGCAGTAAAGAATTTCTAGGTGAGGGCTGTACAAGAATGGAGAAGAAAGAGACTACCTGTTAGAAATTTTGCTCTTTTGTTCTTTCTTAGAGAAAATTACTTTCTCCCATGTAAAAGTTTCATGCTGCATGGGGTAACTGACCACTGGGTCCCTTTCATGAGAATAATGCACAGACTCTTGGTGTGTTCTTCTGGTGTGTGATGGGCTGTAGTCAGTCCACATGGCCGCTGACCCCATTTGAAGGGACCGTGGTCATCAGGTCTGGCAGTGGTTTCCCTGGGGCAGGCAGTTAGAGAGCAGCAGAAGGGGTGCATCATTCATCTGAGTCACTTGCTTCACTTTCCCCTCCTAGACCTGGCAGCTGGTTTAAGTTCTGGGCACCATCCCTGGATCCTCACTGTAAAGGTACCTTTTTGGCTTCCTCCGGCCAGAGAAGGTTTACTTACTCACAAGCAAAATCCGTTTTAAAACAGACATTCTGCCAAGAACCAAGGCACAGAAAGATGGGCAACCAACATGGTCAGGGGCCAGTTCTGCCTAAGCACAAGGACCAACTCCGGGGCCCTCCAGGGGAGGCCAACTGGCCAGCCATGGAGGATGTAGCATTGACTGAGTCCACAAGGGCCCACACAGCAGGACCCTGGAACAGACCATGGGAACGGGCTGCTCAGAGAAGCTGGCCCACGCCTGGGAGCACACTGATTCCTGCCTGTCCAAGCTCCTCGGCTTCTCCCCCAGGAAACGTTGGGAGGGTGGGAACCATGTTTGACCTGGTCTGGGAAAGCCAGGAGGGCCCGGTTCCTTCATAGCCAGGTTCCTAGGCTGTACAGAGGCCCTTGGAAGGCCCTTATCCCACAGCCTCAGTCTGTCTGTGTCAGACCAGCTATGGCGAGATGCTTTCGAAGATATTTTTGACCGTCCATCCTTTGGTGTCAGCCTCTGGTAGTCTTGGCCAGCAAAGCTGCTAGAACAGGTTGGGGGTGGGCATGGCTGGGGAAGGAGTCACCCAGGGCCAGGCAGTCCCAGAGAAGAGAGCCCAGCAGATGGAATGGGGCATGAGGGACCCCAGGCCTCCTTTGTGGGCAGTAAGACAGAGTGGGCTTTAGAATAAGACAATACTTGGTTCAGATCGTGGTGCCACCTCTTCCTAGCCGAGTGGCCTCAGCCAAGTCATTTAGCCTCTCTGGGCCTCAGTTAAGTATAAAATAGCCCTCAACACCCCATGCCTGGGAGCTAGTGTTGGATGGGCACTTGGTAGAGTGAAACGGGCTTAGCTCAGTTAGAAAGTCCTGGTTTGGGTCCTGGCTCCCATACCTGGCCTTGACCTCACCAAGGTATTCAACCTCTCTAGATCCCCGTGACCTTATCTCAAAAGTACAGGTCACAGCACTTCACGGGTTGGTTCTAAGAATTAGATGAGGTCATGTATATAAAGAATTTGTCCTACACATAAAACATGTGCAGTCAGTGTTAGGCATCATCATCATCATTATTTTGAGATGGAGTCTCGCTTTGTCACCCGGGCTGGAGTGCGGTGGCACCATCTCAGCTTACTGCAACCTCTGCCTCCAGGGTTCAAGCGATTCTTCTGCCTCACCCTCCCAAGTAGCTGGGATTATAGGTGCCTGCTATCATGCCCAGCTAATTTTTGTATTTTTAGTAGAGATGAGGTTTCACCATGTTGGCCTGCTTTGGCCTCCCAAAGTGCTGGGATTACAGGCGTAAGCCACCACGCCTGGCCATCTTTATTATTTAAAACACCCACTGGGCACACACGAGGTACTCAGAAAGGTTGATATTAGGGAGTGGAGCTGGCTGGGAGATTTCGTTAAAGTTTAGTCTATTGAGGTCTAAGTTACATAAGGTAAGACTCACACTTTTTGGGTGTACAGTTCCATGAGTTTTGACAAATGTAGATACAGTTGGCCCTTGAACAACATGGCCTTGAATTGCACAGGTCCACTTATCCATGGATTTTTTTCAATACATGTATTGGAACATTTTCTGGAGATTTGTGACAATTTACTGCATAGCCTAGAAATATTGAAAAAAATCAAGAATTTAGGTATTTCGTGAATGCATAAAATAATGTGTTAATTGACTGTTTATGTTATTGTTAAGGCTTCTGATCAACAGTAGGCTATTTGTAGTTAGGTTTTGGGGGGGTCAAAAGTTATATGTGGACTTTTAACTGTGCAGAGGGTGGGTGCCCCTAACCCTCATGTCGTTCAAAGGTCAACTGTAGTCATGTAACCACCATGTCAGTGCAGAGTATTTCCAACTTGGGAGGATTTTGTCATTCAGGATCCTCTGGTTTGCAGAAAGCCCCACCTCCGATGGTGGGGGATCTCAAGGCCTGGACCGTGCCCCAAAGGGAGGGACTTTCAGGGTCGACCCAATGATAGCATCCCAGCCTGTACGCTGGGGCTCTTACCAGTCAGGGGTTGGGGGTGGGCTCCTGTGACCTTCCTGGCCTGCTCCTCATTGGCTCTGGAGAAGGGAGAGATGGAGTCTGCAGGGTGCCCTTTGTCAGTCCTTGGGCTGGGCAATGCTGCCAGACAGAGGCTGAGAACCCACTAGAACTGAGAGCTGAGACGCAACTCACGTTTGTGTGAGGTACCCAGAGAGCCAGGACTAGTGAGGTTTGGCCTAAAATGAGGGTCCCATGTCTCTGCTTGCCATAGGCCGCCTGCAGGGATGTGTGAGGGCCCTTGCCCCGGGAGGCTTATTGCCTGGCACATAAGGAGCATTAAGATGGGCCCCTGGAGGGGGTGGTTTGAGGATCCTGGAAGGCTCCCCGCACCTGCCCCTGGTCACAGAGCCTGGAGTTCCACCATCAGGGAGTCTTACTCATGCAGGCTTGATTTGATGCCACATTCCTTTGGGTTAAACATTATTTCTTTAGTGTTCTCTTTTAAAAGAAAACTCCTGCTCTGCATATAAAACCCTTAGATAAGCAGTGGCACATAGACTTGAATTGTGTCTACCTCTCTGACCAATAGGGAAGAAGCTATCTAGAGAGCTGTGTTAAGAAGGATTCTGAGGTCACCTCTGGCTCAGTTGGAAAGAATGCGATAATCAGTGCTGTGTTTCCCAAACGCCCCACTTTGGACTAGTTCATGATGGCTTCTGATGCTTGAAGCCTACATTCGTCACTGAGGAAGTTACCCAGGTGACTGTGTACCAGGTTTGCACGAAGCTAAATTTTTCCATCGGAAAAAGAATTTCTGATATTATGCCCTTGTGGTAGCTTATTGAATTAATAACCTACAATAAATCCTGTCTCCAGGTACAGATGCTCCTTGACTTACGATGGAGTTACACCCTGATAAACCCATTGTAAGTTAAGAATATCATTAAGTAGAAAATGCATTTAATCCACCTAACCTACAGACCATCAATGCCTAGCCTACCTTAAATATGCTCAGAACACTTACAAGGCTGGGCATAGTGGCTCACATCTGTAATCCCAGCACTTTAGGAGGCCCAGGTGGGTGGATCATGAGGTTAGGAGTTTGAGACCAGCCTGGCCAACATGGTGAAATCCTGTCTCTACTAAAAATACAAAAATTGGCCAGGCGCGGTGGCTCATGCCTGTAATCCCAGTACTTTGGGAGGCCAAGGTGGGCAGATCATGAGGTCAGGAGTTCGAGACCAGCCTGGCCAACATGGTGAAACCCTGTCTCTACTAAAAATAGAAAAATTAGCTGGGTGCAGTGGCGACAGAGTGAGACTCTGTCCCCCCCCAAAAAAAATTAGTCGGGCATGGTGGTGCACACCTGTAATCCCAGCTACTCAGGAGGCTAAGATGGGAGAATCACTTAAACCCAGGAGGCCTAGGTTGCAGTGAGCTGAGATTGTGCCATTGCACCCCAGCCTGGGTGACATAGTAAGACTCTTTGCAAAAAACCAAAAAAAAAAAAAAAAAAAAAACCCACTTACATTAGCCTACCCTTGGACAAAATCATCTAACACAAAGCCTATTTTATAATAAAGTATCTCATGTAGTTTATTGAATACTGTACTGAAAGTAAAAAAACAAATGGTTGTTTGGCTACTCAAAGTATGGTTTCTACTAAATGTGTATCGCCTTTACACCATCATGAAGTTAAGTAATCATAAGTCAAATCATCCTCAGTTGGGGACGCCTGTACTCACACCCTTGTGTCATCTCCTCCTACCTGGACTCGGTGTAGCTACATGATTTGTTTTGGCCAATAGGACCTTGGCAAACAGGAAGCCAGCAGAGGCTTGAAAATTCCTGCCAGTGCATTGGAGCTTGCTCACTTGTCCTTTGCTATTTAGGAAGTCCAGGTCGTCCTGCTGGAGAGGCCACCTAGAGGGGAACTGAGGCCCCCGACCGACAGCCTAGGTGAACATGGACATGAATGAGCCTGTCTTGGCCCATCTAGTGCCAGATGAGCCTTGAGATGACTTTAGCTGCATGAGTTGACCCCAGGTGAGAAAAGCCCAAGTTGCGGAATTCTGTGCAAATTATTGTTATTTTAACCCACTAAATTTTGGAGTTAAAAATATTTGGATTACAATAGATAACTGATATAGTCCTATTTTTCTTTCTTTTATGAATTGAATATAGTAGCAGATGATAGGTTTAATAAAAGTGTTAATGTCTGTTCTTGGCAAAATCAAAATGTGATAACACTTTGTTAGATCCACAGTTTTTTGACGGGGGCAGATTTTACTTCTTAGAAAACATAAGTGTCTTGGAACCACTGAATTATGGAGATCTGAGGGAGGTGTTGCTGTGCAGTCTGGGGTCTTCATCCGTCATCGGCACGTTAGTTAGTGTGACTTAGATTATCACAGTGAGAAATAGTTAAGGCTGGAGGGTGGAGGTGTGGGAGCTCTCAGTGTTCTGTGAGCCAACTTCATTTTCCACATGAAGAAACAGAAACCTAGAAAGTGACAGTGAGCCTGACAGCACACCTGGTGGCAGTAGGGCCATGCCGTTCATCGGAGCAAGCCAAGACTGGCTGTCTGGATGGGATATTGGGGACAGGCAGAGGCTAAGGGTAGGAGCGTTGAGGGGCAGCCCCCTCTTGGGCCTGGTGGTTTGACAGGCACCCCCAGAAGGAACTGTGGGAAATTGGAGATGGTCTACCCAAGGACACCAACCCTTTGGGGAGCACTCACAAGGGTGGTGGTAGGTAGTGATATCAGAGACCCAGCAAGGACCTTTTACTGCTGGAGCTGGTGGGGTCCTGCCAGGCCTGTCTCGGGGGAGGCTGCTGGGAATGTGCATATATAACTCTGAATGTGCATGCATGCGTGGGGAGAGAGGTAGAGTGAGCAGCTGAGATGGAGGAGGGAGACAGAGACAGAGGAAGGAATGGGCTGAGAGATGTTAGAAGCTTCTGGTAGGTCTTCCTTTGGGGTTCTTGCAGTTTATTCAAACTTGAACCCACAAAGTCATGGCTGGTCATGGGTGCAGATTCTGCCCCAACACCACATTCCTTGGGCCTTTGGTAAATATTCGGTAGTGAGATTGCAAAGTGCCACATGCCAGGGGACAGAGCCTGAGGCTCTTGGGAGGGAAGACCAGCCAGCAGGATGGGATTGGGTAGAGAACCATGGGAATGTCAGAATTCACCTTGTCCTCCTTGGCCTGTTTTGTGTGTGTGTGTGTGTGTGTGTGTGTGTGTGTGTCTAAACCTTGTATGTTGAATGAATATTCAGATAGAAAACTTGACTTCCTCACTGAGTTGCATTCTGAAAACGGAGTCCTATGCCGGTAGAGGCAGGCCTTAAGATAGCACGCAAGCATGCTGAATGCAGCTGGGGTCTTTTTAAGATTTCCTCCCAAAAATATTAGTGTGGCAGGGGGTGGGGGAGGGAAGAGCCACTTTCTAATGAAATATTAGCGATGAGGCAGAAATAAACTGCAAAACATAAACACAGAAGCCAAAAATACAGTCACCCTGGCAGTGGGATATCCCTCTCACCCTGTGACTCGCTGGGAGTAGTTCTGGGTTTTGTGTCCCAAGATAGCGCCCCTTCTGCCACCCCCACTCCTTCTGCCAGCAAAGCTCCTCAGTCCTCACATCTCTCCCCAGTCCCATACTCATAACTGATGTCTTCCTTGGAGAGAATTTGTGACCCCTTTCTATCTGTGAATATGCATACAATTCCTGGTGCCCCTCCCCTGCTCGCCTGCCCCTTCTCTCAGAGCCCCCAGCCTGTTGGGGGCCACGCAGTCCTCCCTTGCACACTGCCATGCCAGCTTCAGGCTTCTTTTCAAATCTGGCGACTGAACAACACTGGGATGCTGACCTGATGTTAACGATGGAAGCTCAGAGGTGGAGCTGGGTCCATGGAGGCCCAGCATGAGGCCTGGGACCCTAGCAGAGTGCTCCCCACCCTACAGGGTGGCAGGATTTCTGTCTCAACACAGGCTGGCTCACTTCAGGCAGGGGACATTTGGGGAATTAAGTGTTGAAGCCAGAAGCAATTCCCATCAAGTGGAGCTCCTGGGCCCTGGAGGAGGCTAACAGGATGAGGCAGTTTGAGAGCCCCCTTCCAGGTGGGATCCCTGCACTGTGTTTTCTCTGTAAGGCAAAGTGGTATTGTGGGAACAGCTCAAGTCCTGGGTTCAAGTCTCAGCTTTGCTGTTCCTCGCTGTGAGGCTTTGGGCAGGTCTCAACACCTCCAGAGCTTCTGGTTCCTCCTCTGGGGGACGGAGCTGAGAAAAAGAGCCTGCACCACGGTGTTGCTGGGAGATTGCCAGGCAGAGAGTTGGCCTTCAGGGTCTGGGGGCCAGGTGGTCACTGGGAGCTGTTAGAGACTGGGGGTCCTGATTCAGGAGACTGAGGAGCAGGCAAAGACCTGGGGTAAGACCAGGGCTATGGCTGGGAGCAGCTGGAGTCTTGGGCTCTGGGCCGCAGGGCACCCAGTGAGGCCACAGGAAGGGACAGGAGGCGTCACTCACTTGTCTCCTCTGCCCCACACTGTCCTGGGAAGGTTTTGGGTAAAACCTGAGACAACTTTGGTTCTCATGACAGAAGACTTACGTGTTCACTATAGGAAATATTATCCAAAGCAAGAAAGGAGGAAACAGCCAGGACCCCACACTCAGAGGCAGCCCCTGTTAACCCCTTGGTGGGGAGCCTTCCAGACTGGCCAGGCATATTGAGACAAAGCTCACAGAGGGGCTGTCACAAAATCCAGCACCATGGGGAAGGGGGTCTTCTCTTATGGAAGAGGAGATGGAGACTCAAAAGGTCGTGAATCTTGGTGAAGACCCCATGGCCCTTAAGTGCCCTGACTTAGTCATTATACATTCTACCCATGTAACAATGTTTCACAGGCACCTATAAATAGGTACAAATATAATATATCAGAAACATTTAAAAAACTAAAAATTTTTTTATAAAGTTTTAAAAAAGATCCCATGGGGAGAGAGTGGTGGTGGCCTTCTGGTCTCTGAACCCAAAGTGCGTGTTCTCTCTTCATCTCTGCCCTGGAAGTATCTGTGACACTCCCTTGTGGCCTTGCCTCCAGCCACAAGAAAGCCACTTTCAAGATCCAGTGGTTTCCTGACATCAAACAGCCAGGAAGCAAGATAGGCTGGGCCCTCCCCAGGTGCAGGGCTCTGTGCAAGGCGCAGAAGGGCTGCTTGAAAAGTAGCCCAAGCTCTGTCTTTCTAAAGTTCCGGCCAGTGCTGCCCGATACGCCTCTGTTGGGGCCATGCAGCCATGGATGGCTCAGCAGAGTGCTGTCTATGCCTGGGTACAGGTGACCCGCTGGCCTCAGCTACTGGGGTATGGTCAGGGGCCCTCAGGTGGGCATCGGGCAAGATGGTAGATGGGCCTGGAAGCACAGCCCTTCTCTTTGGAGGTGGCTCGGTACTGGAAGCAGCCGGGATCTAAGGAACGGGTGGAGAGGCTGACTGCAGGAGCAGGGCTGCTGGTCCCACCTGAGGCTTAGTGGTCCTCATGATCCTTAGGCTGGAGATTCAGTTTTAAAACCTCAGCACGTGTGCGCAGTGGGTCTCAGGAATGAATGTCAGGGGAGGCCCCATGCTTCCTGAGCACCTAACCTCACCCAGCTCGGTGCTGGAGTTTCCTTATGGGTCACCCCTTGTGGTCTCCACAGCAGCCCTGTGAGAGAGACAGTTGTTAGCCTGGTATGTACTTGTGGAAACTGAGACCTGAGACAGAGTCCTGTCTGTGACAGAGCTGGTGAGGGCGGAACTGGGTGTTGCCCCAGAACCCAGCTCATTCAGGGTCCTCAGCCCCGTCCCCTGCCCCTGGAAGAACAGCTTGGGGCTGTGCCTATTTGGAGGGCAGCATGAGGGTCAAATCCTCCCACGTGAAGGTCAGCAGGCCCCTCTCTCCCTGCAGACAGCCAGTGCACAAGCCAGGCCTGAGGGATGGCAGATGGCTTTCCCAGATGGCAGAGGACACAGCCCAGCTGTGCAGGGGGTTGTATGAGGACAGGAATGATGGGGGGCAATGGTTAGGGGGTAATGGAGGTATCTGATTGGTTAAACAGCTGCATCTGATATGAAGGGGATAGAGAGCTACAGTAGGTGCTTGAGGCTGGGAGTGACGTGATGATGGTGGTGGTTGTGATGTGATCCAGTGGGACAGCCTGGAGGCAGTGACACCAGCTGGGAGAGTATAAGGCTCTCTGGGAAGCCCTTCATACCACTCTGCTTTTGCCCTTGCTATTCCTTTGGCCTGGTGTTCACTCCCTACCTTGTTCATTCAGCAAACTTGCCCTCCTGGGAGCCAGCCAAGCGTCACCTTCCTGGAGCTACCTTCCCCCACCCCCTTCAGGGATGTCAGTCTGTCCTAACACCCCTGTGGCACTTACCATGGTGTCTCATGAAGAGTCCATGTGCAAAATAGATTTTTACAGGGCTTTTAATTACAGTGTTTTTAATATTCAATTTAATATTTAAATTGAAATCATCCCACTATGTTTTGGCCTGAGATCTCATAGTTGGATTCTCATAAATTAAATACCCATGTGATACATGCATGTCCACAAGATAAGACTGATGACAGCTGGGTAGGGATGGGCAGAGGAGGGCTCAGGACAGGTACACCGAGTGTGGGGTGCAGGGGATGTTTCACATCGGCCCTGGTTGGTCCCACTGATGAACTTCCGGGTCATACCACCCGTCTTCCTGTTGCAGGGTCAGCTCCTGGAACTCTTCTTGTTCATTAACCCAGAATGTCCTCAGTGTGGTGTCTATGCCATTCAGGACCCTCCCAGACTAGGTCTGTGGAGAGAGAGCGAGAGGCAGGGAGACAAGGGTTGGTTGGAGCCGTGGGCTCGTGTGGGTGTCCCTAGCACCAGCTCCCACTTCTCCAAGTCCAAGGCATTCCTGTGGCCACCTCCCAGCAGTCAGCACCTTGGGCACAGACATCTTGGGCTCTGTGGGGGAGGATTGTGCGCCTGCTGGAAGTCAGGCTAGTCACCCTGCGCCTGACCCGTCTGGAGCATTCCTCTCTGCAGAGGAGATGGCCGCTGATTGATTGAGGTCCAGATGGAGCTGTTAAAGATAACAATGAAGTCACAGAAGCTGCCCTGCCTAATGAAGCAGGCAGGCCTGCGCCTGGGAGGGACAGGTCTGTGGAGCAGCAGTAATGAAAAGCCGGAGACAGACCACCCTGGGTGCCCAAGACCTCCTCCCTTGCCTGAACTTGGGCAGTTGTCCATCTGTGCATGGTAACAAGGTATAAAGTCTCATTCCCCAGACCCAAGGACTGCGGAGACTGATGTGTCGGGGCTGGAACAAGGGGTCCTGGAAGGCCACGTGTCTTCACTCATTCTTTCATAACATGTACACAGCAACGTGGGTGAGCAGCCATGATGATGAGTGTGAATATTATGGCAGCTGGGGCCATCTGCATGGCCTCCCAGGGCCCCTAAACACAGCATGTACATTATTTCCTGGAGTGTATATGTTTCTGAGGCCTGCTGTCCCCACCGCAGCTCAGTAAAGGGTTTGGAGAGACTCATATTTGCATTTCAGTGCCGGGGAGGGGAGGGATGGGGATTAGGATGGGTTTGTAGTTTGTTTGCTCTTACCCTGCTATAGTCACGCACACCCGGGTTTTCGTTTTGTTTTGTTTTGTTTTGTTTTTAGTGAGATTGACTTACTTTAAGTTCAAATTCAAAAGCTCATCAAAATTTAATGGTCAGTATTTTGCCTTCTCTGGGCCAGGAGCTGGCTTGGTACAATATAAAAAGGTGGGATAGAGGGGGCGCCCTGCTGGCCTCATCACAGCTGCTTGGCCTCAGGTGGAACGCTCTGGGTGACCTCTGGATCCTGTGCTCTGTGGAGGAGACCTGGGAGATGCCTTTCTGTGACCTATGGATTCCTTGGGAAAAGACTTTGAGCAAATTCGGTCCCCAGGAGGAATTGTTCATTCAGTGTCTTGTGTATTTATCTCTCTTTACTGCTCTGAAGTTAGGGATTCAATTTCAACTGCTTTCAAGATTAGTTACCCTTGAAATTTTGCCATGCATACTTAACTTAGCAAAGTCTAAAGTTAATCAATAACTTAACCCAGTTTACTAATTCTTTTTGTACAAATGTAAGTCTGTCATTGAAGATTTTGTACTTACAAAGTAAGAAGTAATTAGAGATTTTAGACTTCAAAGGTCTTAAAAAGTCTCTGGAAGGACTTTGTCTCCTCTCTTCTGACATGGAAGTCTGCTGTCTGTGCTGCGGCTGCCTGTTCTGAGCAGAACATTTAGCCTCTGGGGGTGTCCCTGCATCCTGGGCAGCTCCCATCGTGCCTCCCCTCCAGGCTGCAGTGGGTGGTCCTGTCTTGTCCTCTCTCAGAGCTCCTTGGAGCCCCTTTTAGCATTGGCCTTCTCTTTTCCTTTATTTCCTGGAAGGAGCATTTTCTTAGGCAGGTTCCTGCACACCTCCCTGCCCAGGACCTGGCTAACTGCAGCTGGCACGTGCAGACGGTCACACAGCAGAATGTTTTAATGCTGTGCAGTTTGCCCTCCTGTCAAAGGTGGGTCTGCAGAAGACTAGTTACAGCTGCAGGTTTTGAGGCTTTCACTAGCATTTATTCCGGCATAGCTTGAAACAGCTGATCTGTCAGGGGAAGCACCAGCAAGTCAGCCTGCAGCACCCCAGCAGGATGGCACGTCTGGCCTTGGGGAGGATTGGGGCCATTCTACTCTGACTAGCCAGCTTCCCAGCATCTAGGGGAAGAGTGAAACTGCAGCTGTCTGACTAGGGTGCTACCCCGGCCCTGTGCCTGCATTCTTACGTTGCCAAAGAGCAGGGTGTCTGGGAGAGGCCGGTGCCAGCTCTTGCCCCAGCCCCAGTTGGAGAGTCTGGAGTCCGCAGCTAGATTAACCACTGGATGGGTCCTGGGAGAAAGTTGTGGCCAACTCTACCAGGCACAGAGGTTGGAGGAGGGAGGGGGCGGTGCCCAGGGTGGGTGGCGGTGACTGAGTCCATTCCCAGAGACGAGGCTGGGCTCCTGAAGGCAGGGGGACAGGGGCACTTCTCCTTACAAGGCTGATTCTAGCAGCTCTTTGATTTGTTTTTAATTGAGATATAATTCACATACAAAACTCACCACATAAAATTCAGTGGTTTATAGTATTCACAAGATTGTGCAACCATCACCACTATTAAATTCCCAAACATTTTTATCACCCTGGGAAGAAACTCCTATTCATTAGCACTTACTCCCTAGGTCCACTCCCAGTAAAGCCCTTTACTTTTTCACTGCTCTTTGCTGCAAGCTGCCAGCAGTACAGACTTGAGTGGGAGTCACAGAGTCCAGGAACCTCAGGGCTGGAATGTGGTAGAGACAAGGAGCTCAGGCACTGGTGACAGGGACTTGCTGGCTGTGTGGTTTTGGGAAGATGCTTAACCTCTCTGTGTTTTGGTTTTCTCTGCTGTTAAATATTTCCCACCTCATTGGGTTGTTTAATAAGATAATATGAGATGCCATCTAAGTAATAATAGGTACACTTGTTAAGACCTTTGCCTGCATTATTCTTATTTAATCCTCATTAATCCTGGGAAGTATGAGTTATTATTATCCCTACCTAATACATAAGGAAAACCAAGCACCAGAGAAGTTCAGTAATTTGTTCAAGATTGCATAACTAGGAATCAGTTTTTAGTTGCAAAGCATGGAAAACCTGATCCTGTCTTGTTTACAGAGAAGGGAAATTATGACCAGAATGGGAAGTCCAGGGGCCCAGCAGGCTGATTTGGCAGCTCATGGACCCCCTCAAGGACGGAGGGAGGTTCCTTTGGTGGTGGCTGCATCTGTGTGCTGGTGGCAAGGTGGCAGCTGCAGGTGTGGCCTCACGCCCCTGTGCGTCCACCCTCTTCTCAGGGTGTTAAAAGGCGGGGTGTTTCCTCCCAGAAGCCCCAGGCCGACTTCCTCTCATGTCCCATCAGTCAGGACTGTGGGTCACAAACCCACTCCCACATTCCTCATTGGCAGCGGGAGGAGGCTTGCCATGATTGGCTTAGATTACTTGGGATCTACCCCAAGTTATCGGGAGGGATCACACCCCAAATGTAAAAATTGGGGTTTAGTTAAGAAGCAGGAAATGGATTTTGAGTGGACACAGCAGTATCTTGGCAGCATCTACCAAGAGCAGCAGGGACCCGAGCCGAGGTCTGAACCAGCCCTCTGAGGTCCGAACCAGCCCTCTGAGGTCCATGGCCGCTGCACTTCGGCACAGCTACTCAGCCTCTACAACACCCGGCATGTAGCAAGTATTCAGTGAATCTTGTGTCGATTCATAAATTCTAGTTCTCACCCCACACCCCTGAGTTTTTCTGACCTTCTGTTCCTCTTCTAGAACTCAGTTAAGTGGTTGCCTGGCCTCTGCTTGAGCTTTACTTGTGGGAAACTTAGTACCTTACCCAGCATTTTCTGCCCTTCTTTGACCATTAAGTGCCATGGCTACTTTTTGGGTGAATTAGAAAAAATCTGCTTTAGATGCAAAAATTCAAAAAAAGGGGCCCGCTCTAGGCAGTGCAGCCCTTCAAGGCTTGGAAAGATGCCTTTGTGGTAAGAAAATAGCACGCTTACCTCTGGGTAAGTGCAGCCCTGCTTGGGAGGTGTCCCTCAAGGTTGGTGCCTTTGTGCAGTGCACAAACCGTACAACTGTTTTGGGATGTCTCTTCCATTAAGGAATGCTGCAGAGGGGTTTTTAATGTGCTCAAGCCTCTGCCCTCCTGGACACTGGCAGAGAGTGGAAGGTTTGTGCCTGAGTTACCCAGGTTTGGAGGGCATGGTGGCCAAGGGTTCCCCTTCCTGTCTGGAGATGGTGTATCTCTGTCTCATGAGAGGGTTCAGCTGAAGAAGGATGAACCTTCACCTTCCCGACCCTTACCTCCTCTTCCCTCTCCCCTCCCCAGGGACAGGTGGTGAGTGTTTGGGAGGTGAAAGATTCTGCTCAAGGGGAAACCAACTGGCCTGGAATGGCCTCGGCCCTTTCTTTAGCCTCAGTCCAGGCAGCACTAGCTGTGCCGTGGCCTCTGAAGACTGAACTGTCACAAGGCTGTTCATGATGAAATTGGGGAAGTCTAAACCCAGGGCTTCCAGAGGCCCAGGCAGGTGGAATCTTGTCCTTGAAGCTGAAGAGAGTCTTGACATTGACCCAGTGAGTTTTAGAATGGAGACTGGGCTTCCCTGTAGAATACAGGAAGGCTCAAGCTGTGGTCATATGGCTTCTCAAGTTCTTCTAGGTTATTCTGAAAGTTCCCTGGGGTGAGCAGACAGCTTGGGGGGCAAACTGGGGCCAGACGGTCTCCTTTACCCCTGGCAGCACCGGCCCTCACGTTTCCTATCACTAAGTTTTCCTGAAGGTTCCCTTTGCCAAGTTCCTGTCTGGTGGGAATTTTTAGCTTTGATTAACAAGCCTAGAGAAGCAAAATGTAAAGGAAATGTATTTGCTGACATTATGCAAAGGTGGGGGCTCTGCTTGTCTCGTTGTGTAAGCACACAGTCGTTTTTTCAGCAGCAGTTGGAACGATTTTATAATGATGATGGTAACAATAATAATAAACAAAATAACATCCATAATGTATCGGGTGCTTACCATGAGCCAGATTTTACAGATATAGATGCCCACCCAGTGGCATGCATCTAGGACTTGGTCATGGTGGGATTTGAGCTCAGGCTTTCCCGACTTTGAACTAGTACCTCTAACATCTCTCTTACCAATATGTGCCTCTCCTACCTGGATCTTCGGATTTGAGAGATAATTATGGTTTTCGAAATAGAGCTTTGCAGACCAAAGAATACGCCACACAGTCTCATGAGCCTGCAGACAGAGACAGCCAGGAGCTGCCCTGTGATGGTGACTCCTGACTTCCTCTAGCTATTTGCTCATCTGTGAAATGGGGATTTACATTCACACCTGTCTCGTAGTTAGAGATGATGCCTTAGTGGCACCGGGAACGTGCAGGTGTGCAGGCTTGGAGTCAGAGAGCTCTGAGTCCACCTGGGTGGCATCCTGACTAAGGATGCGGGCTTCTTTCTTACCCTTCTAGGCTTCATTTTGTCACCTACAGATTGGGAATAATGATAGTAATTCACAGCAACCTTCCTTACAGGGCAGGTCCCCATGAGATACACCTGTAAGTCTCTTAGCTTGCATGAAATACACATTTAGTGAGTGCTGACTATGATAGGTTTCCCAATAGAGTGCTGGGTTTGTATATTTCTAGTGGTTTTGAATTAATAATTTGAGTTTGAATAAGCTTGCAAAAGAGCCTAAAAGTAAACAAAAAAATGCATGAATATCTGACCCCATGAAGGAATTTGGAAAATGGTGGGTGGAGGGTGGTGTTTATTTCAGAGTTTCACTGGTCCCGTGTTCATTGATAAAGAGTGACAGGGGCCCTGAGAATACCAATTCTACTTCATGGAGGGAGAAGGGGGCACAGAGGGAGGTGAGGCAGTGTCCCCAGGCTCACAAACATCCACACCTCCACTCTCTTCATTCTCCTCAGGAGCTGTTTTGTTTTTCTTCTGTTCCTCTAAGAGCAGCAGCCGAAGAGCCAACTCTGGCTTTGCTCCTATTCCAAAGCCATCCTGGTTCTAGGAGACATGCCCCTTGGCCTGTAGCCCACGTATGACTGCTTGGCCTGCCACCTCCACTCATCCCAATGCTAAGGCCAACCTGGGGCCTGAGCAGAAAACCCAGTGCCCTTGTCCCCAACAGGAGCATGTGCGTGCACACACACACACACACACCCCACCCCACCCCACCCCCCAACACACACCTGCCTTTTGGGAGGACTCAGAGCTTGTGCTTATAGTACAAAGGGTCACAGGGTGGCATCTAACATCAGCATTTCAGCTCACCATTCCTGTCTGGGGTGAGAACCACAGGAAGATGCCAAGGCTGTTACATCTTGCCCCTCCCATATGGCATTGGGATCTCAGCAAGTCTGAAGGACAAAGCAAAATGGGCATGTCAGGATCCTTTAAGTGATCCTGCCTCTCTGCAGGGGCATGCCCTACTGTTTCTCAGACATGGAGGGGCCCAGCAGGGGATGGAGGACACCCCCCACCCCCACCTCCTCTGAGGCCCTGGGTTCACAGAGCGGCTACAAAGTCTAGGAGCTGTCAGCTGATGACCAGAGGGCCCTGTACCTGAGACCTGGCTGGTGCCCATCCCAGAGTGGGAGCTGCTCAGCTGGTGGATGGACATCTGTTTTGTCATCTGCGAGGGGGCCAGTGGGTGCCTGCTGAAATTCTGACTGCTCTAAGGGCTATTTAGTCTACTGGGCCGACCAGCCTCAGCCCCAGAGAAGCCTGCTGTTTGGGAGCCCTTCACCCACCCTGAGACCCAGGTCCAAAACCTTCCCAAGCTTTCAGAGTCCACATTTGTAGGTTTCAGTGAACTCGTATCCTTATTGGTTTGTTCATTCATTTGCCAAATATGTGTGGAGCACCTACCATGTATGGGCCAGGTGCTCTGATGGACAGCGGAAGAAAAACATTGACCTGCCGTCCGGGAGCTTCCATGTAACTGGCACATTCAAATCACAATTATTTTATTATGGAAAGTTTTAAACATACAAAAGCAGAGCAAATATTATACTGAAGCCTCATGAATCTGTCACCAGTTTTAGTCATTATCAACTTGTGGCCAACCTTGTTTAATCCCTGCCCCTTCCCTCTCCTGTTATTCTGGTACAAATCCCAGAAATGCTATTGTTTTGTCTGTACATTTGAGAATGTATCCCTAGAGGACAAGGGCTCTTTTAAAAATTATGTAACTATGCTATTAATAATAATCCCTTAGCATTACCAATGTCTGGTCAGCATTTATGTTTCTAATTGGCTCATAAATGTAACATTTTTGGATTGTTTGAGTTAGGATCCACTAAAGGTCCATCCACTGCATTTACTGGAGTTGATGTGTGTTTTAAGTCTCTTCTAAGCTGTCGCAGTTGGTCTCTGGGGCAGTCAGGATAGCCTGGGAAATTATCAATGCAAATTGTCAGCCAGCCTCAGACCTACTGGATGAGAAACTCTGGGGGTGAGACCATTAATCTGTGTTTTAACAAGCCTCGGGGGTTCTGATGCACAGCAGAGCTGAGACCTTCTAGTCCATAGGTTTGCCCTCCTTTCCTGTAGATTTTCCTTGTGATTATCTTTAGGAGAAACCTGTCTCTCTTGTCGAGTTTCCCCCATCTGGGTTTTCCAGTTGATCACCAGGAACTGTTGCACAAGTTCCTCTGTCATCTGCACCGGGGGAGCTGAGAAGGCTCTTCTCTCTTAAAAGAGGGGGCTGACTTTTAGAGGTGGAGGTCCCTGAAGGGTGATGCAGAATTTGCCTGCTGTAGAAGCGGGATGCACGCTAGGCAGGGGAACAGCATGTGCAGTGCCCAGAGGCTGAATCCAGCACAGATGTTCCAAGGCCTGTGGATAGGTTTGGTATGGCCAGGGATGTGGGGCAGTAGAGAGAGAAGAGACTGCAGAGGAAGGTAGGGTGGACTTAGAAGAGCCTGGGGTCAGTAGTGTGCTGGACTTTATTGCATGGGAGATGGGCATCAGGGGAAGACCCTGACAAGGTTGAGTTAGGTGAGCAGACCTTGATTTTGACCAGATGGCTTTGTCTGTATCTGCAGTCATGGCTTTAACTGCAGGGTGAGTGTGTCTGGGGGAGGGGGCAGGCCCAGGACAGGGAGACTGAAAGTTCAGGAGGATCTGGACCAAGGCTGTAGTGGTGACTTAGCAGAGGAGCCAGCGAATGCAAGAGATGCCAATTAGAAGGAATGACAGGGCTTGGGGGTAGAATGAGAAAGGAGGAAGTCTAGGGACTCTTCCATCTGGGAGCAGTGGTGGTTTTACTGGCAAAAGGGGTATCTGAGGAGAGAGGCAGACCTGGGTGGTTTGAGAGCTGATCCCACATTGTTGGAGGTCACTCAGCATAGCATGTATGTTACTAATATCCAACTCAAGAGAGTTGATGCCTCAGTTGGGAAAGAACTCACTGGTGCTCTTAGTCTGTGGATAGTCACTGAGTCCACTTTTGGGTACACATAAAAAGTCCATCCGTTCATCCATCCATCCACTCATCTATCCATCCATCCATCTATCCACTTACCAACCCATCCATCCGTCCATCCATCCACTTACCCACCCACCCACCTATCCATCCATCCACCCACCATCCACCCATCCATCCATCCATCCATCCATCCATCCATCCATCCACTCATCTATCCATCCATCCATCTATCCACTTACCAACCCATCCATCCGTCCATCCATCCACTTACCCACCCACCCACCTATCCATCCATCCACCCACCATCCACCCATCCATCCATCCATCCATCCATCCATCCATCCATCCATCTATCCATCCATCCATCCATCCAATATTGAGTGCCTGTGACATGTCAGGAGCTAAGGAATTAGAGATGAAGTAAGACTTGGCCCTACCCCAACAAGCAGAGTCCATGGGAGAGAAGCCAGGAGGACAGAAACATCTTAGTACCATGTGTAGAGTGATCTGGTAGAGCCTCTTCAAATGCTGGATGCTGGAGGGAAGGGCTGTAAGGTTGAGGAGTGTAATTCATGAAAATTAGTAGTAAAACTGTTGGTCAAGCAAGTGTGTCTTCACCTCTCCCAGCAGTTGCCTGGACATGTATAGACACAATTGGAGGCCCACGAACCAATGCATGAACCTGCAGTTAGGAGAGAGACTGTGAACCACCCCTGTTGACAGTTTGGGATTGCAGGGACTCGGGGCTTTTCCTGTCTTGGGAAACTCAGCTGCCCCAGTTCGCTTTCCCTGGGACATTTCATCTCTTGGACTATTCAGGGAGGTAGGAGGGGTAACAGGAAGTTGCTACCCCGTGTCAGGATGGGCCTGATGCTGCCCCCAACTTGGCCTGGGCTTGATGCTACTGTCTCTGCCATGGTAAATGCTCATTTCCATAATTATTATTTAGCATTTGCAGAGTGGTTATTTTACACTCAGTGTTCTTTGTAGTGAGAGGGTCTCCTGGTTCATGCCAATAAAATTTCCATTTACTCTGGACATCCACCATGGTGATTAAAAACAGCCCATAAATTATTTACTGAAATGGAAGTTCAGCTTACAGTAATAATGCATTAGTTCAGCTAGCCATGAAGCCTGTTATAGGGTAATAAAAGATTTTTTATTTTCCTTCTGAAAAGATGTTTGCCAGTAACCTACATATGACCTTGAGCTGATCAGTTTTCAAAGATGACACTGCAGGCAGGCATATAAGGAGAGAAAGAGAGAGAGCTTTTTTTTTTAAATAGCCTGATTTTAGGCAATCATTAGCAAAGGCCTGACATCTGACAGCCAGCAGGGAAAAAGAAATGAAAATATATATATATATGTTGCATTTTTTAAAATTATAAGTACCAGACCTTAAAACTCCTTTTCAAATTGGGCATTTATTTGATGGATACGTAAATCTGAAAGCTAACAAGAAGGACTGTTTAGAGAAACTAGAATGTCACTATTGTTGAGACCACCTGTCACATTTCCTCGGAGCCTGGAACCTTGTAGAATAAAGTCAGCCCTATGGTTCTGTCTTCATCTTTAAACATGTATTTATGGAGCAGAATTGATTTTATGTATCTCAGAGAGTCTGTGATTCTGCTCACGGCCATTTGCTGACTAATGTCTTTGGCAGAGGAGAACAGCAAGCAAGTTCATGAATTATGGCTCTCTTTGAGGTTCTCTTATCAAGACTATTTTTTATTTTAAGAACATCTGCTTTGATTAAAGCCATTAGAGCTGGGATCACATAAAATTGTGTCTGAATTTTATATGTGTTGCATTTTACAGCAGGAACCCAGATGAAGCCTGCATTTTAATCCTTATACCATTAAGACCAGCGATGAGGATTAACCTAACAAACTAAACTAGTTCCTCCTCAATTGCCTGGTTTGGGGTTGTAAGAAATCCTGGGGCAGGAGACTTGTTGGCCAGGATTTGATACTTTTATTTATTTGTCCTCTACATTGCTGCAAAAATATTTTCCTTTCTTTATATACCCCTCTTTCTGGCAAAAATTGTTTAATGTGTTGGGGTGGGGTGTTCCAGGATTGTGAGTTAATCTATAACCACCCTCATCACCTTATTTTTATGTTCACTAAAGTTAAAAAAGATTGTCTGCTCACTAGCTCTACAAGACTGAAGTGATGTCAAATTATCTAACACATAGCTAATAGCAAAGGAGACATGATGATTAATTTTTGTTTGTTCCCCAGAAAGCTCTTCTGTTTGTTTCCCAGAAAGGTCTGTTCCCCAGAAAGGTCTCTTCCCCTTCCCTTAACCATAGTTTTGTGGCTAGTAGTTTGCATTCTTGAAAGGGTCAGTGTTGGCCGGGCACAGTGGCTCACGCCTGTAATCCCAGCAGTTTGGGAGGCCGAGGCCAGCGGGTCATGAGGTCAGGAGATCGAGACCATCCTGGCTAACACAGTGAAACCCTGTCTCTACTAAAAATTAAAAAAATTAAAAAATTAAAAAAAAAAAACATTAGCTGGGCGTGTTGGCAGGCGCCTGTAGTCCCAGCTACTTGGGAGGCTGAGGCAGGAGAATGTCGTGAACCTGGGAGGTGGAGCTTGCAGTGAGCCGAGATCGCACCACTGCACTCAGCCTGGGTGACAGAGCGAGACTCAGTCTCGAAAAAAAAAAAAAAAAAAGAAAAAAAAAAGAAAGAGTCAGTGTTTCTCTGATTCCTTGATGTGAAAACATCAACTCTCTCTGTATTATGGGATTTCAGGGTAACTTAGTGCTTGAAGTGGAAGATGCTTTGAGTAGGCCTTTATTTAATCTACTTGGAACGGTGCTGTAGGTATTTCTTAAAACTCCTGGTTCCTTTAGCTCTGTCCTTGATCACATTTCTTGATAGAGCATTTTCTTTAACCTGTCTTTTAGCAGTCTTCCTTCTCTACCTCCACAGAAGGGTCTGGATTTTCTTTTCTTCAGCTTCCTTTCTTTCTCTCAAGCCTCGACTATAGGAAACTCTATTTGTGTCGAGGTGTTGACTTAGCCTTTCTCTTCTGTTCCTAGTGTGTCCATCCAAGTCAACCTGTGGGGACTGAACTGGACTATCCCCTGGGTGAGAGTAGTCCCGAGGGAGATGTTGTTGTATTAGCTTTATAGAAGCAGTGGAGGCAGGGCCACACTTAATGGCATTTGGGATTCCTTACTATAGATAATGGCCTCTGTATAATTGACAGCCAGGACACACAGCCTACACTTGGTATGTATAGGGCATTCCATACATCAATTCCCTCCTGTTGTCCATTAGCTTATATCTGTCAGATATTCATAGATTAATAGACAATATTCTGTTGACCCTTTGTATTTTATTTCTGATCATTTACCTACTGAATGAAAGATCTCAAGCCTTGTTGGGACACATCAGAATTAAACTCCCCATTCTCCTCAGGGGGTGAGATAGGCTTTTCCGTTTTTTTTCCCCTGAGAATTTTTGAGCATCATTTTGACATCCTAAGTAGTGAAGTAGAGAAACAGTAGCATGTCTCTACTGGCTGTGTATATTTCTGTGCTGTACTGGTGGACATTCGCTGGTGAATTATCTTTGATTTGGAATATACAGATATACAGATGTGGGTGTGCACCATGTGCAGGTATCTCTGAAAATGTTACCCCTCCATACCTTCTGTGCAGATCAGTTTTCAATCATTGCACAGTGTAGCTGAATTTTAACTTCTGATGGAAAAAGTCCATGAAGTTCAGCTGCCTCTAGGCCTGGCTGAGTGATCAGCAAGTCAAATGATTTGTTTAATATTGGCCCAGTTGCCGTGGGGTTGAGGGGAGGTACAGGAGAACCAAAAAATCCTTGCTTCTTGCCCTCAAAGTATCCTAGAGTCCCCTGGGGACCCAAGACATGTGTTCCATGTGTGGCTCAACCTTGGCTATTTTGCAAATCAGTGAGAAGACCCAGGGCTCTGAGAAGGGCTGAGTGATGGGATAATTAGGACCAAGCAGCAGCGGGGTGGATAGTTTGTCTGCAGATAATAGCTTGTTTGCTAATTGCCAACACCAGATTTTCTGGGCAATTAGACATTTGGTTTCTTTCAGGACCGTCTGTGCAAATGTGGACACATGGCCGCAGGCCTTCCAGGTAGCAGGTGGAGAGGGTGGCTTCTGGTGCTGATGGCATTTCTCCGCAGGCTGCCCAAGGGCTGTGGGCAGGGAGGACTCTCACCAACAGGTGGAAGGACCATCTGGCTGGAACCCCTAGTGGGGAGGCAGAGTTCCCCCTGCATTCATGGAAGGGGTTCCCTTGTGCTGGGAGATTAGCAAAGATGATGGAGATCAGCAGGCTGGTCTAGGAACTGAGCTGACTTCTCCATTCTCTTTTCAAGAGCAATTAGCGCCCACGGCTAATAGCAATTCTGTTAGTCGTGGGTGCTAATAGAAATCAGAAATAGCTTCCCCTCCCAGATGAGCAAGTTGATTTAAACTTTTCAATAAAGTTTTTTTAAAAAGTATGTAAAACATAAAATTTGCCATTTAAACCATTTTAGGTGTATGATTCAGTGGCATGAATTATATTCACAATGTTGTGCAACCATCACCACTACCTATTTCCAAATTTTTTTACTACCCCAAAGAGAAATTCTGTACTCATTAAGCAAGAACTCTCCATTTCTCCCTTCCTCCTACCCCTGGTCACCTCTCATCTACTTTCTGTCTCTGTGAATTTGCCTATTCTGGAGATTTCCTATAAGTGGAATGATACAATATTTGTCCTTTTGCATCCATGTATTTTACTTAGCATATTTTCTAGGTTCACCTATGTTATAGCATGTATAAGAATGTTCTTCCTTTTTACAATGAAATACTATTCTGTTGTATGGATATACCACATTTGGTTTATCCCTTCATCTTTTTTTTTTTTTTTTTTTTTTTTTTGAGATGGAGTCTTGCTCTGTCACCAGGCTGGAGTGCAGTGGCACAATCTCGGCTCACTGCAACCTCCGCCTCCTGGGTTCAAGTGATTCTCCTGTCTCAGCCTCCCAAGTAGCTGGGACTACAGGCATGTGCCACCACGCCTGGCTAATTTTTGTGTTTTTAAGTAGAGATGGAGTTTCACCATGTTGGCAAGGCTGGTCTTCAGCTCCTGACCTCAAGTGATCTGCCCACCTTGGCCTCCCAAAGTGCTGGGATTATAGGCGTGAGCCACCGCGCCCAGCCTATCCCTTCATCTGTTGTTGGACACTGGAAGTGTTTCCACCTTTCTGTTATTGTGAATAATGCTGCATGAACATTTGCATATAAGTATCTCCTTGAGTCCCTGTTTTCAGTTTTTTGGGTAGATACCTAGGAGTGGAATTGCTGGTCATATGGTAATTCTGTACTTGACTTTTTGAGGAACTGCCAAACTCTTTTCCACAGCAGTTGTCCCGTTTTATATTCCCACTAGCAATGCTCAAGGATTCCAATTTCTTCACATCCTTGACACACTTGTTATTTTCCTTTCTTAAAAAACTGTAGCCATCCTAGTCAGTGTGAAGCCATATCTCACTGGTTTTGATTTGCATTTCTCTACAGACTAATGATGTTGAACATCTTTTCATATACTTGTTGATATATCTTTTGTGTATTTTCTTTGGAGAAATGTCTATTCAAGTCCTTTACCCAGCGAGTTGGATTTTTGCCTCTGTAATTACTGGACTGTGCCTCTCTCTCTCCAAGATAGGAATTGAGCCTCATCAGGCGGAGAGAGGCTGTGAGCTTGCAGAGAGTGGGAGGTGGCTGTGCAGATTTGAGGCTTCACATTCCCTCTTGCATGATTCATTTCATTCCTACAGCCTGTTTGGTACCCACTGTAATGATGCTGCCTGAGTCCTCATCAAGTAGAAAAAGTAATCAGCAAGAGCCTGGGATTAACCCAAAGTGATTTAGCAGAAGAGGCAGATGGAACCATTCCACCTGCTCCCCTAGAAGCAGACAGGCTTTTCTCAGACACCTCAAACCTTCTGGTTTCCTTGACCACAAGTATTGCCTTGGAAAATTACCCACTTCTTCCTAGCAGGTTTCAGTACGTATGTACTAAACGGAGCAGGATGTGCAGAGCACCGAGGGTGGTGCTGGGTCGTTGCAGGTGCCCAGCGCCCGGCCTTCGTCTCTGCGGTGGGAGCACGCAGTCCTCACTCAGCTTCTCTGTGCCCTGCCAGCCCTAGGCAGCAGGCAGGGAGAGCACTGTAGCGCGTTCCAATGCCGGCCAGGGAGAGTGTTTTTTCTCCCGGGGGGCCCATTCCTGGGGCAGAGCTACTGGCTCTGGGAAGACTTCAGAAAAATGCTAGGCCTGAATGATGGTGAGTGCAGGGGAACAGACAAAATGGTGTTCCTGCTGCTTAGCTGCTGGCCCTTCGCCTGTTTGACCTCGTGGCTGTTGGGTCCTATCTGCAGGGGCTAGAAATGCTGATTTGTCTGCCTTTTTGCTGTGGTTTTTATGATTGAAAAAGGTCCCAAACCTTCAGTATCACTGAAGAGAGATGAATTCACATGCCCTGGCAGGGGGAGGGAGGAGCTGGTGCATCTGCTAGGCAAGGACGCTCTTTCTGAAGCTTCGTCACATCCTACATTCCTAGGATAGGGGTTGCTTTTCCTTGGGGGAGGTACCCCTCACCCCTTTGGGAACCCGAGGGCTGTAGATGCTCTTCCAAGAAAATGCACACAAAAATTTGACATAATTTCAGGTGGCTACAGGTCCTGCTAGTCCATCATGGAGCCTGGCCTCTGGCTCCACAGACAACACAGCCAGGAGCGGAGCTTTTGGGGACTGACCAGCATCTCCAACTAAGCTGGGTTGAGTGGCACAGAGTGAGAGGCCTGGTGGCGACTGGGAGGAAAGGAGCATCTCATTTGGTCGAATTCTAAATACCAAATGCAAGGAGGTGCTGGAACGGATGTTCCTGCCTTCCTGGCTGGGGCTGGGCCTTGCCCATTTCGTGAGCTGGCTTTGCAGAGGCCGCAGTTCCTGGGGGAGTTAAGGCCATGCAGCCCTCATTTCTTCCCCCTGGGTCAGTCCATGCCACTTCTAAGGAGGCGACTTTGTTTTTCCTTTCAGAAACGGCTCCCACATCTGCATATTCATCTCCAGCCCGGAGTCTTGGGGACACAGGAATAACGCCTCTGTCCCCCTCCCATATTGTGGTAAGAAGTGTGTGTGTGTGTGTGTGTGCATGGGTGCGCATGAGCACACGTGCGTACTGACTTCCTTTGCATTCTGGGTCTGATCTCACAGTTCAGGCTGCTGGACAGCCCCTCACATTCACTGGTTGGAGATTAAGTTGACCTGGTCCTGGCCAAAGGAGCCCTGCCAAGCCCCTTCCCCAACTCCGGGCCTGGGAAGGCTTTCTGTGCTGTGGCTAGTGCTTCTGGAGCAGGGGCCTGGGTGGGTCACAGAAGAAGGTGAGATGGGAGCAGCCCTTTAAAGATTCAGGGTCAGAGCCTGTGAGGCATCCTCTTGAGAGGAAGCCGCTGACTCTGGCTAGTGAATCGGTGAATACATGGACTCTGTTGACTGCGGTTGTCTGCGGTATCCAAAAGACCCTAGCAGTATAATTGCTTCTGGAACAGCTTGCCTGGTAGAGAAGCCCTGAGCAGGGCTTCATATGCATTGAGTGGGGCTGGAGATGGGGTTGTTGCTCCCACCCTGCCCTGTATGAGGAAAGATGGATGTTAGGGGGCAGCCGTTTAGAGGGGTGTGCACGTAGATGCACAGGCAGCCAACCCGAGTGAGTGCCCGGAAGACAGGGCAGCTTTGCATGAGCTGTGCAGACGCACAAAGAAGACCCAAGAAGAACCGCGGAGTCACCGCTAGGTAGGGATGCCTGCCTGTCCTGGTTTCCTGGAACTGTCCGGCCTTTACACTGCAAGTCCTGCACCCTGGGGACTCCTTTATTCCTGGGCAAACTGGGAGGGTTGTTTCCCTGGGCCAGGTTCTGTGGTTTTCAAGCTTTGCACCCTAAAGTTGTCCTGTAAGAGCTTCAGGGCTGTGGGGGAGGGGAGCGGTGTGAGGAGAGGCCAGGCAGGTGGCATTCTCACCCCTCCCCTCCAACGTTTGTTGGTTTTATAATTTGGAGTTCTGTGGGAGTTAAAAAAAAGTGTAAACTGCTTAAAAAAAAAAGAGGCCGGGCGTGGTGGCTCACGCCTATGATCCCAGCACTTTGGGAGGCTGAGGTGGGCGGATCACGAGGTCAGGAGATCGAGACCATCCTGGCTAACACCGTGAAACCCCGTCTCTACTAAAAAATACAAGAAATTAGCCGGGTGTGGTGGCGGGTGCCTATAGTCCCAGCTACTCAGGAGGCTGAGGCGGAGAAGGGCGTGAACCCGGGAGGCAGAGCTTGCAGTGAGCCGAGATTGCGCCACTGTGCTCCAGCCTGGGCGACAGAGCGAGACTCCGTCTCAAAAAAAAAAAAAAAGAGAGAGAGAAAGGCTTGGAAACCTGAAATAGCTGGACCAAGTGATCTAGATGAGGCAAGGCCCTGGGCCCTGACAGTCACAGTGGGTCATGTGGCTGGCCTGGTGGGATTGGACACGGTCCTGGGATGCCCAGCCCTGCTCACATGCATGAAATGCCAGCACAGATGGAGCAGTCACCTGGGTGTACAGAGGGCACAGCTGGCGAAATGCTCCTGGCAGTGGCCAGAGGTCTGCACAGGGTCTTGCGGAAGGCAGCAGGGCTTGGAAGAAGATTGTATCTGCTCAGGAACTACTGGGCGACCAGCCCTGATGATAGAATTTCTGTAACTAGCCGTGTGCGGGCACGGTCGATAGAGAGGAGTGGGCAAGCTGCAGGCCTTGTCCAGTCAGCCTGGCCCTCCACTCAGGGATGCCCCCATTTCTCCCTGAGCCATTCAGGCGGGGGCCCAGGCTGGGCTGCCTTCTCCCCAGGTGGTAGACTTGAGCTGGAATATAGAATGTCTTTCTGTCTGCAGGGGGTTCACAGCTAGGCAAGGTGAGACCCCCCCCAGGGGTGTCTTCCTGAAAGCCAGGCCCACCCCTCCACACCCCCCATGCCTCACTGTATATCTGCAGAACGACACTGACTCCAGCGTCTCAGAACAGCAGTCATTTCTCGTGGTGGTGGCCGTCGACTTTGGGACCACATCCAGTGGCTATGCCTATAGCTTCACCAAGGAGCCGGAATGCATCCATGTGATGAGGTGAGTGCTGTGGGTGGGAGGGCCACGTGGCTGGTGCCAACCACTGCACCTGTGGAGACTCCGGGCAATGAGCCAGTGATTGGCACTTAGGAAGACGGCCCTGGATTCTGTTCCAGCTCGGCTCAAGCTCACCGTGCCACTGGGGACAAGCCATTTCTGATCTCTGGGCTCTAGGCTCCTGGTTTGAAAAGACGTTGGTTTGATTCTGATTTAGTTGGTCTGAGGAGGGGCCTGGGCAGTATGTTTGAAGCCTGGCCCGGGTGAATCCAGCTTGTGGCCTGGGTGAGAGGCGCAGACCTGTAGTGTCTGTGATGGAGGGATCCAGGTGCCAGCTTGGCCACTTACTGTGTGACTTTAGGCAATTGCTGAACCTGCTAAACCCCAGTTTCCTCATCTGTGAAATGGGAATCCTGACAATACCTCCCTCACAATGTGTGTGTGCAAATGAAAGGAGATTGTCCATTAAGTGCTTACTGTGTAGTAAAATGAAAGCAGGGAAGGTGCTGGCCCTTTCTTTTGTTTTTTTTTTAATTTTGTTATTATTATACTTTAAGTTTTAGGGTACATGTGCACAACGTGCAGGTTTGTTACATATGTATATATGTGCCATGTTGGTGTGCTGCACCCATTAACTCGTCATTTAGCATTAGGTATATCTCCTAATGCTATCCCTCCCCCCTCCCCCCACCCCACGACAGTCCCTGGTGTGTGATGTTCCCCTTCCTGTGTCCATGTGTTCTCATTGTTCAATTCCCACCTATGAGTGAGAACATGCAGTGTTTGGTTTTTTGTCCTTGCGATAGTTTGCTGAGAATGATGGTTTCCAGTTTCATCCATGTCCCTATAAAGGACATGAACTCGTCATTTTTTATGGCTGCATAGTATTCCGTGGTGTATATGTGCCACATTTTCTTAATCTAGTCTATCGTTGTTGGACATTTACATTGGTTCCAAGTCTTTGCTATTGTGAATAGTGCCGCTATAAACATATATGTGCATGTGTCTTTATAGCAGCATGATTTATAATCCTTTGGGTATACCCAGTAATGGGATGGCTGGGTCAAATGGTATTTCTAGTTCTAGATCCCTGAGGAATCGCCACACTGACTTCCACAATGGTTGAACTAGTTTACTGTCCCACCAACAGTGTAAAAGTGTTCCTATTTCTCCACATCCTCTCCAGGTGCTGGCCCTTTCAAGTGAAGAGAAGTGCTGGGGTGTTGGTAGCCAGAGGCAAAAAGCACCTGCCAGAGAGAAGGCAGCATGAGGGGAATCTCAGCCAAGTGGCCCCATAGGCAAAGTTGCCCTGGGCCTCCTGGGATGCACTCTGTGCTGGGATGCCCCCTTCCCTTCCCCGCACACCCAGCACCCTGCAGGCCCCGGGTGCCACCCATCCATGGGATCCCAGTCTTGATCCATGATCTTCTTGCAGGGTGTGACTCCTTGAATCTTTGGAAGCCCAGAATTTATCATCCCAATTTTCAATTCCAAGGGATGACTCTGAAGATACATTGTAATTGGCTTTGCAGTTTCTTCAACTGAGTAATTGTGGAATTTAGTATTGCTCCTAGATTAATATTTTTTAGTTTTGTTGTTGTTATTATTTTTTTTTTAAGAGACAGGCTCTTGTTCCTTTGCCCAGGCTGGAATGCAGTGGTGTGATCATGGCTCTCTGCAGCCTCAAACTCCTGGGCTGAAGTGATCCTCCTGCCTTAGCCTCCCAAGTGGCTGAGACTACAGGTGCATAGCACCACACCCTGCTAATGTTTGTATTTTAGGAATTTTTATAAAGGGTTGTGTAAAGCACAAGTCATAATAAAAGTGACTCCCACCCCAATCTTGGTTTAAGTCTCACCTTTCCTCTTGAAAACCAGATGTGGCTCAGCCTGAAGCTCTTGTCCTAAGAGGGTACAGACACTCTTGGGTGTCATGTCATCAGGAAATGATGAAAAGCCGGTTCTATAGCCAACTCTGTTGACAGCATCGCCCTTGGTGTTCAGTTGCCACCAGGAATCTCTTTCCATTTAGCCAGACAGATGCTGTGAGGGTCTGTGCTGCCACCACTGACCCCCAAGATGAAAACCCCAGTGGAAAAGAATATGCCATTAAAGGCTAGAATCAATGTTTATCAGCTTCTATGTAGTTGTTCTAAGAAATGTTATTTCCACAGAATAGTCATGCAGTGAAAACAGAAAAGAAGGAGTGGAAATAACTTTGAACTTGCTTGGGGAGGGGTACTTATGAAGCACCACCATAGTTCAGGGCCTCTAGAGGAGATACCTTAGTAATGGTAGACATTTTGGAGGGAGGTTGGTTGGTTCTACCTGAATTTTATTTCAATCAGAACATATTAGCATAATCATGCTAATATGACAAGTTATAAGTGAGAAAGTTAACTTTTTTTTGTACTAAGTGGGAATGAAGGAATAAAAATTTGAAGGGAAAAAGCTCATGGGGTCATTCTCTACTGATAATGTCACTGTTAATGTTAATGACAATTCCATTTGTGAAGGGCAGTGTGTGGAGCAGCTGCCTGGCATCGGGGCCATCCCTGTGTCTCAGTGCGGTCACCTCGGGGACTTTGGCTGCTGGGGTAGGAGCAGCATCCTGATGGAGCTTGACAAGGAAATTGACCAGGGATGATTCCAGACCCATTTGAGCAGCAAATATCAGTGGAGGCCGTAGCTCCATCTGGACTGAGATGGTCCTACTGATGCTTAATGTCGTGGGGTCGGGAGCAGGTCCGGGCTCAGCTGGGAGCGTGGCCACCTCTCCAGTGGGCGAGGAAAGCAGCTTATTTTCCCTCCTGCACTGCGTCCCCACCCGAGGGCGCACGGGCTGTGCATGGGGTCACATGGCCAGCGGCAGGCCAGGAGCCAGGACCTAGCTGGGCAGGGAACAGCTTGGCCTCTTGGTGTCCCTGGCCTCTCTGTAGTGGCCCCAAAGGTGAGCAAATACTTTGAGTTTCCTGTCTTCCCCTTCCCCCTTCCCTTGCTCTCACTGCAGCCTCTCTCTCTCTCTGTCATTTCTTTTTAGAGATAGGGTCTTGCTGTGTTGCCCAGGCTGGAGTGCAGTGATGCCATCATAGCTCACTGCAGTCCTCCCACCTCAGCCCCCCAGAGTGCTGAGATCTGTTTCTATGGTTCTTTCACCTCCGCTCCAGGATAGGTCTGAGCCTCCTGGCTTCCCTTCCCCTCCGTTTAGCCCAGTTTGCCCTTATGAACAGCAGTTCTGATTCTGTCATACCCCTGCTCTAAGACCTTTAGTGGCTTCCCATTATTCACAGAGTAAATGTGTAAGTCCCCAGATTTCTCCTCAGCCTGATTCCAGCTGCTTTCCCAATCGTGTTTCTCACTCTTCCCATTTTCACAGTCACTCTTCCCACTCACATACTCTCTCCAACCAACGCAGTCACTTCACATTCTCCACGAATGCCCCGGCTGGCCCACCTCTGAGCAGCCTGGAGTATCCTTCCCTCCTTTGAGATCCAGTTGTCTGTCTCTTCTTCAGTTCTCCCCCGAATCCTGCATTCTTTCCTCTGCCTCACCAGCTGGCACCTTGGGCATCTTATTTGCATCTCATAAGGCAGGTAATTATGCATTTGTCTATACCTACCTTGTTTCAAACAGGATTCAAGCTAGCAGTATATCTGCTATTGAGTGCTTGCAAATAAAAAATACATTGCCTAGCAGATTGTGAATTATTTGAAGACACAGACATAAAAGTTTCATGCCAGCACCTGGCAAACATGTAGATGCTTAGAGTAGATGCTCAGTAAACATGGAATGAAAGACTAAGGCAGAGCTTGTTATTGAGCAAGAACTTTGCACTTGCCCAGTTCATCTCCTTTTTAACTGAAGTTGTGTCTCTAGTAGCTGCTCATCCAGCTGAAGCAGAGTGCCTCTGGGCACCCACATTACTGACACTCATGCATACAGTAGGTGTTCAAATCTGTGCTGCCTGAATTGGGATTTTGAAAGAAGGCCCCATAACTTCTGCTTCCCTTGGTGGCAGGCGATGGGAGGGAGGTGACCCTGGTGTGTCCAATCAGAAGACTCCAACCACCATCTTGCTGACTCCCGAGAGGAAGTTCCACAGCTTCGGGTATGCCGCCAGGGACTTTTACCATGACCTGGATCCCAATGAGGCCAAGCAGTGGCTGTACCTGGAGAAGTTCAAGATGAAGCTGCACACCACTGGGGTGAGCAAGCCTCTCCCCTGGGCCCAGGTCCCCCGCAATGGAGTGCCAAGGCTCCTCCAGCCTTGGGGTGGGGAAGGGATGTCCTCCCAACCCAGGGGGCCCTCCGGTCTCTTCCAAGCAGAAATCAGTGTCCATTTACCTTGATTTTAGACACAACCTGGAGCACACAGTGCTTTTGTGGAATATGCGATGCTTTCCAATGTGCATGTGGGCAGGGAGATATTCTGAATATTTAACAACTCGTTTGTCTTGGAAATGGACCTATCAGAGTAGACCCTGGTTATACCAGGGAAGTGGGGTGCTGGGGCCCTCCTGCCGTGCCAGGAGTTCTCCCTTTAGTTTCTGGATTATTGAGAGATCAGTGTATCATGAAGGATCCACTTGGGGGCTAGGGACACATGGCGAGCTCAGGGCAGTAGCTCTTAACTAACCAGTTTGGATGTAACAACCAGTAACAACTGGTACATCCAGCTCTTTATTTGGGGAGGGGGAGCTCAGGACATCAAGTGCCCAATAATCGGAGGTCCAACTCCCTGAGTGGTGTCCTCAGCTCCCAGCAAGCCAGTGTTCCGTAAGACACCTACATCAAACAGGCACCCCCTGCCACCCCGAAGCTTCATAGAAAAGGATAGGGCATAGGACAGAACTTTTTTGAGTTAAGCATTTTATTCCATAAAGTTTCCTTAACTGTCAGTGCTTAGAAAGGCAGGATGATGATAATGTTTAAGAACACGGACTCTGGGGCCAGATGGCCTGGGTTTCAATCTGGTCACTGGTACCTTTGAGAAATGTAATCCAAGTTATGTAACCCCTCCCTACCTTGTTTTATCTTCTCTGTCAAATGGAGACAATGGCAGTGCCTTCCTCATGGGGATTTTGTAGGGATTAAAGGAATCAAAATACGTAAAGCTCTTAGAGCCATGCCTGGTGCAGATGAAGTTCTAGTCAAGTGCAAGCTCCTATTCTAATTGCTTTCATTTGTCTGCTGAGCACTTGCAGATGACAAAGCAAACATAAGTGGGAAACTCAGCAGCCAGCACCCTGCCTTTCAAGGCTCTGTGCTCATCGGCGTGGTTGTCCTTCTATGGTGCAGACCAAGTTCTGCTAGAAATGAACTGTTCCTATTTTGCCTAATGGGATTCAATGCTGAGTATCAGGATGGCAGGTGGAAGGAAGCACAGGGATTTTTTTCAATTCAGAGCCATGGTTTCCTGGCACTTGACCACCTTTCTGAGCCTGGGAGCTGCTGCCCTAAAGCTGGGGTATCTTTGTTGGGCACCAGGAGCAGAAGGCAGCTGGCTGGGAGGAGTGAGCAAGTGCAGATAGGTCAGGATGCCACAGACGGGCTCCACATGGCTAGCTTAGTAACTCAATGCCCGTTTTCACTCCCAAGGCAAAGCATAATTACCCAGCCTGGAACAATCTGGAGGCCCCAGTAATTTTTTTTTCCCCTGGCAGTAATGAGTTTGTTGGTTCAGGAGACCTGGGGGCTTCCTCCTGATTTTTGCTCTCACTCCCTGCCCATCTCTACCCCACAGGGACTTTTCTCATCATTTTTTAATGATCTCCGTCCACCAGCATCTAGGCTCTGCAGAGCATCCTCTCTCTGGGACCACACTCAGCAGCTGCTTTCACTTTTGGTGGAGAGAGGAAAGCAGTGATGCTGGGCTCCTGGCGGATTAGATAGGGCAAGGCTTAAAATAGGAGCTCTTCTATTTTGGTGACTTGGTTGGCAGCGTAATGGGGAATGAAAGCTTCGTCTGTTTAGCATCGTGGATGGCAGTGGGTTGGTACGATTAGGCCTCCATCAGGGGGGATCCTGAGCGTGACCATGTGTGTTCGAATGTGGAAATAGTACGGAAATTGCATGGGGAGTGGCACCTGCTGCCTATTCTCTCTTCCTGACTTCTACTGTTGCCCCTGAAACCTTTGCTCCCAGAGGATCCAGGAGCTAGAGGGAGAGAAGGAGGGAGCAGTGAAGGTGGGGCCTGGAGGGGACAGCCAGAGCCTCCTACACAGTAAGGGGACACTGCTGCCAGCCCCCATTTTGGGGGATGCGCCATCCTAGTCTGCCTCTTTAAGCATGGGGGAACACAGACATGGCTCACCAGGATCCTCTAGGTCCCCTTGGAGCAGTCCCCAAAGCCAGAAGACATGTTTCTCCTGTGTCATCTTCTTACTATTGTTCCTCTTCCTCCTACCAGGACCTCACCATGGATACAGACCTGACGGCAGCAAATGGCAAGAAAGTCAAAGCCCTTGAAATCTTTGCTTATGCCCTGCAGTACTTTAAGGAGCAGGCGCTGAAGGTAGGACTGATAGTTGAGGCCAGCCAGCTGTGTGCTAGGCGGTGGCACCCGTGCCAGCTCCGTGTCTCGGGCTGCTGCACCTGCTGGCCAGGGTAGGAGGCACAGCCTGGAGGGAGAGTGTGGGCTTTGGAGTCAACACAGCAGGATGAACCCTCACACGCTGCTGGTGGGAAAGTTAAATGGTGTGGCCTCTTTGGAAAACAGTTTGGCAATTCCTAAAAAAGTAAAGCACAGAGTTACCGTAGGACCCAGCAGCTCCACTCCTGGGTGGAGAAATGAAAGAAATCCCTAAGAGAAATGAAAGAAGAAATGAAATCCCTAAGAGAAATGAAAGAAGATGTCCACACACACGTATACATGAATGTGCATAGCAACATTATTCATAACTATGAAAAGTAGAAACAGTCCACATGCTGTCCACACAAACACACGTATACATGAATGTGCATAGCAACATTATTCACAACGACAAAAATCAGAAAAAATCCACATGCCCATCCACTGATGAATGGAGAAACAAAATGTGATCTATCTTACAATGAATGTTATTCAGCCAGAAACAAAATGTGATCTATCTTACAATGAATGTTATTCATCAGTAGGATGAACTACTGATACATCCTACCACATGGAGAAACCTTGAAAACGCCATGTGAAGTGAAAGAAGGCAGATACAGACAGCCACATACCGTGTGATTCCATTTGTATGAAATGTCCAGAACAGGCACCTTCACAGAAACAGAAAGCAGAGACTTTTTCTGCGCAGGGCTGCAGGGAGTGGGGAATAGGAGCGACTGCTGAAGGATATGAGTTTCTTTGGGGGATGATGAAATTAGGTAATGGGGTTGGGCGCGCAACCTTGTGAATATACTCAAACCCACTGAACTACACACTTTATAACTGGGAATTTTATGGTATGGAAATTATATCTGAGTAAAACAAAAAGAGAGTCAGGAAACATACTTAGCAGCTGTGCCATTTTGGTCAAGGTACTTAATCTTTCCAAGACCCACTTTCCTAACTGGAGAGTGGGGTGAGTAACTGTACCTCATAGGCCATTTGATAGAAAATGGGACTGGACATGCAGTGCCCTCCTTGGAGCTTGGTCTATAGTAAGCACTGGGTAAATGGTGGCTGCTATTTCTCCCCCTCCTCCCCCTCCTCCTCTATCCCCCCAGACCCCATGGAAGAAGCTAATAGCGTGAGCCCCCTTGGGTCACCCCCACAAAGGTCTGCGGTCATGGTGGCCTGAAATGCCAAAAGCATCTAATTTTGAAGTGGAATGTGGCTGTCCACTCGTGTCTCCTCCCACAGGCATGGAGACCAGTGGGTGGGGATCAGATGATTAAAGAGCACTGATGTTTTGAGCTTTATCCAAAAAGATTTGGGAACTTCAGAAGCATTTGGTATTGTGTGACCACTGAAGGAAATTTAGTGAATTCTAGAAATAGGGTCAGAGGGAGACAAAGACGAAGTGAGAACATGGTATTACTTTCATCTATTCAAGTACCTGTTTTTTTGAGTACCTTTTATGTGTGAAATCCTATACAAGTTATGGCAGTGTAGAAATCAACTCAGTATACAGGAGTGTGTGGTCAGGGTCAGAGTGGTGAGGGGGTAACTGTGGGTGCTGGGGGAGGCAGAGATTCTGTCCATTGGGGAGCATCATGGAAGGCTCCCTGTAGGAGGTGGATTCGGGGCAGGGTGGGGTGTGGTTCACAGGCAGCAACTGGAAGGGTGGGTATTTCAAGCTGGTGGAGTGGCACAGGCTCAGCTCAGAAGGAAGAAAACAGCAGACAAACAGCTGTGGGAAGAAAGCAGTTGGGGTGGAAGGAGGGTAAGGCTGCGGGATAAAGCCAGGATGCCGTGAGCTCAGGATAAGGTAGTGCAGAGCTGCGGATGCCAAGCCAAGGAACTTCTTCTTGGTTAATGGGGAGTCCTCAAAGGATTTCTACTGGGGGAATGAGTGACGTGGCCACCAGGATAGTAGTAGAGTGTTGTATTAGTCTGTTCTCATGCTGCTAATAAAGACGTACCTGAGATTGGGTAATTTATAAAGGAAGAGGTTTAATGGACTTACAGTTCCACATGGCTGGGGAGGCCTCACAATCATGGTGGAAGACAAAGGAAGAATAAAGGAACGTCTTACATGGTTGCAGGCAAGAGAGCTTGTGCAGGGGAACTTCCCTTTGTAAAACCATCAGATCTCGTGAGACTTATTCACTACCACGAGAACAGTACGGGGGAAACTGCCCCCATGATTCAGTTATCTCCACCTGGCCCCACCCTTGACACATGGGGATTATTACAATTCAAGGTGAGATTTGGGTGGGGACCATACAGCCACACCATATCAAGTGTCTTAGTCTATTTTGTGCCACTGTGACGGAATATCACAAACTGGGGAATTTATGAAAAACAGAAATTTATTTCTCATAGTCTGGAGGCTGGGAAGTCCAAGATCAATGTGCTAGTGGGTTTGGTGTCTGGTGAGGACCCAGTCTCTGCTTCTAAGATGGAGCCTAGAATGCAGCATCCTCTTGCCAAGGGGATGTGGATTGAAAGAGCCCATGCACTCCTGAAACCTGCAAGCCTTTTTTTTTTTTTTTTTTTTTTTTTTGAGATGGAGTCTCTCTCTGTTGCCCAGGCTGGAGTGCAGTAGTGCGATCTCGGCTCACCACAACCTCTGCCTCCCAGGTTCAAGCAATTCCCTTGCCTCAGCCTCCCAAGTAGCTGGGACTACAGGCGTGTGCCACCATGCCCAGCTAATTTTTGGTTTTTTTCTTCTCTGTTTTTGTTTTGAGACGGAGTCTCGCTCTGTTGCCCAGCCAGGCTGGAGTGCAGTGGCGTGATCTTGGCTCACTGCAAGCTCTGCCTCCCAGGTTCACGCCATTCTCCTGCCTCGGCCTCCCGAGTAGCTGGGACTACAGGCACCCGCCACCACGCCCGGCTAATTTTTTGTATTTTTAGTAGAGACGGGGTTTCACCATGTTAGCCAGGATGGTCTGGATCTCCTGACCTCATGATCTGCCTGTCTCGGCCTCCCAAAGTGCTGGGATTACAGGTGTGAGCCACCACACCTGGCCGCAAGCCCTTTTTATGGCAGCAAAAATCCATTCCTGAGACCGGAGCTCTCATGACATAAACATCTCCCATTAGGCCCCACCTCCCACTCAACACAGTTGCACTGGGGAGTACATTTCCAACACATGAGTTTTCGGGGACACATTCAGAACACAGCATAGAGTGAGAGACCCCAGTAATCCCGAGAGCCTGCAGGGTGGAGGTCGGTGGTGTGGAGGCAGTTGACTCAGATTCTGCAGATTTGTCTGCAGGGAGAGAGGGAGGCTCTGAGACTGAGAGCCACAGGGTCATTCGGGGAGCAAGAAGGAGGATCTGACAACCAAGAAGAAAGAGGGCCCGTGGGCTGGGAAGGAGTGGGTTATGGGCAAACAGTATTCCACCAGTAAGGGGACAAGGGGACAGGGGAGGCCTGGCAGCAAGGTCACTGTGGGGTGGGGGTTGAGGCATGGGAGAGGGAAGGGAGGGGACTGGGTGGTGTTCGGGAAGGTGACCACAGTCAGAGACAAGCGTTGTGAAGCCTGCTTGGAACTGGAGAAGGGGTCAGCCCCTTTGTTCCAGGCGGCAAAAGGGCAGAAGGGGAGGGGCACAACGAGGTGGACTCAGGTCTGCCGGAAGAGCAAAGGTTGCAGAGGGACAGGCTCAGCGCCTGGTGGCCCAGGAGGCCACATGAGGATGTGTCTGTGGGCACCGAGGCAGGTGAAGGAGCAGAGAGTGCAGAGCGCACAGGGGCTCCTGAATTAGGAGGAGGAGCCGGGGGGGCTCGGGGGCAAAATTTAGGACTCAGAAAGCCCAGGATGTTGGTGCGTTTCAAATTTGCCAACAGGAAAGGAGTGAGCAGCCCATCTCAGAAGGGGAGGGAGGAGGTGGAGGGAACGGCCCCAGAAGGTCAAGTGGCCATGTGGGTGGTTGTTTGTGAATTCCTCAGCTCAGCCAGAGAGACTCCAGGGAACTTGCTGGCACCTTTCTTTCAAAGGTAGCTCCTCCCAGCAGGGAATATGCCGTGAATAAATTCCAGGAGAAAAAGCTGTTTGATGTATAGGAGGAGCTAGACCTTGCCAGGGGCTGGCTGGAGTTGGAGGGAGGGGGTTATGGCTTGCTTGGCTGGAATAAGCAAAGGCAGGATACCTACTCAAGTGGGATGTCCAAGAGTCACAGAAATGAAGCCACCCAGTGGGTCATGAAGGAAAGCCCGTGACAGTGCCTGACACATGAGATGGTCAATTAATGCTGGCGCCTTTCCCTTCCAAGCTGTTCCCTACCCGCTGGGGAACTGACAGCTCCTCTAAACTCTCCAGACAGCTCAAGGAAGCCCATCATGTGTATTTTGAACCCTTTTCCTTTTAAAGAGTTTAAAATCGCCTGCCTGGTAATGGGTGCCATGCTTAGAGTCTTCCCAACACACATCATACCCTCACCTGCTTTTTCAAACCCAATGCAGACCTGCAAGGAAACAAAATATGATGATAAAAAAATGGCTGCTTTGTGTTGGTCCACAGCAGAGATGTTTTTAGAAAGATGTTTTAAAATAGTTTACTGAATGTACTTAACTGTGCACTTAAAAATGGTTAAGGTGATGAATTTTAGGGTGTGTACATTTTTACCATGAAACATTTTTATTAAAAATTTTTAGAAAAAGGCAAAAAAAAAATCATTTGCTGATCAAAGAGAAAGTTAGTTCAGAGAGAGAGAGGGTGGGCCAGACCCAAGATAACTGTTTGAAACAATAGGAAAAATGAGACAGTGTCAGGAATTTTGTTTGTTTGTTTTTTCATCAGTCTATTAATCTTTCTTGTCTCTCCAGAGCTGATTTAGACACAGAAGTGCCTTGGTGTGTGTTTCGGTTTGATTACAGATTTGTCTGGTGAACGTGGCAAGGGGAAGAGAAAGGAAGGAAAGAACTGGCATTTATCAGAGGTCTTTGGGCCAGGCATTCCCTCATGTGTTTTCATTTAATCTCGCCAGCAATGCTGTGAGTTAGTTTTATGATCTCCATTGCGCAGATGGGAATACTGAGTCTAAGAAGTCCTCCAGCGACATATTTTGTCCCCGTGAACCAGGTGGAAACCTCTGATGCTTCTGCCCAGCCCATTTATCAACATGGGCCTCAGTGATGTGGTTTAACCTTAACCAAAAGTTAAGGGCCGCATGGTTCTTGGTGAGGTCATATCATTCATAGCCTTCCCTTCCTGTTGGGAAAATGCCCCTGCTAATGCTGGCCTTGCATAAGGTAGATGACAATGATGATAGGTGCCACCGGCTGGTAAGCATCACTGTGGGCCAGGCACTGTTTACCTATGGGACCACGTGTAACAACTCAGACCTTTGCTGAGTCAAGATAGACTAGGCTTTGGGTCTAAATTTTGGCTCTGCTACTTTCTAACTGCACAGTGGTCAAAAAGGTACTGAGCATATCAAAGTCTCAGTATTCCCATTTGTAGGAAAGGGGCGCAGTGAGACTCCCTTGCTAACAGGATTCTTGACTGGATGAATAGAGACAAGGTATGCAAAGTGCTTAATAAGGTGGCAGATACGTGATAAGCGCTCAGTAAATGTAGCTCTCCATAAATCATCAATCCTCTCAACAATCGTTGGAGCTTGGCATTATAATCCCCACTGCACAGACATGGAAACTGAGGCCTAAGAGGTTGTCAGTTGTCCAAAGTCACATGATTAGGAAGTGGCCAAAGGGATTTCCTCTGATCCTCCTTTCTCCAGCCCACGGTCCCATTCAGTGAGGGAAAGGGGCTAGAGCTCCCGGCTTGCAGAATATTCAGGAAACAGATCTTTGCTCTCTGATGCTGGTAAGTTTGGGGGACCCTGAAACTGGCTCCTGAAGAGCTCATGGCAGGAAGCCTGGGTTCAGTGAAGCCACAGGAGGCTGCTTCAGGAACCAGCTGCCACTTGACCTGTTGCATTTCTTTCCCTTGGCTTCAGGAGCTGAGTGACCAGGCGGGTTCGGAGTTCGAGAACTCTGATGTCAGATGGGTCATCACGGTGCCTGCCATCTGGAAGCAGCCGGCCAAGCAGTTCATGAGACAAGCTGCCTACCAGGTGAGGGTGGAGTCAGGGCGGGTGGAAGCCGGAGGAGAAGGACTCAAGATGCCCAGGGTGGTGACTGTAGCCCCGCCCAGGTACCTCCCACATTCACTGGCCTCCATGGGAGGCAGCAAGGAGGCTCCCCTAGCCAGGGTGGGAGCTGGGAGACAAGGAGCCGTCCCTTTCCTCAGCTTCCTCCTGGGGGAGCCATGGGGGTCAGTCCCACAACAAGAGCTGGGTTCGGTTTCCTTCCTGGCTTTCTACATTTCCAGGTCATGTTTCTACTGCGGAGTCTCCAGGGCTAGGATTTCAAAGCTGTGGTTCAGAGACATTTCTCTGTGGGTGAAATGAAGTGAGAACCTTAAGGGAAAGGCTTGGGAAACAGGAATATTTGAACAAGAAAGCAAGCAAGCCAAGGCCATTGGCCACGAACCAGGCATTTTCAGCTTGGCGTGGAGGCTGAAAACTGCATGTCTGCCGCAGAAAAGAAGGGAAGTGTGATTGTTCCCTGCACACTTCACTCAGCGGGGGGGTGTTGGAGGTGGCAGACCCCTGCAGAGGGCAGTGGCATGGCCAAGGGGCATACCAGGCACAGGCGCTTGTTGGCCAGGGAGACAGATGCTCCAGTGCCAGTGGCCAGCCCATCCCTGTGGGCACTGGGGGCGGCTGCTGTGAGGATCTGGCTTCCAGGCAGGAATGGCGAGCCATGCTCACCTGTTGTTATGGTCCCAGGGACAGGACAGAGCTGGCTCCTGTTGCACCTAAGCCCCTGGGCATATGAACACCCACACCTGGGGCCTGGGTCAGCTCTCTGTGTATTGAGAGTCAGTTTTGTGAGTCTTCAGCTGAGGCTGGGTTGTGTGGCAAGTCACCAGAGTCATTAGATGTCCCCTCCCCACTGTCATGACTCTCAGGAAGCATCCTGCCCACCTTTCCCAGGAGACGTACCTCTGATTTTGTTTGTGACACTTTCTTTACAAAAAACCCGCAGAGTCAACCCTGAGCCCCAGCATAGTTGAATGGCCATGGGAACCTCAGCACCATGAATTGTTTTCAGCGCTCACTCGGAAAGCTTGACTCCAAGTAGCACACAGTTCAACTTGCATGCAGTCAAGGGCGAGGCGTCTCCTCCCTGCACTCTCTCCCCTTCCCCAGGCTGCTTCCCCTGCACTCCCCTGCCTCCTTGCAGTGTGAGAATCTGGCTCAGTACCTGCCAAAAATAGATCTGTTTTTATAGGGATGAAGGAAGAGGGTGGAAGCTCCAGAAAGAGGCAAGCTCTTTAAAAAGAAAATTAAAAAATGCAGTTTAGCCATTCACAGAAGCCCTGGGCATCACGGAGCACAAGCTCCATAGTGTCAGCCTTCCGGCAGGGCCCAGAAATGGGGCATCGGGACACAGCTGTCTGCAGAGACGCCACCTGGCGTTCTGAGTTTTTCCCAGGAAGAATATTCAAGATTCATGGTTTTGACTCTTTTCCCAGCCCCACAGGAAGACTTCAGCAACAAATGTGTGACCCACGAAAAGGTCAATTCTTATTTATAGCCTGAAAAAAAAAAAAGAGAGGTGCAGTGGCTGGTGAATCTGTCAGGGGAGTTTGAGCCCTGGGCTGGCTCTTCTAAGAGGTGGGACAAGAGGTGTGGGGCCCTCACACTGGGGAGTCACAGTGGAGGGCACCAAATCCCTGGGGGTTGTTGGAATCAAATAGGTACCCCAGAGAGAAAAAGGCCTGCAGCTCTTGGGTGAGGACAGATGTGAGCTGTGTTTATGAATGTGGGGAATTTGCTTTCGGAAGTCCAGAGACATGCTGTTTCCTTGATGCTGGCTAACTTTGGTACAGTGTTTTTGCAGCTTCGTTTTTGATCCTTTGCAGTTCTGATTTGATACTTGCTTTGTTCCATTGACAGCCGCTGAGTGGATTTAAAGAGGGCGGCGATCATTCAATTGCTTTTTTTGCTCATGCATTTATTTATTCATTAAACAAACCTAAACTAGAGGCCTATCTCTGTGTCAGGACTGTGGTAGGCACTGGATTCTATACCCAACCAAGGCAGGGATCTGGCCCTTGGGTTGCTCCCAGCCAAATGGTTCACTGAAGCCTTGCATACTATTGGGTTAGGGAGAGGGGTGTATTGGGAGGCACAGTTGCTCTGCAGACTTTGCTGTAGTCTCTTTAGCCTGTCTTCTGGAGAGTCTTAGGACAAAGTGGAAGTGAAATTTGCAACTCTATGAGCAAAATTAACATCTTTCTACTCTCTCTCCATCCCCCATTATTATACAGAATAAGAAATATATGTACCTGTGATGATTAATTTTATATGTCAACTTGACTAGGCCACAGGATGCCAGATATTTAGTCAGTCATTATCCTGAGTATTCCTGTGATAAAGTTCAACATTTAAATCAATAAACTGAGCAAAGCAATGGCCCTCCTTGAGGAAGGTGGGCCTCATCTAATCAGTTGAAGGCCTGAATAGAGCAAAATGCTGACCCTCCCGAGTAAGCGGGAGTTCCTCCTGCATGACTGCCTTTGAGCTGGGTCATTGTTTTTTTTTTTTTTTTCCCCTGCCTTTGGACTCAAACTTAAACATTGACTGTCCCAGGGTCTCAAGCCTGCCAACCTATACCGTGGGTTCTCCTGGGTCACCAGCTTGCTGGCTGCAGATCTTGGAACTTCTCAGCCTCTATAACTGCATAAGCCAAATCCTTATAATTATCTATCTGTCTGTCTGTCTGTCTGTCTGTGTGTGTGTCTGTATGCCCTACTGCTTCTGTTTCTCTGGATAACCCTGACTAATACAGTGTCTGAGCACAGAACATAGTTCTCAGCCTAGCAGCTTCTGCGAGTGCTCACCAGGCACCCATGTATGTGAAAGGTATTGAATCAGGTGGTCATCTGTCTCCTTCTGCAAGGCGGTGGCTGCCCACTGACCCTTCTACCCAAAGTGCATCCCATCCCATGGGCCTGACTTCAGGCAGGAGAGCTGGAAGGATGAGGTACAGTGGCTACTCCAGTAGGACAGTTGGAGAACTGGTCACGTCTACTCTGCTTGTGTGGGGAAAATGGAGCCCCTCCTTTCAGGCTTATCAAAGGCCTCCTGAGCACAGGTTTCTGGGGCAGTGGTGGGGGCTGAACTTGAACCTCCCACCTGCCAGGTGGAGGAGAAAGCAGCCTGGAAGCAGAGCTGGGAGATGATGTTGTGAGGAGCAGGTCTGGAGTTCTGGAGCCTCTGCTGGGGCAGGCTATGGCTCACTACCTGTAAAGGCTGCAGAGAGGGTGCACAGATGCAGTTTCATCGGTGAAACTCCAGAAACTCGCCTTGTGTCGAGTGCTTGTTGAAAAGATGGGTTAAACCTTTATCTTTTGTAATTCACAGACTCAAGCCATCTTTAGACCCTTTAAGAGCATTCAGTGAAAAGATGATAACAGAAAGAACAGCTGATCCCTCTTCTGAGGCCTTTAGAAAAGACTTAGAACTGGAGACTGTTCTGAAGCTGTGGGGATTGTGGATAGGAAATAGTCCAGTTTATTTCAAAGGGCATTTTGCCTAAAATGTGTAACTCTAGTAGGCTCCGGAAACCTGTTAAATAAATGCTGCTCCCATATGTACGACCCTCTCATCTAACATGGAGACGCAGCTTCTTCTGCCTCCCTTTCTGAACAAGCTGCAGTGAGAAATGATCATCAGGAAAACAAAACAGCATAACACCCCGAACTGGTGCAGCTGTAGCCTTTTTGTAGCCTGACCGCAGACCAGCAGAGCTCTTAACTGATCTGGCTATTTTTTCTCAGCTGTGGACACAGTCCCTTGGCAGATTCTCCTGGCTGACTGCAAGGCAGAGGAGGAGAGTAGTTGGTGTAAACACCACCTCCGCAGCTTCTCAGTCTCCCTGGAGTGTGGTTTTCTCACCTGCTTCTCCTGAGTGAAACTCGTGATCACAGAGGAAGGCTCTAAAAAGCTACTACGATGTCGCTCCTGCTGCCCCGAATTCTTGGAGGAGGCAAATGGGGAAGCATGCTCTTGGTTCAGATACTTCCTGTATGTAGAATCCCCAGGTCATGTCTGTGGAATGCAGGGATGAGGGCCAGGAAACTGCAGAAAGAAAGGCTGGCTGGAGGGCTGGTGGGTCCATTTGTTCAGCAGCTACCTCCTGAACACCTACTGTGTGCTTTGGGGCAAGAAGAACTGAGCATTGCTATTGGGAAATCCACCATCCTGCAGGAGAGGCTACACATGTCTGCACCGTTAATAACAGGGGTGTCCAATCTTTTGGCTTCCGTGGGCCACATTGGAAGAAGAAGGGTTGTCTTGGGTCACACATTAAATACACTAACACTAATGATAGCTGATGAGCTAAAAAAAATATCGCAAAAAAAACTCATCATGTTTTAAGAAAGTTTACAAATTTGTGTTGGGCTGCATCCAAAGTCGTCCTGGGCCACAATGTGGCCTGTGGGCCATGGGTTGGACAAGCTTGGCGTATAGGACTGGAGACAGAATATGTTAAGTGCTTGGCAGGGGCCCCAGTGGAGGGAGGGCTCACGTGGGAGTAGTAACCATGAGGCACCTTCTCTGAAGGCAGAATTAGCAAAGATGGAGAGAGTGTTCTGTGGTTGCAGTTGACCCTGGCCTGATCCCAGGCAAACAGACCCATAGGTTTGCTGAGGGCTGCCAAGTGGAGGGCTTCTGTTGAGGGTGGCTGCAAGTGTTAATGCAGAAACAAAGCTTGCACTTGAAAGCATTGAGTCCTCCTGCCCAGAGAGAAAGACAGCTGGGTTTTTGAGAGCCTGGGTGATACTTTAGCATTTCCTCCTTTTCTCGGAGTCCACAGCAGTTCTGGGACTCCTGGGGAGGTTGAATTTGTGCAGAGTCCGCTGCCTCTTCTCACCTCTCCTCAGCTCTCTACTGTGGCTTCCATGGGAGTTTGCAGGTAGGACACGGCCCCTCACTGGACAGGAGCTGGTTCAAGCAAAGAAGTGTGGTTACTTTGTCCGAGGCCTCCCAGACACTGCCTGGGCCCATGACCTTGCCTTTTCCTCCCCTCAGGAGTGGGGTCCTCTTCACCTTCGCTTCCCACCTGCATCCTCATCTTGGTACAGTGGGGAACCCCCTATGGAAACAGGCCAAAGCTTTTGCTGTGGAGCTGAGGCCAGCCCAGCTGGAGAGGGACAGATGAAAGGTCTCCCCTGAGTGGCCAGCCCAAGCTGTTTTCCACAGACTTGGGGCAGCCTGAGTGTCTTCAGGATGTGAGAGTGTCCTGGGCGGGGGACAGTTCTGCTGGATTTTCAGTTGCACACCAGGCACACTCGGATGCCCTCGAGTTGTAGAATTTTACCCAGGGCTCTTCACCCCTCTAGACTGCTGGATCTGAATTTCCATATAAAGATTTCCCATCTAAGTCAGAGTTCCTGCTCAGAATTTCAGGGGTAGTGTGGGTAGAGAGATGGGGGCAGAGCTTACAGTGTGGGAAGAGGGATGAGGGGCGGAGCTTATGGTGTGGGAAGAGGGATGAGGGGTGGAACTTATGGTGTGGGAAGAGGGATGAGGGGTGGGACTTACAGTGTGGGAAGAGGGGACAAGGGGCGGAGCTTATGCCACCCTTTCTCCCTTCCCATCCCTGTCCCTGCTGCCGTGGCCCAGGCCCACCTTGCTTTTTCTGGCCCTGTGGGGGCCTCACTGCCACAAGTCCCACCTGGCAGGCTGACATCCCAGTGGGACATGGTAACCGTAATGTAGCGTCTGGGTCTTTGCCTTTCTTCCTTCACACCAACTCCTTGGGCTCCACTCATGGGTTTACTGCCATCCCCAGTTTATTTTCAAGTTTGAACTTTGGAGGAGAATTGTATACATACAGGCCTGGCAGTTTCTTTGCAGCAAGTTGTCCCTTCTTCCTCACCCTGTTTTGTGGAAGCTTCCCCCTTGGACCTTCTATTCTCCTGGGAGGTCCTTGACTCCACAACCTCAAGGATGGAAGAATCAGCACAGGAGCTGTCCCTCGGAAGGGGCCCCTCTTGGTCTTATTTGGGATTTCTTCCTCCCGACCCCTTGGGATCCAGGCTCAGAGGTTTCACCTTTCCCGAGGGCACCATACATGTGAGAGCCACATCCTCTTTCACTTTAACCTCCAGCCATGTTTGTGCTAAGGATGTCTAATGTGACCCTGTGAGAGTGAAGCTGGGGAGGGGGGACTTTTACTTGCTTGAATAGGGGGCAGTGGGAAATCCTGTCATGCACCTGAGTCAGGGCCCTGTTGACCGATGTCACCTAAGGGCAGACCCAGCTTCTCTGACCCATGGGCTGAGCTGACAGGCATTGATGCTGCCCGGGTGGTTGGCCATAGCTGAGGGTACTAGGTGATGGGAAGAGGGTTCGCCACGGACAGTGCAGGACACGAGAGTGGTGGTTCTTATCTGGTTTTATAAAGTCAGCCTTCCAGATGTGGTTCTGCCATTTTGAGGCATTTGGTATTTACAGAGTGAAGATGTTCAGTCACCTGCCTGCTGGTAGTATCAGTTTTAGCACTGAAAGTCTCACATCCCAGGAAATCTCTCTATCCTGGGCAAACTGGGACAGTGGGCCACCCTCCCTTTCTACATAAAGTGAAGGAGTTGATAAATAGCTCTGAAGGTCCTTTGCATTCTTTTTTTTTTTTTTTTTTCTTGAGATGGAGTTTCACTCTTGTCACCCAGGCTGGGGTACAGTGGCACCATCTCGGCTCACTGCAACCTCCACCTCCCAAGTTCAAGCATTTCTCCTGCCTCAGCCTCCTGAGTAGCTGGGATTACAGGCACTGCCCCCACCATGCCCAGCTATTTTTTTTTTTTTTTAGTAGAGATGGGGTTTCACCATCTTGGCCAGGCTGGTCTCGAACTCCAGACCTCAGGTGATCTGCCCGCCTCAGCCTCCCAAAGTGCTGGGGTTACAGGTGTGAGCCACCACGCCTGGCCACTTTGCATTCTTAATACCTGAAAATCCCCTTCCCTCCTTGCCCAGTAATTGGACCTCCCAAGCCCCTCTGCCCATGATGAGGCCGACTTTGCCTGATGAGAAGTTATTTGTGAGTGTGTGACATTAGGAGACCTTCTGAACCTGGTCTGCAAGAAGAAGGCACTAAACCCCAGGGGTCTGATATAGAACTCGAGGCCTTCCTCCCAGTAGGCATGGTATGAAGGCAGCATCCCAAGGTTCCTAAGAAATGGCAAAAAGTCAGCACCACGGCAGTGGCAGGGATGAAGTGTTCTTCCGTGGTCCATCGGGCTGGCAACTGAGGACACCCGTGTACCTGAATGGTTTCCAGAAGCAAGTGGGGCCTCCCGCTGCAGCTCAAGGCCATGAGAGGTGCCAGGGACCTGGTTAGAGGCCCAGCCATGCTGTTTCTCTGAGCATCCTCAGAAGGGTTGTCCCAGGGCCTCTTGAGCTGGCCCTTCTGAAGGCCCACAGGAGTGGTGACTGGGACTGGTCAGATGTCACAGAGCAGAAGCACTTCTGCCTACTACAGGCCAAGGCCCCAAATGTTTGCAGATGGAAGCCACAGATGAGAACTTGGGGATCAGATTGTTAAAGGAATATTTATTACTATATGTGATATATGTCTATAATAAAACTATTAAAGGGTGGAGGCTTTGAATAAGATACCTGCTTGCTGACTCAACCGCACTCTAGAAAATGAGGGACTATATGGGATTCCAGGAGGGGCTTCCTCCTGGAGCCACTGCTTATCTGTCACCCCCAGTAGGCAAATCTCAGGAACCCTCCTAGCGCTCTGGAGATAACAGGTCGGTTACCCAGATAGCAAAGTCAAATGCTTGTGTTGCTGAGGCCCAGCCATGGTCTGTTTCCAAGGCCACCAAAGATAGGGGTTTGCTCCGATTTGGTCAGACCGTGTGGTATATTACAACTGAGAACAGATCACCTGCCTTCCACCCTGTGATGGTTTGGAAAGTTTCGGGGTCTCTGCAACTCCGTGCCTTCACCACCGGAGCATGGAAGCCCGTGTGCCTCCTGCAGTCCGGAATCCCCCCGCTCCTCCCCATGGTGCTGCTCAGCTCTGAGCCAAGGAGGCCCCAAGTGCAAGAGGCCCCACAGCCAGAGCACCTGGTGTTTTCCCCAGGGTGCCTGTACATTTTCTTTGGCCACCCTGGGGTGTTTGGGTATCTGGCTTGGGGCCCAGTACCGAGGCACCCTGACATTATGCTCTGCAGAGGACTGTGTAGAGAATGTCCCACAGATGCAGAGCACGAGTGCGCCCTCCTTAGGGATGTCAGTCCAGGCATGGGTGTCCTAGGAGCAGGCCGGCCCAGGGGGCCCTGGGTCCCAGCCTCTGTTTCTGTCTTCCAGGCAGGCCTGGCCTCCCCCGAGAACTCGGAGCAGCTCATCATTGCCTTGGAGCCTGAGGCAGCCTCTATCTACTGCCGAAAGCTGCGGCTACACCAGATGATTGAGCTGAGCGGCAAGGCAGCCGTCAATGGGTACAGCGGCAGTGACACAGTAGGAGCTGGGTTTACACAGGGTACCTCTGCTCTCTCTCTCCCCCTCCTGCTCTCCTTCCTTCCCAAGCCCTGGATGTCTCTCTCCCTCTGATGATTTTAAAGGCACTTAGTGCCATAATGAAGAATCAGGATACTCCAGGAGGAGGTGGGCTTTAAGCACCTCTCTGCTCAGCCCCCCTACCTGGCCCCTCCAAGGACCCCCATAAATGGAGGCATGGTTACCCTGGTTCATCACCCACCAAGTGTCTGGGGGCGGGGAGCTTCTCTCTAAGAATCTGAGGGTAGCCTGAGAGCGGTTCTTGGCCTCACATTGTACTAGGCTCTTAATCTTTCTTGTGTATTAACAGATTCTTAATCTAATTCCATTGCCTGTTATTAATTCTCCATTAAGACTGTTGATTTATTGCTGACTCACTCATTGGGTCTGCTTCATGTGTGATGAGCTCATTATGTGTCTTCACTGAGAGTTTAAAATGCAGATGAAACCGGCTGACTTTTCCTGACCTAGGTGACGCTCGCTTAGCTGTGGGAAGGAGCACCGCCTTAGGGAGACTGAGGATGGCGATTTTAAAAAGCTTTTCCTCTTTAATAATTACCTGAATGCAAGTAGGTCATAGCCTTGGTCACAGAACTTGGTTCCCTGGTATCCAGGGCTCTGTGGGTGTGTCGAGGGCTATAGGGTTTGCAGACACGCCCTGTCAGGGTCAAGGCACCAATATGAGCGCTAAGTGGGAGCACTGTGGGGGTGGCGCCGGGCACTGTTGTTAAATCTCAAAGGCACGAGGGCCTAAGGTCTAAGGGTTAATTTCAGGCTGCAAGAAAAGAATTGTGGGGCCGGGCGTGGTGGCTTACGCCTGTAACCCCAGCACTTTGGGAGGCCGAGGCAGGCGGATCACGAGGTCAGGAAATCCACACCACGGTGAAACCCCTTCTCTACTAAAAATACAAAAAAAAAAAAAAAAAAAAAAAAAAATTAGCCGGGCGAGGTGGCGGGTGCCTGTAGTCCCAGCTACTTGGGAGGCTGAGGCAGGAGAATGGCGTGAACCCGGGAGGCGGAGCTTGCAGTGAGCCGAGATCGCACCACTGCACTCCAGCCTGGGAGACAGAGCGAGACTCCGTCTCAAAGAAAAAAAAATTGTGGGAACTGCAAGCCCCTTAACCTTTCCTGACCTGATTTCCTTCTCCGAACATAGGGACAATGATTTGTGCCCTCTCATAGCCACATAGGCGTCTCCGCCACTCAGCACCTCAAGCCACAGCAGGAGCGGTGGTTGTCCCTGTGTTCATGGAAAAGGCAGCACAGGGGTTTGCCAGGCCCAGACGCGCCACCTTGTGGCCGCAATGCATATTGGCTTCAGCTGGGTCAGGAAATGGCCCCCCCAGTCTATTTACCCAGGGTCCATGTTAGGAAAACACACCCCAAATTCCTTGTATCAGACAAAATTCCTTGATTTGGAATTGTTTAACTGAGCGCACTGCAGGCTGTTTGGCAGATAGCTTCCTCCCTGGGGCAGCAAAGCCGGGAAACTAGGCGATTTCATTAACCCATTCTCCAAAAAATGTGACCAGGGTAGGTCTCATTTGAGAGTCTCGCTCTGTCACCCAAGTTGGAGTGCAGTGGCGCACATTTGACCACATTCTCTTCTTTCAGTTTTTTTCACGTGGAAAATGGGGATAATAATTCCACCTAATTCCAAGGGTTGTTGTGAGAATCTCATCAGGGTGGGCTTTTCAGCTGGGCACAGGCTAAGCCGAGGAATAGAGGAAGGCCGGTGGAAATCACTTTCTCTGAGAAGAGCTGGCTTTGTGATTCCCGACATCGTATTGACTTATTTTGGTCAAATGTCACTAATGTTCCATCCCTAAATCTCCTCATGCTATTGCCTTCACTGACTGCAAATGATCTCTGCTTTTTCATGCTTTCTTACCCGTCATCATTTTCTTTCTGTCGGCCACTAGCTAAGGAACACATACGGCGTAATCGGCAGAGTCGGACCTTTTTGGTGGAGAATGTCATAGGAGAAATCTGGTCCGAGCTGGAGGAAGGTAGCGTCCTTCAATGTCCTTTGCTCTTGCTGGATTTTCCTGTGCTGCTCGCGAAAAGCCATTCCCATTTGTCCCTTTTGCACTTTTGGAAAATGTTCAAACTCAGTGGGTTCTAAAGACCACTCATGCAGGGAGAGCTCTTTTGGGAGCTGTAATTTTGCATGTTGTAAAACCAGGTAGGGATTGGAATTGATCAGTTCCAGAGTAAGTCTTTTGTGAAACGCAGATGATTTTAGGGCACTCACTATTCACGTGACAGGAAACTGCCCACTAAGTACGTGCCAGGTATGCAGCAATGTGTGAATCTTAGATTCACTCACCTGGGTTCTCCATCATCCATGTCTAACCGTCCTCCTGGGCAGATTGCATTCTCTTTGGTCATGGTTAACTCCTAGAGCTGCTAATTAGCAAAACCATTGTGCTAATGAGAAGTTTTGAGGGCACTTAGCTGGGTCTACCTAGTTACCACCCACGAGCTTGTTTCAGATGGGGTTGGCAAACAGTCTGTGTAAAAGATGGCTGTTTTTGTGCCAGGTGATAAGTATGTGGTTGTGGACAGTGGCGGTGGCACCGTAGACCTGACAGTCCATCAGATCCGGTTACCGGAGGGACACCTTAAGGAACTGTATAAAGCAACAGGTGAGGCCCTGCAGGGCTAATTTTCTTATTCCTGAGCCAATTCCAGGCAGTTCTGTTTTCACTTGCTTCAGATAACTCTCAGTTTTATTCTCTTGAATGCCACTAACATGTGGGATCGTAGGCGGTGGAGGATACTAATGTCTGCTTGAAATTGGAAAGCAAAATGCAATTAAACATTCTTTAAAACACAAACCACCACAACTTGGGTTTTGGCCTAAAGCGAGCCTGTTTCAGATCCTGGCCAAGGGCGCTGGTTTCTGAAAATTCCGAAAGGATGAGCTTGCAACTTGGTGTTGCCCATGACCGTGCTAAGGTGAACTTTCTAGGGAGGCCTCACCTTGTCTTGGATCAAGATTGCCAAACCATTGGCCAAGTGCGGTAGCTCACGCCTGTAATCCCAGCACTTTGGGAGGCCAAGCAGGCAGATCACTTGAGGTCAGGAGTTGGAGACCAGCATGGCCAACATGATGAAACCCTGTCTCTACTAAAAATACAAAAATTAGCTGGGCGTGGTGGTGCACACCTGTAGCCCCAGCTACTCAGGTGGCTGAGGCAGGAGAATTGCTTGAACCCAGGAGGCAGAGGTTGCAGTGAGCAGACATTGCGCCACTGCACTCCAACTTGGGTGACAGAGCGAGACTCTCAAAAAAAGATTGCTAAACCAAAGAACATGCTGTTTCCCTTTTGGGAGGTTGGAGGGGAAAGGATAATAAGTAATTAGAGGATCACACAGGGACTAGACCAGGCCTGCTGATTTTCCAGCCCCCGCCCTTGGATGTCTTGGATTGGAATACCATAATGGTCCTAGTTAGATAAAATTATTGATTTTTTTAAAAATGTAATTGATTTAAAATAGATTGTTGGCTGGGAGTGGTGGCTCATGCCTGTAATCCCAGAACTTTGAGAGGCCAAGGCAGGTGGATCATCTGAGGTCAGGAGTTTGAGACCAGCCTGGCCAACATGGCAAAATCCCATCTCTACTAAAAATACAAAAATTAGCCGGGCATGGTGGTGCGTACCTGTATCTCAGCTACTTGGGAGGCTGAAGCAGGAGAATCACTTCAACCCAGGAGGCGGAGATTGCAGTGAGCCAAGATTGTGCCACTGCACTCCAGCCTGGGCAACAAGGGCGAAAACTTTGTCTCAAAAAAAAGAAAACACAAAAATAAAATAATAAAATAAAGATTGTTGACAAGAGATTTCTGTAGGGAAAAGCTTCTCCACATGGAATGAGAAGCAGCGCAGGGTTCTGAAGTGTAAGTAAACACTTATAGCTGCCGTCCCATTGCTAAGTGGCTCAGAGATGAACAGGTGGGCCCGTTTCTCAGAGTCTGGATTGGGTTTCTAATGGTTTTTAACACCATGGCCTCCCTTTTTGTTCTCAATTCAGGCGGACCCTATGGATCTTTAGGAGTAGATTATGAATTCGAAAAACTTCTGTATAAAATATTTGGAGAGGATTTTATTGAACAATTCAAAATCAAACGCCCTGCAGCCTGGGTTGACTTAATGATTGCGTTTGAGTCTCGCAAAAGGGCGGCTGCCCCAGACAGAACTAACCCGCTGAACATCACCCTGCCCTTCTCCTTCATTGACTACTACAAGAAGTTCCGCGGGCACAGTGTGGAGCACGCCTTGCGGAAAAGCAAGTGAGTTGGGCTCATCACCTCGGGCTCTGGACATTCTAGCGGGTGGATCGTGCTGATGGGAGAGAGGAGCGAAGTGTGGACTTCGGGTTCCAATCCTACACACTGGCTGTATGACCTTGGGCAAGGGACTCAACTTCTCTTCCTTCAGTTTTTTTCACATTGAAAATGGGGATAATAATTCTATGTAATTCCAAGGGTTGTTGTGAGAATGCAATGAATTCATACATGTTGGGTGCTTAGAACAATGCCTGGGACCTGGCAAGTATTATCTATGTGTTTGCTAAAAACAGAGGAACTATGAAAGCAGCGAAGTTTAGTTTTGGCCCCTGCCATATCCCCAGTGTCTAGAAGAGAACCTGGTATGCAGTAGGTGCTCAATAAATATTTGTGGAATTAATCCAATGGGAATGTAGGTTTCTTGCCACTCTGAGTCCCTTGACTGATTTTGTGTCTCAGCTTGTTGCAAAATGAATATATTTAGAAGACAGTTTAAAGCCGAATTTAAAAAAAAAGATAAAAATAATAGATTTCTAATATTCTTAAACATTTTAAATTTATATATATAATATCCATCATGAAATGATGACTACAGACAGATTTACCTATCTATCATATTTCATAATTACCTTTTTCTAATAATCCTTTTGTAAGGGAACATGTCAAACATTTATCCTGTAAAATACCCCATTGTCCAGCTTCAACAAGTGTCAGTTCCTGGCTAGTCTAAACCCAATTATTTTAAAGCAAATCTTAGAAATTAGCATCTCATCTATTTCAGTATGTACCTCTAAAGGAGACAAGTTTTAAATCACAACCACAATACCACGATAACACTTAACAATTAATAATTCCTCAATATTATCAAGTATCTAATTAACATTAATATTTTTCCATTTGTCTTTTTTTTTTTTTTTAACTTTGTACCAACATCCAAATGAGGGCTCTACATAGCAGCTATCTGATATGCCCCTCGAGTCCCACTAATGTACAGGTTCCCCTCCTGGTTTTTCCTTCACAATTTATTAGATGGCAAAACTAGTAGTTTGTCCTTAGATTGGAGTTTCCTATCATCTGGGCTTTGCTCATCTCACGTCCGTGGTGTTACACAGCAGGTTCTATCCCATGGCCTTTTTTTTTTTTTTTTTTTTTTGCAAGTTGGCAGATGGACTTAGAGGTTTAATCAGATTCAAGTTTGAATCTTTGGCATATCTGCCTTACGGGTGGTGGTTCCTCCTACTGCATCCCATCAGGGGACATGAAATGTCTGCCTGTCTCTCCTTTTGTGATATTAGCAGCCATTGATGATTATTGCCTGGTCCACTAATGCATTAGGGGTGGCTCCGTGGCCACCATCTTGGTCCATCACTCCTTCCTCATTTATTTAGCTAGAATACTCCTAGAGAGAGAAACTTGGCTCCTCAGTGGTTTGGTTGCCCTGAACTACAGCTCACTTAGGGAAGACAGGATAAATAGGTTGGGTTTCAACCTCCATTTATGAGTTAAAAAAAAAAAAGATCAATTTCCTAGTATCCGCCAAAGTAGCTAATGAATTTTTCCTTTTGTGAGGGCATGAGGGGGAGTATCATTAAGAATTTGAGGATTTAAGCATATTTGATGTATTTTAAACAATGGCAATTCTATCCTTATTGACACCCACACTGTCCCATCTCGGCCAGTAGGAGCCTTCTCACGTTGGCTCTGAGTCCCTTTGACATGACATTTGTGGTGGTTGACAGTGTCTTTGCCTTCTTGTATGTGAAGACACTCTTGGCTCATCTTGTACATTCCCTACCCCAGGCCTGGAATTGGCCATTTCCCTAAGAAGCCCTGGTTCCTTTTAGTGGAAGTGAAAGCAGATTTCATGTCAGGTCTTCTTGCCCTTGGAGCAGGGCCAGTCTGGACCCTCTTACTGGGCTGATGTTCTCTGCCCCGTTAGTCCCCCACAGAGGGCACCTGTCCTCTGTTTGGAATCCCAAGACCTACCTGCACAGTTCTGGGGCCTGTCAACCCTCCCACTAAGAAACAGGCTGCAGCCAGCCATGGGGTCATTCCATACCACACCGCATTGTCCTTTGGCCTACGCCATGGAAAGGATTCCTTACCAACATGTTCTAGATTCCCGTCCAGCATCTAGAACATGTTGCTGGGAAGCTGCTGGTGTGCGCTTTGCATCAGGGACAGAGGCGCCATTTGCTTGGCCTCTGAGAACAGGAGGGGCACGCCCTGTGGGTTTGGGGAATACACAGTCCCTGGCATTTGCTTAGTGCCAGAAAGTTTCCAGAGCGCTTTCACAGACATGGTATTTAACTTCATCTTTACAACAACCCCCGTGAAGGAGGTAAGTCAAGCGCAGTTATCCTTGACTTCCAGACGTGGAGACCGGGCTTGAAGAAAATGGAGTCTAATCTGCCCAAAGTCCCAGAGCTCCGCAGTGGTGGTGGCCAGGCTAGAGCCCCACAATCCTGGATTCCCGTCCAGGACTCTCTGCTCCACACTGCTGCTTCTGGACAGAGACCGTGAGGGCCACCTAGTAGAATTAGCCTTACTCTGTCACCTGACAGGTGTCTGGAGGGCTGAGGACATGCACCTGAGCGCACACATGTGTAGCCATAAGTAGCAGTACAATAAACTCGCCAGGGAGCTTTTAACGTGCTTGAATCCAAATATTGTTGGGTTCAAAGTGTGGTCCTGCAAAAGAGACAGTGAGCCCTTTATCTCCTTGTCTTTGCACTAGACTTTGGCCTCCACTATCCCAGGGGAAGGTCGGTCACAGCCAAACTTAAGATACAGAGAAGAGATTATGTCTTAGCTTTTGAGCTTCTAAGGGTCCAGGTCCTGGCAGTTTAGGGTTTCCAAAGGTGCTTTTGGCTTTCAACCCCCTTTCTGCCTGCTAAGAAGTGACAGATGTTCTGCCAGGGCAGGTGTCTATGCAGATAAGCCTGGGTATCGTGTAGACCCTCACTGCCTGCTCTTCTCCATGCTATGCTCCTGCAGTGTGGATTTTGTGAAGTGGTCCTCGCAGGGGATGCTGCGGATGAGTCCAGATGCCATGAACGCCCTTTTTAAGCCGACCATTGATAGCATCATTGAGCATCTCCGTAAGTATCAGCCAGGCTCGGCCACTCGGCGAGGCAGAGCTGAGAAAGGGGATGGGCTTTTCCAGCATCACCAGCTGGTGCCTGTGGAGTCAGGTTGGCCTGGATCTGGGAGCCACAGGCAAGGGCCCTGCAGGACTGGGCAGGGCTTGGGCATGTATGGGAGAGGTTACTGGGCATAGGCTCTGGATCCCTCTCCTCGTACTGCAAAGCTGCTGAGAGCTTGTCTCACCCAAGCTTTCCGTTTGGCCTCAAAAGTCAGAGAGCTGGTAATGACAAAGAGGAATAATTAAATAAACAAACAAAACTTTAAAACAACAAAAAAGATCAGAGAGCTGGAAGCTCTGAGGCAATGTTACCTGAGAGTGGCAGGCCCTAGGAAATGCATATTCTTTGCTTTACTGGGACATGTTAGACATCCTTACCCTGCTAGGGGAGAAGGAACTGTTGTGTGAATCAAAGGAAGTTCTGCAAGACAGCAAATGGAATCTGGCTATGTCATTTTCCTGCTGCATTGGTGGCAGTACCCAGGGACACATAGCAAACTCACCGGGACCTCTTTCAGTATCCTGTCCCCTGCCTACCAAATCAGACTCTCTAGGAGTGGAATGGGATTTTTATGAAAATCAGAGAATTCTATTTATAACAACCTGCCTTGACTTGCCCAACAGAACCACAGGTTTGGAGAGCTTTAGGAGTATTCATTTATGCAAACCAAATTCTACTTAAAATTATCACCATGTATCTGTTAAAATGCATTTCTACTTAGCAGCAGCTCTGGCTTTTATTCTGGAACATATTGGTGTGCAAACTCCCTTTCTTTAAAAGACCAGTTCTGCAAAGATTCTGTTCAAGGAGCTCAGAGTAAGCCTGCCCTCCCAGTGGCCCAAGTGGCTTTATCCGTTCCCCACAGATGCAGGCAGCCCGGTTCCCCCTTCCTTGCTGGCTTTTGGTGACAGGACATTCTCCCTGCTTCTTCCCTTCCAGGGGACCTGTTTCAGAAGCCCGAGGTGTCCACCGTCAAGTTCCTCTTTCTGGTGGGCGGCTTTGCCGAGGCGCCCCTACTGCAGCAGGCGGTGCAGGCTGCTTTTGGGGACCAGTGCCGGATCATCATCCCCCAGGACGTGGGCCTCACCATCCTCAAGGGTGCCGTCCTCTTTGGCCTGGACCCCGCGGTCATCAAGGTGCGCCGGTCGCCGCTCACCTACGGGGTAGGCGTGCTGAACCGCTACGTGGAGGGCAAGCATCCGCCTGAGAAGCTGCTGGTGAAGGATGGCACTCGGTGGTGCACTGACGTCTTTGACAAGTTCATCTCTGCCGACCAGTCTGTGGCTCTGGGTGAGCTGGTCAAGCGTAGCTACACCCCGGCCAAGCCCTCCCAGCTGGTCATTGTCATCAACATCTACAGCTCTGAGCATGACAACGTCAGCTTCATCACTGATCCCGGGGTGAAGAAGTGTGGCACGCTCCGCCTGGATCTCACAGGGACCAGTGGCACTGCGGTGCCCGCCCGGAGGGAGATCCAGACCCTTATGCAGTTCGGGGACACCGAGATCAAAGCCACAGCCATTGATATAGCCACTTCGAAGAGTGTCAAAGTTGGGATCGACTTCTTAAATTACTAACCCTCCCGCCCCGCTGCCTGTCCCCTTGGACTCAACTTATCTGCATCTGCTGACCTCAACCTTGACTGTTCTTTCCCTAACCTTGACCCTCACCATTGCCCGTGTGAATTTCAGCAGGGAAGATGAGAACAATCAGGGCTAGAAATAATTAGTGACTTTTGAGGGCACACTGGAGTCAGAAAAACAGAAATTAAGATTAAGGTTTAGGCATAGAAAATTAAAGGATCCTGGAGGAGCAGCTAGTTTTCATAGGTACAAAAGTGGTGAAACGGCCACGGAGAAGGGAATCAGTACATTTCTGCAGCAGTGGTTGCGCTGCTTTGAACAGATCTCCGTTATGTAGAATTTAGGATGCCCTATTGCTGTCTTTCTAGATTTAAAATGAGATCTTTGAACCAGGAGGAGATCTTCATCTGAGACTTGTCTTTCTAAATTTTTTGGATGGCCATCAATATAAAATGCCACCCATCTGTAGTTAATTTCTTTTCCTCATCATGTGATTAAAAGTGGTGATTCAGTGGGAACTGGGAATGTTTTTAGCTGGTGGTAGAAGGCTGCCTACACTGGGCACTGTTTTAGATTCTCATATCATTTAAATAGCAAGGAGGTTCAGGGAAGAATAACCGTAGCCTTGGGTAATCCACTAGGGCTTTTGCGAGTAGGAGAGCTGATACCTCACATTCTTAGCAGGTGAAAACTTGCCATGATGGAAACAGATAGTGAAGAGTTACTGACGTATCCCAAATTATATGCTGTGACATAAATTCCCAGCATGCCCAGCCCTGATTTCTGAGTTCATAAGTAATTCTAGTGAACCTTAGTAGGAATTCTGGGTAAGAAAATGAGGTTGCCATTGGTCTTGTTTGCATCACCAAGACCAGACATCCAGAAGAGCCCCTCACCTTGAGAAGCAGACAGATTTTAAATTAACCCCCTCCTTCCCACTCACCTTCATCTCCCTAAGAGTTTTGGCCATTTAATTCCACATTTTGAAAGGAATACATTGGTGAAATTTGGGAAGAGAATCTGTGCTATGCAATGTTTCATTAAAATCTTCAGTTTTTCAAATCTCTCTAAAAATAATTTGTAGATCTATACTTGATGTATTAAGTCAGTTTTTTTTCACAGCGGGCCTGTGGCTTGCCTGCATCAGAATTGCCTGGGTGCGTGTTCAGAACAGGTTCCTGGATCTGAGCCCTTTTTAACTGAGGCCGACTCTTGGAGGGGGCACCAGAATCTGCATTTGTAGTGTATACCACATCGTGGTTCAACTGAAATTCGAGAAATACTAACCTGAGATTTTGTTGAAGTTCACACACAGATCACAGCCCGCCCTCTGCAGGTGTCCCCTTTGGGCTCCGTTAGGAAGAGGGCTTCCATGAGAAGGTGACCCCATACCTTGCCCTCTTGGTCAATGGGATTGGGGCTCCACCTGGCTTGGAGATGGCCCTTTTAACCCTCACAGGAAGGGCCGGGGGAGGAAAAAAATTGCAAGAAAGCGACACCAAGAACGGAGCTGACTGAGGAACCAACTGGAGGGTCTTCACTCTCTCCTTCCCCACTGTACAAAACCAGTTTTCTGCAACATTCAGGAGCCAAATGAGGAAAAAGAATCAAGAATCTGACTCACAGCCCATCTGATCTGTTCAAAGCTGTCTTTTCCACCTGCTGAAATTCATTAAATCACTGGAGGCATGCATAATGAATGGAGAATGAGTGAACTTCCAATGCAACTTGGATTTACAAACCCATTATCATAGCCAATATGCAGATTTTAAACAGCATTTCACATTTCATTTGACCATGTCTTCTTTTTCGCATCGCCTGCTGCAGAATTCCCTACTAGAATGTGAAACAACGAACAAACCACAGAACTTAGAGTGTGCTGGTTAGTCACATAACTTAGTAGCAGGATTGTGTATCCAGGCACAAAGGTGTCTTTGCTAATGTTCTCTTGCTACCTGCCCTGCTTCAAACGCTAAATGGTTTGGGTCTTTCTTTGTTGCCAGCCATATTCTACAAATAAGACTTTTCAATATAGTTATGAGTAATATAATTTTATGTACATATAATGTTAGAATATTGTACAGAATCTTTGTTTCTACGATGCGCTTTTCTTGTTTCAAAAAGAGGAAAATGCTTGATTTTTGTTGATGATACTTTTGTTACTGTCCTTAATTTTCCATAGTTTGGTTTCTTAATTGTGCTCACTAAGCATCGATTTGTGCTGATGCCAAGCTATGGACTATGTACGCAAGACCAAGCAATAGACAGAGGTGCCTAGGGTCCGAACACACTGAACGCACATGGACCGCCTGGATCAGGAGCCTCATCAGGCCCTTCTCCATGCACATCCTTCCCAAACAGTCACAGATTCCATTGAAAGGAGCAGATTCTATCAGTTCTTCTGTGCAGACTTTAAGAGCTGAACGTTCTGGTTCTGGAAGCCATGTGACTGTGCAGAACAACCTAAGAAATCCTTTGTGTCCTGAGGGGTCGTTGACCTCTCCTTCCGGGTCAGAGCAGTCACTCTGAGGGCAAAGCGTGGTCCACTGTGTGTGATGTTTTCGGGATGCTAGGGTCAAAGAAAGAAACCAAGTGGTACATAAGCCCAGCTTTTCTGCTGGGCTAAGTGTAAGTGTGAGTAACATGGTCAAGCCCCTCTTTTTTGGGCTAATGTAAAGCCTTTCCTGCCTTGCATTAATGCTATCTCCCTGTGTACTGTTTCTCTTAAATGAGCAGATAGAAATCTGCAGTGTTGGCAGATAGGTGATGGAGAGGATGATAATTTTATCTTCTGGCCACAGAGCTGCAGCCCCAGTTGTCAGAGTCCTTAAATGAAACCCCCAAATCCATCCCTCCTTCCCTACCCCCACTGGAATATTCTAGAATAAGATCACTGGATAAGTACACTTGAACACATTTTTCTAACCTTAGAAAATATCTACAAGGCCTGTTGTCTTGACCCATTACTCAATTGTCCCTGGCATATTATCTGATCTTCACGTTTCTTGGAAGCAGAATCATCAAGGCTTTCCTTTGTAACTGCCCTTTCCGTACACAGCAGGCATGAATAAATGCTGAGTAACAGACAAGTTACAGACAGGAGGGGAAAAAGGAGGAACCATACAACTGTTTTTGCAAAATGATGGCTGAGTCCAGATTATAGAGGTTGCCTTACCCTTAGAATGTTATTTAGACCAAGTTTAGCTTTTAGAGTCCAGGTCTGGTTAATTGCCAGGGTAGCAAAGAATCGCATGCACCAATGTAAACAGGAGTCAGAATGCATTATTAGTCAAAGATCGAATTTCACATTGTAGAGATGTATAGCTGTGATTAAGCTGCATATGTATGCTGGGAAACGGCTTAAGTGGATGGCTAATATAAAAGTTGTTGGCCATAATGTCACACCTCTCATCTGCTTGAAATATGGACCAGTATTCTAAAATATCAGCTACTGGGGTCTCGTTCACTACAAGATAAATTCAAACTTCACAGAACTTTGCAGCAGTTCACCACCAGACGGGATTGTGTCTGCAAACTCTCTTGTCTTCACAGACGCCTAATAAAGCAAAACTCTGAATCTCGTGGCCCAGATTTTTTTTTCCCCCATCCTGGGTTTGCAAACTGCATGATGGACACATCAGTACTGATCTCCCTCTCTACCCCATCTCAGGTGGTGGAGAGAGAGTTTCAGTTTTTTCCAGGTGCTGTAAGTTTTCTTAAGTTATTCTAACAAGACTAGGCCCTTTGTTTGCTGGGAACCAAGGCCCCATCGATGTGCATAGAGCCCCTTTTCTCTGGAAGAAAGTGGTCTAGCCAGAGGGAGGGCAGGTAAGCAGAGTGACCACTGCCAATGCCACTGCACCCCAGTGTAAGTCATTAAAACATGCAGAAGGCCTGGCTGGGCTCTTGCCCCTGGGCATCCCAGCCATCACGTGAAACTGGCTGTGTCCAGAGCCTACACCTGAGTCGCCCTCCACAGTTGGCTCTGAAAGCTTCCTGATGGCCCGAGGTATGTTCTAAATGGGGTGATAAAAGAGAGGTATAAATGGTGATCGGCTCCACCATCCTTCATTTGCAGTTCAGTTTTCAGAAAAGTAGAGGTAGGGAAGGCTGGGAGGTGCAGCAAACAAGCGTGTCCTGGAAGTAGCGCAGCTTCAGCGTCATTTTCTGTAAAGGGAGCAGCCAGCACATGCTGGTTCATAGGGCGGACATCTTGGTGGGTTTCAATCCAATGAGAGGAAGTCTGAGTGTCCCTCCAAGGGTGATTAGAAAGAAGGATGACTCACCTTCCCCAGGTGGACAGCCACTCCTCTCTGCCTTCACCTGTCCCGGCCACCTGAAAATCTGCCCCTCCTAACAGGAGACAGGGAGGGAGGGGCTGCCAGGCCCAGGAAGCTCCTGTATTGGAGGCGCCAGGGCCCCCAGGCCTCGCCTCCTCCCGCCCACTGCCGGCCCCGACCCCTGTTCCCGCCCACCCGCTTCCCCGGCCAGACCTGCAGGCCCAGGCGCCGCAGTGGCTACACCCGCAAAAACGCCCGCTTTGACTTAGAGCCCTCCGCATATCCTTCCCCTGGCTGCGGCAGCCAAGGCGCGGAGGACAGCTCTGAGGCCAGATGTTTACTGCGCAGATGCCCGACTTTACACCTGGGTCCGGGCTGTGCCGGGCGCTGGGGGAAGCGCCCACCTTCCAGGTGGGACCCCGGGAAGAGTGGGGGAGGGGCAGGCTGGCGGCGGTGGGGCCTTTGTGCTCCACGGGGTGAGCGCACAAAGGCCTGGTGGAAGGCAGGGATCCTGGGCGGCCAGGCAGAGGCCAAGTGGGCACCGGATAGCGCCAGCCCCGCCCAGGTGAGCGCTGAGGTGGGATTGGAAGAGGGTGGCTAGGAGGGGCCCTACTTTCTACCCACTCCTAGCCCCCTTTCTCAGGACACCGCCTCTCTTCCCACCCTCCCTGTCCACCTCCTCCAGGCAGGCTTATACCCCAGCTGATGCTTTTGGGCAACATATCCTGTCCCTGAGAGTTTAGAGGTCATCTGTTCGCACCCCCTTTCACTCTGGCACCCTGAAACCAGTTACCTAACCTCTCTGTGCCTTATTTTTCACATTTATAAAATGGGGGTTCCAACAGGAACTCATTCTTAGGGAAGCTATGGGGATTAAAGGAGAATGCGGTTCTGCTGCAACCACATGGGGATAGCCAGTGTTCCCTGTCTGTTGCCTTTTTAAATTGGGGAATGGGTATAATATAGCATTTATATCATGGGGCTGTTGAGAGGATTAAACAAACATGGAAAGCTTTCAGAAAAGTAAGCAGGTGGTCAGTATGGGTGGGACATGGTCTCACAGCCAGGTCTGTCTGACTCCAGGCCCAGTGCTTCCTCCCAGGAGCCAGGTACGTGATGCCAGGGGTTAGAGTGGTCTAGACGCGGCACAGTCCTCACTGCTGTCAGCCTGGCGGGGGCTGAACTGTCTTAACAATCCCCATCATTGCTGACTAAGCCATGACTGTGGCCCTCTCCTCCACCCTGAATCCTCTTCTTCCAGCCTCAAAGGCATTTCTTTAAAGAGATGAACTGGCTCAGCAGGGCAGGACTTGGCAAGGCCTCAGCCCACTTCGGGGGAATGACCAGCGATACCCAAAGAGGGAAGGTGTCTTATTGCAGAAACAGCATCCACATAAACTGATGTTTCAGTGGAGCCCCCTGAAGCAGAGGGTGGCCTCTGCTTACCCTCCTTGGACTCCGTGTCTGCCTTTTGGGACTTCCTGATTCCTTCAAGCCAGAACTTCTTCTCCCTTGTTTGTGTGTGTGTGTGTGTGTGTGTGTGTGTGTGTGTGTGTGTGTGTGTGTGCGCGCGCGCGCGCGCGCCGGTGGGTGGGGGGAGGCTCCTGAGCATTGCAGGATGTTCAGTAGCATCCCATCCCCCACTTCTGACAGCCAAATATGCCTCTGGACATTGCCAGATGTTCCAGGGGTAATGGTGGGGGCTGGCAGAAATCACCACTGCAACCTGATTTCACCTGGATCAAGAAGGTGGTCTGGGGGTGTGCGGGCCTCATCTCTCTCCTCCCCTGAGGCTCATGAACCTAACACAGGGGCTTCTGGGCTTGCTCAGAAGCTTTGCATTCCCAGCCTCTATCATGTTTCACAGCCATAGTATGAGTACAGTTCACAATTGTTGGATGGAGGGGAGGGTGCTTCCAGGGAGAGGAGACCCTGGTAGGTGTGATCTACACACTGTTATCCAAGTTAACATAAAAGGTGATGGGCCCTTGGTAATAGGTCATTGGTTTATGACTGAAGCCAGCTGTGTCGCTGGCTTTGGGTAAGATGGTAGTTCTGCCTCTCAGCCCCAGCCCCTGGCAGTCATTCTTCCACTCCCAAGAGCTTGTGCACACTCAATAGTGATTCCTTAAGGCAGTGACTTTTGATGAGACCGTTTCATTCCCTCTTCCCTCCACTAACAGAGAGCGAAATCATGGAGCCTTCCAAGACCTTCATGAGAAACCCGCCAATCACACCAGGCTACAGCGGTAAGTGTGGACGTACCCTGCAGCTGTGCCTGGCAGGGGAACCCGGCTCCTGGTCTCTGTCCCTGCCTTGACCCACTGTCTGTGTCTGTGCAGCCAACTGGAGCAGTCTAGGTGCTCTAGCTTTTGAGACATGCATTGAGAGCATTCCATCGCTGAAGATGGCTGATGGCCGGGTTCTGAGGGGCAGAACTTAGACCACACGTCCCAGAACATGGCCTGGTATGCAGAGGAAGCACTTAATGCCTGTTGAATGAATTTGGACCAGGATAGACACAATGTGATGAGGATAGACACAAGAATAAGTAGAGGCCCTGTTCTCCCCAAGTTGGTTTTCTCAAGTCCTCCACAAAGGTTATTCTTGTGCTCCCATCCTTTCCTGCATCCCCTAAAGGAAGGCTGGCCAACTGCCCTGGTCTACCTGGGACTGCCTTTGTCCTGGGACTGCCTGGGACTTTCCTTAACACTGAAAATCTTGCATTTGGGAAACTCCTCAGTCCTTGGCAAACCAGGACGATTGGTTGCCCTACCTAGAGGCTATTCCTCCTCAGGCTTCTGGGCTACTGAGAACTTACTAAGTCATATCCATGTGGGTGACAAACCCAGTGGTCCCCACAGACCCTCGGCTCTCCCATACAGCCGTTCTCAGGAGGAGTAGTACTTGGGCGATATTCCAGGGTTGCCCAACCTCACTCTGGTCCTAATGGCTGGTTGAGAATAGGCTTTGGGTTCTGACAAGCTGAGGTTCGAATCTCTGGTCACTGTTGATGAGACTGTAAGTAACTTGCCTCTCTGTGGTAAGTACAACATTCTATAAAATGGATGTATTTGTTTTCTAGGACCACTGCAACAAATTACCACAAACTTTGTGGTTTAAAGCGATGGAAATGCATTCCCTCACAGTTCTGAGGCCAGACGTCCGAAATCGAGGTGCCCGCAGGGCCATGCTCTTTCTGAAGGCGCTAGGAAGGATCCCACCTTTGCTTCTTCCAGCTTCTGGTGGCCCCAGTGTTCTTGGCTTGTGGCAGCATCTCTCCAGTCACTCTCTTCATCCTCACACGGCATTTCCCCCTTTGTCTCTGTGTCACAAGTCTCCCTCTTCTTTCCTCTATAAGGACATCAGTCATCAGATTTAGGACCCACCCTAAATCCGGGATGATCTCATTTTTAGGCCCTTAACTTAATTACATCTGAGAAGTCCCTATTTGTAGATAAAAGCACATTCACAGGTACCAGGGGTTAGGACTTGGATATATCTATTTGGAGGATACAGTTCAACCCACTACATGGGATACCATAAGATTGTTGTGAGGATTAAAGGAGCCAGCATACAAAACCTATTTTAAATGTCTTGGTCCTTAGCGAGACTCGATAAAGGTAGTTCGTATGCTTATGTTTGTGCATATATGCACTAATGTAAAACCTAGGCAGACCAAAGTCGGCCCTGATGGCAGGGAAACTGTGGCAAAGCCCCTAGGGTCTTCATAATGTTAGGATATCTTTTAATCATCCAAGGGTTGGGGAGTCTGGGCGATGCATGGAAGGCTTCCAACACTGTCAAGATTAGTTTAGTAATTAGATTCTTCCAGAGGGGGTTATTGTAGGGCTCTGGGGGTGAGGATTGCTACTTTCAACTCTGAAGCCAGGTTTTGTTTTCCTGGAGACCATGGCAAAAATGTTGGGTTTCCATAAGGAGAGAGATTTATTTATTTATTTTGCAGTTTGAAACCAAGTTCTTAACCAGTTTTCCTCATTTGTTCTTCAAAAAAAAAAAATGGTTTTATTGTGACAATATTATAGTACTTAGGATTCAGCCTCCAGTTTAAGTAAATAGTTGTGTTTTACCCATACTAATTGTAATGATTATATGTTACTTGGTGGGAAATGGTGAAAAATTGTGCTAGGGGTGGGTCTTGCAGATAATGAATTTACCTTTTTGTGTAACAGGGCTCCACTTTTAATAAGCCTGCAATTTCCTGATGGTCCGGCAAGAAAGATCCCAAATTGCATTTGGGAAGTGTCGAGGAAAATAAGCTTTCTCTTTAAAAAGATGAATAATTTCAATTACTCCTTAGACTATCATTTTGGCCCATTAAATGCTTTCCCCATTTTCCGTCAGGCTGACATCAGGGGCTTTGCTATTCAAAGAGTATTACTGTCATCGCCTTTGTTGAAATGGGCCTTCCCTCCCCAGCTCCAAGGTCATTTTTTGTGGCCTTGGGGGGGCCCAGCCGCAGTGGAAACAATAGCACTGCTTGTATTAATGGCCTTTGGAAAAACGTAGTGCTGTTGGCTGAGGAAGAAATGCCAAAGGGTGGGCTGAAATGCTGGGGAGTTTAGGTGGGCTCTGAATTCCTTGCTGGCCAGTCTTGCTGAAGGCTGTGATTCCATTCGGCTCTTGCAGGCTTTGTGCCGTTCCTCAGCTGCCAAGGAATGTCCAAGGAGGATGACATGAACCACTGTGTGAAAACCTTCCAGGAGAAAACACAGCGCTATAAAGACCAGCTGCGGGAATTGTGCTGCGCAGTGGCCACTGCCCCGAAACTGAAACCTGTCAACTCCGAGGAGACGGTCCTGCAGGCCCTGCACCAGTACAATCTGCAGTACCACCCCCTGATCCTGGGTAGCAGCGCCCTGAAACCATTTCCCCTCACCCCTGGTCACCCCTGCAGATTCTCATAGGCCAGCTGAGCTGCCCCATAGCACCCAGAATCCCGCACTGTTCCAAATCCCAGGGGTCAGCACCAAATGCAAAGGCTCCATTTCTTAAAATGAGAAAGATACATTTCTTTTTCTTTTTCTTTTTTTTTTTTTTTTTGAGATGGAGTCTCACTCTGTTGCCTAGGCTGGAGTGCAGTGGTGTGATCTCGGCTCACTGCAACCTCTGCCTCCCGGGTTCAAGCGATTCTCCTGCCTCAGCCTCAGCCAAGTAGCTGGGACTACAGGTGCATGCCACCATGCCTGGCTAATTTTTGTATTTTTAGTAGAGACGGGGTTTCACCATGTTGCCGAGGGTGGTCTCGAATTCCTGACCTCAGGTGATCTGCCTGCCTCAGCCTCCCAAAGTGCTGGGATTACAGGCATGAGCCACAGAGGCTGGCAGAAAGAAACATTTCTAGGGGAGGGGGCACAGTCCTGGTTAGGGAAGAGGGTGCTGGTCTGAGAACTAGGAGACCCTAGGCAAGTCACAGGTTTTCAGGCCTCAGCTTCTGGGTCAGTGGAAAACATTTTTTAGTTGCTTTCTCTGTGCCATGGTGTCTTTTTACAGAATGCAAATATGTAAAGAAACCTCTCCAGGAGCCCCCGATCCCTGGCTGGGCAGGCTACCTGCCGAGAGCCAAGGTCACTGAATTTGGCTGTGGCACGAGATACACTGTCATGGCCAAAAACTGCTACAAGGACTTCCTGGAGATCACGGAGAGGGCCAAGAAGGCACATCTGAAACCATATGAAGAGTGAGTCTGGCTTGGGTCCGTACCCCAGGCACAAGATCAAAGGGAGAAGTGCAAACCCAGGATGGGGGTTTACCAGATGTCCCCATCCCAGCACTAGGACTATTTATGTGTCATTTGTCTTAGAGAAGGTGCCTCATTTGTAGTTTCAGGGCTTCCCCAGTAGGCAGGTGCCCTCTGCTCCCAACCTGTGCTCAGCATTCCCCAGCAGCTCTACCTGTGGTCTTTGCTGGTTTGCAGGGAGGGGATGGGAGTAAAAACCAGCAGGGCTACCATCCTGGCAGTGGCTTAAGGCCCAAGGGTGCTGAGTGGCCTCAGCTTTCTCTTCCGCGAAATGAGGAGGAGGATCTTTACCTTTAGAATAAATTGTAAAGAAATAACATACCATGTTCATATATTTACTCTTATATTTATGTATTGTATTTTATTCTATTTATTATTATTCTAAATAAAAGGTCCATAACTTTGTGACTTCTGTTCTTGTTTTAGAATATACGGAGTTAGCTCCACAAAAACTTCTGCTCCGTCTCCAAAAGTTTTGCAGCATGAAGAGCTGCTGCCAAAATATCCCGATTTTTCTATTCCAGGTGAGGAGAAATGTCTCTTTGCTTCCTACTACCGTTTTAAAAAGGGGATGAAATGTTTGCCGTGGCCTTTCTGCTTAGCTGGGCCAGCTCCCTGCAACTCACACGGATGGTTTCTCTCCTAGATGGAAGCTGCCCTGCCCTTGGAAGGCCCCTGAGAGAGGACCCCAAAACTCCGCTGACATGTGGCTGTGCTCAGAGGCCAAGTATACCATGCAGTGGGAAGATGTATCTAGAACCACTGTCCTCCGCAAAGTATGCAGAAGGCTAGAAGCGCAGAGTCTCCCAAGGAGGTGAACTTTAAGTGGGGCTTCCAAAACCTGCCGTTCTCATGTTGGAATCACGCCCAGTGAGCAATAAAGAAATTTAGTAACAAGAATTTTTTAACTGCCGCCTGCATCCTGAGTGGTTGACAGTTGCATGTCATTAATGATAAAGACCGTTTTTTGTCATGTGGGAATAAAGAGGCTGCTTCTCCGCATGCTAAAGTTTCTTGTGCGGGTTTTCTCCAGGTTGTTGACCATGAGCTAGGGTTCCTAACCCCCGAGGTAACACTGCAGCCAGGCCAGGATCTTCACTGAAGACCTAGCCCAACCCTCTAACCAAACAGTCCCTGGGTCCTGGCATGTTCCTGACAGCGGCGCAGACACCACGCCCACCCCAGCCCTGGTTTTCCAGAATCCCAGTCCCCAGGAGGGTCCAGTTGGCAGATACCAGCTATATTGGTGTGATAGGGCTGCCTCCACAAAGTCCCACAAACTGGGTGGCTTAAGACAACAGAAATTTATTGTCTCACAGTTCTGGAGGCTGGAAGTCCAAAACTGGGGTGTTAGCAGGGCCAGCTCCCTCTGAAACCCGTGGGGAATCCTTCCTCATCTATTCTTAGCTTGCTGTGTTTTGCAGCCACGTTGGCATTTCTTGCTACTAACTCCAGGCCCCCTGGGTGCCTCTCTGCCTTCACACGGCCATCTTCTTTTTTTTTTTTTTTTTTTTTTTTGAGACAGAATCTAGCTCTGTCACCCAGGCTGGAGTGCAGTGGTGTGATCTTGGCTTACTGCAAGCTCTGCTTCCCGGGTTCACGCCATTCTCCTGCCTCAGCCTCCCAAGTAGCTGGGACTACAGGCGCCCACCACCACGCCCGGCTGATTTTTTGTATTTTTAGTAGAGACGGGGTTTCACTGTGTTGGCCAGGATGGCCTTGATCTCCTGACCTCGTGATCCGCCTGCCTCGGCCTCCCAAAGTGCTGGGATTATAGGTGTGAGCCACCGTGCCCAGCCACACGGCCATCTTCTTACAAGGACACCAGTCGCACTGGATCAGGAGCATGCCCTACTCCACTGTGACCTCATTGTAACTCATTATACCTGCAATGACTCTAGTTCCAAATAAGTCACATAAAGTACGGGGACTAGGACTTTCATGTTTTTTTTTGTTTGTTTGTTTTTTTGAGGGACATAGTTCAAGCCGTAACACTGGATAACATCATCTTGCCACCAGCAGGCACCCTGACCTCCCTCAGCAACCATCCGTATGCAGAAGAAATAACAGCTCCTGGGACAATGAGACCGTTGTCATCCACTCAGATATGTGCAGAGCCACACAAGGCAGCAAGCTGGGCCTGGGAGGTTTTTTCCAAGGCAAGAATTTTCACCTGGACATCCTGGGCTCCCATGATTCCATGGGTAGAAGTCAGAAGGTCAGAGAACTTTGATGAGAAAAAAAGTTACATCATTGTTTTCACTAACCTCCAGGCGAAATTTAGTATTTCCTTCCTTGATGAATGCAAGCAACAAACCACTGCAGGACCTGTCACCTTGGCCTGAGAGCAGTCACAGATGTTTTTGTATCATGTGGCTCTCGCTGCAAACAGCTGGAATGATGTTAAAGCTCATCGCTGCAAACAGCTGGAATGATGTTAAAGCTCATCTCTGTAATCATGGTGGTTATTACAGTGACTATATCTACTCTCTCACATGTTGTTATTCAATATAAGAATAAAGAAATGGCTGTTTTATAAATTTGTTCTTTTTAATATTTTGATAATATTTCAATATTGTTTCCATTGTAATCTTATGTGTTTTGCTTTAAACATTTGGAAATACTGTTCTGACAAGAGGCCCACAGGTTTCACTAGACAGCCGTGGGTCCCCACCACAAGAATGGTTAAGAACATTTGTCCAGGAAAACAGCCACGAATGTGTGTAAAGGGAGATTGTCACACAAAACCAGATAACAACACCTTCCCCACAGGGTTCAGGATTATGGTACATCTCATTATTTTTAAATGATATGATGGAAAAATGGTGTTGTATAAAAATACTGAGGATCCCATACATGAAATAGGCAGGTCATAAAACTGTACAATAACACCAGACCTGTGTGTGTGTCCCTCATACACACAAACTCATACACACTATAATCCTGCTTTTTGTTTTTAAAAAAGTGTGGTGGGGGGCACTAACCTATAATGCTAGCAGTGGTCATTTGGATGATGGTCCTGTTGGTTATTTTTATTTGTTTATTTATGCTTTTTTCAATTTTCCGTAGCCAATAGGTATTGTTTTTATAATCAAGAAAAGTCATTAAAAATCCCTATTTGAATTAAAAGATATTTTAATATTTTAGAGAGTAAATGTTTAAAGAAAGGTCAGGTGCAGTGGTTCATGCCTGTAATCCCAGCACTTTGGGAGGCTGAGGCAGGTGGATCACCTGAGGTCAGGAGTTTGAGACCAGCCTGGCCAACATGGTGAAACCCCCGTCTCTACTAAAAATACAAAAATTAGCCGGGCGTTGTGGCGCATGCCTGTAGTCCCAGCAACTCAGGAGGCTGAGGTGGGAGGAGCTCTTGAACCCGGGAGGCAGAGGTTGCAGTAAGCCAAGATCACACCACGGCACTCCAGTCTGAGCACAAGAGTGAGACTCCGTCTCAAAAAAAAAAAAAAAATGTTCAAAGAAAAAAGCCGCATCTCAATAGAAGGTAGCTGGATTCCCTTCCAAGGGCTGAGGCAAAGCTCAGTGAACTGTCGGGATTTTTTCCCAGTGTTCTGAAAACCTGAAAGAGTTAAAACCCACAATCTTGGAAAGGAAACGTGGAGCTAGATCTCCCCACTGCCGGGATTGGGGGGTGGCCCAGCCTGCTGCGTCTGTGCTGGCCTCTCAGGGATGAGAGACAGGAATGGATGTCTGCCTGGGCCCAAACAGTTTGCAGATAGCTCCTAGGGGCTCAAGGTTACTGGGGGTCTTTGCACATGAAATTAACGGGGTGTGAGGACTGAAATGACCCCTTACTACTGCCCTTATCTTACTCCCATCAAGGGGATCTTATGGTGCATCAATATTTAAGTCATTGACTAATTCATTTTGCACCAACTTTTAAAAAATGGTTTGAGCTGTAAAACTGAAACAAAACCAGAAAAAACAACAACCCAGTGATAGAGGTAACAAAATTGAATAAAGGTAATTTAAACAATTCTTTAACAGTATCTAATTATTCTACAACTTCATGATTAAGATCACTGAGTTCAACGTGCAAATCTGTAACTCCCTTTGTTTAAGCAGTTCCGCATTGCAAGTCTTTTCCTTAATCTTTATCCTTTCTGTTTCTCCCTAGCCTATAATTTCTGGAGTGTCGTCTGTTGGCGGGGGAGGTAGAGAGGTGATTTTACTGCTCAGCAAGTTATCATTATTAGCACAAGCTGCATCTGTAATGAGCTCATTCTTGCCACTAAAAACAATTTCCATTACCTGATAAGAAAATTCCTTGGGCCAACTTGGGCCTTTTGTTGGGATAGTTTGACCTCCATGGCAATCAAATGATCTTTTGGGGTCACCTCTTCCTTTTTCTGTGCAAGAATTGACAGTTCTCTTTTTTTTTTTTTTTTGAGATGGAGTCTCGCTCTGTCACCCAGGCTGGAGTGCAGTGGCACAATCTCGGCTCACTGCAAGCTTTGCCTCTCGGGTTCACGCCATTCTCCTGCCTCAGCCTCCCGAGTAGCTGGGACCACAGGCGCCCGCCACCACGCCCGGCTAATTTTTTGTATTTTTGGTAGAGACAGGGTTCACCGTGTTAGCCAGGATGGTCTCAATCTCCTGACCTCGTGATCCGCCTGCCTCGGCCTCCCAAAGTGCTGGGATTACAGGCGTGAGCCACCATGCCCGGCCAAGAATTGACAGTTCTCTTCACAACAAGTGTGGAGAGGGGATGCCATGGTTCTCCGTCCCCACTCCCCATCCTGCAGAGTGGTGGCCAGCTGGCTATAAGTGGGACCTTAATCATGGCTCTAACACAACTTTGCTCAAGCACAGTTGTGAAATGTGTGGACAGCAGTCAGACTCCCTGAGTTCATATCCCAATTCAGCTTTTTTTTTTTTCTGGCTTTGTGACTCTGAACACCTTCCTTAGCATCAAATTCCTCTTTAGCATCACCTGTTTAGCATCAAATTCCTAGTTTGTAAAATGAAGATAACAAAAGAGTCTACCCAGTAGTGTAGGCAAAAAGAGTAAGAGACTAGGCAGGTGGTCAGTCTGGCCCACACATGCTCAGTAAATATTGTTATATAAATTACATTTACCATTTGGGTAAAAGGACCTGGAAAAATTGCTGTAGCTGACATGCACTGAGAGTATTAGGAGTGACGTCTCGGAGCCCACATAGTGAGTTATTGGCAGAACAGGGTTCAGAATCCAGAGCTCCTGGCTCTTAAAGAAGTGCCCTCCGCACCACGGCAGTTTTCTTCCTGGGATTCTCCCCTGTGAGGCAAGCAGCACAGGTGTGATTAGCCAACAAGGAAAACAGCAATAGCAGCAGCCAGTGAGGAGAGTGCTTGCTTCTGCTCAAGCTCTTTATCTGGAATAGCTTATTGAATCAGGACAAATCACTTTCATTTCATAGGTGGGGACACTGAGGCACAAAGGGATTAAGCAATTTGCTCAGAGCCACACAGACAGTAAGTGGCAGAGCCAGGAATCGAACTCAGGCTGTCTGAGGCCAGGGTCTCACACTTAACTTTCATGCCTGGACTGCTACGTCCTGTGGATCTCTTCAGTAGCCATTGTCACAGTAACATGAACTACTACTAAATGGCTCACGGTTTCAACATTGAATCAACTTAGAAAAGTGACGAAAGGATAAGCAAGGAACACAAAAGTATAATAAACATGCCGGAGTCAGTATACTGGGGTTAAAGATGCCGAGAGCTGGGCTTTGGGGGTCCTCATACCGGTCTGTGCTTTGTAACTGCCGAGTAATCTGGAGCAAGAAACTTAACTTCTCCAAGCTTCAGTCTTCGCAGTTATAAAATGACGATAATACCTTCCTCATGAGGCCATTTTGGAAGATTTAATGAAATAACTCACACAAAGGGCTTATGGCATTTTGCAGGCATAAAACTTGCAGGCCTTCCATTTCCTGTTGACCACAGTGAAAAGCACTAGAAGACAGCAATAGCGACAAAGGCGAAGGCTGAAAGGTTCACTAGGGATGAAGACCCTTGCTCCCCTGCCCTGCTCTTAGGCCTGGCTCATCTGACCCCTGTCTCACCCCAAGAATTTCAAGAGCCAGGGTCTTGAGTCCTTTCCCAGATGGCCTCTGGTTCCTTAAGCATATTACCTTTCCCCAAACAATCCAAAGTTTCCCTTGGTTCCAGGTCTAGTGTGAGCAACCCGTGAGTGTGAGCTATCATTAGTCAAGGTTGCCCAGGCAGGCAGACCCCATCCATCTGCCCTCTCCTTGGCAGCCTCTTATTTTCAGCTGATGGGGCATGTGGAGGTGGGGAAGAAGAGTGTGGGGGTACACCAGCTTCCATCTATATTTAGATTCAAACCAGATTTGTCTGGATTCTCCAAAGACTAAGCCTGCCCTCACTTCTCTTGACCAGTCTGTGGCACCATGAGGAAGGGGCACCAGGCACTCCATGGTCTAGGGGAGCTGGGCACCCAGCCCAGTGTCCTTTACACCTCATTTCTGATGGGTGCTATCCTGAAGTACACACAGAGGCCGCTCCCCCTGGTCTTTCTGTCTGGCTGCGGGAGTCTCTACCCTCCACAATCCTAGACCCTAACTCTAGGGTCTGGGGTCTGTCTGCTGTAACCCCTTGCCCAGTACCAGTTTGTCTGAAACCACTTCCACGTGCTTAAACTCAACTTAATTGCTCTGACCATAAAATAGTTCTCAAGCTTTTTGCCTAAGGGCACTTCTGACAATTCATGCATATTTCTCACATGTGCAGCTTTGTAAAGGTTGGGGTTGTTTGGTTTTCCTTGGTTGTTCTTTTTTCCCCCCATTTTATCTACTAATGAACACTTTGAGGAACTTTTAACCAGCGTGTCCAAGAAACTTTTCTATTAGATTCATTGTCATGAATGCAGCATTTTTTTCTGGGTGCCACCTCAGCCTCCTGCCCTGAAGGTGCCAACCCTTTTAATAGGACGTAAATCACTAAGACTCTCTCTTCTAAGCCAGAGTTTGAAAACTTTTTCTATAAAGGGCCAGATAGCAAATATTTTAGGCTTCATGGGCCATATGGTCTCTGTCACAACTACTCAATTCTACCACTTTTGCAGGAAAGTAGCTACACACACACACACACACAAATATATATAGACATATGGCCTACTTATATAGATAAATGAAAGGTGGCTGTGTTACAACAAAAATTTAGGGGCACTGAAGTTTTAGTTTCATATAGTTTTCTTGTATCCTGAAATATTACTTATCTCTTGAATTTTTAAAGAACATTTAAAAATGGGAAAACCACCCTTAGCTGGAGAGTCATACAAAAACAGGTGGCCATGGGTTTTAATTCAAGGACCCCTCCTTTAAACGAAAAATTAACCCAAGAGGATGACACTAGCCAGTATCTAGTTGTACGTGATTTATTTATTTATTTATTTAGAGACAGAGTTTCGGTCTTGTTGCCCAGGCTGGAGTACAATGGCGCAATCTCGTCTCATTGCAACTTCTACCTCCCAGGTTCAAGTGATTCTCCTGCCTCAGCCTCCCGAGTAGCTGGGATTACAGGCACCTGCCACCACGCCCAGCTAATTTTTTTATTTTTAGCAGAGATGGGGGTTTCACCATGTTAGCCAGGCTGGTCTCGAACTCCCGACCTCAGGTGATCCACCTGCCTTGGCCTCCCAAAGTGCTGGGATTATAGGAATGAGCCACCGCAGCGGGCTGTGTGATTTATTTTGTAAGCAATATGGGTGAAGCAGGCACTCCTTGAGAGACGCCCCCTCAGAGAAGCTCAGAAACAGAGATCCTCTGTATCCAGAACACAGAGAAGGTAGCCCAGACCAACTGGCAAGAGGGAGGGGGACAAAGAATGATGTGTAGCTTGTATTCACCGGGAGAAAGCCTGCAATTGCTTGAGACAAAAAAGGTAGAAACAAAGGCCTTATAGAGGCTTTTCATACCCTGCATTAAAGTTAAAATCTAATTTAGATGAAAATGGATGCATAGAAATGAAACGTGCGTGCGAGGCTTTCATCGTTGTGGGCCCCATAACGAGAGCTTTACCAAATTTATTCCCTTGGCTTGAAAATAAAAATGCTTTTTGAAATTTGATTTTGTTGTGTTACAAATTGTTTTAGCTTTGTGAATAGTACAAACCCCATTTCTGATCTACCTCAAACAAAATAGAGCATTAAACTGTTTAAGATTCAATCAAAGGCTTGCTGTGAGCGGCACAATATTAAAATAACAGAAAAATCAATTCAATTTTTATTTTGAACATGATTTGTCACAAACAGCCTTCTAATAGATAACACTGATTATACGGTAGCAAATGTAATTTATATCTACCAAGTGTTCTGCCTTTGTCAGAGTCAGCATTAAGGAATTTGACACGTATGCAGGAGAACAATAAATGTCAACTGAAACATATACCAGTTAGATATCAATGGGATGCTGAAATGAATGATGCCGGCACATGCTATACTTATAAGTAATAATATGCAGTCTAAAGTAGCCTGGGTTTTCAAATAAGAACCCTTTTTATGTTGTCATTTAAAATATCTCATATTTCTGAAGGTCAGGAATAAATGGCACTATTAGCATTAAAAGCTAGTAAAAGAAAAAGTAATTTGTTGTTCATTTAACATAACATTTTATGAAATAGCTTTGTAAAGTATTCATTTTTTTTCTCCCTATGGAGGCTGGCAAGACAGGAAGAAGATGCCTGATTCTCAATGAAGGGCTTTTTATTGCACCTTTGTTACTGTTAACATCTTGATTCAGTTAAGATCTCTGTGGAATTATGTGGTTTGTGCCTGGGCAGGTTAATACTATGAAATAAAGATGTCTACACAAATGTAGTCTTGGCTGGCTCCCGCAGGATGCTGCCCGGGTCCTGGCTTTGGTCCTTATCAGTAGTGCCATTTGGTATAGGGATGACAGTATGACACTAGGGACAGGTGGCAAGACTGTCAGAAACTGAGAATGGAGGGTTTTGATGTAACAGACATAGGTCCTCAAGAGAAAGAGGAGGGAGGCACTTGCTATGTGTCTTGGGAGCAGTGGCAGCTAAATCAGGATGTGAATCCAAATACAGATGTAGGGCCATCTTGGAAAGGCTCAGCCATAGAAACCCACTAAATCACCTTTCACCAGCCACAGGTCCTGAATCCCAAAATGCTGTAGACCTCATCCATCTAGGCTCGTGGGCAACCCTCTCAGCTCATCCTTTTCTTTGTGTATTCTGAATTCTCAGCTTCCCTAGAATCAGTCAGTCAAAATCTTTCTCTTTTTCTCTCTCTCCTCTTAAATGTGTATAAAAAATTAAAATAACACAAAATAACATTGCCAAACACCACATAACCACCTGTAATTAGCAAAGGTGAATGCTTTATCATATTTTCTTCAAGCTCTTTTGTAAGAAGTAAACAAATATGGGACTTGGGACAACATGGCTATCTAGGTGCAGCCAGGAAGAGTTCAGAATATCAGGTAGACCAGCATACTCTGAACAGGTCTTCAGAGAGAATGCACTGAGAGTGGATAAAGAGATGATGCAGACACTGGGGCTGAAGGGGGAGGAAGCTGGGAACCCTGCATGGGCTTGTTGAGCACCAGGACTCATTCCTGGCTCTGAAGGGCTCCTAAGGAAGGGGTGAGAGAAGGAAATGCAGAGCAGCCTACTCCCACCACGGACCTCCAGGACCCTAGTGGCAGAAAATATCATGACACCCACAGACAATTGAGTTGGCAGGGGAAACTGCCCAGAGAGTGGGCGGAGACAGAGCTTGAATCTGCAGGGAGCCCAGGTGGTTTTGTGCAGGGTCAGGTGCAATGGAACACGGCAATAGGCACCCATCCCCCAAAGCTCTCTATATTCCTTTAGTGGCTTTGACCTTTGTTAGCTGCCTGACCTGGAGAGAGCAAGGCTGTCTTTTCCAACAAACTGGGGTGAGTCTGATCTGTGCTGGCTCACAGGGAAGCCTCAGCCATCCCACTGGAGCACTTTTGCCAGTGGCCACCACCATAATGCTTTCACCTGCAGCCCTGTGCTACCTGACCAGAGTCCTTTTACCCACAGCCCCTCTGCTGCCCTCCTGGACCACTTTAGCCCACAGCATCCGACAGAGTGCTGTTGCCAGCAGTCTGGGAGCACCTTGGTTCCCTTAAAGCAGCTGGTGCTTCACCTCAAGGGGCCAGAAGAAAAAGCTATGGGCCCAGTCCCAGCTCCCCAGGGTTAAAGCATGCAGCCTAGGAGTGTCAAGCTGAGTCTTGGCCCTCTGAAAGCATCCAGAAACAAACATTCAACTATACCCAACCTGTATGACAGTCAAACCCTCGAGGGCAATAAAGAACATATAAACAAAAAGCCTCATCCAAAAGACAGCAACTTCAAAGGATAAAGGAATATTAGCCCTCACAGAAAGAACCAGTGCAAGAACTTTGGCAACTCTAAAAACCAGAGTATCTTCTTACCTCCAGATGATCACACTAGCTCCCCAGCAATGGTTCTTAACCAGATTGAAATGGCTGAAATGTCAGACATAGAATTCAGAATCTGGATGGCAAGGAAGCTCAATGAGACACAAGAGAAGGTTGAAACCCAATCCAAGGAAAACAATAAAATTATCCAAGAGTTGAAAGATGACATCACCATTTTAAGAAAGAACCAAAATGAACTTCTGGAAATAGAAAATTTACTACAGGAATTTCATAATATGATTGGAAGCATTAACAACAATTGGAATAGGCCAACCTGAAGAAAGATTCTAAGAACTTGAAGACCACTCCTTCAAAGCAACGCAGGCAGACAAAAATGAGGAAAAAAGAATTTTAAAAAATGAATGAAATCTCCAAGAAATATGGGATTGTGTAAAGAGAGCAAACCTATGACTCATTGGCATTTCTGAAAGAGAGCAAGCAACTTAAAAAATATATTTGAGGATATAGTCCATGAAAAATTTCCTAATATTTTACATGTGAATTTAAGAAATTCAGAGAATCCCTGTGAGATACTATATAAGATGACCATCCCCAAAACATACTGTAATCAGATTCTCCAAGGTCAATATGAAAGAAGAAGTCCTAAAGGCAGCTAGAGAGAAGGGGCAGGTCATTTATAAAGGGAATCCCATCAGGCTAACAGTGGAGCTTTTAGCAGAAACCTTACACTCCAGAAGAGACTGGGGGCCATTTTTCAGCATTCTTAAAGAAAAGAAATTCCAACCAAGAATTTCATATCCTTCCAAATTAAGCTTCATAAGAAAAGGAAAAATAAAATGCTTTTCAGAGAAACAAATTCTAAGGGAATTCGTTACCACTACCTGCCTTATAAGAGGTTCTAAAGGGAGTGCTAAACATGGAAATGAAAGCACAATACCTGCCACCACAAAAACACATTTCAGTACAAAGTCCATTGACACTACAAAGCAACTATGCAATCAAATCTACCTAACAACCTGCTAACAACACAATGACAGGATGAAATCCTCACATAGCAATATTTGTTTTAAATGTAAATGGGTTAGATGCCCCACTTAAAAGGTATAGAGTTGGTAGCTCATGCCTGTAATCCCAGCACTTAGGAAGGCCGAGGCGGGCAGATCACAAGATCAGGAGATCGAGATCATCCTGGCTAACACGGTGAAACCCCATCTCTACTAAAAATACAAAAATTTAGCCGGGAGTGGTGGCACATGCCTGTAATCCCAGCTACTCGGGAGGCTGAGGCAGGAGAATGCCTTGAACCCAGGAGGTGGAGGTTGCAGTGAGCTGAGATCGCACCACTGCACTCCAGCCTGGGCGACAGAGCAAGACTCTGTCTCAAAAAAAAAAAAAAAAAAAAAAAAAAGAAATAGAATGTCAAATTGGATAAAGAAGCAAGACCCAGCAACTGTCTTCAAGAAACCCATCTTACAAGTAATGACACCAATGACACCCACAGGCTCAAAGGAAAGGGATAGAGAAGGATCTATCAGGCAAATGGAAAACAAAAAAGAGAAGGGAGTGCTATTCTTATATCAGATAAAATAGGTTTTAAACCAACAATGATCAAAAAGGACAAAGAAGGGCATTACATAATGATAAATGGCTCAATTCAATAAGACTTAACTATCCTAAATATATACGCATCCAACACTGAAGCACCCAGATTCATTTTTTAAAAAGTTCTTAGAGGTCTACAAAGAGATTTAGAGAACCACACAAGTTAAGCGGGAGACTTCAACATCCCACTGACAACGTTAGAAAGATCATCAAGGCAGAAATCTAATAAAGATATTCTGGACTTAAACTCAACACTTGACCAAATAAACCTAAGAGACATCTATAGAACACCCTACCCGACAACAGGATATGCATTCTTCTTATCAGCACATGGCACATATTCTAAGATTGCGCACATGCTCAGCCATAAAGCAAGTCTCAACAAATTAAAAAAAATCATAACAACCAGACTCTCAGACCACAGTGCAATAAAAATATAAATCAATACCAAGAAGATCCCTTAGAACCATACAATTACATGGAAGTTAAACTGCACCTAAATGATTTCTGGGTAAAAAATTAAACTAAGGCAGAAAAAAAATCATTTGAAATTAATGAAAACAGAGGCATAGCACACCAGAATTTTTGGGACATAGCTAAAGCAGTGTTAAGAAGAAAGTTTATAGCACTAAATGACTACATCAAGAAGTTAGAACTCAAATTAACAAACTAATGCCATACACAGAAGAACTAAAAAACAAAAGCAAACCAACTCCAAAGCTCCCAGAGGAAAAGAAATAACCAAAATCAGAGCTGAACTAAACAAAACTGAGATGCAAAAATCTACACAACAGATCAACAAAACCAAAAGTTTGTTCTTTGAAAGAATAAACAAGATCAATAGACTGCTAACTAGATTAATAAAGAAAAAGGGGAAAGATCCAAATAAACACCATCAGAAGTGACAAAAGTAACATTACAAATGGCCTTACAGAAATAAAAAAAAATCCTCAGAGACTATTATGAACATCTCTATGCATACAAAGTAGAAAACGTAGAAGAATGGATAAATTTCTGGACACACACAGCCTCCCAAGATTGAAACAGGAAGAGGTTGAAATCTTGAATAGACCAATAACAAGTTCTGCAATTGAATCATTAATAAAAAACCTACTAACAAATAAAAGCCCAGGACCATATGAATTCACAGACAAATTCTACCAGATGTACGAAGAAGAGTTAATATCAATCCTTCTGAAATTATTCCAAAAAATAAAGGAGGAGAGACCTCCCTAACTCATTCTATAAAGCCAGCATCATTATGATACAAAAATCTGGTAGATCACAGTGAAAAAAGAAAACATCAGGCCAATAGCCCTGATGAACATATACACAAAAATCTTCAACAAAATATTACCAAACTGAATCCAGCAGCACATCAAACAGTTAATTCACCATGACCGAGTAGGCTTTATTCCTGGCATGCAAGGTTAGCTCAACACATGTAAACCAATAAATGTGATTCATCCACATAAACAGAATTAAAAACAAAAACCACCTGATCATCTCAATAGACAGAGAAAAAGTCTTTTGATACAATTCAACATCCCTTCATGTTAAAAAACTCTCAACAAATTAGGCATCAAACGAACATACCTCAAAATAATAAGAGCCACCTATGACAAACCCACAGCCAACATCATACTGAATGGGCAAAAAACTGGAAGCATTTCTTTTGAGAACTGGAAAAAGCCAAGGATGCCCTCTCTCACCACTCCTATTCAATTATTACTGGAAGTCCTAGTCAGAGCCATCAGGCAAGAGAAAGAAGTAAAGGCATACAAATAAGAAGAGAAGTCAATCTCTTTTCACAGACAATATGATTCTATACCTAGAAAATCCCATAAACCCTGCCAAAAGGCTCCTACAACTGATAAACAACTTCAGTGAAGTTTCAGGATACAAAATCAATGTATGAAAATCAGTAGCATTTATATATATCAATAACACCCATGTTGACAGCCAAATCAAGACCACAGTCTCATTTACAATAGCCAGAAAAAGAATAAAGTTATTAGGAATACAGCTAACTAACAAGGTGAAAGACAGCTGCAACAAGAATTACAAAACATTGCTGAAAGAAATAAGAGATGACACAAACCGAAAAACATTCCATGCTCATGGATAGGATGAATTGATATTGTTAAAATGGTTATACTGTCCAAAGCAATTTACAACTCAATGCTATTCTTATTAAACTATCAGTGTCATTTTTCAAAGAATTAGAAAAAATGATTCTAAAATTTATATGGAATTGAAACAGGGCCTAAAGAGCCAAAGCAATCTTAGGCAAAAAGAAAAAAGCTGGAGGCATTACACTACCTGACTTCAAACCATACTACAAGGCTACAGTAACCCAAACAGCTTGGTACCAGTACAAAAACATACATGTAGACCAATGGAACAAGATGGAGAACCCAGAAATAAAGCCACACACCTACAACCACCTAATCTTCAATAATTGACAACAACAAGAAGTAGGGAAAGAACTCCCTACCCAATAAATGGTGCTGGGAAAACTGGCTAGCCATAGGCAGAAGATTGAAACTGGACACCCTTTTTTCAGCATACACAAAAATTAGCTTAAGATGGATTAAAGACTTAAATGCAAGATCTAAAACTTAAAAAAAAAACTCTAGAAGAAATCCTAGGAAATCCATTCTGGGCATTGGCCTTGGCAAATAATTTATGACTAAGTCTCTAAAAGCATTTTTGACAAAAACAGAAACTGACAAGTGGGTAACTTAAAGAGCTTCTGTACAGTAAAAGAAACTGTCATGAGAGTAAACAGACAACCTATGGAATGGAGAAAATATTCACAAACTATGTATCTGACAAAGGTCTAATATTCAGAATCTATAAGTAACTTAAACAATTCAACAAACAAAAACCAAATAACCCCATTTAAAAAATGGGCAAAGGACATGAACAGACACTTCTCCAAAGAAGATATATATGTGGCCGACAAATATATGAGAAAATGCTCACCATCACTAATCATTAGAGAAATGCAAATAAAAACCACAGTCAAATACCATCTCACACCAGTCAGAATTGCTATTACTAAAAAGTCAAAAAACAACAGATATTGGTGAGGTTGTGGAGAAAAGGGAACACTTATACACTGCTGGTAGGAATGTAAGTTAGTTCAGCCACTGTGGAAAGCAGTGTGTAGCTTCCTCTAAGAACTTAAAACAGAATTACCATTTGACCCAGCAATCTCAGAATTTGGTATATATCCCCCCTAAAATAAATCATTTTACCAAAAAGACACATGCACTCATATGTTCATTGCTGCACTATTCACAATAGCAAAGACATGGAATCAACCTAGATGTCCATCAGTGGTGGACTGGATAAAGAAAATGTGGTATCTATACACCATGGAATACTATGCAGCCATAAAAAGGAATGAAATCATGTCCTTTGAAGCAACATGAATGCAATGCACCTGGGGGCCATTATCCTAAGATAACGAATACAGAAACAGAAAACCAAATACTGTGTGTTCTCACTTATAAGCAGGAGCTAAATACTGAATACACATGGACACAAAAATGGAAACAATAGACCCTGGGGACTACTTGAGGGAGAAGAGTGGGGAGGGTTGAAAAACTATCTATCAGGTACTACGCTCGCTCCCAGGATAAGGAAGGATTCTAAATGGCCTTGTAGGTCATGTTTTGATATCTTGTAGCACATAGGTGGTGAGTAATAGTATTTTGTAAATAGAAATGTACGTAAGTCGTAATTTCTGTATCTAAATGATATATCTTCCTGACACTTGCTTTTGTCCTCAACAGGACATTTTGGGGATCTACACATGTTGATACATATGGATCCTAGTTCATTCTTTTTCAATGATGAAGGCATATTTTGGATAATCTGACAAGTGTGAATGTTATTTTGTTGGTTTCATTTGTATTCCCCTGATTACTAGTGAGGTTAAATCTCAAGCTTTTTAAATTCAGTTTTCCTGTGTGTGAATTGCATGTTTGTGACCTCTGTCCATTTTTGTATTGGGTTGTCCTTTTATGTATTCTGAATACGAATCTTTAGTTGCATCCACTTAAAATTGCTTCTCTGAGGCTATGACCTGTCTTAGCTCTTTGTCATTGGTATCTGTTACTCTTAAAGAATAACTCATGCCAGCCAGCCCTTCCTTCTTTTTCTTCTTTTTTTTTTTAGACCGAGTCTCCCTCTGCTGCCCAAGCTGGAGTGCAGTAGCTTGACCTCAGCTCACTGCAGCCTCTGCCTTCCAGGTTCAAGTGATTCTCCTGCCTCGGCCTCCTGAGTAGCTGGGATTATAGGTGTGCACCACCATGCTCCGCTAATTTTTTTTTGTATTCTTAGTAGAGACAGGGTTTCACCATCTTGCCCAGGTCTCGAACTCCTGACCTCAGGTGATCCAGCCACCTCAGCCTCCCAACCTTCCTCATTTAATGACAGTTTGTTATGTGCCAAGCACTGTCCTAAGTGCTTTGCATTTCTTATTTTATGTAATTCTACTAGCCACCCTGTGTGGCAGGGCTACTATTATTCTCCAGTAAGTCTTGAGATCAGAGAAGTTAAGCAGCCAGCCCAGGGAGTCCAGGTAGAAGGAAATGAAGCTGCAATGAATGCAAGGCCAGCTCAGCTTTACTGCAGAGCTGAGCAATTAGGCCCTATATCACACTATGGGGATTTATATGAGTAAAGATAGAAAGTGTCATTACCACCTCTTAGATGGGATCATACTTGGTGGTTCTGAACTGTGGCTGTAAATCGTCCAGGGAGCTTTAAGAATACTGGTGACCCACCCCAAAATTGTGGTTGGTCTAGGATATATCCTGGACATGGGATTGTCTTTTGTTTTTGTTTTCTTTCTTTCTTTTTAAGAGATGGGGCCTCACTCTGTTGCCCAGGCTGGTCTCAAATTCCTGGCTTCAGGTGATCCTCTCGTCTCAGCCTCCTGAGTAGCTGGGATTACAGGTTTCTTTTAAAGCTCCACAGTAATTCTAATACACGGCCAGGGCTGATAACTTCTATAGTTTGTAGTTTTATTGTGATCTAAAACATCTGGTAGGTCTCAGACAAGGACCTATTTCATTGCACCAGGCTAAGATTTTAAATGCTGTAAAGGGGCCGGGCGCAGTGGCTCACACCTGTAATCCCAGGAGTTTGGGAGGCCGAGGTGGGTGGATCACTTGAGGTCAGGAGTTCAAGACCAGCCTGGCCAACATGGTGAAATCCGTCTCTACTAAAAATAAAAAAAATTAGCTGGGCATGGTGGTGGATGCCTACTCGGGAAGCTGAGAGGCAAGAGAATCGCGTGAACCCAGGAGGCAGAGGTTGCATGCAGTGAGCCGAGATCGCGCCACTGCACTCCAGCCTGGGTGACAGAGCGAGACTCCATCTCCAAAAAAATAAAAAATAAAAACAAATAAATGCTGTATAGGGTTTTAAGAAAAAGAATTTAGAAAATACAAAGAAAATAAAAGCAAAAAGGATGAAGGAACCAAAAAAATCCCAAGACATTGAACTCAAGGACTTCAGTTCTGTTTGCATTAGAGGCCTCCCCTTAAAGGGAAGAGAGAGCTCCTTTACCCCTATTCTCCAAATCTCAGTGGAAGGAAGAATTACCTGCAATTCTTCTGAAGCAACAGCCACTGCTGTCATGATGCCATTTTCTCAATCTGCTAGATGAAGCCATTTCAGGATTCTAAGAATTGAACAGTGAATAACCCCACCCTGGCGCAACGGGTGCACCTACAGTACAACTCCCAGGCCCTGAAAGCAACACCCTCTACCTGGCACCAGCCCATTTACTCTCTGGGGTCCCCAGGCAGTTCTGCTGGGGGCAAATGGGAAGTGGTGCATGATCAGGAGGCCAGGCTTCCACGGCTGCGCTCCACACGGGCCCCAGCAGCTTTGTTGAGGAGGTCCTTGGCCCCCCCAAATCTGGGCATAGCCTCAAAAAAAGACCACACAGGCTGGTGGCCAGTATCAGGCTCAGGAAGGAGATATGAAAACCCAGGCCTGGTTGCCTCATCTGCCCCTGACCAGTGTGAGTTCAGGTGGTTGGAGCCCTCCGGGAAGCCACTGGGGTGATGGGGACCTGCAGAACCCTCTAAGTATGAGCTGCGCACAGGGCAGACAGGTACAGGCCCTGTGAGCCGCTGTCCCAGGCCCTCCTGCTGCCGTTCTTTTTCCTCCCTGGGTAGAGGATAGATTGAGCAAAATATTCGCATATGATGGAATATTCCAGTTTTCCTAATATTAAAGAGCTGTTTAAAGTGAAAACTGTATTAAAAAGATGCCTAAAATTGGCAAAGAATTTGGATAATTCACAGAGGAAGAAATACAAAGAGCCCATTAAATACTGAAACCTCACTCATAATAAAATAAAGCAAATTACAATGTAAGGAAACACACTTTCACCTATCAAATTGGCAAAAGATTTGACAATACCCATGTTGGTAAGAGTGTGAAACGCTCTCATATTAGAATGAATCACATGAAATTGTCAACATTTGGCTTTTCTGGCCTTTAAAAGTGTAATTGCCTATGGTTCAACCTACTATGTTGTTCGTTGAATAAATTGATACAATCGCTATAGAGAGCAATTTGGCAATATTGGTCAAAATAAACATATTCCAAATATTTATTGATCAGCTATATAATGTAGAATATATCATGAAAGGATATTAATTGCATGAATATGTATAATAGAAAATAGTCCAACCATACATACCATGCACATCTCTCAGTGGAATCTATGAAGATATATGAAGAATGGAGAAACTCTTCCTGTACCATTAGAGACGAATATGCAACTTATTGTTAGTGAAAAATGCAAGATGTGGAACAGTGTGTACAGTATTCTATCATCTGTGCTTAGACAAAAAGGGTGTGGCAGGGTTGAGTGTGTAAAATAGATATATCCATAAGGATATGTGGACTATTTCTTGAAAAAACCCAGGTTGTCTCTAGGAAGAAGAACTGAGAGACTTGAAGGCAAGGGGGAAAGAGATTCTCCTTTCATAAGAATACTTTTCTGTATCATTTGAATTTTGTAACATGTGCATGCAATAACTTTTTTTTTTTTTTAAAGCCCTGCTGTCTCCATGCCGCAGGTGGATTTTAATCAAAATCATCAGAGTTTGGAGTTACACCTGCCACAAAATGTGGCAATATCTCGGGATTTTTGTTTCATTCTCCTTTTTTGCTTTTCTTCTCTTTGTATTTTCTGAATGCTTATGTGGTGTCTACCTTGTGTCCCTAGGATGTTAAAAGCTGGTTGGGCAGCAAGTGAGAGCAACAACGACCTTTACAAATAGGACAGAAGTTCATCGTCTAAGGAAATAAAATCCGCTAGAATGGGCCACCTAAAGTGCCTGGAAAGAGAGAGATGGTGGCGGAGGTAAGTGGGTGAGAAGTTCCAGGCATCACCTGTGGCAAACTTGGCTCCAATCCCCCAAATCATTTCTGAAATGTGAACCCAGAAAGTAGAGAATGTCAAACTAACAGCTCACCCTCAAACCGAGTGCATTAAAGATTTTATTACCGCAATAGCCGCACCACGTTTTTAACAAGGGTAAAGAGATTGCAAGACGTTTTCTTCCACAGTGTCGCTGCTACAAAAATTATACCTGGGGAGGAAAAGATTGTCAGCATGAGGCTCTTTTGCTTGTGGAAATGTGACTTCAGGTGAGTAAACAGCATTTGGGCAACCCCCTGGATTCGGCTCCCCTTGACCGAAAAGTTCTGCTTTACCAGGCAGTGTCCAAGTAATTCTTACTAACAAAACCTGCTCAAAGAGCACTCCTCTCCCCATGTGGGCTCTGAATGGGCGGGAAGTGAATCAGCCATGTCAAACTGAAGCTTTGCAAACTGCAAAACTGAGGGGACTCTGATGGGACTGCCTCTTTGGGTCTAGCAATGAGTTCCAGGGACCAAGAGTGCCCCAGCCAGCTCAGAGGGGACTTTCTCTGTCAAATTAAAATCAGAGAGGGCCCCTCATACACTGCTCTGGGAATGTAAAATGTGGCAGCCACTTTGGAAACAGTTTGGCAATTCCTCTAAAGGGTAAACAGAGTTATCATTTGGCCAAGCAGTTCCACTCCTAGGTATATACCCAAGAGGATGAAAACAAAATCTTGTACATAATGTTCATAGCAGCATTATTCATAATAGCCCCCAAGTAGAGACAACCCAAATGACCAACTGATAAATGAATAAATAAAATGTGGCATAGTCGTATAATAGAATATTATTTGACAATAAAAAAGAATGCAGTACTGATACATGCTACGTGGATGAACCTTGAAAACGTTATGCTAAATGAAAGAAGCCAGTCATGAAGGACTATATACTGTATGACTCCATTTACATGAAATATCCAGAATAAGAAAACCTACAGAGACGCAAAGTAGATCAGTGGATGCCTAGGGCTGAGAAAAAGGGATGTGCGGGTGGAGGGATGATGGCTAATGGGTCTGGGGTTTCTTTTTAGGGTGATGAAAAGATTTTAACATTGTGGTGATAGTTGCACAACTCTGTGAATATTCTAAAAGCCATTGAATTGCACACTTTAAATGGGTGAATTGTGTTTTATGGGAATTATGTTTCAATAAAATTGCCTAAAAATAAAAAAGATCCTGGAGGGTTATTAACCGTGAGAAACTAACTAAGTCAGGTTGGAGCAAGCACCAAGCATGAGAAGCTGGCCACTTCTGGCCTCTTCCTTCTCTTGCAGATGACTTTGATGCAAGGGGAACAGTGTGGCCAAGCTGGCCTTCCCTCCGGGTTAGCTTCAGAATGTAGCTTCTTGGTGAGAGAGCCCTCATGTGGGCTGGGGACTCTGGTGTTTGGATTATACAGTATGTGTTCTATATTGTACTTAAAACAGGAACTCCACCCCCACTTAAATACTGAGAAATCCAGACATTTTCACATTGCATTGCACTACCAGACCATACGGACTTCTCAGTTTCACATCCAGCTGGCTGAGTTGATGGGCACAGTGGAAAGAACACTGGAGGGGCTGTCAGAAGACCTGGGTCCCAGTCCTTGTTGTGCCTTACAACTGAGCATAGTAGCCCCCCATTATCTGCAGTTTTGCTTTCCATGGTTTCAGTTACCCATGGTCAACTGAGGTCCCAAAACAGGAAATGGGAAATTTTAGAAACAAACAATTCGTAAGCTTAAATTACACATCATTCTGAGTAGCATGATAAAGTCTTGCTCTGTTCAGCTCTGTCCCACCCAGGACATGAAGTGTCCCTTTGTCCAGCATATTTCCTATTCATATAGTATGTATGAATAGGAAAAAAAATCATAGTATATGTAGGATTGGTACTATTTGAGGTTTGAGGCATCCAACTGGGGTCTTGGATTATATCACCCATCCCCCCAGGTAAGGGGGTCTACTGTACACAAAGTGATGGCACGCTGACTGTGACATCTGATCCTTCCAATAATATACTGAGTAATTGGGATTATTGCCACTTTTACAGCCAGCAAAGTTGAGTCATGCAGCTGAGCTAAGTCTTGGTGTGTGTTTTGAAAACATTCTGAAGTTCAATATTTTTCCCTTTAGATTCCCTACATGACCTTAGACAAGTTACTTGACTTTCCAAATCTTACTTCCTCATCTTAAAACAAGATCAGTTGAGAGTCAACATTTATGTTTCCTTTATTCTCTAATATCCCATTGTTTTTGAATTATCCTCTTTTGAGGTGTCATTCTTTCCATATTTTAAAAACAGTTATGTTCTCTCCCAATGCCGACTAAGTAGGATTCTATTCTCTCAGAATGGAAGAACTTGCCACTATGAGCCAGATTCCCAACACACTGTGTAACCCTCTAATGCTATAGTCTCCAAACAAACCTGTTTACATTAATAACTGCACATCAACTGGAATTAACTCAGAGATTTCCCCTATGTGCTTCCCAAGTGTTTTCCTTATTGTTTGAGATAAAATAGTCATTCATATTTCCCCGTTTCTTGAATCTGTGCCTACAATCATTGCCTTGCCCCTGCCAAGTTGAATTTTGCCTAAGGAAAACAATGTTTGGTTTTTCAAAGTAAATCAGATGGATGGATGGAGAGTTGAGATGAATAGCTGGGAAGATGAATGGATGGAGGGAAGATCAAATAATGGCCAGAGGGCCAGAAGAATGATGAGATAGGTGTCTGGGTGGATGGGTAGGGGAATAAGTGAATGGGTAAGTGGCTAAGTGGTTAAAAGGATAGAGAAATGGATAGATGGGTAGATGAATGGATGAGTAGATGGGTACATAGATGAGTAGGTGGGCAATTGGATGAATGAATGCTTAGACAGATATATCAATATGTAAATATAAATAACCAAACTTAGATGCAATAAAAAATACATACTCAGTCCCATCTTCACCACTTTGCACTGTGATTTGGGAAGCCCCCAGTTTGGGCTCAGATAGATTTATCCCACGTTTGTTCCAGAGGAACTTAACTTTCTGTATTTTTCCAACATTAAAATCCACATCAATAGCACACGTGTGACTTGCATCTGGTTTGAGGGATCCTCTGAAAATATAGACATAAAATGTTATATCAGCTGGATATATGAATACATAACATGATTGCAATCTATAACTTCTCTAAACAATAGTTGCTGTTGTTGGTTTTCTGCAAACACCTTGGATGACTTCATACACATCCAGGTGCTGCCATAACATAAAAGTATTTGTGCAGAACACACCTTTTAAAAATACTGGACTCCAGATTTCCACTGTTTTAGTTTTTACCTACAGCTAAGTCGAATATTTGGGGTGGCATATTAATGCTCTAAGTTTGTTACAGGACTATTTGGGGCAATGTCTTATGCTTAAAGATGCATGTGGTTCAGCAGATGCCATTTGTTAGCATCTCATGTGTATTACAGGAATTTGTCAAGGACATTTAATTCAACACAAACATTTTTATGTAAAAGTTAGTGCAAAAACAGAACCTAACTTTATTGTACAGGTTATGCATTCATCTAACACATATTTACCAAGCACCTCACATGCCCAGCAAAAGCCAGATGCTGAGGCCACACAGCATGGATGAGATGGCCACAGGCTTCATATGTGTACCTATGTGTGTGAAGATGGGGTGTGTGTTGGGTATGTGCCATACAGATGTGCCTTGCCTGAAGAGATTTTGATATTTACAAAATCCAAGTCAGAAAGAAAACTATAGGCAATATCCCTGATGAACACAGACACAAAAATCCCCAACAAAATGCAAGCAAACCAAATCCAACAGCACATTAAAAAGATAATTCATCACAATGAAGTGGGTTTTATTCCAGGAATGCAAGGATGGTTCTACATATGCAAATCAACAGATGTGATTCAACATATAAATAGAATCAAAAACAAAAAACATATAATAATCTCAATAGATGCAGAAAAAGCTTTTAATAAAATCTAATGTCCCTTCATGATAAAAAGCCCTCAACTAACTAGACATCAAAGAAACATACCTCAAAATAATAAAAGCCATATATGACAATCCCACAGCTAACCCTATATCGAATGGAGAAAAGTTGAAAGCATTCACCCTAAGAACTGGGACTAGACAAGGATGCCCACTCTCATTACTCCTATTCAACACAGTACTGTAAGTTCTAGCCAGAGCAATCAGGCAAGAGAAAGAAATAAAAGGCATCCAATTGGAAAAGAAGAAGTCTACTTATCTCTGTTTACTGATGACATGATTTTATATCTAGAAAATCCTAAAATTCCCCTAAAAGTCTGCTAGGCCTGATAAATCACTTTAGTAAAGTTTCAGAATACAAATTATTGCACAAAAATCAATTGCATTTCTATACACCAAAAATGCTCAAGGTGAGAACCAAATCAAGAACTCAATCTCATATACAATGGCCATACACACAAAATATACCTAGGAATACATTTAGCCAAGGAGGCAAATGAACTCTACAGGGAGCACGATAAACACACTGATGAAAGAAATTGTAGATGACACAAACAAATGGAAAGACATCCCATGCTCATGGACAGGAAGAATCAATATCATTAAAGTGATCTACAGATTCAACACAATTCCTATCAGATTAACAATGTCATTTTTTACAGAATTAGAAAAAACAATTCTAAAATTCATATTTTAGAATATGAATAAGAAAGAGCCCCAATAACCAAAGCAATCTAAGCAAAAAGAACAAAGCCAATGGTATAACATTACCTGACTTCAAACTATACTACAAGGCTACACTAACCCAAACAGCATGGTACTGGTACAAAAATAGACACATATATCATTGGAACAGAATAGAAAGCCCAGAAATAAAGCCATATATCTACAGCTAGCTGATCTTTGACAAAGTCAACAATAATAAACAATGAGGAAAGGGTTATTGAATAAACCTATTCAATAAATGGTGCTAGGATAACTGGTTAGCCATAGGCAGAAGAATAAAACTGGACCCCTATTCTTCACCATATGCAAAAATTAACTCAAGATGGATGAAAGACTTAAATGTGAGACCTGAAACTATAAAAATTCTAGAAGAAAACATAGGATAAAACTCTCCTGTACATTAGCTTAGGTGAGGCGGGTGGATCACCTGAGGAAAGGAGTTTGAGACCAGCCTGGCCAACATGGTGAAACCCCATCTCTGCTAAAAATACAAAAAAATTAGCCAGGCATGGTGGCAGGTGCCTGTAATCCCAGCTATGTGGGAGGCTGAGGCAGGAGAATTGCTTGTACCCAGGAGGCGGAAGTTGCAGTGAGCCGAGATCTTGCCATTGCACTCCAGCCTGGGCAACAAGAGTGAAACTCCATCTCAAAAAAAAAAAAAAAAAAAGAAAGAAAGAAAGAAAGAAGTTATGACTAAGACCTCAAAGCAAATGCAGCAAAAACAAGAATAGACAAATGGGACTGAATTGAACTAAAGATCTTCTGCACATTAAAAGAAGCAATCAATGGAGTATACGGACAACCTACAGAGTGGGAGAAAATATTACAAACTATGCATCTGACAAAAGATTAATATCTAGAATCTATAAGGAACTTAAATCAACAAGAAAAAAACTAATAACCCCATTAAAAAGTGGGCAAAGAACTTCTCAAAAGACATACAAACATCAAGCAAACATATAAAAAAATTCTCAACATCACTAATCATTAGAGAAATGCAAATTAAAACCACAGTGAGATACAATCTCATACCAGTCAGAATGACTATTATTAAAAAGTCGAAAAAAAATAACAGATGTTGGCAAGGATATGGAGAAAAGGGAATGCTTATACACTGTTGGTAGGGATGTCAGTTAGCTCAACCCCTATGGAAAACAGTATGAAGATTTCTCAAATACCTTGATAGAAAAATAGAACTTCATTTTGACCCAGCAATTGCACTACTGGTTATCTACCCAAATGAAAAGGAATAGTTTATCAGAAAAATACCTGCACTTGTATGTTGATCACAGCAATATTCACAATAGCAAAGTCATGGAATCAACCTAAGTGTCCATCAGTGGTTGATTGGATAAATAAAATTTGGCATATAGACAACATAAAATACTATGCAGCCATAAAAAAGAATGAAATCATGTCTTTTGTAGCTACATAGATGAAGCTGAAGGCCATTATCTTCAGCGAAATAACTCATAAACAGAAAATCAAATACTGCATGTTCTCACTTATAAACAATGGGTACATATGGACATAAAACTGGAAAGAATAGACACTGGGAACTCCAAAAGGAGAGAGGTTGGGATGGGGATAAGGGATAAAATTTATCCATTGGGTTCAATGTTCACCGTTTGGGTAATAGGTTCACTAGAAGTCCAAACCTCACCATTACACAATATACCCATGTAATGAATCTGCACATGCACCCCCTGAATCTAAAATAAAATAAAATAACAAAAAAAGAAAAAACAATCTAGTCAGGTGACTGACATTCCAAAAGGAGTTAGCACATGATTCATTTTAAATAGTGAGTTCCCTCTCTGTGGGCCTCACTCTTCTCATATGTAAAATGGGACGATTGAACTAGACATTGAGACTTTCTTCCAGCTCTGACATTCTAGGATTCAGTGGTTCTGTATAATAGATGCCTAGATTTATAAAACACTTTATACTCAATCAATTTTGAATAATCTATTATGGAAAGTATGATCATTTCACATTACTATTGAACTTACTTGAAAATCTCATATTGTTTTGAGTTTTCATTACTTCCATACAAAGCAATCTTGATGTACCCATTCACTTTCTCTTTTCCAGAAAGTGTGACTGATACCTTATATCTCCAACCTGTCCAAAGAAATACAACCCATTTAATGAACTCATCTTATTGAAAAAATGATCTATGAAAATATTATTGTTCCAAGCTCTGAATCCTCCAGGGATGAGAGGCAATAGGACTGTGACTTAATTGAATTCCTGGGGCCCAGGAGTTAAGGGTACATTAGGTTCTAGGTGGGAGCCAGGGACTCAGGGGTCAGTAAATATTATAGTTCAGCACAGTCCCTTATGAACACAGCAAGGTATGTGCTCTTGGATGAATGAAGGGCAGCTGATACTGCACATGTGTATTTTGACTGATACATGGTACAATGGACTGAATTCATGTGGGTAAGAGCCCACATGAATGGGATCAGTAACCTCATAAAAGAGACCACAGAGAGCGCTCTTTTCCTCTTTCCACCACGTGGGAGTATACAGCAAGAAGACAGCAATGTGCAGCAGAACCTGATCATGCTGGCACCCTGGTCTCAGATTTCCAACCTCCAGAACTGTGAGAAATACATTTCTACTATTTATAAGCCACCCAGTCTATGGTACTACGTTACAGCAGTCTGAACCAATGAAGACAATGGGTGTGTTGCATGTTGTTTTGTCACTTGCCTTCTTACTTAATACACCTTAGAGGTTTTCTCTCTTCAGTACGCAGAGGTATAACCTTCTTTTTAATGGTTACATGTAGTATTTAATCTATAGTATTTAGTCATTTACCAACTGGTGGACATTTAGGTTTTCCCCTCAATCTTTCGCTCTTAAAAATAAAGAGCAAGCATCCTTGATCACATCATCTTATGCACACACGCAAGTATTTCTCTATGGTACACTCTGAGAAGTGAAGTTACTGGGTTAAAGGAATGTGCATATAGGATTTTATAGATTCTGCCAAACTGTTATCTTTTATGATAAATATTTTGAGGATTACAGGAAATACTGTATGTGAAAAGTGTTTTGTAAAGTGCTGATACAAATTTTTAAATTTGAAACTCCCTTAGAAAATAACTGCTCTCCTTTCCAGCCATTATATGCTATTATTCACAGTAAATGAGTCTTGATAATTTTACTATCTTGTACTTTTAAAATAAGAAGCAGGGCAAAATGACATCACCACAAAGTGTGTGTATGTAGGAGGACTAATATAAAAGATAGTCATGACTGCACTGATTTCTTGACTTACAGTGACTTTCATGTTGCCCTCTTCTGTTAATAGATGCATCCTTCCAGCAACAGTGGTGGGTGAACATGTGACCCAGTCTGGGCCAATCATTGTACTTTTCTCTGCTGGTCAGGAGTATTGGTTAAAGGGGTGAGACCCAACACAAATTCCATTTCACTGTCCTTTCATTACAACTTAAGCTTGTTGTAGTTAAGTTTCTATCCATTGTTACCAAGGATACTGACTAATAAGGTTGGCACACTTTTGAAAATTATTGCAAGAATTTGAAGTGAGTAAAATAGAAACTTACTAGTAAAGTTACCACTCTCTCCTGTGTTCAGGAAAAAGGTTTGTTCCACAGCACTGGTTTTCCCCTTAAATTGGTCAGCATAGTGCCCCATTTTGGGGCATCCTTCAGCTGGACAAGGGAAACACTTACTCTAGTGGAAAAAAAACATAATTTGTCTGTTAGTCAATCAATTCAGCTTCCTTCCTATGTCTATCTACCTACCTACCCATCACCCACCCAACCATCCACCTTTCCTTTACCTATGCAACCATCCGTCTACCCATCCATCCCTTATCCATCCTTTCATCTACCCATCCATCCATTCTCATACCTATCCACTAATCCATGCATTCCTGCATCTATCTACCCATGCACCCATGCATCCATGTGTCCATCCATTCTCTCATCTACCCACTGACTCATGCATTCCTGCATCTATCTACCCATGCACCCATGCATCCATGCTTCCATCCTTGGAATTGTGCATAGAACTGTGCTAGGCCCTGCAGAGTATCCAAATAAGTGCCTCAAAAACTTAGAATATAGTTGGGAAAACAAGTCATATCCAGGAAGCAGTAAAATTAAAATATGAATGGGGTATGCAATACAATATATGTAGGGAGAAGTGGGAGAGATAGCAAGTTATTTCAAAAGAAGTGAGGAAAGGAAGGTCCAGGACCATTTTCACTTTAATGTGAATTATTTCTCCAGACTTGTTGATTCTTATTTGTTGCTTCTCAAACGATAGTTCTTTAATTAGGCACAGAGGAGGCAATTTGCTGTCTTCGAATCAGGGATTTGATTGCTTTATGCCACAGTGTCATTGTCCTCTGCTCTTTGACCTCATGCCACATCCAAAATGCATGATGTGTAGAGCTGTTTTGTGATTTGGAAGGAATCAGATAAGTTCTGGAGGCCATGTTGTTATCCATGACCCAACAAGAACTAGCAGAGTGAAGGCTTCTCACTGAATACTCACAGACATTGGAGATCAAATAGGATGTCCTTTTGACCTCAGTTCAACCCAAGAATGTCAAGGTTAAAATTAGTTTTGAAAGGACAAAATATGAGTTTAAACATCTTAACCAAGTAATTAAAGTTTAAGTCATCAAATAATGAATGAATTTATGTCATCAAATAATGAGTGAACATTAAATGAATGTCTTTAGTTGTAATACACTGAGAAGGAACTGCTATTACTCACTGAAGCACCGCCTAAAAAATCAAACAATTTCAGAGAGTGGGATATCCTGCCAAATACCTGGTCTGAAAACCTCATAACTGGCAAGTCTTCAAAGACCAAGAAAAAATGGGAAGCTGTTCTTGATTAAAGGAGACTAAAGAGACAACAAAATAATTGCAATGCAAAAAAAAAAAAAAAAAAAAAAAAAGAAGAAGGGAAGGAAAGAAAGAAGGCAGGCAAACAGATACAGCTCTAGAGGGCATTATTTGGATAACTGGAGAAGCTTGAATATGTACTATATATTATAGTGTATCAAAGATACATTTCTTGAATGTTATTCTATAGGAGAAGGATCTTGTTTTTAAGAGATGGAGGCTAAAGTTTTTATAAGTAACGTGTCATAATGTCTTTAATTTACTTTCACATAATTTAGAAAAAGTATACATACACACACATATATAAAATGTTAGCAATTGGTGCATCTCAGTGATAGGTGTACAGTATTCATCATTATACGTCTTTCACCTTCTTTGCAAATTGGAAATTTTTCTAAATGAACAACTGGGGACCCTAGTAAGGGCCCAGCACAGTCAGGTCTGTGCCTTCCCCCTCCAGCCCACCATGCTGCCTGGGGGAAGATGGCTTTGTGAGGTGCAGAATTTCCATTACCTCCCTGCATTAGTTGCAGAGTTACATCTCTTTTTTCTGTTCTAAGCCACAGGAACACAAAAACACCCCAAACAGGGCCAGCAACATCTTCCTCAGCCTCCTGGGGTAACCTACCTCCTGAAACTCATCGTAGGAGGCACAGGGATAGCCCAGGAAGCCATCAGGGTTGACGATGCTGCTTGAGTAATACTCGAAGCTTCTTAGGTGATTGCAAGCCACAAAGCCACTAATTCCTGAAAAAAACAAAGGTCCCGGGAGCTCAAACGAGGCCTTTCACTTTTAAGTGTGAACAATTCATTCTGACTAAGGAAGAATCACCTGCACATTTCACCGATGGGTGTCGGCTCCTGAATATCTTGGGGCATTTGCTAAGCAGGGACCTGCTCAGGGCTAGGTGACTGTGGAGGAGTGACATGTCCTGACAAGCACCTTTGTCCACTCTTCCAGGGACCAGGCATGTAACACAAATGAATGAAGAGGGCTGGGGGCCGGGAATAGGGTGGGGTGGTAGGGGAGAGAGAGAGAGAGAGAAAGTGATAGAGAGAGGCAGACAGAGGCAGTTGGTCGGCGGAGAGAGAGAGAGTCAGAGAGAGACAAGAGAGTCGGTCGGGGGAGAGAGAGACAGAGAGTTGGTAAGGGAAGAGAGAGAGACAGAGACAGAGAGTCAGAGAGAGACAGAGAGAGTTGAGGGGGAGAGAAAGAGAGAGCGTCAGAGAGAGACAGAGAGTTGGTGGGGGGAGAGAGAGACAGAGTCAGAGAGGGACAGAGAGTCGGTGGAGGGGGAGACAGAGAGACAGAGACAGAGGGAGAAATGGAGAGAGAAAAAGAAACACAAAAAGAGATAGTGATGAGAAAGAGAGATTCAGAAAGAGAGAGAGGATAGAGAGACAGAGGAGAGATGCAGAGACAGAGGAGAGAGACATAGAGAAGGTATACGTGTGTGTGTATATATATAGTATATATACACACATACGCTATGATATATACATAGTGTGTGTGTATATATACACACATATATACGTGTATATATGTATATATACACACACATATATACATGTATATATATGTATATATACACACACATATATACGTGTATATATATGTATATATACACATACATATATACGTGTATATATACGTATATATACACATACATACAGAGAGAGAGAGAGACTAAGAGAAGATAGCACTGGCTGTAAAAAGGGCCCCTCTAACCCTACACAGTCTAGCCAGGTGTCACATGTTCAAAGCCCCAAATCGCCTGGTCCTCTGATTTTTTCATAAGATGCCAGGATCTCCACTTCTACCTGAAAACCTTCGCATGCGTGAGTGAAGGCAGCGCATCCCCATCTTAAAAACAGTTACCATGCCGGCCCATCCAATGCTGCTGCGGACTGCATCCTATCTCTGTGAGGACCCCTGACATACCGGGCAGGCCTTCTCCGTCAACCAGGCTTTTTGATTCTTCCTCTTTGCTATGCAGGGCACAAGGTAAAAGCGGTGACGGCAAGGTGGCCATGGCCTCTGGCTACTCTCTCACTGCAGTTTATTTATCATCCTTTTCTTTAGAAAAAGTCCGGAAAGGTGTTTTTTCATTTCTCTGGCTCCTTGGTAGAAAACTTCCCATGGAGAAATGCACAGTGACCCTGGCACACCTGCGGACCACTCCTGGGGGGTCTGCGGGGCTTTATCGCCACCCACTGAGAAAGGAACACTTCCCTTTGTGCCCAGGGTGGCTTCATTCTCCACGGCTCCCGGCCCTCGGCCCAGCGACTTCCAGCTGAAGCCACGTTCCCTGTGCCCACACTGGTGCTCATCACTGGACAACAGAACCTGTTTCAAACTTAATTGTTTCTTTCATCCAAAATTGCTGCCCTGGGACCCCATAATGGAGGAGAAAGTGGATTTAATTATTCCTCAGTGCCCACTGCCTGGATGACTCGGAGCTTGACACAATAGAAACACACTCCAGTGCTCATGGGCTTGTTTACTCGACAATGCTTCTCTAATTAAACCTGGACTCGTTCCTATTATGTGTGCCCTGCTCATCGTTTGTGGGAGGGGGCAGCTATTATTGTGACTCTGGTGTGCTTTCAGGGAGCCTGGAATGGTCACATCTCCCCAGGAGTTACCTGAGAGGGCAAAAGCTCCGTTTATTTGCCGGTGGATGCTGGCGATCGCTTTATCGACTCTGCTCTTTGACATTAAGCACATGGAATATTAAAATGCCACTCAAGGCTACTCAACTCAATTTAAAAGTATATTTCATGCCTGCTTTGGATGAGGCCCTGAGCAGGGTACTGGAGTGTCTGAAATGTGCAAAACATAGTCCTTGGCCTTGGGGAACTCCCAGCTCAGAAAAATAGACTAAAATTATCACAGGCCCAAAACCTGTCTTTTCAGGGAGGAGAGTGAAGCCTGGTGTCAGGGGAGGGGCAACAGCAATCAAAAAAGGCCAGAGCAAGGGGCAGCAAATCAGATGGGGCTATGAGGTCGCCTAATGGCAGGGCATGGGCCGTGCTCTCTCAGATGAACAGAAATGTACACAGCTTGCCAGCAGCCACCATGGGTCTCCCAGACCTCCAGGCCTCCCCCTCCTACACGTGCACCCCAAACCCACAGAGCACATCCCTCCTTTGTCTTCTTCTCAGCAAAGTCCCCTTCCATTTCTAGCACCCAACAACAGCAACCAGCAAGCAAGTCAAGGCCTTCAAATCTTGGCCTATGTCCTGCAGTTCTTCAAGGAGCAGGTGCTGCAGGTAGGATGGGTGGTCAAAGCCAGAGCCAACATGCCAGCCAAGCCGCTGTCCCAGGATGCCGACAACAGGGAGATACACAGGCTGGGGCATGAGATCAGGGCTTTATAGTTAGAAATTGGGCTTAGATATAGAGCGGCCTTGAATGAGCTATATAACTTTTTATATATATATATTTTGAGACAGTCTCACTCTGTCACCCAGGCTGGTGCAGTGGTGCCATCTCGGCTCACCGCAACCTCCACCTCCTGGGTTCAAGTGACTCTCATGTCTTAGCCTCCTGAGTAGCTAGGACTACAGGCGCATGCCATCACATTCAACTAATTTTTGTGTTTTTAGTAGAGATGGGGTTTCACTATGTTGGCCAGGCTGTCCTCGAACTCCTGACCTCAAGTGATCTGCCTACCTCAGCCTCCCAAAGTGCTGGGATTATAGGCATGAGCCACCACACCCAATTGAGTTATGTAATTTTTCTGATCCTCAGTTTTTGGATCTGCAAACTGGGACTAATCAGAGTAACTATCTCATTGCGTTGCTGTGAAAATGCCTGGCACATTTTCACAACACTCCATAAACGGTGGCAAATGTCAGCATTATGAAGGCCAGACCATGCATTCTGCTTTCTCCCCAAACAGAGCAATTGCTGTCTTACTTCTTTAATTTACATACCTTCCCATATTCCATCAATATCAATAATGGTTGAAAGGACATTTTTCTTACATCCGGGCATTTCCTTTCCTCCATTTGGAAAGAAATCCAGATGGCCCACCTTTTGGCTCATTCCGAAACCTAAAACATTTGAAGCAGAGATGAGCGGCGAGGTGACTGGTGCCAAAGTTAGGGTGTGGCCACAGCAAGACCCTTTTTGGCAAATTCTCCCTTTATCACAGCTACCACTGCCTCTAGCTCTGCAGAAAGTTCTCAAAGATGGGTGCTTGGCAAGATGAGGACGGAGGAGAGGGCAGAGGAAGTGAGATGAGGGGGAGGCTGAGCTTTGGGTGAGTGAGACACATACATTTGGATGTGCATCTGTGTGTCTCAGAGAGTCCAGGGCATATTGATATGCCCTGGTACCATTATGCACCAGTAGACCTATCAAGACTGGTGCAATTTGTATTACTTTACTCATTTTAAAATTTTGATGTCTACATTATATAGTTATGTGGAGACTACATAACATTATATTGTTATATTGTGAGCCGTAGCATATGGCTAGGCTCTTTGGCTTTCAAAGCATATGAACCCGTGATCAAATCCTGGTTTTACTTACAGATTTTGTGATCTGGGTCAATTACTTAACCTAATTGAGCCTCAGTTCCTCAGCCATGAAATGGTGGTAATAAAGCCCACTTTTTAGAGTGTTACAGAATTAATAAGCTAATGTATGCAAAATGTTCAGTGTAGCACATGGTAAACACTAAGTAAGTGATAACATCATCATCATCATCATCAAAAACATACCCTTTATTGGCAAGTTTCATGAGTGGCTATGTAAGAAAATATTGAAAAAAGAACACTGATTTTAGAAGAATTAAATAATGGGATAAAGTCGCCAACAAAACAAAGTGTAACCAAAGCTTTGACCGAAGAAGTAAGAAAAATATTCAAAAATTAACTTCGTATTTTGCAAGTACAGGTCAAGTTTTAAGAATGAATACATCTGCCCCATTAGTTACTGGTAGACTGGGGAAGGATAAAGAGTTTGAAGATTGATTGACAACCTTTCATAGACTACAGAAGGGTTTTTGTTTAACCCAGGGCTGCACGCTGATTCCACTGGCACTGAACTAGCTATTTATTTTGGACTGGTACCCATTTTGACTGGTTGGTGCCCAAGCCATTCCTGTAGCTATTTTGAATGGCCTCCCCTGCCGTGTGTGTATGTGTGTGTGAGAGGGGATATCTGGACCCAATGTCATTAGCTGTAGCACAGGTCAGCAGGAGATGGGATTGAGGAACTCACCTAGGGAAGGAACTATGGGAGAAGAATCTGTGTGAATCACATCCACAAACACAGCGTCGGATGGATCCAACCGAACCTCCTCAGGTTCATCCTGGAAGCACGGCCCTGCTGGATCCAGCCCTGAAAGGGAGAAGGTAGGCAGGCTGGACTCTTAAGAACTGGGATTTAAAGCCAGTACTGGCAGACTAAGCATGAGGATTCCTCCTACCCCAGCAGCTACGGTTCTGGGGATTGGGTCTGCAGTTCTTGGTCTGCCTGGGAGAGAGAGTCTGGGACAGAAAGGCTGGGAATGGGGTCATTGCCTGTGGATGAACATTCAGAAATACCCAGTGCCTGGCTCTGTGGAGGATCTGGGTAGCCTCCGTACACCCCTTCTTTCCCTTTTTCTTTTTGTCCTCACACATTACCATTTGGCCACTGCTCTCAGAGACTGCAAGACCCCAGGCCTTACCCAGCTGCACGCATCTACTCCTTTGGCTCATGCCATTCTCCAGCCTGCTGTGCCCTTTCCCACATTCTTCCTTTATCTAAATCTTTCTCCTCCAAACCCAGCTCACACACCACCTCCTCATGGTTAAATGGAAAAGCTAACCCCTCTCCTTTCTCAGCCCATTCCATCCACTTTGTATTATGCTGTCCCCAGGTCATCTTCAGAGAGAAACAGAGCGTGGGAGGAGGGGGCACACAGTGGCCTGTATTCTTGCCCTAGTTCTACTCCAGGTCAAATGTCCGTCCTCTCTGAGCTTCTGTATCCTTATCGGGAAAGTAGGAATAATGACAACCACCTACCTTACAGGGTCATTGTGAAACCCTCATGAAAAGATGCAAGAGAAGGGACTTTGCAAACTGCAAAATTCTACATAAACACAAACCAATACCCCCTCATCCTTCGCCCAGTGCCTTGGGCAAAGGGACGCTCATTAAATGTTGATGTGAACTGTTTGGTGAAGTTACAAACTGATTTGGCTGCACAAAATAAAGTTATTTGTGTCTTTGCCTTATATGCATTCAGTTTAGTGCTTCATTCATACATTCAGTATTTACTGAGCGCCTTCTATATGGCAGGTCTCAGTGTGCATTTGCATTTTCTGTCTTTGCCTGGTACAGTACAGACATTCAAACAATTAGGTGGAACTGACGAATTTTTAAAACCATCTCACATTTTTTCTTTTACTTTGCCATACTCTGAAAATAATAGCCCTTAAGTCATGGATTTAATGTGCTAGTTAAATCTTTCTCCTTTTCTTTTCTTTCTTCTCTTTTTTTTTTTTTTTTTTTTTTTTTTTTTTGAGGCTCTGTCGCCCAGGCTGGAGTGCAGTGGCATGGTCTCCGCTCACTGCAAGCTCCGCCTTCCGGGTTCATGCCATTCTCCTGCCTCAGCCTCTGGAGTAGCTGGGACTACAGGTGCCCCCCACCACACCCGGCTAATTTTTTGTATTTTTAGTAGAGACAGGGTTTCACCTTGTTAGCCAGGATGGTCTGGATCTCCTGACCTCGTGATCCACCCACCTAGGCCTCCCAAAGTGCTGGGATTACAGGCGTGAGCCACCGCGCCCGGCCTCACTTCTTTTCTCCTTCCCTCCCCTCCCTCCCTCCCTCTCTCTCTCTCTCTTTCTTTCTTTCTTTCCTTGCCTCCTTTCCTTCTTTTCTTTCCTCCTTTCTCTTTTTTTTTTTTTTTTTTTTTTTTGAGATACAGTCTCCCTTTATTACCCAGGGTGGAGTGCAGTGGAGCTATCACAGCTCCCTGCAGCCTGGAACACCTAGGCTCAAGCAGTCCTCCCACCTGGGCCTTTCGAGTAGCTGGGACTACAGGCAGAGCCATCACCCCTGGCTAACTTTAAAAATTTTTTATAGAGACAAGGTTTCACCATGTTGCCAAACTGGTCTTGAACTCCTGGCCTCAAGAGATTCTCTCGCCTCAGCCTACAAAAGTGCTGGGATTACAGGTGTGAGCCAGTGGCCCAGACTTTGTTTTAAAAAATGAATGCATTTTTATTTTTAATTATCTATTTTCTAATACACATTATGGAAAATTATTTTTAAATTTAAGGCCGGTCATCACAAAAAATCGGGTCCGCAGGAGGACCATCAGGGGCGCCCTTCGCCGTCGGAAAGGCGCTCGCCGAGGCTTCCGCGGTGCGCACCCGGGGGCCTGGGACTCCGGCCCGGGGCCCCGCGACCCCTACCTGTGATCCTGCCCACGCGGCCCCCCAGCCTCCTGCCCGCCTCCGCGGCCGTGTGCGCGCCCAGGCTGTGGCCGATGACATGCACGTCCTCAAGGCTGTACCCCAGCTGCGTCTGCGGAGGGATAGCGTGTCAGGTCCCACAGCACCGCGTGGGGACCCGCTGGTCTGAGAGCGGGGCGCCGGGCCCTGCCAGGGATGGGGGCAGGACCGGGCTCGAGCACGCCGCCTGGGGCAGGGCGACCCCGCTCCCTATCTGCAGCCTGCGAGTCCCGCAGGCCGGCTCGTGCGCGGGGCAACAGTGCTGACCAGCGGCCACCACGCCAACTGCAGGCCACCTGGGCGGGCGAGGCACACGGCCTGCCACTCTGGACTGCTCCACCCCCAGCTCCCTTTCCTCGCCCCTGCCAGGGGTATGGCCTGTCTGGGCGAGCGCGGGCAGACTGGGCCCTATCTCTGGCTCCCCCCGCCCCCTCCAGATAGATCCTGCAGAAAGGTCCAGGGCCTTCCCTCGTGGGTTGGCGAAGGATGAAAACTCATCTTCTGCACTGGGAGCTGCTGGGCAGCCCAGCCTGCTCTCTGACCCTTGCAGAACAGCCTGCAAGGAAGGTCTATTTCAAAAGGGGAAACCAAGGCTTAGTTTGCCTCAGGCCCCACAGCTAGACAGTGATAGGGCAAGGTGTCTTCAGGACAGCAGGCAAAGAGGAAGGTTGCAGAGCTTCATCTTGGGAATGGCCCTTCTTGATTGCAATCTGGGCTACTAGCTGCTGGCCCCTACCCATGCCCACGGGTCCCCAGGCTGCCTCTCCATGCCACGTGGTACCTCCCTGCCCCTCTCTGACCCCTACCCACAGGACAGGGCCCAGGCAGGGTTTTACCGACAGTGCTTGTATTAAGAAAGCTGTCTCCGCCCCAACAACCCGAATGTTTTGCACGGCTTGGGTGTACATTGCCCGGGACCCGTGGCTCCAGTCCACACAGATGCAGTTCACCTTCTCCACTTCAAACATTTTCTGGGGAAGACAAACAAGGGAGAGAAATCAATTTATAAACAGCCCCCAAATGCACACCCCAGAGATAGGCATTCACATCTGTCAAACACCTAGCCCATGCCAGAGCTTTGATATTCTTATACCTGCCATAACGTCACCCTCACTGCAGTGCTATGGACTGGACATGCTAGTACCCGCTTAACAGATATGGAAACGGAACCCTGGAATGGGTGAGTGACGTGTCTGAGGTCTCACACATCGTTAGGAACACAACCAGGTTAAAAAGACCACTTACTAAATCAGGTGTGAGCAGACCACTACTACTCAATAACATGTCAAATTCAGCTCCTCGGTTGCACCAGCCACATTTCAAGTGCTGAATAACTTATGTGGCCAGTGGCTTCTGATTTGGACAGTGCATATATAGAACACCTTCATCACTGCAGAACATTCTATTGGATAGCGGTGCTTTAGAGGGTAAAATTTAAGTGTTTTTAACATCACAAAGGGGTTTTACATAAGTCATCAGGGATAAATGCCCAGCAGTTTGCTGCAGTCTCCACCTCGAGACTTTTTGACTGAACTCTGGGTGTCTTCAGCCTCATAGGAGATTGTTGGCTAGAAATTGGTAGATAGAGAGAGCTTGGTAATGGATGCCCTTTGGAACTGGGCTTTCCTCGGTGGTTTTAAAAAGGACCCATCTCTCTCTGAAGTATTTCTTTTCCCAGTCTAAGGGAAACTGGGGGTACAGTGTTTGAATCTGTGTGTTGGGTGCTGGTCTCACCAGGGAGTGGCCAAGTGGTAGGGCCCTACCTTGCACATGTCCGATGGCCAGCTGTCCTCCGCCTTGTCTAAGAAGCCATGGATGATGAAGCGTGTCTTGCGGTCCAGTTGGAAGTTTGAAGCCTCAATGGTGTCTGGTTCCGTGCCAGTGATTAGCTGGTTTAATTTGAAAAGATTAATTTGAATGTTGCCCTTTCCAAGCCACGAGTCTATTAGAGCCAGTTTCAGAATTGATATCACAGCTTCAATGCCCACAAAGCTGGGTCAGACTAGAAGGAGCTCCTGACCTGGGGTTGTGGATAGATTTCAGAAAGTCCAAATTCACAGACTTTCTATTTTAATTAATCCTTAATCCATATCTAGCATTTCAGTTAATCACAAAACTAGACAATAAACCACAGTGGTATTAGCAACACCTGTGACTCTGTCCCCGGTAGAAGTCACAGGTATTTTCAGGTCATAATGTAATTATTGCAGATATCTAAAAATATCATTTATACTCATTAATACTTTTAAATTATAGTAGTTGTTAGACCAACCCCTAGATCTTGTTATTTAGTGATATATAAAAAGCACATATATGACTATATCACACATTTATATATTTAAATGTTTTGGTAATTATTTTTCAATATAATTCGTTTCTTTTGTAATCCAATATATTTTATTTCTGCATTTAAAAACATTGACCTGGCCGGGCACGGTGGCTCATGCCTGTAATACCAGCACTTTGGGAGGCTGAGGCAGGCGGATCACAAGGTCAGGAGATCGAGACCATCCTGGCTAACACGGTGAAACCCCGTCTCTACTAAAATTACAAAAAAAAATTAGCCGGGTGTGGTGGTAGACACCTGTAGTCCCAGCTACTCAGGAGGCTGAGGCGGGAGAATGGCATGAACCCAGAAGGCAGAGCTTGCAGTGAGCCGAGATCGCGCCACTGCACTCCAGCCTGGGTGACAGAGCGAGACTCTGTCTCAAAAAAACAAACAAACCAACAAAAAACAACAACAACAAAAAATTGACCTAAGAAGGGGCCTTTAGGCTTCTTCCAGGTGGCCAGAGAGGTTCCTGGCACAGAAAAGGTGAGGAACCCCTGGACCAGAAGCTTAAGTGTGGGAGCAAATTCAGTTCAGTGGAGCTGTGAGACTTTGGAATGCACTTCTAAATTGCCACAGGCTGCTCGACCCCCTTCTACCAACCCCTACAGATGAGACGCCAGAAGATGCCACCAACCTCTACAGATGAGATGCCAGAAGATGCCACCAACCCCTACAGATGAGACGCACCGTAACCATGTCCAAGCCGACTCTGGGCTGGGGGCACTAAGAAGGCTGGTCTGTCACATACAGTCCCATAGTGGGTGACCTCAGAAACCTATTGACAGACACCTGGCTCCCTAAACTCTGTCAGGGACCAGAGCTGTGAGCTGCTGGATTCTCAGCAATGTCTTTCTTGAAACTGTCTCCTGGTCACTTCTGACACTCTGGAGCAAGTCTGATCTGCTTCTGATGGGCAGACCTGCTGAAAACTGGAGGTTGCTCCAGAGGACCTCATCTTTTATCTATTGTGGCTACATGTCCCCTCTCCCCTACCTGTCTCCTAGCTCTTCAGGAAGAATTTACACCCACCTCCACCCCCAATGCCCAAGAGGCTTCTCCCCCTCCACTCTCCTGTGTAGAAACGAGGCAGACTTTCCGGTGGCTACACCAGGCCTGGGCTTCTCCATAAATGCTGCTCATAGTCCCTTCCTCCCAGGGAACAAGGCATTTACGCTGGGGTAGCCCCTGAAGTTCTCTGCACCAGTGTGTGTGAATGTGTAAGTTTCTGGGTTAGGCATCAGTAGAGTTCATCAGATACTCAGGTGTTTATGATCTTGAGAGCTACGCCTTGGATTCTATGCCTTGGAGTTTCTGGAAAATTCCAAGGCAGTGACTTATGCCCTAGACAGCCATGCAAAGACTCCACTGTGGCGGCCCAAATACACCCAACATGCAGCGCTTACGTGCCCGCTCTTACTTGGAAGTTGTTTGGATTTTCATTTGTGTACAGAAGAAAGCGGGTGTCAATGTCCTCGGGGGACCAGGGAAGTAATTTTACAGGTCGCTGAAGGGTTCCTGCCCATGGTTTTTCATCAGAAAAGCAGCCAAGTTGTCCGTAGCAGACCTCTTTTCCTAGGGTGAGCCACAAACAGGACATGTGTGAACTTCTGGAAAGAAGCAACGTCATATCCATACAGGAAAACTCTGCAGGACAGAGCCCAGGTTTGGCTAAGGCCAGTGCTGGTCTTTATCTTTGCCATCATTTTCCAAACCTCTGGGACGATAAGAATCACCTGGGGGCTGCGGCGTCGCGGGGTGGGAAGGGCGGGTGGGGGCAGGCGGCAGTATGGGGAACAGGTGTATTGTACATACACATTCATAGGTCCCTCCCTCAGAGATTCTGGTTCAGAGGGTCTGGGGTGGGGTCCTGGAAACACATATTCAGTAAGTGCCCCTTACCATTAGGCAAACTGGGGAATTGCTGATGCATAGGTTGGTGCAAAAGTAATTGCGGTTTTTGCCATTACTTTCAATGGCAAAAACCACAGTTACTTTTGCACCAACCTAATACAAACTGCTGCCTTAAAACCACCTCTTTCAGGAAACTTGCAGCCGACTCTTTACATGTAAGCATCAAATAGTGAGTATTTATCAAGTGCCTACAAACTCTGTAGCACAGAGTTGCTACTTTGTCTTGACATCTCTATTACACGCAGCATAGGCCGTGCCCACACCAATTCACATGTCTTCATGTCATCCTTTTATGCACATTTTTTTGAAAGGGTGATTCTCTGCCGTTTCATATTTTCTCTTTTGCTTTTTGAAAAAGTAAGTTTCTTAAGAACAGGAATGACTTGTGTATCACACTACGTGTAGTAGAGACTCAATACATGTAATCCATGATCCAAATAACCACATCTAAGTCCGAGAGTACTTTCTGTGTCCATGACATAAACATGATCACAGGATATGGTCACTACGGGTGACATAATTCCAACCCAAAGGATTATAATGGGTCCTTTCTCTTACGCTTCCTCAACTCCTGTACTGATGATGCCAAATATTGGTGAATCATTAAAAAAACTCGTAATAGTTTATATTTGTTTACTATGTGCCAGATACCATGTTAGTACTTTACTGGTATAGTATCATTTAAGCCTGAAAACACAAATATGGAATTAGTATTATCTCCATTTTACTGCTGAGGAAACCAAGGCAGAGAGACAAGGTAAGCTACCCGAGGTCACAGCTAGTGGTGGAGGCAGGATTTGAACCCAAGAAGTTTAACTGGGAATATAGCTAGAACTTGAGGGGACACAAAGATAAACGAGATATGAACCCTGTCCTGAAAGGGAGGAGCTCTAACAGGGAAGCAATACTGATGGCGTTGAATTCATTCCAGGAAGAAGGTGCACCCTTGGAGGTGGACTCTAGGAGGCTTAAGCAATGTTTGCCCCAGGGGAAAGGTAGCTGGTTAAATGAAGGGACTCGAATGCAAGACATCTGGGCTCTCTTAAGTGGAGAGCAGGAAAGTGTTGGAAGGTGTGAGTTGGTGAGGTTGAGGGGAGGTGGTGGTGGCAGTGGCAATGCTGTGCTTCCACAGGCAGTCCTGTGTTTTTGGGACTCGAGTACAGGGGGCTGAGAAGCAGAAAAGCCTGAGGAGGCTGGGGGCAGGGAAGTGAGAGTGAGGCTTGAGGCTTGAGGCTTGGCCCTGATAGGGCTTCTTGCAACTCGGGAAGACCAGGAAGCTGGGCAAGAAGGAAGGCCCTAGGAGGAGAGAGATGAGGAGAGAGCCTGGCGTGAGCCTTGGGGAATGTCCACATTTGGGGCAGGAGGAGGCTGCAGGTCAGCAAAGGAGATGAAGAGGGGTTGTATGGCCGGAGGAGCAGTCGCACCCACCCCGGTCTCTGCCGTCAGGAGCCTGGCCTTAATTCATAGCCAGGGTGGAAGGAGAGGCCAAGAGTGGGCTGGCGGGGTTGAGAAGACAAGGGGGAAGAGTCACAAGGCAGAAGAAAGCCCCCACAGGGACCCAAGGAGACCATGTCTCCTACAGCAGGACTTGGGGGGCCAAATTGGGCAGTGAGGTATTCTGGCAGGAGAGAAGGTGAGGCAGCCCCCACGGAGAGGGAAAGACTCCCGGAGGAAGCACGCCTGTGAAGGCGTAGGCAGATGGGAAGTCAGCAGGCTGGGGCTCAGGGGGCTCCAAAAGAAACGGAGGTGATTTGTGTTTTAGGATAAGTAGAACTTGAATATCTGTATCTCCTCTGGACAGAACCAGGTCGGGGGAACAAACTGGAGAGACAGAAACAGTGACTCTGAGAAGAGGACACGTGGGCTTGATGGCAGAAAGGCAGGCTTGCCTGGCAGGACTGGGCTTTCTTGGGAGAGGGCACATCCACATGACTTTGGTCTGCAGGCAAGGACAAGGGCATTGGGATCGGGTGGGAACACCACACCCTCCACTTGTCTCCCAGCCGTGAGAGTCTTTGCAGGAAGAAGGTGGCCAAGTAGGAGGGTTACCGGAGATACTCTGTGTCCAGCACGTTGCCCTGTGTCTGCCTGAGAGTCAACACTCTCTGAGTGGCACAATTGTTTTCTCCAAGTAACGATAATGCTCTTCATAATCATTATAATAATTATTAATATACCTCTAGCTGCCTCACCAAAGGCCAGCCCAGGCATGTCACTTTCTCCCTAAAGGAATGGTGACAGCATCCTCACCTCTGACTGTGGCCAGCAGGAGAAGGCCGAGGGTCCAAGGGGGCAGCATCTACATGGATGGAAACACAGACACACACAGACCCATGCGCACAGTGAGGCTGGCAGGGGCAGGACCCAGCTGGGTCAGGAGCCCGGGTCACAAGGACAGTGAGTAGAACAGACGCCCAGCAACCCGGGCCCCACAGGGCTCTCCCTTGAGGTGGGGACCCTGAGGCTGAGTCCTCCCAGTGCACAGGGAGTTAGACAGCAGCACACTAGGACCCTGGACTCAGGGGCTCCACTGTGGTGGCTTCCCCGCCTCTGGGCCATGTCCCTCTTGTAGCCTGGGCTGCCCCCGCCCTGCCAAATCCCCTGCCCACATGGGGCCCTGACTTACCATGCTGCACCAGAGCTTCCACTCACAGCCCAGCAGGTTGGCTGTGGCCTTTTATAACCAGGCTTTATCCTTTGGACTCCTTAGAGGAAAGGCCGGGGCAGGATAGATAAGGCACTGCACGTGGGCGCTTTGAACCTAACTTATCATAAACACATAAAACCAGCTCAACCCTGGGAGCAGCAATGTTTATTAAGTAAGATTCAAGGAAAGGAAAACCAACTTTGGGAAGGGAAAGAGCTCTGTTAATCTGAGTTTACAGGTTTAGTTGCCAAGAGATTGTGTTCCCAAAGTGGTAACAGGGAAACATCATGCCGTACATAGCATCTCTGGAACAAAATCCCTTTGGACACATGAACCCCCAAACCCATCGTGTCATCCTGTTGCTCTTGACAGATTGTGCAGGCCTAGGAAGTCAGGAGACTTGCTGCTCAGTGGAACTGACTGTTTTTGAAGACAGACACCTTACTGACTTTGGGGGTGGGGTAGGTGGAGGGCTACCTTCCCTATTAGAGAGTCTAGACAGAGGACAAAAATGAAGGCAACCTCACAGACGAAGCTCCAAAGAATAAAATGAGGCCAGGCGCGGTGGCTCACGCCTGTAGTCCCAGCACTTTGGGAGGCTGAGGTGGGCAGATCACGAGGTCAGGAGATCGAGACCAACCTGGTTAACACGGTGAAACCCCATCTCTACTAAAAATACAAAAAATTAGCCAGGCGTGGTGGCAGGCCCCTGTGGTCCCAGCTTCTTGGGAGGCTGAGGCGGGAGAATGGCGTGAACCGGGGAGGTAGAGTTTGCAGTGAGCTGAGATTGCGTCACTGCACTCCAGCCTAGGTGACAAAGCGAGATTCTGTCTCAAAAAAGAAAAAGAATAAAATGAACATGAACACTGTTCAAATACAACTTTGTTTAGAAATAATATAGCTTGTTTTAAAAGTGTTTCTGAGCTGCACAGACTGTACCTTGACCTGGAGATAAGAAGGGGAGATATTTTCTTTTCTTCACTGCTACAGAAGAACCTAGGTGAATAACCAGGTGCCATCCTGCCATGTTTTAAATGGGTGTGTAATTTAGATACACCAAACTGCATACATCTTAAGTTGAAAATGTAAGTACAGGCCAGGCGCGGTGGCTCACGCCTGTAATCCCAGCACTTTGGGAGGCCTGGTTGCGCAGATCACAAGGTCAGGAGATCGAGACCATCCTGGCTAACACAGTGAAACCCCGTCTCTACTAAAAATGCAAAAAAAAATTAGCCGGGTGTGGTGGTGGGTACCTATAGTCCCAGCTACTCAGGAGGCTGAGGCAGGAGAATGGCATGAACCTGGGAGGCGGAGCTTGCAGTCAACCGAGATCACGCCACTGCGCTCCAGCCTGGGCAACACAGCAAGACTCCGTCTCAAAAAAAAAAAAAAAAGAAAACCTAAGTATAGTTTTATCTCACGCCTGTAATCCCAGCACTTTGGGAGGCTGAGGCGGGTGGATCACAAGGTCAGGAGATCAAGACCAGCCTGGCTAACACGGTGAAACCCCGTCTCTACTAAAGATACAAAAAAATTAGCCGGGTGCGATGACAAGCACCTGTATTCCAAGTTACTCAGGAGGCTGAGGCAGGAGAGTGGCGTGAACCCAGGAAGCGGAGCTTGTAGTAAGCTGTGATCGCGCCACTGCACTCCAGCCTGGGTGACAGAGACACTCCATCTCAAAAAAAAAAAAAAAAACAAAAAAAAACCATTTCCAGCAGCCAGATCTTTCTACCACCATCACCACCCTTGTAACAATACTCTGATTTCCATCATCATAGGTTCGTTTTGTCTGCTCTAGAATGTCATATAAATGTAATAATACAGTATGTACTCTTTAGCGTCTTGCTTTTCTCCCCCCCAAGACATTTTTGAGATTCGTTCACGTTGTTACATGTATCAGTAATTATTTTTTATTGCTGTATGGTATTGATATAGTTCTGTAAGAATACAGCACAATTTGTTTATCCATTCTGCTGTTGGTGGACATCTGAATTCTCCAGTTTGGGGCTATTATGAACGCTACTGCTAAGGACATTCTAGTCTAGTGCAGGTCTTTTGGTAGACATATGCACTCATTTCTCCTGGGTTTATGCCCAGGAGTATTGTGAGGGTCCTGGAGTGTGTTCAGCTTCAGGAGATGCTGCCAGACGGCTTCCCAAAGTGGTCACACCAGCGTAATTCCCACCAGCAGCTGGATGGGAGCTCTAGCTGCTTCCCATTCCACCCCTGGCCTTTGATCAATCCCAGAGGCACCAGGTTGCCAGCAATTTCCTGAGGGTTTCATGTGTAGAAAAATAGCTTTTTTTTTTTTTTTTTTTGAAACTCTCTTCTGAGAATTCTGAGGCTGGAGGAGTGTGGAGCTGAGGGAAGCCAAGAATGAACTTTCTTATCTCAATGGGCTTAAGAAAAGTCAAGGTTTCTGGCTGGGTGTGGTGGCTCACGCCTGTAATCCCAGCAAGGTGGGCAGATCACATGAGGCCAGGAGTTCGAGACCTGCCTGGCCAACATGGTGAAACCCCGTCTCTACTAAAAATATAAAAATTAGCCGGGCATGGTGGCGCATGCCTGTAGTCCCAGCTACTAGGTAGGCTGAGGCATGAGAGTCGCTTGAACCCGGGAGGCAGACATTGCAATAAGCTGAGATCATGCCACTGCACTCCAGCATGGGCAACAGAGTGAGACTCTGTCTCCAAAATAAATGAAATAAATTTAAAAAGAAGAAAAAAATGTCTTCTGGAATCTGTAGTGATGATGAAGCCTGAATGGGGTCACCTATGTCTCAGCAAATCCAAAGCCTGACGTCACCACCCACTGCCCCTGGAGGTGTTCGGCAGCTGAGAGAGGAGGTTAGGTCTAAGGCTTGACACTGATGTGCATAAGTGACCCCACTGAGGAGCCCGGAATGACAACATGAGGCTGAATGAAGCCCAAGGCCCATGACATGGGACCAGTGGGTGCCGGTAGCTTTTGGGAAAACATCCAAACTCCTTACCGTGGCCTTTAGAGCGTGGTGTTCTCTGGACCTTCTCTCCCTCCCTGGCCTCACCTGTGTCTCTCCCTTGCTCACTAAACTCCAGGTGGTCTCTTGAAAGTGCTTGTCTCAGGGTCTTTTCACATTCTATTTCCTCTCCTGACACTCTCCCCTTTCCCTGCCTAAATCAAAGTCATACCTCAGGGTTCAGCCTACAAAGAAGCCTTTTTCAATCCTCAAATTGAAACCAGACCTTCCTTAACATCTCTTGTCATGTTCCTTATCTTTGCTTTCATAGAAAGTATCCCAATTGATAATGACATTTCCATGACGATTTGTTTAGGTCTTGTCTTGACAAAAGGGTCAAGTTCTGTGTAGTCACTGCTATGTTGGGACAGCCTAGCACAGCACCTGCCAGATAGTAAGTAATCAGTAAATACTTGCCAGATGTGAACATGGGGAATTAAGAGTTAATGACTCATTTTACCCAGATGTGGTGCCTGTAGTCCCAGCTACTCAGGAGGCTGAGGAGGCAGGAGGATCACTTGAACCCAAGAGTTAAGTCCAACCTGGGCAACATAGGGAGACCCTGTCTCTAAAACAACAACAACAACAAAAACAACAACAAAACAAAACACAACAACAACAAAAAAAGTTAATGATTCATTAGGTTGGTGATGAGCTGATCCTATTTGTGTCCCCAGATGTAGTCCCCCTTCTTCTTACTCTCTGCTCGGTGCCCTGAGGCTGCCTCTATGGGCTTCCTCCCTGGGCTACTTGACCCTTGGCCTTCTGATTGGGTTTAGCCAATGGGAGGTATCAGCAGGTGGGATGGTGGAAGGAAGAGGTTGGAGTATTTCTTTTCTAGGCTCTGACAGGTGCAGCTGGGCACTGGACTCCCCCGGAGAGAGAATGACTGCAGTTGTACAGAGGCCTGTGGTCCATTTTAAGGGATTAGCTAGGCACCTTCCTTTCCTGACTCTATATTCCTAACAAGGATTTCTGTCTTTCTTAGGAAAGACAGAGGGTTTTGGATTGTGTAGTTCTTTGATTTTTGGTTTAGCCACCCATGCAGTAGCCAACCCATTCTGTGGCTTGCTCATAGCCTTTGGTGTGGTTTAGCTAAGGCACTTTCAGATAACCTGTGGGTCCCATCATCATCCTCACCTGGCTCTAGCCATGAATAGTCAAAGAAAACTTCTCACTGAGTGGCCAGTGGCATATCATCTGGTCAACATCCACCCCAGAAAGCAGAGCTAGAAAAAAAAAGGGGAGGTTGCAGTTCCTTTAGGCAAGAAGCAATTATTGTTATTTCCTGGTCTGCTTTATTCAGACTCTGTTCTGAGTGCCAAGTCAGATCACAGTCACCCCTGCTCTGGAAGGACTCACTGAGGCAGATTTGCACAGTGTAAAGAAAAACTTTCCAGAGCTTAGACTCATTGGAAAATAGAATGGAGTTTTGTCGGTGGGGGAATGAGCTCTCTGCCCCACTTGAATGACATTACGGCATGAGCAGAGGTTGGCAGAAGTCAAGCAGCATGTAAGGGTTGACTTAGGTGATCTTCTTCCAAGGTTGTTTTCAAATCTGGGACCCCACCAGAAATTTTGGAAACTGCAACCTAGAGAAAGGATGTTGCTTTTCTATTCAAGCAACAGTCACCCTGAAGGAGCACATCACTTAAACCCTTTCTAAAGGGGATAAGAAATCACCCAAGAGGTAACAATGTCCAAAGTAATGAGGAGTAAACTGAGCAAACACATCTGGGGCATATAGTCCCAAGGGCAGATGTTAAGGGCCATGGGAGAGAGCTAAGAACGGGAAAGGAATCAGGTGGTGGTGGTTTAGAAGCTGACCTCAGATAAATGGCAGCGATCAAATCCAAGCTCTTAGAGTTGTAAAACATTCAAGAAATAGAGAGTCTTATTTAATTCCCATTTTACAGCTGAGACAACAGAGGCCCAGAAAGGTTAAAGGGCTTAGTGTGAGGGTGAATGGAAGAGGAGGGACTTGACCTCTGGGCTTCCTCTCCTACTATGGTGCTATTGTCTCTCCTCCTGCAGGTCAGTTTGTTAATCTGTGAAATAGATGGAATCTAGGCTCATCAAGGAGCATTGTCCTTGCACCAAGCTGCTCTCCAAAGAGGGCTGGGTACCCCTGCCACAGTCACCAGTAGTTGAGAAGAGACACACTGGGTGCTCCTAAGCAGTCCCAAGCCTGCCTGGTCTCTTCTGCAGGGTGGCCCAAGGCAGGCAGCTGGGCCCCCTAGGCTGCCACCCAGCAGCACTCATTTACTCCCACTTGCCTGCCCATGGCACCAAGAAGGCCCAAGGTGCCAGCTGTCTACTGTGGGAAGGAAGCGAAGGTCAGCACCTGTGGGAAAACTCATTTGCTGACCACATGGTTGGCAGGTAGGAGGGTCAGGGCCTGAGTGAGCCCTGCCAGCTGGCACAGCTGCTGCCCAGGGGATGGGGGTGGTTTGGGTCCTCCTTTGCTTGTCCTTGAGGCCTGTTGAAACCTATTTGTCCCTCCCCTTAACACTTTCTCTTTTTTCCAGACAAGGTCTCACTCCAACATCCAGGCTGGAGTGCAGTAGTGCAATCTCGGCTCTCTGCATCCTCCATCTCCCAGGATCAAGAGATCTCCCCAGCTCAGCCTCCTGAGTAGCTAAGACTACAGTTATGCACCACCACTCCCAACTAATTTTTGTATTTTTTGTAGAGAAGGAGTTTCACCATGCTGCCCAGGCTGGTCTTGAACTCCTGAGCTCAAGTGATCCTCCTGCCTCAGCCTCTGAAAGTGCTGGTATTATAGGCATGAGCCACCATGCCTGGTCCCCTCCCTTCATTCCCCCTGCCCTTCCCCTCCTGGGGCTAGCATCACCTCTCTCTAGGCCACTGCATCTCCCTCCAGGTCAGCCTCCCCCATTTCCTAAAGTCCTTCTCAGCTTGAATCCTGTGGGTGGTTCCTCATTCCCTTCAGATGCATTATTCACATGTCGATTCAGTCATTCACATTCATTTTCACGTGGCTACAATGTGCTAGAGCTCTTCCAGCCTTGAAGGCACAACAGTGAGCAAAACATCATCCTTCCCTGCCTTCATGGACTGATGGTCCCATGGGGCACAGGCAATAGTTACCTATAAATACATACATAATTACAAATGATCAAAAGCACTAAGAAGAAAAGGCAGGTGATGAGAGCTATCATGTAATTTGGGCTTTATTTAAAGAGAATAACTCTGTGGAGAGGGGTAAGAATTTAGGTGGCGTCCAAGCACCAAAGCTAGGTATGCAAGGGTGATATTTTAGTCCATTTGTGCTGCTATAATAAAATACCCAAGACTAGGGTATTTCATAAAGAACAGAAATTTATTTCTCACAGTTCTGGAGGCTGGGGAAGAACAAGATCAAGGCACCAGCAGATTCAGTGACAGATGTGGGATGCTCTCAGCTTCCAAACTGCTGCCTTCTTGCTGTATCCTCATATGGTAAAAGGGGACAACATAGGATGAATTCATGGCAGATGAGATGGAAGGACCAGGCAGCTCTCTGGAGCCTCTTTTATAAGGACATTCACAAAGGTGGAGCCTTCATGATTTAATCATTTCCCCAAAGGCCCTACCTCTTAATACTGTCACAATGGGGATTAAGTTTTGACGTGAATTTTGGAGGGACACAAACTTTTAAACCATAGCAGATGGACATTGATATGGGTTGAATACAGGCCCCACAAAAAGATATGTTAGTATCCTAACCCCCAGTACTTCAGAACATGACCTTATTAGGAGATAGGATCTTTACAGTGCTAATAAAGTTAAAATGGGGTCATTAGGGTAAGCCCTAAGTCAATATGATTGACATTCTTATATAAAGGGGAAATTTGAACACAGAGACACATACATCCTGTGAACATGAAGGCAGGGATTGCCAATGAGTGGCCAGCAAACCATCAGAAGCTGTGGAAGAGGCCTGGAACAGATTCTCCCTCATAGCCCTCAGAAGGAACTAACTCTGCCTACACCTTCATCTTGGACTTCCAGCCTCCAGAACTGGGGGGAGACAATGCATTTCTATTATTTAAGCCCCCAGCTTGTGGTTCTTTGTTATGGCAGCCCCAGCAAACTAACAGCTCCCATATGACCTCTGCCCAGCCTAATTTCTGCCAACACCCTTGATGCCTTCCCAGCTGATAACTGCCTACATAGAAGGACACAAACAGTCAACACTCACAGTTCTGAACCTGCTTTTCCCCTCTTCTGAGCTTTTGCCCCTGGGGTTCCCCATGCCAGGAATGTTTCCACATTTCCACCCCAACTCCCAGGTCTCCCAGCTTCATTTCTCCTCCATTGCCTGGGGCTCCTTGCCAGCACGTTTCCGCCTTCATTTCAGGTCCCAGGTCAAACTCTCTCTGCTCGCAAAGCCTGTGACATTGGACATCTGTTCCACATTTTCAGTTCCAGATCATACTCTCCAAGATTTTTCAGATGCCAGTAAATATGTGAACTCTATTCTTTCTAAAAAAAACTCTCACGGGCTGGGTGCAGTAGCTTACGCCTGTAATCCCAACACTTTGGGAGGCTGAGGTGGGTGGATCACCCGAGGTCAGGAGTTCGTGACCAGCCTGACCAACATGGTGAACCCCCATCTCTACTAAAAATACAAAAATTAGCTGGGCATGGTGGTGCGTGCCTGTAATCCCAGCTCCTCGGGAGGCTGAGGCACAAGAATCGCTTGAACCTGGGAGGTGGAGGTTGCAGTCAGCTGAGATCGTGCCACTGCACTCTAGCCTGGGCAACAAGAGCAAAACTCTATCTCGAAAAAAAAAAAAAAAAAAAGCCGGGCGTGGTGGCTCATGCCTGTAATCCCAGCACTTTGGGAGGCCGAGGCGGGTGGATCACAAGGTCAGGAGATTAAGGCCATCCTGGCTAATATGGTGAAACCCCGTCCCTACTAAAAATACAAAAAATTAGCCAGGCGTGGTGGCGGGCGCCTGTAGTCCCAGCTACTCAGGAGGCTGAGGCAGGAGAATGGTATGAACCCAGGAGGCAGAGCTTGCAGTGAGCCGAGATTGCGCTGCTGCACTCCAGCCTGGGTGACAGAGCAAGACTCCATCTCAAAAAAAAAAAAAAAAAAAACTTTCACGACCCCCTGGAATATTCCTATTGACTTCATTCTATTAAGCCTCAGCTCAGGAAACAAAAGTTCTGCTACAAATTATCACAACAAAAAGGAAGATTTATTTTTATAACTGGTAAAAATAGATTATCATCAAAATGGAAACACATAGTAATTTCTCAGAGACAGTCTGCCCAGGAGTCCTGGGAGTTAAATACTCCTATATCAGGGCGGACTCTCACCTAGCTGCACATGGGAATCACCTGTGGGCTTTTTAAAGCAGCCTGTGGCTTATGATTACCCTTTAATTGGTTGGAGTGGGGCCTGGGATTTCTCTGTTCCTTTCTTTCTTTCTTTCTTTTTTTTTTTTTAACTCCCAGGTGACTCTGGTTTGCAGCCAGGATGGAGAACAAGTGGCATGTCTTGATTGTGTTTTGGCTTCGTGCACCTTGGAGTTGTATGCAGGGTGTGGATTGGGGGGCTTGGAGCCAACCTTAACAAGCATTGCTACCTAGCAGGGACCCCAAAGCTCTGCATGCCTACAGCCTTCGGGTAACTTTGGGGTGTGCAGCCAGACTGTGACCACACTCCTTAGATGGCCTTGCTCGCCTTATAGCACACTGACTTAAGGCTAGAGCCTTACGTTCCCATGGTGATGCTGATTCTGTTAGAATCCAAGCTTGTACAACCCACGGCCCACGGGCTGCATGCAGCCCATATTGGCTTTGAATGCAGCCCAACACAAATTCGTAAACTTTCTTAAAACATTATGAGATTTTTTGCAAGTTTTTAAACTTTTATTTTTATTTATTTATTTATTTTTAGCTCATCAGCTGTCGTTAGTGTATTTTATGTGTGGCCCAAGACAATCCTTCCAATGTGGCCCAGGGAAGCCAAACGGTTGGACATCCCTGTAAGTTAGACCCTTAAGACAACATGAGAAAGACAGGGCTCAAATGTTGCATTCATTTTACCCATGAGAAAGCTATGGTCCAGAGAGGTGGAAACCCCTTGTCCAGGGTCACCTGGCTTGACTAGAATCCTAAATGCTAGCTCAGTGCCCTTTTTCATTGCTTCCAACAAGACTGGATGTCCATCTGAGCTTTATGTTAATAAAGTCAATGTTAATATGGCATATTTTCATTGCCCCAAAGACTCTATCCATGTGCATTCTGAACAATGTGCCACGTTTGTTACTTAAAAAACAAATAGAAAAGTCCAATCAAGCTGGCCTCATACAACCCCTTAAATCTAGAAACCTGATCAGATTTGGTCAGGGCCATAAAGACAGTGCAGGCCTACCCCAGAGAGTCCTGGACTCCCCATCTCCTCAAGTCAGGGTGTAAGGGCTGCGGATCTGTGGGGCTGAGCTTGAACTCCCCAGTGGCATCAGAAAGTGGACTGTAGATACCCACACTGATCAGTAGTCAAAGTTCACACTGGTGATCTTGGAACCTGCTGTTCTTTACCTTCCTGGAGATTTTTCCAGCTGCAAAACTGATAAAAGGACATAGGTTCCAGGAAGGGAATGTGGGAGGAGTGAGTAGGGGCCTGGCCCCGTTCCAGCTCAGGTCTCCATCTGCTGCCTCCCCTGCCCCTGGAGATCCAACCATCTCTGCCTCTGCAACTGGGACCCAGGTCACCACAGGTCACTCCAAGGTTCAGAGCAGTGCTTCGGCCGAGTGCTTATGGATGTGGCCAACAGCCCTGGGGAGCTTCCCCAGCTGGCTTCCTCTCTCCAGTTTCTCTCTTCTCAGTTTCCTTCCTATTTTAAAATTGTTTTTCCCAAGTTATCACACCCATAGCTGTCAGTCTGGGAAGCATGGTGAGACAGACTGTCCTTGACCAGGGAGCAGGGCTCTCACCCATGGCCAACCAGCCACACCCCCTCCCTTATACCTTGGTTCCAGTCACTACCCTCAGATGGTCCTTATCAATTCTGGGTATTGGCAGATGCCGCCTCCTCCTAGCTGGCCTCCCAGGCTGCAGTCTTGGTAGGACATCTTCCTTCAAGCCTGGTCCTGTAACCACCCTCTCTGTGGAGCCTTCTTGTCTTGCTCCTTCCTTCTTCTGAAATTCCCTGGCCTGGGACCTACCTTGCTTTTTGTACCTAGCAGGCAGCATCACAGTGCTTTTTCAGGGGCAGCCTCCCTAACACCAAGCACTGCCTGAGGGCAGCATGTCTTTTGATTTCCTCTCCTGCCAATGCCTGGCACAGGGGTGGGTACAGAGCTGGTATTTGATAAATGTTTGGCGAATCTACGTTCCATTGATTGAGTTCTTTGCCTGGGGCGTGGGCTCACTGCCGATGCTGCTGAAACTGACAGAGAACCAGAGGGTTTGGCTGTGTCCCACTTGGTGCCACCACCCAAGGGGTGGGTGTCCCTGGCCGCCGCCGTCTTTATCACCCTCGTCATCACCGCGGTTTACCGAGCACTAGCCTTGCACCCTGTCCTGTAAGGCCCCTCCTAAGGTCGCTCCTTTGATCCTCGCCACGACCCTGCTTTGTAGGGATAATCGAAGCCCACTCGCATTCAAGTCTTAAGTTTAATGAAAGCTTGACGTGGCCACACAGGTTAGAAATAGAAGTCGGTGGCCGGGCGCTGTGGCTCACGCCTGTAATCCCAGCACTTTGGGAGGCCGAGGCATGCGGATCACGAAGTCAGGAGATCGAGACCATCCTGGCTAACGCGGTGAAACCCCATCTCTACTAAAAATACAAAAAAACTTAGCCGGGAGTGGTGGCGGGCGCCTGTAGTCCCAGCTACTCGGGAGGCTGAGGCAGGAGAATGGCGTGAACCCGGGAGGCGGAGCTTGGAGGGAGCCGAGAATCGCGCCACTGCACTCCAGCCTGGGCGACAGAGCGAGACTCCGTCTCAAAAAAAAAAAAAAAATTACAGAGTGATATATATGGTGATAGAAGTGTTCTGTATCTTGATTTGGAGGTAGTTACACAACTATTCATTTGTCCAAACTCATACAAGTGTATGCTAAACAGCGTGCATTTTGCCAAATATAAATTATACCTCAATAAATCTGACTTTAAAAACTATGTAAGATGTGTTATACATTTATATGAATATGTAACCTCTGTCTTTACTGGGTCACCTCCTATGGAACTGTCATGGGGCAGGTTGGTACAAAGTGGCCCAAACATGCCCAGTCTCTAACCTGTGTCTTAGTCCATTCAGCAGGTTTTGGAGAGAAATCATCCTTCCCCCTGATTCCCGCCTGCACTCCACCAGCGAGGCAGCCCCTGGGCATCAGGGATGCACAGACAGAGGGGAAAGCAGAGAATGGAGTTGGGCTTCTTAAGGGACATAGCCCAGCAAAGAGCTGGTACCAATTACATCTTTGCTGAATGAAGAGAACAGGTGTGTCTGATGCGGCCTTAAAAAGGAAAGAAACAATGAACTGTGGAGTGGTAAAAATTCAGGGTAGCTGGTCACAAGGATGTGCAAACTGGCCTCATCCCATTAATTTTACTAGTTGCTTGCTCTCATTTCATGCCGCAGAAATAGAACGGAAGAAATGCACACTCTTTCTAAATCCTCAGTTTACTTGTAACTGCAATAGTTTGGGTGAATGTGTCCATTTCTAAGATAATTAAAATGTACCCACAAATATTTCAGATTGAAAGCAAGCCCCTCATTTGTAACAGAAACTATATACTTTCTTTACATGGGCAGGTAGTCAAAGTGCAACTTACGAGCGAAATTGCTAGCCTCTCCTGTGTTCAAGAAGAATTTCTGCTGCTGTTCACTTGTCCTGCCAGCAAATTTATCAGCATAGTGACCCATCTGTGGGCATCCTTGATCTGGACACGGGAAGCACTTGTCCTAATGAGAAGAGATAGATGGGACTGTAAGGAGAATTTGTGTTTGTATGATCGATACATCTGAGAGGGCAGACACTCAATTTTCCTACAGCCTAAGCGTTCTCCTTTGTGACAACAAAGGGGTTGGAGCAGATGATCTCTAAATTACCTTCATCTGGATCAGGGTTCTCAACTTTTAGGCACAACACATTAGAATTATTTGAGGAGCTTTAAAAAATACTGATGCCCAGGACCCAGGTTAGATCAATTATACCTTCTGTTGAGTGGAGCTGGTGAATGATAAGCAGCAAAAGCTCTGGGACAAAAACCCTGGATTGCAGTGCTTACCATTTTCAGTGGTGTAAATACTCTGACTGTGGCCAGTTTCAGGCTACCAACATGATGTCTCTGAATTTGGAGTTGGGAAGGGATACTCATGCTGGCTCTCATGAGCCAGAATAGGCAGGCTCTAGCCTGTCATTCTTCATCTCTCCCCTTGTTGCCAGCCTGGCATATAGGACTCCAGCATCCACCTTGCTTTCTTTCTGGTGTGAATTATTCTCTATACATTCTTCTACTCTCGCTCTGCCCTTGCCAGAAATGTGCATTCCTGTGTTTTCTAAACTGTATCATTTTTAAGCTAGATTCAGAGGTTGCCTCCTGCAGGAAGCCTCTATATCATCGAATTGACTGCCCTTTCTCTCTGATTTCCCAGTTTTCCTCTGCCACATAACTCATGTCATCTAAAATTTTAGCCACCTCCTGCCAAAAGTTGTTTACTTTTTTTTCTCTTCCACTCCACAGGACCATGAACTCTGAGGGTCAATGCAAAACGTGTAGTGAGAAGGCATTGCAAATCCCAAACGCAGCAGGACAGCAGTCCCTCAGAGGGGTGATGCTTGTTGCTCGAGGCAGGACAATAGCTTACAGACTCAAAGGACTTGTAGGAAGTGCAGGGATATGCAGCAAACCCATCGGGATTGAGGATGCTTTCCAAGTAATACTTGTAGCTTCTTAGGTGATTGCAAGCCACAAAGTCCCGGGTTCCTGGGAAAACAAATAAGGAGACCTGAACAGGTGGTTGGGGGGCTGTAACAGCTTCTCTGCCTCTCTCTCCAAATGGGATGGTTCCAAAGTAGGACCGTATTTTCAGAAACTTAAGATAAATCCAAAATTCAGCCACCATAATGACAATTAACATATAGAGGGTGCTTTCTGTGTACAAGGCAACATTCTGATCACTTTACCTGCCTTGTCCATGTAATCCTCAGTCTTCCTAGGAGGTGGGTACCATATCATCCCTATTTATGCATTATCATCTCATTCCTATGTTACAGAAAGGACTACAGAGTATAGCCTCAGATTTACAGTTTAGCTAATAGGTGGGAAAGCTGGTAATTAAACCCATGCCCATCTTGTCTTCAGCCCATCCCTCTAACCTTAGTGCCATCTCATGTCCCAGGCACCATGCTGGAGGTCCTCAAAGACATGACCAGATGTGACATGACCAAGCCAATGCAAGGACATTTCCATGCGGCAGTTATACAAATAAAAACAAGGGCTGGATAACTTTAGGTGGTTTTGTATGAGCTTCACTCTCATAGTGTCTTGATTTTACTTGCAACCTTTCTGGGCTCCCTGCAACTCCTGCCAAGTGACAAATGTTACATTATACCTTCTAGACCTGGCCTGAGCTTGCTGGGCCATTACTGATGAAGAGTTTTGACTGCCCTACGCACGCAAACCCTCATGAGGCTGTGAAAGACAAACTGCATATGTCCTCATTCTTTATTTTTTATTTTATTTTATTTTATTTTCGAGATGAGTTTCGCTCTTGTTGCCCAGGCTGTGGTGCAATGGCATGGTCTCGGCTCACTGCAACCTTTGCCTCCTGGGTTCAAGCAATTCTCCTGACTCAGCCTCTCGAGTAGCTGGAATTGCAGCCACACACCACCATGCCTGGCTAATTTTTGTATTTTTAGTAGAGATGGGGTTTTACCATGTTGGCCAAGCTGGTCTCAAACTCCTGACCTCAAGTGATCTGCCCGCCTCGGCCTCCCAAAGTGCTGGGATTATAGGCGTGAGCCACCACACCTGGCCTGTCCTCATTCTTAATATTTGCTTTGATGGCGTCCATATATGCCAAGCCATTTTGATGAAATTCAATAAAAATCTTTACTCATTACATTTGGTCAGACTACTAAGGGTTTTCTCCGTGTGGTACCACATGACAAGTCTGGATGAAAAGTTCACCTGTCCATTGTCCTTTTGGCCTCATTAGATACAGAGTCAGAGCTGTGTCTGCAGGATGCCCTTTCTTCCCAAGTGTGCTAGATCAACAATAAAGAATAACCACATCCAATAGCAGTCTCCCATCTCACCTTCCTTAACTGTGATTGCTCCTCATTCCTACTCAACATGGGTGAGCAATGGCTCTCATTGTGCAAATAGGCTTGCTGTGGAAACCACTGGGAATATTCTCATTCTAGCTACTGAAAGGGAGCTGATTACATCATTTTGAACCTTATCACTGACTCCCAAGAGAGAATTTGTAGCAAAAGTCTCTTAGTTGCAGTCAGGATGTTTGCTCTTATGGTATTTCCTTTCTGTATTAGGTAACTACCAACTGATTGCTGGAGTCACAGCTTTAAGTGACAGTTTTATAATTCTTTGTTGCTTGTACATGCCAGGACATCCACAGCAATGTTTTAAGGAAGCACAAAAGCAGTAAAGCTGAGATATAACAAATACTATGTAGCTACATTTTTTCTGAAATAATCCCCAGAAGAGGGAATTGTATATTTTTAAAGACAGTTTCATTTTTATTCTTAAGATTTGCTGCAGAAAGGTATTGGTCACTCCAGGAAAGTACCCGCCCTGCTCCCCTCACCCCACCATGACTTTACCCGCCCAGATGCCATCTAGATCCACAATCTGAGACAGAGCATTCTTCTTGCATCCCGGCATGCTCTCTCCTCCATTGGGGAAGAAGTCAAGATGACCCATCTGTTGGTTCGTTCCAAAACCTGAAATGCTTAGAAAAACAATGAGCTTTTTGTCATGCAGGATTTTCATGGTTAAAACACAGTTGTGCATGCTCACAGCTGGAGCATCATAGGTCTCACCCAAGAATGGGATCAGGGGAGCTGCATCCGTGTGAATCACATCAACAAAGTCAGCATCAGAGGGATCAAGTCGCACCTCTTCAGGAGTACTCTCGAAACTTGCTTCTACAGGATCCAACCCTAAAAGAGATGATCAGCACTGCAGAACAATAGATCTGACTGTAGATGTCAGCAGCACCAAGGTGTACAGCTGCCCGGGCTATGCACTGCCCAACTCAATGGGTACCATGCACCAGAGTGATGCAGTGCCATGGCCTTGGGTGCTAAATATGAGGACATAGAGTCTGAATGTGGCTCATTGCAAAAGGGTTCCCAGTGGCATGGATGGAGAAGGACAAATGAGCAAAGAAATTTAGATTTTGTTTAAGCAAGGATTTTTTCCACACCAGAGTCTCCCATTTACTTGTGTATCTTTCTTCTTCATCATCCTTTCTCTCCCCAAGCTTGTAGAAAGAAAGGGGTGAAGCAATGTGGTATCATAGTTAAGAACACAGGTTCTGGGTCTAGGTTGCCTGGCTCCAAATTCCTACTCAGCTGCTTTTGGGGCAAGATGCATGACCTTGAGCATGTCACTCTACCGTTTTGTGCTTCAGGTTCTTCATTTTACAAAATGGGGTGATAATGGCATCTATTTGATATGGTTGTTATAGATTAAGTGAGTTAATAGGTAGCACTTAGCACAATGCCTGGTGTATAGTCATGGGTGTATAAGTAAGATATTAATAATTATTGTTTTTGACAAATTTCCTTCTTAGTAGGGATCTTGGATTTGTTAATAGTTTTTGAAGGCTTCGTTACAGCAGCTGATAAAATAGGAACGTGAATGTAGTTGCCAGCTGAAAATAAAAGAGAGATTTCTTATAAAGAGTTGCTTGAGCCAAACATCAGCAAAACCAGGTCTGGATCTCAGTTCTCCCACTGATGAGTTGTGTGGCTTTGGGCAAGTTATTTGCATCCCTGAGCCTTTTTCTTCAGTTCTGAGAATTATATAAGAAAATATAAAGCATTTTGTGCAGTATTTGGGATAAGCAGGCACTTAATCTATGCTTATCATAATAATTATAATAGCATTATTATTATTATTATCACCATCATATTATGTAGATATATCTTGTTGCTGTTATAATTCAAATGCTTTGATTGGGTTAAAAGAATGCTTTTGGCCATAATGGCGACTGGGTTTCTTCTACTAGTAGAAGCAGTGGGAAACAGTTTGTAGGTTCTATTCTGCCCTTGATTTCAAAGAGAAGGGAGAAAGAACTGGCAATATAGACCCTCCTTGATTATGTTTTGCTCACGTTCATACTAGTCTCACTCCGCATTTTCCTGGGTGCCCAGTCCTGTTGAGAGACGAACACCACCAGAAAACCAGGACTTAGAAAGGAGGGGCTAGGACAGAGGTGGAAGAAGCAAAAAGGAACAAAATCACCCTTCCCTTGCCTTGAAGGTGGCGAATGAGCTTCTTGGGGGCTCCCTAAAATGTTCTGTGCAGGCTCCAAGCAGCTCTATCACAGCCAAGGGGGGCAGTCTCCTTCAGGGGAGCTCTGAACTGGGCTGCATTCTTGAGACCTCATTCTGGGGTTTCTGGGGACAAAACTGGGGCCCTGCCTCTGGGGCCTTACCTGTAATCCTGCTCAGGCCTGGAGTCTTGCTTCCTGCCTCTCCAGCCACGTGGGCTCCCAGGCTGTGGTCAATGAGGTGAACTTTGGAAGGGGGGTAGCTATACTCTGTCTGGAGAGGGAAGATTGTATTTTCAGGACATTTTTTGCTGTGGTTTTTCTAAAATGCCAGCCTAATGGATATTACTCCTCTGCTGAAAACCTTCCATGCCTCTCATTGCCTTCAGGATCAAGCCCAAACTCATTCTGAAGGCCTCAGAGCTTTCCTAACTCATCATCTATTTTTCTAGACTCTTCAGCCAAACCCTTTGTTGAACTTTCAGACCCTCTAATACATCATAGCCTCTCACCTCTGGTCCTGGTTTGTTCTTCTCTTCTTGTTGTTGTCTATCCCCCAAGCACTTGCCAGCTAACATCAACAGACTAGCCTTCAGCTGTCAATTTAGACGTCTCTTCCTTGGGAGACCTCCTTAATCCCTTTCCCCACCCCATCAGTGTGGATTAGCTGCCTTCTATGTGTTCCTGTAAAGCTCCTACTCTCCCCATCAGAACCCACTAATAGATCGCACTCTACTGGCATTGCAAGTCTTCACTGCAAGCTCCTTGATGGTCTGGGACCTCATGTGTCTTCTTTACTTCCTCACATACTCCTGACATTCTGCTCCAAAAATACTGGTGAACAAGCAAATCAAATAGAGCTATGAGGTATTTGCACATGTTGATCTCAGAGACATTCACCCAAAGGCACTTCATTTATTGGTCTATCATACTTCTTGCACAAATACCATGGGTTTTGATTTCTGCAGGAGTGCAGAAGTTGATTCTTTTGTAGACCCTTTAACTATAAGACAGAAATGGCTGTAGTCATTACCTGGTATAGAAAATAGTCACAAAGGATTAGCAACTTAAAGAATTAAAGACTGAAGGAGTTAGCTATAATGAAACAGTATAGGAAGAAATAAGTGAAATGATTGTGGCAGAAGGAATTCCCCAACATCAATAGGACCCACACCACCAGGCCAGTAGAGCTGGTAAATGCCAATTGCACGTACTGTCCGTTGGCTCTCTGTGGCTCTCTCTGGCCATGCTGTGTTTCACCCGAAACAGAGCCCACCTGGTGTTGTGGGTGAATTCTGAAGCTAGATGGTCTGGATCAAAAGGCAGCTCTTCTATTCATTTGCTTTATGACTTTGGGAGCAAACTAGTTAAACTTTCTGGGCCTCAGTTTCTTTATCTGTAAATTGAAGATGATTTTTAAAAAAACACTTTCTAAGTGTTAGCGATTCTTATTTTTGCTTCCACTGGCATGTCATTATGAAGGCAAATTTCAGAGTTTTAGAAGTAAGGTCTGGATATCAATTCTTTGTCCTTCTTTAATCCATAACTCTCAGCTGCATCTCTACCAGAGACCAGCAGGCACTGCTTCCCTCCTCACATAGCCCAGGCAGCTGACTCACCAAGAGGATGTCGAGCATCTGGGCCACCTGGGCGCCCACCACTCGCACATTGTTGGCAGCCTGTGTGTAGGTGGTTTGGGAGCCCTTCTTCCAGTCCACACAGATGCAGTTCACCTCCTCCAGCTCGAACAGTTCTGGTGTTGGGGAGATAGCGGGGTTGGGGAGATAATGGGAGCAGGGGAAAACTTATCCAGCCAGGGCTCAGAAATGGCCACTTCTCTCTTCTCCTAGCTAGGGCATGAGATAAACTAGACTCTGTTAGGGAATCCTGTTGGTAATTAGGAGTTATCCTTCAGGGTGAATGCTATGAGAAAGGCAAACTGATTCCCCCTCCAGCTTGCAGATTAATTGGAAGCTGGCTACTCTCTGGTTTCCTTCAACCAAATTCAGTAAGGTTGGTTAGTAAGGGAAAAACAATTGCATCATGAAAAGAGTCCTGTTTTGAAAAGGAAAAGTCTTAGGTGCAATCTCCGGTGGCCAGTGTCTAAATGACCTTGCGGATTTGACTGTGAGGGGGTCCTTTCAGGCTCTTGGCGATGCCCCAGGCTGCTAGGCATTTACTGAGCTGGAAAGTGAGAGAGAAGTTTCACTATTTTTATAGTCATGATGACACAGTACTTCATGGAGTAGACACATGTAGATATTTGAAAAATAGAACTGTACTGATTTAAAAGAGATTGAAGAATTCTGGAAGGAAAATGTCTTCCTGGATGTCAAAGGAGCTGATATGTCTTTAGGAGTTCTGCCAGGCAGTACATATTACCAGCTTGAATTTAAAATGGTACTATAAATTTAAAATGCACTTGGAATCATTCCACATATAGTATACTAATATGTGTGATCACATGCACAGAGATAGTGGGAGTTTTCTCCTCAGGACTTTTCTGTTCTTTTTTTCTTTCTTTCTTTTTTTTTTTTGAGACAGTCTCATTCTGTCGCCCAGGCTGGAGTGCAGTGGCACGATCTCAGCTCACTGCAACCTCTACCTCCGAATTTAAGCAATTCTTCTGCCTCAGCCTCCCGAGTAGCTAGGACTACAGGCGCCTGCGACCACACCTGGCTAATTTTTGTACTTTTAGTAGAGACAGGGTTTCACCATGTTGGCTAGGCTGGTCTTGAACTCCTGACCTCAGGTGATCCACCCGCCTCGTCCTCTCAAAGTGCTGGGATTACAGGCATGAGCCACTGCGTGGCTGGCCAGGACTTCCATTTTCAAGCAATCCTGAGGAAACTTTCACAAGCCTGGAGAGTTTGGAGTATAAACTGTATCAATAAGATGCTTATTAATGATAGGACAGGAAAGGTGCCAAGAGTGAAATGCCTGTTAAACCAAGGGCAAGTGCAGAATGACTTTAATTTTCTGGGTTTGTAATTTTTCCTTTTGACATTACTGGTTGGTGTTATTAATGTATGTGTGGAAGGCAGGCTCCTGGGTAGGTAAATTCTTAGGTGACAGAAAAATCGATTGAACCAGTCTCCACATAAATAGAAAGGATGATGGTATATTGTGGTATATTGCACGCACGTGTGTGTGTGTTTGTGTGTGTATGCACAAGTTGCACACATGTCCATGTATGTATGTGTGTGTGTGTGCACATGTGTGTATTCTTCTGTTGCTCTCCTTCTGACCTATATTACATGTAGGTGACACTTTCTATTCTGTCATTGTAGTAACTTAATCTTAGTTTTCTTTTTTTTCTTCTTTTTTTTTTTGAGATGGAGTCTCACTCTGTTGCCCAGGCTGGAGTGTAGTGGCACTATATTGGCTCACTGCAACCTTTGCCTCCTGGGTTCAAGCAATTTTCCTGCCTCAGCCTCCCGAGTAGCTGGGACTACAAGAGCCTGCCACCACACCAGGCTGATTTTTGTATCATTAGTAGAGATAGGGTTTCACCATGTTCGCCAGGCTGGTCTCGAACTCCTGACCTCAGGTGATCCACCCACCTTGGCCTCCCAAAGTGCTGGGATCAATTAAATGGTCACAGCAACACATGTCAGCCTCTCAGGGATGTGGGAAAAATTTGAACAAAGAAACCCCTATGGTCCCTCGCTTATAGGATACAAAGTACCCTCACTACAAATGGAAGCAGAAAACATCAGGCCTTGGTTTAACCAGAAATTAGGTAGTAGGAGTACTTTTCTAACAGCAAATGTGGTTGCTTCAGGGTGCAGATGTAGTGCAGAAACATGGAAAGGCATTTTAATTTTTGTGAAGAGAAGCATTTTAATTGCATAAAGTTACCTAATAAGTAAAGATTTCTTGAGTGCATAAAGTGATGCAGAGATGTTAGCAGAAGTGTTGGCCTCAGCTGGCCACAGGGATCAGAGCTGGCTCCTACCTTGCACATGTCTGTCACCCAGCTCTCATCTCCTTTGTCTATGAAGCCATGGATGATGAACCGGGTCTTTCTGTCCATTTGAAAATTTGATGCCTCAATTGTTGATGGATCAGAGAGGAGGAGAATCTGTGACAGACGCAGAAGTGCTGCATGTTTTCGCAGCCCAGCCACACAGGCCTTTTTCCTTCCTTATCTCTGCCTGCGCCAATGCCTCTACTTTTCAAAGCTTAGCAAAAAGCCACTTCTTCCATGAAGCCCACCGTGATCTCCCTTTTCTTGCCCCATCTCTCCAGGTGAGTAATCACTGCTTCCACTAGGCCTGGATTGTGGTTTGAGGTTTTACCTTCCCTGTGGTTTTTGTTAGACAGTAAGCTCTTTGCCCCAGACCAGAATCACACAGTAGCTAGAGGTTCTGGCAAATGTGAACCATTCATTCATTCAAGCCAACATTACTAAAGACCTGCTCTGTCTAGGTCTAGCTAGGTCTGGGGGACAGCTTGAGGGATGGGGTGGGGCATGGTGGAGGAAGAAGGCACAGAGATAAGGTATTCATGGTCTTCAGGGTGGGCATAGCCCCGTGCCCAGTTACAGTGACATTTAAATGACAGAGGTCTCACTTGAAAGTTGTTTGGGTTTTCATTGGTGTACAGCAGGAAGCAGGTGCCGATCTTCTCAGGGCTCCAGGGGAGAATTTTCAGGGGCCTGATTGCTGTCCCGCCCCAGGGCTCAGTGTCAGAAAAGCACCCGAGGTCCTCATAGCAAACTTCTTTTCCTACAGAGAAAGGTTGAATCTGCTCAAGGATTTGCTCTCAAGGTGTGCTCTGGGGTGTCACTGCTGTTCAGGCCTGGTCACTCTTCTATTCAGGGACAGTCTGAAGACAATGGATGAACCTACTGCAACCCCTCCCACTCTCTTCTTGACCCCAGTGCCCACCTACTACTGGCCGGTAGTAGTATCAGTCCCATTGAATCCCACAGGGACACCACTGGAGCCTTTGTTTAGAACTACCCTCAAAACTGGAAAGTTCTAAGTCCCGTTCCTAGCTCTTCTGAATACATTTATTTGACCAATGTGATCATGGGCATTGATAAGTCAATATGTTAACTCAGGCAGATATTTCATGCTTTACCTAGAAATGTCTGGCCTTGGGCACCCCGAGCATGAAGGTAGGCCACTGGGGGGATCCTCAGAAACAGGTCTCCCTTAAACTGCCCAGCCTACTCTCCCAGGCAGAGTGTCAGCCCACCTCTTCTCTCTGGTACCCTGGAGCTGCTGGGAGCCCTGCCATAGTTAAAGCTTTCTCTGGCCAGGGCTGAGAGCTTAAGTTTAAGCCCTTCCTACGGGGCAGGAGTGGTGTTTCTTACCTTTGGCTGCTCCCAGCAGGAAAAGTGTGATTGTCCAGAAGATCAGCATCTACAATAAATTTAAACATAATTCAGTCTCACCGGGCATTGCCAGAGCAGTGAGCACCGATGCCCTGGACTTCAGTACTGTTTACCTCACCTGTACGTCACAGCAGGGGGAAAGGAGTTGCAAAGGTGGCTTACGCTGTCTAATGTTCCAGATGTTCCCTCCCACCAGATCGAGTGTCCAGGCCTTTCTAAAAATACATATTCCAGCCTTATCATTTGGACACTACTTCAAGAAAACAGCAGGTGATGATAGCCCATGCTGTGCACACTTAAAACTTTAATCTGCCCAAATACACAAAACAAGATTAATAATAGCTGTCAAGTCTTCCCACAAGTCTGGAAATATGACAGAATGCTTGGTTAAAGCAGGGAGTGAAGTCACCAACCTTGTACCTATGTAAATATGCATGTACTTGTGAGCTGAGTGGGCCCTCAGTTTTCGGTTTTCTATTTCATCACCAAATAGTTTACAAGTCTCAATAGGGACACAGCAGCAAACCCTAATAATAGAGGATAGTATTTCTCATTTAGAATAGATGAAAATACCTGCAAATAGTTGAAAGTAAAGAGAAATCTCTGATTAAGAAAACTTCTTCTTCTTCTCTCTCTCTCTCTCTCAATTTTCCTCTCTCTCTTTCGAAGACTAGGAATATTGGGCATCTGAGCTTTGGAGAAAAATTCAACAGCCCCCACAGTAGCTTCTGACCACAATCCTCCCATTAACTGCCTATTCCAGTTATATATTGCTATGCAATGAACCAATCCAAAAGACAACACTTTAAAACAATAGCAATGATTGCATTATGCCACTGTAATCTCAATAGTTGGGTTCAGGAGCCCCCAGAGGCCCATGTCATGTCTGTTGAGTTTCCCCAGGTCCTCTGAAGGTTGCACACCTGCAGATAATTCTTGGACCCTGTAAAGCCATCATGATATAACCAGAGATCTCTGCATCTGTGAACAGCCCAGCCAGTTCACACAGCAAGGCAGATAAGCCTTCACAAAGCAAACACCATGAGTGCCTCCCCTTGCCAAGTTAAATATGCCTCAGTGTCAAAGTTCTCAATCTTAAATAACCAAAACACAAGGGTGCAGGCCTAAGGGCCTTCCTCTTAAGAAAATGGAAAGGACTCCTGGAATCATAAAGAATAGATGCCAACTGTTACAAAGGCTTACCAAGTACAGTCAGAATTCCAAGCACCTTACGTGTATTACCTAATTAGTTTTAAAACAATCCCATAAGCCTCTATAAATGTGGGAACTGAGGCACAGAGAGATAAGTAAATTGCCTAAAAAGTCACACGACTAACGAGTGATAAGGTAAGATTTGAATTCAGGCTGTACAGAGTTGTTGAATATTCACTTGTGTTGAGCTAGTAATCAGCAAGCTTCATTGGATGTCAACCATGTAGAACAAGAGGGATACACAGAATGAGTCAAAAGAGAAAATGTGAAAACCCTCTTGGCCCTTGACCTGTTTCCTCCCTACTTCCAGGCATCCCCAGGATGGAGAAACAGGCTAGACTTGGTGATGGATTGGGAAGGTGGTCAGAGTTCTTCATCCCTTCCTCCTGTACACACACCCTTTGCAATGTGATCTTGCAGCTCCTTCCATCAAGAAGTGGAGTTTATTTCTCCACCTCTTGAATCTGAGCTAGACATGGTGTGACTTGATTTGGTCATTAAGTGTGGTAACAGCAACATCTTTGAACAACTCAAAGCCAGCTGTCCCCCAAGTATGTAAAGGACCCAGCCAAGATTAGTGGCACTGCCTACTCAACCCACTGTAACCACAGAGGTATGAGTAAATCCAGCCAAGACCAGAAGAACCACCCAGCAAACTCAGATTTTTGAGCATGGATAAATGCTTTAATTCAGTGCTTTAAGCCACTGAATTGGGGATCGTTTGTTATGCAGCAGTAGCTAACCAATACAGGAACCCAAGCCAGGCCTGGAATTCAGAGACAGCAGCACCTGTTGCACTCACTGTTACTATTCTTTAGCACACAGCACCAGGTTCGAGCGTACCCTTCATTAGACAATGAGGAAACTCCCTGCATCAGTCAATATACACTGTGCTCCAATGCACTGGCTCCTGTTTAAATGCTCTAGGGGATTTAATTAGATTAAGCCTCTAGCAAGGCTGAGGTTCAAGCTGCTTCTCCTTCACAGGCTGTCAGACAATTTATTCATTCCACACCAGATGGAAAGATTTCTGGGTGAGGCTTTCAAACAACAACAACAACTGGAATTTCTTTTTTCTTTTCTTTTCTTTTCTTTTCTTTTTTTTTTTTGAGATGGAGTCTTGCTCTGTCGCCCAGGCTGGGGTGCAGTGGCGTGATCTTGGCTCACTGCAAGCTCCACCTCCTGGGTTTATGCCATTCTCCTGTCTCAGCCTCCCAAGTAGCTGGGACTACAGGTGCCTGCCACCACGCCCAGCTAATTTTTTGTATTTTTAGTAGAGACGGGGTTTCACTGTGTTAGCCAGGATGGTCTCGATCTCTTGACCTTGTGATCCGCCCGCCTCGGCCTCCTAAAGTGCTGGGATTACAGGCGTGAGCCACTGCGCCTGGCCAACAACTGGAATATTTTGATTGAACTTACATCCAGTTTGAGGATCACAAGTAAGGATTCATAGGCATACAAATCTGTGGATCTCTTTTTGAAACCATGACTTCATTTCCACCAGACAGCTCTCAGGTCTTCAGGACGTATGACTCATTGAAGGTCACAAAAGTAAAGAGTGAAGTCACCAGCCATTATCTGTTATACATACACGTGTAGATGAAGCCCAAATATCTGCCTTCCTTCAGGCAATCAGCTCTGTCCTTGTTTGCTCCTTCAATTTTAATTCTGGGGGAATGATAGAGTTGGGTTCAAGGTGGGTTTTCGGAGTCCCTTAATTTTAGAGAAATGTTTGTTTTGAGAAAGCTGGTTTTTAAATCTCTTCCAGAGCCTAGAATCAGACTGTATTACATTGAACTATGTTTCTAAATATCCCATGAACTGGCAGACTCTCCCTCTGTGTGTTGTAATGGAAGTAGGGTACAAGAACTTGCCTCATGATTAGTCAGCTATTGATTTCTTTTTCTTTTATTAGAGATACCTGTCTGTGGGAAGTGCACTCAGCTTCTGAGTTTCACCTAGAGTTCTCAAAGTCCTTGATGACCGCTGGTAGATCTCACGAGGCCAGACAAACCCTGGTGCCAGTTGGAGTGCATTAGGTCCAAAAGTCTGCGCTCCTCTGTAGGGGTCCTTGGCATTTCCAGAACAACCCCCAGCCTTCAGAATCTGGGTGCTGTGAAGTTCTGCAAACTTGAATGACGATTAGATAAGGAAATAATCAGAACTTGCTCTCCATGCAAGTATCAAAATGGTTGATTTACGCCCAAAACTTGGCTGAAGCCACTTTTGGGGGCCTCTGCTTCTCCATGAGGAAGTCCTCATCATCCAGCTGCCATGGACTTCGGAGACCAGGAACTGGGTCTTTTTTTTGCTCACTTCTGTGTCTCCAATGCCTAGCAGAGTGCCTCACATATGGCAGGTGCTCAGCACATGTTTGTGGAAGACATGAATGCTTACTCAAGGACCATCCTAGTCTTGTCTCCTACAATTCTCCTCTCTGAATACTGCCCAGAAGCCATAACAAACTGTCTTCTTAATATTAAAAGAGCTAAGCTTTTAAAAACTGTGTAACTTTTCTGTACTTACCTTTAGTTGTTTCATAATGACCAAGATCCTATTTAAGAAAATGTTTTAGGTCTTTTGACATTTCTTACAAACTTCTGAAATTCTAATTATGTCTTTTGATCTCAGAATGACTTTGGGACATACTAGAGGGTCCCTGGAGCTTCTCAAAGGAAGAGACATATTAAACCAATTAGGCTTATTAAATACATTAAATTATATGAGAAACATTGTAAATAAGAAATTATATTTAACCTTCTTTGAGTTATATTTGTATAAATGTGTTGTTTCATGGTCAAACTAATAAATTCTTAGAAATCTAATGTGTTAGCAGCTGTAATTTTGGTTATTATGTTAAACTGTTATATGCTACAAAACAACCACATTTCCTTGTGAATTGTGTCACTATTATAATGAATTCTCATCTTTTAACGATGGTCATTTTAAGTCCTGTTATTCACGCACAGATCATTAAATAGTTAATTGTTTCCTTTTTTTCTTTTCTTTTTCTTTTTCTTTTTTTTCTTTTTTTTGAGACGGAGTCTTGCTCTGTCGCCCAGGCTGGAGGGCAGTGGCACGATCTCAGTTCACTGCAGCCTCCGCCTCTCGGGTTCAAGCAGTTCCCCTGCCTCAGCCTCCTGAGTAGCTGAGACTACAAGTGCATGCCACCATGCCAAGCTAGTTTTTGTATTTTTAGTAGAGACAGGGTTTCATCATGTTGGCCAAGGTGGTCTCGAACTCCTGGCCTCAAGTGATCCGCCTACCTCGGCCTCCCAAAGTGAGCCACTGCGCCTGGCCAGTGAATTGTTTTCTGAAAGCTTTTTGCAAGCAACTGTAACCTTACCGAGCTTCAGCTTTATGGAGATTCATGGAAAGTACTCTGACAAGTATAGGCTGATAACTCTAGGATTATCCCAATGGATTGGGTAAGAATTCGCAGAGTTCTAACAAACTGTTGTCTTGATTACAGGCATGAGCCACCACGCCTGGCCCTCTCTATCCACTTTTTAAGACCTAACACAAATATACTTTTCTTTCTTAGGGTGTTATTGTTTGGACATGGCCTAATTTTAAATACTTGACCCTAGTGGATCCATTCATTGTTTCCATTAGTGGGAAAGTCATTCAAAAAATATTTATGTGCTCTTCTACTACATGCCAGGCATGTAGGCAATAGGCAAACCCCTTAAGGAGTTTAGAAATGGGATATACAGAGAAATGAACCAGCAATTATGATATGGAGAGTCAAGGGTTGAGGTAGGAACATTTCTGGGTGCAGTAGGATTATTGCCGGGAAGCCCCTTATCAAGTCTTAGGGGGTATGGGTAATGGAGGTGAGGAAAGATTTCCTGGAAGAAGTGCTGTCTACTCAGATATTTAAGAATCAGTAGGAGTTGAACAGACAGGAAGATAAGGAAAAGAACATCCCGGGAAGAGGAACCATTCATGGCAACATCCAGCCGCATCAGAGATCAAGGCCCTTTTGGGGAACAAGGCCAAAATGTAGAGTTCCAGAAGGAGCATGGTGAGAGATGAGGGCTGGAGTCCAAGGTGACAACTAGAACATAAAGGACCTCACAAAGCTCATTAAGGAATGTGGATTTTTCCTGGGGACCATTGGGAGGATGATCAATTTGTGCTTTAAAAAGATCAAAGAGGCTGCAGAGAGATGAGAGGTCTGGTTTAATTTTGAGGTTGACATTGTCATGTCATCTTGGTTATAACTGGTAACATTAAAACAAACGCTCATGGAATTTATTAGAAATAACCTATGTAGTTGCTTTCACAGGGATAGGGGGATGAGTTAGGAATTATCGATTCTGTCCAGTTCTCATCTCCTTGTGTGGCATCTCTCCTGAGACGTCTGATGTGGAACAAACACAGAACTAAAGATGATGGGAAAAGTGGCAATGGTTGGTACTTTCCTCATGGACCTACCCAGAAGGGGTCATTTTGGACCTGGAAGTCTGCTTACCTGATCAGAATGACATCACTAATATTAATAATGAAAATGTTGACAGTCTCATGTAAACAGTATTCCCAAGTTCAAAAGGCAGCAAAATTCAACAGTCATGTATGGTTCTTGAGACCATATTGAAAAGTTTCATTGAGAGGAAATTTATAACAGAAGACAAGAATGTATTGCTCCACCATTAAATTTTGTTAGCAGTAAGATTTAGTGATCACATGTCAGCAGCCTCCTAACGCAATATGAGGGTGAACAGAACTTCCTTTCACAAGGTTTCTAGACTACAGAAGTTGAAAAATATAAAAATAAAGTTAAACCAAAGAAAGGTGAGAGGTAGTTTCCATACTTACTGTATTTGCAAGCTATAGTGGAAATAAAATGTGCACCCTCATAGAATTTATGCACCATCATAGCATTTGTTGAATGCTAATTATTATATTTTTGGCTTTAACCTAAGCATTCAATATATATCATCTCTTTAAGGCCTCCCACCAAGAATGTTGAGTGTACCATTAATATTTACATTTACAAATGAAAAACCTGCCTTAGAGAATTGAAGTATTTTACCCAAAGTCATTCAGCTATTTAATGGTAAAACCAAACCAGGATTCAAATCCTCTCTTGTAGTCACTAAAATATATATCCTTGGTAATTTTCACTTCACTGGGCATCTTCATTACCTGAAATGTTACTTCTAAGTGGTATACATTAAAATTTTTATTTCAATAAATTTATAGTGAAAAGAATAGTCTTTATAAAAATCCAAGCAATATATATATAATTTTCAAGATTAGATATAAGAATCCAACCTAGATATCTAGAAAATACTAAACAAGATGAAAAAAAAATCTTGGTAACTATAAGATTGCACAGAAATATCCACATGTCCATAATTATATAGTTTAAAGGTCACCATTCAAGAACAATTTCCCATGTTCATTAGCATCCTATAGACATAGTTTAGATTTACATAGACTAATTTTTTTTGGTTCAGAATTCTTTCCAGAGCAAGTTTGAACATTTACCTGATACATATATATGTGATGGTGACTAAGGTAGACTTCAGACATTTTCATCTACAAACCCATTTTTCTTAAGTCCTTAAGTGCTTTATCTCTATTAAAATACTTATCTATGATCAAAAGTATAGGCATGCAAGTATAAATATTCATTCAATAAGTATTTTACCTTTTTACATTTTCTGAATTGGGTCACATGATCAGAAATCAGAACCTTTAGAGTCCTTGTATTTTTTTAATGATATTCATCTTTTGTCTATAGCACCCTGTTTAATACTACGTGTGACTCAAATGTGCATTAACGACATCCAGAGATTTTATTCATTTATGTCTACTTCCCATTGACAGGGATATACAAAGAACAAGTTTCATACCATAAAGAATATTAGGTCGGTGCAAAAATAATTGCAGTTTTGGCCTTAAAAGTAATGATGAAAACTGCAAATATTTTTGCACCAACCTAATGGAACAAATAGAATTAAACCCAAAGACTCAAAATTTGTGTAATTAATTATATTCTGCATCAATAGCATTGCTAATGAGACTAACCCTCATTGGCCAGGTGTTATGGCCCCCTTCGGTAATTCCCATGCAAAGTAAATGATTTTCATGTTTCTCTTTCACAGTTAGAATGAGAAAGGGAAATTAATTGAATTTCAGAACTGGTGGAAGCAGCTCTACTTTGAGATTTTACTATGTAGAGTGAACCCCTGATGGACATGGGGAGTCGTTACCCAGAGATGATGAAGCAAGTATTTGGATTTGAAACTAATAATGAAGGCAATTACTTAAGCACATTCAAATATAACATTTTCTGTATTTTTGGTTATCAGTTTATTATCATTGTGCTTCTCTTCAAGACACAAAAACAAAAAGCTAGTTTAATTTTGAGGTTGACATTGTCATGTCAACTTGGTTATAACTGGTAAAATTAAAACAAACACTCATGGAATTTATTAGAAATAATCTACCTAGTTGCTTGAATCAAAACAAACAAACAAGCAGCACTAGTTTATTGACCCAACAAAGCTTATTGATGATGCCCAAAGCTAGACATTTTTTGCTGTTTTCTTTTCTTTTTTTTCTCAGACAGAGTCTCACAGTGGCGGGATCTCGGCTCACTGCAAGCTCTGCCTCCAGGGTTCACACCATTCTCCTGCCTCAGCCTCCTGAGTAGCTGGGACTACAGGCGCCCGCCACCGTGCTGGCTAATTTTTTGTGTATTTAGTAGAGACGGGGTTTCACTGTGTTAGCCAGGACGGTCTTGATCTCCTGACCTCGTGATCCTCCCATCTTGGCCTCCCAAAGTGCTGGGATTACAGGTGTGAGCCACCGCGCCCAGCCTGCAGTTTTCTTTCAAATAAGGGGAAAGAGAAATTGCTGAAAATGGCTTTGTCATTCATCATACCTATGGATTTTTTTTGAAAGAAAATTCAGAGAGCAATGTGTATGGGTTTTTGTACAACCTGAGGATACTTACTTGAAGAACATCAACAAAATATGCCACTTCTGCTTCCACAATCTGGATGTTCTGCGAGGCTTGTGTGTATGCAGCTTGGGAGCCACTCTTCCAGTCCACACAGACACAGTTCACACTTCCCACCTGGAACAGATTCTGGTAAAAAAGACAATAAATAGATATATAACTTAGGATCTTTATTAATTACTAGTTAACACATTTGCAGACTAGGATAAATTCTCTTCTTGGCCTACACAATATCATTTTAACCCCAATGCAATTGACAAGACTTCTAGTCTTTTATGGATATGGAATCCCTCTTAAAGTTTCACATTGGCTCTAAGCTAGAGGTTTGACCACAATGGGAACTGGAATCTTTGGATTTCTACTGTAATAGATACATAGACATTTACTTCAAAAAATGTACAAAATGTGGTATGATGGGTTGTTCCTTAGGTCATTTTAAATGTCACAAGACATTGTCCCTTACTAGGATACAACTAAGGACATTGCTTGCCTTGTTCACTGCTATATCCAATTCTTATAACAGATTCTTGCACACAGTAGGTGCTCAGTAAATACTGAATGAATGAATAAAATATTACTTTAGGTTCTCTTATATAAACATATTGAAGGTAAGGAAATAAGCTTTTCCATGATTGAGAGACTAAGCAAAGCTTTTGGATGAATGTATTTTATTGTACATCACTGAAGAGTTATTTCAATAGAAAATATAACCTACTAGATATCTACTGGAAGACTTGTTTAATGAGGGTCAGTTATGGTTTCATGAATGTTTGTTTGGGCAGGAGCTTTGTTTATTTGGCTATGTGTTTATACATATCCTCATTTTTTTCTAAAAATAATTTGGAAATGATAAAGCAATCTTGGAAATGATCTCCAACTTTTTCATTTTACAGCAGGAAATATCCAAAGCAAGGAAATGATTGTTTTGAATCCAGTTTGGCTACTCTTGAATGGCAACATAAAAGTGTGCTTAGGGCACAGCACTTCTGATATCCTGGACTGAGTTTGATTTTACTAATATCATGGTTGGCTAAGGAGAGAATCAGGACAGGGATCTAGGACCTTTATTCTTCTAGTTTAATCTCCTTGTTTCTTCATCTAAATACAACAGTGTTGTCAAAGCTAAACCAAATACAAGAAAAACACAACTGCTTTTGGGATCTCAGAAATAAATTGTATTCACTAAGAAAACTATATTCCTTTTGAGCTAAGAATCACATTTCATTTTTCACTGTTGTATAAAAATCTATTACTACCTCCAGTAATCATCAGCTTTAAATTATTTTGGAAGACAAATTGTGGTTTTACTGCTTGTGTTTAAACTTGCAAAATGTATGGACTCTAAGGTGCTCATCTGTCTTCAGGATCAATGGATATGCTCTGGAGTTGACTCATTCTGCCCTTGGTTTGAGCCATAGGCAGACCTGAAATTGTATGGGCTTAGGAGGACATTTGTGTCTTTCTTCTCGACACCTGAAGAAAGGACTTCTCCCTTTGTGCCACAGTAGGTCAAAGAAATGTGATGAATACATGAATAAACACTTGAATAAATGAATCAATAATAATGTTCCTCAAGCACTAGCAGTTACTAAGAAAATTTATTCTATTTGATTGTCTTTCTTTTCATTCTTTATAACAGGCACATAGCCAAAGGCAAATTAAAGAAAATAGGATCACTGCTGTTGAAACAACAGACGCCAAAAATGAAAACCTACACAGTTTCCCAAGTTATCACTATCAGAGGAGATCAAAGAGTAGCAAGTGAAAATCAAGAAAAAGATTTTGTTCAGGCAAGATGAGATCTCTTAGCGCATCACATGAAAATTGAAAAGTAATGAAAGAGAGCCCAGTGCAATGGCTCCGGCCTGTAATCCTAGCTATGGGAGAATAACCCTTCAGACCAGGAGTTCAAGACAAGCTGGGGCAACATAGGGAAGCCTGTCTTAAAAAAAGAATTTTTTTTTTTTAATTAAGCAGTCGTGGTGTGCACCTGTAGTCCCAACTACTTGGGAGGCTGAGGTTGGAGGATCCCTTGAGCTCAGGAGTTTGAGGCTTCAGTGAGCTTTGATTGTGGCACTGCACTCCAGCCTGTGCATGAGAGCGAGACTCTGTGTCTTTATTTTATTTTTATTATTTATTTATTTTTTGAGACGGAGTCCAGCTGTGTTGCCCAGGCTGGAGGGCAGTGGCACAATCTCGGCTTGCAACCTCCGCTTCCCAGGTTCAAGCAATTCTCCTGCCTCAGCCTCCCGCATAGCTGGGATCACAGGCACGTGCCACGATGCCTAGCTAATTTTTATATTTTTAGTAGAGAGGGGGTTTCACCGTGTTGGTCAGGCTGGTCTCGAACTCCTGACCTTGTGATCCACCCACCTTGGCCTCCCAATGCGCTGGGATTACAGGCATGAGCCACTGCGTTTGGCCAATTTTATTTTTTATTTTTTTATTTTTTGAGACGGAGTTTCGCTCTTGTTGCCCAGGCTGGAGTGCAATGGCACTATCTCAGCTCATTTCAACCTCCGCCTCCTGGGTTCAAACGATTCTCCTGCCTCACCCTCCCCAGTAGCTGGGATTACAGGCATGCGCCACCAAGCTCAGCTAAGTTTTTTTTTTTTTTTTTTTTTTTTGAGGCAGAGTCTCGCTCTGTCGCCCAGGCTGGAGTGCAATGGCACTATCTTGGCTCACTGCAAGCTCTGCCTCCTGGGTTTATGCCATTCTCCTGCCTCAGCCTCCCGAGTAGCTGGGACTACAGGCGCCCACCACCACGCCTGGCTAATTTTTTTTTGTATTTTTAGTAGAGACGGGGTTTCACCGTGCTAGCCAGGCTGGTCTTGTTCTCCTGACCTCGTGATCCACCCGCCTTGGCCTCCCAAAGTGTTGGGATTACAGGCGTGAGCCACCGCGCCTGGCCAATTTTTGTATTTTTTAAGTAGAGATGGGGTTTCTCCATATTGGTCAGGCTGGTCTCGAACTCCCAACCTCAGGTGATCCGCCCACCTTGGCCTCCCAAAGTGCTGGGATTACAGGCATGAACCACTGTGCCTGGCCGACCCTGTGTCAAAAAAAAAAAAAAAAAAAAAAAAAAGCAGTGAAAAACAGGGGCCTGGGACATGCCGTAATGCTTCAATATGGTAGGAACTTTTGCTGAAATTTTGAAACATCTCTGTATTTGTTATTAAACAACCACTGCCTGGACCCAGGAAATGCCTGATAGTTGATGGATCTGCAATGAGTTCCTGTTTAGGCAGAAAAGCGTTTCATGTCAGTTTCTTATAGTAGCCAATAGAGCCATTCGTACATGGAGGGAGGCGGTAAGTAGAAGAGTACTAGGATTCAGGATCCTTCTGAATAATGATTCTCCCATTACAACCACGCTATTCTCAGTCATCACTATGTTGCTATTTCCTGGTCATCACAACATGTTTGCAATTGTTCAACTTGGGATAATGTATCTGTTATAATCTTGGTGGTAAGGATCTTCTCTTCACACAATGGAAGGCTTGGTGCGTTTGTGTGTATGTGTGCGTGTATCTATATATATCTGTACTCTACCCATCTAATATAGAGATATATATATAATTGGGAGATTATATGAACATATGATGTTGGGAATTTTTACTATGTATAGCGTAAAAATATATAAAAATCTCCTCATATTTAGAATATTTGTTAAATGGTACCATGAAGGTAGAACAAAAATAATATGAAGTTGAAGAACTTTTTATAAAAAGTTACATAAAATAACAGTTCAGATCACTGCCCTAAAAGTGTCTATGGATGCAATTCCATTGTCTGATTTGTTCTCTTTAGAATATGTGTATATTCAATATTCTTTTTTTTAAATTTTATTATTATTATACTTTAAGTTTTAGGGTACATGTGCACAATGTGCAGGTTTGTTACATGTGTATACATGTGCCATGTTTGTGTGCTGCACCCATTAACTCGTCATTTAGCATTAGGTATACCTCCTAATGCTATCCCTCTCCCCTCCCCTCACCCCACAACAGTCCCCGGAGTGTGATGCTCCCCTTCCTGTGTCCAAGTGTTCTCATTGTTCAATTCCCACCTATGAGTGAGAACATGCAGTGTTTGGTTTTTTTGTCCTTGCGGTAGTTTGCTGAGAATGATGGTTTCCAGTTTCATCCATGTCCCTACAAAGGACATGAGCTCATCATTTTTTATGGCTGCATAGTATTCTATGGTGTATATGTGCCACATTTTCTTAATCCAGTCTATCGTTGTTGGACATTTGGGTTGGTTCCAAGTCTTTGCTATTGTGAATAGTGCTGCAATATACATAAATCAGATGGAACTTTGTCCTGAAAACAATAAGCATTCATACCTGGAAGTCATTTAGGTTCCCATTGGTGTATAAAAGGAAACAGGTATTGACACCTTATGGAGCCCAGGGCAATATTTTGAGAGGTCTTTCCATAATTCCTGATCACGGGGCATCATTGCTGAAGCAGCCGAGTCTTGGGTAACAGACTTCTGTTCCTGCAATCTCCTAGATGTGTTTCAAGGATATTAGTTTAACCAGAACACTCTTTTTAATAGCCTCTCTGCCAAAATGTGAGTTAATTTACATTTTGTGGCAGATTTTCCTCCTCTGTTTCCCCAAACAACCTCTTAGCCAAACGCTCACGGAAAATGCCACTGTTACATACAGGCTACTGTTCCTAAAATCTACCACATAAGACCACCTCACTTCCCTTGTGTCTCTGTCCAGTCCCAATCTGAGACTCCTTTTAGCCTCTAAACTCAAATGTTTTCTTTGGGCCCTTGGTACTTTGGGCTTTGGGCCAATATAACTTTGGGCTTTGAACGGAGAGCTTAAGTTTCATGGAAAGGCCACAAAACCCATGTATCTCCATCCTTGCTGTACTGAAGGTCATCTTCATTCCTGTGATGAAGAAGCTGTTCACAAACAACCAAACCAAAAGTCCATGGTTGAACACAACTCTAGGCTTGAATGTCACTCCATAAAGAAACAATCCAAAGAAGTGTTGTTCTCTTTCCTGAGTAGGATAAATCTAGACTAATGGTAGGAGTAAGAGTAGTTGCTGTTGTGGGGGCTGCTTTTCTCAAAATCTTACCATGTGCCAGGTGCTAGGCAAGATAGTTTACTAATCTGACCTAATTCTCATAACACAGGAGGGGGGGATCCTATTCTTTACATCTTACAGACAAAGATTCTGAAGCACAGAGGGGTTAATGATTTTGCTCAGGATAATAAAGTTGTAGGTGGCAGAACCAGGGTTCAAACCCCTCACTTGACCCCAAGCTAAAGTGGCTAGATTTAACAACAACAATAAATAAATTAAAATTTAACTTGTATATATGTATTTGAATTTCAAATAAGCAATAACATGTTCAATATAAATATATCACATGTTTGTGGGAAACAGTTGCCATTTATCTGAAATGCAAATTTAACTAGGCATCTTAGATTTTATCTGACAACCCTACTCCAAGCACCTGTGCTGTTAGCAATGCATCTCCCTCTCTTTACTTGTCATCCACGTCATGCCTTGAATTCGGCTGCCATAGCCCTCTTGACTATTGAACAGTGAATCTTTCCCAACTCCATATTCATATTTTTTCTTACCTGTTACTGCTCCCAGCAGCAGTGAAAGAGTCCAGAGTAGCAGCATCTACACAAAGTTAAAAACATGATTGAATCTGGCTAAGATTTTTTTCTTTACAAGATTGGCATAATTCACGTTCATTTAGCCCTCTCTGGGAAAATGGGTAAATTCTGTTAAGTTAGGCCTGGAAAACATGTTCCTGACTCACTGTGGCAGTTCTGTCAGGTTCCACACACAACCAGATAGCAACGAAAGGTCCTTTTATAGGTAAAGCTTATCTTTTTGAGGAGTACCATGGAAAAGTGGCGTGCAAAGAGAGAAAGTTCCACGGATGTATTTCTAATTTTAATTGTGGGTAAGCCAAGGTTGATAGAGTAGGTAATGTTTTCCACAGTAGTTGTGGGAAGATGAGAAAGGCGGTAGATATGTAATTATGTAATGCTAAGAATCACTATAATTTCATTGTAGTGAAGGTTCGAGTGTCCCTGCCCCTTTTTAGTTTACAATTCTCTGTGCAGGTCTGTGGGCATTGTTTTTACAGATTCAATGACAATAGTCTTATGAACAAATACCAAGAGCCTACCAGGTCATGCAGTTTCTGTATAACCTTGCTTTTTCCTCAAAAACAGCGAAATAAAAGCAATCCTTCAAGAGTTTATTCCTTCTAGAAAAGTAGCTGATATGTTATTTTGATAGTTTGTAGAACTAATTTATTTCTCAGCAGTATCACAGAGGAAAGAATAAACCAGCTGACAAAAGGAATTGGGGGAGTCCAGCCAAGAGCACAGAGGAGGAATCAGCGACCCCACCGTCTGATGGAGTTATCAATAAGAAAGGAAAATATGATTCAACTTGGATAAAATGGTCTAGAAAAAATAATCTGAAAGGGAAATGTTTGATAGAAGGAACTAGGATGATTTTGTGATATATTGCTTCCAAAAAATTTTTAAAAGACAACAAAATGATATTACAATTTACAAGACCAGAACCATTTAGCCTGACAATGTCATAGATACAGGTCGAATCATTGAAACTGCCATGTTTGTAGGTCAAAAGTGGTCAAAAATAATTTAGTTCCCTGCTCAGATAGAGAAAAACAACAAAATTATTTGTGTACAAGGAAAGTTCAAGAAAGTTTGGCAAGGGAATTGTTAAAATAAAGAATGCATAAGAGACAAGGGAGGAATTCCAGTGAATAGGAACCATGGCAAATTCCTACACAATCCTTCATGTCTCAGCCCTGATTAGATTGGTAACCCTATTCCCTCGAAGAAAGCCTTCTCTTTGAGCTTCCCTCCTTTGAGACTATCACCATCATTCTCTGGGTCATAAACTCAGAGAAATTTGGAATTTTCTGGGCCTCATTGTGACATTTTAGCATCTTCCCCAGTGGTTGGTACATTGGCCCTCATCACATTCCTGTTGAATGGATAAACAAACAACTGAAGGAATGAATATGAAAAGCATAATCAAGAAGTTGGACAATCTAAATCAGGATAAATCCAATGAAAATCACACAAAGGCAAAAATAAGTTCAATGATAAAGAAAAAAGTTATCAAAGTTTGACAGAGAGACCAAAAGATACATTACCTACAGGAAAAAGAAGATAAGAATGACCTCAGACTTCTCAGTGGAGACAGAAGAAAATGGAATAGCTTATTTAAAGTGCTGAAAGTCATAGCTCTAAATGTAAAAATTAAACCAAAACCTTCTAATAGAAAACATAAGAGAAAATCTTTGTTACCTTAGAGTAGACAAAGATTTCTTAAGCAGGACATAAAATTTACTCTATAAAAGTATGATAAACTGGGTTTTATGAACATTAAAACTCTAGTCTTCAAAAAACATTGTTAAGGAAATAAAAGGCAAGATACAGACTGGGAAAAAGTGTCTGCAATAAACACATTAACAAAGGAATTGTATTCAGGCTATGGAAAGTACTCTCACAAGTTAATGAAACAAACAACCTAATAAAAGTAAGGCAAACATTTTAATCAATCACTTCACCCAAAAAATTTATGAATGGCCAATAAGCATGCAAACAGATGCTCAACATCTTTCATCATCAGAGAAATGTACAATGAAATCACAAGGAAATACCATTATAGCCAAGTAAAATGGCAAAAACTGACAATACTAAAGATGTGGAACAATTGGAACTTTTTTCATAAACTGCTAGTGGGAGTATCAAATTTACAATCACTTTGGAAAACAATTTGGTAGTTTCCTATAAAATTAAAGAATCACTTACACATTCACCAGCAATTTCATACTTAGGTATTTGCCCGAGAGATATAAGCATGTATCAACACAAAGACTTTTATGTGAATATTTGTAGCAGTTGCTATGGTTTGCATGTGTCCCCGAAAGTTTATGTGATGGAAATATAAATCCCCAATGCAACAGATGGAATCTTAGACAGGTGATTAGGTCATGAGAGCTCTGCCTTCATGAATAGATTAATGTCTTTATTGTGGGAGTAGGATTGTTATTTTGAGATTAGGTTTGTTATGAAAGCAAGTTCACCCATCTCTTTTGTCTTGCATGCTCTCTTGCCATGTGACGCACTCCACTGTGTTAAAATACAGCAAGAATGCCCTCATGAGATGCAGCCACTTGATCTTGAACTTTCCAGCCTACAGAACCATGGGCCAGATACATTTCTATTGTTTATATATTACCCAGTTTGTGGTATTATAGCAACACAAAATGGACTAAGACAGCAGCTTTATTCATAGTAGCCCCAAGATGGAAAAAATGCAAATGTGAACTGACTGGTGAAGGGATAAAAAGCTATGCTATATTAATACAATAGAATACCACTCATATATAAAGAAAAGAACTATGAATAAATGCAGCCATATGGACATATCTCAAGCATCTTAAACTAAATAAAAGAAACACAGTAACAAAGTATGCATACCACATTATTATCCTTACATGATATTCTAGAACAGGCAAAACTAATCTATAATGACAGGGAGCAGGTCAGTGTCTGCCTGGGTTGGGGGTGAATTAGGGGAATGTTTTCAGGAAATAATGGAAATGTTTCATTGTACACATGGACATATACATTTTTCAAGAGTTTGATTGTATACATGGATATATACATTTTTTAAAACTCATTGAACCATACTCTTAAATTGGGTGCATTTTCTTGTATGTAAAATGTACTTCAATAAAATTGAAAAAATTTTACATGCCAGGCCCATGCTAAGTGCTCAGAAACTATTCATTTAATTGAATTCTGTTAAGGGTGGCTGACAACTGGATGGTTCTGTCAATTCACTTCTCTTGATATTTTGATCCTGGTAATTCATTCATTCACTCATGCCTTGTTTCATTGTCAGTTGTTTATCTTCTGCATGACTCCTAGTTGCTGTCAGAGGTCCTGTGAATAATTAAGACCCAGAACTCTTTCATGCTAGCAGCAGAAATGATGAGAATTGCCCAAATTCCAGATATATTTTGAAGACAGGACTGACAGGATTTGGATGGGAGTTGGGGAAATGGAGATGAGTTAAGGATGACTCCCAAATTTTGGCTTGAGCAACTGGAAAGGTGAAATTGCATTAACTAAGATGGGGAAGGCTGCATGTCAGTGGAGCAGGTTTGGGGTGGAGACCCAGAGTTCAGTTTTGGGCATGGTTAAAATGAAATGTCTTCTTAGAGTCTAAGTGGAGATGGAGAGTAGGCAGTTATTCTGTAGTTCAGAAGAGAGGTCCAGGTAATAAACATCAACTTGGGGTTCATCCATTTCACATAAAGCCATTAGTCTAGATGAGATGAGGTTCAAGTGCTAAACCCTAAGGCCCTACAATGTTACAAGCACAGGGAAATGAGGAAGACTTGAAAAGAAACAGCCAGTGAAGATGGAGGAGAACCAAGGGAAAGTGGTGTCGTGGAGACAAAGAGAAGAAAATGTTTCAAGGAGATGAGATGATCAATAGGCTCAGAGGTAAGAATGGAGTTGACTGTAACAATGGAGAAAATGAGTGAAAACAATGATTTGGCTGGGTGGAGGCTAAGAGAGATTTCTATTGAAGTTACAATTTTCACTCTGTCTTTCAACTTTCTTTCTTTCTTTCTTTCTTTCTTTTTTTTTTTTTTTTTTTTTTTTTTTGAGACGGAGTCTCCTTCTGTCGCCCAGGCTGGAGTGCAGTGGTGCGATCTTGGCTCACTGCAAGCTCCGCCTCCTGCATACAACTCCAAGGTGCACGAAGCCAAAACACAATCAAGACATGCCACTTGTTCTCCATCCTGGCTGCAAACCAGAGTCACCTGGGAGAAAAAAGAAGAACAGACAAATCCCAGGCCCCACCCCAACCAATTAAAGGGTAATCATAAGCCACAGGCCGCTTTAAAAAGCCCACAGGTGATTCCCATGTGCAGCTAGGTGACAGTCCGCCCTGATATAGGAGTATTTAACTCCCAGGGCTCCTGGGCAGACTCTCTCTGAGAAATTACTATGTGTTTCCATTTTGATGATAATCTATTTTTACCAGTTATAGAAATAAATCTTCCTTTTTGTTGTGATAATTTGTAGCAGAACTTTTGTTTCCTGAGCTGAGGCTTAATAGAATGAAGTCAGTAGGAATATTCCAGGGGGTCGTGAGAGGTTTTTTTTTTGAGATGGAGTTTCAAAAAAACTCCAGCCGTTATTCTCTGAGATTTAGAATTCTTTGCCACCTTTTATATCTTAACAGCCACACTTTTCCCTGATGCAAACACAGTTGGAGTTCTATCCGTGTAGATCCCAGCACCTTGTTTTCTGTCTGTGTTATGGCTCACAAAACAACGTTCAATGAAAATTAAATGATCAAGTAGACAAAAAAATGAAACACATGAAGCACTCTTCCTTGTGCCTTGTGTGCCAGAAACCAATTCCAAGTCTGCACATGAATGGGGTCGTCCAATTGTGATGTGAGACATCTCTCCAGCACACTCCAGATAGTAAACAATATGCCAATGATGCTATGTAACATCTAAGGTAGTCGTGTGATAAGGGAATTTGGCTGATAGCATATTCTTCGTTTTCTCCCCCAGTATAACAGGTATCATTATTATTTTGGCTTGTTTTTTAGGCTTCTGTGTGATAGTGTGATTTGCAACAGTTTTTACTACAAGAAATGTAATTTTGAATAATGACTGTAGCTGTGGGTTTATTTCTACCTTTAACTACAAAATTAATTGATTTCATCCTGGAAAGCATTATTTGTTGTTTGTTTTAGAAAAAGATCAATTGTTTATCTGAGCATACAAAGATATTATTTGAAAATATTATGAAAACATCAACATCATCAACTCTACTTAGGGCAAATATTCGTGACTAAAAGCAATGCAGACAGGGAGTTGGGTACAGGATACTGTATAGGACAAATGATCTCAGATCTAGTATCAGCCAAGTTTAGTTGATCACTGCTGTGTATCCCATTAGCAACACCACATTTTCCACTTGTTTCAAGATACAAAGATTGATGGGGGGAGTTTCATATGAGTCTTATCCACTGTTTCAGTTACAATCTTATTCTGAGATATTGTATTTGTGTTAGTATTTTCATTGCTGCTTTTTCACTTCAATGAACCACTTGAAGCCATTGATTTTTTTTTTGCATCCCAAAATGAGAATATAACTTAACAGAATGAGAATAATATAAAATGCACATTTAACACATGAGAGTAAGCAACTACTTGCAAATGATGTGAAAATACATTCACCCACAAAAAATGTTTTCTTAGTGAAGGAAATGATGCTGAGGCAAAATGTCAGAGGGCCTCTGCATCACATATGACCACAATTCTTAAGAAAGGAAAGGAATTTCTGTGGAAATATTAATAGATTTTATAACCCAAATTTGTCAAAAGTGAGAGAAATATTTCTATTACATTCCTTACTAAAACTGAGAAACCACCTAGATTGATTACAAAAATGGTCCCAGTTCCCTGCTACTCTCCCTAGCAATGCCTTTTGCAATATGACTTTTAAGCTCCTCCCATTAAGAAATAGAGTCTATGTATTCATCTTTGAATTTGTGTTTACCTTGTGACTTGCTTTGTTCAATAGAATGTGGGGAAAATGATATTTTGCTACTTCTGAGCCTAGGCCTCAAGCAGTCTTCCTTGCTTATGCTCATTTTCTTGGTCCCTTGGGAGTTCAAGTTCAATAGCACAGGCTAGCATGCTGAAGGATGAGAGATCATGTGGAGGAAAGCCAATGCACACAGGTCCTACTAAACCATCCAGCCCTCTGCCAACCTGCAAGCTGACCACCAATACATGAGTGAGACCAAGCAAAATCAGCCAACCCTGGCCCAGATCAGGAGATCTGTCTGTTGGCCCACAGGACCATAATACATGATTATTGTTATTAAGTCACTGAGCTTTGGGGTGATTTGCTATGCAGTGCTAGCCAACTAATTCATCAGCTGTCTTCTATTATGTGGATCACACTTCGAGAAACATCAAATAAGACAGAAAACTCCATGAGGGTAGGGATGATACCTATATTTTCAACTTTAGTTCTCTGATATTAGACTAGGGCTTGGCACATTGTCAACATTCTCTAAGCACTTATTGAATTAACAAATTCATCAATTCTCTGCCATTGTCTCTACCACTATCTTACATCATGCATTCTGAACATTATCAGCATCCTTTCACAAGTGTTCATCTCTTAGGGGAAGAAAAATTTGATTTAGGGTTCTAAAAGTAGTATTTCCAAAAAATTTACTAAGTTTAGAAATATATAAATAACTTGAGTAAACCATTCATTTGAAATGATTAAACTAACTTGGAAACAGCTTCATTATGATGAAAATGGATATCTTTCTTTACAAAAGATTTTTAACTGATTTTTAAAAATTAAACTCCTTTGTTTCATCTTATTAAATGAGTAAATTTGCACATAATCCTATTTCTTCATTGATTTTTATTATTCATTATTCATCATTATCATTAATGTTTAGGAAAGTTTCATGAGGTCCTCATGGTAATTACAATTATAAACATTCATTAAGCACTCACATGTGATAAACATTGTATTATTCTCTTTGCAGAGAAGTGCAGTGCTTAAGAATGACATCTATAGACTAAAGATGCCAAAGTTTATATGTCTAACCTAGATTTCTGTCCTCACTTCTGTGCTTATATATCCAAATGCCAGCATGCCATGCCCAGTTGCATGCCTGATGAGCCTCTCAAATTTGACATGACTAAAACTGACCTTCTGACCTGCCTCTTCAAAATAGTGCCTCTCAAAGCATGTCCATTTCAGGCAATGGCAACTCCATCCTTCCAGTTGTAATGATGACCCATGAGTCATTCTTAACTCCCTTTTTCATTTAGATATCAATTCCTTCTCTATATAGTTCATGTACATTGAGGATGCTGGCCTTGTTCTTTGCCCAGGAGTGTTCACTGATTGACTTAAGACAATCAGCACATTCCACTTCCCTGGTCAGGGGCCAATAAGAGTGAATCTCACAAGTTTTGTGAGAAAAAAATAGGAAAGAAGATGCACTTTCTCTCCTTGTTGAATGTGAAATAAATGTTTATAGCCTCAATTGTGGGAGATGGCCATTCTTCAACTAAGAAGGGAGCCAGACTTAGTATAAAACTAGCACCATAGATATCAGAAGATAGGAAAAGAAAGTGGCTTTTGAAGAGGTTATTGAGTGACTGGGTCATCAAAACCTGAAGCTTCCTCAACCTCTGAACTTTCCAATCATGTGAGCCAAACACTTCCTTGTTGTTAAAGCAACTTTGAATTGGAGCTTTTGATTCATGCAAGTGAAAGCATCCTAATTAATATAAATGGGCGGCCCTTTAACAAGTCTTTGTGTGTTGATTAACTTCATATATTTTGGTGAAATACAGAATAAATGGCATTTTCAATTTTTCATAGCCCTGTGCCTTTGACTATGCTGTTCCTTGTATCTGGAGTGCCCTTTCCACCATGTCCTCTTAGCAAATCCCTACTCAACTTTTAAGACCTAACACAAATATTCCTTTCTTTCTTAGGATGTATTGTTTAGACATGGCCTAATTTTAAGTACCTGACCCTAGTGGATTCATTCGTTGGTCCCATTAGTGGGAAAGTCATACAAAAAATACATATTTTCTCTTCTACTATATGCCAGGCATGTGCCAGGCACATACAATGGGAAAACTCCTTAAGGAGTTTAGAAATGGGCTATACAGAGAAGTGAGCCAGCAAGCAATTACAATATGGGAAATCCAGTGTTGAGACGGCAAAATGTCTGGGTGTGGTGGGAGTATAATAGTGGTAAGCCCCTAATCAAGTCTTAGTGGGTATGGATAATGGAGGTGAGTCCTGGAGGAAGTGATGTCTACAAAAAGATTTCAGAACCAGTAGGAGCTTAACAGACAGGAAGACAGAGAAAAGAACATCCCAGGAAGAAGAAGAGTTCCTGACAACATCCAGCAGCATCAGAGATCAAGACAACCCTCTTGGGGGACAGGGTCAGAATGTAGAGTTCCAGAAGGAACATAGTGAAAGATGAAGCTAGAGTCCAAGGAGACAACCAGACCAAGAGGGACCTCACAAGGCTTACTAAAGAATATGGATTCTGTCCTGGGGACCACTGGGAAGATGATTTATTTGTGCTTTAGAAAAATCAAAGAGGCTGCAGAAGTGAGGGGTTTGGGGGAGCCCCACATAGACCAGGTAGACCTGTTAGGGGGCATTGGATCTGTCTAGTTCTTATCTCCTTGTGTGTCATTTCCCCTGAGATATCTGATTAGGAGCAGACACAGAACTTAAAGATTATGGAAAAAGTGGCAATTGTGAGTCTTTCCATGTAAGCCCACCAAGAGGGGGTCATTTTGGACATGGAAGACTGCCTTAAGTGACCAGAATGGCATAAGTAATATTGATAATGAACATGATGACAGTACCATGTAAACAACATTCTTAAGGTCAAATATGCAGCAAAATTTAACAGCCATTGGTGGTTCTTTTGACCAACTCCAAATTTTGGATTTTAGTCACTTCATCCAACAGATTCACTTGAAACAATGGAAGTTTTGGACAAAAGAAACAGGCATGTAATGCATCACCACTAGATTTTATTAGAAGTCAATTCATTGGTCAAATAACAGTAGTCTCCTAACACGGTGTGAGGGTGAGCAGAACTTCCTCCCTGACGGTTTCTGGACTACAGAAGTTGAACCTGTGGAGAAAAAACAACACAAAGTCACCTCCTCTTCCTGGCACACATCTGGAGTGTGACAATGAGGACAACCTATGCCCCCAACCTCCTAGTCTGAGGGAAGGTCACACCCTGTGCTGGAGACCAGACAATGGCTGAGGGATGACCTCTTCTACGTATAGGACTGAATTCTCCTTTCCAGTGTTATTTTCTGGTTGTGCAATAGCAGAGAGAGAAGCTGTCAGTAGACACCCCAAAGCAAAAGAAAGACTCATTTGTCATGAGCAGTCACTGAACACTTAGCCCATGTCAACCAAGGCAACTGAGGAACAGCAGAGTCACCATCATAAGAAATCAGCCCAGTGTATAAAATCTAATTTCTCATGTTACGTTGGCTAACCATTATTTTAATTCAATATTTGAACTGAAAAGACAAACTTTTCTCATTGTGACTGAACAATATGCCTTCTTTCCCTGTGTGGATCAAATAAAGGAAAGGAAGGAAGGAAGGAATAAAGAAAGAAGAAAGAAAGAGAGAAAGAGAAAAAAAGAAAGAAGGAAAGAAAGAAAGAAAAGAAAGAAAGAGAAAGAAAGAAAAGAAAGAGAAGAAAGAAAGAAAGAAAGAAAGAAAGAAAGAAAGAAAAAGAAAGAAAGAAAAAAAGAAAGAAAGGAGGGAGGAAGGATGGAAGGAACGAAAAGAAAGAAGGGAGGGAGGGAAGGAAAGAAGAAAGGAAGGAAGGAAAGGACAGAGGGAGGGAGGAAGGGAAGAAGGAAGGAAGAAAGGAAGGGAGGGAGGGAGGGAAAAAAGGAAAGAAAGAAAGAACAGGCTGAACAATACTTAGGATGCTTTGGAATATTTTTCTTTAATAAAATACCTTACCATATGTAAACTACCAGGCACAGAAAAAAAGTGCTCAGAAAATTTTTTTTCCCTTCATGCTCACTTCCTCAATGACTGGCAGCCTCACAAATAGGAAATTAAAGGTTAAAACTGTTATCAATCAGGGACACAAGAAATGAAAGGCACCAATATTTATACATGATTAAAGGTGAACTGAATTTTTTTTTGTAGTAGTTAAGAATTTTGTAGAGTCAAACTTCCTGCATAGAAATTCAGAAACAGTACCTTAATTAATTATCCATAAAATAAGGATAATAAAACCATCTACCTCATAGGATATATATTTTTGTTTTAACAGCTTTATTGAGCTTTAATTTACCTGGAATAAACTGTACATATTTAAATTGATACGTTTTCACACACACACAACACACACACACCTCTGAAGCCATCACATCAAAGTTATTAACATATCTATCATCCCCCAATTTTCTTTCTTCCTCTTTGTAATTGCTTCTTCCCATTCCCTCCAATATTCACTCCTCCCCGGCAACCACGGCTCTGCTGTCACTATAGAGTAGTTTGAATTGTCTGGAATTTTATATAAATGGAATCTAAGGTGTATGCACTCTTGTCTAGCTTTTTATTCAGTATAATTATCTCGAGATTCATCCATATTGTTGAGTGTACCATTAGTTCATTCCTTGTTACTGCTGAGTAATATTCCATTGTATGGGCAGACCATAGACCATAGTTTGTTTATCCATTCCTCTATTGGTAGACATTTGGATTATTTCTACTTCTTGGCTGTTACAATAAAAGCTGCTACAGGCCAGGCACGGTGGCCCACGCATGTAATCCCAGCACTTTGGGAGTCCAAGGCAGGTGGATCACCTGTGGTCAGGGGTTCGAGACCAGCCTGGCCAACATGACGAAAACCAGTCTCAACTAAAAATACAAAAATTAGCTGGGCAGGGTGGTGCATGCCTGTAATCCCAGCTACTGGGGAGGCCGAGGCAGGAGAATCGCTTGAACCCAGGAGATGGAGGTTCAGTGAGCCAAGATCGTGCCACTGCACTCTAGCCTGGGTGACAGAGCAAGACTCTGTCTCAAAAAAAATTGCTATAAATATTCATGTACAAATCTTTTGTATAATCATATGTGTTCTTGCCTCATGGGTAAATATCAAACACCAAAATCGCTGACTCAGCGAGATGTATGTTTGGCTTTTTAAGAAACTATTAAACTGCTTTCCAAAGTAGTTGTATCATTTTCATATTCTCATTAGCGCTGTATGATAGTCCTTCACAAGAATTGGTATTATCAATCTCAGTTGTGGCCATTTAAATAGGTGGTATCTCATTCTGTCCTTAATTTGTATTTTTCTAATGATTAACAGTGTATCATTTTCTGCTCTTTCACGTTGAGAAAACTATTTTTGTTTTTATATTTAAAGTGCATTTCAGGCTAGGCACAGTGGCTCACGCCTGTAATCTCAGCACTTTGGAAGGTCGAGATGGGTGAATCACTTGAGGTCAGTTTGAGACTAGCCTGACCAACATGGTGAAATCCCACCTATACTAAAAATACAAAAATTAGCTGGGAGTGGTGCTGCTGCCTGTAATCTCAGCTACACAGGCGGCTGAGGCAGGAGAATCACTTGAACCCAGGAGGCAGAGGTTGCAGTGAACCGAGATCGTGCCACTGCACTCCAGCCTGGGCGACAGAGCAAGACTCCATCTCAAAAAAATAAAAAATAAAAAATAAAAAAGTGCATTTTATATAGCCAGAATACAATTGGATATTGAGTTTCAAAAAATACAGTGGGGTAAGTTTTGTCTTCTAATTGTGGTATTTAGACCATTTTTACTTTATATGATTATTTATATGGCTAGATATGAGTCTATTGTCTTCTATTTGTTTTCCATTTGTCTCCTATATTCTTTGTTCTCTTTTAGCTCTTTTTTTTTTTTTTTTTTTTTTTTTTTTTGAGACGGAATCTCGCTCTGTCACCCAGGCTGGAGTGCAGTGGTGCGATCTTGGCTCACTGCAAGCTCCGCCTCCCGGGTTCACGCCATTCTCCTGCCTCAGCCTCCTGAGTAGCTGGGACTACAGGAGCCCACCACCACGCCGGCGTCGTGTATTTAGTAGAGACAGGGTTTCACCGTGTTAGCCATGATGGTCTCGATCTGACCTCGTGATCCACCCGCCTCGGCCTCCCAAAGTGCTGGGATTACAGGCGTGAGCCACCGCCCCCGGCCCCTTTTAGCTCTTTTTATACTCTATTTTGGATTATATTTTATTCCATTTTATCTCCTTGTTTGGTTTACTTGCTATTATCCTTCGTTTCATTACTTTAGTGGTTGTTTCATTATTTGTTTCATTATTTTAGAATTTATAGCGCATATTTTTAACTTATCACATCATACCTTCAAGGGAAAGTATACCAATTCATAAATGGTATAAGAACCTTCCAATAGTATATTTTCAGGTCTCCCCTCCTGCCTTTTATGTCATTGTTATATTTTACTTTTACATATATTATATATTCCCCAAAATACTGTCATTATTTTTTAAATAGTCAATTTTTTCAAAGAGAATTTAGTAATAAGAATTAAAAATATTATGTATTTATCATGTATTTCCTATTTCCTGTGTTCTTAATTTCTTTTAGTGAATTCTTTTCTACCTGGTATCATTTTCCTCCACCTGAAGGCCTTCCTTTGACATTTCTTTTAGTGTTAACCTGCTGGTGAGGAATTATTTCAGTTTTAAAATTCTTTATTTCATCTTTGTCTTTGAAAGATATTTATGGGTATAAATTCCGGGTTAACGGTTTTTCCTTTCCATACTCTTAAGATGTTGTTTCACTGTCTTCTGGCTTGCATTGTTCCTGATTAGAAATTTGCTGTAATTTTTTTTCTTTACTCTTCTAATGTGTCGTTTTTCTCTGACTGCTTTCAATATTTTGTCTTTATAATTGGGTTTCAACATTTTTTTATTTGTGTAAATTTAAGGGAACAAGTGAAGTTTTGTTAGATGGATATATTGTATAGTGGTAAAATCTAGGTTTTTAGTGTAATCACCTGAATAATGTACATTCTACCTGGTTTGAGCATTTTTATTTTTATGTGTATTGGTTCTGTGCTGTTTTCTTCATGTTTCTTGTGATTTTCTTTGATCTGTTGGTTTATAGTTTTCACCACGTTTGAAAATTATCAAGGTATTATTTCTTCACATATATTTTTCTGTCCCTTCTTTGTTAGGGTCTTCAAAGACCTAAAAAAGGGTCTTATTTCAAATAAATAAGCCTTATTATTATTGTCCCACAGATCACTGATGTTCTTTTAAAGTTCTTTTTAAGATTTTTTTCTCTGTGTATTTCATTTCAGAAAGTTTCTATTATGTATTCAAGGTCATTAACCTTGTCTTCTATAATGTCTAATCTACTGTTAATTACATTCTGGGCATTTTTTGTTTGTGACATTGTATTTTTCATCTCTAGAAATGCAGTGCGGGTCTTTTTCTATATAGGTTGAGCATCCTAAATCCAAAAATAAAAAAATCCATTCCTGAGTTACTTCACTCAGGAATGGAAAACCAAACATCGTATGTTCTCACTGTTATGTGGGAGCTAAGCTATGATGACGCAAAGGCATAAGAATGATACAAAGGACTTTGAGGACTTGGGGAGAAGAGTGGGAGGGGGACGAGGGATAAAAGACAACATATATGGTGCAGTGTATACTGCTCAGGTGATGGGTGCACCAGGATCTCACAAATCATCACTAAAGAACTTACTCATGTAACCAAATACCACCTGTACCCCAATAACTTATGGAAAAATAAAATATATTAAAAATAAATAACAATTCCAAAATGCTCTGAAATTTGAAACTTTTGATTGCCAACATGATGCTCAAAGGAAATGCTTATTGGAACATTTCAGATTTTGGATTTTTTTTTAAATTTTTGATGCTCAACTGGTACATATAATGGAACTATTCCTAAAGTCTAAAGAAATTCAAAATCTGAATCACTTCTGATCTCAAGCATTTTGGATGAGAAACACTTAACCTGTATATGCCATGCCTTTACTGACCTTTTAAGCAAATGGATACAGGTTTAACAATTGTTTTAATTTTCTCCTCTGCTAATGTAACATCTATGTCAGTTTTGTTTTGGTGTCGATTGATTATTCTCCTCATTATAGGCTGTATTTTTCTGCTTCTTTATATACCTGGGAATCTTTGAGTCAAAGTCAGATACTGTGGATTTTAGAGTTTTAGGTACTTGATAATTCTGGATCTTTATAAATATTCTTGAACTTTTTGTTCTGCAATGCAGTTATTTGGAAACAGTTTCTTTACAGATCTTGTTCAATATAGGTAAATTATTTTCCACTATAAAGCAAGACCTTCTAAAATACTCTACCCTGTGTCCTTTGAATTTTAAACTTTTCCAGACTGCTTGGTGGAAACAAGCACCATTCCCAGTCCTGCAAAAGTAGGGGAACTATTTTCTCTAATCCATCAAATGGATATTTCAATGACCTCCAGCTGGTTTGTTCTCATACATGGGCCAATCAGTACCTTGATGAATATTCAGGGAGACTTTTCATAATCTCTGGGATTCTCCCTCAGCAACTCTCTCCTCTCTGGTATGCTGTCCTGTGAAATCTACTTCCCTGGATCTTCTCATTCTTAGCTCTGATTCTTTAACTTAAGGAGTCCACTGAACTCTGCCTGGGTTTCTCCTCCCTGTGACACATCCTGGAAATCTCTCGGAGCAGTAAGCTGGGGCAACTGCAAGGCTCCATCTTGTCCGTTTTTGTCTCTCAGCGATCACTATCCCTTATTCCTCAATGTTCAGTGTCTGGAAAACTGTTTTTTCATATACTTTGTTTGAATTTTTGGTTATTTCAGTCAGGCCAGTAAATCTGGGCTCTGTTACTCCATCTTTGCCACAAGCAAAGTCCTCTCATTTGGTTTTTATGAGGATGGAAGGATAGAATGACAGAAGCACAGTGCTTGCCTCAGAATTTGGCCTAATACTTAGAAATACTTGGTCTAGTATTGGTATTGTTATGATTATCACCAGATCACCTTTCCTGGTAGTTCACCATCCTTTGGCTCCCACACACTCCCGTCCTGGTTGAAACCAAGAATTATCTCCTGGACCTTCGTCTTCACTAAGAAGACCAGTGATTTGGAAAAGCCTATTTCTATTCCTTGAAACATTCACTGTGTTTCCAGCAACTTAAACAGCAATTAGGTGAGCCTGGGAAGTTTGGAAGATGCACACAAGAAGCACTCACATAGCACGAAGCACAGCTGCCAAAGGAAACATTCCTCTCACCTTAGAATCATGAAGCCGGTTTCTCATTCTAACATTTAATTTGTATCAGCTAACACATATTTATCATGAATTGATCAAAGCTGTTTCCTAAAGTTCTACCCTTTTCCCTAAAGAAACAGAAGGTATTAGGAAGGAACTGCAACTAGGATGCAGGCGATCCCCTGTAGGAGGTTTCACTTAAATTAGACTTTTAGTGGGAATAGAACTATAAACACAGACTCGATATTTCACATCTCCTGGGATTTTCATTACTTACTGTTGTCCAACATTTGTCTCCACTATAATCTTGGATGCTCCCACTCTAGGTAAAGTTGGGTTGATCACATTGTTATACCAAATAAATTTAACCTTCTGCAAGTCCCCAACATCCACATCTGAGTCAAATTCATTGGAATGAGTACTATCTGGTTTGAGAGTGCCCCTGAGGATTTAAGAAGTTAACAAAAACATACATGAGCATACATGTAAATATATACATATATATTTGTGTGTATGTAAGTGTGTACACATATACATACACATTTATGTTTCTAAGACCAGCTTACAATGCATTTCTGGCTAAGGCGATGGGCAGTACATTTGCATTCTAACATATTAAACAAATTCAGACATGCATGCTAACTCAGTGGTAGTCCATTTGCCATGAATATCTCATATTAGTCACCTTTACTTTAATAAAACTTCAAACATGTATTAGTCACAATTCCCCCACAATTTAATAAATGATGAGAGTATTCCATCATCTTTTCACATGTGTTTTGTGGGCAGACTAATTAATTGCTGATCATAAATCAGATGCCAGTTATCAAAGCAAACATGAATGGTTTTATCAGGAAATAGCATGAAAATATTTAGAAACCGAATTCTGAATGGTACTAAGGCGTAAGGATGACATAATTGCTTCCTTTTCCCTTATACATGTCAGTACTCTACTCCCATTTAGTAATGAATAGACAAACTCTTATGTTGATGACATACCTTATACATGTGCAGTATTCCAACATTAAGAAGCATTGGCTGGCCACCGTGGCTCATGCCTGTAATCCCAGCACTTTGGGAGGCCTAGGTGGGTAGGTCACCTGAGGTCAGGAGTTTGAGATCAGCCTGGCCAACATGGTGAAACCCCATCTCTATTAAAAATACAAAAATTGGCCAGGCGTGGTGGTGGGTGCCTGTAATCCCAGCTACTCGGGAGGCTAAGGCAGGAGAATTGCTTGAACCCTAGAGGCAGAGGTTGTAGTGAGCCAAGATTGCACCACTACACTCCAGCCTGGGAGGCAGAGCAAGACTCCAGCCTGGGCGACAGAGTGAGACTCCAACTCAAAAAAAAAAAAGCATAGAGCAATATTATTTTACTCACTTGAAAATTTCATACTGCTTAGAGTTTCCTTTATTTCCAAACAAAGAAACTAGTATGTGTCCTGTAACCTTTTTTCCAGACAGTGTGACAGATACCTTATACCTCCAGCCTGCAAGGGAGAAAAATTGCAAAATGTCAGTTTGGAGATAAAAGACACTAAAAACAAGTTAATTTGCATCCCACTACTGCCAAGTTTTGAATAATTTATTTATAATTGTGTGTGTGTGTGTATGTGTGTGTGTAATTTTCTAATGAAATAGTGATAGATATTCCTTTATATGTGTTTAGGGGACAGGCATTAGGTAATAGGGGCTTTGCAGAATTTTTTCAAAGTTAAGACAGATTTTTTTTCAAGCCAAGGGACTAAAGAATACATTTAGTTTTCAATTTCCAACCTGACAACTTATCCTTGAAAGTTATAAGAATTTTATGTTAAAAGGTAGTTATAAAATTGTGAACTGTGACATTTTTTCGGTTTAATTTATTTTCATAGATCACCAAATTTTAGGGTACTGCTATCTTTTTGTCTAAATATCTACATTTATTTTCAAAATTCTATAATTCAACTTTTCATTGCCTTTGGGAATATATTAATTTATGAAAACCAGAAGAACGTTTTCTTGGTGCTAGCCAATAGTTTGCCATTTAGATATAGGCTGAGCAAATTGGGGAGGAGATAAAATTTGTCATTAGTATTTAAAAATGTCGGTAACCCCATTAACTCTCATCCAAATAATTTTATTCCTCTGTTATTCGGAAAAGAAACCCAGAACCTGTTCCCATTCCTACCACTCCTCCAGCCTCTAATTCCCATCACCCATGGAGCCTACAATCCTAAACGTCTCTTAAATCTGTCAATGTCTTTCCATTCTCACAACCTCTGCCATCTCTCTCTCCTAGATTACTTTTCTGCTTTTACAAAAATCTCAGAGTTTTGTTCAGTGAAACTTTTGACTGAATATAAAGAGGCTGGAGCAGAGAAAGCCTTCTGAATTCAGCACCAGAATCAAATGTGAAGAAACTTATTTTTGCAGCATTAGGAGTCCAGGACCCAAACTCCGTTCTGCCACCCTAATTAGCTATAATTACCTTGAACATAACATTGAGCATTTTTCCACCTTGCAGAGGGGGTGTTTAAAGCTTTTGTATAGAAAAGCAAGTATGCACATTTTCAGTGGACATAATAATAAAATATATAGCAGTAAGAATATAAGATACAGAAAATAGAAACTTACGTGCAAAATTACTGGCATCACCAGTGTCTAGATAAAATTTCTGGCCCACATCATTTGTTTTCCCAGGATATCTATCAGCATAGTGACCCATCTGTGGGCAGCCTCCACTTGGACAAGGGAAGCACTTGTTCTAGTGAAAACAAACAAATGATGAATGAGGATGCCCTATCTTTTAGTTGTGTACAATATTTCCTACATGTTGTCGCCATTCAAAAATTCTAAAGCCAGTTCTGTTCTGATGATAAATGGGGACTTTAATAGTGTCTCAGCAGCAAAGATTAACAATGCATTTCATTATTCACAACAGTAAGTTACCAACTTCACTGTCAAACAACACAATACTATAAAAATCATACAACGAGCCGGGCGTGGTGGCTCACACCTGTAATCCCAGCACTTTGGGAGGCTGAGGCAGGTGGATCACCAGAGGTCAGGAGTTCGAGACCAGCCTGACCAACATGGTGAAACCCCGTCTCTACTAAAAATGCAAAAATTAGTTGAGCATGGTGGCGGGCGCCTGTAATCCTAGCTACTCTGGAGGCTGAGGCAGGAGAATCGCTTGAATCCAGGAGGCAGAGGTTGCAGTGAGCCGAGGCTGCACTATTGCACTTAAGCCTTGGGCAAGAGAGCAAGACTCCATCTCAAAAAAAAAAAAAAAATCATACAATGAGAGAATATGTGTGTGTGTGTGTGTGTGTGTGTGTATCTAGCTTCTATTTTTTCTCTTTTGCCTAATTTGCTCCCAAGACATTCATCTACTTACAGCTAGAATTTATTTTAGAAAGATTGCATAAGTTGGCTGTGCATGGTGGCTCACACCTGTAATCCCAGCACTTTGGGAGGCCAAGGCTGGAGGATCACGAGGTCAGGAGATCGAGACCATCCTGGCTAACATGGTGAAACCCCGTCTCTACTAAAAATACAAAAAATTAGCCGGGCATGGTGGCGGGCGCCTGTAGTCCCAGCTACTTGGGAGGCTGAGGCAGGAGAATGGTGTGAACCCAAGAGGTGGAGCTTGCAGTGAGCCAAGACAGCGCCACTGCACTCCAGCCTGGGTGACAGAGCGAGACTCCGTCTCAAAAAAAAAAAAAAAAAAAAGAAAGAAAGATTGCATAAGTAGAACAGAGGTTATAATCAGCTTCTGATAAACAAAATAGAATTTATTAGGAGAACAATAGGCTCAAAAGTCAGGCTTTTTTCAATTCTTTTTTTTTTTTTTTAAGGTTTAAAAATGCTAGCCAGGATGGTCTCGATCTTGACTTCCTGATCCACCTGCCTCGGCCTCCCAAAGTGCTGGCATTACAGGCATGAGCCACCGCGCCTGGCTTTTTTCAATTGTTTTAGCTCATGTTTAGCATATCAAGCCCTGAAGGATTCAGATCCCGGAATTTTCTCTATGTGAAGAGAAAATGCCCCAGCTAGCCTAAGGCTTACTGTGAGGCTGATACCTGGAGAAGACATATTCGTATAGGAAAATACCCCTTATTTCTGGACCAAGGACTTCTGGGAAAAAGAGAGGGAGAGGGAGGAACCAAGTTGGCAGGACAAGTGTCCCAATTCCCACTGTGAGGGGCAGGGCTACTCTACAGTGAAGGCAAGTGGTGGACTCCTGGCTCAATGGACCATATTATGGGCTTATCACAGTCCCAGGGTTGGCATTCAACAAAATCCAGGTGTTGCCTAAGCCAGCCGGGAAGAAATGGCCAAAGCTCTCTGAGGGCATTGCTAGAGCCAGAAGAATAGACAAGCCCAAGACATCATCTCTAAATACAGCAGTGTGCCCATCAATAAAACAGGCAAGGCTATTACCCAGAGTCGAAAGGAGCCCAAAGGCTTTGCACCCATGGACTCCCAATTCATTTCCTCTGCTGAACACACGTCGACCACCACCACCAGATCACCTGGCCCCAGCACTCACTTGGAAAGAAGCTTAGAACGGAGTGCAAAGGTGAAGAAATCTGCAAGACTGAGACATTTTTTCTTATACAAGTGCTGAGTATCACTTAAAAGAACTGTTTATATTGTTGAAATAGACTAAGTTTTAACAGAATGAAACCTGAGGCTTTTGTGTTTGCTTCTTTATTTTTTTCCTCCATTACTTATTGTTGGGTATTGGGGAAGAAAATAAAAATAAAGTTAAAATAAATAAAGAAGGGATCTTCTGTCTCATTGCATATGGAAGCTGTAGTGTGAATAATATATGTACTCCCTCTCCCATAATAGCTAACATTAATTGAATGCTATTATATTTTTTGCTCTGGGCTAAGCAATTAACATATGTATTCTCATTAAGTCCTCTCACCAAATACGTTGAGTTTGCCATCAGTATTTACATTTATACATGAAGAGACTTCTTGGAGAACTGTTTCGCCCAAAGATATTCAGCTATTTAATGGTGAAACCAAGATTTGCATCTTGTCTCTTAATCACTAAAGTATATATCCTGGGTAATTATGACTTCAGCTGGCACATTTGTTACTGGAAATTTTCTTATTAAATCCATAGGTTTTAAATTTTGATTTCAAAAATTTATGGTACAAAGCAAAGTCAATTTTATAAAAAAAAAAAACCCAGACAATAGATATGTCATATTTGAGATCACATATAAAGAATTCAACCAAGAGGAAGCCACTACAGCACACATTTACCTGTGTAACAAACCTGCACGTTCTGCACTAGTATCCTGGAACTTAAAGTAAAATTAAATAAATAATTCAACCAAGATATCAAGAGAATACCAAATAAGACAAAAATTCAAAAAAAAAATTTGGCCATTATGAAATTGCACAGAAACATCCACATGTCTATAATTATATATTAATAGTTAGAAAGGTCAGCATTTAAGAAAATTTTTCCATGTTCATCAGCATCCTATAGCTATTGCTCAGATTTCCATAGATTAATTATTTTTTGTCTGTTTAGGGTTATTTCTAAAACAAGTTTGGACATTATCCCAATGCATACAAAAGTAATACAAATGAAAGTAAACAGGACATTTCCATGTACAAGCTCATTTCTCTAAAGTGCTCTAATTTATCACTATTTAAATACATATAATTAAAGGCATGTATAAGTTCGAAAGTATAAACATTCATTGAATGATGTCATGTATAGGAAAGCACACCAGTCATGAGAAGTGACAGTCACAAAATTCTTTATGCGGAAGGTGGAGTCTACTTACTGCAGTGAAGACGTTGTAAGAGGCACAGGGGAATCCAGCAAAGCCATCGGGGTTGACGATGCTATCAGTGTAATATTTGTAGCTTCTTAAGTGATTACAGGCCGCAAAGTCTCGAGTCCCTTCGAATCAGACATAATTACACATCAAGGACAGATTTTATTTTTCCAAGTTAACGTCATATTCAGAATATAGTGGTTGAATAGATTTCTCTAATTAGTGTGAGCTCATGCAGGTCACAGAACAAAGTCATTTGTAAAGTATATTTATGATTTGTGATGTAATCACAAGTTGAGTACTGTTTAAGATTATAATAGGTAATACTGTAATTAAATGAAAGGTTTAAAATGCTGTAGAAGAAAAAGATTGGTTTAAATAAATAAAAGCTCATTCCCTGAATTAGGTACTCTGAAGTTGACTGAAAATACGCTTTCTTTCCCAGTCTCCTCATGCCCACTTATCCCAGTGAAAACCTACATCTCATGGATACAATTAAAAGTCTTTTGTTATATAAAATGTGAGACCTGTACAATTCCAAAGAATTTAGCAAGTTTAGCAAAACAAAACACAAGCTTTCCCCCAAGAAGATCTCTCTCTACACATAATAGTTCTACCTTCCCAGATTCCGTCTATGTCCACAATCTGAGAGAGAATGTTCTTTTTACATCCAGGCATTTCCACTCCTCCATTTGGAAAGAAATCTAGGTGGCCCACAACTTGGCTCATTCCAAACCCTGAAGAATCATAAAAATACATGAGGGTTTATGCTAACGTATATAGACTCAGACACTATAACACCCTTTGGGGGACGGGTTGAGGAACTCACCCAAATTGGGGACTATGGGGGCACCATCCGTGTGAATTACATCCACAAATTTGGCATCGCTGGGGTCCAATCGGACTAATTCAGGTGTGCCCTGAAAGCAAGGTTCTGCTGGGTCCAACCCTAAAGTAAAGAGTATGTTTCATGAATTATGAAAAGTCCTGAGTACAAGTATTAAGAGTAAAATATGAGTTATGCATGGAAAGGGATGAACGAGTTCTTCCTTACCTGACCATTTGCTGAAGAGGAATCTACTTCTAGCTATTTGCTTTAAAGTGAATTTTCCCCAAACCAAACAGTATGCCTTTCCTCATGGCTGCATAGTCACTGGGAGAGTCTTAGTCACTAGCAGCAGTTACAACAAAAGAGGTAGACTCTGGGGCACACCGGACTAAAAACCACTCAGGGTAAAAAGAGTCCCCATTAGACTGTGAACTCCCACGAGGGCAAGGACCTTGGCTTTCACAAACGTCACTGAGACCACAGGCATGCACTGCACAGCACCTGGCCGAGCAGGCTGTGGGAAAGAAACATTTACAGACGGTGGAAAAGAAAATCTTGTGCAGATCTCCCTTTCAGCAAATGAACGGATAGGCAGTCCAGATTATCCCGAGTCCAAATACAGCTGACTTATCCCAAGGGTTAAAAAGAAAATCACCAAGTCAGAGACAAAAAGGTTGAACACAGATGGAAGAGGAAAGTGGTCCTTCCTTGAAATAATCACCTCTCAGATCCAGGATGGTAGCATCTTTCTTTTAACCTTACAGAGGTTTTAGAACCTGGGTATCCAATATGTGAGCTCACTGGCTGAATGCAGCCAGCCTCAGGTTTGTAAAATACTATTTGTTATCTCATTAGCAGCACACAGAAGTGGCAGCCCAGAACACCCTGACCACCTTTTCCCTGACAACTCTGGGGTTATGTTTGAGGTTTAAGCACATTAGCAATTGCTAATGAAACAGAATATAATTAGTTATACAAATTTCAGCTCCTTAGGTTTAATTATATTTATTCTACTATTTATGAAATTTATTCTATTCATGAAACTTGTCCTTTGTGAATGTCGGTCAATGGGGAAATAGACATGAATACAATCTCTAGATGTCCTTAATTCATATTCTAGTCATGTGCAATATAAATATGTTAAACAGAGTGCTGTAGACCAAAGATTGGTATCAATGAAGACTTTACAAAGCCTCACAACATAGCGATTTCTGATCATGGGGCCCAATTCAGAAAATGTGAAAAGGTAAAACGTAGGGTTGCACCAAATTTCCATCTTGTATTTCCTTTTAAACCACATACAGGCTGCATTTAGTCTAAGTTTGTAGCTTCCTTTCTTTCTTTCTTTTTTTTTTTAAGGAGATAGGAGTCTCTCTATGTTGCCCAGATTGGCCTCAAACTGCTGGCCTCAAGAGATCATCTTGCCTCAACCCCCCCTGGCATCTTTCACTGTTTTCACCAACCTGTGATGCGTCCAATGGTCCCATTGGTTCTCCTTCCAGCCTCCCCAGCAGCGTGGGCACCCAGGCTGTGGCCAATGACGTGCACGTTGGAAGGTGAGTAACCGAACGCCGACTGTCGGAAAGAAAATCTTTTCAGAATGTTTTCAAGTGCAGTCATGAGTTGCTCAACAACAGGGATACGTTACAAGAAATGCATCATCAAGCGATTTCATTGTTGTGGGAACATCATAAAGTGTATTTACATAAACCTAGATGGCATAGCCTACTACCTACCTGGGCTGTGTGGTACAGCCTGTTGCTCCTAGGCTACAAATCTGTACAGCACGTTACTGTTCTGTGTACTCTAGGCAACTGGAACACAACGTAACTAGTTGTGTATCCAAATATATCTAAACCTAAAAACATACAGCAAAAATACGGTATAAATGATTTTAGGCTGGCCTTGGTGGCTCACACCTGTAATCCCAGCACTTTGGGGGGCCAAGGTGGGCTGACCACCTGAGGTCAGGAGTTCAAGACCAGCCTGGCCAATATGGTGAAACCCCGTCTCTACAAAAGTAAAAAAGTTATCTGGGCGTGGTGGTGGGTGCCTATAATCCTGACTACTTGGGAGGCTAAGGTGGGAGAATCACTTGAACCCGGGAGACGGAGGTTGCAGTGAGCCGAGATCGCGCCATTGCGCTCCAGCCTGGGCGACAGAGCAAGACTCTGTCTGAAAAAAAATTAAAAAATTCTGAAGTGGTAGATCTGTAGAGGGCATTTACCATGAATGGAGCTTGCAGGACTGGAAGTTGCTCTGGGCAAGTCATGGAGTAAGTGGTGAGCGAATGTAAAGGCCTAGGACATTACTGCACACTGCTGAAGACTTTATATACTGTACATTACTCTACACTCAGTTCATTTAAAATATTTTTCTTTCTTTATGCAATTTTTATTTTATTTTATTTTATTTTTGAGACGGAGTCTCACTCTGTTGCCCAGGCTGGAGTGCAGTGGCACGATCTCAGCTCACTGCAAGCTCCACCCCCTGGGTTCACGCCATTCTCCTGCCTCAGCCTCCCGAGTAGCTGGGACTACAGGCGCCCACCACCACGCCCAGCTAATTTTTTGTATTTTTAGTAGAGACGGGGTTTCACTGTGTTACCCAGGATGGTCTCCATCTCCTGACCTCATGAACCGCCCGCCTCGGCCTCCCAAAGTGCTGGGATTACAGGCGTGAGCCACCGTGCCGGGCCACAATTTTTATTTTTTTTAAACTTTTAACTTTTTGTAATAACCTTTAGCTTAAAACACACTGTATCCCTGTATCAAATTATTTTACTTCTTTATATCTTGATTCTATAATCTTTTTTATGATAATTTTTTTAACTTGTCAAAATTTTTTGTTAAAAACTAAGACACAAACACCTGCATTAGCCTAGGCCTACACAGGGTCAGGATCATCAATATCACTGTCTTCCACTTCCACGTCTTGTTCCCTGGAAGGTTTTCAGGGGCAATAACATGCATGAAGCTGTCATCTCCTATGATAACATGTCTTCTTCTGGAATACTTCCTGAAGGATCTGCCTGAGGCTGTTTTATTTTTCTTTAATAAGTTGAAGGAGTATACTTTAAAATAATGATAAAAAGTGTAGTAAATATGTAAACCAGTAATGTCATCATTTATTATCATTATCATGTATTACATACTGTACATAATTATATGTGGTAGACTTTTATGTAACTGGGAGTGCAGTAGGTTTGTTTATACCAGCATGACCACAAATCTATGAGTAATGTGTTGTGCTGTGTGGTATTGTGATAGCTATAGGTCACAAGGCAACAGGAATTTTTTAGCTCCATTGTCATCTTATGGGACCTCCATCATATCTGAAGTCCATCATTGACCTACAAGTCCTTGTGTGGTGCATGACTGTATTGTAGAATTCAATGAGGGGCGCAGAGGGAGAACCTTCAAAAACCTCAGTGTCAAGAAGATACACTGCCTTTCCAAAGCACTTGACTTCCATGTTTTTTAAAATAGTTATAATGAAAAATGGAAATGGGTTTAACTTTTAATCTGGTGGAAGTAGGGCTGTATTTTGTTGTTTTACTATGGAGAGAGAACTCTTAATGAACATGAAGAGTTGTTATCCAGAGAGGATGAAGCAAGTATTTGGATTAGAAAGTAAAAATAAAAACAATTATTTAAACACATTCAAGTATAACATTTTCTGTGGTTTTTGTTACCAAATGAGGTTAGCTTGTTATCACCGTGCTTCTCTTAAGAAAGCAAAACTAAAATCAAATAAAACTAGATTAATCTTAAGGTTGACATTGGTAATAACTAGTAAAATTAAAACAAATACTCGTGGAATTTATTAAAAACAACCTACCAATTGCTTGAATAAGTTAACTTAAAAAAACTAGTTTATTAACATAATGGGTTATTGATGAAACCCAAAGCTAGATTTTTTTAAAAATTTTTCTTTGTAGCCAAGAGAAACATCATATCTGAGTAGAGAAGTGTCTTTATCTATGATTAAATCTACAGGCTTCTTTTTTTTGTTTTGGAAAGATAATCTGGAAAACCATGTGTACAAGCTTTTATGCAATCTGGGAGTAATTACCTGAAGAAATTCAACAAAATATGCCACTTCTGCTCCCACGATCCTGATGTTCTGCGAGGCTTGTGTGTATCCAGTTCGGGAGCCACCTTTCCAGTCCACACAGATACAGTTCACACTTTCCACCTTGAACAGATTCTGGTGGAAGGGGCACAATAAACAGATAAATAATTCAGGATCTTTATTAATTACTAGTTAACATATTGGAGGACTAGGATAAATTCCCTCCTTGACCCACACAATGTCATTATAACCCTAATGCAATTGACAAAACTTTTAGTCTGTTATAGATATATAATCTCTGCTAAAGTTTAAAATCATCTCCAAACTGGAGTTTGACCATAGTGGGAACTGGATTCTTGGGATTTCTATTGTAGCAGATACAGAGACATTTAATTCAAGAAAAAAGTGTATAAACTGTATAAAATGTGGTACAATGTGTTGTTCATTAGGTCATCCTAAATGCCATAAGACTACGTTGTCCCTTAATAGAATGCACCCAAGGACATTGTTTACCTTGTCCACTGGTATAGCCTCAGTGTCCAGAACAGATTCTGGTACACGGTAGATGCTCAGTAAATATTTAATGAATGAATGAAAGACAATGTTAGGACCCCTTATATAAATACATTGAAGGTAAATAAGTTTTTCCACAATAGAAAGACTAATCAAATTTTTTGGATGAATGTGTTTTATTGTACATCACTAAAGAGTTATTAATATTTCACATGAAAATATTGCCTACCAGATATCTATGGAAAGCCTTGTTTGATGGCATTTAATTAGGGCTTCATGGAGGTTAGTTCTGGAAGGAATTCTGTTGTCTGAGTGTGTTTATGTATAGCCTCTTTTTTTTTCAAAAAGAATTTGAGAATAGGCCAGGTGTGGTGGTCACGCCTGTAATCCCAGCACTTTGGGAGGCCGAGGCAGGTGGATCACGAGGTCATGAGATCGAGACCATCCTGGCTAACATGGTGAAACCTCATCTCACTAAAAGTACAAAAAATTAGCCTGGTGGTGGGAGCCTGTAGTCCCAGCTACTTGGGAGGCTGAGGCAGGAGAATGGCATGAACCCGGGAGGCGGAGCTTGCAGTGAGCCAAGATCGCGCCACTGCACTCTAGCCTGGGGGACAGAGCAAGACTCCATCTCAAAAAAAAAAAAAAAGAATTTGAGAATAATGGAACAATCTTCGAAATCATCTGCAACTTTTCCATTTTTCAAAAGGAAAAATCCAAAGCAGGGAAAAGATTTGCTAATCATAGTTAGCTAAGGAGAGAGTCAGGACTGGACTGTAGAACCTTTATCCTTCTAGTTTAAACCACTTGTTTCTGCGTCTCAAAGCAATAGTTCTGTCAAAGCCAAATCAATGCAGAACAAAACAAAACAAAAACAAATTACAATTGCCTTTGGGATCTTAGAAATAAATTGCATAGCCATATCAAAGGTAACTATATTCCTTTTGAACTGAGAATCACATTTTTTTCTTCGCTGTTCTATAAATATCTATTATTACCCTCCCTCCAGTAATCATCAGCTTTAAATTATTTTGGAGGACAAGTTGTGGTTTTACTGCTTGCGTTTAAACTTGCGGAGTGTACAGATTCTACAGTGCTCATCTGTCTTCAGGATCAATGGATAGGTTCTGGAGTTGACTCATTCTGCCCTTGGTTTGAGCCAGAGGCAGACCTGAAACTGTATGGGCTTAGGAGGACATTTGTGTCTTTTTTTTTGAGACGGAATCTTGCTCTGTTGTCCAGGCTGGAGTGCAGTGGCACGATCTTGGCTCACTGCAACCTCTGCCTCCCGGGTTCAAGCGATTCTCCTGCCTCAGCCTCCTGAGTAGCTGGGATTACAGGTGCGCGCCACCATACCTGGCTAATTTTTTTTATAGTTTTAGTAGAGACGGGGTTTCACCGTGTTAGCCAGTATGGTCTCGAACTCCTGACCTCGTGATCCGCCCGCCTCAGCCTCCCAGAGTGCTAGGATTACAGGTATGAGCCACCACACCCAGCCTGTGTCTTTCTTCTTGACACCTCTGAAGAAAGGACTACTCCCTTTGTGCGACAGCAGGTCAAAGAAATTTGATGAATACATGAATAAATACTTGAATAAATGAATCAACAGTAATGTTCCTCAAGCACTAGCAGTTACTAGGAAAATTTATTCTATTTGATTTTCTGTCTTTTCATTCTTCTTTATGACAGGGCGTATAGCCAAAGGCAAATTAAAGAAAATAGGATCACCGCTGTTGAAACAACAGAAGCCAAAAATGAAAACCTACACAGTTTTCCAAGTTATTGCTACCAGAGGAGATCCGAGAGTAGCAAGTGAAAATCAAAGGAAAAGAATTCATTCAGGCAAAATGAGATCTCTTAGCACTTCACATAAAATTAAAAACTAATGAAAAAACAGGGGCCTATAACCAGCTGGTGTGCATCAGCATGACAGCATCTGTTGCTATAATGTTGAAACACCTCCATATCAGTTATTCAATAACCACTGCCTGGATCCACCAAGTGCTTGCCAGCCTCACTGCTCTGACCATCCTAAACCCCCTCTTCCCACCACCACCTCCTTGACCTCCCCTAGGAACTCCAGGCTCAGCAGGGGTCTGAATATCCTCCAAGACCTCCAAGCACTGTCCTCATTGGTCGGGGCCAGTGCCTTACCGTTTGTTAATGACCACTTTGGAAACGATCTTTCCTTGAGAGATGACCACATCTCACCTTGCACACATCGGCCAGCCAGTTTTCTTCTCCCTTGTCTATGAATCCATGAATAATAAAGCGAGCTTTTCTATTTGTTTTGAAATTGGAGCCACTGATGGTTGATGAATCTGCGACAACTTCCTGTTTAGACAGAAGAGTGTTTCATGTCAGTTTCCTATAGTAGCCAATAGAACCATTTGTACATGGAGAGGGGCAGTAAGTAGAAGACTGCTAGGATTCAGGATCCTTGTGAATAATGATTCTTCCATAACAACCACAGTATTCACTATCATCATCATGTTGCCATTTCCCAGTCATCACAACATGTTTGCCATTGTTCAACTTGGGATAATATGTCTGTTATAGTCTTGGTGGTAATGATCTTTTCTTCATACAATGGAAGGCTTTGTGTGTGTGTGTGTGCATGTGTGTATTTTTATATGTCTTTATCTATGTAGAGATACATATATATAATAGGAGATTACATAAATATATAATATTGGGAATGTTTATATACTTTATATGTATAATTATAGCCCTACATTTACAATATTTATTAAATGTTATAGAGGAAGGACAAGAATAATATGAAGTTAATGAATCTTTTATAAACAATTTACATTAAGTAATACCTAAGCTCAGTGCCCTGAATATCTACAAAGATGCAAATTTCACGGCTGATTTTTTTCTCTTAAGAACTTGAATATTCAGTATCCTTATTACAGAAAACAGGTGGAACTTGGTTCTTCTTTTTTTTTTTTTTTTTTTTTTTTTTGAGATGCAGTCTCACTGTGTCACCCAGGCTGGAGTGCAGTGGCACGATCTCGGCTTACTGCAAGCTCTGCCTCCCGGGTTCACGCCATCCTCCTGCTTCAGCTTCCCGAGTAGCTGGGACTACAGGCGCCTGCCACCACACCTGGCTAATTGTTTGTATTTTTAGTAGAGATGGGGTTTCACCGTGTTAGCCAGCATGGTCTCGATCTCCTGACCTCGTGAACCGCCCGCCTCGGCCTCCCAAAGAACTTAGTTCTAAACACAGTGATAGTTCTTACTTGAAAGTTGTTTGGGTTCTCATTAGTATATAGGAGGAAGCGGGTGTTGACATCTTTTGGAGACCAAGGCAATATATGGAGGGGTCTTTCCGTAATTCCTGACCATGGGGAGTCATCACTGAAGCAGCCGAGTCTTTCGTAGCAAACTTCTTTTCCTGCAATCCCCCAGAAGGATATTAGTTTTACAAGCATGCTCTTTTTAACGATCCGTCTGCCAATATATGAGTTCAATTACACTGTGTGGTAGACTTTCCTCCTCTGCTACTCTCAACACCCTCCTAGCCACACACTCACAAAACAGCTTCAAAAGACAACACAACTATTCCAGACAGGCTGTTGTTCTTGTTCCTCAATTCTACCACATGGATCACTTCACTCCCCTTGTGTCTCTGCCCAATCCCAACGTGGGACTCCTTTTAGCCTCCAAACTCAGATATCTTCCTTGGGCTATAGGTGCTCAAGAAAGGGACAGCCCTGTGTCCCTAAGCCTTAACTTCTTGTAGCCACTGTTTAGCTGTGGGCTTTGAAAGGAGAGCTAAAATTTTATGGAAAGGCCAAAACCGTATATCCCCATCCTCGCTGTACTGCAGGTCATCTTCATTCCTGTGATGAAGAAGCTGTTCACAAACAACCAAACCAAAAATCCATGGTTTAACACAACTCTAGGCTTGAATGTCACTCCATAAAAAAATAACCCAAAGAAGGGTTCTCTTCTCTAAGGAGGATAAATCTAGATTAATGGTAGGAGTAAGAGTAGTAGCTGTTGTGGGGGCTGCGTTTCTCAACATCTTACCATGTGCCAGGTGCTGGGCTGGATGGTTTACTAATCTGACCTAATTCTCACAATAATCCTAGGAGATGGGGAATCCGACTCTCCCCATTTTGCAGACAAAGATTCTGAAGCACAGAAGAGTTAAGAATTTTGCTCAGGGTAATACAGTTGTAGGTGGTGGTGGAGCCAAGGTTCAAACTCTTAACTTGACTTAATGTCAGGGTTGCTAGATTTAGCAAATCAAAATACAAGTAAATTTGAATTTCAGATAAATGATAATGTTTTAGTATAGATATGTCACATATTTGTTGTTTGTGGGAAATATTTGCTGTTTATCTGAAATTCAAATTTAGCTGGGCATCTTAGATGTTTTCTGACAACCCTACTCCACGTACCTGTGCTCTTATGCGTCTCCTGTGCTTTACTTCTTGAAGTAAATCTTCATGTTATTACTGCGGCCTGAATTCAGCTGCCCTAGCCCTCCTGACCGTGTTGAAAAGTGAATCTCTCCCAGCTCAACATTTATTTGTTTTCTTACCTGCTACTGCTCCCAGCAGCAGTGAAAGAGTCCAAAGTGGCAGCATCTACACGAAATTAAAAACATGATTGAGTCTGGCTAAGTTTTTAAAAGATCGGCAAGTTTTAGTTCATTTAGACCTCTGGGGGAAAATGGATAAATTCTGATCAATTAGTCCTGGAAAACATGTTCCCGACTCACCGTGGCAGTTCCGTCAGGTTCCACACACAACCAGATAGCAACAAAAACTCCTTTTATAGGTGAAGCTTATCTTTTTGAAACCGTGGGAAAATGGCATGCAAAGAAAGGCCCAAGGATGTGTTTCTAATTTTAATCATAGATAAACTAAGGTTGACAGAGTAAAGTTTTCCATAGTAGTTGTGGGAAGATGAGAAAGGGGGTAGATATGTGATTATGTAAAGCTCAAAATCACTTTAATTTCATTATAGTAAAGGTTCTATATAGTAAAGGTTCTAGTCTTTCTGTCTCTTTTTAAGTTTACAATTCTCTGTGCCTGTCTGTGGGCATGTGTGAAATTAAATTGTTTTCACAGATTTGATAACAGCAGTCTTAAAAACAAATACCAGCAGCCTACCAGCTCTTGCCATTTTTGTATAACCTTGCCTTACCCTCAAAAACAGTGAAATAGAAGCAATCCTTCAAGAGAGCTCATACCTTCTGGAAAAGCATTTGATTAATTTTGATAGTCCATAGAACTGATTTATTTCTCAACAATGTCATAGAGGAAAGAATAAACAAGCTAAGAAAAGGAATTGGGGGTACAGCCGAAAGCATAGAGGCAGAATCAGTGACCCCACTATCAGATGAAATGATGAATAAGCAGAAAAAATATGACTCAACTTGGAAGAAAATGATTTAGAAAAAATAATCTGAAAGAGAATTGTTTGATGGAAAATAACTGGGACGTTTTCAGTTAATGATGGATTGCTTACAATAAATGTTAAAAAGAGTACAATGTGATACCATAATTTTAAGAGACCAGAACCTTTTAGCCTGAAAGTGTCACAGCTATACACTGAGTTGTTGAAATTGTCACATTCGTAGGTCAAAAGTGGTCAAAAATAATTCAATCCCCTGGAAAAGTTTATAGGTATAGAGAAAAGCAACAGAATTATCGTGTACAAGGGAAGTTCAAGGAAGTTTGGCAAGGGAATTGTTAAGATAAAGACAGAAGGCACAAGGAAGGATCCATGGATGGACACCATGGCAAATTCCTACCTAATCTTTCAAATATCAGCCTTTCATCCCCTCCTCAGGCAATCTTCCCCAGCCATGGTTGAGCTGGTTCCCTTGTTCCCTCTAAGGAAGGTTCTTTTTAGAACTTCTCTCACTTAAGACTGATCATTTGTATATTATAAACTCAGAGAAGGCTGGAATGCTCAGGGCCTTGTTGTCACATCCTAGCACCTAGCCCAGTGCTTGATACACAGCAGGCCTTCAAAACATCTCTGATGACAAAGTACAACATGAGACTTCAAACAAATTTATGCTTGTAGTTATTTAAGGTCAAACTTAAACTACCCATAGTCACAAGCTTACTTATTTCTTTCTTTTTTTTTTTTTTTAATTTTATTTATTATTATTTTTTTTTACCTCTAACTCTTTTTTTTTTTTTATTATACTTTAAGTTTTGGGGTACATGTGCACATTGTGCAGGTTAGTTACATATGTATACATGTGCCATGCTGGTGCGCTGCACCCGCTAACTCGTCATCTAGCATTAGGTATATCTCCCAATGCTATCCCTCCCTCCTCCCCCCACCCCACCACAGTCCCCAGAGTGTGATATTCCCCTTCCTGTGTCCATGTGATCTCATTGTTCAATTCCCACCTACGAGTGAGAATATGCGGTGTTTGGTTTTTTGTTCTTGCGATAGTTTACTGAGAATGATGATTTCCAATTTCATCCATGTCCCTACAAAGGACTTTGTCATAAAGTGAACTCTACAATAAATTCTATCCTTCCAAAAAAAAAAAAAAAAAAAAAAAGAAAATAATTTCCTACCCCTCTGTGGCTTAAAAGAGTTTTCTCTTTGCTGTTCATTTTTAGCAGTCTTATTCTGAAGTGCTTAGGTGTTGTTTTGTTTATTATTCTGATCAATATTCATAGCAATTCTTGAATTTGTGGTTTGATATTTTCCTTCAGTTTTAGAAAATTCTTGGCCATATTTTAAAAAAATTTTGTTTCCGCCCATTTCTGTCATTTTGTCTTTAGAACTCAATCACCCATTTGTTGAACTTTGTAATATGTTCCATGTGTCACTAATGCTCTTTTCTGTGTTTTTAATCCTTTTGGTTTTTTCTGCTTCAGTTTAGATATTTTGTATTGACTTACATTCTTGTTTTCTTTAGGTATAGCCAGTCTGCCGTTAAGCAAAATTAATTTTATTTGTTTGACTTTTTGTGTTCTAGGATTTCCATTTAATTGCGTTTGTAGATACTGGTTATCTGTGGAAATATCAGTAGTTATTTAACATGTTTCAAGATATGTATCTATTGTCTTTCATTATCTTCATTAATTTCTGAATAAAATAGAGTACAGCCTTTAAAAAAAAAAAATCTCTGATGGATGATTGAACAAATGAGGGAATGAATATGAAAAGCAAAGCAATTTATTTTGCATAATGGCTGCAATAATAATTGTCTCCACAGTCTCATAAGTAAAAAGCTGTTGAAACTTCTTTTATTCAAAACATGTGGAAAAAAAAAATCCAGAAGCCTCTAAAAACAGAAATCTTGCATCTCTCTAGTATTTAGCAATGGTAATGCTACATTGGTCTCAGAGTCATATCCTATGAGAGTCATTGTTTACTCTGGTTTTACCATGAAGTTATTTACATTTTGTGTGAGTTACCAAGTCATTCACACAAAGTTTCTAAGTTGTCATTTTAGATGGCACAAAATGTAATCCATAATTAAGGGGACATTTGTTTAATATAGTATAAAGAATTAGGATCAATAGTCACCAAATTCTGAAATAGTGAAATCTGTGAGGATATTTTATAAACTAAAATAAGTTCAAATTTTATAATATCTCAAGAAGATTCAACTTCTCAAATTTATAAAAGCTAAGAACGGAATGGTACATAATCAGCCGTCTATTACATCTGCTCTGGATGAATAACTTCCTCTATACATAATCCTGTTGAACTCTTAAGCTGGGTTGTGAAATGTTATAAACCACATTGTTTCATTCAGACAACAATGTACTATCTAGAAGCGTCTATTTTCATAGTATGTGTGGCAAAGTTGCTAGCATCTTTTTTTTTTTTTTTTTTTTGAGATGGATTCTCCATCTGTCCCTCAGGCTGGAGTGCAGTGGCGCGATCTCAGCTCACTGCAAGCTCCACCTCCCGGGTTCATGCCATTCTCCTGCCTCAGCCTCCTGAGTAGTTGGGACTACAGGTGCCCGCCACCAGGCTTGGCTAATTTTTTTGTATTTTTAATAGAGATGGGGTTTCACCATGTTAGCCGGGGTGGTCTTGATCTCCTGACCTCGTGATCCATCTGCCTTGGCCTCCCAGAGTGCTGGGATTACAGGCGTGAGGCACCACACCTGGCCTTGCTAGCGTCTTTCTACAGGGAATAGAACTAGACTCTATTCTCTGTCCTCCCTTGCAGGGAGATGGGGTCATGTAACCAGTTCTCTGGCTAAAGAGATGTGAGTGCATGGATGTGCACCCCTGTCAGTCCTGTTCCTAAAAATCCCACACAGTGGCTGGTCGTGGTGGCTCAGCTCTGTAATCCCAGCACTTTGGGAGGCCGAGGCGGGTGGATCACAAGGTCAGATCCAGACCATCCTGGCCAACATGGTGAAACCCCATCTCTAATAAAAATCCAAACAAATTAGCTGGGCGTGTTGGCACACGCCTGTAGTCCCAGCTACTCGGGAGGCTGAGGCAGGAGAATCGCTTGAACCTGGGAGGCGGAGGTTGCAGTGAGCTGAGATCACGCCATTGCACTCCAGCCTGGCAACAGAGCAAGACTCTGTCTCAAAAAACAAAAAACAAAAAAAACCCACACATGGTCCTCCATGTGCCATGCCTTCTGTGGCTTGATGCAGACAAATACAAATCCTTAAAGGCCATGTGTTGAAGCTGGTAGAAACACAAGATGGAAGGAACCTGGGATCCCTGCTTAATGGAACACTATCCACAATCACAAACATCCATTTTAAATTGTACGTGAGCAATAAATGAATTATTATCTTAAGCCTTGAGATTTAAGGGTTATAACAATTAACATTATCTTAACCAATAGATTATTTATTATAGAATGTTTCTTCTACTTCCATGAACAGTCCATATATCAAACATTAAATGCCGGGCTAAAAATTTCAACATGAAATTTGGATGGTACTTACGGATAACACTAATGCTTGGACAGATTTTTTTCTAATACTTGATTTTTTGAAAATCCCTTTCCTGCCACTTCCCATATCACAGAAAATAAGTGCTCAAGTATTCACTTTATTGTGGTAAGTTTTAAATTCTAATGGGCATTTTTCAGTTCAGTCCCTAGTGGTGACCATTGTTCTACCTTCAGTCTGAGCCCGTATGATACCCACAATTTAGAGAAAATTCACCCAGTGTTGCCTGGGTCCCTAGACACAACTGATCTGAACTTGGAGCAGCTCAATGTTCTTGATACATAGGAGACCCTACAACACCAGAGGCAGATTGGAGCTCCCATCAAAACCCTACTTTCTACCAGCCTCTGTCACTCCTCACATCTCAGGATTGCAGGCTTGACAAGAAGCTGTTCAAATGGTAATGAAGCATTGAGAGTCCCCACCCTACTACCTCATGGCATTGACAGCCAAGATGGGATCTCACTGAGAATTAATTCCATGTGTCCTATTTACCAATGCATTATATAACATCAGTTCAACTTTGCCCCAGAAACCTTGCACATTTGAAAATAAAAATGCCAAACTTGGATGCTTCTAATCAAGTTGCAGCAGAGTTAAATATTGGTTTAAGTTTAGGCTCTGCTTCTGACAACCTTGTGATACTAAACTCCTGGTGAGGGAAAGAAAGGTTTCAGAACACCTGTGTGGCCAGATAACCAGCATGTTAGCCAAAGGAGGTCTCATTTACTTAACCTTCAGAGAGCCTGTCCTGCTTCCCTTTATCTAGCTCAGCCTCTTTCCAAGATCATTGAAGGTAAGGAGGACATGCTCTCTGGAGTATCCCAAACTTCCCTGAGCAGAAAAATACTGTGAAGTTCTGGGGGTGGTTAATTGCTTCACACCTTCTAGAGCAACCATCCTGCCAAATGTGAGTGGGTCAGACTTTCACTATCCAGGCCCAAGGCGTGAACGTATAGTCAACCCTCTTCTGTTATGCATAAAGATGGTTTTCTTTGTGGCCTAGAATAACAAGCATACCTAAAATTTTATAGCATTAATTATTTAGGTTTCCACACTTTTTAAGTTTTTGCCTTTAATCTCCCACCAAACTTAAAGGATTAGCTGTTTTCCTTATGAAGTCGGTGAGACATGAGTTTAATCAACCTGCCCAGGAACACACAGTTGGTAAGTAGCAGAGCTGTCAGGAGGGACAATTTCTTCTCACTATTTCCAGATGACTTGTTTGTGTCAATCCACGGAAGGCCATGTTTTCCCAGGCTGTGTTAGTCTAGCCTTGGACTAAAATATAGTCAGGAATGAATACCAGGGGGCATTAGTACGTATATACAAGTGTGTAAGACTGGGTATTTGCTTTCCAAAACAAATTCATGCAAATATGCTTTGTATAGCCTATTTTTTTGTTTTATTTATAGTCTGCTTTCCAATACTAATGTAGTAAATGGTAATTTTATCAAACAGAAATACAACTTTTGTGATACTGAATATGACAAATCATGTCTTTCCTGAGCCATCACAGTAGTCTAACTGCCTTCCTTGCCCTCAGACTGTTGCTTTTCTGTCTGTTCTCTATACACTGTTAGAAAGTCAGTTCTAAAATGCAGACTGGTCATTGTACTGTCTTTCTTAAAACCTCACTTCCCTTCCCCTCTCCTGTGCTTTCTAGATTAGCACTGCCCAATAGGAATATAAGCAAGCCACATTTAAAATGCAAAAAGAAACCAGTGAAAATAATGTTAACGATTTTTATAATTCAATACATACAAAATATTATCATATCAATATTAACATGTGGTACTAGCCGCATGTCAACTGATCAATGGTCATATGTGGCTAGTGGCTGCTGTAATGTATTGCACAATTCTAGATTAACTTTACTCTCTTTACATCACAAATACAGCTTTACAGATCTGCTTAGCTTCTCCGTGGTTTCCGGTCAACCCTGTTGTATACCCACTTAGCCCATCTTCCACCTCTTATGAGCTTCTTTCAAAATATGCACTCTCAATGGGTTTGGAATGGGAGACAACTGAAAGTACTAAAGAATGGAATAACAAACTTTTCCAGGTGCCAATGAACAAGAAGAGAGAGTAAATAGGAAGAGTTGCAAAATTCAACAGACCCAAAGATCACAGCATGACTACTGAGAGGTGTAATGAAAGTGAAAAAAGAGAAAGCACAAAAGAGAAAAGTGAAAAAGAAAAAAAAAAATAGACTAACAATAATTTGTACCAAAGATATATATTTGTTCCATACCTAAGATGTTTGAGGCACCAAACAATTATGAATTATACAAGGAGGCTCACAAAGGGGCAGGCTAAGCCAGAGGTTGTTATTCATGCGCATTCCACAACTACCCTTGTAAGGCATGAAGCAAAGTCTCTTTCAAAAATTATAAGCTGAGGGATTTACACTTCTAGCCATGATGGGGCAACTGGTTTCAGACTTGCTCTTTTACCATAAATAATTAAAAGTCTGGAAAATATATATGAAGTTTCCCAAGATTGGACAATAAGCAATGCAAGACTAAAATAAGTGAAAAAGGAAAACAAATGAGGTGAGATCACCAATTACTTCAGCTATATGTCTGGAGACATTTCCAGGACCCTAGCAGAGAGAGGGAGAATCTGAGAAGAGAAAGGTAGACTCATCAGGCTGAGGAGATGAAGATCAGATTCCAGTGAGGCCAAAGTATTTGGAATGAGCAGAGCAGAGTACTGAAGAGGAGAAGCTACAAATATGAAAAGCTCCAGAAACTGGCACAGAAGTCCACTTGAGTCCTTGAATAATACTAACATGCTTACAAAGAATAAGATTCCATGAGACTGGTCAGATAACAACCATATGAGAAAGAACAATTTGCTGATGGACTTTGTAATCCAAACAACTCGTGGAGCTCACACATGATGGAAGACATTCGGTCCAACAGAGTAAGAGATTTTATTGTATAATCAGAGCATTTAGTAGACACCCCCAAAAGGCCATGCTTTAGGAGGACTAAAATATCCCTAGAATAAAGGTTAATCTCAATCTGCCATAAGAAAGCATAAAAACAAACCTTCAAGCATCAATCTGATCTGCAAAAACGTAAAATTATTGGTATTCAGTATCCATTATCAAATTATTTGGCATACAAAGAAGCAGAAAAATATGACTCACTAGTCAGTAGAAGGAGACCTAGAATTGATAGGGATTATAATATTAACAGATGAGTACTTTAAAACAGCTATTATAAATAAGATTAAGAGCTAAAGGAAAACATAGGCATAATGAGAAGACAAATAAAAACTATTAGGCAAGATTAGCATATTAAGAAATACAGAAGAGAATATCAGAAAACTGAGACATGGCAATAGAAAAACCATTCACACTGCCAAGTTCAGAGAGGGGAAAAAAGGGCTGAAAAATCTGCAGAGTCTTCATGATCTTTGGGGTAATAATAAGCAGTTTCACACACATCTAATTGCAGTCCTGGGCCAAGTGTTAAATAAAATTGGAGAAATCATGGCTGAAAATGTCCAATATTGATTTGTAAAAATGAATCTATGTATCCAAGAAGTTGAACAATATCAAGTAGGATAAATCCAATGAAAACCAAAAAAACACAAAAAATGGTAAAACTGTGAAACCCAATAATAGAGAAAAAAAATACTTAAAAGCAGACAGGGGGAGAAAGATACGGGGAAAACAAAGAAAGAATGACTGCAGACTTTTCAATGGAAACAGCAAGCCAAAGACAATGGAATGACTTACAGTAGTTCCCCTTTATTCATGGGGAGTATATTCTAAGACCCCAGTGGATTCCTAGAACTGTGAATAATACTGAACCTATATATACTATGTTTTTTCTATACATACATAACTATAACAAAGTTTAATTTATAAATTAGGCACAGTAAGAGAGTAACAACAATAACTAATAATAAAATAGAACAGTGTACGGCCATAAAATTGATGTACATGTGGTCTCTCTCACTTTCTTTCCATCCCTCTCTCTCTGTCTGTCTTAATAACTTATTATACTCTACTCACCCTTCTTGTGATGATATGAGATGATATAATGCCTATGTGTGGTGATAAAGTGAGGTGACTGACATAGGTATCACTATTCTTGTGATTGAGGGCCATTATTAAGTAAAATGAGGCTTAACTGAACAACAGCACTGGATACCACAACAGCTGATCTGATAACAAAGACAACTGATTACCAAGTGACTAATGCCTAGGTAGCATGTCCAGCCTGGAAATGCTGGACAAAGGGATGATTCATGTCCCAGGCAGGAGGGAGTAGGGCACTGTGAAATTTGATCATGCTACACAGAACAGCATGCAATTTAAAATGCATGAATTGTTTATTTCTGGAATTTTCCAGTTAACATTTTTGGACTATGGTTGACCATATGTAACTGAACCTGCAAAAAGAGAAACATGGATAAGAAGGGACTACTGTATGTAGTGTGCTGAAAGTCACAGACCTAAATGTAAAAGCCAAAACCAAAATCTTCTAGTAGAAAATAGAGGAGAAAAATATTTGCTACCTTAGAATAAGCAAAGATTTCTTAGACAACACATAAAAATCACTCTATAAAAAAACAGATAAACTGGACTTTATGAAAATTTAAAACCTACTCTTCATCCTTGTGCAGGGTCATGCTAATCTTCTCTGTATCATTCCAATTTTAGTATATGTGCTGTCTAAACAAGCACTAAAACCCTATTCTTCAAAAGATATTGTTAAGAAAATTTTCATTGCCTTTTCAGGCAAGACACAGACTTGGAAAAAGTGTCTACAATACACTCCTAACAAAGAACTTGTATCCAGAATATAAAAAGAATTCTTACAAACATGATAGTAAAACAAACAACCTACAAAGATAGAAAAATATTTAATCAGGCCGGGTGCGGTGGCTCACTCCTGTAATCCCAGCACTTTGGGAGGTCCAGGTGGGCAGATCACACGGTCAGGAGATTGAGACCATCTTGGCCAACATGGTGAAACCACATCTCTACTAAAAATACAAAAATTAGCTGGGCATGGCGGCACGTGCCTGTAATCCCAGCTACTTGGGAGGCTGTGGCAGTAGAATTGCTTGAACCTGGGAGGTGAAGGTTGCAGTGAGTCAAGATCATGCCACTGCACTCCAGCCTGGTGACAGAGCTAGACTCCATCTAAAAAAAAGAAAGAAAAAGAAAGAAAGAAAGAAAGAAAGAGAGAGAGAGAGAGAGAAAGAAAGAGAGAGAGAGAGAAAAAGAAAGAAAGAAAGAAAGATGAAAAATATTTAATCAATAACTTCACAAAAAAGATGCATAGGTGGCTAACAAGCATGCAAAAATACGCTCAACACCTTTAGTCATTGGAGAAATGCACAACAGAATCACAAGGAAGTATTACAGCCCAGTAAAATGGCAAATATCTGACAATTCCAAAGGTGTAGAACAATTGGAAATTTCATAAAGTGCATAAAGTGCTAGTGGGAGTATCAAATTGACAAACAGTTTGGAAAAGTTTGACAGTTTCCTATAAAGGTAAACGACACTTACATAAAAAACAGCAATTCCACAACTAGGTATAAGCATATATCCACAAAAAGACTTTTCCATGAACAGTCATAGCAGCTTTATTCATAATAGCCCAAGATGAAAGTAACCCAAATGTTCATTAACTAAACTATGACAACATTAAATACAGCAGTCTGTTTTTATTAATGGTTTCTCTTTCTGCAGTTTCAGTTACCTGTGGCCAAACACAGTTTGAAAATATTAATTGGAAAATTCTAGAAATAAAATAAACACTTCATATGCTTTAGATTGCATGCTCTTCTGCATAGCATTATCAAATTTTGCACTGTCCTACTCCCTCCTGCCTGGGACATGAATCATCGTTTTGTTCAGCATTTCCAGGCTGGACATACTACCTATGTGTTAGTCACTTGGTAATCAGTTGTCTGGGTCATCAGATCAACTGTTGGGGTATCCAGTGGTTTTGTTCAGGGAAGCTTTGTATTACTTAACAATGGTCCTAAGTCACAAGAGTAGTGTCATAGTTGTTTGTGTCCATGTGAAAACCACATAATCATCCTGATAGATGCAGAAAATATTTTGATAAAATTAAACATCCATTCATGTTAAAAACCCTCAATAAAATAAGTATTGAAGAAACATATCTCAAAATAATAAGAGCTATCTTTGACAAACCCATGGTCAATATCATACTGAATGGACAAAAGCTGGAACATTTCCCTTGAAAAGTGGAACAAGACAAGGATGCTCATTCTCACCACTCCTATTCAACATAGTTCTGGAAGTCCTAACCAGAGCAATTAGGCAAGAGAAAGAAATAAAAGGTATTCAAATAATGAGAGGAAGTCAAACTATGCTAGTTTGCAGAGGATATTATTCAATACCTGGCAAACCCCATGGTCTCTGCCCAAAGGCTCCTTGATCTGATAAACAACTTCAGCAAAGTTTCAGGATACAAAATCAATGTACAAAAATCAGTAGCATTCCTAACACCAATCACATTCAAGCTGAGAGCCAAATCAAGAATGCATTCCCATTCACAATAGCTGCAAAAAGAATAAAATACCTAGGAATATAGCTAACCAAAGACGTGAAAGACCTCTCCAACAAGAATTAGGAAGAATCAATATTGTTAAAATGGCCATATTACTCAAAGCAATTTACAGATTCAATGCTACTCCTATCAACATTATTCACATAATTAGAAAATTCATATGGAATCAAAAAAGAATCTGAATAACCAAGTAAGTCCTAAGCAAAAAGAACAAAGCTGGAGGCATAACATTACTTGACTTCAAAATATACTACAAGGCTACAGTAACCAAAACAGCACGGTACTGGTATGAAAACAGACACATAGATCAATGGAATGGAATAGAGAACCCAGAAATAATGCTACACGCCTACAACCATCTGATCTTAGACAAAATTGACAAAAACAAGCAGTGGGGAAAGGATTCCCTATTCAATAAATGATACTGGGATAACTGGCTAGCCATATGCAAAAGATTGAAACTTGATCCCTTCCTTATACCATATACCAAAATTAACTCGAGATGGATTAAAGACTTAAATGTAAAACTATAAAAACCCTGGAAGACAGCTGAGAAAATGTCATTATGGACATAGGACATGGCAAAGACTTCATGATCAAGATGCCAAAAGTAATTGCAATGGAAACAAAAATTTATAAATGGGACCAAATTAAGCTAAGAGCTTCTGCACAGCAAAAGAAACTATCAACAGAATAAACAGTCACCCTACAGAATGGAAGAAAATATTTGCAAACTATGCATCCCACAAAGGTCTAATATCCAGAATCTATAAGGAACTTAAACAAATTTACAAGCAAAAACCAAACAACACTATAAAAAGTGGGCAAAGATTATGAACTGACACTTTTCAAAAGAAGACATACATGTGGCCAACAAGCATAGGAAAAAATGCTCAACATCACTAATCATTAGAGAAATGCAAATCAAAACCACAATGAGATACCATCTCACAACAGCCATAATGGCTATTATCAAAAAGTCAAAAATATCAGACAGATATTGGCGAGATTGTGGAGAAAAGGAAATGCTTACACACTGCTGGTGAAATGTAAATTATTCCAGCCATTGTGGAAAGAAGTTTGGCAATTTCTCAAAGAACTTAAAACAGAATTACCATTCGACCCAACAATCCCATTCTTGGGTATATACCCGAATGAATATAAATCATTCCACCATAGAGACACATGCATATATATGTTCATCGCAGCACTATTCACAATAGCAAAGACATGGAATCAACCTAAATGCCCATCAATGGTAGACTGGATTTAAAAAAATGGTACATATACACAATATAATACTATGCAGCCATAAAAAAGAATGAGATCATGTCCTTTGCAGCAACATGGATGCAGCTGGAGGCCATTATCCTAAGCAAACTCACAAAGAAACAGAAAACCAAATACTACTTATAAGTGGGAGCTAAATTTTGAGTACATATGGACACACAGAAGGGAACAACAGACACTGGTGCCTATTTGAGGGTGGAGGGTAGAAGGAAGGTGAGGATGGAAAAACTGTATCTGTTAACTATGCTTACTTCCTGGGTGACGAAATAATCTGCACACCAAACCCTTGCAACCCAGTTTACCTGTATATTAATAACAAACCTGCACATGTACCCCTGAACCTAAAATAAAAGTTTAAAAGCAAACAAATAAGAAGTAAAAAATAGCAACCATAAAAAGGAATGAAAGCATGTCCTTTGCAGCAACATGGATCAGCTGGAGGCCATTATCCTAAGTGAATTAACACAGAAACAGAAAACTGAATACCACATGTTCTCATTTACAAGTGGGAGCTAAACCTCAGTGACTCGTAGACATAAAGATGGCAAAAATAGACACTGGGGACTATTAGACAGGGGAATGGTGGGGGGCAAGGGTTGGAAAACTGACTGTTGGGTACCATGCTTAGTACCTGGATGTCGGCATCACTCATACTCAAACCTCAGCATCATGCAATATAACCAGGAAATAAACCTGCACATGTATCCCTGAATCTAAAATAAAAGTTGAAAAAAATTATGCAATATTCATACAGTGGAATACTACTCAGTTATATAAAGAAATGAACTATGAGTACATGTAGCATCATAGACAAATCTCAGAGATATTAAACTAAATGAAAGAAACCCAACAAAAAGAGCATATAACTATATTATTAGGCTTCCATGAAGTTCTAAAACAGGCAAAACTAATGTTAACTACAAAGAACAGATCAGTGTCTGCCTAGGGTTGAGAGTGAATTAGGGGATTATTTACAGGGCGCCTGTAATCCCAGCTATTCGGGAGGCTGAGGCAGGAGAATCTCTTGAACCTGGGAGGCGGAGGTTGCAGTGAGCCGAGACCCTGCCACTGCACTCCAGCCCGGGCGACAGAGTGAGACTCCGCCTCAAAAGAAAAAAAGAAAAAAAGAAAAAAAACCAAAAGTGCCGGGCGCGGTGGCTCACGTCTGTAATCCCAGCACTTTGGGAGGCCGAGGAGGGTGGATCACAAGGTCAGGATATCGAGACCATCCTGGCTAACACGGTGAAACCCCGTCTCTACTAAAAATACAAAAAAAAAAAAAAAAAAAATTAGCCGGGCGTGGTAGCGGGCGCCCGTAGTCCCAGCTACTTGGGAGGCTGAGGAAGGAGAATGGCGTGAACCCGGGAGGCGGAGCTTGCAGTGAGCCGAGATCGCGCCACTGCACTCCAGCCTGGGCGACAGAGCGAGACTGTGTCTCAAACAAAAACAAAAACAAAAACAAAAACAAAAACAAAAACAAAAAAATGACTGATAGGATTTGGATGGGAGTTGGGTAAATGCAGATGAGTTAAGGATGACTCCCAAATTTTGGCTTGAACAATGAGAAAGCTGGAATTGCATTAACTAAGATGGGGAAGGCTGCATGTCAGTGGAGTAGGTTTGGGGTGGAGATCCGAAGTTCAGTTTTGGGCATGGTTAAAATTAAATGTCTTCTTAGAGTCTAAGTGGAGATGGAGAGGTGGCAGTTATCTGTAGCTCAGAAGAGAGGACCATGTAAGAAATATCAACTTGGGTTTTACATAAAGCCATTAGTGTAGATGAGATCTCTTAGAAAGATGTTTCTAAGTACTAAATACTGAGGCTCTGCAATGTTACAAGCACAGGGAAATTAAGGATTTGAAAAACAGCATCCAGTGAGGACAGAGGAGAACCAAGAGAAAGTGGTGTCCTGGAGACAGACAGAAGAAAATGTTTCAAGGAGATGAGACAATCAAAAGACTCAGAGGTAAGAAAGGAGTTGACCGTAAGAATGGGGAACATGAGTGAAAACAGTGATTTGGGTAGGCAGAGGTTTAGAGAGATTTCTATTGAATTTACCATTTTCACTATGTCTTTCAACATTCAATCAGGAACATGAAGCATTTACTTGATCATCAGTTGGTCTCTGAGATTTAGAATTCTTTGCCACCTTTTATATCTTAACAGCCACATTCTTCCCTGATGTAAACACAGTTGGGATTCTAAACCTGCAGATCCCAGGGCCTTGTTTTGTGTTATGGCTCACAAAACAATGTTTAATTGTGAAAATTCAATGATCACGTAGACAAAATCAAGTAGACAAAAAAGAGTGTAAAGCACTCTTCCTTGTGCCTTGTGTGCCAGGAACCAATTCCAAATCTGCACGAGTGGGGCCATCTGATTGCAATGTGAGACATCTCTCCAGCACACTCTGGGGAGTAATTTTAAACAATATGCCAATGATACCATGTAACGTTTAAGGTGGTCATCTGATAAGGGAATTTGGCTGATAACTCATTCTTCCTTTTCTCTCCCAATATCGTATCATTATCATTTTGGCTGGTTTTATAGCTTCCGTGTGACAGCATAATTTGCAAGTTTCCACTACAAGAATTCCACTACAAGAATACTACAAGTTTGAATAATGTCTGTGTACTCTTGGGTTGATTTTCACTGTTAGCCACAAAATTAATCAATTTTACTGAGCTTGGGACCCTTCCAAACCTTGCCCTGTGTGTCTCTTCATTTAACTGTTTCATCTGTATCCTTTAAATTATTCCTTGTAATCAGTGGCTAAACTAGAAAAAAAATTCATTTCTTCTTGCAAAGCATTATTTCTTGCTTGTTCTGGAAAAAAAAGTGACTAAATTTATTTATCTGAACAGTCTCTAGTATTATTCAAAATATTATGAAAACAGCAACATCATCAACTCCACTTAGGATAAATATTCATGACAAAAGCAAGGCAGACTGGGAGTAGCGGGCAGGACACTACAGGACAAATGAATATGGATCTACTGTCAGCCAAGTTTAGCTCATCATTGCTGTGTACCCTGTTAGCACCATCCCATTTTCCGCTTGTTTCAAGACAGAGATTCATATGGGGGATTCTCCTTTGAGTCTTGTCCACTATTTAGGTTATGAACTTATTGTTCACTATTTAGGTTTCTGAGCTAGGCTATTTTTTTTACTGTTTTTATCACTGTTTTTTCACTTTAATGAACCACTTGAAGCCATTGATTCTTTTTTTTTTTTTTTTTTCTTGAGATGGAGTCTTGCTCTGTCGCCCAGGCTGGAGTGCAATGGTGCGATCTCAGCTCGCTGCAAGCTCCGCCTCCCAGGTTCAAGCAATTCTCCTGCCTCAGCCTCCCAAGTAGCTGGGACTACAGGCACCCACCACCACGCCTGGCTAATTTTTTGTATTTTTAGTAGAGAAAGAGTTTCACTTTGTTAGCCAGGATGGTCTCAATCTCCTGACCTCGTGATCCGTCTGCCTCGGCCTCCCAAAGTGCTGGGATTACAGGCATGAGCCACTGCGCCCAGCCTATCCTTTTTTTAAATACCCCAAAATGAGAATCTAACTCAGAATAGGTATAATATAAAATAGAAATTTGACAAATGAGAATGAGCCAGTACACAAGGGTTGTGAAAATACATTGGCCCGTAAGAACTCTTCTCAGGTGAGGAAATGGTGCTGAGGCAAACTGTCAAAGGCCTCTGCACCATGGATGGCCACAATTATTAAGAAGTGAAAAGGATTTCTGTGAAAAGCATAAGAAATTTCACAACTCAGATCTGTCAAACGTAGGTCAACAAAATGGTTTCATCACATTCTCTACTAAAACTAACAAGCCACCTAGATTGATTCCAATAATGCTCTAATTGCCTACCTCTCTCTGTATCCATGTCTTTTGCAATATGGCTTTTTAGCTACCTTCATCAATAAGTAGAGTTTATCCTTGAATTTGAACTTGCTGGGTGACCTCCTTGTCCAGTAGAATGTGGTGAAAATGACACTTTGCTTCTGAGCCTGGGCCTCAAGAGGTCATTCTTACTTATATTCATTTTCTTGGACCCCTGGGAGTCCAAGTTCAAAAGCACAGGCTAGCATGCTGAAGCATGAGAGATCATGTGGAGGAAAGCCGATGCACACAAGGCTGCCCTAAACCATCCAGCCTTCTGCCAACCAGCCACAAACATACGAGTGAGACCGAGCAAGATCAGCCAACCCTGGCCCAGATCAGCCAAACAGTCTAGTTGACTCACAGAACAATAATAAATGATTATTTTTCAAGTCACTGAGCTTTTGGGGTGGCTTGTTATGCAGTGCTAGCCAACTGATTCATCATCTGTCTTCTGTTTGATTGACCACACTTTAAGAAAATCAAAGAGTCAGAAAACTTCATGAGTGTAGGGATCATGTCTGTATTTTTAACTTCTAGCTCTCCAATATCTAAATTAGGGTTTGGCACATTGTCAACACTCTCTAAGCACTTACTGAATTAATGAATCTATCAACTCCTTACCATCATCTCTACCACCATTTTACATCATGTATTCTGAACATTATCAGCATCCTTTCAAACTGACATAAAGCTCATCTCTTAAGGGAGGAAAAAAATTTGAGTTAGGACTCTAAAAACAGTATTTTCAAAAAAAGTACCAAGTTCAGAAATACGTAAATTATTTGAGTAAACCATTCATTTGAAACAATTAAACCAATTTGTAAATGACTTCATTATGATAAAAGTGGATATCTTTCTTAAAAAAGGATTTTTAACTGATATATAAAAAAATTTACACTCCTTTGTCTTATCTTATTAAATGAGAAAATTTGCACACAACCCTATTTCTTTATTGTTTTTTATTATTCATTTTTCATCATTATCATGAATGTTTAGAAAATTTCATGAGGTCCTTATAGTAATTATAATTGTAAACATTTACTAAGCATTCACATGTGGTATTGTGCTATTCTCTGCAGAGAAATGCAGTGCTTTAAAAAAAGCCACCTGCAATCTTGATTCCCTTTTTCCATGTAGCATGACATATTCACAGATTCTTCAGATTAGGATGCAGACATCTGGGTAGAGGGGACTGTTATTCTGCTGACCACAACCTTTAAGTACTGAAGGGGGAATCAGTCCTCTCCGAGTAGGTGTTGGGAAGTTTCTTTTTGAGGCTATTAGGATTTTATTAGCTATGATGACTTTTTGAGTCCATTATGACCGATTTCTCTGAAAAGGTAGGGTCTGTCTTGCTCACACATAGCTTTACATAGAGTATCCAATAAGGCATTTGCAAAAACAAGAGGCACATCAATCAATAGCTCCAAATCTGGGGAACTTCTGTAAAGTTTGGATTCCTGGGATGCACTCTTATCTACTAAATCAGACTCTTCGGGGGTGGTACTGAGGAATTGTGTTTTTCAGAACCTCTCCTGGTGACTCACGGCACACACACTTGCGGGCAACACTGATACAACATATTGGGTTTGGGGTGTTGACTGAAATGTTATTTCCCCTGGGCAGGATGCCCATGGAGCTGCAGAGTTGCTGCCCAGGGATTCCACAGAGCAATGCTGCACTGCATTTTCTCCAGTGGACACTTCACCTTGCCCACACAGACATCTCAATGTGTTCAGTGAAACTGCTGTGTATTTCAAAATCTGTTCCAAAAAGAAAAGCCTAGAACCTCACCAAACCAAACTTGAATATAAAGACGTTCATTTTTGTATCATCTAGTGTTGTGGTCTTTCTGCTTCTTAGCTCAGCTAGGTCCAAGTTTTTGTCTTGCAACCAGGAGGAATTAGGCATGCAGACACCAGAGAGTGAGTGGAATAGAATTTATTAAGCAAAAGGAAAGCTCCCAGCCAAGAAGGGACGCAGGTTGGGGGGTTGCCCTACCCAACGGCAGGAAAGTCCCCGGTGTGACTGGGTCTGGGGCCTTTTATGGACTCAGAATTGGGAGTGAATGCTGGTAGGTTTGTGAGTATGCAAAAAAGGTTAAGGTGAAGACACCACTCAAAGGTGGGCATGACAGTGTAGAAAACCAATTAGGAAAGGGTAGGTATATGTAAAATAGATGAAGGGTGGGGACCAATCAGAGGAGAACGCACCAAACAGGAAGACAAGTTCTCAATCCAGTCCGAGGATTTAGTTTGTATCTTGGCTTTCAGGCTTTAAACTGTCTTCAGCTTGGAGGTGGGATTTCACCGGGGACCCGCCCCTATCTGCCTAGGCATTTGGCTGCCTCCTGCCATTCTCACTAGTAGTTTAAGAACCCAAATCCCGGCCGGGCGTGGTGGCGCAAGCCTGTAATCCCAGCACTTTGGGAGGCCGAGGCGGGCAGATCACAAGGTCAGCAGATCGAGACCATCCTGGCTAACACGGTGAAACCTCATCTCTACTAAAAATGCAAAAAAAAAAAAAAAAAAAATGCAAAAAATTAGCCGGGCGTGGTGGCAGGCACCTATAGTCCCAGCTACTTGAGAGGCTGAGGCAGGTGAATGGCGTGAACCCGGGAGGCGGAGCTTGCAGGGAGCCGAGATGGCACCACTGCACTCCAGCTTGGGCGACAGAGCGAGACTCCATCCCAAAAAAAAAAAAAAAAAAAAAAATCCTGCTGTGCTATCCAAGCCAATGATACCGACAGACGTATTTTTATCCATAAACATGATACTACAGAGGACATCTTTCATCATGGCACAGAACTTAATCATTTGAGAAAGTATACAGGAACTTAGGAAGAAAATGACAGGTATCTCCAGTGTTTGATAGCTGACCTGACTCACTTCACAGGCCTCAGCCACAGGCCCATCTGGGCAACCACGCCTGGTGTGGGAAGTTCTTGTTCTAATGAAAATAAATAAATCTTGGGGTCTTACCTTTTCAGGAATTGGAATGGTCTCAAGTCATCGCTATTTGGGAGGTAAAAAGTGATCTTAATAACGTTTTAAAAACATCATCTCTTGAAAGACCATTTTCTTGGCAAAACACATATAGAATGAATAGCTTTCCAGCAAATATTGCCCTTTATAACAGGGGCACATGAGTTTAGTGCCTAATTAGAGACACAGGAATGTTCCTTGCCTTCCTTCCCCCATGACCAGGTAGTCTGCACCCAAGCCCATGTACACCCCATCCCACCCCTAACCCAGCCCTAACCTGGAAATACTCTGCAGGTCTCCAGTCCAAAATCCCTTCAGGCAGTGATGACAACAGGTAGAAAAAATTAGACTTTGTCTTTCCTTGATTTACTGGCTCTGATTTTTACCAAGTCAATATAGGAAATGGCAGGTGTGTTCTGTATCCAAAAGCTTGGGACATAATTCTGCCCCTCTTGATCTTATCATTTTGCCCAGACGCCTCCCAAATTCCTTCCTACACCTATGCCCCAGTAAAAAGCAGGCTAGACAGCCACTTTTTCTGCCTCTAATTGCTGCTTACTCGATTGTATGTAGTTTTTCTCATTACACTATCATTTTTATAACATGAGGTCCCATGGCCAGGTAACCTTGCACGACACAGAGGCCATTTTGGATGGACTCTCTGTTGCATTTGCTCAAATTCCAACTATGTTCTTAGTTCCCTTCACCCCTGTGGTCTATGGCAGAGATTGGTAAATTTTTTTCTCTAATGGGCCAGAGAGTCTCTGTAGCTACTACCCTACCTGGCTGCTGTGACATGAAAATAGCCATGGACAATATATAAACAAAAAAATGTTCTGTATGTCAATAAAACTTATTTATGGGCACTGGAATTCTAATTGCGGATAATTTTCATATTTCACAAAGATATTTTTTCAATGTTTGAAAAATGTAAAAACCATTCTTAGCTTGCAGGCTTAAGGTGGCAGGCTTAAGGTGCAGACCCCTGGCCTAAGGAATGCAAAACCTTCTACAGTTTTGTGGTGATGTATGTGGGATTAGAAATCAGATTTCCTTGGTGTGAATCCCAGCTCCACTACATGCTAATGTGTTCTTAAACTTGTTGCTTAAGCTCCTTGTATCTTAGTTTCTCCATCTATAAAAGACGAATGTTATAGAAGCTACCTCACTGGGTTCCCGTAAAGAATAAATGAGACAGGAAAAGCATACAGAATAAGGCATGGCACATTGCAGGTAAATAATAAATATTATCATTATTGTTATCATGATTAATTTTTCCTGTTTTGTATTCCTATAAGGTCTTGCAGAATTTACTAACTTAATCTATTTTATTTCTTTGAGTCAATCTCAATACTCCCCCCTTCTAAGTGAATAGAGCTCACCTCTGATTAATACCACACACTTAACATATAACTTGATATTTTCATTGTGAAATGATGTATATCACCAAGTCTGAGTTTAATAAATATATATTTAAAAAATTTGATTATAAGAAATAACTGATAACATTGCATAATGAAAATTACAACACGTGAAAATGAAACCAGTTACATTTTTTTGTTCATTTGGTGACTATAACTTTGTCTAGAGTATCAAACATGTAGATGAAAAGTAAATATTTCAGATGAGTCAGTAACTTGAATAACTGAGGTTAAATTAAATTTAAAGTTAAATTAAATTTTCTCTAAAATATCCTTTCCTGGATAAGCAGTATGTAAAATAGTTCTTACATGCATAACGTGCAGAAAATTGTATGAGTCATAAAAATTACTGAAAATAATATCCTGTTTCTTTATGGGTGATACTATTCCCTAGTCACTGCCATGTCAAGACACTTTCCCTTATGAAACTTTACAGGAAGGGCAAGGATATCCTGCAAAGATATCTGTGTTGAGAATATTACTGGAAAAATCATTTAGCTGTTGACACACTATAAATTCTCTTATAAAATCGGACTTGATTACACATTAATGACCATTTTTTTTCTAGTTAGTATCTTGTTCAGGATATAACGAGATAGGCATTATTGCAACTGGATCAGAATCACACTGTGACATTACAGCCTTAGGACTCATTTTGTAGTTCCCAAGAGCTGTTTCAAATAGGTCATAGATAAAAGTGCGAAACAAACTTAGAGAAAAAGATTGATTCATTTAGATGAGTCTTACCCATTAATGGATAGTCTAGATTAGCTCAATGAAATGTTTATAATAAACATTCTTTCTCCAACAGTTTTCTTCATTCACCCTGGCAGAATACTCACAGAACACTGGCAGTCTTTGGAACAATGTTTGAAGTCCTTATACATTAAATAAAATAAGAACTAGATAATATTTAGCAAGTTTGGCAAAACAATATTTTCCTGGAAAAAATCTTTCTACACACAAAATGGTTTTATGGTCCCAGACTCATTCTCTATTTACAGAATAGAAGAGAGAATTCTTTTTGCATATGATATTTCTTGTCCTTTACTTGGAAGAAATATAGATTCTTGCTATTCAAAGTGAGGTCTGCAGACCAGCAACCTTGGCAGAACCTGAGAGCTAGCTAGTTACAAATGCAAAAGCCACTTGTTCCTGCTGAATGGGAATCTGTATTTTAACAGGATCTCCATAGGACTTTGTGAGCACATTGAAGTTTGAGAGATGCTGATCTGGATGGCCCCAATTTGACTTATCCCCAAACCTAATATACTTGAAAAGGGGGCCGGGCGCAGTGGCTCACGCCTGTAATCCCAGCATTTTGGGAGGCTGAGGCAGGCAGATCACCTGAGGTCAGGAGTTCAACACCAGCATAGCCAACATGGCGAAACCTCATCTCTACTGAAAAATACAAAAATTAGCTGGGCGTGGTGGCAGGCTTCTGTAATCCCAGCTACTGAGGAAGCTGAGGAAGGGAGAATTGCCTGGACCTCAGAGGTAGAGGTTGCAGTGAACCAACGCAGTGCCACTGCGATCCAGCCAGCCTGGGCGACAGAGCGAGACTCCATCTCAAAAAAAAAAAAAGAAGGAGAAGGGGAAGTTAATACAATTGCCATCTGAGCAATAATAGCTGATCATCCTTGGAAACTGGGGTCCAGGAGCTCCTCTATTTGGGGGTTATGGTACCACCCTCTACATAGTTTGCATCTACAGATAGAGCATCAGTGGCATCTTCAGGCTTCTTCAAGCTGGGAAGATCCAATTCTAAAGAAATATTTACACCACTGGGAAAGCAACCATCATGAGAACTGCCTGCCCCTCTCTGGGATTGCTCCATCAGAGCCCTGGGCGTGGAACATTCCTCTATCTGGAAGCTGAGTGCTGAGCTGTTGCTTGTTCTCTGATGCTTTTTCCTAATTAGGAGAAAACTCGCCCCTGTTCTGGGTACAGAGTGAGCTTCCTTGTATTGCTCAAGTGTGTGCTACATGGCCAGCCTCACCAGTATATCTTCTACCACCACACCACCCATGGGAATGTGGGTGTTCTCCAGCAGCCCAAGAGATCTGTGTTCAGCCCTTCACCCTGCGTTGGCTATTGGGAAGGACTTCTGGCCATGGGAGGTGGGTGCACACCACAGGGTACCCTTGATGCTGGTCTCTTCTTCCTGTGAGTAAAGCACTAATCCAACCAGTGCCTAGTGTGTTGAGTCCTCCTTGGCGTCTCCAAACCTATAGAAGATGCAGTAGGCTCTGATTTCTGGTGGTTGGCATTGCTATGGTCTTTGGTGTCCTTACTTGAGATTGGGTAGCTGGGTCTTCGAGCCAGACACACTCGTCATGTTCACAGCATAGATGTGAATGCCTAGGGGCATTGCCTCTGTGGGCGGGAATGTGCACAAAAATCCAGCTTTATAATTGGGTCTATGTATGGGATGAGACTCCCCTGCCATTTTTGTTGTTGTTGTTGTTGTTGTTGTTGAGACAGAGTCTTGCTCTGTCACCCAGGCTGGAGTGCAGTGGAGCGATCTCGGCTCACAGCAAGCTCCGCCTGCCGGATTCACGCCATTTTCTGCCTCAGCCTCCCGAGTAGCTGGGACTACAGGCGCCTGCCACCGCGCTCGGCTAATTTTTTGTATTTTTAGTAGAGACACGGTTTCACCGCGGTCTCGATCTCCTGACCTCGAGATCCGCCCACCTCGGCCTCCCAAAGTGCTGGGATTACAGGCGGGAGCCCCCGCGCCCGGCCCTCCCCTGTCATTTTCTGAAGTGAAATCACCTAGATTGCCATTTACGTTACTGAAGAAATCCACAAAATTATCTCCTATCTCTCTAAACCTCAGTTTTTCTCTGTAGAGTAAGAACAATAATGGTAACTTCATCACGGAGTTGTGGGGAATATATAAAATAATACATGTAAGGGCTTAGCACAGCCCCTGCTAAGTGGCCAAGAAGGGGCAGCTGCTGCAAATATCTAAGGCTGCTTAACTCTGAGGATTATCTCCTTGGGCAATTACTAAGATTCTGCCAAAGGTGGGAGATGCTGGTTCCATAAAAGCAGCTCAGCTGTAATGGAGAACGCCTCTTCAGCTAATAACCTGCTAGAAATTCTAAATATCAAATATCTCTTCTAGGATATCTGAAGACAACCAAATTTCCTGAAGAACTGATGAGTTTTAGGAAAGCCACAGAGAGATAAGAGACTCACATAAGCACAGAGAGGAAGTAACAGGAAGAGAGTTACTGGTTCCCGAAGTGCCCCTCATCCACTGGGGGATTATGGGAGTTGCATCCATGTGATTTGTATCTACGAAGTTGACATTGTTAGCCAGAGTAGCAGATAACAGGTAGCCCTCGGTTGCCTACAGATGGCCCAGGGATTCTGCAGCCCACACCATTTTAATGTCATTATTCAGGGAATAAGAACCAGAAGGGTCTGACCTCCTTTCCTTCCTTCTTGAGTAATTGACACTACCTGGAGTTCAGCTGGTAGCTCTGCATCTATGAGTGATTGCAGTGGAAGCTGGCTGTGAAGAACTATACAATTTCTAGCTCTACAAGTTTAATTCCACTTAAATTACATCATGGAACTGGGACACTGGGAATGGCCAGCTGAGTGGGCGTGGATGCAGATGAGGTCCCCAAATCACTTTTGAGTCTCAGATAGTATTTATGTGTGAAACATGTTCTGCCAACCCCACTATCGGTATCAATAAAACACAATCATGCTCACTCTCAACCCTTCAAAACTGGATCCTGTGTTCCCGTACTGAAAACACTTGGGAACCACTCTCCCAGGCGAATATGTAACTATTTGAAGTTAAATGTGCTGCCTGTTCTGCCCTGGACTGCCAGATGAACAGGCTGTGAGTCGCCCGATGGCCTCATCTGCTCTCCTTCCAGCCTCCCCAGGAGAGTGGGAGCCCAGTGGTCTCCAACGATGTGAATCTCAGAAGATCAGTGCCCACTTCTGGAGAGTAAACGGTTTCAGAATGTGCCAGAATGAGCCAGTAATAAAATAGTGTATGTAATGGGAGCCTCTGGCTCCTTGATTTGCCAAGATAACCTGACAATAACATCTACAGAGAAATAATGGGATTTGGGTCCAATTAAGGGAAGATATAAAAGCACTCCAAATATTCATTAGCTATTTTTCTTCATAGTCATATGAGAAAATAACAGTACATCTAACTCTTAAGGTAGTTGTCATGGGTCATTATCTTGTCCCTCTGCTATGAAGAAGGAGTTAATTTAATAAGAATCATTGCAGGAAATTGCTATTAGAAAGAATTTCTTCAAGAAAACAATAATGAGAATAATGACTTAACCCCATGAAATTCAAGCGTATCTGTTTCTTATAGTAAGTTTAGCTTTTCATTTACTCCATGAGTTTCCTATAACACAACCTATTTAATATTTTGGATTAATTATACCAATTTATTAGAATTGACACTGATAACACATGAAATTCAGTTTAAAGATGAGATTAATTCCTTAATTAAATTGCCTTAGCTATATTTACAATTCTGAAAACAGAAAAGACTAGTAAATGAGGTCAAATTGGCTTCTGACTGAAGCTAAAAATAGTTGTCATTCACAGTATTTTTCTGTTGAATAATGGGTAAAGCCAGTGCTCCTGGGGGAGTGACTGTGTCATTGATCACACCTAGAGCATTGCTTTAGGAAACACCCCAGAGAGCAGAGCCTGTGGGTTCCCATGTGACTGCGATATAGTTACCTGGCAAACACTCACAAGAAATGCCTCATTGCCTCCCACCACCGTTTGCTCCAGCCCACACACGTGTTCATCTTTTTCACCTGAAAAATGCAGGAACCATCTACAAAACTGGAAAATCATTCAGGACCCAGGTGTTTTCTCCTTTAATACATTTTTGAGGATAAGATAAAATTTCATCGATTTTTTACATTCTTGCCCACAAAGCTAATCTAACAGTAACAACCAATAGTCGGGATAAAAAATTAAATGTCATATTCCTATATATGTAGTCTCTGATACATTTTAATACAGAATCCAAACTAGAAGTTCAACCTGAGTGAGAACTTGAGTATTGGGAATTTTACTGTAATATAGGCATAAGATTTTTTTTAAATGAATAAAAGGTATCACTGGCTATTAAATGTGTAAGCAGCCACTGTTGTCATGCTATGTCCACCTTCTTCCACTAGAGGGCCCCTCAACTAAATACATTGAAGGGATGTGAAATTTTTTTTTAAGATGAAAAGATCAATATTCTCTTTAATCAAAAAGGCTTTTGAATCTATACCATTATGGTACATTGGCGGAAAGTTATTTCACAGAAAAGCATGCAGATATTCGATTAGAGCTTTATAAGGCAGAGAACTATGACTAGAAGACAATGTCAACAAAATAAAAAATAGAAATGTACAGTGTTAATGATGAATGGAAACTTTTAAAAGAATAATAACATAACTTACAAACACTCTTACCTGTTTAAATATTATTATATTTTTAAGGGCAAGAGTCTTGGAAATAATCCTAAACATTCTCAGTTTTATAGATGGAGAAACTGAAGCTCAAGGAGGGGAAATAATTTGCCCGGGACAAGATCACCAGTTACTCTGTGGGGGCAGAGCCAGGTGCCCTAAGCTCCAGCTCAGTGCGTTCTCCACTATTCTCTAATGTAATAGCATCCTCTATCTCTACCTATCCATCTACCTACCATCTACAATAAATAATTTTACCTCTAATTCTCAAGTCCTGGGAAAAGTCCCGTACCACCTGACTTTTGGGTAATACTGCAGGTAGGATGGCCATTTTCTTCACTGTTATGTGGAACTGTGTTCCTACAGCCACACACCTCTGTTCTCCCATGATGTCCCTGGCTTCTCCAAATGTCCGTCAACAGGTTAGCAGATGAACAAATGTGGCATATCCATACAATGGAATAACACTCCACAATATAAAGGCGTGGCCTATTGTGAAATGCAACAACATGGACAAATCTTGAAAGCATGATGCTGGGTGAAAGGAGCCAGACATATAAGAATACACACCGCAATTCGATTTATCTACAATCCTAGACAATGGAAACGAATCTTTTTGCACAAAAAGAAAATTTGTGGTTGCCTGGAACCAGGTGGAGGAAAAAATGGACTGCAAAGGGGCAAGAGGAGACTCCTGGGAGTCTACCTTGATCATGGTAATGGTTTCACAGGCTAACACACTGTGCGAACTCATCAGATTGGCCATTTTAAATGGGTGCCATTTATTTTAAATTAAGTTTATAGCAAAGTTGGTTTTTAAAAATAACCCCATGAGGCAGGTGCTATTTAAATCCCTATTTGATAGAAAAAAAGCAAATAATAATGGAATATATTTATTAAATGGGAGAACAAGAATGATATCAACTTAAAAATAATATCAACATAATAAATCAATTACAATTAAATTATATAACATAACACTCGAGTTTACTGATTCTAAAGATTTCTAAATATAAAATCTCATTATCTAAAGCCATCTAGATTTTTAAAAAATTAACATATTTTAAAATTAAGGGCTAAGTACAGTAAAGTACCCAAATATTAAATGCATCCTTTGATTAATTTCTATACATGTAAACACCCATGTAACTATCACTCAGATAAAGATATAGAAGATTCTAACAATGAGAGGGCTTCCTTAGGACCCCTCCCAGTCAGTAACCACTCGCAGGAGTCACTATTCTGACCTACATCACCTTTGACTATTACTTTTATCGTTTTTGAACTTCTTCAGATTGGACACTTTGAATAGGTGCCATTTATTTTAAATAATAAAGTTTATAACAAAGTTGATTTTAAAAAACAACCCCATGAGGCAGGTGCTATTAAAATCCCTATTTCATAGGAAAAAAAGCAACTAATAATGGAATATATTTGTTAAATGGGAGAACAAGAATAATATCAACTAAAAAAGAATAATATCAACACAATAAATCAATTAAAATTAAATTATAGAACACAATACTTGAGTTTACTGATTCTAAAGATCATATGATTTGTACTCTTGTGTCTGACAGTTTTCATTCAATATCATGTCTATGAAAATCATTCCTGCTGTTGTGCATATTAATTAGATGCTTCTTTTCAATGCTATGTAGTATTTCATTGCATGAATATACCGCAATTTATTTAGCCACCTATTACTAATAGGTATGGGTTGTTTCTGACTTTGGGCTATTAAAATAAAGCCACTATAACATTTTTGAACACATCTTTTGGTGAGAATGGGGCCATAATTTCTGGTGCGCATATATCAAGATAAGATTGCAGTGTCATAAATGTTTTAAAGTTGCATGTTTAGCTTGTTTTGATTAGATAAAATATACAGGCATAAAATATAAGACTAATTAGTAGTTTTCCTGGAAAGTTGTTTTTGTTATCATTAGGTAAGCAGGTGTTAATATCTTTCCCACTCGGGGGTCTTTGGAAAACCTCCCAAAATGAATTTCAAGGATAACAGTTTTCTAGAATGTGACTTTGTCAAATGATCCATGATGAGTTAAAATGAAGTTCATAGCAGGTATTTCTTCCTTTCTGGCTTTTCTCCCAGGACCCCACAAACAATCATTCAAACCAGTGCTTCAACAATTTCACTTCTGTATGGGTGGCAGGAATGCTCTTTTCTAAGGAAGTAAGCTGTCTTTTTCCTGCCACTTCTCAGATCAGCCATACTTTCAGACTCATTTTTACCATTCAAGATAGATGGCCGTTGCCATTAATTCAGTCAATTCATTAATGGTTTAGGCTTTACCTTGAGCACTTAAGGTTCCCGTTGTGACCAGAAGTTTTTCCTTTTCATGCATGTCTGAGCTTTTCCATCTCTGGCTTGAGTTTGAGGGTCCCCTGGATGCAAGTGCTACTTATGAGAAAAACAATATGAGTTCTTTCGAGTTCCTAAAACTACTCTATGAATATAGATATCAAAGGAAAATACTCAGTATATTCAGTTTTATCCGTTACATAATTTGAAATCATATTATCTTGGCACTTTACAAAAGCTTTTAAAAGTTTTTATTTATTTATAATTTTAGAGACAGGGTCTCACTTTGTCACCCAGGCTGGAGTACAGTGGCATGATCATAGCTCACCACAACCTCAAACTCTTGGGCTCAGGCAGTCCTCCCACCTCAGCCTCCCAAGTAGCAGGCACACACCACCATGCCTGGCTAATAATTTTTTTTTTTTTTTTTTTTTTTTAGAGATAGGGTCTTGCTATGTTGCCCAAGCTGGTCTCAAACTCCTGGCCTCAAACTCCTCCCGCCTCAGTGCTGAGATTACAGGCATGAACCACTTAGTCTGGCCACAAATATTTTTATATAACATCTCTTTCAACACAGACATAAGTACAGGCATACCTCGGAGACACTGGGACCACAGCAATAAAAGGAGTCCAAAGTATTTTTTTGCTTCCCAGTGTGTATAAAAGTTATGTGTGTGCTACACTGTAAGGGTGCAACAGTATCATGTCTAAAAAACCAATGTGCATACTGTAATTTAAAAATACCTTGTTGCTAAAAAGTGCTAATGATCATCTGAGCCTTCAGTGAGTCATAATCTTTTTGCTGCTGGAGGTCTTGCCCCAGTGTTGGTCGCCAACTGATCAGGGTAGTGGTTGGCAAAGGTGGGAGGCTGTGGCTAATATCTTAAAATAAGACAACAGGGAAGTTTGCTGCATCGATTGACTCTTCCTTTCACAAAGTGTTTCTCTAGAGCATACAATGATGTTTGATAGCATTTTACTGACAGTAGAACTTTTTCCAAATTCTAGCAAGACCTCTCAAACTCTGCTGCTGCATTATCAACTGAGTTTCTGCAATATTCTAAATTCTTTGTTATCATTTCTTTTCTTTTCTTTTCTTTTCTTTTTTTTTTTTTTTGAGACGGAGTCTTGCTCTGTCGCCCAGGCTGGAGTGCAGCGGCGCGATCGCAGCTCACTGCAATCTCCACCTCGCGGGTTCACACCATTCTCCTGCCTCAGCCTCCCGAGTAGCTGGGACTACAGGCACCCGCCATCACGCCCGGCTAATTTTTTGTATATTTAGTAGAGATGGGGTTTCACCGTGTTAGCCAGGATGGTCTCGATCTCCTGACCTCGTGATCCATCCGCCTCGGCCTCCCAAAGTGTTGGGATTACAGGCATGAGCCACCGCGCCAGGCCTAACGGTGATATTTTTAAGTAGCTTTAACTCAGAAAATTCAGTGCCATGGTAATACAGTCGGCCCTTCATGTTGGTCAGTGCCACATCCGTAGATTCAACCAACTGCAGATCGAAAATATTTGAGGAAAAAAAAAATAAAAGTGACAATATAACAATAAAAATAATATACCTAAAAGCAATAAAACATAGCAACTACTTACATAGCATTGACCTTATGTTAAGTATTTTGAGTAATCTTGAGACGATTTAAAGTATGCTGGAGCATATATGTAGGTTGTATGCAAATACCACAACATTTTATATAAGGGACTTGAGTATCTGAGGATTTTGATATCCTGGGTGGGGGGAGCCTGGAACCAATCCCTGAGGCTATCAAGGGACAACTACAGTTTAATTTGAATATAGATAAATAGATATGAAATAAATTTTATATGTAAAAAACATTTGCCATTACCTAATTAACTACGGCACATTTTTCACCTCACCAAGTAGCTCCAGGAGGTTTCAGATATCATGCCAGAGTATAAATGCCCTTTTATAGGTAAATGTTTGCTTTTTCCTATAATTCCATAGAAAAAGATCAAGAAAAGAGAGGTTTCCAGGATATATTTCCAATTTAAACCACTGAAAAGCTTACATCAATAATAATTGAGGAAAGGTCATAAATACACACATAAAATTTATTTTTAAAACTGGGTAATCAGTGCTTAAATGAGTCACTTTTTCAGTGTGGTTGTTTTTTTATTCCACAATTTCAAGCATATACATCCTTGTGGTTTAAAAGGTTTTGTGACCACAAAGCCCATTAGGGTTGCCTGGCAAATAAATACGAAGAAATTACCTGCCCATACTTTTTCTATGAACAGCTTGTCTAACTCACAGCAAGGTCAAAAACAGAAAATTAGCAATAGTTCTTCACTCACTGCTAACCCAGCAAGATCATTCAGTCATTCTAGAAAAACGGGTGTTATTTTAGCTTAGAATAACATATAACCAGCGCATTTACCTCTCAGCACTAACGTAGGGAAAAAAGTGAGCTAACAGAAGGAGCCGTGGTCAAATAATAAAGGAAAAATAAGTTACAGGCTGCCCAATGAAATGATGAGAAGGAAAGTAAACTGAGATTCAACTTGGAAAATTCCATCTAGGAAAAAAGGAGTCAGAAAAGATCTTCTGGAGAAGATAATTGGAGATTGTGTGTACAGCGTCTGCCTTGTCCATCAGCTCCTAAGTTCTTGAGGCCAGAAGCAGGGCCTTGTGGTATGTTAAGAAGAAATAGTTAGAGCCATTGTGGCTTGCCTGTGTGTCCCTAAAAAGAGATATTCAGTGCCCAAGTAAAATGGCAGGTACAGAAAATAGAAAGCAGGACCAATAAGGAGGCAGAGACCTTTGTGTGTAATGACTGACCAAGAGGCTCGAGTGATGTTCTTGTAATGACACAACACAAAGAAAAGGACCAGTTCTTATAAAAATTAGATTAGTTATGGATATAGAAGAATACATTATTTTGTCTAGTAGGCCTGGTCACATCAGCTGTTCGTAAAATCTTACACTGGGACTTTAATGAGCTCTCATTATCTCAAAACTGGGCTAAAACATTGGAGAACAGAAACTTCTGAGAACCAGAGTCCTAATTCTTCAAGGCATGTGTTCATACCAGTGTCAAGTTAACCGTATGGTCACAGCCAGAGACTAGGTCTGCACAGCAGCTCCTGGCTGCTATTTAGGAAATACAACATTGAATGCCTAATTACTGCAGGCTTAGCTGTTTATACTTGAGTTCTAAGCTTATTTACTAATTGAAACACTTGCATTGTAAGCTCGCCTGCTTCCTCTTCTATTAACCCATGGGAATAAAGTGGGCAGATAGAGGTGGGAGAAAAACCCACTTTTGTCTTTGAATACCTTTATAACAAATTAATATTGAATTTTCAGAAAAGAATACTTAGTCCAATCAGGCTGCTATAACAAAATATCATAAACTGGGTGGATTTCAAACAACAGAAATTGATTTCTCACAGTTCTGGAGGCTGGGAAGTCCAAGATCAAGGTGCCAGCAGATTCCGAGTCTGGTGAGGGCCCCTTTTTTGGTTCATAGATGACGTCTTCTTGCTGCATCCTTAAAGAGAAGAAGAGTGAGGGGTCTCTCCCAGGCCTCATTTATAAGGGCACTAATCCCATTGATGAGGCCTCTGCCCCCATGACCTAATGACCTCCCAAAGGCCTTCAGTCCTAATACCATTGCCTTGGGTGTTAGGATTTTAATATAGGAATTTTGCTGGGACACAAACATTCAGACCATAGGAAATCCTGATAAGATATGTCTAGGGTAGAAAGAATCATGTTGCAGTGGCTGTTGCTCTTTTGCTGAAAACCTCCTTATAGTGTCACATATTCCTTAGAAGAAAAGCCAAAGTCTTCATCATGATCTACTCTCCAACCCACCACCTCAGACCTGGCCTCCTCTTCACCCTTCTCCAGCTGGGCTCCAGTCACCTGCCTCCATCCTGTCCTTACAGCAGAGCTGACCGCTGCCCCCTCCCCTGGCCCTCACACTCAAGGCCTTTGCCCTGGCCCTTCCTCAGCCCACAGCTCTCTTCCCCACACAGCCACAGGGCTGAGCCTCACTTCCTCCAGGGATTCTCCCAAATGCCTGCTACCTCTGCAGTGAGCCCTTCCCCTGCCACCAAATATAAAATTTCAGCACCCATTCCAGCCAATACTTCCTCTCCTTCTTCTATTCTTCATTTAAAAAAATCCTTAGCATTTATCACTATAGAACATATATTATTTATTAATCAATTATCTCTCAGCATCAGAAATCAGCTCTGGTGGGCAGAACAGCTGCTCTCTCTCCTGATACGGGGGGAGGCTCCGAACAAACATTTGTTGAATGCATGTGTGAACAAACACTCACAAATCTACCACCCAGTTGAAGGATCAGGACAAACCTCTGAGTGACCCTCCTCTATTCTACCGACTTCCCTCCCCCCATCACAGGTGGTCACAAATCTAAATACGTTTATCTCTCCCCTGCTGTCTTCATACTTTGTGTGTTTTACAATATGTTTGTATCTCTAAAAACATACTGTTTGGTTTTGCATATTTCTGACTTTCTATAAATGGAGCAAACTACATGCATTCTTCTGTGACTCAGCTTATTCATTCAACAGTTTCCAAAACTCATCCATGTTGTGTGTCCATGTTGTGTGTAGCTTGGATCCAGTGTTCACCACTGTATAGTATTCTGTTGTATGATTACATCACAATTAATTATCTGGGCATATGTGGACATTTGTAGTATTCCTAGTTTTGGCACAAAACTCGTTGCTGTGAACATTCTTATACATGACCCTGTGCAATTGTATATGATTTTTTCAGGTTACATATCTAGGAGCGAACTTGATATGTAGGGTCTTCATAGGTTGGCCTTAGTCTTTACTGGATAGTGTCAAATTATTTCCAAAGAGGTTGTTCCAATTTACATTCCCATGAGAGCTGTAAAACTGTTTCAGTTGTTCTACATCCTCACAATAACTTGATGTTATCAGGCTTTTAAAAGTTTTGGTAATCTGTTGCCAGTAAAACAGTCTGGTCATTTCAATTAGTTTCCCTGATTGCCAATGACCTAGAACTTCTTTTTGGGTTATTTGGATTTATTCCTCAATAAAGTGCCTTTGACCATTTTTTATTGGGTTGGTTTTCTCCTTTTTATTAATTTGTAAGCATCACTTATATATTCTGGATATAAATAATTTTCCAGTTATATGTTTTGAAATATATTCTCCCAGTTAAAGGATTGGATTTTCACTTTCTTTATGTTTTCTTTTCATGAACAGAAGTTCTTAATACTACTGTAATTGAATATATTATGTTTCCCTTTATGGCAGGGGTCCCCAACCCCCAGGGCCACAGATTGGTGCTGGTCCATAGCCTGTAAGGAATCAGGCCTCACAGCAGGAGGTGAGTGGTGGGCAAATGGGTGAAGCTTCATCTGTATTTATAGCCATTCCTCATTGGTCACAGTACTGCCTGAGCTCTGCCTCCTGTCTGATCAGTGGCAGCATTAATCTCATAGGAGCACAAACCCTACTGTGAACTGTGCATGAGAGGGATCTAGGTTGCATGCTCCTTATGAGAATCTAATGACTGATGATCTGTCTCCCATCATCCCCAGATGGAACCATCTAGTTGTAGGAAAACAAGGTCAGGGCTCCCACTGATTCTACATTATGGTGAGTTGTGTAATTATTTCATCACATATTACAATATAATAATAATAGAAATAAAGTGCACAATAAATGTAATGCGCTTATATCATCCAGAAACCATCCTCCCGCCCTGGTCCATGGAAAAATTATCTTCCACAAAACCGGTCCCTGGTGCCAGAAAGGTTGGGGACCACTGCTTTATGGTCTATATTTTTTAATATCTTAAAACAATCCCTCTCAATTCAGAAAACATAAAGATATTTGATACTGTCTTCCAATTGTTTTATAGTTCTTCCTTTTACATTTGAGTCTCGAATCCACCTACAGTTGATTTCTTTAGGTATCGTATGGTGTAAGGGGTCAAACTTCATATATCTAACCAGCTGTCCATGCACTATTTGTTGAACTGCCCAATCTGTCCCCACTCATCTGCATCTGCCAGTTCAATAATGCATCATTCCTATATTTGTGTGGGTCTGTGTCTATTTTGTTTCATTGGTTTCCTTGTCTATTACTTTTTTTAATTATTGTATTGTGTCAAGAACACTTAACATGAGGTCTTCCTCATCACAGATGTTTAAGTGTGTGATACAGTATCATTATCCACAGGCACGGTGTTGTACAGCAGCTCTCTAGCATTACTCTCTCTTGCGTAACTGAAACTTCATGCCCACTGATGAGCAACTCCGCATTTGCCATAGTAGAATGGCAACCACTATTCTACTCTGTCAATATTTATTCTTGATTAAAAAAATGAACAAACAAAAATGTTGAAAGGCAGAAGACAAAACTACTTCAACAGAATGATAATACTTCTCAGGAACCAATGTTTAATGATGACAGGCTAGAAGCATTTTCATTTACACCAGATGAAGCAAGGATGCTTGTCATTTATTATAATTTAAATTGTTCTGAAAGTGCCAAATAATGCATCAATTCAATAACAAGCAGTTAAAACCAGGTGGAAAGAAGGAGGCAATATTCCCTTATTTCCAGATGCTATCACTACATTGAAAAAAAAACCATTGAAAACCATAAGAGAGTTCAGTACGGTGGTTAGTTGTAAAATTTATATGCAAGAGTCAACAAACTTCATGCTACAGAAACAATTTGCATCATGAAAGAAGAAGTTCTACTCACAAAAACAAGACACAAAATATCTAGGAATCGCAATGGTAGCTAATAACAAGCACCTGTTGAAATGGGGATTTTTTTTTTTTTACATTTATCACTTAATCCTCAAAACAAACTATGGGGTTGGCATTAACATTATTACAATCATTTTGTAACTGAGAAAACTGAGCTTCAAAAAGCATCACCAGCTCGCCAAAATCATTTCCAGAACACAAGAGAGTCAGGATTTGCACCAAAGCTTGTGGTCTTAATGGCTGGAGACTGCTGCTCTACCTTTACAAAAAAAAAGCCATAGAACTCCACTAAAGTATTATACAAGCACCTGACTCAGTGGAGATATGTCTTGAAGAGGATGGCTGCATATCATAAAAGGTGTCAGTTCCTACCAAATTATATTTGAATTAAATGCAAACCCAATAAAATGTTGACAGGATTTTAAAAATATAACAACTTTATTGATACATAGTTTACATCAGAACTTTTTTTCTTAATTCACTGGGTGATTCTAAGTTTTGGAATTCTGAATGTGGAAATTCTGATAAAAGGGGGTAACTTGCCCTACCTAATACCAGAGTATGCTGGAAGCCACAGTTATTATTAAAATAATGAGGCAGAGGGTTAGACATAGACCAGGGTTCACAACTGCGGACAATTTTGCTCCTCAAAGACGTTTGGCAATGGCTGGGGGTATTTTTTTGTTACAATTGAGGGATGCTCAGTTGTGTGTTACTGACATCTAGAGGATGGAGGCCAGGGATGCTGCTAAGCATCCTACAATAATGCACAGGACAGCTGCCCAGTCCCACCTGCCAATGAATAACTAGTTCAAAACTGTCAATAGTGCCAAGGCTGAGAAACTAAAATAGATAAATGAACAGCACAAAGTAGTGAATCTGGTATTAGACCTAAGCATCTATAGCAATATAAACTAGTATAAAGATATCATTGAATCAATTAAATGGAAATTGATGGATTTTGGATAGAGAATGGTATTTTTAAAAAATAAAGCTAATCTTAACCTCACTTGAACGATGAGTGCATAAAAATAAAAAACATCTCCACAAGATAAAAACAAAGACAAAATGCAAACCACAACCTGGGAAAAATATTTGCAATATATATGTCAATCAAAACAATATCCATGATATACAAGGAGTTTTTACAAATCAATCAGGAAAAGACAAACCATCCAGATACAATAAATAAGAAAAGAGGTAAAATACACAAACAAGAAATTCAGAACTGAAATATATATACATATGAAAAATTACACATAAAATAGAATTAAATATAGTAATGACAATGCAAATTAAAGTGAGATATGATTTTGGCAAGAGATAAAACTGAAAGTCTGCAATGACTGAAAGCACAGGATTTTGAGTCCAATATCCTAGGAACGAATCTTACAGTGTCCTCTCTCACTAGCAGTCATATCTACTTCCAGCAATGTAAGCCTTCTCTTCTCCAATCTCACAGGAAAGCTACAAAGGGCATCTACCAAAGGTGTGGTTACATAATGAATAGTCTGAATTTATGTTGCCCACATGCTGGATAAACAGCTTTCCTTTCCTAGACTGACCTTGTTTGACTGTATAAATCTGTACAAATTCAATCTTCCTGGTGAAAATTCACTAGAGGCAATATCAGGAAATTTTATTAGCTGTAATGATTTATTTAGGCCTCTAGAGTGCCATTTATTTCCCAGTAGAAAAATAGTTTAGAGTATTTCAGTATTTCATTATTCACTGATTTCCTTCTAAAGTCCATTAAAAGTTTAAGTAAAAAAAAAATCTACTGGGCTGCCAACATCCTTAATGGCTTGGGCAGTATTTATGAATATTTCTGAAGATACAGTATTTGTGCATAACCATAATATCCTAAAAGAGCTTTTCTATATTAGAAAAAAATCCTTCTCCATTTGCTATCCCTAAATTATCTAAAATTCATGATTTGGTAGGGTACTTGAATATATCCATCGTTAGTTATCATACCTACGGGAATTGAGATTTCTAGGCAGCTTGAGGTCAACTGAAACCCAAAATCTCGGTGCAGATTTACCCAGTGCTCCCTGGGTCCCCAGATATCATTTATATGAGGCTGAAGTTGCCCAAGGGGCTAGTACACAGAGGGCACTCACATACCATGGGGAGCTGCTTGAACTTGCCCCCCAAACCTATTCTTCTCCAGTCTCCACAGCACATCACATCTTGAGATAGCTCAACTATGGTCACCCTTGACTTGCTTAGGTCCCCATCAGTCACAGGTGCCCACAGGAAGGAAGGCAGGTCTCCAGGGTCTGTTCTTTCTGACTCCAGGGATCTTGTTAATGCCTGTGTGCTGTGTGGAAGCATGACTTAGGAACAAAAGCACTTAGGAAAGAAAAGACTCCTTGCAAAAAAGTGTCAAGGAAGTAATTCTTTAGAAAAACTGGTCCATTAAGTAAAACACCCAACAGGTATTTATTTATTTATATAAATGTATAGGGTATGAGTGTAATTTTGTCACATGCATAGATTGAACAGTAGTGAAGTCAAGGCTTTTAGAGTATCTATCATCTGAATAACAACCATTGTGAGCATTAAGTAATTTCTCATTGTCCACCTCCTCCTGCTCCCTTGCTCTTTCAAGTTCCCATTTTCTATCATTCTATGTCCATGTGTACACATTATTTAGCTCCCACTTCTAAGTAAATCCGGTATTTGTCTTTCTGTGTCTGACTTGTTTCACTTAAGATAATGGCCTCCAGTTCCATACATGTTGCTGCAAAAGACATAATTTCATTCTTTTTTTTTTTTTTTTTTTTTTTATGAGACGGAGTCTCGTTGTGTCACCCAGGCTGGAGTGCAGTGGTGGGATCTCCGCTCACTGCAAACTCCACCTCCCGGGTTCACGCCATTCTCCTGCCTCAGCCTCCTGAGTAGTTGGGACTACAGGCACCTGACACCACACCTGGCTAATTTTGTGTGTGTGTGTGTGTATGTGTGTGTGTGTTTAGTAGAGACGACGTTTCACTGTGTTAGCCAGGATGGTCTCGATCTCCTGACCTCGTGATCCGCCCACCGCGACTTCCCAAAGTGCTGGGATTATAGGCCTGAGCCACCGCACCCGGCCAATTTCATTCTTTTTAATGGCTGAATAGTATTTCATTGTGTATATACACCATATTTTCTTTATCCAATCATCCCCAACAGATATTTAAACACCAGATTGCCACCAGGTTTACATTAGTCTTTTAACGTCAATCACAGTCACAAAAATGAGGCTATGTCTTTAGTGAAGAGCTCTGCAAAAGTTAAGGGTAAAGGTGTTCCTCTTAGGGAGCTAACTTAGAGGATGTGCTCAAGATCTTCCACGCGTCTCCCAGCTTCCTTGGGACGTGTTCCAAGTTCCTTACCATGGCTTGCAAGGTTGGTTGTTTTGCTCCCTCATGTCGTTTCTTCTCACTTTCTGCCGTGCACTCTGGCTCTGGCCACGCTGCTGTTTTTCAGATAAGCCAAAGAGGCTCCTACCTCAGGCAAACTTTTGCTGAATGGACAAATGAGCATGAGTTTGAAAGCCTGAGAAACAAGGACTTGCAGAGAAACAGTTGTTCCTGTGTCTTCCCATTTGGACCCCAGAGAGGATAACAAAAGAGATTCCAAGAATGATTGGTTAGTGGAATTCCCCAAGGGCCCTGGGGACTCACGGCAGAGTTGCTCAGCTCTCCTCTCACTTTTCTTTTGCTCAGTCAGGAACAATTATTTCCTCCCCACTACACTCCCTATCCTCATATTCTCCCATCACCCACACACCTGGCAACACTCACCAATGGCCTACCCAGCGACCCTGGTCTTCAATCGGTATCTATCTATCTGTATCATAATTCCCTCCTGAGCATGAAATCTTCCCCTTTGGTGCTGTCCTCCAGTCCCACCCTCACTGTGCTAATTTTTTCCCCGACTTTCTTTTTTTTTGAAACTAATTTTTTACAGCACGGTCTTGCTATATTGCCTGAGCTGGTCTTGAGCACCTGGGCTCAAGTAATCCTCCGAATCAGCCTCCCGAGCACCTGGAACTACCCTGTGCCTAGCTTCAAGCATCTTTTGAGTAGTCTCTATTTGCTTAGTGAGCTATGAAGATGTCTGAATATGCCCACACATTCAGGACTTCATCAGGATGGGAGGTGCCACAGGGCCTTTTTTTCACAATATCTCAAAAAGAAAAAAAATCAGCGCAGTTATATAAAGGTAGGCTACATCCTAGACCCCTAAAATGGCAACGTCTTCTCAAATGCCACTACTTAGTAAAAGGAGTCAAAAAAGGAAAGAGATAAAATTCCTGAGAATCTATGGAGGTAGCTTGGTCATTGTGAGCTATGCTAAAAAAAGGAAGGAAAAAAGTCTAAACTAATAATTTGTGCCAACTGTTTCTTTTGTTCCATACCTAAGATAGCTGGGTGATCAATCTCTGTTTCTCAGCTTTGGCTGTATATTGGAATGACCTGAAGATCTCTAAAGAAAACACCGATGCCTGGGACCCATTCCCAGGGATGCTGGTGAAATTGGGCTGGAGGATGGGCTGGGATTTTTAAAGCTTCCCAAGAGAGTCTGGTGTATATCTTTATATCATTGGCTGGTGTAATGTTTGATTAAATTATACACCTATGTTAACAGTGTAAGTGGTAAATACATTTGAGAACACACAGACATACTGAGTCACAGTGGAATCACCGTGCTGCAGATACCTGTTGATGTTTTACAAAGAGAGTGACGAATATCTGAGAATCCAGCCATTCTTAACATCCTCAATTGAGGATATTGAGGTTTCTTCTTTATTCTTAAAAATATGCCTATTTGGCAGCAGGGCATAGGGCTGGAGGGGGCGAATGGGGAAAATTATTGAGTAACTAGAAAGAATCCAATCTTGGGCATCAAGCAGTTTCTCACCATATTTTTCTCTTCTTAAAAATTATATTTTTTCCCCTCAGCATTAAAAACTGTGGTATTTTATCCAAGAAGTGAGAGGTTCAGTCTATTCAAGAAAATAAATCTATTGCTAAGATCATTCATTGGAAATAACGGAACAGACATCATCAGGGATATTGAACACAATTTTTTCTTCTTCAACATGAACACACTTCCCTTCAGAACCGGAGTTCTTTTCTTCATACAGCATGCTAAATACATATTCCATGGCCACGATATTGTCATATCAAAAATTTCACAGTCTTTCTCAACACCATTTCAGGATCAGAAGGCATTTTGTAGACCAACTGTTCTTTGCACATTCAGCCATGCATAACTGGCATTCTGGTGCCATATTTTTCAGTTGTGTCCTCCAGCCTCTTTGCTGCAAACACAGCTGGTGTTGTCTGTATTGATCCCAGTATACCTCTTCCAGTTTATCTTATGGCTCACACACCAACCATTGAGCTAGGTGGAAATCTTTGCACCTTTTGGCATGGGCTTTCCACAATACAGAGGACAAAAGGTCACCACACTTCTCCCTCGTGCTACTTTACGTATCGATGGTTTTGTACAACTGTATAAGCCTGTTGGCGTGCACAAGTGATAGTAATTCCACATGGTATACTAGTGATATGATGCAACATCCAACAGCTTCATCTGAAAAGGCATTTAACCGATAGCTTATTCTGTTTTCTCAAAAATATTTGTCACTGACTTTGAGACTGGTTTTACAAGCTCCTCTGCGATACTGCGACTTGCACCTGTTTTTGCCATAAGGGCTGCAACATTGAGTGATGCTTGTGTACTCTTGAACTCATATCCTATTTATAAACCTAATTCTGGAAGGTATTGTTTTCTGCTTCTTTAAAAAATAACACACTTAGGCCGGGCATGGTGGCTCACACCTGTAATCACAGCACTTTGGGAGGCCGAGGCAGGTGGATCATGAGGTCAGGAGATAGAGACCATCCTGGCTAACATGGTGGAGCCCCGTCTCTACTAAAAACACAAAAATTAGCTCGGTGTGGTAGGGGGCGCCTATAGTCCCAGCTATTCGGGAGGCTGAGGCAGGAGAATGGCGTGAATCTGGGAGGCAGAGCTTGCAGTGAGCCAAGATCGGGCCACTGCACTCCAGCCTGGGCAACAGAGCAAGACTCTGTCTCAAAAATTAAATAAAATAAATAAATAAATACACTTAATCAAGAGGCCACCACATTTTGCTTAAAAATGTCATGAGAATGTCAAAAACTTGACTTTACTGCTGGAGAAATGTTTACACACTACAGACCTGAAGGAAGATGGAAAAAGTTTTGCTGTTCAATTGGCTTCTCATGCTTTCAGATTCATTTGAGCCAAGGCTGGGTTTTGGTTTATTACACGCTTCTGTGCCTGGTACTTACGCTGCCATTGTCATCTCTGATTTCCCCTCTCACTGAACAACTTTGGAGCCACTGATTCTTTTTAGTGAAGTGGGGATGTAACAAACACAGGAAACAAACACAGGAGTAACAAGAAATTGTGCAAATTAACGAGCTCAATTGAAGAATAAACCCACAAATGGTGCGAGAAGACATCAGCTGAGAAGGCTTGCTACTAAGTAAAATGCTTGCTGAGGCCAAAGGATAGATTCCATCCTCAGAGCACATTGTTAAGAAGGAAGCAGGGGTTCCAAGGAAATGACAGTAAATGTTACATTTCCTATTTGTCAAGTGCATGCAAACAACATTGTTTCATTCCTTCATTCCTCTGAAACTTCCAAGCTAAATGCTCACCTCTTGATGGAACCCTCTCTGTGAAGTGTGGGACAGTGAACCTCACGAGGCTGAGGGCCATGTTTATTTTCTTCTTTTGAACCCTGCTGCCAAACATGGGGCCTGGACAAGAGCAACTCTATAAATACTTGTTGAAGTAATGAACACACGCGCCATTATCAGCCTGAGATACATGAAGTGTTCGTGATTTCTCACTTTATCATCACTTGCCACTCTCAGGCCCTTAGTGCATGTTAAGGAGATGCAAACAAATCACCTTTTTACGCCTACTCAAAGTGCACAGGGGATAATAGTAACACCCGAGCCGAGGATGACAAATCATTTTTGTATATCAATAATAATTAACTGGTTGTAACTGCCCAGATCGTTGGAGTGAGAAGGAATCTGAGGTCACATTTGATTTCAGTGGGAAGAGGATGTTGATCAATTAGTCGCAGGGCCATTGGTTGGGAGTAAAAAATGGTATTACATTGGCTATGCATTTTCCATTCCCGTCTTTAGTGGGTTATTTTGACAGTAAAAAGCTAAACACTTTAAATGCTGATGGTGGAATTGAAGGTGCCAGCAATAAGGTGGAGGAGTGATTGAAGATACCAGCCTTTTGATGGATTCTCCAAAAATCCCAAGGCTTTACCTGCCTATAGTCTGCACCATACAGGGTATTAGATGAGGCTTTGGGGACAATAAAACACAGGCCAATGGTTCTCTTACATGGATGAACATCAGAAATACCTGTGAAATTTTATAAAATCAATTCCTCAACTGAGATCTATTAGATCACATGATCAAGGGCAGTATTTTGGGTTCAGTTTTTTTTTTAATTCTTTGATTACTCAGATGTACATACAAATTTGGGAAACAGTGATAGACATCTACTGGGAGGAACTGAAATCTGAATCGTTCCCAGTAAGATAACTAGGAAGCTGTTTGTCAAAGCTCCTCCTTAGGATTCTATGCAGCAATGGTAGGTAGTGTATTTCACGACTCTGATATCCAGATATCTGGTTGTCTCTCTCTTTGTGATGTTAGTAGCCAATGATAATCATTGCTTAGATACTATAATTCTTTAAGGTTTGAAAATAATGGTATCCTAATTATGTTACTTCTATTTCATGTATTAGCTAGAATATTTCTGTAAAGAGGAATTTGCCTCTCTATTTACTATTACTTGCCTCTTTAATAACTAATTACTGTGAGTTACAATTCATATAGGAAAAACAGGATAAATGATTTACCATTTATTTGCCAATTTTCAAAGTAATGAGTTTATCATCCTCCAAAGGTGATGAATAAACTTTTTGTTTTGATTTCTAGTAATGTTTTGAACTTATGAGTAAACAAATTTTTAAATGTTTCCATCTATGGCCATTGCCATATAACTACTGTTTATTGATGATTTATTGATGCTCATAGCGTCCCATCTGCAATAAGTATGAGCCTCTTTAAGTCAGCTCCTTAGTCTCTTTAACATGACCCTGTAATCCTTGACAGTGTGCTTTCACATCAGACAAGATGTGCTGGCCTCATCTTCAACCTGAATTCAGCCATTTCTCTAAGAAGCTTTGGTTATTTTTATTGGGAAATGGCAAGTGGAGGTCACAATTTGGGTGTTAGGGTGTTCATCAGTACTGGACTGGTTATTGTTTCTAGACTGTACAAAAGCTTTTTATTTTAGAAAAAGAAAAAATGGATTATGAGTTCCCACTGGAATTCCATTTCAGTACTAAAGGATTTTATGTAATCTCATTAACCTTGCATCTGTATATCCCTTTTTTTCCATGCCAGAAGTACTGGTTCTCAATGACATCAACTTAATTTTCATTTGTTTTATCCTACAATTGTCTCAAAATAACAACACAGGCATCAGTCTCAAAATGGCAATATCAACACCAGCAACAACAATATAAATACTGGAAAGAGTTTATGTGGTTTTTCCTCGCAGATCTTTTTATCCTTCAGGTTATCCCACTGGGGATATAAATCAAATGACTGCTATAAAATCACTTGCAGTGGTTTATGTGATTATGCAAATCAGCCAGATACACACTGAAGTTCATTTATTTCATATTGAGTCCAATATTTAGGGATTTTTTTCTATTAGTTTATTTTGTTATATAATCATGTAAAATACCTACGTTTCCAAAATGAAATCTACAAAACAAAGTAGATTCAGAAAAGTCAGGCTTTCTCTGTCTTTTCCCACCTTATTTCTCTCCACACCATTGGTAATAATTTTTTTAAATTAAAAAATTTTACTTCCATTTTCTAAGTGCAGTTAAACAATTATATATATATATTTATTTATTTATTTATTTATTCCATTTTCTTGTTAATATGTTTTGGAAAAATCAAGCCACAAATTGAAAACACAAATGGCATATTCTTTAGGTAAAATATATAAAAAATTATATATATATATATATAATGTTGAGTTCAATATTTAGTTCAAAAATTATATATATATAATTTTTTTTGGCCAGGTGTGATGGGCCATGCCTGTAATCCCAGCAATTTAGGAGGCCAAGTCAGGAGGATTCCTTGAGGTCAGGAGTTTGAAACCAACCTGGGCAACTTAGAGAGATCCAGTCTTTACAAAATAGTAAAAAATTAAAAAGTCAGATGTGTGGACATGGTGGCATGTTCCAGTAGTCCTAGCTACCTAGGAAGCTGAGATGGGAGGATCATTTGAGCTCAGGTGTTCAAGGTTGCAGTGAGCTATTGAGAAGTGAAGCCATCTGGGCTTCTGGGTCAGGTGGGGACTTGGAGAACTTTTCTGTCTAGCTAGAAGATTGTAAATGCACCAATCAGCGCTCTGTAAAAACACACCAATCAGCACTCTGTGTCTAGCTAAAGGTTTATAAATGCACCAATCAGCATGCTGTAAAGTGGACCAATCAGTGCTCTGTAAAATGGACCAATCAGCAGGATGTGGGCAGGGCCAAATAAGGGAATAAAAGCTGGCCACCTGACCCAGCAGCAGCAACACACTCGGGTGCTCTTCCACACTGTGGAAGCTTTGTTCTTTTGCTCTTCACAATGAATCTTGCTGCTGTTCACTCTTTGGGTCCGCACTACCTTTATGAGCTGTAACACTCACTGTGAGGGTCTGCGGCTTCATTCCTGAAGTCAGAGAGACCATGAACCCGCTGGGAGGAACAAACAACTCTGAACGTGCCATCATTAAGAGCTGTAACACTCACTACGAGGGTCAGCGGCTTCACTCCTGAAGTCAGCGAGACCACGAACCCACCAGAAGGAAGAAACTCCAGACACATCTGAACATCTGAAGGAATAAACTCCAGACACACCATCTTTAACAACTGTAACACTCAGCACGAGCATCCGTGGCTTCTTTCTTGAAGTCAGCGAGACCAAGAACCCATCGGAAGGAACCAATTCCAGACACATTTTGGTGACCCAGATGGGACTATTGCCAAGCAGTGAGCACCACCCATTTCGCTTGCTATTCTGTCCTATTTTTACTTACAATTTGGGGGCTAAATACCGGGCACCTGTTGGCCAGTTAAAAGTGATTAGCATGGCTGCTGCACTAAAGACACAGGTGTCAGGCTTTCTGGGAAAGGGCTCTGTAACAACCCCTGACTCTTCAGAGTTGGGAGCGTTGGTTTGCCTGGAACCAGCTTCCGCTTTTCCTGTACTTCTGGGCTGAGCTGAGGGTCGAAAGAGAGGAAAGCCATTCAGCTCCGGGGTCCCAGCAACAAGTTGGTTGACCCTGCGACCGTAAGCAGAACTCTCAAAATTACGTTGCCCAAGTGAGACTCGCCCATCTATCCTATCTATCCTGACTCTTGCTTCCTGGGTCCTAATGCCTGTCAGACAAACTTCCTCTCGCCTCTCTTCTCCGAGACAAGTCCCGCTTCTAAAAAACCACTCCCTGTCTCTGGTGCTTTTGTAGTTTCTCCTCTAAGTGTGATTTCTAGTATAAACCTCAGGACTCTATTCCCTTCTTTAGGCACTCAGGCTCACCAATCAGAAAGACATAATTTTTGCCCAAAGCCCCATCGGTGGTGGGGATTACTATCTGGAATTTTAGGATCCCTCCTGAGACTAGCAGGCCTAATAAAAGCTATTCCTGAAGCTAGGATATGGGGAGCTTCAGAAATGGTACCTTTCCTATTCATATAAGTGAGGACAAAAGGCATCACTCTTCCAACTCTGGAGATGCCTTCCCTCCCTCAGGGTGTGGCCCTCCATTTCATTTTTGGGGCATAACATCTTTATAGGACAGGGGTAATGTCCCAATACTAACAGGAGAATGCTTAGGACTCTAACAGGTTTTTGAGAATGAGGCCATAAGGGCCACTAAATCTGACATTCCTCAGCCCTCCTTGTGGTCTAGGAGGAAAACTAGTGTTTCTGCTGCTGCGTTGTTGAGCACAACTATTCCAACTAGCAGGGTCCAGGGACCGTTGCGGGTTCTTAGGCAAGAGGTAAAGTTTCTGTTGCTGCATTGGTAAGCACAACTATTCTGGCCAGCAGGGACCAGGGACCATTGCCAGTTCTTGGGCAAGAGGTGTTTCTGCTGCTGCGTCGGTGAGCACAACTATTCTGACCAGCAGGGTCCAGGGACCATTGCATCTTCTTGGATAAGAGGTGTTTCTGCTGCTGCATCAGTGAGCGCAACTATTCCGATCAGTAGGATCCAGGGACTGTTGCAGGTTCTTGGGCAGGGGGAGAAACAAACCAAAACCATGGGCTGTTTTGTCTTTTAGATGGGAAACACTCAGACATCAACAGGCTTACCCTTGAAATGCATCCTAAGCCATTAGGACCAATCTGACTCACACACCCTGAAAAAGAGGTGGCTCATTTTTTTCTGCACTGTGGCTTGGCCCCAATATTCTCTCTCTAATGGGGAAAAATGGCCACCTGAGCAAAGTGTAAATTATAATACTATCCTGCAGCTTGACCTTTTCTGTAAGAGGGAAGGCAAATGGAGTTTATGTCCAAGCTTTCTTTTCATTGAAGGAGAATCCACAACTATGCAAAGCTTGCAATTTACATCCCACAGGAGGACCTCTCAGCTTACCCCCATAGCTCCCCTTCCTATTAATGATAAGCCTCCTCTAATCTCCCCCTCCCAGAAGGAAACATGCAAAGAAATCTCCAAAGGACCACAAAAATCCCTGGGCTGTCAGTTATGTCCCCTTCAAGCTGTAGGGGGAGGGGAATTTGACCTAATCTGCATACATGTCCCCTTCTCCCTCTCTGATTTAAAGCAGATCAAGGTAGATCTGGGGAAGTTTTCAGATGATCCTGATAGGTATATAGATGTCCTACAGGGTCTAGGGCAAACCTTTGATCTCTCCTGGAGAGATGTCATGCTATTGTTAGATCAAACCCTGGCCTTTAATGAAAAGAATGTGGCTTTAGCTGCAGCCTGAGATTTTGGAGATACCTGGTATCTTAGTCAAGTAAATGATGGAATAGCAGCCGAAGAAAGAGACAAATTCCCTACCAGTCAGCAAGCCATCCCCAGTATGGATCCCCACTGGGACCTTGACTCAGATCATGGGGACTGGAGTCATAAACATCTGTTGACATGTGTTCTAGAAGGACAAAGGAGAATTAGGAAAAAGCTCATGAATTATTCAATGATGTCCGCCATAACTCAGGGAAAGGAAGAAAATCCTTCTGCCTTCCTCGAGTGGCTATAGGAGGCCTTAAGAAAATATACTCCCATCACCCGACTCACTTGAGGGTCAATTGATCCTCAAAGATAAGTTTATTACCCAATCAGCCACAGATATCAGGAGAAAGCTCCAAAAGCAAGCCCTGGGCCCTGAACAAAATCTGGAGGCATTATTAAACCTGGAAACCTCGGTGTTCTATAATAAGGACTAAAAGGAAGAGGCCCAAAAGGAAAAGCGAGATCAGAGAAAGGCCGTAGCCTTAGTCATGGCCCTTGGACAAACAAACAAACCTTGCTGGTTCAGAGAAAATGGAGCAGGCCAATCATGCAGTAGGGCTTGTTACCAGTGTGGTTTGCAAGGACACCTTAAAAAAAGATTGTCCAACAAGAAACAAGCTGTCCCCTTGCCCATGTCCACAATGCCGAGGCAATCACTGGAAGGCGCACTGCCCCAGAGGACAAAGGTTCTCTGGGCCAGAAGCCCCCAACCAGATGATCCAACAACAGGGCTGAGGGTGCCCGGGGCAAGCACCAGCTCACCTCATCACCCTCACTGAGTGCCGGGTATGTTTAACCATTGAGGGCCAGAAAATTGACTTCCTCCTGGACACTGGTGCGGATTTCTCAGTGTTAATCTCTTGTCCCAGACAGCTGTCCTCAAGGTCCTTTACCATCCGAGGAATCCTGGGACAGCCTGTAACCAGGTATTTCTCCCACCTCCTCAGTTGTAACTGGGAGACTTTGCTACAGATAGTAAGCATGCTTATCTAATCCTACATGCCCATGCTGCATATGGAAAGAAAGGGAGTTCCTAACCTCTGGGGGAAACTCCATTAAATATCACAAGGCAACCATGGAGTTATTGCACACAGTGCAAAAACCCAGGGACGTGGAAACAGCAGCATAAGTGGCTGGCAGAGACAGAGACACAGAGACAGAGAGTGAGAAAGAGAGAAAAAGACAGGAAGTCAATGAAAGAAAGAGACAGAGACGAAGAGACAGAGAGACAAAGAGGGAGTCAGACAGAAAGAGAAAGACAAAGTCAAAGAAAGAGAAGGAAAGAGAGAGGAAGAGACAGACAAAGAAGGAGTCAGAGAGGAAGAGAGAAAGAGACAGAAAGTCAGAAAGAGAGAGAGAGGAAGAGACAGGGACAAAGAGGGAGTCAGAGAGAGAGAAAGAGAGAGACAGTCAAAGAGAGAGAGGAGGAGACAGACAAAGAGGGAGTCAGAAAGAGAGAAAGAGACAAAGAAGAAGTCAAAGAGAAAGAGAGATAGAAGTAGTAAAGAAAAAACAGTGTACCCTATTCCTTTAAAAGCCAGGGTAAATTTAAAACCTATAATTGATAATTGAAGGTCTTCTCCATGACCGTATAACACTCCAATACCACCTTGTTTTCAGTGTAAATGTAGCCCAAAAGCACTGAGGCCACTGACAACCCGTAACCTTCCTATCAAAAATCCTTAACCCAACAGGTTTCCTAACAGGGGATCTAAATCTTAATTAATTACCATACAAAGGTCTGACCAGACCTAGGAGGAACTCCCTTCAGGACAGGACAATAGATGGTTCCTCCCAGGTGATTAAGGGAAAAAGACACAATGGGTATTCAGTAAGTGATAAGGAAAATCTTATAGAAGCAGAGTTCGGAAAATTGCCTAATAATTGGTCTGCTCAAACGTGCGAACTGTTTGCACTCAGCCAAACATTAAAGTACTTACAGAATCAGGAAGGAGCCATCTATACCAATTCTAAGTTAATATGGACTGAATGAGGTCTTATTAATAGCAAAGAATAATTGAAATCCCAAGCTTACAAGGTTTTCAACAAAAGTAAAGTTTGCTAACAGTGTAACATGTATTATCCTCCTACCACATGCTCTCAAAGGATTTCTCAGACAGTTTGCAAGAAATAACATAATCTATCCTTACTCTATAATCCCAAATAGACTCTTTGGCAGCAGTGACTCTCCAAAACCGCTGAGGCCTAGACCTCCTCACTGCTGAGAAAGGAGGACTCTGCACCTTCTTAGGTGAAGAGTGTTGTTTTTACACTAACCAGTCAGGGATAGTACCAGACGCTGCCCGGCATTGACAGGAAAAGTCTTCTGAAATCAGACAACGCCCTTCAAACTCTTATACCAACCTCTGAAGTTAGGCAACATGGCTTCTCCCCTTTCTAGGTCCCATGACAGCCATCTTACTATTACTCATCTTCAGGCTCTGTATTTTTAACCTCCTTGTCAAATGTGTTTCCTCTAGGATCAATGCCATCAAGCTACAGATGGTCTTACAAATGGAACCCCAAATGAGCTCAACTAACAACTTCTACTGAGGACCCCTGGACCAACCTGCTGGCCCTTCCACTGGCCTAAAGAGTTCCCCTCTGGAGGACACTACATCTGCAGGGCCCCTTCTTTGCCCCATCCAGCAGGAAGTAGCTAGAGCAGTCACTGCCTAATTCCCAACAGCAGTTGGGGTGTCCTCTTTAGAGGGGGGATTGAGAGGTGAAGCCAGCTGGGCTTCTGGGTCAGGTGGGGACTTGGAGAACTTTTCTGTCTAGCTAGAGGATTGTAAATGCACCAATCAGCGCTCAATAAAACGCACCAATCAGCACTCTGTAAAAACAGACCAATCAGCACTCTGTAAAATGGACCAATCAGCAGGATGTGGGTGGGGCCAAATAAGGGAATAAAGGCCGGCCACCCGACCCAGCAGCAGCAACACACTTGGGTCCCCTTCCACGCTGTGGAAGCTTTGTTCTTTTGCTCTTCACAATAAATCTTGCTGCTGCTCACTCTTCGGGTCCACGCTCTTTATGAGCTGTAACACTCACTGCGAGGGTCTGCGGCTTCATTCCTGAAGTCAGCGAGACCACAAACCCACAGGGAGGAACAAACAACTCTGGACGCGCCACCTTTAAGAGCTGTAACATTCACTGCGAAGGTCTGTGGCTTCACTCCTGAAGTCAGCGAGACCATGAACCCACGGGAAGGAAGAAACTCCAGACACATCTGAACATCTGAAGGAACAAACTCTGGACACACCATCTTTAACAACTGTAACACTCACTGCAAGGGTCCGCGGCTTCATTCTTGAAGTCAGCGAGACCAAGAACCCACCGGAAGGAACCAATTCTGGACACACTATGATCATGTCACTGCATTCCAGCCTGGGTGACAGAGTGGGGCCCTGTCTCTGAAAAATAAAATGAAAGCATACATTTTTCTTCAGCAAATATTACCACTTAACAGCACAGGCACCCAGTGCCATGGCAGGGAGAGCCTCCAAAAGCCAATTTGCATAGGGCACCTGGAGAATGAGTTCTACAGTCATCCTATCAAGATACAAATGATGACAGGTAGAAAAAATCAGACCCTGTGGGTTTTCACTCTTTGATTTATTGACTCTCTGTTGACCAAAGCAGTGAGAGAGACAATAGATAAACAGATATATGTTTTGGAGCATCACCGTTCATTTAGTTCCATTATTTAGAATGCAGATGCTTCCCTATGATGCTGCTATGACATGTTGGCGGCAGATTCTTTCCCAAATGGATCCACAAACTTCCCCCCAAGTAGAGTTTCACTCCCCTAGTTTCTCTGCCTTACTACTATTACTTCATTTGCACATCATTCCCCCACCCCTCACTTTGCCTGCCTTGTCATTAAAGTGGTTCATTGCCATGGCAACTAGAAATGGTGAACCCTCATTTTAGGTTCAGTAAAACTCTGTGCTCTATTTGGTCAGATTCCAGATTTTTTTTGGTTCTTATCACTCTTGTGGTCCACAATGTGTAAAACATTCACCTTTTTGCAGTACCACTGACACTGGGGCCAGACTGCTTGGGTCTGCCCCCTGTTTCTGCCATTAACCATCTGTCTGATCTTTGGCTAGTTACTTAATCTCTCTGTGTCTCAGGTGCCTCATCTGTATATACCTCATAGGGTTGTCATGAAAACTCAATCAGAAAATGCCCAAAGCTCTTAGAATTGTAGCTGACATGATCCTATATCTAGAAAAGCCCACTGTCTCAGTCCAAAAGCTTCTTAAGCTGATAAGCAATTTCAGCAAAGTCTCAGGATACAAAATCAATGTGCAAAAATCACTAACATTCCTACACACCAACAACAGACAGCAGAGAACCAAATTCATGAATGAAATTTCATTGACGATTTCAACAAAGAGAATAAAATACCCAGGAATATAGCTAACAAGGGAAGTGAAGACCTCTTCAAGGAGAACTACCAACCACTGCTCAAGGAAATCAGCGAGGACACAACAAATGGAAAAACATTCCATGCTCATAGATAGGAAGAATCAATATCATGAAAATGGCCATACTGCCCAAAGTAATATATAGATTAAATACTATTCCCATCAAACTACCATTGGCATTCTTCAGAGAACTAGAAAAAAACTATTCTAAAATTCATATGGGGCTGGGTGTGGTGGCTCACACCTGTAATCCCAGCACTTTGGGAGGCCAAGGCAGGGAGATCACCTGAGGTCAGGAGTTCGAGACCAGCCTGGCCAACATGGTGAAACACCATCTGTATTAAAAATACCAAAGTTAGCCGGGCATGGTGGTGTGCATCTCTAATCCTAGCTACTTGGGAGGCAGGGTCAGGAGAATCAGTTGAACCTGGGAGGTAGAGGTTGCAGTGAGCCAAGATCGTGCCACTGCACTCCAGCCTGAGTGACAGAGCAAGACTCTGTCTCAAAATAAATAAATAAATAAATAATAAAATAAAACTCACATGAAACCAAAAAAGAGCCTGTATAGCCAAAGCAATTCTAAGCAAAAAGAACAAAGCTGGTGGCATCATGCTACCCGACTTCAAACTATAGTACAGGGTTACAGTAACCAAAATAGCATGGTCATGGTATAAAAACAGACATATAGACCAATGAAACAGAACAGAGAACTCAGAAATAAGACCACACATCTACAACCACCTGATCTTTGACAAACCTGACACAAACAAGCAATGAGGAAATGATTCTCTATTTTAAAAATGGTGCTGGGAGAACTGGCTAGCCATACACAGAAAATTGAAACTGGATCCCTTCCTTACACCTTATACAAAAATTAACTCAAGATGGATTAAAGACTTAAATGTAAAACCCCAAACTATAAAAACCCTAGAAGAAAATCTAGGCAATACCATTCAGGACAGAGACACGGGCAAAGATTTCATGACGAAAATACCAAAAGCAATTGCAACAAAAGCAAAAACTGACAAAGGGGATCAAATTAAACTAAGGAGTTTCTGCACAGCAAAAGAAACTATCATCAGAATGAACAAACAACCTACAAAATAGAAGAAAATTTTTGCAACCTATCCATCTGACAAAGGTCTAACATCCAGAGTCTATAAGGAACTTAAACAAATTTACAAGAAAAAAACACCCCATTAAAAAGTGGGCAAAGGACATGAACACACACTTCTCAAAAGAAGACATTTATGCAGCCAACAAACATTTAAAAAAGCTCAACATCACTGACTATTAGAGAAATGCAAATAAAAACCACGCCAGTCAGAATGGCTATTTTTGTTTTATTAAAAGTCAAGAAATACCAGATGCTGGTGAGGCTGTGGAGACATAGGAACAACTTTTACCCTGTTGGTGGAAGTGTAAATTAGCTCAACCATTGTGGAAGACAGTGTGGCGATTCCTCAAAGACCTAGAACCAGAAATACCATTTGACTCAGCAATCCCATTACTGGATATATAACCAAAGGAATATAAATCATTCTATTATAAAGACACATGCACACAGGGCCAGGAGTAGTGGCTCTTGCCTGTAATCCCAGCACTTTGGGAGGCCGAGGCAGGCAGATCACGAGGTCAGGAGATGGAGACCAACCTGGCTAACATGGTGAAACCCCATCTCTACTAAAAATACAAAAAATTAGCCAGGTATAGTGGCGGGTGCATGCAGTCCCAGCTACTCGGGAGGCTGAGGCAGCAGAATGGCATGAACCCGGGAGGCAGAGCTTGAAGTGAATTGAGATCATGCCACTGCACTCCAGCCTGGGGGACAGAGTGAGACTCCATCTCAAAAAACAAAAAAAAGATACATGTACACTTATGCTCATTGCAGCACTATTCACAATAGCAAAGACATGGAATCAACCCAAATGCCCATCAATGATAGACTGGATAAAGAAAATGTGGTACATATACACCATGGAATACTATGCAGCCATAAAAAGGAATGAGATCATGTCCTTTGCAGGGACATGGGTGGAGATGGAAGCCATTACCCTCAGCAAACTAATGCAGAAACAGAAAACCAAACATAATATGTTCTCACTCATAAGTGGGAGCTGAACAATGAGAACACATGGCACAGGGAAGGGAAGAACACACACTGGGGCCTGTCGGTGTTGGGGGGCGGTTGGAGGAGAGAGCATCAGGAAAAATAGCTAATGCATGCTGGGTTTAATACTTAGGTGATTGGTTGAAAGGTGCACCAAGCCACTGTGGCACACGTTTACCTATGTAACAAATGGGCACATCCTACACATGTACCCCGGAACTTAAAATAAAATAAGAAGACTAACTAAATGGAGGGATATATCATGATTATGAATTGAAAGGGTCAATATTGTAAGCATGTTAACTTGTCCCAAACAACGTATTTGGAAATAGGAAAGGGAAAGAATAACAATGACCTTGAAAAAATATTTTAAAGTTGGAAGGACTTGTATTGTCAGATCTAGATATTAATTATAAAGACACAGTAATTAAAACTATATGGTGTTGGCACAAAGGTAGACCAAAAGATCAATGAAACAGAAAAGTCCAGAAGCAGACTCATAAAAATACAAACCATCTTATTTATGTTAAAGTACCAATGCAATTCAGCGACAGAATAAATGATCTTTTCAAAAAGTGGATCCACTAGATATATAATTGAAATGGGTCTTCACCCTGCCTCATACTGTACACAAACCATCTTATTTATGTTAAAGTACCAATGCAATTCAGCGACAGAATAAATGATCTTTTCAAAAAGTGGATCCACTAGATATATAATTGAAATGGGTCTTCACCCTGCCTCATACCGTACACAAACATTAATTGCTTGGTTCTAAAAATAAAACACTGGAGCTTTTATAAGATAACAAGGGAAAATATCCGCATGAATTTAAGTGGTAAAATTATTCCTTAATCAGAACATAAAACTCTAATCACCAAGGGAAAGTCTGATAAATCAAACTTAAAATGGATTAGAATTAAGAATTTTTATCCATCAAAAGATACTGTTAAGAGAGTGAAAAGGCAAAAGGCAAGATACAGACAGGGAGAAAATATTTACAATACATATATCCAACAAAGGAGTCATATTAATAATATATAAAGAATTCCTACCAATCAATAAGAAAAAGATGGAAAAGAGAAACCAATAATGGGCATAAAAGGTTAATAATGACTTTACTAAGAAAGACATGTAAATGTCCTATAAAGAGATAAAAATATGCTGTAGATCATTTGTCAAAATATGCTGTAGATCATTTGTCATCAAAGAAACAAATTAAAACCGAAATGAGATATCACTACACACTCACCAGAATGGCTAAAATTAAAAGGATTGTCAATATCAAATGTGGTGAGGATGTGGGACAAAAAGAACCCCTCAGCACTGCTGATGGGAGTTTAAATGACTACACCCACCCAGAGAGCTTCTCGACAGTACCTACTAAAGGGGAATATGTACATGCTTCATAAATCTGCAATTCCATCCCTAGGTTTATATTAAAATTTAACGCAACCACGCGCGTTTGCATTACAGGCTCATTGCATTGCATTACAGGCTCATCCCTGTAATCCTAGCACTTTGGGAGGCCAAGGTGGATGGATCACGAGGTCAGGAGATCCAGACCATCCTAGCTAACATGGTGAAACCTCGTCTCTACTAAAAATACAAAAAATTAGCGGGGCGTGGTGGAGGAAGACTGTAGTCCCAGCTACTCTGGAGGCTGAGGCAGGAGAATGGCATGAACCCAGGAGGCAGAGCTTGCAGTGAGTGGAGATCACACGACTGCACTCCAGCCTGGGCGACAGAGCGAAACTCTGTCTCAAAAAAAAAAAAAAATTAATTGAGCTGTACGCTTATGATTTGTGCACTTTGTTGTATGTATATTACACTTCAATAAAAAGAAGTTTAAATTAAAGTAAACTGTGGCAGCCCCTCTCCTAAGGGGCTTCCTTCCTAGAAATTAGCCTGGATTACACTGAGTATATTAGTGTCGTACATTTTCCAGTGCTCACTGTTTTTGCTCACCTGTGATTCACCCACTGTTCTCATTTATCCTCCTATCCTCCTCAGTGGGGTAGGAGCCTATCCTGTTGCCAATGATGTAAATAGGGAAAAAGAATACGAAGTGTTAGAATTAAAGATATAGGGAACCTCTGGAAACGTGAGTTACTCAGGTGACAAAAGCTAGAGAGATGGCAGGATTTTGCTCTGTTCAATGCAAGAATTTTCAGCACCCCAAAGATTTATTACTCATGGATTTTTTTCCATAGTTACATTAAAAAATGCAAATGTATTTTTTAAGCCAGTTGACGTAGAACTTTCTATTATCCTTTTGCTATGAGGAGTGATCTAAATTTAACATGAAGAGTTGTTATAGAAACTAATCACATCAGATGTTGTCCTAGAAGGTACTAAGTAAGGTAATTATTCAATCCTATGGAATTCAAGTGATCACATCTCTTTTTAGCTTTTTATTTACTCCATAACACTCTCTGTACATACAAACCAATGTTATATTTTGGTATGTTGGTATCTGGTATGTTGATATATTAAAATTGAAATCAGTAACTGGAGAAATTCTGCTTTAAAACATCATCTTTGTTGCTTGACTAAAATGCCTTTGTCACTTTTTAAAAACAAAACTGACCAGTTAATTGTGTGAAATTGGTTTGTAGGCAGAGCTTAAATATTTCCCTCATATGCTTTCAGTTGCTGGTCAACGAAGAGGAAAGTTCAGTTTCTGGAGAGAAATGTCTATTGATTACTACACCAACAGCAATTACATTGAAGCCGAGGCCAGTGAGTAAGATGGTAAGTTCCCATGTAACCTGAGGACAGATAGCTGAAGAACTCCCACAGCACATGCCCCGTGTGCTCTCACAACCTAAACAGTCGGTGAGGCTAGAGTTTCTCCATCCTGGTGCTCCTCTTCTGCGTTCCACGGGTACTGTCCCTGTCCCACCTGAAACATGTGACAGAAACATACATGGTAAACCAGCAAAGAGTTCAGGATATGAGAATCTTCTTTCTTTCCTGGTTGTAATTCATGCATTTGGAGAACGCATTGAGGTTTGTCCTTTATGTTTTATATAGCCCAATGTACACTTACTCCAAGAGCATCAGTCAATAATTAGGATAGGGTTTTTTAAAAAATGATATTCTACCTTAATACATGTTGTTGTTGCTAAATTTCAAGATTTGTTATAAACCAGAATTTTAATCCGAATGAGATCTTGAAAACTGAAAATTTCACTGCAAGAAGCATAGAGGTTTGATTCATTAAAAATGTGTGAAATGTAGAGGTTTGTTGATTACTAAGCAGCGGCAGGATGACACAATATGCTCATTCTTCCACTAGAGGGCACTGTAATAAATCTATTAAAGTCAACTAAGGCTTTCCACAATAAAAAGACAAATCAAACTTTTGGAAAATTAGAATTTATTTGGTGCAATCAGTAAACATCACTAAAACATAAAAATATGTAATTATAGCTGCATATGATTGGGGAGAATTATGACCACACATGAAAATCCAAAGCTTCTTTTGTATTGATTGACTGAGTCATTCATTCATTCATCCATCTATCCAGTCATTCCTGTACACATACTCTAACCTAATTTTCCTCAAGGATTTCACAATAAGAAAGTAACCCCAGAAATCATGAATGTTATCTTTGTTTTACAGATGGATACACCGAAGATTAAAGGGGAGAATAGATTTGCTCAAGTCCACTTCATTAATTGATGGTGGAATCAGAACTAGATCCCAGATCCTCTTAATTCACCATTCTATGCTCTATTCACTATATTAGATTCTAAGATATTGTGGAAGTTCAAACAGAAATAAACTTCTGTTTCTAAGATTTCAGAAAATGTCATCTGCATTGCTGGTACAAAATATCAACATGTTCCATTTGTTTTCTGGCCAAATGTTCCATTTGTCTTTTGCATTTTTCTTTTTTCAAGTTTTTTGGTTTGGGTGCCTTGGGCCTGTTTCTTTCTCTCTGTGATAACCAATGGAATTACAGTTTTTGGCCTCGAAAATTCATGGGCCTTTGTAAGTGCTGGTGAAAGAAACTTCTGTAAATAAGACAGAAAATGTTGCATATTTCCCCTGCAGCTTCAGAGAAAAAGTAAATGGCATCATGCATAATAAAAATGTTGCTGTAAGTGCTATTTCCAAATGCTAAAAAGACTTTGGTAAAACACCTGGACTTTAGATATTGACATTATAGTCTATGAATGTAGCCCTCATCTTACGAAAGGTCTAATTCTGATTGGTTGACTTAAAAATGTTTTGCTGTAGAAATAAAATTTAAATTCCTTTCTGCTCTCCAGAAGCTATATATATATGCATATATTTTCATTTTTAAGCCAGATGAGAATCACTCTCTTCCCTTTTTCCACACTTGCAATATAGCGACTTGGATTGAGTTTTTTTTTTGTTGTTTGTTTGTTTTTTGAGACGGAGTCTCGCTCTTTCGCCCAGGCCTGAGTGCAGTGGCGCTATCTTGGCTCACTGCAAGCTCCGCCTCCCGGGTTCACTCCATTCTCCTGCCTCAGCCTCCTGAGTAGCTGGGACTATAGGCGCCTGCCACCGCGCCCGGCTAATTTTTTGTATTTTTAGTAGAGACAGGGTTTCACCGTGTTAGCCAGGATGGTCTCGATCTCCTGACCTCGTGATCCGCCCTCCTCGGCCTCCCAAAGTGCTGGAATTACAGACGTGAGCCACTGCGCCCGGCCGGACCGAGTTCTTAGTTGAATAAAGAGTGTGAGAGTCTTGTCTGACATAAATGAACCGTCGGGAAGCATTGCCCGCTGCCAATATGCTCTTTTCTTTATTTTTAAGTGACTTTTTTTTCTTCCTTCACACACTCACGTTTCTAGCCTTAAGTTATTTTAAATGTTAGGTTTGCTGTGATTATTCCTAAATGATGGATTAAAGTTTGGTAATTGCATCTGTCTTCATGCTCAATGGACACTGTTCTGCAATTGACCCAGTTAGGGCCACTGGACTGTGTCCGAGAGGAGCCTGAGAAGAGTGGGTTAGTCATGGTCTGGTTGGATTTGTCCTAAATCTATTGGGCATGGCCTTTGCTCCCTTGGTCTAGCACCCTCAAGGAAATTACTGCTTCTCTGGCTTCAGATGACAGTCAATACATCCTTGATGGGTAGATGTATGTGTGTACGGATGAATGAAATGTCAGTTCTATTCTGCAGGACCATAGCTTCCAGAAAAATAAAGTACTCTGAATTCCAAAGTGAGATTGTTTATGACAACATATGTGTGGTAACCACAGAATTCAGAAAAGAAAACCCACTGTTTTCTCTCTCTGTAGTTATTGTTCCCATAGGAGATCAATGTGTGGAGAGCAAAGGTCTTAAGACTAGCTGAGAAAGCTGGTTCTTTTCTGTGCTTCTCTCACCCCTGTGCCTGCTTCTGTTATAATCTTTGTCATGCAGTATTAAAATCAGTGATCTCCTCTCCTGTGCCCTCTTCAATGCTGTGTGTCCCTTGAGAATAGGGACTATATATCTTTTTATTATATAGCCTCATTATTTAGCACAATGCTTGGCACATAAGGATAACTCAATAAATGTTTGTTAAATAAATGAATGGGAGAAAAGCCTATAAAAGTAAAGAGAAATATATGAGTATGTGAAGGCTAAATGTTTGCAAAACTCAAACATAGAAAATAGGCTGTATAAGGAAGAAAACATCTGCCAAAAATCTTTGGCCCTGACTATATAGACATTCGGCCTCCCTTATTGGAATAAAATCTGGTAGACTCTACTCTCCTGAGTATAACACTCAAATCCCATAGGGCAGAACTCACAGAAAAGCATGCATAAAATAAAGAAGCCCATCTAGTGTTATAAGTATGTATTTTTGGGAAAAAGTATAAAACAACACAACACAAGCTACATCTATCATTTTTATTACACAATCTACAGAAAGTGAAGATTTACAAAATCTTCTTGGCCAGAGGGTCTATGAAAAAAAAGATTGCTTTTACCAAGTGGAGAAGACCCCAGGAGGGACATGAGAATTTTTTGTTTATCTAACATGAGCTTAGGTTTTAAAAGACTGAGAAACAATAACTTGGCATGAATTATTATTCTCCTGTTCCTAAGGCCCCCCTGCTTGTTCTGGAGAGTTCCAGAGTCAACAAAATCTGAAGGCTGTATTGAACAGGAGAATTTCTATTATTCACTCCCATCACTGCCATCAATGATGAGCCTGGGGAAATAAATAGCCATGCAACTCAACCCGGTGTCAGAATCTTCCTTTAGCTTCTGCTTTATTTCCCCTAACCCTAGGCATAGTACAGAGGTCAGTGCTTCTGACGTAATTGGATCTTTACACAACTCTAATATTTGCCCCTTTCTTTCCTCCAGTCCTGGAGCACAAACCCTTGTAAACCTTCTCCCAGGTACCTTTCTCCTCTTAGCCTGCCATTGAGCAACCAGATTCCAAGCCATTCGATACTCTATTTTACCTACAATTTGAATTGGTATAGCCTTTTCAAATGTGTAAAATGCTATTACATACATAGTCCTTTAAGAAAAAAAAAGGGGGGGGTCTGCAGCTAACTTGAGAGCAGTAAGCAAGGTGTGAAAATTACCAGGGCTGTAGGCTACCAGGCATGCGGCCAGTCCCCAGGGCCTAATGAAGACACACCTGAATCTCACCAAGCCTCTCAAACGAACTACTAGTTACAGTACATATACAAGATAGAGAAATACTTTAAATGATACCAAGGGAATTCCATCAGTTTTATGTGAGCATTTTTATAGGATGAATGACCTGGTTTATTTAATAATTAGTGTGGAAGAAGCGAGAGGGGAAGCTGACAGAGGAAGAGATTTAGGAACATGTCAGTCAAACACAGTGTGTGGACCTTGCTTGGATACCAATTTAAACAAATTAACTGCCAAAAGCCATTTTTGAGACAATCTGGGAAATTTCAATACAACTTGAATATAAAATGATATTTTTAAATGACTTAATTTTTCAGTTAATCTCAAATTCACTTAAAAATGATTATTGTTAATTTTTATGAAATTCATTTTGTAGTTAACGGTAATTTCATGCACGTGCGTGTAAAGAGACCACCAAACAGGCTTTGTGTGAGCAATAAAGCTTTTAATCACCTGGGTGCAGGCGGGCTGAGTCCGAAAAGAGAGTCAGCGAAGGGAGATAGGGGTAGGGCTGTTTTACAGGATTTGGGTAGGTAAAGGAAAATTACAGTCAAAGAGTGGTTGTTCTCTGACGGGCAGAGTGGGGGTCACAAGGTGCTCAGTAGGGGAGCTTTTGAGTCAGGATGAGCCAGGAGAAGGAATTTCACAAGACAATATCATCAGTTAAAGCAGGAACAGGCCATTTTCACTTCTTTTGTGGTGGAATGTCATCAGTTAAGGCAGGAACCGGCCATCTGGATGTGTACGTGCAGGTCACAGGGGATATGATGGCTTAGCTTGGGCTCAGAGGCCTGACATTCCTGTCTTCTTATATTAATAAGAAAAATAAAATGAAATAGTGGTAAAGTGTTTGGACAGTGAAAATTTTGGGGGATGGTATGGAGAGATAATGGGCAATGTTTCTCAGGGCTGCTTCGAGCGGGATTAGGGGCAGTGTGGGAACCTAGAGTGGGAGAGATTAAGGTGAAGGAAGATTTTGTGGTAAGGGGTGATATTGTGGGGTTGTTAGAAGAAACATTTGTCATTTAGAATTATTGGTGATGGCCTGGATACAGTTTTGTATGAATTGAAAAACTAAATGGAATAAGAGAAGGAGAAAAACAGGTATAAAAGGTCTAAGAATTGGGACGACTCAGGACATCTGATTAGAGAGTGCCTAAGGAGATTCAGCATAGTCCTGCCAGCAAAGATTATTTATTTACTTCAAGAGTTAAGAGTGGCAGTTTGGGGATAGCACCAGGAGCTATCAGCTGTGATGGCTTGGAGAAACAGTGTAAACCGGCAGTGTAAACAAGAGCAGGGCATGTATGAGTAGTTGAGAATGGTGAATAGGAGTATGACTAGACAGAAGATAGTAGGAATGACAAGTTTTTCTGGGGCACAGTCTAAGTTGGTCTGGTGTCTGGAATGAGACTGGGGCCTAATAAAAAGGAGCATCTATACAGGAGCTCAAATGGGCTGTACCTTGTAGCACTCTGAGGACAGGTCTGACTTCTGAGAAGGGAAAGTGGTAAAAGTATTGTCCAGTCCTTTTTAAGTTGGTGGCTGAGCTTGGTGAGGTGTGTTTTTAAAAGACCTTTAGTCCGTTCTACTTTTCCTGAAGACAGAGGACCGTAAGGGATATAAAGGTTTCACTGAATACTAACAGCCTGAAAAACTGCTTGGCTGATTTGACTAATAAAGGCTGGTCTGTTATCAGACTGTATAGAGGTGGGAAGGCTAAACTGAGGAATTATGTCTGACAGAAGGGAAGAAATGACTGCGGTGGCCTTCTCAGACCCTAAAGGAAAGGCCTCTACCTATCCAGTGAAAGTGTCTACCTAGACTAAGAAGTATTTTAGTTATCCTCGAGCTTGATGTGTAGGGAATGGAGGGGGCCTGAATAATCCCTGAGGAGTAGTAGAATAGCAGATGGAATACTGAGAAGTTATTTCCTTGAGGATAGATTTCCACGATGGAAAGAAAATGAGAGGTTCTAAGAGGCGAGCTAGTGGCTTGTACTGTAGCATCGCTTGCCTTTGCTGGTGTGTGGCGATTAGGCCTGGTGGAACTGCCATCAATAAATCAAGCGTGATCAGGGTGAGGAACAGGAAAGAAGGAAATATGGGGAAATGGGGTGAATGTCAGGTGGATCAGAGAGATACAGTCATGGGGGTCAGGTGTGGTATCAGGAATAATGTGGGAGGCCAGATTGAAGTCCGGGCCAGGAACAATGGTAATTGTGGGACTTAACAAAGAGTGAGTACAGCTGAAGGAGCCGGGGAGCAGAAAGTATATGCGTCAGGTGTGAGGAAGAAAATAGATTTTGGAAGTTATGAGAAATGTAGAGAGTAAGTTGAGCATAGTTTGTGATTTTGAGGGCCTCTAAAACTATTAGGGTGGCAGCAGCCGCTGCACGGAGACATGATGGCTAGGCTAAAACAGTAAGGTCAAGTTGTTTGGACAGAAAGGCTTCAGGGTGTGGTCCTGGCTCTTGTGTAAGAATTCTGACTGCACTAATCATGCCTAGGAAGGAAAGGAGTTGTTGTTTTGTAAGGGATTCAGGTTTGGGAGATTAATTGGACATGATCAGCAGGGAGAGCACGTGAGTTTTTGTGAAGAATTATGCCGAGGTAGGTAACAGATGGAGAAGAAATTTGAGCTTTGGAAGGGGATACCCGATATTCTTTGGAGAATAAATGCTGAAAGAGCAGAAGTGTCTTGTTGAGAAGATTCAAAGGAAGGGCTGCAAAGAAGAAGGTCATCAATATATTGAATAAGGTAAGAAGCGGAGGGGTGGAAAGAAAGTAAATCATGAGAAAGAGCTTGGCTGTAGTAATGAGGACTGTCCCTGAAACCTTGCGGCAGCACAGCCCAGGTAAGCTGCTGGGACTGATGGGTGTCAGGGTCAGTCCAGGTGAAAGCAAAGAGAGGCTGGGACGAGGGGTGCAGGGGAATAGTGAAAAAAGCATCTTTAAGATCAAGAATGGAATAGTGAGTTGTGGAGGAAGGTATTGAGGACAAAAGAGTGTATGGGTTGGGCACCACAGGGTGGATGGGCAAAACAATTTGGTTGATAAGGCGCAGATCCTGAACTAATCTGTAAGTCTTGTCTGGTTTTAGGACAGGTAAAATGGGGGAATTGTAAGGAGAGTTTATGGGCTTTAAAAGGCCATGCTGTAACAGGTGAGTGATAACAGGCTTTAACCCTTTTAAAGCATGCTGTGGGATGGGATATTGGAGTTGAGCGGGGTAAGGGTGATTAGGTTTTAATGGGATGGTAATGGGTGCATGATCGGTCACCAAGGAGGGAGTAGAGGTATCTTATACTTGTGGGTTAAGGTAAGGGAATACAAGAGGAGGATGCAAAGGAGGCTTTGGATTGGGAAGAAGGGCAGCAATGAGATGTAGCTGTAATCCAGGAATAGTCAGGGAAGCAGATAATTTAGTTAAAGTGTCTCCGCCTAATAAGGGAATTGGGCAGGTGGGGATAACTAAAAAGCAGTGCTTAGAAGAGTATTGTCTAAGTTGGCACCAGAGTTGGGGAGTTTTAAGAGGTTTAGAAGCCTGGCCGTCAATACCCACAACAGTTATGGAGGCAAGGGAAACAGGCCCTTGAAAATAAGGTAATGTGGAGTAAGTAGCCTCGGTATTGATTAAGAAGGGGACAGACTTACCCTCCACTGTGAGAGTTACCCGAAGCTCGGCGTCCGTGGTCTAGGGGGCTTCCGAGGCGATCGGGCAGCATCAGTCTTCAGCCGCTAAGCCAAGAAGATCTGGGAAGGAGTCAGAGAGCCTTGGGCCAGAGTTCCAGGGGCTCTGGGAGTGGCTGCCAGGTGAGTTGGACAGTCCAATTTCCAGTGGGGTCCCGCACAGATGGGACGCGGCTTAGGAGGAATCCTGGGCTGCAGGTACTCCTTGGCCTGGTGACCAGATTTCTGGCACTTGCAGCAAGCTCCTGGGGGAGGAGGTTCTGGAGGAATGCCTGACCGCTGCGGTTTAGGCGTTTGGAAGTTCTTGTGTGCTGGAGATGTGGCTGGGGTTTGTCTCACAGTGGAGGCAAGGAATTGCAACTTTTTTCTATTATTGTACACCTTGAAGGTGAGGTTAATTAAATCCTGTTTTGGGGTTTGAGGGCCGGAATTTAATTTTTGGAGTTTTATTTAATGTTGGGAGCAGATTGGGTAATAAAATGTATATTGAGAATAAGACGGCCTTTTGACCTTTTAGGGTCTAGGGCTGTAAAGTGTTTCAGGGTTGCTGCCAAATGAGTCATGAACTGGGCTGGGTTTTTCAGATTGGATGAAAGAGCCTAAACGCTCACTGATTTGGGAGAGGTCTGATAAAGAAAAAGGAGCATTAACCTTGACTATGCCTTTAGCTTCAGCCACCTTTTTAAGAGTAAATTGCTGGGCAGGTGGGGGAGGGCTAGTCGCGGAACGAAACTGTAAGCCGGACCCGGTGTGAGGAGAGGAGGTGATAAAAGGATTATAGGGTGGAGGAGCGGAGGCTGAGGAAGAATTGGGACCTACCTTGGCCTGGCGAGGAGCAGCCTGGGGAGGAGGGGAGAGGTCAGATGGGTCTGTAGAAAAGGAAGATTAGAAAGACTCAGCGATGCTTGGGGTTGGGACTGAGGGGACTGGTGGGAGGGAAAGAAGGAAGATTTGGGATGAGTTGCATTGGGAACAGAGACTAGAGAGGGACTGATGTGTAAAAGAATGCCTGGACGTCAGGCACCTCAGACCATTTGCCCATTTTATGACAAGAATTATTTAGATCTTGTAGGATGGAAAAATTGAAAGTGCCATTTTCCGGCTATTTGGAACTACTGTTGAGTTTGCATTGGGATCAAGTGGCATTGCAGAAGAAAATAAGTTGCTTAGATTTTAGGTCAGGTGAGAGTTGAAGAGGTTTTAAGTTCTTAAGAACACAGGCTAAGGGAGAAGAAGGAGGAATGGAGGGTAGAAGGTTGCCCATAGTGAAGGAAGCAAGCCCAGAGAAAAGAGAGAGTAGAGACATGGAGGGAAGGGGTTCGGGGGTTCTTACCCTCCAGAAAAGCGGGAAAGGGGTCGGGGCATAGAGATACAAGGTTGGGGCACAGAAATAAGGGATCGGAGCACAGAGATATAAGGTGTTGGGGTGCGGAAATAAGAGATCAGGGCACAGAGATATAAGGGGTTGGGGCACGGAAATAAGGGATCAGCATGCAGAGATATAAGGGGTTGGGGTACGTGCCCCTCCCCTAGAAAAGCAGGACTTGCCGCTAAGGGTGAAGGACAAGGGGTTGGGGGTTTCTTGCCCCCCAGAAAGGCGAAGAAGGGGTAGAGACATGGAGATAAGGGGTTGGGGTACTTGCCCCTTCCCCAGAAAAGCGGGACTTGCCGCTAAGGGTGAAGGACCAAGGCAGGCGTCCTTGCGTGGTCTGACACCTCTGAAACCTGGGTGAATAATCAGAGATGCGTCCCTCCAATGATTAAACACCAAGGGAAGGCTGCCTTCCCTAGTCCGTGACCAGCGCCGGAGTTTTGGGTCCACGGATAAAACGTGTCTCCTTTGTCTCTACCAGAAAATGAAAGGAATCGAAATTAAGAGAAGGGAGAGATTGAAGTGTGGTGCCAAGATTGAAAGGAGAAAGAGGTTGAGGGATAATGAGGGAGGTTGGAGAAAAGAGTAAAAAGAGGCCTCTTACCGGATTTGAAATTGGTGAGACGTTTCTTGGGCTGGTGGGTCTGAGGACCTGAGGTCGTAGGTGGATCTTTCTCACAGAGCAAACAGCAGGAGGACAGGGGATTGATCTCCTAAGGGAGGTCCCCCGATCCGAGTCACGGCACCAAATTTCATGCGCGTCCGTGTAAAGAGACCATCAAACAGGCTTTGTGTGAGCAATAAAGCTTTTAATCACCTGGGTGCAGCTGGGCTGAGTCTGAAAAGAGAGTCAGTGAAGGGAGATAGGGGTGGGACCGTTTTATAGGATTTGGGTAGGTGAAAGAAAATTACAGTCAAAGGGGGGTTGTTCTCTGGCGGGTAGAGTGGGGGTCACAAGGTTCTCAGTAGGGGAACTTTTGAGCCAGGATGAGCCAGGAGAAGGAATTTCACAAGACAATGTCATCAGTTAAAGCAGGAACAGGGCATTTTCACTTCTTTTGTGGTGGAATGTCATCAGTTAAAGCAGGAACTGGCCATCTGGATGTGTACGTGCAGGTCACAGGGGATATGATGGCTTAGCTTGGGCTCAGAGGCCTGACAGGTAAGCAAGTTTATCGTTTACAGATACATACTAAAGTATAAATGGGAGAAACAGCATTATGTCTAGGATTTGGCTTAAAATACTCCAGCAAAAACAAACAAAACAAAAATAGGGAGTGTGTTTGTGTGCACACTCATAAAATAGGATTGGCAATATATGAAAATTGTTAAACTGGTTGACAGGCACCTGGGGGTGCTAGTTTACTGCTTTCTTTGCTGTTGTGAATATTTAAAAGTTTCTACAAATTTTTTTTTTTTTTGAGATGGAGTCTCGCTGTGTCGCCCAGGCTGGAGTGCGGTGGCAGTGGCGCGATCTTGGCTCACTGCAAACTCCGCCTCCCAGGGTTCACGCCATTCCCCTGCCTCAGCCTCCCGAGTAGCTGGGACTACAGGCACCCGCAACCACGCCTAATTTTTTGTATTTTTAGCACAGACGGGGTTTCACTGTGTTAGCCAGGATGGTCTCGATCTCCTGACCTCAGGATCCGCCCGCCTCGGCCTCCCAAAGTGCTGGGATTACAGGTGTGAGCCACCGCGCCTGGCCAAAAATAATTTTTTTTTTAAATTTTTAAAAAGAGAGAGAGTGGCAGGGAGTTGACAACAGTGTTGAACTCTGCTATGGGACAGAGCAAATGAGTAGAATTTCCCATTTGACTTTGTGACTGGTAGTCATTGGAAATCTGGGTGAGAGCTGTTCTAAAGTCAGATGGGAGCAGAGAGGAATTTAGGATGGGGAAGGATTTATTTTATTTTATTTTGTAATGGCAGGGACTTCAGATTTTAAAAACCAGATGCAATGAGAAGTTGAATATATAAAAGAAAGAAAAAGTAACCCACAGGGCAGTGTTCCCAAGAAAGCAGGAGAGGGTGGAGGCCATTGCACAGGGGCAGGGATTAGCCTGGGAAAGAAGAGGCAGCTTCCTTATTAGAAAGAAAAAGGATAGAATGGATGCAGATGTAGGTAGTTGATGTGTTTGGATCAAGAAAGTAGAGATTGCTGGCTGGGCACGGTGGTTCACGCCTGTAATCCCAGCACTTTGGGAGGCCGAGGCGGGCGGATCACGAGGTCCGGAGATCAAGACCATCCTGGCTAACATGGTGAAACCCTGTCTCTACTAAAGATACAAAAAAATTAGCTGGGCTTGGTGGCGGGCACCTGGGGAGGCTGAGGCAGGAGAATGGTGTGAACCCGGGAGGTGGAGCTTGCAGTGAGCAGAGATCGCGCCACTGCACTCCAGCCTGGGTGACAGAGAAAAAAAAAAAAAAGAGTAGAGATTGCTATCTGATCATGGCATCTGTTTTCTATATAAAGTAGGAGTAGGAGAAGAGTTTGGGGCAGGAGGTGTCAAAAGAAACGCATTTCAGGACAGTGCTGATCACAATATACATCATATCATATACATTCTAATTACATCCGTCTTCTCTGTGGCACCACTGTCCCAACAGCACTTCAGGTGCTGGCCCAGAGAAAAGAAATCTGAAAGTATTCAAGGTTAAGATTTTGCCTAACAGTTAAAAAAAAAAAAAAAAAAGTCAGCAAGCCGGAAGGGGTGGCAACTGTGGTCAAAGAGGACATTCCACTTGGCGAGTTTGGAGGTGCGCATTTTTGAGTGATATGATGACAAGGCATGAGTGTGGGTCAATAGTCACAGAGAGTGGAGGGAGTAATGGGTAATTGGACTGCATTTTCAGCATTCATCTAGGAAGCAGAACAATTCCCTAACAGTCCTTGCCCAAACAGTAGTAGGCCACAATTGCTTGCTACAATAATGCAGGGCACTCAGAGGGAAAGGGAATCATTTTTTTTTAGTGCTTCCTTAGGGAAAAGCACACACAGAAAATAACGGCGTCAACTTGAACTTTTGGAATTCCTTTGCCTAGATAGTTCATGCACTATTTTTCATCCTCATACATTCTTATAATGCAAAAAAGGGGACAGATATTAAGAACTATAGGACAGTAAGTCTATACTTTATTAAAATAGGGTTCTCAGAAGTTAATTGACTCCCATTAGTCTTTTCAAACCTTGAAGGAGCCAGCCTAGAGATCTCCTGGGCGAGGAGGCAGCTAGTACTCACGTTGCCTAAGGCCACGGCCGGATCCATAACTCTTCCTCCACCTTGGGACCTGTGCAGGCTCGGGACAGCTGCTCTCAGGAAGACTTCTCTCCCCAGGGTCTGTGCTGACTCCACCACCAGCTTGCTAATGAATGCTGGACTGCGACACAAATAGTACGGCTCAGTCCCTTCTACTGAGCTAACTCATAGCCACTCTGCTCCTAGGTTGGCCTAGGTGTGAATATGTGCAGCCCACCAGTGAGAGCAGTACACACCGCTAGATCATGCCAAATGTCCCTGAACCCGCTTTCTTCCTTCTCCCCAGCAATCTTCCATCCCTTCCTTGCAAAATGGGAGAGTCATCCCACATGCTTCTCTGCTTTCCACCACAGCACAGATTTATTTATGTACACCCACGGGTCCTTCTGAAGGTTCAGCTGGCAGCGAGGCACCAAGGAGAATCGAGAAACCCTCTGCAGAGTATCTGTCATCATTTCCTTCCAACAATATTTATAGCGCAGACCTATAGGCTAAACACTGAGCCTAGTGATAGAAAACAGAGCAAATGAAAATATGAAATTTCTCCCTCTTGCTGGCTAAGGACAACCGACGTGGAAGAAATTGAAGCAACATAAAGAAAAAAGAAACACAATGCACACATTTAAATATTATAATATTGTTATTGCAAGAACAAAGGGTTAACCAAGTGCTTTACAAATGAAATGCTGCCTTGAGGCTAAATACAAATTCACCATAGAGCCTTCAAGACCCAGGGAGAGGAGTAATTCTCCTGTGGCAGGGACTTTGGAGGAAGGGGGCTATACCCTGGGTTGTTGAACTTCAGGTCCCATTGCTAACTGATGAACACATGACAGATAAGCTCCAAAATCTCTCTTGTGCACACCCTGAACACCAAGGAACACCTTGGAAATACTAGTGCCATCTCATTAGTTTTTATTATTACTAGATAGACACATCAACCCACAAGGTTATAATCTACTATATATCATGCACTATAGTCATAATTTGTCTCAGCAAGATTTAACAACATAACAAATAGTTTTATATAATTTTAGAACAATGATTATTATACCTGAAAATGTACTTCAAAAACTCAGCAAACCAGAGGCTTACTTTTGTCCAGTGAGTTTATACACTCAACCTACATTTGCATCACCTCCTCTTATTCAGGAAAATTCCAAAACAGCTCTATTTTGTCAATGATATCCAGATTCCTACAGATCATAGGAATTATCTTTTGTCCCAGGGTTCAGTGTGTTTTTAAGGTGCAGTTAGATGAACATTCTACACAGAAAAAAAGCAAACCTGTACTTGACTCTGAGTAAGACCCTTGTAAATGACTAAGTCATTTACAAGGGTCAAATTTGGTCTGGATGCCAGGTGGAAAGAGACACTTTCCTTCATTGCTCCTACTAAAGAAATCCATCAAGACTGTATCTGAGATTAGCACGGTTTCAGGTTCTGGAGAATATTAGGTCCCATAATGTCTTGGCTACAGAAGGTAGATCTGAAAGTTTTTAAGGAAAAAAAAAAGGAATTTTAACCTGATGCCAGGGAAGAAAAAGACATGGTAGATCCCCCGATTTAATGAGTAATTCTTATTTTCTAACACTTCTGCACATATAGCATTGGTTTCTTAAATTTTCCCTTTCTTTAATTGCAAAATTTCAAAGTCTATAAATTTTTATGCTACTTGCACACTTCAAATTATCTATGGGTTTAAACACCATTTATAAAATGTAAACTACGAAAATGAAAAGGAAAAAGCAATACTTACTTATATCCATATTTCCCAGAGGTATTTATCACCATTTCTGCTCCCAACTTATTCTGAGAATCTTCAAACAAATGTTTTTTCCACATGAACTGAACACTTGTAATGTTTCCAACGTTAACATCTGCATCGATTAATTTTGTGTAAGTCATGCCTGGCTCAAGTTTTCCACTGTAAACAAAAATAAGACTCGTAAATTTGCACTGGGTATTCACAGCACTGAATGAAAGAAAACACATCTGTGTATGCACTATGGAAGAGAAACTTGTATTTGCTAGCATTTGCTTGTAGGAGATTTATTCTTTCCATGTGTATTGATCAGCATCTCAGAATAGCATGGTTCTGAAGTTTGAAAGAAGGGTGAAGTAAATGGAAAGCTTGGCTAGGTGATTTTTAGAGAATACCTAGAGAGGCATTATTGTGATTTCTCCATAGTGAAAGATCTGGTCTTGGCTTTGTAGTATCAGAAACCAGATTATACTGACACCAGGAAATCAAGAAACTCTCAATAGTGGACTAAATGTACACAAGACTTATCTACAAACCAGGAGCCTGTTCACCAATTCACAGTGTGGAAATACCTCCCTTCGATTAACCAGAGTGCTCCCATGCCCTTTTTCTGGTACCTTCTTTAACCACATAAAAGGAATTGGGTAACTAAACTAGTGATCAAAAGACATTTTGTTGATCACGGCAATAGAGCAGAGAGAGGTGCCATATCTCAAGGCATAAGGTATGTTCCATCCAAGGCAAAGTGAAACCAATGACATGTTTTTTCCCCATCATGCAAAAATTCTCCACTGTGACCCAGATTGGTCGTGGCACCCAAACCAACATCTCTTACCCATAAGAGCTTCCTGACTCCCATTTCCTATGGCTATTGCTAATATTCTCCTTCTGATGAAACAGTCCCTTTTTTTTGTTGTGTTGGTAACATAAATTAAACTATAGTTAGTAAATGATTAAGCTACAATCCAATCTAAATTTGTCCCCATGTTGCTCCATACTGTATCACCTTTCCTTATTTCTTCATAACTTATAACTATTCTTCTGTTAATGTATCATTTGTCTACTCAAACTACAAATATAAGCTCTGTGAAAGACGGACCTGTGTCTGCATCCCCAGCAATTAGAACAGTTCCTGGCACAGCGTAGGCACCTGCATATTTGCTGAATGAATTAACGAATGAATATTGCTATTCCTAGGGTCTGTCTTATTATATTACTAGTAGAATTAATTGATTTAATTACCAGAGGAAACTGTTCTTCCAAGTTCTTAAGGGTAATCTTTCTGTTATTCCAAGAACTATCTTCACTCATTGCCCATACATTGCAGCCCTTTATGTCACTAGAAGCCCAATTAGCTAAGATATAACCTATGGTGAAGCTGGACATTTTTTTTAAACAAGGTCAGGGGTACATGTGCAGGTAGATAGGTAAACATGTGTCTGTTGTACAGATTACTTCATCACCCAGACATTAAGCCTAGTACCCATTAGTTATTTTTCCTGATCCTCTCCCTCCTCCCACCCTTCACCCTCTGATAGGTCCTGGTGTGTGTTGTTTCCTTCTGTGTGTCCATGTGTTCTCATCATTTAGCTCCCACTTATAAGTGAGAACATTCAGTATTTGGTTTCCTGTTCCTGCATTAGTTTGCTAAGGATAATGGCCTCCAGCTCCATCCATGTTCCTGCAAAGGACATGATCTCATTCTTTTTTATGGCTGCATAGTATTCCATGGTATATAAGTACCACATTTTCTTTATCCAGTCTGTCATTGATGGGCACATGGGTTGATTCCATGTCTTTGCTGTTGTGAATAGTGCTGCATGAACATATGCATGCATGTGTCTTTACAATAGAACAATTTCTATTCCTTTGGGTATATAATCAGTAATGCGATTGCTGGGTCAAATGATATTTCTGTCTTTAGGTCTTTGAGGCCTTCCACAATGGTTGAACAAATTTACATTCCAACCAGCAGTGTATAAGTGTTCCTTTTTCTCCAAAACCTCACCAGCATGTTATTTTTTGACTTTTAATAATAGCCATTCTGACTGGTGTGAGATGGTATCTTATTGTAGTTTTGATTTGCATTTCTCTAATGATCAGTGATGTTGAGCTTTTTTTCATATGCTTGATGGCCATGCATATGTCTTCTTTTGAAAAGTGTCTGTTGATGTCCTTTGCCCGCTTGGTAATGTAGTTGTTTGTTTTTGCCTTGTAAATTTGTTTAAGTTCCTTACAGATGTGGGATATTAGACGTTTATCAGATGGATAGGTTGCCAAAGTTTTCTCCCATTCTGTAGGTTGTCTGTTCACTCTGTTGATAGTTTGTTTTGCTGTGTCGAAGCTCTTTAGTTTAATTAGATCCCATTTGTTAATTTTTGCTTTCGTTGCAATTGCTTTTGGCATCTTCATCATGAAATCTTTGTCTGTGCCTGTGTCCTGAATGGTATTACCTAAGTTGTTTTCCAGGGTTTTTATAGTTCTGGGTTTTACATTTAAGTCTTTAATCTATCTTGAGTTAATTCTTGTAATATATGGTGTAAGCAAGAGGTCCAGTTTCAGTCTTCGGCATATGGCTAGCCAGGTATCCCAGCACCATTTATTGAGTAGGGGATTCTTTCCCCATTGCTTGTTTTTGACAGGTTTGTCAAAGATCAGATAGCTATAGGTATGCGGCCTTATTTCTGGATTCTCTATTCTCTATTCCGTTGGTCTATGTGTCTGTTTTTGTAGCAGTACCATGCTGTTTTGGTTACTGTAGCCCTGTAGTGTAGTTTGAAGTTGGGTAGCATGATGCCTCCAGCTTTGTTCTTTTTGCTTAGGATTGCCTTGGCTATTTGGGATCTTTTTTTTTTTGGTTCCATATGCATTTTAAATTAGTTTCATCTAGTTCTGTGAAGAAACTCAATGGTAGTTTAATATAGATAGCATTGAATCTATAAATTGCTTTGGGCAGTAGATAGCCTATTAGAAATTTAGCAATTTGGCCAGGTGCGGTGGCTCAGGCCTGTAATACCAGTATTTTGGGAGGCCGAGGTGGGTGGATCACTTGAGGCTAGGAGTTCGAGATCAGCCTGGCAAACATGGTGAACCCTGTCTCTACTAAAAATACAAAAATTAGCCAGGAATGGTGGTGGGCACCTGTAATCTCAGTTACCCAGGAGGCTGAGGCAGGATAATCACTTGAACCCGGGAAGGGGAAGTTGCAGTGAGGTGAGATCATGCCACTACACTCCAGCCTGGGTGACAGAGTGAGACTCCAACTCAAAAAAAAGAAAGAAAGAAAGAAAAAGAAATTTAGCAACTTATATAATGGTCTTATTTATTTGTGAGTTGCACAAGTAAAAATATATGCTTATATTTGTATAGTATTAAATGGATGGGATTAAAAATATACCTTATATACCATCATTTTGTTTCCACTTGCTCAATTATCTAGATCTGTCTTTTCATGTTATTGATATTGCCATTTTAATGATATTGATTCTGCCTATCCATGAGCATGGAGAAGCTGGACTTATAAAACTTGTTTGAAGAATAGAACTAAACTAGCATACAAATTTAGCTAGCTGACTTCATTTCAAGATGACACATCTGCTGTGAACCTTCAATGCTTACTTATTCTTAAAAGAGGATTGGGTAACTATGCAACAGCGTTACAAACAGCTTCTTCGGCCGTTATCAAAAGAACAGAGATGTGGAAACGCTCTCACAAATCTTAAAAGAGGCAGAAACTGCATATTCATCACCAGCTGCCCCAGGTTAGATGCCTCTGTGCAGGGCACAAATCACACAGCTTTACCCAGTGTCCTGTGAGCCTCAAAACCACAGGCACATGATTATGCTGAACTGCTCTCAGAGGGAGGCTTGATGGAGCCATGAAGAAGAGGTAGAAACAAAATAGCAGACAGGAAAAAGTATCTGCAGCAAAGAAACAGCATGGGTGAAGTCCTGCAGAAAGGTAAGGGTAGGATCTATTCAGTACTGGGTAGTGCAAACAGTGTAGCCTCGCTGAACTGAAGGTGGAATAAAGTCAAATGGTGGGAGACATGGTTAGGAGAAGGGTGGGCTGGAGCCTGTGCACCAATCAGGATCCAGATCATCATTCACTGAGCTTATATTTACAGGCAGTTGGACCAAGGCAAGATGACCTGCAGAAACTCTGCCAGTGATAAAACGGATGCATCTCTCAACTGACAAAATAACCACAAAATCTCTGCTTTTCGTGCCTGTGCCCAGTGTTTGAGGATGATGGAAATCACAGAGATAAAACACCTAATACATTCATCTGTTTGCAGAAAAGGTTGCATCTAATTAGTAGGTATAATGTTAATTCTGACATAAATTACAGAATAAAATAATGGACATGAACATAATACAAAAATGCTAAGGCTGAACAAATAAAAGACAAAGAAAATTTCAAGATAAAAGGAGGCTTTAGCAAAAGATACAAAATGAACATCTGAACTGGATTATTTTTAACCTCTGACTATTCTAACACATGTCCTGTATCTGTGGGTGATGCTTAGATAGCTTATTAGAAATTTAGCAATTTATATAAATGTCTTATTTGTTACTGACACAAATAAAAATATATGCTTATATTTGTATAATATTAAGTGAATGGGATTAAAAATATATCTTGAATACCGTCAGTTTTTTCCACTTGCTCTATTATCTAGATCTGTATTTTCATGTTATCATTTCCTAACATTTTCTGTTTCTAGTTGGAACTGTAGAGAAAATACATATTATGATTTCTACTTTATATTTGGAAAACATGAAGTAAAAAGAAAAATCAAAGATACCATGGTAGCCTGTGGAATTGTAGGAAAAGAGAAGACTAAACAGCTTACTGAGCCAGTCTCACTGAGTGTTACTGAGCCCCCAGCACTATGCAAAGCGTCAGTTTCTCACTCTGCCTACCTGACAATGGCAAACTCCCCAGTTTTCCCAATTGCCCCGCCTACACGAAGAAAGACAGTTCCTTGAGTGACTTCGCTTCCACTGAGTTTAACAGACAATTTGTGCCTCCAACCTAGACATAAGGAAACAAGAAGGAAAGGGAGAGAAAGGGTTAAAAACACATGGGAAGTATGACTTCCTGGATCCTTTAATGGAAATAAAATTTTCAGGGTTGTATTTGAACAGTGCTGCACATATTCATGCAAAAATACAACTTTAGTTTCAGTGAATTTGGTGATAAACTACGTTTAAAAATACACATTATGGGTCACATTTTAATTTTCCAGAATAAATAGTTTAATAATATTTTAAAAGAAAATTATTTATTTTTCCAGGCATTTTTATGACTTCTAAAAATAGAAGTCCTGTGTCTTCTTTTGTCTATTTCCTTTGTATTGTGTGGCATATATATAGTATGTATACTTTCTATAGCCAAGTTTTTATTTGCCATAATGTGACAATTAATCCAGAAAAATCTAGGAAACCAATTGGGCAAGAAGATGTATGCTTTTATAATCATTTAGAGGCAAAGTGAGTCATTCTTCTTCTCCTGCAGGGATATGTGCTAAGAATGCCCAGTACACATAGATACAGATCAATATAGTATCTGTCAGTAGATCATTCCCTTGCAAATGGCCAAATGTGACTTTTTACATCTAGAGCTAAACAGATCTTTTATTCTGAATTCTGAAATTACTGTATGCTTAATAACAAACTGAAAAAATGCAATTCTTCATATGATTATTTGAAAATAATTGAAAGGGGAAAGAAACCTACCAGAGAGGAATTTTAATTCATGAGTTAATCATTGCCAAAGAATTTTCTTTCTCTTCTCCGCCCATTCTACTGGAACCTGGCTCCCCCGCTGTCTCTCCACTGAAACCACCCCAGCCAAGCTCACTAAGGGTTGAACTGTTTCTTCATCCAATGAGCCTCTATGGGGCCCTGTCTCATTTGACCACAATACAAAGGAAATAGACAAAAGAAGACACAGGACTTCCATTTTTAGAAGTCATAAAAATATTTGGTGTGGGCCGGGCTCGGGGGCTCACGCCTGTAATCCCAGCACTTTGGGAGTCCGAGGCGGTCAGATCACGAGGTCAGGAGATGGAGACCATCCTGGCTAACACGGTGAAACCCCGTCTCTACTAAAAATACAAAAAACTAGCCTAGCGTGGTGGCGGCGCCTGTAATCCCAGCTACTTGGGAGGCTGAGGCAGGAGAATGGCGTGAACCCGGGAGGTGGAGCTTGCAGTGAGCCGAGATCGCACCACTGCACTCCAGCTTGGGCGACAGAGCAAGACTCCATCTCAAAAAAAAAAAAAAAAAAAAAAAAAAATTATATATATATATTTGCTGTGGTGTATGTCTCCTCTCTTCCTGCTCAACTTTCTTTCCTTGGCTCTTTTAACGATAAGCTTTGCTGGTCTTCCTTCTCTCTGCCCATTCTTCAGTCTCCTTTGCAGGGGCCTCTTTCTCTGCTCTCTTTACTTCTTATCTGGCACATTCTTCTTGGGTAATGATGTCATCCACTTTCACCACACTGACTACAGTCTGAGTGACTCCCAACTCTCTATCTGTAGAACACATCCATTTCCAGAGGCTGAGATCCATATCTCTACCTGCCTCATGGTGCACAGACACTCTCAAACCCTAAAGGCAGCTCCAACGTAACATGTGAGAAACTAGCCTATCATCTTGCTCCAAACTAGCCTTTCTTCCTGTGTCGTCAAGCTCAGAGAATGACAGCTCATCCACAGCCAGAATTGTCCTTGACTTCTTGCTTTTCTGCATTTTTAAATCCATTCACCTAGGTCCATTTTGCTTCCACCTTCTAACTATCTTTGCAACCTCTCTACTTCTATTTTTTTTTTTTTTTTGCCTGAATTGTGGCAATAATTATGTAACAGGCACCCTGCTTCCATCTTGTGGCCTTCTAATCCATGCAGAAACTAAAGTGATTTTTCTAAAAATAAAAATAATCTGGTAATTCTTAATACCCTTCAATGGCTTTCCATTCACCCACAGACAAAGCCCAACCTCTCCACTTGGGACACAAGGCCCTTGCCTCATGATCTGACCTGATTTGTCTCTCCCACTTCATCTGCTATCACTGTCCTCCCGGTCTCTACAATCCCAGCAGGGCCTTCTTTCAGTTTCTGCTCTCTCTTACTTCCAGGCATTTACAGACGTGGTCACTTCTGCGTAGAATACTTCCCTTCTCCCTCTTACTCATCCTTCAGGAGTCAGCTTAGAAATCTCTTTTCCTCAAAAGGCTCTCTGACCTTTATGCTCTGCACATATCTTGAATGTTTCCTAAGAGAAAGTTTATTACTCAGGATTGGAACTGAGATTTTACTTGCTGTCTTTCCCACTAGCCTAAACTCAATTAAAGACCTCACTGTGTTGTTCTTCACTGAAATCCCAGTCTGGCCTAATGCCCAGTTATTTAGTAGACACTCAATAAAAACTGTTGAATTTTTAAAGATAAGTACCTTAAAGCATTACAATTAAACTTAGCTATGATACTTACGGGCAAATGGGGAAAGGGACCCTGTGTTTAAAAAATAATGTGATCCATTAGTCTTCATATTTTTGAGGTGAAATCTATCAGCAAAATGACCCATTGTTGGGCAACCTTCTTTGGGACAAAAGAAGCAATTTCCCTGATGACAGAAAATGAGAGGTGATTACTTATGTAATTAGAAATGTTGCCCTTCAATAAACTCGCTATATATTATTAAATAATAATAAATCTCCAGGATCTAAATAAAGGATATGCATTTTAAAAGTGCCTAACAGGCCACCATGTCTGTTTTCAAAAATAAAACAAAACCAACTGAGGGAAAAAGAGAAACTCCCTATTAGAAAAATGGATAGATGATATGAATAGACAATCCACGGAAGAGGAAACTCAAATAGTCAATAACTATGCAAGATGTTCAGTCTTACTAGTTGTCAAGCATATTTTAATTAAAACAAGGTAAAATTTCATATTCAGCAGATTTGCAAACATTAAAGCAATTGGCAACACTGAATATGTGTAATAGGGGAATTCTCATTTGCTTCTGATGGAAAGTTGTATTGTTCTTCACTGCATTCCCAGCCTGGAATATAATTTTTAAAATGTCAAAAATATAATCAGATCAAATTTTTTAATTTTTAAAAATTTTCTCTGCACACAAAAGAACAGTCCTTGAGCTGGGAGACTTCAAACTGAAAATGGTAAGAAGCCCCCGCTTACAGCAGTCACAAGACAGTTTATAAAGGCGGAAGTATTTTGACCTTTTTTGGTGATTGGCTATTATGCATTAACATTCTTCTCTAGGGCAAGTAGAGATATTTATGTTGATTTGTCTACAGCTGATTGGTTTCATTTCCCTGAATCACGCGGACAAGGAGGTAAAGCTTATGTTTTTGTGTTTCATTTATGATTAGAGCTAGTGTTTCTGGAAAATCAGGATGACTTGGTTTTGGCTATGTGGTCATGGGTGGCCTTGGGTTATATCTAAATTGTGGCCTTCATTTTTATTTTTCTTTAGCAATCGATAGACATTTTAAACAGTGATTTGGTAATGTCTAATAAAGAAGGAAATGCATGTATGTTTTGATAATTTCACTTCTGTTGTATGCCATGAAGGAATTCCACTCAAGTACATAAAGAGACATACAAAGATGGCAGAGTTGGTAGACGTTGCTTTTTTTTTTTTTTTTTTTTGCGAGACAGAGTCTCGCTCTGTTGCCCAGGCTGGAGTGCAGTGGCCCGATCTTGGCTCACTGCAAGCTCCGCCTCCCGGGTTGATGCCATTCTCCTGCCTCAGCCTCCCAAGTAGCTAGGACTACAGGCACCCGCCACCACGCCCGGCTAATTTTTTGTATTTTTAGTAGAGACAGGGTTTCACCATGTTAACCAGGATGGTCTCGATCTCCTGACCTAGTGATCCGCCCTCCTCGGCCTCCCAAAGTGCTGGGATTACAAGCGTGAGCCACCGCGCCCGGCCGACATTACTTTTAATAACAAAAACTGGAAACAATAAAAACTCACATTAGTAGGAGAACTAATCAATAAATTATGCCTGATTCCTATAAAATAAATACATTAGATCTATCTACATCAATGTAAATTTCAAATTTTATATTTATAATATTTAATGAAAACAGCAAATCCAGAAACATAATATGATAGCATTTATTTGATACATATCAAATTCAACTCTGCCTTAGGGGAAGGATTGAAGGGAATATAAGGTCCTTTGCTTCTTTAATTTTATTTGTATGTTTTAAAAATCTAAAGGAAAAGGAATGAAATGTGAACATTTTAAAAACATGGGTAGCAGTGCTTGAGTATTTGCTATTTTAGGCTTTGAACTTTTAATTTAATAAACCATGGACATTTAGGCTAGGGCTACAGTAACATCCTATTTATTTATTTATTTTTTGAGATGGAGTCTCAATTTGTCACCCAGTCTGGAATGCAGTTGTTATTCAGAGGCATGATCATAGCACACTGTAGCCTCAAATTTCTGGGCTTAAGAGATCTCCTGCATCAACCTCCCAAGTAGCTGGGACTACAGGTGCATGGCACAGCTGGCTCTGACTTACTTTGATTGTATGACTATTAGGGTACAGTACAATAAAGTACGTCAAGGAAATTGATTCATTCTAATAGTTTGTAACCACAAGTAGCATCCATGTGGCATGAGCTAGCTTCTAAGGGTACTCCAATTTGGCAGATTAACTCTTATCTCCAAATATACAAAGACTCCAAGGGCCTGCTTCTCCTAGAAGTAAATGCCAGGATCCTGTGGGTGCTCAGAGTAGCAGCCGAGGCAGGAAGAAGAGAGAGGTCGGGGACAAGGAGGATATGTGGAAAATGCTACTGTTTGGCTGTCAAGCTTTCCAAGAATGGCAGGAAACTGACAGGATGGCCTAAACCCGTCCATCTGCCAAGCTCTGTAGCAAAAGGGACATGCTTCTTCATGTCACAACACAGCACTTATTCACGAAGTACTATTACTTACCATAAACTTCAGCTGAATAGCCCACATTTTCTACCATGATAAAACAGGGGATTAGGTCTCTAAAGCACAAGAATGAAGATCTTTTCCACTTCCCACTACAAAATAGATTTTCTTTCTTTTACTCAAGTAAAATCAGATTTGGTAGTTTGTCACATATTGATCTGTGTAGAGCTCCTGTGAGCTATCTATGCTTTAGTTCTGCTCTGTATAAATAATTAAATTTTAATAAAATAATTTTCATGTTCCAAGTAAATAGTAATATGTTTGGTTGTAGCTATTGATTGGTTCAGCCTTCTTAGGGCATCTTTGAAGATGACATTTAAAATATATATGCAGAAATATTTTTGCCCTAGACTTATGCCTATTACACAGTAACATCTAATTACTGCATAACAAATGGCCAAAAAAACAAAATTGTGTATAATTTTCAAAGGAGCTGAAACAACCAGAATACAAATAGTTGGTTGAGTTATTTCAACCCTCCAGCAATCCCAGCTACTGTTCAGTACTCAGCACAGAAACAATCCATTATTTCCCAAAATGGCAGGTGCATTTTTTTTGCTACCTACACAAAGCCCTAATGTTTAGCTGGATGATTGTGTTTCAAAAAATTACTTTATAATTAAATTCCAAGTAAGATGATTTACTTACTGCTTTAAAAGATGTGTAGGATCTACAAGGATAAGCAATAAATGCATCAGGATTAAGAATGCTTTCAGCATAAAATTGATAACTTCGGGCATGGTTACAGTCAAAGAAGGAAGCCATTTCTGTGAAAACAATTCCCAATTAACTGATAGCAATTAACTGATAACTGGTAGCATAAACCATTTCTTAGAAACAGTAACTGTAAGTGGCAGTCTTCTTGAGTTGGGAGGGCCAGACCTTTTGTCTAGGCTTGGATATTGTACATTTATCAAAGTTACATATAATTTTATTTGTACCAAAGAATTATGTGACTCAAAAGGGACATTCAAGAAGTGGAAATAAGCAAAAGCAAATGTGGATGACTTTGTGCTTTGACACAAATATACTGAGTCACTTCCTAGTGACAGTGGCAGGAGGCAGACAATTTCCTAGGCAGATAGGGGCGTGTCCTCAGTGAAACCCAACCTTTAAGCCAAAAACAGTGTGAAGCCTGAAAACGAAGCTGCCAGTTCCAGGTAAAGTCCCTAACCAGAGTGAGAACTTCTATTCCTGTTTGCCTGGTCTTTCCTGAACAACGTTTTTGGTTCTTTCTGAACAAGGTTTTTTGTTTGTTTGTTTTGTTTTTTTTTTTTAGATGGAGTCTGGCTCTGTCGCCCAGGCTGGAGTGCAGTGGTGCAATCTCGGCTCACTGCAAGCTCCACCTCCGGGGTTCACGCCATTCTCCTGCCTCAGCCTCCCGAGTAGCTGGGACTACAGGCGCCCACCACCACGCCGGCTAATTTTTTGTGTTTTTAGTAGAGACGGGGTTTCACCATGTTAGCCAGGATGGTCTCGATCTCCTGACCTCGTGATCCACCCACCTAGGCCTCCCAAAGTGCTGGGATTACAGGTGTGAGCCACTGCACCCAGCCTGAACAAGGTTTTTTAACCAATCTAATGTTGCTTTTTCCAAGGCTACCTACAGCCAACACATCCCTCATTCTGAGCCTATAAAAAGCCCAGACTAAGCCACACTCTGGGGACTACCTGCCTTTGGGTGGGAACTACCTGCCTTCAGATAGGGGCTACCCACTTTGGGTTCCCCTCTCATCCAAGAGCTGTTTGGTCACTCGATAAAACTCTTCTCCACCATGCTCACTCTTCAGTTGTCTGTGTAACCTCATTCTTCCTGGACGTGGGACAAGAACCTGAGACCCACCAAACAGCAGGTGCCAAAGGAGCTGCTGAAACACTGTAGCCATCCCACCCCACGCGTCAGGAAGCTGCAGCGGGGCTGGGACAGCCCAAGAGCTGTGGTCTGGAGTACAGCAATGGGATCAAACAATGTGAGACACACCCCTATTCGCTGAACTGTGCAGAGGGTGGGAACAAATGAGCTGTAACACAAACAAGCCATAATGTTTCCTGGGGGCTTAGACCTCAAGGCTCCCTAAGCCACAGCTGTAACATGCTGTATGTAACACCCCCTTTGGGGCTCCGTGGTTCCTGCCATCTCCGAGTTTTTTTGGCACCACCACATTTCCCTCGTTCAGAAGCTGGTGCCCAAGGTGGAAGCTGCTTGCAGTATGCCTGGTCCAGCCACAGCCTCGTGTGGAACCAGTGCCTGTACTGGCCTGAAGCCACCTGCCCTACCACAGCAGTGGGCATGGCTGGCTCACCCTTGGCAGGTGTGAGATCCAGGTCAGCAGAGTGAGCTGAGCACAGGCTGCCAGGCCAAGTGGGTGAGATAAGTCCAGTGGTGAGCCCAGCAGGTACAAGTGAAACTCAAGCAGAGGCACTGCAGGCTGTGGAGGTCTCTGGCTGGTGAAGCAGCATGGAAAAAAATCCTGTATCACTAGGACCTCTGACACAATATCCCTGTGCATATAGTATCTCCACTGTAGACCAGTTAAGACTCTGCCTCTCTGTTTCTGCAAGAATAACTGAACTCCCTCCTATTCAATCACAAAACAGTCAGCACTGTGAACCAGTGCTGGGTTAAAAGTGTAACAGGTGGGGGGTTTTATAAAGAATGCTAAAGATGAATTAATTTTGTCATTATCAAGCATGACATTATTGCCATCAATAGTTAGGATTATTGGAATAATAATAAGATCTAAATACATCTGCACATTCCAAAATTTTCATAACATTCTAGTCATTTATTCTTTCTTTTCTTTCTTCTTCTTTTTTTTTTTTTTATTTTAGAGATGAGGCCTCACTATCTTGTTGTGCCCAGGCTGGTCTTGAACTCCTGGCCTCAAGTCTCAAGTGATCCTCCTGCCTCAGCCTCTCAAAGTGCTGGGATTACAGGTGTGAGCCACTGTGCCCAGCCATTTATGCTTTCTTTTATTTTACATAACAATATTTTTACTGAATGGCGTGGACTATTCTTTGAATGACCTACACAGCTTAGCCAATCTTTGAGAAACTAGATTTTGGTTTTAGCATATGCAGTATAATTATTATGTAATAATTGCTTCCAACAAATGACTCCTTCCTGGGTCCTCACCCATTTGCAGTATTATGTAACCATTCCTTCTCTCAACATGGAGGCCATGTTAAAAATACCCCTGCCCCATTACAGGCTGATCTTGTAACTTGCTTTGCCCAGTAGCAAAGAACCAAGATCAGTTCTGTGGAGAAACTGACACTGGTTAAGTTCTAAGGCCTTAAAAGACCTTCCAGCATCCACTCTTACTGTCTTGAAACCCAGTTGCAATATTATGAAATCCAGGCTACCTGTCTGGGGAGAGAGGTCCTGAAGGATGACAGACCACCTGACAGAGGAGAACAAGTCCCAGGGTTCCTGACACGGAGGGTCATCTCAGACCTCCTCATCCAGCTTAGCCCAGCTCAGCCCCCAACTGGATGCAGTCACCTGAGTTGCTCCAGCCAACACCACACGAAGCAGAATCTCAGGAGAACTCTGCCTGAATTCTGACCCTCAGAACGCTGGGCAATAACATAATTTTTCTTGTAATTGTTCACTGTGGTTTGTTACAAAATAGAGAACTGAGACAGCATAGTTTCAGAAATAATGTAATATCGTCAGCACAGAGTAATAATTGGCATCATCCATTTTTATTAAACAAAGACTTCTCTTACATTAGGTCTCTGTATATCTATAGATTTATATTCACAATTAATTGTGATTTAGACAAGACGGTTCATTAGAATATAGCAAACTGTTAATTTTAAAAGTAATGGTTTGTTAGTAATAAATTTAAGTAAAATAGAACATCTTGAAGTCTTAAAACTCATCCAAAGGTTTAACATGAATGATAAATGTTCTTTTAATCCAATAAAGTTATAGGAAATCTTAAAATGTCTCAAAATGATAGCTTATGATAAATGTATATTTTAGTTGAATTAATCTTTCATAAAATTTCATATGATCTGTGTATAACAATTAATTATGTAATGAAGTCTTCTGATCTATATTTTGTCCTAATAGAAAGGATTCATAGTCGTAATATAGAAAATAATGAGGAAAATCAATTTTATAATATGCCTCTTTTGTATGAATTTTGCTTATCTGAACTAGGTGAAATTGGCTTTAATTCTTATTTGTTGCACCTGTAGATTAGACAGTTGTGTGGGTTTTTAAAATATAGTCATTACAAATATATACTTCTGATCACATTTTCTCTTTCAGAGCAAATATTAAACCTTTGTAATTTATTTCTAGTGAAGTAGATACCTGAGTTACACTCAATACTATGATCTGTGTATCTTTCCTCTACAACAGCCAAATGAAAGAGCAAGTAATTTCAACTCCTTGATATCTTGACTACAGGGGATTGGGCTATGAGATATTCAGAATCATCCAGGTATCCATTATCATATCATCATATATATATATTATTATTATTATATATTATGGGTAATGTATTTCATTAATTATATGATGAAATGTAGAGATAGGGAAGAACAAATTTCCCAAATAATAAACTTTTGGTGCCTTTTAACTTGATGCCATATAGATATTGTAACTATTATTATTGGAAACTACTATAAAAAGTTAAATACTACTTGTTTAATTTGTAATTACAGCATCCAGAGTGATTCTTGTTACGAGTAACTCAAACCACGTCTCTTCTCTGCTCAAAATCCACTCATGGCTCCTATCTCATTTGAGTGAAAGCTTAAGTCTTTTCTACCATCCACAAAGTCCTGTGTTATTGCCCTCTGCCTGGTTCCCTCTCCAACCTTATGCCCTACTTCTCTCCTTTTACCTAGTTTCAGCCACAACAGGCTCCTCACTGTCATGAACCTGCCAGGCTGACTCCTGTTTTCAGCCCTTACACTTGCTTCCCCCTGTTGGCCTGGAATGCCTCTCCCCTTGGTGTCTATAAGGCTAACTCCTTTAGGTCATCTTTTCAGTAAGGACTCCCTTACCATCCTGTCAACAATTTTCTTCTTCTACTTTACCTTCACTGTCACCAACACATCATATTCCCCTTCCATGCTTTATTTTGTCCCCTTAGCTCTTACACTATTTATTGGTTTCCTAACAAGTTAGAAAATGAACTCCATCAGGGAGGGACCTTTGTCTTTTGTATTCATTTCCATATTTGCTGTTCCTAGAATAATGCCTAGCACATAGTAAACACTCAATACATATTTGCTGAGTGAATAACACACCTTCCTTGTTTATATTGAGTGACTGCAATATGCTAGAGATTGATAAGGCACCAGGGATACAAAGTTAATGAAGACACGGTACCCGATCTTGTGGATCTGAGAACTGGTGGGAGAGCTTCTTATATGCAACTGTGTTTTGAGAGAAAATACATTTTATATGTATATTATACACAAAAGTAGATGGATCCCATCTAAGGAGAGAGCTCAGTGAATATGCATCAGTAGCATTCATAGTTTAGAAAGTATTTACCTTTTTTATAAGCATTGAAGTTAAATTTCAGTAAAGGTGTAATTAAGTCTTCACATCCTGGCATGTGCTTCCCTCCATTTGGGTAAAAGTCAAGATGACCACAAGCATCAATGGTTCCAACACCTGAAATAAATAAAAACAGGGTAAATGCCTCTAAAAATCTCCTCTATGCTTCAGTGAAGTTTCTGATTCTGTTAAAACTTACCAAGCTCAAAGAGGATGCGAGCTGCATTTGTATGAATAACGTCAACAAAGTTGGCATCCGAGGGGTCTAGCCTGACTTCCTTTGGAGTGTTGTGGAAAAATGGCCCAGCTGGGTCCAACCCTAGAGAAAGCACAACCAAGACATGTTCTATGGAAGTGCACATTAATATTGTTGTTACTTTGGAAGCATGTGTCCTTTCCTACATTATTTCTATCAATCAAAGATCACTCAGGAAAAAGTACAGATACATAACCTAAATCTATAAATGTAGGGTCTCTATATATTGCAATATCAAGTATCTACAGATAAGTAATGCTATGTTGAGACAATGCCAAAACAACTAACAAACTAAAAAAATCACAGTGGCTATTCTAGGGTCTGTATATGGAATACCATATATACAATAAGGTTATGAATTACAAAGGTTCTTGAAAAGCAACATTTGTAGGCAAAAAATTAAATTAAATTAAAAACACAACCACTCTTTGATGTGTAAAGATGAATCTACAAAGCAACACAATTAAAATAACAGAATCCTTGTCCTGAGCTATGGCTCACTTAGTTCTACTTTTCATTAATAGTAATACAAATGAAAAGCCCGAAGCCCAGGGAAGTGAAGTGACTGGACAAGGTTATCATGTGTTAGAGGCAAACTGGACTAAGAGGCCAGGTGTCCAGACTCTCATCCCATTGCGTCATGTTCAAATGTTTCGTAAAATAAGGGCAAGATAGCTGGAATTCTTTAAAATGTTATGATCTTTCACATATTCAATCATTTCTGTATTTGACAATTATTTGTCAAGCACCTAGTATGTGCCAGGAACTAGGTTTAACATTCAGATATGAGGAATAAGACCTTGCTTTGTCTTCAAGGGATTTTCCATTTGGTGGGAAAGGCACCCCAGTCAGTGTCCTCCGTGCAGAGGCAGTGGTGATCATAAGTGTTATCCAAGCACAGAGAAGCCACATATAACCCAGTCTTGCGGAACTAGGACATGCTTCTTCAAGAGATAAGAAACATGGCTGGGCGCGGTGGCTCACACCTGTAATCCCAGCACCCTCGGAGGCCGAGGTGGGTGGATCACGAGGTCAGGAGTTCGACACCAGCCTGGCCAAGATGGTGAAACCCCATCTCTACTAAAAGTACAAAATTTAGCCAGGCATGGTAGTGGGCACGTGTAACGCCAGCTACTTGGGAGGCTGAGGCAGGAGAATCACTTGAATCCAGGAGGTGGAGGTTGCAGTGAGCCAAGATTGTGCCACTGCACTCTAGCCTGGGTGACAGAGCAAGACTCCATCTCAAAAAAAGAAAAAGAAAAGAAACACTAGTAGAGATCTGAAGGGCCAGAAGAATTGGCCAGGGCAAAGGTAAGGTGGCCAGCAACCCAGGGGAGGACAGAGAAGTACACGGCCTCCAGATGAAAGCATCGTGTTTGGGAAACTGTAACTAGTTTGCTAAGGCTGGTGTGTAGAGTTCTAGGATTTGGTGGAGGATGAAGGTAGTATTGCTAGCAGGAGCCAGATGTCAGCTGAGCCATGTCAAGGAGTTTGGACATGACGTGGTCATCAATGGGAAGCTGTTGTAAGCTTGCAAGCAGGGGAGATTTATGATCAGATTTATATTTTAGAAAAATCCCTTTGCTGTGATATAGAGGCTGGATCCCGGAGTGGGGAGGATGCAGAGTAGCATTGCCGTTGACACCTCTGGGAATGTGGCATCAGCAAGGAAGGAATGTCTGTGTCACAGTCTGGGGTGTGTGCTCAGCACACTTAGCTTGTCATAGGATGTGTGTGTTTTTTTTTTATTTTTCTGACGAATATAATCACTAAAAGAGTGATTATAGAAAAGCAACAGGAGAGAAGAGTGGGCCTAGAATGGAAACTTGAAGAATATGAACAGATAGGCAAAGGCAAAAGAAAAGAAACTCATGAAGTAGCCTGGAGAGAGGGAGTCGAAAAAACAGAGACAACCGAGAAGATGCGGAATCATAGAAGCTAAGAGGAGGGAGCACTTCAGCAAGGCGGGAGGGGTCCACTGGGACAAATTCTGCAGAGGGGTCAAGTAAAACACAGAGTCAAAATGTCTGATAGAGTTCCACAAAAAGCCACTAGTGATCTGGCAATAGTGGTTTTGGGGAAAGAAGCTAGGTAGCAGCGGGTCAAGGAGAGAATGAACCCTAAGGAAATGCAATCACTCCACTTTCAACTTTGTGGAGCTTGGATCTAGAGGAATACAATAGGCTAGGGCATCATTTAGAAGGAAATGAGAGGCCAGGAGGGAAGGGGTTCGTTTCAGCACAGCGCTTCTGTTGATAAGACCTGAAAAAAAGTGAACAAATGACTTAAGTCCACAAAGCGGGGGAACTCAGAGCACAGGTGGAAAGACACTTAGACAAAGAGATCAATGAAGTAATGCAACATGCATATGAATGAACCATTCACGCTTAACAAAGAGGAAAAAGTATTTATCTCACAATTAATCTTCAACTCTTGGAAGAATTTTTATTTTACTAGTGTGATTACACACAACTTTCTAATAAAGTCGGGATTCCTGGAGAGAAACATCCCAAGATAGGTATACCTCAGATCTTATTGATTGGAGGACAAGGCAATCAGATTAAAAAAAAAAAAAAAAAGACAGTCTTTCCAAGACGTAAGGAAGAGGGAACATTGAATTTGTTGTTCTAGGATATCTCAGGAGAAAAGTCTACAGAAGGGAAGAGAATTATTAGGTTCAACCTATTAATTAACCTTAGGGAGACAGACATGACCTCTTACTACATGAGTGAGAACTAATCATTTAGGATCTGAGTGTGTAGTATGTATGTGTATTTTGGTACGTGTGTGTCAGCAAAATGAGAGTAATTTTTCCTCAAATAAGAATAGCTTTGATACTGTCTATAAATAAAAATAAATAAAAGCAGAATCAGCTGAGTAACCCCCTAACTATATTTATTATGACAACTACTTACCACTTATACATAAATACCAAAGACATAAAAACTTATGTATGTCCTTAATATGTTTATCATATTAATTTTGTTTTTAAGTGGTTAATTATGCAGCTAAAATCTGTTTGTGAGGTCTCAGTTCTTCTATTACTCAAGGAACATGATTGCCCAAAAACTAATTTCTCAGAGGAATATAGATTAAAACATCCACATAATATTAATTCTTTGGACATTCAGAAAGCCTTTAAAAATCTGTTTTCTATTTACCCAGCAGGGTAATTCACCTGATGGGAAAAACTAGAGTTAAATAGTATCTGATTTTTGAAAAAACTTAATAAAAACAAAATCTCTTTGAATTGATCATAACCCAGTATGAATTGTAAATGCAGTTACGTGTTCTGCTTCACTCAGGCCTGGTCATCTCACAGCCTGCCTGAGGCTGTGAGGCCCCATGAGGTTCCATCTTCAAAAGAGGAACTCATTCCTTCTTTTTTCTGGGCTTGAAAATTGACCGCAAAGGGTCACATAATGACTTCAGTGAAAAAGTTCAGTTTTTATTATTCTAAATAAGAATGGTGGTGGTGGTGGTGGAGGTGAGTGAGGAGGATTTAGGAGCAGAGAGCTAGGAGAAGAGAGATGACTTATAGCAGGAATAAGCCTGTTCTACCAACAGATTGCAGAGACAAAATACTTTAATCCCAATTTGGACTTCTAGGTATTTTTTTTAAAACTGTGTTCTAAATTGAGATTTGAACTTAAAGTGTGCATGTATGTGTGTGTGTGTGAGAGAGCGAGCACGTACACACACATGCACACAGAGCACAGCAGTTTAACAAAGAGAAAATGCGCTTCTGTGGCCAAGCCTGGAGTCAATGCAGTAAGGGAGGCTTTCTGTTAAAAACAACAGGCTCATCCATAATTATAAGACCATGTGATATAATATTTGTGTTTTCAAACACAAAAGAGGCACATGTCAAAGGGTATGAGAAGCACAGAGAATTAATTCCTGCCTGAGGAGGAAACATTTGAGATGAATCTTGACAAATGGACAGTGAATGCTCAGCAAGAGGGACAACAGCACGTGCAAAGGCACAGAGCATGAAAAACTGTGATGAAACATGACAAGTTTACGTGACAAGCTAAGAGGTTGCACACAAGGAGACACCCTGAGAGATTTGGAGCAGTGGAGTGGCATGGCCTGCACCTGGAAAGATAAGCCTGGCAGTATTTGTAGAAGACTAGGCTGGGGCACCAGCGGGGACCAAGGCCAAAATGCAGGCAAGAGATGAGGGACTGAGCCAGGACAATGACCAGGGGATGGACAGGGAAAAGGCAGATGAAGGAGACGTGGGGCTTGCTTACTGGCTGTTGGTGGGGGGGTGCAGAGGGAGAGGCCAGCCCCGCCTGTTGGTAAAGGAGCTGTTGCTTTGACCTTCATCCATCTCACACAATTGGTTTGGAAAACAGAATGTGGGGAGGAGACATGATTAATTATTATACCCCCAAACCCAATTCATGCTATATACTTTGCTCCGCAACTTATTTTTAGACTTAACGGTATATCCAGGGATAATATTAAAAATGGTAACAACTGTGTAAGCTGCAGTCTAGGTGTGTCAGGAATGTCCAGGACAATCAGTGGGATTCAAACTCATTCTTTTTAAAAATAACTTTTAAAAATTGATATATAATAGTTGTCCATATTTTGGGGGCACATGTGGTATTTTGAGACATGTATACAATGTGTAATGATCAAATCAGGGTAATTGGGACATCCATCGCTACAATCATTCATCTTTTCTTCGTGTTGGGAACATTACAGTCCTTCTCTTCTAGCTATTTTGAAACATGTAATAAATTATTGTTAACTGTAATTTCTGTATCATATACTAGAATGTACTCCTTCTAGCTATGGATTTTTGTACCTGTTAACCAACTTCTTTTTAGCCTCCCCTCTCTTCTTCCCTTCCCAGCCTCTCATAACAACCATTCTACTCCTACCTCTAGGTAAACCTCATTCTTTGCATTACTGGTATGAAATCCCAAAGGATGGAATGTGTTATAATTGCTTCAACCATTCAATTGAGGGTGAGGGAACACATAGTTTCTTTTACTTTGTCACCACAGACAACGCTGCAATGAACCCCCTTGAAGCGAATCTGCACATTTCTGCTCTGAAAACACGTTCACGTTTTATTTCATTGGAATCACATTTTGTAGTATCTTATATTTTCTTCTGCAGTATTACTTGGTGTTCAGATACTTGGTAGTGTGTGTAAACAATATTTAAACACACTCAAGGCCCAACTGCAGGGCATGCTTACCAGTTATTCTTCCAAGGCCTGGTATCCTTGACCCAGCTTCCCCAGCCAGGTGTGCTCCCAAGCTGTGGCCAATCAAGTGCACTTTAGAAGGGGAATATTCAAATTTTTTCTGAAAGAATTGTTTAACAGAATAAGTATTGTAAAAACAGCGGTGGAATAGCTTAAATATGCTTTAAAAATAGAAAAAAAAAGGATCAACATGGTTCTCCCTTTTGCACATAAGACAGGGACTGGTAAAGTCACAAAGTGACACCTCTGCCTACATCCTTATCCAACTGAAGGAGAACAGATGAGCTTGGAAGAATGCCTTCTATAGGAGCTCTCCTCCTTGTGCTAAGGGGCTGGCCTGTGGTCCTTGGAAACAGGAGAACAGCCCTAACAACTATATTCATGGCTTCTAGCTCCATGCTGATCCTTCCTGAGGCCCAAATCCTTTCAGCATGCTCACAACATGCATCAAAGGCAGCTCATTCCTACACTGTTATCCACCTTGCCTGTGTCTGTATCCCAGGTTAAGGCAACACTAGAAAATGTATGGGATAACTTTGGTTTTAAAACAGGAGCTTTTAAGAATATTCACAAACTCAAATAACTCAATATCAAGAAAGCAAATTATCCAATTGAAAATGGGCAAAGGATTTGAATAGTTATCAAAAGAAGACATACGAATGGCCAACAGATTTATGAAAAAAATGTTGAACATCCTTAATCATTAGAGAAATGCAAATCAACATCACAATGAGATATCACCTCACATCTGTTAGAATGGCTATTATAAATTAAACAAGAGCTGTCAAAGATTTGGAGAAAAGGGAAAACTTGAACACTGTTGGAGGGAACGTAAATAGGTATAGCCACTATGGAGAATAATATGGAGGTGCCTTGAAAAACTAAAAATAGAATTACTATATGATCTATCAATCTCACTTCTGGGAATATATGCAAAGGTATCAAAATCATTATGCTGAAGAAGAGATATTTGCACTTCCATTTCATTGCAGCATTATTCTCAATAGCCGAAATATGGAATCAACCTGTGTCTGTCAATGAATTAATGGATAAAGAAAATGTGTTATACCTGCACAATGAAAAAGGAAATTCTGTCATTTGTGACAACATGGAAGACATGCTAAGTGAAAGAAGCCAGGCATAGAAAGACAAACACTGCATGACCTCACTTAATATGTGGAATTTTAAAAAGTCAAACTATGTAAGTAGAGGATAATAGTAGTTATCAGGGACTGAGATTGGGGTGTGGTGAATAGGGAGATATTGATTAGTGGGTACAAAGCTTCAGTTACACAGGAGGAATAAGTTTCTGAGATTTATTGCTTAGCATTAATAGTAATGCATTGTATATTTCAAAATTGCTAAGAGTAGGTTTAAAACACTCTCATTATTAAAAAATGGTACATCTGCCGGGCGTGGGGGCTCACGCCTGTAATCCCAGCACTTTGGGAGGCTGAGGCGGGCAGGTCACGATGTCAGGAGTTCGAGACCAGCCTGACCAACATAGTGAAACCCATCTCTACTAAAAAAATAGAAAAATTAGCCAGTCATGGTGGTGTGTGCCTGTAATCCCAGCTACTCAGTAAGCTGAAGCAGGAGAATCGCTTGAACCCAGAAGGCAGAGGTTGCAGTGAGCTGAGATCACGCCACCGCACTCCAGCCTGGGCAACAGAGCAAAACTCCATCTCAAATCTCAAAAAAAAAAAAAGAATGAGATCATGTCCTTTGCAGGGACACAGATGAAGCTGGAAGCCATCATTCTCAGCAAACTAACACCAGAACAGAAAACCAAACACTGCATGTTCTCACTCGTAAGTGGGAGTTGAACAATGAGAACACATGGACACAGGGAGGGAACAACACATCGTGCGGCCTGTTGGGGGTGGGGGACAAGGGGAGGGAGAGCATTAAGACAAATACCTAATGCATGCAGGGCTTAAAACCTAGATGATGGGTTGATAGGTGCAGCAAACCATCATGGCACGTCTATACCTATGTAAAAACCCTGCACATTCTGCACATGTATCCCAGAACTTAAATAGTGCTGGCATCTGCTTCTGGTGAGGCCTCAGGGAGCTTAGAATCATCGGGGAAGGCAAAGGAGGAGCTGGTGTATCACAGAGTGAGAGCAGGAGTAAAAGGCAAGTGGGGAGGGGCCGTGCTCTTTACAATCAGATCTTGTGTGAACTAACCGAGCAAGTACTCACTCATCACCAAGGGGGTGGCACTAAACCATTCATGAGAGATTCATCCCCATGATCTAATACCTCCCACTAAGCCCCATTTCCAAATTGGGGATGACATTTCAATATGAGATTTGGAGGGGACACACATCCAAACCATATCATTCCACTCCTGGCCCCCCTACACCTCATGTCCGTTTCACATTGCAAAATACAATCATCTCTTCTTACTCTTCCCCCAACATATTAATCATTCTAGCATCAACTCAAAGCTCAAAGTCAAAGGTCTCATCTGAGACTCAAGGCCAAGTTCCTTTTACCTATGAGCCCGTAAAATAAAAAACAAGTTATTTACTTCCAAGACATAAGGGAGGTACAGGAATTGGGTAAACAGTTCAATTCCGAAAAAGAGAAATTGGCCAAAAGAAAGAGGTAATAGGCCCCATGCAAATCTGAAACCCAGCAGGGCAGGCATTAAATCTTAAAGCTCCAACATAATCGTTGACTCCATGTTCCATATTCTGGTGTGAGGAGTGGGATCCCAAGGCCTTGGGCAGCCCTGCCCCTGTGGCTTCTCTGGGTGCAACCCACATGCTGCTCTCTGGGGTTGGAGATGAGTGCCTGCCAGTTTTTATAATCATGGATCTTCCAGTGGATCTAACATTCTGGGATCTGGAGGGCAGGAGCCCCTTCCCACAGATCCACTAGGCAGTTCCCCAGTGGGGACTCTGCGTGGGGGTTCCAACCCCACATTTCTTCTTGGCATTGCCTTAGTAGAGTTTCTCTGTGGGGGCTCTGCCCCTGCAGCAGACTTCTGCCTGGGCACACAGACTTATCTATACATCCTCTGAAATCTAGGTGGAAGCTGCCAAGCTTCCTTCACACTTGCACTCTGAGCATCTGCAGATTTAACACCACTTGAAAACTGCCAAGGCTCATGGCTTGCACCCTCCAGAGCTGTGTTCTAAGCTGTATCTGGGGCCCTAGTTGCTGAGGGTGGAGCCCGAGCAGCTGGGATGCAGGGAGCAGTGTCCTGAAGGCTGAGCAGGGCAGTGGCACCCTAGGCCTGGGTTCTGAAACCATTCTTTCCTTTTAGACATCTGGGCTTGTGATGGGAGGGGCTGCCTCAAAGATCTCTGAAATGCCTTTCAGGCCTTTTCCCCATTGTCTTGGATAGTAGCACCCAGCTCCCTTTTGGTCGTGCTAATCTCTCTAGCAAGTGGTTGCTCCACAGCCCACTTACATTCTGCTCTTGAAAAAGCTTTTTTTGTCTGCCACATGGCTAGGCTAGGCTGCAAATTTTCCAAACTTCAATGTTTTGCTTCCCTTTGAAATATAAGTTCCAACTTTAAGTCATTTATTTGCTCCCATATCTGATTGTAGATTGTTAGAAGCAGCCAGGTCATATCTTGAATGCTTTGCTGCTTAGAAACTTCTTCTGCTAGATACCTGAAGTCATTACTCTTAAGTTCAACATACCACAGATCCCCAGGGTGTGGACACAATGCAGCTAAGCACTTTGGTAGGGTGTAACATGGGTGACCCTTACTCCAGTTCCCAATAACTTTGTCATTTCTATCTGAGACTTCATCAGCCTGGATTTCACTGTCCATATCTCTATCATCATTTTGGTCACAACCATTTAACAAGTCTCTAAGAAGTTTCAAACTTTCCCTCATCTTCCTGTATTCTTCTGAGCCCCACAACTCTCCCAACATTGCTCATTTCCCAGCCCCAAAGTCACTTCCACATTTTGAAGTATCTTTATAGCAATGCCCTGCTCCTTTTTACTAATTTTTTTTGTGTTAGTTCCTTCTTGTGTTGCTATGAAGAAATATCTAAGGCTGGGTAATTCATAAAGAAAAGAGGTTTAATTGGCTCATGGTTCTGTAGGCTATACATAAAGCATAGTGCCAGCATCTGCTTATGTCCAGAAGCTTACAATCACGGTGGAAGGCAAAGGTGGGACTGGGGTATCACACGGCAAGAGCAGGAGCAAGAGAGTAAGTGGGGAGGTACCATGCTCTTTTAAACAAACAGATATTGTGTGAACTAACTGAGCAAGAACTCACTCATCATCAAGAGGATGGCACTAAGCCATTCATGGGGGATCCACCCCCATGATTCCAAACCTCCCACTATTCCCACCTCCAAATCGATGACCACATTTCAACATAAGATTTGGAGGCGACACGCATCCAAAGCACATCCTCCTCTTTGTCTATTTTTGCTTTCGCTGCCTGTGATTTTGGTGAAATATCCAGGAAATCATTGTCAAGTCCAATGTCATAAAGCTTTTCTTCTATGTTTTTTTCTAGGAGTTTTATAGTTTTAGGTGTTATGTTTGTCTATAATCTATTTCAAATTGATTTGTGTGTGTGTGTATATAGTGTAAGACAAGGGTCAAATTTAATTCCTTTTTATGTGGATATCCAGCTTTCCCAATGCCAGTTGTAGGAAGAGCCTATCCTTTCTTCATTGTGTATTCTTGGCACCCTTGTGGAAGATCAGTTGACCGTACATACATGAGTTTCCTTCTGAGATCTCTATTCTGTCTTTATGCCAGTGCCACACTGCTTTAATTGCTGTACTTTCGTAATAAATTTTGAAATCAGGAACTGTGATGATTCCAGCTTAGTTCTTCTTTCTCGAGATTGTTTTGGCTATTCAGGGTCCTTTGTGCTTCCATATACATTTCACAATTGTTTTTACTATTTCTGTTAAAAAAAAGGCCACTGGAATTTTGATAGGTATTACGATGAATCTGTAGATAGCTTTGGGTAGTATGAACATTTTGATAATATTGATTCTTTTGATTCATGAACACAGGATGTTTTTCCATTTATTTGTGTCTTCTTTAATATAGGTCTGTTCAGATTTTCTGTTTCTTCATGATTCAGCCTTGGTATGTTGTATGTTTCTAGGAATTTATCTATTTCTTCTAGGTTATCTTAAATTTTGTTGTGTAATTATTTATACTAGTCTCATGTTCCTTTTATTTCTGTGGTCTCAATTGTCATGTCTCCTTTTTATTTCTTATTTTTTAAATGTTAGTCTTCTCAAGTTTTTTTTAGTCTAGCTAAAGGTTTGTAAATGTTGTTCATCTTTTCAACAAACCAACTTGTACTTTTGTTCATTTCTTAATATTGTTTTTGTATTCACTATTTTGTTCATTTCTACTGTAATTTTTAATATTTCCCTTCTTCTGCTAACTTTAGAATAAGTTTATTCTCCTTTATCTAGTTCAAGGGTATCCAATTTTTTGGTTTCCCCATGCCACAGTGGAAGAAGAATTGTCTTGGGCCACACATAAAATAAATTAACACTAATGATATCTGATGAGCTTAAAAATAAGGTCCATGCATAAATCTCATAATGTTTTAAGAAAGTTTACAAATTTGTGTGGGGCCACATTCAAAGCTGTTCTAGGCTGTGGGTTGGGCAAGCTTGATCTAGTTCTTTTAGGTGTAAAGTTAGGTTGTTGAATGGAGAGCTTTTTTCTTTTTAAATTTAGGTGTTTATCACTATAAAGTTCCTTCTTAGTTTGCTTTTGCTGAATCCCATAGGTTTTGGTATGTTGTGTTTTTGTTTTCATTTGTCTAATGGTATTTTATAATTTCTCTTTTGATTTATTCTTTGACCCATTGGTTGTTTAAAAGTTTTCTGTTTAATTTGCACATATTTGTGTATTTTCCAGTTTTCCTTTTGCTATTGATTTCTAGTTTCATTCTACTGTGGTCAAGAAAGATACTTGGTATGATTGCAATCTTCTTGAGTTGGCTAAGATTTTGTTCTGACCTCACTTGTGATCTATCCTGGCGAAGGTTCTGTGCGTACCTGAGACGAAAGTGTATTCTGCTGTTGGGTGAAATATTCTATGCACATGTGTTAGGTCCATTTGGTCTATAGTGTTGCTGAAGTTGTTGTTCAAATAAGTTTTCTTCTTATTTGTTTTCCATCTAGGTGATCTATCCATTATTGAAAATCAGATAATGAAGGCTCCTACTATTATTTCACTGCTGTGTATTTCTCCCTTCCAATCTGTCACTGTTTGCTTTATATATTTAGGTACTCTGGTGTTGGGTGCATATATATTTATAATTATTATATCTTCCTGGTGAATTGATTCTTTTATCATTATATAATGACCTTTGTCACTTGTGATACTTTCTGACGTAAAGTCTATTTTGTCAGATACAAGTACATTCATTTGTTTTCTTATGGTTACCATTTGTGTTGATTATTCTTTTCCATCTCTTCACTTTAAACCTATGTGTGTCTCCAAAATATAAAATGAATCTCTTGTAGACAGCATGTAGTTAAATCTTTTCAAAACTATCTATTCAATCACTCTATATCTTTTGATTAGAGAGTTTAATACATTTACATTTAAAGTATTATTGATGGAGAAGGACTTATTGTTTTTTGTTTGTTTTGTCTTGTTTTGAGACAGGGTCTTGCTCTGCCAGTCAGGCTGGAGTGCAGTGGCAAGATCATTATCACAGCTCAGTGTACCTTCAAACCTTTGGACTCAAAGAATCCTCCTGCCTCAGCCTCCTGAGTATCTAGGACTACGGGTGCATGTTACCATGCCCAGCTAATTAGAAATTTTTTTTTTTTTTTTTTTGAGATGGAGTCTTGCTCTATTGCCAAGGCTGGAGTGTAATGGCACTATCTTGGCTCACTGCAACCTCTGCCTCCCAGGTTCAAGCAATTGTCCTGCCTTAGCCTCCTGAGTAGGTGGGATTACAGGCACCCACCAGTATGGCCAGCTAATTTTTGTATTTTTAGTAGATATGGGATTTCACCACGTTGGCCAGGCTGGTCTTGAACTCTTGACCTCAAGTGATCCGCCTGCCTCGGTCTCACAAAGTGCTGGGATTACAGGTGTGGGCCACCGCACCCAGCCCTAAAACAAAACAAAACAAAACACCTTTTTATAGAGACAGGGTCTCACTATGTTGCCCAGGCTTGTGTTGAACTCCAGGTCTCAAGTGATCCTCCCACGTCAGCTTCCCAAAGTACTGGGATTACAGGCATGAGCCACCACATCTGACCACTATTACCATTTAAAAAAATTGTTTCCTACCTTTCTGTCTTATAGTTCTTTTGTTCCTCTTTTCCTCTCTTGTTGTCTTCCTTTGTGTTTTGTTGATTTTTTGTGTTAATATACTTTGATAGCTTTTTAAAATCTTTCGTGTATTTTCTATAGGTACTTTCTTTGTGACTACCATAGGGTTTACATAAAATATCTTATAATAGTATAATAGTGTATTTTAAGGAGATAACAACTTAATTTCAATCATATACGCCAAAGTCAACACTTTTACTTGTTCACATCACATGCTTCATGTTATTGATGTCATAATTACGTCTTTTTTATTGTGTATCCATTAACATATTTTTAGTTATAGTTATTCTTAATACTTTTGTCTTTTAACTTTTATACTAGAATTAAAAGTAATTTACACACACGTTACAGTATTTTGTATTTGTCTATATGTTTACCTTTACCAGAGAGTTTTATATTTCCACATACTTTCCCTCTTTCTTTCTCTTTTCTTTCTTCTCTTTCTTTCTTTCTCTTTCTTTCTTTCCTTCCTTCCTTCCTTTCTTCCTTCCTTTTCTCTCTCTCTCTCTCCTTCCTTCCTTCCTCTTTCTTTTTTTTTTTTTTGATGGAGTCTCACTCTGCTGCCCAGGCTGGAGTGCAGTCTGCTGCCCAGGCTGGAGTGCAGTCTGTTACCCAGGCTGGAGTGCAGTGGCACCATCTCAGCTCACTGCAACCTCCGCCTCCCAGGTTCAAGTGATTCTTATGCCTTAGCCTCCCATGTAGCTGGGATTACAGGTGCACGCCACCATGACCAGCTACTTTTTTGTATTTTTAGTAGAGATGGGCTTTCACCATGTTGACCAGGTTGGTCTCGACTTCCTGACATCAAGTGATCTGCCTGTCTTGGCCTCCCAAAATGTTGTGATTGCAGGCATGGGCCACCACGCTCAGCCTTCAATTATTATATTCTTTTGCTCCAAGATTTGTTTGGTACTTTTTATATTTTTTTAATCTTCTTGTTGAAATTGTCACTTTGTTCATGCAATATTCATTCTCCTGACCTCATTTAACATTTTTATGATGGTTAGTTGGAATTCTCTGTCAGTTAAATCATATATCTCTGTTTCATTAGGGTTAGTTTCTGGAGATGAATCTGTTTCTTTGGTATATATTGTTTCTTCATTTTCCTTGACTCTTTATGTTGGTATTTGCACATTAGAAAAAATAGCCACCTCTGCGAGGGTGTTCATGGATTGTTCTTTGTGGGAGAAGACTCTCACCAATCAGCCTAGCCAACAGTTCTGGGCACCTGTCAAAACTTTGTGCTGGTCCAAACTACTATCTTCATTCTTAGCAGCCCTCAAGCATCTAGAATAAGCTGAGTGCCATCAGCACTTCCAAGAGAGTCAAGACAGAAATCAGTCTCTCAGGCAGCCCCTGGAAAAGTTGGAACTTTTGATTTGCAGTCTAACTCTTTTCCTCCCAAGGAGAACATGGGATCTAGGGTATTCTACTCAATCACTTTGTTTGTCTGCACTGAGCTAGGGGAAGGGGCTATAGTGACTGCTTGAATGACATCTTTCTTCCCATCTTTGTTCTCATTGGCCCCTAGATACTAAAATATTCTGGGTTCTATCAGTGCTCCAGGACATGTGAGATTGAAGTGATTACCCTAAGCAGCCCCCAGAAAAGCTGAAACATTGGATATGACGTCCCACTTTTTCTGTCCACAAGGTGAAGCGGGAAGCTAGGAGTTTCCTTCAGATCATATGGTGCTGGGTCAGGGGTAGAAGTTAAGACAAGAAGGTATCTCAAATTTTCGTCTGGCCTTCGTTGTAGCTGGTTTTATATTTACCCAGGATGTAAGAGCCTCTCAACTAGTTTCTTAATTTCTCACAAAGAAAATTTGTCTGTTACTGTTGAATCAGTGTGCTTGTCAGAGAAAGAAGGATCCAGGTCTCCCTATTCTATTATCTTAATAATGTCACTCCTGAGCAAGCACTTTTAGTTTCACCTAAGTTTCAGGCTCTCATAATTATCACGAAAATCAAGCAATTGATTTATACTTGCATACATTTTTCATTTGATCAAATATTCCATTTTTTTCCACCAGTTATGACAGTTTTATAAGTCACAGAACAAAGAATATTTTCTCTCTCATTTACATATGTGAATAACTGCCAATGAATGCTACATGGTCATTAGGACATCCCTTCCTCTACTGTTGCCACTATTTTTTTTTTTTTTTTTTTTTTGAGACGCAGTGTACCACTCTGGCCCAAGCTGGAGTCAGCGGTGCCATCTCGGCTTACTGCAAGCTCCGCCTCACGGGTTCACACCATTCTCCTGACTCAGCCTCCCGAGTAGCTGCGACTACAGGTGCCCGCCAACACGCCCAGCTAATTTTTTGTATTTTTAGTAAAGATGGGGTTTCATTTTGTTCGCCAGGATGGTCTCGATCTCCTGACCTTGTGATCTACCCGCTTTGGCCTCCCAAAGTGCTGGGATTACAGGCATTAGCCACCACTCCCGGCCGACTGTTGCCACTATTTTAAATGTCTATTTTCTTTCCTATCTCCTTATATAGGTTGGTATTTGAGATCACTCTCAGCCCTTATCCCCTTCATTCTTCTCCTTCTTCCCCATCTTCCTACCCCATTCCCAAGCACTGCTTGCCCCAGTACCAATCCAGGTGGTGAATTGTGGTGGGCTAGTAACTTGTGATGAGATGACAGAAAGAGAGGTGGAGAAGAGACTCAGCTGTTCCTTTAGCTGCTCCTTCTTTAAGCTTGAATCCTGAATTATCCCCAGAGGCCCTGGAGCCCACTCACCCTAAACCCTTTTCCCACTTCAAGGTTGCCTATTCAATTCAATGAACATTTTAATTCAACAAACATTTTTCCCTTCAGTTCTGCAAACATCTCCTGTCAGCTTCCTATGAACCACTATTATTTATTTACTGGACATAGGAAAGCCCACAGCTCAGGCCCTAAGGTCAACAAAGAAACTCACAAAAGCTTACAGCTGGCTTTTTTTTTTCTAAAGAGAAGATGAAGATGAATCTGATTTCATCCTTTGTACACAAAGACTTTCTCTAAAGATCTTGTACCTTAGTCTTCCCTGATAGCGTGGAAAGAGAAGACAGAGAAGTGTTGGGGCATAAATGAGTCTTTGGATCCCTAATTCCTTCTTCAGAATGTTTACTGACAGTGGTCAATGTTCAAATATCACCTAACCTGGTTGCTCATACAATTTGTTTCTGCTTCTGCCATTCTCCATTCTACTGCCTTGCATTTTCTTCACCCAGTACTTGTCACCAACTGACATTTTCTTGTTCATTTGTTTCTGTGTGTGCCTCCATTGCCTACTAGAGTGTACATTTTGTCAGAGCAGAAACACTCTCTTACTTACAAGTCATATCTTCCATGCCTAGCCCACAGGAAGTGCAGAGTGAAATATATATTTGTTGAATGAATGAATGAACCCTCCTTAAAAATCTGAAAGGATTATGCATCTTTAGATTTTACTACACTGCATTTTAGGGTGGGAAATTACTTTTTAGAAAGCATTTGGAGATTTGTGAATGTCGCAGAGTATAGGCCTAATAAATAGCAAGGTCTATTTTATTCTTTCAGAGAATATGTGGGTTAAATAGTTATGTCTGGACTGGCCTACAGACCTAACTAATTCACAGGCACAGAACCCTGTTTTTGTGTGAAAATACATGTCATATTCTAAACAAATAATATTTGAAGGATGGTAACAATTTATAATTCTAAGGATAGATTTACAATGTGATGAAACTGATTGAGGTGGTCTAACATGCTGACCAAGGCAGTGACCTTGCGGGGGCAGTTTTTAGTGATGAGCCTGTGTAGACACACTGCCACCTAGTGGTGCTTCAAATAACCACAGAATCTTTACTGCGAAGAAACTTTTCCTTTTTTGTCTGCCATATACAAATGCTTATTATTTCACATGTTCAGTACCTGTCTAAGCTAATAAAAAAAAAGACATTAAATTTTCCCAACTTCTGAGTGTTAATATCCAAAACCAATTCAATATAATTAAAAAAAATCAACTCTTCTTACCATGAGAACATCAATAAAATAAGCCACCTCAGCACCAACAACACGGAGATTGTTTACAGCATGGATGTATTCCCGTGAACCGTTGATCCAATCTAAATTAATGCAATTTATATCTTCCAGCTGTAGCAACACCTGGCACAAAGATTTATATAAATATTAAATAAATAAGTGTTCAAGGAAACCGACGTGTCTCAACACTTGATTCCATAATAAGAAATTATACTAGTAGGTTGATATGGTTAGACTTTGTGTCCCCAACCAAATCTTATCTTGAATTGTAATCCCCATAATCTGCACGTCTCAAAGGAGAGACCAGGTGGAGGTAATTGAATCATGGGGGTGGTTTCCCCCGTGCCATTTTCGTGATAGTGAGTTCTTATGAGATCTGATGGTTTTATAAGGGACTCTTCCCCCTTCACTTGGCACTTCTCCTTCCTGCTGCCTAGTGAAGCGGTGCCTTCCGCCGTGATTGTAAGTTTCCTGAGGCCTCCCCAGCTATGCTGAACTGTGAGTCAATTAAACCTCTTTCCTTTATAAATTACCCAGTCTAGGGCAGTTCTTTATAGCAGTATGAAAATGGAGTAATACGTAGGTGTTAATAGAGAACCTACCACAGGCTAAGCTCTGTCCTAACCCATATATATACGTATGTCCTAACCCATATATATATATATATATATATACACACACACACACACACACACACACACATTAGTAATTAGCACCTATGCATTAGTACCTATCTCACGGAGTGAGAATTAAATTTATATATATGTGTTTTATATATACTGAATATATATATATATATAAAACACATATATATAAATTTAATTCTCACTCCGTGAGATAGGTACTAATGTTATCTTCACTATATGGCCTTATAAATATTTAACTGCTTATGATGTTAGCAGTCTATTAATCTTAAGTATAGGAGAGAAAGATTAATTTCATGGAGTTAACTTGGAAATTGTTTTTCTTAAATTAAATGAGAAATTGATCATACCATTTAATCTCCTGTCAAGAGAAGAATTTATTCAAGAGTGATTATACAAATTTGCTTCCCTTGTAATCTGTGCAATTTATAATAAAAATAAATGGGAAATGGATAACTAATTTGAGGCCCTGGAACACGGATAATTGTGGATAACTGAATGGAAGATTTCCATGAATATACATCAATACCTTGCAAAGTACATTCATGTTAAACATAAAGCTCGCATGCTAGTGTAAAAAGGAGCTTATTCATGTCATACATTGCACATGTCTCTCTGCCATTTGCCATCTGTTTTCCATCCAGCTATGTTGATACGCGTGATCTTGTCTGTTCCAAAATATGAGGCTTGGATAGTTGAAGAATTTACCGCACTGATCTCCTGTTTCAAGCAGAAAGAGATTAAGGAAAAATAATAATTAAAAATTATTTAATAGTTAGTAGACCTATTCTAAAGCTGCTCGAAAGCCTTTCACTAAATTTGATCTTTAGCAACCTTCTTTAATATATTTTTACTAAATAGTTATGGCTACATATTATAAAAGTACCAAAAATTATTATTATTATTATTTAGAGATAGTGTCTCACTGTGTTGCCCAGGCCAAAGTGCAATGACTCCATCATAACGCACTGCAGTTGCAAACTCCTGGGCTCAAGCCATCTGGCCGCCTCAGCCTCCTGAGTAGTTGGATTACAGACCCATGACACCACACATGGCTAATTTTAAACAATTTTTTTAGAGACAGGGTCTCACTATGTTGCCTAGGGTGATCTTGAACTCCTGGCCTCAAGTGATCTTCCTACTTCAGCCTCCCAAGTTGCTGGGATTATAGGCACGAGCCACCACATCTAGCTCAAAAAGTTAATGCATTATAAAATGCAGTATACAAATTCAACACAAGGAAAAAATCTTTGATTTTTAAAGTAATGTTTGAAAGACAATGTTGGGAAGTTTAAATCATAGTTTCAGTAAATCTTATTTTTGTATAACATTTCTCAGTGATCAGTGTAATTCATGAGAATTAAAACATGCCTAGAAGCATGCCAAAAACATGGCAAAATGAAGGTTGTCCACCCCACTTTATGAGTAAGGAATTGAGGTTAGAATCTCATCACATGAAATACACCAGCATATTGGAGATAATTTTATATGATTATGTCAAACATTCTTTTGTATTTCTTGTATTTTGTTGGATTGCCTTAATAACAAAACTCTCAAAGACTTTAGGAGACTATAAATTTAAGTGATTTTATTATTTAAAACAATAAAAGGCACAAGTATAAGCGATTATATTGGAAAAAATGAATACTTAAATCAGCAAATAGCAAGTCTGACAGTGGTGAATCCTATAACCTGGAAGCAACACATTTAGATATTTATGAAATTCAAACAAAGAGCCTATTTCTGGCTACCTGTGTTTAATAGTAATGCAATTAATCATACAATTTGCTGGCTAGGTAAAGTGTCTCCAAGACTGTAAGCTAATGGTTATGAGAGTCATAAGTTGGCTTGCTCAGTAATTGTAATAGCTAACACTCCTATCTGTCTATTTGCCAGGCATTGTTCTAAACACTTTATAGAGTAGCTCATTTAACTCTCAAAACACTGTGAGGTAGGTACTAATTTTAAAAATTAGAAAAGGGGACTCTGAGGGGCCAAGTAACTTGCCAAAAAGTACTGCAGCTAATGAATCCTGGAGCCAGGGTTCAAATCCACATGGCCTTTGAAGTTAGGTGCTTAACCACTGGGCTCTCAAGCTATGTTCTGATTATAGTGTTCTCTGCTGATAGGGCCCAAACCAGATGTGGGATTTGCTGAAGTGAGCAATAAAATCAATCATCTTCAGGCCTTCTAGGAAGCATTTTTCTGCTAAATAATCCAATCCAAGTACAAAAACATGATTCCATCTATGTCTCTAAGATAATCCAGATGCTCACTCATTTCAACTCTCTTAGGCCCAGCTGGAGCGCCTCAAACACCTACTATAGTCCCATTTCTACATCTGAAAAACCTTTTGGAGGGAATTTAGTCCGAAAAAAATTGTTTATTCTTTTCTCAACATGAGAATAGCATTCTGACAGGCATTGTGGGGTCTGAGCATCTGTTGTCATGCTAGTGTAAAAAGGAGTTTATTCACATCATACATTGCACATGTCTCCCTGCCATCTGCCATCTGTTTTCCATTCAGGTATGCTGATATGGGTGATCTTGTCTGAGATCAATGAGGAGTTTAATCAAGTAGAATAAGTAGAGAAAACACTTTCACATTCACTCTGGCACAACCCTCTAAAGCAGCTTTTCAACATAAATGTGGGAAACTCCATACACCATCATGGGATCAAAAGAAGACAGCTTAGATTCTGCTGCCACAAGGATAGAAACGAGGAAATGATGTCAATATTGTACAGAATAGGTTATCGAGAGGAAGGGCTAATTAAAGTATCAAGGTTTATCTGGGCCTTTTAGCATTCTTTGACTGAGTAGACATGAAGCATAATAGGTACGAGATCAATCCATTCTGATGACTACATTTCCAGTGATATCATCTCTAGCAAGTAAAAAATAGTTACCAGTTAGGTATGTTCTATCCTTGACTAAAGCTGCAGACACAGAAACTACCGGAAGTGTGCAACATGTCCATCACCACCAGTGACTGTATAAGTCACTCTAGGTTAAGGTGTCATGGATTCATGGGGGAAGTCGGTTGGTTTTATTCTTACAGAAAGGTAACTGTAAAGACCTGTGACCTCCAGAAGACCAAGTTTATCGTACCACACCACATTTACATTTGACAATTCCTCACTTGGAGAAGAGAGTATGTTAACTGTGTAGAGTTAATTTCTGATTTGTTTATAAATGAGTCCAATTCATATAGCATATGAGTCAGGCCTGTGGAAATCCTTATTTTAATTACACACCTTGACTCATCCTATATCACAGTTGTTAGAAAAACACTTTAACAGCAAACAATAGGCTTCCATCCATTAAAAAATTCAGATACATATCTGGTTTAATTACACATGATTCTTTCCAAATGGAGGGAAGTGGGGAAGATGTGAAGAACATTATTTAGGGAAGTACTTAGTTTTCCAATTTTCTCTTCATTGGCAGTAGGACCCAGCTTCACCTAAACACTGTCTTTATCACCTTCTGTTTTACTGACCGTGCTCCACAGAATTCAAGTGCATGGCCACTTATATAAAAGGATAAAAGGATCAATGAGCCTGATGAGTCCTAAGAGTGAAGATCAGGGAATAGAGTTAGTCCTAAGTGGATAAATATGCCCTGAACATCCTAAAAGGCAAAGAAGGTGCCCCCAAATACTTGTATTCAACATAGATTCTCTTCACTTAAAAAAAAACTTAATCTATTAGCGAACAATACAGTCAGGATGGCTAAAGGTGACCCCTAGAAACCAAATGGCAAGATGTCTGCTTATGCCTTCTTCATGCAGACGTGCAGAGAAGAACATAAGAAGAAAAACCCAGAGGTCCCTGTCAATTTTGCAGAATTTTCCAAGAAGCGCTCTGAGAGGTGGAAGATAATGTCCGGGGAAGAGAAATCTAAATTTGATGAAATGGCAAAGGTGATTAAAGTGCACTATGATCGGGAAATGAAGGATTATGGACCAGCTAAGGGAGGCAAGAAGAAGGATCCTAATGCCCCTAAAAGGCCACCGTCTGGATTCTTCCTGTTCTGTTCAGAATTCTGCGCCTAGAACAAATCCACAAACCCTGGCTTCTCTATTGGAGACGTGGCAAAAAAGCTGGGTGAGATGTGGAATAACTTAAATGACAGCGAAAAAGCAGCCTTACATCACTAAGGTGGCAAAGCTGAAGAAGTATGAGAAGGATGTTGCTGACTATAAGTCGAAAGGAAAGTTTGATGGCACAAAGCATCCTGCAAAAGTTGCCCGGAAAAAAGTGGAAGAGAAGGATGAAGAAGACGGGGTGGAAGAATAGGAGGAGGAGGAAGAAGAGGAGGAGGAGGAAGAGGAGGAGGAGGAATAAAGAAACTATCTGTCTCCTTGTGAATACTTAGAGTAGGGGAGCTCTGTAATTGACACATTTCTTATCTGAGAAGTGTCTGTTGCCCTCATTAGGTTTAATTACAAAATTTGATCATGATCATATTGTAGTCTCTCAAAGTGCTCTAGAAATAGGCAGTGATTTACACGAAGTGGCCACGGGTGTCTGGAGCACCCTGAAACTGTATGAAAGTTGTACATATTTCCAAACTTTTAAAAATGAAAATGCAAAAGAAGTCAAAATATACATAACATTAAAATCAACATTTTAACCATTTTAAAGTGCAAACTCAGTGGCATTAAGTCATTCACATTGTCCTGCAGCTATCACTACCATCTTTCTCCAGAACTGTTTTCACCCCAAACTAAAATTCTGTACCCATTAAACAGGAACTCTCCATTACCTGCTCCAGATATCTCCTGTAAATGAAACCATAGATTATTTGTCCTTTTGTGTCTGGCTTATTAGCAAAATGTGTTGAATGGTCATCCATGTTATATTATGTATTGGCATTTCACTTCTTTTTAAAGCTAAGTAATATTCCTCTCTTTACTTCTTGATAATTATAAAACTCAAACTTTTGAGGAATGTTTCTTTATGTGTCTCTATACCCATAATAAGAACTTTTTTTCCTTGTTCTAGAGACAGCCACATCTACAGAATTACTCAAACTCATATAACATATGGGTCAGGCCTGTGGAAATCCTTGTTTTGAGTACATACCTTGATTTATCCTATATCTTAGTTGTTGAAAAACACTTTAACAGCAAACAATCAGGCTTCTATCCATTACAAAATTCAGGTACAGATCTGGTTTAACTACACATGATTCTTTCCAAATGGAGGGAAGTGGAGAAGGTGTGAAGAATATTATTTAGGGAAATACTCATCTACAGATGGCTGGCAGATTTCAGTAAAGAGTAGTGTGTACACATGTATGTGTGTCTGGTGAGTAGAGAGCTACAAATCAGACCATATTTGTACGGTAGGAATGCGTAGGAGAAGCCTGTCCTGGCTGGCAAGGCCCAGCAGTATGTGATGGGCCTGATGGAAAGTAAGCCCTGAGGTTACAGATTCAGGTAAAGACTGGAAATGATCTTCTCTGGCCCCACTCTTTTCCTGCTCCCTAAATATAGATCCTCCAACCACTCCTAGTCCTGCCCTCGTTTCTCTGCTTCTGAGATTTCATGTACTCTTTGGGTTTCAATTTGCAACCCCAGCCAGAAGACTTTTGAATCTTTTTCTCCAGCTCTGGGCTGCCTGCTTCGCTGTTAGACTAACATCTCCAACAGCCTGCTCAAGCCTCACCTGTCCAGAATCTAACTCCTTCTCTTTTATCCTCAATTTTTCTGATAAGAGGGTTATCATTTTCCCAATCATTTACGTGTGAAATCTCAGACTAGTTTATGATGTCTATCATGTTGATTTTCTATTATCATAACCACTTTCATTACTGCAGTTCAGGCTGTTTCCCGTGTGTGATCCAAACTGCACTATAGCTTTCTATTTAACATTGTCAAATGGACCTTTCTGTGATGATGGAAATATTCTATATCTGTACTGTCCAGTATGGTAGCCACTAGCCACATGTGGCTATTGAGCACTTGAAATGTGGCTGGTGTGGCTGATGAATTGAGTTTTTAATTTTATTTAATTGTAATTTTAATAGTCACATATGGCTAGTGGCTACTATGTTGGACAGCACAGTTCTAAATGGCCTCATAGTCACCTCTAGTCTCTTCCAGCTTCAGACAAGAGAGCAACAGCAGCCAGAGTAAATGCCCTAAAGCATCTCTGAAAAGCTCTCAATGGGGCCCCATGGCTTACAGGATGAAGTATAAACTCCACAGGAAGGAACTATACAATTTGTTCCTCAACTACTTTTCTAACTAACCTTACTTTTGAAGACTCCTTCTCTGCCCACAGACTAACCCAACACGTCATTCATCAGACGGGCCTGTGGTTTCTCTCCTTTATGTTCATGCCACTTCCTTTGCCATTACCCTGCTTATCTCTGCTTGTGAGCACCTTGCCCATCCTGCAGGATACACCTCAAATACATGTCCTCCTCAAAATGTTACCTGGTTCCATCCCTGACCTCAAGGTGAGCTCTTCTTCACTTTGTTCCCAGAGTCTTTCAGTTGCATCTTACATCACAGATCATAATTTGTGTTGCAAGAAAGGTATTTGTTTGTACATGTCATTTCTCCCACTGTAATAAAGTCAAGACTGTTCTGTTTATTCAATTCAATAGACAATAGGCATTGTTGCTTATTCACAGTCTTACAGATGGAAGGTTCTCATTGACTGAACATAATATCAAGTTTACCTGTTATGAAATAACATAAGAGCAATCTTCATATTTAAATCAGATATATCAGAACAGATAATATAGAACAGATAACATAGAAAAAATCTGACTCATAACACTGAAAAGAAATGTTTGCATTTAAGTCAATAGCATATGTCAGAATAGGTTACTGTATCTATGTCTTCTGTATCTATAGGCAAATCTTATATTTTAGAATAATCCATGTGTGAAGGCTGCAAGTTAGCTTACCTGATAGGCATTGGGATTGTGTATAGTGTAGAGCAGGAAACGAGTGTTTATCTTCTCTGGAGACCAGGGTAAACCTACCAACTCTGTTGAGAAAGTCCTGGTCCATGGTAAACCATCTTTGAAACACCCTAACCTTTCATAGCAAACTTCTTTTCCTGCAGCAGAAAGGTGGAGTGTCAGTATAGAGGAACCAGGCTTAGAGAGAGGCTGTGTTTCTCACTGTGAGTTAAAGTAGACTTTAATTTTGGAAATTAACCCCTTATTGGATTTATGGCTTGAAAATATTTTCTCCTATTCTATAGGGTTGCCTTTTCATTTTGTTGACTAATTCCTTTACTGTGCAGAAGTTTTTTGTTTAATGCAATCCCACTTGTTTATTTATTTTATTTCGTTGCCTGTGCTTTTGTTGTCATATTCCAAAACGATCATCGCTAAAGCCAGCAACAAGGAGATTTTTCCAATGTTTTCTCATAGGAGTTTTATAATTTCAAGTCTTACATTTAAGTCTTTATTCCAAGTTAATTTTGTATATGGCATAAGGTAAGGGTTCAATTTCATTCTTTTGTATGTGGATATCCAATATTCCCAATACCATTTGTTGAACAAACCTATCATTTCCTCATTGTTATATTCTTGGCACCCTTGTCAAAGACTAGCTGACCATGTACACACAGGTTTATAATTTTGTATATGGCATAAGGGTTCAATTTTATTCTTTTGAATGTGGATATCCAATTTTCCCAACACCATTTGGTGAATAAGCCAATCATTTCCTCATTGCATATTCTTGGCACCCTTGTCAAAGACTAGTTGACCATATACACATGGGTGTATTTCTGCACGCTCTACTCTGTTCCATTTGTTTATGTGTCTGTTTTTATGTCAGTATCACACTGTCTTGATTAATATAATTTTGTAGTAAATATAGTTTTGAATCAGGATGTGTGCTGCTTCCAGCTTTGTTCTTCTTTCTTAAGATTGCTTTGTTATTTGGAGTCTTTTGCGGTTCCACATTAACTTTAGGATTGTTTTCTCTATTTCTGTAAAAAAAAATACCTAAGGAACTCACACAACTTAATAGCAAAAAGCAAATAACTAAATTTAAAAATAGGCAAAGACCTGGACAGACATTTTCCTTAAGAAGCATACAAATGGCCAACAGCCATATGAAAAGATGCTCAACATCGTGAATCACTATGGAAACGTAAATCAAAACCTTAATGAGATATCATCCCACACTTGTTAGGATGGTACTGGCCACATTCCAGCCTCAGCAAAGCTCAGCCAGAAGGGCAGGCTTGAAGCCGAGAGATAACAGCTCAATAACCCAGCTCATCCCACTCTTCACTTTGTCTCACCTCTTCCTCCAATGCGGTCAATACACTGTTTTGTTTTTTGTTTGGTTTTTTTTTTTTTTGGCTCATTTATTGGCTTCTATTATAAATTTAAATAGTAACCTTCTATTTTTTGATCCATACATCATATTCATTAGAACCTGACTCCCAGTTTCCTAAGAGGAAGATTTTAGAGGTACTGACTCTCCCTCTCTTCCTCCCTTCCAGCTTCCAAGGTCTGTCAGCTTCATAATGTTGCTTTCATACTATCAAAATTGATAATATTCAGACTTTGCTCTATAAGCAAAATTAATCCTTCCATGTTTTGTCTGCATGCTGACTCCAAAAAGTTGAAAACCAGTGAACAGAATTTATATTATTATAACTAGATAAATATTTTTGGCTTCAATCGACTCGCATGCTATAATTACATTTCCTTTTCTGCACTTCCATTGTTCAGACACTCATTCTCTTCAAAGGAAACGATTCAAATGAATTGTCTTTCCTAATATTTGAATTACTCAGGATCAGTGTCATCGTGGTTTACTCCATATTTGCATCATGCCTTTCTTGTACTCTTTGTGTTTTCCTATATTCTCTGGTTGCCTTTTTTTTCTCTTCCTGGAAGAATGAACATGTGCCTTCTTCAATATATTCCTATTATATTGAAGCTTCTTAATATTTCTCCTGCCTGGAATCCATTCTGATCCTTCTCTAATTTGAACCAGTGACCTCATAGTTGGATCATGGCTTTCTAAAACAGCCTTCTGTTTTCCCTAGAATGCCCAGTTGCCCTTATTTTTTGCATTCTGTTGCTTTTTTCTCCAGGTCCTCAACTACATTATTCAGTCTATGGATTTTAAAATGAAGATTTTTATAACTAGTCCTTATTTTCTATGTTTATCACTTACCAGGGTTATCTACCACTGTGCTCTTTTTTCCATAAGAAAATACTCACAGAGAGTGTAAAGTTAAAGGAAAATGGATGTGATAAAGCACAGTGAGCAACATTATAAGGTATTAAAGCCACTTAAGAAAAGATTGAAAGATTAATAGTTCTGTAAAAATAATGTTTGCTATAAAGTTAATACATTGAAATTGGGTCAATAACTTAAGTGGCCAATAATAAAGGATATAGTTTTAAAATTATGGTATTGAGGAATATTATGCAGCCATTAAAAATGGTTATAGAGAATTTGTAACAATATCTGTAATGGAAAAAAGTAAAATTCAAAGAAAGGTACCAAAATATTAATGGTGAATCCCAGTGGTTTTAATTTTCTTATTTATACTTGTCTATGTTATCAAATTTTCAGTAATAAATATGAATTACCTTTATAATAATAAAAAAAAAGTCACAAAAGGAGAGAAAGAGTACTTCTTTACCAAACGATGCCCAGTCTGGTTTTTTCTTTTTGTCTTACTACTGCTAATAAAAAATACCAAAAACAGATTTAGCCTTATGTGTCATACATGTGAAAAAATGAAGACTTAGAAAACGTGACGATCTAAGAGAAATGTATTGCTATTTGTGGCAGGAAAATAATTGAACCCTTATGCCGGTCACTCTATCACTAAGTGGAATTGGGAGATATAGCCTAGCTTTTGCTAGGTTACTTTATGGTAATAAACAGCCCCTCACATCTCACTGGCTTACAAAAATTAAGGTTTATTTCTTGCTCATGTTATCCTTTGGCTGCAGTGGTTTTAGGTTGGGCCTAGCTCTGATTTACCAGCCTTCTGCATTGCAGGATCCAAGCTAAATGAGTAGGCTCTGTTTTGAGCCTGTTGGGGCAGAGGAAAATGATGCAACTGTGGAACCATGCAAAGGCTCTTAAAGGTGTCTAGACTTAGAATACTCTCTTCCATGTCATGTGGTCAAAGATGAATGTGTATAATGGTCTTACAGGGATGGAGAGTCAATATGGGGAACAACAATACAATCTACATACTATGGAAGGGTATGTAGATTTCAGTTTCTGTAAGTACCACCAGTATGACAACCTTACATGTCCTACAAGAATGAAAACCCGTTGTTATTTTAATTTGCATTTATTTAATTATCAGAAACTTTGAATATCCTTTTGTGCATTTCTAGCCATTTGTTCCTCTTTTGTGGATGAGATCTTTGTGTCCTATGCATATTTTTCTAAAGTTTGTTTTTGCTTATTTATTTGTAAAAACTCTTCAAAGAGTAGAGAAATTTGCTTCCTTTTAGTCAGATATCTGGAAAATATACTCAAATTTGTTGTCTATATTTTTGTTTTACTTTACTTTTGTCATTTAGAAATTTTGCATTTATGCAATCAAAATTATCAGGCTTTTGCTTAGTGGCTTTGGGGTTTTGTTTTATTTGGAAAAGGCTTCCTCACTCCAAGACTTTTTTTTTTTTTTTTTGAGATGGAGTTTTGCTCTTGTTGCCCAAGCTGGAGTGCAATGGCACGATCTCAGCTCACTGCAACCTCCGCTTCCCAGGTTCAAGCGATTCTCCTGCTTCAGCCTCCCGAGTAGCTGGGATTACAGGTGTGCACCTCCACACCTGGCTAATTTTTTGTATTTTTAGTAGAAACAGGGTTTCACCATGTTAGCCAAGCTGGTCTGGATCTCCTGACCTCGTGATCCGCCCACCTCGACCTCCCAAAGTGCTGGGATTACAGGCATGAGCCACCGTGCCTGGCCACTCCAAGACTATTAACAATTACACACTTTTCTTTCATACTTCTTTCTAATGTTTTATCTTTTACTTTTGAATGTTTACCCACCTGGGATTTATTCTGGTGTAAGTAGTAAGACTTTCATCTAGAATTTCAATTCTTTTACCATAAATTTATGCAAAGTCTAGTCATTTTAACTTCATCCACATCTGAGGTTATTTCACTTTATTTAAATTTGCCATCATGGCATCGTTAGTTTTATTAAGCAACTGCCACATAGGTTTATGAATTCTATCTTTCCTGTTTGTATGATTCACTTCTACTTATATTTTTATTTTTATTACTTAAATGCTTTCTTCACCTTTACTTATTTTTTTTCCAGTTTCTTCAGTTCTTGAGTCATTATATTTTAATATATTCTCTAGTTGAAATGCTTTATTTCCCCTTTGGCCTAAGAATTCTTTAAAGAAACATTTGAAAAACAGCACATTACATGAAGCTAGTGTTAATTGGTTACGAAATCATGTAAATTGGCATATTAGTTCTTATCTTCCTAATTTCCACTTTCTAAAGGAGTCACTTCTCTATCTTACTGTGAGCAGGCTTTTCCGAAGACATAGAAAAGCTGGAAAGTAGGTTCGATAATCTGTTCAAGAAATATTTGTTTGTGCCTATTATTTGCCAGATGCTATTAGCACTGGAATTCAGCATTGGAAAAAACAATTCTAGCCCTCATGGAGTATATAATCTAGTAGGGGATGTAGAGACAGACAATAAATAAGAATACGTTTTTCAAAAATGGCTACATTAAAACAGTGACAGGTGCTAGGAGGAACCTAAAGCAGGGAAGGGATGAGGGTGTTTGTGTGTTTAGGTGAGGAGGGGTTTGCAGTTAAAATAGGGTGTCCAGGGTAGCATTTGCATCAAGACCTGAGGGGGAGAGGAGCAAACCACGTGCAGATGTGCGGGACAGCATTCCAGACAGAGGGAAGGAAAGCGCAAGACTCTGCAAGGAAGCAGAGAGCCTACTGTGACTGAGGAATGAGGAGGCACCGGGACTAGGGCCCAGGGAATGGAGACAGGGAGAAGACATAGCTCCACAATGTCTTACTCTGCAATTTCAAAATCTAAAAATCTCTGGGGAAAAATAGTTGCTTTTGGGCTTGTTCATTTATTTGTTTTCTAGTTTGCAGTAACTAGTTTGGCAGCAATAACAGACCTAAAGCTGTTTATAGTCTTTATCCCATTTAATATGAGATTAAATTATGTGGGATCGTAGTCATGTATTTTACTACATAAATATGCATGTGATTAAATATGGGGTTCTGTCCTAGATTTTTCTGGAAATTATGTATTATTACAGTATGTTTACCATAGCATGTTTCAAAATAATAAAAAAAAACCCTAACATTTGTAATGCATCTGGCCCCCAGGAGTTTGAATAGGGGTAGGTGGATGAGGAGCAGGGGTTAACGCTAGGAGGTAACAGAGGGCTAAAGCATGTAGCACTTGGTAGTTCACTGGCTCTTACTCTGAAGTGAGATGGGAAGCCACTGGAGGGCTCTGAGCAGAAAAGTGACATGGACTGACTTGGGTTAGCTTCTGGGCAAGGTAGAGGAAGAGGCCAGTTAGGAGACTATTATAACAAACTAGATAAGAGTCAGTGGTGGCTAAGACTAGGGTGGTAGCAGTGGTGTGGTTACAAGTGGTCAGGTTCTGCATGGATTTTGATGGAGGATCCAAAGAGTTGTGCTGACTGATTGGCAGTGAGGTATGACAGAAAGAAAAGTCAAGGATGATGCAAGGTGTTTTGGCCAGAGCACCTGGAAGGCCATTAATTGTGAAAACTTTGAGATGAACAGATTTGGGGGTAGATATTGAGAGTTCAGTTTTGGATATGTAGATTATATATGAATTAGATACCTAAGTGGAGCTACCTTGCGTACATGAGACTGGGATTCCAGGGAGAAGTTCAGCTGGAGAGATTACATTTGGAAGTCATTAGCATAAATGGTAGGTACCAGAAGATTGAAGGCAATGGACTCTGTTACAGATTTAATAGATGAGATATAGGTAATAATACAAATGAATGTAAGCTCAATTGTTAAATTTATGGCAGTTGTGTAATAGATATGTGGTGTGTAGGAGAAATATATGTATTATCTAAATTTTACATAAGTATGTATTTTGTTAAAATAACTTCTTATTAGGCAGACATTTCTCTCCTCAATTCCCTTCTTATCCAGTGTAAATCCTACAGTCAATTAAAACCATACCCCTGTACTCTCCTTGAACTTCTCTCCTGTTCTTGCTTCACTTGGCTTAACCACAACTCTGGTTAAACCCAACACTTCACCTGTTTCCTGTCTACACCTGTGCAGCTGAATGTGCCTGGAGGAAATCACATACCGTACTGACTATCTCACTTTTAATTTGTGGTTATGAAATTAAAGCAGATCCTAAAGCTACCCAGCCATCATATCATATTTTCCTAGGCCCTTCATTTTCCCAGACTCCTGGGTTATTTCATTCTTCTTGCCTCTCAAACCTCCAACATCTTCATGCCCACCAATCCTCTTGGCTGATGACCCTGTTTCCTATTTCAATAGGAAACCAGAAACAAAGAGAAGAGATCTTTTACAAGCTCCCAGCATGTCTATCCAGCTACCTGCAGATATCTGCCCTTCTATTTTGCCTTCACTCTGTTCACAAGAGATGAACTGTCTTTGTTTCTCGCAAAGGCAAACCTTCATCCTATTAAGACTCCATCTTCTCTCACCTACTGAGGGGTAAGGCACAACATTACTCCCTTCTCTTTCTCCTGCTTTACCAACTTTCCTCCTCTCTGCTGGATCATTCCTAGCCTCACACAAACATGCTGTTATTTCTTTCATCTTAAATTGACTTCTAGGATGCTGACTGTCCTAGGTTTCCTACCACTTCACTGAGTACTTCTTGGCAGTCTTGTTTGCTAGTTTGCCTTCATCTTCCTGATTTCTTAGTGAGGAAGTGTCCTAGGACTCAGTAGTTCCATCTTCCTTCTCTACCTGCAGTCACTCCCTTGATGATCCTGTCTGTAGTCATGGCTTTAAATATCATCTCAGCAGATCAGGGAAAACTGCCTATTTCTTAATTCTGCCTACACCAGTCTAACTGCTTTCAGCACTCAATTAGGACTGTCCTGGGGCAGGAGAATCATGCAAAATAGAATATAGTTCTTGAAATATGAAAACTAATGATAGTCCTATCTCTTTCATTTTTTATCCAATAGAGAAGAGCTGGAGGTCAGGGACTGAAAAACACTGAACTGAAAGTCAAGATTGGCCAATTCCACAAGCTAGCGCCAAGATGTTACACAACGAATCTCTCTGTGTTTTGTTTTCTTCATCTGTGTAAATAAGAGCGAACATTTATTGATTGCTCACTACTAATATGTCCCAAATCCCATGCCAAGCATTTTACATGAATTGCAGATTGAGTATCCCTTATCCAAAACGCCTGGGACCAGAAGTGTTTCAGATTTTGTGTTTTGGAATGTTTGCATATACACAATAAGATATCTTGGGGACAGGGTCCAAGTCTTAACACAAAATTCATTTATGTTTCATATATACCTTATACACATAGGCTAAAGGTAATTTTATACAGTATTTTAATAATTTTATGCATGAAACAAAGTTTGTTTTAAGTATTTGTATGTGAAATATTCTGCTTGTGGCATCATGTTAGTGCTCAAAATGTTTCAGATTTTGGAGAAGTTTAGATTTTAGATTTTTGGATTTCAGATGGTCAACTTGCATCTTATTTAATTTGCACAACCCTATAATTTTATTTTGGTTACTGTCCTGTTTCTACAGATCAATCATCTGGGCTTAGAAAGGTTAAGTACTTGTTTAAAGTTAAGCAACTACCAAACAGCAGAACGAGGACTAAAACCCAAGAAGATTCAGAATTCAAACCGGTGGTTGAACTGAATGTTAGATGTGACGACTGTCTTCTTACCACCATACTATCTCAACCAACTACGTGATACTTTACAACAAAGGGGTTGATCTCTTTCAACATTAAAATTATTTGATTCTAGTTTGGTTAAAATAAATCAACTAATTTTAATGTTTGCTTATAGGCACAATATTAAACATGGATGGTAAAAGTAGCCAAAATCACTAACTCTTTACATTGTAATGTCTAAGGAATCCATAGTATAAAGAGCAAACATGTCAATGAATACTGAGTTAATGTTTAAGAAATGTCCACAGACTAACAGCCCTCCAGAAAACTGTGACTGAAGTGGGAAAAAAAATGGACATTCCAACTGACATTAATAATCAGTTAATTCATTCAATTATTGAGTATCTACTATGAGTCAGCTACAGAATTTGGAAATTTGTATATATTTTCTCATTTATTGCTATGTACCCATCTTAGAAATGAAGAAATTGAGACTTCAATGTCTAAGCCCATAAGACTAGTAAGTGGCAGAGCTAGGAGCCCAACACAAGACTGTCCGGCAACTCTTTTATATTGTTGGAAATAGGTGCTTCTTTATGTTCATAAGACTCATTCAGTATTAAGTGATGCATTTTCCATTGATAATTTTATGTTAAGTGAAAAAATAAATAAATACTAAGAAATATAAGCAGCCAATATTTTAAACATATTCATAAAAACAATAAACTACTTAAGAATGAAATTAGCAATAGTAATTTCTAAAGAATAAGTTCATGTCAATTACATTTTAGATGTAAGTATACTCATTATTTTTAAAGAACTTATTATAAATTATGAATCTTACCTCTTGATGTGCCAAAGAACAAGAATGCAACAATCCAAATTCCAAGCATCTAAGCTGATTTTTTAAATCACATAAAAATCTTCTTGAAGATCTTTACTTGTAAAGTCACCTCACTATAAAATACTAAGTGGTTTTCCTCACAATGATGCAACTCAATGTTTAAACTCTGCGTTTAAAAGAACATGTTATTCCACCTTATGCTCTGCAGAGTAAATAAAATTATCAGGGTGTGCCTTACATCTTGTGATTGGCAATGGAAACTTCCAAGGTTTTGCTGTTTCATTATTAGTAATATTTTGGTTAAGCACAAACTGAGTCACTCTTGAAAGTTACTTTAAGGTTACAAGGTGTTAGATAATAAGCATTTAAAAGGTAATATTTTTTTCCAAACCAGGATTAGGCACTTTCAGAATATTTTTCCCTAACTCATTTCTGTGTGTAAGCATCCCAATTAATACAAACAGACCCTGCTATAAGATGTTCCGAGTTCAATAACAAACATGGCTAATCTTTTCCTCTTATCTGTGTGGCAGTATAATATGGGAGTTATCATTATTGTTTTCAGAGCCCGAATGCTGGGACCAAATTCTGCCTCTGCCACTTATTAGCAGTGTGAACTTGGGCAAGTAAGCCTCACTATTCCTTTCCTTACCTGTAAAATGGGGATGATCATGGTTCCTAGCTCATATGCTAAATAAGATGATTGAATTATTTATTGTCTGAATAGCACCTGGACATAGTAAGTACTATATTACCTGTTAATTTTTTGGTGCTGTCATTGTTCAACTATGTTAATGGGTGTATGGGCAAATTGATGTTCAAATATAGCTAAATATAACCTTACATGATTGTACATAGGCTTCATGATATACTTTAACGTAATAGAAACTTGCCATTTTGGCTACTATGTTAACTTAAAGTGATGAGCAATTCAATCTACAGATATTCTTAGTCAGTTTCTCAATTTTTAAACGCTCATAGAAAATAGCTAACATTATTTCTTAGTTTTTCCTAACTTTTTGTTTCTGACTATTATAATATTAAAATTTCCAACATTTATGAGGCACAGCCTTTTCATACAAACTTTGTTACATTATGCAAGAATTAGACAAAGAAGAGATTATGAACAAGAGTACTTCCAAGTCCTGGATGCTTTATTTGGTTGAAACCTTTCCTGGTATTCATGGCAGCCAGTCCACACTGGCATGCAGACCTGCAGTAATTAGAGAATTAACTATTCAACAGCACCAAGCAGTGTGCTGGACACACTGTGAGTGCTCACACTATAGAAAAATCACCCTCTAAAAGCTTCACTAGTTACAACTGGCTGTTTTTTTTTCCAAGCAACACCTCAAGAATCAATGTTTTCAGCCATACCTGTAAGATAAGTATGAATAACATTTAATACATTCATCAGTAGGAGCTCTCAGAAGACTACATGTTATTTATATCTGCATCCCAAGTGACAAGCACAATGTCTGGGACTTAGTAGGTACTTAATAAGCATTTTTAAATTAAAAAGTACAAAGACCTACAATGATAATATAGGATATTTTTAAAAACCACATCCTTTTCTGTGTTTTTACAGCAATTTATAATGAATCTCTTATAACACTTAGGATATTATAGAATTGTTAGGTATTTACATTTTACTCTCCTCCCCCAGATCGAACTATTCTGAGACAAGCTGGGTTTTGTTCATCTCTGGGCCCCCAGCACATAGCAATAGGTCTATCATCACAGGCACTTGGTCAATATTTGTTGAAAGAAAAAGATAGCATTAGATTTCATTGATCTCATAGCATCCAAGGAAATTCTTACCCTAGAGAGATTATCATTCTGAGAGATGAAGACTCATACTTTAACAATTGTATTTAATGAGTGTCAGATACTAGTGAATCCATAAATGCTTGCTGCAATCATTGTAGTTCTGCCTGAAAAATGTCCCATATAGGAGTTAACAATAGCTTTTAAAAGTTCATCACAAAATCTATTCTCTTTCCAAAACTCCCAGCCCAGCATTGCCAATACCTTCTGGGCCTTTCAGATACTTTATCTGAAGCATAAAGTCATCATATCCAAATCTTAAGAAATGCTTTTCTCTCCAAAGAGCTCTTCTTCATGCCTTCCCTGTTCCTGTTATTAGAACTGCTATTATTTGAGTCACAAGCTGGAAACATTCACATCATCTTTGACACCCTTAAGGTCCCTGCCTCCCTCATTCCATGAGTCGAGCCAGGCCCTGTTGATCCTCCTTCAATGGTGTCTCCTTCATTCATTCCCTCCTGTCAGACTCACTGTCAACATCCACACTCAGATCTTACTCTTATGCCTGAAACATTGTTGCTGGCCCAGGCTTCTCTCTTCTCAATGAGGCATCACAGATATTGTTCCCAGGTAAACCATCTGGAGTCACATCTCTGATCACACTCTCCTCGAATGTCCCTATTGAATAAAGCTCAAATTACTTAACTTAGATCAAGGACTTGCTTGTCTTCTCCTTGGTCTACCATCTGAGCTGTAAAGTCCATGCCCTTCACCCATGTTGCTCCTGTCCACCTGCTGAGTGTTGGGCATGCTGTTTCTTCTACTTTGACAGTCCTTCCTCACCTTTTTCTATATATATCTACACCCCCGTCATAAATTCAAGCCCCAGTTCAAATGTGAACAATCTCTTTCATAAATATTTTTTCTGATCATCCTCAGTTGGTTAAGATTTCTCTAGTTTCTGAACACTCACTGCATTTTGTTTATTTTTAATCTTTTATAACTTAAACATTATATTACTTATTTTTTACCCCCTTTACTAAATTGTAAGCTTGAAGGCCAAGAGCATACATTTGTATGCCTGTTGGTACAGGTTTTTTCTAGAACACAGATCTGATCATTTTTCTAGGAGATAAAATCTAAACTCCTTAGCATTCCTGCAGGGCCTTTAGCAAACTGCCCCCACGTGCTTCTTTTACCACTTCCCCACTTTAAGCACCCTTCAAGCTGAACCACTTAGAACAGCAGTCCCCAACCATTTTGGCACCAGGGATCAGTTTTATGGAAGACAGTTTTTCCACGGGATGGGGAGGGAGGATGGCTTTGGGATGATTCAAGGACATTACATTTATTGCATACTTTATTTCTATTATTATTACATTGTAATATATAATGAGATAATTCTACAACTCGCATTAATTTAGAATCAGTGGGAGCCCTGAGCTTGTTTTCTTGCAACAAGGGTCCCATCTAGGGGTGATGGGAAACAGTGACAGGTCATCTGGCATTAGATTCTCCTGGGACACGCAACCTAGATCCCTCACAGGCGCAGTTCACAGTTGGGTTTGTGTTCCTATGAGAACCTAATGCGGCCAGTGATCTCAGAGTAGGCGGAGCTTGGGCAGTAATGCAAGCGATGGGGAACGGCTGTAAATACAGATGAAGCTTCGCTCACACATCTGCTGCCCACCTCCTGCTGTGCAGCCCAGTTCCTAAGAGTCTATGGACCAGTTACCAGTCCGTGACCTGAGGGTTGAGGACCTCTGACTTAGAGCACTGCCAACAAACTTGTTGTGCCTATACCTGCATGCCTTAACTTGTGCTATTTCTGCAACACCTTTCCCTCCCTATTCCCTACCAGGTAAGCTTGCGTTCATTTATTACCTACTCTGTAAAATCATCCTCAACCCCTAAACTGGAAATTATCACTTACTCTTGGCTCACCCGCACTTTAGACATATGTCTCACTCTGACGCTATTGCATGATAATTAGTCACATGATGGACTGCTCCAAGGAGGGTTGCCTCCTTGAGAACAAGGAAATCAATGCTTCATAGTCGTGTTTATATTACTTAGTACCAGGTAAGGGGCCTGTCACGTGGACATTTTGTACTTTTTGAACAAATACTGTAACAAATAAATGAGTGGGAGAGAGACAAAGAAAGAAACTTAAATAAATATTAATAAATAAACTAATATTTATTTGGTGAAACATTTCAAAATATAAAAGTACTTGTCCATGAGTCCAAATTTGTATAATTACAACCCTCAACAATTCATGGCAAAGGAAGAAGTCATCCTACGAGTTTATTCATTTCATTCTTCATGTTTCTAGTATATCTAGGCACCTTTTAAGAAATGAACTTCAGGCCTATTTCACTTTTTCTGAACTCCAAAGATTATATGTATTGTTCTCTCTGATATATTAAAATATTGACATATAATAAATATATAATAAACATTGCATAATATAAAATATTCAACTATAATATATTAATATTATATATTATAATATTAATTATATATTATGTATTTAGTGTATTATATATATATTAAAAGTTATTATATTCCAATATAATAAATAAATATTCCCACAACAAATAATGCCAAGTATTCAATGTTGGAACTGACAAATATTTACCTTTAATCAGGCCAAATACTGGATTATCTCATCACCTAGTTCAATATTATTTATTTATGCTTCTGTCTTTCCAAAATGACTACTTCAATTTAAAAGAATTTAAATTTTCTGAAGAAAAGAAGATTTGAGGGTATGATATGCTTTAGCTGTGTGTCCCCATTCAAATCTCATGTTAAATTATGATCCTCAGTGTTGGAGGAGGGACCTGGTGGGAGGTGATTGGATCATGGGGACCGATTTCCCCCTTGCTCACTCTGATAGTGAGTGAGTGAGTTCTCACGAGATCTAGCTGTCTAAAGTGTGTAGCACTTCCGCCTTTGCTTTCTCTCTCTTGTTGCATGTGAAGATGTATGTGCTTGTTTCCACTTTGTCCTCCTGACATGATTTTAAGTTTCCTGAGGCCTCCCCAGCCATGCTTACAGCCTGTGGAACTGTAAGTCAATAAACCTGGTTTCTTCATTAATTACCCAGTCTCAGGTAGTTCCTTATAGCAGTGTGGGAATGGACTAATACAGGATAATTCGAAGACAACTAGGTTTTCTCTTTTCATGAGAGAGGGCTGAAATAGAATGACATGTTATTTCAGGTTTATTTAACACATATCCTTAAGTTCTTTACGTGATAAATCACAAAATATCTTTAAAAGCACTTATTTCCCTCTGGAAGATTTTAATATTCAAATTTTACATGACAGGACATGACATAGAAAACACAATCCAATTTGACATCTGAGGAGAGTGGCATGAGAAAAGAGCTCTTTGGAAATAGAGATAAAGAGAAATAAGGGGTCTTGGTCTCCACTTCTGATACTTCCAGTACTCCCATGATCTAGGACAATACACTATTTTTTAAAGTTTATCTTTAACAGACAGAGTCTCACTATGTTGCCCAGTCTGGACCTGAACCCCTGAACTCCAAAGAGCTCTTCTTCATGCCTTCCCTGTTCCTGTTATTAGCACTGCTATTATTTGAGTCATGAGCTGGAAACATTCCCATCATTTTTGATACCCTTAAGGTCCCTGCCACCCTCGTTCTATGAGTCGAGCCAGGCCCTGTTGATGCTTCCTCAATGGTGTCTCCCTCATTCATTCCCTCCTGTCAGACTCACTGTCAACGTCCACACTCAGAACTTCCTCTTTTGCCTGAAACATCGTTGCTGGCCCAGGCTTCTCTCTTCTCAATGAGGCATCACAGACATTGTTCACAGGTCCTCCCGCCTCAGCCTCCTGAGTAGCTGAGACTACAGGCACATGCCACCATGCCTGGCTTAGGACAAACACTCTGAGTTTTGACTCCCTTGTCTACAAAGTGAGGAAGTCGAAATTGGTGATATATAGTCTTTTGTGGTTGTAAAACAGTCTATGCTTTAAATTTTAAGGATATCTTTCATAGATATTCGAGTAAACTTTTCTGAGAAAAAGAAATTGGCCATTTTGGCTTCCTACCTCACAATGAGGCTGATGCCATAACCACAAAACTACCTGAAAATGGGATTATTTCCTGTGACCTGTGCTGTCTCAGTGTTCATCATAGTCAGGTGGCGACTCTTGGAACCACCCAGAAAGAAGCTTCTCTCTTGGAGTAGGATATCCTTAGGCAATTTTAGGAATAGAGACTGACTTGAATTGCAACTAAATTAACTAAAGAATCAGTGTGTCTTGATGAGTAAAGGGATGAGTTGTGTCCAGTAAAATCTGAGACCTTGCCGTGTCATGAATACCAGTTATTCTGAAATGACAGAAACAGATCAGCTCTTTCCCACATTGTGAAAGGGATAATGAAAGCAATAACAAGGAGCCAAAGATTGTAAGCTTCACCTTAAAGGAGGGAGTCCCACCCTTGGGCTGAGAGACTCCTAAGAATGGAATTGGATCAGTTGATAGAAGATAAAGGGCTCAATTTAAAAAGAAATCTTCTAATAGGAAGAATGTTCCCAAACTAGAACTTATTATTTCAGTAATATTATCATAGGGACATCACTGGTTGTAAACAGGGCTTTAGGGATTTAAATATAGATTCCTCCCTCAGGGAGACTACAGTCTAGTAGAAGTTGTATGGCATATATTAGTAAATAAAGAACTCTAAAGCTGGATAGAAGGTAAAATTTATGAACCAAGTAGAAAGGTAATAAATCCAATGTCATAGGCAATGTTCAAGGAGAGGCTATATGACTATTTGGGATGACGTAAGAGAGATTTATTCATTGGGTAGAAAGTTAAACTACATGACCTTCAAGATTCAGTTCTTTCCAACAAATGCTTTGTGGTTTTATTAAGACTATCACTACAGTAAGGATTTTTAAAAAGGACTGTCTGATTTTCTCATTCATTGACATCTCAGTTTAATGTTTGTTTTCTCTTGCAGAAATGTATCTCTATTATATACTATCATTTCCCAACAGTAGTTCTTAGAACAAACACTCTTAATTAATTTGCTTAAAACGTGTCTGAGGATTCAATGAGTTAGAAAAAGCCAACAGAGTATATTTAAAATTATTTCTAAAGGGCAGACACGAACTTTTTTCAATATAGTCATGATGGACTTTTTTAAAGGAAATTTTAATTATTGGACTAATATAATAAACTTACATACATCTATAATTTCTATTCACTTTTCATACTATTTTAGCCTTAAGATTAATTGTTCAGAATCTTATTTCGCAGTCACTCAACTTTTATTGACTTCAATATTGACGGAGTTGGTACAAGTTATAAAGCTTTATGTGGCATGATATATAATTAAAATACTTTGTCTCATAACTTATATTAATGGGTGCATGTCAGAGAATGTCTATTCGCCTCTGAGAAGAATGTAAACCCACATTAATTAATTTATTGTGAAAAAGCCTATCGGGGCCATTAACCACCTTGTCTTTGCCTTACCTAGCAAAGCGCTAGCAGCCACAGGCCGAGGTTGAAAGCATGAGCACTCTAGGCTTGGCCTAATCTACTCTCATGTAGACGTCCATTAAATATTCAGCTAGCCTACTGGGTAAATTTTTCAAGATGGAATGCCACTAGATTAGATTAAAATAAATTTGAAAAATGTATCAGTAGAAACTATCTTTTCTTTGAATTACCTACTAGCAACTTTGATGAGCACTTTGAAGAGTCCCAAAATTTCTCCAAATGTATTCACCATTGCTTAAGTTAACTTATTTTATTCACATAAGAAATATTTTCTTTTACTTTCAAAGTAAAAGTAATAGTAATTTTATTTCTAAATTATTGTAGTAAGGGAGCCTCTCACTATTATTCCCAAATACTCATACATCATTTCAGCTGAACAGTAGTGGGTATGGTCTAACTGTTTTTAGAACACTGAGTTATAAATATAAATATAAACAAGTAGCAAGATCTGGTCCATTGTTTAGAGGTCAAGATACTTTGTCAGGATGCCCAAGAGTGATAAGTCTCTAGTGACTTATTTAGTTACCCAAACTGACAAGAAGCTGCTACATAAGGCAGAAAGAAAATGTAACAATGTATAAGGAAAAGATTCACTTCTGAAGAGACAAGATACTCTGGTGCCTGGTAATTACAGTCTCTCCTAAGGCCAGATCAGGAATGTTCCTGTTGCTTGGTGAGTGTCTCATCTGATCAAGGACAGCTAGTTAAATGATATTTATAGTCACTGTTATCAGTCTAGGAAAAGATAATGCATCTCTCTCCACAGTAACAATATCCTTGAGGCCCTTGGTCTGGGTACATTTTTCCTCTAGACAGTGCTGGAGACACTCTGACAAATTCTTACTCTTTGGACTCTCTATTTATAAAAATCATATAGATTATTCTCTTTAATATAGTCTTTCATCAAAGGATGACAGAGCACCATATAGAGGCTTAGGTCAAGGCAGAGGTCACTCATTCAAATGCCTACAGAAGCCAGCCAATCACGTAAATCAGTGAGGCAGATTAGATGTCAGTTTAGTTAAGTGCCAGAAAACAACCAAAATTACTTTATGATCTGTATGTTCTCATTTATAAGTGGCAGCTAAGCTATGAACATGCAAAGACATACAGAGTGATATAATGGACTTTGGAGACTCAGAAGTGGGAGGGTAGGAAGGGAGTGTGGGATAAAAGTACTATATATTGGGTACAACATACACGACTCAGGTGACAGGTGCACTAAAATCTCAGAATACACCACTATATAATTCATACAACTCATAACCACTTGTACCCCAAAAGCTATTGAAATTTTTAAAAATACTGTATGTTTTTTGAATAATGACAAAAGCATGTAACATAGCACAAACAAACATATGACAGAGAGATATTTGACATTTTAAAGTAAAAACAATATTGAAAAAATAGACGTATTTCATTATTGAAGTTTTCTTTCACAATTTGTTACTCCTTGCCATTGTAATCTATCATTAGACATCACTGTCAGGCCATGAAACCTAAACCACAAATTATTCAGCTTGGAACAATAATTTGATTGGCCTAGTTTCATGTGCAAAAACAGAGTAGACTAACATTGATACTATTTAACATGTATAGGCTCTGTTTGTACAATCATCGTTATCTACAGATATATGTTCAGCTCTGGAATTTCAACAGCAATGTATTTAGTTTTTAGTTATTCATTGCTTTGCATTTAAAAACTTCAATTTGTAGCCCCTTTGTTCATAGTATCAATAACAAACTAGAAAGGTAAACTTAAGCAGTGTTAATGTATTTTCATAAAGCTGGAAGTCAGAGAAACCTTTTGGAATTTTGTTTTAATCTCTACAGTTTTGATAATGTAGTTCAGGCTATGACTCTCATTTGAGGAAAATGATTGTAGTATAGGCTACTGGGCCAAGTTATTTCTTGCCAAATTAGTTTCTATAAGGTGTATTAGTCTGTTCTCACCCGAGACTAGGTAATTTATAAAGAAAAGAGTTTTAATTGACTCACAGTTCCAAATGGCTGGGGAAGCCTCAGGAAACTTATGATCAGGGTAAAAGGCACCTCTTCACAGGGCGGCAGGAGAGAGAATGAGTGCCAGCAGGGGAAATGCCAGATGCTTGTAAAACCATCAGATCTCCTGAGAACTCAGTCACTATCATGAGACCAGCATGGGGGAAACCACCCTCATGATCCGATTGCCTCGCACTGGGTCCCTCCCATGACACATGGGGATTATGGGGCTTAAAATTCAAGATGAGATTTGTATGGGGACACAGCCAAACCATATCAAAAGGCATCATCTGTTTGTGAATGCCTTTGCAGGGAAATATTCAAAGTCTATAGGTTCTAATATCAGCCAAAATAATTAAATACTTTGATTCACTTTTCATTGTCAGGGATTGCTTAGGGATTTTCTCTTGAATGATATAAAAGTGTCCAGAAATATCTCACAGCATTCAGCCACAGAAGTTCATGTACTACAACAGGCAACCATACATGTAATTCATAAAAAGAAGCCCTGGAGTATCTGGATTTCAGCCATGGGATTTTATTCTGTTCACATTGTCAATTACCACACATTCATACTATATTACCTTTTAAATTCTTTGGCACAAGGCACTTCCTGCAAAATGACATAATTAGGAGATCTAAATTCTATGTCTCTTGGATAATGTAGCCTTCTTGAATTTGGGTTTTCACATTAACACTATTCATTGCAGGAGGTGAGTCACAGTGACTGGTTTTGACCAATTGATGATGCATTTTGCAAAACGTTTCTAGCAACAAAGATAAGTCATTTGCTGAGTTCCAGTTAGGGCCTCTCACCTTCTGACACAAAAATTCTGATCAATGTCACCGATTACATATTGCTAACTAGGTGATATTATTTATATATGTGCTTTCATCATCTGCAATAAAAATGCTGCAACCAATTTAATTGTTTTCATATGACTTGTCTGTAAGTATTCAGAAGTAACTTCAATATACTTGTCAACAGTATTTCCAGTAAAATGAAGTTTACAAATGCTTATCTCAGTGAAAGACACACAATTTCTGCTGTATTCTATGATGCTCTTTCATAAACTTGCTATGTGTAAAAGCTTTTGATATCTGGGGATTTTTTTCAGTTAATATAGAACCTAATTTATATTAGCATCAGATATTTCATTCATAGTTAAAAACAATTGCTTGCTGAAATTTCAGTCCTTTTTGCAGTCTAAGTTCTTCATTCCCTCATTTTCTCCATATCCTAGACATATTATTATGGTTTAATTCATACTGGCCTCTTAAACTGTGGTTCTTTCAATACAGTCATCTTTTATTTGCATATTACACACAGAGGAATATTCTTTATTTCGTCAAAGAAAGATGCTCTTTTCCACTGTGCCTGAATTAAGCTTCTTTTTTCCGCATCCAGTAGAGATATGAGTATACGGCAGCAATTCTCTATTCTAGGAGAAACAAGTGCAAGGGGCAAGTGAAATCAGCCTCAGCATTAGAGACAATAGGGAGTGACGGTGCTTGTGGCTAACGAGAGAGCAAATGAACCATCGAAGGGAACAGCTGCTGCTGCTCCACATAAAAGAGATGGCTGATAGTTTCCACGCAGGAATGTACTTTCAGTATTGTCAAGATTGATTTGTTTTTAAAAGAAGCTAAAATATAGTTCAATTAAAAAAAGCAACAGGCCGAGCACAGTGGCTCACACCTGTAATTTCAACACTTTGAAAGGCCAAGGCAGGCAGATCACCTGAGGTCAGAAGTTGGAGACCAACCTGGCCAACATGGTGAAACCCCATCTCTACTAAAAATACAAAATTAGCCAGGCATGGTGGTGCGTGCCTGTAATCCCAGCTGCTTGGGAGGCTGAGGCAGGAGAATCACTTCAACCCGGGAGGCGGAGGTTGCAGTGAGCCAAGATGACACCATTGCACTCCAGCCTGGAAGTTTTGCTCCAGAAAGAGCAAAACTTCGTCAAAAAACATAAACAAAAGAAAACAAACAGAAAACACTACAGATCAACAGGACAGATAGAACAGGTCAGCCAGTTAGATTAGCCTTATTAGGCAGTCAGTATGCACTCTCTGTATTAAAATTTTCCATAATTTCATAGAATTCTACTTTTCTAAAATTATGCCAATCACTTTGAATGGAACACTATATATTGTCCAACACTTCAAATGTTTGCAAAAATTTTTATAGATGGCATAATATGAATTTCTTATTTTTATTATCCCAACAGGCTCTCCCTACTGGTAGACATGTCAGTGGCATAACCCTGCATCCACTATCATAGAGATGATGTTCTGTGGATGCTGCCTTGCCACAGATGTGGGACTTCTGGATACGCACATGACCTAGGTCAGGCCAGTCAGAACCTCCTCAGGTTTTTGTTTAAACACTTGAAGGATACTCTCTTCTCCTAAGACTCACTACCTGAAAGTACAATGAAGTCTAGAATTGTTTATAGTCATTTTCGCCGACACACGGAAAAATTTACCTTAAAATGGTGCCAACATGGAGGAAGAGAGCAAAGCCAAAAACCAGAGAAAAAGGTCATAATAACATTCAAACTGCACAATTCAGACATTTCTAAAGCCAGAATTTTCCTTGATCTTCCTCATTACATAAACCAATATATTTTCTTTTTGGCTTAGGCTGCCTGCCCATTAGTCATGTAATAGCCATCTAGATGATCAGGTCCACTGTCATGGTATTACAGCACTTGTGTTTAAGTAACCTTTAGTGTACTTAATAATGACCCCACATCACAAGAGTACTATTCCTGATTTATGGATTAAACTATCATAGGTGTACTGGTATAGGAAAAATCATAGTATGTATAAAGTTCAGTACTATCCAAGGTTTTGGGCATCCACTGGGGGTCTTAGAATATATCCTTGCAGATAAGGGGGTGGCTACTGTATTCAGAAGCACAGAGGGTTCTACTCTACCGGTTGGGTGACCAACTCTCCCAGTTCTATTATTGACATCCCCAGTGGGTAGTCTCAGGCAATTCGTTGAACTGCTCATTTTTTTTTTCACACATAAAATGGAGAAAATAGTACCTATCAAACCAGTTTCACATTTTTTGAAGTATCACATGGAATAGTGAATATGTAGGGTACATAAGCTTTTAAAATTCCTTAACAAATTTAACACATGATTAATAAAGCTTTTAGTAGTTTGTAGAATGATCAATGTGTGGAAGACATTAGTCTACTTAACAAAATAGACCAAATTTGTTTTAGAAGAGTAATCACTGTAATGGAATTTCTCATCTTAAAAATACACTAGCTTAAAGGATTTCTAGGGGAAAAAAAAGCAACTAAAACCAGGATAATGTTTATACTATATATTGTCTTAATTGATAGCCTTATAGTGAACTAATTTTAAACAATTAATGTGTGAAAATGAAAAATGATGACATCTAAATGTTCATTGTGTAAAGACAAAGGGACTTAGTCAATCTAAGCTAGAAAATATGAAAATTTACACTTTTAGTATGTTCTGCTCTACAGAAACAGTGGTATTTCTGATTTCTGAACATCTTTTAAAATGATCTTTTATTCTAATAGGATCTTTTCCCCTTTCATTAACTTCGAAGATAAACTTAGACTTTTAGGTAAAATAAGTACCAAATGAATAAAACAGTGATGTATCATCAATATATAACACACTAATCTTAAATAATAGTATTCTAAAATGTTTTAGTCTTTCATACAACAATGAACAGGTCTTTTTTTCTCAAAATCAATGTGCTCTGTAATATGTTGCTTAGCTACTGTTGCCAAGTATTTTTCTGTTTTATTTTTCTTGAAAAGGAATATTGTATCATATAATCTTTGGGCTTCTCTTGCCCTACCTTAACTTCTGTTCTGTCTATACAAATCTAAGAATCTACACATATATGTTTTTATTTTAAAAAAAGAATTATATATGAAAGTGGTTAGAATTTAAATGGATTCAAATGTTTACATTATGTTTCAAATCCTCACAAATGAAAAGTTTGGGTTTATAGCCCATACTATTCAGTTATTCTCTCCACTTTTGCATTTATGGCCATTTATAAAATGTATAAATAAAACATGAAATACCAAAGGCTAAGCAAAAGTGATTCCATCATTTAAGAAATACATGATGAAAATATATTCCATTATTTTAAAAATACAAAACTGTAATAACTTTCCCCAATTGTCTTTTTCTGACTCTTCAAAATCAAGTGTGGACCTAAAATGGAACAGTCTTTCCTCAACTCTATTACTGTAAAAGAAAATGATTTTCCTCCACTTATTTAAAAAAATAATAATGTGTTCTGGTCACCTCTCAGTTGTTGGCTCCTAAGTAGTAGAAAACAAGGTTGTGCACAAGGCTAACTCCCCTATTACACTGTGAGTTCTTCAAGGGCAGGGCCTTGTTTTGCTCATCCTGTTACCTCCAGCACCTAGCACAGTGCATGAGAATGAGGAGGCGGAGCTCAGTAAGAGTGTTGAAGGAATTGATGAATGATGAAAGGCCAATGGTTAGGATTCTATTTGTAGAAATGGCCAGAAATACCCTAAGAAGGGAAATAAAGACACCATCTCATCAGCTATGACTGCAGTGTAACCCCTAAGGAAAAAATAAGAGGAAGCATTGTTACCAATTATTTTAAATACATAGTAAAAATCACCCTAAAATTTTCATCCGTCTACTGAGATCTCACATGTTGGGTGTGTATGACTGACTACAGGATAGGATGAAAGAAATACCATGAGATTAGAAACTAAAAAAAATTTTGCATGCCAAGGACCATTTTGATCAATGTTGGGAAATTTTGTTCCTTTTGAATTCCTGTGTTGTATATATGGATATTCAATATTTTGGAACAAGTTAGGGTTAGAATTGTTTTCTCTCCAGTGAAGGGCTACATGGAAGCATAGGCTTATCTTCCATCTGTTTTCCAGAGCCGAGGGTGGGATTGTATTGAGAAGAAAACTGGGCCAGAAAGGGCAGATAAACTCATTTTCAGTACTCCTGACCTTCATCCTGGTACTCACATAGATCCTTTGGTTTAAAATGAGCACTTTGGGACACACTGATGAGTTTGATGTTGATCAGTATATGCCCCAGGATTTCCTTGATGACTTTCCTTTGTGCAAAAGAAATGGTGGTCCCTGAGCAGTTTATGGAACCCACTCATGTATTTTAATAAGTAAGACCTTCCATCATCATTATTTCACTGAGAGTAGCACCACTGATTATCACAGCCATAATATCAGACATTGCTGAGAGCATGTTCCTTCAAAAATGGAACCAAGAGCTGTGTTGCTTATGTTAAAGACCTGTATATCTCCTTCAGCATTTCATTTTTTTCCATTTCTTAGATGACTCAGGGCAAAGTCTGATATGAAATTACCAATAAAATCTGACTGAACTCATCCCAAGTAATATCCCCAGCCAGTGAAACCACACAATAACTAACACATCACAATAACAAAGAGAATTCTCATACTAATTTTGTCCATATTACACTGGCAGAAAGCTGTTGCCCACAGTCAGCAGAATGCAGAAAATGTATGCATGAGAATACAAGGAGATGAGCCAAATCTGGCTCTGGCTGTGTGGTATCTAAAGTTTTATCTATAAATAAGTGTACAATGTGTACATTTTCTCAGGAACTGCTACTTTAAGTGAACCTGCCATTAGGGTGAAGACTCAGCAATATTATAATGTTCCTGACTGGATGTGAATATTCATGTGATCTTGACTATAAAATTATCTTACTCAAGGGGTCTAGACAAAGAATAGGCTTCAGGCTAGGAGGACATTGCAGTAGTCCTCAGAAACGGTCATGCCTGAGCTAGGAATACTGCAGTTCTTGACAGTTAGTCAACAGTGAACACTTCCTCACGTGGTCCATTGCAATGATCAACACCATAGCTGATATTGTTAGAAATGCTGTAGAAAACAACAGCAACCTAGGCAGGGAGACAGCTTAGAAAAGTGTCTTGGGAAAGAAGTGACTCATACTATTAAGAATCCGGATCCAATAAACTGGTAATAATGCAAGTTCAATAAACAAGTTGTCAACAAATTTTCTAAAATATAATCTGAGACACTAAGAGTTTATACATAGAAGCCAGTCTAATTTTATCTGGATTCAGACATTACACAGTTTACTTGAAAGCTAAAAAGTGTATGTCTAATTATAAGGAGAAAAAAACTGAAAACCAACCAAAGTAATAAACAAATGAAGCCTCACACTAGTGGGGCAACCCCAGTGGGCTACACCAACTCCCTTCAAAAGGGTTCCAAACCTAAAACTGCAGGAACATGTTGAGAGGCCACCAGTGACCCATCAAATAAGAACCTAAGCACCCGTATTTACTGCTTACAAGCTACTCAGTTTTTACCACATTTTTGTTCAATAAATATAAACTACTGCCGAAGTATTTTATAGCTCACTAGAAAAAATTTGTTCCATGATTTTAAATTCACCATCACAGAGATGCCTTCCAGAATATCAAGCAGGTACTGAGTTCTGAATTCGTGCCAGAACATTAAAAGCACAAACCACACTTTCTTCTGCTTTACATTAAGAAATCAGTGCTGAGAAAGCAAACACTTATCCTTAAAGGACAATGTCATCTACAAAAAATGCAACCCCCAAGGGAAGCCCTTGAGTCTGTCTCAGAGTCAAGAAATTGTAGATTTGTGTCTATAATTATGTCTATATAATTTATATCGATTACAAACTCCTTTCTGGACTATAAGAGGGATATACATGTTTTGGACTTATGGACAGAGTGAAGCTATGTGAGAGGTTTAGTGTGAATGGTTGAGCCTGGTGGAAGGTAAGAAAAGGGTGACTGGATAGATAGGACTTGATCTTTCTGACAGGAATGGCAAGGAGAACCTCAGCCTTATTCACATGGAATCAGATGCCAGTGCCTTACCGGAGAGGAGGGATCCAGAAGAGAACGTCCAAGTTCAGGGATATATCCCTTCGTGGCCTGGATTTCAGGACAGAACCCAGTGCCCTCCCTCCCCCTAACAAGAGAGGAGACAAGGGAGAGGCAAGAGAACCAAACTCTAGAGATTTACGGGGAAAAACATTACCAAACAGCAAACAGAGATACAGCAGTGTAATCCACACCTTCCTACAAGAGTGCAATCCAAAAGTGTGAAAAAGAAAATAATTATCTTTGGCTCTGAGCAATCAGCAACAAAATAGATCTTTATGGCACAATCATACTTGCTTGCAATTGACAGATCGCTAGATAAAATAGTTTCTGATGCTGTGTCCTAGTGAAAGAATCAGGTTTTTTCAGTTGATATTCGGCAGTCAGTGAACTAACGGGTTATCTGAATTGCCCTTGCAATTGCATCCAGTAGATGGTCAAGCTCAAAGGATGATGCAGACAACAAAGATTATCACATGGAAGAAGACTGGCATTGACACCAGCTTTCTCGTCAATCCACGGGCACATGCGTTCCATATTAAGCATCACGATCTGTCCAGTAAAGACAAGTGGGATGATGGCTCATTCCTACTTCAGCTCCAAACAAACTTAGAGAGTTCCCAAGACATTCTGAAGGCTGCTCTCCGCCTGTACCTACGCTTCACTCATTTTTAACAAGTTGGTCTTTGAAAAGAAGCCTGGATTGGGACAAGGCTTGTTTTCTGCAACAAATATTGAGGAATTCCACTCTGAAATACACAATACCATGTGTAGGTGGGCAACAGCTCTGAAAAGGCCAACTCAAAAATGTCTTTCCCAAGGAACTCAATAATACCAGAACCATTAAGAGTATTCCTCAGCTTTAGCTGACTTCTGGAATCACTTGGGGAGCTTCAGTGCTTTGGCAGCAGTTTTTGTTTGCTTGTTTGTTTTGTTTCATTTTAGCTTTTGTTAAAAATGTACATGAAGATGTTTGAAGATGGAATAAAATATATAAGGATACAGATCATTAGAATGCTAACATTCACCTACCTAGAAATAGACGGGAGCTTCCTCAATTTGGTAAAAGGCATTAAAAAACAAGCCACAGTTAGCATCATACTTAATGGTGAAACAATAAATCCTTTCCCCGGGAACAGGGGAAGGATGTTTGCTCTCACCGCTTGTGTTCAACAGTGAACTAGAAGTTCTTGCCAGCCCATTTAGGCAAGAAGACGAAACAAATGGCATCTAAATTGGAAAAGGAGTTTCAAATTTGTCACTATTTACAGATGACATCAGTGAGTATGTAAAAAAAAAAATCCTATGGAATCTTCATAAAAATCTAGTAGAATTAGATTTCTACTAGAATTTAGCAAGATCACAAGGTACACAAGCAATATTAAAAATTAAATGTATTTGTATACACTGGCAATGAACAATTATAAAATTAAATTTAAAGTGATACTAAGTATAAAGTCACCAAAATCACAAAGTATTTTAGAAAATATCTTACAAAAAAGATGTATAAGACTTCTACAATGAGAAGTACAAAATGTTACTAAAATTTTAAAACGCCTAAATAAATGCAGATACGTATTATGTTCATAGATTGGAATGTCCAGTATTGAATGTTGATTTTTCTCTAGTTTAATCTATATACTCAATGAAACTCCTAGTAAAATACTATCAGGGCTTTTTGTGAGGAAATACACATGCAGATTCTAAAATTTATATGAAAATGCAAAGGATTCAAAATAGCCAAAACGGTTTTGAAAGATAAGCGGAGTTGGTAGAATTGCACTGCCTGATTTCAAGGCTTACTACTTAAAGCTACAGTAATCAAAACACCAAGGTATTGACACAAACGCAGACATATAGAGGCCGGGCGCGGTGGCTCAAGCCTGTAATCCCAGCACTTTGGGAGGCCGAGGTGGGCAGATCACCTGAGGTCAAAAGTTTGAGACCAGCCACGACGAAACCCTGTCTCTACTAAAAGTACAAAAATTAGCCGGGAGTGATGGTGGGCGCCTGTAATCCCAGCTGCTCAGGAGGCTGAGGCAGGAGAATTGCTTGAACCCGGGAGACGGAGGTTGCAGTGAGCCAAGATCGTGCCACTGCACTCCAGCCTGGGCGACAAGAGTGAGACTCCGTCTAAAAAAAAAAAGACAGACATATAAATCACTGGAACAGAAGAAAGAGGCAGGAAATATATATGACTAATTGATTTGTTTTACTATCATAAAAGTATATTTAACCAAAAGTTTAATATGAAAACATAAATGACCCAATTTTTACATAAAAATAAAACAGGCCCCTTGGAGAGGGGGCATGGATTTCCCTGCTGAACAGCCATTGTTTATACTCGTCACAAGGCTTCTAACATGATGATACTATTTCCATATTACTACCTTTCCAATTTTGTTCTGTTGATCACTAGTTGCCATCTCCACACATTCATCTATCACAAGATTCGTAAAGTGATCAAATCCCTGCAATATTCCTTTGACATGTCTGCCACCATTTAATTTCAATAACTTCTTGTCCATAAGTTGTTTCAACTTGGGAGAGTGAGCTTTGCTGACTGATTTTTGACCAAAGCAATCTAACGGAGAACAGGGAAGTCTTTCTAAAAAACAAATTGCTCAAAAAAATTGAATATTCACATGAAAAAAATAATAAACCCCTTTCTCACTACATACACAAGAATTAACTTGAGATAGATTATAGACCTTGATATAGTTTGGATGTTCGTCCTTCCAAATCTCGTGTTGAAATGTGATTTCCAGTGTTGGAGGTGGGGCCTGGTGGGAGGTGTTGGGGTCACGGAGACAGATCCCTCATGAACGGCTTGGTGCCATCTCCATGGTAATGAGTAAGCTCTCGCTCTGAGTTCACATGAGATCTGTTTATTTAAAGTGCCTGGCACTTACCCCGTCTCTCTCTCTCACTTCTTTCACCGTGTGACATACCAGCTCTGCCTTCACTGTCCACTGTGATTGTAAGCTTCCAATACAGCCTGCAGAAACATGAACCAAAATAAACCACTTCTCTTGATAAATTACCCAGCGTCAGGTATTTCTTTAGAGCAACAAAAAAATGGACTAACTGAGACCTAAATGTAAAGCCAGAACCTGAAAGCTTTTAGAAAGAAAACATAAGAGAACATCTTAACAATTTTGGAGTAGACAGAGTTTTTGAACAGAGCACAAAAGGTACTAACCATTAAAAAAAAAATGGATAAAATGGCTTTCATTAAAATTAAACATTTCTATTCATCAAAAGATGTTATTTAGAAACTGAAAAGACAAGCTACAGACTGGGAAAATATTCGTAGCTCCTATAAATGGCATAGGTATATTCAGAGTATAAAAAGAAGTCCTATACATTTAAAAATAAGTCTGAGTTTTTTAAATGGGCAAAATTCTTAAACCCTTGGTAAAGGAAGTGATATCATTGGCCAGTAAGTACAGGAAAAGGTAGACAAAGCCCCAAGATGACAAAGTCATCAAGAAAATGCAAATCAAAAACACAATAAGATACTATTTCATACTCGATAGAATGGTGGGGAAAAAATTAAAAGATTGACCATGCTGATAAGAATGTGGAGTAACTGGAACTTTCATGCATTATTGGTAGGATTATAAAATAGTACAACTACTTTGGAGAATTATTTGGCACTTTCTTATAAAATAAGCATACACATATCAGCAATAACTCAGCAATTCAATTCCTAGGTATTTACCCAAGGTAAATGAAAACATGGTCACAAAAAGGCTTTTATAAGAATGTTCATAGCAGCCTTATGAATAGTGGCCCCAAACTTGAAACAACACGTGTCTATCCTCAGCAGAATGAATAAATCCATCACAGTATATTCTATAATAGCTTACCACTCAATAGTAAAAAAGAGTGGTAACAGCCACACAACATGGATGAATTTCAAAACTATTACATTTAATGAAAGAAGTCAAAACAGTTCATACTTGTATGTATGGTTTCATTTATATGAAGTTCGAGAACAGGAAAATAATCTTTGGTGATAGAAATCAGAGAGTAATTGTTGAGCAAGGGTAGGGGAGTGAATAATTGACTGGGAAAGAACATGGGGAAGCTTTTCTTTTTTTTTTTTTTTTTTTTGAGACGGAGTCTCGCTCCATCTCCCAGGCTGGAGTGCAGTGGCGCGATCTTGGCTCACTGCATCCTCTGCCTCCTGGGTTCAAACAATTCTCCTGTCTCACCCTCCCAAGTAGCTGGGACTACAGGCACCTACCACCACACCCAACTAATTTTTGAATTTTTAGTAGAGATGGGGTTTCACCTTTTTGGTCAGGCTGCTCTCGAACTCCTGACTTCAGGTGATCCACCTGCCTCAGCCTCCCAAAGTGCCGGGATTACAGATGTGAGCCACCGTGCCCAGCCGGGGAAGCTTTTTGCAGTGATGGAATGCTCTATATTTTGTTCTGGGTGATGGTAGCTTTCACAAATATAGATATTTGCCAAAACTATTGATCACACCCGTTAGGATGGCCATTATTTAAAAACAAACAAAAAAACAAAAGAAAACAAAACAAAAAAACAGAAGATAACAAATGTTGGCAAGGATGTGGAGAAATTGGAACTTTTGTGCATTGTTGGTGGGAATATAAAATGGTATACAGCTGCTTTTGAGGAACTACCATACTGTGGGAAAGAGTATGGTAGTTCCTCAAAAAATTAAACATAGAATTACTATGTGATCCAGTAATTCACTTCTGGGTATATACGCAAAATAATTGGAAGCAGGGAGTCAAACAAATACTGTACACCCCATGTTCAGAGTAGCGTTATTCATAGTAGTGAAAAGGGGGAGGCAACTCAAGTGTCCATTGACAGATGAATGGATTAAAAAATGTGGTATATACATTCCGTGGAATATTATTCAGCCTTAAAAAGAAAGAAAATTCCTACACATGAAACAACATGGATGAACCTTGAGACATTTTGCTAAGTTAAATAAGCCAGACACAAAAGATCAAATATTGTATAATTCCACTTAGATGTACCTAGAATAGTCAAATTTATAGAGACGCAGTAGAATGGTGTCTGATATGGGCTGGCAGTGGAGAATGAGGAGTTACTGTTTAATGGGTATACAGTTTCAGTTTGAGAAGATGAAGTTCTGGAGATGTAGTGGTGATGGTTGTACAACAATGTGAAAGTATTTAATGTCACTGAATAATATAGTTAAAATGGTTTAAAAGGCTAAATTTCATGTTGTCTATAGTTCATAACAATAATAAATTCGTTGAAATGGACACTTAAGATTTGTACATTGTACTGGATGTTATATATACCTCAATTTAAAGTATTTTTTAAAAGAGAAAGAGAAATAATGCTGGAAAACAAAACAAAACAAACAAAAAACAAAAACAAAAACTGCTGCCAAAGCATTGAAGCTCCCCAAGTAATTCCAGTAGAAAGCAAAGGCTGAGAAGTACTCTTAATGGTTCTGGTATTGAGTTCCTTGGGGAGAACATTTTTCAGTTGGCCACAACATTTTTCTGTTGCCCATCTGCACACTGACTGCACTGCGTATTTCAAAGTGGAATTCCTCCATATTTGTGGCAGAAAACAATCCTGGTTCAACTTCAGGGTTCTTTTCAAAGACCAACTTGTTAAAAATGAGTGAAGCGTAGGTACAGGCAGAGCAGCCTTCAGAATTGTCTCGTGAATTCTCTAAGTTTGTTTGGAGAGGTTTTGAGAGGTTTTTAGCAAGATGGAGTATTGAACATTGTCAAGTGATTTTTCTGCATCTAATATGAGTTTTCTGCTTTATTCTACTAAGTGGTGAATTTGGTTTGATTTTAAGTGTTAAATCAACCTTGCATTTGTGGGATAAACCCCACTTTGTCATGATGTATTATCCTTTGTGTATATTGCGGGGTTGTGACAATTTCTGTTACATTTATAAAGGATATTGGTCTATGATCAGCTTTTCTTGTGATATCTTCATTAGGTATCAAGGCTATTCTAGCCTCATAAAATAAGCTGAGCCCTGCTCCCTCCTATTCTATTTTATGAAGGAGTTTGTGTAGCATTGGTTTTATTTCTTCCTTCAATATTTGGTAGAATTCAGTAATGAAGCTATCTGGAACTGTAGTTTGCTTTGTAGGTAAGTTCCTGATTAAAAATTCAATTTCCTTAATAGATATGTGGTTATTTAGATGTTCTATTACTTATTATATCAGTTTTGGTCATTTATGTTCTTCAAGAAATTTGTTCATTTTATGTTGCCAAATTGATGGGCATAAAAATGTTCATAATATTAACTTACTATCCTTTGAATACCTGTAGAATTTATAGCGGTGTCCATTTTTTTCATTCCAGATGTTGGTGAATTGTGTTTCCTTTCTCTTTTTAAAATCAGACTTGCTGGGGATGTATCAATGTAGTTAATCTTTTCAAAAATAAACTTTTGATTTTGTTGATTTTTTTCTATTAGTCTATTTTTTATTTCATTAATTTCTACTATTTTTATTATTTCCTTTCTTCTGCTTTTGAGATTAATTTGCTCCTTTCTTGAGTTTCTTAAATTGGTAACTTAGAATTGATTTTATTCCTTTCTTCTTTTCTTTTTTTCCAAAACAGGGAAGTTTTATTTAAATAATAAATATATGTCAAGAATTACATAGGGTGCTTTGCATGTATGATCATTTTTATCATATAATTATTTTAATTTTTAAAATTAAAAAACAATTTGTAGGTACGTAATAGGTGTACCCTTCTTCTTTCCTAATATAAGCACTTAAAGCTCTAAGTTTTCCTTTAAGCACTGCTCTTACTGAAGCCCACAAATTTTAACATGCTGTGCTTTCATTGCCAGTAAGTTAAAATTATTTTCTAATTTCCCTTGTGATTTCCTCTTTGACCCACGGGTTATTTAAAAGTGTATTGTTTAAGTATTTGGGGGATTCTCTCGATATTTTGTTGTTACTTGATTCTAAGTCAATACCACTGTGGTTAGAGAACACAATCTGTATGATTACAATTCTTTGATACTTATTGCAATTTGCTTTATGTCCCATCAAATGTTCTATACTGGTGAATAATCTCTCTGCGTTTGAAATTAATGTGTGCTCTGATGTAGTCGGGTGCATAGTTCTACACATTTTTAACCAGATGAATTTGGTTAAAATTGTTGATCAAATAATCTATTTCCTCACTGATTTCTGTCTCCTTGTTCTGTCAATCACTGAGAGAAGATGTTAAAACCTTCAACTATGATTGTAGATTTATCTATTTCTTTCTTTAGTGTCATAAATCAGAACAGACACATTTGTTTTTAATTCCTCTGATATTATTCTTTGGTGGATATACTGCCACTAAGTGACAAGTTTAATTTACAATATTACATTACATCCATATTGAATAATTATTAATACTTAACACATATATGGTATTTAATTTCTCAAGGTACATTCAAATACAGCCTCTCAGAGGAAATCACTGTTCAATATATATACATCCAGACTTTTTTGGATACTTATACGAATATAGATATGTGCATATGTGCGATAGGAAGAGCAATGCTCTCGCCACCAAAAGGTATCTACATCCTAATCCCCAGAACCAGTCAATATGTTCTTACATGGCCAAGGGGAACTCAGGTTGCAGATGGAATTCAATTTGCTAATCAGTTAATCTTGAGATAACAAGATTATCCTGGGTTTCCATGTAGGCTCAGTGTAATCGCAAGGGTCCTTGAAAATAGAAGAGGGAGGCAAAAGAGGCAGAACCAAAAAGATGGAGCATGAGGACTCAGCGTAACATTGCAGGCTTTGCACATGGAGAAATGGGACACTAGCCAAGACCTGCACGCAGCCTCTAGAAGCTGGGAAAGGCCAGGAAATGGATTCTCCCTTGGAGCCTCCAGGAGGAGCACAGACTTGCCGGCACATGGATTTTAACCCAGTGAGGACTATTTCTTACTTCCGCCTGTAGAACTGTAAGATAATATATGTGTGTTGCTCTAAGCTATTAAGTTTGTGGTAATTTGTTGTAATAGCAATAGAAAACTAATATGATATATCATTATCTGGCCGTCTATATATAATATATATATACACACATATACAACTTTCAAATTACAGGTTTTTTTTTTGTTTTTTTTTTTTTTTTTTGAGAGGGAGTCTCGCTCGGTCGCCCAGGCTGGAGTGCAGTGGCGCGATCTCGGCTCACTGCAAGCTCCGCCTGCCGGATTCACGCCATTCTTCTGCCTCAGCCTCCCAAGCAGCTGGGACTCCAGGCGCCCACCACCACGCCCTGCTAATTTTCTGTATCAAATTAGAGGTTTTAAAAAGTGTTATTTAAAATGTTAATATATTTTCTAAATTGCTTTTTCACATAACAATATATCACAGACATCTCCCAAAATTGGTAATAGATACTTCTCAATGTTTTGTTTTGTTTTTAAGACAGGATCTCACTCTGTCACCCACAATGAAGTGCAGTGGTGTGATCATAGCTCACTGAAGTCTTGAACTCCTGGGCTCAAACAATTCTTCCACTTCAGTCTCTCAAGTAAGTGGGACTATAGGCATGAGCCACTGCGCCCGCCCTTAATTTTTAATAGTTGCATTATATGCTCCTGGTTCCATATTTAGGCCATTTCCAATTTTTAAAAAACTACAAATAATAGTACATTCTTGTTCACAAACATTCATACAACCTATGCTGGCACGTAGTAGTACCTATTAGGTTATAAGTTAAGGATTTAAAATGTTGAAAGAGTCTCTCAAAATATTGCAACATAAGAGTGTGCCCTCTTGCCCTAATGTCTCCAATGCTGGCATAATCCTTCCGTTTAATTTTTGCCAATTTATAGAAAAGATTGTATCTTGTTTTTATTTGCATTTTTAAATTATAAATGAGTTTGAACATCTCTTCATATGAATATTAGCCTTTTTACCTTTTTCTATTAATTATTGATATCCCTTGTCCATTTTTTTCTATTATTTCCCGTTTTTATTAAGTTTTTAAAGTTCTGTTTATATTATTAGTGTTAACCTTTCATTTATCACTTGTCGCAAGTACATTTTCTCAGTTTTCCTTGTGTGGTGTTGGATGTCTTTTGTTGTATTAGAATTAGATGAATGTTTGTAAAATATCTGACAGTGTACAGCCCCTAGTCGGCATCCAATGCCTTCAGTCATTGTTATTAATCCTGTCCTGTGGATGAAGGAGATGGTTGATAGTCTGGGCATGCTCATCTGCCTGTACCTATGAGGTTGTTTAGGGAAAAGAAAAGAAAATGCTTTTTTTTTTTTTTTTTTTTGAGATAGGGTCTTGTTCCATCACCCAGGCTGGAGTGCAGTGGTGCAATCATGGCTCACTGAATCCTCAACCTCCTAGGTTCAAGCCATCCTCCCACCTCAGTCTCCTCAGTAGCTGGGACTACAGGTGCATGCCACCACACTCAGCTAATTTTTAAATCGCTTTGTAGAGGTGGGGTTTGCCATATTGCCTAGGCTGGTCTTGAACTCCTGCGCTCAAGCAATCCTCCCACCTTGACATCCCAATGTACTGAGATTACAGGCCTGAGCCATGGTGCCCAGCTTCATTTTTTGATAGATTTCTGATTTATATGAGACCCTCACTCCCACTATACCCCCTAGTCCTGGAGAGCTGTTTCTTTCTTAGTCCTATATTCTGTGAACAAAACAGTTAAATTTAAGCCTTCTAAATGAAGTTGTTTTAATTAAAGTAATTCACAATAAAACATTATAGCTTTTTTCATGACAAGCAGCAGAAAACAATATAATGACCCATCCTTGAGAACAAAACCTCCTCAGCCAATGGAACTCAGGTATAACAGGTGCCAGTCAGCCTTGTAGTCATTGTCTCATGCTCCCGGGATGAGAAATAATGTACCGTGGACAAGAAATAAAGATGTTTAATAAGGATTCATTTGACAAATGAATATGTGAATGCAGTCAGGTTCTGTGCTGGGGAGTAGGGACATGTGTCAGTCCTCACGTTTCGTGATGGCATTTTAAAGAGTTTGTCCAGTCCTTCCTTCTTAAAAGCTGTATTCCCAGAACTCCTCAGTGTCACGCTCACCTGTATTTTCTTATCTCTCTGGGCAGTCTTCACAGTTCTTTGCTGGCTGTTTCTCCTCTACTTGACCCTTCGTTTTTGGTTGTTCCTCTGGAGCCCATTATAGGCCTTCTTCATTCTCTCCAGACCATTTCATATCCAAGTCTTTAATTAATGTCTACAAGTGGATTAAAAAATCCTTATTTCCAACTCAGGGCTTCCTCTTGAATGACAGATCATATATTCAATTACCTCTAGGTTTCTCCATTTGTCTATCTTGCAGATACCTCATATTCATCATAATGAAATTAGAGCTCATTGCTTCTCCACCCTCACTTTCCTTTGACCTGCTTTGCTTAACAATACCCAATCTCAAGAAATGGTTCTGCTGTGCAATCCAGTGCTATGCAATCTAGTGTTCAAGCTAGAAATCCAGGAGTCATGTTTTATTCCTCTGTCTCTTTCATTTCTCCCTTCCACTTTCTTCCTTGCAATCCATCATGAATTTCTCTTAATTGTAGGGCTTACATTTTCCCAAATCTGTCTTTTTCTCCCTATCCTCTCCACATAACCTTGGTCCAAGCCACTATCGATTTTCACTTGTTACTACTACAGTATCCTCTGGTGTCCCTGCCTTTAGTCTTGCTCCTCTTCCATTTCCTTCCCATACTGTACCCAGGATAATCCAAATATAAATATGATCATGTTATTCCCTTATTCAAAACCCTTTGTTCATTGTCCTTAAGGTAAAATCCAAACAGCCTACACACTTTATAATGCATTCCAAGGTCTGGCCTATATGTACTGTTTCCGCACTATATAAGATTCAGTTCCTTGAAAACTCTTGGTATCATCTCTTGCCTCAAGGGTTTCACAAAGGCCCTTTGTTCTTCCTGAAGCAGCCACCACCTACCTCCAGTCCTCCTTCATCATGCTAACTCGTGATTCCTCAGGTGATTCCTCAGGTGTCAGCTTAAACACCACTCCTTTCAGGAATCATTCCATCACACAGTTCCCTTTTAAAACATGTATTATAACATTCAACACACACTTTCTAATTCCTTCTTTATTAATTTATCTTCCCCACTAAAAATAAACCTTGTTAGTACAGGGACAATGTGTATGTATATTGGACTCTACCTTCTTTCTAGCCTTAGCACAATGACTGGTACATAATAAGCACTCAATAAACACAGTCATCCACTACATAAAGACATTTTGGTCAATGATGAACCACATAGACAATGGTGGTCTCATATAATCATAATGGAGCTGAAAAATTTCTATTGCCTAGTGAGGTCCTGGCCATGATAACATTTTGGCGCAAAGCGTTATTCACATGTTTGTGATGATGCTGGTGTATACAAACCTACTGCTCTGCCAGTCCTAAAAAAGTATAGCACATACAGTTAGGTACAGTACATAGTACTTGATACTGATAACAAACATCTCTGTTACTGGTTGATATATTTACTCTACTATACTTTTATTTTTATTTTAGAGTATACGCCTTCTACGTATACTTATATGAAAGTTAACTGTAAAACAGCCCCAGCCAGGTCCTTCAGAGGATATTTCAGAAGATGTCATTGTTATTACAGCCGATGACAACTCCGTGAATGTTATTTCCCCTGAAGACCTTACAGTGGGACAAGATGTAGAGGTGGAAGTAAGTGATATTGGTGATTCTGACCCTATGTAAGCCTAGTCTAATGTGTGTGTTTGTGTCTTAGTTTTTAACAGAAAAAGTTAAAAAAAATTTAATAGGAAAAAGCTTACAGAATAAGGATATAAAGAAATATTTTTATACAGCTGTACAATGTATTTGTAAGTTAAGTGTTATTTAAAAGAGTCAAGAAGTTTTAAAAAATTTAAAAAGTTTATAAAGTAAAAATGTTACAGTATGCTAAGATTAATTTATTATGTGAAGAAAGAAAAATATTTTTAAATGAATTGAGTGTAGTCTAAGTGTACAGTGTTTCTGAAGTCTATAGCAGTGTTCAGTCATATCCTAGGCCTTCACATTCACTCACACTCACTCACCGACTCACCCAGAGCAACTTCCAGTCCTGCAAGCTTCATTCCTGGTAAGTGCCCTATACAGATATACTTTTTAAAATCTTTTCTACCAGGCCAGATGCGGTGGCTCATGCCTGTAATCCCAGCACTTTGGGAGGCTAAGGTGGGTGGATCATGAGATCAGGAGTTCAACACCAGCCTGGCCAAGATGGTGAAACTCCGGCTCTACTAAAAATACAAAAAAATTAGCCGGGCGTGGTGGCGAGCGCCTGTAATCCCAGCTACTTGGGAGGCTGGGACAGAGAATTGCTTGAACCCGGGAGGCAGAGGTTGCAGCGAGCTGAGATTGCACCACTGCACTCCAGCCTGGGAGACAGAGCGAGACTCCATCTCAAAAAAATATATATTTCATTCCACACATTATGTACTTTTTCTATGTTTAGACAAATACTTGTCATTGTGTTACCGTTGCTTATAGCTTCAGTACAGTAACAAACACATTGCTCCTAGGTGTGTAGCCTAGAAGCAATAGGCTATACCACATAACCTAGGTATGTAGGATGCTATACCATCAAGGTTTGCATAAATACACTCTATAATGTTTGCACAAAAACGAAATTACCTAATGGTGAGTTTCTCAGAATGTATCCCTGTCATTAAGTGAACCAAGACGGTACTTGTTAACTAAATGAATGAATAAATGAATTCAAATGTAAATAAAATACTCTTTGTCCTCAAGGAGCCTGAAGGAAGCAAAAAGGTGAAATACTGATTATAATAAAAGACGAGTGATTTGTTTTAAGATAGATATATGTAAAAGTTAAAACTGAATTAAAAGATTGACTAATGATGTCTATAGTTGAGTAGGACACAAAAAGGCTTTATAGAGAAGATGACCTTTGAACTAAACCTTGAGAGTGCTTGGAATACGGTAAGTACTTTTGCTGGTAATGCCCAACATTCCTTCTTCCTTCTTGTGGTAATAGCACTCCCATTTTCTTTTGGAAAAATATGCCTCCCCTTAGTGCACCAGGTTTGCATTAAGCTGGTCTCATTCCTTGCCCCCTCCCCCTGAGCCTGGCCTGGCCAATCAGAATCCCAGAGATTGTTCAGGCATAGGCACCTAGTCCAAGGCAGGCCAATGAAAGCTAGTTCAGATATTTGCTAGAACTATTGAAGAAAGGTGCTCTCTTTCCCTGGGGGATGGTTAAACTGACACAAGAAAAGCTGCAGCTGCCAGTAGCCATCTTTGCCACTATGTGGGCAGAGTGCGCCTGGAGGTTAAGCCAGAAAAACCAGCCTAGGAGTGGAGAGAGAGACCGGTCTGATGCGTTTGTTTGGATCCAGCTGTGCTTAAGGTCAAGTTACAGGTTAAAGAGTCAAATCATCCTACATTATTCTACAATTCATTCTTCCTGTCACGACAGAGTAATTGGCACTGGACTTCCTCTCACATTGAAAATGACAAGGAAATGGACACGTGTGAGGCAACTGTTTTCAAGCACTGAGGGCAGGAAGTGCAGGACTGTGATCCTTAAGACACAGAAGCCATGTGGGGTGATTCTAGGTCAGTTTTCTTCCCATTGCACAGAGCAGTGAGACCCAGGCTGCCATAGGTGAGACAGGTGTGCTTCCTAAGCAGAGAAGGCAGAAACCCACATTTCAGGCAGCTGAAGCAGCTGGAATTTGTGGGGCAGGGTACAGAAAAGAGTGATAAAGACTCTCTGCTTTGACTAAGACTTTAGTCAGGCTCCTGAGCCCTTTCTGACTAAGCCTATCCTTGGGCTCCCCTCTCTGTCCTTGATGAATCCAGTCTGAGAAAAATGCTGCTAAATTAAATTAGCGAAAATCTCCACTCTTTGACATCTGACCACCCTCAGTCTTTGAGCCCCCTGGCCGGTCTTCAGTAATAATCCTATCAAGTCTGTTCAGCCAGAAACCCCTGTCACTGATGGTTCCTTTCAGTAATTTTCCATCGACTGACTCCTCCCGTTCACCACCACCACTCACACACACTCTCCTTCCTCATTATAAATCTCCACCTGTCCTTGTTGGAGTAAAAGTTGATTCTAGTATCTCCCTAAGTACAAGACCTTGTTGCAGTGGTCCCTATACCTATGGCCATGATAGTCCATGAATAAAGTCTGCCTTACCATCTTTAACAAGTATCATTAATTACTTTTTCTTTTTTTTGTTTTTGCTTAAAATGTTTTATTATTTAAAAATTTATAGTATCAGCAACTCTTAATTATGTGAGTCAATGAGAAACCGACATCTGTAGTATCCCAGTCATTTTTTGAACAGTTTTATAATCTTCTACAAGTTTATAATGAGTAAGATGACTTACTCATGCCATCATTTGTTTCTTTTTTTTATTATTATACTTTAAGTTCTAGGGTACATGTGCATAATGTGCAGGTTTGTTACATATGTATACATGTGCCACGTTGGTGTGCTGCACCCATTAACTGGTCATTTACATTAGGTATATCTCCTAATGCTATCCCTCCCCCCTCCCCCCACCCCACAACAGGCCTCGGTGTGTGATGTTCCCCTTCATGTGTCCATGTGTTCTCATTGTTCAATTCCCACCTATGAGTGAGAACACGCGGTGTTTGGTTTTTTGTCCTTGCGATAGTTTGCTGAGAATGATGGTTTCCAGCTTCATCCATGTGCCTATAAAGGACACAAACTCTTCATTTTTTATGGCTGCATATTATCCCATGGTGTATATGTGCCACATTTTCTCAATCCAGTCTATCATTGTTGGACATTTGGGTTGGTTCCAAGTCTTTGCTATTGTGAATAGTGCCACAATAAACATACGTGTGCATGTGTCTTTATAGCAGCATGTTTTATAATCCTTTGGGTATATACCCAGTAATGGGATGGCTGGGTCAAATGATATTTCTAGTTCTAGATCCCTGAGGAATCGCCACACTGTCTTCCACAATGGTTGAACTAGTTTACAGTCCCACCAACAGTGTAAAAGTGTTCCTATTTCTCCACATCCTCTCCAGCACCTGTTGTTTCCTGACTTTTTAATGATCGCCATTCTAACTGATGTGAGATGGTATCTCATTGTGGTTTTGATTTGCGTTTCTCTGATGGCCAGTGACGATGAGCATTTTTTCATGTGTCTTTTGGCTGCATGAATGTCTTCTTTTGAGAAGTGTCTGTTCGTATCCTTCGCCCACTTTTTGATGGGGTTGTTTTATCTTGTAAATTTGTTTGAGTTCATTGTAGATTCCGGATATTAGCCCCTTGTCAGATGAGTAGATTGCAAAAATTTTCTCTCATTCTGTAGGTTGCCTGTTCACTCTGATGGTAGTTTCTTTTGCTGTGCAGAAGCTCTTTAGTTTAATTAGATCCCATTTGTCAATTTTGGCTTTTGTTGCCATTGCTTTTGGTGTTTTAGACATGAAGAGCCATGTAGATTACACTTGGCAGAACCCCGACTACCTCAGCTTTCCTACCCACTAACCGCCTTTCCCAATGCTTTAGACCACTCGTTTATCCCATAAGTCCTCCCAAGCCCTATTGTCAGGGAGGCAGATTTGAAATTTGTTCTTCCATCTCCTCACTTGGCAGCCTTGTGATTAAAATCTTCTCTCTTTTGCAAACCTGTCATCACAGTGATTGACTTAACTGTGCGCAGGAAGGATGAACCTGGTTCGGTATCAAAAATATTAGCAGCTGAGCCATCCTAATATTAGGATTACTTTTCTTTCCTTGCACAACTTTTTGTTTCCCTGGAGTTGATATTCTTATTGATTTTTTTTTTCATTTCCTTAGTTTGCTTTGTACTTATAACAGACTCATACCAAAACACTATCCCGGCCGGGCGCGGTGGCTCACGCCTGTAATCCCAGCACTTTGGGAGGCCGAGGCGGGCGGATCACGAGGTCAGGAGATCGAGACCATCCTGGCTAACACGGTGAAACCCCGTCTCTACTAAAAATACAAAAAAAATTAGCCGGGCGTGGTGGCGGGCGCCTGTAGTCCCAGCTACTCGGGAGGCTGAGGCAGGAGAATGGCGTGAACCCGGGAGGCGGAGCTTGCAGTGAGCCAAGACAGCGCCACCGCAGTCCAGCCTGGGCGAAAGAGCGAGACTCCATCTCAAAAAAAAAAAAAAAAAAAAAAACACTATCCCAATTGTTTAAAATTCCTCTCGATAGTTCAAACATATCATGTATTCTAGCTATTTTACCTTCTCAAAAACATCTCCCTTGAGGCTGCTCTTGTTTGGACTGGTTGCTCTCTAGGCCTGGTGCCAAGCTATGATCCTGGGACTTATCTGCCCCATATCTAGGAGATACTCATCAACTCCCTTGTGAATTGGTAAACCAATTGTTGGACTGCTCATCCAAGTACTGCTGGTAGGAAGACCAAAGCTATTCTGATTCCTGATCCTTTAGAGGTGACCTACTTTCAGAAGTTTATAGGGTCTTATTGATACAGAGGGAAGTACTGGAAAGGGCATGGTCCCTTTAAATGATACGGAAGGGGGAAGGGAAGGGCGTGGTCCCTGGCTAGGGCTCTACTTCTGGGCCTGTGCCCAGGGACCTAAGTGAGGACAGGCATTTTTGTTTTTCTGACCAAATGTTGCATTTCCCAAGACCTCCACTGGCCTGCCACGCCCCCATCCTGTGCCTATAAAAGCCCCCGAGACTCTAGCAGGCACACACTCAAGCGGCTGGACATCAAGAGGAACACATCCTCTGAAGAAGACACAAGTGGTTGGACGTGGAGAGGACGTCCAAGGGAGCGCACCAGCGGAAGAGCAGACAGACAGACGCCGGCAGGCCACTGACCAGCAGAACAATGCAGAGTTTGGCTGGGGCAGTCAGAGAGAGTCCAAACGCTGAGCAGCCCGACTCTAGGGGAAAACCATCTTCTTCTGGCTCCCCATCTGCTGAGAGCTACTCCCACTCAATAAAACCTTGCACTCATTCTCCAAGCCCCGGTGTGATCCGATTCTTCCGGTACACCGAGGCAAGAACCCAGGATACAGAAAGTCCTCTGTCCTTGTGGCAAGGCAGAGGGTCTGATTGAGCTAGTTAACACAAGTCACCTACGGACAGTTAAACTAAAAGAGCAACCTGTAACACACGCCCACTGGGGCTTCAGCTGTAAACAATCACCCCTAGACAATGCCATGGGGTCAGAGCCCCACAGCCTGCCCATCTGTATGCTCCCCTAGAGGTTTGAGCAGTGGGGCACTGAAGAAGCGAGTCACATCCCCATCACACGCTGTGCAAGGCGGACAAGGGAACTTTTCCCATTTCATTATCTTCCACATTCTAAAATTGTGTGATGATTTTGTGTCCGGAATTGGTGGGTTCGTGGTCTCGCTGGCTCAGGAGTGAAGCTGCAGACCTTCGCGGTGAGTGTTACAGTTCTTAAAGGCGGCGTGTCTGGAGTTTGTTCATTATGATGTTCGGATGTGTTCGGAGTTTCTTCCTTCTGGTGGGTTCGTGGTCTTGCTGGCTCAGGAGTGAAGCTGCAGACCTTCGCGGTGAGTGTTACGGTTCTTAAAGGCGGCGTGTCCGGAGTTTGTTCGTTCTGATGTTCGGAGTTTCTTCCTTCTGGTGGGTTCGTGGTCTCGCTGGCTCAGGAGTGAAGCTGCAGACCTTCGCGGTGAGTGTTACGGTTCTTAAAGGCGGCGTGTCTGGAGTTTGTTCATTATGATGTTCGGATGTGTTCGGAGTTTCTTCCTTCTGGTGGGTTCGTGGTCTTGCTGGCTCAGGAGTGAAGCTGCAGACCTCCGCGGTGAGTGTTACAGCTCATAAAGGCAGTGTGGACGCAAAGAGTGAGCAGCAGCAAGATTTAGTACAAAGAGCGAAAGAACAAAGGTCCACATTGTGGAAGGGGACCCCAGTGGGTTGCCACTGCTGGCTCCGGCAGCCTGCTTTTATTCTCTTATCTGGCCCCACCCACATCCTGCTGATTGGTCCATTTTACAGAGAGCTGAGTGGTCTGTTTTGACAGGCTGCTGATTGGTGCATTTACAATCCCTGAGCTAGACACAAAGGTTCTCCACATCCCCACTAGATTAGCTAGATACAGAGTGTGGACACAAAGGTTCTCCAAGTCCCCACCAGAGTAGCTACATACAGAGTGTCAATTGGTGCATTCACAAACCCTGAGCTAGACACAGGGTGCTGATTGGTGTGTTTACAAACCTTGAGCTAGATACAGAGTGCCCATTGGTCCCGCTTAGCTAGACATAAAGGTTCTCCAAGTCCCCACCAGACTCAGGAGGCCAGCTGGCTTCACCCAGTGGGTCCTGCACCAGGGCCGCAGGTGGAGCTGCCTGCCAGTCCCGTGCCATGCACCTGTATTCCTCAGCCCTTGGGTGGTCGGTGGGACTGGGCGCTGTGGAGCAGGGGGCGGCGCTCGTCAGGGAGGCTCCCCGCACAGGAGGCCACCATAGCGGGTGGGGGAGGCTCAGGCATGGCTGCAGGTCCCGAGCCCTGCCCTGCGGGAAGGCAGCTAAGGCCTGGTGAGATACTGAGCGCAGCAGCTGCTGGCCCAGGTGCTAAGCCCCTCACTGCCCGTGGCCGGTGGGTCAGGGCTGGCTGGCCGCTCTGAGTATGGGCCCACCGAGCCCACGCCCACGCGGAACTCACGCTGGCCCGCAAGCGCCACACGCAGCCCTGTTTCCCGCGGCGCCTCTCCCTCCACACCTCCCCGCAAGCTGAGGGAGCAGGCTCCAGCCTTGGCCAGCCCAGAAACGGGCTTCCACAGTGCAGCGGAGGGCTGAAGGGCTCCTCAAGTGCCGCCAAAGTGGGAGCCCAGGCAGAGGAGGCGCCAAGAGCGAGCGAGGGTTGCGAGGACTGCCAGCACGCTGTCACCTCTCAAAGTCACCTGGACAGAGGGCCAATGCATTAGTGCCACTGCGTTCTTAATGGTTTCTCTGAATCTAAAAACCTCTGTCCTTTAATTCTTGAAAATGTTCTCTTCTGTGCTTTTTCTGCTATCTCTTTCTAAACTAGTATTATTCAAACATTGGGCAGAATGAGCTAATTCTTTTATCTTTTCCTCCCATTTTTACTCTTGTCTTTTTGCTCTACATTGTGGGAGATTCCCTCAACTTTCTCTTTTTAAGTCTTTTATGGATTTTTAAAAAAACTTCTACTAACATATTTTAATTTATTAACAGCCTATAATGGCAAGTACCTTCTCTTATCTTTCTGAGGACATCAATGATTTTTTCCTAAAGTTTTAATCTCCCTGCAAAATGTCTTTCTTCTAAGTTGCTTCCCACCTCTGCCGCTTTTTTTTTTTGATAGATCTTCTTCATGTTAAACGCATGCCTTGTCAATCTTGACTGCATCTATTTAAGAATGAGGCTAAATTAAGTGAAAAGTTCCACATGGATGGTACTTGTCAGTTCTGGGCTTCACTCTGGCTGGACTGTTTCATTGAAAACTCGCTTTTCTGAAGTCTTTTCTTTTGAACTTGTGAGCCTCTTCAGAGACGGGTATGTCCGGAGGGCTTGTTAAAACACAGATTGCTGGGCCCTACCCATAGAGTTTCTGATTCCATCGGTCTTGGGTAAGGCCCTAAAATTTGCATTTCTAACTATTCCTAGATGATATTAATTTGAGATGCCTGGAGGATACAAATTTGATTGCCCAAAATGAGACCTGAGTTGGGATTACAACATTCAGAATATAAATTTTTCTTGTCTATTTTCTTCCCATCCTGAGCAGTACCTGCTGTTCTCTGTCCAGAGAACTTCTGTTTTATATTCTATGGAAAATAAACATAAAATCTTCTGCCAAGGTTAGGAAGAGGCTGTTCCCCAGCTGGAGTGGGGAATAGGGCCTGAGGATCTGAATGTTTCTTTTATTTTTATTTTTATTTTTTTGAGACAGAGTCTTGCTCTGTCGCCCAGGCTGAAGTGCAGTGGCGCGATCTCGGCTCACTGCAACCACAGCCCCTCCGGGTTTAAGCAGTTCTCTGCCTCAGCCTCTGGAGTAGCTGGGATTACAGGCGCGTGCCACCACGCCTGACTAATTTTTTGTATATTTAGTAGAGACGGGGTTTCACCATCTTGACCAGGCTGGTCTTGAACTCCTGACCTCATGATCCACCTGCCTCGGCCTCCCAAAGTGCTGGGATTACAGGTGCAAGCCACCGTGCCTGGCCTGAATGTTTCTTACATGTACATCCAACCAGTCCCTTGGTCTTCATTCCCATCTTCATCTTTACTTCTAGAGTTTCTAGTACTGCACTTCCTGTGATTTTCAGGGTTCTATAGGGGCAAATCAAAATGTTTTTTTCCTTTTCCCTCTGCCAGTTTGGGATCCACTTTTTCAAGTTTGCTAAGTCATTCGCTACTCATCCCTCTACTATCCAGCTTTCAAAATTGTATTGCTATCAACTCGTCTATGTCATTTTCTCTTTGCCCTCTAGGTCTTTAAAATGAAATAATTTTACTATCATAGTAGTGGGCTTTGAGGAAAGGAGTTGAGGTAAAGATTTCTGCCACCTTCAACTAAAATTTAGAAGAGCATCTAGTTTCAAAAAAACCATCCCAGATTCTGATTGTATCTCAGAGTATAAAACAAATAGGATTGTCTTGAAAGAAAACTGAACCATTCCCAAAAGTTCCTCTAGGCTGGTCAGTTCAGTTGTTTTATGCTTGACAAAATATGACAATTATGTTTGCATAGGAAACTCTGTTTCACAGCTGGAGATTGCACTTCCACCATAGCCAAGTATATCATGGGTCTAGGAAATAAGCCACACATATGAAATTCTGGTGATTCAAAGCAAGAGATCAAAGTATATGAACTAATAAGTTCATTTTGTATATAAAGAGCAACACTAAAAAACTAATACTATGCTAAGGTACTTTATCTATTCCATACTGTCTTTGCCCAACAATAATTAAAATGATCAGGATTCACTGAGCATATAGATATCTTCAGAATTATGCTGCAGCTGTTACAGCCCAACAAAATGGGTGTCATTTTATTTATTTTGTTACCAATTAGAAAACTGAAATCCAAAAGAGTTAAGTAACCAGCCCAAGGCCACACAGGAAAGGCCGGGCCAGAATAGAACTGTACGTCTGCCTCATTCGAAAGCCACCATATGACCATTTTGAATAAGGTGAAGTAACGGCAAGTAGATATATTAACTTTGAATGCAAAACTCAAGAGGATTTCATAATACAATGTAAGCTTTTCACAGATTTGGACAACTTCTTTCCTCCTCCTTTTCTCCTTCCTTCTTCTTCTTCTCCTTCTCCTCCTCCTTCTTTTCTCCTCCTTCTTCTTCTCCTCTTCCTCCTTCTCTTATTCTTCCTCCTCCTTTTCCTTCTCCTCCTTTCTCTTCCTTCTCCTCTTCCTCCTATTCTCCTTCCTTCTCTTCTCCTTCTCCTCCACCTTCTCTTCTTCCTTCTCCTTCTGCTCCTCCTTCTCCTTCTTCTTGTTCCTCCTTTCTCCTCCTCCTTTCTCCTTCCTCCTCCTCCTTCCTCCTCCTCCTCCTTCCTCTTCCTCTCTTCTCCTTTCTCCTCCTCCTTGTTTCTTCTCTCCTCCTTTGTCCTCCTCCCTCCTCCTTCTTCTTCCTCCTCCTCTATCCTCCTCCTTCTTCTTTCCCCTTCTTCTTCCTCCTCCTTCTCCTCCACTTCCTCCTCCTCCTCCTTCTCCTCCTCCTCCTTCTTCTTCTTCCTCTTCTTATTTGTGACTCTTACAGCATCTATCAGAAGAAAACTTCAACAAATACTCATTAAATGGAAGACTATTTAATAGTTTGTGAATACTGCATAAGAATAAATTCATTCAAGTGTACTATAGAGAGGTAGGGTAAGTCACTAGACTGATTTCTGCCAAGGGAATCAACACCACAGAAAACCCATCAGAGACACAGGGAAGTAGTATTATTTCACGATATCCTATCTTTTAAAATAAAAACAGATTCTTAACATTTGGACCCACAAGATGATTTTCCCAAATGATACTTTGAGTGTGCATATTCTTGCTTCAGTTTATATAGATCACTCTGAGGTTCTGGGTTCTCTAGGGAGACTTCCGAATAAAGATTTTTAACCAGAAACGGGATACTCAGCTAGGGAGTAATCATCATGTTTTAACATTTAAAAAGAAGGGAAACACAGCTTTACTTGCCACCCAAGAGTGGAAGAATTCTGTAAAACAGATAAGATGAGTGGAAGTAAAAAATAAGAAAAAATCATAAAAATGTGTCTGGGAGAAGCTCAGAAAGAAAAAGAGAAATTTTAACAATTAGAAGGTGGAGGAGGAGAAGATGGGGGCAGAGAACAACACTAACTTAAAATACCCCATAAAGTGTCTTGTCTTTGTGATAGGTCTCTGTAGTCCCCTTGTCTCCTGGTAATGGAGAAATCACTCAACTACATCATGTTTTAACTTTATTGCAGGCCCGGAGATGGGCCAGAGAATCATAAAAAGTAAAATATCATGAACTACTAATGATTTTTTTCAGTCAATTTAAAAGGACTTGCTAAGAAAACTAACAATATGTACTGCCCAATTTAGGAAGACGGCTTAACCTATTTTGAAGAACACAAATATTTCATTGATGTGGTAGGCAAAATAATGCCTCTTCCAGGATGTCTACATCCTAATCTCCAAAACTACGAATATTATATTGCATGGCAATGAAATTAAAGTTGCAGGTGGAATTACTCTTGTTCATCAGCTGACCTAGAGATGGAGAGAGTGTCCTGGATTAGCCAGGTGGGCTCAATAATCACAAGGGTCCTTATAAGTGGAAGAGGGAGGCAGAAGATAAAGAATCAGAAAGATGAAACATGAGCAGACTCAGCTCTGGAAATTCATGAAGGAGCATTAAAGAGTGCTTGTAGCCTGCAGAAGCTGGGAAAGGCAAGATACAGATTCTCCCCTAGAGCTTCCAGAAGGAAACCAGCCCTGAGAACACCTTGCTTTTAGCCCAGTGAGACCCACCTCAGACTTCTAGCCTTCAGAAGTGTAAGATAATGTGTGCTGTTTTAAGCCACTAGGTTTGTGATAACTTGTCACAACAGCAATAGGAAACTAATACCCTTACCAAAATGTGTGTATTCTAAATTCATTGTTGGTCTTATCTTACTCTTTAAAGCAAGCTATTCACTTAAGTAAGTGAATAGTTAAGCCTATTCACTTAACTAAGAGTTCAAATTAAATAAAATGATCACACTTTTTTGTTAGAACAAAAACTGATTCAGTTTTCTACTATTTCTTATAAGTATAGTCTCATATTCTCAATTGAATCTAATGAGGTTTTAGAGAACAGAAATTAAAACTGAATTAAACAAGGATATAACCCATTTAGCACACATCACCATAGTGTTATTTTAGTCAAGTCTGCTTCTTCCTACACTTGCAGGATGGAGTTAACGAAAGCATCCTTTCCTAAGAAAAACTTCTTCCACTGACCTAAATGTGTGTATTAATTATTTAATTCTGGCTATCTGTCATCAGCTATTCTTTCTAGACTCTTCTTCCCTTCCTTTTGAAATGTTCTCACACTAGTATTTCCATTTCCCCTCTTAACACTATCCAGATGCTACTGTGAATCTCAAATAGCAAATGGCTGTACTGAGTGTAAATTTGAATTTAAGAAGGGAGTGGAAATCACCAGAACAAGCATTTGAGGAACAAATAAAGGCAGGCCCTTGGTCTTCAAAAGTTAATGGGAGTTAGGTTATTTAAATCTTAGAATATACCTCCTCTCACCGAGGGTATTGAAAATAATTAGGTTCCAGGCCGGTCTAGAAAACCTATTCAACTCATTAAGTGAATCATATTCATGAAGTCTTCTACATTTATTGGGTACCTGCTATGTACAAGGCATTTTGGTATAGGTTAGAAAGGCAAAGATAAATGAAAATTCTTGCCCCCTAGAGTTCACAATCCAGAGGAGATTACTAATTGTGCCGCCGCTGGATAATACTATAATGCACATTCCGAAACAGTTCTGTGGGGCACAGAAGCATGATGAATTTGCCTGGTGGTAGCAGGAGACACTTGGCACTCTGTGTGTAAAATAGGAAAGAAATGGATATTCCCATTCCAATTGTTTACACCTTCCTGATAGGAAAGAGTAAGTAGTGGCCTTCACTTGGGAAGAAAGGAGGTTAAACATCCCTGGTACCTAGCAAACTCTTCTTTACACCTGTAAAAGAAACGAACTTTCATTGCATTTCTAAACCCAGAGAAATCAGTCCCTAGGTATTCTGAATTGGGAAATATAGCATATGTTAGAGAGTATTGAGTTCAGACAATCCTAGTTTCAAATCTGCTTGAAACTGACAGTGTATTATCTTGGTAGTTTACTTAGCCTTACAACCTCTGTTTTCTTGGCTATAGTCATCAATATTCCCATCTTTTAGGTTAATGATGAACATACGAGATGATTTATATACAGTACCTAGCATGAGAGATCAAGGATGGAATTCTGAATTTGGACTCTCTAGTAACAAACATATATGTACTAATATGTACATAGTGTTCACATGTCAGAAAACACACAGAACTTCTCCAGAATCACTGCCAAGTTTAACTGATGCCCTTTGGAAAAATGAAGCCAAATGCAACAAAACTAATCCCACCTCTGACTTCACTGAAGAATAAATCTAGTACCTGTGTCTGAATTGTTCTGTCATTTTGCAATTCCTTAACAGTCTTCAGGAAGAATAACGGAAAGTTCCATAAGCACAAGAACCATGTCTTAGTCACCTTTGGTTCCATATCACAATTATCATGATATCCTGTTTAGTGGGTGCTCATTTTTCACTTTAAAATATAGCGAGCCATAATCAAACAGTGTAAATATGAAAAGATTTTACTGATTTGGACATTATAGAGTTCATAGAAGCACCAAGAGTATGTTCTTACTAATATAGTTGAAAATATTTTATTTGAGAAAGAGTAAAATCACTCAAAGATAATCTATTCATTTAAGAAATGAACTTTTTGAGTACATACTATGTGTGAGGCACTGTTCTAGGCACTAGGGATAAAGCAATGAACAAGATACTAAAATCCCTGCCCTCGTGAAGCTTACATTCTAGTCTGAAAGATAGCAAGTATGACAAAACTGATAAATAAGATGAAAGTAATAAGTACTAAGAAGAAAATTAAAGCAGAAAAGGAAGACAGGAAGTATCAGAGGGCCTACCCCAGGGTGGTGGTTCATGACATGATGATAATAAGTCCCAGATTCTGCACCTATTTTGAAAGTAGAAACAACAGGATTTGCCGATATGTTGAACATATGAAGTACTGTCAATTATTCAACGACTAGGAATTCTTACAGTAAACAGAGAGTCCCAATTTCCCTTCATCAACATAATTGCCCTAGGAAATAATTCAGCCACTTAACTCATGAAACAATATGAATTCCGCAGATGTCAAATGATAAAGAGATGGAAATTTTTAAATACAGTTTTAAAGGGAACAAATATCTGGTGATAAAGCTGATTGGCAAGTCACTTATCAAAGATCCTAGGTAGAGTGACTTCACTTCATTTGATGGACCAATAACTTACAAATGAATCTTTGAAAACTGAAGACTAACACTTAAAAACAAACTGAAAGTCTATTACTTATAGTTTTTATTCAAAAATAAAGGAAAGGTATTGATTAAACCAATTAAGCTCCTTTAAGATTATCAAAAGAGGAAACTCATTTTTGGATCCTTTAGACTATATTTCTCTAGGATGCATGTGATATTAATTTGAAAATTAGCACCAAATACATATTTTAAAATTATATATGTACATAAATTTGAACAATTGAAAACTATATACAAATATTTAAATTTTATATTTACATGAATGAAGAAGGAAGAAAGGGAGGGAGGGAGGAAGGAAGAAGGAAAGAAGGGAAGGAGGGAGAGAGGGAGAAAGGAAGGAAGGAAGGAAGGGTCACATTTTTATAAGGATTTGTCATTCTCTTCAATGTCATACCAGAGAAATCCAGCAGATGGCACTCATATATTTTTCTAAATATGATGCTGAATTAAAAACAGGATTGCTTACACTTTGTATTTCAGACCAGAAAGACTGAATAAATCACAGAAGCAAACAGATTTCAAAATTTTCTATTACCATGGAGAGATAATGCTTTTAAGGTACTCTAATGCACATTCATAGCTTGCAAGTAACTTACAATTTTCACTTCCTATTCTAGCAGTTGGTGGAAAGGTAGCATTCATAACCATTAGCTGCCAATCAACAGTTTGATAATAGAAAGCTCTAAGGGACCATTGAGAGACCTACAAACTTTTCTCTGATGGGATGTGGGATTATTACTTTCTTCTGGTTTATTTCCAATGTTTTTATTGGTTGTTCAACATAGATAGGCTCTGAAATTAGCAAACATAACTACCATTTTTCAGCTAAGTAAACAGGCTCAGAAAGAGTAAGAAATAAGACAGGGTAATTCACCCAAGAAAGATAAACAACAATAAATGAATCCAGTTTCTTTAACTAGAGAATCAATAATTTATATTTAAATCCTTAAGCAATAAATATAGGTTAAATTAACAAGTTAATTGAAACCATATTTCAACACATATTATTGGACACTTCCTATATACCACACACTGTTCCAGGCTCTAAGGGATAAGCGATGTGCAAGATAAAGAATACTCTGCTTTCATGGAACTTCTGTTTTAGTGGTGATAAGTAGAACAGAAAAACAAGAAAGATGTCACAAATTATAAGAAGTATGAAGAGAATTTATAACTAGGATATGTCATAGTGTGACTGCGTGACTACATAGATTGTTTAAAGGAAGGCCTCTCTGAGGAGGTGAAGTTTCACTTGGCATCTGAATGACAGAAGCTGACAGCCATACAGAGATCAGGGGGTGGAGCAACCCAGGCAGAGGGAACATAGCTCATGAAATCATCCTAACACCAGAACAAGTTGGGCCTATTTGGGGGGCAGAAAGATCTGTATGGCTGGAGAGGAGTCTACAAGGAGGAGAGCTGGTATGGCATGAGTTCTGAGAGGTAGGCAAGAGCCAGGATGGATGGAGAGATGGATGAAAGAATGGATAGAAGGAAGAATACAAGGAGAAAGGAAATGAGCAAGAGCGCTAAGTTCAGGTTAATCAGATTCTTTTACATGTTGATCTTTCTGGATGTTTTCTATTAGTCACATTCCTGCCTTAGCAAGTACTGAAGAATGAATATAACCTTTATTATTTGATATTGTAAAAAGGTGCCATTCCTCAGGTTATCACTTTAAATATCAATGACCACAGGGTAGTGCTGGAAAAAAAGAAAAAACACACATCTGTAGAAAGTGTAATAAAGCAGGATGAATAGGTGTTACTTTCAAGAGATAGCCAGAAGGTGAATTTTCAATAACACTTGATTTGAGTCTGTTTTATTCTGATTTGCCCCTTTCTTCTCAAGGAGTGTAGAAAGATATTCTTAGTTAATTAAAGATTCATATTTGCTGATTCTGATTAATCGATGTTTTCTGGTACCAAAGGGTGATTTAAATAATTCTTAAATTTCTCTTATCTTCTAATATTTACCTGTTATGTAAGATTTTATTGTAAGCACGTTTTCAAAAGCAATATATATTTAAGCTGTGTTAGAAATGAAACCCAAGCAATTAAACTGTAAATAAAGAGGGCCTCTGCTCTATGTGACCTCATGCAAATCAGATCATCAATCAAAACCTCAGTTCCCCCTCTAAAAATGGCATATCTGATTGTTCTACAACTAGAATCTTGATAAAGAGCTTTGATTTTATTGAATAAAAAGGCTACTATAATCTTGATATTTTACTAATGTTAATTGGCTCCAGATTGTAGAGCTGACATTATGCTGACCCTATGACTACCCTCAGGTCACCCATTCCCAGTCAGGAGCTTCTTTGTCTAAAGTCTACAAAAACTGTTTCAACAACCACATCACTTAATGGTGGCTTAAATTTGTAAATACTTTCAGTAATCACAAAGCCATATCCAGAAATATCATTAGTAATTGTATTTGCATCTATTAAATGTAGATTAAGAGGATTTTATTTTAACAAGGTTTTATTTACCAACTAATTAGAATGACAATTTATTACAAGTGTGAAAATAATTAACTTCGAATTATTCAAGTAGTGTAGTTCTTCTGGTTGTAAGAAAAAAATAAAATCATTTTCTCCCACTCAATCAATGGGCCTTGTTTGGAATAGCGACTTATATCAGACATTGTTATTAATTTCACATATTCGCCTATTCTTTATTTTCCCAGACATCTGAATTCTGGTGCTGTTTATTTCATAGAGGCCTTTTAAAGACAAATTCATTCTGTATGAAAAGCTGTTTAAATCAGCATTCAATTCTGACAGCTTTGCTCTTGATACTTTTCATAGCAGCAGCTGGGAGACCACTTTACCATCAGTCATGGCTTTTTTTTCCTCCAGTCAAAGTATATGTTCTACAATAAGCATTGCCCTGCAAAATTTTTTCCTCATGTTTAATAAATGTGACCTTACGTATAATTAACAACAAATAGATAAAATCCTGTTTCTCCCTTTTAAAGCAGGGGAAAGTTATTACTTGATTTCCCTCGTGTAGTAGTCAATGCTGTCTTGATATTAGTCTTTTGCCAAGTGTCAGTAAAATAACAAATAAAGCTTCTTTACTGCTATGATGATTTGACCATTAGCAAACCAAGAAAAAACTTACTTAACTTGAAAATACAATGTTTAGAAAGCACAAATGCAACTGATTACACATTCCGACCTCAAATATTTTCAAAAGATAACTTCATCCTTTCCATTCTTACATTTTAAAAAAATCTATTGTCTTAAGATAAAAGAGCCACAAAACCCCAAGATGTAATCCCTGCTTCGGGCTAATGACGAAAAATATTTTTTATTTTTAGTTCACATCCTGAAAAAAATTCCCTTGACAGAAAATGTTCTGAACTAGATTCTGAGAGGCAAACATTTTCTTTACTAAAGTTTTTCCGGATGACAAAAGGAGAGAAGAGGGGTCAAAAAAGAAACATAAAAGTTCACCTAAAATAGATCAGCTTCAAATGTTAAAATACTTTTTAGTACATTAAGCAGCTTTTAAATTTCAAATTTTATACTATAAATACTTGAATCACAGAACACCTTACCCTGACACACCCGGCATTAAGATAGTCTCATATTTATTTCTAATCATGTCACTGAACTGCTACTGTTTCCTAGGCTGCAAATAAATGATTTATTCATTATAGTGTGACACAGTTATGTATGATTGATTGGTATAAAATATAAAGGGACTTTGTCCTCCACAGGAGCTTTGAACAGGGCCTGTCCAGTGCATGCTGTCTGTCCATCTGCAGCTACCCAGCTAAATTACTGCTTGCCCTTCTGGTAATGGACTCCGTGGATTTTTTCACAGCATAATTTCCATCCTACAAAAAATTACTAATCCCAATTGACTCTGTTTTAAGGCATTTCTAGATTCCAATTCATTATAATACAATGACCTCTACCTTACCTTAGCCTTTTCAGAATCTCATCATGGTTTTTCAAGTTCCAAGAAAAAAAAGCAGGCAGGCAATTTTTTGTTTGTTTCTTTTAAAAAACAAACCACTACTATTGACAAAACAATGATAGAATAGAAATCATTCTGATTGTAGATACCTTAAAGCTTTTCTTTACTTTTCCTCCCATTTCAATAATTAGGCCAGGGAAGGAAGAAAGGAATTTCTAGGCCAGTGTTCATGCTCCACATCCTATGATTTTGTCGCTGTTTTTCCCCCAGTGTAATAGCTCCATTAATCAGCAGAAAATTTCGCAGCAAATTGTCTATACATTTTAATATTATCCTCAGTGGAGTACTGAGAGTTAGAAAGTTGCTTCTCAAAGAACTTGAGTTACATTAAAGAACTATGGTGGCAAGCCACAAACCTCAGAGCAGTATCAGTGTTACTTTGGGTTAGTTTGCGTTTTGATCATAACTAAGTATACGGAAAATTTAATGAATTTACTTAATGAATGGACATTCGTTTAAAAATTGCCTTTCTGTATAGCCAAAGTCTTACTTCCAGAGTAACTGAATTCAGTCTGAGACATATTTTTACCCAGATAAGTTCAGTTAATTTTCCTACTTATGAGTTTTATGACTTACTAATTCTTAAAAAAAAAAACCCTAAAAACAGACTTAATCTACTCCTAATATTTTATCTTGATGTGCAGTTTAGTTTCACACACTGTGATTTCTATTGATTGCTGTATTTCCTTTGTTTCAGATAACTTGTTCCTTTAATTACATTGATTCTAATCGTTCAGTTATTTTGATTGGTATCACATGGATACCGCTTTCTATTACTCTATCATGCAGTGCTAAAATAATTATTTGATTATATGAAAATGAGTTTAAATCTTAAATTATGCATTTTAAGCATTTTAAAATAATAAAAGTACCGAACCTTCAGTTTTATTCTCAAATTCAATCCATTTGAATACTGATTCTGTTACTGAATATTTAATCTAGATATTCTATATGACACACATGTGAAAGAACGGTTGTATCGGTAGCAGTTTATTCTGCATATATGCCATTGTGTTAGTAATTCAAATAGGTGGCTGATCTCTAGTTCACATTAATATTTTAGCTACAAAACCAATAATGAGCAAAAATTACTGGTAAGTGAAAAAAGCTTTATGTGTAAATTCTGCATACTAAATATATATAGCAAAAGAGATTCACAGGACTCTCCAGGGTAGACAAATAGACTAAAATAAGACAGAACTGAGGTCATGACAAATCCCAATAACCATTTCCCACTCTGTATTTGCATATAAAATATATTGCAATTCTCTGCCACCATTCATTTTTTTCTTCCTAAGCAAAAATAATTGATTACTAATTTAAATATTTAAAAAATAAAATTAGAAATTACTTTTGAAAATTGCAAATTATTTAAACACATGGCAATTGCTATATATCCTGAAGGAGAGTGTTTCAACTATGCTAATTTCTGAAAAATAAGGGTGTTAACATATACAAAAAAACTATGTCTAAATAAGACTTGCTCTGAAATAAGACTTGCTTAGGCTCTGCTCTGAGATTTAGATAAACCTAAGTACTCTACCTTAACATTAATAGATAAATGAATTCAACTACAACCACAAAAGAAAGCATGGTTCTAACATTAGCCCTCAGTATTTTGAAATATATCCCCAAGTAAGTTTTCTTCCTAACCTGCTCCAATCTAGGGCCTTGTTGAATTGTTGCAATACACTTTTATTTTTATTTTATTTGTGATTTGTTTTTAATTTCCATAGGTTATTGGGGAAGAGGTGGTGTTTGGTTACATGAGTAAGTTCTTTAGTGGTGGTTTGTGAGATTTTGGTGCACCCATCACCTGAGCAGTATACACTGCACCCAATTCGTAGTCTTTTATCCCTCACCCCCTTCCTACCCTTTCCCCCTGAGTCCCCAAAGTCCACTGTGTCACTCTTATGCCTTTGCATCCTCATAGCTTAGCTTCCACTTACGAATGAGAGCATACAATGTTTGGTTTTCCATTCCTGAGTTACTTCACTTAGGATAATATTCTCCAATCTCATCCAGGTCACTGTGAATGGCATTAATTCATTCCTTTTTAGGCTGAGTAGTATTCCATCATATATATATTTCATAGTTTCTTTATCCACTTGTTGACTGATGGGCATTTGGGCTGGTTCCACATTTTTGCAACTGCGAATTGTGCTGCTATAAACATTCATGTGCAAGTATCTTTTTCATATAATGACTTCAGGAGTAGCTATTCTTACATCAGTCAACACACTTTTAGACAATAGACTTTCTGTCTAGTCAGAAATGGTAACGGCAGAAAGATAAGTGATGTTGGAAATTTGGTAGCAATACTAAGTATGATCCGATCCTAACTACACTGTTTTCAGTTGCAGTGTTTCAGGTCACCAGAGAAAATGAATCCTGATGGCTGTTAAGGAGATTATGTACCTCATAATCCACTGGGGATTCATATCCCCGTGGATAATTTGTTTCATTATAACCAACACTGGCATTAACCAGAAAATGGCTTCAGGTGCCCCAGACTTCATGGAAACACAGTGAAAAGTAGGAAAACTTTTACAGATGAAGGTCCTCAGAGGAACTCTGTCAACAGACATTTTATGATTAGAGAATAATTAAAATGAAAGCAAGCACCTTTGTTAGTGGAAGTGGCACCAACACAACTGGGCCAATAAACTGAATGTTTCTTCCTATGTGTGTTTCATTGGACCCAAGGTAAACTACAACAAAAAATGAAAAGTATAGTGTATCAGTCCATTCTCGCATTGCTATGAAGAAATACCTGAGACTGGGTAATTTATAAAGAACACAAGTTTAATTGTCCCACAGTTCTGCAGGCTGTACAGGAAGCATAGTGACTTCTGCTTCTAGGGAGGCCTCAGGAAGTTTCCAATCATGACTGAAGGCAAAGGGGGAGTGAGACATCTCATACGGTGGCAGCAGGAGCAAAGTGGAGAAGTGCTATACACTAGCAAACAACTAGCTCTCAGGAGAACTCAAGGACAGTACCAAGAAGAATGGTGCTAAGCTATTCATGAGAAACCCACCCCCATGACCCAATCACCTCCTATCAGGACCCACCTCCAACAGTGGGGATCACAATTCAACATGAGATTTGGGCATGGACACAGATCCAAACCATATTATACAGATTAGAAAGAATAGGACAGCTTGAGGTTCAGGGGCATATAAGAAGCCCGGGAACACGGTATCTACTTCTTCTCCTTTTCCTTCTTTTAGAAACAAAATCAAACCACAGAAGAACTCTTAAAGTTTGAGTAACAAGACAAAAATTATCTTAAAGGGCTAACACATCATTTCTAGATAATACCAATTTGAATATTTTAAACCCCATATTTCCCACAAGGATCCATTGTAACGGGTACCATTCATATATCTATCACAAAGATTTGATTCTCAGATATTCTGATCAAATCTCAGATGGCTGATCAATTCTCTGTAAGTTATTTGCTTTCCTGAAGATCTTTCTGTGCCAATGTCTGAAAAGAAAACATAGTAATTACTCATGAGGAAAAGTAAATTCTTAATAAAATAATTACATAAAATGTACCTAAATTTAATGACAATAAATTCTGGGCATTTCTTAATTATATTTTTTATAAAAAAACATAAATTCAAAGGTAACTTATTGAAACATTTTTTGAACAAGAAAATGTTTACATAAAATATGTAACAACATGCAATGTATCAAATTAAAACTACATTTTAAGATAGTTTAAAGCTATTCATGTCTTTCACTAAAATACAGTATGGCAAATACTGTGTTCATTTTATAAACAACCAAAGTAAGAGGTTAAAGCAATTTAAAGTGCTCCTACACAATCTGAAAATACATTTCCAACAATTGAATTCAAGGTTTTTGAGATTATACAAATACGCAATAAGAAAGTTTTAGGATCAAATATAATAAAAGTATAATTTATGCCTATCAAAAACAAAAAGCTTTTAAGGCATTATGATAGTTAAATTTCCTTCAGTGCAGTAATCCTCTAATAACAGTTTCAGTCAAGGAAATGTTATGAGGTCAGATCTAAAGTTGCTTTTTTTAAACTTACTTTGAAATCATACATATTCTCTTTGAATATAATTTGCTTCATGTAGCACCTAACTCTCTAGGAACTCAAAACACTTCATAGATTTACATCCTGATCCTAGTTATCTTCATTATTGCTTTTTTGTTTTTTGCAGAGGGATTAAACACTAGTTCAGTGATTTGTACACCAGTAAAACCATTCCTTACCAGTAGGTAAAATAATGCTGAACAAAAGTTAAACAATCAATGATAACTTACCAACTCCAAAAATTCTATTTCTGTTTGGAGAGCTTCATAAACACTTTCCATGTCATCTTCCTTATAAAGTTCTAATTCTTTTTTAAGTCTATTTTAAAAGAAAATTTCACCTGTTAGTTTAATAATAAACTGTAATTGTATTACTGCACAGAGAGGGACAAGTTTGTAGCTTCTATAATCAGAATTTCAAGTTAAGACTAAATAATTGGCATATTTTAATTATCTATAATTCCATAAAGACTATATAAAATTTTGCGGTAAAACTTTTCATAAAGAAATTAAGGTAGACTGACTAGTAGACATTTAATATTTTTGTTGTTGTTGTTTTGTGAGATGGAGTCTCGCTCTGTCATCCAGGCTGGAGTAGAGTGGTGTGATCTCGGCTCACTGCAACCTCTGCTTCCTGGGTTCAAGCGATTCTCCTGCCTCAGCCTCCCAAGTAGCTGGGATTACAGGCGGCTGCCACCACACTCAGCTAATTTCTGTGTTTTTAGTAGAGATGGGGTTTTGCCATGTTGGCTAGGCTGGTCTTAAACTCCTGACATCAAGTGATTCACCTGCCTGAACCTCCCAAAGTGCTGGGATTACAGGTGTTAGCCACCACGCCCAGCTGACATTTAATAATTTTATCATAACTAAAAGAGCAACATGAACTGGTGGATAAAAAATATATAGTACTATGTCTTAACATCTCTGTTTTAGTCCTGGCCACCAGCAAACTGAATAAGCTTAGTTAAAACATTTAGCTTCTCTGAACCTCACCTGAAAACTTTCAAGTATAGGAAAAAAAATGACCCTTGAGCTCTCTTCTTGATCTAAAAGTAAACTATAACTTTATAATATACACAAATAATTAAAATATATCTTAATTTGGGAGTGAGAAAGCAACATCTTTCTTTTCCCCAATTAAGTTTCTTTTCTCCAATTAAGTCTTTAAGTTTTTGAATATTTTGAATTTTTTAACATGAAAAAGCACATACATTTTATTAACATGCATTGGGAATCACAAAAAAATAGGTTGGTTAGAACTGAAGCGGTTACATTCAGGTTTATTACCCTCTTAATGAAGGAAAGGGGGTTTGGAGTTGTTAAAGTTTATGAGAGACTGTCATTTGAAATGATCAAACCAAAATAGAGTTTCTGGAGCTAGGTGCCATGTAATCTATCTTGAAAATGGGCCAGTTTCCCAAAAAATAGGAGATTCATAGCAACCAATCAAAGGGGCCTTGAACCAACATAAGGCAGTCTCCTCTGAACTATGACTGTAAGAAATTAATTTTGAAATGATTCTAGAGAAATCCAATTAAATGTTTATACTGATTTTTTTTATTATACTTTAAGTTTTAGGGTACATGTGCACAACGTGCAGGTTTGTTACATATGTATACATGTGCCATGTTGGTGTGCTGCACCCATTAACTAGTCATTTAACATTAGGTATATCTCCTAATGCTATCCCTCCACTCTCCCCCTACCCCATACTGAATTTTTTTGTATTTTCGGTTTTTCTTTTTTATGAGACTTTAAGGAACTAGACTACATGGAAGTATATGGGTGTAGTAATGGAAGATAAGGGCTATTTTCATTAAAATCTATTTATGCATACTCATCTTGGTATTGGCTCTGTCTTCAGTGATAACAGTACCTCCTCTCTCCCTGGAATCAGTGCGTCACCCTTCTCATGCCTTACTTCTAAGCAGATAAAGCCTAAAAGGGTAGAGAATTCTTCCTGTATCTATCGAGTATCAATTGCCAAGATAATCCTTATGACAATGTGGTATAATTTCAGGGTGGTATATTCTGGTCCCTTTAAAGCAAGGTGAGATAGGCAATAGAAACAATAACCTTAAACAAAGAGCCAACAATTGTACTAATATCATACAAGTTTGATGATTATAAATGTGCTCTGGAAATTTATTGCCAAATCAGCACAGACTTTGAGGAATTTTTTAAAAATTATTTTATACCTGTATTTAATGTGGAAAATAGTAAAAGTAAGTTTTCCATTTCTGGCATTATGACTAACTTTTTTTCTGAAAAGAAAAACATAAACAAAAGCTAGGAGCTGTGGCTGAAGAGGTAGAAGGCTAGAGCCTGGAATTGGGCAGCTAGGAGGTTAAAGCTGCCCTGAGGGGAGATATGAGGAACAACATTGCTCTCCCAAACCTAAGCAACTCCTGGGCCAGCAACAAAGTGAGAAGTGTGGATCAATTTGAACTTTTGTTGAGCCCTGACCCTCAAGGGGAAGCTGAAGGAGTTGTAAGATCAGTGGCATTTCCTGGATGCCAGCAGATGCAAAAGAAAATCTTCTCTATGGCTGCATAGTATTCCATGGTGTATATGTGCCACATTTTCTTTATCCAAATGCCCATCATTGATGGGCATTGTGGATGGTTCCAAGTCTTTGCTATTGTGAACAGTGCTACAATAAACATATGTGTGCATGTGTCTTTAGAGCAGAATGATTTATAATCCTTTGGGTATATACCCAGTAATGGGATTGCTGAGTCAAATGGTATTTCTAGTTCTAGATCCTTGAGGAATCGCCATACTGTCTTCCACAATGGTTGAACTAATTTACACTCCCACTAACAGTGTACAAGTGTTCCTATTTCTCCACATCCTCTCCAGCATCTGTTTCCTGACTTTTTAATGATCACCATTCTAACTGGTGTGAGATGGTATTTCATTGTGGTTTTGATTTGCATTTCTCTAATGACCAGTGATAATGAGCTTTTTAAATATCTGTTGGCTGCATAAATGTCTTCTTTTGAGAAGTGTCTGTTCATATCCTTGGCCCACTTTTTGATGGGGCTGTTTGTTTTTTTCTTGTAAATTTAAGTTCTTTGTAGATTCTGCATATTAGACCTTTGTCAGGTGGGATGAGTTCATGTTCTTTGCAGGGACATGGATGAAGCTGGAAACCATGATTTTCAGCAAACTAATACAGGAACAGAAAACCAAACACTGCATGTTCTCACTTATAAGTGGGAACTGAACAATGAGAACACGTGGACACAGGGAGGGGAACATCACATACTGGGGCCTGTCAGGGGGTGGGGGGCTAGGGGAGGGATAGCATTAGGAGAAATACCTAATGTAGATGATGGGTTGATGGGTGCAGCAAACCACCATGGCATGTGTATACCTATGTAACAAATCTGCATGTTCTGCACATGTACCCCAGAACTTAAAGTATAATAATAATAATAAAAAGAAAATATTCTCTAAAGGAAACCTTAACAAATTTAGACCCACCGCCCTCTCATAGATTGAGAACAATGAGTTTGCAGCAAAAATTCATGAAGCACCTAACAAGGAAAGCCATTATAAAGTAAAAGCAGAGACAGGAAGCAATAGCTTACACCCAGGCTATTTACAAAACTACAGACTATTCACAAAATAAAATGTCCAATGGCTAATAAAAATAGGAAATGGTATTAAATTTCATTCTGAATCAGGGAAATACAAAGAAAAGCATAAGGAAATACCATTAAACATTCACCAGAATAACTAAAATGAAAGATAGGCAGTACCAGGTGTTGATAAGGATATAAAGAAACTAGAACTTCCAGACCGCTAGTACAGGATATTGCTTTCCATTCTTTTTTTCTTTTTAACGTATCTACATCTTTACATTTAAAGTGAGTTTCTTGTGGAAACCATATATTTGTGTCTTACTCTTTTATCTAATGTAATAATCTGTCTTTTACTTGGCATATTTAGACCATTTTCATTTAATATAGTTATTCATATGGCTGAATTAAAAATATAAGATTTTTCTAATAATTTTCTATTTGTTCTATATGTGCTTTGCCCTTTTCTTTCCCTCTCTTTCTACCTGCTTTTGGACTTTTTAAATAATTACATTTTATCTCCTCTATTGACTTATTACTTATACTTACTATAGTCCCCATTTATCCATGGGGGCTACATGCTCCAATACTCTCAGTGGACAACTGAAACTGCAGACAGTACTGAACTCTCTATATGCTATGACTTTTTCTATATATATATATACCTATGATAAAGTTTAATTTATAAATTAGGCACAGAAAGATATTATCAATAATACCTAATAATAAAATAGAACAATTATGACAATATACTGTACTAAAAGTTATATGAATGTGGTCTCTCTCTCCCTCTCAAGATATCTTATTGCACTGTAGATCTTAGGAACCTCAGCACACAATTTTTTTCCTTTCCTTCTTAAGTCAGAAACTTTCATCTTTTCACTTACAGGAAGCACTTTACACCTTCTTTTTGGCATATATGAATTGCCAGCATCACTACTCATGTGACTTGGGCTCATCATTAAGTGCAATAAGGGTTACCACAAAGACTGTGATAGCATAACAGTCGATATGATAACTCAGATGGCTACGAAATGACTAGCAGGCAGGTAGCATATATAGTGCAGATACACTGGACAAAGGGATGATTTATGTCCAGGGAAGAATGGAGCAGAACTGCACAGGAGTTCATCATGCTACTCAGAATGGTGTGCAATTTAGAATTGTTTATTTATGAAATTTTTCATTTAATATTTTGGAACCATGGGTGAATGTGGGTAACTGGAACTGCAGAAAGAAACTGCAAATAAGGGGGACTACTGTATTTTTTTAAAGTTGTAATGCTTGCATATGGGTTAATACATGACTTCAATTTATTACTGTGTACTCTCAAATAATATAACACTGCTTTACTTGGCCGGACCACAGTGGCTCATGCCTGTAATCCCAGCACTTTGGGAAGCCAAGGTGGGCAGATCACTTGAAGCCAGGAGTTCAAGACCGACCTGGCCAACATGGGGAAACCCCGTCTCTACTAAAAATACAAAAATTAGCCAGGTGTGGTGGCACACGCCTGTAATCCCAGCTACTTGGGTGGCTGAGGCATGAGAACAGCTTGAACCCCAGAGGCGGAGGTTACAGTGAGCCAAGATTGTGCCACTGCACTCCAGTCTGGGCAACAAAGAGAGACTGTGTCTCAAAAAAAGAAAAATAAAATAACACTTGCTACACTTATAGGATAAGAAACTCAAAACAGTTTATTTCCAATTTCTCCCTCCCATTTTTTGTTCGGTCATCATCATACATTTTTGTTTTTACATATGCTATAAACCTAAAATATATTCCTACTTTTTTGCTTTTGTCACTTATTTGTTACATCAATTAAAAGTGAAAAAGGGGCCTTTATGTTTATCTTCATTTTCATTTCTAATTTTATATTTATCTTCATTATCTTTCATTTATTTATTTATTTTTAAGTAGAGATGGGGTCTCTCTATGTTGTCCAGGGTAGTCTCAAACTCCAGGGCTTGAACTCCTGGACTCAAGCTATCTGCCCACTTCAGCCTCTCAAAGTACTGGGATTATAGGTATTAGCCACCATGACTGGCCCATTTGAACCATTTCTGGAGTTTTATTATTTCTTTGCATAGCTCCAAATTTCTATCTGGTATAGTCCTTCTTTCTGAAAAACTTATACAGCCCTTTTCTGTAATGTAGTCCGTTTGCAAGAAATTCAATCAACTTGAGTTTGTCTAAAAATATCTGTATTTGCCTCCATTTGTGAAAGGGATTTTCACTGACAATTCTGAGCTGGCAGCTGTTACTTTCATTCTTTAGGATGTCATTCCCTTGTCTTCTGGTTTGCATGATTTCTGATGAGAAGTCTTCTGTAGTTATTATCTTCATTCCTTTGTATATAATGTCTTTGTGTCTTTTCTCTTTCTGCCTTCCTTCCTGATTTTCTCTTTATCTTTATTTTTCAGAGGTTCAAATATGATGTGTATAGATGTTTGTTTTTCTTTAATGCTGCTTGGGGCTCTCTGAGCTTCTTGTATCTGTGCTCTAAAGTATTTCATTATTTTTGGAGAATTCTCTACCATTATTACTGACAAATAAACAAATATAATCTCAAATGCACTATGGTAAATCTAAAAAGCCAGACCGAAGAGGATACATAGCATATTATTCCATTTGTACGACATATTGGAAAAAGCAAAATTAGGAGAACAGATCAGGGGCTGGGGCTGGAATGCAGGCACTGAGTATAAATAGGCAGGAGCGTACATTCTGGGATCATCAAAGTATTCTATATCTTGATTGCAGTGGTGGTTACATAACTGAATATTTTTGCCAATTCACTGTATACTAAAAGGTAAATTTTCTCTATGTAAGTTTTAAAAAAGGCAATGACAGTAGTCAAAGTTCCTATAAAATAACAATTAAATTTTTTTAATTCAAAATTTTTTAATTAAAAATGTTTAAGTTTCCAAAAGGAAAAATAATGTAAAAAAGACCTCTCAATATGAAAACCAAATAAAACTATCTATAAGTTATGTATACAAGCTAAGAAGGAAACAGAGGATTTTGCAAAACTTGAAATTACATGTAAATAGGGAAATAAACATCTAACTTCAGCTCTGAAGCCTACACCAATGCAGAAAGAGTTAAGTAACCACTCAATGGTAGAGAGAAGAAAGGAAAAAGGGTGCCTAAGGGTGATGAAATACAGATTAAATGACCCTCAGAAAGTGAAAGTCTTTCCCCGTGTAGGGAAACACTGAGAGAAGGTCTGAGGCCTCACAGTTGAAAGTAATGGCTTCTGTAGGGTGGAAGAAGTTTGTTTAAATCAATGTCTCTCTTATCTTTTGGGTAGAAACAGTTGCAGTGTTTTGATTTAATGATGTTCTTTTTGTCTTTCCAGTGCTTTTCATTTCCATTTCTTGATTCCTTCTTGTCTTTAAATGTTATAGTCCCTGCAAATTTGTCTATTTCTCACCCAGTAACCATAGCTGAAATGAAGAAAGTTTTTGTTTTGTTTTGCTGATGAAGTTTTTTAAAAACTGTATTATGAACAAAAAGCAAAAATACTTTGAGACACCAGATAATCCAAAAACTATATAAATTGATCTAAAGTATGAAGATATAAGGAAAACAGTGAATTTCTTTTCCTGAAGCAAGCATAACATTGATAGCAGACCTGATCAAGATAGTGAATACATATACACACACATACATATGTCTATGAATACTAATGCAAAAATTATAAATAAAATATTAGTAAAAAGAATCCAATAGCACATTAAATAAATAATATACTAAGATCTATTAGGATTTGTTCCCGGAATTAATGTATGGTTAAATATTAGAAATTCATTAATATAATTGACCATATTAATATTTCCAAGGGAAAAATAATATGATTATCTTCAGAGGTGCTGAAAGGGTGTTTAAAATATTAAAACTTATCCCTGATTTTTAAAAAACTTTCAATAAAATCAGAATTAATACATATTATTTTTACCCAATAAAAAAATACATATGTCAATCCCAAAGTAAGCATATTATTGCTGGGGAAACACTAGAGTCAATCTCCTTAAGGTCAGGAATAAGGATGCCCATTACCTTTATTACTTTTTAATATTAAGTTGGAAGAACTAGCCATTAAAATTAGTCTAGAGAAAATAATTAGAGGCATAATAGTTTGAGAGACAAAATAAAGTTATTTTAATTTTCAGGTAATATGACAATATAACTGAAAACTCAAAAATATCAATGAAAAAAAAATTCAAATAATAAAATAATTTAGTAAGGTGACAAGATATAAAATTAGCATACAAAAATAGCCTTCATTTTCATCAATAATAACATGACTTTTTCTTTCATAGGACATCATAAAAATGTTAATTATTTCTACATTAAATCAGATTGAATATGATCCTGATAAAAATACAAATTTTTTCCTTGATGCTAGGCAAATTGATCCTAAAGTTTATATGGAAAAAAATAAACATTCAAATAAGGCTCTTTAATCTTTTTCTTTTTAGGAAAGCCCTGATAAAGAAAAAAAAAAAGGAGTGACTAGCCCTACCAACCACTAAATCCTACTATTTATCTTTTATAATTAAAACACTGCAGTACTGGCATATAAATAGAACAGTGGGATACAGTAGAAGACATACAGAGTAAAGTATAAATGGAAATCTAGTAGATAATAGAGGTGACACCTCAAACCACTGGGAAAAAGAGATAGACTCTTCATTAAATTGTGTTGAGAAAACTGGATAGTCATTTGCAAATGGATATAAATGGATTGCCAAAGCTAAAGCTGGATCTATATTACACAGCATATACAAGAATACCCTCAAAATGGATCAAAGATTTAAATGTAAAAAATGAAACCGTACAAGGTCAAAGTGAAAGCATCAATAAATTATTCGATAAACTGGGTGCAGGTAAAGACTTTTAAACTATTGCTCAAAACACAAATGCAATAAAAGAAAAGAGTATTAAATTCAATTACGTTTAAAAGGTTGTGTAGCAAAAACCACCGTAAGTAAAGTTCAAAGATAAGTGACAAACCATAAGAAAATATTTGCCACATATGTCACAGATAAAGGATTAATCTCCATAATATATAAATAAATTTTCTAATCAGGGACAAAAAAGACCAAAAGCCTGATAGAAAAATGGGAAAAAGTCATAGTTAGGTAGTTAAAAAAACAATTTACAAATGGTTCTTAAAGGCATAAACACTCAAATTCACTCATAATGAAGAGTTGCAAATATACTACACATTAATATTGTTTCTCATCTATCACACTGGCAAAACTTCAAAAACTTGACAACAAACTCTTTTGGCAAGATTATGGGGAAAAAAAATTGTGCTCAAACATTGCTAGAGGAAATTCAAAATGGTATGACCTCGATGGAGGAGAATGGGGCAAGATCCAACAAAACTACATTTGCATTTTCCCTTTGACACTGCCACTCCATATCCAGTAAGATACTGTATCAATACAAAACAACATATACACAAGATTATTTATTGCAGCATTATTTGTAATCACAAAATACTGGAAACAATGTAAGTGTCTATTCATATGAGACTGGTTGCATAAACTGTAGTACATCTATTACAATGAAGTATTATATAGCTATAAAAATGAAGATAATCTCTTTTAACTATTACAAAATGAATTCCAGGATATATTGTTAAATAAAAAACGGAAAGATACGAAAGACTATATACAGTGTGTTAACGTTTGTGAAAGAGAAAGGGATATGAGAATATATAATTAAATGTCTATTTCTGGAAAAAGAAACACAGGAAGGATGAATCAAAAACTAGCAAAAACAGTAACCTACAGCAGTGAGTGAAAATGCAGTAGGATAGAGAATGGAATGAAACACCTCTGGATGTATCTTTTTATATACTTTTACTCTTCAATTACATTGATGTTTTACTTATTTATCAAATAAAATTCCATCAATAAAGCTGAGAAAACGAGCCCTAAAGTTAGACGAAAAGAACACTTGAGTTAAACACAAATGGAAATGAATAAGCCTAACTGCATTTCAAATTTATAATCATAAGAAAAAATAAAAAAGAATTAAAGTGATTTTTGAACACAATAGTCTATTCACCCTCAGTGGGATGTGTAGTAAGGCACTAAGAATTATAGAGGAATCTTATACTTTATTTAGTAGGCTTGTTGTTAGTGGGGTTACATGGCTAGTAATTCTAAAATTATTTTGTGATATTTGTAGGATTTAGGATATTAATAATTACATTGATATAATTGAGAACCAGAGTTTTAACTAGAAAGAAGACATACATACAGAATGGAGGAAGGAGAAGAAAAACCCAGTCATTTTGGATTTGAGTTGGAGGAGATTGTGTAAATTTACCATTTAAAAATGGTAATTTTAGTTGTGTCCACTTAAAGTGCTTAGAAGCAATGACATCCAGTAGCAATGAGCACATCTAGTACTGTGGTCTGAATTTCTAAATACTATTCCCAACTCAAAGATAATAGGGCTTCTTGAAAAAAATAATTGGTTCCAGGATTGAGGGAGGTATGTATAAGAAGAGCCTGGAACACCTTGTTGCACCAGAAAAAAAGTGGTTTTTAAAAACCCACACAGAAATCAATTTCAGAGGGATTGCCTCTGGCCAAATTTGGGAAAATTGGGGTATCAAAAATAATAATGACGGTAATGGATTATGACCCATGTAACTTTAAAAGGTGCATGAGTACGTAGAGAATTTTTTTTAAAAGGAGAAATTAAAAGGGTGGGGGAAGGAGGGGAAAAGGAAACCTCTTTTTAAAAGAACTTTACCAATTAATAAATAAATAAAGAATGCCATGATTAGAAATTACCATTTTGCAGCCACCATTGTAATAACTGATTCAAGGAGGAATCATTAGTGGACAATAAACGGTTGAGAGAAGGGTTATTGGGGAAAGGATATGTACAAGGTATCAAAGGGTCATCCTGTATATTACTTAGTACTACCAATGGAAAAATAGTACTTTCTCACCAGAGAAATCTGGCAGATGTAATCTTAACGAAGGGATCAAACTTAACATTACCAAAAATGAAACAAACTGACATTATGAGCCTCCTGATATAATGCTCTGAAAAAGACACACTATCACTTACATAATATTCTTGCCAAAAAAAATTAACTTGCATATAATCTCAAAGGAACAAATAAGTACAAACTGAAGAACATTCTATAAAACAACTAGCCTTGACACCTCAGAAAAAGTGTCAATTTAATGAAAGGAGAGGAATTGTTCTTGAATAAAAGAGCTTAGAAGAAAACATAATTTGTAATCCTCAATTGGTTCCTAGATATAAGAAGGAGAGAGAGAGGAGGAAGGGAAGGAAGACAAGAAAGAGACAGAAAGGAAGTGAAAAAGAAAGAAGAAAAGTAGCTATAATGAACACTATTAAGATAACAGAGGAAATATTAATATAGACTGTTAGATAATAGTACTGTACCAATGATAAATTTCCTGTTTGTTAATTTTCTAATTTTTTTTTTTTTTTTTTTTTGAGACAGAGTCTCGCTCTGTCGCCCAGGCTGCAAGCTCTGCCTCCTGGGTTCACACCATTCTCCTGCCTCAGCCTCCCGAGTAGCTGGGACTACAAACACCCGCCACCACGCCCAGATAAGTTTTTTGTACTTTTAGTAGAGATGGGATTTCACTGTGTTAGCCAGGATGGTCTCGATCCCCTGACCTTGTGATCCGCCCGCGTCAGCCTCCCAAACTGCTGGGATTACAGGCATAAGCCACCGCGCCTGGCCTCTAATTTTGTTAATATGACATAATAATTGCACATATTTTTGGGATACAGTGTGATGTTTTGATACATGCATACAATGTGCAACAGTCAAATCAGGGTATTTTGTATATCCATCACCTCATACATTTATCATTACTTTATCATGAGAACATTCAAAATCCTCTCTTGTGGCTATTTTGAAATATACAATAGAATATTGTTAACCAAGAAACAAAAATGCTAACTATAAAAAATGATTAAAAATTTCAACCACAGCAAAAGTAGGAACTCTTCAACTAGAACAGCCTAAAGCAAACAACAAAACCCCATAAAATTGGAGAAGATATTTTTAATTCATTAACAGACAAAATTCACAACTACTGAAAGAGCAAAACTTTAAAACTTCTGGAAATTAATAGGAAAAAGACAAATTACTCAAACAATCTAGTAGAAAAATAAGAGTTACTTTACAGAAAAAAATGCATGGATCATAAACAGATGCAAAAGATGCTCAACCATATACGTAGTCAGGACAAGGCCATTAGAGACCATGAAATACCATCTTATGTCCACAAGATTGGCAAAAACTAAAAAGTCTTTAAAAAGCATTGAAGAGGATGGAGATCAACAGGAAATTTCATAATGTGCTAATGAGAATATAAACTGGCTTAATCACACTGGAAAATAGTCTGTCGTCATCTTGTGAAGTTCAACATTCGCATGCCCTACACTCAGCAATTCCAACAGGCATCTATCCTGGAACAACTCTTGCATATGTGCACCAGCAGCACTGCTGGTGATGCCAAAATCTTGAAACAAACCAAATGTCCATTAAAAAGAGAAAAAAATATGCTATGGTCATACATCTACACTCACCAACGTGGGTAAATCTTAGAAAAAACATTGAATAAAATACAAATCCCAGATAGTATAATATAATTTTTACACAACTCAAAAACAAATACAAATAACCAATAGATTGTGCATGTATGTATAGGTTAGATGATAAATGCATGCTGTAAACTAAAGTTAGTTATATAATACTATAAAGAAAATTATATATACACAAGTAAATGAATCACATTGTAGAACGACATGCACAAGAAAATGAAATACAATATAGGACATCAACGATATCTGGGGTAATGAAGGGAGTATGGAATAAAAGAGAAGCCATAGCTAATGCAAGTTATTGGTAATATTCTAGTTTATTTCATGGATGATCATTTTTAGCTCATATTTAGCTCATATTTAGTTCACAGGTGCTCATTATATTAGTATACTTTAGAAATTACATATAGTTTACATATATTATTTTAAGGACCACTAGGGAATAAAAATATAATATTTATAATAAGGGTGGATGGTGAAATACCCTATTCAGTCATACATCGTTTAACAACAGGAAAATATTGTGAGAAATGCATAGTTAGGTGATTTTGTCATTGTATAAATATCATAGAGTGAACTTACACAAACCTAGATTGGATAGCACACCAGACACCTAGGCTATAGGGTATAGCCGATGATCATAGGTTACAAACCTGTACCACATGTTACTGTACTGAATACTGTAGGCAACTGAAACACAATGGTAAGTATGTGTGTATCTAAACATAGAAAAGGTGGAATAAAAAGTGCAGTCTTATAATCTTATGGGACCACTCTTAGATATGTGATATGCTGTTGATTGAAATGTCATTATGCAGCACATATGTATATGGAAGTTCACTGTGTTCTGTCTGAACTTTTAGGAATTTAATAGTAAATGAGAAATCTAAAGGAATGCTTAATAAGGAAAGATAAGTTACTAATTTTAAGCATCATATATTTACACATGTATAAAAACCCTTGCAATAAATATTTTTAAAGAGTAAATGGAAAGTTGAGAGTTACAATATACTATGGATGCTGCTATTGAAATGTACATAAGCCTTCTTTTTAATAAATTTATTTTTCAAATAAAATGGTAGAGATATTCCCACCATTCCATCAACACGTGCTCATCCATCTCTTCACTTCAAATGGACTACAGGTTCTGTATGACTTCTCATGCCTATCAGAATTAGGTGGTGACCACTCACCCTTTTAGTTACCTAAAAATAAGAATGAGAGACTGCTGAAATTAAGGAGGGCATTCAGAGCAAATTATAGGAAGTACTTCCCTATTTAGCATATAATCAAGCTGTAGAATTTAGATCTGAACTTAAAGAAAAGATTGCTGTTGCTAGCTTCAAAAGAGGCCAGATGATAATGGCATGAATATTAATACATTTGCAGCTAGCCAAAGCAATATAATGGTAAGTAGATCTCATGCTTCAGTGCATAGACTGATTGCCTACAGGAGTCAAGGACTTCCCTCACTCACTGAACTAAGGGCACTTTGCACTGGTTATTGTCACTTTTCTCTGAGTCATCAAATAATGACTATGATAGGCCAACATTGCTAATTAGTTTAGAAAAACTTATGTTCCATGTATTTTTATAATTTCCTGCATCATTATAAATTTTTTTCAGTTACCTCTCAGAGACATAGAAAACCCTTAACTAACAACATACTCATTTTAGCTACAGAATTGTACACACTACTATTTAAAGTAGAAAGGACAGATTTCACCCAAAGTCCTAGTGCTCAAATGCACTGCTGTTAAAATTTATGTATATTTCATTGCAGTCTCTAGTTTTCATATAAGTGATTATACAATTTTGCTTCCTAGTTTTGCTTTTGTGTGTATGTGTTTGTGTGTGTGCTCAATGCTATTCTATATATTTCCCCCAGTTAACTATTAATTGCATACCAATTAATACTATTTAAGATAAATATGTAGTAATTCTAGTGGTTACATCACCAATTAACATAATCATTTCTTATAACAGGGCATTTCAGTTTTTTTTTTTAACATAAATAATATTACTATGAACACCTTTGTGAGCATAAAGCTTCTTCTGTACTTAGCATTGTCTTCCTTAGAATACAGCTCATAAATGGAATTATTGGGTCAAATGGCATGAACATTTTAAGATGCTTATAATAATTTGTTTGTCTTAAATTTCATTCCAAATATATCTAAGCATGTATACTGCCACCAGCCATGTATAAGTCATCTCTGCAGCACACACTTGCCAATTTTGATTATGATCATTTGATCTTTCAAAAATTGATAGACTAAATAATATTTAGTGGTTTTAATTTACATTTTATTGATAATCAGTATAGCTCAATTACATTGTCTTACTCATGTTGGTATCCCCAGCAACTAGCATACTGTACGGTACAAAGTAGGTGTTTAATCCATGTTTGATAAATGCATGGATAAAGAACCACTAATTTAATGTTTTCTAATGGATTTTTATCAGTTGATTTTTTAACAAGCTGTTATCCTTTGTTTATCATAATGACTATAATTTTATTCCAGTTTACCATTTAATCTTGATGACTTTTATTGACACATGAAACTTTAAATCTATTATTATTATTATTATTATTTTTTTTTTTTGAGACCAAGTCTCGCTCCTTTTGCCCAGGCTGAAGTGCAATGATGTGATCTCAGCTCATTGCAACCTCTGCCTCCTGGGTTCAAGAGATTCTCCTGCCTCAGCATGCTGAGTAGCTGGGATTACAGGCATCCACCCCCAGCTAATTTTTGTATTTGTAGTAGAGGCGGGGTTTCACCATGTTGGCCAGGCCAGTCTCGAACTCCTTACCTCAGGTGATCCACCTGCTTTGGCCTCCCAAAGTGTTGGGATTATAGACGTGACTCACTGCGCCCAGCCGAAATTTTAAATCTTGTATGTTAAATTTATTAATCTTGTCCTTTTTGGTTTTCTTAATCACACTAGAGGTTTAATAAGTAGTTCTTCCTACTTTCCACTGGTTTTTCCATGGACTGACTTTTTACATATTCTCTATCTCTATATTAATTCATATAAAATTATTTTAGTGGCATTTAAGCACAAAATTATTCTATTTAAAGTACTATCAGTACTCCAATTTCATATATAATTTATTTCTGAAAGTGGGTATGAAAGTTGAATGTGTGACAGTAGAATTATCAGTTTTCTAATTCTGCTTTCCTTCAGTCCAGGCCAAGAGCAGATAGGTAAGAGCTTTCACAGGTATGTAAGGCTAGACCAGAGGAATCTGCTGAGAAAGGGCTAGAAGAGGGAGCGGTCCTGCCAGCATCTCCCTTCCTCCAAATCCTGGTTGGTTGGGGTAGGCATCTCCTTTTACCACATATTTTCTGTCATCTTCCCAAACCCACACCAAAAGGGGTTGATTTATAAAGATAAACATAGGAAAATGAAAAAAGAAATCTGTATGACATTAAAGATACCAGTGAATTTAGAAAATAATCACTGTAATATTTTGTATGGCTTGTATAATAAAATTATTTCACAATTTAGGGGAAAAGTTACATTTATATCAGAATATAACTTTTAAAATAATCAATGGAGTCTACCGTAAAAATTTCCTCTGTATTTGCTTTGAAGCTTTAATAACTACAGTATGTGCCAAGGATTCACAAAACAGGGGATCTCTATTAGCTTGAAGGCTACATAATCAATGCTGTAGAGACACTTCTGTTAGTGAATAAATGATGAAGTTTTACCAGAAAAGATGCAGAGTCAACAGAAATATTCAGCAAAATATAGAGCTAAAAAACAGTCCTGGAATTAAATGGGGATTCTCATATTTTATAAATGTTAAAAAAGATGGAGACAATATAGGTAAGGTACAGACACACAACTATTTGACTAATATTTTGAGGACACTGTAGAACTGAGATCTTGTTACTGTTGTCTACTTTGAGCTTCTCTGTTGTTGAAAACAAAGAGCAAAGATAATGTAGACTATTTTATAAATGGAGCCTGGGTAACAATTCATATTACTCTACGAAATGCTGCTTATTCTAAATAATGTTACAGAAAGACTCTTGCAAGTATTTAAGGATACATTTATAAAAGTGTGTCTAATTATGAATATTTAGAAACTATCTTGTACATCCATTAATGAGAGACTGGTTATATAAATATGGCATCTCCATATAATAGCATGAAAAAGAATGAAGATTAGTACAAACTAAAATGAAAACATCTACATTTTGATAAATAATTAAGCAAACTGCAGACCAGTAAGTGTGATTCATAATCCCATTTTTGCTAAACACACACAGACATACCTATGTACATGTGTGTACACACACAAACAGAAATAAATTCTGACAGTATACACATCAAACTTTTAACAGTAGTCACAGTTGGGGTGTCAGAGCAAGGGTATGAAAAGCGATCTCGGCTCACTGCAAGCTCTGCCTCTCAGGTTCACACCATTCTCCTGCCTCAGCCTCCCGAGTAGCTGAGGCTACAGGCGCCTGCCACCATGCCCGGCTAGTTTTTTTTGTATTTTTAGTAGAGACGGGGTTTCACCATGTTAGCCAGGATGGTCTCAATCTCCTGACCTCGTGATCTGCCCCCCTTGGCCTCCCAAAGTGCTAGGATTACAGGCATGAGCCACCACGCCTGGCCCGCCTGTTCTCATAATAAAAAATATATACATGTGAAAATATACATATTTATTTATGTATCCTTGAAAGAGTTTGAAAACATGTTAATACCATATTGAGTTTATGCCTTCTTACAAGTCTAAGGACCAACAGTGTGACCTCTATGACCAACTTAACTAGATGACTTTTTCACTGAAGAGGTCACAGCACTGCTTTACTACATGACATTAATGCATTTAGAGTCTCTCGTAGCAGGTGTATATTAACTTTTGTGCAGCTTACATTGCAAATATGCTCTTCACAAACCTTACTACCTTTTTTTCTTTTCATTTCTTTTTGTTCTTATTGCCCTGTCTTGTGGTGATGAAACAAAGCCACACCATCTTTAAGTGCTCAGAATGAAAATCTCATGCTGTTGCCTATGCAGATTTATTCCTAAAACAATCTTCCTATTGCATTAAACAAGCACAAATATCAGTAATACAAGATGTACAACCATTCTAGAAGGAAGTTTTGTGGTGAAAGAAAATTCCTGAAATGTTTAAAATTGTCTGTCATGTTATAATTTGGAGTAAATAAAAAAATCATGATCAAGAACTGTGCATTTTGGTAAACCTCGTGTTGGGTAATAACAAAAAATAATAGGTTTGTGCAGTGGCTCACGCCTGTAATCTTAACACTTTGGGAGGCCAAGGCAGGTGTATCACTTGGGGTCAGGAGTTCGAGATCAGTCTGGCCAACGTGGTGAAACCGTGTCTCTACTAAAAATACAAAAATTAGTCAGGCGTGGCGGTGCATGCCTGTAATCCCTTGCTCTGGGATACAGAGCAAGACTTTGTCTCAAATAACAATAATAATAATAATAGGTTTGGGGGTTTACAGAGGCCCAATATATAATATTCTTCTTTCCTGCCTGAAATCTGCCCAATCAAAAAATAAGAAAGGCAGAAGGCAAGCATAAATGTCACATTTATTACTGAGATAGCAGATACTGGAGAATGTGGCTTAAATCTGTAGGCAAGAGTTTGCTAATATCAAACCCCAGTATTAGACTAACCTAACTCACACCATTAAAGGTAGCAGTGGACCCCACAGGCTTTCTCTTGTGGAGTCCAGCAATGATAAAACTTAAAAGATGGAGAAGCAGAGTGGGAAAACACGCTCTCTGAGGCAGGCAATGTTCCAAAGAGACAGGGAAAAGAAAGGGGCTGGGCTCCACATTTCCCAGTTTGCCTTTCCGGATTCACCGATCAGACTGTGTCACTCCTCTCCACATTAGGATAAGGGAATGAGGGACTAAGGGGAGGTCAGCATGATTAAACTTGTAAAGCTTTTTCGACATCGAAGAAAAAGATAGGAATGAAAATAATCCATTCCAAAGTGGCACTTTCCCAGTGGTTAGAATACATAATGTCTTTGCAAATAACACTGAAAATATATGAAGACGAACTTTAATCTTTTCGTAGTGAAAATTCAATTATATGTAGACTCAATTACGGGAACAAATATTTATTGAACACTATGTGCCCTGGACTGTGCAAGATGCAAAGAGTGAAAGAAAGATGAACCATAAGTGGGGGGAGAGCTGGGTTTCAAAAGGGTTTAACCACTATGCTTACTGCCTCTTAAGACTCTGATCTTTATTATTTCTGTTCTCCCTACACTATATGAAAAAACCAGATCAGTCATAATTACATACCTCTTTGGGAGGTTTCTGATAAATTAACCTAACCTATGGTTTAAGTGTAAATCATAGCAATATTCTATAAGTCAGCTGCTTAAATGTGTGTTAGTTACACACTTACTCTTCAAAACAGAATGTTTAAATAAACAAACATCTTAATATTTATAAATAGAGACAGATTATTTAAAGCAGAGACTATTATCATTCTGAATGTGAACCATTAAACCATTGTGAATGCAAACGTTACCTAAAGCAGAGACCACTAAACTGTGAAACACTGGTTCTCTACACTAATGGATAACATCAAGATAGAGTCCAACAAATAACCTGAACATGGCATATTAAGCTTTAAAATATGAACCATAATCGTTATAAAAGAATTTCAATATAGACAAAATAAAGCATGTATTAAAGTTGTCTAATTACTAAAACTAGAAACAGTAAGCTCATAGAAATGAATTAATATTAAAGATTTCCTCTGTAATTGCTTTCTTACTGGTTAAAGTTAATGAATGTAGAAGTCATAATAACCTTAAAATAAAGCTGGTTCTCAACTTGGGGGGACTTTGCAACCCCCTTCCCCAGCGGACATTTTGCAATGTCTGGAGACATTTTTGGTTGCCACAACCGGTGAATGCAGGATGCTACTGCATCTAGTGGGTAGAGGACAGGGTTACTACTAAACATCTCACAATGCATTGAACAGCCCCCGACAACAAAGAATAATCTGGTCTAAAATGTCAACAAGGCCAAGTTTGAGAAATCCTGCTATAAAAATAACATCTACTCCATTAAGTAGTCAAACCCGACAAATTAAGAGAAATGCAACTATTATGGAATTCCATATATATTTGAACACAGAGATGAAAAAGACTATTCTATCCCAAAATTCAATAACAACATCAACTTAATTTTGGCCTTCATGATGAAGCTGAATCAATGTCTTATTGTTTTTTGACATCATTAGCTTCTTGTTATTGCATTAATTGTAAGACTGATAGTCCTCTTTCCTAAAATCTTTATACTCAGTACTTTGACTTCACTCTTCACACCTGGGAAAACTTATGAAACATGCTAATTGGGAAACTAAGTACACATATCAATGAATGAAAAGTAGGAATTGATAAATATTGGCATTTAATTTAATAACTGCTAAAATGCAATGAATGGACTAAATATATGCACTGATATTTCTTTCTATCCAAATTTCCTAAGTCATCATTTGTGAAGGAAAAAGCATTCTCTAACAGACTTTGTGTGTTTAATTTTAACCCAGAGCACATTTTTATGACTGAGTGATAAACCTACAAAACTGGAGTTCAGATTGGAAGCCCTCACACTACTAACTCTAATGACACCAGTGGGCATCACCATTTTTTAAAGTGCAAAAAAAAATGAATGAGCAGATTGTCATTATCAAAACTCATTCTGCATCATACATATCACCCAAGAGATTGATATTTTATGCTTATAAAACTTAACATAAAATTAAATTGCAAATATTTTCTCACAATCTACTACAATTATTGCCTAAGATAATACACTGCTAATATGAAGCATTTGTTCAGCTCTAGTGGACATATTTCCTATACGATTTATGTGAAAGAAGGCTTCATTTGCTTCTTCATAGATCCAGTAATGAGGTTTCTTTTCTTATATGAAACCTAGAAAGTGCAGGAACTTCTTTAAAATTAAGCCAGCAAAGGTAACACTAAATTATTAATCAATGAGAGTCAAATTTTAAAACTTGAGGTCTTTACTCCTTGTGTTTATGACTATGTCACTTCAAATATCATACATTCATTATCCAAATGCATAAAAATCATCTAAATAATCCATACAGAAAATACATTTTCACTTTTTAAGAACAAAACCAGAGTAACAAATGTCAAGTAAAATAGCAGACTGATTTCCTCCCACCGCTGGAATCTAGAAAGATTAAAAGTAATTTCAATCATTTCCCGCCAAAAGTTAGGAATAACAGAAAGGAGAGTTGTCTTATCTCTTGGGATGTGAAAAATACTGAGTCTCAAGAAAAGATAAAATTAATTTCACTATTATCAATCATCAACCCAACGCATCATGAACTTATGTGTAGCACTTTCTAGCCCCTGAAGTGTTTCCTTATTAGCACGTGTCAGAATACACGGAGAAGAAAATAATGTCCTCATCTGGAACTTCAAATTAATAATTGATGCACTTAGCTTTATACTGAAATCTATTTAACTTGAAAAATTACCTGATTTAGGCCAAAATATAACAGGAAACTCTTACCTTAAGCATTCTGCATCATTTTGAGGCTTTTCACTGATTTTTATTTTTTCTGCCTCTAGATATTTGGTAGTACAAATGGATTCATTCTCTTCATCGTCAAAAACTAAACAAATCAAAAAATAGTTGCAATCTTTTGAAAATTAAACATAAAGATTATTCACTCATAAGAACAGTACTCTAATTTTTGGTGCTTGCATATAAAATTTATATACTAATGATTTTTATTTTCTACTTTAATATAGCAATTACATGCACAAAAAAGATCTTTAAAAAATTTGTGACATTAAAAATATCAGATCTCACGTTGATTAGTGTTTTATCTATTTCTTTTTTATACCAATAATAGCACTATATCACAACAGGTTAATATATTTTAAAAGAATAATATGCCCTTATCATGCATATATAACTATATTTATCAGCAAAATAAGCTAACTCATGAAGGTAATACCTTTAAGTTTTCTTTGGAGAGTAAATAATTCTTGTATCAATTCACTCTTCTGTTTTTGAAGTTCATTTAACTGGCTACTATCATGTTCCATTGACTTCATTTCTAGAAACAGATACAAAAGCATCAAAAATAAAATACTTAGAAATAAATTTAACCAATGAAGTAAAAGACCTGTACACTAAAAACTATAAAACATAGATGAAAGAAAGTGAAGACAACACAAATAAGTGAAAAGATATCCATGTCTATGGATTGGAAGAATTAACGTTGTTAAAATATCCATACTATCCAAAGCAATATACAGAGTCAATGCAATCCCCATGAAAATTCCAATGGTATTCTTCACAGAAATAGAAAAAAAATCAATCCTAAAAAATCTAAAAAGAAATAGAAAACTAAACAAATGCAAAAAATCTATTTTAAGCATTTAAGCTTTGCCTTACGTCAGCAATTATTAACGTTTTCTCATGTAGTAAAAATCTAAGCAGCATACGGTTAATTTTAAGCTCCAACTAGCTTCCCCTGGCCAACTAGTAACTCTTTTTAAGAAACTGACCAGAACTTATTAATCACCAGCTGGATACAAAAGGATAAGTTAGTAGATGGTTAGCCTACCAAAAGAGAATTCAAAATATGTAATATCACTTAGTGAAATAAAGTTCCAAATAAAAAACTATCCTTTATAATTAAAACACATTTAAAATGACATTGCATAGTACTCATAATATGGCTACAAGCTTTCACAATATTGCTAATATTGTTTCTTCTACCTAAAATGCCCTTGCTCCCTTTATTCTCATGACAAATCCCAATTCATCCTTTAAGACTCATCTCCTAAATTTTCAAATATTATTTCTCTTCTGCCATAATTTCTGGAACTCCACTTACACATTTTATTAGATTCTTTTATGTTGTTCCACATGTCTCTGAGGAGCTTTTTAGCTTTTTGAAGTCTTTTGTTTCCCTCTGTGTTTCAATTTTTTAAGTTATCTCTAAATTCACTGGTCTCTTCTTCTGCGGCCTCTGATCTGCTCTTAATCTCTTCCAGGAAATTTTTCATATCAGGTTTCCTTCCTTCCTTCCTTCCTTCCTTCCTTCCTTCCTTCCTTCCTTCCTCCCTCCTCCCCTCTTCTTCCTCTTCCCCCCTTTCTTTCTCTTTCTTTTCTTTTTTTCTGAGATGGAGTCTTGCTCTGTTGCCCAGGTTGGAGTGCAGTGGCGCCATCTCGGCTCACTGCAACTTTTGCCTCCCGGGTTCAAGCGATTCTCCTGCCTCAGCCTCCTAAGCAGCTGCGATTACAGGTGCTCCCCACCATGCCTGGCTAATTTTTGTGTTTTTAATAGAGACGGGTTTCACCATGTTGGTCAGGCTGGTCTCGAACTCCTGACCTCGTGTTCTGCCTGCCTCGGCCTCCCAAAGTGCTGGGATTACAGGTGTGAGCCACTGCACCCGGCCCAGATATTGTATTTCCTAACTTTTAGAGCCCCTTTGGTTCCTTTTACAAACAGTTTTTATTGATACATAATTCACATACCACATAATTCATCCTTTTAAAGTATACAATTCATTGGGCTTTAGTATTTTCACAGATATGTGCATCCAATTACCATTATATAATTTTGGAACATTTCACTCCCCCTACCAAAGAAACTCCATACCTGTTAGCAGTCATTCCCAATTTCCCCTAACTCTGCCAGCCCTAGGCAACCACTGATCTACTTTCTCTATATACAGATTTGCCTATTCTGGACATTTCACAACAATGGAATCATACAATATGTGGTCTTTTGCATCTGGCTTCTATCACTTAGCATAATGATTAAAAGGACTACCCATTTTGTAGCATGTTTCAGTGTTTCATTTATTTGATGCCTGAATATAATTCCACTGTATAGATATGCCCATATTTTGTTTTTGGATTCCTCACGTGATTGACATTTGGGTTGTTTCCACTTTTTTGCTACTATGAATAATGCTATGAACATTCATGTACAGCCACGTGTTGTTTGACAACAGGGATATGTTCTGAGAAAAAAGTCCTTATGTGATTATGTTGTTGTGAGAACATCATCAAGTGTACTCACACTCACTAAGATGGGGTAGCCTACTACACACATAGGCTATACTGTATAGCCTATTGCTCATAGGTTACAAACCTATACAGCATGTTACTGTACTGAACACTGTAGGCACACCGTAATAAGCATTTGTGTATCTAAATATATCTAAACCCAGAAAAGGTACAGCAAAAATACAGTATAAAAGATAAAAAATGGTATACCTGTGTAAGATACTTACCATGAATGGAGCTTGTAGTACTGGAAGTTGCTCTGAGTTAGTCAATGAGTGGTGAGTGAATGCATAGGCCCACGACATTACTGTACACTGCTCTAGACATTATCAACACTACGCTTAGGCTACACTACTTTAAAAATATTTTTCTTTCTTTGATAATAAATTAACTTTCACTTTCTTTAACTTTTTAAGTTAACTTTTTAAAAACATTTTGACTTGTAATAACACTTAGCTTAAAACAAATATACAGTACAGTTGTAAAATATATTATGTTTTACTTCTTAAACTTTTTTTGTAAAAAACGAAGACACAAATACACACAATTAGCCTAGGCCTACACAAGGGTGGATCATCAATACCACTATCTTTGACCTCCACAACATCTTGTCCTGGAAGACAAGCCCCTACTGGAAGGCCCTCAGGGGCAATAACATGGATGGAGCTGTCATCTTCTTTTATTTATTACTATTATTATTTTTTGAGACAGAGTCTCGCTCTGTCACCCAGGCTGGAGTGCAGTGGCATGGTCTCAGCTCACTGCAACCTCCGCCTCCTGGGTTAAAGCAATTATACTGCCTCAGCCTCCCAAGTAGCTGGGACTACAGGTGCATGCCACCATGCCCGGCTAATTTTTTGTATTTTAGTAGAGACGGGGTTTCACCATGTTGCCCAGGCTGGTCTCAAACTCCTGAGCTCAGGCAATCTGCCTGCCTCAGCCTCCCAAAGTGCTGGGATTACAGTCATGAGCCACCATGCCTGGCCTGGAGCTGTCATCTTCTATGATAAGAATGCCTTCTAGAATAATTCTTACAGGACCTGCCTGAGGCTGTTTTACAGTTAACTTTTTTTACAGTTAACTTTTTTTAATAAGTAGGAGGAATATACTCTAAATAATAATTATAAAAAGTATAATAATACATAAACCAGTAACATAGTCATTTATTATCTTTAGCACGTATTATGTACTGTACATAATTGTATGTGCTATACTTTTATATGACTGGCAGCACAATAGGTTTGTTTACACTGCGATCACAAAAACATGTAATATGTTGTGCCACAACGTCACTAGGCAATAGGAATATTTTCAGCTCCATTATAATCTTATTGCACCACTGTCATACATGGTCTTTCATAGACTGAAATGCTGTTATGTGGTGCACGACTGTACAAGGTCTTGTGTGGACATGTTTGTAATTCTCTTAAATACCTGGAAGTGGAATCATTGAATCATATGGTAACTCTAGGTTTAATGCTTTGAGAAATGGCCAAACTGCTTCCAAAGCAGTTGCATCATTTTACATTTCTCCAATTTCTCCATATTCTTGCCAACACTATTGCTGTCCACCTTTATTATAGCCACACTAGTGGTATCTCATTGTGGTCTTGATTTGCCTTTCCCTGATAACTAATAATGTAAGCAACTTTTCATGTTGCTTAAAAAAATACATCGTACATTTGTATAAAAATATTTTTTTTCTTTTTAAACTATTTACACTCAAACACATACAATTAGGCTAGGCCTACACAAGGTCAGGATCATCAATACCACTGTCTTTCTCCTCCACATCTTGTCCTGGAAGACAAGCCCCTACTGGAAGTGGCTTTGTATAGCTTTTTTGGGAAACGTCTATTTAATTCCTTTGTCCATTTTTAAATTGGGTTATCTTTTTATTAAGTTGTAAGAGTTTTTAATATATTCTGGATACAAGTCCCTTATATATGATTTGCAAATATTTTCTCCCATTTTGTGGTCGTCTTTTCACTTCCTTGATAGTATCCTTTGAAACACAAGAGTTTTTAACTTTGATGAAGTCCAATTTATCTATACTTTATTGCTTGTGCATATCTAAAATAAACCATTCCCTAATCCAAGCTCATGAAGAGTTACACCCGTATTTTCTTATAAGAGTTTTTCATTTTTAGCTCTTACATTTAGCTGTCTGATCCATTTTGAGTTAATTTTTGTGTATGGTATGAGGTGGATGTACACATTTATTCTTTTTTTTTTTGAGATGGAGTCTCGCTCTGTCGCCCAGGAAGGAGTGCAGTGGCGCGATCTCGGCTCACTGCAAGCTCCACCTCCCGGTTTCATGCCATTCTCCTGCCTCAGACTCCTGAGTAGCTGGGACTACAGGCGCCCACCACCATGCCCGGCTAATTTTTTGTATTTTGAGTAGAGACGGGGTTTCACCATGTTAGCCAGGATGGTCTTGATCTCCTGACCTCGTGATCCACCCGCCTTGGCCTCCCAAAGTACTGGGATTACAGGCATGAGCCACTGTGCCCGGCCTTGTTTATTAGCTCTAATAGTTTTCCTGTAGATTCCTTAGGTTTTCTATATACGAGATCATGTTATCTTTGAATAGAGATAGCTTTACCTCTTCCTTTCCAATATGGATGCTTTTCCTTTTTCTCTTTTTTTTTTTCCTAATTGCTCTGCCTAAAACCCCCACTATAATGTTGATTAGAAGTTGTAAGAGTAAATATCCTTGTCTTGTTCCTGATCTTAGAGGGGAATATTCATTCCATTATCATTAAGAATGACATTAGCTGTGGATTTTTCTATAGATGCCCTCTATCAGATTGAGGAAAGTCCCTTCTATCCCTAGTTTATTGAGTGGTTTTATCATGAAAGTTGCTGGATTTTGTCAAATATTTCTTCTGTGTCTTTGGTTATTTTTATATCTTCCATTTAGTTCCTCATTATGCTCATGTCCTTGAGTATACTTAGAATATTCTAAAAGCTTTAATTATTTTTCCTTCTAATTGCATCATCTATATCATTTCTAGGTATGTTACTATTGACCAAATTTCCTCCTTGCTCTGAGTTGTAATTTGCTGCTTCTTTACATGTCTAGTAATTTTTGACTGTATACCAAACATCGTGTTTACTATTTTGTTAAATGAGTTTTGCCGTCTTCCCATAAAGGATGTTGATGTTTGTTTTAGTAGGCAGGTAAGCTACTTATGGGTCATGTGCAAATCTTGTTTATAAGATTTTTTTAGGGTAGGTCTAGAAGAATATTTAATTTAATTTAATCCTTCTATTAAGGCAGAACTCTTCTGTTTAATGAAATATTTCTATTGTGACAAGAGGGAACATGAATGTCTTCCATTCCCATATGAGCTCTTAGAATTGTCCACCTTATTGCTCCCCAGTAGTTTTTCTTTACTCAGCCCAGTGGGGTTTCCTGTCTGTATACACAGGTTCAAGTACATCCAAAGACTCAAGAGGATCTCCATCCAGATTTCCAGAGCTTTTTCTCTGTGTGGATCTGTCCTCTCAAGTACATTGTCCTGAAAATTCTAGCTAACTTGGCCTCCCTAAATTCCAATCTTTGTTTCCTCAACTCAGACCATTTTGCATTGCTTAAGTTCCTCCTCCCAGTGCTACTATCCAAAAACTGTATCCAGTGAGAAGGCTTGGGCAATTAGGGCTTACCTCATTTGTTTCCCTTCTCTCAGGGATCATGGTCCTGTACTCTCTTGTCCTCAATATCTAAAAGTAGTTTCTCATATAATTTTCTACAGTCTTTTAGTTGTGATAGAAGGGAAAATTCCATAAAATTATTCCTCATGACGATAAGTAAAAGTTCTCCACATAATATTTAAATTATCCTTTTACTTGTCTCTCTTCCACATTAGATCACAAGCTCCTTGAAAACAGGAACTATGCCTCATTCATCTTTAAATCCCAATTTCTGAACAGTGCCTGGTGTAGTATATACAGTAGATGCTCAAGAAAGCATGTTGAACAAAACTAAAATAAATCATATAATTGACTTTAAATATTTTTGATTATTCACAATGTTTCTGTCCACTAGTGTAGGTAACTGAAAGTGGACAATTCAATGAAAAGAAAATACGTTCATGTTTATCCTTCTGCTCCCTTAATAAATAAAAGTTTAAAATATAAATATAACTACATATTAATATTCAATAGAGGGAATCCAGGATACCATAACACAATATTCAACAGATTAAAAAAGATACAATATTTTATTCATTATTAATTGATTTATCAGACATTCTATCACAAGAAAATCTTTGTAAAACTTAGGCAAGAATGATGGAGAAATACTGGATTTAAGTATTTCTGAAATATATCTTTCTTAATCCTGACACTTTAGCCTAAATGAAAAAGGTAAGTCTAAAGATTAATCCTTTAAAGAAAAAAATAAAACAAATATGCCAATTTCTTATCAGGCTTATAGAACAGAAAAAAGTAAACACTGTGTTTGTGGTGATAACTTTTTTTCCTACTTGTTTATTGCCTCACTATTATTTTATTGTTATTTTTATTTACAGCTTTATTTAGGTATAATTGATGTGGCAATCACTTTTTAATTTCTTCCGCGGCCTAAAACCCACAATGTTCTAATCAACAGCTAGCTTTTATGGTTATGAATATTAAACCAACTAAGACAATCAAAATTAATTTACATCTTTTAACATGTGAATTGTCTTCCTCATATGTACATTGCCAATCATTAAAGGATATTGCCAAGCAAAGAAAAAGTGTCATATATTGCTTATCTCACATCTAAGAAAAATGAATTCAACAACTCGGAGAAATGAGTAAGAGGAACATTTTGAGAAAAACATTATGACAACCATTATTTTGAAGCCAAAAGTGATGAACTGTTTTATCTATGAATTACCAAATGTTTAAAATAAATATTCAGTCATTTTACAAACAGATATATTGAATATCAATTATTCCACATTTCTAGTTTCTCAGGCCAAAAACCTTAAAGTCAACCTTAACACTTCTTTCTCTCATATTCCACATCAAGTCCATCTTGAAATCCTCCTTGCTACCTCCAAAACATATTTAGAACCTGAATACCACTTACCACTTCTATGCTGCATCCCTGATCCAACTGCTCATCATCTCTCATCTGGATTACAGCCACTGTCTTCTAGGTTTCCGTTTCTGCTTTTACCTCCCTTAACTGTGTTCTCAATAGCAGTCAAAGTAATCCTATTCAAATGTGAGACCCTTCGCTCTTTTGCTTAAGTCCTCCAATGGCTTCTCATCTCACTTCAGTAAAAGTCTTTAAAATGACCCACAAGGTTTTAAATCTGGATTCCTGTCACCTCTCTGATCTCATGACCTCTCCTTTAACTCTAAATGCCTTAGGCTCTGCTCTTTCTCAAAAAATGATTAGGCACAATCTCCCTTCAGGTGATTTGCATCAGCTATTCCTTCTCTGTGAAGTGATATTCCCCCAGGTATTCCCTTACCTCTTTCAGGTCTTATTCAAAACTCGCCTTATCAATGAGGCTTTCCCTGGACATCTATGTAAAACTGTACCACACACCCCACTGCAACCCCACCCCTTATCTATCTATCCCTCTTCCCTCCCTTATTTTTCTCCACTCCCTCCCTCTCTCATACTGGAATGTAGGCTCCATGGGGGCAGGGATTTTTTTCTTCTTTTCTTGGTCACTACAGTAACACCAGGTCCTATAACAATGCCTGATACACAAAAAGTGCACAAGTATTACTGAATGAGTGAATAAACTAAGCACATTTCAGAAATACATTTGTAAGCAAATGTAGTTCCTCTCTCTGTGAAAATTTATACTTTAGTGGAAGAAACAGACAGGAATCAAATAATCATACAAGTGTGTAATTACAATGCTTTGAAGAAAAAGCACAGAGGGCAATGAGAGAATATAACCAGAAGAGCTGACCTAATATGGAATTGGGAGGGTGGAGTATCACAGAAGGATTTCCTGAAGATGTAACATTTGAGCTGAGATCAGAAGAATGAAAAAGTTAACTAGATCACCAGTCCCCAACCTTTTTTGGAACCAGGGACTGTTTTTGTGGAAGACAATTTTTCCATGGACCACGGGAGGGAGAGGAGTGGCTTCAGGATGGTTCAATTGCATCACATTTATTGTGCACTTTATTTCTATTTTTATTACATTGTTATCTATAATGAAATAATCACACAACTCACCATAATGTAGAATCAGTGGGATCCCTGAGCTTGTTTTCCTGCAACAAGACCGTCCCATCTGGGGGTGACGGGAGACAGTGGCAAATCATCAGCCATTAGATTCTCATAAGGAGCATGCAATCTACATCCCTCACATGCGTGAACCCTCACACAGTTCACGAGAGGGTTTATGCTCGAGAATCTAATAACTGCTGCTGATCGGATAGGAAGCAGAGCTCAGGTGGTAATGTGAGTGATGGGGAGTTGCTGTAAATACAGATGAAGCTTTGCTCACTCACCCGCCACTCACCTCCTGCTATGTGGCTTACTTCTTAACAGGCCACGGACCAGTACTGGCCCAGGGGTTGGGGACCCACAAACTAGATAAAGGATTAAAAAAGTATTCCAAATAGAACACAGTCAACGGTCCTGAGGCAGGAGGAAGCAGGGTACAATCTAGGAACACAAAAGAGGGCAGCATGCCTTTAGCACAAAGAAGCTGCTGGGTGAGGCTGGAAGGTGGAGAGGCACTAGATGCTGCAGGGATGGCAAAACAGGTTGGAAAGATTGGTTTGCCATATTTAAACAGAACATAACCTAAGAGGCTTAATACAATAGTACAGTATTAATAATATCATTTTTAAAAATGGATGTTCACATTTTGGCAATCTCAAGGAGTAAGAATAGGCTCCAATCCTGTGGTTAAAAAATAATAAATCAAAGATAATATCTGGCAGTGGGAAAAAAACACTGAGTAGCAGAAAATAGTATAAATATAAAAATAGCTATGAAGTTAAAAATGGAGATTATTCAAAACCCAATGAAACTGGCTGACTAATCATAGTTATGGGCTAAAGGCTCAGTGGGCAAGGTCAGAATGAAGGAAGAAAGAGGAGAAAAGTCAAATGCCAGAAAATAACAGATGTGGTGGCATGAATTAGAAGTGGGAATGGAAGAGCAAACACTGACAGGTAAGAAGACAAATGGAAGCTAAACTGCTCTGGGAAGTCAACAGCTCTAACATCTGCTTAAAATTTGAACAACTTCTTTCTCCACCACCACCACCACCACCAAGAAGAGTTGCCACAAACCGTTTCATAGGTTAATTCTTTTGAACCCTGAAGGAATAGATAATTATAGTACGTACATTTTTCCAAGCAGAGAAAGAAAAAAGCATCAGTATGCTTTTTGTGAAATCAACATAATACACACACAAAGATGAATCTCACATATACTGATGCAAAAATCTTAAAGAAGATGTTATCAAATAAAATTCAGTAATACATTAGAAGACTAAGAGTGCACAGCTAAGTAAGGTTAGTGATAGGATATATATAAATAAAATTTATTACATCAATAGATTACAGTTGGAAATATGAATGTCTCAAAAAGGAGTTGTAGTGGGAGGGAGGGAAGAATGGTGGAGGATGCAACTAAACATAGAAAACCCAGTGAAATCAAGTTGTATCAGCTTCAACTAATGACAATTTTGTCTTTGTTTTCCAATATTTACTGTGTTTCTAATTTTACTGGCTGATACTTTTAGAACACTGTTATATAATAGTGATGATATTGGATACCCTCCCTTATTACTAACTTTTATGGAAATACTTCTAGAGTTTCATTGTTAATCATGATGTCAGAGTGAAGCTCTCCCTCTCCTTCTTCCTCTCCTTTCACCTGTCCTCCACCATTTTTCCCTCCTTCCCTCTACATCGCCTTTTTAAAAACAATCATATGCTTTTCCAACTGTAATCTATTAATGTAATGAATTTTATTAATAGATATCCCATTTCTGCTCTTCCTTCTGCTCAACTCCTTACAATTTGGCTTTTGCCCTGCTTATTACCTCAATCTGCTCCCTTTCCTGAAGGCCACCAATGACCTCTGATTGCTGCTTCTTAGTCCTTATTCTAGTTGACAGCTCAGCAGCAATCAACATGGGTTGATCATGCCTTCAAATACTCTCTCCCTAGGTGATGTCAACTCCACTCAGTAACGTGTTCTGCCCATCTTTCATGAAGCTGTCTTAGACTCTTCACTCAAGTTTTTGAAAATCCTGAGGTTCTGCAGGGTACTGTCCATTTTCTTTCAATACATTCTCTCTAGGTGAGTCCCAAAATTTAATAGCTCTAGCCCAGAACTATCTCTGAGCTCTTGACTGAAATTACAACTATCTAATTGACATCTACACTCAAATCTCTCACTTGGCTAATCAGTATCATTCTTCAGACCTCAGTCTGAAGGCAACTTGTTCAGGGAAATCTTCCTTAACTTCCTAGTCCAGTTTAAGTCTACTTATATATGTTCTCATATCATCTTGTGCTTCTCCTTTTGAAGCAGTCATCAATTTATTATTATCTCATTCATACTGTTGGGGCCAGCACATTAATCAAAATAAAGTCCCTGCTATTAAAAAGATTAAAGTTTTATATGAAAATGTTATGAAATACCTAGAAACAGACTTTCTGAAAGAATAAAAAATCAACAATATCAGGTACTCTGAAAACAAATCTTTTTAAATAAATCCATATTTCTGGAAAAAGAGAACTAAACTAGAGGGCTCCGATAGCATCTGTGATATCAGGGACTTTTTTTTTTCTTAATTTTATAGAGGAATAATTTACATAAAGTATATTCATTTAGAGCATACAATTTCATGACTTTTGACAGTCACTGACACCTATGAAACACCCACAGGCAAGAAACTGTACATTTCTATCAACCCCAAAAGATTCTTTGTGACCCTTCACAGTTCATTCATTTTGACCCAGGCAACCATTGATCTGCTTGCTATGGCTTTACGTTAGTTTGCATGTGTCTAGCTTCTTTTAATCATCATATTATTTTGAAATAGGTCCATGTAGTGCATCAGTAGAATTAGTCATTTTTATTGCCAAGTATTCCATTGCACAGATATGTCAATTTTGTTTAACCATTTACTTCCTTTTTTTTTTTTTTTGAGACGAAGTCTCACTCTGTCACCCAGGCTGGAGTGCAATGGCGCGATCTCGGCTCACTGCAACCTCCGCTTCCTGGGTTCAAGCCATTCTTCTGCCTCAGCCTCCTGAGTAGCTGGGATTACAGGCGCCCGCCACCACGCCCGGCTAATTTTTTGGTTTTAGTAGAGACGGGGTTTCACTATGTTGGCCAGGCTGGTCTTGAACTCCTGACCTTGTGATCCGCCCACCTCGGCCTCCGAAACCATTCACTTCTTAATGGACATTTAAGTTATGTTCAATTTTTGACTACTGTGAATAAAACTGCCAAAACGTTAGGATATAGGTTTCATCTCTCTGGAGTACCTCATTGTGGAGTGGCTGGGCTGTATGGTAAATGTACATTTAGCTTGTTAAGAAACTGCAAAACAATTTTCTAAAGTGATTGTACCATTCATTTTACATTCCCATCACTACCATATGAGTATCAGATGCTCCGCATTCTCAGCAACATTTGGTATGGTCAGTCTTTTTAACTTTAATTAAGTGGATATACAGTGATATATCACTGCCATTTTAATTTGTATTTTCCAAATGACTAAAGATATTGAGTATCTTTTCACATGTTCATTGGCCATTAGTACTCTATTGTGAAGTTCAACTTTTTTCCCTTTTATAATTGGCTTTTTGCCTTTCTTATTTTTTAAGTTGTTAGAGTTCATTATGTTCTGGATAACAGTACATTGGAAGATATATTTAATGCAAATATTCTCTCCAAGACTGTTGTCTGTCTTCTAATTTTCTTAAGTGTCTTTTCAATTTATTTTAAATCTGTTTTTCTTTTTACGGTTCATGATTCTTGTGTCCCATCTAAGAAATCATTGCCTATTCCAAGATGGAAAAGATTTTCTCCTATGTTTTCTTCTAGGAAATTCACAATTTTAGCTTTTGTGTCTAGGTGTATGCCTATTTTGAGTTAATTTATAATACAGAGTTAAGGATCATTGTTTTGCAATGGATGTCCAATTCTTCTAGCACCACTTATTGAAAATACTTTCCTTTTCCCACTGAACTGCCTTTCCATCTTTGTTGAAAACCAGTTGACAATATGCATTTCTATTTCTGGACTCTCTTCTGTTCCAGCTATTTATATGCCTATTTTTAAGGCAGTGACACATTATCTTGATTACTATAGAATTTGAGTAAATTTTGAAATCACAGAATATAAATCCTTAAATTTTATTCTTTTTAAAATTGTTTTGATTTTGTAAGTCATTTGTATTTCCATATACAAAGGCATTGTTCTCATAGAAGATGATAGCTCCATGTCCCTGAAGACCTTCCAGTGGGACAAGATGTAGAGGTGGAAGACAGTGATATTGTGATCCTGACTCTGTGTAAGCCTAATGTGCATGTTTGAGTTTTAGGTTTTTTTTTTTTTTTTTTAGTTTCAAGTAAAAAAATAATTTCTAAGATAGAAGAAAGTTGTAGAATAAGGATATAAAGAAAAAAATTTTTTGTATATTCATACAATATGTGTTTTAAACTAAGTGTTATTAGAGGAGGCAAAAATAATAAAAGGTTTATAAAGTAAAAAAGTTACAGTAAGCTGAAGTTAATGTTAATTTACTTTGGAAGAAAAATTCTTTTTACAAACTTAGTGTAGCCTAAATACACAGTGTTTATAAAGTTTACAGTAGCATACAGTAATGTTCTAGGCCTCCACATTCACACACCATTCACTCACTGACTCGCCCAGAGCAACTTCCAGTTCTACAAGCTCCATTCATGGTACATACCCTATAAAGGTGCCCTATAGAGATTTTTAAAATCATTTATACTGTATTTTTGCTGTACCTTTTCTAGATTTATATATGTTTAGGTAGACAAATACTTGCCATTGTGTTCCAACTGCCTACAGTCTTCAGTATAGTAACATTGAGTACAGGCTTACAGCCTAGGAGCAATAGGCTATACCATATAGCCCAGGTGTGTAATAGGTTATCCCATCCAGGTTTGTGTAAGTACAATCTATGATGTTCACATGATGATACTAAGAATGCATTTCTCAGAACATATCCCCATTATTAAAGTGATGCATGATTGCAAATGGATTCAAGTGTATCATTTTATTATTAGTTTTCTGTCTGTTCTGTGTTTTTGTTCCCCTCTTTCCCTTTCCCACTTTCTTTCAGATTAAATGTATATTTTAGGCTGTCTTTTTAATTTCTATATTGTCCTTTTAGCTATTCGTTTTTGGATTCTTTCCTTAATGGTTGTTCTGGAATTAAAATAAACAACTTTGGTAGCCTTACTACAAGATGCCCTCCCTGTCTTCATTCTCACCACTAAGAAATGTCTTGAGGGTAAAGAAAAAAATCCAATATTCTTAAGAAATCATAAAGACTAAATCTAGCATGTGAATTAAAAACCCTTTCCTAAAACCTCAGAAAAATCCAAGGTGATGCCTCAGAGAACTATTCAGTCAAACTATAGGGCCAAGAAGTTTAAGAATATTGTCTCAGTAGTTTTAGCAAAAGGCCAAAGTATAAAAGGGCTTATCTCAAAGAAATTTGTAGTTGTGGCTTTCCCCTAATGAAATGAGCCTCAGTAGGATTCACGTGAGACCCACAAAGTTTTTAAGAGCACTGTATTTACATGAACACAGTGAGCTTGGACTGAAATGGACAGAGGCAGTAAAAAAAAGCAATGATACGCAACTTTTACAGAATGGAAGCAGGCAGAGAAGGACAATTGCAAACGCAAGTTATCTTTTATATGTATATATATATATATATATTTAAAAAAAAAAAAAAGGAATGACCAGAGAAGGGAAATAGGAGCACAGAGAGTAGTGCCAAGAGTCATGGGGAATCATTCCCAGGAGGGAGGATGACTGAGTCCTAATCAAGGAATGTCCAATACTTGCCTGGCTCAATTTCAGAATTGCTATATAACAATGACTCCAGTTTTTCTGCTTTCTGAACAGAAGTGTCACTAGTGATTATCCTATGCCTATCTCACCATAGTATATTGGGAATATGAAGGGCAACTGTTTCTTTGGCTGAGGTCTTCAGATCAAGAGGACATGAACTCAAGGAGTTACATAAGCAACTACATCCAAGGAGCCTCATGTGCAATTGAACCTAGTTTAGATGAGGAAATACTGGACATTAAGCTAATGCTACAACAGAATCTCTGAAGTTTGAAAACTGATTTATCCTTGACTTTCCCTATTTGGCAACTGCTTTAATTCAGGATCTTATCAAAGATTGCAACAACCCACATACTAGTTGTATTAGTCCATTCTTGCACTACTATAAAGAACTACCCGAGACTGGGTAATTTATTTAAAAAAGAAGAAGAAGAAGAGAGATTTACTTAGCTCATGGTTCTGGAAGCTATAGAGGGAGCATGGCTGGGGAGGCCTCAGAAAACTTAAAATCGTGGTGGAAGGCAGAGGGGAAGCAGGAACATCTTACATGGCCAGAGCAGGAAGAACAGAGAGAAGCAGGAGGTGCTACATACTTTTAAACAACCAAATCTCACAATAACTCACTCAATGTCATGAGAATAGCACCAAAGGGGAAACCTGCCCAAATGAGCCAATCACCTCCCACCAGGCCCAACCTCCAACATTAAGGATTACAATTTGACATGACATTTGCATGGGGACACAGACCCAAACCTTCACTAGTGTTCCTGAAATAACACTCTCTCCACTCCACTGTGTAAACTTATTCCTAGCTTCTCCTGGATTGTTAGAGGATTACGGCACCAATTCTAACCCCTACTGTAGCTTCCATCACAATGTGCTGTAAATGTCTGCTTACATATTTTCTTCCTCCACTTTTTATTGTTATATCTTCAAGACCTAGAACACTGCCTATCACGTAACAGATATTTATTTATTAAATGAATGACCAAATGCTCATGTCACATGTACTTCTAAATCATTTGAAACTGCTCACAATAGAAGATACATCTTCATTAAATCAATAAAAGTAAAAGAATCGCTATGCAATAACCCAATTTGCTCATGAAAAAGTTAAAGTTTTGGAAAATTCATTCATTCAAAATAAGTTATTTTCGTTAATGCAAGACAAATGAGGTGATAATATTTATTCATACCACTTTTCAACATGTTTGCTTGGTTTTCTAAGTCAGATATTTCAATCTTGACATTTTCTTTCATCAAAAGCTCTCTTTTCTTTGTTATTTCATAATCATTATTAAAGTCTGTAATTTCCTTAATAAATTTGTCTTCCTCCTCTATCATTTGTTTCTTTATAGCCTCCTGAAAAACATAAATAAAAGATCAAATGTAGGTGTTAGTTGCAATAATATTTTTCCTTAATTATTTAAAATATAATAATTTGGAATTATTAACAATGAAAGTATATAGTTATACTTCCTGGTATTATGGCAAAAATGTTTTTTTCTCGTAGTAATATTAATAAAAAACTGAAGCTATTATATAGTAACAACTATCTTCAGATGAAAGATTTAATCTTAAAGTTTTGGGAGAATTATTGAGGTAGATATTCTACCACTCATCATTATATCTGTTTATTTGTGTATTAAAATTCAGAATCATATTACATTTTATAATTATAATATAAAACTGGAGAGTAAAGTAATTAAATGGCCAAACTGAAAAACTAAAATTTACACTTAAAGGGATTACTGCCTTACAGGAAAACAAACAAACAAACAAGGATAGCCAAGAAAACCTTTTAAAATGTGGATGATGAAATCAAAATTACATATTCACTTCAAAATCAGTTTTAAATAATAGTTTACATTTTATGAAGTATCAACATGGCAGAGAAATAAGAATTTCCAAAAACTGTGGACAATGCAAAAACCTAAACTCTTTAACAATGCTAGAATATAAACATTACCATATTTTTCTAAGCTATGTCAATGAATTTTAAGCCACATTTTCAAACTGGCCACATCATTTCAAACCACCAAGTGTGTTGGTTCTGACTTCAGATATGTATTTTTAATATCTTTAAATGTATTTTCTTTAAAATGTCAATTAATCACAAGTCATATTTCTAAATTGGCCCTGTCATTCAAAACTATTGCTCAGGCTGTTGGCTCTGAGTTAACAGAAAAAGATTAACAATATCCATCCTTTTAGCCACATCCATACATATGCCTAAAGTGTGAAACTTTCTGCCTTTCAAAACGATTTTATCCAAGGTCTCAATGCCTGAGCAATTCAAATCAGTTCCACTGTTTCTTTTGTGCTTATTACAACTGAAAATAATTGTTATATTACATCCCTGCCCATATACTTCTTTCAAACTGTATTACTCTACCAATTGGTTTTAAATAGCACTTAATACTGTCCTGTATCTGAGCAGTACTACCTGCTAATATGCACATGGATAATTTTCTAAAAGTATACTTAAGTATATTTGAATACTTTTTTACATAATTAGTGAAATAGATTTTTCTAGGTGGCTGGAAACTTACAAAGGTTTGAAGAAGCATATTCCTATGGTTTGTAATTTCACTGTACTGTTTTTCTAAGGCATTTTCATGAGCTTTCAAAAGCTGTAAGAAGAAGGATTTTTCAAAAAACTGTTGAACCTTCAAAGTACAAAAACAGAAATCAGAATAAAACAATTAATTAGACATTTTAGAGTACCTTAGGTAACAGAGCAGATTTGTCTAGTATAAAATATATTCTGTATTAATCTTTAAAATGCAAAATAAAATTAGCATCAAACATCTTATTTTATATACACTATCTTGTATTATTTTTTAAGTACTTTATAGTTACAATTTTATAATCTCTTCCCCTAATAAGACTATAGGCTCCTCAAGGGCAGAGAATGTGCTTTCTTTTTCCTCTCAATGCCTAGAAGAATTCTTAGCTTAGGTACTAATGCTTTTTGAATACACACACTGAAATCTGCTTTAAGACTGTTTGTTTTTAAATAATAAGTTTCTATTTTCACAGTTTATAAGGAATATATGAATGAATAAATCATGTACATAATGTAACTAATAAAATAATAAGATAAAATCTACAAGGCAGAGGCAAAAACCCAGTCCCATGATTATAGTTATATCAAATAAAAAACGAGTCTGCTAAAGACCTTAAATGGGTTTTGAGAACTCATTTTTTATTTTAATACTTCATTTGGTTCTAAGTAGCAAAAGGTATAATAAACATTAATGTTAGACATGCAACTGTTATTTCATTTGGACCTTAAAAAGTAACATCTCCTGAGAGATGAATATTGAAACGAAGTCAGGAAGCTTTAATATATGAAAGCTAAAAATGATGCTGGACTGGAAATACTGTAATTTTTCTACTATGTTCAGTACTAGCCCTCATAAGAAAGCATCATTTCCAGTTTGGGGCTGTTCCCATCTCCACAGAGAAAAGAAAAAGGATATAAATTCAACTTAAATTGCAGAAAGCAAGATTTATGGTAGTTATAAGAACTTCCTCAAGGTGAGAGACAGGTTGTGAAATCTCTGTCCCAGAAGATATTGAATAGTAAAGAGCTTAGAAATAGTCTAGTCCAGAGGCAAAAGGGTTGGCTTAAGAGACAGTTTGAAATATTATGGCTAAAATGTCCTAGAAATATTGACATTAAAAAAGTTGCTGAAATTTTCAAAACCAGAAAATATGATCTTACATTTATATAAGATCGTAGCCCATCTGCCCATATCTTCAGTACTTGGTACTGTTTTCATCAACCCAATTTTAAGAAAGGCATCAACAGAGAAAGATTAGAGAGGTACAATTCACATAATCAAAGGAACTGAGATAATATTTTAGAGATTGGGGGAAGGAATAATAGGGTGGTTAGTATTTTTCTGTCTCAGAAGACAGAAATTAGAAAACATATGGCCAAATCTATAAAATCATATAGAAATTTATAACAAGGGGAAACTAGGGTATGATCATGAAATCTACCACATTTATTCAGAATAAAAAATATTTCGTGACTATTTAATACTTATTATGTAAATGATAATAAAATGAGGTCCAGAGAAGTTAAACACCTTAACAAAGGCTATATAACTAATTAGAGGCAAATCCAGGACTAAAATTCAGGTCTTCTGCCTTTCTTTCTTCTAAATCATGATGTGAGCATGGAAATGTCAGAACTATTTCAAAGTAATGAAAAGATAATTCTAGAGCTAAAAAGAGACTTTGAGGTGTGATGGTGAGTTGAAAATATATAAGGTTAATAAACATTTAAGGAAATTACCAAATCCTAGATCCACCAGAGCTTACTGAGAAGGGTGTTTGCAGTATATACCTAACTCTGAGTTACTGCTGTGGACACTGCCCAGGAATGTCCACAAAAAATGCTTTAGAGACCAAATAATGCACTGGATAAATGTGAGTTTAATCTACTAAGGTATTTCAAGTATTATGCCCTTCAGAAACGCAATTCATGAATTCTAGGTCCATGTATACCACTGACCTGTTGTAAAAGATCTATGTCAAACCCAAAACTCAAAAATGAGGAAAATATTACTTATCAAACTAACGGATTTCTAAATGAGACTTAAGCAAATCTATTATTCAAATTCAGGAAAGCCTTATGTTAAGGACTCAGAAATTAAGGTGCTATCTTTCAGCTATCAATGACTAAGAGCTTAAATTACCACTGAGCCCACGTCTTCTTTCTTAAAAGGGAGAATAACCAATATTAAGAAGAGCTAGGTGACATATTGGCACTCAACCAGAATATTTCACCATTACCTACAAAATGAAATCTATATCCCAAAAACTAAAAAGTAGACAGCTGTTCTAAAGATTTATAAAAAGGGCATATCCATAATTTCCTCTTCCCTAAAATTTTATGTAAAACATCCATTTTAAGTTCTCTGCTTCTTTTTTATTTTTATTATTAGTTTATCTCCTCTTCATTCCCTTTCTGTCTTACCTTCTGTCTTTATCATTTACTTCCATATTTGTCTCTTTTAATCCAGATCTAAAGAGTCCCAGAGAGTCAATAACTACAGAAAGATTACGGTACATTAATCTTCAAATTTACATAGGATCTATGGTTAAAAAATGTTAATACAAAAGTCTTGGTAAGTATGAGAAGTAGAATGACGGAGAAAGTGGCAGGAGTTTGGGAAAGTTAAAGTCAGGAAGGACGAGAATAGAGGCCTATAATATTCTGCTTCACATTGTTAAGGACATCAACAGATCAAGGTTGCAGAAGCTAGATGAGGCCTATTATTATTAATATATTGCCTTCGTATTTTAGTGGAACTAAGGAAACAAAAACTTTTGAATCTGCCCAGTTCCTCTTTGTTAAGTTACTAACTCTTCAGAAATAAAATAGCTTTTCACAGTCTCCTATTCGTAGAATGTTTCAGATGGTTCCTTTTGTTCTTGCTGTTGTCCCAACTGATTTCCTAAGTTATTTTTTATGTTCCTACGTTTGACAACTAATCTACTGATATGTAAAATTTAAGTAAATATTCCAAATATAACCCTGAATGTATTGATAGCATCAAAAGATGAATAAATAATCATCAAAAAATCTTCTCACCTCTTTTTTGTTACAAAGGTAATGGGTGGAGATCAGAGTTGGGAAGATAATACATAAAATGTTAGCGTGTGACATAAAAATATTTCTAAATATATCGAGTCAGGTTTGAACTGAGGCAATATTTTATATCTATGTAGCTTGAACCATTTATTTTATAGTAAACAAAAACTTAAAAATCCATTGCTTCTGTGTCCTAAGTTATCCACTAAGATCCCAAAAGAATACAGACAATATGAAGAAAAGGGTGGGAAGTTCCTAATGGCAGTGATAAAATTTTCTCTTTTTCATTTCTATCTGTCCTCCTACTAGAAATGAAAAAATATATTTGCACACAGCCTTGAAGTGATAGGCCAGGCACAGTGGCTCACACCTGTAATCCCAGCACTTTGGGAGGCCGAGACGGGTGGATCACCTGGTCAGGAGTTTGAGACCAGCCTGGCCAACATGGTGAAATCCCCCTCTACTAAAAATACAAAAATCAGCCAGGTGCGGTGGGGGCACCCGTAATGCCAGCTACTCAGGAGGCTAAGGCAGAATAATGTCTTGAATCCGGGAGGCAGAAGTTGCAGTGAGCCAAGATTGTGCCACTGCACTCCAGCCTGGGTGACGAGAATGAAATTCTGTTTAAAAAAAAAAAAAAAAATCTAGAATCAAATAGCCAAGCTTTGTCAGAAAATACTGCTGTTTTGGAAAATTCTAATTTATAGTAGTGCCAGCTCCCTGGTTAATTCTGCTTCTCTCAGCAATAAAGACAGTTTTTTTCCTTGTTTTATTCCTCTTGGGATATTTGATTTTTTAATGGAGCTTATAGTTTTCCCAGTGAGCTGACTTATCTGGTCAACTAGGTCAGTTTTCAGCAAAGCCATGATTTGTGACTTTTCACTACTCTTGCTGCCTGGGTGCCTTTAGGTATTTTTCTGCCAGAAGAACTTAAAAATTGAAAATGACTGAGGGTTTAAAATTAATGTTAGGGTCCAAGCAAGCAAAGTACATAGGTCCTCTTTGTTGTGGTTGCTGTTGTTAAAAATAATCTCAGCCTTGAGGAACTGACATTTTGCTGATTAAATAATCTGCCCCATAGCATAGTAGGCAACTTTACATTTAAAAAAAAAAACTAAGAGTTATGTAGAAAATTTCACATTCCTAAAACCATAACAATTGGGAAAAATATATCATTATTATGACTATATGATAAAAGACATTCTAAATACTAAGGTACATTAATGAATATTGTATTGATAGCAGATATTAAGGTTTTTGTAAAAAAGATCTATCTTTATACTTTTCCAAATCACAGAGGCAATGCTTAAAGAATAACTTACTATGACATAATAATCCTAATATAGTTAGCAAGGAAAGAAATAACCTCCTGACAATGGCTTATAAGGCTTTACATGATTTTCACCCCCTCATTCCCTCTCCAGCCATCTCTCCTATCAGTCACCTCCTCACTTGCCCCATTCCAGCCACAGTGGCCTTATTATTATTACATATGTATCATATGTAATATATATAATATATAATATCACATATAATATATACTACATACTATTATATATAATATAAAATATAATACATGTATAATATAATATAATATTTATACATATTAAATATATATTTTTGTTGTTGTTGAAATGGAGTCTTACTCTTGTCGCCCAGGCTGGAGTGCAGTGGCATGATCTTGGCTCACTGCAACCTCCGCCTCACGGATTCAAGCAATTCTCCTGCCTCAGCCTCCCGGGTAGCTGGGATTACAGGGGCACATCATGATGACTGGCTGATTTTTGTATTTTTAGTAGAGACAGGGTTTCGCCATGTTGGCCAGGCTGTTCTCAAACTTCTGACCTCAGGTGATCCACCCCCCTTGGCCTCTCAGAGTGCTGGGAATACAGATGTGAGCCACCACACCTGGCCCCCTTATTATATATGATTCCAAGAAAATATACAGAGAAACCGTCAAGAAATAAAAAAAGGGTTTAGTAAAGAAGCTAGTAACAAAATAAATACCAAAATCTATTCTAGTTACCAACAAAAACAGAAAAAAGCGTGGAAAATATCCCATTCGTGACAGCAAAATCAAGACAAACAAAATACACAAATAAGAAATATCTGAGACCTGTATGAAAAACTTCTACTGAGGAACCTAAAAGAAAATCTGAATAAACAGAAAAAGATGTTATATTCTTAAGTGTGACTCAGAGTTATAAAGACATCAATTCTTCATAAATTACAACATGAAATTAGTGCAAGCTTATGAAAACCCCAATGATTTTGGTTCTTTTTTAATTTGACAAAATGATTTTCAAATTTATCTAGAAATATAAACCGAGAAAAGAATCAGGAAAATTCTGAAAAAGAAATTACCCTTCCAGAGGGCCAAAGATATTTTAAAACTAATATATTTAAGCCAATAATATACTGGTGCCAAAACAAATAGATTAATAGTATAGAATATATAAAACAGATACAAGTATAGATATACACACGCACATGCAAAATACTGTATCATAAAGACAGTGTTTCCAATCAATGGGGAACATGTGACATTTACTCAGGTGACAACAGTCATTTTTCTTTAAAATATTTTAAAAAAGAAAACCACTATAAAAGTATTAGAAAAAGATATTGTTTAAAATCTTGGAGTGGGACAGGCTTTCCCAAGCCTAGAATGGATTTGGAAACAAACTAAAACATTAAAAATTCCAGCAACACAAAACTCTAAACTTTTACTAGAAAATCATGTCATAAAAAGCCAAGATACAAATAATAAAGTTTGCAACAAATGATAAAGAAAGAATATCTATAATAAAAAGCTAGATGCCAACCAGAAAAGACTAGGACAGGATAGAAATAGGTAAATATACATATAAATTAAAAATAATAAGTTAAAAAATTCAAATTAAAACTAAAAAGATGCCATTTTTATATTTATAATACATATTAATTTTCAGTGTATGAGTAGTAAAACTGTGAGAATAAAACTGGAACAACTTTTCTGGAGGACAATTTAAAAATAATCAAAGCCTTAAAAATTACAGACCCGTTGACACAGCAATTTGATTTATAAAGCTTTACCCTAAAAAGCTAGGATAAGTGCACAAAGATGTATGTATACGGTTATCACTGCAATGATGATAGAAACAGTAATTTATTAATACAATAGTAAATACTTATCAATAAGAAATTAGTTAAATAAAATATAGTATAACATTTAATGGAATACTATGCAGCAATTAAAATTGCTTATTTATATATATATATTTACTCAGATGTCTAGGTTACAGTAAATAGAAAAAAGCAAATTATTTAAGAAAAATATAAATCCATTTAAACAATTTTGAAAGAAAACCTATGAAAACGTTAACCGTGTGGTGGAATTATAGGTGATTTTCACTCTGCTTTTTGCCAATTTCTATTTTTGGAATAATTTGCAATAAATAAACACTACTTTTATAAAGAGTTAAAACAATAAAACTATTTTAATTTTGAAAAGTAATCTACTGCATGTTCACCAAATATAATGGTAGAAGGCCTCAGAATTTCCCAGGAATAAAACCCACTTTTCCAGTAGGAACATAAGCGAGATATCTTAGTAAAGACGGGGAGGAGCGGGAGCTCAGAATGAAAAGAACATTTTAGAGTAATAATCTGATCCATTTGCTCACTGTGGTGGTCCCATCTCTCCCTTTCCTTCCTCTATCTCTCTTGGGAGGAATTTTTAACCAGAAGAAATTAGACTACATTTGAAACTGTGGAACTCATCCGAACAAAGGAAACTGAGGTATACAGCCTTTTAACTTATCTTGAAATATTAATTCAGGCAATAACAATCCATGAGACCATATATGCAACAAAGCCTACATGAGAAATTCTTCCTATCAGCATCAGATCACAGGCACAGCTATAAGTCGCCAGTTGCCTTTGATCCTTCCCACTCACCTTTTCAGAACTCACCTCCTGTTCCAAAGTCCACAGTCAACTCTTTTCAAAATAACCCCTAAACTGCAAAATTATTCTTCCTCTTTTCCTCAAATAAAACTCCTATTCCTCCAAAGCTGCTCATCTCAGCGAGACAGTAATCTGATTAGGGAAAGACGAGCAAAGCACAAATACTGACCGGTCAACAACATTTTGTACTGATACGTTTTAATCTGAAAGACTCTTCCTGGGGAGCAACTTTAAAGTAAGATAACTTCTGTGTTATTTGACAACTCAGGTGGCAGTACCTTACCTTACCTATCACCACACATCTTAGGATACAAAACAAAGGGATGCTGAGGTAGTGTTTATTCATGCACTGCTTTTAATGGAAGAACTATAAAATGTCACACATTCTTTAAAACATACATCTTCCTCAACAAATAAGAAAACTTGGCACATGTGCAAGAAATAATCATATCTCAGGCAAGTAAAGCTACACTACAAGAACACTAGAAATTGGGCTGGGGGGTACTCACATCAGCTTGTCAATCAGCTTTAGCTCTAAGAAAGTAGTTGATTCTTCCAGTATTCAAGAAAATGAGAACAGGACAAAAAACAATTTATATATTGTATTTATAGGCAAATTGCAGGTCTGAACAAATCTCACAGAATAACAACATGAACCCTATGAAAAATACTGTTAACAGAAGAGATAAAGAGAATTATCCAAAAGATTACAGTGAAGAGCACAGGATGAAAAAAAAATTGTAATCAATTACTTACTGTTCTTAAGAGGATGCAAACAAAGACATGTCCACTAGAAAACAAGAGCAAGGAAGGACATAGCAGAGAAAGATAGAAACAGAACAAGCTGAGATTTTTAAAAATTAAAGTGTTAAAAAAGAGAAGACAACACATGATTTAAATTTGCAGAGAGCATTAAATAACTAAAACTAATACTGCAAAAGATAGAATTAGGGATGTAAAGGATACAAAGTTTTCCCAGACTTCTGAGGATTCAATTCAGAGAAAAGAGAATAAAGCTCTTCTAAATTATAAGAAATGGGTGTATTGAAAACAAACTCCATGAAATAATAGCTGAGGTTAAAATGGAAGGCTCACCCTTGTTCCAGAAAAAAAAAATATATCTGTACCAAATTTGGAATTATAGATTGTTTAAAATCATAAAAGCAATCAGGGAAGAAAACAAAACCTAACAGCTTACCTTAAAATAGGATTTTTAAAAACCAGGTTGACTTCAATACTTCTCTTCTGCATTAATAAATTTCAGAATATAATAGTGCTAGATCCACAAAATGTTGTAAAAAAAGGTTTGACTCAATAATTCTGTACAGACAAGTTTCCATGCAAGTGTGAAGATAACAGAAATTTCAGATATTAATAGCTTAGAAGATCTATCATTCACAACTTCCTCCTACAAAATTACAATTACAGACTCATCAAAAGACAAATAAAAAAATAAGAACTCAAGAATGACAATGTGAGGCATTGAAGAGTTTTATAGTGCAGAATTATGGTTAATATGGCAGTAAAAGCAAAAGTAGAAAGGACTTACTTTCTACTCCAAACAAAGAGAAATGCTAGATAAAATCTAACTACATTTAAAATATTTATCATTTACATAGCTAAGCCAAAAGGAGGAGGGAAATCTTCATGCAAGAAACAAATAGACAGCTCAGTGTAAGGATGGTGATAAAATTCAAGCCCACAGGAGCATCTTTCAGAAAGGATACAGGCATTAGGGATTAGGCTTTAAATGCCCACATAAGAACAAAAATCACAGGCAAAGAGAGCCAGGGTTGGACTCATTGTACTGCCAGGAATTGAGAAATATCTATGCCAGTTATGAAAGATGGATAACAAAACTCCACCTGTTGCCCTAGAGATGCAGTGTATACGTGAGCTATATCCCATTGAGCCATGAGTGGAAAAGGAGTCATATCCTGAGAATTTGAACCCTGAGATTCTCTTATCCATACAGTGCAGAAATCCTGAGCTCAGAATTTAACATAAAAACTGGTCCTTAACAGGGGAAACCTGTGAGGCCCTGGCAGCAGGGGTGAAACTGCTTCCTAGGGACATCTTTTCTATCAAAGGAATATGTCGAACAGCCAGGAGAGATAAGTTCTTCTAAAGATAAGTTCAATAAAATAAAATCAATAATAAATCTTAAAGTTAATAAGAAAATCTACCACCATGTAAAAAAGGCATCAAATCAAACAAGTAGAATTCAAGGCAGAGGAAAATAGAAAACAGAATTCTATGAGAAAAATTTTAACTTATTCACTCACTAAATGTCTGTTTAATACCTACTATTATTCAGGCACTGTTCTAGATGCTGGGAATAACAGCAATGAACAAAATAGATTAATTTCTATCCCTTGTGGAGCTTACATTCCACTGGAGGGAGACAAATAATAAACAGATCAATATAAAATATGCCAAGAGGTGGTACATATCACACAGCATAGAGACAGGGAGAGATGGTAATGCTATTTTATATAGGGAGGTCAGGGAGGGGCCTCTACAGAGAGGGGGCCTCAAATTTTTGGGTCTTTTGACCTCTTCATAGTCTAAAAAGTTATTGAGAATTTCTTTTTGTTTGATTGTTTTCATGAATTATATCTAGAAATATTTTCTGTATCAAAATTAAAACTGAAAAAGTTTTAAACAATAATTTAATAACAATAATCCTATTGCATTTTAAATACATTTGTATTTAAAAATGACTTTCCAAAAACAAAAACAAATTAGAAAAAGGAGTTGCATATAGATTTTTTACAAATCTCATTAACATCTGGCTTAATGGAAGACAGCTGAGACCAGGTTTGGTGGTTCACGCCTGTAATTTCAGAACTTTGAGAGACCAAAGTGGGAGGATCACCTGAGGCCAGGAGTTCAAAACTAGCCTGGGCAAAATAGCAAGACCCTGTCTCTAGAAAACAATATATTTTTTAAATTAGCCAGGTAGGGTGGCAGAGGCCTGTAGTCCCAGCTACTCAGGAAGCTGAAGCAGAAGGATCACTTGAGGCCAGGAGTTTGAGGTTGCAGTGAACTGTTGTTGTGCCACTGAGCTCCAATCTGGGTAACAGAGTGAGACTCTGTCTCTTAAACATAAATAAATAAAAACAAAAAATTAAAAAAGAAGATAGCTGGACTCTCATATCTGCTTCTACTCAATCTTTTGTAATACGTTTTTCAGTTGGAGAATACGGAGTGCACAGATATGTAGTTGGAAATGATTGTGCATATTCTTCTTTGATACTATATCAAAATTCACCATGTGGTAGCTCCTTAAAGGTTAGTTGCAATGTGGAATCTAAAGCCGTTTCAATGAACTTTTCATTCTATGTTATAATAAAATCCATTGGTCTACATTGCACTTTGAGTCTACCTTTTATCTATGCACAGTTTTGTAACTTTATGCATTACTTACTGCTTCCCTGAATTATGCAGATCCTCCAAATGTTGATAGATTTCATAATATGCTTTCAAAAGTAACATTCTGAAACATCTTGAAACATACTGCTTCAAAAGTAACATTCATATTCATTAATATCACTAACGAACTCACCAGAAAAATCTTTAAGTACCAGGAAGCTGCCAAGCTTACGGTGACAAGATAGATAGGAATCCTCCAAAATTCTAATTTTTGTTTGAAAGCTTGCATATTATCATTGGCAAAATAATAAGAAGAATGTCAGATGTTTGCCTTGACATTTTAGGCTTACTTCATTTATTTTTCAGAAAATTTTGCCAAACACCCAAATCTAAATAACTACAACTTGACTGTCAATTATCTAAGTAAAAATGGCGTTTCAGAAAAAGAATAGCTAGCTCATACTGCATCTCAAACAACTGCACACATGCTCTCTCTTGAGACAATCGTGGCACTTCAGAATATAAAAGTACTTTAGGTGTACTTCCCATGTGATCGTACACAATATTGAAAATGAATATACTCAATGATCAGTTCCAATAAAATTAATATTTTTGACACTTCAATCGAAGCATTAAGTAAAACTAGCGGTTTTTGCTTTCTTACTGAGAGTGCATGGCAGTGAAGAATACGAGATGACTACTAGTACAGTTTGGTGCCACCACCTCGATTTGTGTTAAGGTGCTAACAGTTTTACTCACTGCTGCTTTTGCACTGTCAATGTGTGCATTAGCATAGAGAAGATGGCAAATGGTACCTTTGTACAGTATTATCATAAAAATAGCTTGACCTTACAAACTCCCTGAAAGTGTCTTGGGGACCCCTTTGAACTCAGCGATCACACTTTAAGAATAATGCTCTAAGGTGACAACTGAGCAGAGACTTAGGGTAACCAACCATCAAGATTTGCATGGGGCTGTCCTAGTGTTAGCACTAAAAGTCCCACATGATTCTACTGGGAGAGATCTAAATGAAGTGAGCGTGCATGACAGAATAACAGCTAATGGAATCAGCATTTCAAGCAGAGGAAACAGCAAGTGCAAAGGCCCTGGGGTCAAAGAATGATTGGCATATCCAAGAAAAAACAGCCCAGTACAAAGGTTCACACCCCCATAAACCTGACTGTCCTCAGGAAGGTGAGCTACTGGACAATGTCTAATACAATACTCAAAAGACACTCAGTGACCTTTTTTGCCTATTTCCAAGTTTTGGATAATTACTCATGACAAATATGATAAGGCTTTCTTTATAGAATTTCATAGAGAAAATGGAAACAAATTTTTTCTTTAAATGAGAACATCAAAAATTTTGAGTTTACAGTTAGGTTTATATAGTTGAAATTGCTTGATGTCAATCCTGTAATTCAGGAAGGAAGGTGTTATATAATTTATTTGCCAAGTATTCATAGTGTGATTTAGCAGTTGCTCAATGAATGTTTGTTGAATGAATAATTGCCAACTATAAAATTAAATATTGGTAGGATCTAAATTTTTTTGATTAAGCGTAAAGAAAGAAAAAAGCACTCCAATTACAAAACTCCATTTCAATACTATAAATGATAATAATTTGTGATTTTGTTCTTTCTCCAATTAGGTAGTACAGTACTAAAGGATATGACTTTGCCTGCTGTTCTGGAGGTTTCCTAACTTTCACCAATTAAAAAAAAGAACACATACATATTGAGGCAAAGAAGTAAATGGGGCCACCTTAAGTTACTTTTTAATTTCAATACAATTTTCCTTTAAAAATTCATGAAATATTCTTTTATTATTGTTATGGTGTTTACACAAGTTAAAATTGGAAACAGAAAAAATAAACAAAATATTCACAAAATAGCCTCAGATTTTCCTCCATTTACTCCCTCTTAAGGGAATATGGCATTATATTGAGTTTTATGTAATATGTTTATAAAAATTAAATGTCAAAATTTTAATTATATGCCATTTTTAAAAATAGAAGAAGCTCTTTTAGACGTTTAAAAGAAACTACCAATGTTCTGTCAGTCCTTAATTTTGGTTTGCCCTGTCATCAATACTATACAACTTTTCCTTAACTATCAGAAGTTTTGGGTGTATTGGTAAGCATGAATGCAAATCCAGGGCATGTTCTCATTTTTCTGTTTTCATATTACCAAACCTAACCAGGCATAGTGTAGCTGTCCAATTCATAAAGTACTCATACTATATAACCTGAGACTTTTGCAACCATATATTTTAAAAGACTCATTGAGCCCTGCAAGGCAAATGCTATCATTCAAGTTCTAATTACATGCTATCCGGGTTTTACATAAAAGAAAAAAAATGAATACTGTACTTCCCAAATGCATTTATTGACCAGAATCAACATCCAAAATAAATGCCCCCCAAATTTTCTGAATGTATGACTGTACAATAGCTGAAGCACTACTCTATTCAAATTATGTTCTATTAATAGTTTCTCCTTGTGCTGCTACTGTTTGATAAATGGGTCAATAAATGCCAAGTCAAGTATTCAAGTAAATATATTTTCATTGTTATTGGCAGACATATAATTAACTCAGAATAAAAGAAACAAGAAATCAATTTAGGATTAGTTCTTCAGTTCTTCCCATTAGTCATCTGCATTATAATTGTGATTCCACTTTTAAAATCTTTATGCACATATACATACCATCTTGACTATAATATAAATCAAACTATTTCAATTATAAATTAGTATTGTATGAACTGTGACCCTCATATGTTAATTTTATTAGTAAGATACAAATGTATTATTACCCACATATATGAGCTGGTTAAAAAGCAATGCATGCTTATGAACCTATATTAATTAGTAATTTCAACAAATGTTTCTAAACAATAGTAGGCCTTTTCTGTCTTCTTTCTAGTAAAAACAACTGAATCAACATTTTTTAATGTATGTGTATATATCAACAAATTACATTTCCATTTGCAGACAAAACAAAACTTTGCTAACAAAGAAAATATTACAGAGTAACATTAAAAAATATATTATATCAGGTCAATATCCTCACCAATCCAGGAAAAATGCATTTTGTACAAAAACTTGCATAAGCAACCTTTTAAAAATATTAACCTAAACAAGATACAAAACTTCAGTTATATTATTATACATGAATGTCATGACGAAAAACGTTTAATGTGAGCTTAAGAAATCTGCTTTAATAAAATATGCTGTTATTACTCAATTGTTACTTTTATTATGGTAGTTTAATTGTTTCTGAATTATATATCGTGGACAAGTCATTTACCTCTCAGTTTCCTCACTCATAAAAAGGGGATAATGATGGAGTCTCATCACAAGATTCCTGTTAGGATTAAAGGAGTTAATACAGGAGAAGCATTTAGAACAGTGCCCCTGCATACAGTACATGCTCATATTTTGCCCATTACTTCTATTAGCTTCTAGATATCAATCCTGAAAGTGTCTTAATTCCTTTTCAAGAGAAAGAAAGTTGCATCATAACATTCTTAATGTTTTGCCCATACCACCAGCTTTCAGCATTGCTGGTAGCAGCTAGTTTACCTACTATTCACAGGCAAAACAGGAGGAAGGATCTCACTGAATAACAGTTACAAATTCTATTTTAAAAGACTCTCCCTATTATCTATCAAACTATTAGTACTCAATTCATTCAACACACTACTGTACACTATATACTGTTAGATAACAGGCAGTGAGAATAAAAGATGGATAAGGAAAAAAATTCCAGATACGCTGCTCACAAAATAGTGGGGGATACAAACACAAATACAAGTATGTATCATTGTTTAATTTTAAAATTTTACCAAGATGTCTTTATTGTATAAATAATAAATATTTTATAAATAAAGAAGGCTTTATTGGTGATGTTTGAGCAACACCTGGAAAGAAAAGCTGAAATTCGCCAGATGGAGAAGTGTTCTCTGATTGTTTCATTCCCAAAGAAAACTGAAAATTCCTCAAAGTCATAAGTTAAAATAGTTATATTTGAAGCAAACAGACTTCCTCAAACAGACTTCATATTACACAGTGCTTGTTTAGTTCATCACTGGGTACTTAATAAATATTTTTGAATAACTCTCTGTCCCCACCCATAGCGAGGCCTTCATTGTGGCACACTTAAATAATATTCTTAGCTTCCTAATTGTCTATTCCCATCTTCCCAATCAGAGCTCAGAAAGAGCCTCCTAAAACTACCTTTTTTTTTTAAAGACAGGGTCTCACTATGTTGCCCAGGCTGGCATTAAACTGAACAACTGTCTTCTCACCTTAGCCTCCTGAGTAACTGGAACTACAAGCATGTGCCACCATACTAGGCTACCTAAACCCACTTTTACTGCTCCCTGATCAGGAACTTGCAACGGTTTTCTGCTATTCCCAGATATCAGCCCTTTGCTTTGACTAGATTCCTTTCCCAATATGCACTGCACATATCTGCCTCCTCCTTCTGTCTGGAACGCTTTCCTCCTACTACTTCCTTCTATTTGCCTCTTCAAAATTCTATCCATCCTTCAAGAAGCCATCAGACTCTCTTGCTTCTTTTTAAAATAACAGAACATTACAAACGCTGCAGGAAAGAGAGAAACGCTAATGGAAAAGGTATACTTCGGACGCAAGGCATGTCTAAAATGTGGCAGAGACTTTTAAAACTAAAGGCAGGGGCTTGTTTGAAATTTACATGCAATTGTTATATCAACATAGCACACAAATTATTTATCATTCAAAATGTATATACTGCACCAACTACTTATTAAATAAGTGGAATAATGATTCTTCTAATGACATTGTGCTCTTTTAAAACCTTAGCCATCCCACAAAATGGACAATGAATTCTTCATTACCTTAGTTTATTTAGGGCAAATTCGTATTGGAATTGAAGGTGTCACGGGATTCAGAACTTTAAACATCACCAGGCAACATGGAACTAAAACAGCCAGCACAGAGTAACGTGCTTCCTACTTGAAGGACAACTGGTTAAACACTGAAATATCCCCCAAAAGTCAAGTTAAGGCAGGCTTTTTCAAGTGATAATTAGTATGCTTTACATTTCAATACCTTAGATTCCAGCTTGATTTTCTCTTCATTCAGCTCCTCCGTTGCTTTCTTAATTTTTTCACGACATCTGGTTATTTCCGACCTTACTGTAATAAAAATTAAATCTTTAAACACATCAATCTTTCTAAAGTCCCCATTTTGGTGGCGTTTGATAAGCCACCTTTCAGCTATCTTTCCCTCAGCATGGCATGCAAGCTCCCCTAACGGCTCTGACCACTGCCTTCGGGATTTCCTTCTGCTCCAAGCACCCAGCACCAGAAGACAAAAGGCCCCATGCAAAGGACAGAAATACCCCGACCTTCTCGCATCAAACGGCGACTCTCCTCCGCCTGATGCTCGGTGAAGATGATGTGCTGAAACAGGGACTCCAAGCTCATCTCAGGGCCTGGCTCCTGCGATCCTTTTCTCGCCCTTAAATATTTTATAACCAACCCTGAGGATCCTGGAAAGCAGAATAAAGAAGATGGATTCTTCTAGAACTATTCCCAGATAGACCTGTCTCCAACCCTCTGTCGCCAGCCCAGCAAGAAGATGGAGCCCGACGCCAGACGGTGTCTGAGGTGTCTGAGGGGTCTGAGGGTCTAGGGACGCTGGCCGCTGCTGCCCCTTCCTGCCCTCAGCCTTTGTTTCCCGTTACAGTTTACAAACCGGGCTTTTCTCCCTCACGCCCTAAGAGGGCAGTTTCAAGGTCTGCCTTTTTCCCTGGCGGAACCCCTGACTCACGCCTCCGTCCCTCCCTGGGTTTGTTTTTCGCTTTGGCGGCAAATAAAAAGGCTGCCAAGACCTTGGCTTTTGAGGGCGTCTGGGCAGCGGCCATTTCTGTAGTCAGCCTTTCAATCCCAGTCCTCTCTCATTTTAGGGGTAACGTCCTCAAGGTGCTCTGTCTTTCAGCAAAATGGTACGTGCCAACAAAACCCACGGCCAAAACCTTCCCTACGGCTAGAGCCAGTGCTTCAGGTCGGGCCTTGCCTGTGAGAACTTAAACTACGGCGGCTCATTGGGACCATCCTGTGGTGGGCGGGTTTGCCCTGGGCATGTGAACCCCAAAGGTCTTAGGCCCAGTTGGAGTAGGGTTGCCCGGTATCCAAGGCGCAAACACTGAATATTATAAAGTACAAAGTAACTGTGATTCTAAATATAAACTTTTACAAAGTCTTATCCTTTGACGATGGCAAAGACTGCTATAAATGTGCAATGTCTGACATTCCGCCTTAATCATTCCTTTGTAATCAGGGCATATCTTTTTTGTCTGCTTTAAAATTAATCATTGCCTTTTGTAATCAAGCTGCAGTAATATTAACACTTCAATATCTGCGCAATATGTGTCAGAGACCAAAGTGGTTGCTAATTAAAGCTTAAACATGAAAGGCACCTTTGGGACTTCTGCGTGGGATTTTTTAAATCAAAAATTAAAATATTTTTAGTTTTAGTAGGTTGAAATATTGACATTATAATAAACATTTGACTTTATTTCTGAATGTAAAATTGGCATTGGTTGAACTTTAAAAGTAATTTGTTGTTAGAATGTATTTAAAATTAAGTAAAATAAACATTTGACTTTATTTATGAATGTAAAATTGACATTGGTTGAACTTTAAAAAGTAATTTGTCAGAATGTATTTAAAATTAAGTAAAATAAGGTAAATGTTAATTCTGTCACATCACAATAGGCTTAATTAATATTTCATTAGTGCTGCAGTCTAATCAGTTATACATTTTAACCTATTCCAAATTTCCGCCTTAATTTCCATCAAGCCGTTGATGCATAAAACTTAATTCTTTGAGTTTATTTTAAAAGAATAAATACTGAAAAGTATACAAAGCAGAAAAGAACTGCCCATAATCATGTCATTTAGAAGTACATATTAACATTTTACCAATTCCCTTCAAGGTAACCCTCCTCACTCTTCATTTTTCCTTTATAAATTTGAAATTATTGTGAATCAGTAACAATAATAATTTGTTATTATTTGCCAGGCACTATTTTGAACACTCTATATCCTTTTGAGATAATTTTTGCTATCACCTTCATAGCGTAGTTGAGGAAACTGAGGCACGGAACAATTAAGTATATTGCCATAGTTGCGTACCTCATATAGGGTGGTGAGAACTGAAACCAAGAAATCTGGAATCAGAAGCCATGAGTTTAATTTTGGAGTCTACTATTTTATCCTCTTATTACATCCCAGACATTTTACCATTTCACTAAAAACTCTTCAAAAATATATATTTATAACTTCATAATCCTCCACCATAGAGAGGCATGTGTAAAATTTAGATATACCAAAATAAGTTTTACTCTTATCTGTTCAAGGGTGAAAACAAAGCTGAAATTGTGGTTTGAACAGTTTTCTTTGAGCACTTGTTTGGAGGCTTATAAACTGTACCACAGCGGCCATCAAAGGAAAGGGCTTCCAGAAGATAAATTACATTACTAATTAATAACACTCCCTTCAGAATTATTTCCCATGGACTTGCACAAGGAACGTCGTCACAAGGAGGCTGGTTTTCAAAAGCATGCTGCTATTTAACGTTCCAATTTTATTAGTTACACTCAAATTCACATGTATTATTTAACATGCTCTTTCTGTGCTGAAACCTGGCAGAGTAAAATTTGGGCAGTCTTTGGGGAGTGCAGTTGCCTCACTTACACAGGAGTATGGAAGAAAGGGCTGCTGGAAATTCAAGAAAGGGGGTATGGGGAGAAATGGCTTCTTCATCTTCTGCAGTCATCTTCTTCACATACCAGAATATTTTGGTGCTTTTAAATCCAAAGTTACAATCTTCTCAGAGGTATCATAACTATACACGTTAGCAGGAATTTTAAATTTTATTTTGTTTTTTGAAGCAAATATGATTCATATGAGCTCACAACTCAAAGTTTAAGTGTCCCATAATAATAAAAGTGACATATTAAGATAATTAAAAATACTGCTATTGTATATCTAGGTTTATTTATACATTTTCCGTAGTGTTAAAAGATAGTTTTTCTTATAGATATCCGTGCTCATTACATCTTATAATGTTCAGGGCAAGAGCAGCATTACTTAAATTTATGCCAAATAAAAATGGTATACAATGTGGTAAAACTTGGGCATACAGTTTTCTGAAAATGTGCCTTATAAGTCTAAAAAAACAGAGATGATTCATTCAACAACTGTTTAATGAGTTTCTGCTATTCATTCAACAGATATTATTGAGCATCTCCTATGTGCTATATTAGAGAAAAAACAACAAGATTTAATAAAGCAGAACTACACAAAAAAGTATTTTTCTTCCCCTGGATATTTCTAACCTCACTGGAGAATTATTATATTTTTTAGCATTTTGGCAGCCGTATAAACAACTGCTTTCAGATGTTTCAACAGATGTTCTTTAGAAGGACGGCCAGTTATTTGCATTATAATACACAGATATGATTCTCAGATCTAAACCTTCCATCTGTACATGTTCCATTGAGTTGCATACCTATGGAATATAAAAGTTAAGATCACTCATTGTCTCTCAGCCTCAGACTTTTGTTCATAATAACACTAGCACCTGGGTTATTGAGCCATTGATAATTGCTTTGCTAGAAGGCCTTATATAAGGCTATATTGCTTTTGTGATTTAAAATGTATTTCCTCTCCTTTCCTAGATTGATGACTTCCCTAAGTTCTAAACCAGGCTTGCAAATACCCACTAGCCCAGGGCATATATATTGCAATGGAAATAAGAAAAGTAATTCATTTATTTTATGTTTTGTCTTAGGGCATCTGCCACAAAGAAAAAAAAATATGTGGGTTCAACCAAGTTTAACAATCATTTATTGAGGCTCTACTAAGTGTAAAATTCTCTGCTGGGTACTATGGGGGATACAAAAGGTACAGACCCTACTCTCCTGGAGGTGATAGTCTACCAAATGGGACATAGTATGCACAAATAACTCCAAGGCATGCTGTGTTTAAGAGCTTCACCCTTGTGCTATGGGAATATAGGAGAGGGAGTGAGAAGAAGTCATACGTGGGTGATCTAGGAAGACTATCAGTAGGATATAAAATATGAGCTGGGTTTTAAAGGAGGGTGGTACTTCAACAAATATAAAGTAATGGAGAAAAACAGCAGAATGTTGGATGGGGTCAACAGTTGGATGATGTTTAACATGTTTATATATGTGTTGGAGGACTACATAATGTTTGTGATCGGGTAAGTCATGGGTCAGAGTTGTTTTATGCAGTCTATTCATGGCAGGAAGTTACAAGTAGTAAAAAGAAAGAGACTAACGGGTCAATGGGTGCAGCAAACCACCATGGCACGTATATACCAATGTAACAAACCTGCACATTCTGCACATGTATCCCAGAACTTCGAGTGTAATTTAAAAAATTAAAAAAAGAGAGAGAGACTAATATGTAGCATGTGTTGAATAGCTCACTGGCAAAGTCCATTCAGGGTTCTATAACAAAATGCCATAAACTAGCTAGCTTAAAAACAATGGAAATGTATTATTCATAGTTCTGGGGGTCTATGAAGTCCAAGATCAAGGTGCCAGCGAATTCAGTGTCTGGTGAGGGCCCATTTCCTTGTCCATAGAAAGGGTCTTACTGTGTCTTCACATGGTGGGAGGAGCTAGCTAGCATTTTGCTGTCTCTTTTATAAGGACACCAATCCTAATCATGAGGTCCCTGCCCTCACAACCTAATCACCTTCCAAAAGCCTCACCCCCGAATACCATCACCTTAAGAGTTAGGATTTCAGCATATGAATTTGATGTGGGGGTGACACAAACATTCAGGCTATAGCCCTTGCTATGAGACAATAACCATCTGAGACTTTGACATGTATTAATTCTTTTAATTGACCCAACAACCATAAGAGATTAATGCTTTTATTATTTCGGAGACTGAGACACCATAGCCAAGTAACTTGTCTAAGGTCCCATACAGTAGCTAGGAGGCAGCAGAATCAGAACTTGAATCCTGATGGTCTCTTAAGGCAAAGATCTTAACCACTTCCCTTTACTGCCTCTAAAAACTAGAGGCAGGAAAAAATAAGACTATTTAAGTAGCTGTGTTTTGTTTCAAGGTAGAGACATTTTCAAAAAAATGCTTATTACCAGCAAATTAATATTTTTTCTAAAGAAATTTCAGACTTCTAGAATTTGGATTAGTAATGCAGTGTATTTGTAATGAATTAAAATAAGATGTGATTTAAGGAAAAATAATTGAAACTGGGTTATGTCTTGTTATAAATGCTTATTTCACCAACCATATATTTAATACATAAAGCTAAAAATGCAATTTATATGCAAAATATTATATTTGTTTCCTAATATTTATATTTGTTTCCTGAGGCTGCTATAACAAAGTACCACAACTGAGTGTTTTAGAACAGAAATTTATTCTCTCACAGCTCTGGAGACTGAAAGTCTAAAATCAAGGTGTCAGCTCAGTTGGTTCCCTGTGGGTGCTCTTGAGGAGAATCTATTCCTTGCCTCTCCCCAGCTTCTGGTGCTTACTGGTCAACCCTAGCATTCTTTGGCTTATAGACAGTCACTCCTATCTCAGCGTCTGTTGTCATTTGGAATTCTCCCTGTGTGTCTCTGTCTCTTTCTCTCTTTTTTTTTTTTTTTTTTTGAGATGGAGTCTTGCTCTATCGCCCAGGTTGGAGTGCAGTGGCATTATCTCAGCTCACTGCAAACTCTGCCTCCTGGGTTCATGCCATTCTCCTGCCTCAGCCTCCTGAGTAGCTGGGACTACAGGCGCCCGCCACCACGCCCTGCTAATTTTTTGCATTTTTAGTAGAGATGGGATTTCACCATGTTAGCCAGGATGGTCTCGATCTCCTGACCTCGTGATCTGCCCGCCTCGGCCTCCCAAAGTGCTGGGATTACAGGCATGAGCCACCACACCTGGCCTCTTCTCCTCTCTTTATAAGGACCCCAGTCATATTGGATAAAGGGCCTACACTAATCCAGCATGACCTCATGTTAATTAATTATATCTGAAAATGACCCTATTTCCAAACATGGTCATTTGGGATGTACTGGGACTGTTCAAGTCAGGACTTCAACATATCTTTTGGGGGAACATAAGTCAATCCATAACCAACCTGAAAAGATAAGTTGCAGGAAATAGCTATGATTTAAAACAAAATTTTAAGCAAGACTGATTTATTTCTGTTATGGTCAAAGCATTTTTAGTGATTTAAGGGACTGTAGAAAACATCTTGCACAATTCTTTTCTTTTATAGGTGTTAACATAAGGCCAGGGAGGTTGATAAATTTCCCCAGTGTTGTACATGCAGTTTATATCAGAGCTAGGTCTAGAACCGCCACCTAAAATTTTTCTGTTCCAATGAAAGATATTTTTTGTTCACCAGTGGCTTTGAACCACTTCAATTAAAGTAACTCCTCTTTAGTCTGTTTTCTATAGTGAACTTTCTTATAAGAGATTGAAGAAATGGTATAATAACCAGGGTAAAGGGCTGGCCTGGAGCAATTCATCCTCTGCAGGGTCCCTTCCCCATTAAGGAGATTAGAGAGATGATAATATTACTAGACAGACAGATAGATAGAGAGATTGAGAAACACACATGCATGCATACACATATACATATACATACATAGATACATATAAACATGTATGATAAAATGATATATATAGATATAAATGCTTAAAAGCATCCATTTTATCTTCAGTATTATGCTTCTACATAAAAATCTTCATTTTTAAATGGTCAATTCTTAATCACTGATTAAGAAATGCAATTTTTTTTTGGTCATGAAATACATGGCATGAAGAAATGCCATTCACTTTAGGAATCATTAAATATCAAAATATTTGGAAGAAAACTCTGCAGTGTACCTGGTGAACTTGGATTTTTACATTGTCAGAGTTCAGAGCCCAGCACGGGGGCCAGGAAGGCTATCTCAGGTACTGTAGCCAAGAGAGTAGATTGTCAGCCCCAGAAAACAAAAATAAAACAAAACTTGGAAAACAAAATTCTCTACCATGTATAATTCATTTATGTATTCAATAAATATTTATTGGGTCTATACTATATGTACAGCAAGTAAGAATTTGGCATTACAAAGATGAATAAGACAAGGGGCTTAAAATCTAGTTGTTATCAAGTTGTAGTTTACATGACAATGAAGTGGTTTGAGATTATTATATAAGAATAATTAAAAGATAATTTTAAGACAGTTTGTTTTCTTACCGTTACTTATTCTAGTCATTAAATAAGTAATGACACTTAATCATTATTTGTCTACCTAATTAATACATGATTACTTACCCACTAAATTATTGACTCATAGTTGTTGAGTTGGTCTAAACTTAAACCAACAGTTAACATATTCTACTCTGTCTAATCGTGTATCACAATTTCTATGAATGAAGTTTTCTATTAATTTAAGTGAATTAGTCATACCAACTATTTGGAAATTTGGGAAAATTGCAATATTTCTATTATGTTCTATGAATTATTTACAGTGACTGAAAAGTTTGAAAAAAAGTTTAATGTACATATACACATATGTGCGTAGATAAAGTGAACCATAATTCTGTTTCTTAAAACACTTTGCTAAATTGCTCATTTATCAGGATAAAACTACTTTATGCTGTCAATGTTTGAAATGATTTTAGTGGCCTTAATACAATAGTATTGCGTTATAAAAACCAGACACTGCCATTATTTTCCCGCCAGGATGTCATAGACAGTTCAAAATGCTTTCTCATAGTTTACATGGCTCATAAACCTTATCTTTTATTTGACATTGCAGGTGTGCTGTTAATAGAATGTAGAAAACCCCTTAAGAAGCTTAAAGGAAATAATTAATTAGCATTTAGATAAAAGAGTTCACTAAGAAACATTTTAAACAGAAAATAAGCTGATTATTTCATAGGTAATAGTAAGCAGTTCTGGAAAAGAATTAAATGGAATGAATAGAAAGTGGAAGGACTCGAAATTATCTGAAGACATATAAGGAAATATTGCAAAATTCTAGAATTACTGAATAAATGTATATGTCATCATTTGAAATTTGACCGTCTTATAATTTTGTGCTTGTTATGTTTCATTATTTTGCTTACAAAATGTGTACATGCACAGGTTTCTTATACCATTAGACAATCTACCCTTTACCATTTCCTTTTTCAAGATGTTAACACAGAAAAAAAAAAAGCAGGAAATGGGCTGAGATCCCACACTGTTTTGTACCATAGCCTTAAGTGAATAAATGCAAAGATTGTGCATGAAGGATCCAAACACTCATAAAAAAGATTCATGGTGTTATTCTTAGAAGAAATTAATAAAACCTAAGAGAACTTGTCAGAAAAATGTCCTAAAGATGATTTTATTTCAGTAATTGTTGTATTTTAAATGCTTTCATTTTCTTTTGCGATGGCTTTCATCTTACTTACAGTTATTATTACTCATAAAATATGATATTTTGGTCCAGAAGGCTGTAACTGTAAATGAGACACAATATTCTCATCTAGGAGTAGATAAGGGGATTCAAATCTCCTGCTTCACCGTGTAAGCTGATTACCACACAGGTCAGAAAGCTAGTTTCCACTTCCTTTAAGTGCCAGCTGTGATGTTTAATGTAACCAACCAGACACCCTTTCTTCCTTTTTTTCAGTTTCAGCATCTGATTGGCAGCCTGTCTCAGTGGTTTATAAGATGGATTAGGAATTCCATGCTTTGACAGTTGTGTTAGGGCTTGAGGGTGAGTCTGTGAGGAGTGACCACAAACATCATTTAGTGTTCATTGAAGATCTACTTGTGCCAGCTCCTGTGCCACAACAATGAACAAGATAAATGAGCTCTCAGGACTCAAAGAGCCTGCAGGGGCAACAGGAAACGAGGCTTATTAGTTCATTCTCATGCTGTTAATAAAGACATATCTGAGACTGGGTAATAGATAAAGGAACAAGGTTTAAGTAACTCACAGTTCAGCATGACTAGAAAGGCCTCAGGAAACTTACAATCGTGGTGGAAGGGAAAGCAAACACATCCTTCTTCATGTAGTGGCAGGGAGAAGAATGAGTGACCAGCCTAGGGGAAAGCCCCTTGTAAAACTGTCAGATCTGCTGAGAACTCAACTTACTATCACGAGAATAACATGAGAGTAACCGCCCCCATGATTCAATAATCTCTACCTGGTCCCTCCCATGACACATGGGGATTGTGGGAACTATAATTCAAGATGATATTTGGGTGGGGACACAGCCAAACCACATCATTCTGCCCCTGGCACCTCCCAAATCTCATGTCCTCACATTCATTAATTCACACTCATTAATTCAATACAAATGGAGTAAGTGTAGGTATGAATATAACAGCATAGAACGGAGACCTGCTGTGAATGATGTTAACAACACACTTACGCTTCACAGTCTCTCAGGCTGGAAGAACTTGGCATCTGCAGAGCAGAGAGGAAGCCAGTGGAATTGGGGCACAGATGGGGTCGTCAAAGGGGTCAGATCCAGCAGGGCCTTGAAGGCAAAAGAAGGAGTTTGGATTTTATCCAAATGTAGTGGAGGGCCCTAAAAGGGTTGCTTCTTCTTAAGAATAAGATGAAAACTGTGCACTGCTCCCTTGGTGGAAGAGTGGCTGCACATCTCAATGGACTGGCTGGAGTGTGTCCACCTGGGTCTGGGGCTCATCCTTGGTGGAAGAGTGGCTACACATCACAGTGGACTGGATTGAGTGTGTCCACCTGGGTCCAGGGCTCATTTGGCTGATAACTAGCTATGTGACCTAGAACAAGTCATTGACTCTCTTTCTCCCTTATTTTACTTGTTTTCAAATGGGGATAGGAGAGGTAGAGTAAAAGAAAGGGAGTAAATAGGAGAGAGGAAAGAAAAAAAATAAAAACAATACTTACAGATGGAAATTTCAGATAGTAAATTAGAAAAAAAAAAAAACCCAAAACTAAAAATTTAGTAATAAAATCCTTTAAGCAAGGAGTTGTCTCACTTCACTCTCTGGAAAAGCCCCAGACAGGACACATAGAAAAGAATCTAGAAATGTATGAGGATCATTGCCTTCGGCTAAGAATCAATATCAGGGTCTTAGGGAAGAAAAATTCAAGATTTCTGCCAGAATTCTCTCTATATCTTTCAGATTTCATCGTATATAAGTGTGTACACAGTAGAAATTCACTGTACACCCATTCTACCTGTAAATATATTGAAATGCTCCCACACAGATTGGCAAATAATTGCTTCCCAGTCCTCCAAGACCAACCCTTATCACTCTGGCTGTTCTACCTCCACCACCAGGCAGAACTACCCACAGTCTGGCATCTAACTGGCTAATGCCTGGCTTAACCAAAGGCCTCTGCTCAGTGTCAGTTTTGAATGCTCAGTGCCTAGGTCTATAGATGTATTAGCGTCTTATGGCTGCTGTAACAAATCACCAACTTAAAATAATACAAATGTGTGATCTCACAGTTATGCAGGTCAGAAGTCTGAAATAGGTCTTCGTAAGCTAAAATCAAGCTGCTGCTAGTCTTTCTGGAGGCTCTGAAAGGCAATTCTTTTCCTTGCCTTTTCCAGATTGTAAAAGCTGCCCAATCCCTTAGCTCCTGGCCTCTTCCTTCTTCTTTAAGCCAGTAATGTAGCATCCTCAAATCTCTCTGCTGCTCTGACACTCCCACTTCCCTCTTAGAAAGACCCTAATGATCCCACTGGGCCCACCCAGATAATCCAGGATAATCTCGCCATCTCAAAATCCTTAATTTAATCACATCTTCAAAGTTCCTCTTGCCAAGTAAGGTGACATATTCACAGGTTCCAGGGATTAAGATGCAGATATCTTTGGGGACCATTATTCTGTCTACCACAGTGGTTACATACTTTAAATATTGTATCTGAGTATATACAATAAACCACATAGAATTCTCATAAAAGTGTGTCACAGTCAAAAGGTGAAATATGAAAGGAAAGAATCTGAGTCATATAGAAAAAACATTAAAAATAGGTCCATGTCTCAAGAACTTTCTGGAACACTATAGACCTTTAATTCCCTCCTCTACTTTAGTAGTTACCAGTACCAAATGGATGAAATAGTTCAAAAGAGAAAAGAGTTGGGGCAAGACAGAAAAGAGGAAGAAAATGGAAGTATCACTTGTAAGTCCCAATCTTCTGTCAGTACTCCAGAGAAGAGGATAGAGGATATAGATCCTGGCAAGGACAAGAAGAGATTCCAGAATCTATCCAAATGATCCCAGGGAGGACAAGAAAACACTCCAGAAACTGATAGTGAGTTTGTATTAGGTAATCACTAAACCTTCCAGAGTCAATTGTCTCCTAATCTAGAATGTTAAAGGAAAAGAATGTGAAAAAAAAATGATCAAAGGAATTAATGACAATTTGAATGTCCTCTGCAATTAAATGCCCATGGGATTGATTTGATGAAGTGTGGAGATAGCTAATCTAACATAGTTTATTAGCTCTTGGAGGGCAGTGAGTTCTCTGCTGAGACTCATATTTGATGGTTCTTTGTATATCAAACAGTGGTGTGTATGTAATGGGAGTAAATATCCTGAAATAAAATCCAGGAGCCACAAGCAAATGGTAGCTTCATGAGGTGGTCTTGGGCACACCACTGATTCCCAGCCCCTAGAACAGTATCAGGGAAATAGCAATTTCCCAATGACTCTGTGTAGGATGAATGAATAAAGGAAAATGAATGTATGCAAGGGTTGGCATGAACAATAGTTTTTGGTCTAAACAATGAACATTTAAGTGTTCATTTTAATAACTAGAAAATGCTAGAAACCAATACTGAATTCAGTGTATTGGCATTTTGATATACTGTATCAAATCCTAAGTGATCCAAAGAATTTAAAAGCCTATATTCCTGTCTGTAAATAGGATTTCCAAGATTCAGCAAATAAAAATATATAATTTCCAGTTGAATTTGAACATCAGGTATACAATGAATAATTTTTTAGTGTAAGTTTCTCCCAAATACTACATGGCAACCTATCTATAATGTCATATTGTATTGTATTTTAGATAAATTATAATTTTGTAAAGATACTAGCTTTGTAATGATGGCATTCTTAAGGAAGATAAAAAAGGTGCTTTCACTAGCTTGTGTTCAAGGTCAGGGTATGAGATGGTGGAGACCTGCTGTGTTGTATTGTGCTGTTTTAAAAGCATGCTTTTCTGTGAGCCAGGGCCCATGGAGTAGGAACTGAAATTTAGCTTCTCATAAATTCTGCAGAGCTACCAGGGAACAGTAATCAGCAAGGATAAAATCTGAAGGGAAGGTCAGTGAGGCAGGTAAGAGCTGCTGCATCCATATTACCTAAAACACACAAAACTCCACGAAACAGGACTGGAAAAGCGAGCAAGGGTGGAAGGCAAGAATCATCCCATGAGAGTAGCGTTAGATTGCCTGTAGGAAAAAAACAAAAAAAACCTTGTCAGCCCCAACAGCTACTTTAATTGTATGTGCATGTTGTGCTAGCTTAGTCCGTAAAATAAGAGTTGAGCACGTTCTATGTACTTTGTGGTCTCTCTTCATAATACCCTGTTGCTGTCAAAGTAATTCACTATTTTTCCTAGGAAAGGCATGGTGTTGCTGTGTTCATTTGTACCTGATCCAAAGAATCAGTACTGTTGCCTTTTTCTTCTATTAGGCATTTACATGCTACCTGGTTGTTAGGCCTGAAAATACCAGATGGAGCTTGGAAACAGAGCAGACACTGTTGTCATAGAAACGAGATGCTATCCCAACTCTACGCAGCTGCCATCTTTTTTTTTTTCTTTTTTTCACCATGAGGAGTTCTGATAGGAGCAAATGCTGATAAAATATAGAGATTCCCAGCCCCCAAGCCCCCGCCACTCATACATCCCACCCGCCTTGGAATACAGGCACCATTAGTACATCCCTCAGCTTATTGAGAGCCTAAAACTATAGTAAAATGATTTGATTTCCAGGTCTTTTAGTCAGAGTGTAACGGGTAAGCCCATGCTTTGACATCATCTTCTTCCCTTAAACTGCAATGATGTATTTGTCCTGTCCCAAGACGAGACAATATCCTTTGTAACCAGGGAAGCCTCAGCTTTGGCATTGCTGGAAATGCAATCTAAGTGTTTGCAATCACTGTGCAATGTCAGTACTCAGCAGGAGAGAGGGGAATGGCCTCTTCTGATTCTCTGAATTCCCCACAGTGGCTAGCAGAATGCTGATCACACAGGAGGGGTATGATGAATTCTGTGGCTTGATGTTCAAACTTGAGGGATGCAGTTATTGGCCATGGTCCCACACTGCTGCCTTGCCTCTTCCGGTAGCAGTGGCATTCCCAAGGGAGTGTAACACCAGGAGAAGTGCTCAACACAAATGGCAAGAGGGGCAGCAAAATTTCCAGCAGGGAAGGCTGCTTTTGTGTCCCTCCACAGTTGGGAACAGGTTAAATTCTAGGGCCTTAATGTTCTGGCTTGAAGAATTGTGTTTAGCAATAAAGGGATATTAAAATTCACATGGTTTTTGGCAATGGTTCTTGTCTTAGTTTCCTGTTGTTGCTGTCACAAACTGCTACACACTTAGGGGCTTAAAACAAGACACATGTATTCTCTTACAGTTCTAAAGGGGTCAGAAGTTCAAAATCAGTTCCACTGGGCTGACGTCAAGGTATTAGCAGGGCTGCTTCCTTCTGGAGGCTCTGGAAGAGAATCTTTTTCCTTGCATTTTCACACTTTAAAGTCTACCTATATCCATTGGCTCATGGGCTCTTCCTCCATCTTCAAAGTCAACTTCACAGCATCCTGCATCTATCATCACTTTGCCTTCTTCTTCCACAGTCAAATCTTTCTCTGCCTCCCTCTTGTACACTTTGATTACATTTAGGGCCCACCCAGATAATCCAGGATAACCCCTCCATCGCAAGATTCTTCGTGTAATCACATCTGCAACCTCCTTTTTGCCATGTAAGGTATTTTGCCATTCACAGGTTCCAGGATTTAGAACACAGGTAACTTTGGAGACCATTGTTCAACCTACAACAGTTCCCAAACTTGGATGATCACCACTTGGAAAGCTTTTCAAAAATAGATTACCCAGCCCTGCACTAGATGCGTCCTATCAGAATTTCTTAGGAGGATGGGGGACCTGGGAATCTCTGTTTAAGACTCTCCCAGGAGATTCTGTTGAAAACCTTTGTTAAGAGCTTTTTCAGGCTCCTTCCCAAACAGGTGCAGTGATGATTTAGTGACACTGTGATTTTGTTCTGTGTATCATGTTCAGGGTCAGTGAATGTGTAGGGGAGGTTTTGAAAAGGCATTTATTTAGAAGCTTGGAAGGTCATACCGTCATCCTCTGAGGTTTACAACACTCCCACAGAATAGCTTTGGCAAATGACTGCGTCACGTGAACTGAGCCTAGCAACCCTTCAATTTAATGGTAAGGATACCAAAATTGTTTGCTAATGCCTCCCTAGACCTTCAACCATATGAAATATGCATCTTGATAGCTGGGATCAGCTGGCATTTCTTTTCCTCATGGAGACTTTTCCATATACTGCCTTGGACCATTCTTCTCCTTCGTAGATGGTTCCCCGTCGCTCTCAGAGCCCTTGAAGTTGCCTATTTTGCCTACTTCAAGAAAAATGGCTGTGGCAGAGGAAAAAAATCCATACAGTATCTTTAGAAAAACTGTAAATATTTTATCATTTCTTACTAAACATACATTATTTACTCTGTAATGTAAATATTTTATGACCTGCAACTGGCAATTTTGGAATATTGGTATGTTTGGAGAATTGCAGTTCAGTTAAAAATCCTACACCACACACCCAGCTCATATTTAAATTATACAACTCTTTAAAAAGCATTTAACTCTCAGAAATGGGGGAGTAATAAAATCTTATTTTTCAAAGAAGGCTTAAGGACCTGACTCAGACCTGAGGCAGCATGTTTGTGTGAAAAAGAAAGTTGGAGCTGCAGCAGCCTGGGACTTCCATCCTCTGTGGGCTGACAAGATACAGTTACCTATGCCTAAGTGTCTAATTTCATCGAGTGACGAGAAGGGGCAAACATGCCCATAACCAGCTCATCAGAGAAGAGTTTCACCACACACAAAAAGGCAGAAAAGCTTCCCCAGCTTTAGGAAAAGCACGTGGAGTTGTACATAGGACAAGAAAATTCTTTCATTAAATAAAATGGCTACGTATCAGAACATTTAAACCAGGTTTTCAAATATCGACCTCAACTGTTTGGAGAATTTTTTCTGTTTTAATCCCAGTGACTCTCTAATACAGAGGTCATAGAAGCTGCCATCATCCTAAATTACAGCCCATTTTAGAGGTTGGCTGTAATCCAAGAGGTTGCATTATTCCAAACTGCCTGTCAAAAACTGTCAAAACACTGCCATTTACCAAAAGTAGTCCTTTTAAATAATTTTCTCACTCTTTTCCCTGAAACTTTACTGGCATTGAGCTTTAATATCATAGCTTATAGGCATAGTAAGTGAAAGCCTTTCAAATGAGAAATGGCAAAAAAAAAATACCCATATTCTAGGCATATAACAACATACAAAATTCTAGGTGGAAAATTGAGTCAAATTTGCAGATGCTTTCTGCCCCCAAAGCAATAGCCATTGCTAATCTACATGTGAAATGGTAACCAAAGAATAAAGAAAATATGAGTCCTAGCAGTATTACTGATTTTTCACATTTAGCATGTGGAAAGAATTCTATAGTTGCTAGAGTCCATATTTTTTCTTTTTGTTCTTTCCTTCTATACCACATTTCTAATGAAAAATGTTTTATCTCACAGTTTACTGATGTCTATTTTCTTCATTTTATAAATGAAGAAATTGACACCTGGACAGCTGTCTGCCTGATTTCCCCAAGGCTTCATGGTGAATCTGAACCTAAATCCTTCACTCTTTTTCCCCAGCTTTATTGGCATATATTAGACAAATAAAAATTGTATATATTTAAGGTGAACAACCTGATAATTGTGTTCACATTTGATAATGTGATGTGATTACCACAATCAAGCTTATTGACATATCCATCGCTTTCCATAGGCACCTTTTGCATATGTGTGGTCTGAACACTTAAGATCTACCCTCAAAGCAAATATTAAGTATGTAATACAGTGTTATTAACTATAGTCACTATGCTGCACATTAGATCTCCCGAATTTATTCATCCTGCACAACTGAAATTTTGTACCCTTTGACTATCATCTTCCATTTCTGAAATGCCCAGCCAACTGGCAACTACCATTCTACTGTGTTTTTATGATTTTGACTTTTTTAGATTCCATATATAAGTAAGATCATGTGGTATTTGTTTTTCTACCTTTGGCTTATTTCACTTAACATAATGTCCTTCAGATTCGTGCATATTGACACAAATGGTAAGATTTCCTCCTTTTTAAGACTGAATAATATTCCATTTGTGTATATTCTTTACCCATTCATCCGTTGATGGACACTTAGGTTGTTTTCATCTCTTGAATATTGTGAATAATACTGCAAAGAACATATTGTAAATCGGTACAGACATTATGGAAAACAGCATGGATGGATCCTCAAAAAATTAAAAATAGGACTACCATATGATCCAGCAATTCCACTTCTGGGTATATATCCAAAGGAAATGAGATCAGTATCTTCCAGAGATACTTGCACTCCTTGTACTCTTTTTAATATGCATTCCAGCTCTCTTTTTGACTTGGAAATTCATCTCCTTTATCTTATCTTTTTTACATCAGACTTAACTCCAGAATTTTATGCTACCTGGATTAGAAACACCTCCCTCAAAAAGAGAAATTCCTGCCACCTACATTTTCTCAAATATAGACCTTGAATTTAAAACTTCAGTTCTACAAAGAATTTCAGCAACCACTCCACTTAAGACAATTTATCTTCCAAACAGTATAAGATAACAAAATATTATAAAGAGGCTGCTCTTATTTTGAGGCATTACAATTCAAACAACAAATTAGGAAATCAACAGGATCATTCAGTCCTACAATCACTGTGACAGTTGTATTTGTCAACAACTAGTTTTCAGAAGAAATAGAACTCAAAGAAAATGCATATCTTCCAAATTCCAACAAAGAGATATGTAGAAATACTTTTTAAGACTATCAATAGTTTATTTATAATGAAAAATTAATTCACAGGTGAAGTCTTTTCACAGAAAGACAATGCTTTGAACAAATGTAGCATAAAGATGTTTCAAAATAGAACTGCAGCATCTGAAGATACTAGTAATATATGTAATGTTGCTTGATGTCATTAGCAAGCAACTCAAACTCTTCAGCTACCATAAAATACAAACCACAATCAGCACATTCTCAGGAGCAGTAGATCTGTCTGACCTGACTTCTGCTCTGCAGTTAACAATTTTGTTTTAATTCATAAAAGAGAAATTCTTATCACCTCTAAATTGTGCAGCTGGGTTCCCAAAAGATCACACTTAAGTCCAATTTCCACGTTCCATGTTGTTCTATGTCTACAGCAATCTCTACGGCTTGGAAAATGTTAAATCACTGACAAGCCATAATTAACTCGTTATCAATGAAGACAACCCCACGATCTTCCAGTGAAGGATGTAAAATTCTAAGAAATCCCCTTCCCAAAGAGTATTTTATTGAATAACTGTGGTTCTTTACCATCCTGTTATGAAAAATGTGCCAGGCTAAAATATCTGAACTTGAGAAAAATTACATAAAGAAAGATTTTCCTAGATGTGGCTTAAAGAACGCCTAATATTCCTCAAGATTTTCCTATTTTCTTTAAAAACAAAAACAATGATTCCGTGTGAAAACAAGTTGGGAAACTGCATTCTTTAGTCCCCCTGGGGACTTGCAATGGACATTGGTTTATTAAAGGTTCTGAGACATCCTGCAATAAAGAAACCTGATTCATTCCATTTAATACGATCTTCCCAAATTTATTTGGCCACAAAGCCCTTTATTTCATGAAGCATCCTTAACCATGTTTGGATCAATGATGTTCTGCAAAATACGATTTGTTCTTCAAACCCTGGTCTGGATTTCTGTTTAGGCTGCTACTGAGGCCTTGGTCACAGGCCATTTAGCTTCCCTCTGGCCAAAAGTTCCAAAATGTGGGATTCAGGTCTAGGTTAGCATTCTGCTAAACTGTTGGCCATCATAGGGACAGACCATGAGTGCGTGTCACTATTTTACGGATCAGGAAACTGAAGTTCTAATTTGCTCAAACGCAGAAGTGACAGAACTGGCTCTAGACTCAATAGCCCCCACTTTATAATAGGCCTTTTCTGAACTGAGAAGCCTAAAAATATATAGCATCTTTGTCCATTTAGAAAAATTCCCTCAATTTCACGATTTTAAGGAAGATGAGAACTCAGTGTAATCATAGCCAAAGACTATTGTAATGTCACATGGAAAATTGACCTAAGAAACCAGTATTTAACTATGAATAGAAATCACGGGTTTTACCCGTTGTGCATAGTCATCCTTACTTGATTTTGTAAAATTGAACATATCTTTTATGATTTTCCAGTCAAATATTTTTCCTCAAATTTCATTGTGAATACAAATCATAATGTGACTCATTCTATTATTCCAACTTCATGCTGCTCTTTTTCTAAACTATAACTTCCTTTATGCTTAATGTTCATTTGGAATGATAGATAAATAGAAGGATCCATATTTTGCAACCATTCAGATGTTTCAGTAACTCATAGTCAACACATCCCTTTAGTGTACATATCCAGCAAAGAGTGCATTTAAATGGCAGGTATGTGAACAAAGTCATGGGGAATTCTGCCCACAGTGTATACAGTCCTAAGTGCTTCCTTCCAAGTATTTATTTTAATTTTATATCTCTAATCATGCATACCTTATTCCTTGTATAGTAAATGAGATAAATTATGAATATTTTGGAAGAATTTGCTATAAAAATAAGGTACAAGAAGGTTTATTTACTAGGCAGCTTACGGAAAATTGTCATGACTCCTGTTTCTACCTAAATTCATATGTTAGCTCATTTGTAATAAATAAATTCCAAGTCAAAAGCCCAATGGGCAAATATAGTTTAAGGACATGCAACACTGAATTATGTACTTACTTCTTATGTACAACATAAAGGGAATGTTCATACTTATTTTTGAACTGTAGACACCACCACTGTTACCCACACTACAGTTCAGCAGGAAGCTTAGACTTCCTTCTACTTATAAAGAGAATACAAAACTCAAGGCCAATGTTAAACATTAGCTAATTCTCAAACTTAATGCCCATAAGATGATGTGTTATATCTGAGGTATATTTTCAGATACCAGAAGTTTTGCCATGGGGTAGGGAAAAGGTCTGTATCATGGCCTTTTGGACCAAGTGTTAACATCATATTAGGACTCCTTCCTTTTCTCTTAACAATCAAACTCTTGTACTGCCAAATGGCCAAGGTTTTCAGGGAAGGGAGACCAATGCCTCCCCCGCTTTTATTCTCTGTAAATAACAGGAGGGTCAAAAGCACTGGCAGTCATTCCTTGGACCTTGGATGGTATCCAACATGGATCAATGTCATAATAACAGTCTCCAAATCATGTTAATATCAACATTTTGGTGAAGGAACAAAAATGGTGAAGATGGGATCAGTGGTATCCGATTACAATCTTGAGATAACGTCTGCTCTGTGGTTAGTACCAATGCTGGAACAATTTTTTGTACAGGCATATGTTGTTTTACTGCACTTCACTTTACTGGGTTTCCCAGATATTGTGCTTTTTACAAAATGAAGGTTTGTGGCAACCCTGAATTAAGCAATTCTACTGGTGTCATTTTTCCAACACCACAGGCTCACTTCATGCCTCTGTGTCATATTTTGGTAATTCTTGCAATATATCAAACTTTCAAATTATTATATCTGTGATGGTGATCTGTGACCAGTAATTTTTGGTGTTATTATTGTAATTGTTTGTGAGCACCATGACTAATTCCTATATAAAACAGTGAACTTAAGCTATCAATATTGTGTATGTTCCGACTGCTCCAACCACCAACTAGTCCCGTCTCTCTTCCTCTCCTCAGGCCTCCCTATTGCTTGAGACACAATAATATTAACATTAGGCCAATTAATAACCATACAATGGCTTCTAAGTGTTCAAGTGAAAGGAAGAATCTCACATCTCCCACTTTAAATACAAAGCTAGAAATGATTAAGATTTTTAAGAAAGGCATACCAAAAGTTAAGCCAAAAGCCAGATCTCTTGCACCAAACAGTTAGCTAAGTTGTGAATGCAAAGGAAAAGTTCTTGAAGGAAGTTAAAAATGCTACTCCAGTGAACACTTGAATGATAAGAATGAAGAAAAAAAAACCCAAAAAAAGCCTTTTTTGCTGACGTAGAGAAAGCTTTAGTGGTCTGGATAGAAGATCAAACCAGCCACAACATTCTCTTAAGCCAAAGTCTAATCCAGGGCAAGGCCCTAACTCTCTCCAATTCTGTGAAGGCTAAGACAGGTGAGAAAGCTACAGGAGGATAGTTTGAAGCTAGCAGAGTTTGGTTCATGAAGTTTTAGGAAGAAGTCATCTCTGTAAAATAAAAGCGCAAGGTGAAGTGCTGATGGAGAGGCTGAAGCAAGTTATCCAGAAGATCTAGCTAAGATAATTGATGAAAGTGGCAACATTAATCAACTGATTTTCAATGTAGACAAAACAGTCTTATATGGGAAGCAGATGCCATCTAGAACTTACATAGCTATGGAGGAAAAGTCAATACCTGACTTCAAGACTTCAAAGGACAGGCTGATTCTTGTTAATGCAGCTGGCCACTTTAAGTTCAAGCCAATGCTTAGTTACTTTCCAAAAATTCTTGGCCCCTTAAGAATTATGTTAAAGTTACTCTGCTTATGCTTTTAAAGTGGAAAAACAAAGCCTAGATGACGGCATATCTGTTTATAATATGGTTTACAGAATATTTTAAGCCCAATGTTGAAATCTACTCCTCAGAAAAAAAAAATTCTTTTCAAAGTATTACTGCTCATTTTCAATGCACCTTATTACCCAAGAGCCTTGATGGAGATGTACAAGGAGATGAATGTTGTTTTCATGCCTGATAACAAAACATCTATTCTGTAGTCCACAGATCAAGGAGTAATTTTGACTCTCAAGGCTTAACTGCTTGAGAGATACATTTTATAAAGTTATAGCTGCCATAGAGAGTGATTCCTCTGATGGATCTGGGCAAAGTAAATTGAAAACCTTCTGGATTGGTTTCAAGTCTTTGCTATTGTGAATAGTGCCACAATAAACATACATGTGCATGTGTCTTTATAGCAGAATGATTTATAATCCTTTGGGTATATACCCAGTAATGGGATCACTGGGTCAAATGGTATTTCTAGTTCTAGATCCTTGAGGAATCGCCACACTGTCTTCCACAGTGGTTGAAGTAGTTTACAGTCCCACCAACAGTGTAAAAGTGTTCGTATTTCTCCACATCCTCTCCAGCACCTGTTGTTTCCTGACTTTTTAATGATCGCCATTCTAACTGGTGTGAGATTGTATCTCATTGTGGTTTTGATTTGCATTTCTCTGATGGCCAGTGGTGATGAGCATTTTTTTATGTGTCTGTTGGCTGCATAAATGTCTTCTTTTGAGAAGTGTCTGTTCATCTCCTTCGCCCACTTTTTGATGGGGTTGTTTGATTTTTTTTTCTTGTAAATTTGTTTAAGTTCTTTGTAGATTCTGGATATTAGCCCTTTGTCAGATGAGTAGATTGCAAAAATTTTCTCCCATTCTATAGGTTGCCTGTTCACTCTGATGGTAGTTTCTTTTGCTGTGCAGAAGCTCTTTAGTTTAATTAGATCCCATTTGTCTATTTTGGCTTTTGTTGCCACTGCTTTTGGTGTCCATGATAGACTGGATTAAGAAAATGTGGCACATATACACCATGGAATACTATGCAGCCTTAAAAAAGGATGAGTTCATGTCCTTTGTAGGAACATGGATGAAGCTGGAAACCATCATTCTGAGCAAACTATTACAAGGACAGAAAACCAAACACCGCATATTCTCACTCATAGGTGGGAATTGAACAATGAGAACACTTGGACACAGGGCAGGGAACATCACACACCGGGGCCTGTCGTGGGGTTGGGGGAGGGGCAGGGATAGCATTAAGAGAAATACCTAATGTAAATGACGAGTTAATGGGTGCAGCACACCAACATGGCACATGTATACATATGTAACAAACCTGCACATTGTGCACATGTACCCTAGAACTTAAAGTATAATAATAATAATAAAAAAGAAAAAGAAAACCTTCTGGAAAGGATTCACCATTCTAGATGCCACTGAGGACATTTGTGATTCATGGGAGAAGTCAAAATATCAACAGTAACAGGAGTTTAGAAGAAGTTGATTCCAACATTCATGGATGACTTGAAGGGGTTCAAGACTTTAGTGGAGGGAGTTACTATGGATATTGTGGGAAAAGCAAAAGAAGTAGAATTAGAAATGAAGCCTGAAGATGGGACTGAATTGCTGCAATCTTATGAGAAAACTTGAACGGATGAGGGTTGCTTCGTATGCATGAGTAAAGAAACTGGTTTCTTGAAATGAAGTCTACTCCTGGTAAAAATGCCATGAACATTGTTGAAATGGCAGCAAAAGATGTAGTAGAATATTCCATAAATTTAGTTGATCAAGCAGAGGTAGAGTTTGAGAGGATTGATTCCAATTTTGGAAAAAGTTCTACTGTAGGTAAAATGCTACCAAACAGTACAACACGCTACAGAGAAATCTTTCCTGAAAGGAAGAGTCAATTGATGCAGCAAAGTTCATTGCTGTCATATTTTAAGAAATTGTCACAGCCACCCCAACCTTCAGCAGCTACCACCCTGATCATTCAGCAGCCATCAACGTTAGAGAAAGACCAATCAGGAAAAAGATTTTGACTCACTGAAGGCTCAGATAATTGTTAGCATTTTTTAGCAATAAAGTATTTTTAAATTAAGGTACTTACATGTTTTAGACATAACGCTATTGCACACTTAATATACTACAGAATGGTATAAACATAACTTTTTTTTTTTTTTTTTTGAGACGGAGTCTCACTCTCTCACCCAGGCTGGAGTACAGTGGCGCAATCTCGGCTCACTGCAACCTCCGCCTCCCGGGTTCAAGCTATTCTCCTGCCTCAGTCTTCCAGGTAGCTGGGACTATAGGCAAGCGCCACCATGCCTGGCTAATTTTTGTATTTTTAGTAGAGATGGGGTTTCACCGTGTTGGCCAGGCTGGTCTTCAACTCCTGACCTCAGGTGATCCACCCGCTAAACATAACTTTTATATGCATTGGGAAACCAAAAAAAATTAATGTAACTTGCTTTATTGTGGTGGTCTGGAACAGAATCTGCAATATCTCAGATGTATGCGTGCATGCCATTGCTCTGCTGATTTTAAGATAAAATTGTGGGCCGGGAACTGTGTGAATCATTTTTGCATGATTATTCCCTTCAATCCTCAAAACAACCCTATGCTGTAGGCACTGTCATTATCCCCATTTTAAAACTGAGATTTAAAGAGGTGAAGCGACTGTCCAAAGTTAAACAGTTCAGAAATCATAGGGCTGAAACTCAAACTGAGTTCCATTTGGTATCTCTGCATTTGCAATGCATTTTGTGGATTTTAAGCTGGAATTTCTCCCTCCGTCATGTTTCTACATGCCTTTCTACCAATGTCTTGTTTCATATAAATTTATAGTCTCTTTCTTGCAAGACAAACATTTAATGTTATTTAATCTTCAAATCTTATTCAAATCTTATTGCATGCTAACAAGCTTCCCAGACATTTGGGGAGATAGGATAATGGAGAAGAGAGTATGGGGAACAATTCCTGGAGTTGCTCTTCATTTTGATTTTGATTTTGATGTGTGTGTGTGTGTACATTTTTTTTTTTTTTTGAGATGGAGCCTCACTTTGTCACCCAGGCTGGAATGCACTGGCGCTGATCTCAAGTCACTGCAACCTCCACCTCCCGTATTCAAGCGATTTGCCTGCCTCAGCCTCCTGAGTAGCTGGGACTACAGGTGCATACCACCACACCTGGCTAATTTTTGTATTTTTAATAGAGATGGGGTTTCACCATGTTTGCCAGGCTGGTCTCGAACTCCTGACATCAGGTGATCCACCTGCCTTGGCCTCCCAAAGTGCTGGGATTACAGGCATGAGCCACCACACCTGGCCCATGCTAGTATATTCTTGAAAAAATATTTGAATAATTACATCATCCTACTACAAGTATTTACTAAGCTTTTGCAAGGCAGAAAATGCATATATACATATGGTTCTTGCTCAATGAACTTGCTATCTCAAGTCAAACTCCCCCCTAACATAAAAAAAAAAGGAAAAGGGAAGAATGAATTGAGAGAGAGACAAAGACAGAGAAAGATGAGAAAGCTTTTTGTTTTCCTTTCTCACAAAATCTAGTTTTCCCAGTTGAATTCAGGTGCTGTGGTTTTTCTCCATTCTGTCTAAAAAATAATTTTTCTATCACTTAATATTGTGTGGTCTCTGGAATCAAGACTCTTTCTCTTACAAAAGTGCAGCAGTGGCCAAATTTCCACAGCCAGGAGAAAAGGGAAGATTGAGACAGTTTTCTCAATAATTGCTTCAATCCTCCCCCTGGTCTTGGAAACTTGGCCAGCAACTACTAAAAAGATGTGGGATTGATTTTCACCCCTCCTTTTTGTTACTGTTTCCTCTGCCTGAAATGCTGTTCTCCTGCTTCTAAGTTTTCACACTCCTTCTCATGCTTCAGGTCATATGCCACCTCCTCTGGGAACTTCCACTGGTGCACCGCAATCCCACTGTCCTGATGGTGTTAATTCCCTCCACCCCTGGAAAAATGAATCACTCCTCTCTCTGCTCCTTTAACACTTTGTTAGACCATTCTCATAGCACTAATCACATTGTGTTGTAGTTAGCAATTTGCTTTTCTGTGATCCCCTACATTGGTGAATTTCCTGAAGGCAGGGAATTTTTTTTTTTTTTTTTTTTGAGATGGAATCTTGCTCTGTCTCCCAGGCTGGAGTGCAGTGGTATGATCTTGGCTCACTGCAACCTCCACCTCCCAGGTTCAAGCGATTCTCCTGCCTCAGCCTCCCGAGTAGCTGGGATTACAGGCACACACCTCCATGCCCGGCTAATTTTTGTATTTTTAGTAGAGACAGGGTTTCACCATGTTGGCCAGGATGGTCTCGACCTCCTGACCTCGTGATCCACCCACCTCAGCCTCCCAAAGTGTTAGGATTACAGGCGTGAGCCACCGCGCCTGGCCGGGAATTTTTTTTTAAAAATTCATGACTATGTCCCCACATTGCCTGATACATAGAGATGCTCAGTGCATCTTTATTTGACGAGGTTTGTACCAGAATTGCCATAGTCACTACCTTAGCTGGATTCCAAGGTAAGAGAATTCTCCCCATGCTGAAGCCTCCTCTCTTGTCCTGCCGTAACCACCGGCTTCACTACCCTAAAGCTGGGTGCCCTGTCCACATGTTGAAGCCTAGGTACACATGCAAGTTTGAGCAACATATTACCGGTGAGGTTGGATCTAATGCCACAGCATGAGGAAGAAACAAGCCTTCTTTTCCCCATTTAGCTCCTAGCAAGGGTTTTCAGATTCGACTCATTTCAACTGATTTTATGGCTCTCAGCTAGGCCAGAAATCTAGACTCAGGGAAAATCACATAAAACAGCAAGTCCTGATTCTTCCCAATGGTTTCAGTAGTTGAGGTGGAGTTTGTTTCTTGTTTGTGTAAGGTAGAACACTTCTTTTTGAGCATTGCTCCCCTTACCCTAATTGTGTGTGTAATTGGTGAGGCTGTATCAAAGAAGACTCTACTTCCCATGGAGATGAGCATGTCCTAGGCCTACTAGAATATTCCACCTTGCCAGGCATAGTGATTGGCCAGAGTTAGGGATACCCAGTCAGGGTCAGTGGGTATAATGCCTTGAAATTTGATATAAATTGGGAGAGGCATGGGAAAGAGACAGACAGACAGAGACAGAGACAGAGACAGTTGCCTAGTGAAATCATAAGTGCAGGACCATGCAAGCCTATGAGCTAGGCCAAGGAGGGGATGGAGTTGGGAGCATGTGTGTTGGGAGGAAGAAGGGGATAGGAAGATAGTACCTGTTACTGGGAGACAGAGTCCAAAGGAGTGTTCTGGACTCCAGTGTATAGACCAACATAAAGTCAGTTGTAAAGATTGTTTTAAACCAGTTAACCCTTGCTGGAAATGCCTGAAGTCAAAACTTTCCTCCAGATCTGCACCAGCTCTCAGCAGCCCTACCTGTTAAGTGTTCTCCACTGGCTACAGCCAGTTTGGGAATGAATCCATTACAGAGGAAGCACAGCTGAGAGATGGGAAGAAACAGACACATTCCTGAGGACATCATCTGAACCCCTAGATCCAGCCTAATTTGCACTTTCTGATAAGCTGCTACAATAAATTGTCTTTTTGGCCTGAGCTGGTTTGAGTTTGGTTTCTGTCGCTTGCAACTAGAAAAGTTCTGACCAATAGATCTTTTCTAATACACAAATCTGCTTCTTATTTCCTGGTGTTGGAAGGAGCAGTTCAAGTGCAATGATGCAGGATTGCTGACTTAATTTTGATGCTGCACTCAACTCTTACTTGTGGGAAGATGTTACCTAAGAACGATTTTGAAGGAGTGGGCCGGTTGAGAGAGCTCAGACTCACACTCTGTTAGAGAACAAGTCTCACCTATACATCAGAAGTTAGTCCCCGAGAAAAATTCTTGCCTGCAGAAATACAGTCTTGGTCTCTCAAGAGTGATTGCTCTGGCCTGCTAGGATTTCCATTAAGGGATGTCATTGACTATTGATTTTGCCCAAATGTGCACTTCTTCTAATGCAAAGTGAGTTTATATTCTGGCTGAACATCTTGGTACTTTTCAAACTACAACAAAGGTGCTTGGTAAAAAAAGGTTTGAAGTTAATGAGATTTCATTTAGTTTGCATTGTATTTTCTATAACCTAAAAAAACCCACCCCCAAACCTTAGTAATTTAAAATGACCATTGACCAGTCAAATAGTCCCCATATTTTCAATTTTCCTATAATAGATCCTGTCTCTGTTGAAGTGGACTATTATAGCTGCCTGAAAAAGTATTGTTTGATGTCTGTAAGCACAGTCAGCAATCAATAATTTGAAATTTGTACCATTTGTACCTTTAAGTCCTGGCACATCATTTTTTATTTCATTCAATCTGCTTACTGTTGAAGAAAAAGAATTTTGAACTATTGCCACAAAACACATTTATGTGTGAAACAGAGTTCATTTATATGGCAGGATGTATATCATTTTGACATTTATTTGCAATATTAATTGTATATATTGATTTCATTTTTTCAGAAATTGTAAATTTATTATAAATACTACCACTGATGACCTTATTTTGGTGACACTATTCTTCTGCAGAACTTGAAAAGATTTGGCATCTTCATGGCTTTTTAAATTCAGAAAGACAACATATGCTGTAATATTAAATTAAAATTCTGTAATCGGTTGTTAGTTCAAGGACAAACTTCAGTAGGAAGTGCATCTTTTTTCAATGTTGCCTCTTAGCTGTTAGATGAAGAATGAATGACCTTTCATGATCAGCTCATATTTACTTGTCTCTCTAACTCATTTCTCGTGTTTGATCTTAGCCCAAATATAAATATAGTGTGGAAAGTTATCTTTAGCCATTTCTAAGTATCACCAGTGTTTTCAGTTGGTAATCATAAGAGCAGCCTATGATTACTTTCAAAACCTTTCTCTGCCCTCATCAAATATACCGTCCTCTCCACAAACACACAGGGATAGTATTTTTTTTTAAAAAAACCTTCTTCCCTACAGGTTTGGGGTTTGAAATAACTGAGTACTCTGAGTAATGAATCCTTACAAAGGACAGCTGAGTTTAGCATGCCCAAGGGAAAAAGAAGGTCAAAGTGTTGCCACCCAAGAATCCTGGGAGCTTCTGCAAAGAAAGGAAGGAAGACCTTAGACTCTTCATGAGGGATGAGATGTTCTCAGGCTTTTCAAGAGGATACAGGATTTAGGCTGGACAGGCCAGCTTGTCTGTAATAATTGCTGCCTGAAAGAGAGGAATACCCTTCTAAAAGGATGACTACACTTTGGGAGACAGAAAAGTAGTCTGGAGTCTGTTCTTTCACTGACTCGAAAGTACAGTTCAATTACTTTACTTTGCAGACATCATTTTTAAAAATCACATTGAGCAATTTAGTGTTCACATTTTAATTGAGGACCTAGTGTATGATGGTGTGATAGACATGTGAAAGGGGCATTTGAGTTGGATCTTGAAAGATGGGTAAGACAGATGGAGAAAAGAACGTGAAGCAAAGGGAATAACATAGACAAAAGGTAGAAACATAGATAGATATACAGGAAGCAGTGGAGTGAGTAGTCCAGTACATGTGGCATATCAGATATATGGAGTAGAGAAGTTGAAGTTAGGACTGGAAAAGTTGGAGCCAAACAGAATTTGAACTTTCCTCTACAGACAACCAGAAGCCACTGAATGTTCTCTGGTAGGAGAGCCAGAATCCTAGTTCGAGTCTAGGAAGATCATCCCCACAATGAGGGTAGGGGCCAACTGGAGGGAAAAGGCCAGGAGGAAGGGAGTGAGGGCATGATTGGAGTGGGCAGGTGGAACGAAAAGAAGGGGAGCAATAAAGGAGGAGTGGCAGAAGTGAAACTGTCAGGCTCAGCAGCTGCCTGAGTCGGGGATGCAGTAGACACAAGAGGGCTGAGCCTGGGTAATAAGAGGATGGCCGGAGGCAATGAATTCGATTCTGGATATCATGACTTAAAGTTTCTGGTGTGACATTTACAAGAGTCTGGCAGACAGCTGAAAATTTAGACCTGGACCTTGGAAGAGAAGACGGAGAGAAGATAAAGATCTGGGAGTCAAAGACGAGGAGGTGAGAGTTGAAGCCGTCAAAATGGATGAGATCATCAAGGAAAAACCATATGGAGGGAGGACAGAGGTTGAGCACACAGGAAGCTGAACCAGGACGGAAACAAGAAAATAAAAAAGAAGTACTTTGAAAGGCTAGGGAGTGCCAGAGAAATGCTATGTAATGATCAGGACTCGGAGAATAAAACACGAGGAGGTAGAGGGGCCAAGATTTTAGTCCAGGCTCTCTGGCTCCAAAGTCTTTAAACATTACACTATGCCATGTCTCTAAGAAAAAGCTCCATAAATGTCACTGCTATTAATGTTCTTATAAATAATACAGAAAAAGAGGACAGGCCTGGGAAAGGGAGGTGGGAGGACAGGGAATAGCTTTACCTACTTCTCAGTTTGAGCTAAGGGCAGCCCAGAACCCAGCTGTTGGCCAGCTGTAATGTAACCTTTTTTGAGTCTCTGCCTCCTGTCAAATGTAAAGATTGGACCTGTCACTGGCTGGGTGCGGTAGCTCATGCCTGTAACCCTAGCACTTTAGGAGGCCAAGGTGGGCAGATCACCTGAGGTCAGGAGTTTGAGACCAGCATGGCCAATATGGCTAAACCCCGTCTCTACTAAAAGTACAAAAATTAGGCCGGGCACAGTGGCTCACGCCTGTGATCCCAGCACTTTGGGAGGCCAAGGCAGGCGGATCACGAGGTCAGGAGATGGAGACCATCCTGGCTAACACGGTGAAACCCCGTGTCTACTAAAAATACAAAAAGTTAGCCGGGCGTGGTGGCGGGCGCCAGTAGTCCCAGCTACTCGGGAGGCTGAGGCAGGAGAATAGCGTGAACCCCGGAGGCACAGCCTGCAGTGAGCCAAGATAGTGCCACTGCACTCCGGCCTGGGCGAAAGAGCAAGACTCCCTCTCAAAATAAATAAATAAATAAAAATACAAAAATTAGCCGGGCATGGTCACGCGCCCCTGTAGTCCCAGCTACTCGGGAGGCTGAGGCAGGAGAATCACTTGAACCCCGGAGGCAGAGGTTGCAGTGAGCCGAGATCACACCACTGCACTCCAGCCCGGGTGACAGAGTGAGACTCTGTCTCAGAAAAAAAAGAATAAATAAATAAATAAACAAAGATTGGACCTGTTGATCACTAAGGTCTCTTTCAGCATAAGTTGAGGGATAATATTAGAACCTACCTCATAAGATTGAATAAAGTAAAGTATAGAAACTACTTAGCAAAGTATGTGGACACAGTACACACTCAATAGATAGTGGTAGCTGTTTTTACCATGTAATGATGAATAATTATATAATATCTAAATGGGTAGATAGTTGAACTCTCTGATGTTTTTGGTAGTTAACAGTGTTTGTCCTATACAAATAGCAACTGCATAAGGTTCAACTTACAACTAATATGATAATTAGAATATTAGATTGAACCATATGAAACTGCAATTTGGGAGATCAAAAATGGTCAAGTGTTGGCAATTTCATGTGGTTCAAATTAATCAAAACAATATGTTCTTGGCAACATTGAATTAATCCAAAGAGCTGGGTAATTAACAATTGTTATATTGGGTAATCACTTCACATGGGCAATTGCTTGCTTCACAAATTAGAAGGCTCTCCCTAATTATGTGTCATACAATAATCTGCATAATATCATCGCACTCCATTCCACAAACAGTTATGAAGCTTCCCTATTGTGCCAGGTATGGAGAGATGAATAAGAGCCCAGATGCCTGCCACAGCATGGACTTGCTTCAGAGCAGAGTGCTCTGGTGACTGAATCCGCACCTCAGGTTGTGTCCTTTTAGAAACAAGAAATCACTGGAAGTAGATTGCTGCACATGATCATTTTCTTATGTTGATAATTCCCAGATTTTTAAAAAAATTCATTTTTTAGCAGAGCCAGTGACATACCAGGAGTGATATATGAGGTAGCATCAGACAGTGGAGGGAAGTTGTTGCACTGCTGGCTTTAGTCCTGGTTCCATAAGACGCAGCCCAGAACAAGCTGAAATGAAGCCTTTGCACTTGATTTTGATTTTCTGACATACACTGTAAACCCATTCTGTCCAGGCTTCTCGAGTCAGCCCCATAAAATGACAGGATTTAAAAATTTATATAGCATTATACTCACCAGAAACAATATGGTTTAAGTTACAGTACATCAGCCAAATTTCATTTTTGCATTTGGGGAGAATCACAGGACTTTGCAAACTCTTTTCTCTGTCTTTCCAAGTCTTCTCTCTTGACTTCTTAGCCTCTCCCTTCACTTTGCTATTTCTGCTTCCCCTAGTTTACAAAGAATTTGACTTCAACTGAAGTTTCTCTAAAAGTAAGTGTTCCAGTTAAATGTAGGCCAAAAAACTGGGAATCACTGGGCCATTATGTGTCATACAATAATCTGCATAATATCATCGCACTCCCAGGAAGTCAGTTCCCAAGAATCTATAGAAATAAACAGATTCAAAATTTTTCTTGAATTCCTTCCCATGAAAGCCAGTGAAGCAAGTAACTGGGACATGATTTAGCTCTCAGAAATGGTAGATGGGAGATAAGCAGGTATATGTGAGCTTCAACATAAACAACTTTGGTTGCAAGAATTTTCTCCCCAAAATGACCAAATATGAAATTATTTTCAAAAAGGTTATTCCAGAAGAAGATGTTTCAAAGTCATTGAAAATAATAGTTTAAGGCTCATCTTTTTTTTAGTGACTGCTTTGTTTAAGTCACGCTCTTTCTCTGGAAGAGAAGGGAAAGAAAGAGCCTTTCAAATTTAAGTTAAAACTTCCTCCTTCCTTTTCCTCTGCATCCCTTGTTTTCTACCCTCTTCCTCTCTCCTTACCTACCCCTGAAGAAAGCACTCATTAGGTGTCAATCTGAGTCACTGGGCTTGTCAACGCACAAACTACAAAAAATGTCTACTAGTCTTCTTGGATTCCATAGCCCACACCAAGCAGTCTCTTTTTCCCAAGCAGCACAGGGTATTCAACTTCTCTCTGCCTGATATTTAATCTGGTTTGCCCTTCCAGATCGGAGTACTCACACTTCTGAGAAGGGCTTTTTCTGAAGAATGAATGACAAGCTTCTCAAAGATTTTTGAAACTCCTTTCCTTTGAAAATAAAGTAAATGTTTTATTTGCAGTATTTTGTTTTTATATTAAATCATCATTTTGCCACCTACTTGCTCTGACACAGAAGTGTGTTTATTTTAAGCAAATGGTAACTCAAGTTTGCTTCTTTCCAAATTGCTCTTCCATGAATCATGTTCATTTATTTTTCCAATCATTGAATGTTTATTGGGTATCTATTTTACTATGTAGTGTTCGGTACATGATATACTGTGAGTTATTCAATGCTGGAGGTTACTCAGCGCTAATGCTGAGAGGTATTCAAAGATAAAGATTAAGAAATGGTTCCTACCTTCAAGAAACTTGTACTCTGATAAGGTAAAATAATAATTTTAATACAAGGTAGACTATGATATCAGCTACGTTAAGTGATGTAAATATTCAGAAAAGTGTTCTCCTGAATTTCTTTGAGACCTCTGCAGTCTAAACCTTTTATCTTTGAATTGCACTTTAAAATTATGTATCATTAGACGTTCTTTTCATAGTATCAGGCTTTTAAAAAGTAATTTAGTCATAAATGACTTCCTCTATCTTCCCTCTCAAAGAACCACAGCTTTCTATCAATGTGTCAAGATAACTCTTACAGCTTTGATGAACTTTGGTAAATATGCAAGTCATCCTTAAACATGGAAACCCAGAAATCAATGGTAGCAAAAAGATAGATAACAGTTGAAATAAAGAATGCCTTAAAAACTCAGCAATGATCGCCAGTGGTAAATTCCATCACTTAGAGCGGAGGAAAAAGAATTCTCATGCCATCAGTTCAGGAGCCTACAGATAAGCGTGTAAGTATTAATTATTTGATGTTCTTAGGGATCAGCACAGAGAAAAATTATTGACAAGTGATATATGTGGATTTTGTAAAACAATTAACAAAATTATATAGTACAACAATTCCTGTAAGTTTTCAACACCTAGCACATCACCTGGCTCACTGTAAGTAAATGGATAAATGGATACATGATATTTCTTATACCTAACAAGGTGCCTGACATATAGGAGACACTTAGCACATAATTATTAAGAGTAATTGATTAGGGACACTTGTTTTAGTTATTCAACTAAGTTATGACACACGTTTGCAAACCTCGGTGCTGATGAATGTTCCTGTGGCAATTCCAATATCTCAGTATTTCAGGAAAAGTTCAAAATCTACATTTTCAGGTTTCCAGGATCCGTGCTGTTACCTCCCCTAAATTGGGCAACTCCTATACATGATTTGAGACTCAGTTTCAAGGTCAACTTCTCAGAGAGACTTTCCCTGACTCTTAGATCATCATTTATCAAAGTCTGGCTCATGACCCACCTGTATAAGATTCACCTGGGTTATTGGTAAAAGTGCAGATTCCTCAGCAAAAGAAACTGACATCAGAGTGAACAGACAACCTACAGAATGGGAGAAAATATTTGCAATGTATCAATCTGACAAAGGTCTGATGGACGGGTGCAGTGGCTCATGCTTGTAATCCCAGCACTTTGGGAGGCCGAGGCAGGTGGATCACAAGGTCAGGAGATTGAGACCATCTTGGCTAACATGGTGAAATCTTGTCTCTCTAAAAATACAAAATGTTAGCTGGGCGTGGTGGCAGACGCCGGTAGTCCCAAGTACTCGGGGGGCTGAGGCAGGAGAATGGCGTGAACCCGGGAGGCGGAGTTTGCAGTGAGCCAAGGTCATGCCACTGCACTCCAGCCTGGGTGACAGAGCCAGACTCCATCTCAAAAAAAAGAAAAAGAAAAAGTCTGATATCCAGAATCTACAAGGAACTTAAACAAATTTACAAGAAAAACAAACAAACAACCCCATTAAAAAGTGGGGAAAGAACATGAACAGGCACTTCTTGAAAGAAGACATTTATACACCCAACAAACATATGAACAAAAACTCAACATCACTGATCATTAGAGAAATGTAAATCAAAACCACAATGAGATACCATCTCACACCTGTCAGAATGGCAATTATAAAAAGTCAAGAAACAACAGATGCTGGCGAGGCTGTGGAGAAATAGGAACACTTTTACACTGTTGGTGGGAATGTAAATTAGTTCAACCATTGTAGAAGACAGTGTGGTTCATTCCTCAAAGACCTAGAACCAGAAACACCATTTGACCCAGCAATTCCATTACTGGGTATATACCCAAAGGAATATAAATCATCCTACCATAAAGACACATGCATGCATATGTTTATTGCAACACTATTCACAATAGCAAAGACATAGAATGAACCTAAATGCCCATCAATGATAGACTGGATAAAGAAAATGTGGTACATATACACCATGAAATACTATGCAGCCATAAAAAAGAATGAGATCATGCCCTTTGCAGGGACATGGATGGAGCTGGAGGCCATTATCCTGCAAATTAACACAGGAACAGAAAACCAAATGCCGCATGTTCTCACTTATAAGTGGGAGCTAAATGATGAGAACATACGGACACAAAGAGGGGAACAACACACACTGGGGCCTGAGGAGTGGGGTTGCGGGGGTAGGGAAAGCATCAGGATAAATAGCTAATGCATAGTAGGCTTAATACCTAAGTGATGGGTTGATAGGTGCCACAAACCACCATGGCACACGTTTATCTATGCAACAAACCTGCACATCCTGCACATGTAACCCAGAACTTAAAATAAAATTAAAGAAATTCCTAAAAAAGAAAAACAAAGTGTAGATTCCTACTTGAACTGGTATTTCTACACCCATGTTCATAGCAACATTATTCACAGCAGTGCACATCAAGAGATGAATGGATAAAACTTGGCATATACATACAATTGAATATTATCCAGCCTTAAAAAGGAAGGAAATCCTGATACTTGCTACAACCTGGATGAACCTTGAGACATTATGCTGCTAGCAGGCATGAAAATGGGGAGTTTTATAGTGTTTCAGATTCAGAAGAAATTTCAGAAGATCTAGAAAAAGGTTCTAGAGATGGATGAACATTGAGACATTATGCTGCTGGCAGGCATGGAAATGGGGAGTTTTATGGTGTTTCAGATTCCGAAGAAGTTTCAGAAGATCTAGAAAAAGGTTCCAGAGCTGCATGAACGTTGAGACATTATGCTGCTGGCAGGCGTGGAAATGGGGAGTTTTATGGTGTTTCAGATTCAGAAGAAGTTTCAGAAGATCTAGAAGAAGGTTCTAGAGACGGTTGGTGCTGATGGCTGCACAACAATGTGAGTGTACTTAATGCTGTTGAATTGCACACTTAAAATGTCTACAGGGTAAATTTTTTGTTATCTATACTTTACCATAATTTTGAAAAGTACAGATTCCTGGCCACCCAAGCCTAGGTAATCAGAAAACAGAGAGAGAGAGAGAGAGAAAGAGAGAGAAGGAGACAGGGAAGCAGGAAGGGAGAGGCAGAGAGGGCAGAAGGCAGGAGAGAGAAAAGGAAGGGAGGGAGGGAGAGAGAGAGGGAGGGACAGAGAGTGGGGAGGAGGAAGGGAGAGGGAGACAGAGAAGGAAGGAGGAAGGGAGAGAGAGGGAGAGAGAGAAGGAAGGAGGAAGGCAGAGGGAGAGAGAAGAAAGGAGGAAGAGAGAGAGGGAGACAGAGAAGGAAGGAGGAAGGGAGAGAGAGGGAGAAAAAGAAGGAAGGAGGAAGGGAGAGAGGGAGAGAGAGAAGGAAGGAGGAAGGGAGAGAGAGACAGAGAAATGGAACAGGTAGGGATGCAGCTGGAACCTGCAAGCTCTCCGAATGACTCTAATATAAAAATGTGAGGACATTGATACATACCACATTAGATCCCCACTGCTTTATACCTTCACAGCAATCTATACGTTTACTTTGTAACCATGCTTGTAATTCAACTGTAAATTCCATGAGGGCAGGGGCTCTGGCTGCCTTGTTCAGCATTTCATACCCAATGTTTAGTACAATATCTGGGTCAGGGTGGTGCTTTTTTTTTTTTTTTTTTTTTTGAGACAGAATCTCGCTCTTTCGCCCAGGCCTGAGTGCAGTGGCGCTATCTGGGCTCACTGCAAGCTCCGCCTCCCGGGTTCACGCCATTTTCCTGCCTCAGCCTCCCGAGTAGCTGGGACTAACAGGCGCCCGCCACCGCGCCCGGCTAATTTTTTGTATTTTTTTAGTAGAGACGGGGTTTCACCGTGTTAGCCAGGATGCTCTCGATCTCCTGACCTCGTGAGCCGCCTGCCTCGGCCTCCCAAAGTGCTGGGATTACAGGCGTGAGCCACCGCGCCCAGCCAGGGTGGTGCTTTTTATATATTTTTTGAATTATTTAATTTGAACATAAATCTCATATTTTTGTTTACAAAATAAATAATTGTCTTGAATGCTTGATATGAAGACTTGAGACACTGCACACAAAAGACCTTCCACTGTGCCTGACTCATAGTAAGTGTTTAATCACTAGAAGCTTGACTATTATTAGTAGTAGGAGGAGGAATAAAATTATTCACAGTTTAGACTAGGAGTTACAGACATAGTTGCCTACAGGCTCCAAGCAGGTTATGTAATTGCATTCAGCATGCTGGTTTTATATTATCCAATATGAAGTGGTGGGAACTGTGGTAGACTAAACTTTTATTCATCATATAAAGTCGATCACCACTACTTAGCCTATCAGTACTATATGAGTACTCGGGTCCCGAGTTACCAGATCTTTTGATTTTTCAAGAGAAGCTGGAAATATGAATTTTCATCAAAAAATTTCCAGTGTATGTAAATTGCCTTTAAAGAGAACTATGTAAGCTATTTAAAGGTTTTAAAAGCTCTGTGCAAACCAAACAAAACACATTTGTCCATGGGCTGAGAGTTTGTAGCCTCTCATTCATCCCAAGGCTCAGAACTTTCCAGGTTCCTGGGATAGACTCTCCTTCTACCAAAAATGGAATTGAAATGTCTACCTTGATTGAACTCATTGCACTTCTGAGTTTGAGAGACCATCTAGTTCAAACCAATCAAAACAATAGGGTGATAATTGTGTCCTTACAATTGATCTGTCAAGAAGCTCAGGGTGGTGGGGGTGGGGGCCCAGGACAGATGTCTGTGGATGCTCACAGCTGCGCTGACATTGCCACTAGCCTGAAAGGTGGGACAGTAGCGGAGGATCATGTTGTATGCTCTTGTTTAATTGTGTTCCACTAGATTTCTTGGTGTGCTACTTACTGCCTTTGCAATTAGGTTATTTATCTATACCTAGGAGGACAGAATTCTTTCCAGCAGCTAGGGGGCTCTAGCAGTCCATCTTTCAGACACAAATTTGCTAGAATTTGCAAGTCTAAATATGAATGACTCTTTTCATAGTTATCTCTAAATATTACTAGATTAATATAATCTAAACATTTTTAAAATTCATATGCAAAATTACTGCTATTCTTGGTCAAAAATTATTCTCTTTATTTCACCTTTTTTCTCCTTTTCATTAAAAGTTCTTTTCCATATAAAATTAAGCTTCTTGATTTTATGTTCAAAGTGTTCTAAAAATCTAAATTAGAAAGTAAATTTCTACTCATGGGGGAAATTATTGACATGCCTGGTAATGATACTAAGCATTTAGGTTGAGATAGATAGATAGATAGATAGATAGATAGATAGATATATTCCACCTCCTAGGCTCAAGGGATTCTCCTGCCTCAGCCTCCCGAGTAACTGGGATTAGAGGCACCTGCCACCACAACTGGCCTATTTTTGTATTTTTAGTAGAGACGGGGTTTCACCATGTTAGCCAGGCTGGTCTTGAACTCCTGACCTCAAATGTGCCTTGGCCTCCCAAAGTGCTAGAATTAAAGGCATAAGCCACCACGCCCAGCTAGGTTGATATAGTTTAACCCAATATTTATCTAGCACATCTAGGGAAAAACTGTTCATTGATACTAATATGATAACTAGCAAAATAAATTCTCGCTCCATAAAAATTATATAATTTGACCACTTAAAAACCAGAACAATGTTTCAGCTTTTTGGGATGCTCAACAGAAGGTTTAAGTGGAGCATCTGAAGTTGTATCTGCTTGCTACGCCTGCTATTTTTTCTGACATTTCCACTGTCAAGACATTTAAAAGTAATAATTTCGCTTTACTTCCCAGTTTCTCTTTCTTGTGCCCTGCATTCTGCTCTAGGACATGTTTTGAAAGCACTTAGAGGAACTTAATGGACAGATTTAGCAAAATCTTCATCCTGTTTTCACAGCTCAGTCGCATACAAAAGACTGAATAAACTCTTTCCTCCTCACGCCTTCATCTCTTAAAAGTATTGATTGTGGTCAAGGGGAGAGGCAGAGGGAGGGAGATTTCTCTTGTGTCAAAGCTACACCAAAAAAAAAAAAAAAAATTGTGTTGTTGTTGAATTGGTTCTTTTCATCTGCTAAATGCCCACTTCCGGTTTCTTATCAGCCACTTTGGTGTAGGATTGGAAATAACGTTACTTAAACAAGTACCCGCCCGTATTTTCAGTTTCTTGAATATCTCAAACATCACCGTTTCCCAAGTATACTGACTTCAGGAAAATAGAAAAGGGATTTTATTCCAAACCCTTTTTTCCAATTTGCAAACCCAAGAGAGTTCAAGGGAAATGCAATCCACATGTTTCTGATCATTTCTACGCAAATATCTAAAGTTTGTTTTTTTTTAATGAAAGTGATTTGATGTCTACAAAGCTTTTAAAATAAATCTTGGTTATCCCCCCATTTTTCTCTAAGAAAGAAGTTTCTTTGGATAAGATTAAGTTAATATGAATCTCTTAAAATCTGACTTTGTCTTTAAATTAAAAAATCATGGCCGGGCGCAGTGGGTCACGCCTATAATCCCAGCACTTTGGGAGGCCCAGATGGAAGGATCACGAGGTCAAGAGATTGAGATCATCCTAGCCAACATGGTGAAGCCCCATCTCTACTAAAACTATAAAAAATTAGCTGGCTTGGTGGTGCGTGCCTGTAGTCCCAGCTAACTTGGGAGGCTGAGGTAGGAGGATCATTTGAACCTAGGAGGCGGAGGTTGCAGTGAGCCAAGATCGTGCCACTGCACTCCAGCCTGGAGACAGAGAGAGACTCTGTCTCAAAAATAAATAAATAAATACATAAATTAATAAAATTAAAAAAAACTCATTTCAGTAAGGGTGGGTTCTAAACTCACTTCTAAATGTATCATGTTATCTAGCCCCTCATCTATTTTTATCATTTCCTTTATTACATTCTTTCAAGTCCTTTTTATATAGTAAATCATTCATTCATTCAACAGATACAAATGCCTATCTGTCCCAGGCTGTGCTAGGTTCTGGGGATACAACAAGAACATGGTAGACATGCTCCCTGCCTTCATGGCACATTGAGTCCAGCAGAGAAGAAAGAGGTTGAACAAGGGTTTGCACATCTGATGAGAGAATGCCAGGATAATAGAGAAGGCTTTCCAAAGGAAGCATCTCGCATGCAGCAATCCTCACCCAAGCAAAACGGGGACCATGTCAAAAGCGAGACCAAGGAAACAGCAGGTGCAAAGCTCTGGGGTGGAACACAAAGAAGGTCTATAGGGCTGGAGCTTAAGAAAGTGAGCATGGAGGGGTGCAGGATGAGGCTGGGGAAGACGATGCAAGACCCTGTTTGCCCATCTGCCTCTTAGAATTCATAGCACACTCAAGGCCACTAACAGGGACAAAACAGGATCTTCCTAGCCTGACACACCTCCAGACTAGCCCTCCGTGAGCATTTCACCCAAACACAGAGTCTGTACTATGTTAATGTACATCCCCAAATCACCAGCAAGGCAAAGCAGTCTCCTCCTCTGAGATTCTTTGAATTATATGGGGATATAGAGATAGATCTTTATTATATATACATATCTATGCATAGATGCATATCTTAGGTTGGTGCAAAAGTAATTAAACCTCAGTTAATTGTGCACCAAGCTAAGCTAATATGTGGCTATGAACGTGTGTGCGCATCTTTTGCATTTTCTACCTTTCAGGCTGAGCCCTCCTTCCTCGCCATGGCCATTACTTTGGCTCAGGCTTCCTTTTCTTCCCTCCGCCAGATGTTGAAATGGCCTCTCAGTCTTCCTGCCTCCAGTCTCTCACCTCTCCAATCTCCAAGCTGTGTGCCTCATTTCATAATGCCACTTCCCTCTTAGAAATTCCTGAGAAGTCCTGTGTGAACCTCTGATGAATCTGCTTTGCCCGGAGTACAGAATCTGGAGTAGTTTCTGGCCCAAACCAACCTCAGTGGCCTACCTCCCACCCCTCCTCTCTCCACCTTTCCCCACCTCCCCAACCCTGTACTGCAGCCCCCCCAGCCACATGGACTTTCCTCGCTTCATCTGATGGAGGATGTCTGGTTCTATGCTGTGAAACGTTGGTTGCATGAGATATTAATGGTAGTTAGGCCAACCCCCCATAGTCAAATGTGTTGGGAAAATATAATAAAGTTGAATTGTGTCACCCCTAATGTATATGTTGAAATCTTAACCCCCAGTAGCTCAGAATGTGACCTTATTCAGAAATGGGTCTTTACAGAGGTCATCAAGTTAAAATGAGGTCATTAGGGTGGGCCCAGGTCCAATGCCACTGGTGTTCTTATAAAAAGGAAAAGTGGGACACCGACACACACACACACACACACACACACACACACACACACACACACACACAGAAAAGCCCAGGTAAACATGAAGGCACAGATCAGAGCAATCATCTACAAACCAAGAACACCAAAGATTGCCAGCAATCCGCCAGGAGAGAGGCATGGAACAGATTCTCCCTCACAGCCCTCAGGAGAAACCAACCCTGCCAACACTGGCCTCCAGAACTGGAACAGTAAATTTCTGTTGTTTAAACCACCTAGTTTATGGCACTTTGCTGTGGCAGCCCTGGGAAACGAATACAAAGTTAAACACCTTATTTCAGTGCAAGACTTTTCAGAGTGTGTACTAAGCTCATGTGCCCTAAATCTCCAAGACGGGACAGAGCATCCCAAGCCTGCTTGACAACAACATCCCCTCCCCACTTGCATCTCACAAGGATTATTATTCTAAAGAACAGACTTTGGGAAGTACTGACCCAGGATTCTGAACTCAGCTAAGGGTTAAGGACTAGAATATGCAGGGAGGGAATGAGTAAACAGGTTCACCCGAAGTTGTGAATAAGTGACAGCCATTTAACCTTCCTGGGACATTCTCCTCTACAAAGCGGATCTATAATGGGTAGATTTTAGGCCCTGTGGAAAGGTGAGTGAAGAATTCCCAGCAAAGACAGTGTTAGCATCTGAGGCAGTAAGACGTTCCACTCTTTTATCTCTAAGTATCACCATGACTGGGCATCAGTTTTATAATTTGCAAGACCCAGTGCAAAGTGAAAATGCAGGACCCTTTCTTCATAGCTTATTAAGGATTTCAAAATGGTGACAGCAGGGCATGAAACCAAGCTCAGGGACCTTCTAAGCGTGGGATGCTGTGTGACTGCACAGGTCTCACGTGTATAACGCCAGCTACACCCTGGTCAGTCCAACATAATCCTTTACAATCGTACACCACTGTTTATTTTATGAACTATATTAAGAATATTTCTGCATTGTGTGTCCCAAGACCACCCCGAGATTTGATGATTCTCTGGGAGGACTCACAGGAGTTGGTGTATAGTTGTATTGATGGCTATGATTTATTATAGGGAAAGGAGCAAAGCAAGCTCCGCAGAGGAAAGGGTTCATGGAGCAAGGTCCAGGGGAAACCAGGCGCACGCTTCCAAGACGAGTCGCACAGAGCGTGCTTAATTCCCCCAGCAAGGAGTTTTGACAACATGTAAAATGTTATCTACCGAGGACACTCATTAGGGATTCAGTGTTCAGGCTTTCTACTGGTGGCTGGTCACAGAGTCACCCTGTGCCTGGCATGTGCCAGAATTCGAATTGTGCTCCTCAGTGTTTACACTAACAAGAAATAGCCAGTTCAGGCACAAAACAGCTTCTCTGACACTTTCTCCTGCTCAGGCTCAGTGGATGCACTCAATCAATTCAGATTTCTTCTGTTCAACAGTTTAAGGTGATTCTTCTAGAAGGCTTGTAAAAGATGATACACAATGGCATTTCAATTATTTGGCAAAGAAACCTTTCTATCTCTGCTTCTAGAATATACTTTGGCATGAAGTGGAAGTGAGTGTTCAATGTACCTTTATTAGAAGTGCTACTTGGAGCATATGGGTGCTGTGAGACGTGGCTCTTGCACACCAACCCAAGCCTGACCACCAGTTTCCAGAAATGAGTCTCTTTCAGGGAGCTCAGAGCTCATCCACTCTAGAGCATCATGTATGATGGTGCTGTAGCCCTTTCTCCTTCCAACAAAGAGGCTAGAAGCTCGTTCATGCTAAAGTTCTAATAACCAAAAATGCTTCTGCATTAATCGTCCCAAGGATGATTATGTTTTGGCAGGTGACACTAATTATACCAACGCTTTAAAGATAGACCCTCAGATTGCAAGGTAGGGAGTCATTTTGGTAGGACAATCATTGGGTCAGCCCCTCAACGGACATTCACTGTGGAACCGGAACCACTCAACAGAAGTCTTAGTTAAGTTCATTGAAAGGCTGTAATTGATTTGACATACTAAATTATGTCTTAGTCTTCACTGTAATTACAGTAAGAATAACTCAGGTTAAGTCAAATATCTACCAATATTTTGGAGAGGCAGGAGGGAAAGGGTCTGTGATAACTCTTTAAATTATCCAGATTTCTATTTATATAGATTATGTTTGGTTTTGATCAAACCATACGTAAAAGGTTCCTACCTTAGACTTTCATGAAGACAGCAATTAAGAGAATTCACCAATAATTTTTCCAAAGATAAATTATTATTTATTTAACATTTATTAATCCAATGTGCTAGCTAGGGGATATGGAATATACAAACTTGGCTTTTGCTTTTCAGGATATTTAGACTCCTGGACATACAGTGTGGTACACAGAAAGGGACCCTGGACTTGGAATTTGGCTCCTTGACTAAGAAGCTGGGTGGCCTTGGGCAAGTAAGTAGACAACTCTGGGCTTCAGTTTCCTCATCTGCTCAATGAAGAAAGTAACCTGTCCTTCATCACAGAGTAGGTATAAAGATCAATAATGTAACTGGATTCATATGAAAGTGGTTGATAAACTATACGTCGTCTGTGTGTGTGTATGGGTGGGTGGGTGGGTGTGGGGGTGTGTGCATGCTTAAAGAATAAGGGAAAACTGCATTTAAGAAAACCAGCACATTTAATAAATGATGGCAATAACCCAGCCCCATTATGGGGAGCAGTTACTGTCATCGTCTGGATCACTGATGGCACAATTAACTTAATTAACACATACCTCTGTGGCAAGTCTGCTGAAATAACACTTTTCCTTTTAACATACCTGAGCCTTGCCAGCAAGGCATCTCCGAGTCATGCATCTTCCAAGGAGGGAGGCCCGCGTGTCAAATGGCTTTTAGCTGGTATGCAGAAAACTGAATTCCAGAATATCCACATCATTAGCAGCTCAAATTATTTAGAGAAATATTAGAAGCCTCACCAAAGTCTTGTAGAAAAGGGCAAAGACCAGTGCATCCTCAAGCAGAGGTGTGTCTGGGTAGACGAGTATGACCCCATGAGGAAGCCATTCTCACCAAATCCAGAGTGACTTCCCACAGAGAGATCATCCTCTTCTGCATAAGATTCTGACGAAGGAGGCTTGGGACTTTGGTCTGTCGTGGTGGTGACAGGGTTTTTGACAAGTGAGCATGAGTCCATGTCTAGGTGAAGAGCACGCCTATAGATTGCAGCTTTGCCATAGCATGGACTCCTGCTGATCACCTCGGTTGAGTACTGTTTAGGGCTGGAAAGGGGAGACCTGGGATAAAGCGATGTACCCCTTCTATTTTGGAGGCCTTCAATTTTGTTTAGCTGTCAGGAATGTTCCTCCTACTCTATTACTCTCTCTTTTCCGCTTCTCTCAATGGCATGACTCCATTTCATTTTCTACCTTTCTTCCTATCTCCTCTGACTGTTATTTTTATTTCCACTCATGTTGACAATTATTCCTACACTTCTTTACAATATGGTTTGATTATTTCAGATATGCAGCTCATCTCCCCAGTGAAATTACACTTTCCTTCAGAGTCAATATTCTTCTGTATTTCCCATAGCAGCCTAACAGAGGGCTGGTCCATGATAGATATTCAATAAACAATTGTTTCTTGAATTTATTTTCCTTTACTTCTCTTTCATTATAATTTGGGTGCATGAGTTCTACAAAGACTGTTTGCATGTATCGAAGACCCAACATAATACTGGCTTAAATATGACAGGTTTATTTGTCTCTCACATTATAGTATGTGACACAAGGCCCTGAGCAGGCAGACAGCTGTGCTCCAGGCAGTCATCCTGGGACTCAGGCCTCTTCTATCTTGTTGCTCCGCCATCCTTGGTGTGTTGTTCTTGCATGCCTGGTCTGGCGCAGCACAAGGATGCAGGATGGTGGGAACATGTAGAGGGAGGGCACCTCCTCAGAGCTTCTTCGCATCCTTTCTGCCACATCTGATTCATCAGATCTGGCCACATGACCATAACTGGCTGCAGTGGAGGATGGGAAATGTAGCCTTAATATTGAGTGGCAAATGTTTAAATAAAAAATCAGAGTACCATTAAAAAATGCAGTAGCTTTCAAAATTTTAAAACCATGATTCATAATAATAAATATATTTTACCTAATGACTCAATACAGGCACCATGAACACATAGAAAACTTTTATAAAACAATACTTACCACTACTTTGAGTGATGCATTTAATATTTTTATTATTAATTAATTTATTTATTTGAGACAGGGTCTCTCTTTATTGCAGGCTGGAGTGCAGTGGCACCATCTTGGCTCATTGCAACCTCTACTTCCTGGGTTCAAGTGATTCTCGTGCCTCAGCCTTTTGAGTAGCTGGGATTACAGGTGCCTGCCACCATGCCCTGTTAATTTTTGTATTTTTAATAGAGACGGGGTTTCATCATGTCGGACAGGCTGGTCTCAAACTCCTGGCCTCAAGTGATCTGCCCACCTTGACCTCCCAAAATGCTGGGATTACAGGCATGGGCCATCATGCTTGGCCAACATTTAATATTTTTATAGTTTATAAAATAAATGTTGTTTGTGACCAACAAATGGGGGATGCCTGCAATTTGAAAGGCGCTACTACAGAAGGATGAAAGAAGAAATCGAGAGAGTAACTAGGGGTCTCTACCGTGGAGAAGGAAGTACTTGAGCATAGGGAAGATAATTTACCTAAATTCCTTGCAGTGCACATCACAGTGTTAGACACTGGACAGATACAAGAAAACAGTTAACCAAAGCAATCAGTCCATAAATCAAACAATCAACGAAATATTACCCAGCAGAGGTGGAGTCTTTACTGATAGTTCAGACCAAAAAAAAAAAAAAAAAAATGAAGGCCAGAGGGGCCTTTACAAAGAGATCCTCTAGGGATGTGAGCAGAAGAAATTCTCCTTGTCTCTTAATGTGAGTTGTGTGTAGAAAAAATACGCACAAAAACATCCATCCCATTGATCCTTCTGTACTTTAAGCTGAACAGATAATTCAGATCAAAACCAAATTGATCTAATTTTAATTCTTTGTCATGGCCTCAAATTTACGAACTGCGTCAAGCGCAACCTCATGTATGTATTGTGATAGTGTGTCTCCTAGACTTTCCTAATTCGCTTTTGTGCTAGAAAAATCTATAAAACAGATTTGTCATTCCTTCTATAGACTTCAAATTTGAGGAAAATCTCATATGGTGTGATGTTTTTCCTTGACAGTTTCAACTGACTTTTGTCAGATTTTTGGCAGCAGAAAATAAAACCAACAACTCTAAGAACATTATACTGCATTTGTTTTCAGAGGAATAGTTTTGGAGTTTGGAGGAGTTTGAAATGACTTCTAAATGATGTCACAATTGATGCTTTAAAACAGGCCCCAATCTTTTGTGCTACAAGCACCACTGGCTTAATTAGTTCTGGCGGGGGCATCGTCATTAACTGCAAGTTAATTGTGTTAGCGGGCTCATACTATAGCGCTTCCAGAGGTTTTGGTTTCGGTAAACAGTGCATTTCCATGGCATTTCTTGAAAGATGCCGGGGTAAGTGGCATGACAAGAACAGTGCTGTGTTACAGAGCCTTCATTGTTGCAGAGGGGCCTAGGGGTCACTTATCCCCACGTCTTTGGTGATCTCTGCTTCTTCTCTTGCTTCATCAGCGGTGGGAGAGGCCCCATCCCACCACTTAGACCAAACGTGCATCAATGGAAATCAGAGGTTGTTGCTGTCTTGGAGGCTGCTAAAAGGCTTCTGAAGAAGTGAGTCAGTGTTTTCAGTCTTGTTTTCATTCCACGTCCCAAAGCTCATCCGGATTGGCATCTGTGTTTGCTGCCTCCAGAGAGAGAGAGGCTAATTACTGGACAAAGCTGGGGATTAAGCTTCCCTCTTGCCCTTATGAAGGAACAATCCCATTGGAACAGGGTTTAGGGCTTATTAGGAGAGTGGTGGAGAGAAAAGATGTTTTCTCCATGCAGGCGTTCCCCATCCTTCCTGGATGAAGAAGACTGAAATGTACAGGGCTTTTAATCCAACACCTTTGGCAATCACGAGAAAACCCTTGCAAGTCCCCCGAAGATGGGGTATCTTTTGCCATATATTCAGGCAATAAGACATGACAGGCACTTTATTTCATCAGGGCTACACACCTTGAATGCATTTTGTGGCATAAGGCCAAAGTACAAATGACTTCAACTCTCACAAAATGCAATATCCTTCCACAAAGGCATTAAAATCATTGCACTGGCTTATTAGTATAAGAAATAAAAATTACTTGAAAACTAAGGAGGAAGAAAGATTTCCTAAGATAGGTTCCTGGGGGTCAGGCACCCAGATTGCCAATAAGAATCTTCCATTTGCAAATAATGTTCAAAAGACACTTCTTAATGTAGTCAGCCTGGAAAAGGGCTCTGAAATCTGAGAGCAACTGGTTCTTCTTGTATTGCCAAAGGGCAAATGTCAAAGTACAGCATTAGAAGGTGAGATCTGTGTCAGCATATAGACCCTTACACCAACTTTCTGGGTGTAGACGATTCCTATTTTCTCATTTCTCCTAAAAGATTGCAAGAGGAATTGTGTGTTTATAAAAGAATTTTTAACACTTTGGGGCCAATTTGCCTTTTAAAAATTTGCCTTTGTGAATGAATGCTCCAGGGTAGTCATAATCTAGCCCTTCTAAATCCCTGCCTCCCAGCCAGAAAGAGGCACATTTCTAGATGATTAGAGAACTTCAGGTGGGAACGTTACTCTGCTTCTGGCTTTATGCCTTAAAATATGACCTAAGGCAAGCTATCATTTCCCAGAAATGAAATATGTCATATGTTACTATTAAAGTGAACCAGAAAAAGAGCACTCTATTACAATAATGGGTTTTGTTTAAAAAAATTCAAATGTCAAATCCCCAAAGGAATAATACATATTTGATACTATTATTAGAACAGCAATACCAGTAATTGTATGAGGTACTTATATTTTGCATTGTTCATCCAGTAAAGGGATTTTATGTAAACCTTTCAGTAAAATTATTGTGTCAGAGGAAAATGAGGAATAGCATCACTCATTATTCATGCAATCAATATACATTTATTGGGGGTGACTGTGTGTTGGTTATCAGTCTAAATGCTGGGGATGAAAAAAAAGACTAGGACAGCTTCCTGCCTTCAAGGAGCACACATTCCACATGAGGAGACAGATATAGCAACTAACTACAATGCAATGTTACAATAGACATGGCGGAGACTTCAGTGAGGCCGTGGAGTATACTACAGGGAACTATGAATTCTGACCAAAGAGGTCCATATTATCATAGTGTCCTGTTTGAGCTGAGCCGAACCTTGAAATATCAGGATGAAGCACGCATTAGGCAGGTGGAAATGAATGGGCAAAGCAGTCAAAAACGTCATGGCACACTTAGAGGCTGGTGAATAGTTTTTTTTTTTTGTAACTACCGCGGTAAATCTGTCAAGCTGTCTGACGTCAAATGTTGAACTTTCATGGACTAGAATGAGTTAAAAAAATCTGAATGCTTTTTAAGCAGTAGAATTTTACAAAATGAAGGGCCAAGGAAGGCAATGAGAGAAACAGACAAAATGCTGCATGGAATAAAACTGTCATTCTCATCCTGACTCATCTGTTAACTTATGAAAATACACTTACATCAAGAAATGCCAGAAAATTGCTCACTTCACGTGCTTATGGGTAGATTGAACCTAATTTTGTGGCATTAAAACCAATTTTCTGCTGAGCAAACATGTCACAGAGGATTACATGAACCTTTATAATTATTAATAATATTTGATACTTTGATGTCACCTTTCATCCTGAGATCAGTCCCATACACACAGGAACAGATAAGCTCCAAGGAAACAGAGATGATATTAATACATTAAGTCACAATGCTTTTCTGTCTTCGATATTCCAAGGGCTTTCTGGCCGTGTGTTTCCCTCACCTTTAGAAGTTAGTGGATGTAGGCTGGGCGCGGTGGCTCACGCCTGTAATCCCAGCACTTTGGGAGGCTGAGGTGGGTGGATCACAAGGTTAGGAGTTTGAGACCAGCCTGGCCAACATACTGAAATCCCGTCTCTACTAAAAATACAAAAAAATTAGTTGGTTGTGGTGGTGGGTGCCTGTAATCCCAGCTACTTAGGAGGCTGAGACAGGAGAATTGCTTGAACCCAGGAGGCAGAGGTTGCAGTGAGCTGAGATCATGCCACTGCACTCCAGCCCAGGCGACAGCTCGAGACTCTGTCTCAAAAAAAAGAAGAAAAAAAGAAAAAAAAAGTTAATGGATGTAGTTGTAAAACAGTGATTTTTTTAATTATTATTTTTATTAGCTCCTACTATGGGAAGTCTTAGGCTACAGTATGGGCCACATCTTTCTGTTCACAGCTTTCCTTGGAAGATCAGCTTTTGACATATAGATTCTCCTACTCCCTGGCTTCTTTGCCTGCTGATCTCATCCTGACATACCAGAAGTGGGCTGTGTCTTCATCGATTCTTTGACTTCTACAAGAGACTAACAAGGCATCATCATCTTTATCAACATCATCATCATCATCGTTATCATTATCCTTCCAACTACAACCCCCAGTACTGCTGCTGCTTATGAAGTAAGCACTCTATGCACTATTCTACTATTTTAAAAACTTTATATATGTGTATATACCACATTAACTAATTCCACACCAACATTATAGGGTAGTGCTGTCCAGTAGAGCTTGCTGCAATGATGGAAATGTTCTATATCTGTGTTGTCCAATATGGTAGCCACCAGCCACATGTAGCTATTGAGCACTTGAAATATGGTTAATGCTACTGAGGAACTGCATTTTTCTTTTATTTAATTTTAATTAATTTCATTGACATAGCCACATGGCTAGTGACTATTGTATTGGACAACACAGTTACAGCCTCTGGGGGTTTATTGTTACTTTTTAAAAACAAAGCTCTGTATTCATCAGCAGCATAAACTTAATAAGGACAAGTGTGAGTGAATGGTTCAGAAATACATTATTGAAGCTAAAAATACAGATGATCCTTGACTTCCAATGAGGCTTATGCTCTGATAAACTCATCAAAAGTTGAAAACATCATAGGTTGAAAATGCATTTAATACACTTAAACTACCAAGCATCACAGCCTAGCCTAGCCTACCTTAAACATGCTCAAAACACTTACATTAGCCGGCAGTTGGGGAAAATTATCTAACACAAAGCTATTTTATAGTAAAGTGTTGACTATCTCATGAAACTTATTCAATACTAACCTGACAGTGAAAAACAGAATGATTGTATGGTCCATAGTCAAAATACAGTTTCTACTGAATGTATATGGCTTTTGCACCATGGTAAAGTCTAAAAATATAAGTAGAAGCATCATAAGTTGGAGATCATCTGTATTTTAAAAAGAAGTCCCATATTCTACACTGTGAGAGCTTTTAGTTCACCCTTCCCCCACCCTGTTAAAATTTGATTCAAAAGAATTCCGTGGAATATATAGGGTAACACGAAGTCATTTCTAAACAGAGAACATTTACAAAAGATGTGGATGATGTCTTAAACCTCATTGTAATCCAACTATCCCAAGTAATCAGCACCGGTAAGCACTAGTCCCTCTATTGAAAATTGAAATTCCAATTACTGATTTTCCAAAAGAAGACATTCTCTTCCACTTACGAAATGGAACAATGAAAGAGGATTTTCTGTTTGGGGTGACCGGGTAGAAACGGAGTCTTCACACAAAGTCTTAGTTCATATTCAGCCCTCCTTTCCCTGAAACCACATCCCCAGGATTTATCTGGTTTGTTTGTGAAAATATGGGAAAACATTTTAAGTCGAAGAAACTGATCAGTTGACTTAATTACATTTCTGCTTAGTTCAGCCTGTAACTTAGACTGTTAGAGAGAGAGAATTTAAGTAGCCCTTGGTTTGAACCATCTGTCGCGAAAATGTGACATATGTTTGCTTTGTTTACTCAACAACCAAGTGTAAACTGATACACTGAACTAGAGGATCCCTGAATGGTGTGGCTATGGGTGTGTGTGTGTTGGAGGAGGGGTGTCTGATGAGGGCGTCCATCTCCTCATACTTACCCCGGAGGAACACGCGTACAGCACAAGAGAAGTGCGGATCCGTAGGATGTCCCCCGGGTTTGAGGCGCGCCCCGAGGCGCAGACCCTCTTTGGCGACTCCACACAATGTGCAGCCCGCCTGCAAGCAGCCGCTGCAGCCGAGGGGCGCGCCTGGCTGATGTGTGGTTGAATGGAGAGCGGCCCAACCCTCCTCCTTCCTCCTCTTCTTCTCCCCGCCCTGACACCCGGGCCTCAAACTTCAACCAAAGCCCGTGCCCTTTTCAATTTACCCCCCTCGATCAAAATGAGCCATTCTTTTCTGTCCTCCGCGGCGGCCCATTGTCTGGCGTGATAGGTTTGCAGATTTGACAGCTGGGCGCACACAGATTTGATTCAAACTCGGTCTCCCCGAGAGATGAACTTGGACATCAGCAAAGATCCTGAGCACTGCCGGCTGGCTCCTAGACCGGTCTCCGGACCCAGTGTAGACTTCGGTGCCCCGGGCGCCCCCCGGCGTGCGGGAAGGGGAGCGTGTGTCAGGGTTGGGGGGCGGGGGGTGAGCAGCAGGACTGGGAACCAGCGGTCCCAGGGGTTGGGGCGAAGGGCTGTGTACATGTTAGGCTTTTTGTTGTTGTTGTTAATTTACTCTCGAAACAGCCAAGATGGAGGTCAGCTTATAAATTTCCTAAAGCCAGGTCTGGCCGGGTTTAAATGCAGTGGGCTGGGGACTCCGCTTTTGTCTCCTTGTCGGAGCTCCAGGAGAGAGGTAGAGACTGCGTGTGCATGTGTGCGTGTGAGTGTGAGTGTGCACGCGCTGGCGTGGACGAACGGGTGGGCGCATCCCAGGATCGCCGCTCCGGCGTCCTGGGTCTGAGTGTGTCTTGAACGCACCAAGTCTTGAATCACAGCCACTAGTGACGTGGGGGAAAACTTTGTGTTCCGAAGAAGGGTCTGGCTCGATTGCCCTAAGAAGAAAGAGCCCTTGTGCCCGTGTGTGTGTGTGTGTGTGTGTGAGAGAGAGAGAGAGACAGAGAGAGAGAGAGAGAGAGTGTGTGTCTGGCAGCACCCGCGGCCGGCTGCAGAACACTGCGTGTCCTGTGCGCGCGTGCGGGTCCGGCCGCGGGTCCCACCGCAAGCGGGCGTGTGCAGCTGCGGCTGCCTGGCGGGCGAGCTTAGGAGGGAGCTGGAGCTGCGGGGCGGCGGGAACAGGAGCAGGCCGAGGGTCCTCTGGCCAGAAGAAATCTGGCCTCGGAAAACGCCATTCTCCGCGCCGCTTCCAATAACCACTAACGTCCCTAACGAGCATCCGAGCCGAGGGCTCTGCTCGGAAATCGTCCTGGCCCAACTCGGCCCTTCGAGCTCTCGAAGATTACCGCATCTATTTTTTTTTTCTTTTTTTTCTTTTCCTAGCGCAGATAAAGTAAGCCCGGAAAGGGAAGGAGGGGGCGGGGACACCATTCCCCCGAAAGAATAAATAAGTAAATAAACTGGCTCCTCGCCGCAGCTGGACGCGGTCGGTTGAGTCCAGGTTGGTGGCATTTGGAGTTTTTTTCGTTCTGTTTGGGAACCCATTGCCGCTTCCCGTCCCTCTTCCCCACTCCTTCTTCCCCCCTCCTCCGGCCACCCCTTTCCTTTTTGCTGGCGTCTCCCAACTTTAGGGCCCGGGGGGCGCTCGTGGCGCCGGGCTGCACCTGCCGGGGCGCGCCGGGACTGCGGGCCGGCGCGCTCGCCCTGGGCTGGGGTGCGGAAGCGCCCGAGTCCTGGGCACCGGGCGAGGGTGTGAGAGGAGCGGACGCCCAGGAGGGAGCCGAGGACGCGCGGCGGGTAGGGGGTAGGGGCGCAGGAACCGGGTTTCAGCCCCAGTCGGGACATCGGTTCCCCCTGGCTTGGCGGCCTCTGGAGGAAGACGAGTCCCGGGGAGAGGGAGGGCGGCGACTGGGGCTAGGGATTGGCGATCCGAGTGGGGAGGGCCGGCGGCTGAGCGAGCTCGCTGGCTGACGCGAGGAGGGGGAGGCCAACTTCTCGGGAGAAGGGGCTCTTTCGGCGCCAGGGCTGGCTAGGGAGCTGCCGCCGCCGCCACCGAGGGCTCGGACTCCAGGCAGCTGCAGGCTCCGCTCGCGACGCTCGGAAAGTACCGTTTATTTATTTATTTGCTTGCGTTCAGCGTCTCGGGTTGAACCCAACAGACACCCCCTTGGACTTTAGGAACCCTCTTCAGACCTCTCCAGCCCTCACCCCCATCCCCGTGTCAGCGGCCCCTGGAATACACGCACATGCACCCTGACCTGGGTGGGGGTGGGTCCTCACCCGGGCGTTGGAAATTCCCCAAAGGCGGGAACGGGGGAGGGGAGAGGGTTCTGTGGGGGGAGTCTCCGGCGCTCTCCGCTCTCATCTCAAAGCGCGCCCTCCCTTCCAGGTTGGGTCGGACCTGAACCCCTAAAAGCGGAACCGCCTCCCGCCCTCGCCATCCCGGAGCTGAGTCGCCGGCGGCGGTGGCGGCTGCCAGACCCGGAGTTTCCTCTTTCACTGGATGGAGCTGAACTTTGGGCGGCCAGAGCAGCACAGCTGTCCGGGGATCGCTGCATGCTGAGCTCCCTCGGCAAGACCCAGCGGCGGATCGGGATTTTTTTGGGGGGGGCGGGACCAGCCCCGCGCCGGCACCATGTTCCTGGCGACCCTGTACTTCGCGCTGCCGCTCTTGGGTAAGTCGAGGCCCGCCGCGGGCTTTCTTACCCGCTGAGTCTTTCCTAGGGTCGCTTGCAGCAGCCCACCCCGCCCTCCGCACCAAAATTGGGGCGCGGGTGTGGTGGATGTGGAAGAAAGAAGTTTCGTTTTGGGGAATGGGATCGCGAATCCCCGGGTTAGGGAGGCGGTGGCGGCGCGGCGCTGCCTGAAGCTTTTCGGGCTTGGTTTTGATTTCCTGTGGTTTTTAATGACCCAACTTGGCGGGGGACTAAGAAGCCCTCCAGCCGAGGGCCCTGCACCCCCAGAGAGTCTCTGGGAGCTCGCGGAGCCGCGGCGGGCAGGTGGAGTTGGGGAGCATTGGGGCCGGGAGAGCAAACTTGGAAGAGAAAAGTTTTTCCCGAGTAGCTTCTGGGCGCTCTCCGCCCGGCGGACCGCTGACCACGGCCGGCCTGCCCCGCGCCCAGCGCGCGCCCGGTGCCCAGTCCGCCGCTGCACTTCTCCTCGGAAAGCGCCTGAGTTTCAGCCGGGCGGAGCGGGTGGCTGGAGCCGGGGGTGGCCCGGGAGCCCGGGTCGTTGCTCAGGCCAGGATGCCCCGGGGCGGAGGGCCGACGTGCGCGGTGGGCAGCGCAGGCTGTGGAGCAAACCCTTGAAGCCCGCGGGCTGGCCTGCGCCACCCTTCCTTGCTGGCCCGGGAGGAGGAGAGAGGAGCTGGAGTTCCAGGGGGCGGGAAAATGGACTCCCGGATGGTCGAGAGGTGGACCCGCTCCCAGAGCAGGGCGCCCCCGAAGGCTGGTCAAGCATCCCTGACCCGGGCGCGTGCCCTCGCCCGGAGCAGGGGCGGCCGGGGTCCCCGCCCGCCGCACTCAGGCTCCCTCCCCTCTGCCCCGCAGACTTGCTCCTGTCGGCCGAAGTGAGCGGCGGAGACCGCCTGGATTGCGTGAAAGCCAGTGATCAGTGCCTGAAGGAGCAGAGCTGCAGCACCAAGTACCGCACGCTAAGGCAGTGCGTGGCGGGCAAGGAGACCAACTTCAGCCTGGCATCCGGCCTGGAGGCCAAGGATGAGTGCCGCAGCGCCATGGAGGCCCTGAAGCAGAAGTCGCTCTACAACTGCCGCTGCAAGCGGGGTATGAAGAAGGAGAAGAACTGCCTGCGCATTTACTGGAGCATGTACCAGAGCCTGCAGGGTACGCGTGGAACCTCCCCACCCCACCCCGTGTCCCTCCCCGAAGGCAGGCGGGCCTTTCGTCCCGGGGCCAGCTGATCTCATCCTCCACTCACTTCTCCCCAGCTGCAGAGTGAGGACCTTTCATTGGCCCCCAGGGACAACGGCAGCTGGTGTTTGCTGGGCTGACCAGCATTGTTGGGCCTGTTGTTGGAAAACCCATGAGTAGGTCGGGGGCTGGGGGTAGGGCCACCCCCGGGACCCCGCTGACCTCTCTGAAACCTGGTCGGAGCATGGGAGGAGGATCCCATTAAAGGGCCCCAAGGAACCCACAACTTCTTTCCAAGGAGAGCCAGCCTGGGGCTTTCGCTGGCCTCTCAATAATAATAGGAAGGCTTGCCCTGCATCTGGTCTGGACTCCCCCTGTCTTGTTCCCTTTAACCTGCTCTGATGTAAGATGAAGTATTGTAAAAGGTCCGGGAGAATCCAGTCTATCTTTACCCTCCCCACCTAACGTGATCAAAGGCAGATGTGTGAAAATCCATTTGTCATCTTAGATTAGCTGAGCCTTGAACCAGCTGGTGTGGTTCAACCTTGGTTATCACAGAAGTAGCTCAGGGAGAGAAAGATCCACTGGTCACAACCATCCAGTCCAATGGGAGTGTTTTGGTCCTCGTAAGCCAGAGGGGGCTCATGTTTGTAAACCTAACACAAACATCTTGTGTGTTCATTCTCGACTGAGACTCACACTGGAGATTTGTATTATACAGATTTGACCTGTCAGCGGTCACTTCCTCCAGAGTCTATTAATGAAAACCTGTTTCAGAGGTGGGCTGTTTAATAGCCATGGTAGCTGCTTTCCAACTGTATGCCAGGTTTTGGGAGCAAGCTGAAATAAGGGTCTTTCCTGGGTCACCTTTCTTCCATTGGCTCCTGGAGGCAAGCAGGGCTCGTGACGTCACCAGCTCTTTCCTCTCTGATTTCTATTCCTTTGCAAAGAGTGGGAGAGTTTTCTGGCAAGATCGGGCTGGGTTGTTCTCCAATATTTTCATGGCACTCTGGGGAGAACAAGAACAACAAAGGCAGAGGGAATGAAAAGAAATAACCATAGTGAAAGAGATGCATTTGAAATCTTTCAAAGTTTCAGCGTCTTTTTGTTACACAATCATAACATAATTAGAATTCAGATTCAGCAGCAAAAACCTGCTTGAAATATATGTTTTTCTGATCTGAACCCAATCTTTCTGTTGTTTTTAGGAAATGATCTGCTGGAGGATTCCCCATATGAACCAGTTAACAGCAGATTGTCAGATATATTCCGGGTGGTCCCATTCATATCAGGTAAGCAGATTTATACTTCCATGCTGATGCCTTTGTGTGCTTGAATTCGTTGGCTTGCATTCTCTTTGGCTCTCAAAGAGCGTATAAGTAGATAGTTGAATGGCACAGTGTTTCTGGGAAATTAGAAATAGGATGATGATAATGAAGAGGCATAATGCCTAGAGATGATTGTATGACTTGAAAGTAATTCTAAATGAAGTAATGTGGTGTGGTGGTTTGGAAGAGGTTCCAGGGAGGTGACTTGGTTGGGTTTTTTTTTTTTTTTCACATTAAAATATGATTGGCCATCTCTTGCAAAGGGAGTGCCACTTCTGTCTGTAGGTGGCAATCGTATTCTCTTCTCGCTGCATACCTTACATAGTGCCTCCCTGGAAATGGGATCTGTTCAGATTATGCCACTTACTTTACAAGACGCCCAAAGATAATCTTAGATTGTTGAAAAATTTGGGATGAATTCACTTGTCTGCCTTTGATTTAAAAGATTAAGCTCTGCCATTTGTTAACAATTCTTTTGCTTCTGTTTTTTCCTGAGCAAGTGTGTGCATTTATGAGAGAATGTACTCCTGCCTCAATGGCCCTTTTAAATGTAGTCTCGCTTCCCATGGTTTGTTTTGTCTCTCTTTGCAGTTCTATGTGTGGTTTGGAAATGAACTTAGTTTTAGAATTAAGTGTTTTGTAACATCTGCATTCAGACAGCCCATAAATAAGCAAGGCAGTAATTTATCTTTATGACATACAGATTCCAGACTGATGTTGTCTTTATTTATTTACAGTTTAGACATTTTCTCAAGTATATATAGCCACCACAAATTATATGTCTCTCAGTGGTTAAACGTGATGGGTAATGTTGAATTTGATTCTATGAGATTATGGTTTGTAACTGGTGAGAGTGTCTTGGTGTTCTAAATGTTTTGTGTTTTTTTGCAGAAAAGCCACAGAATCAAGGGAGTGTATAAATACTGATATTTTATTTGGGTGTGTCATACATGTATTCATCCATTCACCAAACATCCATTGAGCACCTACTGTGTTCTAGCTATTGCGGTTTGGGCAGTGAGCCAGTCATCACCTTGCCTTCATGAATCTTAGAGATAGCCAGGAACTGACATTTATTAAGTCTTATTATTTGCCAAGCAATGTGTTAACAGTGTTACATCATTAACTTAGGTAATCATCAAGTGCTTCTTAGGTATTATTATTTCCATTTTATAGATGATTAAATTGAGGCATAGTGAAGTTAGGGAAACAGCCCCAAATCACAAAAGTCTTAAATGGTAGAACCAGAATTGAAACTCAAATTTGTTTGATTCTAAGCTTTTGTAACATCTACCCTTTGCTACTCAGAGTGTGGTTCTTATACCGGCATCATTGACATTGCCAGGGAATTCATTAGAAATACAGGATCTCATTTGAACTACTGAATCAGAATACACATTTTAACAAGATCCCTGGGCTGGGTGCTTCATATGTACATGAAGCTTGAGAAGCATTTCTCTACATTATTCTGTCTTTTCCTTTAGAGAAAAAGTGTGTGTGTGTGTGTGTGTGTGTGTGTGTGTGCGTGTTAGTCTGTCAGTCTGTTTTGGCATGAGATATAAGGATACGAGTTTAGTATAAGAGGAATTCAAATGTTTCTCTGAGTAATGCCAATAATTTCCACTCCATGTCACTTCTAGTGCTTTCTGTCCCTTTGATCCAGCCAGGACAATGGTTTAAGCAGTGGAGAGGAGATGTACAGACAAACGTGTGTGACCACCTAAGCTCTCCTGGGAGTGGATCTGTAGAAACTGGGATGGGGTGTTGCCAGTGGAGTGCTAGGTGCCAGAGGCAAACCTGACCTTCATCCTGCTTTTGAGGGACAATGCCTGTTACCTACTGTCTGCCCTGTGGACTCCTCCTTTGTACTGATGCCTGGAAGGGTAGGAACCTCTCCATGGTCATTGATAGTGAGAAAGCAGGCAAGGAAGAAGGGCCATTGGGTTTTCATTTCAGAATTTCTATGAGCAATGGTTTTTGTTTGTTTGTTTGTTTGAGACGAAGTCTTGTTCTGCCACCCAGGGCCAAGGCTGGAGTGCAGTGGCATGATCTTGGCGCAATGCTACCTTTGCCTCCCGTGTTCAAGTGATTCTCCTGCCTCAGCCTCCCGAGTAGCTGGGATTACATGCACCTGCCACCACGCCTGGATAATTTTTGTATGTTTAGTAGAGAAATACATGTCACCATGTTGGCCAGGCTGTTCTTGAACACTTGATCTCAAGAGATCCGCCTGCCTCGGCCTCCCAAACTGCTGGGATTACAGGTGTGAGCCACCATGCCTGGCCGCAATGGAGTTTTTATTATTTTTTTAAAAACTTTTATTTTTAGAGACAGGGTCTTGATCTGTCGCCTAGGCTAGAGTGCAGTGGCCTGATCACAGGTCACTGTTGCCCCAAACTCCTGGGCTCAAGCGATCCTCCTATCTTAGTCTCCTGAGTAGCTGGGACTACAGGTGTGCCACTACACTGGCTAGCAATGGAGTTTTTTTACACTCATTTTCCCTCTCAGAGTTGCTCTTTCATTTGTATAATGAGGCAATTGGAGTAAATAATCTCTAATCGTTACAGTCCATGGATCTGAGAAAAGGTTGGGCTCATCTCTAGAATTCTTCCACGGTTCTCTTACATCACCTTCTCTACCCTTGCAATCATTTCAACTGTTAAGGAGGCATGGTCATTCTCAGATACCACTGGTTTGTCTGAATTTATGAGTATTGGACATTCTTCTGCATGGGCCAAGTTTCACTTATGCATTCCTTGGATCCCATTCGCAGGCCAGCTTTCTTTTCACAGCAAGTATGATCTGGAGTTTGTGAGCCCTGTCCTGTCTAGAACCCAGAAATCATAATGAATTAGCCAGAGCCAGAAAGGCCTTGTCTAGAGCTCCATTTTCTATCTCAAGGGCATTGGCTTTAGGTTCCAGCACTAATGAGATTTGACCTCTGACAGTGACTGTGTTCCTTAAGTGGGATAGTAAAGCCAAATGGAGACTTGAGAGGCTTTAAGTCATTGAATAATGCATATTATCCAGTTTGGCCTTTGCAGGATGGAAAAGGATGGAGGAACAGGATGATAAATGTTGCTTTTCATGGTTTGAATCTGAGCTTTCTAGAACATCTCTTCTGTCTTGAAAATTTATCTGAGGAAGCCAAGACAACAGTGTCTCTGCTTTTCACAGATATGGTAGCAATCAGAGTTTCCATATTTGGATTTCTCTGCCCAACATGAAGAGCATGTTTATCCACATACACTAAGGGTGAGCTGAATCCTCGCAAGGAACAAGACATGTTTGACGTTCTTGTGTTTCCATTTTCCTTGGATTCCTCAAACCCACATTCATTTTAGCCATTGTTTGCTTGCTAACCACATAAAAGGCCTTGCTGAGGTATTATCAGTGGCCCGTTGGGAACAAGAAGGAGAACAAAAATAAGGTGGAATCTAAAAACCGTCCTGTTTTCAAGCTTGAAATGCAGAAGGGAAACCAAGTAGCCAAGTCAGGAGAGAACTGCAGAGGGAGGGTGGAGGGCTGCTTTCCAGAAACCTGAGAGCGGAAGCCTTTGGCCCCTGGGGCACAATTAAGGGCTTGAGGAGGTGTGTTTCCTGTGGGGTGAGGCTAGTGTGGGTTTTAGGGGCCTGGAACATGAAGTGAGCGGGAGGACACACAGGAAAAAGTGAGCCGGTGCAAGAGGATGTCGGAGGAGAGGCAGGAACACAGAAGTGTCCTAGGATCCCAGAGGGCAGAGCTGTGTGGGCGCTCAGAGGCTCAGAGGCAGAAGCCACCATGCACAATGCACTGTTTAGCATCTGCATCTCTCCCGGCCAAGATCTCTGCTCTTGCACCTCTGTTCTGCCCCTGCTTTTCTTCCTCAGAAAAGTTCAAGACACAGAAGTAAATAGGGATTTGAAAGGATGATGAACCTGTTGGCAATTTTTTTTGGACTCTCTGGAGTGGGAGAGCAAAGCAGTGAGAAATTTTGAAAATACAGTGAGTGCTAAGAAAAGCCTGAGGATGGGGAACAGAGGGAGGACAGAAGCACCTCTTTGGCAGCAAGGTTTAAAACTATTGATTGGGAGACTGGATTTTTGTAGAGAAGTCAGGAGATGCCAGGCCTTCCTTAAAATACAATCACAGTTGATGATATTGCATGCAAGAATCAAGTGGATGGATGGTAGGGAAAGAGTAATGTTAGGTTTTGAACATCCTGACTTGCTAGAAGGAAAAGTCCCAGCTTCTGGCGCTCATCATTTTCCTACCAAGGGCTAGGAGTGGCTTTGACCTTTCCGGGAAGCCTCAGGATCTCCAGATTCGTTCCCAAGTAATTGGAAGTGGTTTGCTCCAGGATGAGATGCACCTAAACTCTCTTTTGAGTCTTGCCTCTTTTTTTCTGAGTGATTCTGTGAATAATTAGACATGTTTAGCATTTCTGTTCAAATGCACCATCATATTTAAGTCATTATTTTTTAAAAAGTTATCACAAAGTCTACATGTTGGAGAAGAGCCTTGTAACATCACCTGCTTTCTTGTCAGGTCATGACGAGAGAAAGCCTTGTAAATACCAGCTATTAGGGATCGTGGTGGTCCTTTTCTTGCACTCAGCTCTCTAATCCTGGTGTTCCTATATTTGAGAACCCCCATTTGTTTCCTGTTATTTACTCTGGCATATGGTAAACTCCTTAGTGGGCCAGTGAAGGCCCTGCTCTCCATCTTGAAGCCCCACACCCCCTCTCCACTCAAGCTCACTGAGCCAAACAATTCCCCAAGTATTTCATGTGCATTCACTTTCCTGTGCCTTTGCACAGGGCCTTGCCTTTACTTAGAAATCTTCTATCAGTTCTTTAAGACCAAGATCAAATTTCACGTCTGAAGGCCTTTGCTGGACTCTCCCCAAACAGGCAATTCTACTCAGGGCTCCCTCATGCTCCATCGTGCTCTTGCCTTTATGGTAGCTATTAATCACAGCATATCGAGAGGACTTATTTATGTGTCTGTTTTTCCCGCTGGAAAGTCGGAGACTTGCTTGTTATGCCAGGTGTCAACTCAGCACCAAGCATCTTTCTTGATCCTGAGCCGGCATTCTGTCAATCACGAGTGGTTGAATGTTAGAGAAGAAGGGTCCCTAGAGATCTAGTCCAGTACTCTGTTTTTATAGACTTGAAGCTCAGAGAGGGGAGGGGATTGGACAGAGTCGCAGTGCTTGAGGGTGGGCTTGGGGACCTTTGCCAGGTCATGGCACTGGTGTAGGGGGAGCCAGTGTTGGTCCCTTTCTGTCTGCATACTCTCTGGACCAGCCTCATTCATTCTGGAGACCTCAGCCACCACTTACATTGATGACTCAGAGCCTTCCTTCCTACTGCAGCCTCTCTTGAGCGCTAAACCAGCATTTCCAGCTGAGTCCTGGACGACTCCATCTGGCGGTGTCTCAGTTAACTCAAACTTAGCATGTCCAGAATGGATCTCATCATCTCTCCTTTGCTCCTTACCCTCTCTCTTCCTGGATCTCCAGTTTTATTTAATAGCATTATTGTCTTCCTAGTGATCTGCACTATAAGCTGTGGAGTCATCTCCGTCCCTTCCATTGTCTTCAACCCCTTCAGCCTGACCCATCACCAAGTCCTGCTGAAATTACCTGCTGTCTTTTGAATGCTCCCCTCTTTCCACATCATGGATGTAACTGTCTTATCTCTCACTTGAACTCTGCATGGGCTTTCCAGCTGACTTCCCTAGCTTCTCACAGTCCAACCTGACCTCCTCATTCCCAGGTCTTGTGCACCTTGGTGACTTCCAGGAACACTCTGGCTTCAGTCTTCCTTCACTCTTTTACTAACTGGCTTTTGATCTCGCCCCAGCCACCATGTATCATAGACAAGACAGGTTGGGCAGCTGCCGTTCTACCAGCACTCTGGGCAGCTTCATCCCTCCATACCTTTGCACCTGCTGGTGCTAGGAGAAAGAACACATGCTCTGGAGTTCCACCAACCTGGGTGAATGAATCCCAGCTCTGCCATTCACCTTATCTTGAGCTCACTGTGCCTCAGGTTCCATGGGTGTAAAATGGGATGATGATAATGCCTACTGTATAGGTTCTTTTGGATTAAAGATGTTATATGTAAAATATCCAGTATAGTGCCTGAAACATACTTGGTCCTCAATAAATCTCAGTCCTTTTTAAAGCTACACTAAGGTGATGTTGGCTTGCTCCTGACTCAAGACTGGGACTCTTCTCAGCAGACCACATTGCCCCATCCGAGAATGATGATTCTATGTCTTGCAAAGGGTAGCAAACCTGAGCCTTCAGGAAGGCTGCTTATAAACTACCTTGGACAAGCAATGAAAAATCTATCCTCTATCCAAAAGGCCCGAGAGCAAAGTCCTGTCTCTTAATCACCCGGCCTGAGGCTTAGCTACCCTGTGGGGAAGGTCTTCCTTATTCCTGCACTGAGTCTCTCCTTTTCCCTTGGACCCCTGTCCTTATGCTCTGTGGTCGGAAGTGAGTTGGTTGCAGCTGGTGATCACCTGGGGTGGGAGCTTTTCCTGTGCTTAAGGATTCTTGTGATCAGCCTTCCCTTCCAAGCTTGGCTGATTCCTATTCCTCTAACCTCTCCCCATAAATCTTTCCAGTACCCCTCATAGCGGCAAGAATTACTGCTCCCTGAGAAGGGCATGCCTTAAACCTAGGAGATGCTTCCGTCTGCAAAGGCTTTGCTAAGTACACTTACATTTCACTTTCACAGACCACTACTTTTGGTTTTTATTCTCTCCCTGTCCTGCCCTTCAGCAATCCATTTTTATTGTAGAACAATAGGAAATTGCAAACAGGTAAAAAAGGAAAAGAAATTTCAATCACCCAGCGTCCTACCACCCCAAAATAACTGCTGTAAACATGCTAATAGGAGCCTTTTCCAATTTTTCCTATATATGTAAATATGCATAGATGTGTATGTACATACATGTATACATATTTTTTTTTACAAAAATGGTGTCATAATCTACATCTATTCTCTGATTACCTCCTTGATGATCTGAAAAACCTATGTCTTTCTGTCTCACTGACCACTTCCTAAAGGCAAGATTTTATTATTTAGATTAAATGTCAACCTCAAGAAGGTCCATGAATACAGGACATGCTAGTATCTGTACACTTGTGGCAAAGACCCAAATGTTCCAGTGAAGGCTGTGAAGGTACAGACAGTTAAATATTTTGCATAGAGTTACTGTAGGTCCTGTTACCAGAAGAAGGGAGATAAAACATCAGTGAGTGACAGGTAATTGCATGAACTGAAGATTGTTACAAGGTGCAAATTATTTATAGCCAATATGTCTGTCCTCATTCCTTCTTCTTAGTCCTCTGAAGTATTTCTTTTTGCCATCTCTTGATTTTTCTGCTGTCGAAGCTTGTTCTTTCCAAGGGATGTCCTTTTTGTTTTTTGTTCTCTGGGACACAGTAGCAAATTCTCAAGAGGAGGTATCAAATTGGGGCTTGTTTGGTAAAAGAGTATGGATCCAGGAGTCAGGAGATCTGTGTTCTGCTTCTAGCATCGTTTACCCCTAACTAGCTGGGTGACCTTGGGCCAGTGTCTGCAGGTCCTGAGAGTCATCTGCTCCTTTTGTAATTTGAGGGCAGTGGCCTAGAGTGATCTTTAACATATTAGGTTGGTGCAAAAGTAATTGCTGTTTTTACCATGACTTTTAATATTTTCCTTCCTTTTTGAAGGGCCCGTATATTGAATCTTACATAGTTATTCAGCAACTATTTTTCTTTCTAGCATTTTATTCATGCCAAGGAAACTTGTGATCTTGGCATATGTCTTTCATGTTCATAACCTTTATAAAGTATGATTTATTCAATGTATACCTTACTTTGAACTAGAATGTATTTAAGGCATCTTATTTGAATACATGGAAGAAGATAAAGTACAAAAGAAAATAAGTAAATGCAGAAAACAGGAGAAAAGAGAAAATGAGAGTAGGAAAGAGAAAATGAAGCCAGGAGTGAGCTCAGTAGACAAATACATGCTACAAGATTATATTTCAATAAATTAAATAATCGGAAGTGCAGCATTTGTTTCACGAAGGGATAAATAAAACCACTGGATTTGTAGATGCAGTAGGATGTTTGGAGGTCATTCTAGTCCCGTCCCCGTATTTGACTGATAAGAAAGCAGAATTCCATAAATTGATAGGACAATGCAACATTAATTGTCTAGGACAGTGATGACAAGTAAAATTAGGTGTTTGCTTGTAAATGGGTATTTGAAACTCTCCATATCTTGGCATTTCCCCATCTCAGTTCAGTTGTCTTTCACCTGTTCAAATCTGTGCTCCCCCCTTAGGATACTACACTTTATTTTCTTTGTTTCTTTTAGCATGAGAGCCACAGCCATTGACTTTAGTTAAGGAGGTAGTTGTTCATTGTTTTGGAACAAGGGTTAATTAATAGGTCTCTGGCAACAAGAACTAGTGGCTGGAATGTTAATTTTCATATTTCTTGGCACCCTTCAGGGTTGTCTGTAAGGAAAAGTGAGAAATTATTTGTTGCGTTAAGCCCTCAGATTTTTTTTAAAGATAATCTTTCATTCAGAGTTTTTTGTTAAAGGAGCTAACCACGTCCTGTAATTTAGAGACTCAACTAGCTGGGTCAGTGATGAAAATGAATGAGTAATTTGCATAAGAGGCTAATTTATTATGTCTCCTGGGCATTTCTTTCATCTCTCTTTCCATTCTAATTAATGTTCTAAGAGGGTCTATCGCCATATCAGAAATTAGGGGTGAAAGCAGCTATTGTTAACCTTTATTATTATGATTTTTTGTCTTCTGTAATCTTTTAACCATTTTCTTTTCATATCCAGGATTTACATAGACAGGGCTGTGGGGTATATGGAGAGATTTTAGAGGTATACTCTTTTACTCAGCCTACTTCAAATAGTAGGCTGGTGTAAAAATAAAAATGACTCAGGATAGCTCTCCAGCCACAGGAGGATTTTCAAAACATATAGAAATACGCAGCCATGGTGGCAGAATTGTTTCCAAATACAAGCTCTCAAAAACATCTTTATAAACACGTATACAGACACATAGGCATACATACATTTGTATATCTGCCTGCTCACATGTGCATATTTTTATAGAGTGTGTTAAGTGTGAATATGATAAAATATTTTGCCTCAAAAAGATCTTCCTTGACACGTGTTTCAGTTGGTCCTGGCTGTGACAAAGGCAGCTGTGTGTGCGAGTGTGACACAGCTGAGGAAAGGCAAGAGACCAAGCAATTTCTTCGAAAATCAATTGCAATTTACTCCTACTAAATTAGCCAAGGGTCCGCCCCATCCACGCATTAGCATATGACAGACTTTTAATAATTTGGTCAAGTGGCCTATTTTTGGTCAAACTGCAGTTCCCTTTGGAACTCTGCCTATCCCAGAACTGTGTATTCTCCTCATTGAATCCTCAGTCTCTTTAAAGGGGAGGTGAGTGAGCAAAGAGGAGTCCCGCTGGGGAAGCCCCTACCTTGTGTCCCCTTCCCCTGCCGTGTGTCCTGCACTAAGCTGCCTTTTCACAGACTTACGTTCTTCTGGTCCCCCACCATGCTAAAAGGTACGTATTGCGCCCTCTCATTTCTGAGGAGAAAAGCTGGGATCAGAGAGGTTGAGTAACTTTCTTAAGGCCACACAGCTGATACCTGGAAGAGCTCAGATTCACTTCTTGTTCCTGTGACTCCAAAACCTGTGTTCTTTCTACTGTTAGTGATGAAATTTTAAGCACAGACCAGGATCCTTTATTTAGAAGGAGCTATCTACTCCCTTTTCTCCCTCTTTAATTCCCAGCTTTCTCCTTGTTCTTCCACCCTAAAACACTGTTTGACAAAAGGCCTTTAAAGTTGCAATATACACCACTACCTATTATTTTAATATTTGGGCCTGCAGTCTGATGGGTTCTTAATTGACAACCAAAATCCAGAACACGCGTGCTATTAAAACCATTCCTGCGGAACTGCAGAAATATTAACCAAAGAAGCAATTTCTGGATTGTATCTTTTTTCATTTCAGTGTGAGATGGAAGGCTTCTAAAGTGGAGCAGAATGCCTAGGGCCATTTTTTGTCATGTTGTCGTATAAATAGCATTACACAGTGTTAAAAAAAAAGGAATACATAGTTTAGTCCCACTTTAAGGTGACCTAATGTGCTATTCATTTGCCTTCCACCATGCTGGTGCCACTTTCCTCTAGGTCCCTGTGAACTGTGTAAGGAGCACCATGCCAACTGTGATTTCTGTTGTCCTTTGCACATGATGGTTTTGTGTACAGTTAATAATGTATGAAAATAAGTATTGATTGCATTCTTTGTAGGAGAAGGCCAGCAGGTTTCTTAAAGCGCATGTTTATGAAATGTTTCATTGATTTCTGTTACTACGTGTTTTGAACAAAACACTTGATGAGGAAGATACCAGGAGATCCCTGAATTCCAGAAGGTTCTCAATGGAACCACTATATATATTCTTCTAAGCTTGGGAATGGCAAGTGGCATTTGAATGGCAAAAGAAGTGATCAGGCTGAACATACTCTCAATTCGAAATGGTTGCATTCCCCATGATACTTAAAGAGAAGTAAAAATAATAATTACAGCAGCTGTGAGTTGCAGCGAGCTAGGTGTTTTATATGTCATAACTTGCTTAAGCCTTGTTCAGTAGAGGTACTCTTAGCCCCATTTGGTTGGTGGATAAGGGAACTGGGGCTCAAGTGAGAAACTTGGCTTGAGGGCACATACTTAATAAGTGGTAGAGTCAGCATTCTCATCCAGGAGGGCTGGCTTCAGAACTCATGCAGTAGCACCCATTTGCATGTATATAACATGCATGGGAGAAATAGCCCATGAAAATATCCCATGAAAGTGAAGTGCACGAACTGCATAAAGGATTATTAGATATTTTTTACTGAGTGATACATATGTGGATATATGATGCATATAATATATATAACATATTACATTATATATGTTACATATATATTACATATATACATTATATATTATATATTATTTTATTAATTTTATATTTATTTTATTAATTAATATAATATATATTATTTTATTAATTAATATAATATATTATATATTATTTTATTATTATATATTATATATGTTACATTTATACTTATTTTAGAATGAAGAGAAGAAGAGGTAAGTTTTTATAGTCTCTATCAGTTTTCAGTTTTTCAGTATGATAGAATTCCATTTCTGCCAAATTCATTCATCGGATATTTATTAAGAACTTACTATGAGCACAGTGGGAGGCCCAGATGATTCAGAGGTAAATAGGAATTGTCCTCTAAGAATTCCCTTTTTTGCTTTAGAGATACATATAAACAAGATAAATTATGATGAATGAGTAGAACCCATAGAAAGCTCACATACGGCCCTATGGTGGGAATAACGGACTGGATGGTGTTGCGGGTCAGAGAAGGCTTGCAAAAGGGGACTTTTAAGCTGGCTTTTGTGGAATGGATAGGAGTTTGGTGAGTAGAGCTGACTGGGGAGAGCATTCCAGGCAGAGGCAACAGCCTGGGCAAAGGCACAGTGTGTCCAGGGTTTGCCGTGGCTGGAGCAGCAGGTATGAGGAGTGGTGTGAGAAGAACTGAGCAGAGAGGCAGGTTTGTCACACTCAGGGGCTTGGCCTTTGTCATCGAAGATGGGAAAGGAAGATGGCTAATTTATCTCAGCATTGCTGAAATTTTTAGATTGAATCGCATGAAATTGCCATTTTAGTAGGTCAACATGGTAGAATAGCAACAATTTCAGACAGTTCAACTTAATATAGTTTTGTGTCATAAAAGCACACACAGGGGCTCTGGATGCTTCTCGACCAGAGAAGGACATAAGACCTGCTGTGGGTGAGTAACCCCTCATCATAGAAGGCACCTTCTGGGAAAACAAAAAATGAGGCCAGGAGCACTGTGCTATTAGCTTCAGCTCCAGGTGGAAATGGAGCAAGAGCAAGTGTGGGTCAAGTTCAAGCTCCTCCCTTCCGGTTGCACCTTCTTGAGGAGAAAGCATGCACAAGCTCGGAAGGCAAAGGCCAAGTGCACAGAGCCCAGCATTTAGGTGCCGAGGGCAGGGAGGATAGAGGGGCAGGAGTGTCTGAGGCAGGCTGGCTGCATCTCCCTGGGTGGTCCTGGGAAGGTGTGGTGGGGGCGGGGTGGGGGGGTACAGGTAAGCAGAAAGACAGCAGAGCAGACAGGGACCAGCAGGAATCAACCCAGGAAGCTGGGTCATCCTGAAGGGCCTCGGCTGCTAGGAGGCATTTTGGCTTGTGGTAGGAGAAAGGTGGTCTCTGACAACGGTTCATTGGGACCCTGTGGATGCTGAGTGGCATGGCTGGTGTTAGGAGGCCTCCCCTGGTGGACAGTGGGGATGTGCACAGCATGGGTCCCTGAGAGGATGGCTCCCATCTACTTTTCTGCAGAGTCCCAGCCCCAACCCCAGCACTGCCTTTTGTCCTGGGCTCAGGGTGGACTTCTGCTCTCTCGCTTGGGAGCAGTGGCTCAGGTGTGGGTGCCTGGCTCCCTAGGCAGTGTTGTCCTCCTGCCTGGGAGGGATGGTGCTGTCCAGCCTTTCTCGGACCTCTGGAACCGTGCTGGGTAGCACCCGTTTGGAGGACTTGAGGTATGGGCTTGTTTATTCATTTATTTTGTATTTACTGTTTTCTTCCTCTGACTCCCCAGTCTTCTGCCTCGCCTAGCTGTTTTCTGTGCCAAATTCTCAACTCGATTCAGAACATTTCGTAAGAGAATGTCTCAATGAAAACTCAAGTGTTCTAAATGAAGGAAGTTGTGTTAATTGAAAGCAGTGCCCACTCACCCCAGGGAGCACCTGCTTGAGGGGAGAGGATGGGGAGGAAGGGAGGGAGGGCTGGGAGTGCCTATGCAGCTCACAGAGCTGGCTCCTAAGAAGCTATTGAACCCTCTCTGTGTGTCCTACCCTGCACCCATGCTATGTTATGACATTGTTTTTATGACATCAATGGGGCTGGGGTGGGAAGAGGTGGTGCTGCCCTTTTTAGCTGCTGGTGATCCCTGGGAGGAAGGGCAACATGTTCCCAGGGCAGGACCTACCGGGTGGACCCTCTGTATTCATCCCAGAGATAGGGCTGGCAATGGGGAGGGGCAGGGGATGAGGTCATGGTGATCCCAAAAAATATATGTGCTGCAGAGTAGCACGGTGGCAAGGAGCAAAAGCCTTGGAGTTGAGCACACTTGGGTTTGAATTCCATGTTCCAGCACTTAGTAGCTGTGAGACCACAGGTAAATAGTTACTTGCAACGTTCTAGGTCCTGTATGTGTAAATGGGGCTAATAATAGTATCCAGTTCATAAGGTTGCTAGAAGTAACACTTAGGGAATGTTTCATTTGTTTTTCGCCCTCCTGAGCTGTGCAGGAAACAGGGGTGGGTAGGTGGATGACTGCCAGCGCCTTCCTTTCCTATGCATTCTCACTCCCTTTCTCCTCCTCCCTCAATATATTAGCATGAAACAGGAATAGTAGATGATTTGAGTGCATGCAGATCTCTTCTGCTCTGAAAAGAAAAACAACAATAGCCATACCCGAAATTCCAATTACCGGTCAGTCCAAAACACTGATTTTCTACTCTACACTTAAGCAGTAGCTCAGGTTTTTTGCGAACTTACTGTGTGCCAGGGAATGTGCTAGCTGCTGGGGAGATGGTGGTGAGCCAGAAAGTGCAGAGTGCAATGCCATGTAAAGAAGGGGAGAAAGAGAGAGGAAGAGAATTAGGATGCAGGAAGGAAAGTTCTGGAAGGGGATGGCAGAGACCGGAATGTGGGGATGTGGGGAGTGGATTCCAGGTGAGCTAACACATCAGTGGAAAAGGAAAGGGCGTGTACCCAGCCAGCAGAGAAAATTAATACTGAATATGCTAGTCCTGTGTTGAGTGGATGTGAACATGGTGGAAACCTAGTGGTTTTTTTTTGTTTTTTTTTCCTGATGATTCTCAGGAATGTTTTAAAAAATGCAATGTTTGCAAACAAAGTAGAAACAGTTGAAGCATTGTTTTCTATTAGCAGCATAAGGTTCACTGGCTATGGGTATTTTTTCCTTCTTGCTTTCCAAATTGTAATTTTAAAAGATGAGGCATTTCATATTCAAGAGTTTCCTTTGTCTGAAATAAATTATTCATTTCTACTCAGTTTCAGAAACAATGAACATATACTTAATGCATCACAATTAAGCGGGTGCAGCTTCACATAAAATTATGTTCCATGCATTTTGGTGGCAAACAGAGCAGCATATCCTATATCTTGTCGACATTTGTTCCTCATAAGCAAAATATAAAGAAGTCGAAGCCCAGAAATGTGTTTTCTTTCCTCTCATGGTGGAGGGGGGTAACTTTAGACCCAGGCAGCCTTGTTTTTGACATTCCACAGCTGTTGGTGGCTTTGTCAGTCTGTAGAGAAAGTGAACTTACTGCAACTGCCTTGTGCGTGGGGTCAGGTGAGGGTCAGAATTCTTGAGCACCACACATTTATCTCAGTCTTCTTTGTCTGGGTTTGAGATCTGTCTAGAATCCTCTTGTGGAAGGGCATCGCCTGGAAATGACTTCCTTTGGGGTTTGGTGGCAGCTGTTTTTTTGAATACTGGCTGGTTGGTCATGTGGCGGTTTTCTGAGGATCTGGCCCTGAGATATTCTTCCTGTGACAAGGTTTCTCTTTAGGAAAATAGGCATTGCCAGCAAGGATCAAGATGTCCGTGGACGTCCACTTTAGTCTTGAAGATTTAGCTATACTGGTTCCCAGGAGCATTTTTTGGGATGCCTCTGACTTAAGTCCCAGCCCTGAGGTCAGAGTGAAAGCTGGCTCTGGTTGCCAAAGGGCAGTTGTCAAAGAACATTAATTGTGAAATGTCTGCTGGCCTCCCATCAGTAGGGCAGGAGATGCTTTCTTTCTTTTTTTCTTCTTCTTCTTCTTTTTTTAATAGAGTCAGGGTCTCACTATGCTGCTTAGGATGGTCTCGAACTTCTGTTTCAAGCAATCCTCCTGCCTTGGCCTCTCAAAGTGTTGGGATTATAGGCATAAGCCACCATGTCTAACCAGGAGATGCTTTCATAGGCTATTTCTTTTTTCTTTTCTTTTCTTTCTTTCTTTCTTTTTTTTTTTTTTTTTGACAGAGGCTCTCTTTGTTGCTCAGGCTGGAATGCGGTGGCACGATCTTGGCTCACTGCAGCCTCTGCCTCCCAGGTTCACGAAATTATCCTGCCTCAGCCTCCTGAGTAGCTGGGATTACAGGCACCTGCCACCACACCTAGCTAATTTTTTTTATTTTTAGTAGAGACGGGGTTTCACCATTTTGGCCAGGCTGGTCTCAAACTCCTGACCTCAGGTGATCTGCCTGCCTCGGCCTCCCAAAGTACTGGGATTACAGGCATGAGCCATTGCACCCGGTCTCATAGGCTATTTCATTTAATCTTCATAAAAGCCTGAGTGTTAGCCTTGAGTATGCGTGAGGGGCATTATTCACATTTTGCATAAGAGGAAACCAAAACTCACAGAAGTCCAGTGACCTGCCTAAGGCCACATAGCTAGTTGGTGGCAAATCCTGAATTCAAGCCAAGTTTGTCCAGCTGCGAAGGCCTAGCCCTTTGCATGCTACCCCTGCTTATTGCCTTTTTGATTGTCAAGAACAAAAGTAGCTAGATGCAAGATGGATCCTCAGCTACCTCTGGACTAAGCACCCTTTGTATTTGAACAGAAAAAAAATTACATGCTTTTTATTTTAGAGAGGCTTAGGAAGAAGGCCCTGGACTTGGCCAGAAGTTTTCCTGGATGCCTCCCTGTCCTTGACCCTGGTTTCTTTCTTTTTTTTTTTTTTTTTTCTCCTGTGAGAGAGAGTCTCACTCTCTCACCCAGGCTGCAGTGCAGTGGTGCGATCTTGGCTCACTGCAACCTCAGCCTCCCAGGTTCACACGATTCTCCTGCCTCAGCCTCCCGAGTAGCTGGGACTACAGGCATGCACCCCAACACCTGGCTAATTTTTTTATTTTTAGTAGAGATGGGATTTCACCATGTTGGTCAGGCTGGTTTTGAACTCCTGACTTCAAATGATTCACCCATCTTGGCTTCCTAAAGTGCTGGGTTTACAGGCATGAGCCACCGCAACTGGTCTTGACCCTGGTTTCTGTCCGGTGCCTGCCCTGGCTGACTGGACTCACTGCAGAGCCCTCCAGGTATCCTGGCGCTCTGTGCTTCCACTTAGGTGTCCATGACCTCCAGTTCTGCAGTTTCTGTGGCATCTCTTGCTCTGGTATTTCCTATGTGGCAAAGGCCCCTGGGGAATTGGTGGATGAACTCTGATTTTTGCGAAGCCCTCCTTTAGAATAGGTCCATCCAGCTGCATGCTGGGTAGTCCCATCTAGATATCCTGGCCATAACTCAAACATGGTCTGTATTGAACTTGCCTTCTCTTTTAATCTTGTGGACTGAGGAAGAGGCACATTAGAACCTTAGGGAGATATTTTTATATTGGCCGGGGGGTGCAGTGCTATAGTAGAAAGGATGTAGATTTGGAGTCAGACTAAGTTTGCATCCTGACTTCATCCTTTCATAACTTAGGCAGGTTGTTTAATACCTTTAAGCCTCAGTTTCCTGATTTGTCAAATGTAGACAGTATCTGCTGTGCCGTGTCATTGTAAGGACTGGATCTGTGTTATGAGACAGCATGTTGAAGCCTATCCCCCAGTCACAGTGATAGAAGTTCTTAGTTAAAGACGAGAATCTGTTTACTGGCCTCGAGACATTGCACTGCACCTGGGAAGGGCAGGTAGTCCGTGTGCTGGTCCTTCCAGCTTTCCAGGGCGGAAGTGGTGAGGGTGCGTTTCTGACTTCGTGGCTGCTCTCTGGAGACTGCTCAGTATATTTGCACATGCCACCCTGAGATGCATGACCATTGATAGCCTGGTTTGCCTGTAAGACAAAGCAGCCCCACCATGCAGTAGGCACCAGCTGTATACCTCACTTGGTATCACCTGCAGCCTTGCCTTAGGGTTACTACATTTTCCCACACTTTCTCGCAGCCTGGCGGAGCTGAGGCAGATGCACCTGAGTGTGAGGGAGGCAATTGACCTGTTCCTCCACGTGCCCTGTTCCTACCACCTGAAGGGTAACTTCATTAAGTTCCTACCTGTTCCTACCACGTGAAGGGTAGCTTCATTAAGAGAAAGTGCAGTCGAGGTAGATAGAAACAGCCTCTCAGAAATGGCTCTCATGCGGATCCGGCTTGCTGCTCGTATTGTGGGCGAGCCTTGGAGACTGAGGGAAGGTGAGTACTTGTGAGTTCCTAGGCAGAGTGAGTACCCTGCGTTGAATGTAGAATTTTCCTATTAAGAGCAGAACAAAACAGGTTTTTAGATAAGCACTCTGACGTGGGCTGGAAATGCCCGGCAAATATTTACCCTAGATGTAAAACACTCACAAAGTCAAATGTTGTTTAGAACACCCTAAAATAGAAAATTTTTACTCATGGTTTTATATTTGGTAATTGTAAAAAAAAAAAAAAAAAAAAAAAGAGGGCTATTGTTGTCTGTGTCCTCTAAGCTGGCTTTTACAACATGGAATGACGACAAAGCCTCCTTTGCCCTCCCTCCTGCCCATTTCTGCTCCTCTGCCCTTACTCAGCCTCATGACTGCATTCCCAGCCCCTTTTCAGACGTGTACCTCCTCCGCCCATCCAGGTGACTGTGGCGTTTTTTGCTTGGTAAGCCCTGACTCTGGGCCTGGCACCATTTCACCTGCTTCTCCTCTTGAAACTGAGCCTGGGATGCTGGAATTGACAGATTTGCCTCCCCAGCAGCTCCCAGGAGTAAAGGAACTCTACTGGCTGAAGTGTTTAAACTCCTGGAAGGCTGGCATTGGACTTGAGATATTCTTTGTATGCATCAGACACCTGAGTTAGAGTCTCTGAATGTCCCATTATACGTTTTTTGCTAGACCTTTCTGTTCCTCTCTGGTAAAGCAGAGTGTTTGGACCATACCAGTGGTTCTAACCTGGCAACCTCACACATTTTGTGCATCAGTGTCTCGTGGGGGAGGTGTATGATATTCTGATACATCCACCCCCACTCTTACGCCAGATGTGCTGTCTTGGGTGAAAACTGCTGTGCTATGGTGGATGATTTCCCCAGGAACTTTCTGGCTCTGACCTGCTATGTGCTCTTCGGAGCTTTGTCAAGATTCTTTGGATGACTTCTTCCTTCGGTCCATCAACAAATGTCTACTGAGCCAACTTTTGTGGACTGGACATTGTGCTAGGGTCCTAGGGACATTGGCATGGACAGGATGAACTCATGAAACTTATAGTCTAGTACAGGAGGCATATGAATTAAAATGCACGTGTTTTGATAGCAGTCAGTACTCTGAAGAAGAAAACTGACCAATATGATACAGAAGGGAACAGAGGGGAGAAGGGGACCCTTTTACATGTGGAAGTCAGAATGCGCCTCTCTGAGGAGGTGACTTTGAGCTGGGACCTAAATGACAAGGGGGAACTGGCCATTCTGAGCACCTGCTGAAGAGCATTGTGGCAGAACTCCAAGGACCCCAGGCGGGCCAAGCCTGGTGCATTCCCCAGAAACAGTGGAGCTAGTAAGGTGGGAGCCTGGTCCCTTTTTACCAGTGATTATCTCCTTCTGCTGCCCTGTGCAGGGGGCCAGCAATGGGACCAGGCCACCACCAGGGCTCAGGAGGGAGCTATGGCCAGGGGTCCTGAGGACACCAGGAAGCTTCAAATCCATGGCACCTGCTTTTTGGGTGGTGGGACTCATGAACTGTACCCAGAAAAGTATCTGGCTGCGTTTCACTCTCCTAGAATTCTGAGACATGAGCAAAACAGCCGTCTGGACCAGAGACTTTGTGCTTGAGTGTGACTTGGAGGGGCCAGCTTTGCCCTGTTGCACTTCAGATGTACGCTTTGAAAATGTAATCCTTAAATGATAGTACTCCTCTAGTGCTAGGCTCATGTTTTGTATTGATTTATCTCATTCTTTTAAAAAAGGAAGATAATTATAGAATCCTGATGTTGAAAGATTCTTTTGTGATCACCAAGTTCATCATCAAGTCCTTACTTGATGGATGGATAACAGAACTAAAGACCAGAATGGTTGAGGCCTGTGTTAGGAGACAAAATGGGGCTAGAGTGGGGACTTAGCGCCCTGGGTCCTCTCTCCTTAGTTGACATACGTAGTGTCCACGTAGGGCAGGCCCGAAGAATGGCGATGCCCCAGGAGATGAAGGTTCAACCCCTGAACACATCTGTACTATTGTCAGAGAAATTCTTAAAGAATCAGGTCCTTGCCCACTTTTCTGGCCTCATCGAGCCCCATTTCCCATGATGGGTCATAGATCTGAAGACACTCTGCCTTTCTCCTCCCTAGCACACACATCTCTCTTGTTCTGCCTCAAAGCCTTTGCCCTTGCCTTCCCCCGTCATCTGGAATGTCCTCTATGATCTTAACTTAGCTGGCTCCTCTTTGTCATTTTCAACCAGAGGTCTTCCATAAAAAGGAGACCACTTCGCTAAATATCACTCCCTCCTCGTTCATTCTTTATTACATTTCCTGTTTCGTTATCTGCACAGACCCTACCACTGTCATCAGCTATTTTGTAGATTTACTTGTGTTGTGTGTCTGTTTCTCTAATGTTAGGTTGCGTACAAGCAAGGACCCCATCTGGCTTGTTCAATTCTCTGCACTTGGGTAGTTTTCCCAAGAAAACTATGTAGTAGGTGCTGAGTAGATATTTGTTGAATGAATGAACAAATGCATAGTAAGTGAGAGCTAGGTAGGTAGAAGATGCTTACTAAATAGCTATTTGGTGCCCAGCACTTAGTTGAAGCAGGGCAGAGGTGTACAGGTCATGACATGAGGGAGCCTACGGTCTTGCCAGGGAGGTACATCTGTCAGGAGTCTTTCTTTCATGAAGGACAGAAAACTCATCTCAAGCAGACTTGGATGATAAAGAAAATTTGTCAGCACTTAGGACGTATCAGAAGGCCAGAAGGAGGACAGGATTCTGGCAAATTGCTGTTACCAGGACCATGCCTCCTGGACCTCCAGTTCTTGGATGTGCTGTTTGTGTTGGGGGCGACATCCGCAGTGACAACAGGGTGGGACCTCCCAACAGCGCCACGCTCGTCTCTTGTGTTCAGTAATGGACCCAAGCAATTGCAGGCCTCACAGCCTCATATACACCATCCTGGACTGAGTACTTGGCTGTAGAATGGTGACCAAAGTCAGACTGGCCCCTCCCCCATGGAGCTTATAGTCTAGCAGAGGTGAGAGACACAAATACATAGAAAATCCAAGTGTAAAAAGTGGTCCCAAAGAGAAGCAGATGATGCTCTGAGCACCGGTGATGAGGCTTAGGGTGGGAAGAATGTTCCAGCAAAGGAAAGGCCAAGGTTGTGTGGGGCAAAGGGGTGGGCCAGAGTGGTCAGTGTGAGATGAGACCGGACATGTCATCTTTAGCTGGTTAGGAACTGGGGGAAGGAGTGGGGCCATGTGGCAGGCCTGGAGCTGGCCTGCAGACTCAGCCTGGATGCCTAAATCTTGGAATTCACCGTGGCAGGAATTGCAGGGTGTGCATGGTTTTCTTAGCCCACTGTCGTCATTGTCACATTTGAGAAGGATCAACTACACCCATCTGGGGAAAAGAGGCCCTTGGAGCATTAGTGCTGGTATGCTAGAGATTTAATTCACTGCTTTTCAAACAGACCCCATGCTCTTAGGCCAGCCCTTTAACTGCTCCGACCAGCCTCAGTTTTCTCAACTGTGAACTGGGGTTATGGACTTGTTGCAGGCCTACAGGAGTTGACACATAACAAAGTGCTTTGCAAACTCCACAGTTCTAAAGCAAGTCACTTTCGGTTGTTTTGATTTTCCTTCAACTGTGGGAAGAGAATGAATTCAAGATAATTAGAAACAATGAGCCCTAGCACTTTGAAACTGGAAGAAGCCTGAGGGACCTTCTAGTGAAAGTGCAGAAGGCGAGTTGTGACTCATTGTGGGGCCTGTTGGAGATTTGAAGTTGTCTGGAGATCAGCTGTTTCTCCTCCCTGAGCATCCCCTTCATGCCCTGTAAGGCTCCAGGGAAAGGAACAGCACTCCCTTTCCCGCCTGATTGCATTGAGCCTGGCATGGTGGAGGTGCAGCTCAGGTCTAGTGGGTGCAGGCCTCTATAAGACTTGGCTCAGCCTCATAGCAAGTGGCAGGCAAAGCCCCACGAGCCTGTGATCTCCAGCTCTGAGGCTGCTCCCTTGCTCTCACCTTTTGCCCTTGCCACACCCAGGCCACATTCTGCAAGAAGTTCAGGGCCACAGATCTGGTCGGATTCAGCCTGCGGAACACACAGTCGGCTCCCCAGTTGGCAGGGAATTTTGGTCTCATGTCAAATACCCAGAAAGTCAAGAGGACAGCAAACCCCTGTGTACCCACCACCCAGAATGAACCAATGTAACCATTTGCCTTTTAAAACCATATCATTTTAAAACAGAAACTATTACAGGGAAAGCTGAAGTCTACTTAAAGTATCATGGCATAAGTGATTCATTCTACAAGTATTTTCAGAGTGCCTTCTGTGGGCTGAGTATATTGGAGATACAATGGGGAACCAGCCATTAAAAGCCTTCACCCTCAAGGAGGCTGCATTCTGTCTAGAGCAGGGCAGATGATACATGAATATATAATGAAGGTAAATAGGAGGAGGGTAGGGGGCAGAGAGTGATAGGAGTGGGTACTATTTTAGATAGAGGAAGTCTTCTCTGCTGAGACATTTGACACAGTGAAATGAAGTTCCCAAGCTTGTGAAGTCTCAGAAAGAGGCTTTGAGATGGAGAGACCAGTCAGTGCCCAGCCTCAGAGGTGGGAAGAGGCTGGTGAGTCCAAGGAGCAAGCTGAGCAGTGGAAATGCACCCCAGTAAGTCAGGGCTGGGAGAGCCAGCCAGGGGCCCCAGCACATGGCCACAGGGCCTTAGAGACCACGGGATAAGGACTCTGGGGTTTGTTCCAAAACTAATGAGAAGCTCTTTGAAGGACTGGGGGTTTTGAAGAAGACAATGTCATGATCTCACTTATGTTTTAGAAGAATCTCTTAACTGTAAATAGGCAAGAGGAGAAATAGCAAAAGAAGTTTGTTGTAACATCAGCTCCAGAACTGATAGGGGCTTACACTTGGGTTAGTGATGAGAAGCAGTTAGATTCAAGGGACCCACAGGTCATACTGATGAATTGAGGACATGGAGTGAGAGAAGGAGAGAAACCAGGGATGGCTTCTAGGAATTTTGATGTTGTCATTTACCTGGGTGAATGACAGTGCCATTTTCTGAGATGGGGCAGGGGTCGGGGACAAGAACTATTTTTGCATACAGGGGTGTAGACTTAGAGTTCCATTTTGGACACATTGAAATACTTTTTGTAAATCTGAACATCTTTGCCTCGGCAGAGCTGTTGTTCATGCTATCCTCATTTTATCTTTTACCATGTACACTTCCACGAACAATATTCCACTCTTGATGGGCATTCTTTGTTTTTGAAATTACAAATAATACTGCTGTTTTTATTCTGGTTTCTCTGTGCATATCGAGGAAATTGATAATTAGAAATAGGACTACTGGGTTATGAGGCATGCACATTTTATTTTTTTTGGTAACAGCTTTATAGAGATATAATTCACATACCATATAAGGGGATATGCATTTTCACCTTGTTTTGAAATCCTTCAAAATTCACTTTTGCTATTAAGTAGTCATCTTTTAATTTACTAATTGCTATTTTGCTTTTAATTTACTATTTTAATAACCTGTTTCTTTGCTTATGCCTCCGTGTTGAGTGTCCTTTTTGCTGACGCATATCTTTTAATAGTCCGTTCAGTGTCTAGGGACAGTAATCACTGTCTTTTTTCTTTTCCTTTTCGTTTTTTTCTAATTACTAGCCTATGTTGTATAGAACAGTTTTAAATCAACAGAAAAATTGAGCAGGTAGTACTCAGTGTTCTCATATACTGTCTGACCCAAGAGTTTCTCCATTTATTTATTTAGAGATGGAGTCTTGCTCTTGTTGCCCAGGCTGGAGTGCAATGGCGCAACCTCGTCTCACTGCAACCTCTGCCTCCCGGGTTCAAGCGATTCTCCTGCCTCAGTCTCCTGAGTACCTGGGATTACAGGTGCCCACCACCATGCCTGGCTAGTTTTTTGTATTTTTAGTAGAGACAGGATTTCACTGTGTTGGCCAGGCTGGTCTCGAACTCCTGACCTCAGGTGATCGGCCTCCCAAAGTGCTGGGATTACAGGCATGAACCAACATGCCCAGTTCCTCCTATTATTAACATGTCTCTTTAGTGTGGTGCATTTGTTACAATTAATGAGTCATTGATGAATTATCATTAACCAAAGTTCATAGTTTACAGTAGTGTTCCCTCTTTATGTTAAACAGTTCTGTGAGTTTTGACAAATGTACAGTGCCATGTATCCACCATCACAGTATCACACAGAAGAGTGTCACTGCCCTAAAACCTCCTGGGCTTCCCCTGTTTATCCCTCCTCTTCTCCTAAGGCTCTGGCAGCCACTGATCTTTTTACTGTCTTCATAGTTTTCTTTTTCCAGAATGTGATATGGCTGGAATCATAGAACCCTACAGACTGGTTTCTTTCATCTAATAATATGCACTTAAGGTTTCTCTGTCTTTTTGTGGCTTGATAGTTCACTTTTTTCAACTGCTGAATAATTGTGTTCCATTGTATGGATGGACCACACTTTGTTTATCCATTCACTTACTGAAGGATGTCTTCTTTCCAGTTTTGGCTGTTGTCCGTTTTATTATGAATAAAGCTATAAACATTTGTGTTTCGTTTTTTGTGTGGACCTAACTTTTCAACTCAGTTGGGTAAGTACCTAAGAGTGTGATTGCTGGATCTTATTTAAAGTCTATGTTTAGGTTTGTAAAAACTGTCCAAACTGTCTTGCAAAGCAGCTGTACCATTTTGCATTCCCACTAGCCTTAAGGGAAAGTCCCTGGTGCTCTGTGCCCTCATCAGCATTTGGTGTTGTCAGGCTTTTGGATTTTAGCCATTCTAATAGGTGTGTAGGGGTATCTCATGGTTGTTTTTATTTTACTTTGTAAGTCCCTCATGGCATATGGTGTGAAACATCTTTTCATATGCTTATTTGCCATCTGTGTATCTTCTTTGGTGAGATGTCTGTTCAGAACTCTTACTCATTTTAAAAATTGAGTCGTTTTCTTAATGTCACATTTTAAGAGTTCTTTGTATATTTTGGATACAAACTCATTTTCAGATACATATTTCACTGGGTCTTTTCAGTTTGAAAATGTCTCCATTTGGTCTTCATTCTTGAATAATTATTTACTTGCGTGTAATATTCTAGTTTGGCAATTATTTTCTTTTAGCATTTTTACAATATTATTCAACTGCCAGCTGGCATCTGTAGTTGCTGATAGAGTCTAGAATGTCTAACTATTGTTTCTTTAAGCTCTCTTTTTAGCTTTCTTTCTCATACTTTAGGGTTTCCCTGTTGGCTTATGTTTACTGATTTCACTGGTATTTAGGTGTGATTTTTAAAAACATTCCTCAGTTTTGGCATTAGGTATGATTTTATTTTTCCTATGTGAATATGTGTATTTTTGTTTACTTCTGGAAAATTTTGCAATTACCCTCTTCTAATACTTCTCTATTCTTTCACTTCTCTTCCTTTTGAACTTCTATCAGACAAAGCTTCTTCCTCTTTCCTCTATTTCCCTCAACTTTGGAATCCTATTTTCAATTTCCTTATTTCTCTGACATACATTTGGGGTCAGGTGTTCAGGTCTGTCCTCCTAGTCACTAATCCTCTCTCCTTCTATGTTTTGTTGAACCCATATATTGAATTTTTAAAATTTTAACGCCTGTATATTTTAGTTTTAGAATTCCTATATATTTTTATAGGAACTTAATATATTTTTATATATAGGATTATATATTAAATTGTTATTAAAATTTATTATATATTAAAATTAAATGAAATTAAATTTTAATTATTAAAATTAAATGAAATAAAATTAAATTTTAATTATTAAAATTAAATGAAATAAAATTAAATTTTAATTATTAAAATTAAATGAAATAAAATTAAATTTTAATTATTAAAATTATATATTATATATTATAATTTTTCTTCTTTTTGATGAGATAAGTTTCTATAGTTTCTATTCCTTTATCTCACTGAAAATATTTACTATAAGGCAGTTTTTCAGATTGATCTGTAATAAATCTGTAATAGATCAATAGATCTGTAATAGATCAATCTGAAAGATTCTCCCATATCTTGTTCATGTAGGCTCTTTCATGACTGTTTTTTTCTTGTGTGTTTTATTATTTCAACAATAGGTTCATCTTTAGTAACAGTGATTTTCTCTAGTATTCCTACATAGGGTCTTTAAGGCAACCTTATGCAGTCATCTATATTTTCTTTGCTGGGCCTTTCATGGATGCTGGGCCATTTTTAAGTTAATTCCTCACTCCATGGAGGAATATCTTTGGGACCCCACTCTTACAAGCTTCATGTTTCTTTTTGTTTCTTGTCCCAAGGCCAGTGAGCAGAGATACTCTGAGCCTATTTTCAAGATATGTGTCTTCTGGGCTGCTGGTTTTATGCAGGGAGCTCTGTGAGAGTTTCCTTGACCAGGGCCTGTGGCCATAGTGGCTACTCTCTCAAGGCCTTGTCACAGTGGTTCTCAGGACAGGCTGTACACTGGAATCAAATGGAAGCTCCAGTGCCCTGATACCTGGACCCCACTCCCAGATATATATTTTTTAAAGCTCCTAGGTGATTCTAAATGTGCAGCCCAGGTTGAAAATTATTGCCTTATAGACACGTGCCCAGTTTCCCTGTGTTTTTCTTTTCTTAAAAAAAAAAACAAACCCTTTTTGTTATATCACATTTACTATTCTCTATTTTTTCTTTTCTTTTTCTCTTTTTTGGGGGGCAGGGTTGGGGGAAGATTGTCTATATACCTGTATCATTTCCGGTTACCATACTGACCAGAAGAAATGAGAAGTACCAAATTCTAACCAGCATGCTTAGATAAAAGGATTCAAATGGAAGGTTTCTACATGCCTTCTTGGGTTATTGAATACTTCCCGTGATTTTTAATTTCTCTGTAAAAGATAACTCTTTTTTTTGGCATCCTCCCTCCCCACTTCATTTCTTTCAGCATGGGTGCTTATCAAATATCTTTAATTAAAATGAATTTATAGTTTGGGGCTGCATTGGAGTTAGTGGCATTCTCTGCTTCTCCTTTGTGATACAAATATTTGAATATATTCTATAGCTGGAGAATATATTCAAAAATAAGTTAAATTTGAGACGCATAAATGTAGTAAGATTTTAAATGCAATATAAGAAATGACGTAAATATTTTCCTTGGTGGGGATAAAGTAGATCATTCAAAAGTGAAGCTGAAAAGAAGTGATATTTGGAAGGGAGGTAGTTTTTCTAGCTGATTTGAGAAAACAGATGGATATATTAATTTGCTTGACTGTTGTAGGAATTTCACTATGTTTATGCATATCAAAACATCATGTTGTACACCTTAAATATAAAAAAGAAAGAAAACATATTTGATGGAAATGTGGTTTCTGAAGCCAAAAGGGGCCAATTTGGGTAAGGACTCTGTTATTAAACATTCTGTTTTTGGCCAGGCGCAGTGCCTTATGCCTGTAATCCCGGCACTTTGGGAGGCTGAGGCAGGCGGATCACCTGAGGTCAGGAGTTCAAGACCAGCCTGGCCAACATAGTGAAACCCCATCTCTACTAAAAGTACAAAAATTAGCTAGGCGTGGAGGCGGGCGCCTGTAGTCTCAGCTACTTGGGAGGCTGAGGCAGAAGAATTGCTTGAATCCGGGAGTCAGAGGTTGCAGTGAGCCAAGACCGCACCACTGCACTCCAGCCTGGGCGACACACCACGATTCTGTCTCAAAAAAAAAAAAAAAAAAAATGTTTTTATGGATACCTTCTCTTCTCAAAATCAAAATAGGACAGTTTTAAGGAAATGATTTAGTGTATATTGTTTAGCTTTTTGGGAACAAATTATCGTTACCTGCTTATGTGACTTTTTATAGAATGTTGCATTTAAAAAGAAGTATCTCTGCTTATGGTCACATTTTCAAAACAGGCTTCCAAAACTTTAAACTTGAAGCCAGTCTCTGCTGAGTTACATCTGCACATAATTGTAACCAGAGACACTTGTCTCCCTAAATATGCGCATCTGCAAATAATTGTGCTTTCAATTGCCAACGCACAGGGTTTCAGACTGTGTCTAAACAAGAATAGTGGAGAGATGAAGCAGTTATCTGAATAATTCCAGCCGAAAAATAAGAATGCCCCCATATTATATCTTCAATTTTCTGGGTATTTCAGTTGAGGGGATGTTTTGATTAAAATCATCTGGGTAACTGCCTGAGTTTTCTACTTCATTTTGTATGTGTAAACACAGCTGTTTTATGATTGACAACTTTTTTTTAATAGCTGCCTTTTGGAAATGACCATTTTTTCAAGACCACAACTCTTGCTTAGGGTTTGGCAGCTCACTTTCAGGATCCTTGGCTACTATGTGCTGCCTTCCAGTAAGAATGGCTGGGTAGCAAGTTGATTCTCCTATTCTTAGTGTTGAAACTTCCTTCTGCATCTAGTGATATTTCTAGCTAGCCTGCAGAACAAATACATCAGTAGTCCAGCCAGTGCAGCCCAATCCTGTACATAACAACAAAAGCGTCCGTCTCCACCTGTGTCTGAAAATCACAAGTAGCATGGCAAATGCTTCCATGTTTAGAAAAATATCCAATTTGACCATCCTATCAGTTCCAGATGAACCTCTGTTTCCTGCCAAAGTGGAACTTCAGCCAGTGCATTTTATTTCCATTCCCAAACTCATCTGCATCATGTGGCAATACGTATTAATGCTCATGGAGCTACCACTTGGATCAGGTGAGGATGCTCATGCTGGGAAGGAAGACATTGCAGAGACAGTCAGCTGAGAGGCTTCTGAGACCACGCATTTTTATGTCAGGATGAACGAAGCAGCACACGAACTGTGAAGTTGTGTGGTTGAGATTTGTTTTGACAGATTCGGTTCTCCAAAGCCTCTCTGTTTTCTCGGCTTCTTCCAGGAAATTTGAAATGCTTGCAAGATAGTTGGACGAAAGTATGGGGACCATGAACCTCTTGGTGACAGGTTCTTGGACATGTGTGAATTGGTTTTCTCCCCATGTTGTTGGTTTTAAAAGTTCTTTAAGTTCTGGCAAAACACACTATCACTATTACTGGCTTGCAAAAACACACATGTTTTAGAAATCTAATGTATTACGAAATTCTAAATTATCCACTATGTGAAAATACATGAATCTTAACTAAGGGCTTGTTTTTGAGGATTGAGATTCATCTATTATGCACTTTAGTACATTGGTTGAGAGCTTAAGGTCTGGAGCAGATGATTTGGTTTCAGATGTCAACTCTGCAAGTCTTAGCTGGGTAACCGCGCAAGCCTCAGTTTCATTCTCTGTAAAATGGGATGATCATAACTACAGCTACCTGTTAGGATTGTTTTGAAGATTAAAATTCTTAGTATCATCCCTCACAAAGAGTGTGCACCCTGTGTGTTAGCTGCTATTCATTCGTTTATTCCTTTCAGTCTGCAGATGTTTGTCGAGACAGCCCACTCTATGCCAAGCACTGTGTGGAATGCCAGGTGGCTAAGATGCGTACGGTTTAGTTTCCCTCCTTCATCAGGCAGTTGAGGGGCGGGTGAATGGGTTAGAGAGTTAACTGTGATGCCATGTTGGAGGGCAGATCATGCCGCAGTTCTTAAGACATAATCCTTTCTAGTCATTTCCCACATATTTAAGGGCCTTCGTTTCACTCCGCTCAAGTAAAAAGTTCAAAATGATTCATTTTCTCTTTAGATGCTTTGTTTTTTGAGAAATGGTAGGACTCACACCCTTCAAAAGAAATCCATCTCTAGAAAATACTTCTTTGCGAATGTGATTTTGTTACAGCTTATGAGAAAGAAACTAGTCAGTGGGTGCCAAGTATTTGGTCTTAATTTTCACTGCATAGGGAGATGGGTGGAGCGCCAGCTGAGCTACAGGAAGGGTGATGCTAGGATGAAGTTCAGCCATGGAGCACGGCGTTGAGAGGTCTTCTCTTCCAGCAAGAACTCAAGCCGTGGAGTAGTTGGGTCACCATAATGGGAGTAGGAGGCTGGTGCCTTAGGTCAGCCTGTGGAACAACAGTGGGGGCTTTGTCCTGAGGATTTAAGATTATACCAGCTGCTACCTAAAGCTCAACAGTCACTTGAATTTTCTTGGTGGCTTGATGAACCAGATATGAAATTTGAAAATGCAATGATTTCCGTTTTTTTAATAATACATCATAGAGAAATCGACGAACACCTGCTTGTAGATATCCTTTCTCCCTCTGTGAATTGCTGTGATTTCCTGGATCCAGTTAAGTTCTGAGGGACACGTTGTAACCTTTCAGTCTGATGAACCTCCACTGGTGTAACAAGGAGCTGTGTTAACAGGGCGCTATTGTGAACATGTTCAAAATTGCTTTGATAGTTTTGCTCAAATTTAACTCTCAAAAATTTTGGTAAATCCTAGGAGACTCAGTTATCAGCTTAAGGCTTTTGTTGTTAAATTTTTTAAAAACCCAAGTATAAATTATCTTTTAATGAAGATCAGCAGCCTCCTTTTGTTGAAGATGATACGTGTCTATCACAAGATAAATAATAATTTTAATTATTACTGTGGCATGGGAAACTACTTTTTAAAAAGAATTTCATTCTAAATGTATGACAGACAAAATTAGTGTTTAGGAAGTACTGAAAGGAATTCATTGTTAAGTTACATTCTTATCTTCCATTTTATCTGGCTTTCTTTATTTAATTGAATGTTATTATTTTGGACCTCATAATATTTGCTGTGGGTAGAATAACAATAACTCATTAGATTCACTGCCTCTGCGTGAGATCAATAACAAAATTTCCATTATTTATTTTCCCAAAAGACCTTTAGACACTGCACTTCCAGCATGGTATAAAGGAAAGGGATTTTATAATGATTTACTTTAAAAAGATTTTTACTTCTGATATATATCCGGCAAAGCCCCGCTGGAATTTCACTGTTATAATAATAATTATAAAACAAAAATGTCAAGGAATTGTTCCATCATGATCTGTATTTTGACTATATATGAGAAATACAAGTCATGCAATGCCTAACAGTGTTTAGACACCCGCTTTGAACAGAATTCATCAATGTGTTAGGAAGAACCAAAAATATAAACATTTTAAATGAAAACTCACAAATGAAGATGAGATTTTTGTTCGTTAATTGGCTAGCTGATGTCTTCTTCTCTGTCTCTGGTCACCTTGGGAAAAATGCATGTTCCTATTTGCTTCCAATATAGCTGGACATGGCTGATGATACTCTTGCTTTGAGATTTCTATTTCACATATTTCAGTGTGAACCCAGTCGAGGGAACTGAAAAATAAACATACAAGCTTTAAAATTTTCTCACTTTAGGGGAATTGCAAATGCTATGCTAATCCTATAGCTAATAAGCCAGCCTTCAACGTGGGCAAAAATTAGATTTTTTTTGGCATTGTGGCATTTTAAAAAAATGACCATTTGTTTTGCATGTCAATAGTTGAAAGTTAAACACGGAAGAAGAGATTTAAATATTCTCTCTTGGAGAAATCTGTAATATCCCATAGATTTTAGATTAAATGGATTAGATTGGAATAATTGCAGAGGACATTATTCCTTCACTGAGCGGATTACAACCAATTAAGTCGTAATTCTGAGGCCTTGTTAAATAAATATTGCTTATTATCCATCAAGACAGCAAAACATCAGAGGAAAGATGGGTGTGCATTTTCCGATCAGTCCCTTGTTCTCTAGAAATTCCATATATATGGAACATTCACAGACAATGTGGACAGGGAATGGTGTATATTGCATGTGTAAATATATGTGACGTGCACATTCTGAGTTGTTTTAAGTCTGGCCCTTCGGAAGGCAGGCCTTCCATGTCTTTTGAGGGTCTTGGAGGCTGAATGCAGATGGTAAAGTTTGCAATGTTCTTCTAACACTTAGAAGTCAGATGAAGTAAACCTTTCTGATACCTTGCGAGGTCACTGGGAGGTTACCTGGCAGGCGGCGTTCCCCAGGGCCTGCCACATTGAAAGACACGGCTTTCCTGTTGTCAAACGCTGCACCTTCCCGGCAGCTGCGCACAAAAGAGCCTGTGAAGAAATCAGCTGGGTTTGCGTGCACTTAAAGTTGTATATAATTCCGGTGTTAAATTTATTGGAAGACTGAGCGTAATGTAAAACACAGAGTAAAAACGAGGCTCCGTGTGTCAGCTTTACGGCGCATTTGGAAGCAGTTGAGGGTTTTCAGAATGTCTGCTTGGTCGAGGAAGAGCTGTACTGCAAGCCCCCAAGAAAGGAGTGAAAGTTGGCTGTCTAATCAGCGCTGATGCTCAGCTTGGATGTGTCCCTGTGATGCCTGGAGGTGGAAGCACAGGTGTTGTTTGCCCCTAGGAACCCTTTTCCCCACTTCCTTGTGACCTTTTTGTGCAGAGCTTTGGTGCTTTTGGCCAGCAAAGGCAAAGCTTGCGTACATTCTAGGATGTCCTTTATCCAGGGCTTAGTTGGGATTAAATAAGTATGGAGAATCAGTAGGACCCAGGTCTTTGCAGGATGACAAATGGCTGAAAACTTTGTTCTACTGCTTTGACAGGCACCACGGGGGGTGGGTGCCTATGGATGTAGCTATCTAGAGAAGAAGAACAGGAAGTATCGAAGAAAGAGAGCAGAGTCGTTCTTCTTGCTTTTTTTTTTTTTTTTTTTTGCCTTTAGTTTATTGGTTCATTAATCTATTCGAGTATGTACTCAGTGTCTGCTGCATAACAGGCATCATGCCAGGCAGTAAATATAGCAAATTGCTTAAGAGCTTTGGCTGGAATCTAACCCACTTCAGCCTCAATCCTTCCTCTGCCACATAGCAGCTGTGTGACTTTGCACAAGACACTTAACCTCTCTGAGCCTCATTTTTCTCATCTGTAAATTACAGTAACAGAAGAACTCATGTGTTCATCATCAAGAGGTGTGGTTAAATGTTTTATGGTTCAACCACAGAGCTGAATGCTACACAGCTGTATAAAGGTATGAGATAGCTGTCTATGTAAAGACCTTCAAGATAAGTGAACATTTCAAAGTGCAGAGCAGTTTGTATAGCTTGCTACCTTTTGTAAATAAAAAAGACGCTTATGTATATACAAAGAAACTATGGATGGATTCATAAGACACTAATAATAATAGTAATTGTATGTGAAGGCAGTGTGGGAACCTGGCATATGTATAGTACATATATTACATGTAGTGCATATACATATATTACTTCTTATAATAATAGCACAGTTTTGCAAGTTTGTTGTGACTATTCAATGAGATAATGCACTTTAAGTTCTTATTTGAAGGCCTGGCTCAAAAATAAGCATGCGGGTTACATTTTTGCTATTATTGTTGTCCTGGTAGTATTGAAACAAAGTTGCATATAAGAAGTAACCTTTTCCTGTTTAGTGGAGAAGACAGATAATCACAGGATCTCACCAAGGCGGTTGCAGAGGAAGGGACAAAATGCTGGGGGAGCCCAGATGAGGTTGTACCCCAGCTTTTGGGGGGAAGACAGGAAATCTTTCTGTGAGGTGGTGAATTTCCATTCTCCTTCTTCAACTCCATTCTTGGTTAGATAAATATGTTCTTTAATCCTAACGGTTACCCCTTCCCTCATATGAGAGACACATGGTGTATGTTTAATCTGTATATACATTAGGGGTTTATTCAATATTTTTCATCAGTTGCCTGCTTCTAATCTTTTTCTCTTTTTTCTGGGTCTGTTTTTTCTCAGATCGCCTGCTTCCTGGGAGGCAGGGACCATATTAATTTAGTTCTTATTCACAGTGTTTTGTTCTTTGTGGGTGATTTTTATAAATATAGAACTTTTCTCCTTTTGCATCTGAGAAAGTCCTGGTAACCTTTTTGAGCATGGAGGGGAAATTTTCCACCTCAGGCACCTTTCTCTGCTGAAAGGCGGTTGTTGTTTCCAGTTCTGTGGTTCCTGGCAGAGGCAGTGTCTTCAGGGCCTATAGGAAGTGATTTGGGCAGAGCAAAGCTGGCAAGGCATGGAAGGGAGTGCAGGTCCCCCTTGGGCACCACGGGCTGGGGTTGTTATCCTCAGAGGGCACTAGGGGTTGTCCATGTTCAGGGCCAGTTGGTTATGTGCTTGTAGCAATCGCCAAAGCAAGGGTGAATTTTAGTCAGAACAGAGGTGGCACCTTTGTTCTCCTCCTTGAATTCTTCTGTCATTGTGCTGAGGGTAGTGACAAGGCTCACAGAGATAGGCTGTGTCTTAGTCTGTGCAGGCTGCCATAACAAAGTACCATAAACTGGGTGGCTAAAACAATGGAAAATTATTTCTCATAGTTTTGGAGGCTGGAAGTCCAAGATCAGTGTGCCAGCAAGGCGAATTTCATTCTGAGGCCTTTCCTACAAGATGGCGGCCACCATCTTGCTGTGTGCTCACATGACCTCTTCTTCATGTGGACTCAGAAAATGAGAGATAAGTCAAGCTCTCTCTTATCCAATCTTGACGGCCACACCCTTATGACCCCATCTAACTCTAATTACTGCCGAAAGGCTACACTTCCAAATACCATCACATTGGGGTTAGGGCTTCAACATATAACTTAAAAGGGGGAACACAGACCTCCAGTCTGTGACAGGAGGGATGGGGATTTGTCAGCTTTAGGGAGGGGCATTTGCTGGAGCTGAATTATGGTGGACCACCCCCCACAGTCTCAACCCAATGTGGGGCAGTCACAGACAGAATCTTCCAGGGGTTGGGGGTGGGTGATGGTGGTGGGTGGTGATGATGGGTGATTTCTTGGTGCTTAGAGTGGCAGAAGCTTTGGTGCAGGACTTTAGCAAGGGATTTGGATATCCAATCAGATATTGTCAATACCGTTTTATTCATTGTTAAGCAAAGAGGGAATAGGCACCTCAAGATTCGTTTCCTGTGAAAGGAAATGCATAGGTCAGAAAACCAAACTTCAACAGCCTAAAAATACTCTAGCTAACCATAAGTTTTGGGCAAGCCACAGTGGCCATTTCAGCCACATGTGTCTTCCCTCTGTCTGGCCTTGGCAAACCAGTTTCAGGGATATCCCTGGGTTTGGTTGCTCGCTGAGAGAGGCACAGATATTCCTGACTCAGTCGATCTGGTGCCGCATTAGTCCATTCTCACAGTGCTAATAAAAACATACCTGCGACTGGGTAATTTATAAAGGAAAGATTTAATTGACTCACAGTTCGGCATGGCTGGGGAGGCCTCAGGAAACTTACAATCATGACAGAAGGGGAAGCAAATACGTTCTTCTTCACATGGCAACAGCAAGAAGTGCCTAACAAAAGGGGAAAAAGCCTCTTATAAAACCATCAGATCTTATGAGAACTCACTCACTATCATGAGAATAGCATGAGGGAACCCCCCCACCCATGAATAAATTACCTCCCATCGGGTCCCTCCCATGAAATGTGGGGATTATGGGAACTACAATTCAAGCTGAGATTTGGGTAGGGACACAGCCAAACCATATCAGGTGCTCACATATTGAGAGTGTCCCAGTTCTACTCCAGATTAGTGGCACAGGTCTATGTTCCACCCCAGAGCTCTGTCCAGTAGCCCTGAGTAGTACATTTTTTGTATATATGTAATGTAATTTACATTATAGAATGTTCGTATATACTAGAGAAACATTAAGAAGCCAAATGTGCTGCCCAAGGCCACGGAGTGATCCATCAGAGGGCCATGACTAGGTTTACAGTCCCACGTCTGTGATGAGTTGGCTAAATTGGATCCAAATGAATGGACCTTCTTTGAGTGAGGTCTCTCTTGCTGTGTATCCTAAGTTGAAGCTATATTCTATGGATTCAAAAACACCTGTTCCAGGTGAAAAACACTGGCTGCATTTTAGGATTCTAGGCCCTGTTTCCCCTCACCTGGTTTCTTCTTTACACTTGTCCCTTCATTTCACTGGATCCCCAAGATGCTGTCCAGTTAAGAGTAGGTTAGACCCAAGCCAGATGAGAATTCAACAGGTTTCCATATCTAGTTTTTCCAGGGACTTTAAAAGTTTCACTGAAGGGGAAAAAAAGGCAAACTTTTATAGGTATTTTCCTTAAAAAGGTAACAACAACAACAACAACAACAACAAAGACAGTTGAATAGCTGAGCTCTGTTCTGATTTAGCACAAAAAACCTGCATTTATCAGGGTTGTAAACATAAGTACAGTTCAGCCGTCTCCCAAAGAATAGAGAGAATTTGAAATGCTCATTCAACCCAGGGGCTGAGGAAAGAGAAAAAAGGAACCATATCCAAAAGTGAATCGATTTGCAGCTGCCTGTTCCCGATATCCCTGGCAAGAAGCATCAATTATAGTAAATGACAGAGTCTTTCCCAAAGCCATATTCAGTGGAGTCTAAGGAAAATCATTTGTTTTTTTCCCTTTTATGTAAGATGGGCCTTTAGACATAATTTGTATTGGGGGGAAACATCAAGTGTGTTTGTTAAAAGGAATCAGGCAAAGTATTTACATCGCCCAGTTTTGAAAGAATAAGCCAGTTGAGCAGAACAGATGACCTTGAAAGAGGAAGATCCTGATAGATGGGGAGCACCTGATGAGTCACAGCATTGCGGGGAGCTGGGACAGCTGACTGAGGGAAGTAGGCAGGCTCTGCCTCCAGGGAGCTTCTAGTCTACCTGGCCACAAGGAGCGTGCTGGGGAGGGGGCCATGGGCTGTGGGTGCTCAAAACAAGAGGCCTTGCATCCAGGCTGGACCAGGCCAGGCTGCAATAGTATCTGCCTAGGGTGTCTGTGCAGGAAATCATAAACTTGATTGCTCTGAGATGCTGGGAATTAATCCTGAGAACTCCCTAAGGCAGGGAATCCTTATATTTTAATATGCTTACACATTTCCAAGTGTACTCCAAAAGCTGATTAACTCAATTAAAAAAAATTTTTTTTTTTTTTTTTTGAGATGGAGTCTCACTCTGTCGCCCAGGCTGGTGTGCCATGGTGCAATCTTGGCTCACTACAACATCTGCCTCCCAGGTTCAAGGGATGCTCCTGCCTCAGCCTCCTGAGTAGCTGGGATTACAGGTGTGCGCCACCATTCCCAGCTAATTTTTTGTATTTTAAGTAGAGACAGGGTTTTGCCATGTTGACCAGGTTGGTCTCGAACTCCTGACCGCAAGTGATCTGCCTGCCTCGGCCTCCTACAGTGCTGGAATTACAGATGTGAGCCACTGCTCCTGGCCCAAACATACCTTTTAAATAACAAGAAAGAAGTAAAGGTGGCTTGTTAGAATCCTGATTTAGGCCTGCACTTAAAATAACTTGTTCTTTGGCCTGAACTAGCAATCTATATTTAATTAAAGGTCAGAGATCTCTGTGCCCCCCATTAAGTGTTCCCAAAGCAGAAAAACACATGAGAAGTGGGCTTCCCTGCAGTTATCTCTGAATGGGCTTATCAAAGACGGGGCCTCAGCCTGGCAACAGTGCTTAGCTGGAGACCCTGGCAAGATCTGAGGTTTTGGAGCCCTGGAATTGGAGGTTATCACATAACAATTCTGATTGCTTTTTAACACCTCTGAGGAGTTTAATGATTAAAATATGTTCTACTTCAGAAAACTTCAGAACAAGCTGTAAAAAGTAATTTGCAATTCTCCTTTTCTCTCTATCTATGCCGAATGTGGTGTTTAATTACTCCATAATAGTTTTTTGTTCTGGTGATTTGTTACAAAATTAGACAAGCCCTTTATCATCATTAAACACCAGGATTAGTATTTTTTTTTTGTATGAGGAAACATTCAAGTATCTTAAAAGGTTCAAAGAAAAATGGCCGAGAACTTTTTTTAGGTATAAATGCAAACACAATGCCTTGATATTTACAATAAATGGATTCATTCAAATGGTGTGTATTTAAAGAGAAGTCGAGGCACTAAAATACTCATCTTTTAAGATCACCCAACTGCTATCTCTGAGACAAGATTCTTGAGGGATGCCAAATTACACCCTGTAAGGCATATTCCTTGGGAGGATGAAATCACTGGTGTTTTTGCTCACATTAATTCTGAATAGTATGGAATATGTTTAATTTTTAACATGTTTGTTTTAGTAGGTTGCAGAGTCCGACTATCCAAGTACGGATGGTTTGACATAAAAGGGCGGCACTCTTACCTGAAACTCTCACCAGTCTGAATTATCAGATTTTTTGTTGGAGAGAAGAGAATGTAAGCCATTGAGGAAGAAGAAGATGATCAGTTTGCTTCTCCTTTCTTTCTCTCCTCTGCCCTCTCCATACTGCGCTCTTAATTTGATCCCAGGAATAAGATCTACTTGTTCAACTCTAGACAGGGCCATATTTTAAGGAGATTCTTCTGCAATAGTCCTACCTGCCGAAGGAAGTGCAGTTGATTCACAACTTGCTTGAATTCGTTTTAAATAAGCTTGTGTGCCCAGGTCTTGATTTAGGTGTTGTGGAAATGTGAAGTAATGCCTGTCACAGAGCATTAGCTTTTATATTGTAGTTAGAATTTAAATTTATGGTGTATTACAACAGATTATTTTCCTTCACTAAGCAGGTGAATCCGGAAAAGGCTGGCAGCTGTTTTTAGTTAAAAGACAAAGGTCTAGAATTTGGGAAAAGGAAAAGGAGAATGCTTTTTAAGAATAGAAAGCATTGTTTAATCTAAATCTAATGTAGAATTCAGAAAAAAAGCTTTACCTTGTATTTACCTAACATAGGCACACTTTAAAAAATGCTTTGTATCGATTATATAATTTGAATTCAAAATGAGATTCAAGTAATTTTAGGAATACTTATCCCCATGCCTTATATGAGGTCATTTTTCTGTCTTGTGTATAAATTTATGACTTTTAATTATAACATTTTGGAGGAAGACATGATTTGAGCCACTATTTAGTTTAACCTTATCATGTAAGACATGAAGAAACTGAGGCTCAGGAAATTCATATAACTGAATTCATGACACAGAGCCAGCCTAGAAACCTAGGTCGTCTGTCAGACCTGGCTGACTCCTGGGACAAAGTCATTAGGACAGGTCTTGTGCCTGGTTGGTCGTCTTCTCATGGACCCATCTGCCCCTGCCAATCCCTGCATCTTTTTCAGGCATCGGCTTAAAGCCCAGCTGTGAACATTTCACTTCTCTGCTAAGAAGTGTTCATGACCCCTCATGACATGAATTCAAAATATGTAGTAATGTTTTTTAAATAGAAAATAAGGTCTCAACTTTCCTTAACATGATATTCAAAGCCCTTTTCCCCATCAGTAAGCTAGCCCTGTCCTACCCACCTTTCCAGATTCCTCCTCATTCTCTTCTCTCCTAAGAACACTGGGATGCTCCACCCATCCAGAGATGTTCTGTCTTTCCACAGCCCCATATTTTCCTTCTGCTTCTACTTTGAGTGTTCCTCCTCTCTGGAACTTATTGAAATAATTGCCATGGTTGCTACTTATTTCCATAACAGTTTACTCACTGATAGCTTTGATAAAGCACTTATTGTTTTTCTTGTGTTAAATTGTCTGTGTGTGTGTGTATGTCTGTCCACATGTGCCTAGTTTCTTTAATAGAAGGGGGCACTGGCCTGTTTGTACGTATGGCATCTGTCTAACAGTTGCTCAATAAATACTTTCAGAGTTGAAACCAGTCTTGTTTATATCATCGAGAACTCTTCCCTACACTAGCTGCAAAAGCTAGATTTCTACTGAGAATCGACTTGTAACAGCCTTTATATCTATATATGTGTGTGTCTTCACTGTAGCACGTTTCCAGGAACTTACAAGGAACAGATAATTTCCATCTTGGAAAGCCACTCAACATAGTGAGAAGAGCTTGGCCTTTGGCATGAGAGACTGATTTGGAATCCAGCTCCTTCATTTGCTATCACTGTGATCTTGAACAAGTTGTCAGCGTCAGTTTCCTCAGCTCTAAAATGAGATAACAGTACTCATCTTTCAGGGATAGCATAAGAATTACATCAGAAAAATGCACGGGAGGTGCTTGGAATAGAGGAGCCACTAAGACCATCACGATGTATCAGGTATCCTTTTGGTTAGGAACCATACTTTGGACAGATTTCCAAGTCCTCAGATACCCTGTTTCCTTTTTGATGATGCCCTTTGGGTTGATGAGATTAAACACTGCTGAGACCTTCAGAAAGTGGTCAAATGGGTGGGTGATTACGCTCTTGGATGGATGCTATGGTAAAATAGAAAAGGGTAACAAGAAGCTCTTTGGGAAGCTTGAATCAAAGACACAGCAGGGATTTGCTCAGGTAACAACCCAGGGAAACCCATGGAGAAGGCAGCTCCCCAAGGGGTGCCTGGTAGGAATACATGACACCACAGGGCAGTCTCCTTTCCAACACGACTGCCTGTACCAAGTGAGAGCTGGTTAAAATAAACTATTTTCTCATCTGTCAGTAAAAGGAAGGAGAAGGAGGCCCAGCCATCCCTCCCACCACCCAGCCTTCCATCATTGACTGAGTCCCAACAGTGTAACATATTTCCTTAAAATGTGGATGTATTAGGGGAAGGGCAGCCCTACAGCTGACTGTCCACATGGAAGCATCATAGGTCTGTTTTAACCTAGCAGGGGAGCCACCTCCTCACCTTCATGTGCTCCAAATACCTGTTCTTCATAGAACATCATGCAGCTCCTAAGGAGGGGTGGGAAGGGTTGCACTCTTAGGAATAAGATTCTGGGAACATCACCCTTCATTTCCCTTATCTCCTTCCACCTGAGAAGAGTTCTTGCTGATGCTATTGTTGGTATTGGTTGAGCCCCAGATGAAGGAGGACTGAGGATTCTGTAGGGCCTACAAGAACAAACAGAATTTCAGTGGCCCAGTGCTTTGATGCAATTTGTACTTGCAGTCTCATCTTAGACTGGGTCATTCTATAGAAATACTTGAGTTTTCTTTTGGATAAAATTGACTAGTTAGTTAAGCTGGCTGTTTTTCTGTGTAATCACTTTCCTTGTCACTTGCCCTCATTGCCTCACCACCCCACTGTTTGGTTGTGTATAACCAGTGTATTAATTTCCTACTGCTTCTGCAACAAATTACCCTAAATGTAGTGGCTTAACCAACACAAATTTATTAGTGTATAGTTCTGTAGGCCAGAGGTCCAACATGGGTCTCACTAGACTAAACTCGAGGAGTCGGCAGGACTGTGTTCCTTCTGGAGGCCCTGGTGGAGAATCTGTCTCCTTGCCTTTTCCGTTTTCTAGAGGCCACCTGCCTTTCTTTTTTTTTTTTTTTTTTTGAGATGGAGTCTTGGTCTGTCATCAAGTCTGGAGTGCAGTGGCGCAATCTTGGCTCACTGCAACCTGCATCTCCCGGGTTCAAGCAATTCTCTGCCTCAGCCTCTTGAGTAGCTGGGATTACAGATGCCCACCACCACTCCTGGCTAATTTTTTGTATTTTTAGTAGAGATGGGGTTTCACCATCTTGGCCAGGCTGGTCTTGAACTCCTGACCTCATGATCTGCCCGCCTTGGCCTCCCAAAGTGCTAGGATTTCAGGCGTGAGCCACCGTGCCCGGCCCCACCTGCCTTTCTTGACTTGTGGCTTCCCTCCCCATCTTCAAAGTCAGCAACACAGCATCTCTCTGACTGTTTTTTCACCATTATAACTCTCTGGGGGAAGATTATCCAACTTCAGGGATTCATTTGATTAGGCTGGGCCCACCTAAGTAATACAGGAAAACATCCTCATCTCCAGATCCTTAATTTAATCATATCTGCAAAGTCTCATTTGCCATGTAAAGTAACCTCTTCACAGATTCCAGGGATTAGAACATGGGCATCTTGGGCAGGGGGCATTGGTCTGCCCACCATAGCCAGAAATAGAGAGTGGGTTAGACTTCCTGGCCATCTTTTGGAGCAATCCTGGCTGTCTTCTTAGGCATCTCCAGCTGGAAGATGATGAAGACACCTTTAAACTTCTTTATCAGAAGCCTCCAGACTTTTGGTGGTTTGCAGTGACATTTTCATCATAATTCCCTTAACTTTCCAAATCACACCATGCTGGCATGCAAAGCCAGCCAACTGCTTACTGACTACCAGGCCCGGGAGATAATGGGGTGGTGGGAGGAGAATGGAAAATGAGGGCTTTGATTACCCAAGCCCTGAACAAGTCCATCTAGAAATAGCCATGTTCCAGCCAGTTCTTTTGAAACGCGAAGTCAGGTACATTTTGTAACAACTGCTATAATTTGAAGATGCCTCAAGCCACAAACTGGCTCCAGAAATGAGCTTTGTTCTTTACAGCACACTTTGTCCAAAACATAGGCACTTTAAAATAACTTGATAGCCTCTAACTGAGGAACATTCCAGAGGGCAGAGATTGTGGTATATCATCTTTGGATATGCCCAGTACTGAGCAGGTTGCATGGCCCATTCTAAGTGCCATAACAAGCATGATACTTGGTACACTCTCTCATTTATGAGCATGTGGAGAAAATGGATCTGACATGACAGGAGATGGAATTAAGCTCTGTTTCCCACCTGCACCCACTGTGTGTCCAGAAGAGATTAAGAACTCTTAGATATATTGTCTGTGTTTCCATAATACACAGAACAGAGATGAGCCAATGACACTGCCTTCTACTTCAGTTTACTGGAGATGCTGAACCAAAGTAGATACAGGAATTTAAGAGTGTCTCATTTGAGAAGGCAGGATGCTAGTTGATATAAATCGCTCTAATCTTCTATTCCCACAGCACCCAGCAGGGAATAATGTTTGTAGAAGGAAATAATGACAATATAGCTCTGTGCTTATTAAAGGCATTAGCTTTGGGATCAGGCAAATCCAAGTTTGAATCATGGCTGTGCCACTTGCCAGCACCATGACGCTGGCCACATTACTTCATCTCCACTTCTTTCTTAGCTCCAAAGAATAAGTTTGAAAAAGGCAGTAAACATAGTTCCCTGGGCATTGGCTGGCTACAGAAGCAACCTGACAGTTTGGTAGGGGTTCTTGGCCCAGCTACTTAATGATAACAGTTTGATCCCTAGAGCCTGCCACATCTAAGGTCCATTTCTGTTTCCTCTCTTTGGGTACAGACATACCTGTGGATTCTTTATAAAGTTCCAGCTGGGCCAGAGGTTTAGAGCTTGCTGCTGTCCTATAGGCCCTGTTTGCCTTGCCCTGGACATGTGGCTCAAAGAGTAATTTAGAGCAGGAGTTCCCAACCCTGGACAGTAGGAACTGGGCTGCAGAGCAGGAGGTGAGTAGCAGGCAAGTGAGTGAAGCTTCATCTGTATTTACAGCCGCTCCCCATTGCTCACGTTACCGCCTGAGCTCCGCCACCTGTCAGATTAGAGGCAGCATTAGATTCTCATAGGAGCGCGAACACTTTTGTGAACTGCACATGAGAGGGATCTATGTTGCGTGCTCCTTATGAGAATCTGATACCTGATGATCTGTCACTGTCTCCCATCACTCCCAGGTACGACCCTCTAGTTGCAGGAAAACAAGGTCAGGGCTCCCACTGCTTCTATAATACATTATGGTGAGTTGTATAATTATTTCATTATATATTACAGTGTGGTAATATAGAAATAAAGTGCACAATAAATGTAATGCACTTTATCACCCAGAACCATCCCCCCACTCACATACACCCCCTCTGCCTGTGGAAAAATTGTCTTCCATGAAACCAGTCCCTGGTGCCAAAAAGGCTGGGGACTGCTGATCTAGAGAAGGAGAAGCAAAAGCCCCTCTGAACCATACAGAGCTCACAAATGCGGAGCTAAAGGGGGATGCCCTCACGGATGACATGCAAAGCCGCTTGTCGATGAAATCCCTTTTAGAAGAACTTTCCTTTCTGTGAATAGTGGTCTATCATCTCAGCCTCATCTTTCATCATTTTCAAAAGGCAGCCCTTTGATCGTGACTCTTCGAGGGTGCAGTCATCGTTTTCTGGGCCTGGCTTATTTGGGAAACATTTGTGCTTTGTAAGGACTTGGGACATGCCAGTATTTAAAAGGCCATGCCGACCATCTTCTACCCTAGTTCAAGGATCCAGTTGGCAGAGGGCAGCAAACAAGGGACTGTTTGTGCCTCCGTAATCACAGAGCAGAGGGCATTTTATAACTGTTGAGTGGACTTCAAAGTTAATTACCATTGAGAAGTCTGAATAAAGTACCCCTCCAAAACCTTGGGGATCAAGAACATTTCATTTATTTATTTTTAAAGATCAGTACTAGATCTGAAAGTACTTTAAAGATCAGTACTAGACCAGCACTGTCCAATAGAAACATAATATGAGCCACATCTGTAATTGGACATTTTCCAGTACCACGTTCAAAATATAGCAACAGCACAGGTGAAATTAATTTTAATGATAATATTTAATTTCAGTCGGGTGCAGTGACTCAAGCCTGTAATCCCAGCATTTTGGGAGGCTGAGGCAGATGGATCACTTGAAGCCAGGAGTTTGAGACCAGGCTGGCCAACGTGGTGAAACCCCATATCTACTAAAAATATAAAATTAGCTGGGTGTGGTGGTGGGCGCCTGTAATCCCAGCTACTTGGGGAGCTGAGGCAGGAGAATTGCTTGAACTTGGGAGGCAGAGGCTGCTATGAGCCGAGATCACACCACTGCATTCCAGCCTGGACAATAGAGCAAGACTCCGTCTCAAAAAAAAAAATTAGTTTCACACAGCTCATTCAAAATATCATTTTACTTTTTTTTTTTTTTTTTTTTTGGAGACAGACTCTTGCTCTGTCGCCAGGCTGGAGTGCAGTGGCATGATCTTGGCTCTCTGCAACCTCACCCTCCCAGGTTCAAGCAGTTCTCCTGCCTCAGCCTCCCGAGTAGCAGGGACTATAAGTGCGTGCCACCACACCCAGCTAATTTTTGTGTTTTTAGTAGAGACAGTGTTTCACCTTGTTGGCCAGGATGGTCTCGATCTCATGACCTCGTGATCCGCCTGCCTCGGCTTCCCAAAGTGCTGGGATTACAGGTGTGAGCCACCACGCCTGGCCCCAAAATATCATTTTAGCATGTAATTTAATATAAAAAATTATGAACAAGCAATTTTACCTTTTTTGGTGACCTAAGTTTTTGTAATCTGGTGTCTGAGTTTTACTTAGGTCATATTACAATTCCCACTCACCACTTTTCAAGGGCTGAGTGGGTACATGTGGCTGGGGGCTACTGTATTGAACAGCACAGATGTCCATAGAGGCACCAGGCTGTGACCCCCTGAGGAGAAGAGATGCTGTCTTTCATCTGAGCATAGTTTTCTCTAGCTATAGTGTCTAGCATTTGAGTGTGTTCTTCAGATGTGTTCATAGGATAAACAGCTGGGTGCATTTGTGAGATTGGCTTGCCTAGCTGTGGCTCAGAGAGGCAGGGGTTGTCATTCCTAGTCATTTGAAATGTATTCACAACCCAGGACTTCACACACTGTACAATTCACCCATTTAAAGTGTACAGTTAAATGGATTTTAGTATATTCAGAGTTTTCTATTCATCATACAGTCAATTTTGGAGTGTTTTCATTACCTCCTTAAAAATCTGCCACATCCTTAGCTGTCACCCCCTCATCCCCTTCACCTCTAGGCAACCATTACTCTATTTTCTGTCTCTTGATTTACCAATTCTGGATATTTCATATAACTAGAACCACACAATACGTGGTCTTTGTGTCTGGCTTCTTTCACTTAGGATCATGCTTTCAAGGTTCATCCATGTTGTAGCATGTATCAGTACTTCATGTCTTCCTATTGCCAAATAATATTTCATTGTGTGGATGTGCTACATTTTTTTATCCATTCGTCAGTTGATGGACATTTGTATTATTTCCACTTTTTGGTTATTATGACTAATGCTTCTATGAACTCTTGTGTACAGATTTTTGCATGGACATGTTTTCATTTCTCTCGGGTATATACCCAGGAGTGGAATTGCTGGATCATATGATAAACTCTATACGTAACTATTTGAGGACCTGCTAGACTGTTTTCCAAAGTGGCTATACCATTTGACAGTCCCATCAGCAGTGTATGTGCTTCCAGTTTCTCTACATAATCACCAGCACTTGTCATTATCTTTTTGAGTATAGCCATCTCTCTTTGTTTGTGCTGCTATAACAAAATACCCAAGGCTGGGTAATTTACAAAGAACAGAGACTTATTTTCTCACAGTTCTGGAGGCTGAGAGGTTCAAGATTGAGGAGCCAGCAGGTTCGATTGCCTAGTGAGCGATGCTCTGTTTCCAAGATGGCACCCCTTATTGCCATATTCTCCTGAGGGAAGGAATGCTGTGTCAACTGTGATGCTTGAAGAAATATATATATATAAAGGACAATTAACATTTTTTAAGCTCTGTAAGATGCTGGAATCCCTTTTTTTCAGGGAACTCCTGGCAAGCCTGCCACCTAAATTCTTCATGAAAATGACATTTACATTTCATGATTGTGTTGAGTCAGTGAATGATATCATACAGATTTAAAAGAATCTTAAACTGCCAGATGAACTTTCCCTTCTATTTTGCAAAGGCACTCAGTGGGGTATGAACTGTGGTAATCACATTTACTGCTTGCTGACTGTTCTTCACAAGGAGGGAAACATTTTTGCTGATGGTCCTCCCTGTGTACAGCCGCCAAGGTTTTTGCAAGGTGTTCTCAGCTCTCTGGTTACTCTCCATTTCTGAAATGCTTGGCTTCGATGTAGAGGAGCCCAGCCCAGTGTGCGATCCTGCCATGCACAGCCATGACATGGGACGATGGAGAGAGAGGAGCCACATAGGCTATCTAAGCCTGTAAGTGGGTGACTCTAGAAAATGTACTACCTTCTGGCAGAAAGGCCTGTGCTCTGAAAGATTGATGAAATACCTATAGTTCACATTTAATTACTTGCTTCCAATTACCTCTGAAAATACTAGCATTTATGTGATATAGAGTGTAGGATAATATGTCTAGTTTTAGTATTTGTTCACATGGTAAACATTGATCCTACTTCCAGAGAAACAAATATGACTAGGAGAATATGAATGTTCTATTGCTAGAGATGTTCTCTCACATTTTTTTCCTGGATGATGTCATTCCGTTCTGGGGGGCTGGTGGGTAGAGGGAGTGGGCTGTGATATTTTGCTGCACACTTCTGATTTTTTATTTTTGAGTTTTAGAATCCAGGCAAGTATAGTCATTCCTTGGTATCCACGGGCTATTGATTCCAGGACCCCTTATATAAAATGGTGTGGGATTTGCATTTAATTACTTGCATATGCACGTCCTTCTGTATACAGTTAATTTAAATAATCTATAGGTTACCTATAATACATGATACAGTGTAAATACTATGTAAATGTTGTTATACTTTATTGTTTTTAGTTTATTATTTTTATTACGGTATTATTAATTTTACTTTTTATTTTTTCAAATATTTTCAATCCGTGGTTGGTTGAATCTGTGGATGCAAAACTTGTGGATATGGAGGTCTGACTGTATATTTTATTCATCAGGACAAAAGCACAGTTGCCGGCATGCCAAAGAATTTGGTTGATCTTGATGATATCCTGCAACTTGATTTCTTATAAATCTCTGTCTAATTGCCTGCTTCTGTGAAGTGCCTTCTATGTGTCAGGCGCTGTGTGAAGTCTTTATTAGCTTGATTTCCTGTAATCTTCACAACAGCCCCATATCACTGTTGCCCCACTCAATCAAACGGAGATGTTGAGGCTTAGAGCAGAAAGATTGCTTTCCCAGTGGCAGAGCCAGGATCAAAATGCAATCCATGACTGGGAACGGTGGTTCACGCCTGTAATCCCAGCACTTTGGGAGCCTGAAGGGGGCGGATCACCTGAGGTCAGGAGTTCGTGACCAGCCTGGCCAACATGGCAAAATCCCCTCTCTACTAAAAATACAAAAATTAGCCAGGTGTGGTGGCGGGCACCTGTAATCTCAGCTACTCTGGAGGCTGAGGCAGGAGAATAGCTTGAACCTAGAAGACGGAGGTTGCAGTGAGCCGAGATCACGCCGCTGCACTCCAGCCTGGGCGACAGGGCAAGACTTTATCTCCAAAATAAATAAATAAATAAATAAATAAATAAAGAAGAAGAAAAGAAAGCCCTCTGGCTGCTGCACCCATATGTGCATTGCCTGCACTGCATTACCTCCCACCTGGCTCTTTCCCCTTCTACCGCCTCTCATACCATCCTTTTCATAAACCCAAGTAGGATGGCCCTGGATCAGGGCAGCTGCATAGATCTTTGCAGCTCGGTCATATTTCCTTGTATTGTATTGTTCTCCCCTTCCTTACTCTCTTCTTGGAATTCTCATTTTTTAATCCAGCAGAACGTCCTTTCCCCATGTCCTTACCTTGCCTTAACAATTGCCATAAACCTATTGAAACAGTTGCAATATTTTAGAAAGAGAATTTGTAAAGTTTTAAAAAAGTTAATGTGTATCTAGGCAGTCTCTGCAATTGGACCCAAAATCCACAGATAGAAAAGTTATAGAAAAAAATGTGGCTGGGGATCTAGAAACATGGGGATTATTATATTAAAAGTATCATGAACACAGACCAGGTGCGGTGATTCACGCCTGTAATCCCAGCACTTTGAGAGGCCAGGGTGGGCAGATCACCTGAGGTCAGGAGTTTGAGACCAGCCTGGCCAACACAGTGAAACCACATCTCTGCTAAAATCACAAAAATTAGCTGGGCATGGTGGCATCTGCCTGTAATGCCAGCTACTTGGGAGGCTGAGACATGAGAATTGCTTGAACCTGGGAGAGAGAGGTTGCAGTGAGCCGAGATCGCACCCCTGCACTCCAGCCTAGGCAACAGAGTGAGACTCTGTCTTTAAAAAAAGGTATTATGAACGTGAATTCTCTTCTCTCTCTGGGGTGTCTTAGAAGGGACGAGGCATATTTATTTGTTCCTTCTTCCTTCCACACGTCTATCAATGGTGTATTCATTGAGAGACAATGTAGCAAAGTGGTTAAGAGTTTGGATTCTGAAGCCAGACTGCTTGGGTTGAATTCCAGCTCACTTGCTTCCCTTTGACCTTTGGCAGCTTTAGTTAACCTTTGTGGGCCTGTGTTTCTTTATCTGTAAAATGAGGATAATGAGAATAGCTACCTTTTAGGGTGACTGAGAGGATTCAGGCAGTCTATGTAAAGTATTTAAAATAGTGCCTGATGTACAGAAAACTCTGAAAGCATATTAGTTATTATTAATATTAATAAGTATGTTTTATGCTCTAATATTCTGCCCTGGGCTTTGGGACTACAGCGGACAGAATGTCCCTGACATCATGGTCCTTTCAGCTTAGTTAGAGAGAAAGAGAGAGAAAGAAAATAACAGGTGTATGTTAGGGCACCAAGGAGATGTACAGTTGATTTGGGAGCATATAGCAGGGAGTTCTAATGAAAGGTCCTGGTAGTGTTCATTATAGTTTTAGAACTGGAAAAGATTGCAGCTATTTTCTTGTCAGTCGCTCCTTTGAAACCCAAAGTGCTTAAATGATTTGTTTAAGTTCCTTCAGGTGATTTATAGCAGAGCCAGGCCAGAACCTGTACCTCCTAAAACTGAGGTCAAGCTAGGGTGTATTACATCATCAAAGCTCCTCCTAGAAGCCTTGGGCCCATTTCATGATGATAAACAATGCTTGATTTTAGAACAGCTTCTTAGAATTCAAGCTTGAATTGTCTCTGACTCCTGGGAGCTGTCCTGATGGTTATTTGTGGCAAGCATCAAGTAATGATCATTATCATTGTCTTCTGTTTACTTTAAAGTTGTCCATCCTGATAATGATCACCTGGTAAAGAGAGAGATTTATTCTGCTGGACATTTGTAAACATCCAGTTTGAATTTTGGAAACTGGGTAACCAACCTGATTAAAACCTGGATCACACAGAGCTGGCTGAGGAATACATGTGTGATAAAATGTATCATTTGACTTGGAAATGGAGATGAAAAAGCATCTTTCAGGAAGTGTATGTTGGGTGGGTGGGTTGGGGGATTAAAACTTGATTCAAAAAGGTAATAGAAACTTAAAGATTTCAGATGGCTTATAATTTATCTGTAATGGGAAAAATACTTTAAAACTGAGATAATATCTTGGAATAAATTTGAAATCACAGGCTGTATTATGGATGTGTTTGTGGATGTATGTGAATTGCAAAGAATGAAATTTTTTTGTGAATGTAATTTAGCATGCATAAGATTACAAATAAGCTATGTGCAGTAAGATTCCATTTGATACAATGTGTGTAATTTTAAACTTAAAAACATCATGCTTTAGAACTGGAAGGGACCTTAGAGATCATCTAGTAGAAATCATTTTGCAAATGGAAGAATGGAATCCCAGGGAAGGTGAATGGCTTTGCCTGCACTGCAAACTAGAATCCAGATGTTTAGACAACTGTGTTTGGAGACTTTTTAAAATGTAAAGCTTGATATCCAGGGGCTCACTTTTAGTATTTTACCAGTAGTAGTGTTACGTCATTGCTAATCACAGCTATAACGTAATTTTTTCTGGAAGATGGACCATCTCTTCAGCCCTTTGCATATATGGATGCTTAATACAAATACTTTTTGTGACTCCTAATTAATACTCCAATTAATATCCAATGATAGAAGTTTAGGAAAATTAAAGCAATGTAACTTGTCAGCTTCTTTTGTTTAGGCTCTTAATGTGGCTTCTTCTGATTTCTCAGCTGATTCAAAAGAATTCAGAGAAGGTCATGTATGCGGCTCTTTTCAAAGGAAAACACTGGTTGCTAGAGGGATCGATTTTAATATAGTTTCATATCATAGAGATTTTAATAATGCAGTCTAAAATATTTGTACATGAATTCATTAAGCCCCGATTAGTCTTATTATAATTACTCAAAAAGTAATTCAATGTAAGAGAAAACATTTTAAATGGATATAAAATACACTGTGAGCTGGGAAGCCATACTGTTCTACTTTATCAGCTCTATAAAGTACTAGCAGACTCGGACATAACTTTCATAGTATACAGAATGCAATCATAAAAAGTATTATTCCTAAATCTATTTTTTTATGTTCTTTCAGTAGTTAAGAGCTTTATCCCTCTGTGCTGGGAATGAGATATACTAGGGATAGGATGTCGTAAAAATGATAGGGGCTCACCAGCTCATGTCTCTTGCATTGCTTTTCCAAGTCAGCGCAGGCCGATGGGTTATAAGCACACAGCCCAAGATTGATGTTGGTAGCACATTCCCTAGTAAATGTAGCAGGAAGATTCTTCGAGGCTTTTTTTTTTTTTTCTTATCCACAAATAAAAGACATTTACTGAGCACTGTGTGCCTTCAGAGGTACAACAGTGACAGGCAAAGTATTGGTCTTCATTTCTAATGTGATAAAAGGTGAAGGGAGGCCAGCAGCAATGAAAACGAGAGAACTTTCTCCGGCCTACATCCAAACCCAGGTAGAGAAGAAAAGGCAGAGTGAGATAAAAGATCTTGCAGCATTAAAGAGCGGTTGTCATTTTTGGCTTAGAAGGCTGGAGATGCGGAGTGAGGCCTTCCGGTTAGTCCTTAAAGCTATTACCAAGGCTCACCGGGGCTCTGTTCAGTTTGAGCAACCTTATTGTGCCTGGAGGAAGCAGGAGGGTCATGAATATTGGCCGTGTGGCTACACGGTTGCCTGAGCTGTCTGGCTTTGGAGACACAGAAAACTAATCACAGTCCCTATGTGGTGCCACTGAGGCTGAGCGGGGACTCTGGAGGAGCTCTGGACTCTGGCCATGCTCCGGGAGAGACAGACCTGCACCTGGGCAGGAAGGGGCTCTGCTTCAGTGGTTTGTTGTGCTCAAACTTTATTTAATAAAGCAATGGAACCCTTTTCTCAGGCAAATTCTCCATAGAACCCCGCTATAGAGAACAGAACAGCTCTCTTTGCAGTGCTGCCAATTCAGCTGTCCCCATACAGTTCCTACCTCTTTTGACCCTTACCTACAAGGGAGTGTGGCTTGAGATGCTGATCAAAGCCCAGGACAGGGCTAGCTGAGCCCCCTAAATGGTGGTCTTGAGAAACGAAGGCAGGTCCAGAGGAGACGGGCAGTGTTAAAGGAATGAGTGGTACCCGAAACAAAGGTCAGGCCTTGGGTTTCTGGCACCTATGGGTTCTAACCACAACCTCTTAGATCGCTGGTGTTTGAAGGTAGGATATCATTGGATCACTGATGTCAAGGCTTAAAAATAATTCATTCATAGGTAATATCTGAAAATTGATTTGGGGCTTCTGAATGGCATATAGCTACAGGATGACAAGAAGGAATTAGAAGGATCATTTTATTTTCATCAATTTTCCTCTCATGATTCCTTTACAGTCCTATGCAAGTCGCAGAGGTTTTTCAAATAGTAGACAATCAATAAATGTTTTTTGAATAATAATACTATAATTTATAGAAGACTTTCTGGGTACCAGTTATCGTGTTCTCTTATAGGCAATCTCTCATTCAGTCTCCATAGCAAATTTTGTGTCCGCAAAAATTACCTATTGTTACTGGCATGTTGCTGATGAGAAAATCAAGGCTTGGGGAGATAAAATAATTTGCCCAAGATCACACAGGCAGACATAGGACCAGCTCTGACTTCAGAACCTGAGTTTTTATGACCCTGTTTCTATTGCTTATTATTATACCATTGACTTTCACCTATTGAACATGCAGCATAAACCAGCCACCATGTGCTAAGTGCTTTACATATATGCTTTTGACTGTCCTCCTAGGCATTCTGCAAGATAAATTTTATTATCCTCATTTTACAAGTGAGGAAATGAAGACTCATAGAGTTTAAATAGCTAGTCCAGTATGGCTAGGATGCTGGCCTTTGCCAGGATTGAACAAATATTATTTGACTACAAAGTACTTGTGGCCTGTGCTGATTAAATTATCCTACTTGATCCTCATGATATTCCTATGGTAGGGAAAAAGCTTATCCCTACTGTTACCATTTTATAGATAGGAATGTAAGCTACAATATGTTGAGTGATTACTCTGGGTGTCCACTTGGTAAGGGGTTGGGACTTGATCCCAGGTCATTGAGATCCGGTGGCCATAATCCTTTGGTGCCACAGCACTGGATCATATAAGGACGCATCCTGTCACCTTTGGAGAGCCCACCTGCAGGTCTGGACCTGGGCTTTGTCAACTGAAAACAGAACTGCCCTGGAGTGCCGCGGGTACTCAACAAGTAGGGAGGCATTGATGGGCCCCACTTTTCAACATAAAAAGAAAAAATTCACTCCATTCACAGAGATTTGCAGAAGAAATGTACTGACTGAATTCTTGTTACTCTTCATGTCTGTACAGAGCTTGCTGGTTTTTTAACCTTGGTGAGGGGGCAGCTCAGCTGATTGTGAAATTGACTTTGGTTAATGGTGAACTGACTCCATTCAAGAAAACCACATTCATTCCAGCTGTTCCCTTCCTTGTCCCTGGTTAGTTAGGTCCCAGTAAAATTTGCAGTGCTTTACTGTAAAAGCACTTGTACTTGAAAGAGAATTTTCTTTCTGCAGCTCAAACCACAGGAGGACTCGCAAGACAGCTGTCTCCCCAGGTGAGACTTCTTAAATGGGAGTTAAGTGCATGCATTTCAAGAAACTAAACTCCCCTCATATATAATTTAACCTAGAAAAGAAAGCAAACTTGAGAGAGTAGTATGATTACATTGTTTGAGAACTAATAACTTTACCTCCCCCAGTTTTATGGAAGTCATGCACAGTTTCACTGTTTGCCATACCTTTAATACTGTGGGGTGTGGGCTAAGTGTGATATTGTAATAATAGTGAGGGTTTCTCTAACCATAGTTATGGACTATGGATTGAAATAGTAAATTATTCCTAGCAGACTGAATGGGCAATAAGACTGCCATCCAGTTCTCCTCATAAAACAAAGCAATAGATAAATAAAGCAGAGCCAACTCACTTAACCTGCGTGGCTCTGTGCACTGCTAATTACGAACCCAGGCGCAAGAGAGGGGTTCACCCAGAGTGTAGTTAAGTCATTTTTAATCGAGGTAAACACTAGTCATGTGGATGAGTAGCACTCAAGAAAGTTTAATCAGCAACATTTAGGAATCACCCAGCCTAATTGCCATAACTTATTAATAATAATAAATAATCGAGTCTTTTTATGGCCCCTGTCTCTGGAGGACTCAGTGCATTAAAGATCTCTAGGGTGTGAATCTCTTAGTAGCTGTGGGGGAAGGGGCAAATATCCTCGATGCTCATTCCTAACTGAAGAAATTGGACAGCAGGGCTAAGAAAGGCAATCTGAGTTCCTTCTTTCTTATTTTCTTCCTCCCACATCTGAATCACCAACTTATACACGCCCTTTCATCTATCTATAGGACCAGAATGGCTCCAGGGGCTGGTGGGGAGAGGGAGCGGGGGGTGGGCAGGAGAACAGGCTTTCCTTTGTCCATGTGAATGATTGGGGTTGGGGTTTTCTCCCTTGGGAAGTGAGTATGAGCAGAGCTTTGTCTGAAGGAGTTCATTTCCTCTTTACAAGTGTCTCTGGTGCCCTTTGGGCTCAACCTGATTGTGGCTAGAGCGGCCACTGGCAATTCCCCACTCCATACTGGCATGATTTCCAATTCCTGCAAGAGCAGAAAAGATGGCCCCGAGTATTATTCTCAGAGTAATTCCCCACAGCAACCGATGGAATGGGAAAACATTTGTATAAATCATCTAATTTTACCTTCTCAGCCCCGTGACAGGGGTATTAGAATATGCCTGGGTTTTCAACAAGGAAACTCAAGCTCAGCAGGTGTAATAGATTGACTCCTGACTTTGTGGTTGGTTAGATTGAAAGGAGAATATTACACTCAAATTCGAGGCCTTTTGATTTGTGTAAATGACTACTCCCTATAGTTTAGGAGATGGAGGTGGTGGACAGGAACACCAGGGTAGCGAATGGTAGGAATATTTCAATGGCTAATATCCTTTGACATCCACAATTTGGGAGAGGAAGTTAAAATGTAGCCAACAGAACAGAAACCGCCTTCTTCTCCTTTATTTCCCGTTTGTCTGTCCATGAATCATTTGTGCCTGAGCTATGATCACTGTTTCATTCTGGAAAAGTGAAATTTTAAAGAAGGTACCCAAACCATTATTACACCAAAAAGATAAATAATAGTAAGAATGGAATGATTTATATACCTCAGACCACAAAAGACATAAACTTCGAGTATTCCAAGATAATTCATGTGCAAAATTGTTGCAATATTTGTACTAGTATTTATTAAAATTTACATTTGAATAAAACGGTGCAAAATGTAAACGAAGCTGAAAAAGAGTTTTTGGAAAAATCTAAAATAGCTACTGTGAGTTTTTGGAATCGAAGATACAAATAGTTACTCCATGTATATTTGTCTGCTAAAGCGTGAAATATACAATGGAAGTGGACAGAATAAGGTCACTAAATCCCTGCCCGAATTTCCATCCTCCCTGTCCACTGATACTTTTGAGTGATTCAAATCAGTACTGAATTTTGAAGGAAGTGCTCCTTGTCAAAACCACGCAGAGGAGGTTGAGGATTCTGGACGGATGTCGAGACTGAATCCGTATTTCAAAGACTAATCTTATTTCACTAATGTTTTCAGGGTTGGAAATTTTTGTCTGTATTCATTAGAGGGGAATGATAAATCTCTAGTTTGTACTTTGCTAATAATAGTGATGAGCTTTTGTGCTTCATTAAGGTTAAATGAATCTCTTGTGGTCCTGGCTCAGCCTTTAACTCCATGTGTGATCTTGAGAAAAATCTCTGAACTGTCTGGGACTCAGTTTCCTCACCTGTAAAATGAGGGGGTTGGATCAGATGAGTGCTAGGACAGACCAGCCCTCTTTCCCTCCCTCGTAGGTAGGAGCTTGCCATGGCCAGGCAGGTAGGACCCACAAAGGTGATTAAGAGACACTGCTCTTGTCCTCAGGAGCTCATGGTCTATATAAATAACTCATTATAATATGAGCTATAATTGCAACATGCACAAATTACTCCAGGAGCACAGAAGTGGAAACAGTGAATTCCCTCTCTGTGGGAATAAACTTCACAGTGGCTGTGACATTTGAAGGCTGAGTAGGAGGGCTCCTCCAGGTGTGCCAGCTGGTCAGAGGGTGGTTGGTGCAGACTATGGGTTCCAGGAAGCAAGCGCATGTGAAAGTGGTATATTTAGGGAGCTGCACACGGTTCTCACAGTCTCTGGGCAGTGGCATCCCATACACTGCTGGATCAGAATTTGTACTAATGATGAATTACTGAGGTTAGAGACTACTGTATAGTGTGTATCAATTAGAGCAGAGTCAAGGTTTCCTGCAGTGGGACTGATAGGACCCATTTACATCCCAGTTGGCTTTGCTGAGTGTAAAAGAAATGGTGATGTTTTTGCCAATTCCCTGGGAATTATGAGCCTGCAATCTGTTTTACCTGCACCACAACCACTGGCCTCAGTGTGCCCTTGGGAGTATGAACGACTCCCTGTGGGGTCATGTGTGCCCAAGTGGAGTGAAAACTGCCACCATAGATCTTCTCTTCTTGCAGTCTGTTAACCTATGAGGTGCATGTCTCAGCCACACCACTGATGGACCCTTGGTTCTTTGTGGTTTTGTAGGAGCTGATGTTTCTGGTGATGACAGAGAACAAAATCAGATGTTGATGATATAGTTCCTACTTAGTTTTTAAGATGAAAATAACTTTAGTTTTAAAATTTGGGTTGTAAATGTAAGGCGTGTTCATTGCTAAAAATTAATACAGAAATGCTTGCATAAAATGTAAAAAGGTGACCCTGAATTCCATCTCCTGAAAATAAGCAATATTTCTGTGACCATTGTCACAGTTCTGTCTTCATACAGGGGGCACAAATGGGCTCAGGATTATATGTGCCATTTTGCTATCTGATATTTTCATTCAAAATAATCAAGGTCTTTATATAGCCATTTAAAACAGCTGCACAATAATCCACTGTGTGAGATATATTATATTTGGCTTGATTCCTTATTGCCAAACAATCAGGCAACATCCAGTGTTTTGCCAGTATAAACAATGCTATGATGAACATTCGTGTAGATTTCTTTTATACATTTCATTATTTCATTAGATTAGAGTCCTAGAAGTGGTATTGTTGGGCCAAGGAATGCATATTTAATCTTTTTTTATATACCATCAAACTATCTTCTAGAAGTTTCATTCCTTTTTACAATCCTACCATCAGAGCAGAAACTGGCTCACATCTGAGTGGTACTGTCTGTATCTCTGCTGGTGTTCTTTTGTCTTTAAGTTACTGAGTGAGAAAGCATGAGCAAATGAGCGTACTTTTGGAGTGAGTGGGAGGCGGTATAAGCAGGGTGAACCTGAATCCATGTGGGAGATGTCAAAAAGTACTTGGCATTTGTACATAAGTTTGTGAAAATATATGTATGAAAATGTTCATCACAATTCCTAATTGCCAAACGTGGAGAACAACCCAATGTCCAGCAACATTCGAGTGGAGAAATAAACTGTAGTATAACCCCACAGTGAAATACTACATGGCAGTGAGAATGAATGAGCTACCATGTGCTACAGTATGGATGACTCCAAAAGAAGCCAAGAAAAGGATTCATGTTGTATCAGTCCATTTACATAAAATTCAAAACCAGGCCATTGAATTTCTGGTGGGGGTGGTAGTTAGTGACTGCTTGTTTGTTTATTTTTTTAACTAGATGTGTGTGTGTGTGTGTGTGTGTGTGTGTGTGTGTGTGTGTGTGTGTGTGTTTTGAGACGGAATTTTGCTCTGGTTGCCCAGGCTGGAGTGCAATGGAGCGATCTCGGCTTACTGCAACCTCCTCCTCCTGGGTTCAAGTGATTCTCCTGCCTCAGCCTCCCGAGTAGCTGGGATTACAGGCACCCACCACTGCGTCTGGCTAATTTTTGTATTTTTAGTAGAGATGGGGTTCCACCATGTTAGCCAGGCTGGTCTTGAACTCCTGACCTCAGGTGATCCGCCTGCCTCAGCCTCTCAAAGTGCTGAGATTACAGGCATGAGCCACCGTGTCTGGCCCTAGATGTGTGTTTCCTGGTGTCAGTGTAATTGGCATTTAGGGTATTTAGTAGCTTCTCAATGTTTGTTGGAAAAAATACATTAATTTTTTTAACCTTTCTAACACACTTTGACCATGCTTGTTCCTCTGTGGCCTTGAATGAGTTATTTAACTTTCTAGAGCCTCAGTTTCCCCATCTATAAAATGAGAACTATAATAAAACTTACTTTATAAGATTGTTGTGAAAGTAGTATTAATATAAATAATAGCTGCTGATTTTTCTATGTTTACTATGTACTGGGCACTGGTCTAAGCTCTTAAAATGTATGACATCATTTGTTTAATTTTTCCCGTACTTAGATCTATTTTGTGGTTTAGGGAACTGTAAGTCACAGAGTTAGTAAGTGTGAGGCCAGGATTGAAATGCAAGCAGCCTCATTCCAGAGCTTGAGCTCTTAAGCACTGCCTCCTGAGTTAAAGGAAATATGCATAGAGTGCTTAGCAAAGTCAGCATATGTCATCATCATACTGTCCTTTTCAACATTATTATTAATATTTTTTCTCCTCTCTTTCTCCCCTCTCCCCTCCCCTATTTTTCTTCTTTCTTGGCAGATGTTTTTCAGCAAGGTAAGTTCACTGTTTCCTGCCTGCTTTTTCACTGGCTGTGCTCTTTGGGGAACATGGGTATGGTCTGTGTACAGAGGGTTATGGGGTTTCCCATTCTCTATGGACATGTCATTTGGGCCCTCAGGGACACCATGAGGACAGTGGCTTAAAGTGCCATCAGCCTCCCTGGGCCTCTGCTGTCCAACCTCTGCTTCTTCCTCTGAGCCATGCTTGGGGGTAAGATGTAGACTGGACAGCTGGGCAGGGACGCTTGGAGAGGGGTCTGTGGCTGGGCCCTGGAAGGAGAGAGGGATCCTGTGGGCCTGGTGAGGACTGATACTCTGGAGGGGAGTCTGGGGGAAGGCCACTGTCCGTTGGGGCTCCTGCATCCGGCTCAGCTGCTGCTCCTTATACCAGTGCCAGCGGAGATTCCTTTGCCAAGCAAACATGCCACTGTTGTAGAGGTGTGGCAAGGCCATGGCTGGCTGGTCACTTCATGCTTTTCAGCCTCGCCAGCTGGGTCTGACTGAGATAGTGTCACCCAGGTGAGGGTGTGCAGTGTCATCTGTTTTACCAGGCAAGGTCATGTGCTCTGAGGAGCTGGAGGTGAAATCCTAACCCCACATTGGCCCATGTTTTAGTCCCCACTTAGGATGCAGAGCAATTGTGCTCTGGGGTGCAGCAGGAGACTCATGGGTCATGGCCTCCTCGAACCTTCTGGATATACGTCAAGGGGGAATTGGCTTTTTATCACAGCTTGACACTACTGGGTAAAAGTAGCAGGGCATCACTGTTTGTAGTCAAGCTGGGAAATATGTTGGTAGCACACATCTGCTGTGTCTTTCTGGAATCTAAGGCTGGCTTTACAATAAAAGAGACTGGTTTAAAAATACACCCAGGCATTCCATAAATAGCTTCCAAATAATCTTACAGGCTTGGTATTTTCACAACTGTTATTTCACCCCAAACATGCAGCGTGTGTTATGGAGAATATCTGCTTTCTCTGATAGAAGTGCAGTTGTGGATAACAATGAGGGTACTGTCGTATTGTCTTTTAAGAGTCTGGAGTCATAGACTTACTTTTATAAATAATTCATAAATCCCAACAAGCTATAAGTAATAAGTTCCATTTGGCTAGAGACTAAGAGATGAGCAAAATTGAAAAGGTGTCGTGACTGTTCGTGTAATGAAAGTGCTGCTGTCAGGGCCTGTTGCTGCAGTGAGTTTTCTTCCTTGACAAACTGGGGGGTCAGTGGGGCACTCTAGGCAGATCATTTTTTTTCTGTGCACTAGAATGTAAGCAACCCCACACTGAATTGCATTTTTCCTCTTGAAACACAAAACATTTGAGTTTGGAAAGTCTTTCTGGAACATGTGTGTTGAGGTTACTGGAGAATGGGGAGAGGGGAGGCTGGTGTCAGATCTGGCTTTTCTACACACAATGGTGAGCGTTCATGGTGGTTGTAATTGGCAGAAAAAAATGGCTTACCAGACTGCCTCTGTCAAGTTTGCCTTCTTTTTTAATCAGTCATGCCATTCGATTGATGGGATTTGCCTGTCAGTAACAATGATATGCAGAGCAAAAGTTATAATCATCTACAAATCACTGGCTATCGAGACTTAATAACATCTGCCAGAGATGGAAGCCGCAAGCTACCCATTGCTCTGTGTGTCAGTGGGCGGCCGCTCCCTTATAAGGTATTACTCGGATTTCAAATGGAAGGAACTGAACTTGCTTTTGTGAATTATTTACATGGCTCTGGCCATATTGGACCATTTCGTATGGAGACACATTCTCTAAAATAATGGCAAAGAACTCGCCCGCTGGTACCCCCTCCTTACCTTTGTTTCTGGCCATCCTGCTTATGAAAATATTGCTCCGTAAAATGTTCAACTGGTGACAGTTACATCAGCTCTGTGTCTTACAGACAGAATCTAAAACCGTGATCTCCACAAGGTCTTCTGTGGTTAAAACTCAGGGCCAGAATTGTACCATTAAGTTGAAATATGGGGATGATAAATTGTGCTAGAAATCAACAAGCAGAAAACGACTTAGCTTCAAGTGAACAGACGCCACTGCGTTGTCTGAGGCCCACGCATACAATGGCAACATTGAGTGGCCCTGCCTTCCTGGACACGCCATGGGCATCCAGGCCCTGCTTGCTTTGACTTGGCCAAGAAGTCATGGGCAGTTGGGGGAACACCACTTGATAAATGTGTGCTTCTGTCAGTGAGGGAGGGAGGACTCTGCCCAGTGGAGTCCCTGCCTGTTTGGGCTGCTGTGCATTGTGGCAGGCAGAAGAGGGAAGCAGGCTTGCAGTTGACAACATCAGACGTTCTCAGAGGAAACAGAAGTTATTTCCTCTGGATTGCATTATCTTATATTTCACTACAGATCAATCTTATTATAGTAGGTGACAGCACAGCAGTTATTGCTGGGTTTTTCTCTGCTGTGTCTGTGGCATGTGCACGTGAGAGTGTGTGTCTACCCTGCTCTCATGTCATTTTATAGCTTCTTTCTGTTCTTTCATCTGTAAATGCCACTTGCTGTGATGCTTAGACCACAGAGTCTGAGGACAGTTAAGGACCAGTGGGCTTGCAGCTGGGCCTTTCTACATACGAGTTCCAGGGCCACGGGGCCATGTTTTCAAGGAGCCTTAATTGACCTACATTCCCTGTTGTCCACAGAGACATTGGGTAGCTCTCAGGAATTCCGAAGTGCCATAGAATTGCTCTTCACAATTTCAAATGCAATTGAAAATTCTGTATGCGCATGTGTGTCTAGGGTCTTGAGTTTTAGGGTACTTTAATACCAATCATTTACTAATGATGAAGTCAGGACCACACAAACACACATGCACGCCTCATTTGAAGTTACTGAAGCACGTTTTGAATGCTCATCCGTTGCCTCAACCTTGATTCTGAAATCGAACAGAAACTGAGCAAGCCGCTTGGAAATCACAACAATACCACTCAGCAGAGCATTTTAAAGCGTAAGTGGGCGCAGTATAAAGATTTCACCATTTAGTTAATTCTCCCTGCGCTGTCAACTGAAGTCCCTTGAAGACTCTGAGCCCAGAGAGGTATAACCTTTCCTCCTCCCTTGTTCTTATCTGGAGCCAGGATCTTATTAATGGAGAGATTTTTCTTCTGGCTCCAGTAATTTGCCATACCCCTCAAACACAGGGCATGACATGTTTATTCTGCAGCCAGTACATATGCGCAGGGCACTTTCTAGACCTTGAGAATAAGTGAAAAAGATAGCAAAGGGTCCTGTTTTCGTGGAACTTATAGTCTAGCTTGAGGGGCATTCTGTAGTCAAGTTTACAAATAAGGTGAATTCAAACAGGGATGAATGAAGAAAATATCTCAGGGTGATGTGCCAGTGGCTACTAGGGCCACTGCAGAAGGAGTGGCCAGAGAATGACAAGTAGGGCCAGTTATTGAAGTATCTGGGGGAGGACAGAAGGATTTACAAGGTAGGAACACCCCGATGTTCCAGGTTCAGAAGAAAGCCTGGGGTGTGTCTGGAGCTCGTGAGTGAAGGAGAAAGTTGTGTGAAATGAGCAAGGAGAAAAGGGCATCTAGGGAGCTGAGAGAAAGGGAGTCAGAGGTGAATTTTAAACAGGAGAATGGCATGGTCTTATTCACATTTAAAAATGACCACTCTGGATGCTGCAAAAACACACAGAACAGTACATGAGAAGTGCAGATCAGGACCAGCGCTGATGGCTGAGTGGGAGGCTCTAACTGCCGTGCTTCAAGAGTCTCTGCTGTCTCGGGCAGTGAGAACGAGTAGCCCCATTCCTAGCCAGCTCACCTCTGCTGAGTGCTCACTTTCTGCTCGCTTTGCCTGAAGAGGGTCTTGTGCCCATGACTTACATCTGCTGTCCTTAAGGCTGGCAAATTATGCTCATCAAGACATTATTAAAATATTCCTATATGTGTCTTCAGATTTTAAAAAGCCACTTTTCTGCAATACATACATACATGTGTGTATCATATGTATTACATGCATATGATATATATATATATCAATCATATATTTTTAAGCCTCAGCTGAGTACGATGCAGAGGAAAGACACCAAATTCCAAGGTCTCCAGGACCACTGGCAACAAAGAAAGGGGGTTTTTGTAGGACTGTGTCTCCTTCGACACCACATGCCCATTTGCCATGGGTGGCTACTCCCCAGCTCTGCAGAGTGAGGCCAGGCAGGAATTTGGACCCACAATTGCCACATAGCCAGGATTTTCTAGAGAAGCCAGGAATCTGGAATGGTGTGCCAGACCTTACAATGTTTAAGCTTTTAGTTAAAGGTTAAACAAACAAACTGAACTCATCTATGGCCAGAATGGCCTCTGATCTCAGATTGGTGACAGGTGATTAGGAAACCTCAGTTTTTCTCCAGCAGGGTTGCGACATTTGCAGGGGGAGTTTGGCCAGGTGCTTTGGCCTCTGGCCTCAGTTTTCTCATCTGTAAAATGAGAGAATTGGAGAGATCTCTGACCCTGTTTGTCTTTCTGTAGATGCTCTATCTGGAGAAGTTTTAAGTGGACTTGAGTTAATAAAGTACAGTAATATCCCTTGTGCAGGTTTTGGCTATGCACTAGATAACCTGGGTGAAAGCAGAGGCTTCTCTCATGGTGGTGAATTAAGGTTAAAAGAATGTGGTTTCAGGCCGGGTGCAGTGGCTCACGCCTGTAATCCCAGCACTTTGGGAGGCCGAGGCGGGTGGATCACGAGGTCAGGAGATCGAGACCATTCTGGCTAGCATGGTGAAACCCCGTCTCTACTAAAAATACAAAAAATTAGCCGGGCGTCGTGGCAGGCGCCTGTAGTCCCAGCTACTCGGTAGGCTGAGGCAGGAGAATGGCGTGAACCCGGGAGGCGGAGCTTGCAGTGAGCCGAGATCGCGCCACTGCACTCCAGCCCAGCCTGGGCGACAGAGTGAGACTCCGTCTCAAAAAAAAAAAAAAAAAAAAGAATGTGGTTTCAGAAGTGTAACCTGTTCACATGGCCATTTTGAAACATCAGCTCTTTCCCATATGGATAAATACTGGAATCCACAATGGATGGCATTGCTTTTATTAATTTGAAGAGAACAATAAATCATAGTTTGGTTTCTGGCAGCCGAGCCAAGCCTGTTAATTGTCGGGGTGGGCTTGTGGTGACGGGCCCACTGCCATTTATCAGGAGCTTGACTTGAGCTCTTTTGCGTATTTCAAACTTAATGGTCAAACTGCTCGGCTTTCGTCTTAGGTTTACTCAGCCACTTCTGAAAACCCATCTATTATAAAGCTGCGACCCCTTAGCCATGAATTATGCTCCCCCTGATAATGTCTTACATTATGAAAGATTGTTTTCTTTATGAGTGTGGGATTTGAGTGAATAAATGAAATCTATTTTTACCACTTCCAGGTAAACATTCCAAGTTGTTATGTGATGGCAAACTAGGAAATGAGAAAAATGCATGAACACTTTTATGGTGGAAACTAGTTGGCTCCCCAGTCACACTCCTCTGTGCAAATGTTTCAGTAGAATCAGTAAAATATTCGAAGTCATGTAGAAAATGCATCCATCTTTCCGGCACAAACGGAACAACATTACCATTTAATTTTGCGTAGATTCACTTTGTGTGTGTGTGTGTGTGTGTGTGTGTGTGTGTGTGTGTGATGTATGAGGAAAATGATAACCAGATTTAAATAATCACTTTCTCTGAGATGTTGTATCACATTCTACGGGGGCTGTGCGAGGCTGCCTCTTCCCTGCCAGGTGACCTTGGGGTGGAGCTTTCCTTGTCACAGATTCATTGTGTGCCCACTCCCATCTGAGGGCATGAGTTTGGGGTGAGGTTTTAAAGGGGGTCTCCCACCGCTAACTTGTCTTTCAAAATTCCTTATCAGGAAAGAAGGAAACTTTTAGATTTTTTTGTTGAAGTCGTGGCTATAAAAGAAGAGCAGTTTGTCCTTTTAAAGAATATATATATATATATATATATATATATATATATATATATATCTTTTTTTTTTCCTTTCTTTTTTGAGATGAAGTCTAGCTCTGTCGCCAGGCTGGAGTGCAGTGGTGCGTTCTCGGCTCACTGCAACCTCTGCCTCCCAGGTTGAAGTAATTCTCCTGCCTCAGCCTCCTGAGTATCTGGGATTACAGGCACGTCCCGCTACGCCCAGCTAATTTTTTAATTTTTACTAGAAATGGGGTTTCACCTTGTTGGCGAGATGGTCTTGATCTCCTGACCTCGTGATCCACCCACCTTGGCCTCCTAAAGTGTTGGGATTACAGGTGTGAGTCACCGTGCCCGGCCCCTTTTAAAATTTTTATTGGGATAATAATAATGCTAGTATTTGTGTGCCCCTGTATTCCAGACATTGAGCTAAGTATTTTGCACACATTTCCTCACTGAATCTGCCCCCAAACTTTATAAGGTACGGTCATGTGCTGCATGACAGTGGTTCAGTCAATGACAGCATTAAATGATGGTGGTCCCATAAGATTATAATATTGGATTTTTTAATGCATTTTCTATGTTTGTATATACTTAGATTCTTACCATTGTGTCACATCATATCAAGGGCACATTCTATCAATGTGATTTATGACAGCTGATGTTGATCTTGATCACTTGGCTGAAATAGTGTGTGTCAAGTTTCTCCACTGGTGTGGTTACTTTCCTCCTCCTTTCCATACTATACTCTTTGGAAGGAAATCTATGCATAGCCTGCCTTTAAGGAGTGGGGAGTTATGCTCCACCTCATTGAGGGTCGCCTATCTACATAAATTATTCTTCTGCACTGGAGACTTGGCACTTATCCCTCATGTATGTATTTATTCAATAACTTACATCAATATGAACTCATAGGTATTTATGCTTTGAGTTCTAATCTATTACTATTTTATTTATTTTGTTGCTCAAATTGTTCCCATTTTGGCCACTTGGAGCTCTTTCAGCTGGCTTCTATGCCCCTTTGACATATTCCTTAACAAAAGTAACCTTTTGAGCACTTCTGTAATACTTATGGCACTAGAAGATGCTCCAGGCTCATCATTTATATTTCCCACCGTAATCCCACAATCAATAGGATTGTACAATCACTTCTCCAAGGAGTCCTGGTTCTGATCATTGAAGAATGATACGAGAAACCAAGATCTGGGTGTTAGGTGTGCTTATTGCTACCAGGGTGTCCTTTCTTTTCGGCCCTCCTAGCTGACAGAGCAAATAAGTATATGCATGTACACTGACCTGTGCATATGCACATATCTGTAAATATTTATATATATAACCAGGTGTATAAATATTAAATTAAGCATGAGTTCCTCTTGATGTGTTCGACTCTAACCCATCACCACATGGATCATTCTAGCCTCCTCTCACTGGTTATTTGTAAATTCCCACTCCCATGGTAAGACACCTGGACCAGGATTTTGACTTCAGGTCAGTCTACCTGGGTTCAATCTGCTTTCTTGACACCTAGAGAAGGGCTTTCATCTACCCACAGTGGGACAGAGTCACAGATCCTTGACACTTTCCAAGGCCAGATATGACTGCTCAGATGTAGAAGTACAAGTTTATTGCATGCCCTTCTGCTTCTACGCCAGACCCAGGCTTGTTCTCAGGACTTCTCAGCCAGTTCTAGCTTTGCTAGTTTCTCAGTGGGTTTGCCTTATCTAGAGCAGAGGCCAATTGCATAGTGTCTTGTTTCTATGCAAAGGCATTTGTGCTTTTCCCATAGCATAGGCAAGCCAGGGACAAAACAACAGAACTGTTTACAATACTCCAGCTGTTGAGTGCTTAAACCCTCTGTACCTTCCCTAATTGATTGAGTGCTTAAACCCTCTGTACCTTTTTCCCAATTGAGATTGTTGCTCACTGGGGACCAGGATAGAGCCATCTTTTAAGTCTCTATGAGTTTGTCCTCGGGCTAGATTATGAGGCTTCTGGGAATCTCCTGCTTGGGCAGGAGGGTGGTCGTGTTCATGAATGGTTGAGCATGTTTGTCTGTTTGGGCTGGTGCCCATGTGCCAACTTCCCCCAGCTGTCTCTCTCTGATGTCCCTTCCCAGATGCCTGTGCTGGTGCACAGTCCCCTCCAGCCAGAGCTGTTATTATTTGGAGACCTGCTGTGAAGGCTGCATCTATCAGCCAGCTGACGGGTGCCTGTGGAGATATGTGGAGCCTATTTTCTGATTCTTTCTGCAGCCTCTGATGCACCTGGTTCCCTTCAGCCCAGAAGTCAGAGAGTGGGGGCTGCTTGAACCCCTGATGTCTGGGAGCCCCACTCGCATTGTTTTTGGAGTCTGGCTTGCTGGAAGTCACAGAGAATTACAAACAATTGTAGTTGATTCATACGAATTTTTTGTTAGCAGCTGAAGTGATCTTTTGGAATGCAATTTGTGAGTTCATAGAAATGTGTTCTTTACACTTGACAGTAGGTTTGGTAATATGTTCTGCTGATGGCTGGGTGTGGCCACTCATTGACAAGTGGCTTTCTTCTAGGGGATACCGGGCCAGACCTCCTCGAGCCCTGATACCTGCCTTCATTTCTAGCACCCCTCCCCCATCGCACCCCATTCATCTCCATAAGGCTTGGCCAGATTGATCCCTGTTCTTCAAAATGCTCATCCACGGCTGCCCCTATGCCTTTGGATGGATTGATTCCTCTACCTGGAGTTCTTTTACCTCTTTTCAGCACCCCATCCTCAGAAAAGTAGCCAGGGTCTGCCATCAAGGGGGCTGGCCCAACTGGGGATGTAACATGATTTGGATTTGTGTCCTCCCCTTAATCCCAAATCTCATATCAAATTGGAGGAGGGGCCTGGTGGGAGGTGATTAGATCATGAGCGTGGATTTCCCCATTGCTGTTCTCATGATAGTGAGTAAGTTCTCACGAGATCTAATGGTTTAAAAGAGTGTGGCATGTCCCCCTTAGCTCTCTCTCTCTCCTGCTCCACCATGGTAAGACATGCTTGCTTCCCCTTCCACCATGATTGTAAGTTTCCTAAAGCCTCCCAGCCATGCTTCCTGTTAAGCCTGTGGGTCAATGAAAGTCTTTTCTTTATGAATTACCCAGTCTCGGTTAGTTCTTTATAGCAGGGTGAGAATGGACCAATACAAGGTGCTTGTCTCTGGTGTGTGTGGGGAGAGGCAGACTCTCATTTCCACATGGTCTTCTACTGTCTTATTATGACCATATTCACAGCCACTGTGACATTTTCCTTTGAAATCTTTGAGAAGGTGCCGCCCAATGCTCCTTATAGATATACTGCTGCTTTTGCTTATTCTTCAAAACTCAGCCCAAATCCTTTCTGCTGGAAGTCAGGTTGCCTCTGACTTCCCCCACCCCTCAAGTGGGAGTTCTGCCCACCCTTCTGTTAGCACTTTTCTCCCGCTCTCAGAATGATCTGTCTACACATCTGGCTTCCCACACCAGATTGAGCTCCTAGACAGGATGGAGCTTGTCTTTTATTTTGAATCCCTGGCACCCAGTGCAGTGTTGAGCACATAGTAGGGGCTCAATAGATGTTTGATGAATGAAAGTGGAAAAGAGGACAAAGCTCGGAGGAATCGGTGTTTTGTGTGGGTTGAGTGTATGTACATGCTTCTTGTATGTTCGTATTTGATAGCCTAGGTCCTTTTATGAGGTTGAGGCAGAACTCTGGTAGTGTAATCAATGATCATGTTGACAGTGAATCCAAATCTTACCTTATTCTTGGATCCAGAAATCTTTCTCTGTTTTGTTCCCTCACTACCATTCTTTGGAGTAGGTGGCAGAGGTGAGGGGAATGGGGACAGTGTTTGGACTTAGAATGAATCAGCAAGTATTTACTTGCCCAGGTTTGTACAAGCCATGGTCAGGGACCCCAGGGGACTTAGCAGATACTGCCTCTGTTTTCTAAGCACCAACAGTTTCACTGGAGACCCAAGCCTGGTTGGTCTGTGGGTGCTGTCCTCTTCCAGTGCAGGAGGAAGCTTTACAGATAGGTGCCCCTGAAGGAGAGGCTACTACAAGAATGGTTTGGGAGGTGGTTTTGAAGGAAACTGAATGTCTAATTGGGCAGGATAAGGGCAACCCCGGGGAGTGAGGGGCGGGAGGAGGACAGTCTGAATGGAGGTGGAGACCAAAACAAGTATGGTGTTGTTTTTATGGGATGTTGAGAGGGCAGCAAACCTGGCAGACTCTGGGTTGAGATTGGATGGAGCCAGTTATGGAGCCTTTGCAATGTGCTTACTGCAAAAGACCCTCTGTTTTCTTCTGCCCCCTAACACTCTCAGTATGATTGAAGAGATTTTTGTCTACCAAGTGAATAGTATTGGCTATTGAGTTTTCCCATTTATATTACTCATTTTTATTACTCCTTTCATTACTCAAGGACTACTAGTCAGTGACTCAGCACTCCCAATCAGCATGAATATTATACCCCCGAGTGGATGGAATACCACCTCCTTAAGAAGAAAAAAAATGTTATTTTAGATAGCTTGAACAATGATTTTCTTGGTTATTTAAAAACCTAGGCAGCAGAGTTTAGACTTGTTCTAGAAAGCCCAAGGAAGTCATTGCAGCTCTTTAAGCAGAGAAATAGCATGCACTGTGAGCACACCATAAAACTGTCCATATTGTTTGTGGGGTGGCAGAAGATAATGGTTGTTTCTGCTAACTAACTAACTTACTGTGTGCCAGGCATGTCAATGAGCGCTCCACATACATTAACTCGCTTTCTCCCCAGAATGATCCTGGTATAAACTTAAATGTTTTTGTTTCCCCCAAAGTCATATGTTAAAATCCTAACCCCAAAGTGTGCATTAGAAAGTGGGGCCTTTGGGGATAATTAGGTCATAGGGTAGAGCTCTCATGAATGGGATTAGCACCCTTATAAAAAAAGACCAGAGAGCTTCAGCTTTCTGCTCTTTGCCATGTGAGAACACAGGAAGAAAGCCTCCATCTGCAAGCCAGGAAGAGAGTCCTCACCAAGATCCCCACCCCGTTGGCACCAGGATCTTGGACTTCCAATCTCCAGAACTGTGAGAAATAAGTATTTGTCGCTAAATAAATCTTTGTGGTTTCAGATATTTTGCTATAGCAGATCAGGCTGACTAAGAGAAACCCCATAAGAGTTACATACTCACTAATCTCCATTTCTATCCCCAGGTCTCAGATGCTGAAATAGATCCCCAAAACATAAGTAGAAGTTAAGAAGTCAAACTTTGCAGAAGGTCTTACAGCTAGTGAAGGACTGAATCTGAGTTCAGACCCAGGAAATTGGTCTGAATTCTTTATGAGTACATTACATAGTCATCTTGAAGGAAACAGTAAACTGAGTGGGGCTTGCCACTGGATCAAGATAGACAGTGCCATAATCGGGCCAGAGATCTCACCCAGGCCCCAGAGAAATGAAAGCATGTGTCTAAGAAGGAGACTTGTACACAAATCTTCATAGCAGCTTTATTCATAATAGCCTCAAACTGGAAATAGTCCAGGTGTCCATCAGTAGGAGAAAGGACAAACTGTGATACTCATCAAATGGAACACTACTCAACCATAAAAAGCAACAAAGTTTGCACACAACAACATGACGAATTTCAGAAACATTACACTGAGTGAAGGCAGTCCTTCGCAAAAGAGGACAACATTCTATATGGTTCCATTTATGTGAAATTCTTAAAACTAAAATATTATGGAAAAGAACTCAACATCGTTTCCTTCTGGGGAAATGAAAGTAGAGATTGACTTGAAAGGCAAGAGGGAATCTTCTGGGATGATGGTAGTGTTCTCTATCTTAGTAGGGTTTTGGCTATACAGGTGTATACATTTGTCAAAACTCAGCGAATATACACTTAAGATTTGTGCATTTCACTGTATGTAAATTTCACTTTAAAAGGAAAAAAAAATGAAACAAATACCAACCCTGGTCAGTGATGTGTTCACTGAAATATTTAGGGACAAGTGTACTGGTATCTGCCATTTATTTTGAAATGCATATGAAATAAAATGTATTTATATTTACTGCTGGATGGATAGAGAGGTGGATAGATGGATACATTTGTGGTAAAGCAAGTATAGATTTGTGGTAAAGCAACATTAGTGGTAGAGTCTGGGGGTAGGAGTATGACTGTTCATTGTAAAATTCAACTTTGCTACATATTTGAAAACTTTATAATAAAATGTTGAGGAAAAAGAGATCCCACCCAGTTGGAGTCCTTTACATAAAGAGAGCTTATGTGGCCTCCATAGGGATAAATGCAGAGGTCTGTCAGAGGTGGACCACCCCAGAGGAGGAGGCAGGTTTGGGGTCTGGCTGCAGCGCGTCAGGTGAGAAGAAGGCTTAGGGCCAAAATGCCTGAGGGATGGCTGCAGAGTAGGCTCTGGACTTGGATGCTGCAGATACTTAGGATGCTATAATAAAGGATTACAAACGAGGTGGTGTAAAGCAACAGAAATCTATTCCCTCACTGTCCTGGAGATTGGAAGTCTGAAATCAAGGTGTCAGCAGGCCATGCTCTCTCTGAAGGCTCTAGAAGAGGATCTGTCCCGGCCGCTTCCAGCTCCTGGGGATTCTCAGCAGTCCATAGTATTCCCTGGCCTGTGGCTGCATCACTCCCATCTCTGCCTCCATCATCACATGGTCTTTGTCTCTGTATGTCTCTGGATATCTTCTTTTCTTATGAGGACACCAGTCATTTGGGATTTAGGGCTTACCCTAATCCATCGTGACCGCATTTTAACTTAATTACCTTGGCAAAGACCCTATTTCCAAATAAGGTCACGTTCTGAGGTTCCAGGGGAGAAGAATTTTGGGAAAGAATTATTCAACCACTACAGATGGATGACCAGCCAATCTAGGTGGCCCACAATAAAAGAGAAGCATCAAGGGAGGACTGGGGCAAGAAAGAGAGTCCAGGGCTGGTGGACAGGGAGGACACCTGAGGAAGATAGAAAAGGAAACCAGTTTACGTTTGGCAACAGAAGGAAACCAGGGCTTGGGAGAGAGGAAAACAAGGCGAGTAGCTTTGCAGGAAAGGGCTGTGTCTCAACCTGGGCCTCTCTATCCATTTATCTCCTGCATATCTTAAAGAATTAAAATGTAAATCTCGGAAATTAAATCCATGGGTACAGTGTAAATAGAGGAGGCTTTTACAGAACAGACAAAGCTGTTCTTTTTCCTTATTAAACAGCCAGGGGTGGGAAAGCACGTCTGTATGCACAGGTTTTATTTGAGATGGATTAAGGTTCGTGATGAGTGAATCTCTGAAGGATTGCAGGTGCAGTTCTCATAAGCCCGCAAAAGTTCAGCTCCTTATCTGAGGCTTATCCAAACCTGATGAAACCTTTTAGGCCAGCGTGGAGGTTTGGGACCTCCAGCAGTTGAAAGTTAATATCCTGCATCAGGAAACCACCTGTATCGTGTGGGGGCGTTGAGGATAGAGGTCTATAAATTAATGCAGACTCCGATCAGAAGCCTGCTGTGGTTTGGGGCTTCCTAGGCTTGGACCACCCACTCTCTTTGGTGGATGGATTACAAGTTCAGCCCTTTTAGCCCTTGCAGAGGAGGAGTTAATGCATCCTAGTTCTTGGGATCTTTTACCACATTTAGTTCTCACATCAGCTTATAGGATCTGGCTCCGTGACCTGCCACTGCTGTCACCACACTGGCCTTCCTGCAATGTGACTCCCTCACTTGCTCACTCACTTCCACGGGCCTCCATCTGGTCCCTGGGACCTGTTGTCCAAGCCCACGCATGCCTCAGCACTCTGGAATAATCCGCCTGTAGCTGGCCACTCTTCATTAGGCAGTCACATCCTCAGAGATGCTTGCTGTAGCCATCGTGGCTAAAGTATAACCTCAACACACTGCCCTGAAACTCTACCCCATGTCCCTGTTTAATTTCTTTGTAGCACTTCTAGTGGGTTTAGTTGTATCCCCCACAAAATTCATGTCCACCTGGAACCTCAGAACGTGACCTCATTTGGAAATAGGGTTAGTCAATGTCTTAGTTCATCTGGAACTGTGTGTGTGTCTGTGTGTGTGCACATGTATTATATATAAAATACACAGATATACACACATATGCAGATGCACGTGCACACACATGTATAAATGATAGACACATATATATACATAAACAATATACACACATACATTCCAAACTACGATAAAATACCATAAATTGGGTAGCTTATAAACAACTGAGCTTTATTTCTGACAGTTCTAGAGGCTGGGAGGTCTAAGATCAAGGTGCTGGCAGATTCCGTGTTTGGTAAGGGCTTAATACCTGGTTCAGAGGTGGCACCTTCTAGCTGTGTCCTTATGTGGTGGAAGGAGTAAAGCAGGTCTCTGGTGCCTTTTTGGAGCCCTAAGGGCCCTAATCTCATTCCTGAAGGCTCTGCTTCCATGAATTAATCACCTCCCAAAGCCCCCACCTCCTAATACTATTGCCTCGGTGATTAGGTTTCAACATGTGAACTTCAGGGAGACACCAACATTCAGACCCTAGCAATGAAGGATCTTGAGAGGAAATCATCCAGGATTTAGGATAGGCCACAAATCCAATGACTGGTTGTTCTTCTAAGAGGAGAGGACATGGAGAGAAGGCCACATGAAGACACAGGCAGAGACTAGAGATGTGCTGCCAGCAGAAGCAGGAAGAAGCAAAGAAGAGTGAGTTCCTAGAACCTTCAGAGAAACCTTCAGCATGGCCCTCCTGACACCTTAATTTTGATCTTCTGGACTCCAGAACTGTGGGGGGGAAAAATATATATATGTATATTTATAAGTATTTTTATATTTCTATATTTATATATGTATTATATATTATATATAGTATTATATATTATATATTATATATAGTATTATATAATATATAATATATACTATAAATTATATATTATATATAGTACTATATATTATATATTTTATATAGTATTATATATAATATATTATATATGGTACTATATATAATATATATTATATATAGTGTATATAAAAACATAAATTTATAAATATATATAAATTTATAAATATATATTATATCTATATATTTTTTGAGACAGAGTCTCGCACCATCACCCTGGCTGGAGTACAGTGGCACAGTCTCATCTCACTGCAACCTCCACCTCTCAGGTTCAAGCAATTCTCCTGCCTCAGCCTCCCTAGTAGCTGGGATTACAGGCACCTGCCACCACGTCCGGCAAATTATTTGTATTTTTAGTAGAGATGAGGTTTCACTATGTTGGCCAGGTTGGTCTCGAGCTCCTGACCTTGTGATCCACTCACCTCAGCCTCCCAAAGTGCTGGGATTGCAGGTGTAAGCCACCATGCCCAGCTGTTTTTTTTTTTTTTTTAAGACATCAAATTTGTAGATTTGTTGCAATAGTCCTATTAAGCAAATACAGTAGTCAACACTGTCTGAAATTACTTTTCATTTTTTTTTACTTGTTCCTTGCTAGAATACAAGCTACAGAAGTGCAGGGCCCTGGCTGTGATATTCATCCCCACATCCCAGTGTCTAGAACAGGGCCAGGTGTTATTGAATCAGGTGTATTGAACCTTATGAGTGTTCAATAAATATTTGTCAAAATAATTAACCTTGTGAGATAGGATTTGTTGTCTTCATCTCTGGCTGATGAAACATACATTCAGAGAAGTTTAGTAACCCACCCCAAATCAAACGGGGACAGAGTCAAGATTCAAACTCAGATTTTCTGTTCTTAGGTTTCACTGAATAGGGTTTGCAAGTTTGGGCCTGAGCTGAATTGCTGGGAACCAGGCAGGAAAATCTGAGTGCCCAAATGCTGATTTCTCTTACCTTTCCCTGATATAGAAATCAGTTTGTCCTCTACAACAGGAGTTGGAGATCACTGGGCCATGGACTGGTACTGGTCCATGGCCTGTTAGAAACCAGGCTGCGCAGCAGGAGGTGAGCGACCGGCAAAAGAGCATTACCGCCAGAGCTTCACCTCCTGTCAGATCAGCAGTGGCATTAGATTCATATAAGAGCATGAACCCGATTGTGAACTGCACATGTGAGGAATCTAGGTTGCACACTCCTTATGAGAATTGTCTGATTATCTGAGGTGGAATAGTTTCATCCTTAAGCAATACCCCCGCCCCTTGCATGGAAAAGTTGTCTTCCACGAAACCTATCTCTGGTGCCAAAAAGGTTGGTGACCACTGCTCTACAAGAATGTTAAGCAGATATTAAAAGGCTGTGAGTTTGAAGGACACAGAATTAGCAGTCTGGCATGCTGTGTGTCTCAGTCTGGCTGTGAAAGCATAACAAAAAAGATAGTGCTAAGTTAACAGGGCAATTTCAAACAAAGGGAGTTCTTTGTGAAGGTATTAAAGAAAGCTCAATGGGGGAGGTTTTTCTATACTTGGCCATGAAGGAAAAGAAAACATTACTTTAGCACAGGGGTTGGCAAACTATGGCCCAAATGCTGACCACCTATTTTTGTAAATAAAGTTTTACTGAAACACAGCCACACCCATTCATTTACATATTGTTTCTGGCTACTTTTGCACCACTGTGGCAGAGTTGAATGGTTTCCACAAAGACTGTATGGCCTGCACGATAAACGCTGAAAACATTTATTGCCTGGCTCTTTACAGAAAATGCCAGGGAAATGTCTCTTGTTCCTTGTCTGCCTTCTTTCCTGTGTCTTGATAGCAGTTTTTAATCAGAAGTCATAATGAGTGGAAATTTCAGAAATGGTTCTCAGTCTGTGTGGGGAATTAAGATGAAGATATTGATGATGAAATGAGCTGACCAATGGCGCAAAGATGCTCCTAAATGCTGATGTATCTTCTTAATTCAGGCATGTAGCAAACACTTACTGATGTCCTGCTATGTGTGAATCAGTAGGCCAAGGGTTGAATCATCAAAAAAAAATTAAAGTTGCTCAGTGGGTTTGTTTCTTTTCTAATTATTGAACATTGGTAATCCATAGATGTAGGGTAATTCTATATCAACCAGAATACTTAATCATTCAGAAACCCAGCTCTCGATCTAGCTAACTATTGTGTACTTAGTTGCATATCGACAAAATCTATACCAGAAATTTTAATTAACCTTTCAAACTCCCTTTCGATTTCTTCAGGATAAATTAGAAAACAGTGTCTACTGGGTTCATCTGCAGACAGGGGTAGTTTATAGTTGACCCAGCAAGGTGAGGGTGGGGGTCAGGAATGATTCACTGGAAATGGCTTTGTTTGCTTGCCTATCTGGTGGGGAAGAATTCATGGGTTATTTTTAGATATTGTGTTCTCATTTATCAGTCCACTTTGGCAACATTGATTTACCTAAGAGACTCAATTTGTAAATAGTAAAACAAACTCAGGGGATATTTAGAAACTACTTTCTGCATATTCAGCAGGTCAAGAGACTGCAAAGTATTAGTAACTCACCAGCTATCCTGAGGCTCCTCATTTAAGGTTTTATCATGAGCTACCTTTTTTTTTTTTTTTTTTTTTTTTATTAAGACGGAGTCTCCCTCTGTGGCCCAGGCTGGAGTACAGTGGCGCGATCTCGGCTCACTGCAAGCTCCGCCTCCCGGGTTCACACCATTCTCTTGCCTCAGCCTCCGGAGTAGCTGGGACTACAGGCACCCTCCACCACGCCCAGCTAATTTCTTTTTGTATTTTTAGAGAGCCAGGATGGTCTCCATCTCCTGATCTCGTGATCCACCCGCCTAGGCCTCCCAAAGTGCTGGGATTACAGGCATGAGCCACCGCGCCTGGCCCATGAGCCACCTTTTTATAGAAGGTTAACTCTCCTTGGCTCAGGTCCAGGGCTGGCACAGGTAATTTGGGGAGGCAGGTTGGTCTGGAAGCAGGTCTAAATGCAAGAATACCTCCTTCAAGGTTGGGTTAGAGAGGGTCTGCATCCCTCTCTGTCTCTTCTCAGGTAACAGGACACAGAATTTCCCCAACAAAAGCAGGATTTGTGTCTCTTAGGAGACCGGTTCTTCTCTGCTGGCTACATCAGAAAATACAACACAGATGTGATTGATGGTGAGGGATTAGTGACATTTCCGTGAACTTGGGACTTGATGAAACCCTTTATCTTTTATTCCCAAAGTGTGGTTTTGTTCACCTCATCTCCCCAAAGTGTGTTTGGTTTTATTTCCCTTTGAATGGTAAAGGATATGTTAATAGATTTTTAAGAATCAACTCAAAAAACGCCAAAGTCTTAAAAACGCTTTCTGTTTCTTTTCCCTCCCCAAACTTTAATAGCCCCTGGAGTGGGTGTGGAGGTGGCAGGGGTCCTTTGTATTTTCCAAACCCGCTGTTTGCAGAAATGGCTGTTATGACTGCAGCAACATAATTGCTCTTAAAATGCCTCAATAATAAAAAAAATCTATTTTTATTTTGTAATCTTGAGGCTCCTTGGCTTCCATTTTTCCAGGCCACTTTAGTAACTTCTGAAAATTAGCCTGACAAATACAGTTTCCCAGCTTGACCAAGGAACGGTTGTTTGTTGGAGGGGTTGGCTGTGTGTGTGGAGGGGCCTGGGAGAGATGGAGGGGGTAGGAGTTGTACAAAGCCGGTGGGGATTTGATTCCTAGATGGCAGCTGTTTCTGCCTTCTTTTGACCACTTCAAAGGAAGCATAAAGTATAGAAAATGCACTTTCCAACACTCCCCCGGGACTGCCTCTGTTTCCCCAGCCTTGGCTGAAAACGAAAGGGAATCATCTCTGATTCCTGCTCTGTCCTTGGTGCCCATAACTGCTTGCAGGGCTGGCCGGGTGGGGTTTCCAGCACTGTGGAGGGTTCAGCCCCGCACTCCCATGGAATTGTCTTTGCTTTTCTGAAACCACGCTTTTAAGAGGATGTGCTCAGGGTCACACCAGATGGGCAGGAGCTGGTCAGCTTTGAGATAGGGCGTTGCTACAGGGGCGAAGGTGCTCTAGGCAGCCTCTTTCAATTCTCAGAGTCTACAGTTTGACTCTGTGGATTCAGCCTCCAAACAAAGCGAGCTCTGTGTTTGCCTTGGACGATTCATTCACCCTTCACCAGGCCATGAATCGTGTTGATGTGATTTGGAATGACCCTGAAAGTGGGGCCTTTTGGGGAGAACCATTCAGATGGGTTTTCTGGAGCTGGTGGTGATGCTGAGGGCAGGTCTGTGGAATGCCCCTGACACCTGAGGTTCCCCAGCAGCCTATGCTACCCCCTTTCTGCAGGCAAAAGGCCTCATGTGCACACCTGTGCACACCCAACGGGCAAACCTAAACTCTTAGTCTTTGGTAGGAATGAAGATTTATTTGTGTGCATTCAGGTAGATACTCCTGGCTCATAGAGACAAGGAATGGGGATGGGGGTGCCCATTCAAAGCTGGGGCATTGATATCAGAGCAGGCAAAAAGCCCCAAACCACTAAGAAATTAAATTACTTCTTAAGTCACAGACAAGGACGAAAGAAATGATTCATTTGGACTATGTAGTGTTAGCCAGGCAACTCCTAACCTTTTTATTTTATTTTATTTTTTAGATGAAGTCTCACTCTTGCCCCGAGGCTGGAGTGCAATGGCGTGATCTCGGCTCACTGCAACCTCTGCCTCCCGGGTTCAAGCTATTCTCGTGTCTCAGCCTCCATAGTAGCTGGGATTACAGGTGGCTGCCACCACGCCTGGCTAATTTTTGTATTTTTAGTAGAGATGGGGTTTCACCATGTTGGCCAGGCTGGTCTCAAACTCCTGACCTCAGGTGATCCACCTGCCTCGGCCTCCCAAAGTGCTGGGATTACAGGCGTGAGCTACTGCGCCCAGCCGCCTAATCTACCTTTAACTGAAAACTAACTCAGACTTGCTTACACTGCCCTGATCCCTGAATAATCAGGTCTTTATTTTTCTTTTACATGCTTTAGCTCGCTTTAAAATGTTTTGAGGATATTTGGAGACTTGAGGAGACAGTCTAGTTAAAAGCTTGTGCTTTTTTTTTCCCCTGGCAATTTGTAAGTTGCCCTTTCTTATAGACAGAAAAGGTAGAGTTACAATTAAGTCAGTCTGTGTGATGCTGTGTAGAGCGTCATTTTTTCACAATGTGCTGAAAAGTTTATTGCCTGGTGACAAAAAAGTCACTCTGATTTCATTTTCAAAAGTTGAATTTAAAACTCAGAATCTAGTTTCTTTATAATTATGCTTCTTATTTGGCAACATATGGTGAAAATGTATACGGCCTATCAATGTGAAAGAACAGAGCCAAGGCTCTAGCCTTTTATGGTGATTACATCTACCTGTATGGGGGCTTTATGTACTTACAATTTGAATCATTTATAGATGCACACTCAACAGAGTTCTAGCATAACTAGTACTGTGGGGTTTTTTTTGCTGACTAAATGATAGGCAAAGCAATTTTCAACAAATGTCTCCCAGTAGGCTGTCATCATAGAAGGCTTGTAATATTGCTTTTTAACCTTAGCATTGGCAGCTATCCAGAAATTATTGCATTGATACCAAACTGCCTTGCACCAGGCAATTGCCCTTTTCTCCATGGGAACTCGGTGAACTCTCAAGTAGGTGCCTGCTCCCCTCCCCTCGGATTCTCTTGTTTTTTATTTCAGGGAGATCTTTTACCTGTTCTTGTTCAGCTGTAGGTAGCCAAGCACATTGAAAGTTTAAAAATACAGCAAAATAATTCTCTGGATTGTGTTATTATGCCTTTAATGCATTCAATTAACATTTGGAGCTTTGTCACCAAATAAACGGTGCACATTGGTGCACAAAGAGAAAAGGAAGGGCTTTGTTTCCCACCCCTCTTAGACAGAGACAGATCTAGCTTTCTTCTCTCTTTCTCCTTCTCTTCTTTTCCTTTCTTTCACTTTCAGAACCTCTTGAAATGGCTTTGGGGGATTGGTAGATCACGAGTCTGGGGTTTTGGGAAGGATTTGTTGAGACTTCTGGGAAAGAACTTGAAGGAAGCAAATGTCCTGGGGTTGTCCCAAAGAGGAGATGGAGTGGAGGGTGGGATCCTGGCAGCATTCTTCAGGCTTCTACAGGACCTTTAGTTTCTGGGCCTGTACCTTTAGGAGAGCTCTGGGGAAGGCCATGTACCCAGGCTCCCTTTCCTTCTCCTGTCTGTAGAGCACTGGCTTGGGATGGAGGCCGACTTCTTGAGAGCACATTGCTCTTTGTGAATTTCAGCAAGTGGAGTGCGTTGATCCACTCTCATGTCCAGGTAGTGAGAGGAGCCATCTGGTGACTACTGACCTCTAGAAGTTGGATTTCAAACACCCTCTAAGTGTTGAGTACACCTGCTCTGTGCCATGTTGAGCACCAAGCACTTGAAAGGTTTGGCTTTGTGAGTGCAGGGGAATTGCCAGCAGTTGGCACAGGGCTTATTGAAGAGAAGTACAGTCAATGTGTTGAATGAATGATGGCTTCTCATTCGGTGGGAGAATGCTGTTGTGTCCAGTGCCATGTTGGCTGCAGGCTTGGCTCATGAAGCATTCCCCAGCTGCATCCCAGTTGCTGTGCTTTGGTTTTCTCCTGAGTTCTGGTCCCGCTCTCTGCCTCACCTGGGGCTCTCATCAGGCCGGAAATACCTCCCTAGGGAGCATTTGTCTTCTCATAGAGAGCTTTGACCATCTTCACCTTCATCAGGAAAAGAGACCTTAAAAAAAAAAACCCTGGCCTAATGCATTTGCCTTGACCTTCTATAATGATGAGTGTTATAAATGGAGAAATAGATAACTATTCTATATCGATGGTTCAAAGAAAATTCTGTCTTTGGCTAAGAAAAAAAGCATTTTACTGGATAACACTGGAAATATAAACTGTAATAGAAAATCAAACTCAAAGCATTAAATAAAATAGTGGAAGTCAGTGGTTCTCAACCTCCTCTTATTTCCATTGCTTAAAAGAGATTTCATTCAATAATAATGAATGAATGAATGAATGAATGAATGAATTTCAGAACATGTTTATGTAATAATTCTGCTATGATGGACACTTAAAGAGAATTAAACTTAAGATAGTTCATTTATCTAGTGACAAATGTAAATGTTGCACCAAAGTGTGAAACGTGTTTGGAGCGTAGCTGGAGTGAAGGTGGTGGGGGAATCAAAAAAGGAGGGAAGAAGGGATGAGTGTCACTTCTCTAAGACATTTGGGAAAAGAAACATACATGAATACACCAAAGAGCATGCTGGGGCTCAGGGGACGTTATTCCTTGGGTAAACAGGATGTGTTGGTCAAGGAATTTCCTTGGAAATAGTGTTTCTTGAGTTATGATTTGGATGAACAAAGGCACTGTGGCATTAGGTGCCACCTGATAAGATCTGCCCCCCAAAACAGTTGCCCTTCGTGGGGGAAGAAGGTGTATCCCACCTTTAAGTCTATGAAGAGGCATAACCATTTTTCTGCTTGCAGGTAATTCATTATCTGGCCCAGGGAGAATGCTGTGATCACTTGCCTACTTTTTTTTTTTTTTTAAGAGACAGGGTCTCCCTGTGTTGGCCAGGATGGCCTGGAATTCCTGGCCTCAAGCAATCCTCCTGCCCCAGCCTCACAAAGTGCTGGGATTAGAGGCATGAGCCAGCATGCCTGCCCCCACCCTTATTTTTTTTTAATTGTGATAATAAATACTGTAGATAACATAACATTTACCTTTTTTTTTTTTTTTTTTTTAAACAGAGTCTCACTCTGTCACTCAGACTGGAGTGCAGTGGCACTATCTTAGCTCACGGCAACCTCTGCCTCCCAGGTTCAAGTGATTCTCGTGCCTCAGCCTCCATGTAGCTGGGATTACAGGCATGCACCACCACGCCCGGCTAACTTTTTTGTATTTTTAGCAGGGTTTCACCATGTTGGCCAAGCTGGTCTCAAACTCCTTACCTCAAATGATCTGCCCGCCTCAGCCTCCCAAAGTGTTGGGATTACAGGTGTGAGCCACCATGCCCGGCCCAACATTGACCATTTTAATACGTTCGTGAGTGGACAATTCAGTGGCATTAAGTATATTCACATTGTTGTGCAGCCATCACCACCATCCATCTCCAGGACTTTTTCATCATCCCAAACTGAAACTCTATACCCATTGAACAGAGAGCCCTCATTCTCCCCTCCACCCAAACGCTGGCAACCACTGTTCTACTTTCTAGCTCCATGAATTGGACTGTTCTAAATACCTCTTCTAAGTGGAATAATAAACTATTTGTCCTTTTGTGTCCAGCCTGTTCCACTATTGCCCACCTTTTTGAAGACAGATTTATCACAGATAAAGAGACTGCATGCCAGAGAGCAGGGACGCAGGTCCTCATTCCTCTGAACCCTCAGATCCCATGGGCACCTCTGCATGGGGTTGACCCCCCATCCCACAGGTCTCAGCTTAAATACTGCTGCTGCAGAGAGGTCCCTCCCCCAACCATTCCACCTGAACAAGTCCGCTTCCCTCTTCTACTGGTCCCTACATCCTGCTTGCTCCCTTTCATTTCCTCTGTCCCGGTATGTATTATATATAGGGTTATGGTTTCCTCCTGATTGGCTGGCTGGGCAACCAGATTATAAGATCTGAGAGGCCTGGGATGTCTACTGTCTAGATTCATATCTGCCAGTTACACTCAGTGCTTACCACCCAGTCAGTGCTCAGTAAGTACTTGCAGGGCATGGGGAGGGGTGAAGAATGCATCTCTGTCTCCAGCCCTGGCCAGGGCTCTGCTCTGGGGGCCTCAGAGGTCAACGCAAACTTACTGCTGCCTTTTTTACTAGAATCCTCACTGCCTTCATCTAGATTTTCCATGGCCAATGTTGAGATTTCAACAGTTAAATTTCAACTGCTGCCCTTTCATAGCCTGACAAGGGTCTGGTTGCTTTCTTTGTGCCTTTCTGTGGATGGGTGCTCAGGGAAGATAAATGAATTTTAATATTAACCTAAAGAAAACACAGTTAAAAGCTAAAACTTGCATAGAAAAGTCAACCCTTGCATTCTTGGGCCAGATAAAATGGCTTTTGGGTGAGTTCCTTCATTGGATTGTCGGTGCCACTAACTCCTAGATTATTATGTTAATTTGGCTTTATTAATATTAAAAATAAGATAGTTCTCAAGCCTGGAGAATTAGAACATAACTCCTTGAATAAGGCTGATGTCTTAGACTGTTAGTTTTAGAAGGGATGTCACTGAGCACTTCGTCCAACTTACTGTATGAAGGAGAAAATTGCAGGCAGGTGACATCAGGGGCCACACAGGGTCCTGCAGAGATGCTGGCCGAGCAGACACTGGAGCTTAGGGCTCCAGCCTCATGACCTCAAATGGACATTTTTGAATGAAAAAATAATAGACAAATATGAAGTATTCACAGAATATTTGCATTCAGGAGGAGTTAAGCCTTTTTCTAGACTACTTGGTGCTTTTATTAACTGATGCAAGTATTGCATTCATCATTTTTTTCTACTTTGTTGCCTTTAAAACCCTGTCTTCCATTCAAATGTAATGCTTTGATCATTTAAATAGCACAGTTATCTGAACATAACTGTGAAAAACCTCAAGTTATTCCTTCATTGAGTTTTAGTGGTTCTTGAAAAAGGGACCGAGACGTGACCCTGTGTGAGCAGGTCGCCTTCCAGTTTTCACCATAGCAGCATGGAGGGGCACTAGCTTGAGCTGAGGTGCAAGAAGCACTTGAAGTTTGCTTTCAAGCTCACAAGGGCCGGGGTATGAATTGCAGTGAAAATTGTTCCATTTCTTTGGGGAGAAAGTCCTAGTCCTTATAAATATAGTACTCTCATTTGTCAAGAGAATCTTATTTCTTTTATGTTATGTTCACCTGAAATACAGTAGGAGTTTGCTTGTGATTAATTAAGCAGATGATAAATGGCACTTAAAATGAACATTCAGCACCTCCCGCCGCCCCCCATGTGTAGACAGAAAACAGAGGTAATTGGATGGGAAACAGTATGGCATTTAAACCTTGCCTTTTTTTTTTTTTTTAAGAGCCTTTCCTCTGCCTTATGCAGATAAAGAGAGACTGGCCTTTCAGAATTGTGTAATGTCCCAGACATATGTGGAAACCAATCAGTTGTGCCTGCTCCATGCCCTCATTTTGTAAGTGTGCCTGCTCAATTGACTGTTGGCAAAACTTTGCTCAGTGGCACATCAGTCGTTAGGAGCTGCCACCACCTCTGTGTGAAGTAACGTGGCTTTTCTCTCTTGCCACTTAGTTCCTTGGGGAGGTTGCTTCGGGGAGTTACATTTCACCATTGGTGAAACACAAACCTGTTTGGAAAAGGCAAGGTTGTCTGGGACTGTGTTAATCACATGAACCCTCAGAAGCACCTCTCCTTCCCAAGGACTGTCACTGGTACAGTGAAGCCTGGTGCCATCTCCGGTGAGCGCTGGGGGCTCTCCTCCCTGTGCTGCCACTCTGGGCCCTGCACTAAGGGTCTGGGCAAGCTATAGAATAGCTGCCGCAGGCTGGTCCTGTGTTCCAAAGCTCTGGGAAGAAATTCCCCTTGGTTCTTGCTCTCCCACCTACTACCCCCCAACCTCCCAAAAATAATAAAGTAAAATAAAATTTAAAAGATAAAAAGGGCAGCTTTCCTGGAGGTATACCGGACTCCATGTCTGGATATCCACTTGGGGTGCAGCAGAGTCCATGCCTAGATATCAATCCAGTCCTGTGGGACATTGTGAGCAGCACAATTATAATTAAAACAGCGACAATAATAATGGCACCTAGGCTTTATTGCCCTGCTAGTGTTCCACAGACTCTGAGATTAGAATTCCTGTGCAAATGATTTATTAAGGAAGCGCTCTCTGAAGAAACTAATAATGGAGTTGGGGTGGGGAGCAGGACAGGGAGGGGGAGAAGCCACGCATGGGAGCAGATTCAAATGAGGCCCGGTCTGATCCCAGGAGGGGCTCCAGAGCATAAATAATCCCTGAGATGTATCCTGCCCAGAGGCAAAGAGCTGGGCTTCTGAATCCAACACTAGTCAGTCATTGGTTATGGGGCACCTGGCCTCAGTGGGGAGTGGAGGTGTAAACAGGCTGGGCAGCTTGGTGCCAGGGGTGCTCCTTTGAGGGCCACAGGTGCAGGCTCTGAGCAGCAACACGCATGGAAGCTGGTGAGTGGGTTCAAAGGAGGTGCGCCGGGATGGGGTGCTGTCTTATGTATCATCACAATTAATGTGGGTGGCACTGTTAATAGCCTGTCTTACAGATCATCAGCCGAGCACCTTTGTGCATCAAATACACAGCTCCTCCAAAGCCTGGAGATTTCATAAAGCAGGTGAGGAAACTGAGGCTATGAGAGGTTAGGTAAGGCATCCAAGATCACAAAGTTAGGAAGTAGCAGAGCTGGGATTTAAGCCCAGGTCCTGTCTCCTCTCAGTCTCTCTCTGTCTGCCTCCCTTGCCGACGCATTCTCATACCACCATGCTGTATGTTACATTGCAGTAATTACAGCCCTTCACTAGAACAAGATTCTTTCCTTACATTCAGAACAGCTAAGCTCTGCAGACTTTAAAAGCCTCAAGGAAAAAAATATATTTTTCAATGGAAAAACACACACAAAAAAGCTTGTATTTTGAGGCACAGAGGTGCTGGATTGATGATGCCACCTCTGGAGCTACATGAGGGCCTAAAAAAGGCCTGTGTCCTGCACTGCCCTACAGATGGACCGTGTCTGTTGGGGACATGTGGGCCCTTGGTGAGAGCTGTCCCACCAGGGAGACTCTACCCAGGGCTCTGGTTAAACAGCCAGGAACACCGGTGACCAATGTGACCTATTTTCCCAGGACCTCCTGCCTTAAGAACTGGAACTAGCCTTATGTCCAGGCAGAGAAATTGCCCTGAGACAGGCCCCAGATCTCTGCTGTGACCCTCTGATGAGACATGTTAAATAGAGCCTGAGCAGCTGGCCGGGAGGCCCACCTGTAGTGCCACCTCCTCTTGAGGTCAGAGCCTGGTGAGCAAAGCAGCTTTTTCTGGTGGCCAGACGTCACCCCTGGCCTGCTGCGAGTTGGTTTGGGGCTGTGCCCAGGGCCGCAGGTCCCTGCCAGGCCTCATGAAGGAAGATGTGTTGCTCCACTGGGGAAGCACAGTCATTCGTCATTAGCATGGAGAGTGAGGGAATCTCTGGGAATGGGACACTGATGGATGCTGGCATGTGGGCCCAGGGATAAGGCTGTCACCTGCCCTCCTCCAAGCTGCGTGGACCTCTCCATTGGCAGCTGGCCAGGAGATAACTGGCCTGGGCAGCCCATAACATTTGAGGCCTCCCCTAGGCCATCTGGAGGCTTTGGTGGGCAGCTCCTCTGATGCCTGGAGATTTCATAAGCCAGTTGCTAGAGGGTCAGGAAAGCTGCCTGTCTGAGTCAGTCTTTACAGTGTAGGGAGAATCACAGGGTCTGTTACTATGCATTTCATGAACAATTGGGCTGATGCAAAAACAAATGACTTTCTTAGAAGACTTCCAGAGGGAGTGGGTACCACATTTTGTGAAAATGTTCCATGCAGCCTCGGGAAGCACTTCGAGCAGCCAGTGCCCTGGAGTGCTCCAAAGCAGTGCTGTGCAGGGTAGCTGGCCGAGTCAGTGACCTTCACCTAGTAAATTCCAAGGCAGGCAGTGGAGTGATTCATCTGGGGAACTGGAGACCTGTCCCAGGTCCTGATAGTGAGACTGAAGCATTTCCCTGGGGATAATGAGAGGGACCAAACACTCTCTCAGCCTTCAGGAGCTTAGACGGAAGTTGGGATCAGTAAGTGGGCAGAGATGCTGTCCTGCCCTGTTACAGAGGAGCCTGGGAGCAAGGTGCTGAGTGTTAAGAGTAGGTGAGTGAGCAAGAGGCAGAGAAGGAGGAGGAAGCAAAAGAAGAAAGAAGACCAAGTGTCCCAACCTGCCAGAGCCCAGGGCCTTTCTGGAGAGGAGAGGGCTGGGGAAAGGGAGAACCAGCAGTGCTGTTCTCTACCCTCCCTGTGCCATGCCTTGGTCTTCATCCATCAGGCTCTGCCCTCTTGGTGCCTAAAAATACTCAGGGGTGGGAGTGGGGCCATGATTTCAGGCCAACCAGGTTTCACATTCACATAACTTGCTCTTGATTTTGAGGAAGTGAACCTCTGTGAGCCTGAGATTCCCCATGGAATGGATATAATAGAGGGAAGCTCATGGGGCTGTGGAGATGATTCTCTGACAAACACATTTAAAGTCTCAGTGAGGATAGGCTGTTAGAATTGGGTTGGACCCATTGCGGTAAGCTCCCTGAATGGGAGTTGATTTCCAGTGTGGGGTACTGTCTTTACTCACCAAGTCTTGTCTGACTGAGGAGAATCAACTTTGAACCCCAGGCCCAGCGGGTAAAACAACTTTCCTCATGCTTCTGGAGTGCACTGAGGAAAGATGAAAGGAAAGGAAATTGATCAACACTTGCTGTACTTGTTCCCTCTGAGGAAAAGAATGCATGTTTCCTTTCAATACTCAAGACTTGGGAAACAGCAATAAGGCAAAGAGAAATGAAGAGGGCAAAATGTGTCTGTCCAGCCAGACATTTTGGAAGGCCCTTGGGTAGCCTTGATTCCAAAAGGTCAGTTACACTGTGCCAGGTCATCACAGACACCTGGACTGCCTTTGGCTGGATGGACGCATGGGGAAACCAGCATCTGGAGATGTCTTCCTGGAGCGCTCAGCTCTGGCTGGTACTTGAAGGGGATGTCATTGTTTGATACCTTAGTGACTGTAACTTTCAGACCTGGGCTTTGCTCACTTCCTGCTGCCCATCTAAGAAGGGACCTGGGCATCTCTTGGAACTGGCAAAGAGAGTCAGGTTCATTGCGTTTATCTCCTTTGCTGATATTTGGGAATGGGATGAGCTGGATTTCTAGCGCTTCTAGAAATCTGACATGAAGCAGATGGCAGTTTGTTGACACCTGTGTCACTGAGCTGCTTTTTGGGTCATTTCTGATTTAGAAGATGGGAACAGCTTGATCTGGTTGGAACCAGTCTTAGCATCTAGGGAGTTCCTTAATGTAGTTTGGTGAATGTTACTGGCCACAGTATCAAGGGCTCTCCAGATCTGCTCATTCTGCAACTTTCACAAGTGTTTGTTTAGGCTTTTGACTTCTGGGGGCTGGAGGTATGGAAGAGAGTGATTACAAAAAGAGTAATATTCAGTCCAAGCTCTGCCACTTAAAATATTTGCTCTTAACTAAATATGCAATACATGTTTTCTTTGTATGGTTTCTGGACAAAATATAGTTCCAGCAAGTTAGTTGCTGTGTTAATTACTATTATTGTTATCATTAGGTCAGTTAGTCATTCCCCTTGGTTTATGGAACACTATCATCATTGCACTGTACAAGGGACAGTCCTTTTCATTGGTTTATCTGGATTTTTCTCCCTGCACTCCCCATTTCTGCCCTCCCAACCTTTGCCCTCCCCATCTCTGCCCTCCCCACCACCCCCAGCCCCCAGTTACATATGTTAAATCTGTGTTCTTTAATATATATGCATTCTTAAGCAAGATACTCATGTGCCCATCTTTGAAAAAATGCAAATGATATTTCACTACAGAGCTTGCTGAGTTTCTTTCCATTTTTACTCAAAACAAAAAGATCAACTTGGCCAGGTCCAGTGGCTCACGCCTGTAATCCCAGCACTTTGGGAGGCCGAGGCGGGTGGATCACGAGGTCAGGAGATCGAGACCATCCTGGCTAACACAGCGAAACCCTGTCTCTACTAAAAATACAAAAAATTAGCCAGGCATAGTAGCGGGCGCGGGCGCCTGTAGTCCCAGCTATTCAGGAGGCAGAGGCAAGAGAATGGTGTGAACCTGGGAGGCGAAGCTTGCAGTGAGCCGAGATCATGCCACTGTACTCCAGCCTGGGTGACACAGTGAGACTCTGTCTCAAAAAAAAAACCAAAAAAACAAAAAAAAAAACCTCATATTTTTGTGTATATAGCTAGCTCACTGCCTCTGCTTCAGAAGGTTTTTGATAAATTCTTAAAAGAAAAAATGAATAGCTCATCGAGATATTATTGTGGCCATTTTATAGATAACTAAACTAAGAAGCTCAGTCCTCCAGCATGAGGACACGTGTTGAGATGGATGGCAGAGCTGGGCCTTCCTCCTGACTCCTGGCCCAGGGTCCTTTCCATTGTGAGGCCAGCAGTGGTGACTTGTGTCTGTAAGAGTCTGGCCTTTGTGGTCCTGTGGGTGCATCTTTTTCAACTTCTTGGGCCAGAGGCTGAGCACCTGGGCCTTTGGCATCTCCTTGCCCCATTCTCTCATTCTGTATAGATGACTGCCTACAAGCATTTCTACCCCCATTTCCTGATGTCTGCTTTTCAACAAGAGATATCAGTACCTTCCACACACCAGAGCAGAAAGTAATATCACAAGCACCTTGTTATACCTATAGGCATAAGAATAATAACATCTTTGTACCTGGGTTCCCAGAAATGGAGTCCAGTAGGCTTATTTAAGCTCATTATTGTCATCCACCTCAAGAGCGTCATCAAAATTGACTCTCTACCAGGAACAACATTATTTATGGACTGTAACTTCGTGGGGTGATTTAGAAGGATGGAGAAGATTGGGCTTCTGAACCCAGTCCCTTTTCTTGCTAAAATTATGGATCCATAAAAGGCTTGTGGAAAGTATTCAGAAATAGAACAAAGATCTCAGGAAAATGTTGCTTTCTAGAAAAAGAGACTGCAGACACAGCTTATAGAAGGGTCTAGAAAGAACGTTATTTGGAGGGGTGGTGGAGGGGTGGTGGAAACCCAGAGGGGATGGAACGTCCAAATGAAATGAAGAGCTCCAACCCCAGGTTCAAAACCCAAACAGAGCACTTAAAAAGAAACCATGAAAGAAAGGGATAGAAGGAACCTAGAAACAGGCAGAGAGGCCAATGATTGGCCGTGGGTGGGTGTAGAATCTAGGAAGTGAGGATAGGATAATTAGTTGTAGAGAGAAAAGTTACGAAGTTGCTGACAGAATTGGTAGTGACTGAATATTGAGTGAAGGTTGATACATAACTTTAATCATATCATTCTGTTATTTGTTACTCTGTTACCATCCTTTTTATTTAGTAACTGAATAATGAGCAAGAGAGTTGATATTGATGAAGACCTTCAAGGCACAGTATTTATCATGGGACCCAGCTTTCTTGGAATATGTGTCAGGGAGCATAGATTCACAAAAGAAAATTTTATATTTGTGAGGACAGTATAAGTATTTGGCTTGTATTTATGTCCTCACACGCTACACAAATAGGTTTTCTGTCCAGTGTGCCACAATTTATGCTGCAGAGTCTTATTACAATATTGTAAATTGAGCTATGTATGAATTTTCCTTTGGAAATACCATTATTTTTTCTGAATGTTCACCTCAGCCAGGCACTTTAAAACCTTTGAGTCAAAAAGGTGGTATCTGAATTAATTATATATTTGTTCAGAAAGAAATATTTGCTGACTGGCATGGTTTGGAATAATGATTATTAAGGAATCTAATTCATTTGACAAATTGCGGATTGCCGGAGATACAAAATTCTCAGTGTGGGAAACAAAATATCTCCTTTGCTAGGTCTTGCTTGGTGGGTGACACCAAGCATCCCTGTTTCATTTCCAGAGGATGGTGTGCAGGACCAACCTCTCTGGGCTAATGACCCTGGAAACTCTAGAATTTGCACCTTGCCTTTCTGTAGGCACAAAACGTGCATCTCTGTATACAGCATCTGCTCGCTTCCAAAGCCCTGCTGATTCTTCAGAACCTTCAAGAATGGGACAGTTCACCTCTAGCCACTATTTAGAGGTTTTCCTAGTGCTGTCTTTGTGTGGAGTGTCCTTTCCAAGCCCTCTCTTCCTATCAAAAACTCATTTATCATTCTATGCCCAAAGCACATCTCTGTGTCCCAAAGCACTCAACCCAAAAGGCCCACCATATCTTCTGTCTCCAGTGTCCAGCTCAGGTGTCTGTGTAAACAAAAGGCAGTATATTGAGACGGTGAAGAGCATGGATTCTGGAACGAGAACACCCAGGTTTAAATCCTGGCACTACCACTTACCAGCTATGAGACCTTGGGCTAGTCACTTTATCTCCATACTTCAGTTTTCTTATTGTAGTAAAACTTTGCAGCATAAATTCTGGCACACTGGTCAGAAAACTTATTTGTGTAGTGGGTGAGGACATAAATAAAAGCCAAATACTTATACTGTCCTCACAAATGTAAAATTTTCTTTTGTGAATCTATGCTCCCTGACAATGGTGATGAAAATAGTGATGAAAGTACTTACCTCGTAGGGTTTGTATGAAGACTTAATTAGTTACCATTTTCAAGGTGCTTAGATCAGTGCCTTCCAGACAGCAGGTTTAATGTATGAAATAAAATCCAGAGAATGTAGCCATTTGGTGCTGAGGCTGTGATGGGCTGGGTTTTGGATTGTATTTGGTCTTCTCGTCTGGACTATACATTGCTGAGGGGCTGGCCAGCCTCTGCTTCTGCTGTGTAACTTCCTCTGCATGAACATACACCGTGCGCACCAGCAGTCGGTAACCGGGGGAGCAGATGGGATCCAACCAGGTAGCAGGTACCTGGCTTGGGGAGAGCTCCAGGCTCCTGAAGCAGGTGCTCTCCACCACAGGACAGAGTGCTTCGATGCACACCGGGCCTTCAGAGGACCGACTGAGATTCTTCTCTTAGTGCCCCAGAGAAGATGATCCCATCAGAGAAGGACCCTAAAGAGAATGAGAGAGAAGGCCCTTGGTCTTTAGAAGAGACCAGATGGTATTTTTCTGTTAAGAGTACCACTCTTCCTTCTGGAGTATGTTTCTCCAGCCTCACTCAGGGCTCCCTTGGTTTGAGTGTATTTGCCGATGCTGGCGAAGACACACACCGTGGGTGACCCCAGTCAGATCAGAGTGGGGATTCATCTCTGCCCTCTTCTGGGCATCCACTGCACGGTATTCACCTCTTCTAGAACTCTTAGTGAAGTTTTTCACTGGATATGAATGTGTTTTCTGCACCCAATTTTGAAAGCATAGATTGCATCCCTAAACTGCTGCATTCGATTTTTGAAGTGGTACACTCGCCGAGTACCTACTTTGTAACACACAGAAAAGTGTAACTCAGCCTGTTCTCAACAAGCTTGGCATCTGGCCAAGAGACATTCAAATAACAATAAACTCAAGACGTAGTTAATGAACAGTACAAGACAGTACAGACAGGACGTACTGTAGGAGTTTGAGGGGCGTAAAAGCCCCCCCTGGCCCCTTGTGGGCTCACATGCTCCAGGGAAGGGCTCTTGGCACAGCCAGCATCCTTGTGTTTAGGGGATGCAAAACAAATAGTTCCTAATTCAGCTTTATTTGAAAACCTCCCAGTTTCCCAGTTGGGAAAAAGCCAAGCCCAAACAAGATCTGCATGTAGTTCAACCTTAGGAACACGACAGGCAGAACTGTCCTCTGCTTTTCAAAGTGTGCATTTTATACATCTAATTTTATATGTCAACTGCGCATACTCAGAGAAAGATACCAAAGTCTAGATTTTGAAAATGCAACTGAAGGAGTAACTGTTGGACTCTGCCGTTAGTGGATATGGCAGAATTAGCTCAGGGGCCTGGGGTCTCTAGAGGGTTTGCTTCTGGCTTTGAGTTTGTACCATGGCCCTGGCTCTCTGGTGGACACTTTCATGGCACATTCCCTTTCCAGCTCAGGTGCTGGGACACTTGGCTTTGTCCTCAGTGGGCCAAAGTGTGCAAGTGCGTACACTTCTTTGTCAGTAGGGAGAAATAGCAGGGAGTGGGCAAGTTGTTGATTATTAAGTTATAGGGATATTTCTCGGATATTCAGGAAGTATGTTTATGTTTCTTCTGCATGTGTTTCATTTTCCCAGCTAATTGCCATCTCCTCGATGGTACATCCTGCTCCTTTGGAGAATGGGAGTGGAGAATTTGTGCCTCCTTTCCCCATTCTTCATACTCTCATCTGCTCCCAGGGTTTCAGTTACCCACCTGTGTTATGACAACAGCCAACACTAGCCAAGACCCTCCTCCCAAGCTCCAGGTCCTTATTTCTAATGCTTCTCTCTGAGCCTCCCAAGCTCATGAGCACCCCTAACCCCAAGGCCTGCCCTGTTGCTGTGTTTCCTATTGCAGATAGTGATGCCACCTTGGCCTGAGCTTGTCTGCCATTCCTGTGTCTGTTCTCTTAGCCCAGGGCCTCATTATTTTGCCTAGACCATTGCATAAGCCTCCTAATGGGCCATTTTCTCTCTGTCTCCTGCATCCTGTCTTCTACACCGTCACTCAGGTCGCCTTTCTAATTCATAGATGTGCTCCTGTCATTGTCTAGTCAGAAGACCCTGGATGACTCCTCATTGTCTGAGTAGGGAGCCTGCATTTCTTATCAGAGCCTGTGATATTCATCATAGTCAGGCCTCCACCTTTCTTTTCAGCCTCACTTTCTGCCCCATCCTCTGTGTTCTAGACACACTTGACTTTTTACCTGGCCCTAAACAAGCCAGGTAAATTACAGCCTCTCTGTTTTTGTTCCCATTGTCCATTGGTCTCTGTCTCCCTTGTTTACCTAATGAAGGCCAGTTCATTCTTCAAGACCAGCTTAAAAGTTCCTTCTCTGCAAAGTCATGTGCCTGGACCACCGCTCCACTGCAGCGTCTGCCACTGCCACACTGCATGGTGATCTCTTGCTTGTCTATTTGTTCATGGAAGTTAACTTCCTGAGGACTGTCACAGAGTCTTATCTTTTTAACTCCAAAGCCTTGTCCATGGTAGGCCCAACATTGCTGGTTGTGAGGAAGGAAGGAAGGAAGGAGGGAGGGAGGGAGGGAGGGAGGGAGGGAGAAAGGGGTGTGTTAGGCCATTCTTGTGTTGCTATAAAGAAATATGTGAGGCTGGGTAATTTATAAAGAAAAGATATTTACATGGTTCTGGGGGCTGTACAGGAAGCATGGTGCTAGGCATAGGCTCGGCTTCTGTGAGGCCTCAGGAAGCTTTCAATCATGGCAGAAGGTAAAGGGGGAGCAGCATTTGATGTGGCAAGAGATAGAGTGGTGGGGGGAGGTGCCACACACTCTTAAACAACCAGATCTCCCGAGAACACCATTGCAAGGACAGCACCGAGCCATCAGGGATCTGTCCCCTTGACCCAAACACCTCCCACCAGGCTGCACCTCCAGCATGGGGTTTACATCTCAAAATGGGATTTGGAGTGGAGGTCCAAACTATGTCAAGAAGTGAAAGATGGAAGAGAGGAATGAGTGGATGCCTTTGAGAGTCCTTAAGTGTTCATGCAGGCACTTTTGTTCCATCTTCCCAAGGTCTAAACATGTCACATACTTTTTTCAGAGCGCCAACACATAGTAGGCTCTTAGTAAATATTGGCAGATCGACATTTTTCACAAACATGTGACATTTATAGCTTTAAAATCCTTGGGCTATAAAAGCATAGGTTGATACTCTTTCTGCTGATAAATTAACAATTCTGTTTGTCGTCTTTTCCAAATAATACTGCATTTGCTGCATTGTTTGTGGCGGAAACGATCAGCCTGCATCAGACATTAGTAGCCCCTATTTTTTTTTTAATTCACTTAGGAAAAAGCTGAAGACAGATCATTTGGTAACCAGCTGGGAACTCCACCTCACATGCGGGCCTGCTTTTCGACTTCATGCTTAGGTCCTGCAAAGTTGAAATGGGTAGGTCCCTTTGGAAAATAAGGCAATACACATAAAAGGAGAATAACCAAGACTTTCATTTCCTCCTGAATTTGAAAAGCAGTGCTGCTGAATGCTTTGTTTCCTTTTATTACCATATTGACGTTTACATTTTGTAACTATGGTCATGGAGCAGTCCCTTGGTGAGGGGTGGGAGGTCACCCTTTCCCCATGATAGGACAATGCCAAACAAAGGGACCCTGACGATGGTAGAGGTCTGGGCTGGCTACCTTGCCGATTTTTCTGAAGCTTTGAATGTAGCTTACGAAGCAAAGCTAGCAAGGAAATTCTGGATGGGGTTCCCAGGCGAGGATTGTAACGAGCATAAAATCAACTAACATTAATCTCGCCCTTTAATGATCTATGCATGGTAATCTAACATTGCATTTTTTCCTCCTCCTTCTGTCCTTGGCGGAAGGCAGCCTGCTGAGCTCCTGCTTGCTCAGGCTTCCTGATAAATGTCAAGCCATCTCTTGGAGCTGGGACGTAGTTAGACAGCTAAGAAGTCACATATTTCCTCCAAGTTATCCTCTTTCCCAAGGATATGGCACCATGTTGAGGGTAAAGCATTCCACACTAGGCACAGAACAAACACTATTAACCTGGAGGAAAGCTGACATTTCTGCCGGCTGCCGCAGTGTTGGTATTTTATTTGCTTCCCTTGGGGCCTGACTGCATCCTTCATCTTCCTGGTGATGTGCCCAGGTGAAGCTTAAATGCCATGTACAGGGTTTCTAACAGGTTGCGGAAGAAAGAAGCCCCAACACACGGGGTATGCCTGAGTGAGATTTCATTTTGAGTCCTACGATAGAGGGAGCAAGGACTGTGCACCTGCCCCTTTAAACTGATTAGGACAGCGCATTTGCAGGCAGGATCTGTGGTGGGGCCTTTCTCATCAGTTATAAGGAATGGTGGTGCAAATCTTTTGGAAAAAATACAATAAATCCATAGCTCACTCAGAGCCAATTCCATATTACATTTTGCTTTCAACGTTGAGAGAGAAAAATCATGTTTTAAAGCTTATTAAAATGTTACCCATATAGTTTTTAAAGATAATTTATATTAGCACTGGTGCATAACCTTTTAAATTAATAATTCAGAGCTGTGGCTAGAGGTTTCAGTAATCTCTAGTAGTATATTATCTGACTGTTCCACTGAGAAATTAGCACTTATGGGCTAAGGTATAAAATTGAAAAATCTAACCCATTTGGTAGTCTGTTGTCAGCTATGAGAGCCTTCTTAAATGGAAGCCTATTAGTGTGAGAATTCTGATTTCTAGAATCAAATCTGTTTTAGGTCATTATGGAGTTTTATAAAGAAAGGCCTCTGCTGCCTAACAACACATTGAAGTCTTAAAAGTAGGCAGACCATTGATTTTTAGCAAGAGTTTTACTGCCCCAGACGCTGAAGAATGATTCTCGTGACTAAAGTTTATAGGTTATTAAAGAGAAGAATGCAGGGAAAAGCCTAGTTGGAAGATTCACAAAATTAGCTCATTTTGGCCGCTAGATTCCACTTAGCACTCTTTTCTGAAATGTAGACGTATCTGAAGCTGAAAAGTGTTACTTGGTTACATGGCAAATTTATATAGACCAAAAATACACTGGAATCATATTTTAGCTCACAAGGACACAATCACTTTTTGTAGGCTTGCAGAGAAAGGGCAAAACAATTTTTTTTTTTTTTTGAGAAGGCCTAGTTTGTTGAAAAGACCAGGGTTGGCAGACCTAGCCACTGACTGACTTTTTTTTTGAAATGGAGTTTCGCTCTCGTTGCCCAGGCTGGAGTGCAATGGTGCGATCTTGGCTCACCACAACCTCCGCCTCCCGGGTTCAAGAGATTCTCCTGCCTCAGCCTCCCAAGTAGCTGGGATTACAGGCATGCACCACCATGCCCGGCTAGTTTTGTATTTTTAGTAGAGACAAGGTTTCTCTATGTTGGTCAGGCTGGTCTCGAACTCCCGACCTTAGGTGATCCGACCGCCTTGGCCTCTCAAAGTGCTGGGATTACAGGCGTAAGCCACCGCGCCGGGCCAACTGACTTTTTTTTACCTGGGGAAAAAGAACCTGTTCGGCCCAACTAAACAGATATATATCAGAAAACTTTCTCTAGTTTGAGTTGGTATTTAAGGCAGCGGTTCTGTTCTGTTTGGTTTTGAATCAGTTTCTAGGCCTCCGTTTAGAATAGAGGAGACTTTCTGAATCCCTTGGGAGTTATAGTCCTATCTTGTGCCCTTAAAAACGATGAATAGTTATTGGAAAGGCATACGGTGAAAGCAATAGGTATACTCTTCATCATATATGGGTTAAAATATAAAGTGTACCATATGCCAGAGGCAATGTTGTGTAGGAGAAATGGCGGAACTAGGAAAATTAGAAGGGGGCATGTTGCCTCAGCCCCCTTGGCAGGTGTGACACTGGACACTTCGTGCCTCATTGTCTTTATCTGTCAAATGAAAGCCACATCATACCCCCATCAACCCTCCAATCAACACAGCCTTAGGACTGTCATTCAGCCTCTCCCATACTGGGACGGCAGACAGCATGAGCTCAGCCACCAGGAAAAGCAGTGGTCCCACAGCACTGGTCCCCAGGTTCTGAGGTGTGCCCAGTCTCCACGGCTGCTCAGGTGAGGACGAGATGGAATCATCTATGTGGAAGTGCTTTTAAATGTGTATTGATGTAAGAAACTTAACATACAGCAATTTCCAATTTAAAAAAGAAGTACTTGCTTTCAATACCAGGCACATAGAATATATTCCACAAATGCGTGTGTTATGAGAGGAGAATTTCTGTATCCAGATTACTGTTGTCTCCTTTAAAGCAGACCTCCGCTCGAAGCCCATTCAGGATGATTTCATGTCAGTTTTATATTCTTATACCTCTGGGTGTCTGCAGCAGTCTCGCAAGGGGCTCTTGGCTTCTGACTATGCATTTTCTTAGACCTACCTCCCCATGACTGCCAGAGATGTTCCAAAGTGCAAACTGAGCCAGCGGGTCTGCTCCCACTGTGAGGTGCTGGGGCGTGGGCACCCTCAGGTGGTGACTGCCCCACTCAGTGAGGATAAGGCCCCCACACCTTGGCCTGGACACACAGCCATATATCTGCTGAGTCCTGCTGACCCTCCACTTTCCCCTTACACATGCCCGTCCCCCAGCCAGCCGGAGCTACTAGAATTCCCCAGACGTGCCCTGCCTGGCCGCCTCCTGCATTCATCCCCTTCAGCCTAGCCCTCCTTCTCTGAACCCTCTGCCCCCCAACCCATTCTTCCTTCAAGAAGGGACTCAAGTGCCGTTTCCTCTTGGAAGCCTTTGCATCCCCTATTCCCACTGAATCTGGAGTTCCTCCTCATCTCTCATTGACAACCTTACTATTTGTACAGTAATTTTTAGTCTCTATATCTGCCTTCCTTAATGGACTCTGACCCTATTGAGAGTAGGGTTCCTGGGCCTTCATTGCTCTCCCATACCACTTCAATGGGGAACAGATCATAGGCTCTTGGTAAATATTTCCTGAGTAGGTGGGCAGATGGATGGGTGGGTATACGTCAGCTCCCTTGTCTTACCTCTAATGTCTAGTGTGTCAGTTGTCCTGAGCAAACGGCACAGCAGAGGGATTAGGAATTGTATATTTTATTAATATTCATAAGTAATCCTGGCTCCTGCTCGTCCTCCAGCAAAGCTCCAAAGGCTTTGTAAAGATGATAGAATTGGGAACATTTAACCGGGTCTCATCTTCTGAAGAGTTCTCAGGGCTGAGGGTAAACACCGTGGAAGGACTTGACGTGTATCCTAGGGACAAGGGAAGCATTCAGAATGGAGCTTTGGGGATCTGAGTGATTACAGGACAGGGAAGAAGAAAAACCACCAAGCTGGGCATGCAATGATTGTATTGGGGCTAAAGAGGGTTCCTTTGCTGTGCCTCCCTCTGCTGATACCACACTGATACCAGCAGAGTGACCTCTCATGAGGACTCCTCTTTAATTGTGAGCAGGAGTGTAGTAGCCTTCAGAACCTCAGAGACCATGGGAGATGGCAGGTGAAACCGATGACTCCTTGATCTGAGCAGAAGGAAAATTCAAGGAAAGCCGCTGCCAAGATGTGCTTCTGTCTCAGCAGCTGCCAACAGTCACCATCATTCCAGCTGTGTATGTGCTGTTTCAGGAAGCCTAATAAATCTGGTGATTTAATTACACGAAATTACTTAATCAGAGAAATTTTATGCTACAAATTATTACTTTAATAAACCAGAGAGAATAAAGAAAAATTTCTTGAATATCTTTGCCAAATCAGTCTAGGCATCCATTTTCAATTTAATAACTAATAGCAGAGGAGATTGAAATAGATGTTATTACAGATTTTTACAAGGCAAAATATATTTAAGCAGGATCAGAAGGTTAATTAAAATTATAGTTGGGTCTTGTCATTACCAAGCTACTCTTTTTCTTTGGTACAGTTGCTCCGAGTTTAGCGTCTGTTTGATAAAAATGCTTAAAATGGAATCCTCATTTAAAAGAGAATTATACTCCGTATTATTTCTGAGCCTGATCTCATGTACCTACGTCGGAAATAAATGCATAATTAACCCTTTTTCATGATAAATTAACATTCATTTTCCTAGGATTAGTCGGAAATAGCATAATCCAGGGCAGGGTTTGCTTTCATTCTAACAGTCCCCTGGGACCTCTAACACTCTTAAAGGATTAGTAAAGCCTGTGATTCATTGTGTGTCTATGTACATGAAAATAGGATGCAGTTCCTGACTGTCAGGGAGAGAGGTTTTCCTAATTGACAGCTTTTATAAGTAAACGTAGAAAGATTAGCCTGCAAATACTGTGAGGGTGACTTTGGAGACCTGGCTGGGATGTGTTAGCAAAAGGATGTGTCCTGTGAATATTGAAAATTCCAAATGCATTCTACCAGGATTTTTAGACAGGAGGTTACAGCAGCTGTTGAAATCAAGGCCCCTGGAGAACAGATAAGCTTTTAGGGGAAGTTCTTTGTCTGGTCTGAACTCTTGGGGTTTTCTTGCTTATCTGAGCCCACTTTTATGAACCAATAGGTTTACATTTACATAAACAGTGTGGGTTATTTTATTTGATTTATTAAGACCGGGTTGAAAAAAGCGGAGGCTTATTGGAGAATTGAATCTGAGCTTCCCTGAGTTTTTAATTCAAAATTCCCAAAGCCTTAATGAATGTGAATAAATTTCCATGAAAAGTCATGGGGTAGGGAGCCTGTATTTTAAATGCTTAGAGGGGAAAATGGAGTCCAAAGAGACTTCTGCTCCATTACTTAGTAACAAATAGGGTATAGGTTTCCTTTGGTTTGGTCCAAAACACAGAAATTTCGAAGAGCAAATTGAAACACCATCTGTTGAGTAGGTATGATACCTGGTCATATTACAGGCATTTTACATGAATTATCTCAATAAAGAACTTGAAAGTAAAGAGAAGACATTTGTGAGTAGTGTAACCCAGAGAGAGAATGGAGTTCATTGCCCCACTTCCTTTTCAATGACATACACCTAGTAGATGCTTAAAACATGTTAAGAATTCTCCTTGGATTTGTCCTTTTAGTGGAATTCCTATCAAGACAGGCTCAGCATCACATAGCAGATAACCGTGGTGGTGAGTCTCTTCCTGTCCTACACTTCCATGTTGCTCATGGAGGCCTTTGATTAGCAATTGAGACAGGAGAGTTCCCTTTACCCTCTGGTGGGACTTGCAGCAGGGGTGGCTCCTTTGCTCAGCTGCTTCCACGTGCTCAAACCCCTTATGGTGGGTGGTGCCTGCATGTGAGTGGGTGCAGGAGCTGGGGCGAGTGCCTTTGGGCACTGGCAGGAACAAACCCCCATACCAGCCCACAGCAATGTCTAGGGGTTGCCAGCAACCTCTGGAGCCCCAGAGGGTGTGTGTTACAATCAGTGCTCTTTTAGTAGGTGCTGTCTGTGGATGGCTAAGTGTTACACAGCTCAGTGGAGGGTCACTGTGACAGCTTCTTGCACCTGCACCTGGGTCCTTGTCTAGTGCCCAAGAGGAATGAGGTCACATGGACTTGAAGGATGGTGAATGTGGAGATTTTATTGAGTGGCGGAAGTGGCTTTCAGTGGGATGGGGAGCTGGAAAGGGGATGGAGTGGGAAGATAATCTTCCCTGGAGTTCAGCTGGGGACTGAACTCTTCTCCAACTGACCTTGGCCAAATTCTATGACCGTAGTCTCTGACATCCAGCTGCCTCTTCTCCTCTTGACGTTTGGACACTTCTTCTCTTCTCTCCTTTTCTGCCACAGCGCTCTGCTCCTCTGCCAGTGGAGCTTTGGGTTTTTATGAGCACAGGATATGGGCCATGGTAGGCCAAAAGGCAACATTCGGGCGGGAAAACAGGGATGTGAAGTTCTCGTTTAGGTCCGCAGGTCCAGCTTGAGGGTGGAGCCCTCGCCAGGGGCCCCACCATCTTCTACCTAGTATTTCCCTGCCTCCTGTCCATATCAAAATGATTAGGATCAGCTTTTGGAGAAGGTACTTTTTCGTTTATGTTTTAACATTTAAGATCTAGCATAGCCTTTGGAAGGCAAAAAGTGAACTCTATTCATCAAGTCAGGGGATCTTGATGTTCTCAGGGGCACTGGATGAGTTTGTCAGATTCTTGTCCCATAAAGACAGTGGTCCCTCTTGGCAAGTGACCCTGGAGTTAGTCCTGTGTCCTGGAGTTGGAGGCAGCATTCAGGGGTGATGAGGGAAATCAGTGGGAGGTGACAGAGGGGATGGGGCCCAGCCCACTGCCCTTGCTGCAGAGAAACTTCCCAGGGGCAAGGTATACTTAATTAACTGCCCTGTCTGGAACCCATGTCTAAATATCACTAAGGGTTTTGTTTTCAAAGAGAAGCTCTTAAAGTTATCTGAAGTACTGAGAAATTGTTTACATAGCAGAGTTCATTGTGGGTTTTATATTTGAAAGAAAATCTGATACGAGTATAATCTGCATGCTGGATGTGGATGGCTTCAAGAAACAGTTGGATCAAATAAAACTAATGATGAATAAAACAACCATAGCAGCCGACAATATATATGAAATATTCAGCAGAGCCCATGGCCTCTGCTGGACAGACGGTGGGAAGGGGAAGCTCTGTGGGGGCCCTAAAAGAATTTCTTGTTAACCCCCCGAGGTTGGCCCTTCCTCCCCACTGGCCGTGATCCACCTGAAGGGAACTTGAGCATTTAATTCAACAGACCAGCATGATACCCTTCCTCCTGTGGCCTGATGAGCAAGTGGAGTGAGCCCAGGCCTGCAGGGTGACACAACAGTAGGTAGACAGTTGCAGAAGGAAATAGCTGACCCAGAAGGACTCTGGGCCAGGGCCACCCAGCATGGGAACTGGTTTACACATGCTATGGAAACTCTGTTTTGATCACATGGGAAACTTGAGGAGCTGATTTTTCCCTGCCTTGCTCAATCCTCTTTTGAACCCTATCTTAATGGTAACATGGTAGCGGGAGAGGGCAGCTCTTTCAGAAGGCAAACCCCAGGAAGGCAGACATTTCTGCTTTGTCTGTGTTATTCACTGCCCTATTCCAAGAACCTAGAGCAGTGCCTTGTACTTAGCAAGTCCTCAATAAATGATTGTTGAATGACAATCACACTTGTCTGTCTGACCTAAAAAAAAAAAAAAAATTCACTGGTTTTTGAAGGTTTGAACCACTGACTCTTATTTATGTATTATCTATTATTTTAATAGGATACAAGTGGTTTTTGGTTGCATTGATGAATTTTATAGCAGTGAATTCTGAGATTTTAGTGCAGTCATCACGGAAGCAGTGTACACCGTACCCAATATGTTGTCTATATTCCTCACCCTCCTCCCAATCTTCCCCACCAAGTCCCCAAAGTCCATTATATGGACTCTTAACATTTTAAGAATTTCATGAATCAGGACTGGATTTTGCACTTGACATGAAGGCTGACTCATGAGTATTTCATAGCAGTGCTGCTTTGAGGATCATGGATGTAAAGCAGCATTCCTCAGGTTGTGTCCTGGTCACTTAGAATGCTTGATTAAAATGCTGTCTCCTGGGATCCTCTCTAGACCTGCAACTTGAGAGTATCTAAGGTTGGAGCCCGGGGACCTGTATTTTAAAAGTCAGGCTCTCTGGACTGTTCTGCACGTTAAAACTGAGAGCTTTGGTCTTAGGCTTGTGCCAAATGAGTCTAATGCAGAAACTGGGAAGGAAAAAAAAAGGACTTTGGTTACAATTAATTTTGAAAATGAACTCATTCAGCATTCTGCAGACATTACATGCCAGGCATTGGGCCCAATCCACAGGGATTTTAACAGGATTGAGACAGTCTTCACCCTCCGTAAGCTTAGGATCTGGCCAGAGAGAGATGAAACTAGGGATCGCCATCAAGGAGAAAGTAAGAGGCTTATGCCAGACCATGTGTTAGAGTTGTTCCAAGGAGAAAATACGGAGGGGCAAAGGGAAGGCCTAATGGAGCCCCACCTGCAATGCTAGGTAGGATTTAAATCATTGGTGATGGGAGGATAAGTTTGAATCCTGGGAAGTATTCATTTGGGAAAGACTTTTGGAGCCGTTGGCAAATTAGGAAAACCTTGAAAGTCTGATGTTGGGGAGGAAGTTCTTCTGCTACTTAAAGGTTAAAGAAAATATGGCTTGAGAAGACACAGTTGGATTTGAGATTAAGAAGATTGTGGCGGGCCGGGCACGGTGGCTCGCGCCTGTAATCCCAGCACTTTGGGAGGCCGAGACGGGCGGATCACGAGGTCAGGAGATTGAGACCATCCTGGCTAACACGATGAAACCCCATCTCTACTAAAAGTACAAAAAATTAGCCAGGCGTGGAGGCGGGCACCTGTAGTCCCAGCTACTCGGGAGGCTGAGGCAGGAGAATGGCGTGAACCCGGGAGGCGGAGCTTGCAGTGAGCCGAGATCGCACCGCTGCACTCTAGCCTGGGCGACAGAGCGAGACTCCGTCTCAAAAAAAAAAAAAAAAAAAAAAAAAGATTGTTGCTATCCTTCAAGGGAGGAAATTCCATGTTTTGGCTGGAATCAGAGTTTAAGGAGTGGGAGGAACTGGCAGGGAAGGAAAGGAGACTGAAGTGCACTGGAGCCTCCTCCCTTCCTGTCTCTAGGGTGTGGTAGAAGACACTTGGCGGTGGGATGGCATTCACAATAAGACTGAGGCTCAGGGTCACATAGTAGAGGCTGCGCGGCCGGGGGAAGGTGTTGTTGGGAAAAGGAGATCCGAATGTGTTTATGCCCAGAAGAAAACTGTGGAGAGAGATGTGTTGAAGATGCAAGAGAGAAGTGAAGTGGTCCCACGGAACAGTTGTAGACCCAGGAGCAGTGGTGTGGTGGATTTAAATAGCCACAAGGTAAATTAGTTCAGCCATTGTGGAAGACAGTGCGGTGACTCCTCAAAGAACTGAAGACAAAAATACCATTTGACTCAACATTCCCACTACTGGGTATGTACCCAAAGGAATATAAATCATTCTCTCATAAAGACACATGCATGTGTATGTTCATTGCAACACTACCCACAATAGCAAAGACATGGGATCAACCCAAATGCCCGTCAATGATAGACTGGATAAAGAAAATGTTGTACACATATACCATGGAATATTATGCACCCATAAACAAGACTGAGATCATGTCCTTTGAAGGGGCATGGATGGAGCTGGAGGCCATTATCCTTAGCAAACTAATGCAGGAACAGAAAACCAAATACCGCATGTTCTCACTTGTAAGTGGGAGCTAAATGAAAAGAACACATAAACACACAGAGGGGAACAACACACAATGGGACCTTTTAGAGGGTGGAGGGTGAGAAGAGGGAGAAGATCAGAAAAAATAACCAATGGATACTAGGCTTAATACCTGGGTGATGAAATAATCTGTACAACAAACCCCCATGACACAAGTTTATCTGTGTAACAAACATGCACTTGTACCCTTGAACTTAAAAGTAAAAAATAGAATAAAATAAAAATAAATCGCCACAAGGTCCTATTTTCCTCTCCCTTCAAGCCCCTCTCTCTGTCTCTCTCTTTCCCTCATGAGAGAGAATGTGAGTTTCTCTCTTGTGAGTGTGTGTGTGTGTGTGTGTGTGTGTGAGAGAGAGAGAGAGAGAGAAAGAGCGCATGAAAGAGAGAGACAGAGACAGAGACACCAAGGCAGAACAACTAGAAACCTCATAAGTACACAGTGAGGGCCAAGGTTTCTTGAGCTTGGAGAGTAACAGCAATTCACCAGGTTGATTCCTGATTGGAAGTGATTTCAGGGACCAAGGAAAATGCTGTTTATGGCCATGATTGGGTAGCTGATCTACATTATCATGTGAGAGAGCAGGAAGTAAGTTTCATGTGAGTTATATCCTGGCCCTGTGCTTGAATAAGAGTTTTTCCCTTGGGACAGCCTCAGTTTTATAAGGAGAGAAATGGACCCAACATTTCAAACATATGGAAGTGACTTCTTATTATCCACAATAGGGGGAGGATAGTTGAGAGATGGAGACAAAATGTCGCCACACAGTCTCCATGTGTCTGCTATTTTGAGCATTCCTGAGCTGTGTTTGGGGACTAGGACATGTTAAAGGCAGAATGAGACTTAAGATAGAATTGCTGAAGACACTGAGGCTCTGCTTGATTCAAAATTCACCTCAGACTCAGAGATTTCAGGACCCAAAGCTCTCAGAAGCTCCGTGTTTCCAGAGAATACAAAGTCTGAAGAATAGTTTTAAAATTCAATAACACGTTATTAAGAACTGTCTGTCCCTTGCAAGGTGGAATGAGAAGGCACAATATTGGAAAGGAGTGCTGGTTACATACTTAAAAAGAACAACAGTTATTATGAAAAACTTGTTTTAAAAATCGTATAAATGGTTTCACAGGTGGAGGACAAAATGCCTGTGATACTTTGCAGTGACCTCTGCAACTGGAAAGAAAATAAGAAAACGAGGGCCGGCTTCAGGGGGATGGCAGGGTCTGGTAGGGCTCAAACTCCGCTAAAGGCAACACTGGGTTGTTGCTAAAGTGAAGGAAAGACCTTATTTTTCAAGTGCAAATCATGTGTGACTTTAACAGTAAGAATTCCGTCAAGTAGTCCATAGAATAAATTTGCACACAGTTTAACGTAACACAAGTATATTAAATAGGATCTGGCATTAAAAGACCCAACACAGAATGAGAATCCGAAAATAAATGCCCACGTTCTCTCCAGAAGACCGTTCACCCTGAGGCCTTGGGCATTAATTTAACTGAATGAGGAAGCCACTGGGGCAGCTGCCCGGAGCTTATTTGATTTGTGAATAAACAATGCCTTCATTTCAAATGCTGTTCACTCTTACCCAAACCAAAGCAAGACCAAGAGCACAAAAGAGACTAATTGGTTACACAGAAACTACTGAAAAACAAAACAATATGAGATTTTGGGGGTTAGTGTTGGATTGGGTTTTTTTTTTTTTAGGAAAATGCAGAACTTGGCAAGTACTGCTAATTTTTAAGCCTGGTGAATGGTAGGATGCCGCAGGTTATGTCTTGCAGTTAATTCTTACAGAACATTCAAACATCCAGCAATGAGGAGTTCGGGTATGAAGGCCATCCAGTAAAGTCTAGTCTGTGGGCTTGTCAGCTTGAGTTAGCCAGCATTCCGTCTGTGGCAAGCAGGGCCTGTGCGACATTGGAGAAGGGTTGAGAAGAGTGGCCGTCCTTTGCTGGTTCCCTTAGGGAGCTCCTGACCTCCTGCTGCCACAGGCCTCTTCGGGAGTGGGAATGGTGTCAGTGCAAAGGAAGCACCACGGGGTTCGATGGGACCATTTATGAAGCATGTCCAGCAAGGACTTCCTGACATTGCGCAAGATCTGGTGGCATCCCATGTCTAACATCTCCGTGGTGCTGGGACAGACAGATCAAACTCGGGGACACAGACCCTTGGAGGTTCACTCAAGTTAGAACCCCTCAATGAGTGGAGCAATGGGGAGGAAATATGTGGCCAGCACTGACGGAGAGTGTGACCTTATGGCTCATCCAGATCCCCTCCCTCCGTGGCTCACAAACTTACCGTGTGCGTTCCACTCTGAAAAGGGAAGCTGAAGACCAGGCCGTGCGAGAAGGGACTGTGTTCTCTGGGTCTGTGGGCCTGCTGCAGGCCACCCCATGCTGGGGGAGTGACCACAGCACAGCCCGCGGGGATGGTGGCCTTGTGGGAAAGGTGAAGGCATGCTTCCAATGAGCAAATTTTATTTATTCATGAATTTGCATGAATTTCAAGATGCTGCTTGGAGTTTGCACTTAGCAACTGACAGCCCAAGAAGAAATGGGCCTTGAAGGCACCACGGTGATGCTGGAAATCTGAGTCTGTGAATAAATTGTTTCCCAACAACATCTTCAATGGGTTGAGAACAAAAAGGCTTGTCTGCAATGTCGAGCTATGCTTTGGCTTCTTGTGTTTCTCGAGTAAGTGCCTGGCATGTGGGCACTTGGTGTGGACAGGAATGAGGAAGAAAATGTTGGCCTGAGCTCCCATGAGTCTTTTTCCTCCCCAAATCATATGTGTTAATGGAGCACGGGGTTATGCCCTACCCATAGATTTTTATGGTATTTTCTTTCCTTAGAGCCAGAGAATAACTAGAGGTGTTTAGTGACCTTCTTTATGAACAGGTTCCTCTTATGGGTCATTACATCGATTTTCCTCATCCAGGCCTGGGGTGATTAAGAGTGAGGCAGGTGGCCTTTCCCACACTATGGACCAGGGGTTGCCTGCCAGCAGCAGCATGTGACATTAAAATGGTCAGGAGCACATGTGACTGTTACAGAGAATGAGGTGCCATCTTCCCATCCTGTTCTGCATGCAGGTATATGTTCAGACAGGCGACTGGAAGCCCAAATCTGTCCTTGTGACTCAAGTCATATTTCTCATCTGTCAAAGGCAGGCACAACTCTTGCAAGGACTTTTTTCTAAGTCATAGTCCTTTTTTTTTCTTTCTTTTGTACTGAGATATCATCTACATACCATAGAACCCACCCTTTAAAGTGTTTTTTAAGTATATTCATAAGGTTGTGCAACCATCACAACACAAAGTTCTTTGGAACAATGTATAATTGTCTTTTAAAAAGTCTATCCTGTTAGTGGAAAGTTTTCAACACGAATTTTTGGCTGTGAGCTCCTCCATTAAGTACAGTGTCCGAGTGCATGTATATGTGCACACACGTCCCTGTGCACTCACATGCTCCAGAGCCTCCGCAGACGAACCTCTTTGGAATGGACTGTGAGGCCTGATCATGAGAGCCTGGCAAGAAGGGACCCCAGAGCCAGTTGAGGGTGGGAAGTCCTGCCAAGGATGCGAGTACCGCTTGGAGAGGTGGTCGGGGAGGCCCCAGTCCTCCAGCCACCCCATGACCACCATTAACATGGCTTTGGCCTGTGGAGAGATACATCCCCTGGACTCTGAGACTAGTTAATGCTCTCGTGGGTCCTTTCGGATCTCTGGTCTCTTTCTCCCTAGACTCTAGTCCCTGACTCTTCTCCAGCTTGACACTGCCTGCTTAGATTTATGATATGGGTCAAATCAGGCCTGGCTCGGCTGCCTCCAGGTCCAACTACTGCTGGTGAACCCAGTCTTGGTGCCGTTTAGATTCTGGGAGAGCTGATGAAACATGATATGGGCTGCATTTGGGAAAATTCCAGCAAACAAAGTCAGGAAAGAGAATGTTGTTCAGAAAGCTTGAGCTTGAATAAGAGCTGGCAAATAGAAAACACTCTAGAAGACTATCCTCTTCTCAGCAAGGGGGTTATTATCTGAGATTGAAGCCTGAAATAATTCTCAATGTTATAAATGGCTGTAAATGGTGCTTCTTGTTTGTACAGGGCCAAGTGGCCCATTTGAACATTGGCCTATAATTTTTTCTTTTGCACAAATGGCAGTAAAATTGTATATAGGTGTATTTGTCTGTTTTCACACTGCTAATAAAACATAGCCAAGACTGAGTAATTTATAAAGGAAAGAAGTTTAATGGGCTCACAGTTCCACACGGCTGAGGGAGCCTCACAATCATGGCAGAGGAAGGAAGAACAAAGGGATGTCTTCCATGGCGGCAAGCAAGAGAACTTGTGCAGGGGAACTCCCATATATAAAACCATCATATCTCATGAGACTTACTCACTACCAAGAGAACAGTATGGGGGAAACCGCTCCCATGATTCAATTATCTCCACCTGGCTCCACCCTTGACATTTGGGGGTTATTACAATTCAAGGTGAAATTTGGGTGGGGACACAGACAAACCATATCAATAGGGTATACATTTTCATGCCAAAGTTGGCATCAACTTCCTTTCTGATGCAAGAAGCTTCCCATGCTCTTTTTATTATGGAAACGCTGCTGCTTCCAAATTGGTTCTTGCAGAACATGGTGGACCTCATCATAAATGAGAATCTCCATATTTGGGAGTTAGAAAGTGAGGATCTTGGAAAAACATAGCACATCAAATACTGTGTGTTGGGGCAGAAGCACTGGGCTGGAGAACTGACCTTCCAGTGACCACACGGAGAAAGTCTAGAGTTTCAGAAAATTGTGGAGCATCTGTTTCCCAGACTGTGCTTCAAGATGCCTGTCCTACCCCTCCTGTCTATCCAGTCACCCTGAAAGATGAAGCCCAGCACCAGGGCTCACCTCTCACCTCCCGGTTGGCATCCCAACTCTGTTTTCTACTCCTGAGTTCTGCCTCCCAGGCTCCTCCTCCAGGTTGAAAGCCATCTGGTCTCTCTGGCTGCAGGAGACCATCTTGCCCAGAATTCTCCTGAGAAAGGAGTATGTCCTGGTTTCTGCTTTTGCATGGATTTCCTTTGACGAGTTGAGCAGTAAATTAAGATCGTGTAACCCAAGAATTAAGAATTTATTGTTGTTATTGACAGGTGCTCTCCTTTCTAAGTAGTTGAGGAACCCACACTGGCTTGCGTAGAATTGGATGTGGCATGTGAGTGGATATTCAGATGTATTCATGGCTGTGTGCCTGGTGGTCCCCGCCACTTGGGGGTTGTCTAAATGCATGATTTGTTAAAGGCAATACATCCTTTTGTGAAACTTATATTGCCCATTAATTGGTCATTGATCTCCAACCCATTTAGGACAGTTATTCTTGCAGATAATTGTATGCCTTTGTCATGTTGTATAACACTGGATCTTAGTTTATTGCTTGTGGATTATGGTTTCATCCCAGGCACTTGAATGATGTCTAATGATTTCTTACTGACATTCATTCAGCAAATATTCCTTGAGCATCTACTGTGAGTGAGATGAAATACCAAGGACGTGAATACACAGAGATGGATAAGTGATGTTTGCTGCCTTCAGGGCATTTTCTGACTGATTGCAGAAACAAGACATATACCGAAATGACTATTATGGGAAAGTGCTAAACACCCTTCTTTTGTCATGTTGGTGGGAATGTAAAATAGTTATAATAGTTTTGGAGTATAATTTGACAATATCTTTTGAAATTAAAAATATCTTTCCTTTGACTCTGTAGTGCTGTTTCTAGAAATTTAGTGTACAGAAATGTGGCACATAAAGACATAAATTCCAGAATGTTTCCTGCCACATTATTTGTAACAACTAATAATAAAAACCAAAAGGCTTTTATATCCTGCAATAGGAGACTGGGGAATAAATGACAGTTCTCACAATGGATTCGAATGAAGCTGATAGCAGGGATTAGGCAGTTTTATATGTTGGCCAGGAAAAATGTCCCTGATATACTGGTTAGTGAAGAAAAAGTAAATTTCACGTGATTTTGTTTTGGTAAAGAAAAGAACCTCTGTATATTGGAATCCTTATGGTTCGGTTATCAGTGGGAGGTGGGATTAATGACCATTTTATATGATTGATAAGCTGTGGAATGATAGGTGGTCTTCACGTTTTGTTTTCTGAATTGACCTAAGAGCAGCTCTGGTGGGTGGGAAGACAAGGGGGATGTGCTATCCCTTCAAACCTCTGTGTGTGGCCACCTGTGGCCCACACGCCACAGGGCTTCTGACCTCAGCCTTCCGTGCAGCCACAGTCTCCCACTTCACTTGTCCATGGTGGGCTGTGAACCTAACAAAAGCAGTGCAGGGTGTAGTGCAAGGTCAGAGTGTTCGTTTCCAGCCAGCCCTCCACATTCACATCCAGACCCAGGGCCCAGGAAACACTGAACCTTACACTTTGAAATGAGGGCCTTGCTGTGGGGACACCCTGACACCAAGCTCTGTGTGTGGCATCAGATCAGTACTTCCCCTGTTCTGTGACATGTCCTGTGAAGTAAGAGTGGGGAACACAGCAGACTGCATAGTGTGGCCTGCACGAGGATCCACTACATGGTAGCATATAAAGGCTCTGATAAGTTCTGCAGTGATGAAAAGTGCTCAGCTTTCTTGAAACCAGAATGACCCAGTGACCTCTTTATTCAGATCCAAGGGACACACTTGGGAACTGCTGGGTTAGGGGAGAGATGAGACTAGAACGAGCTGGGCCAGTGTGGGGTCCTGGTGACACTGCCCTCCTCAGAGAGGTAGGGTCAGAAGGTAACTAAAGTGGTCTACTAGGGATCCTGACTTTAGTAACTCTGAAGTCAGGTGAGAAACTGGTTTGTGTTTTGGTCCCTACTCATTGATTTTGGTTCTCAGTTGGATTATCCATAGTTGAATATAGCCAGGATGCATGTTGGCACTTTTTTAAAAAAATGTGGCTGTATCACGCCTGATGACTTAGAGGATGGTAAAGCACCGTTTCCTTCAAATGCAAAGCCTTTGCTGCAGAGGATGGGATGCCCATGCATTTGGTGAGAACCAGGGGTCCAGTCTGTGTGCTGTGATTGGGAGGACCATGTGCATGGCTCACAGGGGCTGAGACTGTGTTGAGGCCTCAGCGCTGCTGGCAGAGCTGTGCCTGTGCCCCTGTAAGCTTGCCTTGGCACCCACTGCCTTTGCAGCCAGGGTGACCCCCTCTGGTACTGGGCTCCAGCTTTCTGCAGAGCACCTCATTGTTTTGCTCACTGTGAGTACCTCTTGCAGTGGGGAGAATCTCCCGGACTTCCTTGTTTGTGGTGGCCTCCAGCATCCTGCTGAGCAGTGGCTAGACATCACTGTCCCCAGGCTGATCCTGTCCTCCCAGCACTGCTGGCTTTTTCTCTGGAATAATGGTGTCCCTTCCTGTGGTCTGGCCTTACTCCACATTCCACGGCCTTCCCCCTCCTCCTGACCTGCCACCGGAGGCTTGAAGTGTAATTCTAGGTTGCATAGAGCAATCTCTTTGGGCCTGCAGAGTTTTCTCATGAATAAAATGGGGAAGCCACCTTTTCTACCCTTTCCTAAGGTTTTTTCCTGAATCATTCATTCATTCACTCAACAAGTATCTTTTGAGCTAGGCACTATGCCCATCCACAGTGCCAGCCCTCATGGAGTTTACAATCTATTTATAGTTGTATATTTTCTCTATGTACTTGGTGATCCTGGCAGCAGGGAAACCTTCAATCCTGGGGTGACTCTCTCGCTAAATTGCCTTCTGGGCAGCTTACCAACCAGGAATAATGATTCTGCTTTCCAGCCGCATGGCCATTTACTCTTTGCAGAGAACATCTTACTTCCTTTGCTGGTGAGGGGAAGTGATCTGATGGGAGTTCTGCATCAACACAGTTCAGGGACTATTCCTGAGGAAGTAGGAATGACAAGCCATGTACCACTAGGACTAGATAGTGAGATTAACCCAGAGACCAGGAACCTTCCTACAAGGAAGGCTTCTGACCCACCAGGCTTAAAGAGTAAGGAATGGAGGACTTTTGTGTGTTCATGTTGCAGTGTTTGTGCAAAGCCAGGGGATCATCAGAGCATCTAAGAGATGCTCCTCTCACCCCATCACCAGCTCTGAGGTTCAGGACAAAAAATTGGACAGTGGCAGTCCATTCGTTCATTCCTTTATTCCTCTGTCAGGCTGTCATTCATCGTATACAGTGCTGGAAATAGGAAGCTTACTAAAGTAGTTCTATAGCAAGGATCTCCCAGTTTCACATTCAATTCATGTGAACAGATACTGTGACAAGTACCACTGACCATGTGATGGTGTTGTGCACAGGAGGAGGGGGAGGAGGAGTCTCATGGGAGGAGAGGGTGGATTGGTGAGGATAGGCGGGAGATGCTTCTTTCTTCAAGGATGAATAGGAAATTACTTGGAGATGTTCAAGGCATGGGGACAGCATATGCGGAAACATGAAGGCTTGAATGAACAGAGAGCTCTATCCCTTCTGAGGGGCTGGAAGGCACAGATTCGTGGGCATTGTGGTGGGTAGGATGGTGCTTTTAGCTGCCAGTCACCAGACTGCTGGTGTGCTGGGTATGCCCAAGCATTGCCAAGCAGCTGGTTCCACAGGGTGCGATCAGCAGTGTTTCTGCCCCTTCTGGACATTTGATACCCAGATCTAGCAGCTTTTGAGTATTAGGCCCTTAAAAGAAGTCATTAAAATTCTACTTTGGCATAGACATTGAAGACAATTTGATTTCAAGTCAGCCAGCAGCATTTCCTCAATAAATGACTTCCAAATATTCTACTTCCAGACTTCACTGTCCACTCACAAATGGCGCCCAGAGAGCTAATGCCAGAGGAAATGTTTGGATTAACCTTTCCTTTAAATTCTTAATGTTTAAAAGCACCTTTTCACGGAGTTCTTACCTTATTCCTTGCATCTGGGAGAGCAATGAGGGTTGCAGCTGAGTCCATTGTTGTCTGATCATTTGAAGACAGCTCTGTTGCTAGACTCTGCAAAGGAGTTATTTCGGCAGTTGAGAGTAGCTAGTTATAATTAGCTGGCATTGGCAATGTTAAATTTATAAATGAGGGCACCCCCTTGCAACGTGTTGAGGGAGGAGATAATGAACCCTCCTCCTAGTTTGGAAACACAATGGGTACAGCTCAAATTAAAGAACAAAAGAGAAACAGTGTAAAGCCTGCAATGAAATATCATCTCTAATTGGGTTTTCCTTCCACAATAGCACAGATTAAATGCAGAGTATCAACTTAACCTTTCCATTTGCTGCTTTTGTCAGCCAAAAACAGATGGTTAACATGATTTATATTTTTGTTCTTATTGTAGATCTTCACCATTTAATTGGAATCAGATTATCAGACTATTTTGTAAACAACCTGGAATTGAGGTGTTTGTTTTATCACTGAATATGATAAATAAAGAATGAGTGGGGATGGATAACATGTTTGGCTGAACCAGAAACACATTGCATGGGCCATGTTGGGGCAAAACAGATTTTTGAAGCAGTTCTAGTTGTACTCCAGAATTCAGGCCTCCACACTGTTTGGGGTATGTGAAAGGTTTGTAAAAGCATGTAAATATCATTTGTTCCCTGAATGAAACATGCAAAATAAAATTCTGTTTAAATTCTTCACAAAACTGAAGAAAATCGTTTAAACCCATAACTTCATTTGAAATTCCTCCTAATGACCTGTCATTTCCTCCTTTTGAAATGATCCTATTACATTAATCAGATTGATGTAGTGGTGATAGATTATTCTCATTCAAAGGAATACTCTTGTGTTGTCCTTCCCAATCTACCAGCTAGAATCTCTAACCAAGAAGAGTTCAGAAAGTGATGGCTCTGTTCCCTGCCTTTAGGAACACACAGTTTTGCTTGGTTTGATTGGAGCTTTGCGTTGCCTCCTTTCAGTGGCGAAAGAGGCCCATTTGTGAATGGAAATATCGTCTCCTTCAGTACCTGCTCCAAGTAAGGCTGATTCACATGGGCCACTCAGGCCTGCACGGGACTGATCGTGGCCTTCTTTGTTTTCTAGCGTTTGCTTTTGGTGGGTGTGCTGGAGAGCCTGTTCCGGGAGAGGGCTTCTCCCTCCCTTACTAGCCAGATTCATAAAGCAGAGTTGGTTTTACAACCATCTATTTTTCACCAAGCCCATAAACATCCATGTCTCTGGCACTGCCTGTGGCTCCGGCGTGTGTCCAGCATGATGATTTGGTGGCACAGAGAGGGGCTGTTTACACCCCAACAGCCAAACCTTCCATTTTTCATGAGGCACTAGGAAAATAATTGTGCTCCTTCCCATTTTCCTCAGCATTGGTTTCCAAGCTTTGCCTTTGTTACCGTATTTTGCTGAACCTGACCATGCTTTAAGGATAAAATGTGCTCAGAAAAATTGGTGAATTTTGTGGTGATATGTACAATCATCTTTTATAATTTAAAAAAATTCCATTAATATGTATCTGTTCTGGGTTGTGGGAGACAAGCCTTTGTTTTCCTTGAGGCCTTCTCTAGCTGCTTGCAGGTGACTTGCAGCAAATAATTTTCATCTTGGGACCTTCTGTCAGCACCCCATGAGGAAAAACAGGTGACAGGTGGCATCAGCTGCTTGCTTCTTCCTTCCCTCTGCTAGAGGGGGAAAGATTTAGAAGGAGGGTATGTGGCTGTGTTTGGCATGGCTCTGTTAATTGCTAACAGGTTATGAGAGCCCAAGAGACTGGATGAAGTAATTTTGCTCCACCAGTCATCAGCTTTGTGACCTTGGCAAGTTATTTTGCCTGTTTTAAATCTATTTCCCTATTTTTAATATGGGAATTATAATACATAACCATAGGATTGTCATGAGTATTAAATGAGATAAAGTTCTTGACACATTAGACTTCTGGGAAGCTATTCACAGTGTCATTATTTTTAAATGGGGCTAAAAATGGCAAGAGTTTTTGCTTTACTATTAATATATGTGGCACATAAATACCCTCCTCCAGAAAGTAGGTAAGGTCTCAAGCAGTCAATTGTATTTTCTGAAGAAGCCCTAGCAGGGTTCCTTTGAGTAGGGGATCCCTGTGCATGGAATCATCTCCACTGATGAGTCAGCAGTGGCCAAGAGCACAGAGGCACAGAGGCACAGAGGCACAGAGACCTCAAAGCTGGAAGGCCCACTCTGGCCGGGACCTGGTCTAATATACAGGCAGATACCCATTCCTCTCTGTGCCAGCCTAGGACCTGGTATACTGTAGGTGCTCAATAAGGGCTTGTGATGAAGGCATTAGGAGTCACTATTTTTAAAGTTAACTTCAGTTGCTATTCACAGAATAGTGAACAAATCATAACTATACAGCTAGATGCAGTTTTACAAAGTGAACACAGCTGTTGAAGCCCAGCCAATGGAGAAATAAAGCATGACCAGGATGCAGAAGCACCCTCCTAACTCCTTCTAGTCACTTTCCCCACAAAGGTAGCCACCATTCTGCCTTCTGTCAGCATGGATTAAGTTTGCCTGTTTGAACTTTATATAAATGGAATAGTAAAATACATACTTTTTGAGACTGGCTTCTTTTGCCCAACATGGGTTCATAGGACTCAGCCATGTTGTTGCATATAGCGATAATTTGTTAATTTTAATTGCTGTATGTTTTTCTATCGTATGACTACATTGCAGTTTATCCTTTCTACAGTTGGATATTTGGTCGTATCCAGTTTGGGGCTATAAATCAAGCATCAGTGAAAATTCTCATTTGTGTCTTTTGGTGAACGTATAGACACATTCCTGTTGAGTAAAATTGCCAGGTCGTAAGAGAATGCTTATATTCAGCTTTAGTACTGCCAGGCAGTTTAGACTTCCGAAGTGGTCCTACCAATTGGCACTCCCACCAGCAGATTGTAAGAGTGATGGATGGACACACTCATGTTTGTTTTTGTCTCTTCATTTTAGCCATCTTGGTGGGTGTGTAGTGGTATCTCACTATGGTTTTATTTTACATTTCCCTGGTGACGAATGATGTTAAGCACATTTCTGCATGTTTCTTTGCCCATTTAAATGTTCTCTTTTTGAAATGCATGTTTGAGTGCTTTCCTTATTATTATTTCTTTTTATTGGGTTGCTTGTCTTTTTCTGATTGATTTATAGAGTGCTTATAAAATCTGGATATAAGTCCTTTGTCAGATAAATGTATTACAAATATCTCCTCCTATGTGGTAGCTTGCCTTTCACTTTTCAAATGGTATCATCTGATGAACAGAAATTTGTTTACTTAATGCAGTCCAATTTATCAGTTTTCCCTTATGCTAGGCATTCTTTGCGTTTTACTGAAGAAATTTTTGCTTACTCCAAGTCATTAATATAGTTTCTCATTTCTTAGAAGCTATATTGTTTATTTCCACACTTGGTCAAGCCACTACTTTTTAAAGGGTTCTCAAATAAATGGAAGCTAGCCAAAAACTAATGTTTTAAGGCAGTGGTGGTTTAATTTCTAAACCAGCAGACAGCACTCAACCTGTCAGGAACTCTGGGGTCATTTAAGTGGGATGTAGTTGACAAAGCCTGTTGCTCTGCAAAGGCTTGACCCTGACCAGGTAACCATGGGAGGTTGATCACTTTTCACATGTATCCTAGTCCTCACGTGCACAAACCTACTCCTGCTCTAGAAATTCCAGAAAGATGTATAAAGGGAGGAAGGATGGTGAAATGGTAACCCTGGGTGCTCTGGGAAATGCTTCATTCTTTGTTTATCAGTCAGAGTGTAGCTCATTCTGTCCCTGCAACATTTGAGAACCTTCGTGTCCAACCTCTAAACCCAGTCTCCTGGCTCTAGAACTTCATAGGCTTTGTAGTGTTAAACAAATCCCTTAACTACCTCAGCCTATTTCTTGATCTGTAAAATTGGGACAATAAGGAGGCCCCCTCGGAGTTTTTATTTGTTGGATGGATGAATGGATGGATGGATAGATGGATGCATGGATGGATGGATGGTTGGTTGCTCTAACCATTAAATAAGATCAGGTTTGTAACACACTTAGTCCAGCTCTGACACACAGTTCAGTGCTCAATAAAAGCACTTGTCATCTACTGTCTTCCTAATAAACAGTAATTACTTGCTGAATACTAAAATGTCATCAGCTTAGCAAATCTAATGTAGCAGATACTAAAAGAAACCCAAATTCTTTTAAGAAGTTCACAGCACATCTTTGCCTTGTGATCATGGTCACAAATGTGTGTGAGTTTGAAACATCATCAAAACAAAAGACACTTCCTTGGATATTTAAATCGGAGCATACCCAACTGCTGCTGAGGGCATGTGATATGGTTGGATGTTTGTTCCGTCTGAATCGCATGTTGAAATGTGATTTCCAATATTGGAGGTGGGGCCTGGTGGGAGGTGATTGGGTCAGGCAGGCAGATCCCTCATGAATGGTTTAGCACCATCCCCTTGGTGATGAGTGAGTTGTCACTCAGTACACGTGAAATCTGGTTGCTTAAGATTCTGGTCCCTGCCCTCTGCTGGGTCTCTTGCCCCTATTCCCACCATGTGACACCACCTGCTCCCCTTTGCCTTCCACCATGACTGTAAGCTTCCTGAGCCCAGCCTCAGGTACTTCTTTATAGCAACACAAGAACAGATGGATACAGTGTGCATGTGCTTTCTGGTGAACGTTTCTAAAAGGTCGTGAAGACGGTGATGTGTGATTCCATAGCGTGGTGGGGTACTGGCTTATTGCAATACCCTCCAAACTGGTGCTCCTGCTTCCTCTCTGGTCCATCTTACATCATCATGCCCATCCATTAAAATTATCTCTTTAAAACATGAATCGAATCATGATTTCCCACTGCACTTAGAATCATATCCAAACTCCTTTCCACACAGATGAATCAGTGTCTAATCTTGCCCCATCAGCCTTTCCCACCTGGTTTCCTACCACTGTCCACTCACACGCTATGCTCCAGACACAGCAGTCTCCTTACTCATTTCTTCAAATCACCAAGCTTTTCCCTGCCCTAGGGCTTGCCTCAACTCACTCCACCTCTCAACTCACCTCTCAGGGAGCTCTTCCCTGATTACTCTCCCTAAAGTGGAGTAGAAGAGTCAACTCCTCATTTATCATATTATTCCCTCCATAAAATGAATCTTGTTCATTTATTTGCTTGTTTGCCTGGCTTCTCTCTTCCACTAGTATCTAAACTGTATGCCTTATTTCAGGAACACAGTCGATCCTCAATAAACAAAGAAATGAATGGCCATTGGCTATCCTTAAGGCCAATGGTCTGCCAGGTCTTCACTGTGTGGTGCGTATCCTCCTGCTTCCTCCCCTTGGTAACCATCAGTTCCTGGTGCCCCGTTCTATGTCATTTGCAAATTCCACATGGGCTCTCCCTCTTCCCTCTATTTTCCCATGGGAGCTTACAGCCCCTCAACTCCCCAGCAGATCTATGTTTTCATTCAAGTCTCTCCTTAAATTCCATTTTATCCAATGACTAAAGTTACTTCTCTAGTCTCTAGTTAATGATCATTGGCTACATCCCCCCAAGAGAAGAGTCAGTGGTTGTGATGTAGTGGGGTGCCCCTTCCCCATTTGGCCTTCTAACAGGTGTGGGGGTTCCTGACATCTCTGCCAGGGGTTTCCTCACGTCACCAATTCAGTAACATAAACTGCCAGAGTGTCCCCTTGGAATGTTTCTTAGTCACTGGTTTCTTGATTGTGGCTAACAGAGGCCAACCCAACTTGCTTCATTCACAGAGAGGAGTAAGAACCTAGGCATGTCTCTGGAAACCTAGGAGCAGAAAGCATACCTGGAGCTTGTACAGATGCTTGCCTTGATATCTGTTCCAACAGTAAGCAGTCCACAGAGAGTAGCAGTACCAGGTTTCTGGGAGAACAGTATTCCATTGATCCAGGTGGTGAGCCCAGTTTAGTCAGATGTGGCTCATGGGAAGGACTCCCAGGGGATGCTCTTTAACCCTTTTTCCTGTTTAGAAAAAAAAAAAAAGTGCAGCTCAATGCCAGTGCTCATTTAATCCTACATAAACATGCCCTTTGAGGCTGAAGCAAATCTGACTGATTTTCGATGTGAAAATAAAATATAAAAACTGTTCCTGGAGTTATTTCTAAACAGAACTAACATCTGAATCATCTGAATCGTCTATTTCAGAAAAAAATCAGACTCATCAAATGAATTTTTGGCCAACAACTGTTCGGGAACAATGTTAACATCACGTGTAAGGATGCTACATTTTCTAGGATTTGGCATTTTTCAGCAATTGAGAACTACTGTATTTTGTAAATGGAAATTCCACTACTAAAAACAGAATGCTATAAATAAAATGATGTGTTTTGTTTCCAAAGTCAATATACTAGAGTGATGCAAAAATAATAATAAAAGCAAGATATTTCATGGCAAAGTTACCTCAGGGTAAATGCTGCAGCCGCAAGTGCCGCTGGTGAATATTCTTGGGGCAGACAGGAAAACAGTTACATGGGAAACCGTTCTTAGAAAGGCATGGGCTGTTCAAACACCCAGAGGAGCATGTCCTGTGAGACCCCTCAGAAGCATTTCCATGACTCCCTCCTAAGAGATCACATATTGGCCGGGAACTGCAGCAGGAAAGGCTGACCAGCCTGATCTGGGAATGTTCCTGATGGAAATGAAGTAGGGCCAGAGTTTTTCTTTAAGGAAGAGCAATGTGACAGCAAGGACATTAGTTAGAGGAAGCTCGGTTATCAAGGTGGAAGGAGGAGGCGCCATCTGGACTCCAAGGACCACTATTGGGATGGCTTGGAGGATGGTGGTAGTGGGAGAGGAGGAGTAACTAGGCCTTCAGGAATGCAGCAGACCCAGAGGTTAGTGCTGGTGTTCATCTGCCTGAATTCAAACCGCAGCCCTACCACTTAGCCTTTCTGGGCCTCCACTTCCTTGCTTTGAAAATGGAGGAACAGTGTCAAAAGAAGAATCCATGAAGAGTGGTGAGTTGGTACTATGTTGGACATATAGTAAGCCATCAGCAAATATTAATAATTAAGCTCTAGAAGGATATAACTGCATCTGCCTTCCAGGGATCCTTTGTGGAGTGCTTGGAACATACTAAGAAGGAGCGTTTCTGCATGAGTCTCTCCCAGCCCTTGGGACCCTGATTTCAAGCTTTAAAATAATAGTGGTCTTGTTTTTAATCGTAATGGTTTGATAATAGGAAGCCACACTCATATCCTACCCAGCCTGAGGAATTAAGGGGCTGGTACTTGTTTTTATATAACTAAAATATACATAGGAGGGAAAGTCCTACATCAATTCCTTCATGGCTGTCCTCAATTAAGTCGTTGGAATCTGTATCATTAAGATAGACTGAGTCCATTAGGTAGACAGGCAGGTGAAATCTACCTGAACTTATTCAAAATGCTTGGAAATTGTTCATCAGTAATGATGTATCAACGAGAGAATACGTTTTATATTTCTAAAATTATAGGTGTCTTCCTGCAGTGGGGAATGTGTCTTCTTCCTCCAGTGTGTAGTGAGCAGTTTTCGTGAACACAGCTTAACACCTCTTCAGCTATGTGTTCCCTTTGATCCCTAGCTTATTAAAAAATGCAAATCCAAATTGTATCTTATTAATGTGAGCTTTTGTGGGGGGCTAAAAATCCCTGTTTCTCTAACATGTTTGGATTTTTAATGTGCAAAGAGCTTGATTTTCTGCAGGCCATATTTTCTAATCAACTGTTATGAAGGATTTTTTATTGTGCTGCTATTTCTTGCTTTCTTGGAATTGAAGGAGATAAAGAGTAATGACTTCATTGTTATACCCTAAGTATTCTCGAGCATGTTGAGATCCTCAATAATTGGCTATAACATCTCCTGTTTTCCAGGAGCATCCTGGAAGCATATTTTAAAGATGTGTCTAATGTTGGAGGTAGTTGATCCGGAGAACTTACTGCTCATTGCCACAGGCTTGTGGGGCATATGGGAGGTGACAGTGTCCAGCCAGTCCCTTTTCTGAATGTGTACAACAGTCCTTAGACCCAGTGTGCTCTTGTTATTGAAACAATTTCTTTTCTTTAAAAAATAAGGCGCTTGAAATTTAATTTGAATCTAGTTAAAAATTGATCCCATTAGAATACAGCTGCATTTTTCTCACTTGTCCCATTTTTAGTTCAGCCAGCTCTTTATTCTCTCATCCTTCTTCTCTTTTCTTCATGCCCTGGAATAAGCTTCTTCTTGTATTTAATGATTATTCTTCTTAAGATCAAAGCCAATTACTTCAAAAAAGCCATCACACGGAAATGATCATTTTATATTTATGAGGCTGTCCATATGTACCCCCTAGTAAAGCTCGTTCTGGAAAAATCTTTTGAGCGTGGGAGTCCTGGCAGGGTGGAAGAAGCAAGTGATTGGTGAATGATAAAACTAACAACAGCCAAGACTATCGGCGTCTGCTATGTGCTAGGCATATATTATCTCATTTAATCATTAAAACAACCCCCTGAGGGTTGTACTGTTATTATCATATCCCCACTTCACAGATGAGGAAATGGAGGCACAGAGGTGAATGACTTGCTCACATTTGCATGATCACAGGGGTCAGAAGTGGGGTACAGCCCTGGGAGTCCTGTTGAGAGTCTTCACCCTTAATCACTGCACACCACACATGCTTCCAGCTATGGGAAGAAGTTCTGGGTTCTTCTCCTGACTCTGCTATTAGCTAGCTAACTGCTGTGCCTCACCTTTAAATTAGAATATTGGACTAGATTCTCTCTGAAGTCACATTTGGCCCTGAAGTTTTTAATTCTTAGTAACTATTTTAAAGTGTTGTAAGGCGAAACCGGAAGACAAAAGGCAAAATTCTCAACAGTCCCTACCCCCCACCCCACACACATGCACACACACACACACGCACACATGCATACACACACATGCACACACATGCACACACGCATGCACGCACACACGCATGCACACACGCATGCACACACACGCATGCACACATGCATGCGCGCACACACGTTCTTTGCCTTCACACTAGATAAAACCACAGTAAAAAGAATCTCAACTATCACATCCTACTGTACTTCATTTTAGGCAGAAAATGTTACAACTTGTATTCCAAAAAAAAGCCACCTGTGGCTTTCTGACACCTCCACTGGGGTCCCCAGGAAGCGGATATCTGGGGGAGGAGCGTGCCTGAGGTTTGAGTGAGAATAGTGGAAGGTCTATTTTTAACCTGAGACCTTTTGCAGAGTCGCTGCCTCTTCTGTTGTCTCCAGTTCTAGGAAAGGAGCTTTCACCTCCGTTCTCATTCAGAGATGGCTCTGTGGTTCATAAAGGAAATTTTCTCTTGGTTGCTGTTGAAGTGTTTTACAAAAAGAAGTTTGATGTGCTCTGTGTGAGGATGTCAGGTGGCAGCTTTCTGTGTCATTCTTTGACATGTGCCAGCTGACGTGAAGTGACTTGTGGTGACAGAGTCACACTAGGTGCTAGCACTTTCTTTTTTCTTGATAAAACAGGTAGCCCTTTCTGTGGGGAGTCAAGAGCTGGGGCATAAGCTAGTGTCTTCCAGAAAAAAAAAAAGGACTCATCATCATGCGTGTTTTTAGATGAGATGGTGCAGTGTGAACCACCAGCTCCAACCAATTGTGCAGATGCGCTTGACCTTTGGTGACTGACGGCTGCCACAGGATCTGTCAGGCTGCCCCTCCTACTACTCCCCTCCCCCTAGGGCCAAAGGGCTCTCTCAAAGCTATTTCTGCAGAACTCCCATTAGCTGTTCCCCAGGAGATTTTGGGACACAAGCGCACTCAGCGTGTTCTCTGTTTCTGTCTCTGTTTCTATCTCTTTTTCTATCTCTACCTCTTAATGGAACATTTCAAATATGCAAGCAAATGTAAACAACAATAATAGAAATGTATGTACAAGCCCACCTTTATCAAATGTTAGCATTTTGACATATTTGCATCTGATCTCTCTCTCTCTCTCTCTCTCTCTCACACACACACACACACACACAAATAAATAAATAAATTCACTACAGATCCTTTTTCATCCCATGATCCCCAGGGGTGTATTTCCTGTGAAGCTAATGAAGTTTAAGATTGTGGCACCTCCCTTCCACAAGCCCTAGGAGAGGCCCTTGTAGTGCATTTACATGAATATATGTTTTTGTAAAAATTTGTAAAATTTGCAAAAGTAAGAGATTTAGCTGCAATTGGTGAAGATCACTGTCGCTTTTCACTCTGAGCTTTCTTCCCTCCACGTTCCCTTCTGTCCAGCAGGATTGGACAGGTCTCAGATATGTGAGCATCTGGCTAAGGGGCAGTTGATGTTGGGGATACATTTGGCTTTGGTTTAGCAGGATAGAATTATAGGGTTCCCAGTTACTTTCGTATATTGTTAAGTTATTGCTAGATGTCCCTGTGGAGTGGTGGATGGCTTCCAGGAATACTCCCACTGTCTATGGTTCTGACTCACCAGCAACATGACATGGAGGAACAGGATTAGAGGTCATACAGGGATGTGAATGTGTCCTGTGGTGCCCAAACTTGATGCTTGAGAAGCAGAGTTTGAAATGTATAGAGCCATTAGCTTGTCTATGGAAAATAAATCAAATCATTAAACATGTCAAATTATAAGCAAATGATTCTAGTCTCATTGACAGTTACTCAAACTAATATGGTTCTCCTATCAGGAATGTACTTCATGATGTAGCATATACAATTATAAACACATCATATTTTTTTCTGTTTAAATTTCTCTATTCTTTTTCTTAAAGAGAGTCCCCTAAATTGTAAATGCTTCTATCCCCACAAAACCTGGGATCTGCTCAGATAGTGAATTCTGTTTCTCTCCTGATTTGTTGGTGTTTATCATTCTCTTGCATGTTTTAATACCTTCGTATGTATGAAAAAGATAAAATTATCATATATACTCACATATGTGTATAAATATATAAATATGTGAATATATAAATATATAGTAACTATATATTATTTATACACAAATGTGAGTGGTGTGTGTGTGTGTGTACACTTTGTTTCTAGGTTTTTATTCTTTATATAAATGTTACCATTCAGTACAAATACTTCTACAACTTGCCTCATTTCCAAACATTGTTTTGAGATTTATCCATCTTGACATACTATAGCTCTTGTTCATTCATTTTCATTGCCATTTGTAGTATTTCATTGTGTGAATATACCATAGTTTATTTATCTTGTCTTCCATCACTGGGCATTTGGGTTATAATAGCGACTAATTTGAAGTAAACAATGTACAATAAAAATCTTGTACATACTAATATGTGTGAGAAGTTCTTTATAGCTATTGTCTTTAAATTCTTTCGCTCAGGTATTCTGTAAGAGAATTTTGGAAAGCTGCCTCCTCTCATACATTTTTACATTAACTTATAAAATATTTTAACATAAGTTTATATGGTTGGAAAGGATGTAATTTGCATGATATTGTAATACAGATATTTAAAGATAAAACTAAAGATCACCCTTCTCAATGCAACCAGTGAAAATAGTGTAATGATTTGACTCTCACTAGCATCCATTTAAATAATACACTGCTAAGTTTTTCCTTAATAATTAAGTTCCCTTTGTTCTTTGAAATTGAAATTCTATTCTTTCCTGTCCTTAGAATTTTCTCTTAGTGCAACATATTTTTAAGCTTGACAGTCTTTTTTATTGATTACCTCCTCATATTTCTCTCCTTCATATTGATTCATAGGAGTTCTATGTGATTTCTGGAAATCATTATTTTGTCACTTTGTGAGTCCATCTGTCTTTTCCTAGTCTGTGGCTTATCTTTTTACTTTGTCTTTAGAATTTTTTGTTGTTGTTGTTGTAAGTTTTTAATCTTTTTTTTTTTTTTGAGACAGAGTCTTGTTCTGTCGCCCAGGCTGGAGTGCAGTGGCACGATCTCAACTCACTGCAACCTCCACCTCCCGGGTTCAAGTGATTCTCCTGTCTCAGCCTCCTGAGTAGCTGGGACTACAGGTGCGTGCCACCATGACCGGCTAATTTTTGTATTTTTAGTAGAGATGGGGTTTTGTCATGTTGACCAGGTTGGTCTCGAACTCCTGACCTCAGATGATCCGCCCTCCTCAGCCTCCCAAAATGCTGGGATTACAAGTGTGTGCCACCAACCTTGGCCAAAATTTTAACCTTAATGTGATTAATTTATCAGTCTTTTCTTTATGGTGTGGAGATATTATATGTCTTGTTTAAAAATTGCTTTACTATCTCAAAATCGTAATCTCCTATGTTTTCTTCTAAAAGTTTTAACATTTTGTTTTTCACATTTTAATTTGTTAATTTATTTAGAATTTATTTTCATGTACGGATACCTTATGAATCTAATTTTATCTTTTTTCAAGGGAATACTCAGTTGTCACAAGGCTGTTTTTAAGTAGTTCATTCTTTGCCAGCTGATAGTATTTGTCAATTCATACATATAGATTATGAATATTATATTATGATATCTATATCATTCCTTGGGTGTATTGGCTTCTTTAGTTTTAAACAAGAAAGGAGTACGTTTTGCTTAGCTGACATTATCTCGTATTCCTCATAGGTAACTAGCACAGCATTTATATCCCATATCATTTGTTTAGTTAATATTCACTAGCTTGAATTGAATTTGAATGTGTAGTTTGGAATATAGGGTCAAAATTTATATGGCCTGGCATGTTAGTAAACACTATGAATGAATGAATGAGTTAATGTGATAGAATTATTGAAACATACTTGTTATAACTTAGATTATTATTGTGTTATCCTGTGCTTTTATATACAGAAAATATATCTCTATCTCATTAATGAACTTAGCTTTCTAGAAAGTCATTTTCTTTTAGCAGTACAATATTTCTTAAAACGTGGTCTAGCAGAATCACGTGCAAAGTGTGTTAAAATGCAGATTTCAAGGTCTCACCTCAGACCAACTCACTAAATCAGTCTATGTGGGAGTCAGATGCAAGCTCCCCAGGGGACTGTTATGCTCAAAAAAATTTAAGCATCACTAGTTTAATGGGATGTCATTCAGAGCCTCTATTCAGATGTTCTACCAAACCGAGCAGTGACAAAGAACATTTAGGCCAGCACACCTCTTTTAGCAAAGCCGTCAACACTTGCAGGTCATAACACATTAGAGTGGAGAGAACATTGGCCTAGGACCAGGATACTTGAGCCTTATATTACAGCCCCCTTCTAAGGTCACTGATAATTTCATGGTGTGACCTCCTGCAAATTTCTTAGTTCTCTGTATGTTAATTTCCCATCTGTGGCTCTTCCAGCTTGTTAGAGAGTTAGAGTTAAATTCGCCATGTTCATTGCATGGGAGAGAGAGAGAGAGAGAGAGAGAGAGAGAGAATGAATTAAACTAGGACAAGGAACCCTGCCAGCTGGTATCTTTTTCTCTCTCCATAAATCTAAATAACATTCAGGTAGCAGTTGCAACGTATGGATATTTTGTCATCGGCTCAGAGCAAAGTGACCCTTTCAGAAATTTGGCTTGGGCAACTGCCATTGCTGCTGTTTGTAGGTTGTCTTGGGCACTCAGACAGTTGTTTACACAGACTGCCTGGAGGTTAGGGTACCTGTCATCCTATACTAAAGACAACTAAGGACTTTTATTTAAACCAACCACCTCTGTAGTAGAGTCTTCAAGCCTTCTAGGTCCTTTTTTTTTTAATTAAAAAAAAATTGAACTGACAGTTCCAGTTTGTTTGAGAAGTGCTGTGCCCAGTATCCTAAAACCCAGCCTCAGGAAATGGTTCATCACAAGTCTCTGAAATACTCCAGCTTTCCCTCTTTGTAGTAATTCAATTTGAATGAACATACACTTGGAGTATATGAACCGTACAACTGGTTTTAAGTAGGGACAAAGCTGGGATCGTCCCCACCTCCATCCTGTATGGCACAATCATTTTTTATTTCATTCTGTTCAGCACTGGCAGCAATTAAAGCTCCCAAAATATGGAGTGTTTTCATCAAGTAAAGCATTAAAAATACTGGCCCGTCAGAGTGGGAAGTGGACCTGTGCTTTACTGCAACTATTCTTCAGCTGCAATAGGGCATGAAGTCGTGAATAGCATTCATTTCATGCAGTGGAAAAATAAGGCCAATTTCAGCTTTAATCTTTATTATGAGGAGTCTAGTCCCTGTTGGAATGTAATGAGTGGATGCACCTCATTTAGCTTAAAGTAACAGATCTATATAGAGTTGTTAATTTGTAGATAAATATGGGTTTTCTACTGTTGATGTTTCTTGATCCACACAAAGTGGTTATATTAATACTGAAACATTATTAATCAATAGTTTGCTCTTTAAAAATACATCAGTTAGACTACCCAATTACCTTTAAGTATATATCAAAGGGCACAAAGCAATCTGACGTACACGCAAAGTCCATTAGAAGCTACCAGACATATTAATTAAAATTTTTAGTTACAATGAACCTTACAGTGTGGGGACACATTTCTACTTTTGGTAATAAACAATTACTGGCTAACCGAAACGCTGAAATTTGCAAATAACATTTTGGAGCACGGAAAGGTCTTGGGGATTTTTGTGAAAATGAAATCCGCAGATGACTTTATTTTACTTGAATCCAACTTATAAAAGGGCTTCAACTCAGGACTGTGAACTGAAAGATGCACAGGGCTTTTCTCCTATTTGTTGAAGGGGAAATGAGAATTCTCATATTTTGAAATTAAACATGACCAGAGTGGAAGTGGCTTTCAAGGAGTGCAGGCAAAACCTCCTTTGAGATTAAAACACAACACACCAAAATACCGAGATGTGTATAACAAACACAACCATTTTTCCCTCCTGCTGCATGGTGGGGCATTGTTGATCAATGTACTTGTGACAAATGCCCACAATGAATAATCCTGCACTGCTTGGTCCACGTCCATTCAGCAACCATTTGTACTAATGGAAAGCTCTGAATTTGTGCCAAGAGGTAAGTAATCTTTTGTTTGGTCATCTAGCAACAGCAATAAGCTTTCCTTTCAAACTGCAGTTCTCATTGCTAACAGCCCAGCTACACATCTCTTGTCTAAGAAGATCTGCCTAACCAACTTATTTACCAGCCTGGCACCTAGCATTCACAGATGTTCTTAGAGCTTAAAAAAAAAGAGGTCGGGCATGGTGGCTTATGCCTGTAATCCCAGCAATTTGGGAGGCTGAGACGGGTGGGTCCCCTGAGGTCAGGAGTTTGAGACCAGCCTGGACAACTTGGCAAAACCCCGTCTCTACTAAAAATACAAAAACTAGCCAGGCATGGTGGCGGGTGCCTGTAATCCCAGCTACTCAGGAGGCTGAGGCAGGAGACTCGCTTGAATCCGGGAGGCGGAGGTTGCAGTGAGCCGAGATTACACCACTGCACTCCAGCCTGGGTGACAGAGCAAGACTCTGCCCCCCGCCCCCCGCTCCCCCCAAAAAAAGAAGAAGAGGACAGAGGTCCAAAATCTGTGAATGCTGTTTCCCCATCTCTCCCCCAACCCCCTCGGTTTCCCTGCCTCTAGTTACTCATTGCCAGGAGGCAAAGCATATACTCTCAAGGTACAGGAATGTGATTAATAGTACTAGGCTCACTAAACAAAGCTCGCAACTAAGACCTGGATGCCCTGAGGAGCTTGCTATAATGGTACTGGACTTTGCAGCCTCTTACATTTCTAATTGAGTTACTTTGTCAGAAAGTGGCAGCCTCATCACATCTAAAGGAGGTGGCCAAGAAGAAACATACCCGAGACCCACATTTAAACATCACATACCTTCATTGTTCATTTTGGGATATACTCTCCCTCTCCACCTTGGTGTCTGTCCCTGGGCCATTATCCAGCGCAAGCCATTTATTGAATCGTGTGAGGTGTAACTGTCATTCAACACAAGTGAAATCTTTACGTGAACATTAGTCACTGTTTTAGACACGTTAGCTTCAAGTGGAAGCAGTCAATTATAGACTAGAGGTTTTATGGCTACATTATTACCATCATACTATTAGGTTTTCAGCAGTAGCATTCTGTTTGATCGATCTGTGCCAGGACATTGATGCATAGCTTTGTTCTTCAAATGTCAAATATGTGGGACTTCTGAACTTTATGCATTTACTGACACACTAATCTCCTGTAGATATCTTTTCCCCCTCTGCAGTGTTCAGCTTCAGCAGGTGATTGTGATTCCTTTCCTTAGAAGACCATGTAGGGCTTGTAATCACATTTATAATTTCCTTTCTATTCTCTCTCAAATGCGGAAGCACTCCTGAGTTATTGACAGTTTAAAGAAGTCTTTAGCACACAAAGAGGACCACTTGCTGGTGTCAAGAAATAGATTTAGACATTTGTTTTTTTTTTTCTTTCTGACATGCAGACCTCATACCAGAAATGAATTACCAATTTCAGAGAATATGTTAGATTTCCAGAAATTTGGCTTTCTGTGAAATTATGCTATTTCACCTGTCTTTCCTAATGCCACATTTAATTTTCAATTTTTTTACAAATGTATTTCTAAGCCAAATCTTTGAACCGCATACACTTCAACCACTACCATTTCAATCCCCAAACATCACTAAATATGGTCCCACTTATACTATCAAATAGAACTTCTCATGTGCAGTACTTGAAGGCTTGCAGAAGATTCTAAGGGATGGATTTCCTTTCTGTTAAACTAGTAGCTCGTAAATCTGCCACTGGAGATCATCTGTTTCACATAATAGATCAAACAGAAACTCTGAGAAAGCCTTGCCCTCCACCAAAAAGCCACTGGACTTCCATTTTGTTTTTATTCAAGAACTTCCCGGAAGGCTCACTATAGTCCTTGTAAATGCCGGTTTCCTTCCTGAGTCAAGCCAGTCCCCACTTCCACCTTCACACTTCTACCTTAGGAACTATTCTACCATATTTCCTACCTTAGGACTCTCTCAGTTCTCTTGGGTCAGTTCATTAGCTAATGCCATGGGAAGAAGATTGCCCAATCTTTCCTGGCACTGGAGGCAGCTCTAGACACACCAGGAGAAATTCTCAGGACCCATTTATCATTCATTTTTTGAAGGCCAAAGGGTAAAAGGCTAATTAGTATCTGTGTTGGCAATATCATGGTGAGAATGCTAAATCACAGAAATCTGCCTTCCTATAAGTCTTTGTGTGTCTTAAAATGGGACCTCCTGCAATAGAGAGCCTCATCCATTTAGTGCAAGGGCAGGGACCCAGGCTGTCCTCCGATGGAGCAGGAATCCACTGCTGCTGTCAGCCCTCTATCGCTTCCCCACTGAAGGGCAGCATGGCTGGCCATTCTGAGGCCAGTAGTCCTCATTCCTCTCATCTCTGAATGCCCTAGCCAAAGGGGCACCCTTGCCCTCTGGCATGTCCCGGGGTGCTGCAGGAAGCATTAGCAGCTGGACTGAGCCCAGGCACTTGTGCTGAATGTGATTCTGATCTCTCCAGGCACAAAGCGGAGGGAATCATCTTGACCCCAACACTCACATTCAGCTTCAGCCTCACACATGCGTAAATGGAACCATTCAAGCAAGCGTTTCTCACAAAAACTAGCTAGCGTACAAGTCCAAATCTCTATTAGAAAAGGCACACTTGAAGCCTGGAGTCCTTGGTAGAATGCATGCATTTTACCTAAACCTACTTTTTATTGAGCAAATAGCTAGGTGGAAATGTCAGTTCTGGATGCTAGGCTTGTTCTCATTTAGCCCTGGGATCTTATTTGATGTAGTGCTCATGTAATCAGGGACACAACAACCCCAAAACCAACATGCTTGTGTGAAAAGCTCAGGAATGCCACGTTCTATTAGGTTGGTGCAAAAGTAATGGCAAAAACCACAAGTACTTTTGCACCATCCTATAGAAGTAACCTGAGAGTGCTGGATTACTCACCTGCTTCTACCTGCCTCAGCAAACTCTCAGCCACAGTCGATGGACAGGAGCCAGGTGGAAGAGCACCTCCTGTGGAGATGTGGTTTGGTGCCCAACACCACGAGAATACTGCTGAATTTACTCCGCAACTCCTGTGGGAGACAGAGTGGCAGATTAAGCTGCAGAGATGCAATGGAGGCCCTGACTAAGGAATTTTAATGTAAAAATTCTGAGGCTTAAACTTCATTCTTCAGCTAACTGGTGTCGTCCTTCCAATGGGAATCTAACAAGAGTTATACCAGGGCTTGAAGAGCAAGCGTGTGAATGTATTGGAACCAATTTAAAGCTCAAAACAAAATGAACAGGAAGACTCACCAACACTCCATTAAAATAAAACATGAAGGCTCACTGAGGCATGCAGCTGAGCCATCAGTTCTTTTGTTCTTCCTTTGTCTCAAGCTCATGAGAGACCATGGTGGGTTGGTGGGGCAGTTGTGAAGGTGTGTGTTGGGGGGGGCGGTGGTTCCTACCATCTTGCTTTGTTTTAATCTACCTTGGAAGTATGTGTTCTAGGGCCCCCTGGTAAATCTAGTCTAGCCTTAATTATGAAGTCACACATGAAACATGGGCAAAGAAAACCTTCCTGTCAACAAGATCTTCATGGAATGAAGACGGAATATACTGTCCACTAGCAGGCAGCTCTTAAGGACCACATTCCTGAAAATCAAATAGAAAGCCAGGATTTAGTAGGAAAATAAGGAAGAGTGCAGGTGGGTATAAAAAGAAAGGTTTAACCTACAGAAAGTCAGTGAATTCCAAGTCTGATCATTGGAAGTGCCTGGAAGTTGTGTAAAAATACACATTTTCAGATGGTGGCCAGGCTTGGTCACTGAAGGAACCAAATTTTGGTTTTGGAACACTTAAAACCTGTTTCCATGAACGAGAAATAATGTACTAGTAGGTGACCAAAAAGCCCTTAACCAAGCAAAGTTTTATTAACCCAATGGGACAGGAAGCACCTTCATGAATGAAGCAAAACACCATTAAAAAATACATACAGGCCGGGCGCGGTGACTCAGGCCTGTAATCCCAGCACTTTGGGAGGCTGAGGCGGATAGATCACGAGATCACGAGTTTAAGACCAGCCTGACCAACGTGGAGAAACTCCATCTCTACTGAAAATACAAAAAATTAGCCAGGTGTAATGTTGGGCATCCATAATCCCAGCTACTGGGGAGGCTGAGGCAGGAGAATTGCTTGAACCCTGGAAGTGGAGGTTGCAGTGAGCCAAGATCGTACCATTGCACTCTAGCCTGGGCGACAGAGCGAGACTCCATCTCAAAAATAATAATAAATACACAGAGCCCAGAATTCACATATCTGACTATTAAGATGGACATTTCTTCTTCCTTGGTCCTCTTGAGTGCAGCTCCATTTACTGTAGACTTTCTGCCCAGCTCCTGGCTCTCTTCTCACAAACTGGCCAAGCTTTTGGCTACTGTCTTTTAAGAACCCTGTAAATGTGAAGCGCTGCAATTACTATTCATTCAGCTTTTGTTTATCTTTCCAGAAGAAACAATTGAGCTGTAGCAGATGAGTGATGGTTGCAGGGCTGTGGTGACGGTAAAAGCCACTGCAGGTGGAGTGGCTTAATGGGGTATTAATTGGGAAGCAGGTGAAGGCAAATAGGTAGCACAGCAGGTATGTAAATAGGCTCGTGGGAGGAAAGGCATTGAATTTTATGCTCTTTAACTAAAAATAAAGACCTGATATTTAGCTTATCTTTGCTGAAATCCGCACTGTGAGGACCCTGACAACCGCCGACATCATCAATGATTCATTATTATCTCAGCATCATCTAGGCTACTTAATAGGATCTTCAGCCTCTTCATTTTTCATTGTTTCAGCTGATTCTTTGGCTTTAGAATGTATGCTTTTCCTTCTCTCTATGCATACCGAGGCCAGAACAATGTTTGTAGATTGTGTAGTAGAAGTGACATTTGGACCTGTAGCCTGCCTTCTGGTGGGATCTTTTTGCTCTAGCTGTTGGGAGGAACAGAGCAAATGTACAGTGTGACTATGGATAATGAGCCTACCAAGAACACATACATTCAAATGAATATTCTCCTTCAAAGTAGTCACCTTGAGAAGCGAAACACTTATTCCTGGACCATCTTTGGCGCGATGGCTTTTTGGGAAAGCCAATGATTATTTTCAGAGCTGACATCTCAGTCACCCACAGGAAAAAATCCTTACATATATTCATTCCTTATTTTCTACTCCTGAGCATTGTCCAACATCATGGCCTCCTTTATTCATCACACTTAGTGCTAAATGATATTTGGCTTTTAAAGTCCCATCCTCAATGCAGGGGACTGGATGTTGCTCAGGGATTCCAAAGAACATGCCTCAGGCTTCCAGGAAAGAGTTCCGTGAAATGTCCCAAGCACTGGCAGCCTCTTTGGGACAAGTGTTGACTAGCTACTCAGCACGGCACACACAGAGATAATCTGAAAGCTGGGTATGCTAGTTGACAAGTGCATACACATTATTTTAAGGATACCTTTTTATTTAATAGCAACTTAGAAAATTGTTAAAAACAAATCACTCCATATTTCTCTTCCAATTAGTCTTCTCCATGGCAATACACTGGTGGAAAGTGGAGGGGGAAGAGGGGGGTTTTGGATTCTTTGTTACTCGGCTGGCTCACATTTGTTGTTTTCTCTGGGGAGAAGCAGCGTCGGTTTTAAAGACATGTTTAGCCTTTTACTGTTGAAATAGCTAAATATCAGTGGAGCTCGCACAGGCTAAATATTAGTGGAGCTACAGTTTGTACCCCATAAAATGAATTAGGTTTATATTATCATGCAGATCTTTTCCTGTAGTTGAAGTGCTCATTAATTTTACTGCTAATGAGATGTTAGCAATTAAATACCTTTAATTAATGAAAATCAGACAAAAGCAAGGGCTGCTCTCTGTGCCTTCATAAAAACAGGGGAAATGTTTGTAGATCTCATTGTGAATTTTGTCTGTAGAAGGACCACAAATCTGAGCTATTTTTTCTGGTCCAGAGAAAGTCATTAAAAGATTTCACTTTTAGAAAATTAAACGAATAGGCATTTTGGGATGTTATAAAGATTATCTGAGATTTGGGGGGAAAAAAGTATCCATAACTGAGAGCCAGTCCTACATGTAATAGCAAATTTCATGGTTGAAGATGCAACAGGATTGAGTACAATTAATAGTTCTGTAGCCGTTGTAGAGTTCTGGGTAGGCCCTGAACACATAATTAGATTATTAAAAATGGCCTGTCTTAGACTGACTATTACTAAATTGAAATCCAATTATGGTTTTATGATTTTGCTGAAAAATATTTAGCTGTTTTGCTTGAGTCCTCCTAGAAGATCATTTCCTCTTTGCATCACCATTTGCTCATGTCACAATACATTTTCCAAACAAATCTGACCTCAATTATCTTGGAATCAATCTTACATTAGATAAAATATATTTTAATGAGTGTTTTTATGTCTAATATTATAATTGTGCCTCTCTATACTTGAGGAATTAAAAGATGGCGATAGAAGTCTTTGCAAAATGTCTTTTTAATGGGAGACATGCATATTTTAGAAATAACTAAATTGTGCCATCTTAATACACAGAAAGGCATTATGCTCAAATATGTGCCTGAGTGTGTGGTAAGACAAACTTGATTCGGTTTTCAGTAATTGGCAATGGAACTGTAATAAAGCAGTTGTTTGCGAAGAGACAGGCTCAGAAATTTCATGCACTCCTGCAGTGTGGATTTAAATGCTAAGTTAAATATTTATGAACCCGAGATTTTTATAATTGATCATTGTATGATTTATACACCGTAATTATAATTAGGTTGAAAGAGATTTTAAAAAGCCAGTTTCCTGGTAGCCAAGACCATTAAATAACGCTAAGCTGCCAAAACAAAAATTAGGTGGGAACCCAGCCACCAAGTTCCAAACGCCTGTCCCTCCATCTGATGTACAATGAGGCACTACACCTTACCAGGCATCTCACCTGAAGCATCAACTCCTGTATCACCTGCAACCATTTTTCATGCCTTTGTTTCAAAGCTAGTTGAACACAAACAAGTAGAAAACTTCAGAGATCCAATGTATAACAAAAGGAAAAGGTGGAGGAGGTTGGAAAGGTTAATTAAAAATGTAATGATCCCATTTTCTGGGACAGCACTATTAATCATTGCACAGCAGCAAGCATGTGACTTGCACACCACTTACAGGAGACATCCAATTTTTAAAGGTTTGCACAGCAGAGGGTGCAGGCAAGCGACAGAATGCGCATTAAGGAAATGGAAGCTCTAATGGATAAGGCTAGCCCATGACTTGTGGTTAACAAGGGGAACTGTCTTTACCAGACCAAAGAATTATTTCCAAACTTACAGGTATTCAAAATAACTCAGTCACTGTGAGCCCCAGAGAAAACTTGGGTATGGCTTGCAGCTTAATGTAGTTGTGTAAGGTATGAAAAAACAGAACTAGGAGGAATTTCATCATCATGTAATACAATATGTCTGAAACAGTGTACGAATGACAAAATGGGTTCCAAACAGCCAACATGTGCTTTTTAAATGTAATTTTTAGCACCCTAGCTGGAAAAAGCCAAGCTCTTGAAGGATCAGTTACAAGGGTCACAACCTGTATGATCAAATTTGCCATACGATCCGTGTGGATATCAGAAGCCCAGACTGTCACTGTGAGCTTCCAGAAAAGTTTGCCTACACCTGTGAAGATTTGGCATCTTTTACCCATTTTTAATTTTCTGGGAAAACACATTAGAGGGGGCCTATTAGAAGAAGAACAGTAGTTATATTAACATAGTAATTAATCAAGTCAGAAAGAAAAAGAGGAAACAAGTTGTGAATTCAATTCTGCAGCCTTAAAAAGAAAGGCAGAAAGATACCCAGAAATTGGCAAGCATGTGCAAACAAACGTTCTTTTATTGTCTTGTGAATTTTTGCTTCGTAAATCATATCTCTTGCAGGCCATGCAGATTTTTATATATTTACTGTTTTATTCTACCTCATAATCCATAGAAATGGATTTCTAGTTGCTTGCATCTGTGTTTCATCCTGAATCGTTTCAACTGGTTAGCTGGCCCTGGTGTTTGCCAATAACGGTGGCATTTTCTAAGTGTAAATAATCAGGGCTGCTGGCCACAGTGATAGCCTCTTACTTGGGACAGTGTGAGGATTGTATTTGAGATAAAGGCAGTTCCTTGCTCCAGAGGAATTTAGAATATGAAAGCTTCTCCCATTACATAATTCATCCCTGACACTTCCACATCTCGCTGTGTTGGAGGGACCTTTTACATTTGCTCTGCCTGCAGGTCAGGGCTGAAATCATTGGTCCATGTACTCCTTTGGAGCAGCAGACCGCGGAGAGGCCAGCGCCTTCAAGTGCATAGACCCTCTGGCTGGGGTTTTACATTCTGTCCCTCATCACCACATTTTATTCTAAATATTTGACGTTATAGTCAGAAAAGGCAAATTATATTAGAACCACCAAATCAAAGAGCCTTAAGGCTTGAAGGGACCTTAGATATATCATCTCACAAATAGGGAAACTGACGCCCATGGGGGGAAAGCTGACTTGTATGAAAACGCTCAGATAATTGGACCACATTTAAAACCCAGATGCTCCTCACTCCTAATCCATGGCTCCTTCAGCAGCACCTGACCCTTTTTATCCTAGGTTTTGGGATCTCACCCTCGGGTTGCCATGAATGTTATACCTCCCATGGCCAAGAAAACAAGAAACAAGTCACCACCAGATGTGATCACAGCCAGAGAGGCTTAGAATGATGGTAAAGAAAGCAATACGTAACCTGCAAAGTAACAACATGGCTGTGTGGAATTTGAAGTGAAAATCTGGTTAAATGGCATTCTCCGTAATACAGAGCCGAGGCTGGAGAGGAGCACATTAGCTGAGCACAACCCACTCGCATATGCACTCCCCCAAGAAAAAAGGATTTCTAGTAAACAGCGTTCATTCTGAGAATACTTCCCATTCAGACAGCGTCCCAGACATTCTACCAAGTTAAAGAATGAATAACAGCAGATGGAGGGAGAGATTAGAGGGGGAGGGGAGGGGGGAAAGCAACATTTTAATGCTGAGCTCTAAAATGAGCTGTGGAGAGGATGGCAGTTAGAGTTATGGTAAAGCTGTTCAGAAGCCTTCCCACGCAGGCGAGAAGGCGCTTGTGCCCAGACCGTAAAACACAGGCGGGCTCCTGATCCTCCGTGCGGTGTGTGAGCTGATGGAGGGCTGGCTTTGACTCCAAGGGTGTAAATTGAATCATTCTCCCCTCTCCTCCCTGTGCCCTCAAGTCATTGAGATAGTATTTTCGTGCACTGGGGGATCCATTCAATAGATATAGAGGATCAATCTTCTTACCGGCTGAAAACTCAACCCTAATTTATATATCCTGTGATTTCAGCAGTGTTTATTTTGAACTTCATTGCAGTAGGATCTGCAGCATCAGGGCCCCGGAGAGAGCTGGAGGTGGATTTGTGAGGGACTAAGTTAGCGGGCGAAAGGAGGGGAGGGGCCAAGAGTGATTTCCCATGTGCCGTGCGCAATTGCCCATGTGAAACTTTTTGAAAAGAGTAATAATAATAAGGTAGGCATGAACTTATTTTTTCCAATATTTTATTATGAACATTTTCGAACATACAGAACAGTGGGAAAAAAATATGGTTAATGCATATACTCAGCACCTGGATTCCATATTCACATCTGAATGTGCTGTATGAGCGCCCGTATGTCCATCCTCTAAGTTTTTAAAATTCATTTATGAATATACTGCCCCTAAACGCTTCAGCACACATATGACTAACCAGTGTTCAATATTTGTTTAGGCTATTTCTTTTTGTGTTTTGTTGTTGTTTGTTTGTTTGTTCTTTGAGACAGTTTCGCTCTTGTCACCCAGGCTGGAGTGCAGTGGTGTGGATCATGGCTCACTGCAGCCTTGACCTTCTGGGCTCAAGTAATCCTCCCACCTCAGCCTCCCGAGTAGCTAGGACTACAGGCACATGCCACCATGCCTGGGTGATTTTTAAATATTTTTGTAGCGACAGTGCCTCCTTATATTGCTCAAGCTGGTCTCGATCTTCTGGTCTCAAGCAATCCTCCCACCTCAACCTCCCAAAGTGCTGGGATTACAAGCATGAGCCACTGTGCCTGGCCTTTTTTTTTTTTTTTTTTTTTTTCCTTTTGAGATAATGTTTACATAGGCACAAACCTTAAGCATACTATCTCTGAGTTTTGGCCCAAACTGTGCAACACAAGCCGTTATCAAGGTAGAGAACATTACCATCACCCCCAGAAAGTTATCTCTTATTCCTTCCTAGCCAATCCTCACCCCCATTCCCTGGAAGCAGCCAGTCTTTTAATATTTTAAAAATCATAAATTAGTTTTGCCTATTCCAGAACTATATATATAATCATACTGTGTGTACTTCTGTGTGTAGTCTTTTATTTTTTTTTTTTGAGATTCATCCATGCTATTTTGTGTATCAACAGTTCATCTCTTCTTATTTCTGAGTAGCAGTCCACGTGGATAACTGTGGATAGATCACAGTTTGTTGAGCCATTTTCCTATTGATGGATACATGGGCTGTCTCCAGTTTTAATTATTATCAATATGCTGGTATAATATTCTTGTCCAAGTCTTTTGTGGACATATGTTCAAGTTCTCTTGGATAAAAACCTAAAAGTAGAATTTCTGGGCCATAGGGTAATTGTATGTTTAGTTTTATAAAAAGCTGCCGAACGTTTTTCCACAGTGGTTGAACCATTTTCCATTCCCACCAACAATGTATGAGAATTCTAGGAACATCACATTTTGTTAAACAACATTTGATGTCAAATTTTAACCATTGTGGTGAGTGTAGAGTGTATCTCATTGTGGTTTCATTTTGCATTTCTCTGATAACTAATGATGTTGAACACATTTCAGATGCTACTTGGCCATTCATTTATCTTATTCTGTGAAGTGTCTGTTCAAAGATTTGGCCCATGTTTAATTAGGTTGTTTTCTTATATTGAGATTTGGGCATTTTTAATATATTTTAGATACCAGTCCTTTGTCAGATGTATGTTTTGTGAATATTTTCTCCAGTCTGTGGTTTGTCTATTCATTTTCTTAGCAGTGTCTTTTGTGACCAGAAGTTTTTAATTTTGATGAACTCTACCTTACCAACTTTTTATCTTTTATGGTTATTGCTTTCTGTGGTCCTGTCTCAGAAATATTTGTCTAACTCCAAGATTATCTTATGTTTCTTCTAAAAGCTTTATGATTTTAGCTTTTATGTTTAAGTCTGTGATCCATATTACATTAGTTTTTGTGTATGGTATGAAGTAGGGATTGAGGTTTTTTGTTTGTTTGTATTTGGGTTTTTCTTTTTGAAAAATTATTATCCAATTATTCTAGTACCATATGTTGAAAAGACTCTCTTCCCCCATTGGATTTCTTCAGTGTTGCTTTCAAAAAAATCAAATGACTGTAGATGTGTGGGATATTTATGAGTTCTCTCTTCTTTTCCATTGTTCAATTTGTCTATGCCTATACTGTACCACACTATCTTGATAACTTAAGCTTTATAGTAAACCTTGAGAAAGGTTAGTGTGAATCCTTCAACTTTGTTTTCCTTGTTCCAATTGCTTTAGTTATTCTGTGTCCTTTGCATTTCCATATAAACTTTAGAATCTGCTTGACAATTTCAAAACATTTTATGATTTGGAGATAATTGTCTATAAGCTTATATATGAGTTTTAAAAATTGGCCTAGTATGTACCTTCTTTGTTGTAATAATATTAGTTGTCTTTTTAAAGTTGTTAAAACTATATAAGCTATTAAGTTTTAATAATATTGAGCCTTAATAATCATAAAGTATTGAGTATTTTGATCCATGAACATGGTATATATTTCCATTTATCAGGTCTTCAATTTTTATTAGCAGTGTTTTTAGTTTTCAGTGTAGAGGTCTTGCATGTCGTTTGTTATATTCCTTTTAAGTGCTTTTTTTTTAATTCATTGATCCTGCTGTAAATAAAATTATTTTTTAAAATTTCATTTTCTAATTTTTTTGCAGCTAACATATGAAAGTGATGGCTATGTTAATTAGCTTGATTTAGTCATTCCATAACATTAAACATATATCAAAGCATCACATTTTACTTCATAATATATATAATTATTATTTGCTAATTACAAATAAAACTCTTAAAAATGAAGCTTGTAGACTCAAAAAAATCCTAAATACGGCCGGGCGCGGTGGCTCACGCCTGTAATCCCAGCACTTTGGGAGGCCGAGGCGGGTGGATCACGAGGTCCAGAGACCAAGACCACCCTGGCTAACACGGTGGAACCCCATCTCTACTAAAAATACAAAAAATTAGCCTGGCGTAGTGGCGGGCACCTGTAGTCCCAGCTACTCCGGGGGCTGAGGCAGGAGAATGGCGTGAACCTGGGAGGCGGAGCTTGCAGTGAGCTGAGATTGTGCCACTGCACTCCAGCCTGGGCGACAGAGCCAGACTCCTTCTCAAAAAAAAAAAAAAAAAAAAAAAAAAATCCTAAATACTCTGACTTGATCATTACACATTTTATGTATTAATGAAAAATCACATATGCCTTATAAATGTGTACAAACACTATGTATCAATAAAAATAGTATGTATTTTTCAAAGTACAATTACTTTTTGTATATTAACTTTGTACCCTGTGACTTTGCTAAACTCACTTATTATTTCTAGTAGTTGTTTTGTAGATTCTTTAGAGATGTATAGGACATCCAATACAACATTGACTATAAGCAGTAAAAGGGGAATCCTTTGTTCTTGATCTTAGTATTTGACCATGAAATATGACTTTAGTTATAGGTTTTTCATAGCTGCTCTGTATCAGATTGAGGAGATTCTTTTCTATTCTTAATTTGATGAAATTTTTTCTATCATGGATGAGTATTGAAATTTATTGAATGCTTTTTCTTTAATGAAATATATGGTTTTCCTACTGTATTCTGTTAGTGTGGTGAATTACATATATTTTTAAATATTAAACTAACCCTGCATTCTTGAGATAAACCCAAGTTGGTCACGATGCATTAGCCTTTTGAGATATTGCTAAATACAGTTTACTAAAGTTTGGGGAATATTGTTGCATCTGTATTCGTAAGCAATATCAGTCTATTATTTTCTCCTTTTGTCTTTGTTCAGTTCTGGTATTTGGGTAATGCTGACCTCAAATGTCAAGTTCAGAAAGGTTATAAAAATATTTTGTGTGAATGAGAATCTGAAATAAAAAGGAAGTCAGATGTTCACCTGTGAGCTATGAATTAATAGTTTTTTCCCCTTTGAATATTCCAGGTTGCGGATTCTAGAATTTGTCACAGGCTCTGAAATAATGTAAGGAGATGGTGCTCTGGCAAGAGTTATATATAGATGAAAATAGAATCAGTAGAAAGTGAGGCTAAGTCAAACCTACTGCTATATGAAGTAAACTTTGAGCAATTGGTTTAGACATAAAATGATTCACCCTGTTCCAACTTTGTACAAAGCCTTTTTAAAAAAAATATTGCTTTTCTAATAACATTAAGAGGAAAACCTTAACAGCATATGTAGTTTTAACAACTTTAAAAATGTGTTATTATAACAAAGAAGGTACAACCTAGGCCAATTTTTTTTTTTTTTTTTTTTTTTTTGAGACAGAGTCTCACTCTGTCCCCCATGTCCCCCAGGCTGGAGTGCAGTGGCGCAATCTTGGCTCACTGCAAGCTCTGCCTCCCAGGTTCACGCCATTCTCCTGCCTCAGCCTCCCGAGTAGCTGGGACTACAGGCGCCCGCCACCAAGCCTGGCTAATGTTTTTGTATTTTTAATAGAGACGGGGTTTCACTGTGTTAGCCAGGGTGGTCTCGATCTCCTGACCTTGTGATCGGTCCACCTCGGCCTCTCAAAGTGCTGGGATTACAGGCATGAGCCACCGCACCTGGCACACTAGGCCAATTTTTTTTTAAGCCTGTGTATAAGCTTGTGGACTCCTTACAGAGAAAAATAAATTTCCTAGATGTTACGTGTTGACTTTCGTTATTTTTATTATGATGTTATTTGAAACTTATAAACATAAAACTGTAAGCTCTTATTCTTGGCTTTTACACAACTATGAAAACAACACACATAAATACAAATAGAACTTTGAAAACAATGAAATGCAGGCTAATAACATTAATTGAGTGTAAGAGATAATATTATTTTGCTGAAACTAAATTGGTGCTTACAGTCTGAACGTAGTGCTCGGCTTCTCCATGGGTCCTTTTGAGTTTGGCAGGCCTGTATTACTGGGTGCCATGTATTGACTTGATTCTTCAGGCATTTTTCTCCATTTGAACTGTTTGTTCTTATCTCACTGACCACTTCCTTGAAGTATTAATCTAGCTCTGTGTCTCTGTTCTTTCCCTTTTAGCGAGAGATTATAAAGTGCCATTCAACATCAATACAAATGTTAAGTGTAGGTAGTGAAATTGTGTACCAGTACCCAGCCTTAAAAGTCTGATCCAGAATATGGTCATATTAATTTTAGATTATCATCAAAAATGCATAATTTAGAAATCTAGAGAACTGTTGACTTTCAAGAATATAAATCACGGCCCTGGTGGCCCTGTCAGGGCACGTGGCGACTATTTCACTCCTGAGTCCTGAGAAGCCTGAGTGTGGAAGTAGAGGAGCTAGAGAGGAACAGGTATAGAAAGAGCGAGATGGAGAAACAGTACCAGGTGTGCTTGTTAAAGCCGGGATGGATGTGCAGCTGCCAACTTCCTGTACTCCACACCCAAGAAGGGCTCCTGTCTTGCTTATTGCCTTCTACAGCAAATTTCTTGGACTCTGATGTCACAGGAAGACACATGAACCTAGAGCACAATAAAATATGACTCATGGCACCAGGGAATAATGGTGTGATTTCAGATAGTTACATATGGGTTTTCTGAAAGCAAGATGCATCTTCAGTAGAACAGGGAGAATTGTTCTTTTCCTAAAATGTTGGACTTGCTTTGTGTGCCCTTTGTCTATTTATGTACAATATTTTTAATCGTAGCAAGAACATTTTGCATGCAATCTACCCTCTTAACAAAGTTTTAAGTGTACAATAGAATATTGATAACAATCGGCACAGTGTTATAGAGCAGATCTCTAGAACTTATTCATCTTGCATGACTCAAACTTTATTCCCTTTGAAGAGCAACTCTCCATTTTTTTTTTTCATTTTCTTCTCCAGCCCCTGGCAACCATCATTCCACTCTCTGCTTCGAGTTTGACTATTTGAGATTCCTCCTATACGTGGAATCAGGCAGTATTTGTCCTCCTGTGACTGGTTTATTTCACGTAGCATAATGTCCTCGAGGTTTATCCATGTTGTTACGCATTGTAGGATTTCCTTCTCTTTCTAAGGCTGAATAATATACCGTGTGCCCTTTAGACGTGCAGCAAATGCACTGCCCTATCTTTCAGTCCTACCTAACCGAACTGTGCCTTCTCTCTTGTCAATTCTTTAGCCTTTTGTCATTTCCTAAATGCTTTCCTGGCCCCTATCAACTGGGGGCACATAAGCAGAATGAAAGGAGGTCATAGAATCCATGGAGGGGCTAAGGCCTGAGGAGGAACTTGCCGGGGTGTCTCATCCCACAGCTGTGCAGTGCTTGTCCAACACCTCCCTGCCCGCTCCAGAGAATCACTACTACACCTCATCATCACTACTCCGTGGACCACCTTATATGTTGTTTCTGGAAGGTTTTTTCCATCACTTCCCTCTCCCTGCAGAAACATCCCTCTGTTGGGGACGGGGCTGAATTCTTGTTGTCCATTCATCCTTTAACCTTGCTGTTGGGCTTGGCCTTGGCCTGCCTGCCCAGGCACCGAATGGGCCCTGCCTCCATCATGCTCTCGCTGCAGACAGCAGAGGGCAGGCGGTGTGGACAGCACAGAGCAGGCAGTGTGGACAGCACTGGCTTCCCTGGTGGTGTGAGTGCACAGGGCTTGGGCAGAAGGCAGCATATGCTCTGTGAGCTTCCTGGAGCCCATTGAAATTCTATTCAAAATACAAGCTGAATTTTTCTAATCTAGAACCTCAGTACTCATAGAGCCCACGTGTTATCTGTGGTGAGTTAAGTGGTAATTGAGAGGTTTGCAGATTTTTATGTGATTTATCCTGGTTTTGTTCCAACGCCCTGCGAGCTAAAATTTAAATACAGCTTCGTTGTGGTGGCTTCTTCCTGTTTAGAGAATCTGGCATAATATTTTGTCTTCTGGGCTCAAATAACCATGTAATTACTGTGTAATCATATAGTAATTAGCATGTACTATATGCATTTATTACATAATTACATTCTTGGAGGATTGTATGGCAATTATATTGCATTCAGCATATCATGAACAAGTATATAATTTGTTGTTTTTTTCTTTTATCCTAATTTCAGTTCACTAACCAGGGGCTGGAAGCTTATTCTCCTGTTGCCTCATTTGCATGTAGTGGGGCAGGTGCCCGAGTTTTGGCCTCACCTAGCGCCTCCTAATTCTACATCTTTGGGAATATTAGGGGCTTTTGTGCTGCTGTAGACTCCTGGTATTTGTACTCCTAGCACTTTCTCTTGTCATGAAGTCATTAAGTTATTAGCTTCAAAACTCATTAAGTTCTAGAGCCGCTGGCAATGCCAGATAAATGGCAGGATCTCAATTAAAACAGAGTAGGTGAGAACACAGAGCCCAGCACTGTGACCATGCCTGTCTTTCTCTGCATTTGCAGTGGAGCACATTCCCAAAGGGAACAACTGCCTGGATGCAGCGAAGGCCTGCAACCTCGACGACATTTGCAAGAAGTACAGATCGGCGTACATCACCCCGTGCACCACCAGCGTGTCCAACGATGTCTGCAACCGCCGCAAGTGTCACAAGGCCCTCCGGCAGTTCTTTGACAAGGTCCCGGCCAAGCACAGCTACGGAATGCTCTTCTGCTCCTGCCGGGACATCGCCTGCACAGAGCGGAGGCGACAGACCATCGTGCCTGTGTGCTCCTATGAAGAGAGAGAGAAGCCCAACTGTTTGAATTTGCAGGACTCCTGCAAGACGAATTACATCTGCAGGTAAGTGGGCACTGGCAGCTGGTGATTAATGAGGTGACAGGGAAAGTCTTGGCGGCTGCTTCGGCTGCCAAGCTCCCTTTTCTGTGCTTCTACCAAGGTAGAGGAGGGAGGGGAGCCCAGTCCATTTGAATGGATTGGCAAAAATCTGACCTCTGTGTCTGCCACGGCGTTCTTCAGAAGCTATTCAGGCCTCCCTGCTGGGGAAAGTTCCCATCTTTAACCTGAGAATGCTTTGAGGGATGCTGGAATGAGGTAAAATATCACTGCCTTTCCTGGATACCTCTCAGGTGAGACGGTCACCTGGGGTGAGGTGACCTTAAGGCACACACCTGCTGCTCAAGTCCTGACGGCTGCCAGTGATTAAGTCGAGAGGAGCTGGCTGGAGCTTTGGAGGCTTTTGACCTTCAGGGGCAGAAACTTGGAAGAGACCAGTGAGAGGGACTGAGCAGTGTCCAGCCTTGGGGAGAACTTTGAATGCCTGGGTCTGTTCTGGACTGTTCTGTTGCTGTGAAGAGGTCACCTTCCCACTTAGCTCATCTCCCAGATCTCAGCCTCCACCAGAAACCTGCTGAGCCTGGATGATGTTGTTGAAAGCATTCACTTCTTTTTGCTTTTTGGCCATTTCTGAATTTACTTTGATATCTGAAGGAGTCCATGAATACATTTTCTGTGTTTAAAAAAGAAAAAACTGGCCGGGTGTGGTGGCTCACGCCTGAAATCTCAGCACTTTGGGAGGCTGAGGCAGGTGGATCACCTGAGGTCAGGAGTTTGAGACCAGCCTGGCCAACATGGCAAAACCCCATCTCTAGTAAAAATACAAAAAAATTAGCCGGGCATGGTGGCAGGTGCCTGTAATCCCAGCTACTTGGGAGGCTGAGACAGGAGAATCGCTTGAACCTGGGAGGTGGAGGTTGCAGTGAGGTGAGATGGCACCACTGCATTCCAGCCTGGGCGACAAGAGTGAAAATCTGTCTTAAAAAAAAAAAGAAGAAGAAGAAGAAAAGAAAAACCACAGGCCTGGCGCGGTGGCTCACGCCTGTGATCCCAACGCTTTGGGAGGCTGAGGCAGGCAGATCGCTTGAGGTCGGGAGTTCGAGACCTGCCTGGCCAACATGGTGAAACCCTGCCTCTACTAAAAATACAAACAATAGCCAGGCGTGGTAGTGCATGCCTTTGGTCCCAGCTACTCAGGAGGCTGAGGCAGGAGAATTGCTTGAACCTGGGAAGTGAAGGTTGCAGTGAGCAGAGATCATGCCACTGACCTACAGCCTGGGTGAGTGAGACCCTGTCTCAAAACAAACAAACAAACCAACAAACATAAACCACAAACAGCAATATAGACGTAGGTAGAGTGAAAAGATAAAGTTACCCTTCACTCTGCTCCCATTCACCCCCAAGCTTCAGGCAGTCACTGTTAACCATTTCATGTGTGTCCTTCCAGAACTTAGTGTTGAATTCAATTGCTGATCGAAGCAGGTAGATTTGGGGTATCATATTGAAAAACAGCTGTACTTAGTCCCCAGGTAGAAGCCCTCAATATATGCTAAGCCAGTGGACAAGCAGATGGGTTTATGACCATGTACTTGTTTCCTATTGGTTCCCCGTTTCTAAAAAGCCAAGAGCAGAAAAAAAAATGTCTGTGATGTTGAAGATTCTGAGTTTCTGTTCAACTTAAGTTTTATTCTGGTAGAATGGGAACCCACTCTTTCCTTAAACCAGCTGTAATAATGACCAAAGAAAACTGTAAGTCCTTGTCATCTGTATAACCCTCTCATGCTGAAGACTTTTTGGGAGTAATGTTTCTCCTCCTTTCTAAAAAAAGTTGGAAGCAAGTGACCTGCTGTATGAGGAAGGACTCGGATGACCAAGCATCTTATGAACTGAGTTTGCATCTTGGGAAGAAACAGGTGTTCCAGCAATGCAATACAAGGACCCTTCCTCACTTCCAAGCCCCTGTTTCATTGAGGCCCTCTTAGCTGTGGGCTAGGAGCAGGGATGGGTGTGCCAGAAGGGTCCTGAGAAAGAGGCAGAGACTTAGCAAGCCAGGAACCTGGGGAAGCCAATCAATTAGGGTGTCGAAGCACCCTCTGCTGAAGATGAATAAAATGAATGCAGCCAAGAAGCTGCAGGGAGCTTTGCTCGGGGTCCAGCAATGGGATGGAGCAGAGATCCTGAAGATCTCTGGATGTGAAACTCCAATTCCTGGCCCCCTGTAGTCTCTAAGCAGAAGGGATCCCCATTCTGGGAGTAGGACTGGATTTCTAGGGTCTTACTTGGCTTAATGCCAGACAGCTCCTCCCTGTCTCTATAATAAGATGTGATCTTGTCCACTGATGGGTCCAAGCCAGGAGACCTGGGCTTTTGTTACTGCCTCAAGATGGGAAGCTGTATGGGGTAGAAATGGAGCTGTGGATGAGTCTTCCATCTATTGAACGATGGCTGGGAGGTGGGAGAGGTTGTGGTGATGGAGCCTTTCCTTCCTGTTCTCCCAGGTTTATCTTACACAAGATGGCCAGAGAAGGTCTGAGACCTCCCCCACACATATTGAGAAAGCCCATATTGAGCAGATAATTTGCATTCTCTGGCTTGTTCTTCTAAAAAGAGAGTATCCTTTGAGGGTTGGTGAGAATTCATTAGATCAAATTGCTTTCCTGCTAAGCTGTAGTGAGAATAGCTGGGAGTTGAGAACTTAGAGGGCTCTGGGGGAGGCGATGGGAGGAACCTGCAGATAACAGGATGGTTTAGGTGATGTCTAGGGCCTCAGACTGAGGAAGGAACAAGTTTCAGGAACTGTTTGTGACATCCCTGATAGCAGGGAGTGGACTCAGCTGACGGCACAGAAATGTACAACAGGAAGCAGACAGCCCTTGTCTATGTATTGACTTTGCCCGATCTTCCTGGAGTGGACAGCAGCCACCATGCAGTGGGGTGAAGGATCCCTGGGCTGGATGGTGGGACTAGTGGCGTGTCTGTGCTGCTGCCACGTTTCTGGCTCTGGGAGAAGCTCAGAGGCTGTTTAGGAATCCAGATCTAGACTGTCCTGGGGCCCTACCCAGTGAAATTTGTCTCAGTGTGATTGATGGGTTTTATACACTGTCTTGAGCCTTTCCTGGGAAGGTGAATCCATGACTTCCCTGGTGTTACCCATTGTCAAGTGATTTAGCCCATAATTTCTTTCCAGAGCCTGGATTTATTACTCATGATTACCCCCTCCCTCTCAGAGGTGCTAAATGTAATTTGAGCTGCTAGGTTGGCTAGCAGTGTTTGCTTCCATCAGATTTTATTACTCTTGTCTTTAATTTTATGCCTTTTATCCCATCCCTTCTCAATCCATCTCTGTGAGGCCGTTGTTGTTCTACCCAGAGTAGCAGCTGGTACTAGCTGGAACTGGAGATTCTTTGGGTCTCACATTACAGTTGCTATAACCCTAACCTCACCACTGATGTGATGACTTGAGGACTCATTTGAACAGCCCCAAAGGGAAGGGATGGCAAGAGGGAAACTTGCTTCCTAAAAACCATATTCTTGGAAAGCTCACACTTTCAAATGCTCCATTTCCATCTTAACATCAGCAACCATCAAAGAGCTGTTCAAGCTCATTAAAAGCTCCCTGAATTTAATATTTTCCAACTCAGGGCCTACAGGTTTCCTTCCCCAGGGTCCGACAGTGCCTCTGCACAGAACCTGTCTCTCTTCCGCCTCATGCCTTCTAACAGATGAGAAGCAACATTAGCTTTTCTGTTTGACTTTGTTTTCCTTTTTCCTTTTCCGTTTTAGGGAAGCTGACAGATTCCTTTCCCCTTGAGGTAGTTGGGGAGAGTCAGAGCCTGACTGTTTGGGCCTCCAAGCTTGTCTACAGAAAAGCAAATGCAGAGGTATTATTAGAAGGGTGTGATGGAATTTCAAAGCCTCACAGTCTTCCCCCGAAGCAGTGCCTCCCCTGCCAGGTTTCCTCTGGTTGCTTTTCTTAGTGCCTGGAAGGATGTCAGGACTGGTTTGGGCCGAATGGAAGCATAACCTTTTGTGCCTGATGCAAATCTGTGTAATTTAAACTTATACTTTCCCTCCTGTCTGAGCACTGGCTCGGGTGCCACAAATATGTTCCTCTCTCTTTACTGTTTTAATTAACAGCTCAGGTACCTCAGCTATTCTTCATTACCAGGCGGTCCAGCACCTTCCCCTTGGGCATGCTCCCTCATGTTTCCATCGAAGAACCACAGAGGTAGACTCCAAAACGCCTTCTGCTTCCAGTGCCAAGCAAAGAGGGACCCCCAAGCCTGCGAAGCAGCCCGCTTGCCGGTAGCTTTAGCTGCTGCCACATGGGGTCGCTGTTGAGAAAAAACTCAGGGTGTGCTTGGTGGTTTAGTGGCCTTGCCCTTTCTGGGGCATTCAGCACGTGCAGCAGAGCTGCTGCATCCTTGGGTGCCTGAGTGACAACACCTAGTTTATACTCACCTATGCAGCCATTGTTTCCAAAGCATGACATTTTGCTCTGGGGGGCTACATCCTAAGGGGTTCCAATCAGAGCCAGCCCTCCACCTTGAACACCAGTAGTCCGGGCTCTACGTTTTCTGGCAGTATGTTACTAGGTAGAATTGAATGCTTCTCTTTTTTCTTTTATTTAATTATTATTTTTTAGAGACAGAGTCTCATTCTGTTACCTAGGCTGGAGTGCAGTGTTGCAGTTGAGGCTCTCTGTAGCCTCTAACTCCTGGGCTGTAGCGATCCCCTCATCTCAGCCTCCCATGTAGCTGGGACTACAGGTGCATGCTACCATGCCTGGCTCATTTCTTTTAATTAATTAATTATTTATTTATTTTTAGAGACAGGGTCTTGCTATGTTGCCCAGGCTGCTCTTGGGCTCCTGGCTTGGAGTGATCCTCCTGCCTCAGCCTCCCAAGAGCAGGAAATTGAATGTTACATTTGCTTTCCTCTTTGCCAACAGTGCTGGGTCAAGGGTATCTCACTCCTTTTAGAAAGATTCTGATAATGCTGAACCTCAAAAGGAAATTGGTCAGGGGCTCTATGTCCTCAGTCCCCAAGGTTCTCTTGACCCTGCTGGAGATATGATACACTTGTTCTTCCTGGTGTCCAACTCTCTGTCCCCGTAGTCTCCAAGAGTGGTGGCTTTGATGAAATCACCATATATGGTTCTACCATTCCCCAGGGATCAAGGACCCTATAATTATATCTCGGAGGCCTGGGGGATTTTTAGCAGAACCAAGAAGGCCTCCCTTGGCACAGCTCCAGGAGAACAGCACATGCAATTTCCAAAATTCTGCCCTTGTCAGCCCCACATTTGCCACACTGGGGGTGACCCCGTGACACTTAGAGGAAATGTAATGTTGTTAGTTGGTCGATCAGGCAACTGGGGAAACGTGTCATAAAACCATGCAGCAAATTTCTGCTCCCATAATTTATTTGGTCTGACAGTGTTAGTGCACCTTTAAAAGGTGAGAAATGTGTTTCATTTGCCTGGAATGAGACCCCCTTCACACAATAAACTGTGGATCTTAGAGATCAAGGACATCCTCTACTGTTTGGGCTTAAATTCCTGAGTCAAAAACTGGATCCCACATCACTATATCCGGGCTTGCCTTGACATGCAGCAAGCGCAGGAGAAAATGGCTCAGAGGATAATTAATGCCTAAAACTAGATGGGTAGATTAATTTGGCACTTAATTTTATTTTACGCTGATTCATTCACAAATGGAAATCAGCAATTAGACAATGCAAACTTTCGAACCATGGAAAGCAAGTTTCGGGAATATGAGAAAATACAAGTAAAACATTTTCCAGTTCATTTGAGCAGTTTTCATTTCAAATGATTACATGGGTGTCTTTAGCAATGCATTCGGAGTGCTGAATGGCTCGTTTTTAATATGCCCCACCTGCACAAGCTGCCTGCTACCCTGTCTGCTCCGGGGGCCGCTGGACTCCTTTATGCCTACAGCAGATTCATCAAGACCCTGAGAGAAGGGCAAGCAGGTTCTCTGACATCTGCTGCTGCCCACCCTGGTGTTCTTTGACTCCATCCCATGGGGAGGGGCACCTTCCTGCTGGCTCTTCCAGAGTGCCCCTTCTGCCTGCGCCACCTCCTGATGTGCATGTGTGACCCTTCAGCTCCACTCAGCAGCGGCAGAGCTCTATCAGCTCGGGCTCTCAGAGGTAACCTGAGCCCTGGACCAGGCAGGAGCCAGCTATGACCTCCCCAGCTATGACCTGCCTTCTGTCTCATTCATTATCTCTCTGTTGGCAGAGGTGGGTGTGAAGCCATTTGTCTGCCCCTGCTGGAGCCTGTCTCTGTCTAGTTTTACTCCCTGTTCTCCCTCTCTCCAGCCGGTCCCCTTCCTGCATCTGCCCAAGCTCAGGGTCTCTGCCTCGTTTTCCTCAGCACGTCTTTCTTCACCTGCCCAAGTCCTACCAATCACTTTTTCCACTCTTGGCTCAGAGAGAGAAAAAAGCAGGGACTCCTTGTCTTTGCATTTGCATATTGTGTTGATCATTGTGGACAGATGGACTCTTGGCACCAGACCATCTTTTATCGTCTTCGAGTGTGAATGCGGATGGAAAAGGAATGGAATGGAATCCACCTAGGAGGCCCAAACAGAGAGCCTGTATTTCTTTGGGGAAGCAGTGTCACAGCGGAGGGTCTCAGGAGCCATGTTCAGATCAGGCCTTGGTGGACAAGGAGCAGGGAAGTGAAGCAGAAGAAGGGGAGTTTAGTTTGGAGGGGACACAGTGGTTGAGGTGGGAAGAAGGGGCCTTGGGGACTGTCATGGCATCAGAGGAAGAAAACTCAGTGCCATAGAAAGGCAAGATATTGGGGCCTCCTCTGTCAGAGGGGTGCTAGATTTTATCCATCAAAGGTTTAGGAGAGCATCAGAGAGCTCCCAGGTGGGAGCAACATGGAGGCAGAGTTGGAGTGGTAGAGATAGTGGCTGCAATCAAGTTAGGAAGCTCTTGCAGTTGACCCATGAGAAGTGATGAGCGCAGAGTCCCACAAGAACAGGACAGGAATTTGGGAGACCCGCTGGACACCATGGAGGGTACTGACTAAATCTTTACTGAATGAATACATTTAAAACATGACTAAATCTCAGAGAAGGGGCTGGGATATAGGGGTGGGGTTACAATCATTCACATAGAGGTTGTTGTTAAAGATGCTTGGTAAGATTTGTTCTCTAGAGGAAGTGGGTGAGAAGAGAAATGGACCAAAGGCTGAATCTTGGGAGCACCAGGTGTGTGGTGGAGGTGTCTGAAGAGGACTTAGAAGTTGGAGAGTTGGAGAACCCAGCAAAGGGCCTTGAAAAGCCAAAGGGGAACAGAGTCTTAGGAAGAAAAGGGAGATGGTCATTGGTGTCAATCACTCAGAGAGCAGAGGAGAACTCAGAGGGACACAATTTAGTACATAGGAAGTGTATCCTTCCATCTGTTTCTCTGCCCATTTCTCTCTCCTTCCATTTATCCATTCAGTTTTCCATTCATCCATCTGTCCATCATCCATCTATTCATACCTTTGTTCCTCTCTCCATCAATCTATCCCTACTTCCATCCCCCATCCCACCATCTATCCATCCATTCATCCATCCACTCATCCATTTATCTATCCATCCACCATCCATCCATCCATCCATCCACCCATCCACCCATCCACCCACCCACCCACCCACCCATCCATCCATCCATCTGGCCTGCACTTACTGTGCCAGGAATAACAACCTGATATTTCACCTACAGTGCCGAGAGGAAGGCAAGCACACACACAGTCATGACAGCATGGTGTGGCAGTCTCTGGCAGGAAGGGACAAAGTGCTATGGGAGGTGAGAACAGCCAGCTTGGAGTGGCTGTTAGCAAGGCTTCCTGGAGAAGCTGCCATCTGAGCTGGACTGGCCAATGACTGGCAAGGAAGACAGTCACAAGACAAAGGCCCAGGACTGTGGGTTTGAGGAAGGCATAGGAAGTAAAAAAACAGAACAAAACAACAACAACGCATTCACTGGGTGCTGATGATGATCACTACTGAGGGACACCCACACAAACGTGATCTCTCATCAGACCAGCCACCCTGCAAGGGGATGAACAGTGGAGTGGCCAGCCCAAGGGTCACCCTGCTTCCACACAGAGGACGTAGGAATCAGCTCAGTCTTCCTAACTCTGAAACCTGGTTTCTGTCACTATTTCCAGATGACTGTCTTTCATGATAGGAACACAATGTTCTTACACTGTTCAGCCTTTACTACCTTTAGTTCCAGACAGCCAGAATGATAATTCTGGCCAGCCTCTGAATCCAGACACTCTTTATGGCTCAGCAACTAAGACAGCATCAGTGTTAAAGACAGTTTTTAAAGAGAGGTAGAACATCATGTCCATAAGAGCCTCTTAGCATCGTTTAAAAAATAAAACAAAAGCTACTCAGGTAATACAAGCTCATTAAGTTCTTTATCTAATTTCCTTTTGAACACTCGTTGCTTATAATAGAGTGGTTTCTCTGTGACAGCTTACTGATTTCAAAAGAGTCGTTTCTACAAATAGGAAAAAAATACCCTTCCAGGCCACACTGGCTTTACTATTAATATTATTAGCTCAATTATTCAGTCCAGGCATATTTATTGGGCACAATCTGCTGGACAGTGAGGGTCCTGCATGTGTGGGTGGTGCACCCCCTCCCAGGCATGCACACTCAACTGATTTGGATTCCTTAACTCCCTGCTGAACCATCACTGGCAGTCAGTGTCCTCAACCCTCACCTACCTGAAGGCAGTGGACATCAGGGATCTGGCTGTGTCTCACAGAGCAGATGAATTCTTTGCTGTCACAGAGCAACAACCAGCTCTAAATAATCCACGGTGTCACCAGTTTGGGGTCATCCAGGTGCTTCACCTTCCTGCCTTCTCCCTGGCTTGTGGCCATTATGTTAATCGTCAGGAAGCCCTCCATTTTATGGATTGCATCTTGAGAGTACATTGCTGCGCCTGTAATCCCAACTACTCCAGAGGCTGAGGTAGGAGAATCGCTTGAACCTGGGAGGTGGAGGCTGCAGTGAGCGGAGATCGCACCATTGCCCTCCAGCCTGGGCAACAAGCGCGAAACTCAATCTCAAAAAAGAAAAAAGAGAGAGAGAGAGTACAGTGCTGGTGAAAGGTGTGATGGAAGCAAGACCTCTGGATCTTTACCAGACGTGAAGAAGAGGAGGTGGGCGGGGGTACTCAAAGGGGGTCTATGGGTCCCTGGACTTCAGACCACCTTGTTCAACTGCAGGTGGCTGAGGGAGACCTCAGCTGATCTCCTCTACTGCTCTGTGCAGCTTGTCTCTCTTCAAAGAGGACCCTTCTGCTCTGTCCACCAGCCACCTCCTGCTAGCACTCATGAAGTGCACAGGCATACTACACCAGCTGCAAGCCCCTCAAGCCCAGGCCTGAACTAACCCAACTGGATAAATTTCATGATCATTTTTTTTTCTAATTCCCAGGGAAGGGAGTGTTTCTGTTTCCTACAGCTCTGTTTTCAAAGGTGTTTCATCCACGGAGCAACAAATGGGGTGCAAAAGAATGGGGAGAAGGAAGACGTCAATAGCCTGTAACCCAGAGCAGTCTCATCTTCGTGTGGGGAAATCTGTCCCCTTAGTTACAGGCTGGCTGTATTTAAGGAGAGGAGCATGTCCTGTGTTTAATTAGCATTCAGTGACTTAAGGAGGGCTCCCTGGAGGGCAGGGCAGGGCTGGGCTGGGCTGGGAAGGGAAGTGCGACATCAGAGAACCTCCTCCCATGCATGGGCTCATCTCACCCCAGGAACCTGACTCTGGGAACCTGCCAGGACCCTCTTCCATGCTGCCAGGAGGGTCCTCTGGCAGTCACCTCTTCCCTCGGCCTCCCCACCTCCCAGGCCAGTGTGGGCCTGGGTCTCACAGCCAGGCTTAGAGTCCTGCTCCACCCAGGGAGACTCCACACTCCCCCACACCCATCCCAGGCATTACCCCAAGTGAGGATCCTGCAGTCACATTGGCATTTACATTTCTACAGGGCATTTCCAACTCAGTGAATGGGAAATTGCTCGTCATTTCCAAAGGCAATTAATTATGCAGGAAATTTTGCATCCAAGAAAAACAAGAATTTAAAAGAACCATCAATGTGAAAAAGTACCATACCATGCTGGAGTCTTGGGATTGTTTTCCCTTCCCCAGTAGTTGTCAGTGTAAGCGTTTGCGAGTTAGGCAGACCTGGGCTTGCATTATGGTTTTGTTAGTTCTATGACACCAGCCACTGGAGGCCTCAGTTTCCCATCCATAAATGGAGATAATGACTCCATCTTCACAGGGATGCAGTGAGGACTAAATGAGATATTTTTGTGCAAGTACCTCAGCATGTGCCTGCCATCTAACCCAGAAAATTCTCAATAAATATGTCCTTCTTTCTCTGTCACTTTTCCAACCAGTTTTTATCAGGGAGGACAAAGCTTAAGATTTTAAATGTGATACCCCCCAGAACAGAGAGAGATCTTTGAAGTAGAACTTGTGAGCTGGTGTGGTGGTATGTGCCTGTAGTCTCAGCTGCTCAGGAAGCTGAGAGGTGGGAGGATCACTTGTGTCCAGGAGTTCAAGTCCAGCCTGGACTACACAGCAAGACCCTCTCTCTAAAAAAATAAAAAATAAAAATTAAAGTAGGATTTATGAGGGGGCAGATTCCCATTACTCTACACTTCTCTGCACCCACAGCACTAAACGTCATGTGGAAATGCCACATGGCTAAGCTTGATAGTCATCCTCTTTCAGCCTTTGTACCATTAGGGAAAACGGAGGGGCGGAGGCGGAGGCAGAGTCTAGAGGTGTTTGGAGCATGTGTCATCTCAAGAACATTTCTGTCCAGAATATACAATTATTGGCACACAGATACACAGTAAGATGTGAGCAGAGCTGGCCCTGAGACTGCTGGGCACAGAGTGGGGAGATTCACTATTGTCTGGACTGAATAGGCAGTGGGAGCCCTCTGGCAGCCTCTTGGCCACATGCTTCTTCTGTGACCTGGAGTAACTGTGAATAAGGGGCTCTCAGAGGTGCTTGTGTCTGAGTCAGTGATGTGAGGGATCCAGCAAAGGGCAGCCACTGACTCAGTGAGACTGAATCCATAGCCCCCTCCCTCTGGATGTTTCCATGTTGTGAATCACCCCATCTTCCCCTTAGGAAGCAAAGCCACACCCGGGGGCAGAGTGGCTCATCATATAGGACTCAGGGAGCTTAGAATGCACAGAGCCGGGGACATGGTTGTAGGAACGAGTGGATGGCGGTGACGGTGGTGCGGGTGATGATGAGGCGAGCAACACGTACTTGGCATTTACTTTGTGCCAGGCCCTGGGCTGAGCTCTTTGCAGCAACCTTGGAAGTGGGAGCTGTCGTTACCCTCCCTGTCACTGGATGAGGAGGTGAGATCTTGAACAACTTCCACATCACCCAAGTGGTGCCGCTGGAACCAAAGGCAATGAATTATGCAGCAGGTGCAGCCCCTCTCTGCTGTCCCACTCCATAGTCAAGGAACCCAGAGGGTCTGTGGGGCTGCGGAGCTCATGTTGCCAAATGCCGCACTGACCATTTCTGTACACAATGTGCCTGTCTTGTAAACCACCCACAGAACTTCCAGAGACACCCAGGGAGAGTGGAATTGGATACCGGCAGTGACTTTACTTTTTACTTCTTATTTACGTTAAGACAAAAATTTTAAAGTAAGGGACCTTTGGATCTTGTCAAGATAGAGCTTAAGTGCTCTTTGGCAAACATAGTTCATTTATCATTAAATGATAATGTGTTTATCATTTAAACACATTAAAACCGCGGGTTCCAGACTTTTTGGTTTCTGGACTCCTTTACGCTCTTAGAAAATTACTGAGGATCTCAATGGGCTTTTGTTTATGTGGGCTAAATCTATAGGTACTTACCACACTGGATTGCAGGTGAAAAGAGGTTTACATATTTATTACTTCATTTAAAAATAACATCGAGCAGCTCATTACATGTTACCATAAATAACAGAACATACTTTTATTAACAATCACTATATTTTCCAAAACAAAAAAATTAGGGAGAAGTGTGGCATTGTTTTTACATTTTTACAAATTTAGCATCTGGCTGGAAGGTGGCTGGGAGAGAGAGAGAGAGAGAGAGAGAGAGAGAGAGAGAGAGAAGTCATTAAGGTCTTAGTATGACTACGAAAATAGTTATGGTCTCATTGACCCCCTATGAGGTTCCCTGAGACTGCCAGGATCCCTAGACCTCGCTTTGAGAACTGCTGTGCTAGATGGACCAGAGTAATCTTTGGCTGGAAGACTTGTGTGTGCACCAGCACTCCTGAGGTCTCGTTGAACCAAGACAGTCTGGGGTGTGCGCCTGCCTTGCGCCCAGCTCGTTTAGCCACAGTGGGTCAGGATGCTGAGGCTGTGGGATGTCTGCCCCAGTCAAGCGCTGGAGCCCCTCCAGGTGGAAATGGGTTGAGTAATTAGAGAACCTTGGAGCATCTACCGTCAGCTGTGCAGTCGCTCCGGGGCTGCTTGGCAGGCTGGAGCACTGAGCCCAGCTTGGTTTCTTGCTCTGAGAGATGCCCTCCTGACAGCTCCTTTGTAGATGGTTCCTCTCTTTTCTAGCATGCCAAAGGATTTCACCGTCATATTCAGCTCAGTCAGGCAGAACTCTGGGCTGCTGTGTAAAAACCCTTTGTGTCCAGAAGGGTTCAGTGGAGCTTTTCTCTTACCAAGTAGGGGCTTGGGGAGAGTGCCACAGGTCAACCTCTGGTGCTTAGAATGCTGGCTGGTGCCTTGATGTGGGCCATCTCAGGGGCAGCCCCCCTCTGCTCTTTCTGATACGTAATCATTTGCCACAAGGAGAACTAAATGATGACAATGACAGTGTCCCTGGGCTAACCCTTAGAATCGGAAAAGCCGGCAAGCTGGAAGTTTCAGGTCCCAGGAAGCACCCAGCAGTCGGAATTCCTATTGGAGAGTTAGCTGGCTTCATCTAACGGCTTGGAGAGGGAATGCCACCTCTCCAAGAACGTTCACTCCAGCAAAGGAGCTTGACACTGTCCCAGGAAACCTTTCAGTGGAAATAAGGCAAAATCGAATGGACAAAATCGAATGGAAATAAGACAAAATCTTTCACACTCAAAAATTCAAGCTCAAACATGTTTAGCTACAAATACAGTATTATGGCTTGAGAACATTTGCTTTTTTCCTATTGGACCAGCTGGTGTTTTGTCATTGCTGGAGATTGGTTTGTTCACTGGTTCAGTAGGACCAGACTTCCAGGTGCTCTGTAGGGCCCCGAGGGCCAGAGATGAGGGAGGCGCCTGTGCCCACAGAGCGCACATGCAGGGACAGTCACCGGTGCTGTGCCATCCCTGCCTTGTGGGGAAGGGTGGGCTCAGGGACTTCTCAGAGGCACCTTTGCTCTGGGGCCGTGGATCTCCAGCTTTTGCCTGTGTTGGGATTTGTTTTCTATTCATGAGGTCTAGGGTGAGGCCTGAGAATTTGCATTTCTAAAGCATTCCCAGTGCTGCTGCTGCTGGTCTGGGCTCACCATTTCCTGCTGCCTTAGAGAATGTTGGCCAGGTGATCTAGGCTGATGGCTTCACCCTCCTCTCAACTGGGTCTGCAAAGCTGAAAATGAGGAATAGGCACCAGATGGGAGTAGGCTTAGGGGAGGACACAGGAGAGGGAGCCCCTGCTGTGGCTGGGTGTGGGCTGGCAGCCCAGGTCGGATATGGGGCACAGAGGGCGCATCACGGCCCAGGAAGTCATAGCTGCGGGCAGGGACAACACATGGAAAGCTTCCATGCTGCATTAAGGTTGGTCTTTATTTGGAAGGCTGTGGGGACCACTGGAAGGGCTCTATTGCCTGCTGATAGTTCTTCAGACACAAAGGATACTGAGACAAGCTGATGGTATCTCTAGTCACTGCCTGGGCTGGCCCCACTGCAGTTGGGACCTTGCCCTCACTGCACATGAAGAAGTAGACAGTCTGTTGTCCATAAGTTGACCTTGGCCTCAGATTGGAATCCGTTTGGCTGGGTTATACCTGAAAATGCAAAGCAAAACAGAGGGTTTTAAGGTAATTAAATCCTCCTCCTAAAATGGCCTTTGGAGCAGTCTTTGGCCTGGGCTATTCGAATAAGGAAGCTGCCATGTTTGCTCCACTCTTCTTGTCACTTTTTGCATGTAGAAGCACCCTTGGTTGTCAGGAGGGAACGTGGGATGGACAGGGTCTATCCTCAGTGCCTGCAGTGGAGCTAGGATGCAGATGACTCAAGCAAACACACATGTGTGTTCAAGATCCAAAAGTGCTGTGATTCTGTGAATCAAGGTCGCTATGAACCCTTGCCTGTACAAGTACATGGTACATCTCACCCCTCAGTCCACAGATGGGTCATAGGCAAGGGCAGGTGGTAGATGCAGGTGGTAGGAGGTTGGATTCCATATCCTAAAGGGACTGCACCTTCTCCTTCTTTGTTCGTGTCCCACCACGGCCACCACCTTTTACACAGCATCTTACATTGTGGGTGCTTAGTGATCATGGTAATTGAACGGTTTGTTGCCTTTTGAACCCTGGGCCAGGCATGTGCTAGGTGCCAGGCTACAAAGCTGAAGGTGAACAGTCTCTGTCCTGGGTTCCTGCATGCTGAGGTATTTTATGAGTCCATCCTGGAAGCCTTGGGCTGAGGACTCTCTCTAGGTGGCTCCCCAGTATTCCCAGGCTTAGAGAAAGCCGGAAGGGGTGTGTTCTGGTGTATAAGAGATGCCACCAAATACTGCCTGTGCATGGGATTTTATTACCAACCCATGAGGGAGAGTGTCCTCTCCTACTGGTGGGCAGGAACCCTGATGTCAGACTAAACCCCAGCTGCCCTGCAGGCGTGTTTCTTCTGTCTGCATCTCAGTCTCCCTGCATGTAAAACACAGACACTACCAGCACCTCCTCCACAGGCAGTGGTGAGGATTAAAGCCCGTAGCCCAGTGCCTGGCACAGAGTTTAATGCTCAGTGAAATCCCTTGTCATCATGGGCAGCAGAGGGTACTGACCTCAGATGCGTCCAGAACTTAGCTGAAGTCTCATCCCCCTGCCAGGTCAGCTTCCCAGGCTGAGGATTCCAAAGTCTGCCTGATTCCTCTGCACTTGACCCCTCTTGGGGAGGTGACACCTGCTGCATCCCTGCCTCTCAGGGCTGTGGTTGGAGAGAGGCAGCGGGCACAGGGAGCACCTTGAGTGTGGTAACAGCAATATTCACAGCTAGCACTTCACTGAGCACTGAACTCTGTGCCAGACACTGGGATATGGGCTCTAATCCTCACCCCTGCCTGTGGAGGAGATACTGGAAGTGTCTGTGTTTTATACAGGGGGAGACTGAGATGCAGAGAGACCAGACACCCCTGCAGGGCAGTTGGGATTTGGCCTGACATTGGCACTCATGCCCACCAGCTCTGGGAAGGTGCTGCACATATGTCTGCTCTTCCAGGGCAGGTCCCCATGATGGTCGTCCCGGCCAGGCCAGCCCCTACTGGGTCACTCTGTCTCCAGCCTCAGGAGTGGTCCCTGTGGTGAAGGAAGGCTGCTTGGGGATGCGGGTTTCTCCCCGTGGGCCCGGGGAGCCCTACTTCTCAGTGTATGGGGAAGACTTCTGTGTCCTCACTTCTTGACTTCTGGGTGCCCTCTGGGGGAACACAGCCCGGGGAAGGGGTGCCCAGAGAGGCAAGGCCTAGGCCCAGATGATTTCCCCTCCTAGCTGTGTTGCAGGACTGCATTTGAGCCCTACTGAACAGTAACAACAGATATTTTTTTTTTATGTTTTTAAACTACAAGCGCTATTAACCAAAAAGAATGCCCACTAATTCTGTCATTCTTTTATTGGGCCTAGTAAAGATCACATATCCACCTAAATCAGATTTGGGCTTCTGCAGCACATACTTCACATTAAAATGGCAGCCAAAGTCCAAGAACTAAAATGAAAAGAGGGAACATTAATTCTTTTTCAGTGCTGTGCGGGTGCGTATGAGCTCAAGAAGCTGCGGCTTCTTTCCAAAACCTGGCTCTGACTCTGGCCTGCTCCATGACTTTGGGCTGGTCGTGGACCTCTCTGGGACCTCGTGTCCTCAACTGTAAAATAAGGCAAACCTGGCTAGTACGGTTACTGCACAAAAATGACACAGGTTTGAAAGCACTCGGCACAGTGACAGGTTCTATGTGAATGTAGTTGGAGCATTTAGAGTTGGGCTGCTGCTGTTCCTCCTCTGCACCTGTTAATGTTGCTGAACCTTCAGCACCAAGTGTCCGTGATGAGTGTTGAGCTGTAGGTGATTGGAGCCTTACTCTATGGCAGTCAGATTCGTTCATTCATTAACTCATTTATTCAACAGTTATTTAAAGAATACCTGCTCTGTGCAAGGCATAATTCTAGGTGCTCTCCTTCTCTGCCTGGTGTAGGCAAGACCATCAGCAATGTGAAGATATAGAATAGAAAGTGACGGAGATGAGGTGTGGGCAGCAAGGCTGAAGCTGGCACCCTGCTCGGGGCGCAGAGCCAGTGAGGGACTTGGTGGGAGGGCTCTGGGAGACCTTTGAGATCACCACGAATGGGTTAAAAGAAGCCTTGGGGATCACTCGGCTGGGAGGGGATGTGGAGGGGTCAGTTTATTAGAAAATGGCTTATGTGGACCCTGGAAATCAGCTTCTTTGCCCTAAAGAAATAAAAAAAGGAGAAACATTAAATGCAGCACTAAGAGCTTTAGTTAAAATGTAGAAAATGGGGTTGGGGCTGAGGTGCTGTGGACAAGAGGATGCTGAGTGTGAGAATGGGTTGCTAATAGGAGTTACGGAATTTCCCCAAAAGGGGAAATTGCCATCTGGTGACAATGGAGTGATTTATTCATTTGACATCTAATGCCACAATTCCCTGTCTCCTGAGCAATAGTGATATTCTCAATGCCCTATCTAAGAAGGAAGATATTAGGAACTAGTTGTTTGCTAAGCTCAAAGTCTCTGTTGACCTTAAAACAACTTTCCTGAAAGAAAAATGACCTAGTGTATATTTACTATTGAATATAATTTTCCTTAGGAAGTCTGCAAGCCTATTAAAGATTAATAGGGAATCTCATTTTCATGTGTTTCTGTTTAAAGCGAACTTGTGCAAGTGTAGGTTGTTAGCCATTCAGAAATCCATTCACCACCCCCTTTCCCCACCCCCTCCCAGGGCTCTCAGAAACTAGGCTCCTTTAATGAGTGGAAGGTAAATTAATATTCCAAGGAGCGGAACTTGGGGCTTATGCACCCAGAGATATTTAGCTCTTGTCGTTTGGGGACTGGAGAAAGTAGGGGGTTTCACAAATTATTAAAGTCAAGAGAACCCATGCCATTTTAATTCTGCATATTCTGGGAACCTCCAAAGAAGCAAAGTTTGACTGAGGAAGACCAGGTAGCATTAGGGATAATTTCTATAATTTACCTGTGTTTTTTCCTAAGCTCATTAGAGTTCAGTTCCTCTGACTATAAACATCAAGATGCTGTGATACTTACCTCAACACTTCCTTCTGAGGGTACAGACAGCACCTTCTTAAATGAACACAGGCTTGATGCATCAATTGCCAGACCAGTAGAGGGTCCACAGGTAGTGGCCTGTAGAATTGCTTAGACCTGTTTAGGGAGTATGATTTCATTGGTCTATAAAAAAAAAGGGAGTATGATTTCATTGGTCTATAAAAACTTGAGGATGTTTGAAGACTCACAGGAGAAATTTCTCTTTGGTCTTAATGGTAGGAATAAAGCTGATATTCATCATGACTTTCCTGAACACATGCAGACCTTAAAAAAGTGGATCAATTGTCCTTAGGACAAAGCATTTCATATGCCAAGTTATTTGATGAATTCTAAGGGAATTCATCCAGCATGGTCATCTCTCCCTAGGATTTCATAAGGTCTCAGGGTCAGTGTGGACCCCCTGGGCTGGTCCAGAGAAGAAAAGAAGACACCAGCTGTGATGAGGTACTGTTCCTCTAGGAATCAGGAATAGATGTCAACAGGTGCTAAGGTGCCAGGTATATTTAACCCTACCAGGAACATTTTGAGGGACTTATTATCATTCAGCCTGAGTATATTAGGTGTGTTAGGACATTCTTGCATTGCTATAAAGAGATAACCTGAGGCTGGGTAATTTATAAAGAAAAGGGGTTTAATTGGCTCATGGTTCTACAGGCTGTACAGGAAGCATGGTGCTGGCATTTGCTCAGCTTCTGCAGAGGCCTCAGGAACCTTATAATCATGGCAGTAGGCAAAGCGAGTGCCGGTGTCTCACATGGCAAGAGCCAGAGCAAGAGAGAGAGTGGAGGAAGGAAGAGGTGCCACACACTTTTAAATAACTGACCTCCCAAGAACACTATCACAAGGACAGCACCAAGCCATGAGGGATCTGTCCCTGTGTCCCAGACACCTCCCACCAGGCCCCACCTCCAACACTGGGAGTCCCATCTCAACATGAGATTTGGAGGGGATGTCCAAACTATATCAAGTGGTGAAAGATGGAAGACAGGAACGAGATAATTCCTTTGAGAGTCCGAAAGTATTCCTCATGCAGACATGTCACATGATTGGAGCAGAACCAAGAGAAAGTGGAGGGAGGTGCCACACACTTGTAAAAGATCAGATCTCACAAGAACCTACTTGCTACCCAAGAGGATGGTGCTAAACCATTCATGAGAAGTCCGCCCCCAGGATCCAATCACCTCCCACCAGGCCCCACCTCCAACACTGGGGATCACGTTTCAGCATGAGATTTGGGTGGGGACACACATCCAAACTATATCACTAGGCTTCAGAGAAGCTAAGAACTCGCTACCCAAGAGGATGGTGCTAAACCATTCATGAGAAGTCCGCCCCCAGGATCCAATCACCTCCCACCAGGCCCTACCTCCAACACTGGGGATCACGTTTCAGCATGAGATTTGGGTGGGGACACACATCCAAACTATATCACTAGGCTTCAGAGAAGCTAAGACACTTGCCCAGAATGTCATGGCTAGTAAGCGATTGAGCTGAAATTTAAGTCCTAGTACATCTTCAAGTTCTGTATGAAAACCCCCTACTGTTTACTGCTTTTTAGTAGTCTTTTAGTTTTCTATTGGTGCTGTTAACAAATTACCACAAACTTCAAACAACACACATTTATTCTCTTACTGATCTATAGGGTCAGAAGTCTGACTTGGGTCTCACTGGGCTGAAATCAAGGTGTCAGCAGGGCTGAGTTCTTTCTGGAGGCTGCAGAGGAGAATCCATTTCTTTGCCTTTCCCCACGCAGGCTCATGGCCCCTTCCTCCATTTTCAGAACCAGCAAGGGCCAGGTGGAGTCTCACATGACATCACGATGACGCCCTCACTTGCCTCCCTATTCCACTTTTAAAGACTCCTGTGATTCTATTGGTCCTACCGGGAAAATCCGGGATACTCTCCGTACCTCAAGATCCATGACCATAATTATATCTGCAAAGTCCATTTTGCCGTGAACTGTAATGGTCTCAGGTTTTAGGAATTCAGGTCCAGATGCCTTTGAGAGCCTACCCAAAGGTAGGCATTCTGCCTGCCACAAGCAGTTTTTCTTCTGAGCATCTATCTTGTTTTTAATTTGGGGGTATCATGAGCTAGTTGTGGAATTAGTTATGAATATCTTAACCCCCTTCCCAGTGGTTGCTGGAAATCTCTGAACCAAATATGTAGTTTTCATCCAGCCAGGGGCATGTGTACATTTTGTACTAGCTAAACCACTGCCTCTATCTTACCTTTCTGTGGTCCCCAATTCTCTCACTAATTTTTATATTTATTCTGCCACATCACAGCTACGTCTGAATGCACTTCAAAATTCCTTCTGAAGACAGGGTGTGCGTAAATAATTAAATGAAGCCATGGTGGGTGACCTTTGCTGCCCAGGATTCCTGAGCAGTTGACATGGAGCCTCTTAGCCTTCCAGAATAAATACCAGGCAACTTCAGGCATTTACTTCCGAAGGTGGAGGTGCTGCTGAATTCTCCATGAAGCAAGCTCACACTGTGTTGGTCTAGAGTTTTAAGGTGTGGTTCTGCTGGTGAAAGATTCATTGAACATCTAGATTTCCATTTTTTCTTGTGGCCAAAAGCCACAAAACTGATTTCTAAAGTTTGCCTGCAGAAATATAAAAGACTTATTGGATAAGGTTTACTCTTAAAGAGTTTTAACATATTTGTCACCTGCAGTTATCCCACTGAATATCTGAGAGCTTTATGATCCTTTCATCATCCACAAAACTTTCCATTTCTTTTCTTCTTCAATTTCTTCCCTTAAAAACAAGTACTACCAAAGCTAAAGCTAGGTTTTCTGCGTGAATGGACATAGCATAGTATGGGTAATATAAAACAATTTTATTTGATTTCGTGATGCAGCACAGGGTTGTTGGAGATCTTTCTGTGCTCCCATTACTACTTAGAGTTTTCTTGTACCATGACCATCAGTTTGCGCACTGGGAGAAATAGGTGGAGGGCAGTGGATTCCTGGCAAAAGGGCAGTTCAGCGACATCTGATCTAAGGCTGCTGAAAGCCCCTTCCAAGTTGGAATGGATTTTCTTGCCAACTACCATGACTTGCTTTTCAAATTTGCCAGGTAGAGAGTACCTGTCAAGCCCTGTCAACTGCTCTGTCAATGTTGACTGATGGCTGTCAATGTTCATGCAAGGTGGCTTCGGCAGGGATGCCAAAATTGATCAGATGCCAACCTAGACTTCCCTCGGGGGACTACTGCAGTTTGATGCAATCAGAAAGGCTAAGGAAGCATCATCTCTGTGCCCTGCAGCCTGCTTTTGCTGAACCCTCAACCTGCAGAGATACCCAAGGCAGGACGCAGGGACTGAAATAATGGGGGATTCCATCTGCATCGCCGGAACTCCATTCTCAGCCCATGAAGCTTTGCCAGAGCCCCTGTGAGTCAGGCTTAGAGTGCAGTGACAGCAGCCTCCATGGCCCATGTGCTGGGCAAACCACAAGGAGAACCCTCGCAGCCAAGAGCTGCCAAGGAGCCAGAGGAGCAACAGTGATCGGGGAAGCCCCATGTATCAGGATGAGGCTGAGCAGGGATTTGAGGGGAGCAGGAAATGATCTGTACTTGGCCACAGGGGCCTTTCTGTCCCAGGAAACAAAGGCATTAGGAAAGGCTTGAAGGCTCCTTAGACCTTATGGTATTGTTTCTCACCAACATGTGGCCGCTGTCTTGCTAAACTGCCATATGCACATCAGTTGGCGAGGCTTTAATAATCCCACTACCAGTGGGTACCTGTGTTAAGGGGCTGATGAATGCAAGATGCACAGAGCTTTGCGCATCTGCACCTGGGGCATGTGGACCTCCTCAGACCCTTTGCGTCTCCACACTCAGTCCTAGGCGGGGAGAGAATCGCAGCTCAGCTCCTCAGCTCCCCAGCTCCCCAGCTCCGCAGCCTACTCCTAGGCAAATACTAGGCCTTTGCTCCAGGAAGCCAGATGCACAGCACAGACAGCAATAGCAACACAAAATAACACCCCCTGCAAAATGTATTTAATACAGGCCCTGGTTTCCTGAAGGATGCTTTCCAGATGTGTGTTACAGCAGACTGAGGGAGAATAGGGGCTAAGGTAATTTTCTAAAAACAGAGAGAGGAAAAATCTGTTTTGTGTCACTATACCAGACAATTACCTTTCCAGTGTTTTAGCCTTTTCATTCCTGGTCTAATATTAGCAGCATGTTTTTCTAATTGTTTTTATTCTGCAAAAGGTATTAGCAGTTATAACAAACTTGCTGATATTTAGTCCTTTTAAAAACATATCCCTTTGCTCTAAGTCCCTGGGAAAAAGTAGCTTTTCTTAAAGTGCCTTTATTTTATGAGTTCATGTAACAGAGAGGCTTTAAGTAACACCACAGATTCCTCACTTCAGACTTCTCAGATTTGTTTTGGTCAAAGTTGATGCCTTTAGTTACATAGATGTAGCCTGTTGAAAGTATGTAATATAAGGTCCACCAAAGATAGACTAAGACACAGTGTATGTTTCTCTTTATTGAGCTTGTTGTGTGTTTTTCCAGCAAAGGCTGAACATTAGAATGAACCAGGAATTGGGGAGAACATATGAAGGGATAGAAGTAAAAATTTTGGGGGCAACTGGTGTATTCTGGGTTCTGGGTGAGGAGCTTTATATAATTGTCATTTAAGTCTCACAGCAGACATTTAAAGTGACTGTACATAGCAACTGACATGGCACCATAGCACTGGTGCCATTTTCCAGGTAAGGAAACTGAGACTTGGAGAAGTTGAATAATTTGCTAAGATGTGAGAGGCTGCGTGAAAAGTGGAGCTGGGATTAGACACAAGATTGTGTCACTCCCAAGCCTGTGCATCTTCTTATCTACCATACTTTCTTTCCTCTAACTGACCCACTGAGAAAGCTTTCAGAAACTAAATGGTTTGACGTGAAAGCCAAGACTTTGAATCTCTAATGTCCATGTTGGGTTTCGAGAAAAACTCCAGCGACTTATACAAGTAGATTGATAAGGAGATCCTGTCCCAAAGTTCTGGGTTTCTCCTGAGTGGTCGATATGGTCTGGCTGTGTCCCCACCCAAATCTCATCTTGAACTGTAGCTTCCATAATTCCCATGTGTTGTGGGAAGGACCCAGTGGGAGATAATTGAATCATGGGGGCAGTTTCCCCCGTACTCTTCTCATGGTAGTGAATAAGTCTCATGAGATCTGATGGTTTTATAAGGGGAAACCCCTTTTGCTTGGTTCTCATTCTTCTCTTGCCTGCCACCATGTAAGATGTGCCTTTCACCTTCTGCCATGATTGTGAGAACTCTGCACCATGTGGAACTGTGAATGCATTAAACCTCTTTTTCTTTATAGATTATCCAGTCTCAGGTATGTCTTTTTCAGCAGCATAAAAACGGACTAATACAGTGGTCAAGCCCTGCAGTGCTGTGCAGTCCCTGGTGGGGTACAACAGACTCCTTTATAAAGGGGGGCCTAATTCACTGATAGACTCACTACCCTCTTGTCCCATCTGCATCCTCTGGCACCTGCTGTGCTCTTGCAATACATTCAAAGTACCCGTCACGTCTCTAAGGCCAGTGGAACATTAGGAAGAACAATGTAGTCAATGGTGGCAGGGGAAAGCAGGTATACACTTGATGACTGTAATAAAATCCCAGAGAAATTAAAGTCAGCCCCCACACTTCTACCCTCCAGAGCCATTATGGGCGGTTGGCAGTTCCTGTTCCTGTGAATGCCATCTGTGGCCACCTGCCATGTGACTCTGAGCAAGGCTTAATCTCTTTGGCCCTCAGCTGTCTTGTATGTGAGACAAGGGATCCACTAGAAGAATCTTATTCTCAAGACTCGAAGAAAACCAAGTCCCTTGACACTGAAATCATAACAGTAGGATGGAATATGGGTAAGAATAATAATGCTATGAAAACAAGTGGGTTTTCCACCCCTCTACACTGATTGCTTTGAGCATTCCATAGACTGTATTTCTGAGGTGGAAGGGAAAGCTAGGAGCTTAAACATGAAGCAATGCACTCAGGAACTTTGGTTCATGAGTCGGAGCCTGGATCCCATTCAACATCTTACAATTCTCAGTCCAAGGCTCAATTCCACCAACCACATGGCTTATGTCCAAGTATGGGATTTGTTCTGGAAGAATATTTAAAGGATTATGGTAATCCAGGATGAGTTAAATTGGGCATTACTGGTATGTTTTTACCTGTTTTCCATCACACTACTTTCCTAAAACTGTTGCAGAGAAAGTAGGTAAATAATTTTCTCCCCACTGTCTGTCAGAAGACCATCTGCTGTTTGAGACAATTCTCCTAGATATTATTATTATTATAATTTTTCTATTTCCAATTAGCAGTGTACTTCCTTTAATATGATGCTTTCTGCATAAACCATGGTTTCTGCAGATTTCCTAAGGCCATCTTGGTATTTCGTCTGCCTTTTCCTCTTCTTTAAGGGTGGGAGATTTTCTCTTACTGAGAGCGATACATTTCTACATTAGTACCTATTCATTTCCTTTTCATTTTCTCGGAGAAAAACAATCAGAGCTCATCATTGCTGTCGTCATGGAGATTTCATGTCTCCAGAAGAAATCCAGTTGAGGAGTTTCTTTGTTAATCCCATACTGGACATTCAAGCTTTCTTGTTTGTATCCCAGCAGCCCAGGCAGGGAAGCCATTGACATTGATTACAGTGTGATTCAGTGATACAGTGAACCCAGGGTGGGCAGGGGGAAGTGTGTGCAAAAGGAGCTGTCCTGGGGCACTGGAGCTGTGCATACAGTAGGTGCTCAGGCAGCAGTTGGTGACTGGACAGAAGCAGCAGCCAGAGCTCTAACAACATGTCAGCATCTTGGCTGTCCACAGCATCAGGAACTCAACACAGCCACCGCCAGCCTCATTATCTTCCTGGTAAACCTGTCCTCCCCCATCTTTCCCACCAGGGTCCCACTGTCTGCTGAGCTGTCCTCATCTCGATTCTGTTCTCACCCCTCCAGTCCGAAGTTTTGACTTTCATTCTATTGATATCCACATTTCCGGGCATCCTCCTTTCTTTCTCCTCTTCCGGCCCTCGGTTCTTTGCTCTGGTTCATGGCCACGGTCTCCTAGGGAACCATCCCTTCCCCTCCTGGCAAATTTCTTGCTCTTCCCGTTGCTGCTGGAACAGTGAGGGCACAAAGTAGGTCTGAAGCATATCTTTGCCGAACAATGGTGAGATCGAAGAGTCTTCCTAATATGCAAATCTGATCATGTTACTTCTCGGGTTTAAAATCCTTCAGTGGCTTCCACTGCTTTTAAGATAAAAACCTAAACCCTTGGATCATTCAAAGGCTTTCAAGACCTCATCAGCATATTTTCCCATCACTACTCATTTGGATCTTGTGGCCTGGGCATCCTGAGTGAGTGACCAGTGATGTTCTGGGCGATGCACCTGTTAAGTGCAGCAGTTGAGAATGATCTCCGGCTCTGGCATCAGATTGAATGTGGTCATGTTCTAGCTCCATCACAGAGCTCTGCAACCTAGAAGGAGTTGCTTAAAGGCTCCGTGCCTCGGTTTCCTCATCTGTAAAATGGGCTTGATTGGAAGTATCACCTAATAAGGTTGTTGTGAGAATCCAATGTATGAATACATGTTAAGTCGTTAAATCAGTACCTGGCATGTACAAATACTTCGTAGTTGTTATGCAGGTCTTACTGTGAGTGTGATTACTTTATACTTTGCTGCTTCCTTCTGTCTGGAATACCCTGCTCTACCTGTACCTAACCAATTCTACCCATCCTTTAAGTCTCAGTCCCAATATCACAGCCTCTTGGAAACCAGCTTCTGCAGCTGTGTCATAGTAAAACCTTAAGTGGTAGAGTCAGAATGTATGACTTTAAATCCTCGTTCTGCTACTGACTCTTTTATTCTAGTCTAACCTCACTAAGCCTTGGTTTCCTTGTCTACAGAATTAGGATAATAAAATAACAATAACAATTATTTTGCTGTCATACAAAGTAAAAGTTTGTAAAGATATACCTAACATGCACTGAACACTTCATTCATGCTAGGTATTGTTTTTGTTAGTGGCCATTCATTCTCACCTTTTATCAAGAACAAATCACTGTATTATAATAATCTTTTTACTTGTTTTTCTTGGCACCTAGATTGTGGGTTATATAAGTTCAAGGACAGGGTCTTTTTCATCATTATATCATGGCACTTGACACATCAGTCAGTGGGATGGACAGGAATCCAGCTGTTGTGTCAATATATGTGACCATTTGCATGCTTAATTTAGGAGATGTTAGAGGATTGTGATGGTAGGAGAAGGAGATGTTGGGAAGGAAGGATGTTTTAGTGGGATGGGGGAGTGGAGCTGTTTTCTTTCTTTGGAAAGTACTGAAGACCAGAGGTTAATTGCTATTGCCCCATTTCATTTGGCACAAGGGTGACTGGGGATGGGAGAGGAAGCCTGTCCCAGAAGGGTTGGGACTCAACTGGAGACATGATGCATGCTTTATCAGTGGGATTTACTAACATCATACTGGTTCTTAAATAGAGACGTGCCAGTAAATATTTAACAACCAGTGCTCCAAGAACAACACAAAGCCCTGATTTATAGTGTTTGCTGGTTACCGTGGTGTAAATCCCCCCACCATGGCCACTTTCAAACTACCACTGCAATGTTATTAACCAACCTGCAAAATTCCTGAAATTGTACCAATTCACCAGTGATGAGCTGGCCCCAGCATAGCGCTGTATAAACTTCTTACTTCAGTGTTTCCATCCGTAACATGTGAATCCTATAATGTGAGCATCCTGTCTCCAAGTATAGCTGCCAGGGGGAGGTGGTCAAATGTGATAAAACGTGGAAATGTTAGTGTTTTAACAGTGCCTCATGTGCTCACCCTTACATCAAAACTCTCTTCCCATCCACTGGCTGTGTGTCATAGGGCCAGGATATGTGCCGATGATCTCTCAAAAAGCAGCCTGTCCAGAGTTCTGCTCAGAGCAGTATATTTTGTTTTATCCTCCCAATTGGGGCTATGCTTTCTACAGCAGACTGACTCAATTAGCCTTTCATTCCAGAGTCCAATTGTGAGTCAATTCCGAGGTTGTTAAGCAAAATGAGTCTGGTGGCATTAGTCTCTCACTGAAGGACAGTAATCCTCATCACAGTGTTGTTCAGTTAATAGTCTGCTGGAGAGACTGTGAGAAACAGGAGATGTGGAGAGGGAGCGACCTTTTGTCTGTCTCTGGGGGACAGGCCAGGAGCGTGGGGCTGCCAGGTCAGAGAGCTGTTCAGCAGCCAGGTTGTGTGCAGAACCGGAGCCCCAGCTGCCTGAACTTGCAGTTGGCCTTTGCAAAGTTAGAAACCCAGTGTCACTAGATCATTAACTTTCATGACCAGGAAAATTCTTTTGAAATTAACACTCAATCCAAGCTGGATGCCATTGGAGCCAGTTGAGTAAGCCCAAGCCATCTTTAGGGATTTCCTCTGAAAAACAAATCCTTTAGCCAGGCTACAGAAAATAGGCAGGTTTTATATCTTTCAGTGTGTTCAATTAAAGTCAGGAAACACCAGCGAGGCACGGACCGTGGTTGCCACTCAGGTGCGTACACATGCGCACACTCCAGCCACATTCGCAGGATTTTGCCAAAGCACTTAGCTTCGGCACATGGCCCTGTCTGGGGAGACTTATACAGGAGCTCTCTGAGGAGTGTCAGGTGCTGTGCAAAGGAAATAAAGCAGATCTCCAGTATCTGCTCCGGGCATTCACTGCAATGGAGTCAGGCCCCCAGAACATAGAGAGCACACAAGATGGGATCAGATAGGGAAGCCTGGGCAAGCCTTGTTTACAAGGGCTCAAGGAGAGAACCCCACACGAACATGCCTTTGCAGCGTACTGCGGACTTGGATAATTCCATCAGGTCTTTGAATGCCCTTTCTAGTTAAAATTGCGGGTAAGGGATGCATAATGCGCTTCCTTAGAAACCTTTGTGATCCCCACACATCCTATCCGTCTTGGTTCCACCAAACCAAGCTCGTTTATATCGTAAAGTGTGCCAAGAAAATACAGTCTCTTAGGTGGAAAGAAGTAAAACAGCTCTGGGTATGTCGACAGCCAATTCTGGGGTGAGCTAAAGACAGAAGAGAACTGAGACAGCCTCCCATTGTCTCCCATAATTGCCAGATAATTTAAATTCTTGTGAAGTCCATTGTGTTCTTCCAATAGAAACAGAGCAGTTGTCTGCCGAGATGACCTCAGAGGTGGCCCAGCTCTCATTCAGGATTTCTCCAACAGTATCCTCTTCAGATGGAAAAACAGCCAGTTGGCCACAAAGGGCCCTCTTCTCCGCAGACCAGCGTGTCTGCGGCTTCTGTCCCCTTCTGGGCTGCTGCATCTTCACTGCCACCCAGGGCTTCTGGGTGGACTGCGCCAGCCCCTGGAGAGATTCCAACCTGCAGGCAGCTGTCGCATCTTGCAGCAGCCTCTCCAGGCACAGCCTTGACCACAGGCCCACCCGCCTAGAGCAAGCCTCTCTGTCCCTCTTGGCTTCCCCTTCTGTTCCCCAAAGGCAGGCTCCTCCCCAGTGCCACTCGGCTGGAATAAATCACTACCCCTGGGCTGGTGGATGAGAGGTGACTTACAAGACAGACACACACATTCTTAAAGCCAGTAGGAATTACAGGAGCAGATGGGCTGTAGGATCCTATTTTGATGCCAGGGACACGTTTCTGTATAAAGTAAATATTTTCCCAGTGTGGATCTCCGGTGAGTGTGTGGAGAAGCATATTTCCTAAAGATGCAAATAAGTCTAGTCAGAAATAAATATTGAATGGAAACTTCAAAGCCTCTAGATTCCTCCAGTTATAGGCCCTGAAGACTTCTCTCTGAATAAACAGAGACACACAGGTGGGCGAGGGCTGGGGAAAGGGACATGAGGGGGTTGAATGAGAAAGGATGCCAAGTTTCTTAGCTCACGTTTTCTACGTATTTTGTGTGTATGTGTGTGTGTGTGCGTGTGCAGAAAAAGGCATATCAACAAAGGAATAAAGAAAACATGTCTGTCCGGAGGCTTAGGATGTTTTAAAGCACATTTCCACCCCCCACCCCTTTTTTCCTATTGTAGATCTCGCCTTGCGGATTTTTTTACCAACTGCCAGCCAGAGTCAAGGTCTGTCAGCAGCTGTCTAAAGGAAAACTACGCTGACTGCCTCCTCGCCTACTCGGGGCTTATTGGTAAGATCTGGGAGAAGCAGGACGGGAGAAGAGTGTGGTTTGCATATACCTGCGTTCTTCCCATTGCGCCTTGCTGATGTCTGCAGAAGTGAAAATCTCACAGTAACCTCTGGGCTGGGGTTTGGATGTTAAATCCTTGAGGACATGCCTGTAAAAAAAAAAAAGAAAAAAAAAAGAAGAAAAAAATGGGATAATGGATGCGTGAAAGGCAGAGGCAGGAAGCGGGGATTACTAAGGAGTGGGGAGGCTGCAAGTGCGCAGACGGGCGAGGCGTCTCAGTTGGGAAACTGACCACGCAGAACAAAAGCAGAGAGAAAAAATGTTTGGTTATGGAAGAAGAAACCGAGTCAAACAAAGTTAATTGAATTAGGGAACTTTGGAGAAAAGGAAGTCATTCAGGCTGGGGAAATCAAAAAGGCTGCTTCCCAGAAATGGCCCTTTGGAAATAAAAACCTTAAATACAGGGGCCCTGCTTGCTGTTAATGTTCTTGGTAATTCAACTCCCAGTGTGCAGTGGGTGATTTAGGCTAAATTTTTTTTCCTGAAAACAGACATAGCAGTAACCGTATTTTCTGTCTTTCAAGACCCAAGGCTTTAGAAGAACCATGTTCTCAGCATTCTGAGCAGTGTGATTACACATGACTGCCGTGAGAGTCAGAAGGGAAGCAAACTTGGACCCCTGGATACCAGGGGCTGTCAGGGGGAAAGGCAGGTGTCCCAGGTACCAGGGACAGCAGAAGCCTTGGTGGCAGGGCTCATCTCAACTGGCATTTGAGAAGGAATATGCAGTGAAGGCTGTGGAAGGGTGAGGAAAATCACAGTTGTCAGAAGCACGATGGCTCAGCCAGGGTGTGTGTTCCTGCCGGCTGTCTGTGTCAGGGTCACACACGTCACCACTAGGAAGAACCTCTCTCGGAGAATGACAGCACAGACTACATTCTTTGTCACCAGAGCATCTTCAGCAGGAGGCTTTGGGAAAATCAATAATGGTACTTAATGCAGGGATGGACAGGTTCCTGGTACATTCTTTACTCCCACTTTTTGGAAGGATACCTGCCCTGCTGTGGGTAATAGCTTTCCCCAGATCCCCAAGTATTTTCTATTTTTATTGATTGGGCCAATGAGTGTACCTTCCTTAAGCCAATACTCCAAACTTGCATTCACTCTCTCCTTTTCCCGAGTAAGTTAATCTCTACTAGGGATGATGTATCAACTATGGAATTGCAGAAATAACAAAAGTAGTCAAGGCATTCTCATTGTAAAAAGTGTTTTAAAAATACAGAGAAGCCCACAGAAGAAAATGTTGAGTATCTCCAACTCAACTCTAGCTGCATCTGCTAACAGTGTCTACATCTTATGGACGTGAGATGTAATAGGTGGTCAGTAATCCACAACAAGTATTTGGTTCACAAACAGAAAAGCAGTTTTTTTTCCAAGCTCCTCTAAGTCAATGGATGTAGTCCCTGTTAACACTTCAGTCAGTGCCCTTCCCAGGTGTACCTGCTCCTTAACCTCTTTATGAGGGGCCAAGTCCAGGTACTGCCAGCATTTCCATGAAGTTATTCCTAGGCTTGGCAAACCGTTAAACCCTTACGCACCTAAGGATGATGAATGGAGGGCCCAATGGCAGAGGCAATGCATTGCATAGACCAAAATGTCTTTCTCTGTTGGGTCTGGATCTCCTCTCCAACTTCCTTCTGGACAAGGCTTATTCCTACTTCTTCCATGTATGCCAGGGGCCCACTGTGGCACCAGGCATATCCAATGACCTTAACCTCCTCCCCTAGTGTTTAGGGTGCCTGTTCCTTTCTCAACCAAAGTTAGGAGTTCCCTCTATGCAGTAGGTTAAAATGTTCATCCCAAGGTATAATGGGATGTTATTTAGTTCAAGTCAGTAAAGAATATAGGGCAAAGACAGTATGCCCTTGACTCAGAGAAGTTTAGAACAAAATTATTTTTCTGTTTGTGATCCAAATACACCCTGCGGACTACTGACCACCTATTACTTCTTACATCCAGAAAATATATAAAAACAAAAGCCTTCTTGTCATCAGCGGGCATTGCCTGGTGTCAGCCACCCAGGAGAAGACATTTGGTTTGGATTAAGTATAAATACTTTGTGTGTTTGTGCCAGTTTAGAACTCATCAGAAATATCACGACAAGATGTAGGCAGGAAGGACCACCCAGCATTTCTTTGAACACCATTGAGAGTCCACAGGCAATACTCTAGGAGCCGTTGACTTAGAGAATTTCCATTGTTTGTTTCCAGTTCTTTCACTACGTGGAAGACTTTATTTAGATCAGTTGAGAAGACCCCATATATATGTATATACACTCAGGGTGCAGGCTAACCGCTAGGAAGCTTCTAGCTTCCCTATGTCACTCTAAAGAAACCATTTGCTTCTGGGGGAAGTGGATTCAAAGTCCTAAACAAAATTGTTTAAGATACGTAAACCCAGCTCTATCTATTTATGAAGATTAATGACATTTTCAAGAAAATGCAAGGGATTTGGCAACTCATGCGTTCTCTAAGTTAATTCTTTCCTACTCCACGACATCCATACCATTTGTGCAGGAAGGAATACCCTAAGTGCAGCTCAAGCAGTTCTGTTATAATTTTTAAAGTAAATGTGTAAATTATTTTATGTGCTCAAGATAAATTGCCGAGAAAATGCACTGCTTAACATAATTTCCCACTCAGCAAATACAATGTTTGTAATTATCCACGGTGCATCCGCCGTCAGAGGAATATTGGTTTCTTTTTAGGCCATGGAAAAGTATCATCATACAACAATAAAATGCCTTGTTTTTATTCTTTTAGGCACAGTCATGACCCCCAACTACATAGACTCCAGTAGCCTCAGTGTGGCCCCATGGTGTGACTGCAGCAACAGTGGGAACGACCTAGAAGAGTGCTTGAAATTTTTGAATTTCTTCAAGGACAATACATGTCTTAGTGAGTTTGTAAAAAATAAGAAACAAAGGAGCAAACGCATTTTCTTCTCCGAGCTCCAGCTGTACCTCTTGTACCTTGTGCCTGTACCTCTTGTACCTTGTGCCTGTACCTCTTGTACCTTGTGCCTGCTTCCTCTCTCTGTCTGTCTTTCTCCCTTTCTGCTTAGTCACTGATGGTAAATCCAGCTCCTTTTGTGGGCCACCCCGTGTAATGCAGCAGGGAACCCAGCAAATGATGAACTGGGTGCTGCTAAGACTGTGAATCCAAAGGCCTGAGAGAGCAAGAGATTCAAATAACTAAGGGTACATTATGTGGGAAAGAACGCTTCTACCCGCAGATCAAATTTTGATCTTGGCAGCCTGCGGAGAGTCTGTTCCAAAGGTTCTTGAAACCTGGGCGGAATATACAATGTGAGAAGCTCAGACAAATTAGATGGGGATAGGCCTCCAAGGACTCTCTGAGAAAAATTAGAATGTTAACATCAATAGCCCCTTGGATGCTCAGGGCTGGCTCAGAGGAGAAGCAACAATTCTTGAGGGGGATAAACTGGCGATGCAGGCAGGAGGCTCGGGATGCCCGTTATCTCTGGAGGCGAGATAAGCACTGGGGAGGAGGGAGGGGGCTCCTGCTTGAAAGCAGAATCCGTTCTTATTGCAGTGTCCTTTAGGCAGTTTGGAAACACGTTTCCCAAAGGGACAGGGATAGAGAGAAATGGACGGATGTGAACAATGGGCATTCATCAAACTCCAAAAGCACAGTGCCAGGACTCACGTATATCCACCCAGATATGCACACCCTAGATGACGATCCAGCTGAGATACTTGAAAATTTCAACCCACTCTGTGGCAGCCGCCATTTATTGGGTATCTTCTGTGTGTTCAAACTCACTCTATAGCGAGTGTAAAATATACATTCTCATTTACTGTAATCTACACAAGAGTCCTCATAGACATAGGTGGTTTTATCCTGCCATACAGCTGAGTAAAGCCTGGTAATTCACATAAGCCTCGCATGCCAGAGTTAGGATCTGAAGTGTGAATCCTTTTGCGGCCCCCTGTGTCCTAAGAGCTTTGTTCACCCCGATGTTGAAGAGCCTGTTGGATGAGAACATAGGCCTGAACTTCAGGAACCATGTCAGTCTGACTTCCTGGTGGGAGGGGTGGACTAAGTTTCTAGGAATCAAGGCTCAGCCACCCACCCCTCTGAGAGCCCTGTCTTCAAGTGACAATTTCTCCATGATGCTTGGTTGGTAGCTAATAGTTTACTATGCACACACACACACACACACACACACACACAAAAGCTTTTGTGTGTTACTCTAAAACTTCCTCATCATTTACTTTGTTGATAGGAAAAATTGAAGTCATTTGCTTACTAGACACTTCAAATAATGTGGCTGTAGTCAATTGCTTTGGGCCTCTTAAAAATAAAACAAGCTTTTGGATTCTTAAGTGAAATTCACACCCACAAAAGTAGTGTCAAGTAAGGAGACCTTCACTACGACATTGGGGCATACCAAGGAATCACAACTTGGACCTCTTATTTGGTCTTGACTGAAAATGTGTGTGTGTGTGTGTGTGTGTGTGTGTGTGTATGTATGTATATTTCCTCTTTTTCACATCCTTCTGGCAGAATGCAAGTTTTAACGAAGATAAAGCAATGACGATGGAGGTCAGTGCAAGAAAAGATTTTGCTCATGCTGGCTGGAAAACTTCTCCCTCACAGGGAAATTAAAGTTGTTCCTGCTTTATAACCTTTTTGGTGAAGGAGAGAATAGTCTGGTGTCTCATTGTTAATGACTTTTCAATAAAAATAAATGCATTTTGTCTGCATCAGGGGCCAAAGCCAGCCAGAATTTTTCACAGTCATTCCATTTCCACTATGACTAGATGGGGCACAGAGCCCCAAAGACACAGGGCCATCAGTTCAATCTCTTGTAACTAGAAGGAATTGCAATTTGTAGATTCCAGCCCAAATGTAGAAACTTAATTCTGCTCCGTTCAGATTAAGCCAAACCTCTCCCAGATTCTCCTTTCATGAACACAACTCTAGCCAATTGTTTATTTCTAGTTTGGGGGAGGAAACAGTTGTTTTTAAGCCATGTGCATGACAGATGCATGGGGAAGAGACAAATGGGATGGAGGTGAGGTTAGATATCAGTGGCTTTCACTCAGGTCTTTGTTCAGATGGCATCTTCACCAGGAGGCCTTCCTGGATCCGTTTATCTAAGTACCAACTCCCTCTCCCCACTCAATGCCTCTGGCGCTCCCTTGCTTCATTTTCTCCAAGCATTTCTCACTGCCTAGTGTATTATATATTTCACTTATTTGCCTGCAAAACCAGAATGTGACCTCCATGAGGGCATGGACTTTTATCTTTTGTTGATGTTGTTGTTCACTACTGTGTGCCCCATGCATAGTTCAGTGCCTGGCACTTAGTAGATATTCTATTAACATTTGAATGAATGAATGAATGAGCAAGTGAACAACTGAACCGCTGATGTGGCAAGGCAAACACACTGGGAAAAGCACAGGTAGTTGCAAGAAACTGTGAGTCTCTTGAATCTACATGTTTTAAGCAAAAGCAAGGGTAGCAGTGGTGGTTCTTCTGGGCATTTAAGGGAACTGGTCCCTGTGTGCCTCTTTCTCTGCCTCACACTCACCAGTTAAGCCATGGAACATAGCTGGGAGCATAAAAAGCCTTTATATTAATTTGAAGCTGTTTCTTACAGCCCCCAAAAATGTAAAGGTGCAGAAAACAAGCTTCCAATTTACTGAACTTAAAGGATAACAATTTTAGAACAAAATGTCACTTCTAAGAGGAAGATTAGGCTTAAATTATTCTGTCTTGTATATAGAAAAATGCCAACTAAGAGTCATATATTAACAATTTGCACATTCAGGTCCCAAATGGAGGAGTTTGGTTTTTTATACAATGAATATGAAATTTAAAAAAACCCTAAATCCAGGCCAAATCCCCGAAGACCTGATTAGAAACTGTTTTTTATTCATTTTGGGGAGGGGAACAACACACAACCAATTTACTCTTGCCATAAAAACAATCTAATCCTATGAAATTGTAATAAGCTTTTGAAGTTTTACATTTTAAACTTTTCATTTAAGCAGGGCTGCTCCTACCTAATTATGCAGGTTTTGTTTGGAAGACTGGAGCAGAAAGAGAAAAAATAATCTTACTTAAATTTTCACTAGATACTGATGAGATTTGGGGTAGTTTTTTTTTTTTTATTAAGAAACTGGTTCCATTTTGCCTGCCATATTAATGTGAATGCCACGGAATTGCCTCAGTCTCATGATTAGGATTTTTTTTAAAAAGCACTAATTAGTTTCCTTTTAATACAGAATATTGACAGAGCACAAGAATTTTCTTGGAAAATGGGACAGTTATGATCCCAAGTAACAGTACTGAGGCTGGGTTTCAAAGGGTTTGACTGATGGATATTTTAGGGCAAGGATCTTGCTCAGCACCTGGCACGTAAACAGGAACACAATAAATATTTGTTGCATTCTGAGCATAGCTAAGTGTCCAGCTCAGGGTTTAATGACTGAATTGATTTTTGAGCACCTGACCCCAAAGACTGGCTCTCAGCATGTATAGGGCAAATGGATGGATGCGTTTTGTTCAGAGAAGTCCAATGCTATAATCAGAATTTCTAGTGTGCCTCTCTGGCTGTGTATATCCTGTCTGTTACATTTGCTGCTCGACTTTGAAATTGGATTTCCTCCCGTTTTACTGCAGAAAATGCAATTCAAGCCTTTGGCAATGGCTCCGATGTGACCGTGTGGCAGCCAGCCTTCCCAGTACAGACCACCACTGCCACTACCACCACTGCCCTCCGGGTTAAGAACAAGCCCCTGGGGCCAGCAGGGTCTGAGAATGAAATTCCCACTCATGTTTTGCCACCGTGTGCAAATTTACAGGTGAGAACTGCGTCCAGATTCCTTGCTGGGGCTCCCTTCCTGGTGGGGGGGTGAAACACGGGCAGACTCATTTTCTGAAATGTATGCAGAGAGAGATGACGAATGCTCCTCGGGTTTGAGTCTCAAAACTGCATTTTAAACACAACCAGTGAAGATTGTGACCTGTCATATAGTGCAGAGAAAGTCCGACTATGGAACTGACTCCGTCGTTTACTGGGAGTGCGGCTTGTTTCTGGCCCTACCTTCTTTACCTATACAATGAGGGTTCTGGGGAGATGCATCTCTGAAGTTTTTTGTGCGTGGGGTTGTCAGGTTGGCTTGGTTACATATTTATTATGCTGATTCTGTGTTCTCTGCAAAGCAGCAGCATAATGAAAGGAAAGGAGCTCTTGAGTTTGTCATCATCACATGGCATGGAGTATTTAACTGTCTCTAAAGGTAAACCAGAGACAGTGTTGCTGGTTAATTCCCATGCAGACTGCTTGACGGGTTGGTTCTTCAGAAGCAAAAGCAAGTGCTCTTTGGCAGTAGGAGGAGCCGTGAGGAGGCACAAGCTGCCCTGCAAACCCCCGCATGTGGATACAGTCCAGTGAGAACGGTCAAGAACATTCTCTGGGGTTAATCCAGGTCTGCGAGGGCAGAACCACAGCAAGATAGAAGTGGTGATTTCCTGTCTTCAGTCGAAAGCAGAGTCTTTATCCTGCTTTTTTATTGATTTTTCATAGTAATAAGTACTCAGCTATTTGGCAAGACATCTCCTATTTGTATGTTCACAGGGTATGTTCACATTCTTTTTTTTTTTTTTTTTTTTTTGAGACAGAGTCTCGCTGTGTCACCCAGGCTGGAGTGCAGTGGTGCAATCTCGGCTCACTGCAAGCTCCGCCTCCCGGGTTCACGCCATTCTCCTGCCTCAGCCTCCCGCGTAGCTGGGACTACAGGCACCCACCACCACGCCTGGCTAATTTTTTGTATTTTTTAGTAGAGACGTGGTTTCACCATGTTAGCCAGGATGGTCTCGATCTCCCGACCTTGTGATCTGCCCGCCTCAGCCTCCCAAAGTGCTGGGATTACAGGCTTGTGCCACCGCGCCCAGTGGTACCCTCACATTCTTTACCCCTTTGGGTGTTATCCTCCTGATGCCTGCAGGAGAGATGCTGTCACTATAGTATCGTAGCTTCTTTCGTTTGAGGACACGGGGGCTCAGAGAAGGATCACTCTTGCTCAAGTCTGCAGAGCTAATAGGTCACAGAGTCAGCACTGGGAACCCAGGAGCCTCGTTCTTTCTGTGATTTTTCCTGTATTTTGAGGGAAATGGTGACCACATGGTGGCTTCTGCCTCCCGCTATGCTGGAGAAGGGGATGTTTGGTGGCCTATGTGCCAAGCACTGTGCTGTCGCCTCATGCTTATCACTGGAGCACATCGAGGCCCCCAGCCCCCATCAAGGGTCAGCCTCACTAGAATTCTCACAAGATGCCTTCTTTCACCAAATACTAGCTTGACCCACAACCCACTTCATTCCCTAGAAAGTTTCAGAAACTTGTTTTGATTTGCTTGGTATCTCGAGACCCCTCTTCATCTTGGGTGTCCTCCACGCCATTCATCTGAGCTTGTGTCTCTGTCCTTTGTCCTTCTGGTTCTCCATCCCAGACACACAGTCTTCAGAGACACTCACACACAGAAAACACTAAGGAGAGGCTGATAACGAAATGGCACAGCCCAAGGTCAACCAGATGTGCTTCATACTTCTAAAGCATTTCCCGGGCATTTACTCTCTCCAAAGCACTGTGCAGAGAAAGCCAGAGCCAGGAGGAGCTCTGGGAAATACTATGGCATGGAACTGCTCCATCCTGCAGCGAGGCCGAGTTTCAGAGCAGGGAAATGATGTGTTCAGAGTCCTCCAGCGAGTTGAAAGCAGGCCTAGAGCCAGGCAGGGAACAGGGTCTTTTTTCCGTCTCCAGCGGGTGCTCTGCACCCTGCTTCCTCCTAGGTCAGCCTTCCAAGCTTCTTGGGCCCATTCAGATTCTGGTGTCAGTAAAGACAAGTGGTCAGGTGAGGGGCAGGATCCTATTATCATAAGGTGATCACGGGAAGCCAGTGGTGGTTTCTGGAAAGAAAAGGCAAGTTCTGGCTACAGCAAAACCAGCTTCTTTTCTGCACTTGTCTCAGTGCACAGAGGGTGACTGCAGAGGCAGCGTTCAGTGTTCAGCCTGTTTATTAAGTCCCTTCTCTGTTTTAGAAACTTTGTGGAGATGGGCATTCAAAAACAAAAGTTACCTTGTCAGTAAACTTAGAATACTGGGCAAGATGCAACTTGTCAACATTTTTGGAAGTTAATAGGTGACATCTCAGAATAGTCATCACTGGAAACCCCATGAAATTGGAGTTTCCCCCATGAGAGGAGAGGGGTCTGTCAGCCACAGGAGGTGTTCTCTTCCACACTGCCCCCTGTCCTCCGCCCCCCGCCCAAATCCTGACTTGGGCTCCCCGTGGTACAGTGCAGTATGTGGCTTTGCCCCCAACACAGATCTGTCCAAACACCTTTCCCTGCAAGGAGGATCTGTACTGCCTCAGGGTTGTCCCGGCAACATCAGGGAACACAGGCGCTCTATTCCCCAGAAACCATGTCTTTCCTTTCCTGTTAGTGATAGGAACTCTGCTTTCTAAACAGAAGGACAAAAGTAAAATTAGGAGTTTGTGACCGCCTGGCCAACATGGTAAAATCCTGTCTCTACTAAAAATACAAAAATTAGCTGGGCGTGGTGGTGCATGCCTGTAATCCCAGCTACTTGGGAGGCTGAGGCAAGAGAATCCCTTGAACCCTGGAGGCGGAGGTTGCAGTGAGCCGTGATTGCACCACTGCACTCTGGCCTGGGTGACAGAGCAAGACTCTGTCTCAAAACAAAAACAGAAAACAAAAAGTAAAGCATGATGTTTATCTCTGGGCTGCTGTTTAACTCCTTGGCAGAGGGGGACATGAAGGCGTGGGGCTGTGGAGGAACAAAAGGTGGCTCTAGCCACACCTCTCTTCCCTGTGATATGCACAGTCTCCACATGTCCTGGAGCTAAACAGCATTTGACTCCCAGGGAGCCCTTAGGGTTCCATGGAACCTCACTTTGACTCCTAAGATGACGACCTGCATGAGCCCCTTTTTGCACAAATGAGGCAGGGAATAAGGGATAAGGGCAGGGGAGGCATCCAAGCCCATTTCAGACCCTGCTCTTGTCCTCACCAGTATGGTGGCCTCTGCAAGCATGCTAACTTCTCTAAGCCTCAGCTTCCTCATCTACAAAGCACATATATGGCTTAGCTGCTGGAGTTGAGAGGATTAAATGGAGCAGAGTAAACGTTCCAGAATGGTGCTTTATGAATGTCACATGCAATTTGGTGTCTGATCCCAAGTCAGTGGCCACTTGGTTCCTTTACAACAGATGGAAGGTGGTGCTATGCTTCCTTGGGGGTGGGGTGTTGGGTGTGTACTAGGGAACATTGGTGGGAGGTTACACTAACAGGTGTATAGTTTTATTTTTCAAAATCTTCTGTGTGCTTTGCCCTCTGCACTCCTCACAGCAGCCGCATGACTCAGGTGTGGCAGACATCCTTGCCTTTTACAAATGGAGCAACTGAGCCAGGGAGAGGCTTGTGACATATCCAGAATCACACAGTAATTCTCTAGCAGACTAAGATTTCTAACTTTGAGGCCAAGGCACTTTTGCCTTGTTCCATGACCCTTGGACAGCTGGGATTCTTTCTCTGGATGAAGAATAGACAGTGAGGAAGAAGGAAAGAATAAGAAAGGAGAAGCTGGTTTTGAGAGAGCCTCATGTCCTAGTTCCTTGTGAGGTTCACTGATGCAAATAAGGGGGACAGAGGCAAAGCTCCGACTTCAGACTGGGTTTCTTTCTTCATGCCTCAATTCCAGGAGACAACATAGGGGAAGGACTGACAGTTTGCCAGTAACATTTTTGCAGCTTGCTGATTTTCTAGGGTGACCTCTATGAAGAATGGTTGAAAGGATCATCTGAGGCTAGAGGATGGGGGGGATGAGAGAGTGATGAGTGAAGGGCCTTCATCCCGAGAATGTGGTCCCTCCAGCTGATTTAGGATTCTTGCCTGGGCGGAGGGCTCCCGGGAGACTAATTCTCCCCATCTGACCCTCCTCTGCCTGCATGGCTGTCTCCAGATGAATTATCATTTGCCGGGGAGGAGGGTGAGGGTCCTAGAAATATCTTAGAATGGCGTTTGTCCCAGCCACATGTGTCATGACTCAGAATAGAACTGACTTTAACCAGCTTGGGATCCATTGGTAACAGATTCAGAGAAAGTCAACTATCTTTGGCAGCTCTAAAGTTCACTTCCCTTGAGAAGCGCCCTCTTGTAATATTTTAAAATATACAATAATATGAGAAAACTCTTGGGGACTTGAGTTTCAGTCTTAACATTTGAGATAGATTTCCCCCTTGGAAGGGAAGAAACACGAATAAACATTTTCCAAAGTCTGCTCCGAAGTGTAATTATCAACAAACCAAACGCAGTTCTGTTTGGGGAACTAGGTGGCTATGGATCTGGTGAATATAGGACGCATGCATGGTTCCTATGAAAGGCTTTGCTTTAAAAAAGGAAAGTTGATTGATTAGTGTAAAATGTTACAGAAATGTCCAAGTGCTAACCCCCTGAGGTGATAAAATACCGGGTTTTGGGTTACCCGCCAAGCTCCCATTTCAGGATTAATTGGCAGTCATATTAGTGACAAGCATGGCACAGGCTGTGCTATTGTTGGCCTATTCCTTCGACTTATATGAAATGGTCATATGGAAAACAAAGAAACATTAATAATCCTATCAATTACTTCATCTTCCGTGCACTGGAGTGGTCCGGTAGCTGGAAAAAGCTCAGGATATTTAAACCAAATGGATTGTGTGTGTGTGTTACTTATTTAAAGTAAATATCTTTGGAACGTTAGAAAAATTCTCTATTTTGCATCACTGTACACTGCTTAACTCTGGTGTCTTACAGTGAAGACATCTTAATGTGGTGTTTGTCGACCTCTGATTTCTGTGGTCAAATAGAGTAACAAGGATTGGGAGCTATAGCCTTGGGACTCAGGCCTCCTGAGAAGGTTTCACTGCCTCTGCCTTCCTTCAGCCCCTTGCCCTTGGAAATGCGTGACAGACCGTGGGGCACACGCTCAGCCCCAGGGCGAGCAGGGTAGGTGAGGATAGCTGTGGGCAGTTGGCACAGGCTCCAGTAAACAGCACAAGCCACATTCAAAGTTAGAGATTACTTTTGTGAGTCACATAAAACACATCTGTGGGTGAGACATGGAGGACCAGTGTGACGGATCTCATCCTGGTGGGACTTTTAAAACAGCATTCTAGAAGGAAACCACAAAGCAGCTTGCCTAGTCATGAAAGAGATGAAGGGTCCATGTGGATAATCTTCGAAAGCATGCTTCCTGTTAAAATCAACCATGCAGAGGGCAGCCGTCCTGCCCCCAACCACTCCACCAGTAGCTGCCTGGTCTTCTCTGGCCATCAGACCATGCTAGCCCTAAGGGGTTCACAGTAGAGACACCGTGGGCCCCTCTTTGTGTGGGGTGGGGGCAGAGGCCTTGGGGTGGGCATCTGCCTGGAGCAGAGAACCTGCCACATTCACTGGATTTCAGCCTAGGTTCACACCTTGCCAGCCTCCCAACAAAGCCTCAATACATTTCCTTATCTCCCCAGAGTCGTGTCAAGCTTAGAAAACAGGTACTTGTAGGATGCAGCCTAATGTCTGCAGAGTGGCAGGAGGGATGGAGGGCAGACCTAATCTGTTTAACTCCTACATCTTCTGCATTTGAATATTGAAAATAATCTATATTTAGATGGTCCCTTCCACCCTCTCCCCACGGCCCCAGTATCTCCTCAGATCCAAAGTCCATTTGTTCCAGATGGGGCCAGACCAGACCAGAAATGATTTCAAAACTCTTCTTTGTGGGGGCAAACCCCCAAAGTCTAGATGCGGCGGGAAGGCAATTATCCAAGCCTACCAAATACCCAGGACTCCACTGGCTGTGACCAAGTGAAAATTTTAAGTGTCAAGTTTTAAAAGGAAAGCTGCCAATGGGTGTTCTGTAAATCATTTGTGCCAGCAGACTGACCCCATTATGTCAGCTAATCCTGGAAATACAGGAGGTAAATTTCAATCTTCTAGCACGGAGCACTTAATCAATATTCTAAATGTTTTTCTTGCAATTTATGCTAGCAGAGCAATGGGATGCTTTGGCGGCCCGTTAATCTTCCACCAGAGAAGAGGCGCTTGAGAGCCAGTCCAGGGTGCTGGGATTTTGCACAGGATGATAGACTGGGAGGAGAGGAGGCCTGGGAAGATGGAAGCGAGGAAAGAGAGGTGCTTATTTCCACACCAGACTCCTGGCTCCGGGAAGGGGGTTCACCCCCTGTACTTACCCCACCCCTCCAAGTAGGGTGAAGTAACCCTGAGAGCAGTTCTTCCGCACTTTCCTTTTCACCCATGGTTAACAGTCTAAGAGTTGGTTTTCCGGGAAAAGCTTGAGCTTTGGAGTTAGTTGGACCTGAGTGAGAATCCTGGCTCGCCTCCTGTGGCTCCATGACTATTGCTTGGTTTTTACCCTGAATCTCTGCTGTAAAACACCACTGAGCTCTTGGTTTTTTGTGAGGGATAAAGAACAGGGCAAGTATGCAAAGAGCCAGGCACAACAACAGGCTGACCCTTGGACTGGGGGAAGCGGCCTCCACTATTGGCATGGTTGGTGAGATGCATTAGAGATTTTGACACAGGAGGCTGGAGCCAGAAAGGAAGAGCTGCTCTCAGGAGCAGGGGGGCCACAGAGGAAGAAAGATGGAGCTCTTTAGATTGTATTGTGTCTTCTTAATTAATAAGAAGGGTTTGAGGCTGGGTGTGGTGGCTCACACCTGTAATCCCAGCACTTTGGGAAGCCAAGGCGGCAGATCACCTGAGGTCAGGAGTTTGAGACCTGCCTGACCAACATGGAGAAACCCCATCTCTACTAAAAATACAAAATTAGCCAGCATGGTGGCACATGCCTGTAATCCCAGCTACTCAGGAGGCTGAAGCAGGAGAATCACTTGAATCCGGGAGGCAGAGGTTGTGGTGAGCCAAGATCGCACCATTACGCTCTTGCACTCTAGCCTGGGCAGCAAGAGCAAAAGTCCGTCTCAAAAAAAAAAAACAAAAACAAAAAACAAAAGCAAGGGGCGGTTTGAGCTGAATGATATCCTGCCAGTTCTAAGATGTGGTCTTGGTGGAAAGTCCCAGGGAGGAGGGGAAGGGGGAGAATGTTCTTTGGACACCAGGCCAAGAAGGAAGGGAAACCAAAGGCAATAAAAGGACTAGGTCTTGAGGGATTAGAACTGATCCAAATTCCATCTCTCCGCACATCTCCTGGGAGCTTCATCTGACTTACCTGCCTCTTGGAGCTGTGACTTGGAGCTGCCACTCTGGTCAGATCTTGGTCCAGCCTGGTGACCAGAGTGGAACTAGCTGCCACGGTCCCTGCCACATCTCTTTAACCAATGCTGACATTAGGAAGAGGTGATGCAGTTGTTAACATGAAACATTCTTGGTTGCAGAAAAGACGGTATTTGAGAACTAGTCCTGCCTCTTAGCCTCAAATCCCAGGACTTTGCAGTCTTTGCCATATCTGCACTCCACTGATCCTATTATTTGCTTCATCTTTGTCTTTAAATTCAATTATGAGCTATACTTATTTATATGCACACTACTGCCTTTGAGACTCATCTGAAGCTGTTACTAACATATGTGAAAGCATGAGTTCAATGTGCTTTCTCTATATTAAAATCAATATATAAATATTAAAATTAAAACCATAATAAAGTTTGCATGCTACCTAAAATGATGTCGTATACCACCAGTAGTCCCCAAGCCCCACTTTGGAAAACATTATAAACCATCTCATTCTATGACAGATCCCAGAACAATTTGCTTTGATAACTTAGGTCACCCTAGCTTTTTATGGCCAGGCATTAATAAAACAAATGCATACGCAGTGCCTCCCCTGAGTAATCCTCACAGTAACCTCAGAAGGTCAGTACTGTTATCATTCCCATTTTTCAGACAAGAGACCCGAGGCACAGAGATACTTGATCAGGAGAGGAGCAAGGGCAAAGCAGTGTTCCTCCCTGCCCCCATTATAAATGGCTACACTGTATTACCAAAACCAGAGCACTTTAAACATTGTGTTTCTGGGTAACATTTTTCATCGCTATAGATTAAATCAGTCCCTAAATTCTTGTTGAACATCTGGCAGACTGAAGTGTCAGATTGGTTCATAAATGAGCATAAAGAAAAGTAATGATGCCTATTCTGACACCAACTGGTAGACCGCAGTACAACTCAATTCCGAGCTAAACACTCAGGGTGTCAGACTCCACAGGTTATGGGCGTGGTCCCCAACAAGACGGCCCTTGCTTCAGATGCCAGCCACACTTTGGGGTTCCCAGGCCACCTGCACTTCTGACCAACTAGTTACAAATCCAGGGGTTCCTATGACCCCCTCAAGTTCATTTCACTGGAATGATTCACAGAAATCAGGAAAGTGCTGCAAGACCTAAGATTACAACTTTATTATCAGGGTACAGATCAGAACCAGCTAGAGAAAGAGATGCCTAGGGCAAGGTCTGGGGGGGTTTCCAATGGAGAGCTTCTCTGCCTTCTCCCCATGGAATTAGGGCATGTCGCCCCCTTGCTGCATTAATGTATTTGCTGCCCAGGAAGCTCCCGGAGCTCAGTCTCCAAAGTTTTGTTAGAGTTTTATTAAGTAGGCACTATCGATTGAATCATTGACCACGTGACTGGCTGTCTTCAGCCCTCCTCCCCACACCATGAGGATCAGGAAGTCAGGCTGACCTACTGTGGCTCAAGTCCCAACCCTGTGACCCATGGTTGGTCTTTGTGGTAACCTGACCTAATCCTGAGTCATCCCATTACTCGGACACTCAGGTGTGATCCAAAGAACTCAGGAATAACAGGCACTCAAGAAATTCCAAGGATTTAGAGGTTATCTCTCAGGAACCAAGGACAAAGGCCAGTCAAATTCTTAATTATACAACAACGCCTCATCAGAGTTGGTTGTTTTAAAATATAATTTTAATTCTAGAGATGCACCGTGAAACTTCTTTTATTTTTTAAATGTTTTATTTCCATAGGTTACTAGGGAACAGGTCATATTTGGTTACACAAGTACTTTAATGGTGATTTGTGAGATTTTTGGTGCACCCATCACCCAGGCAGTATACACTGCACCCAATTTGTAGCACTGTGAAACTTCTCATAAGGAAGCCGGAGTTGAAACTGTGCACTCCACCACTTAGTAGCCATTAAACTTTGGGCAAATTACTTATCTTTTCTGCCTCAATTTCCTCATCTTTAACATGCAGATGACAGTAGAAGAGCTTCCTGGGATGTTTGCGGATTAAATGTGCTTGTGAGTGTAAAGCATGCTCAGAATGGTGCCCAGCTCAAAAATGGTACTATGTAAGTTTTTATTAGTTGTAAGTTTCAAGGGGCTTTCGGCCCAGCAATTGGATATCACTGTCCCCCTTCGTCCCACCTTCAGTGTCAGAGAAGTGCCCTGAAGGATCAGGCTGGGTTATGGGACTCAGGAGGCATTGCTTTATGGGGCCTTTTTTTCCAGCAGGCTTTCTGGTCTTTGTGGCCTGTGGAGCTCCAGTGTGTGGAGTGGAACTTGTTATGGATAAGACAAAGGATGAGGTCTTGTTAGAGTGGGGGTTTTGAAATGGAGTTTGGAGATAGGTGCTTCTTCATGAGAAGTCACTTGCTTCCCCTGGTATTCTCTGCTGAGGGTGGGCTGCACACCCCCCTGTGCCAACCCTGTCGATTTCAGTGAGGATTGTCCAGTAACCTCTTGGCTGTGAGTTGAATGGTTCTTCCAGGCCAGGCTTCCTCGACATTGGCACTATTGACATTTTGGTCTGCAACATTGTTACAGGGGGCTGTCCTGTGCCTTGTAGGGTGTTTAGCAGCATCCCTGGCCTCTACCGTCCGGATACCAGTAGCACCTTTCCTCAACTATGACAGCCAAAAATGTCCTTTCAGCATTGCCAAATGTCTCCAGGGGGCAGAAGCGCACCTGCTTGACAATCACTGCCCGAAGCGAAGGGTGCCTCAGAGACCCCCTTTTCCTTTACACTAACAAGGAAAATGGGGGCTTTTGAGAATCCTCATGTTTCTTCCTCCTTCTGTAGCAAGGAGCATAGGGAGATATAAGTGTAAACTGGTGCATTGGACCAAATCTTTCCTAGGTAGCGCAGGCAGGGACAAGGAAAGGAAGCTGTGGTTACTACTTGTCTTAGTCCATTTGGGCTATCATAACAAAATACTGTAGACTGGGTGGCTTAAGCAACAGAAATTTATTTCTCATAGCTCTGGAGGCTGGAAAGTTCAAGGTCAAGGTGTGGGCAGATTGGGTTCCCAGTGAGCGCTCTCTTCCAGGTGGCAGATGGCCGCCTTCCTACTGTATCCTCATAGGGAGGAGAGAGAGACCTCTGGTGTCTCATCCTCACACCATCACCTTCTGGTGTTTTTACGCATCCAGCACGCTGGATGATTACCCTGCAGAGAACATCTCAAAGGAGACTTTTGCCCAACGACCATAGTGGATGGAAGTGTTGTGCCAAACCATGGTCAGGCTTCTCACACATGGCTTTGAGGACGGAGGAGCTTTAGGAGGGGTGGGATTGAATGGGATTAGAAAACTAGCACCAGACATGTCAACGCTGAGCCCATAGCACAGGCATAGAATCTAAATGACTGTAGCAACGTGGATACCATTGCCTGGGCCTTTTATCTAAGAGAATGGTCTTGGGGCTGCGTGTTATTTGTGGTGTTTGGTTTATGGTCTTTGTGACGTTTTCATCGTCTCTGTGTGATACGGACTGTTTTCTAGCACCCGCTGTTATTTTTGTCACATAGAAAAAATCCAAACCTTGGCTATATCTAACCTTGGCTATACCCAGCGTTTTCTCTGCGTAATGGTCTCCTGCTCTGGCTGAGTTTATTTCCCCACTCTAGGAGGAATGAGCTGTTGGAGGGGGATCTTCCCTTAGCAGAATTGTTAAGCTGCAGGGCCCCTCACCTAGACTACATCCTTCTGGGCCCTCCTGGAAGCTTTATCACAGAGCTCTGGACCAGGCTGCCAAGTGGTTCCAGGCCCTGTGTGGTGAACCTGCTTCTCCCAGCATGGACAGGCTACCAGTGACCTCCTTGGACTTCATCTTCTTGGCTCCAAGTGCCAGCAGAGGAGCTTAGAGGGAAGCTGCATCCCAGAATCCACCCACATCAGCCTTGGGAGAAAAGAGGCTGTTGTAAAAACACCTTTTATAATAACCGCTTATAGAGCATTTTCAAAGCCCTTCAGCCAAGAAAGTGCTTGAATTCAGAGCTCAAAATTGGGTATTACCCTGTTAAGGCTGCCATACAAGCCAGCATGCTCAACTACATTTTCAATTGTGTATTCAACTCGATTGGAAATGGACACATGCAGGGTATAACTGGTACAAAAAATAGGAATTTAATCTTGGGGGCCAGGCCTTATGATAGGTACATATGTGTGGCACCCTCCATCCTAGGTATCATACATGTAAGTGGCAGCTATTCCGTAACTAAGCATTTTGCATTTACAAAATCTCACTCATGGGGAGACGTTAAGGGAAAACAGTGCTGTTCCTGCAAGCCTTTTCTTAATCTCCGGGGCCCTACTAAGTGTCGCTTGTGCAGACTTTAACATAGGAAGCTGACTCTTAGTTCTGTGGTTGCAGGAACTTGGCAAAAGGCAGCTGCCGTGGAGGACAAGCTGTCCCCCCCAGCCTGCCGACATCAGGTGCTGGGCTGCCTTGCTGAAGCAGCTGTTATCATATTGCCAGCTTCTGCAAACTTAATTCAAAAAATGATTTCTTTGTGATTGGCATGTTTGCATTGTAGCAAACTTTGGTTCAACATATTGTTAGAATACATAATACTGTAATTTAAGATTATTTTATCAGCAGTAAAGGGTTTTACAATTCATTTTAAAAGTTGTAATGGGCTTGAGCATCTTCAGTATAGTTTAATAATACAGCATTTTATAGCTGGCTGTAAAATTTCAGATTACGGTTTTAGCAATTGTGCAATTCTATTTTATAGTTTAATAATTGTTCAAATGAAGGAGAGTGTAAAGTTCCTAAAAACCAATTTAATGACTTAGAAAAATAGCTTTTATCAAAATCTATTGCACACCTTTAATGAACCCAGATGTCACCTTTTCAACAAAGGCAGGTCATGGGATCTATTTTTCCCAGCAACAATGTAGCCAGATGCCCTCTCAATTAAGCACATACAGTGCGGTATCTCTAAATTATAATTTTTCTCTTTTTAAAAACTCTTTTATCCCTAATCTCCTATAGCTAGAATAAGCCTATTTTCCAAGCACTAGGTGAACACCAGTGAGGCCAGGAGAACTCCAGCTTAAACAGGCGATAAATTGGTTCTCTCCAGAGAAGATTTTCATTTTACAGATGGCCTCTTGATCACACTGCCTGAACCCCAGCTCCTAACTCTTAGAAAGTCTCTTATGAATACATCCAAATAACTCATAGTTTACTATTCTATAAAGTGAATGGCAGAAAGGGAGCCCTACCTGATAATTTAATTATATATTCTTATTACGAGTAATACAAGTGTTATCATATATTATAGCATCTGGAAGAAGGCATGATCTCGTTGTCATTGGAATTATAGCTCATGTTACTTATATTTCTGGAATTTGCCATGGGTATGTTTTGAGGCAACAAAAGCCAGTAAAAGCGGTGGCCCAGGGATACAAATGCAGTTATCACATAGCTTAGGGAGCACACCATGGGGAATTAGGTCCCAGGACCCTTGAAAACAAGTGTGATTATTGAGCGAACCAGCTCTGGCTCAGAGCCATGTTTCTGCTACACAGAAATAGAAAAGGTCAAAGGAAGTCCCATGTGGCTGGGCTGTTTCTGAGGTGCAGTCTGGTGACCTGGGGTTCACGGCCCATTACCACTCTGTGCTATAAGCAGTGTGGTACCTTTATGTGAACAAAGGGCAGGCTGATTTTGAACTCTCCACCCGGTAAATACTTTGGGAAGAGGTCACCTGCAGCGCCTAGAACCCCTTTCTTCTATCACCCCGAAATGACACAGGCTTCCTTTTTTTTGTTTCTCATTCAGTTCTCTAGTCGTCTGACCCATCTTTGTCAGCTTGGCTCCAGGGTGTTTCTGTGGAAATTTGGTGTTCCTTGGGAACAATGTAAGCCTGTCCGTGCCTGCCATTTGGATATCTTTTGGCAGGTTTCAGTCATCTCAGCAAAGATGCCACAGCTGGAAGACATTCTTGCTGCCTTCAGACAGGCATTAGCTCTGGGCTTCAGCTGTTGTCTCCTCTTATTCCTCATCCCAGAACACCCCAGTACTATGTTATAGTACTCCAGTACTATGTTAGTACTATGTAGTGGACAGCACTTAGTGATTCTGTGGTCCCATGGAGAATGGAGGCAATACCATCCTTTGTTTTGCTCCAGTCCGACGCTCACTTTAAGATAATAGAGCTTGGCAGGGCGCGGTGGTCACGCCTGTAATCCCAGCACTTTGGGAGGCCAAGGTGGGTGGGTCAGGAGTTCAGGAGATCTAGACCATCTTGGCTAACATGGTGAAACCCCGTCTCTACTAAAAATACAAAAAATTAGCTGGGCGCAGTGGTGGGCACCTGTAGTCCCAGCTACTTGGGAGGCTGAGGCAGGAGAATGGCGTGAACCCGGGAGGCGGAGCTTGCAGTGAGCCGAGATAGCACCACTGCAGTCTGGCCTGGGTGAAAGAGCAAGACTCCGTCTCAAAAAAAAAAAAAAAAAAAAAAAGATAATAGAGCTCAAGCAAAACACAGCATCAATTGTACTGATGCCTGACAAGTGATCATGCAAACAAGTGCAGGGTGGTTAGTTTCCAGTGTTGATTTTTTAAGAAAAGGAGACTATCATACTTAGGAGAAGATGCTGAAGGGCCAGGCCTCTTGATACAATAAAATTCAAACCCTCTGCAGGCTAAGATGGAGAGTAGCTTAATCTCTTTGGTCCTTGGATTTATCATCTAAAATATGAGAATGATAAATGCTACTGCCCAGGAGTGTTATAATTATTAAACAAATTAAATCCTTCATCACAGTAACTCAGCCTCCAGGACAGTAACATTTATACCATTATTTTATTCTCCTGGGTGGTCTTTGCTGATGATGACATAGGAGGAGCCTGTGCCGAGGCGGCATCCGGTGACTTTTACCCCAAAATTCATCTGAGAAATGAACTTGAGCATCATATAGGTGTGCTACCTTGCAAAAATAGACCAATTGTTTGATCACCCGTTTATGATGTCTTCTCCTAAGCACTTTTTTTTTTAAACCACTATTCTCAAAAAACGAGAAAGACTTAGAGAGAGGATGGGAAGATAAGGTCCTCCTCAGTGCATTATGGGAAAAGCCATTAGGCCACCTGCACCTGTGGTCCAGAGGGCAGTAAGGCCAGCCCATCAGAAGGACAGTAATTCAGCCCTTGGACAATTGCTTAACCCAATTGCTGGGTAATAAACATGCTTAATAAAAAGGAATAGGACGTCTGCACTATCTTGGCTATAAATATGCTCTCTTGTTCTGGGTAACCTGTGAGAATACCTCTGAGCACACTTAGATCACATACTATAAATAAATCCAATTTCTTATATCCCCTACTGACCTTTTATCCTTAGGACTTCTAGCCAGCCATGTTCCCCTGAATAATAGGTTCTGCATGTTCTTGAACCATGGAACTCCCTTATGTGGAAGCAAACAGCCCTGGTTCTCTTATTGGGTAAAATTCAACCAAGAGCATCCCTCCTCTCTGCCCCTTATATTTCAAACCCAAGAAAATGAGACTCTCTGGAGAGGAAACTCAAGACAGTGGGCACTGAGTCAACATTTTGGGAGTTTTCCCCAGAGTGGCTGTCCCCTGCCTGCCCCTCTGCTGCAGGGACCTCAGAGAGGCACTCACCACTGGCATCTTGGAGGAGCAGAAACCTCCTGGCCTGGCTTGACCTCTGACTTCCTACAGAAGCTGCATTTGTAGAAGTTGCTCCTGGTTTCTGGGGTGAAGCTTGGGAGGACACCCTTGGGCTCTGTATTCCTTTTCAGACTGTTGAGTCTGTGCTGCCTGAGCTGTCTCTGTCCATGCTGGCTGTGTGAGCCTGGGCTTATGACTGCACCTCTCAGAACCTTCTTTAGCTGTCACCAGGATAATGAGCTGTTTCTGAGGGTTGATGTAAGATATGGGAGATAATGGACAGCCTGTCTAGCATGGAGTCAATATGCATTGATTTTTAGAGTTAGAGTGACTGGGTTCAAATCTCAGCGCAGCCTCTTCAAGCTGTGGAAACCTGAGCAAGTCATCACCTCTCGGAACCCCTGTTCCTGACCCATACGAATGGGGAGCACGCCCCTCAGAAAGTAGTTTCAGCAATGGGTGTATTTGGTAAAAGGCAGATGGGATCATCATCGGTGAAGGCTATTTGTGACAGTAATGATCACAGTCATCATCACTATTCATCTACTTGGTTTTCCTATACTTTCTAGAATATTTTTCTCTAAAAGCACGTATTCTAAAAAAATTTTAAAGGTTTTTTGCTTTTACCTTGTTTTTTTGCAACACCAACCATGTTCTGTCTTCTGAACCAGAGGATGAACAAAAGCCCCTGGTCCGTTATGTCTCCAAACCGTGGTGTTTTATATCAAACCTTAGTTACCACCATAAGTCACAGAGCCATTACGGGGCTGCACTCAGCTGCACATAAATGCACAGGAGAATGAGAGGCTTAATAAATATTATCTGATGGTGATGAGGATGCGTGTCTGATGAGATAGGCTTCATGCACTTCTCATCAGGGACAACAATGAATCTTTTCTGTTGCTCTTGCACATTTGCATTCCCAACTGCACATTCTGAGAAAACAAATGTTTCATTTTAGGGCCGTCCCTCCTAGCTGCCTTTATACCATTAATGCTGAATGTTCGCTATACAAAACAGCCGCCCTCACCCCAAACCAAAACGTCTTCAAAATGTCTTTCACACATTTTTGTCATTATCTTATTGTTAATTGCGCATAATTTTCTAAAATACAGCTCATAATTGCTTCTTGTCTGAATATTTTACTAATCAAGCAAGTTAACCATGAATGAAAACAAACAGTTCTCTAATGTATTTCTGCAACCTGTGTCTGCCTCAGCGTGGGGAAAAGCAAAAAAGATGTAAGGTGATCCTGTGAAGGTATGAAAAGAAGTAAGCCCAGCCAGGGCACCCTGTGAAGCTCTATGCTGTAGACAGAGTCTGCACGCAGCACTCCTTGCCATCTTGCCATTAGTGTTAAATTACAAGTACAAAGCTGCAGGCATCCTTTTATGGTGCGCTGGAGACTGACAAGGAAGCCCGAGGGAATGCTTAGCTAATGGAGGACTGTTGATATATCTTACTGGACTGTGTCTCTTTCATTGCATTCATTTTTAAATCTGAGGAATCACAGATGATCACAAGCCAGTTCTCTTCAACACAAAGTTCGCAGGCCCGATTAGCGTGAGGTTTTGCATTTCCCACTTATGCGTCGATCAAAGAATGACCATCAACCACAGAGAGGCTAAGAGATTGTCCACAGCAACTTGAATTTTGAAAGGACTTCCATCTAGAGTATCACATTAGATTTTCACAACCCTGTGATTTGGACAGTAGGGCAGGAATGACTGGAATCATGGATGATGGTTGGAAAGCTAGGAGTAGGAACCTTGTAACCTGTGCTCTTTTATTTTTTTGTTTTGTTTTGTTTTGAGATGGAGTCTGTCTCTGTCACCCAGGCTGGAGTGCAGTGGTGTGATCTCAACTCACTGCAACCTCCCCCTCCCGGGTTCAAGCAATTCTCCTGCCTCAGCCTCCTGAGTAGCTGGGATTACAGGTGCGCGCCAATATGCCCGGCTAATTTTTTGTATTTTTAGGAGAGATGGGTTTTCACCATGCTGGCTAGGCTGGTCTCGAACTCCTGACCTCATGATCCACCCGCCTCGGCCTTCCAAAGTGCTGGGATTACAGTAGTGAGCCACCGTGCCTGGCCAACCTGTGCTGTTTTTACCATAGCATATCAGTCAAGCCAGTACCAGGAGCAAGTTCTAAATTGTAGCAGAAGTTCTCTTAACTGACACTCATTTAGCCAGCTCGCCATAGAAGCCAACCTGTCCCTTTCCCTGCAAACATACTGGCTACTGCACAAGACCCACTCCACGGGCCACACTAGTGGACTTCGCTTCTTCTACCCACAAGTGCCCCTCACTCTCTCCAGTTGGGATGCAGGCTTAACAGGCATCAAATATATTTTGTGCTGGTTGTAGTTGGTATTTTTGCTTACATCATTTGCTAAGTATTACATAAATCACTGAAATAGGAGCACAGAAAAAGGACAATTGCTTCAATGCAAACTAAGTTGAATATATCTGAAAAGGCAAATTCCTGAAAACAAAAAAAAAGCCTTTGGATTAGGTGTGGGTGAGATGACTATAAAGGACCGAGTGCAATTATAAAAACACAGGAATATTGTGTACTGAGATTCTTCTGCGGGTGTCAAACGTCACTCCTGTTTTTAGGAAACTGAAACCAGGAACTGTAGACCAGGAATTATAGGCGTGGCTTATGCAAAACATAAGCCAGGGAACTCCAATCAATAGACTCTTTAAAAAAAAAATAGAATAAAGATGGTCCTGGTCACATAATCCAAAAATCAGTAAAGGAGTGATATTTAGATGGTAAAGTTTCATATAGACATACCATTTCTAAGTGATTTTGCTCTTTAATTTCCCAATTGACCACCTATGGGCCCAGTCCCCAGTCAGGTCAAACAAGAGGGTTTCCGATCTAGGCTTGGCACTAAGCTCAAACTAAATTGCACAGTTCAACTCTGACTGTCCCATTGGTGCCAGGAATCTAAGACCTTCACTGCTGGAGCCTGTCTGTCAGCTTCAAGGCTGGGATCCCCACACCCAAACACAGACATCTGGAATCTGGCTTTATTTCAACTCACTATGCACCCATTATTGGAGGCTTCACCTAAATGTAGCCCAACCTGTCTGAGCTATGCCTCCTCCGAATAAGAAAGTATGACTGCAGGTCCCTCATCCTGTGACTCGACCTGCCCAGACTAATGAAATTTGGCACCCCTGGGCCTTTCTGAAACCTGTGCTGAGTGAAATACCTTTACAAGGCCTTCTAAGAGTTTAATGTAATGAAAGCCTCTGGCTGAGGTTCAGGCAACACAGAGACAAAGCGTCTTCAGGGGGAGCAGGTAGAGGAGACCAGACAGTCCCAGGCTCAGTGGTAGAAGAGTCACCCAGGGCTACTCCAGCCCCTTCTCAGAAGCACGCTCGCCCAGCCTCACCCTGGCTGCCCTCACAGCCCCTGGTTTTCTTCCTGGCCTGGGCCAGGGTCCCTGGGGCTTGGCAGAATTAAGCTTGGAGGAAATGGATCCCTTCGTTGCTGAGCTCAGGCTCTGGAAGAAAAACACCCCAGCCCACAGGCTCAGAGCAGGTTTTATTTATGTGTCCACTTGTTTTACGCAGCTGACTTTACTGGACATTATTCAGACCAGTGGTTGCAAGTGATTGTTACCAAGTCTGTAGGAAAAGCAAACCTCCAGGAAGGTGAGTTTCAAAATAGAGAGTGGCAGATGTTTTCGAAAGGCTGGCCAACTGCTTGGGACCAGACCAGCAATAAAACTTCTCCCAGCAATCCCAGATGTCAATAGGCAAAATCCAAAGCCAAAAAAAAAAAGGCTCCAGACTTCTAGGTGGGCCACCGTTACTTAGCTTGGATTCACTAACAAGGAGCTTCTTTTTTCTGTCTTCTTTTTATATACAGAAATTAATTTGGGCAAATTGGTATCACGTACACAATAGAATTGTTATATAGTAAGTATTACCTATTGAAGTCTGTAAGCAGGTGAGTCTATCTATTAAAATACAGTGTGAATGATGCTTACTTGGAAGCAGGTTCCTCTGCTCAGTTAACCTCAATTAGGTACATACTCTTCTTCCCATGGCTTGTCTTACAAAGGAACATAAAAGATGTAGATTTAAACTGAGAAATGGTTTTGAGTTCTGGACTTCTGCTTCTGGACTGTTTTGGGACGAACTCATACAGTGGTTTTCCCTAGCAAAGGTCCAGTTTGTGCTGCAGAAGAGACTCGTATGCTAATAAACGGGTATTGACAAGTGTGATAGATGCAGCTAGGTACTTAGTGAGTGCTGGAGAGCAAAGTTGATTGCATTTTACAGTCTGTGTATTTCTCTGTTTATTGCTTGTATTCTGTCATTAAGCAAACAGGTTCCTAATATAGCAAATCTCTCTAATCAGTAAAGCAAGGAAGAAAAGAACCAGAGCATCATTAATTATGACTATTTGGCTGCAGACTGGACAGTCTGTTGCTATTGGATTGGGCAACTTCCCCTGGTTTTATTTTCTGGAGGTAGAGCAGAAACTGGCTTTTCTTATGCGTGGAGGAGGAGAGAGAAATGTTCCATGCCCTGCTGGCTGACAGCTGCCTAAAATCTGGAGCTTAAATACTGGCTTCTCTACAGAAATGGAGTCCTGGGGCAGCAAGGCCAGGCTCTGGGCGAGTGCACTTTTAAGTCTCCAATTCCATAATCAGAGTGAGCATGCTGCTCGCAAGCCTGACCTGTCCCCAGAGCTTGGGGAGAGCCTGCTGTGGGCAGAACCCGCGTAGGGACTGGGCCGAGAGCTATAAATGATGTGTGCATCTCTACGTTCTGCACAGGAAAGCTGCTGGCACCACGGCAGGCTTTCCAAATGCTAATTACTGGGGTAAAAAGCAGGAGAGGCACTGCTCTGACTCCAGGTAACAGAGGTTAACAGCCTCTAATGCATTTATTAACCCTCTGGTGCCAGGGACTGGCGAGGTCTGTCCCCCCACAATTACAGTGCCCTGAAAATTCATTTATGCGACGTGCCTGGACTTGGGGATTACCGCCAGTGACACTTTTATAATATGAGAGCAACAGCTGCTGGAGAGACAAAGCTTTACGTGCCTAAAAAACAGGTTTCCCTGGTTTTCCAGAATGTAGGGAAGGCGTTTGGTTTGGGGACAGGCTTCTCTAGTATAATTTTCATCTTCCCGTTCTCAAGATGAAAACCTCAAGGTACTATATTTCAGTGGTGGTGTTCCCCCAACTTAGAGTCAGGCAGCTTCCCCTAAACCTTATAGCTATAAATTAGAGTTAAGAAACACCCTTTCTTAAAAAGGATTAAATAATTCATTTTTCAACATACTGTAAGAATAGTTTGAATTGATTTTTCGAAAAATAAAACGCATCTTCTCTTCTTCATCTCTTGTTAAAAGACATATCATGTTTAAAACCACAAACTGTAAGGCATGGTGTCTGCATAGGTACCGGCTGGCTGAGCTCTTTGTCGGCTCTCTGCATTTCTCATAATCATCAGGGCTGTGAGGCTCACTGAAGGGCCCCTGAACACTGTGCCAGCCCTTCTATTATTGCACCCTTGGTTTTACCAGTTGGTAACTCAGGAATAAAAGGTGCTTTTCCAGTTTCTAATTTACCTTATACCTTACAAAGTCTCAGGAGTTTGGGGTTTATTTTTTCCTTCTAGTTTTCCTGGGACGTCCCAATTTGCAGCAACTGAGACAGCATTTAAAGTGTGTAAGTACTTTTTTGTGATAGCTGAAAGCGGGAGACGCCCTGCAATTTTATCTGTTTGCATTTATCATACCTGACTAGCAAGACAGTGATAGCTTGATGATGTTTTCAGAAATGCTTGGGATAAAAGCCTTTAAAATGTGGAAATAACAGGTTTCTCAGGCTTCCAAAGTGGGTTTTAAGACGCAGATTTTCTTACGTAGACTCTGGATCTGCAGAGGTAGATTTCTGACCCTCAGTAGTCACAGGAAGTTCACACTGCATACAGGACTCATAAGCATGCAACTAGCCAGAAGTTCACAGGTCTACATCCCAGGCTCTGACCCTCTCTGCAGCATGCCCGCTGTGAGAGGTCCTGGACTCCCAGCCTGATGATGTCTGTTGTTGACCCCATCCAGTCTAAACAGCTGACACACTCTGGCCCTCATCTCATTTGGTGTGAGATTTAAAGAGATCTCAAACCTATATGCAATCCTTTGATTCTGCTAATCAGACTCACAGAGCTGACAGTGGCCTGTGCCAGGTTTAGGTGGAACTCCAGAGCCTCTCTGCTCAACCTCTGCTGCTGTAGGGCTTTCCCGAGCACCCAGACCGCTCTGTAGGAAGCTTGTTAACACACAATGTAAGCAGTGTCTTTAGAGGCCTGTGTGTGGACTGCTAAGCCTCTGGAGTGCTGAGTGCCTCTGTGGGTTGGGAAGATGTTTAAAGGGAGAGAAGGCATTTTCTCAGAGCATCCCCTGTAGGGATCTGGCTGCGTATTCTTACTTGGACTCAGCAGTTCTTCCAGTTATGCCAATCGGAATGGTCCCCTAGGCAAGATGAGCTTGAGAGGTGCTGCTTCCAGCTTTAGCCAATGGGACTACACGGAGACAAGGCCAGAAACTGAGCTTTTCCTTTATACAGAGGCCAATGGGATACCCGCTTTGGGGGAACAAGAACTTGGCGACTGCACAGACTTGGAGCTGATCTAAATGCATTTTCCTGTGAAATTGAAGTTATGCCTGCCATTTCCAGGTAGAAGACAAGATCCTTGGAGTTTACACCTGTGCGTGTCTCCCTGGTTGAAAGCTTATAAATTCTGAATGTAGTGTGAAACCCTCCGTGACTAATGAGGGTCAGAAATCTACCTATGCAGGCAGAGTCCACTTAAGAAAACCTGTTAAGATAGAGGCCTTTTCAAGTCCATTGATGAAAACCCCTTTCTAATCATTTAATAATGGTAGGATTATACTCCTGCAGTATAGCTAATGAGTGTCACAGATTGAGTATACAATGAATAAAACACTGTCTGCTAGTGCTAACCATACTGAACAAAGTAGAAAGGAGGCCTTCCCAGCCCTTGGAACTCTTAGAAGCTACTGTGGTCTAGGACACTCAGGTGCAACTTGGCTGTGACCACGAGCATAGGAAGAACTTGAGGACATAATGCATCCCAGTCTAGAAATCACGCTGCCTTCCCTGTGCAATTCAGTAAATTTGTTAGTTATGCAAAGGCCCTTAGCAAGGGCTTATGTCTTTTGTAGATTATGGCCTAGAAAAGGCAGAATGTGATGTTTTAGGGCCATTTTGGTATCTGGGCACAATTCCAAACTTGAACAGAAATAAAACATGTAGAGCACTACACATTACTCTCTGTAGGTGACAATGCAGTGGACCAGATTTGCTATTAATATAGATTAAAAGTAGGCTTTTGAATCAGGTTCAATTCCTCTTCCAATTTCCCCTCTGATCTTCTTATACATAACATTTAGTGACCTTTGAACAGCCCAGGGATTCTTCACAGTGTCTTATTCTTGATGCTTGTTTAAAGGTTTCTATTTCATATTCACAGCTGGCATATGCAAATATAGGTAAAGATTATGATGCCTCCCAAGTAGCATTATGGTCAATAAATTACTCCTTGGGTGAACATGCTGTCATTTTAGCTTAGCGTGTCTTCCAGGAGTTGCAGAAGTCACAACAGGCAGCCTGCCAGTGCCATCCACACAGAGCTGGTTGCCCAGGTCCTCCTTGATTCAAGTGTAACGCTTAACCAGGGCTCAGCCCGTTGACAAATAAGCTGTCTGTCTGTCAGTGCCAAACGGCTCCTGTTGCTGGGGATGAGGAAGGAGCATTGTGGGAGTTCTTTGTATGGATTTTGGGGAGAACCACTGTGATGCAGGAGGTAGCACATTTTCATTTAGGAATTGAAGAGACTGGGTCTGCATCCTGACTCTGTAAGTAAATTGTTGTGTGACCTTGAATTAGTCACTTAACTTCTCTGGGCTCTGTTTTCCTTTGTAAAATGGGAGGGTTGTACCAGGTCAGTTTTCACACGCATTTTCACTGTAATTATTTGAGCAATGGGACCTTTCCTATAATGAAATTGTCAGGTAGAAGCCCAGTGGAGGGTTGTTCCAGTTGAGGAGAAACAGGGAGTTCAATGCTTTCACAGCTCAGTCCCCTTGCAACTGCTCGGGAAGCCATTTTCAAATGGCTGGATTGAGTATCTGTACTGCTCTGTGTGATTCTTTGAGGATGCCCATCTGAAAGGGTCCCTGTCCTGTGCCTTAGCCCCGGATTCTATGTGATCCTAAACAGTGACTAGTGAGTGGTTTCCTCACTAGAGAGGAGCCCCAAGAACCCAGGGACCAGGTCCTTTTTTGTTCATCACTATATACCCAGCATTGGTAAACAGTAGGTGCTCAGTAAGGGTTTGTTGACTGAAGCAATGAATGAACAAACAAACAAGCCCAGGAAGGTCTCTGTCTGTATCACTAATAAATGCAGATGTTTATTGCAACGTTTTTACCTAGAAGGAGGTACTTCCCAAAAATTAACTTTAAGAAATGAGGGGTTACTTCAAAACGTTTTCTTTAGTAACCTAGTCCTGGGCTGCTCCTTCAGGAGCCACTTGGCTTTGAAATGGGGTAAGTCTGAATTGAGATGTGCCATGCCAAACACACCAGATTTTGAACACTTAGTATGGATAAAAAGAATGTAAAGTATCTTATTAATATTGAGTACGTTTTGAAATGGTAATATATTGGGTTAAATAATATATATTATTAAAATTAACTTCACCTGATATCTCTTTATTACATGGCTACTAGAAAATGTTCAATTATATATGGAGCTCACAGCTGTGTCTCACATATTTATCAGAGAGCATTGCCCTAGACAGCTGATTGATGGATCATCAGTAATTACTCTTCTGTATTATGTTTGAGCATTTTTTTTCTTGTCCCTCTCCAGGCACAGAAGCTGAAATCCAATGTGTCGGGCAGTACACACCTCTGTATTTCCAATGTAAGTATGTTTCTTTTGGAGGCTTCGTGCATTTATAGAAACATAGCCTTTGGGCCCCTGGGGGCAGGGTATCATATAAAGCATTCAAAGACAAGAAGGTATCCAGTCCACAAGAAATCTAAGCCACCCTCCATGACCGTCTGCCCTTTGAGCAAGGTGAAGACTTTGAATTCCAGTTCACAAAGTTGGAAGTAAGCATGGGACCTGGAATCTTTGTCCAAGGATTAATACAAGTGTTCCAGGGCCCCGAGCCTCTCTGTGATCACAGTCATGTAAAATCATCCAGCACAGAGACGATACATAGCAAATCTCACTGCTTACCAGATGTTCTCTATCTGTGGTGCCTCTGACCTCCACAGGCCCCCATGGGTAGATTAGAGCAGATACATTCCTTTCTCCAGTTTACAGGTGAGGAGACCAATAATTCTGCTGTGTGTGGGCCCTGGTTTCTTGTGTAGGAGGGTGGCATTATGGGATTAAGCAGGTGCTGGTGACAGGGATGGAGGACTCTACCCTGGGGAAGGACAGCTGTGCTGGCTGGGAATCCAGAAGCCAGAGTTCTGGTTTAGTTCTCCCAGCAACGAGCAAGGCAAGCTCTTGCTCTCTCCAACTCCTCATCTATAAAATCTGGGATTGAACTGGCTCATGCAGGGAGAGGCTGCTCTGCCTGTCTCCAATGCTGTCAGTTACCTGTGCAACATGGAACCCTGGAGAGAAGGGTAAAGAATGACAGGGGTACCTGAACTCAGATATCTTCCCCCAAAATGAATTTAATAATTCCTAATGGAAGAGCAAGCAGTAAGCATTGGCCAGACGCTTTATCAAAAGTATCTGGTTCTAACCCAGGTTCATGGTTTCTTCCCATAAAACTACAAGTCTGTGAATGTAAGTCTCAGTGGTAAAATCTTGGTCAGCTTTGGTGAGTGGGTCAGCCAGTGGGGAGTCGGGGGGAGAGAGTGTGTAAAGTATACTGTGGTAGAATGAAGACATGCAGTGGATGATAATGAAACCATTCTTCCTTACAGGGTAATTATGAAAAAGAAGGGCTCGGTGCTTCCAGCCACATAACCACAAAATCAATGGCTGCTCCTCCAAGCTGTGGTCTGAGCCCACTGCTGGTCCTGGTGGTAACCGCTCTGTCCACCCTATTATCTTTATCTTTAACAGAAACATCATAGCTGCATTAAAAAAATACAATATGGACATGTAAAAAGACAAAAACCAAGTTATCTGTTTCCTGTTCTCTTGTATAGCTGAAATTCCAGTTTAGGAGCTCAGTTGAGAAACAGTTCCATTCAACTGGAACATTTTTTTTTTTTCCTTTTAAGAAAGCTTCTTGTGATCCTTCGGGGCTTCTGTGAAAAACCTGATGCAGTGCTCCATTCCAAACTCAGAAGGCTTTGGGATATGCTGTATTTTAAAGGGACAGTTTGTAACTTGGGCTGTAAAGCAAACTGGGGCTGTGTTTTCGATGATGATGATGACGATGATGATGATCATGATCATGATGATTTTAACAGTTTTACTTCTGGCCTTTCCTAGCTAGAGAAGGAGTTAATATTTCTAAGGTAACTCCCATATCTCCTTTAATAACATTGATTTCTAATGATATAAATTTCAGCCTACATTGATGCCAAGCTTTTTTGCCACAAAGAAGATTCTTACCAAGAGTGGGCTTTGTGGAAACAACTGGTACTGATGTTCACCTTTATATATGTACTAGCATTTTCCACGCTGATGTTTATGTACTGTAAACAGTTCTGCACTCTTTACAAAAGAAAAAACACCTGTCACATCCAAATATAGTATCTTTTAGTCAAAATAGAGAGTGGGGAATGAGTGTGCCGATTCAATACCTCAATCCCTGAACGACACTCTCCTAATCCTAAGCCTTACCTGAGTGAGAAGCCCTTTACCTAACAAAAGTCCAATATAGCTGAAATGTCGCTCTAATACTCTTTACACATATGAGGTTATATGTAGAAAAAAATTTTACTTACTAAATGATTTCAACTATTGGCTTTCTATATTTTGAAAGTAATGATATTGTCTCATTTTTTTACTGATGGTTTAATACAAAATACACAGAGCTTGTTTCCCCTCATAAGTAGTGTTTGCTCTGATATGAACTTCACAAATACAGCTCGTCAAAAGCAGACTCTGAGAAGCCTCGTGCTGTAGCAGAAAGTTCTGCATCATGTGACTGTGGACAGGCAGGAGGAAACAGAACAGACAAGCATTGTCTTTTGTCATTGCTCGAAGTGCAAGCGTGCATACCTGTGGAGGGAACTGGTGGCTGCTTGTAAATGTTCTGCGGCATCTCTTGACACTCTTGTCATGACACAATCCAGTACCTTGGTTTTCAGGTTATCTGACAAAGGCAGCTTTGATTGGGACGTGGAGGTATGGGCAGATTGTCCTTTCTTTGGAAGCACATCCATGCTGGGATGCACAGTTCTTTTCCTAAGGATTGTGTTTACTCCTGACTGCAATGTCTTGGCCACTGTTTGGAGCAGTTTGGTCTGAAGGTCATTAAGGATCTGCTTGCATCTTGTTTCATGTCCTCCGTGACAGACTGCAGACCATGTTAGAAGAGAAGGAAGGTTTGTGGATCAAGAGGGTTGACATTAGGTTTGGTGAGATGAGTTGGTTGGCACAGATCAGCAGAACAGGACCCTGGTGATAAGGCATCTGGCTTTGCTAACCACATATCATCTTCCATTATTCTCTTTCTTAACTAAGTAGACCCGAAAGTGCACTTTCGAAGTCTGGTTTAGATGGGGAGATTCCGAATCTACAATGATCGAGTACTGGTGGCCACTTTTCTCCAACATTAAGAGGAGGAGATTCCACCTTGAGAAAGTGCTGGGAAGCATTGGCTTTCCTCCCACATTGGTAGAAGAGATGGAGGAGGAAACCAGGGTGCACATTTCTACAGATCCCCTTTGCCTGCTGCTGTTTGCCTTGTAAGATAAGTCACTGGGGGGAAGGGGAAATCTATGAAATCCCAGATAAAGGCATAGTCTTTCAGCTCTATTGGTGTTCAAAGTATATTTGTGTCCAAATGTTAATCAACACAAATGTACAGTACTGACTTTTTTCACTTCAAAATGTTTTCAAGGGAAATTCAGCAGACACCCAACTGTATTTAATTAGTGAAAAGATCTATAAAGACTCTTACTTTGAATAAACACATTAAGTGTGTCAAAATATTTGGAATGCCAGTTATCTATGAGCGCATATCTCTTTCTTACAGAGTGTATTTTGTTTTCATTAAGGTCTCTCTGTGTATCTACACTGGACTAATTGCATAGGGATCTGATTCTATGTGATCCACTGTAGAAAGCTATTGATTACTTCTGCAGTAACAGCAGCTCTAATTAGCTTCAGATGACCAAAGAGGAAATGGGAGTTTCAGTGCTAACAAGGGCAGCCTTCATTGAAGAATGCATGGGTAGGCAATATATAAATTAAATTTTGAAAAGCCTCATCGGTCACCAACAAATATCTCATTTTTCTTCAGTGATAAAAGCATATTCAAGTTACCAGATCCTCAATTTGAAAATCAGTTGCTGATTAATAGGGGAAGCATCTTGTTCAGGGACAACACGTTAGAGAGATTCTTATCAAAGCAAGGTTTCCGCCATTCAGTGTGATCTTAGTTTGACACGGTGACCCTAAAACACCATCATTTGCCCCAGAACTGGAGCACAATAAGTTAAATCATTTACCTGTCTCACTTCTTGGCATGCTTAAAAGCAAAAATGATTCGCTACTTCCTGTCCTTCAGTCCAGGCATTTGGGGTGCCACTGAAGACAGGGGTTATCTGCTGAGGTTTGGGTGTCTTGCAGGAAGTATCTCATTGCAGTTGATTTTGATGAAACCAAACAGTAACTAGGGTCCATGCAGACCGTGACTCCCTGATTACATCTAGCCATGCCCTACTTATTTCAGAGAGAAAGAGAGGGGGAATAAAGGCAGTATTGCCACACTGATTAGAAGCACATTCATTCCACTTTGATGTTGAATATTTTTGACCGATACATGCTTGAGTATCTTTTTAATAGAGCACATGAAGGAAGAAGCGCACAATATAGAGAAGGAATTGAGAATGCCAATTACATATTTATTTTTCCATACCTGATTTTTTTCAAGTCTGTAATAAAAAAAGTATAAGTTGAGATTAACGTAGGTTATTTTTCATGAAGTATAGCAAACGATCTAGAATGTGATAGGAGTGTGGTTTCCATTTCTTTTTTTTTTTTTTTAACTCACTTTTGTGCTGTAGTAAGAACGTCTTAGAAGTTGTGTCTTCGAGTTCCTCAAACACACACCGGACAGGGCTCCCCCAGAGCTGCCTCAGCCTTTGATTTGGTCCATATTCAGACACTTCCTATCTTGCATACACTCTGAGGATGGGCCGCTTCTAGCTGCCGCCCGTCTCCCTCTTGCCTTCTTGTCTCTAAATCAGACACTCCCAAGCACTCCATCTGCTATACTAGGAGAGTGGGAGAGCCAAAGCATTTTGGAGTCCATGTAAAGTGCCTGGGAAAAGAGACGTAAGAGCAGTGGGAGTTTATATAATTAGTGAATTCTTTTCTCAGAATTCAGCAGAAATGTATTTCTGTTGTTATTATTTACAAAATTGTGGCCTCAGAGGAGCTGTCTTTTGGAAAATAAGTTTTCATTCATGCAGTTAGACATGCACGATGTATTTGAATCAATAAACTGTGGACCAGAAAAGGGCTGCTTAAATGAATTCACATGTTCTAATTCTCTTTCGAGGCTGTTGATGACCTCCTGGATTCATACCCCCATGATCTGTGTTGCTCTTGCCTCTGTTCTTTGATAAAGCACATCAGACTATGTGACACCCATCTTTTCAAGAACGACCTAAAAGCGATGACAACAGGCAGGAGTGAATTACCACTGGCCTGGGCACAGTGACAGCAGAAGGCCCACCTGAGCTTGGAGAGTTGGCGAGATAAGGCAAAATCAAGGTGCAACAGTGGGCCATGTTCCAAGGGTGAATGGATCTGAGAGTCCGCTGATGTTCCTTACTGATCAGAACAGGGACCTTCTAACAAAATAGCCAGAGTTCCTTGAATCAGGCAGAAGTTCTTTAGAGACAGGAAGCCAGAGCTATTGATAATATCCAAAGGACAGAGGAAGGAATTTCTTATTAGAAATTCTAAAATAAAACAAGTGGGGATTTGGTTGGATACCCTTAGAAGCTACATTTTTCTCTCCTCCCTAAGATAGATATCTCAAGTGTATATCTGACACCTCTTGGCTTTGACACGGCTCTGCTTCTCAAGTGACCATTTGTTTTAAGTCTGTTGTCTAGAATTCTTTGTGGGGGCTGGACCTCTGAAAAAGATTCTCACTGCAGAGGCTTTAAATCTGTGGCTTTTTCCACTCCCTCCATCCTGGGATGTATTCGGTAGGACATTTCATTTATATCAGGATATTGGCTGATTCAGCTCTCTTTCATTGTTGTTATTCAGGCCTCCCTCCACCACCTTGTTCTTTATTGCCTAAGTATTGCCCTCCCCAATTCTTCATCGTAATCGCTCTAAATTTAGTTTGACCCAAATTAATTTTTGTTCCAACAGATATATTTTAAGACAGAGAAGCCTCTCTCAGGAGCCAGATGATCTGAAGATGATGCTAATCCCCAAATACGAAGTTCCTCCAGCTAACTCTCCTCTGAGCTCCCTCTTCTTAGCTTTGGGATTGGGGATGGTCTCATCCTTGCCAGGAATCCCTTTGTTGCTCCCAGTGTCTCTGATGAGCTTCTCCTCCCTCCCAGAGACAATGCAGGGGTGGTTTTCAGCAGAATGTGCCACCTGCACTTCTGATTGTGCTGAGACCCAGCCCAGAGGGGTGGAGAAGGCGCACAAACCCTATTCCAATAAACTGCCTGCAGAGAACCACAGCCTGCTAATAGTCGTTGAGGTCTCAGCCCCCTAAGGTCTCCAGGCTCATTTGACCAGTGCAGCTGCGACTTCGGCTGTCTGCCTCTGGCAGGTGCCAATATCAGCATCTTGTCCCACTGCCATGGGGAGTTAATTTTTGCTCCAGGGCAGCTGCCAAGCCCAGCACCGGCATCAATAGAAGGTTTTCTCTGATTTTCTTCTCTTCCTCTCAGGCTAGGCTTTCTTACCAATCCCCAATTTTCTTTTGTAGGGCGCCAGGAGACTGGCCAGAGATCTTTAGACTCTTACTTAGTTTGAACATCTCTTGCTGCTCATACCCAGGCTTCTTCAGCAAAGCATGACCCATAGTAGGTACTCAGAAACTGGTTGAATGAAAAACCTTGACATTTAAGGGCTTTATTCTGTCATACGGTAGCAAGAACTGGCCTATTGGCATCGTATTCTTGGCATTGGGCTATATTGACCCTGAATGTGTCCTCCTGAGGTTTTTGAGGGTGACCTGGGAGAAAGGGTCTGAAAAAGCATTGGGATCCAAGTGACTTTAAATCTGCCCATGGCATTTCCTGCTGAGAGGCGAGAAACTAGCATCTCTCCCAACAGGCTCACATCCGCCAGAAAGGACAGAGCCCAAAACAGGGGTAGACTTTGTGGGAAATTCGCCAGTTAGTCCGCTGAGATTTTAATCTGCCTCAAGCACAGGATGCTGACAAGAAAGGTAGACCACTCCCCCGATCCCAGACAAATCCCAGGGGTGACAACTTCTCCATCAGTACCCTGAGAAGCAACATCAAATGCTTATCAAGTCAGCATGTTTACTGAGTGAGTACTCTGACGGAATGAACCAGCATTTGGAGTTGAACTTGAGAACACAGGGCCCTCTGACAGCAGCTTAGGGAAACACCCATCCCTTCCAGATTGGCAGAATCCTTCCATTTCATGTCCTTCGGAGACGCTGTATTCTCCTTACAAATCATTCATGAAACTTAGACTCAGTCTCCCAGGGGTAAGTCCTGGGCCACGTGCAAACAATGGCAAATCCAGCTCTTCCATGATAGAGAAGGCAAACACACCCACCTTCATCCTGAGCCTAAAAGGCCACCTCTGAGCACTTGGGAAGCCACTCCTCTGGGCCTCAGAGGGCCATGAGTTTGGCCAGGTAGGCACAGGGGTGGGGAAGTCACAGCTGTCAGGTACCGGCCATGATGTAAGTGGGAATAGGAGATGCCAGAGCTGCTTTAGCTGAGGAAAGCCAACAGTCAGCAGTGCTCAAAGGGGCAAAACTTTGAATGTGCACATTGACCCCTGACGCCTGCAAGCATAACACAGATCCTAAGACTAGAGTGAAGTAGGAAGAAGAATTAGAAAATCCAGTGGATGTCCTGAGTATAGGGAACCAAGGCCGTTGAAAATCAGTAAAGGTTGATTACCTGGGGCCAGACCGGGTGACTGTGGCAGTGCAGGTGAAGGTGCCCTGGGCCTTCTCAGTTCGCTGGCACATAAGGCTCCGCCAATAAAGCGTGGTTCTCTCTCTCTCTCTGTCACACACACACACACACACACACACACACACACACACACACACACACAATGATTGGAGGGCTATATGATCCAGCATTAGCTTCCTAGTGTGCCAAGCATGCTTGACCGGGAATTTTTTTTAATTATTATTATTTTTTAGCTGTAGCTGAAGGCATTTCTCGGATGTGGAGAGGAGAATGGAAATCGCAGAACCAAATCAGTTTGCCCTGCCATATTTGGCTGTGGTCTGTCATTGGGCATTTCTGATGTGCTTTTCTGGATTCAGGAAGAGCTGATTGTCCTCCGAGGGTTGAAAAAAAAAACAGTTTCAGAAACCTGAATCCAGGGCCTTATAGTTCTCCTCATTATCTATCTTCTTCTCCCTTCCCTCGCCCAAGGGAGTGGGGGAAACACTTTTCACTGCAGAGTTTGCTTTAAAGTTTTCCCATCTTGCGTGCATTATCCCTTGATATTGAAATTATTTTCTCAGTTTAATCCAACTCCTGCTGAGAAGCTGTGTGAGATTTAGGTTGTGGGGTTTTTTTTCTTGTACTCTTTTGGATGGTGTTGCATTTTTCACTCTTAACCCGAGGGTATGTTTCAGCTTATGTTCATTCTGTTTCATGCAGGTTTATAGCACGGTAGAGTAGAAGAAGGCTTCTGATTTTTAGGGTATTTTTAGAATTCATTCCTGAGTGAGGGGTTCAGACACCCAGTCTCCTCGGAACAGGGGTGAGGGGTCGACTGAGCTTTATTGAGAAGCCTCCAGTTAGGCTTCGGGCGGGTCTCCAAGTTATATTGTGTGTTTACTGAGCTTCCCACTGGTAGAAGATGACACATTTGTCTCATCGTCCTGTGTATCTGCTTTCCAGAGGACACCGGAGCATTCTCCTGGGGTCACTCCCACATGGCTTCCTCACATAGCTGTTTTGCAACAGCCTTTATTGCCAACACCCTTGGAAGAACATCTCCTGTAGAAGTACAAGTTTTGCAATATGGACTTTGGAAGTGGTTTTGTGATGTTCGAATTTTCTGTTAGCCTATTGCTCAAGCACTACAGAATGTACATAGTCCCTTTGGCCATCCTCTCACCCCAGAATATCCTAATAAACATTGTTTTCTTTTTTAAAAAAAATCATTGTGGTGTCTTTTTCTTTTATCCCATTCACCGGAAAACCCTCCTAAAATCTGCAAACACGTAGAAATCCCCAGTGTCAAAACATTGGGTTTTCTTGACAGCAGATCATAAGGACTAAGTGTGGCTGCCACAAACACTTTCAGACCATGGCTTCCGAACCTCGGTACTATTGACACTCGGGGCCAGATAATTATATTTTGGATGGATGGGCTTGTCAGATCTTATACGTTGTTGATGTTTAGTAGCATCCTTTGGTAGCCCCCCATCTACACTTTGTGGTCAAAGCTATCTCTAGACATTGCCAAGGGTCCTCCGAGCCTAGGCAAAATCACCCTTGCTTGAGAGCCAGTATTTCAGACTCAACCTTTTGCTCACTTATGAGCAGCAAAAGGCAGCAGGGTGTAGTGTAGGAGCCTGCGGAGGAGACAGCACTGGGCTTCACCCCACACCTGACATTTATATTATGTTCTCAAAATGCAATGTTATAATTAGAGGATAGGGTTGGTGGACTCCTAGTTACCATCATATTTGTATTGAATGATTTCTATAGACTTATAAATAGTATTTTGATAAAAGACAAAGACTTAGAATGAGGTGGTTGTTCTTGTTTCCAGCATCTAGCTCAGTGCCTGGCCAAGAAGAATCACTTAACATCACATGAGGCCATGAATTAGAATGGTGAAGGTGGCTGCTCAAAATATGACTCCCCCATTTCCCTGAGGAAGTTACCATCTCTGGCATCCTTGTCACCGCCAGGAACTTTTAAGGGAAAATGTTAAGACATAAAACATAGTAATTAATATTGCCACTGTTGTTTGCTTCAGTATGCAACTAACAGTCCCTGAAACAGCAAGAGAAACTGGCTTGCTCTAAGACAGAAGCCTGTATTTCACTTGCGATTCTGCAGGACACGCTTTTGTTCTCTTGTGATTTTTCTTTTAGCTGGGCTTTCCTATTGTCTTGCTTCCTGGCTCTGCTTTCAAATGACCAAGTTTAGAATGATTCCACAGAATCCCCAAGTTGGTTTGGATGAAAAGTTTGTGTGAACATTTGGACCTTGGCCTGGTGTTTTAAAGGTATAACAAAAGCCTAGATTTCAGCAGCTCACCTGGCTCTGGGCTTCTCAGGACAGCCTTTGCAGAAATCCCCAAGTTCATTCCCGGAGAAATGAACCCCAGCTGTCAGCACAGATGGTGCGGGGCCCGTGGGGAGGGGCAGGACTAGAACATTCCCAGAATCATCAAGCGGAAGTGGGAGACAGAGCTGCAGCGAGCGCCCTGGGGACCTGCAGGGTCCTCCTACCACCGTCCGTTCATATTCTAATCATCTTCGGAATGCAGCCAAATCCCTGGGATGCAGGTGATAGAAAATTTAGGAGCTGGAACAAGAAATGACTAATAAAACCCTGAGAGAAATGCCAAGAAAGTGAATAAAATCTGTGACAGAAACAAGATACAAGACTGCTTGTGTTTGGTGACATAAAACATAAACGAGAACACAGTGATGCGAAAATATGAGCAGGGGTGTCCATAAAAGTCCCATAAACTGGCAGTGCTGGCTGCCCTGATGGGGTTTAGCCTCACGGAGATGTCTGCCATCCAGGCTGGTAGACAGAGAATTCACCACGTTTAAAAGATAAGGTGAGCATTTGGCCTGAGAATACTTTGGGTGGTTCTATAAATCAGGACAGTCTTTAAGAAAAAAAGCAAACACTGTTTGACAATGTGTATCAGAATTTAAAATCCACATCTCCTTTGAACCAACAATTCCACTGCAAGGAATTTGCCCTTCATTCTTATACAGGGTGTCAAGATGCATGCAGTAGTATTTTTACGACAGGATAATTTGCAATAACAAAGTACTTGAAACAACCTGAATGCCCATCAATAGTGACCTGGTTAAAGAATTCATAGCACAGCTAGATGAGGGAATATTAAGCAACTATTTTTAAAAAGTAGATGTACATCCACTAAACCAAAAGGGGTCTATAGTGTATTAAGTGAAATGGCAAGGTACAGGATGGTCAAAAATATTGTCCTACTTGTATAGAGTTTAGAAAGATAGATGGTAGACAAATATTGGTGATAGAGAAAGATCATAGATAGACGATTAACAGAGAGAGGGATGATACAGTCTACATATAGGTAGACAGGTATAGCTATAGGTAGACAGGTATAGATAGATTGATAGATGGTAAATAGATGACAGCTAGATGTAGATAGATCAATAGATATATAGATGATACAGGTAGACAATAGAGAGGTAGATAGGTATAAATAGCTATAGATAAATAATAGATGATGGATAGATAATTGATGCAGACATAAATAGGTAGAGATAGAGATATTAATAGATGATAGATGATAAATTTCTATAGATAGGTAATTGATCATAAATAGATAGATGATAGCTAGAAAGATAATAGATAGACATGAATATTCCCTGGATATAGTTTTTACGTAGTTTTTACTCTATCCATATATTATTTGTACCCGTTGTTTTTAGAGAATAAAAAGTAAAGGAAGGACAAGCTGTGCAACTTCTGGAACCCAGCTCAGATTCTGAGCCTTGCTCTTTGGAGGAAAGAGGTTGAGGTAGCCCTGGCTCAGAGCGCTCCCGGGGCTCTGCAGAGTTCCCTACTGCAGCCAGCCAAGCCCTGCACAGCCCAAGAAGCAGTGAGTGGCTGCCCCCACCAGCACCTCCTGCAAGATTAATTGCCACGATTTAGAGAAGAGGCACCTTAGGGGCACCTGCTGTGCATTGTGTTGTATGGGAGGGTTTTAAAATAACTCCTCTCCCTGTGGTTCACAACATAAGGGTGAGTCATATCCATGCAGGGCCTTCCCAGCCCAAGGGGAGGTTGGGTCTGCTCTTCCAAGAATGAACCCCGCCCTGCAGATGGTAGTCTCAGAAAGCTCATGATAGTAACAGCTGTCAGTTAGTGGGAGCTCACCATGCACCAAGCCTGGGGATGGATGGGCTCTGTGCACATGATCTCATTCAGTCCTCACAGCAACTCAGATAAAGTTAATTTCATTTTGCAACTGAGGAGACAGGCTCAGAGAGAGCAAATGACTGATGCAAAGTCACACAGCCAGGGTGGGACTCGAATTCTGTTTTCTGATGTCAGGGCCCATTTAGACATCCTCCTTTGCTCTCAGGCCTATGGGGAGAAAGTCTCCTGGATTCTGAGCGGGAAAGCTCGCAGGTACACCCACATCCCACGGCCCCACCACATTGCCCTCCATCCACACTTGGGGCTATGTTGTGAGAGCTGCGCAAGTCAACATAATGCCGCATGAGTTTGTCTTCAAAAGATAATTAGATTACCTCCCTTGCCTTAAGGAAAAGAACAGCAGATTAAAAAAGAAATATGACAAGCCATCTGAGTGCCAGGACTGCTCCCCTGAGACTCACTTCCATTTCAGTCCCTCATTCCAGACATGAAACCAATTAAAGTAGTGGCAACGTATACAGTTAACACCAAGTGACAAAAGCCTGCCTAAGTGTTTTAAAGAATCTCATAAACCAAAGAGCTTCTGCACAGCAAAAGAAACTACCATCAGAGTGAACAGGCAACCTACAGAATGGGAGAAAATTTTTGCAATCTACTCATCTGACAAAGGGCTAATATCCAGAATCTACAATGAACTCAAACAAATTTACAAGAAAAAACAACCCCATCAGCAAGTGGCTGAAGGATATGAACAGACACTTCTCAAAAGAAGACATTTATGCAGTCAAAGGACACATGAAAAAATGCTCATCATCACTGGCCATCAGAGAAATGCAAATCAAAACCACAATGAGATACCATCTCACACCAGTTGGAATGGCAATCATTAAAAAATCAGGAAACAACAGGTGCTGGAGAGGATGTGGAGAAATAGGAACACTTTTACACTGGTGGTGGGACTGTAAACTAGTTCAACCATTGTGGAAGTCAGTGTGGCGATTCCTCAGGGATCTAGAACTAGAAATACCATTTGACCCAGACATCCCTTTACTGGGTATATACCCAAAGGATTATAAATCATGCTGCTATAAAGACACATGCACACGTATGTTTATTGCGGCACTATTCACAATAGCAAAGATTTGGAACCAACCCAAATGTCCAACAATGATAGACTGGATTAAGAAAATGTGGCACATATACACCATGGAATACTATGCAGCCATAAAAAATGATGAGTTCATGTCCTTTGTAGGGACATGGATGAAGCTGGAAACCATCATTCTCAGCAAACTGTAGCAAGGACAAAAAACCAAACACTGCATGTTCTCACTCATAGGTGGGAATTGAACAATGAGAACACATGGACACAGGAAGGGGAACATCACACAATGGGGCCTGTTGTGGGGTAGGGGGAGAGGGGAGGGATAGCATTAGGAGATATACCTAATGTTAAATGACGAGTTAATGGGTGCAGCACACCAACATGGCACATGTATACATATGTAACAAACCTGCACGTCGTGCACATGTACCCAACTTAAAGTATAATTAAAAAAAAAAAAATCTCATTTACCCACAGGCTGTGCCTGGAGAAACCTAGCTGGCCTGGTATCCTACAACTTAGGAAGTGCGTGACCCAGCTCTGACTGCTGGGGGTGCTCAGCTGCCCTCCTCAGAATCCACCTCCAGCTGTCACCCTCTGTGCCTCTTCTGTCTTCAGTCTGGGGACAGCAGACAAGGGGAGGTGGTGGGGGCAGGGCTTAAGTTTCTGACCCCTGAAACGGTGGCTGGCTCAGGAAAATCTTTTGGTCCCTAGTCCCTGTCTGGTTCTAGATCTTGACCTCTCCCACTCCTGCCCACGCCTAGACAACCCGCAGGGGAGAAAGCACTGGGCTTGACGGTCCTAACCTTGAGGTCCACCACAGAATGGCAGAAGCAGCTTCCTTTGCCTTAGCACCTCAGGACAAGGTCATCTCCCTTTGAAGGGAGCAGATCAAGAAATTCAGCTTTCGGAATGGAGCCTCAAAAAATAGGACCCAAACTGAGAGGAAATTTTAAACCAGGCAATAAGAAAAACGTGGCTCTTGGGATGTGCTGTTCTGGTCTAAGTTTGCTTCCCTTCCAGATAATGGAAAGTGAATCCCCAGCCCCATCAGCTGGGAAGGTCCAATATCAGAATAGGAGAGCAGCCACACTCTGATACAAACCTGGTTTGTTTTCCTTCTTCCAAACATTTCTGTCACTGAAGGATGCTTCAGGTGCTCAGATGATGTCACCAAACTTGGGAGCATTTTAGAGTCCACAGAGCTCCTTCACAGGCAGGCATGTTCTCCCTGGACACCCCCGCTGGTGGGTGGGGAGCTGGTTGATCATCCCCATTCCAGGATGTGTCTGTCTGACCAGTGGCAGAGGGGACCCTGCAGTCCAGGAGTCCTTCTCCCAGCCCCCTTCCCCTGTGGCATGGCCTCCCCTCCAGCTCCCTCTCTTCTTTTCTGACGTCTTCCCACTCATGCCAGAATTGCAAAATATTTTAAACCACTATCTGCTTCTGCAGAGCACGCTTGTACAGTCTACTGTATTTTTCTCTTCTACTGAGTTTTTCAAGGCAGTTTTTTGTTTGTTTGTTTGTTTGTTTGTTTGTTTGTTTGTTTGAGACGGAGTCTTGCTCTGTTGCCCAGGCTGGAGTGCAGTGACGCGATCTCGGCTCGCTGCAAGCTCCGCCTCCCGGGTTCACGTTTCAAGGCAGTTTTTATGTGGTATTAAGAGTTCTTTGAATAACCCCTGCCATCATTCAGAAAATAGCCAACTTCATGTGCCTAGCCTGGGGTTGCCAGAGATCTCACTGCGTGGTGTTCACTTGCTCAGGGGCCTCAGCCCTGGTGGATCACCAAAGAGAGCAGAGGGGCGGGGTGGTGTCTTCCTCACCGGACACTTAAATGACTCAAGGTTGCAAACCCAGGTGTGAGGGCCAGGGCAATGAGGTGGGCTGCCAGTACCGGCCCCAGTGGAGCCGATGACCTGTGCGAGCAGGGAGCCCCTGCATCCAGTTGCACTTCACCCCGAGAACTAGCACCAAGCCAGCAAAGCCCAGGTTTCTCAGACACTGGCACCTCCAGATCTGTTCACAGGCTCCTGCCCTCCTCCAGCGCGCCTCCCCACCATACAGTCCTTTTCTGTTTGGGTCTCTGCTTGGTCTCTCTCTCTTCACATCTGGAGTGAAAGACTTGTTTCCAAAGGGCCCCCTCCTTTCATCGGTGGTTCCTCTTCTAAGCATGATGATTACATGGGTCTTCAGGGGAGCCTACGAGGCAGGAGCTGCAGTCTCTCTTTTGCCAATAGGAAATAGAGGTTAAGTAACTTGGCAAAGTCCCACGAATCAGAGAGGACCATGGGGTCTGAATCCAGGCAGCCTGATTCAAGGGTCTGCTTTGTAACCTCTGTGTCATCCTGCGACAGCCTGAAGAGGTTTCCTGCAAATCGCATCATTTTCAAAGCCACGAAAGGAAAAGATCTTTAAGGAAACATGAGGTGTTACGTTGGTCATCCTTTAGGATGGTGAATAACCAATGCATGTGCTTGGATTTTTTCTTAATTTGGGATTTACCGAGAGTGAAACAGGACTTCCTTAAGTAGTCATTTCATGGACAACGTTTTAAAAGTCTGACTCCAGACTCAGCCTGTAAGTCTCATATTCAGCTCCACTGCCAGAAGGTGAAAAGTGAACAACAGTCACTCCCAGGCAGGACTCCAGCAGTCAAGTGCTCCTTTGCAGGGGAAGGCTACACCGAGGGAGCAGCAGATCCCAAGAGGAGAGGATCCCACGGTGGCCTTGTTAAGTTCAGGATGCCTATGACCTCCCCAGTCACCAGCTTCAGGTTCCATCATTCAGGTTGACTTGTTCCTCTGCCTCCCTGCCTGTATCCCATTGGCCAGCAAGCCTCCGCCCTCCCTTCTGTCCCTGCACCTCCACCTGTGGGCTCTCCCCTGCGACCGCATCTGGCCTTTCCTCTCCACACTGATTTTCTCAAAGTCCACTGTCACCAGGCTCTCAAGGCTTCCCAGGTTCTGACTCCAAGCTACCTCTCTACTTTCACTCCCACTTTCTCCTTGCACCCAAATAAGCAGATCTCCTCACCACTTTCTCCGCCGCCCCCATCCATCCGTCTCCCCTGCTCACCAACCCATCCCTCAGCTCCTCTCTGGGAAGCCTTCCAAGTCACTCCAGTTGACAACGAGTTTTCCATCTTTGGGGAGCCCAACTCTCATGGGCTCACTCCTATGCTCCATGTGACCTGGTGGTTCTGTGAACATGAGCCTCCCCTCCCCAGCAAGGCTGGAAATGTTACTAGTGGAGGGTGTCCAGGTTTTCAGCACTTTGAACAAAGAATTGGACAAAACACACAAACGAAGCAAAGAAAGAATGAAGCAACAAAAGCAGAGATTTATTGAAAATGAAAACACACTCCACAGGGTGAGAACAGGCCTGAGCAAGCAGCTCCAGCACCCAGTTACAGAATTTCCCAGGGTTTAAATACTCTCTGGTGGTTTCCTATTGGTTTCTTGGTGTGAACTCTATGTAAGTGAAGTCGTGGCATGCAATCAGTCTGGTTGGTTGGGAAAAGCGACCAATCAGAGGCTAAAGTGAAGTTACAAAGTTACACTCCTATGCAAATGAAGACGGCCTGCAACCAACCTCACTGGTTGCAGGAGGGAACCAATCAGAGGTACTTTCAATTTTTCATCTGCCCCGCAGAAAAAGAGGGGGGTTGCAAAGGGAGTAGCCTCTGGTCCTTTTGTTACTTGGGTGTGGAAAGTTGGAGTTTTCCTTTTAATTTAGTTCTAGGAAGTCAGTATGAATAGGCCTTAGGTTCCCTGCCCTCCAGACCCTATTCCCCTGCCTCAGAGACACCCCCGGAAAGAGAAGACAGACTTCTCTGTGTGTCCCCAATACACAGACTCTGAATATACAGACTCTGGAGATGAAGTGGCTTGACTTCTCTGAGCCTCAGTTTCCCCCGTTTTGTCCAATGGAGTAAATAATAGAACCTGCCTCAGGGAGTTGCTGTGAAGTTAGTGTGTTGGTAACAGCTGCTGTTGTAAAGAAGATGACAACAAAAACTGATGGTGACGCTAACAGTAAAACTGAAGGTGATGCTGGGACCCAGGAGGGCATTTAGGGCATTTAGTAGGAGTCTGAATGTGCACTTTTTCATTTTTGAGACTCTGTCTTCCAGGCTGGAGTGCAGTGGCACTATCTCTGCTCACTGCAATCCCCACCTCCCAGGCTCAAGCGATCCTCCTGCCTCAGCCTCCTGAGCTGAGACTAGAAGTGCATGCCACATACACAGTTAATTTTTGTATATTTTGTAGAGACAGGGTTTCGCCATGTTGGCCAGGCTGGTCTTGAACTCCTGGGCTCAAGCGATCCACCCGCCTCAACCTCCCAAAGTGCTGGGTTTACAGGAGCTACAGTGCTGAGCTACTGCGCCTGGCCACTGACTTATTCTTGAAAGAATAGATGAACTGGGTTTCCCTCAGGCTCATTCCTTCCTCTATTAGAAAGTTCACTGGAGGCCTATCATGTGATGGACGCTATCTTTGGGAAACAGAGAAATATGATTCCTGCCCTCATGGAAGTTTATTTACTTTTCTCTCTTCCCTTTGTTCAGACCTTGAAGAATTCAGACTTTTGAGGGAATGGAGGGAGCCTCTCACTCTAGGGAGGTCATTCCATCTGTTCTGCCTCTGGGACGTACGACAGAACCTATGACATCCCAAAAACAGCTGGTTCTTCTAATACACAATAAGATTCTCCTGAGTTACAGTGCCTCATGTACCCTCGTTCATTGGTTTTGTTAGGAGAGACTGAAGTCTCCAAAAGATTGCCAAGTGCCTGCTACCATCTACTAAATTCTTGCAAGACAGGGCTTTAGTAATTCATAACGCCTCAGCATGTTTACCCAGTTAAATGACATTGTTTCAGCATTTGGTAGAGAAGAGCCATTTCTGCATCTACTCAATCCTGTCACTTAATTGTCATTGTATAGGAGTTCATTAACATTCCCTTAATTTGCTATGAAGAGTTAAAAGGCTTTCAAATCTAGTCAAATTCAAAACCAGTTTATTTGCCTTTTATGATGATGGAAATGATGTGCACTGTAAATAACCTTATGTTCAACATTCAGCGATATTAATTTCACTCAACTTCATGACTTAAGGTCAAATACGTTAATCAAAGCCGCTGTCATTAACACAGTTTCCTTTTCTATTAAGCGATTATGATCACTTACTATTAATGAGTCGTGAAGTTTTAATAAATTTTGGCTGGTGTGAAATTACAAAACAGTAATTATGACACATACTGTATGGATGGCTTGTTCCATGATGTAAATTTGGCCCAGTGTTGGTAAAATACAAAAGAACCGCAAATAATTAATTAGTTGCTGCCATGGCACCAAAATAAGTCCTCACTATGAAAGCAAATGAATGAAAAATGAAGAGCCTTTTGTTGTTATTAGTGAACTGTTACACAGTGAGACCTGGGCACTCAAAAAGGCCTGATCCCTCAAAAATGACATTTTGACTGGAGCTGGAGGAGAAATATCTGCAAGAATTCTTTTGGTTTGAAGTCCATTTTTCTGGCATGGGGCTGATTGTATAACAGTATGGGGCAGGAGGAGGATTTTGAAATAAAATTGAATGTTGATGCAGATGGATTGATGGGAATGGTACCAAAGAATTAGCATCTCAAGACTGAGAGAGCTCCTGTGAGCCTGGGAGAGACACAGAGTCCTCAAGGATTTACCACCTACATTGAGAGTTTGTTGCAGAACACATCGCGGTCCCTAAAGGATTATGTCACAATGAAGATTCCTGGGCAGTGCCCCCAGAAATGTTGGTTCAGTGAATCTGGAATAGGGCCTAGGCGTCTGCATACACGCAGGACAATTCTGATACAGGTGGTCTCTGGCACACACTTTGAGAAGTAATAATCTAGAAGGCCTAAACCACAATTCTTCAAAACTATATAGGAGTCAAAATCCTCACCGCAAACACTAAAGTACCAAGCCCCATATTAAGCACAAGATCATAAATTTTCTACATTGTTTACAATCAAGTAAGAAAGGGATATGTATATAAATAACAAATATATCATCATCTAAGATTTCCTGAGCATTTGCTTATAATGTGCCACACACAGAGCTGAGTATTTTATATGTACAATCAGATTTGACCTCAACACAACCCCATTTTTCAAATCTGGAAACTGAGTCACAGAGAGATTACATAACTTGCCCAAGGTCACACAGCCAGCAAGTGTCAAGCTAAGAAGTGGGCTCTATTAGGCAGGCAGTAGGCAGCAACCGAACATGTTTAGATAGGGGAGAAGCACAACCAGAGGGCTTAGGAATGTCTCCTGGGACAGCGCTGTGAAGCAGGGACTGGGGTGGACGCAGGTGAGCCCCCTGGGTAGCAGTTTCAGTTGTCCAGGGCAGTGGTTTGCAAACTGCTCCCCAGAGCCTCGGAGGCTTTGGGGTGTGTCCAAGGGTGGATGCTGAGGTGGAGGTTTAAGGAGAGTTCCTTATCCTTTTGCTGTCCCCTTGACACCCCCATTCACATTTTATATCTGCTGTTGGAGAATGCTATCATGTGACAAAATGTCTGAAAACCCCTGGCTTGGGGCATGCAAGAAAGGGGCAGAAGGTAGACGTGCAGGCTCAGAAATGCTTCCAGGATGGGACAGGTGGGAGCCATGAGACTGAGTTGGAAGTTGGGCCCGGGTTGTTTAACCTGCTGGCACAGGGCTTGGTGAGACAGTTCATCTGGAAGTCAAGAGACAAGTCCAGAGTTTGGGGATGGAAGATTTGATATTTATTTTGGAGTCATCTGTGGCCAGGGAATTTATTCTAGAAGGAACACAGCCAGCCAGTTTCTGAGTGAGGCCGAGAAGGACCCAAGTGCCTGTTCTGTTCTGGGTACCGTGCCAGGGACGGTAAACATCTATCACTAGCCCTAGGAGGTCTGCACTCCTAGGGCGGATGCTGTGCCCACCTGGCAGAGAAGGCTTACTGAGTTGCAGCAGAGAAGGCTGCACCATCGACACAGCAGCTACCCTCACTGAGCACTCACACATGCCAAAGCACTTTAAGTATCATCTCATTTACTCCTCGGGAAAGCCCAGGAGGAAGACACCGTTATTTCCTCCGTTTTAAAGATGAGACTAATAAACGTATCTCATGTGGGTAAGTGAGATTCCAAAGCTTGTGTTCTTTTCTCTCCACCTGTGATGACATTGATAAGACCAGCATCTATCTTAAGAATTAAACAACAAAAGACAGGGCAGCTTCCGTTATACACTGTAACCCAGACAGATGGGACCTGCCAGTTATGCTAATTCACAACTACGCAGCTGAGCCTTGCAGACACTTTTCAAAGCCAGCCCCAGCTTGGGGTCACCCCTCCTGCAAGGAGAGGCAGTTTGTCTAAATACAAAAATAGACGAAAAGGGTCCAAGAAGCAGAACTCCCACCCAAGGTGGTCAAGTAAGAGGGAAGGGATACAAAATATGTCAGAAACTGGATAAGGCATTTCCTATTACCCATCAAACACCTTATTACACTGAATAGGTTATGTGGGAAAGATTTCTTTCCCTTAACCATTGCAATTGTCAGTGTGAAGCACCAGTCTTCCAAGAATTTTCTGTCAAGCTCCTCACTAATCAGTCTCAGACCTCACAACCGGAACCACAGTGCCTCTGCCCCATTAGTGCCCCATCCGAAGGCTTGTCCTGGTTTGCCAAGATCAGTGTAAGAGCCAAGCCACAGTGGCAAATGCTACTGTCTGTGTTCTTCATACATAGGGTTATCACCCTTATTTTTAGCAACACTAGTGTCATTTAGCCTTACTTTATTAAGTTTTTATCCATCTTAGGCAGGAGGCAAAAACTGATAAGTGACTTGAAGACAAGGTAGGGCCAATGTGGAAACAAAAATAAAGATGCAGTAATCTGTAAATAGCTCCAGGGAAACATGTTTCCGAAGAGAGAGAGAGAAGCTGAGACTGCCCATTGCCCAGATTCCAGGGTAGGACTGCCTGTGATGTGGGAATTGCCCCTCTCTGGCCACAGGAAAGCTTGGCTCAAGTATGTAACAACTCACCCCTAGGGACTATCCTAGAATAGCCACTAGTTTCATTTTAAATGGTGAAAACAAGAATGAATATCTAATTTTTGTTGAGCACTAACTGTGTACCAAGAACTGTGCTCAGTGTTCCTGGGTACACCTTCCCTGAGGCAAGGTGCACCAGCAGGATCCAGGTAGATCCACGTTTCTCAGAATGAGAAGACTGCACAGGTCTCATTGTCAAAGCCTCTGTTGGGTTTGTCAGTCCTGGAAGTCTCCAGGGCTCCAGGGCACAACATTAACAGTGATTCTTTCCAGATGGCAGGACCATGGGCGATTTCTCTCTACTTTTTCATAAATTTTAAATGTTCAATATGGAACAATTAGTTTACACCATGAAAAGCATATCAAATTCTACTTTTCAAAAGTGTGCCAATCTATTAATTTGTCAGGTATAATAAGGAGAATAAGGCTTTGCTAGCAACGTGAACCACTGAACAACTACTAAGAAAAGGGCCTAGGTCTTCCAGCACAGCCTGGAACAATCACTCAGGAGTTGTTGAGTTCTCTTTCAGCTACTTTCCTATTCCATCTGTCGGTCTATTGTCCTATTTATTTAGTTAATGCTTGCTTGGTTCCTGTATTAGTCTGTTTTCACACTGCTATGAAGAACTTCCTGAGACCTGGTAATTTATGATGAAAAAAATTTAATTGACTCACAGTTCCACATGGCTGGGAGGCCTCAGGAAACTTAAAATCATGACAGAAGGCAAAGGGGAAGCAGGTGCAGTCTTTGCATGTCAGAGCAGGAGAGATAGAGTGAGGGAGGAAGTGCCACACTTTTAAACCATCAGATCTCGTGAGAAGTCACTCGCTATCATGAGAGCAGCATGGGGGAAACCACCCCCATGATCCAATCACATTCTACCAGGTCCCTCCCTTGACACATGGAGATTACAATTCGAGACGACATTTGTGTGGGACACAGAGCCAAACCATATCGGTTCCAAAAAGGATATTGACAGCTTCCATGCAATTTAGTCAGATAAAAACTTGAAGTGAGTGAGAAACAAGAGACAAAGTGAAACAGCAGGTGGACCCAGCACATGGGCCGCACAAGACCCGGCCACTTTCAACTGGGCCGTAAACATGGCTGCAGCTGACAACAGTAAAAAAGGAACACTAATTACAGTTACACTGAGGGAGAGCACTCCTGAGATCAAGAGAAAGCTTCTTAGAAGGGGCATGACTATTCCCGAGACTATGATGGGAAAGTATTTGTTGCAGAGTACCTGGTAAAAATGACACTTGGTGACATAGGAATGATCAATGTACTCAACAACATCCCCATTCTAAGTCAGCCATGCTTCTCAGGGGAATTCTCTTACCGAAACAGACCAAAGGCATTGCTCCAAAACACTGTTCAGGAAAGGAAATTCTAAGGGGCCGTGCAATTGGGTCCAAGACCTTTATTCACTAATAGTCTGAATTAATGCAGGTTTTAGGGTATCTTGAGCAATGGTGCCCCAGGAGTTATGCAATTGTTTATTTTAAATTTTACCTTCAATACCTTTTAAATATCATACATCTTTCAAATCAAATCATAAATATAATCAAATCACCTCCACCCAAATATGCTGTATAGTAAATTCTAACATTTTGGAAACCACTAAATTGATGAATCATGCATCTGGGTTGATGTGTTCTTTTGTAGCCCTGACAATGAAGCCCTTACCATACTGATTTAATTGAAAATTTTCTGAGATGGCCAGGTACACTGTGGAAGAAATAAATATTGACAAGTGTACCCTCTTATCTATGTGAATTGTGACATTCTTAAACCACATGAACAAAACCTAATGTAGTTACAAATTAGATGGAAAGGTGGATGTTAGAATGCAGCTGTCCCCTTAACTCTCAATTTCAGTTTTGGAGTCATTAAAACAACCTCTTTGACTGGGAAGACATAACAACTAAATGCTATGTGGTTCTTGGATCCTGGAACCAAAAAAGAATATTAATGGAAATACTAGTAAAATCTAAAGAAAGTCTGTAGTTTAGTTAATTGTATTATAATAATATTAATGTCAGTTTTGAAAGTGTACCAGTTATATAAGATGTCAACATTGAAAGAACTGAGTAAAGAATATGCTTCCCTCTATACAAGCTTTGCAAATCTAAAATTATTGCAAAATAAAAAGAGTTTAAAAAATTTAAACAATCTCATTGTTTTCATTTGTTAACTTTGTTAAAGCATATTATACATTTGAGTTAACAACATGGTTACATAATATATTACAATGCCATGTGACTCTGTTTTATATATTAATGATCCATATAAGATTTGATCTGAAGAAAGGATTCTGTGGTAGAAATTTGTTAAATTGTCCTTCCCCTTTACCAATAATTTAGTCCAAAAGACATTAGAGGGAATTGAGCAAGGAAGGTGAGCTCGCCAGTGTGGTGGGAGGAGCCTGGGTGGTGCAGGACATGGGCAGGGTGTCAAATGCCAACTGGAGTAAGGAGGATGTCCACACAGGGGGGCAGCTTTGTGCATGGATTCAGGACCAAGTGGGGAAGAAAGGCTACCCAATGCAGAATGTCAGAACTGAGAGGAGCAAGAGGAGCTTCCACGTGCAGAGGTGGCTTAGCATGGAGAGTCAATGCTCAAGACAGTTGAGCAAGGCGTCCATGCAAGTAGGCAGGATGGGGGTGCACACTGGTGTGGGGAAGCAGAGCCCAAACAGAGCGAGGAGAGCTTCTGTGTAAGGGTGCAGCCAGCGTGGGGAGTCAGAGCCTACATAGGGTGAGCAGGGGCACCCCAGTAGAAGAATTTTGTATAGCAGGGCACCATGGCAAGGGGGCAGTTGGAGAGGAGGATGAGGCCAGTTGGAGAGGAGGCCATATTTGGGATAGGGGTGCAGTAGGCACCAGTGACAGGAGACTGGATGCATACAGGTTACTGGTCAAATAAGCTGATATACTAAGGATAATAAGAGTCAAGTTTCTTATTGTCATAGGGCTACAAATAAACAAAGGGAGAAAATTAGAAGGAATTTTGTGGTATTACAGCAGAATTGGAAGTATTACTGTAAACTCTTGTTTTTCAACATACAATATTGAAATAAATAAAAATGTAAATATGCATGTGTATTATGCATACATATAATCCCTTGCTCTGTCCATGAGAAGGCTGGGAACAGCGATGTCCCAACAGCCATGAATACACCTACTGGCCAGACTTTGGTTTTGAAATACCATCCTCCATTAAAAGAAACCAGGGATCCCTCGAGAAACAGGTGATTCTAAGGCTGGAAATGTGAGGAGCCTGGAATATTTTGTCAAGTCAAAAGTAAGGAAATAGTCAAAGAATAATGGGAATGTGTCAAATGAAAGGGCAGCCACTGGTCACATCTGGGAAAATTTGTATATCGAAATATATACATAGGAATAAAATAGGAAACTATGGGCCCATACTGATATAACTACAGGAATAAATTCAAAGTTTGATAAGGAGTGGGGTGTTTACATAGTCTCAGAGAATGTCTCCATAAATTAATACTTTTTAATTACAAGCAAGAGTCAAGAGAGTAACTTTATAGTAGAGAAGGTTGACAGATACCTTAATCTAGTGATTAAATTTAATATCATTAGAAATAGGAGGAGTCAACATTGGGTGTCACCTGATGGGAGGCTTAGGAAGAACTCATTGTCACTTCTGTAACATTCCCACTGAAGATGCATCACCTAAATCTAATCATAAGGAAACGTCAAACAAACCCAAATTGAGACACATTCCACAGGATATCTGACCTGTAATTTTCAGAAGCTTCACGGTCATAAAAGTTTCAGAAAGACTAAGGAAAAAGACACTAAAAAGACAGGGCAACAAAATGCAACGTGTGTTCCCGAACTGAATCTTTTTACATAAAAGACATTATTGGGAGAGTTCACAAAATGTGAATGAGGCCTGAAGATTAGATGGTAGGAATTTAGCAACACCAACTTTCTGATCTTGTTGGTTATATTGTAATAATGTGGAAGAATGTCCTGATGTGTAGGAGGTGCACGAAAATGGTATCTAGGACTGATGGGGTATTCATGTCAGCAACTTATTCTCAACTCTTCAGGACCAAAACAATGTATTTGCCAAACTTTTCAGTAGGCTTGAAATTGGTTCACAAAAATATTTGAAAATCACTGAGGTAGCAGAACAGATAAGATACACGTCAAGGTCCCAAACCTACAAGGGGAGGTCACCCCATCTCTACTCAGAGATGACCATCTGAGTGGACATATTGCAGAATGAAGAATTCCTTAGAGTGCACCCCAAAAGATCTTCTCTTATGGACATATAGAGATTGATGAGTTCATGTCATAGAGCATAATTATGATCATTTTATCTTAGAACATTTCTGTAGTAAGAGAACTATATACCCACCTTATCCATAGGAACACACCATTGAAAGGCCCATGGAATACAAGGCTGATGGTCCCACCTACATGAGCTACTTGCCAAAACTGATGCCAAGAGGACTGAATGAGGTGAATTGCTGAAGTGGTTTATTAGCTATAAAGAAATTATTAATGGGTTTTGATTCTGGCAATAATTAAATAGTAGGGGCAGTTGTTTATGAGATTAATTAGATGAGATCATCTGAATCCATTAATCCAAGTAAGTGCTGAGCATGGTGAATGGTACAGAGTACATGAACACCACTGTCATCATCCTTATTATGATTATTATTGTTGTTGTTACTGGCCACTCCCAGCTAGTAACAGCAAACTATCTCTGTGGCATATTTTTATATTCTTCATCACAGGTGGGCATACTCCAAGCTCATTCAAAAGTAGCAAGCAATCACCAAGAAACAAGTTAACAATTGTTTCCTCAATTTTCAAAATCATTAACTGATCAGCCCAGTAACGATTTGTGCTGAGACAGTGATTTACGCGGGGTTATCCCAGTGCAAGCCTCAGTAACTGGGGGACTATATTATGTTCACACACGTTGGCCTATAATTGGTTCCAGCCAGAGAGTCAAAGGCGAAGGAAAGGTCTGTGAAAACAGCAATCTAATAGTGCTTCTAGTTTATTTCTCCAACTGCAACTCCTGTAAAACACTGACCTAAGAAATTCAGGCTAGCTGTGTACTGAGGATAAGACAGATAGAGTCTTAAATGGCACACCAAATAAACTAATTTGTTTGTAACTGGGAAGAGAACAAAAAGGTAACTCAATATCTATGCCAGCAAAATAACAAACTAGGTACCTTGACCAATTTTCTCACTGAAAATAACCAAAAATGCTGGCAAAAATGGTAAATACCTCCTGAAGTGCATTGATGAGCTGGCAAGGAAATAAGAAACACTAAGGAAAAAAGTGAAGTGAAGGTCTGAACCCAAGAATTAGGCAGAAAATGGACCAGCTTTCACCCTGGGGGCATTTGCAGAACCAAGCTTACAGTTTCACAGCCTCATGAGGCACCAGAGACAAAATACAAGTCCACCTGGGAAGAGAAAGTCAAATAAGAGAACTTAACTAGTAAAATCAGGATCCTACAAGCAGGATTTTCGGAATAGAATGGATTAGATGTAAGTCCACTACCTCCTTACCACCAATGGGACTACAACAAATGTTACCACTCTTGAACCTCAAAACAGAGGAAAAATGGAAAATAGTCCCTGAGAATTGATACCCACAAGCTGGCCCTCACTCAGGTTTGCAGCCTAAATTCTTATGACCTGGGAGTCTGAAAATCCTGAAACCAACAATTTAAGTCCTACAGTAGTAGTGATCCCAGGCATCCGGCAGAAGTTAAATGAAATCCTCTCTGAAGAAAACCATCTTCATCTCACACATAAAGAATTGCCACACACAAAGTTCCAAGGAAAATGAGCAAGTCTTGCTCAGCACAAAGGTAAATAAAGGACCATAAATAAGAATCAGCAAAAGCAAAAATCAGTTAACTATGACTTCAGATCCTGAAATTAGCTACAGAACATAAAATCATTGTTCATAGAAATTAAAGATAAACTTGAATATAAGCAGAGACAAAGAAACTGATAAAAATATAAAACTATAACACTTTGTAAATATAAAAACTATAAAAATAAACTAATTAAGCTGAAGAGAGAAGTAGTGAAGAAATTATCCAAATTGCAGTTCAGAGATGACAAAGGTTTGGAATACACGAATGAAACATGAAGAAACAGGAAACGCAGATTAAAAAGTTTAACATATGTCTAAATTAATGGTGCTCAACCAGGGGCAACTTTGCCTTCCAGGGGACATTTGGCAATGTCTGGAGACATTTTTGATTGTCACAACTGGCAGGGGTGGTGGGTGTGTGCTACTAGCATCCAGTGAATAGACGCCAGGAATGTTGCCAAACATCCTACAATGTTTTGGACAGCCCTGCACAAACACGAGTTATGTCAATAGTGCTGAGGTTGAAAAATTGTGGTCCACATGGAGTTCTGGTATTAAAACACAGTGAAAATGGGGCAAAAAGTAATATCTGAAGAGGTTAAAAGAATCAATTCCAATGAATTTCCCCCCACCATAAGATATATATAAAAAATACACATATAAAACTTTAATACATCAAAGGGAAAAAGCAAATGTTTTAAGAACCAGAGTACATTAGGGGTCATTATACTATTCTATATTCTTTAAAATTTTCCATATTAAGAAGTTAAAAATTGTTTTACAAGACCAGCCAAAGAACAAAAACAGACCACCTTTAAAAAACTGATAGCTAACTTTTCAACAGCAAAAATGAAAACTAAAACACAATACAACGATATTGTCAATGTACTCAGAGAAATATTATTGTCAACTATAATTTTATACCTAGTGAAAATAAATTTCAAGATTGAGGGGATAAAGCACTTTCAGATAAAAAAAAATTGAGTTGACTATAGACCTTCAATAAAGGAAATTCTGAGGGATATACTTAAGGAAGAAGGAAAGAGATTCCACATAGAAGGCCTGAGACCCAAGAAGAAATAGACAGAAGAAAATTGATTATTCAAAATAATAATAAGAATGCCCTGAGAGTTAAACTGTCACCAAATATTCACTTGAAGAAAGCTTGTGTATAAAGCATTGCACCAGGCACATGCATAATATGTATTCTTTTCAAATGCACGTGAAACATTTAAAAATTTGATCACATACTCAGCCACAAATAGGGTAAGATACATTGTAGTTTCAAGACAGTATTAATTCACATCTCTTGCCTTAACATCTATCTGTTATCATAGATAGCAATCCAAAGACCAAGAGATCCAAAAACACATCATAGATAAAATGTTAAAATAAAAACACAAAGGCAAATCTTAAAAGCAGAAAGAGAAAAGAGACTCCTTATATATAAAGGAACCTCAATGAGATGAATGGCTAATTTCTCATCAGAAACAATGGGGGTCAGAAGTCTGTGGTATGACATATTCGAAAGGCTGAAAAATTGGTCTAAAATTCTCTTGTTTTGTTGTGTCTCTGCCAGGATGAACATTGATACAAAAATCCTCAATAAAATACTGGCAAACCGAATCCAGCAGCACATCTAAAAGCTTATCTACCATGATCACGTGGGCTTCATCCCTGGGATGCAAGACTGGTTCAAAATACACAAATCAATAAATGTAATCCAGCATATAAACGGAACCAATGACAAAAACCACATGATTATCTCAATAGACGCAAAAAAGGCCTTTGACAAAATTCAACAGCCCTTCATGCTAAAAACTCTCAATAAATTAGGTAATGATGGGACGTATCTCAAAATAATAAGAGGTATTTATGACAAACCCACAGCCAATATCATACTGAATGGGCAAAAACTGGAAGCATTCCCTTTGAAAATTGGCACAAGACAGGGATGCCCTCTCTCACCACTCCTATTCAACATAGTGTTGGAAGTTCTGGCCAGGGCGATCAGGCAGGAGAAAGAAATAAAGGGTATTCGATTAGGAAAAGAGGAAGTCAAATTGTCCCTGTTTGCAGATGACATGATTGTATATCTAGAAAACCCCATAATCTCAGCCCAAAATCTCCTTAAGCTGATAAGCAACTTCAGCAAAATCTCAGGATACAAAATCAATGTGCAAAAATCACAAGCATTCTTATACTCCAATAACAGACAAACAGAGAGCCAAATCATGAGTGAACTCCCATTCACAATTGCTTCAAAGAGAATAAAATACCTAGGAATCCAACTTACAAGGGATGTGAAGGACCTCTTCAAGGAGAACTACAAACCACTGCTCAACGAAATAAAAGAGGATACAAACACAAGGAAGAACATTCCATGCTCATGGATAGGAAGAATCAATATCATGAAAATGGCCATACTGCCCAACGTAATTTATAGATTCAATGCCATCCCTATCAAGCTACCAATGACTTTCTTCACAGAATTGGAAAAAACTACTTTAAAGTTCATATGGAACCAAAAAAGAGCCCGCATTGCCAAGTCAATCCTAAGCCAAAAGAACAAAGCTGGAGGCATCATGCTACCTGACTTCAAACTATACTACAAGGCTACAGTAACCAAAACAACATGGTACTGGTACCAAAACAGAGATATAGACCAATGGAACAGAACAGAGCCCTCAGAAATAATGCCGCATATCTACAACCATCTGATCTTTGACAAACTGGACAAAAACAAGAAATGAGGAAACGATTCCCTATTTAATAAATGGTGCTGGGAAAACTGGCTAGCCATATGTAGAAAGCTGAAACTGGATCCCTTCCTCACACCTTACACAAAAATTAATTCAAGATGGATTAAAGACTTAAATGTTGGACCTAAAACCATAAAAACCCTAGAAAAAAACCCAGGCAATACCATTCAGGACATAGGCATGGGCAAGGACTTCATGTCTAAAACACCAAAAGCAATGGCAACAAAAGCCAAAATTGACAAATGGGATCTAATTAAACTAAAAAGCTTCTGCACAGCAAAAGAAACTACCATCAGAGTGAACAGGCAACCTACAAAACAGGAGAAAATTTCTGCAATCTATCCATCTGACAAAGGGCTAATATCCAGAATCTACAATGAACTCAAACAAATTTACAAGAAAAAAACAAACAACCCCATCAACAAGTGGGCGAAGGATATGAACAGAAACTTCTCAAAAGACGACATTTATGCAGCCAACAGACACGTGAAAAAATGCTCATCATCACTGGCCATCAGAGAAATGCAAATCAAAACCACAATGACATACCATCTCACACCAGTTAGAATGGCAATCATTAAAAAGTCAGGAAACAACAGGTGCTGGAGAGGATGTGGAGAAATAGGAACACTTTTACACTGTTGGTGGGACTGTAAAGTGGTTCAACCATTGTGGAAAACAGTATGGCAATTCCTCAGGGATCTAGAACTAGAAATACCATTTGACTCAGCCGTCCCATTACTGGGTATATACCCAAAGGATTATAAATCATGCTGCTATAAAGACACATGCACACATATGTTTATTGCGGCACTATTCACAGTAGCAAAGACCTGGAACCAACCCAAATGTCCAACAATGATAGATTGGATTAAGAAAATGTGGCACATATACACCATGGAATACTACACAGCGATAAAAAATGATGAGTTCATGTCCTTTTTGGGGACGTGGATGAAGCTGGAAATCATCATTCTCAGCAAACTATCGCAAGGACAAAAAAAACAAACATCGCATGTTCTCACTCATAGGTGGGAATTGAACAATGAGAACACTTGGACACAGGAAGGGGGACATCACACACCGGGGCCTGTTGTGGGGTGGGGGGAGTGGGGAGGGATAGCATTAGGAGGTATACCTAATATAAATGACGAGTTAGTGGGTGCAGCACACCAACATGGCACATGTATACATATGTAACAAACCTGCACATTGTGCACATGTACCCTAGAACTTAAAGTATAATTTAAAAAATAGGCTGAAAAATTTTCTTAATTGTCAACCAAAGATTTTATGTCTAGCAAAATTATCGAGCAAAAATGAAGGGGAAATGCATTCCTAGATAAAAATGGAGATAATTTGTTGCTAGCAGAACTGCCTTGTAAGAAATGCTGAAGTTAGTTCTTCAACTTTGCTGAGAGCGAGTGACCTCAGATGGTAATTAGAATCTATGTGAAAAAAATAAAGAGTGTCAATAAAGGTGATTATGTATGTAATTATAAAAGACACTATAATTGTATATACTTTCTCCATTCTATTATTGACTAATATAAAATGTACTTGTATAAAACATGTACATAATTGCATTGTTGGGGCTACAACATAAAGAAATATAAAATATTTGACAATAACAGCTCAAAGAAGCGGGTGGAAACAAAGCCGCATCAGAATAAGAAAATGACAGCAGTTAGTCAAATCCATAGGAAAAAAGAAAGAATCAGAAACAGTAAGTAAGAAGGTTAATATAACCAACTCTGTAAATATATATTTGTGTTCCACTCTTATTTTTAAGGACACATTATAAAATTATAAAATTATTACAGTATATTGCTGGGTTTGTAACATAGACAGACATAATATGCATAATAATAATAGTACAAAAAAGCAGAGGAATGAATAGAGCTATCTAGAAGCAACATTTGTGTATCTCATTGGAATTTAGTTAGTATAATTATGACATAGATTATAAAAAGATGTATATTGCAAGACCTAGAACAACTGCTAATAAAATAACCTTTGAAATATGGTAAAATAAATCATAAAAAGAGTTAAGATTATATACTAGAAAATATTCACTTAATGAAAAAGAAATCAGAAATGTGGAACAGAGGAATAAAAAAGGCATAAGACATATAGGAACAGAAATCTAAATGGCAGACATATATCCTATTATATCAACAGTAACATTAAATGAAAATAGACAAAACAATCTAATCAAAAGGCAGAGGTTGTCAGACTGGATAAAACCAACAAAATCTATTTGCTGTCTATCTACAGAAGACACGTTTTAGGTTCAAAGACACAGAGATGGAAAGTTAAAGGATTGCAAAAAATATATGATGCAAACAACAATTCCAGGAAAGCTGGAGTTGCTAGACTATGTAGCAGGCAAAGTAGAATTTAAGACAAAAAAAAGTTACTAGTAATAAAGAGGAGCATTTTAAAATGTAAAAAAGTCAATCCATCAGGAAGATATAAGAATTATAAATACATATGCACTTGACAACAAAACACCAAAATACCTGAAGCAAAAACTGACAATAATGAGGGGAGAAAAGACAGTTCAGCAACAATAGCTGGAGACTTTACTACCCCATTTTCAATAATGGATAACATCTAGGCACAGTATCAATGAGGAAACAGAAGATTTGAACAACACTATAAATAAACTAGATATAAAAGCCATCTGTAGAATATTCTACCCAAAAATAGCAGAACATACATTTTTTTCACAAATGCACATAGAACATTCTTCAGGATAGATCGCAAGCCCTGATACAAAACAAACCTCAATTAATTTAAAATGATTGCAATCACACAAAGTAAGTTCTCTGACCACAATGGAATGAAATTTAAAAGCAATGATAAAAATAAATTCAGGAAATTCAAAAGTATGCATAAATCAAACCACAAACTCCTAAACAACCAATTTATCAAAGAAATAAATCACAAAAGAAATTTGAAACTACTTTGAGATGAATGAAAATGGAAACACAACATACTGAAATTTATGGGATGCAGCTAAATCAGTACTTAGAGGAAAATTTATAGCTGTAAAATGCCTATATTAATAAAAGGAGGAAGACTTCAAATTAGTTATCTAACTAACCACCCTAAGACACTAGAAAAAGAGCCAAATAAACTGATAGCAAACAAGAGGAAAGAAACAATAAAGATTAGAGTGAAAATTAATAAAATATTATGGAGTTACTTCTCTGTTTAAAGCCTTTCTGTGTCTCCTCAGTGCTTTTAGGATAAAATCCAGACTCCCAGGTCATTCAAATCTCTTCGGAATCTGACCTTTGCTGACCTCACCAACATTATCTCCCATCACTCCCCATTTTTATCCTGGGACTCAACCATCCTAAGTGAGTTATGAGCCACCTTTCAGATACTGTATATTGAAGTATAGTGGTTAAGTATAATCTCTGAAGAAATGAGGAGTGATTCCTAATGGGTACAGAATTTCTTTTGGGAGATAACAAAATATTCTACAAGTGATTGTGATGGTGGTTGAACAACTTTGTGAACACACTAAAAATCACTGAATTATACACTTTAAATGAGTGAATGTGTATAATGAGGGATGTGGCAGCAGACCCAGAACAGAGCCACACAGTCCACAGGGATGAACTGCCAGCAGATGACTAGCTGGAGAGCCAAAAGGCTCCTTCACCTGTTCTCAGTGCACTGTCTTCAGGCGTTGCATAGAGGGGATGCCCACACTGGGTATACTTCAGGAGGTATCTGACCTTCCTGTAAGAAAAGGTCCCATTGGGTAGGTCTGGTTCTTCACCAGTGTATTCCTGATTGTGGCTAGTTGAAATAATTACCAAATGAATGCAATGCCAGGTTAGATTTGAGGATTCCTGGGGAAACTGCCTCCCCCTACACAGACAGACCTTCCCTAATAACTTTCCAACCTGAGCCTCACCATAGCTCACATTTGAACACATGCTATGTGCTCCATACTATCTTAGGAGATTTGTAAATATCAACTCATGCAATCCTCAAAGCAACTCTAGGAGCTAGATATCATTCTTATCCCATTTATGCATGAGGAAATTGAGGCACAAAGAGGAAAAATAACATGCCCATAGCTAAGAAGTGGTGAATATAAGATCTAAACCTAGACACACTAACTCTGGGGCCCACGTTTTTCACTTCTTTACAGTGCCTGCAATTTTACTATGCAAGATTGTGTTTTCAGATTCCTCTGCCTAGGGTTTGTTTTTTTACTCTTAGCAATATTCCTAAAGACTAACATATTAAATTGTTACCTATTCAGGTTTACTTCTCTTTCTCTTTCTTTCTTTTCTTTTTTGAGATAGAGTCTCGCTCTGTCACCCAGGCTGGAGTGCAGTGGTGCAATCTCAGCTCACTGCAACCTCTGCCTCTGGGATTGAAGCAATTCTCCTGCCTCAGCCTCCAGAGTAGCGGGGATTACAGGCACGCACCACCATACCCAGCTAATTTTTGTATTTTTCATAGAGATGGGGGTTTCATCACATTGGCCAGGCTGGTCTCGAACTCCTGACGCCAAGGGATTCACCTACTTCAGCCTCCCAAAGTGCTGGGATTACAGGCCCAGCCTCTCAAAGTGCTGGGGCATGAGCCACCGCGCCCAGGCCAGATTTACTTATTTTTGTTTTTCAAGGACCATGTCACTCAAGGAGGCCCAGGAAGAGTGTGGGCAAGGGACCCCTGGCACAGTTAGTGGCATCTTAAGGTGAACTGAGCCAGACAGTAATTATATAATTCAGTCTTTAGGGGGCAGGCAGCGGTCCAAAAGGTTGTATCAGTTCTGAGCTTTAAAGGCTAGGGCAGCCTCAGCCTATGGTTTAGTGGGGTAGATTAATTGCAAACATGGCCCCAGTTTGCCATGTCTCCCATGTATGTCCTTTGTAAAGTGATTTTGTAGCTCCTTCATCAAGAAATGGCATCTACTTCTTCACAAGAGCTGGTCTTGTGACGCATGTTAGCCAGTAGAGCTTCATGGCTCAAAGTTCTGAGCCCAGGATTCCAGTGGCCTCAAACACCTCAGCACTCTCCTGGATCCCTGCCAACTGCCCCACAAACACGGTCAGCTGGCCTGATGGGGGATGAGAGATCATGTAGAGTAAAGGTCAGTTGTTCCAGCTGAGGCCATTCTAGACCAGCAAGACCCCAGCTGGCCTATCAGCTGACTGCATGAGTGAGCCCACCCAACACCACAAGAAGTATCCAGTTGAGACCAGCCTAAATTACCAACTGCTAATAGTAATTGTTCTCTGCAATCATGTAGGGTATGGTTTGTAATACAGCAACATTTATTTGATCCCATTGGCGAGGAGCAAGGTTTGGAAGTGGGCATATGCAGGAACAGAACAGGAAGTGAGGCACAGGCTGAGGCCCTATGGGAGGCTGAGGACCCAGCCCCTGCAATGTGAGGTGCAATGGGAAGCATTAGGAGGGAAAAATCCCAGGGTCTGGGGTCACTTTTCTTCCAACTGGATGGACTGCAAGGATCTGAGAGCCTCTCCAAGGTGCACAAGAACAGCACTCATGCTGGTCTGGAATCTTCAGGAAATAGATGGGATGCCAGAAGCGGATGGACGGGCAAAGACTGAAGCAACTCCTACTTTCCAGATGTGCCGCAGGCAGACTCATATCAGATTAACCTCCCCCGCTCCAACCCTGGGTGGAGGACCTGCTGGATATGCTAAGTGGAGGCTGCAGAGATCCAGGGGCCAGGGATGCCACCAGTCACTCATTCAAGGGCGCTTTTCCTGAAACTAGTCGAATTGAAAAGTGCTACTAACAATCAGCAAGATCAAAGAAGGAGGTCTGCCCTGTGCAGGTGCTCTTTTGAAGAGCCATCTGTTGGCCCCGGCTTCTGTTATCAAGACACGGCATTCCAACAGAAAGGATTGCAAAGAAGAAATGGAACTTGCAACATGTTTATGATCTAATGCAAACAGCAGGTGGGGTCTGTCAGGAGTTCTGGGAAGCCCTGAGGAGCAGGGGGGAAGGACAGGCCAGGCTTCTCGTTTGTCCCCAAACAATGGCAGCTCGGGATGGCGGATAGAGGGTGGGCTTAGCCAACCTTCACGGGTACCAGCCTCAACTTCCCAGTTCTCCCAAATCCTCCTGTGGACAGCAAGCCCTCTAGGGCTTCACTTCTCTCCTTTATAACTCTGCTCATTCCTAGACACCAAGAAATCCACATCAACAAAATTAACCTAATATTCACCCATCCTGGAGTCAGACAAACTGGATTAGAATCTTGACCCAACCAGATATTAACTGAGTGACGCTGGGCAGGTTACTTCTCAGGTTCCGTTGCCCTTATCCACCAAAGGACTTGGAAGATGGCAGTCCCTCCACCTTCTGGGGCTGTGGTGAGGAGGTGACATACTCAGCACAGGGTCCAGCACGGAGTAAACCCACCCGTAGTACGTATCTTTGTCACTGTCATCATTCAAACAGTCATGAACATCTGCAGAGGGCCAGGAGTCGGGGCATGGGGTGCATCAGAGGTGGTTCCTACTCCTGAAGAACTCAACAGAATGAATTAATGATTTACAAAGCAGACAAGAGCACCTTACCGTCATAAAACCCCAGAATGGTGACCAGGCAAGGGGCTCCCCTAATTCAGAAAACCCCAGAATGGTGACCAGGTAAGGGGCTCCCCTAATTCCTGGAGCACAAAGAGCAGATGGAGCCTTTCTATGAGGCCATCTCTGTCTCTCCCCTGCCCTCTCACTGCTCATCCTCCAAGAGTTGAAAACTCGCGGAAGCATCATCTCTACAAATTAAAGTTGCCCAAGTACAATATAAAGTTTCCTGCACATTATAGTCACGGAAGCAGGTCCAAGCCGGACTTCCTTCCTCTTGGAGAAGCATCCAAGAGGGAGGAAGCTTCCCAAAACATCCAGAAGATTCAGCTGCTGAGGATGAGGCTCTTAGGGCAGACAGAGGCAACAGAAAATTCCAGAGGCCTGGTGGGGGTCTATTAGAGAAGCTGGTTCTCAAACATGAATGTGCTCAGGAAGCACCTGGAGCTCTTGTTAAAATGCAGCTGCTGATCCAGTAGGTCTGGGGCAGTGCCAGAGAACCTGCATTTCTAACAGACTCCCCTGTGAGGCCAGTACTGCAGCTCTGTGGACCACACTTTGAGTAGCAAGTGTTTATCTAATCTAGGCCACAGGAGAATAACCTGAGAAACTTTTATTAACAGGTTTATTGGGGCATAATTTACATATAGTATGTACAAAGAGATATATTATACCATTCATCCATTTAAAGTTTATGATTTAATAGTTTTTAGTAGATTCACCGTTGTGCAACCATCACCATAACTAATTTTAGAACCAATCTTTGGTTGGGCCAAGATTCTAATCCAGTCTGTCTGACTACACTGGATGGGTGAATATTGGGTTAATTTTGTTGATGTGGGTTTCTTGGTGTCTGGGAGTGGGCAGAGTTATAAAGGAGAGGTGTGAAGTCCTGTGGGCCTGCTGTCCACAGGGGGATCGGGAGAACTGGGAAGCTGAAGCTGGTACCCATGAAGGTTGGCTAAGCCCACCCTCCATGCCCCATCCCCAGCTGCCATTGTCTGGGGACAAATGAGAAGCCTGGCCTGGCCTTCCCCCTACTCATCAAGGCTTCCCAGAACACCTGACAAATCCCACCTGGCGCTTGCATCTACACATCAAGACCCAAAGAATATCAGTACCAGGTGGTGTTTGTCTAGATCATACAAATAGTCTTACATTCAGAGCAATTTCACGTGCTAAGCCACTGTCACGGCCATCCCCTGGTGCACCCCAAAAATAAAACTACTCTTTTTGTTCAAACACCTCCTTCCAATTTTCTTTCAGGCCTTGGTAGTCACTAATCTACGTTCTGTCTCTACAGATTGTCCTCCTCTGGACACTTCAAATAAATGAGTAATATAATATGTGTCCTTCCTGTTTTGCGTCTTTCACTTAGCATGTTTTCAAAGATGCATCCATATTATAGCATGGATCAGTACTGCGACCATCTTTATTGCTAAATAATAGTTGGATGTACCACCTGTGGATATACCACGTTTTACCCTTCATCAGTTGATGAACATTTGTGTTGTTTACACACACACACACACACACACACACACAGAGCACATGTGATTTTGGAGGCTTTGCAAGTTTAAAATCTGCAGAGTAGGCCAGCAGGCCAGAGTCCTAGCGAAGAGTTTCAATTTCAGTCCAAAGGCCATCTGCTTATACATTAATTTTGGCTTGAAGAAGTCAGTCTTATTCTATTAAGTACTTCAACTGATTAGACGAGGCCCACCCACATTATGGAGAGTAATCTGCTTTACTCAAAGGCCACCAATTAAATTAGTATCATCCAAACAACACCTTCACAGAGACATCTAGATTAGTGTTTGACCAAACATCTGGGCACTGTGGCCCAGACAAGCTGACACATGAAATTAACCAATACAGGTCACTTATTGATTACGAAGCAACAACAATGAACCCCTTACTGTGAACTGCCCCAGGCACTGGGGATATTGAAATGGAGACATGGCCCCTACCCTCAGGAAGGTCATAGTGTAAAATGGGGACACTGACAGTGCCCACCTCACTGGCAGACCATGAGGAATAAATGGAAAAATAATGCATGCATGGCAACCAGCATCATGCCTGGCATCAGTAGGTGTCCACAGCAGCATCTATACATCAGGACCCAAAGAATATCAGTACCAGGTGGTATTCTCTTAGGTGATACAAATAGTCTTACATTCAGAGCAATTTCGTACACTAAGCCACTGCCACAGCCATTCTCTGGTGCAGTGTAAGACACCCTCACCCAAGAGAGATTTACTGCCATAAAAAATATTGCCCTGCTGGCCAGGAAAGCCGCAGTGCCTGCTGTACCCGTTGGGGGCCCGCTGCCCACGGCCACACACACCAATCTAAGCAGGATTATTAAAGCATAAATCCCTATCGCTTGTCTCCCTCTCACTGGGCCGAAGCATCACCATGTTCATTAACGGGAAATGTGAGGTTATATAATGTAATTTTTATAACTCTCCAAGGATAGTGCGGCTCATACATTAGGCTGAGATTTCAACCTTTAAAGATAAGGGGAATGTCATTTTTATTAAAAAGGACCACAAAGCATAATGAGAATTACTACCCCAAATAGCCAAAATAACCCAGAATCCATAGAAAGGAGTGCTGATAATTCTAATACTGTGGTCTCTGAAGCAGGCGTGCAAATTAAGCAGCTCAAGGGCATTTGCCAGGGATGCCCAAACAGCACCCAGTCCCACACACAGACAGAGGGAGGCATGGCACCATGAATCCTGACACCTGCTGGCCAGGGACTGCCCAGACTCCATCTGCATTCCCTGCCTGGGCTGGGGAGGGGTAAATCCTGTGGCTGCCCTGGCTACCCTCACCCTGGAAGACCTGGGCTGGCACCAAGGAACACTCAGCATGAGAAACCCAGGTGGCTCAAGTGAGAAGGCCAGGCCTCTGTGACTGCTCTAGACCTCCAAATTTGGGTGCTGGACTTCTCTCCCTCCCCCAGACACTCCTCTCAGCCCTCTGTGAGCTGCCAGAGACAATCATAGTGCTCCAGGGTCAGAAGAAAGTGCTCTAGGGTCTGAAGCCTCTTCATAGACCTGGAGTCTGAAGCATCAACCAAAGTCAGCAGCACTTGCCCCATATTTAAGGGATCCCAGAACAGGTTTACAGGGGCTGGGTGCAGTGGCTCATACCTGGAATTCCAGTGCTTTGGGAGGCCAAGGTGAGAGTATCACTGGAGGCCAAGGCGAGAGTATTGCTTGAGACCAGGGGTTCAAGACCAGCCTGGGCAATATAGTGAGACCCAATTTCTACAAAAAATTTTTAAAATTAGCCAGATGTGTTGGTGTATGCCTGGAGTCTCAGCTACTCAGGAGGCTGAGGTGAGAGGATTGCTTGAGTCCAGTAGTTCAAGGCTGCAGTGAGCTATGATCATGCCACTGCACTCCAACCTGGGCAACAGAGCAAGGCCCTGCCTCTCTAAAAAAGAAAAGAAATGAAATGAAATAGGTTTCATAGCACATTAGCTGTGTAGAGAACTGGCCACGGGTGGCCGAGATGTTCTTGACTACAGAGTTTCAAGAGATTTGAGAAAACACTGAAGAGTCCAAAGTTTTGACCTGAGAATGCAAATTGCTGGTTTCCCTAGTAAACCCAGTCCCCCTAGGCCCGCATACGGCTGCATGCCCCGCCATGCTCAGGATGTAAGTCTTCCTACATGGGCGGCTTCCCTCATTGACTCTTCCTGTCTCCTGACCTCCATCCTGCAAACATGGACTGGGAACTTCTAAACTGGAGTCTGGTTATTCACTCACCCATCCCTTTGCTCCAGGTACTCCTTGGTCCTCTGCCTACCTGTCTTTGAAGATGTCCTACTCTGCGGGTGAAATCTCTTCCTGGCTGGTTCCCACCGCCTGCCCTTCCCCTTCTCTATGCTTTCCTGCAGCTCTGCCTTGGGGGTGAGGTTGCTGTTGCTGCCCATGGCTTGGCCCCTTGGCCAGATACACAGTACCCAGACCAGTGCCCAGCATCATGGAGAAGGTCTCAGTCACTCCTTCAGAATCCATCGCAGTTGCACAAATAGGAAGTGAGAAAGCAAGCCAAGATCCTTCAAATTCATTTTCCCACATGTCCAATTATGCTGGAGACAGTAACCACCCATCTACTCTATAGCTCAGGGAGAAGTTCAAGGCCCAAAGAGAAGAAGAAGGGATGAAAATCTGAAGACACACAGGCCCAGTTCAGAGTGCACCCCCAGCCCCTCACCCTCACCACCAAGAGTTGCTCAGGCAGGAAGTTCTGCTTCAGCTAATCTCAATCTTTCTTGTTGCAGTTTAAGCCAATTTCCTGGGCAGCATGATGCACTTTTCATCAAGGACACACGGGTGGCAATTATCTTTGAGAGTGGCTATTACAGGCAGGCTTAGCGGATGACAGCCTTTTAAGTTTTCAGAAGTGTGTGTGTATTTATTCTCTGCCATATGACTTCCTGCTTTGTTGTTCTGCATATTTAAAAACTCATCTTCTAGCTTATCTATTTGAAATACATGTAATTCATTGGAACAGTCAGGACATCAAATAAAACCATGTTTGCAGTTTCTGATCAATACCCCAGCAAGGGAAGTACTTAAGCAAAGAAGGCTTACACTCCAACCTCAGAGCAAGCCTTGCTCAAAAATGTTCCAAAGCTTCACTTCTCTAACTCCCTAAAATCCTGAACTCCTGGAGATTTCTGATGAAACACAGAAACAGGTGTTTATAATCAGGTTGTTTTAACCTTAAAAGTATGTTTTCTTTTTTAAAAAAAATTGTGCAGTTTTACAGATGTTTGTAATCAGGTATCCTAAGCTGGAAAACATGTTTCCTTAAGACAGTATGTGCAATTTAGATCATATCCTCTTACGTACAATTTAAAAAGTCATTCTTAGAGAATGATTGTAGCTGGGATTTTGGTAGCTCCTTTCTCATAAAGAGCTCCAGGCCCTTGAACCTAGACCTTGTGGAAATAAATATTGAAGGAGATGCTGGTATTATGTTATCTTTACAAAATACCCATTGTGAAACCAAGTGTTAAAAAAAGTAATCAAATCCTTAACACAGATCTGGATGGAGTACTGAAACTTTAATTAGAAGTGTCTCCTCCACCCCTCATTTAGTACAGGAGGCATTTTTCTGTCTGTGTGGTCTGATTTGGGATGACATTAACTTTTTATAAAATGCGCATATGGGAATGTCTTCCCTTCCCATAACCTTCCAGTTTTCATTAATGTTGGGTATGAGTAAAATACTTAAGTTTTAAAATACCCCTTTGAGGAAGGAGGACAGACAGCTCTTTGCTGATCTGTATCAAATCTTTGCTTACAATTAAAAACAAGGAACATGTAGACATTTCAAAACAAGTTGTGGGGGTTTGCCAAGGCAGACTTTCAATCTCCAGATGCTAGATCCAATAGACCCTCACAACAAGGTGCTCTGCTACAAACCGTGGGACCCCAGTAGGACTGATGACATCCTTATAAGGGAAGGTCTTCTTAGGGTCATGGAGAAGTGCTGTGGGTCATGGAGAAATGACCTGAGTCACTATGGTGGCAGGGGAGAGGCTGGGGAGTGGCTTTTGAACCCCAGTTCTGGGACTTGTGGATCACAAAATGTTGCCTAAGTGAAGAGCCAGAAACACAGGTATCTGCAGCTTCTGTGAATAACCGACCCATTCTCCTAATGGTTCCATGGGAACAAAATGCCCACGGAACAGTGGCAGAAAGAAAACTAATTCAGAGCAGGAAACCAGTGAGAATCTCAAAGAGTTGAGGGAAAGAACAGAAATTGGTTATTTTCCTAATGGGGCAAGAAAGTATTTTTCATCCAGTTATGATTGATAAAACAGACAACCTAATTGTTATTAAAAATCAAAGGATTCGTCGGCCTCTGGAAAGGCACAATTGCCATGTTTCAGATCTGAACAAAAGGGTTTGGTCTTCATCATTTCAACTGACATGTGATTAACTTTAGTGACAATTTTTTAAAAAATATGTATACTGTCCGGATTTTCCTTTTAATTTTCAATGCTTTTTCTATCCTCAGAATGAGCACAAAATCAAGAGATATTAGAATCAAAAATTCACTACAAAACCCCTTGAAAAACTGAATGCATTTAATTTTTGTCAACTCTCTAATAACTAAATCTATTTGCTAATACAAACAGAAAAATATTAAAATAAAAATCATTATATACCAAAAGATTCCATTATTTTCTCTCAGCCTCACCCCCTTTCCATTCTACTTTATTGTCTTTATTATAATAAGCACCGGAAGATAGACGATGCGAAAGCAAGAAACCCTGGTTCCAGGGAGGCAATTGCATTTCCAAGCACAAGAATTGATCATCTACTTTTCCTATTCATGCTGTTCAAACTCATATTAGTCTTTCTAATTTTAACAGCAAAAGTCAGCTTGGAAAGAATGATTTTGTGCATATTTTCACAAGATGTTAACAATTCCAACAGTGAGGAGTCAATAGTTCCAGCATACATCATAATCATCAAGACTGCATTAAGATGAGATAATTATGAATGGAAAAAATATATATTATTTGTGTCTAATAGCATCTCTGAATGATGAGAATAGGGCCTTGCTCGTGAGAACACATGTTTGGTAATTGAGCTCTCATTTTGGAGATTAATTGTTCAGTGACAGCTGTCTGAGACACAGTCTCTTATCACTGATGGAAAATGGCCCCTCCGAGTCTGTCCTTCTGGAGTCCTAGGCTGGGTTGACAGTATAGGAGAAGTAAAAAGCTCAGGGCTGTGGTTTTGTAAGGGTGTTTGGTCATGGTTCTGCCTCAAATAGATCAATCCTTCTAAAGAAATTCAATCTCCCACCAGACATAGGGCTGTGATCCCCTAAAGGGTGCTTTGTATCCTAAAGGTGGCAGGCAAGTTCATTTTAGGTGAGATAGATGTGTAATTTATTTTAATCACTATGTAGTTACTTTCTTGTGTATTATTCAAAATATTATTAGCACATCCAAATGTAATTTCAGAGGTAGGATTACTTAGAATGAAGCAAAGTAACAGAAGTCAGTGTATTTAGGTACATGGAAAGAATAACAATAAGTACAGTTGCCCTTGGTATACGTGGGGTATTGGTTCCAGGTCCCACGTGAATACCCAAATCTGTGCGTACTCAAGTCCTGCAGTCAGCCCTGTGGAGCCCGCATATGCAAAAGTTGGCCTTCAGTATATATGGATTTTGCCTTGCCTGATTATTGTATTTGAAAAAAAATCCATGCATAAGTGGACCTGTGCAGTTGAAACCCACGTTGTTCAGAAGTCAACTGTAAATTATAGTGCAGGCATTGCTCTGACATGGCAGGACACATGAACATGGTTTGAAAATGACTGAGGTTTGGAAACCAGGCTGTGAAATTTTATCTCTACCTACACAGAAAAGACAGAAACCCTGACTCTTTTCACTGGAAGAAAGGTCCAGAATGAGGGCAGGGGGTTTTGACTGCATATGTCCAGCACTAAAATTGAATTCAGATACAGCAATGCTCTCTAGTGGGTTTAAAAACAGCACAAGTTCATGTTTCCAGGGTTCTACACATGTGGTCCTCAAAATTACAATCCAGCCTTCTGTTTTGGCACAGAAATAAGAAAGGTAGAAGCTAAACAATGTGCACATCTCTGAATTCTATGCCTTAAAAGTCTCCCAAGCCCTGCTTTTAAGAATCCTGCTGATATGGTTTGGGTGATATGGTCCCCATCCAAATCTCATCTTGAAATGTAGCTCCCATAATTCCCATGTGTTGTGGGAGGGACCTGGTGGGAGATATACGAATCATGGGGGCAGTTTCCCCCATACTGTTCTCATGGCAGTAAGTCTCATGAGATCTGATGGTTTTATAAGGGGTTTCTCCTTTTGTTCGTCTTTCATTCTCTCTTGCCTGCCGCCATGTAAGATGTGCCTTTTGCTTTCCACCATGATTATGAGGCCTCCCAGTCACATGGAACTGTCAGTCCATTAAACCTCTTTTTCTTTATAAATTACCCAGTCTTGGGTGTGTCTTTATCAATAGTGTGAAAATGGACAAATACACCTGTTCTCTCAGATCCAAAGACTTGGAATTAGAGAAACCACTGGGATCTGCAACAACCAACACAACAACATCTGCATTGTCCATGGTCAGGTGCTGTTCCAAGATCTTGACCCAAATTATCCCATTTCAGTCTCTAACACTCCTGGGGGATGAATTATTATCCCCATTTTATAAATGAAGCAACTGAGATGTGAAGAACTAACAGCTAGCACAAGAAGAACCTAGATTTGGGCCCAGGTCCAGAGGCTGACCTCTTAACTGTTACAAATATTATACTGCCTCAAACTTTCTATCACTCAACGCACTCCCATCACCGAATGCTCTGGACTATGAAGATTCACAACAAAGAACAAGTCCAGAGAGACTGAGCCAGGAACATGGAGGTTGCTGCAATACCACCTCTTCACCCAATTGCTTGCTCCGTCTCCTGAAGGTTGTGGCCCTAGCTTGCCATCTATTTTTGAGAAAAGAGTAAAGTTGTTGTCATTATAAAGTGAGATGCTTGCAAGAAATTGATAGGTAATTGTTTTCTTTCATTTTTCCTTAAATTTCTGGTAGGAAAGAAATGTAATGTTTGGTGATAGCCAGCAGAAAAAAGTCTGATCACTACGTCTCAACTTGATCAGAGAAATGAACCACTTTTAGCCTTCTCTTTTTTCAAACTTGATTTTCTTTCCCAGGCTCCACCAATTCAAGATCAGATATGCCTTATGAGAAAACATGATTGAAGACAGTCTACTCACCATTTCTCAGCCTTCCTTGGTTTTTCCCAAAGAGAGCACCTGTTAGGATGCACAGAGGTGATTTTTCAAATCTACTGTCAAATTGCCTATGAGAACAACTCCTCTTCTCAAGGTCGAATTCGTCTTTGAAGAATATTTGGGATCACTGAAGGAGAATTACTTTTAGGCATCATAATGATAGGCAAAAGCAAAAGAACTCCAATCCCTTTTAGGGTTATTATGACAATTAATCAAATGCTAAACTCAGAAAATGAGAAAAATATGCACTGTGTGAAGAGAGACACACATTATTTGAGATGGGCAGGGTGCGGGTGTGGAGTTTCTTCTGCTTTTGTGCTGATGCTACTTAATGCCAAATTTCTGACGTGCATGTGGGGAAGCTGCTAGGTCAAAGACCCTGAGTGTGTTTTCTGGTTACAATAAACCCTGTTAAGTTAGGTTGCAAGAGACACATGTGTACTTAGCATGGGAACAAGACAGAAAACCATCAAACACTGGAAGTGCCAGCTCCTTCTTCACGTCTGAACAAAGGCAAGAAAAGAACACTTAACACTTGAAAAAAGAAAACTGTGTAGTTAAACAACCTAACAGGGACATCCCCAAAATGAAACCACTCAAAAATTCAACCAAGCAGCTTTTGACACTGTCATTTTTTCTTTCTCTTCTATTATCTCCATATTAGGCCAGCACCAACTAATGGCAAACCCAGAACCACCATCTCCAACTCCAACTGGGATTTGGGGGACAATCAGCTATAGGGTAGGCCCGAGTGAAGGGCATAGCCACATTCATGTCTCTAATCCTGACTGACACCCTATAGATCAGTCATTAAAATCTCCCATCCCATTCACACTGGAGTTTCAGAACAACAAAAACCATGGGCATCCACATTCTCCAAGTCACAAACTAGAATATTCAAAGAGCTATCACTAACCCCCTGTGTACACTGCATGCTGAGAGCTTACCAGAGCCATCCCATCCACTTCAGGAATGACTAACGGTGACTGGGCACTTACTGTGTGCCAGGCACAGTGTTTGCAACTCTGCTATGTCTTCTTTTGGACAGTGAAGATTCTCATTTTACAGGTGAAAAAAACAGGCTGGGAGAGGTCCACCTGGCTGAAAGACACATAGATAGACCAGCCCTGGCCCCTGGGTGAGGTTGCAGACTCCACAGCTCATGCTGTCTATCCTGGCTAGTTCAAGTCCAGCTGAAGCTGGGCCTCTGAAGTTGATGCTGACAACCACCACTCTGCTGCACAAGTCCCTTGAGAGGGACACACACTAAGGGTAAAGCTACCCTGAAAAGCATGCCTTTTCGTTCATTAATTTGGCAAATAGATGAGCACCTCCCATGATTCAGACCTGTTTTGGACACTCCAATAAAGCAGTGAACAAAAGAGGTCAACTCTGTAAGTTAAGGAGCTTATATTCTAGTGAGGCAGACATATCCATAAACAAATAGGAGCTTATATTCTATGAGGCAGACATACCCATAAACAAATAGGAACTTCGGTGGCTAGTATTAGGGAAGAATGAAACAGAGTGTGTGTGTTGGAAGGGTGTTATTTCATACAAAATGGTCAGGGAAGTCCTCTCTGATGAGAGGACTGAGTAGAGACCTGAAGGAAGCAAGGGAAAGAATCATGCAGACCACCGAGAGCAGAGTATTCTAGACAGTGGGGACAGTGAGGGAAGCCACTGAGCACGGGTGTGCTTGGAGGAACATCAGGAAAGAACGGCTGGGTTTAGCAGAGAGGGAGCAGTGGGAATCTGACGACCACTCATTTAGTGAAACACACACTGAGAACCCACTCTGAGATGCTGGGCCTGGCAGAGACACGAAGAAGCAATCCCAGCCTTCAAGGAGGTAATAATCCCATGGGTGATTCAGGATACAGAAACCTGAAAGAATTACTTGGAGAACAAGAGAGAATGAAGCCAAATGAGCTGCAAGGGGAATGTCGAAGAGTCAGGAGAGATCTCTGTGGCCTGGGAGCGTCTGAGAAGGCATAAGAGGTGGAAATGTCTCTTGGCCTTCAAGAATGGCAGAATTCAAAAAGGGAGGGAAAGGGTGGAGGATTATTTACCCCACAGCACAGTGCTGGGCACATAGCAGATATTCAGTGAATCCTGTTTACACAGGCAATAAATTATCGACGAATAAGGAGGCAGTGGGAGGTAAAAATGGAAGCCTACTTGAGATCATACCTTAGAAAGAGCTGAACACCACCCTATAGTACTTCATAGAGAATTAGTGTGTTTCCCGCATGTTCTCGCTTATAAGTGGGAGCTGAACAATGAGAACACGTGGACACAGGGAGGGAAACAACACACACTGAGGCCTGTCTGAAGGGTTGTGGGGGTGGGGGAGCATGCAGGACTTAATACCTAGGTGATAGGTTGATAGGTGCAGCAAACCACTATGGCACACATTTACTTATGTAGCAAACCTGCACATGTACCCCAGAACTTAAAATAAAATAAATTTTTAAAAAAAGAATTTGCATGTTTGTGTTCATTCCTATCTTAAGAACAATTATAAATGTGCTCTGTAAATTGCAACCTCATTTTTCATAATCAACCACTTTGGAATACATTGGCTTAGCTTAGATGGAGCTAAGAAGATATATAGTACATAAGTTTAAATTTTTCTTTCACTGGCTTTGGCACCAGTGAGCCTGACATTAACAAGACTGGTCTATAAAAGCATGTCATCAAGTTGCGTTTTTCACAAAGAGATGGGAGGCCAGGCAGAGCCTAGATCTCCTGAAGGAGAAACTCAAAAATTCACAGATAATTACTTCAGTAACCCCAGATTCTTGCTTATGTTAGGGATGCATGCCAATGTAGATTTAAAGTGCTGATGGGCTTGTTTTGTTGGGAAATGTCTGAAGAATTTTCACACAGCCCTATTGCACTAAAGCACTTGAAGGAGACTAGTAAATGACATCACATTGGTTGGGGAAATTTTGTTTTTGTTGTTGTGGAAAAAGTCTCAGGGTAGGTGAGCTGTTTCATTTTTCCCTCAAGAACCAGCGTAACATGTATACTTCAAAAATGGACCATCCACGTCCAACTGTCAGGAGAATCAGTTTTGATGTAAAATTGCAATTTGAACTGAAGACCAATATCTTGCATGCCATATTAAATAAAACATCACATAAAGCTTAGAAGCAAAAGGATAGACGGGAACAAAGTTTGCAAAAATTTACCAGAGTCACAGATGCCACTGAAACCCAAGACGGAAGCTAACTTCCCAAGACACTGTGTTATAGCCTATTGCTTCTAAAAATGAATGCATGAACAAGTGGAATTAATCCACCACAGAGCCAAGAACTATTACAGGAAAAAGTGATTTGTTTATTTGATCAACAGATCTCTCTAACAGCAGCATCTGCGCTGCAAGAGGTAATTCACAATCAACATCAGCAATAAAACATTGCTGAATTTATTACAAATTTCAAAAATATCAACTTTGTCAGCTTCTTCTGAGAAAACAAGGCTGGGGTTCAGAATTTCCAGCTTGTGAGGTGGGGTGATCATGACAGCTCAGAGAGAATTAGGAAGGAAAGAGCCCTTGCTTTAATCCCCCGCTTCAAATTCATTGGCTTCTTCTGCCAGAGTTTACCTAATCCAAGCCACCCTGGCAGGCTAAATGCACACCATCCCCAAGACAGTGGCATGGGTGCACATGGAAGCGGGGGAAGTTCTCTTTTTTTTTTGAGACGGAGTCTCGCTCTGTTGCCCAGGCTGGAGTGCAGTGGCGTGATCTCTGCTCACTGCAACCTCTGCCTCCTGGGTTCAAACGATTCTCCTCCCTCAGCCTCCCAAGTAGCTGGGATTACAGGCACCCATCACCACACCCAGCTAATTTTTTTTTGTATTTTCAGTAGAGACAGGGTTTCACCATGTTGGCCAGACTGGTCTCGAACTCCTGACCTCGCGATCCACCGGCCTCAGCCTCCCAAAGTGCTGGGATTACAGGCGTGAGCCACCACGCCTGGCCAAGTTTTCTAGTCTCTTCCTTTAATCCTACAGACTCTTTTGTCATCAGCTAGTCAAGGTGTGGGTACTTATTCCCTGTTGTGCACCACTGCCCCAGCAACAGAACAAGGACACCTGGAAGTGAGGGTTCCACAGGTGATGGAAAGCTTGGCCTGCCTGGGAAAGATGAAGCATCTCCTGTTTTTTCAAAATGTGCATAAAAAGGTCAATCAATGGACACTTCCCCGTACCTCCTCAGGGCAATGACTCAAGCCCTGAAGCTGGGAGAGGCAAGTTTGATGGATTTTCAGATGAGAGCAGGAGCTGCTGTGATCAATCCCCCAGAACCACGCACCGTGTGGGATGGAAATGGGCATATTTCCTGCGCTCTGATGAGGACTTTATCTTCTCAGGTCCAGGAGGAGGAAGAAAAGCTTGACTGATCTTTCTGATGTCTGCATTATTAAAACTTTCTATCCCTCACCATTCCATTTCTTTCTCATAGTCTAGTGACCTTTGTTATTAGATGGTGAAGGGAGAGCCTCGTTGCCTTAAACTTATGATCCATTGCCTCGATTTAGTATTCTATTTACTCAAAAACATATCTGTGGCCCAGAACCTCTGGCAATACATTGGAAATACAGATGGGAAAAATATGACTCTTATCAGCTTAAGTGCTTGGTTTAAAAAATAGCCCAGAGCATTATCTAGCAGAAAATATCAGAAAATGTATGCAATGTGTTGTATCCCAGACAAAAAGGTTAAGAAAATGGGAAGGTGGCCAGGTATGGGGCTGCTATGTTTACCAAGGACACAGGTAAAGTCCAAGTACCAAGAGTACCAAATTGAAGGCAAGGATGGAGCCCATGTGGGTAAATCTTTATTTCCCAATTGTTCCCTCCTTGATGCGGTTGTCCCATTTACATACTGGCTTTGATGACTTATAATAATGGCTCTGAATGGTACAAGAGTGCTTGCAACATATATTTATAGAAGACTAATTTATTTATCACATGGTCTCCAGGGAAGAGGGCTTGACTGATGGTGTGTAAATCTGCACATGTGAACAAGCAGCTTTCTTTTTCTTTGTAATGGAAAAGAAGCATGCATTTCCATAACTGACATATGGACTCTGAAGTCCCAGGTAGAGAAATGCAACATGAAAGGTCCGCCTCCTCATAAGAATATCTTCTGTGGAATCTAAAACTTGGAAATGTGTGATTTTTTAGTCCGTTTAGTTGAACTTCTGGTGACCTCAGAGAGAGAGCTAGCAGGCTCAGATCATCATAACATCCAGGTCTAAGGGAACTGTGGTCTTCAGGGGCAGCCATGAGGAAATGAAACCAAAGACTCTAAACTCCTGGAGGTTGTCAAGCTTCTGTTTAACATCAGCTCTGACAAGCAGGTCTCAAGTTCTTAAATGCCTGCGGTAGGAGGTGCTGTGTAAACAGAACTTCACGGCTTTTATCTTTGCCCTCTTGGTGATTATAGTGTTAGAGAAAAATGTACTGAGGTTTTCGTTGGTGGTTTGTTTTTCCCTGAATTAAGATTCCACAAAGAGCTAGGGAAGGACTTTTTTCTCAGACTTCCTATATTATCTCTTTGTTTTTGTTTGTTTGTTTTTAATTGGCTGGCCAACTATCCAAATCATGTCAGGATCTAAGAAGCAAGCAGTAGTCAAGAAAAACAAGACCATTTTTGGCAAACATGAGTACTATCCCAGATTCAAGGCAGGTTCATGAGCCAGCTTAAAGGTCAAAAAAGAAAGAAAGAAGTTAGTTGCAAGTACCAGGAACTCTAAAAAGTGTTGGTATGGAACCAAAAAGGTGGCATGCAAACTAATCACTGTCCAGGGTTTGTAGCAAACCTGCACTCCGTCTAAAATACTGGGTGACATCAGCACCAGTTTGGAATGTTGAGCTGGAACTCCATGTCTAGACCTGAAGCCTTTGCTATGGACATTCCTTCAACAGGAAGGGGTAAGACCTGAGACCAGAGGTTCGCCTGGCCTTCCCACCAAGACTGTAGTTAAATCTAAGGCAGGCGAGTCCTTCAGAAGAAAAGCACATCTGACATCAAAACCTCTTCACAGAGTAGGTACATTTAAGGTGCTGCATTGAGAGGTGGAGTTCAGTTTTCCTCCCTGAACTGGGGCCCTGTGACTGCTTAATCAACAGAAGGCATGGAGGTGAAGCTCCTGAGCCCTTTCTAGCCTTCAATAGGGCTGATGTCTTCAGATTCTTTCCTCCTGCAATGTGTGTGCTTGAGAGAAGCTGGGCCTCCATGTATGTAGCCCAGCTACTGAGCTGGAGAGAACATGCAGAAAGACTGTGCAGAGAGAGAGGCACTGAGACCACACAGAGAGGGAGAGAGGCCCAGGCATCCCAACATCTCAGGTGGCCTCCAGACAACTCCCACCCTATTTTACTACAACCAGCAGAAAGACCCAAGTAAGATCAAAATACCTTCCAGGTTAAACCTAGTCTAACCACAGAACTGTGCAATATAAGAAAATGTTTGTTGTTTTAAACAGCTATACTCTGGGGTAATTGGTTATATAACAGTGAATAACTAAAACACAAAAGCATCTGAACGTATTTTCATCCATGTATTGATTTATTCATCTATTTGTCCATTTGACAAATACTTGCCTGAATCTCTGCAATAGACCAGGCACTCTGCTAGTTGCTAGGGAATCAGCAGGAAAATGACATATCTGGGTTTTTCTCCTTTGGAGCCTCCAGCATCAGAGACAACAATGACCTTCAAACAAGGAATTATAGCCATGATGGATGGCATAAAGGGTTAGGGCCAGGATGCTGTGATTGGAATACAAAATATTCAGCCCCAAACCATTTGTAAAATGCACAATGCCTGGCATCCACTCACAAATTACCAAGCATGTAAAGAATTAGAAAAAGTAGCCCATAATAAGGAAAAACACTAACAATTAAAACAGACTCAGAAGTGACACAGATAATTGAGTTAAAAACCAATAGCATCAAAACAGCTATAATTATATTCCTTGCCAAGGCAAGACATGGAAGGAAAGAGAAAAGACCCAAACTAAGCTTCTAGAGATGAAAACTACCATAAGATGGAAAACATACTAGATAGTATTAACAACAGATTACACGCACTTGAAGATAGAACAATTGGAAATATACAAAATGAAGCACAGAGAGAGAAAAAAGATTAAAAACAAAACAAAAAGCAGTGATCTGTGGAACATCAAATTCTCTGGGTGGAGGGAGATGGATAAAATATTTGAAAAACTAATAACCAATTTTTCCTGAATGTGATGACAACTATAAATCCACAGATCCAAGATGCTAAGGAAACCCCAAGCCCAAGAAATATGCAGATGATCTTTGACTTACAGTGGGGGTATGTCTTGATAAACCCATCCCAAGTTGAAAATATTGTAAGTAGAAAAATGCACTTAATACACCTAATCTACCGAACATCACAGCTTAGCCTAGCCAAACTTAAACATGCTCAGAACATGTACATTAGCTTACAGGTGGGCAAAATCACCTAACGCAAAGCCTATTTTATAATAAAGTATTGAATATCTCATGTAATTTATTGAATACCATACCGAAAGTGAAAAACAGAATGGTTGTATGGGTTCTCAAAGTATGGTTTCAACTAAATGTGTATTGCTTTTGCACTGCCATGAAGTTGAAAAATCATAAGTCAATCCAGCATAAGTCAGGGACCCATCTGTACATAAAAATATATATCAACACATTTCATAATCAGATTGTTTAAAATAAGTTATCACGCCTGTAATCCCAGCACTTTGGGAGGCCAAGGCAGGCGGATCACAAGGTCGGGAGATCGAGACCATCCTGGCTAACATGGTGAAACCCCATCTCTACTAAAAATACAAAAAATTAGCCAGGCATGGTGGTGGGCGCCTGTAGTCCCAGCTACTCGGGAGGCTGAGGCAGAGAATGGTGTGAACCCGGGAGGCGGAGCTTGCAGTGAGCCAAGATCGCACCACTCACTCCAGACTGGGCGACAAAGTGAGACTCCGTCTCAAAAAATAATAAATTAATAAATAATAAGTTACAACAAGAAAAATCTTAAAATCAGTCAGAGGAAAAAATATGTTATATACAGAAGAACAAAAATAAGACTGATAGCAAATTTCTTGTCTAAGTAATGCAAGACAGAAGATAGTGGATTCACATCTTTAAGGTCCTGGGTGAGGATGGGTGGAAGGAAGCACCCAACCTAGAATTCTATGGCCATCAAAAATATCATTCATAAATAAGGATGAGAAGCTGAGTCAGCTTTTCATCTCACATCTTCTGGCTTCATAAATTTAATTTGGTTGTCCAGAATTGACAAGTTGATTGTAAAATTTATATAGAAATGCTAAGGACCTAGAATAATCAAAATGACTTTGAACAAGAACAAAGTAGGAAGACACACTAAATTATTTCAAGGCTTATTATAAAGTTACAATAATTACAACAGTGTGGTACTGATATAACAGTTAAAAAGAAATTATCTAGGCAGATAGTGAGGGTAAGGAAGTCCTTGGTAAGGTTTCCCTTTTAATAAAAAGCAGCCCCCAAATTATTTCTTTTCTAACAAAAAGCAGCCTGTAAAATCAAGCTGCAGACATTGATAAGCAAGCTGGAAGCCTGCAAGGGTGAATGCCTGTAGGTATGACCATAGGAGAAGGCTACATGGGGGCATGTTCAACATGGCGGCCCCATCTTCCCTTTTCTTTGTCAACTAAAGGAAATTAAAGGAAATTTTTTGCAACAACGTGTACAAGAAGCACACAACATGGTGCCAGCCAGGTAGAAAACTCATTTGCATAATAAAAGATTAGGGTGGGGTGGCCAGCTTCTTCGCATGCTATGTAAACACCACACCTGGTCCAACCAATCTTTGGGCTCTATGTAAATCAGACACCAACTCAAGCCAGTCTATAAAATCCCATGCACTTCATCACAGGACCAGAAGACCCACTTGGGAACCCCTTGCAGAGAGAGAGCTTTTCTCTTTCTCTCTATTAAAACTCTCTCTCTATTAAACCTCTGCTCTTAAACTCACTTCTTGTGTGTCTGCATCCTTGATTTTCTTGGTGTGAGATGACAAACCTCAGGCATGTACCCCAGACAATTACATTGCTTCAGTACTGGTGTAAAATGGAAATATAGATTAATGTAACAGGATACAGTTAAATTAAAAAATACTTTATTGCTAAAAAAAAAATCTAACAATCGTGTCAACCTTCAAGGAGTTATATAATCTTTTTGCTGGTGGAGGATCTTGCCTCGATGTTGAGGGCTGCTGACTGATCAAGGTAGTAGTTGCTGAAGGATGGAATGGCTATGACAACTTCTAATTTTTTTTTTCTTTGAGACAGAGTTTCACTCTTGTTGCCCAGGCTGGAGTGCAATGGTGCTATCTCAGCTCACCACAACCTCTGCCTCCCAGGTTCAAGCGATTCTCCTGCCTCAGCCTCCAGAGTAGCTGGGATTACAGGCATGTGCCACCACACCTGGCTAATTTTTTGTATTTTCAGTAGAGATGGAGTTTCTCCATGTTGGTCAGGCTGATCTCGAACTCCCGACCTCAGGTGATCCACCTGCTGCTGGCCTCCCAAAGTGTTGGGATTACAGGCATGAGCCACCATGCCCGGCCAACAACTTTTTAAAATAAGACAGCAGTGAAGTTTGCTGCATCGATTGACTCTTCCCTTCAGAAAATTTTTCTCTTTAGCATGCCATGCTATTTGATAGGATTTCACCCACTGTAGAACTTCTTTGAAAGTTTGCGTCAATCCTTTCAAACTCTGCTCCATTATCAACTAAGTTTATGTAATATTCCAAATTTTTTATTGTCATTTCAACAATATTTATAGCATCTTCAGTAGGAGTCAATTTCAAGAAAACGTATTTTTTGCTCATTTATAAGAAGCATGTCCTCATCCACTAAAGTTTTATCATGAGATTGAAGCAACTCAGTCACATCAGGCTTCACTTCTAATTCTAGTTACCTTGCTGCTATTTCCACTACATCTGCAATTACTTCTAAGTTTTGAACTCCTCAAGTCATTCATAAAGGTTGGAATTAACATCTTCCAAACTCCTGCTAATGTTGATATTTCAACCTCTTCTTATGAATCACAAATTTTATCAATGGCATCTAGAATAGTAAATCCTTTCTAGAAGGTTTTAAATTTACCCAGATTCATCAGAGGAATCACTAGCTATGGCAGCTATAGCCATATGAAATGTATTTCTTTCTTTTTTGTTTTTTTTTAGAGATAAGGTCTGGTTCCATTACCCATGCTGGAGTACAGTGGCAAAATCATGGCTTGCTGCAGCCTCAAACTTCTGGGCTCAAATGATCCTCCTGCCTCAGCCTCCCAAGTATCTGGGACTATAGGCTCACACCACCATGTCTGGCTGATTTTTAAAGTTTGTCCTTATATTTTTTTAGAGAGAAGTTCTCACTATGTTGCTGAGGCTGCTCTTGAGTTCCTGGCCTCAAGCAATCCTCCTGCCTCAGCCTCCCAAAGTGATAGGGTTACAGGTATGTGCAACCATGCCCTGCCAATATCTACTTCTTAAATAACAAAACCTGAAAGTCAAAGTTACTCCTTGATCCATGAGCTGTAGAATGAATGTTGTGTTAACAGGCATAAAAACAATATTAATTTCCTTGTACATCTCCATCAGAGTTCTTGGGTGGTTGGGTGCACTGTCAATGAACACTAATATTTTGAAAGGCAACCTTCTTTCTGAGCAGTAGTTCTCAACAGCAGGCTCAAATTATTCAGTAAACAATGCTATAAACAGATGTGTTCCTATCCAGGCTTTGTTGTTCCCATTATAGAGCACAGACAGAGTAGATTTAGTATAATTGGTAAGGGTCCTAGTAGTTTTGGAATGGTGGATGAGCACTGGCTTCAACTTAAAGTCACCAGCTGCATTTGCTTCTAACAAGAGAGCTAGCTTGTCCTTTGAAGTTTGAAGCTAGACATTGACTTCTCCTCTCTAACTATGAAAGTCTTAGATGGCATCTTCCTCCAATAGAAGGCTGTTTTGTTTGCACTGAAAAATCTATTGTTTGGTGTAGTTACCCTCTTCAATTATCTTAGTTAGGTCTTCCAGATGACTTGATATATCTTCTACATTAGCACTTGCTGCTTCACCTTGCCCTTTAATGTTATGAAGATGACTTCTTTCCTTAAACCACATACACCAACCTCTGCTAGCTTAAAACTTTTATTCTGCATCTTTATCACCTGTCTTAGCCTTCACAGAATTGAAAAGAGTTAGAGCCTTGCTCTGGATTAGGCTTCAGCTTAAGGGAATGTTGTGGCTGGTTGGATCTCCTTTCCAGACCACTTTATATCAGCAATTAAGCCATTTTACTTTCTTATCATTCATGTGTTCACTGGAGTAGCACTTCTAATTTCCTTCAAGAATTTTTACTTTGAATTTACAACTTGGCTATCTGCTGCAAGAGGCCTAGTATTTGGCCTACCTCAGCATTCAACATACCTTCCTCACTAAGCTTAATCATTTCTAGCTTTTGATTTGAAGTGAGAGATATGTGACTCTTCCCTTCACTTGAATACTTAGAAGCATTTGTGCATTGTTAGTTGACCCAATTTCAATATTGTTGTGTCACAGGGAATAGGGAGGTCTGAGGAGAGGGAGAGAGACAGGGAAATGGCTGGTCAGTACAGCAGCCAGAACACATGCAACATTTATCTATTAAGTTTGTCATTCTATAGGCATGGTTTGTGGCACCCTAAAACTATTACAATAGTAAAATTAAAGATAACTGATCACAAATAACCATAGCAGATATAATAATCGTGAAAATATTTGAAATATTGCAAGAATTACCAAAATATGACTCAGAGACACAAAGTGAGTACATGCTGTTGGAAAAAAATGTCACCCATAGATGTGTTCAATGCAATGTTACTACAAACCTTTAATTTTTAGAAAATGCAATATCTGTGATGTGCAATACAGCAAAGGACAATAAAATGAGTATAAAATGAGTATATAAAATGCCTGTATGTTTCACCACAATAAGAAAAGGAAAAAGCTATTCATATAAGATATCCCTTGCAGTGTTGTGTGTAATAGAAAAACGACCAAAAACAATCTAAGTACCTGTGGATTGGGGGCTGGTATAAAAATTATAGCACATTTTAAAAATGTAGCCATTAAAAATAATTAGATGGTTGCCTATACATAGGAGATGATCCCCAAAGCTTATTTGTAAAATAGACATAAGCAAGACACAGAACAGTGTGTGCTCCCAAGTGCATAAATAAAAAGCAAGAAGGAAGGGGCTAGGATTATGCACACACATCCAGACACACACAGTTGCATATGCATAGGGTATTTCTGGAAAGATATATAAAGAACTGGCATCAACAGTTGCCTCTGGAAAGGGTGAGAGAGACACCTTTTTATTCTCTGAATTTTTACCATGAGCATGCATAACTTTTTCATTTTAAAAAGTTGTTAAAACAACTGGTCACCTACGCACTAGAAGATTTCATCCTTTTGCAGCTTCCAGGGAACATCACTCCCACACCGAGCTCCTCCCTCTTCAGTAACTTATCCAGCTTATTCCTCACTTCAAAGCCTCTCCTCAAATCTGCTGCCTCCGAATCTGCTGTCTCCTCTAGAGATCCTTTCTCCCTTCTTCCTCTTCCTGATAAGCCTCTGGAAATGGTGGTGATGCCTGCCATCCCTGCTTCCTCACCTGCCAATCACTCCTCAGTCTTCTGCCCTCTCGCTCTCCCTAGCTGCTGTCACTCCACGCCCTGCAACTGCTGCCTTCTTGCCTAACTCAAATGCTTTCCTCACTGCTGCTTTTCCTCACTGACTTCCTGGCAGTATTCAGTAATGCTGACCAATTCCCTGTCCCCAAATTCTATCTTCTTCCCTCCCTGAACCATAACACCATGAGTCTAAGAGCTGCTTGATCACCACCACCCTATCCTTGGTATACACAACACCTGGCGCACACCAGGAGCTCAATGCATGTTTCCTGAATGAACTGGCCCTCCTCCCTCTCCTACTTGTCCACCTACTCCTTTTCTTCCACTGACTCTTCTCTTTCTCCCTAACTGTGCACATTCCTCAATGCTCACACTTTGCCTTTCTGCTCTTCTCTCTGTTGACACAGCGTACACCTTTCCCCCACTCGGCCATTGACACAATAGTCCCATATGTTGCTTCCTCTCTAACTCCTACCTCCAAGGCTTTGTAGAAAACATTCCTTGGAACGCATACCACCAATTCAGAGTCAGGAGCTTGTCTGAACTCATCTGCTCCTCCAAACTGGTCACCTCTCCACTTTTCAGCAATTTGTAATTGTTAATTCTCACTTATTCTTCTATGCAGTTGATAAGGCTGACTGGCTCTTCCTAGAAATGTGGCTGCCCCTTCCTCACCCACCTCACCCCACTGCTGCATCCCTGATACAAGCTTCACACTCTCAAACCCAGTGCCCTAAAGCAGACTTCCAACTGGCTGTCCTGTCTCCTATTTCTTGCCTTATCAATACATCCTTCACACAGCCATCAGATTACTACTTTAAAAACTTTCTCAGCCACAACTAAAAATTAAGCTACTCACTTAAAAGTGGTTAACTCTGTTATGTGAATTCACTTTAATTTAAAAAATCAATTACTGAACCATTGTACCATCTTACTAGTTCCCTCATTAATTAATGAGTAAATAAAATCTTGAACAGGTATTCATTTAAAAATTAAGCTACTTTACCCTCATACAACCTGCGTAAAGTACTGTAAATGGTTCTTCAACACCCTCATGAAAAAGTCCATATTCCTCAGATTGGAATTCAGCATCCTGGGATGTCCATTAGAACCTTCTGCTGTGATGGAAATGCTCTATAACTGCAGCACCCAATAGGGCAGGCACTAGATACATGTGACTATTGAGCACTTGCAATGTTACTAGTGCAATCAAGAAACTGCATTTTTATTTAGTTAGTTTTAATTAAGAAGACTTTAAATAACCACACATGCGTTCTGACTCTCATTTTGGACAGCACAGTCCTAGACAATCTGAGGAACACTGGTCTTTCCTTCTAATCTTTTCTCCCACTTGTCTTCAGTGTGAACTCCCTTTGCTGGTCTCTTCTTTCTCTTTGGAATGGGTTATGTCACTGAAGATTTTCGTTCTTTGCTTATTCCTTTCCTCTATATCCCTTCTTGCTCTCTTTCACCTATCAAACCTTCTCCATGTCCAATCCTTATCACACCTTCTTCTGGAAGCTTCACCAATGGTCAACAGTGCTTTCCTTGACTCAGTTCCCTGGAGACTCCATCTGCAGTGCTTATCTTACTCTGGTGCTCAATGAAACTGCTCTTGAAGAATGGCGTCCTATGGGTTTGTCTAGATCCCCTCTCTAGATGGTGAACTCTTGATCAAGAATACTTTTTTCAAAGTATTCTTGAGTATCAAGAGTACTTTTTTCAAAGTATTCTTGAGTATCAAGAGTACTGTTTTATTGTCTCTATCTCCAGCTCATCTTATGCCTCACCCATACCCAGAGCATGGTTACAAGACAGCAGCAAAGTGACCAGATGACAACAGTGAGACTATATGCTCACTTCTCCATTCACACTGGCCACTGTGATATTCAAATGAGCATGAACTGATAATACGAGAAGACTTGCCTGAGCTTTCATATCCATGAGGAAAAATATTGTATAGTATCACACATGGTCTTCATGTTTTTGTTCAGTGGAAGATTTCTCTTTCAGTCTAAACCCCAAAATTTATTGAACATGTCCCACCAATCATGTCATTGGGCCATGTAAGGAAAACAAAGGCAACTTAAGGGCACTTAGTTAGAGTTGTGTAGCTAGCAAACAGAGTGAGAAGCTGTGCCCTGGGGTAATGAGATAAGCAGGCAGTGGCACTTTGGAAGGGAGGAAAACCCAGTTTCTTGTGCAATGGAGTTGATCATTCTGTACTTAAATTTGAGCGAGTTCAAACACAGAGGCTGAGCGTAAGCTGCTTAGTATGATGAAGTAAAATCTGAGTGCTGGGTAGGAAAACATAAGCACAGATTAATGCATAAAGAGAGAATCTGAGAACTCAGACAGTGCCTGAAAAGATGTACCAGGCTTTGACCATAAACTCTCTTCTGTTTTTGGCCATTTTTGTTAAAAAAAATTTACTAGTTCTTTAGTGTAAAAGAACTAGAAATTAATCAGACCCTCACTAAATACTACTGCTAGTAACAATAATAAGGAGGAGGAGAAGGAGAAAGAGGAGGAGAAATACAAAAAAGAAGGAAGAGAAAGAGGAGGAGGAGGAGGAGGAAGGGGAAGGGAGAGGGAAAGAAACAGGAGGAGAAGGAGATGGAGGGGGGAAGACATCAAAAATAGCAGTTCTAATAAATATTATAATTGACTATGATAAAATATATATAGTTTTTCCTCCACACTGTGGTTTCAGTTGTTCTCAACTAATTTGTTGGGCTGTCTTTGTAAAGCCTCCAGTGAAAGAACATTTCTACTTGCTGTTACAGATAAGTATCTGAACTGAGTAGACCCTGCCTGACTCTTTGCAGTCAAAATTATAGTGCCCAGAGCAGATAAACACAGGGAAGCAGTCAATTCCCCTACAGAATTGAGTCTTAACAGAGCTTATTTCTCTGCGGATAAGTGTAACTCAGGCTGGAAGCGAGTGGCCCCAGAATATAAGGGATCATTCCTGTAGTCAAAGACCTATGTCATGGGTATAACAATCCTGTGCAACTATTACAAAGACTAGAGAAAATGAACATAGCTGCTTGGCATATGGTAAAAGCTTAATAAATGGTGGTGATGATAATGACAATGAGGATTATAGGGACTTTGCAAAGGAGTAGTAAGGGCCTTTGTGGCCTGAGACCTTGTAGAAATGTGCCAGCTGTCTTGGCTCTGAAGGGTTTGGCCAGGCCTTCCTCATGTCCTGGGGCAGGGGCCAAGCTATAGAAAGGATCTTCCATAGGGAGAGGGGGTCTGCCTCAATCCTCCTCCCTCCCACCCAGGACTGCATGTAGGCGCCATGGTAGATGGAGACATGGAGGCTGGACCAAGCTTGCAATGCAGTTATAGCCCACACAAACGAATGGAAAATTAAATTCAAAGAAATACAGAAGAAATACAAATATTGTGAAAAATATTGTAACCTCCTGGGCTCTGCTTCTGTCTTAAATACATAAACACGGCTGGGCGTGGTCGCTCACGCCTGTAATCCCAGCACTTTGGGAGGCTGAGGTGGGTGGATCATGAGGTCAAGAGATCAAGACCATCCTGGCCAACATAGTGAAATGCTATTTCTACTAAAAAAAAAAAAAAAAAAAAAAAATTAGCTGGGCTTGGTGTATTCTCAGCTACTTGGGAGGCTGAGGCAGGAGACTCATTTGAACCCAGGAGGCAGAGGTTGCAGTGAGCCGAGATCACGCCACTGCACTCCAACCTGGTGACAGAGCGAGACACCGTAAAAAATAAACACACACACACACACACACACACACACACACACACACACACAGTGATTATACCAGAATGATCATTCCCAACACCCCCTTTCCTTTCAGTAAAGAAGAATTGCAGGCCGTACATTTCTCTAGCTGGGTTATTGATTTTTGAAGACAGCAGTATGACAACGGGAGGGCCTGATCAGGACTGAGGTGTGGTGGAGGTAAAAAATGGACAAGCCTGCAAGGAAGAAAGCCATGTATCAGCTGAATAGACCAAGCGACCCTTTCCACCCAAACAAACAGGAGCCACCTCTGACCTGGCTCTCTCCTCTTCTCTAATATAATTCAGGTTTGAAAACATCTGACCGCGACCAGAAAGAAGCACATGCTGTACCTTGCTAACGCTGCCTATAACAGAAACCAATTCTTGACTTCTTTTTTCCAGTTCTGAACAATAAAGAACAGTTAGGGGGCCAAGGACTCCATGGAATCCTGCCAACTGCCCTAGGAGGTAGGTATCACTATTGTCCTCATCTTTCAGATGAGACAAACTTACTCAGAGAAGTTAAACCATTTACCCAAAGTCCACACATGCTAAGTGGCAAAGCCAGAATTTATACCAAAGATGACTAGAGGTGAAGCCTCTGCCTGTAACCCCTATGCTGTGCTGCATGCAAGCAATGTCTCCAAGGGCTGTGGTCACACTGGCCAAGTCCTCAGCATCTCCCTGTATGGAGAGGTTGCCCCCAGCTACATGTCATGTGCCCAAGGCATTCCCTGGGCTGCAGGGAAGTTGCCTCAGGGTTGGGAGTGTATGGGAGGCAGGGAGTCCTGCCTCAATTTCTCTGGCACTGGAGATGCTACTGCTTCCAGCCTAGATTATAGTTTCCTCTGTGCTCTGTCTGTGATTAAATCATGGCATCTTCTATGTCCTGTCTCCTCTGGAACTATTTTGGCAACTCTAGTCACCAACCCCTATTGCCTTATCCATTTCTCCCTAGTAATTCAATCCAGGAATGTGTTGTCTACATTCCATGCTGACTCAGCACAATCCTCCTTCAACCCTCACATGGCTGTTCTGGACACTGAGCAGGTGGGGCCTTGTATTAGTCTGTTTTCACACTGCTATAAAGAAATATTTGAGACTGGGTAATTTATAAAGGAAAGAGGTGTAATTGACTCACAGTTCCTCATGGCGGGGGAGGCTTTAGGAAACTTACAATCATGGTGGAAGGGGAAGCAGGCACATCTTACATGGCAGCAGGCACATCTTACACAGTGGCAGGCACGTATTATATGGTGGCAGGCGAGAGAGAGAGAGAGCAGGGAAAACTGCCTTATAAAACCATCAGATATGGTGAGAACTCACTCATATCACAAGAACAGCATGGAGGAAACCACCCCCATGACCCAATCACCTCCCTACCTTGACACATGGGGATTACAATTCAAGATGAGATGTGGGTGGGGACACACAGCCAAACCATATCAGGCCTGTTAACTTAGACATGGGCTGCCCAACATGGTAGCCACTGGCCACATGTGGCTCAAGGGCACTTGCAATGTGGCTAGGCTGACTTGAGAAGTGCTATCAGTAATAAATGCACTGAAGTTCCTACAAAAAAATTAAAATATCTCATTAATAATGTATTTATATTTATTCCATGTTGAAATAATATGTTGAATATATCATGTTGCATATGTTATTAAAATAATGTCACAGATTTCTTTTTTACCTTTTTATGTAGCTGTGAAAAATGCTAATTTCATATGTGGTTGACATTAATTTTCAACAGGGCAGCTGTGACTTTAGCTTTGGCATCTCCACCATCCCCCTGCCGGCCCTGGCTCCCAGTTCCTGCCAGGTGAGTGTTTGAAGACCTGACTCAGTGGTCACAGCCTTGCCCTCTACCCTGGGAGGTCAAGGGGACAGACAGCTCAGGGTGACAGGTCCCTAGGGCCAAGAAGTTAACCTAAAGCACTTTTAAGGGGCAGCTTCCAGGTCCACTTGGCTTAAGGTCCCCCTGGAAGCTGTTTTCTCAGCGCTCAGAGCCAGAGGGGAGCGAGGGGCAAGGCAGCATCTGGTTAAAAAACAGAAAAATCCCCATGAGGCTCTCACAAACTTTATCTCCGAAGGAATTTTGAATAATGAACAAGGGAAATAAAAACTCAATTTTCAAAAATAAAAAAAAGACAGAGTCAAATTAAACTAAATTGAAAAAAAATAACTTCTCGGGGCCGTCAAACACCATAAGAGAATTTCTGAAAACATATTATTCTTGTTTCAGGGGTTTACCAGATAGATTGATTTGGTGATAAGGGGCTCCGAAAGCTATTTTCTCAGCTTCAGCAGAAGTTAACCACCTCAGAATGCCTCAGTATTTAGCTCTGCAGCTGACAGCAACCATGTCGGGGAAAAGCAAGATAAATGAATGAACATACTGGATCAGAGCCTCTAGCAATCTGTACAGCTCTGTCCCCGGCGGCCACGATTAACATCGAGGCCAGTTTAGAAGTCTCACATTGTTATTCCGGGAACAGGACGGCAGCCAAAGTTCAGTGACATGGAACCTGTTGTCAGCAGCCCTACAAATGGCCAGGAAAGTTTTAATTGGTTTTTTAGCCAGGGAGACAAAGGGGGAAATGGGGAGTGGGGGCGGGGTGGGGAGAGGCTTTTTTGTCTAATGTTCTGCTGTAAGCAACTTCCAGCCTCCAGGCCCCAATCCCCAAAACATAGACACGGTTTTCACTCGTTTTTGCTCTGGATGCAAAGCAAAGCAAAATCGTTTATTTATGTTTCTCACCATGAGACCGAGCCAATGACACACTTGTAAACATTTGTTCTTGCAGGGAAAAAGAGAAACCTAATTTCTTGTGTGACACTTGTACAACCCCACTGTGTTTGGATATTTTTGAGACAAGCAATAAAGGCTCTGTCTTCAAAGACTGGTTTGTTCCTGCCATTTCTGAAAATAAAGGTGTTCTCAAAAACATGTCTAGAAAATGCTCCCAAATTCCAGGTGGTGCTTCTGTTCTCTCTTCCCTTCCCCTGCTCAGCTTCCCTGAGTTAATTACTAATTTCCCGTCACATCCCAAACCACAGATATATAATATTGCTGTTCCAGCCACCGGGGAGAGGGAAATGCCTTTTATTAAAAGCTGATAAATAGAAGTGACAGATTGGAAGGTCTTGATGAGATGCGCAAGTCAGAGTGTGTCCCCGGCCCGGTCATTCTGTCAGCTCAGGAAGGTTGTCGTTCTAACCTCTCTGTCTGACCTCAAGAATATATCAGAGCAAAATTTGCTCAGCTCCATCCTCCATCGATCAACAAACTCACACGGAGCGACAACTGTGTACTGTGCTCCTGGAAGAAGACACTGAACAAGCCAGCCAACCTCCTGTGGTAGGGTGGGCTGTGCAGGGTGTGCAGGCTAGGGCCCCGGGGGTTGAACTTGGACACCAAGAGCTCCCAGCTCAGGCTGGGCCAAGGAGTGCTGAGGTTTTTACAATATACGTGATCCTGGTAGACACACACACACACACACACACACACACACACACACCCTCCTCTATCAGCCCGTGTGTGGCTCTACTGTCTCGTTTGGAATAAAAGTACACTTAGTCATAAATTTGAGCGACAGTAAAATGCAGCGGTCATGTGTATAGTGTCTAGAGCCAGACAGGCCTAAGGTCAAATGCTAGCTCCTGCAGATACTGACCATGTGACCTCAAGTAATTTGTTAACCTGAGCTCAATTGTCCTCACCTGCAAAATGAAACTAACACCTGTGATTATTGCTATACTGCAGAGCTATCCAACAGGAATAGACTGAAAGCCACCAATGTAAACCATGTATGTAATTTTAAATTTTCTAGTAACAATATTTTAGAAGGTAAAAATAAAACAGGTGAATTAAATTACATTCGCATCTAACCTGATAGATCCAGAATGTAGCCTTCCAAGTCTTTGAAATCCAGTGTCTATTTTATACTGAAAGTGCATCTCAATTCAGATTCACCAGTAGTCACAAGTGGTTAGTGGCTACCATATTGGATAGCTCAGCTCTGGGGGTTAAATAAGTCAGCACAAGCCCAGATGCATGGAGAACCTTCAGCAAATGCTGGTCACTATGACTGTTAATAACACATCTGCTTAGAAAAATGTAGATGAGGAAGTCAGACCTTTCTTCCATCATGGCTGCAGTGAGTTAAAGCTCGTTCGTTCACAAGTCAGCCAGCAAGGGTTCATGTGGCCTATCTAATGTGCTTTGCACCTGGCTAGGTCTTACAGGGTGAAATATACCCATAACCAATAAATCCATCATTCCTGCCTCCAGGAAACTTGCAGATTAGCTGATCATAGGAGTTAAAATATCACAGAAAATTCATTAAAGATGAAAAAAAACAGAGCTAGACAGGGGAAGGGACTAACTTAAGGAAGCAAAAATAGCCAGGGCCAATGATCTCCATGTATGAAACAATCAGTTCATTAAGTGCTTGGTCAAAGGCTTAGGGCTGTAAGTCAGAAAGGGTAAGGTCAGATAGGGCTGTGAGACTCTGGAAAATTTCACCCTTGAGGCATGAGGAGAGGGGCAGGCTGTGCTGGGAAAAGTCACTTATGTTGAGAGCACGTGGATTTTCCTTTCATCAAAACTCACCTATCCCAGCCTCATACTGGGGCATGCCTTGGCACTGTATGGCAAAGGACCAATGACTTCAGCAACTATCCCAAATATAAGAACATATATTTTCCCTCTCCACAAACATGACAGCCCATTAATTAACCCCAAATCTCACCATGTTAGTGAGAATCCTGTCCCTATTACAAATCTGTGGGTGATATGTCTGGGGTAAGGAAGAGGCTATAATCCTGTCCCATGGTTTGCTACTCTGAGAGGCCCAGGTAGGTAAGCAGGCAGGCATCTCGCTCCATACCTGGAAGGTTAAGCACCACCTTCAACGGGGGTCAATGCTCTCTTGAATTCCTGTAAGTTCTGAACAGATAATGATGCCTTACCAGCAACCAACTACAAAGACCAGGCAAATGTGAAGAGAGACAGCCAGCACAAGAAGAGAGTGTAGACCATTTATGATGCTACCTGGTAAGGGTGTATTCTGCCAACCACCAAGTCCTTATACATGCACAGCATTTTGTAAATTGCAACAGGTTTTATTTGAGCCTCACAAACACTTTGTTTGACAACAGAGCAGGTAATATGAGGAACTTTTTAACTCCCATGTCTTCTGGCTCTGACTTCCAATCCTCTAGCCATGAGTCAAACACAGACCCGATTTTTTTTTTCTTTTGAGTCAGATTTGGGACACCAGGTCTGACAAAGGATGTTAGTATATGAATTTTTATGCAAAGCCCTACAAAGTATACATGTGTAATTATATTGAATGATACGTATAATAAGTTTTATTGAAGAGCAAAAATAACCTAAAATCAGGACTTTCCTATAATAGCCATGCAGTAAGACCAGTTCAGGATGCCACAGGGCAGTGGATAACCAACTGCCTGACTCATCAGCCCAGCAAGTAGCACCAAGAGTCAGGTGATCTCATAACTGGGGATAGATGAAGTTGTTAAAAGGTGATTCTCCTGAGCCAAGGTCAAGGTAACCATTGCCAGAAGCTCAGACAGACCCAAATTCTTGGGGAGAGGTCTTCAAAAGGTCCCTTCTGACAGATCTCCAGGACTACCCCGCCCTCCCTTCTCTTCCCTTCTCTATTTGTCAATTAAAGGGAAGAGACTAAGTCAGGAATAAGGTGCTCAGATCAGTGAGGTCTCCTTTTGACAAGGTCAACAGATTGAACAGAAAAACCAGAGGAGCCCTGAGTAGAAATGCTGTCCAGTCACCACCTCATCTCATTGGTGAGTGCATAGTGGCCTCAAGAGCTCAGCAGCAAGGTGCAGGCTAGACTCCAGATGATGATAACCCAGGGCCCCTGAGAGATCCCTGCTCAGAGGCCAAATCACTTTTCCAGGAAATTCTGTGCTCTAAGCAAGGGCAGGCTCCTGAGTGACGGGATGTATGGCTGCTCTGGCCCAGGTTGGGTGACTTGAGCTGCCTGGCATGTCTACCATGTCTACCCTGCAACTCCTAAACAACTATGAAACCCAGTCCTTCTCACCCTCCCTGACTCATCCTATGCATTGACTGTCCAACCCAAGAGCATTCACTGGACATCAACCATGGGGAGCTCAGGATTGTATCCCCAGAGCTTCTGAGCTCATTTCTGCCCCATCTCTTCTCATCCTAAACACACTGTATAATACCAACAAATGGATTTCCTAAAATACTTTTGTTTTGCCACTATGAAGTTCAGATTTTTCCTTTGTTCTACCATAAGAGTTATTTTAAATATTAGAATTCCTTTTTCAAACAACTTCCTGTAGAATCCCAATAGATGATGGACTTGGACCTTGAATCTCCAGCCTTGTGCTAAGTCCCTCGGAACTTTCCCTCATGGGCTGACCCTCTCCTAGCCACAGGGCCTCAGACCCTATCTAATGGACTAGCTGAGCAACAGATGCCATGACACCTCTATCAGTACAAAATCGGCCTGTGCCTACTCTTTTGTGTCCTGGGGCTATTGTAACAAGCACCACAAACTGAATAAGTTAACAGAAATGTGCTGGAGGCCAGCAGCCTGAATTGAAGTATCAACAGGGCGATGCTTCCTCTGAAAGCTCTTGGATAGTATCTGTCCTAGTTTCTGATAGTTCCTTGGCTTGTGGCAACATAATTGTAATCTCTACATGGTGTTCTCCCTGTGTGTATGTCTTATTTCCATCTCCACATTTCCCCTTTTCAGGAAGAAGCCAATCATGTTGGAATGGAACCTACCCTAACAATCTCATCTTTACTTGATTACCTCTGTCAGAGGTGTTTAAACCAGATCAACTCCATCTTGAATATGGGCTGGGTAAAACAAGGCTAAGACCTGCTGGGCTGCATTCCTAGGTTAAGGGATTCTAAGTCACAGGATGAGATAGGAGGTTAGCACAAGATAAAAGGTCATAAAGACCTTGCTGATAAAATGGGTTGCAGTAAAGAAGCCAGCCAAAACCCACTAAAACCAAAATGGCAATGAGAGTGACTTCTGGTCGTCCTCACTGCTATACTCCCACCAGCACCACGGAGAGTTTACAAATGCCATGGCAACATCAGGAAGTTACCCTATATGGTCTAAAAAGGGGAGGCATAAATAATCCACTCCTTGTTTAGCATATAATCAAAAACCTATAAAAATGGGCAACCAGCAGTCCTTGGGGCTGCTTTGTCTATGCAGTAGCCATTCTTTATTCCTTTACTTTCCTAATAAACTTGCCTTCACTTTACTTTATGGATTTGCCTCAAATTCTTTCTTGCACAAGATCCAAGAACCCTCTCTTGGGGTCTGGATTAGGACCCCTTTCCAGTAACATCTTTCTGGTGACCACAAAAGGGACAATACTGAGAAAACCCCCAACCCAAAGGCTAACTTTGGTAAGTGGTGGGGTCTGGTAACACCTCTGTAAAGACCCTATTTCCAAATTAGGCCCTATTTGAAAGTACAGGAGGTTAGGAATTCAACATATCTTTTGGGAGACATGATTTAATCCATAATATCTACCCAGAAGCATCTTTGTGTCTGCCCCCCAACCCAGGCCAACTTCCCTCTATGCTCCCAAAGCAGTTTTAAGCTTCTTAATGCTTCTTAAAGCCACAGCTTGAATCTCAAGCATCTCCATTTCAGAAGAGAGTTTTGTCTTGACATTTCCATAACTAAAGGCTCCAGTTTGGTGTTTTTCCAAAAACAAAAAACCATTTAGCCCATCACCACTTCTTATAAGATGGCAAGTTTTGGCTTTTTAAAGGCAAATTGGGTTTCCTTCATTGCTTTTTAGCTTTAGCCCAATAAGATTTCAAAAATTTTAACGTCTGTGTTTCTGCTTAGGTACTGTGCAATATTAATATACATTTATTTCATGAGTTCAGATGATTAAATGTTTGTGAATATAATGAAGTCAGTCAATGAGAAAAATGAACCTAAAACTTTGAAATCTGTGCCTATGGAAGAAAATGGCAATCTGATATCAGCCTTAACATCAAGTTTATTTGTATATGTGGTTTAAATTGTACAAAATGGAAAAAATCTTGATTTGGTCCAGTAAAACTGGGACAATTTACAGTTTAATAGCACATACTACAATCTCAGAAGTGCCTTCCATTAAACAGCTATGGCCAGAGTTTTATTCAAAGAGTTGATCTAGTAGCACAAGTTAACCCACTGGAGGTCAACAATGTGTTAGAATTTAGTGTAAATCAAATTTGTGTGCGCCAATGTAATTGTATTACTGTTTAAAATATGTAATTTGGAAAATTCAATTTAAATTATTTACAGAACTCCTGAAGCGCTTCTGTGGTGCTCCGGGCTTCTTTGGAAGAACATAATTAGAATATCTCTGACCTACTCAGCCAGATCCAAGCTCCTCTGCGTCTTACCATCCCCTTCCACCTCATTCTCTTTTGCTCCTCCAACATGCAGTAGGCACGTCTAGCTTCAGGCAGACCAACTTCTCAAGGCTCCTGGTTCAAGTTCAGTGTTAAGTCTTTTTCAAGTGTTTTGTTTACTCTGTTACTACCCCAGCTCCACCAGCTCTACGTTCCCAACTCTTTCTTGAGTTTTGAGTCCTTTCCACTTTTCAGGCTCAAATCTTCCATCCGTCCACTTACCCCTCCACCAGACATCTGCTGGAAACTGTGATGTACAAAGTGTGGCTGTAAAGATGATCAGACCACAGTGCTATCCTGTGGAGCTCCCGGGGCAGGCGCAGGGGAGACACAGTGTGAACAGGACATTAGAATACAGTGAAGTTGCTGGTGGAATGAAGGGAAGGCAGGCATCTGCAGGATCACAGAAGAGCAAGGAATTCCCTTGGAGGCCTCCAGTATACCCTGGTTTCTGTCATTTATGAACATCAGGTTGCTGCCAGTTTTCATTTTATTGTTCATGAATGTGTTCATAGGCATTAGCTCTATTTTCCCCCATCCCAATTCCATTAGAGACAAGCCTCAAACACCTTTGCAAACCCTTCAGTGCCAGGCACAAGGATAGGCACGTAAGTGTTCAGGAAATGTATGTTGGTTGATCAACAAACTAAATAAAAGGATAAATGAAGATGAGGTCAGAGGAGAGGAAGATTGTAGGCAGAAAAGTGTCCAGGGGTGCCCAGAAGGCTCTGCAGTATAGCACAGAAGGTCACATTAGCCCTGCCAGCATGGCATCCTGCAGGGACCATATGGTTGTGCATTTAGCCCTGGCCCCAGTGATGATGTGGCCTTGTTCTGGCAGCTTTCTGCTCTCACTCCCTGGAACTGCAAAGTAAGATTTTGCACCTTCAGAACAGATGTGACTGGTCAGGCCAAAGCCAGTAGTGTTTTGCTACAGGATTAACAAAAGCTCTGGTTTATAACACTTGCCAATTGCTGTAGTGTAAATATTCCCATCATGGTTAATTTCAAGCTACCATTGTGGCTTCAATGAACAGGGAGCTGAGAAGAAATGCACACAATTGGCCAGTATGAGGTAGCTCAGACACAACATTGTTTGAAGTTAATGTTTCATGCAAGGGCTCTCACTCAAGGATGGCTCCTATAATCAAATAGGACATTCTGTCTTTGATTAATTTCTATTTCACTGTCAAAAATAGAATATACAAGAGCTTATTCATAGTATAAGACAGAAAGACAGCCGAATGCCTCCCTTCCTTCTAACTGTCTGTTTTGATGAGTAAATAATGATTGACTGGCTTACAGATGAGACAGATCAAAACCAAGAACAAGATGCTATGCTTTGCAGGACTCTGAAGGTTCCAGCTCCTGAGTGTTTCATTACATTTGCATTCCAGAAATAAAGCCCATCCTAAGATCTTATGCAATGTTTCTAAAGGTAGGGTCTGCAGACCAGCCTGCGGAGCTGTGAAAATGAAGATTTTAGTCCCATCCAAACTCCACTCTCAGATTGCAATGTGATAGCTCTGTGGTAAGGCTCCTGAATGAGTACTAAGGTATAAGAACTACTACTCTACAAAAGATTTCAGGAAGAGATACAAGACTGCTCAGGCAATAACTTGCTATGGGCCAGTCTCTGTTCTAGGTGCTGGGCAAACAGTGACAAACAAACCAGATGTAGACCTTAAACTTTAATGGAGAGGTTTCCTCTTTCCCGCTTAACTCCCACACGCCCTTCCTCTCCTCGCTTACCCCATCTATTCTTATTTTAGGATCCTTCCTCCCCAGATGACAGCTGATTTGCCTTCCTGAGCTATAGGGCTAGACCTGGCATGTATGGCCCCTTGGAGCTAAGACCCTGCTCAGGGGAGGGAGCAGAGGGTGTGCATAGCCCTTCAGACCCTCCATCATCTTACTGTGGGCATTGGGGTAAGCAGGAATCTCAGACTCCAGAATACTAGAACATTTCAGGGACACACACCTTGGAAAAGAGTAGAGCTTTGTGAATGCCCATTCATCTGTCAAAGAGGAGCGTTCTCTCAGAAAGATCCTGTAACCCCAAAGCCTCAGTGTTCCACATTTTACTAGGTCAGCACAGCTCTTTTATTAGCTTCATTGTTCTCCTTTCTCAAGGTCACCAGTTTCCACTCACTGGGAGTAGCTTAATGGGCTGACATAAGTTCAAAGGGATAGGGGTCTCTTGGCTATGCTTTAGTACCAAATTTATGAATGCTGCGTGTCAGTAACAGTTGTTGCTTTGACTGATTAGCCAGCCTGTAAGAGCAATGAGTGAAAGTGACTTCCATGAGATATTTATTCAAACTTCTCTTCCAATTCCTGAGCCATGTCTGCAGTGACTTTAAAATGCAGATGGTAGACATTATTGTTCTGCATCCAGATTCTCTCCTTAGAGAGCCTGGTGGATTTGCTTTTCCTGCCATGGAGGAAGAAACACTTCTCTAAAGTGCATGCATTGAAAGCCCATCTGTTGGAGTCCTCTGACAGGCATCATGGGTGGAGACACTCCTAATTTGTCTCTGTCTTTGCCACTGCATGGTCCCAAATTCATGAATGGGGTTTTATGCTTACCTCTTATAATTAATCTCTGTCTCATTGGGAGAAAAACACAGCTAGCAACAGTGCAGCTTGTGTATCTGCAGGCAGCAGACATTACACCTATTAGAAGTGCATGCACCAAGTTTATTTTTCCATCATTAACTCTTCAGGTTTCTAAAACCAGACAGCAGGGTGAGCAAACAAATGAGCCTGTGGACGGCAACTGGGCCACTTGGTGTGGCCTGGAGGAGGACACCGGGTCAGTGAGCAATGGATGGGATGCATCAGGTCTAAGGGCTTTCTGCTGAATGCCAGCCCCAGGGAGCACTTTCCTCCCAGCAAGTGTCTGCAGTTGAGTGGAGTGGTATAACGCGCAGCCTTTTTTCAGAAGCAGGCGACCACAGCTCCCTTCTGCGTGTAATGGCCTCTGTTTCCCCCTCCCTATTGGCAATTAATACTGATGCCATACTGGTTTTTAGGAGGTGCCATTTTCCTTAAATGGGCTCCATCTGTGAACTTTGCTGAGTTCTGGCACCCTCCATGGGGGCTGGGAATAGCACCAGGCTTGGCCATTAACTTTCTTGTTGGCAATTTCTACTCTCTGCTGTTCTGCAGAATTATATATGTGATGGGAAGTACAAGCACACATGGCCCTAATCCAGAACTTGGTTCTCAGTGGTTTGGACACTGTATTAGTCCATCTCACACTGCTAGAAAGAACTGCCCAAGACTGGGTAAATTATAAAGAAAAGAGGTTTAATTGCCTCACAGTTCCACAGGGTTGGAGAGGCCTTAGGAAACTCACAATCATGACAGAAGGGGAAGCAAACATGTCTTTCCTCAGATAGCGGCAGGAAGGAGAAGAAAGAACTGAGCAAAGGGGGAAGCCCCTTATCAAACCATCAGATCTCGTGAGAACTTACTCATTATCATGAGAATACCATGGGGGGAAGCCCCTTATCAAACCATCAGATCTCGTGAGAACTTACTCATTATCATGAGAATACCATGGGGGAAACCAACCCCATGATTCAGTTACCTCCCACTGGGCCCCTCCCACAACACGTGGGGATTATAGGAACCACAATTCAAGATGAGATTTGGGTGGGGACACAGCCAAACCATTTTAGGCACATCTGCTTTCCTGGTTTGTGGGTGCTGGTCTCCTTCTAGATGATGCTCTAAGTGGAATCTCTTGGCTTGTGGAATCTTAAGAGCAAAACATACAGGGCATAGGTGAGAGGAGGGGAAAAGAAGCAGGCTTTTCGAAATGTGGATGCTCATTACTTGAGGCCAACACATGCAAATTACCTTTTAGATGAAGGTTAAAATAAAGTATTTAGAGGAAGTGTTCACCTCCTTAACTTCTTTGGGACTAATGTGCCTGTGGTTGTGGGCACCTGTTCTTCTATCTCGCTAGCCATTCCTTCTCAATTTTTATCTGAAGACTCACTTGTTACCACCTTGGTAGCACAGCTTATCCACTGTAGTCTGAATGTGTCCCTCCAGAATTCATGTCCCCTTTGTGGTGATATTAAGAAGTAGAGCCTTTGGGGAAGTGATTAAGTCACAAGGGCTCTGCCCTTATAAATCAGATTAGTACCCTTACAAAAGGGGTTTAAAGGTGCCCCTTTCCACTTTGTGAGGATGAGCCTAGAAGATGCCATCTTTGACAGCCCTTATCTGACACCAAATCTGCTGCCACCTTCATCTTGGACTTCCCAGCCTCCAAAGCAGTGAGTAAGAAATTTCTGTTGTTTAGAAATCACCCAGTGTGAAGTATTTTGTTATAGCAACCCAAATGGACTGAGATGCTGCCTAAAACTGAGTGTACAAAAATCATTCTGTATTTAAATCAGAGTGAAGATCTCTGTGCTTTCTCTTTGTGACCCACCAGATTCATCAGCACATACATGCTCTGGGTAGATTGGTTGACTTCCAGACATTTGTTCCATCCCTGCCTCAATCCCCCTTCCAGATGATTGGTCCAAGGAAATCAAGCTAATTCATTCCCTTTGCTATTGACTGGTTCAAGAACAGGTTTGCAGCCCAATCAGAGACAACAAAATTTGAGGGGAAGAGACAGCCTTAGAAAGAAGCAGTTTCTTCCCTACATTCATCCAAGTTTCCACCTGGTCAGCCAAGATATCCCCCCAGTCAGCCAAGATATCCCCCCCAAATCTACATTTTTAGTCTGTTTCTTTCCTGAGCTCCAACTCCCTGTATCCAGCTGCCCATGGAAATCCCAGTGCAGTGGAGTGCCATGAGCAAAGCCCTGGGTAGGCATTCAGGAGAACTGTTGTTCCCTGACCTCTACAATTGCTTACTTATTGGGTTGTTCAACATGATTCATGCTAGGTAAGATTCAATTTTTACAACCAAATTTGACTCCAACCTTCTGAGCCCTGAGCCCCTAAAGCAATTAGCTGCTCCTCCTGCCTACCAACTCTGTTGGTTAATATCATCAGTATTCATCCTGTAACCAGGATGCAAACCTCAGTTTTACCTTCAATTCTGCCTTTCCTTTATTCTACCACAACCAACCAGTTATCCAATGAGTGCCCTTTCTCATAATTCAGTCTTGCTCCTGCCCCTGCCTGTGGGATCTGCCTCCTTGAGTATAAGGAGGATAATTATATTAGCTCCAGATCCCAGGTGCTTTGTACAGTCTCTTTCCTCTGAATTGATCTACCATGTGGATATCACACAATTTCTAAAGGTACTGATTTAACTCCCTCTGCCCTCTGCTCAGAAAGATGAAAAGGCAACTGATAGCCTTTACAATAATTACACAACTTTGGCCCATGGATCAGCATGATATAGCACTAAATTCAATTTTCAGCCTTATTACTTGCTATACTCCTGTTTTCTTGATGCATATTTTACAGAACTTGGATTGGGTTAAATTGTATCCCCCCAAAAGTTGTTTCTACCTAGAACCTCAGAATGTTCCCTTATTTGAAAATAGGTCTTTGAAAATGTAATTAGTTAAGATGAGGTCATACTGGATTACAGTGGGTCTTAATCCAAAGACTGGTGTCTTTATACAAAAGCCATGTGGAGACACAGATACACACAGAGGGAAACACTGTGTGCAAATGGGGGCAGAAGTCAAAGTTATGCTTCCACAAGCCAAAGAACACTAAGGACTGCTGAAAACCACTAGAAGCTAGAATAAGCGAGAAAGAATCCTCCCCCACAGGCTTCAGAGAGATTACAGCCCTGCCAACACCTTGATTTTGCACATCTAAATTCCAGAACTATGAGACTAGTGTTCTAGGCTAAATTGCTACTATTTCAAGTCAGTTAGTTTATGTCATGGCATGCCCAAGGAAACCAACATAGGGCCTTTACACAAACTACTCTCTGTTGTCCCATCTCCATGCTTCGGTCCATGTTTCCAAAAAACCCTTCTCTCACCTCTTGTCCTTTGACATCTGTAGATTTCTAGGAATTCAACTGATAAGTTACCATAAGCAGCCCTACAAGGCCTGGAAGGGATTCTGTGCCTACTTTTCTCACAAGTACTTTGCATGATGGTTTTCCAAGCTGTCTCCCCCTAGACTGGGAATCAGACAACCGTAACCTGGTGCTTTTCCCCTTTGGTGCTCTGCCACCCAATGCAATAGGCCATGGGCTATGGCGGGATCTCAAATGTTAAGGGAAAGATGGAAAGAATGAATTAGTGAATGTACTCCTTGACAAAAGTTTGTACCAGGCTTCTTTCTGTGGAAAAGGGAATGGCATATTTGTGAGGCAGTTAGCAAGTTGGGGAGGGCTATGCCCATTTGTTTATTCTTCCAGGTGAACTTTAAGATAATTTTTGCAAACTCATAAAAAAATACATGAGGACTTCATAAGAATTCCTGTCTTTACATTATGTATTCAAGTATTCTTTTTATTAAATGTTTCTAAACAGCTTTGAGATATAATTAACACATAACCTGTACTTTTTAGTTTTTTTAAGACAGGGCCCCACTTCCTTTTCCCAGGCTGCCGTGGGGTGGCATGATCACAGTTCACTGCAGCCTTGACTTCCCAGGCTCAGGTGATTCTCCCATCCTAGCCTTCTGAGTAGCTTGGACTACTGGGGCACCCAACCACACCCTGGTTTTTTCTTTTTTTTTAGCAGAGATATTTTTTGTATTTTTATTAGAGATAGGGTTTTGCCATGTCGCCCAGGCTGGTCTTGAACTCCTGCGCTCAAGTCATTCACCCACCTCAGCCTTCCAAAAGGCTGAGATTACAGGTGTAAGCCACCATGCCCAACCAAACTGTACATGTTTAAAGTGTACAAATCAATGTTTTGACATTTGTATACAACCATGAAATTATCACCATAATCAAGATAGTGAACAATTTCCCCATAAGTTTCCTTGTGCCCATTTAAAAAATTGTGATAAAATTTGTATAATATTTACCATCTTAACCATTTTTCAGTGTCTAGTTCAGTGACATTAAGTACATTCACATTGTTGTGCAATAACTGCTGCCATCCGTCTCCAGAACTTTTTCATCTTCCAAAACGGAAACTCGGTTCCCATTAAACAGTAACTTCCATCCTACTCCCCTCTAGCCTCCAGTAATCACCATTCTACCTTCTGTCACTATGAGCTTGACTACCATACGTACTTCATATACATAGAAGCATACAATATTTGACCTTTTGTGACTGGCTTGTTTCACTTAGTATAACGTCTTCAGGGTTTATTCATGTTTTAGTATGTGTCAGAATGTCCTTCCTTTTTATGGCTGAGTAATATTTCATCTTATGTATATACCACATTTTCTTTATCCATTCACCTGTCAACGGATATTTGGGCTGCTTCCACCATTTGACTACTGTAAATAATGCTTCTGTGAAGATGGCTATACAAATATATGTTTGCAACCCTGCTTTCAATTATTTTAGGCATATATCCAGACATGGAATTAAGGAACCGTTATTTGTGTCCTTATGAAATTCCACCCTTCAGCCCCTCAACCCCCATTCCCAGGCAACTGCTGATCTACCTTGTCACTATAGGTTAGTTTGCATTTTCAAGAATTTTAAATAAGCGGAATCATACAGTATGTACTTTCTTGTCTTCTTTCACTCAGTGTACTTATTTTGAGGTGCGTGCATGCTCTTGGGTTTACCCATTCCTTTTTATTGTTGAGTAGTTTTCCATTATATAACTATATCACAATTTCTTCATGCATTCACCGTTGAAGGCCATTTGGGTTATTTCTAGTGTTTATTATAAATAGAGCTGCTATGAATGTGCATGTACAAGTCTTCCTATGGACATGTGCTTTCGCTTCTCTGAGGTAAATAGCTATGAGTGGAGTAGCTGGATCACATGATAGGTGTATGTTTCACATTTTCAGAAATAGTCAAACTATTTTTTAAGTGATTGCATCATTTAACATTTCCATCAAGGCATGAAAGTTCCAATTGTTCCACATCCTTACCAACACTTGCATTGGGTGATCTTTTAAATTTAGGCCTTTTCAGTAGGTGTGCAGTGGTGATATGGTTTGGCTCTGTGTCCCACCCAAATCTCAACTTGAATTGTAATCTCAATTGTAATCCCTACAAATCAAGGGAACAAGGGAGGGACCTGGTGGGAGGTGATAAGATCATGGGAGCGGTTTTCTGCATGCTTTTCTCATGAGATCTGATGGTTTTATAAAGTACAGTTTCCCCTGTGCTTGCTTGCTCTCTCTCTCTCTCTCTCACCTGCTGCCATGTAAGACGTGCTTGCTTCCCCTTCTCCTTCTGCCATGATTGTAAGTTTTCTGAGGCCTCTTAGCTATGCTTCCTGTTAAGCCTGTGGAACTATGAGTCAATTAAATCTCTTTTCTTTATAAATGACCCAGTCTCAGGTATTCTTTATAACAGTGTGAAAATGGAGTAATACAAGTGGGATCTCACTGAGGCTCAATTTGCATTTTCCTATTGACTAATAATGTTGAACATCTTTTAATCTTTATCTGCCATCTGTATGTCATCTTTGGTGAAGCGTCCATTTAAGTCTTTTGCCCTTTTAATTGGGTTATTTGCTTTTTGTATTGAGTTTTAACATGACTTTATATATTATGGATGAAAGTCCTTTAACACAGATATACTGTTTTCTACTACTCTGTGACTCGTCTGTTCATTCTCTTTACAGTGTCTTTTGAAGAGCAGTAGTTCTTAATTTTTATGAAGTCTTACTTATCAATTTTTGCTTTTATGGCTCTTCTTTTCAGTGATCCATATAACTCTGTCTAACCAAAGTAACAACTATTTGCTTCTGCGTTTCATTCTGGAAGTTTTATAGTTTCAGGCTTTACAGTTTGGTCTGTGATCCAACATGAGTTAATTTTTTTATATAGTGTGAGGTAGGGATCAAAGTTTATTTTTTGGAAGGGCCTATCAAATGGTTTCTGCAACATTTGTTAAAAAGACTATTCTTTTTCCACTGAATTGCCTTTGTATCTTTATCAAAAATCAATTGACCATATATATGTGGGTCTTTTCCTGGACTCCTTTTTCTGTTTCATCGATCCATTTATCTATCTTTACATCAATACCATACCATCTTGGTGAAGTCTTGAACACAGACAGTATATGTCTTCTTTGTTATTTTTTAGGGTTTTGTTTTTTCCTTTTTCCAATTCTAAGGTCGTTTGAATTTCCATGTGTATTTTAGAATCAGCTTGCCAATTGTATTAGTTTTCTATTGTTTCTATAACAAATTACCACAAACTTAGCAGCTTACAACAACATAAGTTTATTATCTCACAGTTCTGCCAAACCTTGACATGCATCTTACTGGGCTAAAATCAAAGTGTCAGCCAGGCTGTGTTACTTGCTGGAGGCTCTAGGGAATGCTCTGCTTCTAAGATCATGCAAGCTGCTGGTGGAATCCAGTTCCTTGCATTAGGACAAAGCTCCCCATTGGCTTGTTGGCTGTCATCTGGAGGCTGCCCTTAGCTTCTTTATGCCTCTCTCATTCTTTCCACATGGGCCTCTACATCTCAGAGCCAGCAACAGTACATTGAAGCTTTCTCATGTGTGGAATCTCTCTGACTTTTCCTTTTGCCACCTCTTTCTACTGCTGCCTCTTCTTTCAGTTCAAGACAGTCATTTCCTCTTAAGAACACATGTGATTAGCTTAGATGGGCCTGCAGCTGGAGAAGAGGGTTTGGAGACATGGAATATAAGAACTTCCTAGAACTAAATCAAATGGAAACGCTTCAGCAATAACAGGAAATATCATCTCCGTTTATATAGGGTGTCTGCCAAGTAAGACTTTGTAACTTTACTTCATCCTCTTCATTTACATAAGGCATACACCATGTAACCAATGGAAACCGTAGAGGATGTCTAAACCCCAAAAAATTCTGTAACGGGGCTCTTGAGCCCCTGTGCTCAGGCCTGCTCCCACCCTGTGGAGTGGACTTTCATTTTCAATGAATCTCTGCTTTTGTTGCTTAATTCTTTCTTTGCTTTGTTTGTGCATTTTTCCCAATTCTTTGTTCAAGACGTCAAGAACCTGGACACCCTCCACCGGCAAGAGGTCTACCTGAATAATCCGTGATAACTTCCCTATGTTAAGTCCCATAACCTTAATTATATGTAAAAAATCCCCATTGGCATGCAACATAACATATTCATCCAGGGATATGGGCATTGTTGAGGAGCTATTCTGCCTACTCAATTAAAAAGAAAAGCCTGCTAAGATTTTGATTAAGATTGCTTTGAATCTTGTTTCAATTTGGGGAGCATTGACTTCTTAATGACATTGAGTCATCTGATTCGTTAACAAAGTATCATTGTCCATTTATTTAGGAGTTCTTTAATTTGTCCCATCGATGTTTATATTTTCAGTATACAGGTCTCACACATCTTTTGGTAAGATTTATCCCTAAGTGTTTCATGTTTTGATGGTGTTGTAAGTGGTATTTTTATTGTAATTTTAATGATTTGTTCCTGGTAATAAAAATCTAATCAATACTTTATATTGACCTTGCCTCTTGCAACTTGCTATACTTACTTATTAATTCTAGCAGGATTTTTTGTTTTTGTTTTGGTAGATTTCTTAAGGAGATAATCATATCTACTGTGAATAAAGACAGTTTCAGTGCTTCATTTCTAATCTGAATACCTTTTATATTCTACCTGTCTTGTGTTATTGCACTGGCTAGAACTTCCAGTATAATGTTGAGTAAAAGTAATTAGATCAGCCATCTTTGCCTTATTCAGGTGTTAGGGGTAAAACATTCTGTTCACCATTTAGTGTGATGTTACCTACAGGTTTTTTGTAGATGCCTGTTATTCTTAGTTCATTGACATCTTTTAGTAAGAATACTGGATTTTGACACATTTCTCTTTTTTTGCATCCACTGAGAGGATTAGTTGTCTTTTTAAGTCTGTTAATATGATGAATTAATTGATTTTCAAATGTTAAACCTATCTTGTATTCCTAGTATAAATCCCACTTGCTTTGATGTATTATTCTTTTGATATATTGTTTAATTCTATTTGTTAAAGTTTTGTTAAGAGCTTTTACTTACATGTTCATGAGGGATATTGGTCAGTAGTTTGCTCGCAATGTCTTTGTCTAATTTTGGTATCAGAGTAATGGTGGTCTTACACAATGATTTGGTAAGTAGTTCCTCCTCTTTTATTACCTGGAAGAGTTTGTGTAGAATTAATATCATTTGTTCCTTAAATGTTCAGTTATAATTCACTAGTGAAGCCATCTGGGCCTGAAGCTTTTGATTTATTACAACTTTATTTAATAGATATAGGACTATTTGAAATATCTATTTCTTCTTGAGTGAGCATTGGTAGTTTGTGTCAAGAAATTTTTCTGTTCATCCAAGGTTTTACATTTATTGGCATAAATTTGTTCTTAATATTCTCTTACTTATCTTTGTAATATCTCATAGGATCTGTGGTAATATCATCTCTCTCATTCCCAATATTAGTAATTTGTGTTCTCTCTCTCTCTCTCTCCCTCTTTTACCTAAATAGTCTAGCTGGAAGTATATTCATTTTATCGATGATCTCAAAGAACTAGATTTTTATTTTATTGGCTTTATTGTTTATCTGTTTCCTATCTCATTGATTTCCACTCTGATCTTTATTATTTCATTTCTTCTGCTTATTTTTTTGTTCAGTTTGCTGTTATTTTTCTAGTTTCTTAAGGTGGAAACTGAGGTCATTTATTTTAGACATTTCTCTTTTTTAATGTATTTCATGCTACAAATGTCCCTCTCAATAATGCTTTAGTTGCATTCCACAGGTTTTGTTTGCATTTTTATTCTGTTCAAAGTATTTTCTAGCTTCTATTTGATTTCTTCTTTGATCTGTATGATATTTAGAGGTGTATTAGTTTCCAAATATTTGGGAATTTTCCAAATTTCTTTTTATAATCGATTTCTAATTTAATTCCATTGTGATCAGAGAAATACTTTGTGTGGCTTGAATCATTTTGTATTTATTGAGACTTGTTTTGTAACCCAGAATGTAATCTATCTTGGTAAATGTTCCATGCATATTTGAAAATAATTTGTATATTCCTATTTTAGGCTCAACTGTCCTATAAATGTCAACTGGGTCAAGTTGGATGATATTGTTGTCTTTTATATCTTCATTAATTTTCTGGATTTTTTCCTTCTTCTAACAATTATTGAGAGAGGGTTGATGAAATCTCTGCCAATAACTGTGGATGTGTCTATTTCTCTTTGCAGTTCTTTGGAGTAGGGGGAGTATGGAGGTCAGGAGGCTGAGCACTACCCCTGGCCAAGAGCTAAGAACAAAGCATCACAGTTGAACATAGCAGAGAAGGGAAGCAGTTTGAGAAAAAAAATGGGAATCCAAAGTACAAGAAGGGGCCCTGTTACAGTGGCCAGGATAGAGGGAATGTCTCTTCCAGAAGGAAAGATGCTCAGATGGGCTGACCTCTTCACTAACTTTCTCTAATACAGAGGTTCTCAGACTAAGGTGGGAATCAGAATCACTTGAGGGCTTGCTCAAACCAACTGCTCGCCCTACCCTTAGAGCTTCTGGTTCACTGAGTTTGATTTGCTTGTGATGCTGGTCTGGGAATTGCCCTTTGAGAAGCACTGCTCTCAAGCAGCAGGCTCTGCCTTCACTTTGAGTCTTACACCTGCTCTCCTCTATCTTGAACCCTCCTCTACCTCCACAGCCACCCAGCCCTGGTTAGTATTTCATCAACTTCTTCAATTCTTCATAACCAGGTTAGTTGCCTCCTCCTAGGTGCTCCTAAAGGCCCTATACATCTCCTTGTCACATTCTGCAGTGACGGCTATCTGCCATTTGTCCTCTCCCCGAGGCTGTCAGATCCCTGGAACAAAGGTTCTGTCTTGCTTGTTCACCATCATACTCTCAGAGTGGAGCACATGCTCAAATATTCACTGCACAAATGATGTGTAATTCCCCAAGGTTTGAGTGGTCACACTAAGCCTTACCTGAGCTTTCCATAAATTCTGTGAGCCAGATAGGAACTATAATGTTGGCACTATAAGATATCTGGGAATGGGACCAGAGTCTGTGGAGACCTTTCTTTCCTTCTTGGGTGTTAGATTTGGGCAAGAAATACATAGAACCAGAGTGGAGGTTTGCAATAATTTCAAATGTGCCTTCTCTTTGCAATTTCTTCCTGGAACACACACATCACAAGTCACAGGGTGCTGTGGCTCACTCTCAGAGGAGCTGTTTCTGTCATTTCTTAGCCCTTCAGGGCAGCATCTGCTTTGTGTCGGCGGCAGCAGCCAGGTCTGAAGATGAATGATCCGGGTTCTGCCTTGATGGATAGCTGCCCCCAACAAATTGGCATATGATCTGCAGAGATCTTCTTTAGAAAATGTGACAAATGGTGACAGATGAGGAAGGTGAGCTGTACTTCTGTTGCCAGCCAGATACACCAGCTCTGAAAAATGTCCCGTAGTGGATGAAAAATCGCCCACCAAAGATTTAAAGGCGGGGAAAAAAACACCTAGTTCAAGTCGTGAAACTAGGAACACTATGAATTTGAATAATTTTGCACTTCTCAGAGATGCTTTCACTCAATTTTTAAAATTACCCAGTGAGATAATCTGGAGAGGGAGTAGCATTCCCATTATTCTCATGCACAAATTGAGGCTGGAAGAGGTTCAATGTCAACCCCAAGGTCACAGGGAGCAGAGCCAGGGCCATAGACCCTCCTTTGAGATCCCCCATCCAGGGCTCATCTTAAACACTAACAAGGCAGTGAGGTGAGGACAATGCTTTCATTTATTTTGCTACAAAGTAATAAAGGAAAGGCTGACTGGTAAGAAATGTTTGTGTACACATGCTTTATTCTTGAGGCTGATTTATGGGAGGAAAAACATCATGGGAAAGCATATGGTTACAGCTGAGAATGAAAGAGAATCACATTTTTTGTGATTTCAGGTACTCGGGCATGCCACATTGCCCAGCAAGCCTGAGGTGCATGGCGGGCGGGTGGTCTCTGCTGAGTGCTTTTGATGCAGCTTTATTCCCACTGTAAAGGGGCCTTGTGGAAGCCGCTCATCCACTCTCAGACTGAATTGCAGCATGCGTCGCTTTAGGGGACAAAGCTGGGGACCATGTACCAGCCTCGGGCCAATTAAGCCTAAAACAAATTCTTAGGCTGCCAGAGCGCAGATTACACTTGAAGTGCCGTGGACTCCAACCTACAGTGTAAAGCCTGGATGCGCCCCAGTAATTGGGTTGATGCACCAGCTCCGTCAAAGGCCTCCCTAATGACCAGTGGTGCTGGCTGTTTGTTTAGGAGCATTTAAAAGTGAAAGTGCTAGAAAATGCAGTCAGGGAGCCCACAGGCCTGCCCCCCTTCACTTCCCCGGAAGCCATTTGCTGGATACACACTCTGGATTTTTCTATCGAATCTAGGGGCATGGGTAGAGGAGCAGAGATGAAAGGTCAGAGAAGCCAGAGTTATTAAAGCAAGGGCTGAGAAGGCTTCCAGTATGAACAGCAGCCTCAAATCAGGTGGGAAAAAAACCATGGATTTTTCATCAAGAAAACACAAGCTCAGCACTGAAGAGGAAACAATTATTCATAAAGTCCACACGTTGTAAATGCACGACCCCTCGTCCCACTGGGGAGACATTCTAAATGGCTAATAGCTTCAGGATGATTAATTTGGGCTAGATTAACTTTGTGTTATAAATGGATCAAATCCACACAGTTTAGAGGTTACAAAATTGTCCCTTCCCTGCCATGCATTTTCATACTCAGAAATAAGAAAATGAGACTTAAGAAGGAGATAACTTCATCTGCTGGATTCCACAGATGTTTTCTGAGTGCCTGCTACATGCTGACGAGGAATATGTCTACCCCCAGGAAGATACAATCTCCTAGGGGTTTGCCCCTTGGGCAGGAGATATACAGTGACCAAGTGTCTGGATCAGAGGGATCCTAACAGTCATCACTGTCTAGACTAAGGGTTGCACACCAAAACACACAGACTGGCTGCGTGTGGTGGTTCATGCCTGTAATCCCAGCACTTTGGGAGGCTGAGGCAGGTGGATCACTTGAGCCCAGGAGTTTGAGACCAGCTTGGCCAACATGGCGAAACCCCGTCTCTACTAAAAATACAAAACCTACCTGGGTGTGGAGGTGCACACCTGTAATCCCAACTACTCGGGAGGCTGAGGCAGGAGAATAACTTGAACCCAGGAGGAGGAGGTTGCCGTGAGCCGAGATCATGCCTCTGTACTCCAGCCTGGGTGACAGAGTGAGACTCTGTCTCAAAATAATAACAATAATAATAATAATAATAATAATAATAATAATAATACACAGGCTGCCTCTCCCTCTGATCCAACCACATTGGATCCAACCAAATTGGTCTGAGGCTGGTACCAGACACGTGTGTTGTTAAAAAGCTCCCCAGGTGAATTGGCTGGAAGCCAGTCTAGTCTAATTCTCCCACTGTCCTGATGAAACTGAGGCCCAGATTACAGAAGGACCATGCCTGGAGTGAACCACAGCCCTGCTGGGATGAGGAATCCACAGCTCCCAGCATCCCCAGCAATGCTCTTTCTCCTGTACCTTCTGGCCACTCACTGGTCATCAGGAAGATTATGATGTCCATGGAGGTGTGTCCTGGCCATGGATAACAATCATTCCAACTGGGCAGATCTGGGAATGTTTCTTGGCAGAGGTGAGATCTGAGCTGAGCCTTGACACATGGGCAGTGATAATAACAAGTTGTTATCACTAACAACACCTGCCTGACCAGCCCCCAGCCTCTGTCGGAATTCCCCTCCCCCACATCCCTGCCAACACCTCTGCTGACAGGTGGCTCTCTCCCTCCCTCTTCCTCTGATTAGACAGAGATAATCTTCTTAATAGAAAAACACCTTCTGGAAATCAAGAAGGAAACCAAAAACAACCACTCAACTAGAAAATGGACAAAATACATGAACACCCAAATCACAGAAAAAGAAATGCTAATGACTTGTGCACCTGTACACTTATGAATAAGAGAAAGATTGACATCATGCTGGGGAAACCTCTTCTTACTTAATAGGCCAGGAAAAATCCCAGACCCTGAAAGCAGTTGGGGAACCTGTAGCAAAAGAGACATTTGAGGGCATTTTTTTTTTTTTTTTTTTTTAGACAGGGTTTGCTCTGTTGCTCAGGCTGGAGTGCATTGGTGCAATCATAGCTCACTGCAGCCTCAAAATCTTGGCCTCAAGTCATCCTCCTGCCTTAACCTCCCCAGTAGCTGTGATTACCGGTATGCACCACACTTAGCTAACGTTTTCATTTTTTGTAGAGACAGGGTCTCACTATGGTGCCGAGGCTGGTCTTCAACTTTTGGCTTCAAGCAATCCTCTCACCTCAGCCTCCCAAAGTGCCGGGATTACAGGCATGAGCCACCATGCCCATCCTGAGTGCATTTTTTATGAGAGTACAAAATGGCATAACCCATGTGCAGTCAATCTGACAACATCTATTATAATCACAATATTGTTTTAACTTGTGATTCAGCCAGCAACCCCACTTTTGGGTCCGAATCTTTCTAATCTCCACCCGCTCCAAACATATACAAAATCACACAGATACAGTCAAGGCAATGGGTCCATGGCAAGTCAAGGGTGGGCAATGAAGCATTATTTGTAGTCATAAAAGACTGGAAATAGCTAAAGAATTCGTCTATAGAGAATAATGGAATCACGGCACATCTGCCCAGTGCATCTACCACATTGCTAAGGAAGAATCAAGAATCTCACATGGAGAGATCTCCAGATATATTTTAAGAAATTAAAGAAAAAAATGTGTAAAACAGTGCATAATGCATGCTACATTTTGCATTAAAAGGGGGAAAATAATACATATTTGTATTTGCGTGTGTTTGCATGAGGTAGCACTGTGAGAATTCTCAATAAATTAATAAAAGTCAATGTGGGTGTAGTAGACCCCGTGTGACAGACAAAACAGGTGTGAGCACAATTTGTGTGTGTATCCTTCCTTATGTCCTCTTTGATTTTTTGAACCCTGTGAATATATCACTTTCTCCAAAAAATTCAATGTAATGTTAACAAGTTCTTCCTCACATTCAGTCCAAATGTACACCTGTGCCCCCAACTTCTGGCCCTGCCCAGCTCTGGCGCTAAGCAGTGCACACATGACCCTTCAGAACCTGGGGTGGATGATAGGGTCCCTTTTCAAAGGCTTCCTCACACCCCCGACCAACTCAAACAAAGAGGGTCCCTTCCTTACCCACTATGTGTCCTCAGGTAATCGTTGGTGTTCGCATCCACTTGCCTTTATAATTCTAAGGCTGTTCCTTGACTTAGACCCTGTGAGCATCATTAAAGAGCCACCCTAGGAGCCAATATTTACAGAGCCTTTGCTGTGTGTCAGGACCACTGTGAGCACTCACAGCATCACCTCATTTCATCTTTGCTGCAGTCCTGTGGAGTATTATGGATATACCCATTTCACAGAAGAGAAAACTGAGGCCTGGAGAGCTCAATCATTTGTCTGAAGACACACAGCCATCTCAGCCCAGATGCAGGGCTCCTGGATGCTGTCTCTGCTGTAACAGTAACCTTCAACCCCCCTGCATCAAAATGAATGATAGTAAAAAATAAATAGCAGCCAGGACCTGCCAACAGTCACTATTCACCAAGCTCGGTGTTAAACACGTGTTCTTTCATGTCGTCCTTAGAACAAACCTGAGCAGTAGACGCAGTCTCCCTTATACACAAGTGGAAACTGAGGCCCAGAGAGGTTAAGAAATGTGCTGTGGTCACAAGCTAGTGAGAGCAGAAGCTGCCTGAACTCTCAGTCTCCTGGTGGCCGCTACATTCCCCCAATTTCAATGTGCTTCTGGTTTCTCTTTCTAGACTCCAGTTCATGATAGTTGATAGGATTCTGGGCCTTTCTCCAAGTGTCATCTGCCCCCGACCTGTATCATGTCCCCACACCTAGTGAATTCTCAACACACAGGCGGAAAATCCAAGGTCTGTGTCCCTTCTTGCTACCTCTTAATCACCACTCTTTTACTGCCTCCCTGATGCTCATCTCCAGTGCTGGGAGTGAGACAGGCTGGAGAGAAGGAAGAAATCTCTTTTGGCTCCTTGCATTGGCTTGGATGCAGGGGAAAGACTGAGTTTAAAGGGTCACCTCTCCTCTGGGACCTTCATCTTCCCTGTGTCTGTGTCACAGCGACAGGGAGTGGCCCCTCCCAAAGGAGACCCCAGGGCAGAATTGGGATCGATTGACTTTTGAGCTGGCCTGTTGCACCCATGGTTCTCCACGGTGGCATAAGGTTTTATTGTGGTTTTATTGCTCAGGACATTAAAGTGTTTATACACAGAGCCTGGCTGGGGCAGCCCTAGTGCAGGCCGGGCTCATTTCTTCTTTCTTTTTCCATTTACCGTCAATGTTCTAAATTGCGGAGGACCCATTAGGACTATTAGGACTGAAAATCAGAAGGGACATAATGCAAGTCTTTCCCAGGATCTGGGACTGTCAAAGCCAGAGCCACACAGCAGGCTCCAAGCCCATGAAAGCAGAAAAAATCTGGGGACACAGAGTCAGCTTCAAGAAATGAAATTCAAGAAAAAGCCAGAGTTAAGAGAAAACTGCATTTTTTAGGAGAATTCATGGGGAAAGAAAAAAAAAGTTGTCACAGGAGCATTTTTTTTTTTTATAATTCATAATTTGCGAAGTTTGTAGAGCTCAGTGTCTGATTCTCATCCAAGGGGAATTTCGAAATCAGGGGAAAATAATGCACCAAGGAAAAAGTGCTGGATCAGGGAAACGCGGCTGAGAAGCAGCAGAGCTGCTGGGAGGCTGCTGGTCATTACTGAGGCAGGAGATGGAAGGTGTCAGGGATCAGAATATCATTTGAACAGCTTGGGAAAATCTCAGAGGGAAAGAGGGTGTGTGATCCATTCATTGGCACACACCCCCGCCTTCCTCCATCTCTCCTGTGGCGTTGGGTGTGGGTGTAGCTCAGCAGCCCAGCTGTGCAAGGAGAGGGCTTCTTCCACTGTGATGGGCAGCCCAAGGGCAAGATGCACACACTGAAGTCTGCAGTGAAGTCGCTGGTTCCACCCAAGTCAGGGGAGCTCATGTCCACAAGAGCCCTACCAGCCAGGGATCAGACACCATCCTAGGTACACACTTAGGAAACCTGAGAGAGCCCAGAAGCTCTGTAAACCTCTGTTTCTTTATCTGTTAAGATTCCTTACAAGGAATCTCTGCTGGGCAGATGAAAAGAGGAAATGCGAAGGCCCTTGACCCAATACCTGTCCCTTCCAGGAATTCAATGTCCATCAGTTCATACATTCATTCCTTGTCAATAACTTAGCCATCTTTATTTCACTCATAGAACCCTGCAGTGCATTCTACACACAAAGGTGCCAAATAAAAAAGTTAAATTGATAGAAAACTAATCAACTAGGAATAAACCAAACCATATACAAAACCCTCCCTCCCAAAACACACCCAAAATCTTAGGCAATAGATGAGGTTGCTTCAAACTTCGCCATTCTCCCTAATTCTTTTCTGACTTCAGCCTGTCTTTTTTGTGTATCTGAAATAAATATGTTGCTGAGCATAAAAAGAATAAGAAGTGCTTCTGTTTGTCGAGTGCTGCCCGAGCTATGGATCCCCAAGCCCTGTGAGTTGCCTGCCAGTTACTGATGGGGAAACAGGACGGGCAAAATGTGAAGATTCACTACCTCACCTGCCGTGAGGAAGTCAGCAGCCCAGATTCACAGCTGGTTTTGCAGCGGTCCCTCTGCCCCACAAATGCTCTGGCCTCCCTGAGCAAAGTCATCTTATAGGGATGGAGGAGTGTCAGGCTGGGGGTGGATTCTTTTCTCTTTCCCAGTAGCACCTACTTAACACATCCTTAACAATAGCACCTCACAGCTGGTTTCCAACACAGAGGGTGAAATTGATCACATTGCTGCATCTTCAAATCTCTGTTTGCAGATCATTAAATACTTAATCTGGGGTGAATCGGAGATGTTCTAAACAAATAAAGCAACAGTCAGACATTTTCAAAAAAATAAATCTGACTCCATAGTGACAACAAGATACCCTCACGCATGGAGAGGACATTGTATTCTGCTGTTTGTTTTTAATGTTTGATTTACTAGATAGAAAGCGCAGCCCTTGTGGGTGTCTCCAGGGCTTTGGGGGGGTCTCCCTGTAGCCCTAATCCCTGCCCCCCACCAACCTTCCCGAGATTCAACGCCCCCCTCCCCGCCCAGGCCAAGGCCGAGCCCCCAGCCTGCCCAGATCTAGGGAAGCTGCTTTTGTGCTACCGCAGGCCCAGTGTCTGAAGGTTGGCTTCCAGAAGGGCCTTTGAAAGCCCTTGAGCTGAGATGCACTCAGAGCCGCTTGAGACTGCTTCACAGTAAGGGTTTATAAAGCCCTTTTCCCAGAGAGAGGCACAGCCTGAGAAGTATTTCCAAAATTGGTGCAATTTGGGACAGTGCAATGTTTAGTCTAACAGGCCCCGCTTCTCATGACTCCGCTTCCAAAAGTAGGGAAGATTCTGGCTGCCTCTAAAAGGGCCTGCTGTAGGCTTTCTCTCCCCTGGGCTCCACATTCTTCCACAGTAGACAGGATCCTTAGAAAGAACTGGAAGGCCCTTACCCTACAGCCCCCATGGTGGCCCCAAGCCCTCTGATCTTCTCTCCACAGAGTGGAGGGAGGCCGCTTAGACCAGGCAGGGAACCAGGGAACCAGGAGGCAGCGAGGGTCAGTTTGGAGAGGAAGCAGAGCTAAGCCCCCTCCTCCAGCAGAGATGGGGAGCCCAGGGACCTGCCAGAACCCCAGGCCTCCCACTGCCCATGCAGCTGCCTGACTTAACAAGAAATTAGTCAAGGGCAAGAACTGAGGGCTGGAGTTTCCTGCAGTCCATCAACAAGCACTTTTGGAGCACCCGCTAGCATGTCAGGGATCTTTCCAGACACCCTGTCCTGACGGAATAAGACTGAATACTTAAACTTGTAAGATAAATGAAGACCATTTAAATGAGAACAAGCAGAGGCATGCAGAGCTTGCTATAGCAAGGGAGTCAGCCGCTGACACTAGTGTTTGGCAGAGGCTCCAAGGCAGGCAGGGGAGTGGGAAGGCTTTACAGCAGAAAAGAGGAAGGCTTCAGGCATGCTTGGATTGGAGGCTATTGGTATGGGGAAGCTGGAGGTACCTAGAAAAGAGGCATCCTATGCAACTGATTAGGGGTATATGTTGGGCTGTCTATGGTTGGTCCTGAGTTGAAGTTTGCACTCACAGACCAAGTCCTGCCCAACCTGGGTAGGTTGCTGCAGAGGCTGTGGGTCAGAGTGCTATTGTCATGTATAGTCTGGCCACTGTCCATTTGTGTATTCGGTCTCTTAGGAATCAATGTCTAATGAAGAGACCATGGATACAATGCTACTACACACTGGACAGAATGGCTAAACAAAATGAAACAAAAAGTGACAACATCAAAGGCTGATGAGCAGGTGGAGCAACTGCAGCTCACATCTACTGCTGGTGGGAATGTCAAATGGTATAACCACTCTGCAAAACAGATCATAAGAACCCAACTATCCCACTCCTAGATATCTACCCAAGAGAAATGAGGACGTATGTGTACACAAAAACTTGATCACAAGGGGTTATAGCAGCCTTATTCATATTCACACAAAACTAGAAACAACCCAAATATCCTCAATAGAGAATGGATATACAAACTAAGGTATATGTATGTAACAGAATACTATGCAGCAATCAAAAGGAATGAACTACTGATACCCAGCAATGTGAATCCTGAACGTATTATTATAACTTTTTAAAAGGAGATGGGAATCTTGCTGTGTTGCCCAGGCTGGCTCAAACTCCTGGGCTCAAGTGATACTCCCACCTCAGCCTCCTGAGTAGCTGGGATGACAGGCATGCACCACCACACCTCACTTCCCAAATGCATTATTCTAAGTGAAAGAAGGTAGACTCAAAATGCCACATACCATATAATTCCATTTACATGATATTATGGAAAAGGCAAAACTGTAAGGACAGAAAAGCAGTCTGAAAAGAGAGTGGTTATTAACGAAGGGCTGGGAAGAGGCTGAGTCCAAAGGGGGGCAAGTGCATTTTGAGGGTGATGGAATTGTTCTCTGTCTTGATTGTGGTGGTGCTTATAGGGCCGTGTATTTTTGTCAACACCCACAGTAAATTTTATTGTACCTAGGTTATATAAAGATATGGAAAAAATATAATTATGGGAAGTTATAACTGCCCTGAAGAAAAAAATAATGCAGAGGCCGGGCTCGGTGGCTTATGCCTGTAATCCCAGCACTTTGGGAGGCCAAGGTGGGCAGATCGCTTGAGGTCAGGAGTTTGAGACCAGCCTGGCCAACATGGTAAAACCCCGTCTCTACTGAAAATACAAAAATTAGCTGGGTGTGGTGGTGGTTGCCTGTAATCCAGCTACTCAGGAGGCTGAGACAGGAGAATCACTTGAACCTGGGAGATGGAGGTTGCAATGAGCTGACTGTCTCAGAAAAAAAAAAAAAAGTGAAAATAATGCAGGGGAAAGAGGAGGAGAGAGATACAGTGGGTGCAGTTTTGGTCAGTTTCCAGAGAGGAACTGGGAAATGACATTAGTTCAGAGACATTTGATTTGGGGAAGATGGGACTTCCTAGTGGAGACTGTTCTGGGCTGAGGGGCACAGGATAGAGGTGGGGACAGGTGCTGTAGGGAGGTGAATGAGAGACGGGACACCAGTGCTGCAGGCAGATCATGGGGCCTGAAACCCAGCACACGCTTTAGATTTGTAGGTGGCTGGGGAGCGCCAGAGGGTTTTATGCAAGAGAAGGACTTGATCTCACTGACACCTGCCAAAGCTGGCCCTGGCTGAAGTGTGGAGCGTGGAGCGCAGGGGCAAGCGGGGAGGCCAGCAGGTGCCCAAGGCCCATGTCCAGGTGGCAGGTGATGCTGGCCTCACTCAGCAGGTGACCGTGAAGGGCTGAGGTGCAATTCCATTTGGGGCACCTTGGGTGATACAGTGAGTATTTACTAATTGATTCTCAGTGAGTTGTGAGAAAATACAAGAGAAGGGGGTCTGGGGTGAATTAAATAGTGAGGCAGGTGGGCCCAGCTGGGTGTCAGAAACAGTCAGAGAAGGGGCTGTGAGATATTAGATTGGTACAAAAGTAACTGTGGTTTTTGCCATTGAAAGTAAGGGCAAGTACCACAATTACCTTTGCACCAGCCCAGTGAAAGCCTCTGGATTCCCACGCTCCTGGTTCCACAGCCCCATTCCCTTGAAAATCCTTAAGGAAGCTTGGAACCCGTCTGTCCCCAGGTCTCCACCTCTGCCTCTGCCTCCTCCCATGGCTCACCCACAGCCTGCGGTTCCTGATCAGCCCTGGGCCATAGACCAGCTCTGACTGCACTGCCAGCTCTCTGTCCTGTGGCTTCCACACCCCTAACACTGGAGCCTCTCCAACGGCTTTGTCCAGCGTCCCGGCCTGGCCTCTGTTCTGGCTGTGCTGTCCCTCTACTATTCCATGCCTTCCTTCCATTTCAAATGTCTGTCTCTCCTTTGGCCACTCTCAAACTGGTCTGGCTTCTTGCCTATCAGCTGCCTTGCGTTTCCTTCTGCCTGTAAGGTGCTCCTTGGAGCCTCTCATTTAAGAGTTCGAAAGCCAAGCCAGTGGTCTTTTCTGGTGTCCCTCTCTGTGATGGGCGTCCACTCAACCCACACTAGACACCTCGCGCCTCCCCTGCACTCTTGCACCGAAAAGTTCCAGTGACACCTCAACTGGCCTTCGGGCATCTCTGGTCTAGAGCCTGGCTCCTCCCTGCCATTCCCACTGTCACTGCCTGGACTCCGGCTGTGACCTCCTCTGCCCCCACTGGAGTCTCTCTGGCTCCTTATTTTCTTCTCCATCCCCCTCCTCCATGCTACTGGGACAACCTTTCCAAAGCTTACTCGCTATCAGGGCCTTCCTTATAAGCTCCAGCCATCCCCACCTACAGGACCAAAGCCCTGTTCTTTGGAAAGCACCCACTGCCACCCCAGACTCTTTCTGGCACGGGGTGATCATGGAATTTATCATCTAAACCAGGCCACTTCTGAGCACAGAGGGCACTATTAGAAGTCATGCTGTGACAATGGGCATGCATTGGGACGTGTGGGCTCCTGGCTCTGGCCTCATCTGCAGCCTCGTCTCCCACGTCTAGCCCCATCATGAAGCTCACAGGGTCATCTCATCAGACCAGTGAAACCTCAGGCCAGCCTTGGTGCCCATGGGCCGTGTTTTTCCTTTTGTTTGAAATGACATTCTTTCTCCCCAGCTAAATTCAACCTCACTTCTCACTCAGACCCAGCTCTCTCCCCACTTGTCTGGAAAAGTCTGGGAAAACTGTCAGAGTGCCCTCAAAATCCATCCTGCTCCCTCTGGCTCCGCATTGGTGAGCGTTCCAGCCCTGAAGACCAACAGACAAAGCAGCAACCTTGAGCAATCCCCATAAGATTCATCTCAGTTTCCAAATCCATGAAATGGGTATAACTGCAGTACACGTGCCTTTCTCATCTAGGCTGCTGTGGGCACTGAATAAGGGGTACGAGGGAGTCACGGGGTGCTGTGCCTGATGGATGGGAGCATTTGGGTCCTCAATCTGATTGTTTGCTCACAGTGCTGTAGACAGCAGCTTCCCTCATTAAAAAGTAAGAAGTGGCCAGGCACAGTGGCTCATGCCTATAATCCCAGCACTTTGGGAGGCCCAGTTGAGCAGATCACTTGAGGTCAGAAGTTTGAGACCAGCCTGGCCAACATGGCAAAACACCATCTTTACTAAAAATAAAATTAAAACAAAGGCCGGGCGTGGTGGCTCACATCCGTAATCCCAGCACTTTGGGAGGCTGAGGCAGGCGGATCACAAGGTCAGGAGATTGAGACCATCCTGGCCAACATGATAAAACCCCATCTCTACTAAAATCCAAAAAAATTAGCCAGGCATGGTGGCCGGTGCCTGTAATCCCAGCTACTTGGGAGGCTGAGGCAGGAGAATCGCTTGAACATGGGAGGCGGAGGTTGCAGTAAGCCGAGATCATGCCACTGCACTCCAGCCTGGTGACAGAGCAAGACTCCGACTCAAACGAACAAACAAAACAATTAGCCGGGTATGGTGGTGCGCTTCTATAATCCTAGCTACTGGGAAGGCTGAGGCATGAGAATCGCTTGAGCCCAGGAGACAGAGGTTGCAGTGAGCCAAGATTGCGCTACTGCATTCCAGCCTGGGCAACAGAGCAAGACTCTGTCTCAAAAAAAAAAAAAAAAGAAGAGAAGAAGCATAAAGTTATGGTTTCCTCTTCTCTACAGCCCTGGGTAAAGTCCTGACTTCTCAGCAAGTGCCCAAAAAACATCTGAATAATGGACAACACTGGAGGACGAGCAAAGAAGACCGGCATCTGAGCAATTGAGAGGCACGCTCCAGGGCCAAACAGAGTAGTTAGCTACTCCTTTGCAAGGGTCCCTGGGAGGAGCCAAGCTCCTAGGAAGCCCTGGGGAGAAGGGGCGGCCCAGCTGATGCAGGCTTGGATGAAAAGTCTCGCAGGATCACTCCAGCCCAGGCGACAGAGCCGTCACCTCTTCTGACTCCTCGTCCAAGTGTTGTGGCTGGGTGTACTGTGAACTCATTAGTGGGAGTCTCCTGTCATCGGTCTTTAATAATTGAGTGTTTCCCCATCTCCTGGCACATCTTGCATACGTGTTAAACTCCCATTGAACACCACGCTTGGCTGCTCTGCTCTTCAGCAGCCTGTGCCAGTGAGCCGGAGTGAGCAGAACTCGGGAGCATTTCCTAGCAACTTCTGCCTCCCCAAGCCTATTGTGTCTTAGTGGGTTACGAGGTGTCAGGTGGATCTGGCCAGTTCAGAGGCTGGCGTCTTGACAGTCCCACATCACCATGGACCATGTAAACCCCCTACCCCAAAAGAAAGGAAAAAGACAGAGCGCATGGAGCTTTAAATAGAACCAAAAGCTGTTTGCTATTTTGCTAAAGCTGGAACAAGGGGGCTTCTTTCACGGAGGATAAAAGACTAAAAATCAATGGCAGGGTTGTCTGAAAACTCAGGTTTCATCTCATTTCAAGGGGGGAAGAAACCAACAGGAATCAGTTATTCCAGTCTTTCTCTATTAGATTTAGTTCAAAGATACCACTCGCATTGGCAGTCAAGTGGTATGGGCTATTTATCTGAAGGATGCTTGATGATCCATTTGTTTATTGATTTAGTTAAGCAGGTGTAGGTAACCTTGTTTACTTGGAAGAAAAAGAGGTCTTCCTATGAGAAAGAAACTGTGTATGGGTTAAAAAAAGAGTTCTGTTAACATAAATTAGAAAGTTGGAGTAGAATAACAAAACCCAGTACTGTCTAAGCTCTCAGTCAATTCAGAAGAATCTGGAATATTATGTCGAAATGATGGTTTGCAAAGAGGGGGAGATGTTCTCATAAAACCCAGAGGTGGAGAAAAATGAACCCAAGCGCCTGGAAGTAATGGGTGGTCAGGGAGCTAGAGAGAGAATGGTCCATGTGTTTTGTGTTTGATGCTGAAGATTTGAAACCTTGTCAGGAACACGGGGAGGGAGTTGGAGATTCAACCAGAAAGATGGCTTGTTATCCTTAGGCAAAGAGATATGTTAGTGTGCATAAAAGAGGGAGCATGCTTGAGGAAAACCAGGGCGTCTTCTAAACAGTCAGGTATTTTAGGGAACAATGGATTTCTGGTTGCTTACAAAACTCTAGGACAAGGAGCTACACATGGACAGAGTTATAAGTCGGTTCTTCAGACATGAGCAGATAATCTTACAAACAAATGTGTAACGACGAAAGGCAGTCGTGGCACATGAGCAGTAGGCTCTCTCAGAAGAAAACCATTCAAAAAGCTACTCTCCAATCTTCTCTCTCTCTGGAGCCTTCCAGGGGAATTTTCCTGTTTGGCCAGAGGGTGATGGCTGCAGTCATTGCGGCTACCATGTCAAGGAGTGGGCCTTGCACATGAATGTTTTTCTGTGCCCTCCTGACAGGTTCCTGCACTCCTTCACCACTGGAGGCACCACTCCTGATGTCACAGGTCAAATGCTGGATGACTTCCCCCCAGCATGACCACAGGGGACTTTTCAAAATCCATCCAGACCTAACCGCCCTTTACCATCCAGGCTGCTTCCATTCTGATCCAATCAACCCTCACCTCCCCCAGATTGTCCCCAAGACTTGTCATTCATGTCCTTTATCTATTCCTGTCCCTTGGCACTTTTTAATCCATACTTAGCAAGCCAGAGTGGTTCTCTTAAAACATGTAACGGAACTCAAGCTAAACAGCACATCTCTTGATACCACTTGGAAATGTGTGCACGGTCCCCCGAAGACCTGTGTAAGGATGCTTATGGCAGCACTATTCAAGAGCGTTCAACAGAGCCCATTAACAACAGAATGGATACACACTGATAATGGTTTTGCTGTCCCCACCCACATCTCATCTTGAATTGTAGTTCCAATAATCCCCACATGTCATGGGAGGGACCTAGTGGGAGGTAACTGAATCATGGGGACGGTTTCCGCCATGCTGTTCTCGTGCCAGTGAGTGAATGCTCACCAGATCTGACGGTTTTATAAGGGGCTTTTCCCCTCCTTTGCTCTGCACTTCTCCTTGCTGCTGCCATGTGAAGGACATGTTTGCTTCCCCTTCTGCTCTGACTGTAAGTTTCCTGAGACCTCCCCAGCCATGCTAAACTGTGAGTCAATTAAATCTCTTTCCTTTATAAATCACCCAGTCTCAAGTATGTCTTTATTAGCAGCGTGGGAACGGACTAATACACACACTATAGTCCTTCCGCACGATGACACAGCAGAGAGAACAAAGCACTACTCGCCACAACATAGGTGAATCTCACAAACATAATGTTGAGCAAAAGAAGTCAGACAGGAAAGAGAAAATATGTCATCATCCATTTACATGAAGTTTACAAGTAGGCCAGTTTAGACTATGGAGATAGAGGTCAAGAAAGCAGTTACCCTTGGGTGGGAGGCAGACAAGGAGGAAGAAGTCACAGGGTTGCTCTGGGGAGGCCAAAATGCTGTGATTCTTGCTCTGGTCCTGGCTAAAGAGAAATTTCATCTAGCTGTACCCTAACTATTGGCATGCTTTTCTCTCTCTATGCTATACTTTAGTAAAGTGTAAAACATTTCAGATAGTTGCATAAAATGAGATTTAAAAATGGACAGTAATGAAGATCATGAGAACTGTTTTATATGCTATGGGCATAGAATATTTAGTGCAAATTTCGAGTACTTTGTATTGGTGATATGAAAGAATTACTGTTAAATTACAGCCATTAAAAGTTATAAAAGAAAATTGGTACTGACATTACCATCTCCACACCATTTTTTTCAGCAAAGGTATTTGGTACTTTTATTCTAGATAATGTTTTTAATGTAAGTTTTTCAGGCTGTTTTATACTATTTGATTGAGGGTATAGTAAGACCAACTTATTGATATCTTTATTCCAAATATCACAGGTACAGTGGAGAGCAAGTCAGATGATACAACTGCTATCTTCCAAATCTTTCAATGGTCCCATCTCACTCACAGTCAAAAGTTAAGTGCAAAGTGGCCCCAAGGCCCACAAAGCTCTGCTTGGCCGTCATGCCCTCCCCTTATTTACTGGGCTTTGGGCACAGTAGACTCCAGCAAGCCAGGCATACAGTAACCCCAGGGCCTTTGTACCGGTTGCCTTGCCTTCTGGCTCTCCTTCTGAACATTCTTCCAGATGAAGGCAAGCTTTGTTTCCTCACCTCTTTCCATTTTTGTTTAAATGTCACTATATTAGTTCATTTTCACACACTATAAAGACATACCTGAGACTGGGTAATTTATAAAGAAAAGAGGTTTAATTGACTCACAGTTCCACATGGCTGGGGAGGCCTCAGGAAACTTACAATCATGGCAAAAGGGGAAGTAGGCACGCCTTATTATACTTGGTGGCAGGTGAGAGACAGCCAGCAAGAGCAGGGAAAACTGCTTTATAAAACCATCAGATTTGGTGAGGACTCACTCACTATCATGAGAACAGCATGGGGGAAACCACCCCCATGATCCAATCCCCTCCCTCCCTCAACACGCGGGGATTATAATTCGAGATGAGATTTGGGTGGGGACACAGAGCCAAACCATACAAGTCACTGTCTCTGTGAGTCCCTTCCTGACCACCAGCCATCCCCACCCTCCTCTGCTTTTCCTCCTCATAGCACTTACCTTTCATTACACTATATTATTTAGTTACTTATATTATCTCTTTCCATTAGAATGTAAACTCCATGAATAAATGAATTTTTGTCTATTTTGTTCACTGCTTATGTCCTTAGTGCCTAGAAAAGGACTTGGCAGGTAGCAGAAACTTAGTATTCCAAGAACGCAAGGGTGAAGGAATTAATGAATTTACAAAACTCGCTTTGAATCCCATATGGTGTGAAGCAAACTAGAAATGCAGGCAACATCCAGGTCAATAAAACTCAGTTGTAGGAATTCCTCAAGCCAAGTTTAAAGTCAGATCAGGACTAAAGAAAGGGGGAAAGGATTATTTCCCTGAATATTCCCTGCCTTCAGTCTCCCTGCATTCTTATTTGGGTGCATCAGCTCACTCTTTCATTCACGCTAAACAATACTGGTGCACCTACTATGCGCTAGGCTGTGCTGGTTGCAGGATCCCTGGTTAAGTGGCACCAGGATGAAAGATGCTGAAGGATGAGAATCATTTTTAAGGCTTAAGCATTACTGGCATTATCTCAGAACATCATCACCGAAACCATCACAAGAAACTACTATCTCCTAATTTTATATCCTAATTTTACAAAGAGCCTTTCTGAGGTTAAGTGACTTCCCCAATTAATCGGCGCCAGCAAGTGGTAGAACAGGGGGCTGCACTAGCCTGCTGGGCTCCAGCCTGCACTCTGCTTTCTCCAGTGAGGGATAAGACTTCAGCCAGAGCTCATCAGGACGTGAGTGTTTAAACCAAATCACAAAAGCACAGACCAAAGAACCAAAGCGATGGCCACCGGGATGTTGTCAGGACATGCATCATGGGACCTTTGAGGGGATCCTAAAAGACCGGCTGCATTTTGGTAGACAGGGCAGAGGACTGGGTGCAGAGTCAAGGAGGGCAAAATCTGAGCAAATGGGTTGCAAATGGGTTGCAAATGAGCCAACCCCAGGTAAAAGCAACTCAAGGAACTTTCTCTGCCACCCATCCTAGGGCGGACAAGATGATCAAGCACTTTTTCTGAGATTATGATGGTGGATGCGAACAGGGTCTGGGATATACTAGGTTTGCAATAAATGTCAGTTTCCCTTCTTACTATGCCCAGGGGTTGGGGAGTCATAGGAAGAACATAGATATGGAGCATTCTATTTCTTCTAAGCAGGCCTGGCTCTAACAAACGCTGTAGACTGATTGCATTTCCACAAGAGTGACGTCACAATCTTCTCCTTGCTGGGGATAAACCCCCTTTGCTATAATCAAAGAATCACAGTGTATCAGGACTGAGAGTGGCCCCAGCTCTCCCCTTCAGAGGAGGATAGGAGAGGAGACGAAACTGATCCCTAATCACATAGCTAGTTGCTGAGAAGTAACTAATTTATGATTACACAGCTAGTTGCTGGCACCCTGAGAACTATAGCAGGTGGTTCAAATGTGTGTGTGCAAATAATGGCCACCAGGGTGAGGGAAGAGTCATTTGAAGGAAAGATGCTCTCCCGCCTCACCCCTCGCCCCGCAAAACCCCTTCCCTTGCAACCCCCTTCCCTCGCAGCATCCCTTAATGGCTACAGTTAGGAAAGTTAGCTCTCAGTGGCACTTGGGCCATGGCTGGTTCTTTCTCTTGCAAACAGCACCTCTTTGGGATTTCTGGGTTCGTCGTCAAAGAATAAGATGCATAGTAGAATACTAGATTACTTGACTATCTGTGGGCTTATGATTTTCCATGTGACATCCATTTAATCAGACTATTCCGTGCCCTGGAACCTGCTATTTACTGATTATGCCTCATTTAAAATCATTTTCTCCACTGCCATCTACCAGACTGAATTCAAGCCCCTGGAGAGGCAGTTCCCTGGGTGGAGGCATATCAAATGTCTCTGGGGAGTCTAATATTTTACCTACTTGCATACACTATTGTGAGTGACTATTAGTTTTTTGAAGCGGCTTTCTCAGGAGTGGGAAGAAAAGAAGCTGGCTAACAGTGGGATCTCAAATACCACCAGGCACAACTGAGAGACTCTCCTGAACAATGAAGGAGGAATAGAGCTGGAAAGAGGGGCAGGCAGTGGAGTGTGGAATGGCTGGGGCGTAAGCAGCCCTGACAGAGAAAGGAGAAAGACCCGTGGAGTCAGAGGAAGGCCTGACGCTTTGCCATCTGGCAGATCTGGGTGTGAATATAGCCCCACTTACCAGCAGGTGGCCTTTGAGAGTGACTCAACCCCTTTGAAGTTTCTGTTTCTTTCTTTATACAAAAGAGGCCAATGATTCTGCACACCGAGTTGTCAGGAGGGTGAGTAGAACCGTGCCTGGCACGTAGTAGGTGCTTCACTGAGTTGGCACCCTGCCTTTCTTGTTAAAGCAGATGACACCATTTACCAGCCTTGGCTCCATTAGCCTGGAAGGTGGATTGATTGCCAGGAAAATGCCTCAGTTCTCCAAAGCCTCTTGAATAATTATCTCATGGGCTTTGTCGGAGCAAATGAGGTCTTGCCATACTCAATTTCCAAAGATGCAAAACAGGGATGCATTAGAGGCCCCATTTGATTCAAGAGACCTTCTTACACCACCAGACATCACAGAGTAATGGAGAAACTAGGTTTGGAGTTAGACTATGAACTGGATCCTTGGGGAAACTTTCTCAGCTTGGATAATGATGATAGCTAATGTCCTCACAGCACCACCATGTGCCAGGCCTGTCCTGAGTACTTTATGCCTGTAACTCATGTGCTCATCTCCAACTGTAGAGAAGCCTTGAAGTAGATACCACTATTATCTGTGTTTTTCAGATCAAGCAACTGAAGCACAGAGAGGCTAAATCACTTGCCCAGGGACAGTCCAGGACATGAACCCAGACTACTTGGCTCCAGAGGTCACGAGTGCAGCTCCTGGGCCACACTACCTTCCAGTGCCTCAAAGGGCACAGGTTAAGTAACCCAGATTGGACAAATCTGTGGGTTCAGCACAGCACTCTGGGCTTCTATGCCATCTGAGGACTGCCAAGGATGTCAGTGCCAGGGAATAAGCCCAGACCCTCTTTTCGCCAGGAAGAACGGTGGTCCAGGACCGACTACTGTGGTCCCTGCACCCTCCAGGGTCTGTTGCCTGTGTGCCCTTTCATCATCAGCTCTCTGCCTTTGCCAAAGCAATTTGATGGCTATGTTTTTAGGGAGGACACTGAGGCACAGGGAAAGTGGTAGCCAAAGGTTAAATCCGTTTAGAGCCAGCATTTTCTGCCTTCTAACTCTTAGGTCTCTTACAGATCTTGTATTCAGTGTATTTCTTTGTTTATTTGGTGAGGCAGTTCAGTATGACCAGTGCATCCTTGGGGAGGCACCAAATCTCTGCTTCCTCCTCTGTAGGTGGAGAATATGGCAGCCACATCACAGGTGACTGGAGGGAACTGAGTTGAATAAGGTTCTGTATATCACATCACTAGGGCAACGTACCATAGCAAGTATTTAATAAGTGGTAGTCCTTTTTGGATGGTGTTTATTTGTATCATAAATAATTTTCGTCATGTATGAGCCACATTCAATGAGTCTGTGGGATGAGTGAGACCATTCATAGGAAGTCATCATCTGTTCAGATCAGCTCCACTGGGAATGACAGAGAAGGAAGTAGAAGTGAATAAAATGGCCAAGCCAAATCCCTCCAAACAATGAGCTGAAATCCAGAGCTGAAGGTGTATTTTTAGTTCATGGCAGGCTGAATCAATTTGGCATATTGGCTATATTTCACAATCCACATACCCAAGTGTGAAAAGAAAATATTCTCTAATTGAACCTATTTTCTTCTCAAGCTTCCACTCCAACTGTGGCAGAATATTAGGCAAGTCAAGAAAACTCAGCCACTTGAAGGTTTCCCTGAAGGTTTCCAGTCGTTTCAGCCCTCGCCTCTTCCCTAAGCCGCATCTACATTCTTGTGGGGCAGGGTGATGGCAGAGATGGGGGTTGAGCCTCTACTTCATTTGGGAAAGTGTTTCCTGTTCTCCACCACCTTTTGTCCATGGTGGCATCTCTGGTGATGGCCACTGCATGGTTTTGCTCTGATAATCAGCCTCTATCCCCTTTGGTATCTGTTGAGACAGGTGGGTCCTTCACTGGCCATGGGCTTGCAGAATCTACAGGCTACTTCCAATAGCCAAGACCTTAAGACACCCCAACTTGCACGTGCACATATACCATGCACACACACATCATGCACGGACACATATGTATCCCCTTTGGTCTTGGTCCAAGGAGAGGGGCAAGGGGGCAGGGCCTGGACTCCCTTCCATACATTCTCCTGCCTCCATCTGGTCATCTATCATCGTCTCTTTCCATGCCTAAGAGAAGTGGCCTTTGGCTAAATATTCTGTTCAACCTATTGCTTATGCTATTGTTTATTTTGGGCCTTTGTAACCTCAAAATCCAGAATTGAATATTACTCTGTATTATTTCTTTTTGTATTTTAACTTGAGCCTTCTTTCTTTTGAGATAAGGAGCCAAGCTGTGGTTTTCTTGAGGATGTGTTTTATTTTCAGAGGGGCAGCACCAAGATGATGTAAATAAGGGGAACATTAAAGTGCATGTGTGCACGTGCGCACACACACACACACACACACACAGCCACTCTAAACTTCATATATCAGTCCTTGCCATTGGCAAAAGGTTGCACCACAAGGCTCAGATGTACCAGTGAGGGAGTGCTGAATATTCCTTTATTTCCAAAAAAAGAAGTCAAGGGCCAGGGGATCAGGCTCTGTACTCAGCAGACCTGGAGGTGGAAAAGATGGCTCTGCAGCATGGTGGCCCACCAGCAGTGGAAAGAGCCATGAAGGTGGCTGCATTGCAACAAGCACCATTTAGAAGAACGTGAGCTTAGGAGCAGACGGCAGGTCTGCGAGCACATTTCTGAGAATAAGCTGTGCTTGCAAGATTGTGACAGCTTCTTCCACCTCCTTCCCAGCAGTGAAAACAATTATTCTTTACATTAGTCTCCCTCAGTTCAGACCCTCATCCATCTCTATCCAAATGGCCTGAGATGAACACTGTCCAAAGAGCTTCTTTAAAAGCCTCCATCAGCACAAATGTGCCAACGCCAGGAATGGCTTCTTCTCCTTGTTGGAGGCCAGGCCTTCCCGTCTGCAGAATTATGGCCTTCCCCGGGCTGGCCTGAGTTGTGGCCTCTGCCCATGGCCACAGCTCTGCATGAGACCTTCACGTCCTCTCTCTTTCCCCAAGTCCGCTAGCGTCCCTTCAAGGTTGCTAATGGCCGCCCTTTATTCACTCTGGCGGCACGTTTAGTCTCCTCAGAGCTGGCACCTTGACCTTTCTCTGTCTTTATTGTCCTGTCAAATGGTTTTGGTGGAGCAAGGTACAATTTACCCAAATCACTGTAGAAAGGAATCAGAAAAACATCTGTAAAGTTGGTTGTCTAATTGTGCTCCTTCCTTTCTATTCTATGAGCAGCTGAAGTCAAGGGAAGCTGTGTGTGTGTGAGGGAGGAGGGGTGCTAATCTCAGGCCCACCCTCCCGTTACCATGTCTTGCAGGTGGGCAAGGTGATAATGGTAACCAATGACCTGCAAGTAAGATGGCAGAGGATAACTGCCTTTGTGAGCTTCCTGGACTCTAAACTTTATCCTAATCCAACTGGGATTGTATTCTAACAGTTTTTGAATGTCTCGTCAAAAAAAAAATCTATCTATAATGTCATTTGTATTTATACTAAAATAATTAAAAATAACGTTGCTGGGTTTAAAGTTGTCTAACAGGGAATGTCACGGGCTGCAAGATGGGCATGTTCGTTTCTTGGTGGCTGCTGTAACAAATTACCACAAACCTAGTGGCATAAAACAATAGAAATGTGTTCTTTTATAGCTCTGGAGGCCAGAGGTCCAAAATGAGTGGTACATGGCTAAAATCAAGTTGCTGGCAGGACTCATTCCTTCTAGAAACTCCAGAGGAAAATCGATTCTGGTTCCTTCTAGAAACTCCAGAGGAGAATCCATCCTGCAGCCTCTCTGGTGGCTGATGACATTTCTTGGCTTATGGTGTCCTCACTCCAGTCTTTGCCTCTGTTGTCACATTGCCTTCTCCTCCTCCTCTGCAGTCAGTCAAATCTTCCTCTGCTTCACTCACAAAGACACTTGTGATCACATTTAGGGCCCAAGTGGATAACCCAGGGTAATCTTCCCATCCTCATATCCTTACCTTAATCACATTTGCAAAGTCTCTTTTGCCATACCTGCTAACATTCTCCATACATTCTCCCAGGTTCCTGGGATTAGGACATGGATATTTGTCCTAATATTCCATCTGTCATGGTGAGGGGCCAGTTTCAGCTTGGACTCTATTCAGAAAGTGATGCTTCCTGCCAAAGGGAGTGGAAGACTCACGTGCCCTTTGTCTCAGCACCCAGGGAGAATACTGAAATGGTCAAAGTGCCAGTAGACAGGGGAGAGAGCTGCAGGGCCACCCAAGTGCATCAAAACCATTCCCTGGGTTAGCAGTAACATAAACAGCCAGTATTTTGCAGATCATTTTGGAGAGAAAAGTAGTGGTCACCAAAACAGGTGACAATCCCAGTCTAAGTGATGAGGAATTTGAAGATTGCAAAGACACTGATGGTTGCCCACCCTAAAGCCATTTCCACCTTTCTTGCTAACATAATCTTGATTTTCCCAAGTTGCAGTGTGCTCAGCCCAGGAAACAATTCCTTTGGATCACACTTTGAATAGAGAGGGTCTAGGCAGATCCCATTCCCCCTTGCCAGAAGATTGATTGGTCTAGGGTAAGTATGTGGCTCAGTCTCAGCCCATGAAGGCTAAGAGAGGATACGCTGAAGGGCAGGTGGGCTTCTGAAGATTTCCTTTCCTGATGAAAGACAAGAGGGTTTTAAAGAGAAAGCAAGATCGCCCCTTCCCTGCCTTCTTGCTTTGCACGGTCATGTGAGGAGGTAAGGCCCAGAGCCGTGGTGGCCATCTTGTGACTGAGATGGACACATCGATGGATAAAAGCCAATCCACTGAGGGCGAGAAGCAGGGGAACACCTTTGAAACATCAAAACAACCTCAGGACTGCCCACTGCCATGTTGTCTTTTTAAGTGAACTATAAATTCCTTATGGCTCATTCCACTGTTACTCAAATTGTCTCTTATTTGGAGCTCAATGCACCCTAAGTGATAAAACAAACATAAGGTCTTCAGAAGGAACAGAACAGGGACAAGGCACAGAAAACTGGAGTTCAGATGCAGGCTCCCGGATACTAAAGATCCACCCATTCTTCCCAGTGAAGAGCAACCTTACGTTGCTGTTTGAACTCCAGTGCATGGCAGCATATCACAAGCATCTTCCTGAGGAGTTACTATATGGCGATATGCCTAGAGCACTCACTCCTGAGTTTGTAATAGAATCTCGAGCAACCTTTAAGCATCTTCATACGTCACAAACTCAACATTCCCTTCAAGTACCATGATACCTGAATTGGTAGATGCTATCGATAATAGTTAGGACTCTGATGCTTACATTGAACTGCTAAACTAGATAAGTCTCATTTCCTCAGCCCCTCCATTTAGAGATACTCAGGTGTGTCCTTTTTGGTATACTTATTTCAGGCTGGTTATATCACATCTCCTGCACGTACCTTCCAAATTGGAGGGATGCCCCTCAGCTCCACACATCGCAGCGATCAACCACACGATTAATTAATCCTGAGTGTAACTTAAGCTACTTTAAAGAAAATTCCAGGCAAACAGATATAAAATACCTATCTTTCTTGCTGAATTGCTTGTTTGAATTCCCTCATTGATATCAGACTTAATTATGCAATATCTCAGAAATACACAAACATCTGCGATTTTATTTCAGAGTGTATTTGAAAGACAAAGATTTAAATGCCCTGTGTGGTTTCAGAAACATGATGGATCTTACAGAGGCTGAGGTGGGGGAAAAAAAGAAGAAGAAATAAACCAAACTCCCTTATTCAGGTGAAACAGATTATTCGACACAGTTTGAATTCCAAGGAGGAAGACATTGGCTCATTTCACAATGCAGATTCTAGGTCCTCTACTGACTTTTCTTTTAAGGAATACATCTTTAAAAAGTCACCACCTCTTTTGGGACACAGTTAAAGTATGCCTGTACCACTGATTAGCTACATAACTTTTAATCTAGGAGGTTACTAATTTGTCTGACAACTCCCTGACCATTCGGCTCTGTCCTTCTTTTTTCTGAGTCAGCACACTCACTCTTAGAGAAGCCTGCATCTTGCAGAGCTGTCACTTCTATCAAACACAATGCCCTCAGGGTTTATGCTCATCATTAAAGAAAAAAAAAACTTGTTAGAGTATTAGCCAGGCCCAGTGCAGCGCCGTTAAATTAATTTTAGAGATGTATCTAGGTCAGACATCTATCTGCATGTTGCATACAAACACACCAGCTAGTTACCTAGTATTTGCATGTTTCTAGGCTGTTAGGGCCATGCCTGATGGAGAATTACCCTTTATTTTGGCCCCAGATGGAAAAATGGCTGTTCCTGTTCAATATAACCATAAAGTAATTGTGGTATTTCTTCTGAAAGTTGGCCACCACAGAATATTTCCAATGATTTTTTAGAAGACTGTTTCTAAAGGGCATCAACATTTCTGTCTCTGTTAACTGGCAATTTTTATACAGAATCGTTTGATGCCCAAATAATTTATGAATCCTCCACATCTCATTTTATCTTCTGTGTAGAAAGAATATGTTTCATAAAGTCCCTTTAGAGGTAATGAAGTTTTTACACAAAGCTGAGACGATGAAGTTATAATATATTGTCCTTTGGGTAGAAATTAAGCTTCACTGGTGGATAAAGAATATTTAAAGTATGTACGGTGCAGAGGATCTGTATTAGAAAAGATAAAGTCTGTGAGAAGAGTCTGCAATACCCATGTTCTTTCAATATGCTAGGATGCCAACTCAAGCATAACCAAAGGAGTCCAAAATTATTACAGAAGGAAACCTTTTGACTTTGCACATCACACTCCTAGGATGACTCGTGTGCCACTTTAAGAACATATATTTCTTGTGGAGTTGAATGAAACTGACAGGTCCTCACAGTCTTCTCAAGAGCTATTTCATAAAAAGCATGACAATGTAGGTAAGCACAATAGCATTGTCACCAGCTGAGAATTCAGACAGAATCAGCCAGTATGTCCTGAAAAAGGCCCTTGTTAGACAAATGAGGAAACCAAGGTTGGGACAAAAAAAAAAAAAAAAGAAGTAACCTGCCTAGTACTACAAGCATGCTTTAACTGAAAAGTGCTGTGTGTCAATTCCTGTTAGTATGCAATCTGTATAAAGATGACCTCCATGCTTAGATAGTGTTTATGATAGCAACACTAGAGTTCTAGAAAGGAATTTTAATGCCTTTCATAACAATTTGTACTGTAGCTTGACCTGATACAAATACTATCTAGAGGACCCATAACTGGTGCTTTGTTTCTCCAAGGCTTAGAGTCAGGGAAAAACTGGGTAAATGACAGCACAAGACACAGTCCACTGTTCAGTAAGCCCAAGGAGTAGAGAAGGGAGATGTGCTTCACCCTATCCAAGGTAACTACTAACAAAGCACAAGTGTCACTAGATTGGACTAATGTGCTGATGACTTATTGCACTGGACTGAAACAAGCATTGCAACCACAGCCTAGAGATCTGAAAATACCAGCAACGTGGAATACGGACAAAATGATGACATCAAGATATAACTTGTAATAGCAAGTCATTTTTGATTAGATCACTAGCACTTTTGTGACCCAATGATGTGACATGATTACGTCTGAAGCCAGCCCAGGAACACGCACAATGATGGTTGTGTGATTAGCTAGGCTGACTCATGGGCATGTTGGGTCATGGGCAACTGAAAGTCTAAGACTTCCTGGAGCTGGAGAGAGCTAGAGCTCATTTACTTTACATGGGAGATTGAGAACAACTTGAAAAACGAAGATTGCCCATTAGAAAAGGGAGACTATGTCTTGGATGAAAAAGGTTTCTGTCATTGGAAAGTATGATAAAGGAATGATGGTCAGAGTTTCTGACATCATTTTTTCTGACATTGTATGAAGGTTGTGTGTTAATCACAGCAGGTTTGGGGGAAGCAGCATGTTGTGGTAGATTTTATTCCCGTCTGCACTTGCTAGCCACGTGAGCTTAGACAGGTCAATGCTCTAAGTCTCAGTAAAATGGGGACTCTAATATTCTTCTCTTACCGGCTGTGGGAGGATTAAATAACATGGCATGGCATGTAGCCCATAGTAGGTGCTACCAAATACTTGAACTTTCAGAAGATGCATTTCACCACAGGGTCATCTTTTGACTTGATTGCATGTCTACTAATTAATTCTATGTCCACTAATGAATTTTAAGGGAAAATGTAAATGCAATTAAATAATCAATGAAACCAGTATGAGGACCTTCTCACTTCTCACCCTCCTAAAACTACCTTACAATATGAGAGTCAGAAAAAAAATAAACCAGCATTGACAGAACAAAAACAAATCATAATTGAATGTATCACACTGTGCATGAAGATTATACAACTGAGAGGCACACTGGGCCACTTCACATCCACCAAGGAAATTATGCCACACGTCAGGGAAAGCCCCAGCAGAGGAGGTCAGCGTGGGCAGCAAGGGGGTCACCTGCCCCAGACAGAGGCTTTTTGTGAATGGCCTCCCTGAAGCTCTATATGGGCAACGTTAGCGACTCCGTGAAGAATAGTTCTAAGGAAAACGGATTGCCTCCTTAAGTAGAGCTCCCCAAACTTGTCTGTTAAGAATCAATTGCAGCCTTATTTAAAATACTCATGTCCAACAGAACAGTAGATCATTCTTATTAAGAGCAGAGCTGAGAAATGTCTCCCTGGTCTAGCTTTTCACAAGCCAGTTTGGTGCTAGCATTGCCCATTTGCACAGGTGTACCACGACACTATTTCCAGCTAAAAGCTTGTTTTCAGGTGTTTGTAATTCCAGCAAAGCCCTCCAAGGAAAACCCCATGAATTAAAATACAGACGATAATGTCATCCCACTTACCCAAGTCCACCACTTAGCCCCTGCCCAGAAATTCACCCTGGAGGCCACTTCAGAGACATACGAGGACTGCCTACTTTCTGGCAGAGACCCTGCGGAAAATATGCTGAAATATATGAGGAAGGCAGATTCTTTGCTCAGTGCTGCATTCAAACCATGCCCGCCTTATTTTTTATTTGTTTCTAACAGTTCTCACATGGCGATCCTCGAGTTCCAGCATTACTTGAGAATTTGTTGGAAATAAACATTCTGGTCCCACCCCAGAACTACTGAATGAGAAGCTCTGGGAGTGGGCCCCAGCAATCTGTTTTAGCACACTTTCAGAAGATTCTAACGTACTCTAAAGTTTGAGAGCCACTGGTTAAAAAACAGACAAACAGGCCGGGCGTGGTGGCTCACGCCTATAATCCTAGCACTTTGGGAGGCTGAGGCAAGCAGATCATTTGAGGTCAGGAGTTCGAGACCAGCTTGGTAAACATGGTTTCACTGTCTCCACTAAAAAACAAACAAACAAACAAACAAAGAAAAAAATTAGATAGGTGTGGTGGCGGGCGCTTGTAATCCCAGCTACTGGGTAGGCTGAGGCAGCAGAATTGCTTGAACCTGGGAGGTGGAGGTTGCAGTGAGCTGAGACCGCGCCATTGCACCCCAACCTGGGCGACAGAGCAAGACTCTGACTCAAAACAAAAACAAAAAACAGACAAACAAACAAAAAACCAGGCCATTTCCCCACTTATTTCAATACAGCGACCCATTAAGTTTGTAACTAGTTAGGCCTCCCAAATATTTGTTGAGATTTTTCTACATTCAGTTAGAGGAAGGTAAAAAAACAAACATCATTTTCACACGATTGACATTCTGTAAAGTAGCTATGATTTGAAAACATCAGAGTGAGACAAAAGCTGATCATTAGAAGAGAAAAGCAGTTATTCTAATTTCACCACTTTGAGTATTTACTTTCGTAAGGGCAAAGTCACCCGGTGAAGTCATTTTTCACACAAACGAGGATCTAATCAGGCTGCAATGCCTCTTCAAGGCGCGACGGCAGCAGAGCTTATGAATGTTTCTGTGAACATTGTGCGGTTTTATTTTAGCTGCTCAAAGTATGAACAGCCACTTAGTGACAATTGTCCAAGGGATAAAGAGAATGTTTTAAATTTAATGCTTATTTGTAATGTATCCTCCAGCATTCTTTTGCTACATATATATGAGTATACTCTTACATACATGTTTCCTACTTTTCCTAGTGTATATAATAATTAAGGGTATTAAGATGTACGTATAAATATATTCTATATACAGAGAGAAGTAAAGGTTGAATGTAAGCAGGCTTTAAATGGGAGAAATTGAAGTCCATTATATTTACACACAAATATGTAAGGAAAAAGTGTACTATGGAATACAATATACTCTATTTATGAATTCTCGCATTGGTTTCGAAAACTCAAAAGAACACAGTTAAATGAACAGGAATTGAAGGCGCATGATGGATGCGTCCCTCATAGCATTTAAATCTCTTCCACTTGATTAAAAATTCCTAGTTCCTCTTCACTGAATTGTTTAGAGTTTTTGAGCAGCCTCTGCCCTGATTAAAACAAATTAGCATCAAAGATCCCCTGTTGAATGAGAAATCATTAATTGAGAAACATGCAATGCTCCTTAATTACCTTTAGAACAGTGAGAGAACAAATAATCTCAGGTTCCAGAGGGCCCTGCCTGCTCTGCACCGTGAACTCATTTCGTGTAGCTGCTGGAATAAAACTCAAGTAGCAAACACTATTGGGGAATATCAATGCAAGCTTCAGTAAACACACTGTAGATTGTTTATCTAAAAGAAAAATATCTAGGTAATGACTAACTGGAAGAGAGGAAAACGTTTTAGTCTTTTATTTTGACGAGAGCTTTAAAAGGGTTTTACATATGCCAATATTGATTGAGAAAGAATGTGAGCTGCTCTTTCTGATACAAATTTTAATGCTTTGTGTAAAACACTTCATTTATGCAATTACCTGATAAGATTTCAGATTCTTAGGTACAGATGTGTAAACTTTATCATTTCACAGTGGAATGGAAAGCTCCAAAGTGTTAAACTGTACAAAATCCAGCTACAGATGGAAATTCAAATTATGATAGGGCACCATAGTTCTTGCTTCCTTTATATACGAATACAATGATTATGACAGCTTAGGTAGGTCAGCGATAAATGATGCATCCCTCCCACCTTTAAAATCTGGTAAACCTTTCATAAGACCCCATGAGAATGTCAATGGAAAATCAAATTGTTATAGATATTATGACAATGTAAAGAATGTTGCCAAATGCTTGTACGCAGCGCCATATGGAAAGCCCTCTGAGAAGAGGGGCATGGCACTGAGTGTGAGGTTCTAAAGATTCTAGAAGCACATTCCTCCCAAGCACCCTGGCAGAAAGCAATGTTCTCATTTTTCTACATGGGATAAATAAAGCATAGTAAAGTATAGTTATTCTGCTGAGGGTAGAATTTTGGTTTTATTCTAGTTTTCCCAGGCCTCCGTTTTAACCACTAGATCATGCATGCTTCCTCAGCAGTCTTTGAAAAAATTGACAGAATTGATTCAACTATCTCTATTTTTTGGATATTTTGGTTCACCATACAGTTTACAGACCAATTCAGATAAAATAAAGTGCAAAACTTCCCAAACAATACTGCCATATAAGATCTATATTAATGTGATTAAGACCCAATTTGGGGAATTTGCATTTAATTTTTAGTGGCATGAAGTGACATGTTTTACAAGTTGAATTACACTTTTTACCAACAGTCTTAGTAGATTTCAAACTTTGTAGAGATTATTAATCACTATTCTTTGTCTTGCATCCCACCAAGATAATAAACTTGATGCTGCTACGATCTTTGCTAATACCGCAAATAGTCCCTTACTGCCTACATTATAAGGGCAATTATCAAGACTCCATCAAGAATATGTACACAAAGTAATTTGCACCAAAAACCAGAATGTTATTAACTGTCTTAATGCAGTATAGAGGACCATAAACATGGTCATACTATTTTGAAACAGTAGGAAAATTGTTTTTTCTCAAAGGGTTCCCAGGAAGGTATATGCTTTTTGGGATATCCACAATAATGATCAATCCAGTAATGTGCAAAATGAAAATAGTTCAGATATATTATCACTTACAAGAATTACTAAAAAAAAAAAAAAAGGCCATCACATAACTGTCTTCTAGACATTGTTCATAAAAAGAAAATCATGTAAACATTGCACATTATGTATAAAAACACAACCAAGGCATCCTTCTACGTCATTACAAATTTCTAGTTTGTAAAGCTCATCATAGACACAGCCTCCTGAGAAACAAAATGATGCTATTTTGTAGTTCTCCCTTCTAGAAACGCTGCTTTAGTTAACAGCCCACACTGGTAGCATTTTTTGTTTTGTTTTTGGCTTTGGAAGGTCAAATTGGAGCTGTCACTTCAGAAATCAACAAGGAGTGAACACTGGATTCTCAGAGTTTTTCCCTCTTCTAATTAGTTCACCTGCCCCTAAATGTTTGGGGAGGCCATATTCTTCTATCCTCCCATGGAAACAAGTTTCAAAGGAACTTGGAGATCTGACTCTCAGAAGGGAATAGTCTTGATAAGTAGCATATCCTGTTCGCCATTATCTATTTGTGTTGCAAGGTAATTCATTTCAGGCTGAAATCAAATTGCTTTAAGCTGAGCTGCTGTTTTTATTGGTGTCCTTCCAGCTGGCCTTCCCTTTTAAGTGCCATCGTATTTCAAACAAGCTGAACTAAAGGAAAAGATTACTGCTGCCAACGTGCATTGTAACAAGGGAATGAAGATGTGCAAGACCTATTTTATGTTATTTATTTATATTTTAAACATTGGTAGAGGTGTGAGAGAACTAGTCTGCCACTGAGGGAATGAGCTGACTAGTCAGCGAAGGGTTAGGAGAGGTGGGTGAAGATGAGAAAGAACATCTAACACAATTTGTTAGTATTTGCTATAAAACTGTCACTTAAAGTTGAGGAAGGTAATTTTAAAAATATGTAATAGATATTGTAAAAATCTTGAAAAGCACAACTCTAAATCACCAGGCAACACATAGCATTGGTTCCAATTGCAATTTAATTATTTGGGAACTGTGGCACATAGAAGCACTTTAGTATTACCCCAACAACAACAACAAAAAATCAAGGAAAAAAATCAACGCTCATGATTCACTGAATTTAAACCTGGACCTTTCCATAGTAAAAGGAGAGAACATTTAACTATGATCTACTTATTTCAACAACAACAAAAACTCATCACAAAACCTACATGAGTTAGCATTTTTATCTCAGCTTACTCAGAAATTTAGATAACTGGCCCATGGCATTAAAAAAAAAAAAACAAAAAACTCGGCATTTGAGTTAAAATTCGAGTATTTCTTCACACAGGACCTGTTCTAAGAAAACTTATATGTCACTGGAAAGAACAAAATTTAAAATATCTTTGGGCAATAGAGGCTATAGAAACACAAAGAATTATAAAAGAATTTGCTCGGTAATGCTATTTTCCTAGGCAGATTTTCTAGAGTGAGATTTCCTGACTGTGCACACAGCCAGGCTAAAGAAACTTATGTTTAAACAACTATCTTCCCTGAGTGAATACCACTCAGGCCAGATACTACTTCTGCCAAAAATAACCAGAAAATGCCACTTCTGCCAAAAATAACCAGAAAATACCACTTCTGCCAAAAATAACCAGAAAATACCACTTCTGCCAAAAATAACCAGAAAATACCACTTCTGCCAAAAATAACACGGGTTAAAGCTTTTGACGGTGAGAAGAATACAGTGTTTCTGCAATGGTCTTTCAGGGGTTTGGTTTCTTGTTCAATTAAAACTACTCTGCACCCAATCCCTGAAGTGGGAGAAGGTTAGAATGGGGGTGGGGGTGGGGGGTGTAGTTTACAGAAGCTCATTTAAAATTATACTGTTGTTTCATATTTGGAAAACAAAACAATAGTAGCTATTTTCATAGTAGGGCTGGAGAAAGTAAAGCTTGATACTCTCTTGGCTGCCATGGCCATGCCAGGTACCCTGATTCTAAACAAGCGAGGAAGCATGTAAGAATCTGGAGCAGGAATTGTGTGTTTACCGAAAGGGTTATAGGTTGGAGCTGAAAGAACGCCTAACACTCACATCCGCCACTCACAGGTGATTTCTCTGAGCAAACCCTTTTAGGCCAGAGAAAAGTCAGTTTTAAGCTAAACTTTCCAAATCTCCTTACAGCCACTGATCCACCATCAAAAAGCTGAAAAAGAGAGTGTGCAAGGCTTAGATATTCACAGAGCAGCTGCTGCTGTCTGTGGCGAGAGTCCACCCAACAGCCCTACCTACTTTGGGCGCATCTTCATCCAGGACCCTCGAAAAGCTTCTCTTTCTTCTCTGATGTTCCTGGGAGGCAGCAGCCAGGCTGGGCATGTTTCTCAAGATTCGGTGGTCCTCTTCTTCCCAGCCCCTTCCTGGCCTGGCCTCTTGGAGGTGCGACGGGGAGGAGACCACCATTCCAACCCCTGGAGCACAGGCAGGGCCGGCCTCAGGTCAGGGGCCTGGAAGAGCCTGCTTGAGGCCCTGAGCCCAGAAGGTGTCCCAGGTGCTGGGCCCAGGTGGTGTGGGGGAGGGGGTTGGAGAGAAGAGAGAAGTTTAGATCCTCCTTGGTTTTCTCCTTCTCGGTGAGACCTTACAGAGGCCTAGCAGAGCAGTGCCACTGAAAGAAGGCTGGGCCCCAGATGGCCACATAAGGACCAAGCCCAGAGCTTACCAGAGAACATGCAGGCTTTCCCCAGAAGAGTCAGCTATGCCAGAGCTGCCCTGGTCTCAGATAGCTGACTTTTATTCTAAGTAAGAGCAATTTCTATAACACGTGTCCTGTGGCGTAGACCCTCATTATAGCTAGATTCTTAGCTGCTGGGCCTTGTGAGTTTTGCCTTTAATTCTCAGGAACATTCCAAGTGCTCAGCACGCCCTTCACAGAGAACGACAGGAAAGGTCAATGCAAATCTGGTGAAGAGGAAAAGAGGGGGAAATGTATTTTGAATGTCAAAATTCAATAACAAACTATATAATCACCTCTTCGATGGAGAGGGGCTTTTTCAAGTTCTCAGAGTGCTTTTTCCTGTGTGACCACGAAAGGATAAAACAAAAACAAAAACAAAAACAAAACAAAACTGCATTTGGCAGTGGGGGGTTGGAAGAGCCAATGTTTTTATTTCAATAAAGTCCTGATTAACAGCATATTATAACATAAAATGTTGGCTTTCTAAAACGGGCTTGAACTTTTACACAATCTGTTTTGAACACTGGCATGCACACCTGTGTACATATATACTGATAGGAGCTCGGGTTCTAATTCTTAATTTCAAAAAATTTTGATAAAACTAAAATGTTAAATGTACACTCTAATGAAATCACTGCTGTAACACCAACCAGATGGCTTGTATTCCTTGGAAAATTCTTTAAAGCATTTTGAATTAGAGTAATAACTTCGTTATTTAGAGAACTCCCTCTAATGGTCGATAAAGGCAGCACTTTGACCCTAATTTGTTTCCCTAATTTGCCTAATGGTAAGAAGCACTGAGGAGCTTATTAACAGTACTGCTCTCCAGGGCCTACCCCAGTGTTTCTGAATCTAAATCTCTAGAGGTGAAAGTGGGAATCTGCCTGAACCCAAGCAATTCCTGTAATCAGGTAAGTTTGCAAGCTCACCCTAGTATACGGCAAATGGGTTTTGAAACTCGACATTTAAAAAGACCATAGGTGGGTAGAATTAGTTCATTTGGTCAGTTTTCATTTTAAAATCTTTTTTAAATATAAGACACCTTTCAAATCATAGTTTTATGTTCACTGAGAAAAGATGTATCATGTATAACCACAAAATGTAAGCACTGACCCTGTCTTGCCTACTTTGTACGTGAAAGGTGATCATTGATGCTCTTGTCTCAATGTCATCAGTCAGTAATTTTAAGAAAAACTCTCTTAAAACTATAGATTTAAGAAGAGTTTAAGTCTTTATTGACTAAATGTCAAAGTCGTTTTGTAGAAATCCCTATATCTTAGAAATATAGGAACTTAAGTTATTCAGGGAGTCTTTTTGAAAAACCTGATTGACCTTTACCTACGATGAAAAGATGGATGAAAATTAATAGGTGGATTCATAAAACAACTGGTAGAAAAACAGTGGCCTGGTGTCCCCACGGTTGTTAATACCAGCTACGCTGCGTCAAGGTCCCACTGTGGGAGCTTTCTGTGTGTTACCATCTAGCCTCGCAATGCCTCGAAAGGTGGGCACCATTACCGCCCTTTACAGATGGTAGGCTGAGGCTTCAAAGGTGAAACTTACCCAGCGCCACACACCTGAAAGCTGGGTCCAGTGCCCGTTTTCCAGCCTGTGTGCCAGTGTGCACCCTAAATGACCTTATACCATGAACTGCAGCCATACAGTCACCTCTATCTTACTGCAGCCAAAAGAAGATGAGATGTTGGGAAGTACAGCAAGGATCAATTACCTTTTTCAATACGAACTATTTGAAGTTTTCCTACTGAACATAACACTATAGTATACGGCATCTCTGTGTATCACTAAAACAAATTTTCATTTAAAGAATTACGAGAATCCTAATCCTCTTAAAATTTATTAGCTGAATCTGTAAGTACGTGCAAATTCTTTTCCAATAGGAATTTTCTAGTTCAAATAGAATCCCCAGGTTAATTTTTAAAACTCCATTGTATTTAACCAATTTTTTTCTTCATACTTGGCAGAATAAAACATCCTAAAATCTAAGGAATTTTTCAAAGTCATTCTAAACTGAAATGTTTAGAATTCCATTAAGGTTAGTTTTCAAGAGGATCAGCCATTTAACTGCGAAATTCTGGGAAAGCATCTGCATATTTGTGTGGTTTGATTTAAAAAAAATGAAAGCATCCAAATTTAAAGTGTCTGGAATGTAGGGGAAAACCAACAGATTCAAAGTGATTATCCTTGATCCTTGATGTCTTTTCAATCCACTTCACCTGAGGGCAAAGAATTTACTGCCAGTGAAAAGCTTTGATACGTTGAGAATTAATTGCATAATTAGCCACAGAGTTAGCAATATGTGGCCCAGAAAGACATAGCATGACTTTAACTTAACATTGCATTGTGTCTCATAATTCTCTACAATTTGAATTTTCAAGTTTTAAGAACCCAATGGGATTTGAGGTGAATAAAACTTGATAATTCTTCCACAGTAATACTATCTGCTTAGCTTCCCTAAAAATATAGCTTATATAGATTTTACATCTAAATCTGTATGTTTTTGTATTTTTATTGTTATGCTTTCTCTTGTGACAATTGTTAGAGAAATACATTGGGCAATCCCTTTTTAAAAAATGATTATATCATTGTAATCATTAGTTTCATCAATTTATTTTTTCATGAGAGAATTCAATATTTAGAGGATCCAAAAGAAGCTAATAAAATTACTTGATTGTTTTTAGGGGATATTTACAAACTTAGCTCATTCCTTTACTGAGAGAGAAAATATCATAGGGAAGTAGAAACAACCAGTGGCCTCCCCCTCCAAAAAAACCCCACAGATTATAGATAAAATTACTAAAATTACTCTAAGAATTTGTCTTATTTTTAATGCATGGAAAATAGCAAAATTATCATGCCAACATGAGGAATATATACTATAATTCATAAATGCCTAATTATCAAAATAATGACATAGTCATGGTTAGATGCAACCTAGAAATCTTATATAAGATGCAACTACATATTGTATGATCATTCCTCTTATATATGACATTCAATCCTCATCAAATTAAGCTATGTATAAATGGCATTATGAAATAAACATTTAATATCACAATAGGGTCATAGTCTGCTACTGTACAACCATGGCATGCAAGTAACTATGCATTCGCTGTAAACAGTAAAGTGTCATAACCTTCCAGAAATCCAAAGAATGTGAAAAGTACATATATAGTACTAAACATCAATTGTATTTAAAGGACCTTCATATTTAACAAAGCTATATCATATACAGCAGCTTTGGAGATTTCTGTCACTGTTATACATATCTTGTCACCCTGAAGTGAGGAAACTGCAATTCCAAACTATATCTGTTAATGCTACTGAGCTTTAGTGAACTGTGGTCAGTATTAGGATGTAAATGATTCTAGGTTCTAATGTGAAGTATGTTTTATTTTTCCTTTCTGCCATAATTCAGAATTTTGAGTCACTAAGAGTGTGCTGACTGTGGGCAACCATGGACATATTTTCTAAACCACAGACTTTTTCTCAGGACACGGATGCGCTCGTGTTGGGAAGAAGACTCCTGTTGATGCTTGCCAGCCAGTGCTCTTCTCTACTTGTATTCTAGGTGGAACAGTTGGCAGGAAGGAACTCAGGTCATCTTGAGAGATGTCGCCTCTAAAATACATTTTGTAACATTTGTAAAAGGTAGTTAAAATCTAGCAGCTAGGAGAGGAAGGGCAAAGAAAGATACATTCTTATAAAAATGCAGATGGATCATTTAGGTCTGATCCAATGATTCTTAGGCAATTAAAAATTATCATACTGGAGCAGAAGCTTGTATGCTGTAAAATAACCATTTTGGCTCTTTTCAGGTTGTGGCATTGGAGGCTGTTTTTGGAAGGAGGGGAACAACTGATCGCTGGACAGACTTTTCCATGCTCTATCAGCTCTGATAACGAGTTAGGCAGTTGGCATGGATGACAGGAATGTCCTCTACACTGAGCATTCTAATAAACGTCCTGTGAAGTTGCACAGAATGAGTTGAACTCATTCTGGTCTGCATTCCAGTTAGGTGGAAAGCTGTCACATTCTCAGACTGACTTTGGACATGATATGGTCATATGAAATATTTAAATACATTACCTACATCCTACTACATCAAAATCTTGCCTTCACATTTACAACGAGATAAAAGAGCATTTAAAGCCATTGCAATGTGTTCATTCCCTGTTCACATACAGGTGATTCAAGTTTGCTTATGAGGCAAAAACTGTACAATTCTCATCATTCAGGCATTAAAAAATGTCTTTCTTTAAAGTCTTGGGATATAAACAGTTGATTTATATGAATTACATATTTTTCATCTTCATTAAGAAACAATATACATCTTTTTCCAGAGTAATTTAATGTTAGCTATAATAAGCCTAAGATAGTGGTAAAAACTGACTTTATCACCTGTGACCATCAATACTTTTATAAAACTCATGAACATTCTTCGGCCACCTGGGTCATTGTCCATTTGGAAGGAAACTGTACTCAGGCTCTGGATGATACAGAGATCTGCCTCCATAAAATCCAAGGCCATAGAACAGCTTTAACAGAAGCCCGAAGTCAAACAGTACAGAATATACAGGAGCGGTTTCCATTTCTCAGACACAAGTTCCTTGACGTGTTGAAAGGTGTTTTCGATTCCGGACTCCAGAAGTCTTATCTTTACTATCTGAAGCTTTCTGTTGTGAAATATCTATTAGGGCACTGGCAATTGCAAGGCCTGGAAGGAAAGAGAAAAGCATTTAAATGCTTGCTTAGACATTTCTGGGATGGCAACAGTGGTGGTGAAGGGCCCTGCTTTTTATTGCTTTTCATTTAGTCATCACACGTTTGGCTGTTAATGGAAGTTTTCAAGTAGTTTGCCCTTTACCTAAAATGTTTCTTGACTTGGGCATGTGAACTTCACCAAGGAAGAAGAAGAAAGATCTAAGAAAGTTAACTGACTCTGACTTGGAACAATCAAATCAGTGTTTGACAAATTATCACATTTAGTTATGCATACGACCCTAAACCTTCCTCTCCGTGTCTGAACACGAGTTTGCTGTGGAGGTACTAGAAATTTTAAATGTTACTATTTTTTTTTTTTTAGGAACAAAACTAGTCATGTTAAGATTTTTAAAAACATTTCAAGCAGTTTTAGATTTACAGAAAAATTGAACCAATATTGAGATAAAATTACCAACTGAAGTCCATAATTTACATTAGGGTTTACTTTTTCTGTTGCATAGTTCCATTGGTTTTGACAAATGCATAATGCAGGGCATCCACCATTAAAGTATCATACAAAATAGTTTCACTGCCCTAAAATACCCCCGCACTTCACCAATTTATCCCCCTCTTTCCCCAAGTCTCTGGCAACCACTGATCTTTCTTTAATGTCTCTGTAGTTCAGCCTTTTCCAGAATGTTGTATGGTTGGAATCACACAGTACGTAGCCTTTCAGACGGTCTCCTTTCACTTAGAAATATGTATTTAACGTACCTCCATCTCTTTTTTTTTTTTGGCTTGATAACTCATTTCCTTTTATTGCTGAATTATATTCCATTGTGCGGATGTGCCATAGTTTGTTTATGCATTCACTACTGAAGGACATCTTGATTGTCCTTGCTTCCAATTTTTGGTAATTGTGAATAAAGCTGTTAAAAACATCTGTGTGCAGGTTTTTATGTGAACATAACATTTCAATTCATAAGTACCTAGGAGCCTGATTGCTGGATAATATGGTAAGCTTATGTTTTAGTTTAGTCAAAAAAAAAAAGCCAAACTGTATTTCACAGTGGCTGTGCCATTTTGTATTTCCACCAGCAATGAATGAGAGTTCTTGTTGCTTCACAACCTCACCAGCATTTGTTGTTGTCAGTGTTTTAGGTGTTAGCCAGTCTAATAGGTGTGTGGCAGTATCTTACAGTTGTTTAAATTTGCAATTCTCTAATGACATATGATGCTGAGCACCTCTTGATATACTTCTTTGCCAAATGTATATCTTCTTTAGTGAGGTGTCTGTTCAGATCTTTTGCCTGTTTTTAATTGGGTTGTTTGTTGTCTTACTGTTGAGTTTTAAGAGTTCTTTGAAGATTTTGGATATCAGTTCTTTATCAGATATGTGTTTTGTAAATATTTTTTTCCCAGTCTATGGCTTGACTTTTCATTCTCATAAACTGTTTTAAAAATTACAAAAGCACTCCATGGATAGTTATGCTATGTACAAATGGACATGGAAGAAAGACCACTTGACATTTAGCTGACAAGCATCTTAAGTACTAGAAAAGGACCTTGAGTATTATTGACCGAATGTGACCACAAATGCGGAGCTGTAGCTATCATAGGTAATTTAAGAAGCATATTGTTTAATTATGTTGATCTGCTTTGTTACAATGATGGACAGGAACACTTGATAAGATGCTCAGGGATAGTAAAGATTTCATTAAATTTATAGGAGCCATGGCTCAACCAGATAATTTGGCTTATCATAGCTACATATGAATCATTTTCATATCTGTTGAGTCCCATATAACTCTTGAGTAAAACCAAATGTATCAAATCACCATACTAAACCATGAGGCCAGATTGGCCTTGCTTAAGAAAAGGCCACAAAAGGACTTTTGGCTCATTTTCCTTTCTACAAGGTCTTGAAGACTTGACTTTGAATTGAGCTGACCTTTTCTCCACATGTTGCTCTTAGAGGAAGATCATTTTCAGATCTTATCCTACGTAGAATATCATTATTTTATTCCTGTGGGTCAGTTAATTCTGGGTAAGCTTCACGTATTTCCTGGCAGGAACTGAATTCAGAGATTTATGGACAGAAAGAAATGACAGTAAAGGGATGTGAGCACTGTAAGAGGAAAGCAAACCAGCCTAGTGCAGTGTTGCGGGAGTCAAGGGAGGGCCAAGCCCAAGGAGTCTGTAAAAAGTGGCAAACGGGCCAGCAGGGTAAGGCCTGTGGCAAAGGCCATTAGACTTCCTCCAAGAAGATTCTGATGATCTTTGAGTCATTTCTGTATCTAACTGAGGATGGAAGCCTGAAAGTTAAACAACGAATGGAGTGACAGGAAGTACGGCCAGCAGACATAAGTTCCATGTTTAAGATGTTTAGCAATGGGAAGAGATAAGTAAGCTTATCTACATAACAGAATTAGCAGGGTCAGACAGAATTTATGTGGATGCATGGAATTATGTAAGTGCATTATTTAAAGGAAAAGGGAGCCTTGGATACATTTGAAAACAGAAGAGATTTGTGGAGAAGGAGAAATTTATGGTGTTAGCAAGGAAAGAAATTACAAAATTATAATAAGCTCTGGCTAAGCTGATAAATTTACAGATTTACCTTTTAAGGGTTGCTCTTAAGTAATTTGCTCTTTCAGGATATTAAATATCATCCTGAATGTTTTAGAGTTATTACAAGTTCAAAGTTTACACAAAAGCTGTTTTCTTGACCTTTGAAGAGCACGTGGGAACTTCTGAAGAGTCCAACATAGATGTTTTAAACACTTATTCTGCGGTAGTAAATAATTATTTCATTATTTGTTCAATTAGTGGAGCTGAAGGACCTTGTTATTATTTTTAAAATTGCAGATTGTGGTGGTGCTAACTAAAAGTTCAAGCTGACTGTAAGTTTCCACTGATCTTCTGGCATACTTCTGTCATTATTTACAACTTCCTGCTATTTTATTCCTGGCACCAACTAATCCAGAGACAGCCAAATATGACACATAATACATGTCTCCTTTAATGTGGACAGAGACCACTTACACTAATTTCAATGATCACAACATCCAAATATGAAATCATGTTATTCATTAAACTACTGCATGATGTAGTCCAAAGAAGCTCTGAAAAAATAATACTTTCCATTTACATGTGAATGCAAATGTTTTCATTACAGAAGATATAGCATCAGGAGAGGAGTAAGCAGCTTGAGTTGCCAAAACAGGAAATTCTACGCTAATTCAAAACTGCCACTGTATCGCTGTATTTCATGAAGTCCAGAACCTAATTGAAGCAATGTTTCTGACAACATGTCCTGGGTTTACTAATGATTCTGAAACTTGGAAACACATTCAGTTGAAAATCATAAATATTTCAGTTCTTAATTTACAAATAAAATTGCAAATCATGCTTATTTTTAATTTGACAGCTTTTTGTCATTTCTTATGAAAATGTAACAATCAACTGCATTTTCAGATCTGCATAAATGGCAATGTGTATGTAGAAAGGCTTGCACTTCTCTAGGCAGAGATATTTAAGTGTTCGCCATGGTGCACTCACAGAGAACACTCAGGGCCATTTGCCCAAAGTCTTATCTGCCCATTTGATGGGCCAAACAATGTTTCATTTGGCTTAGGTCCTTTACTGGACCCCACCGCTTGTGGCCCGTCATGAGTTATTCTTCTTTATAAACCTTGTAGTTTAATTATGAACAGGATAAGAATCATAATAACTGCATTTATATGTGTGTGTGCCTTAAATATCAAGTTATTACTACTTTTGCATTTCTTCATGTTAAATATAAGGTGAACCTTAAAAACATCAGAAGTTGCTACGTTCTCTTCCAACCTACAAGAGAACGTAGATACAAGAATGAAAAAAAGAGACAAAGCCCCTATCTTATTGAATTCGATAGTGTGTATGGAAGACTCACTGAAAGAGAGAGAGAGAGAAGAGAGAGAGAGAGAGTAATCTCTGTCATCGCCTTTCAGCACACTTTGTTATTAACTGATGAAAAGAAAAGCCAAGTCAATGCCTTTTTTAAAAAGACAGTATTACCTCCCCCGTCCCCTAAATGTAGCAGTTATATTCTGGTAAGATACTGAACATGTAGATAATGCCCAGACCATGTATAAATAGAATTCTGACCCACAACTTGTGGCAACCTGCTCAGGAAACCGAGCTATAATCTGCAATAACCAGCCCAGGAAGCCAGCCTGCTATGTCAGACTTGTAAGAAGTCAGACTGCTATCTCTACTAATAACCCATGAAGTGAAACTGTAATCCCTGTCACGACTGGCCCCAAATGGCCAGGACTTGATTAATAAACAGCTTCCCTAATTTATGTCCTCACTTCCAGCCAGAGGAAACCAAATATGTACCCCTAACTACATAGGATGCCCCACTTCTAGTTAGTCTGTCTACAGCTCCCACAAGCTAATGGCCTCTAATCAGGGCACACCTGAAGCTTCCCTTTTTTCACTATAAAGATTTCCCATTCCTGCCTGTCCTTGAGTCTCCGCCAAAACACAAGTGAAAGTGGCTGACTCCCTTGCTATAGCAAGCTCAGAATACATAGCTTTTGCTTATTTTCATTTGCTTGGTCTTGGTTTATTTTCACGCTGGCAACAAAGACATAAAGGTCGTTTGCGATCTTTTCTGGGCTTTAAAAAAGGTATGTATCAATAAAAGAAAAGCAACCTAGAAATAGGTTCTTTGTGTTGCCATTTTTGGCACACACTTTCTCATGACTTTCCTGAGAATTTTTCCTGGTGAGAGGTCTTCTGGGGATGATCCCGCACTTCTTGTGCCATAGGAGGAAGTGCTTCCTCCTAGTCGGATGCTGGGCCCATGCTGCACGCCGCTAGAGTTCCATTAAAATCAGGTCACTCCAGAAGATCATTTTTCAAGACGTCACACAAATCATCTGATGAAATTCACTTATTGTGTTCTCTAGGCCTAGCATAGTTCCTTGTTATCAAAGCAATACAATTAACTGGGGGAACAATTCATTATTTTAGACTGATGGTCCACAGGAATTTCATTTACCACGTAAAGATGATGCACAGATGCTGCAGGCTAGTAGGATTTACATAAAAATATACCAGTAGATTCAACAAAAATGCTGGGGTTTCAATAGTTATTATAAGCTTTACCTTTTTGTACTTTTAGTTCTTAAACACCAGACACTATGACATTTAGATTATTTAAACAGGAAGTATAAACCTCATAGGAAGGAACATACCATCCTCTGTTTCCTCTTCAATTTTCCATGGTCTCTTGGTGTTTCAAACTGGTCCTTGCTAACAGAGAGCAGGCCCAGTGGCTGCTCTGGTTCACCTAGGGCAGGACAAGCCCTAAAGGAAACAGGCTCCTTTGAGACCATAGGAAATTCCCTCAGAAAATGGGCACGACTCAGTGGTCCCTGGGCTGGATGCCAAGAGTTACCACAGCTATTTTTAAAGCTTATTTTCAATTGACAAATAACTGTGGATATTTATGTGATACAATGTGGTGTTTTGACCTATGTATACATTGTGGAAAGATTCAATCAAGCTAATTAACATATCCATCACCTCTCCAACTTACCATCTTTTTTTGTGGTGAGAATGTTAAAAATCTATTCTTTTAGTTGTTTTGAAATATATAATACATTATTATTAACTGTGGTCACCATGTAGTGCAATAGATCATTAAAACTTATTCCTCCAGTCTAACTGAAACTTTGTACTCTTAGATCAAAACCTTCCCTTTCCCCATCCCTCCCCCTTCCCCTAGACTCTGGTAATCAGCTTTCTACTCTCAATTTCTGAGATCACCATTTTTAGATTCTACATATAAGTGAAGTCATACAGTATTTGTCTTTCTGTGCCTGGCTTATTTCACTTAACATAATATGCTCCAGTTCCATTCATGTGTTGCAAATGACTGAATTTCCTTCTTTTTAAGGCTGTATAATATTCCATGGTTTATAAAGACCACATTCTCTTTATTGATTTTTCCCTTTATCCATTGATGGACACATAGCTGCTTCTATATCTTGACTATTGTGAATAATGCTGAAATGAATGTGGGAGTACCCCACAGCTATTTTGTAAACAAGTAGAACATACACCAAAATCAGACCTTCACCTGCAACCTTAGAAAAAAACAATATATGCCTCCTGAAATTTAAGAATTTTATTTCTCTTGAAACATGTGAAAACATGACCTGAAGATACAGCTAAATAATTAAATGGTAAACATGTCTTTTTAAACCACTAAATTTGCAATGAAAACCACCAAGGAGAAACATCAGGAATTTAGTTATTGTTAGCAAAACTCTAGTTTTCCCTAATGGAAGTGAAATGGTAATAGTAGACTTCAGCAGTAACAATCTAATCATAAAATTACTGATGTGTGTTTTTTACAATTATGCAGAACAATTAATAAGTACAGTAATAAAATACTGCACATCAAATGAAATTGCCTTGGAAAGAACATTCCCGCTTTATATACAAACATAGTACTTCCATTTTACATTTGAACAAAAGCCTCAGAAAAGTCATTCATTTTGAAATGCTCTCCTCTGAAGTCTGTGTAAAAGCAGGCACCACTATATATTTTAATTTTCCAGGAAAACAGCTTCATTAGGCGTGAAAGGTTAATTGTAGGTTTAAGTGGAGTTCAGGGAACGGTGCCGGGCCTGTAGTGAATTGCACAGTCTGCTTCAGGACGACTGAATGAGTGCTGTAAACTGTTTGCCCTGCCGAAATGTTTTACTACCTCATTTACTGTCTTCTTTTACTGCTTGTATTTGTAGTTCTTTTAAACCTTTAATGGCTACAGTTTTATTTCACTGTAATCAGATTTAAATGGAAATACCATGCTGGGATGTTTAAATGTTTTTCCTCTGATCGTATATAGCTACATACTACTGATCAAAGTCTTGGCTATCCTTCACATGATTAAGAAAGTGACTTTGGGAAACTTTGATGTTACATAGACTCTAACTATTGTGCAGACTTAATTTAACATTCGGTGTGGCCACCCTCGCCAATATGCAACTAAGGCTGGATGCATAATTAGAAAATATGCATTTCCATTTTAATTTATCTGTTGGAAGGCCAGCACAAGTGAAGTCATTATTAGGCAAAACTCCAAAGGTTACATTGTTGAACAAAAATGGAAAAACTTCAAGTGCCGAAGACACTGGAATGACAAATGCACTAGTCATACTTGTCTGATCATTTGAAGAGATATTTCCCATCACCTACTAAAAACCAGTGACAACTACAGATGCCAATGTTTCAATGCAAATGATCATTGTATTCTGGTTATAAAATTTTGCCTGGCCTTTAACATATCATAATATTCTACAATTTCATTTAGAGACACACTGTTCAAGTTATAGAAAATGTTATCCTACTCCAGCACCACAGACACCTCACGCAACACTTTCTATAACATTGCTGAGCACTCCCTGACTTTGACACGAATTGTTCTCTCATTGGGTAGAATGTGCTGAATAAATCATGACTGTCTCAAATCATTGTTTTTAATGCAAATCCTCACGGTTCTTGGCAAGTGATCTCATCAGTTCTATTTTTAATTACATACTCAAAAACTTTACCTGGTTTATTTAAAATATTTTGTTGCCACTGATTTCGGAGACACAAACACTTACCAGAATCAGACTTGCAGCTACCTTTCCAGATTGTTTAGTAAATTTGGAACTCAAATGGAAATTCCTTCTTTCTAAGCCAACTGGAGAAATATTTTCTAGTATTTTCTTCTTTCAATTAAAAAAAACCCCAACAATTCTGATACTTGACAATCCTTATTAGAAACCCTAGTCATTCTTAATTTAAATGCTTACTGCTCATTGAAGAAATGGAACAATGGTAGTATTGTAATAATGGCTGTATTTTATTTTTCATCTGGTAGAGACATTGTATTTCAGTATTTCTAGTGGAAAAATGTCATTGACTGCCTTAAGTGAGGTTATGTATGTGAAAGTGTTTTATAAACTATAATGTATTATATAAATTTAGTTAATAATTTCAATAATAATCTGTTACTACCAATAAGAAATCACCGTCAAACTATAGATGCTCAGAAAACTCCAAAGCCTTGAGAATTAAAAAAATCATTTGAGAAGCAAATAACTTCACTCAACAAGTGTTTCTTGAGCGCCTACTATATGCCAGGCACTGCTTTAGTCCCCAAGGATTTAGCAGTGAACAAAACTGATGATATATGAAAGATTCTGTACCTCATGGAGTTTACGTTTTAGTGGATCTAGCACATGAATTCTTTTGACCAAGTCATCGTGAGGATTAAATGTAAAGGGCTTAAAAAACGCCTGGTATATAAGAGTTCAAAAATGTCAGTCTTCATCATCATCACCGTCATCCTCATTAACATCAAGTGAGAAGCTTGAAGTCAAATAGGAAATAGTAGACAAAACTCTGGGCACGCAAAGATTTTGCCTGTATCTGCAAAAGCATTCATTCATGCAAAAATCAGTATGTCTACCATGGGTTGAAATGCTGTGTAAGGAAACAATTATTAGAAAGATAGATTCAATGACAAACAGACAATGTCAATTTAGAGCAACATCCTCAGTGAGGGGATTCTGTGTGCAGTCCTCAAAGCAGAATTTATGTGATGCCTGGGATGATGAAATTGAGAATTTGCCCATGAGGAAATACATGACTTACATGTGTTGTCCACTCATTAGGAAATGCAAAAATAACCGAAAGTGATAATGGCAAAATAGAGGAATGACAATATTCAACAGAGAAAGCATTGTTTATACTAATATTGCCTATGTCCTTGGAAATACTACTAATAATTGACTTTTATCATTTTCAGAGTTACAAAATGCTTTTATATTCATTATCTAGGTTGTTTCTCAAAACTATTCTGTTGAAGTGGGTCAGGAAGCTATTTTTGTCCTGATGTCACAGATGGCCAAAATGAGGCATGGAGCGGTTAAATGACTAGTTTATGCCCACACAGCTGGTGACAGTGGTGGCACCTGAACCCATGACTCCAGATCCCTTGACCTGCACTCTGCTCATTTGCAGCCAGAAGAAGGAAGCTGCTACTTTGGTGCAAATGTCTCCCATATGATTGTGAACCAGAAGAAAAAGAAAAACAAAACTTAGTAGAGATGTGAAATCAGCTATGGTCAAAAATATTGAGTAATTGCTGATAGTAATAAAAGCAATAATGATAATAATACAAACAAACTATGATTGATTCTGTTAACATCAACTGAATGCTTGCAATAAGCCAGGCATTACCCTCAGCTCTACATATGCATTATTTTATCAGGATATGCAGTTAGGAGTGGATGACAATACAGGTTAAATTGAGAAACATGTATTGAGGGCATATTGCAGGCAGTGTTGTAGCTGGCTGTTCTCAAAGAACATCAAACTAGGGCAAAGATTCAAGAGCTCCTAGATTTGCTAACAATTGTGCAGATGCCAACTCTATGAAGTAGGCAGAAGCCATGAGGAAAAGAAAGATAGAGGTGTGATCTCTAACGGGAATGTGGAGGTTGAAGATTCCCAAGACAGATGATCTCTGAACTGAGATTTGAATGATGAAGAGGAAGAAGTACACTGGCAGGAGGGGTGTGGTGTGTTCTGGATACTGGAAACTACAAAATCAGCAGCATGGAGGGAAGGGATATTTGAGAAACTTCAGGACGTACATTGTAAATGGAACAATGGGAGAACGGTAAGAGAGAATACAGGAGGTCAGCAGCAAAGGGTCCATAAAGTGGCCTTAGGTGTTACACTAGGACTTTGATTTTTAATCTGCAAGGCAGAAAGAGCCATGGAAGGATTTTAAGGAGTAGAGAGGCATAATCAGATTTTTATTTCAAAGAGACACCTCTAGTGTAGCATGGAGGACAGACTGGAGTAGGGGGTGAGGCTACTATTATTGAAACCAGATAAGAATATGGCAATAAGGAGAGATAAACGGGATGGACAGGATAGATATTTAGGAGAGAGTAGTATGGGAGATAAAATAGGGCACTCTTGAGTACCTGGGTGCATACAATTGGTATTCACAAGCATATGATGGAACAGGAATGGCCAGGGTGTGTGGGAAAGCAGTGGATCATTTGTCTGGCTTCAGACATAGTGAATTTGGTGACCTGCAGGTCATTATAGTGGACCTGTCTACTAGGATATGCAGTTGTGAAACTCAGGAATAAAGTCTATGCCAGAGATGCAGAATTGGGAGTAATTAGCATAGATGGAATCTGAAGATTTTATAATTATATAGGTGGGGAATGTTAGCTGTTGCAATAGTTAAAGCCTGAAATCTCAAGGGTTTAACAAAATCGAAGTTTGTTTCTCACGATGTAAAGTGTTCCTGATTGGTGGCAGGCTGTCTGGAAGGGGATGGAGAGGAACACAGCTTAGCTCTGGTCTATGGCATTATTTAGGGCCTCAGACCGATGACACTTCTGTCATCTTCAATCCAGGGCATCCACCATTGCCTTGAGCATTGGCATCTAGATGGTAGGCAGAAGATGAGCAGGTGGAAAAGGTACCTCCACTCTAAAACACTTTGTTCCCATGCCATTAGCAAGTACAGCTGCTGGGCAACACCTCTCCACTACTCAGTTGGGGCTGGGGGGTGTGTGCAAATCTTCGGTGGAAAACTAGCACTCTGCCATTAGAGTGGATGAGGCTGCCCTGGTAGAAAGAATAGAGTAAGAAAGGGAGAAGACCCAGAGGAGGGCTGATGGTGGGGAACACAGGAAAACAAAGAGAGGTAGGAGAAACCAGGAATGAGATTGTCCACAGGCTCTGTAACACTGGTCAGTAGCTAGTTATAACCTGTGGATTCTGTTTCTGTTTGCAGCAAAAGTCCCAAAATTCCATAGCAACTGTAAGCCAGCTGAGTTTGTGGCTTCCAAGTTGTTCTTGACTTGAAATTCAGCATGTCTCTTGAGAAATTTCTCTTGGAAAGCAGTTGGAGTAGGTGGCTGCTAATGTCACTTCTGGTTCTATGAATTCATGACTGCAGCTGCCTTTCTTCATCAGGCCATGGGCAAAGACCTGGACATCCCTGCTGGCTTCCCCTCCATGTGTGCTTGCTGGCAGCAGCAGAGTGAGCTGCCACAGCATCGCTGTGAAGTCAGGGGACTGGATGGGCTCAAGGACTCCCTTGCTGGAAATGTGCATTTGGTCTTGTTAGTTGATGACTTGAGAAGGACTGGACATGCTTCTACAAGAGTGAGAACTGCACTGGTAGTACCAGCTATGGTTTGTATTTATGGTTAGGTGTGTGGTTTCTATGATGCCAAAAACACTAGTGAAGAAGCTGACTCTAAGTTTCACATTACAAGAGTAAAGAGACTGGGCAATGTCAAACACCTGGCTGGGACTTGATCTTGTGTCTAGCAATCTCTGAACAGCCTGGTTGTTTGTTTGTTTTAAAATTTACTTTTCTAATTGGAAGTCCCACCGTAAGCATAACTCAATTCCTGAAGGAATTGCTTGCCAAAGGGAAGAATCTGTTTACCTTTCATATGAGTTCTGATCTCTCTCAAGGGATCTGTGCGAAGTTAGAGCTAACAGGAATGTGTTTTTGTTTGTTTTTTAAAGCTCAGATACCTGTTTACAAGAAATTATCTTACCGTTTTAAGTCAAGGCTAAAGTGTTGGGTAGTGATGCACATAATAATTTTCCATAGTATTTATGTGAGGGTATAGGAAATTATAGGAGACAGATACAAGGCTTATGATATTACATAGCACAGATATACCACAATGAATATTAAAAGACAAGCTATCAACTAGAAAAAATGAATTTTTGTATTTTTCAAAGTGATATTTCTGCTCCCTTAAGTTCCTAGCAGTCAATATTTTTAAAAGTTTGGTATTAAAATAAATAGAAAATATATAATGATCTCTGCAAAGTCAAAATATTGTTTTAACAAACTCCATTGGTAGAACAAATTTATGACTTCCATATAAAACTAGATCATGGCAAAATGGGAGAAAAAAACTAGAAAAAATTACGCAAAGACTCACTTCTAGCCATTTAGATAAAATGGAAGGGAAAATGGTGTAGAGAATCATTATTTTTTTCTATTAATATTATTATAAATTGCTTAGACCTTACTGAAAGTTATTACAGATAATGTAATGGCCAAAGGCATTTTAACGAAAACAGGTATGTCTGTAACCAAATTTATCCTGATAAATCTCCTTTGCTGAAGGAAAAAGCAGTAGAGTTGGACAGTACATTTCTCAAAACAGACTTGAAACCTTTCCTCTGATGTTTGCTAAGTGATCCAGGACCCTGATAGTACACATTCTTTCCAGTAATTCAAAACAGGGACTTTTGGAAAGTCGTTTGATTAAATGACCTCCTTTAATAGGATTCTCTGAAGCAATTTTGAGAATCTGACTGAGTATATCCCATAAATGCTGGCCCTTTTGAGTGAAAAAAGTATCATGGTGCCCCATTTTGCCTTTGGGAGCAATCAAAGTGGCCTCCAAGCTACTATAGATTGAGAAGTGTCAGAAAGAGTCAGCACTAGTGGGGACCTTTCAAACTCCACAGGCAGGTAAATCAGAGAGAGAACAGACTTCAGAGTGATCTGGAATTTTCTGATGTTATATCCAGGGGGGTAAACACTGCCCTGCATCCACTCCATGGTATTTTTCAGACACAAAGAGAATTCTCATAGACTGGTTCCACAATCCCTGCCGACATGTTTCCTAGATCATTTGACGTGTGTATCTGCAGAAGGGGCCCCTTGTTAACCACAGGTTCCTCACAGGATGGCAACGTGATGGGTTAAGGGATGGATGGAGATAGAAACTATTAGCACATGTCATTACAGAATGTCATTTGTGGGGAGAGATGGAAAACTTTGTTCTCTTCATTAGGCATATTCACTTTGGATGCTGTCTACCTACTTTCAGTAAGTGCCTTAGCTGGCATGAAGATGAAAAAAACTTGCTTTCAGGTCAATAAAGGGAATCTCTGACGATCAATGGCTGATTAAAGCAAGATCTTCTGAGCAGTAGGCTCTGGGCTGTGTTCTGTAAAGAGTTTTCAAATTAATCTTCCTCTGAGGTCTGGGCAAGGGGCCAGTTCACCATCCAGCTGTCTCTGACTTTCAGCCCAATGGTACATGAGTTCCCATAATTAGAGTAATCATTTTATTTTTAAATAAAGAAAAGAAACTTATAATATCATTATACTTTAGAGGCATTAAATCTAAGAAAGTGCAGTGCAGCAGAAGTATGGTACTATCAGGTTTCAAAAAGTATAATTTAATCAGATTTAGTTTCATATTCTCTTAATCCCAAATCCTAAATTAAATTACTTAGTTTAGTAATTTGGGATTACTAAAATTGGAGAAATACAGATTACAATTTTTATTTGCAAATATATTTATCATTTTCCCTAAAGCAATGTAAAAGCAAATCTTGAAAAGACAAATATATGGCTTATAATCAACCTGGATATTCACCCCTCCCTACTCCCTTAGTAAAAGGCTGTAAGACTATGTTTTTAAAGCATTTGACAAATTGGGATCCTAATTATCTGAATAAAAGCAAATCCTGTATGAATAACTGCATATTTTAATTAATTATATTTTGTCCCTATTTCCCTATTTCACTTTCAGGAGTTGGAAATAGCAGACCAGTTGTTTTTCTTTTTTTGTTCAAGTGCTAACTGAGAGAAGAGGATGGAGAAGTAAAAATACTGACCCTGAGCCAGTGAGCCTCAGTGCCAAAGGGCTACCCATTATTTCTAGAGAGTTAGAATAATCTGCAAAGATGGAAAGTCAGTGTACAAAAACACATTAACTCATAATGCTCATGCCCAGATGTTTACCATCCACCAGTATGACTCTTAGTTGTATATTTACTGCAGTCTTTGTATGAGATTTTAAAAAATGTTATCTTTAAAAATGTTGAGTGAGATGCCTGAGATAAAATGTGGCTATATCTTTGTGCAGAATCACTCATGTGACCAAAATTGACCCAGTTGAATATTTTAGCTCAGCCAATTATACCCCAAATTTGATTTTCATTCAAATAATACCAATAGTTGAATTGTAGGTGGCTGAATTGCCTGGCTGTTAGACTGAACTGTTCAGATCAGTATCAGTTATGATGCCCTTCATGGGATGTATGACTAGTTCTGAAGCTTGTGTATGGCTAGTTCTGAAGTTTATGGGATGTATGACACATTCCCAGGCTTATGATCCGACCCAAAGAGGTTTACACTTCAACTCTGAGCATGGTCTGTATTCAGATGTGCAATCAAATATGACAGAAGCAACTTCTGGGGAAGGAAAATAACCAAATAAATCTCTAGAATGACTGTGGTTAAAAACACATTGTTTGGTAATTTTAAGTAATTTGGGAAAAGGCCTGCTTAGAAGAAATAAACAAGGCATACAATGTCACATTAAGATAATGTTAAAATACAAAGCACTGGCATTAAAGTGTGAATTGGGCGTAGCTACAGCCCCAGAGTTCAAGTTCAGAGGAAATATTTCCTAAACTTCCTAGAAGGTCAATATTTTAATATGTAAGCATCTATACCACATTCTTTGGAAAGAGTTTAGGAACTGCACCATCAAATTTCAAATGGTGCTTCTTTCACAGGTTGCTTAACCTTCCTCAAACATTTAGATTGGATTAGTATTTAAAAAGTAAGGTGAACTTAGAAAAAAACATTTTTATATAGGAAAGCAATCTGTTCAACTTCCCATCTTTAACATATTGACATATGTTTTGTTCTAGTATTAGTCAAAATTAGCTTTGAGATAAAAGTTCATATTAATTATCCCATAATGTAGCCTAATCGCTGCTGACATTTTGAAAGAAGATGTTAAGGCAGCCAAGATAAAAACTAAAAAGTGGGTGCAAAAATATTACACATGTTCATCACAAAAATTATAATGGTCCTCTGTGAAGTTATTTTTTCTTAAAGTACAATCTGAAAGTGACCATGTCTGGAGGATGGATAAACTCATTGGACCCTCTGACCTACTCCAGCCTTGGGTTCCTTCATACCTGGCATGTCTCTGGTTTGTAGGTAGATAAGCCAAAAACATTTTGGATATGTTTCAGTTTAAATTTTATTGTTTTGTCCATTTTTATGACTTTTAATATGACACAAATATAAGATAGAATGAGTCAAAGGATTATGCTTTAGTTTTCTCTTTTTCAACTGAAATGATTAGACCCAGAATTAAGTGAACATTAACTCCAGTCAGGCATTACCTTCAGAATTTGGTGAACCTTGCAAATTTTGATGTTAAAAATGAGAAGTGTTTATTATTACACAAATTCCTAAATACCAGTAAGAAATAAGTGTAATCAAACATAGCATCTATAAATTTTTCCTTTTTAAAAACATAAATTAGCCCCTACACTTTGTTTATTTAGTCAATATAAAAAGTTGAAATTTCCCCTTGTTGAAATGAGTAAAAATGCAATTATGATGCAAAAATCAAAAGAAAACACAGATTTTGATTCTCTCATGTTTTTCAGGATCAGTATTCAAAATGGGCTTTGTGAATAATGAACACTAAAGAAGAACATAAGGATTCAGTGAGTTTGAAAATAACTTTGTTTTGGACAATCACATTGAAGTGAATTTAAATAATCTTAAAAGTATGAGAGAATCAAATTTAAAGGACATGTTTCTAAAATCATTCTTAAAATCTTATTCCCAGTAATAAAGGTGGTTTTCACACCCACGAACACAAACAGATACATGAAACACTGATTAAGTCCTATGAACCAAGAAGTTGAAAAATATTTTATCATATGTATACTGGTACTCTTTGTATTATCAATATGAACAGAAGCAAAATACTTCTCTATTTCAAAAAAATCTGTTTTACTTCTGGTTTTGATCAGAATATTCAAACAGGAAAAAGATAAGAAAGTGATCACCAAAAACTGAACCTAGGACCCTTGGTTTGAGATAATTAACTAATCAATAGACAATTCTTCTCTTCAGGGAATGCATAGAAACAGACATTTATTCAGGAACTTTTCAGATTTTCATACAAGGTAATTAATACAAGCTTCACTATAGACAATTACATTTTAATGACTTTCTGTTCAAATTACATGAATTTTATGTAAGGAAAAGCTTATGAAGTCTAAGATTTTCTTTCCACCCAAGTTATTAAAATCTGTGTTTGAATATAGTTCCTTTCATTAACATTAAATCAGTTAGCTTTAAGTTATAAAAAAGGACTGCTAAGTTTTACCACAATAGTTTGCACAGCTTTAATTTGCATTCATGAAAAAACACAATAAATTAATTTGCTACTTGGAACAAATTTGACAAATGCATTAATCATAAAGAAACCAAATTCAGTTTTCTTTACTCTTTCTCACAAAGATAGATGTAAGATATGAGACTACTGATTTAGCATTCTTTAAGCAAAATGAGATGTAATGATAATAATGAGGATATTCATAGCACTAGAGAATTGGAGAGCTGGAAGGGGCCTTAGAAATTTCCTGGTTTAACAAATGGGAAAAGAACAATTCAGTCTCCCAAACAGTCCATAGAGCCAAATTCTGAAGAGGGATTATTTTCATTTTCTCCATTGGAAACCACCACAAAAATTAGACTTTTTCAAGTACTGACTAGTTTGGCTTTGAAATTACTTTGGTTCTTCCTGAACCATACTACTTCTTGTCCCTAAGGTTTTGAGAGTACAGTTTGAGCTCAGAGATTATGCTAAATCATAACATGAAAATTTAGGTTTTTTAACAAATAGCATGAAAACAGCACTAAAACGATTCCCAACACCTACACTGTGCACTGATTCTCTTGACAAGTCAATAAAATATTGTCAAACACATTTACAAGTTTGTATCTCTGTGAAAAGGTTTGGATAAAGAAGCATTTAACAGCAATATACTGTATTGCAAATATTTCTCTTATTTGCTAGTTGTCATTTCATGCTTATTTATTAAGCTTCAAACTTTTGCTTTTATATATAGTTGAAGCTAAAGATCATCTTAATGTTTATATGGTGTTTGGAAAGGACTTCCCTACTCTTAGATCATAGCAAGATTCTCCCATGTTCTCTTCTAATGGTTTTTTTAAATTTAATCTTTTGGTATTATGAAGAAAATTCAAAGGAAGTTACTGAAAGCAACAGTAATCACAGTATTCTTAGCAAATGTTCAAACATTATTAATCATTTTTGAATGAAATAGAATTCTACCAGTTTTCAAAGAGAATGCTTCCAGGTTTTGCCCATTCAATATGATATTGGCTGTGGATTTGTCATAAATAGCTCTCATGATTTTGAGATATGTTCCATCAGTACCTGAGAGCTTTTAACATGAAGGGATGTTGAATTTTATCAAAGGCCTTTTCTGCATCTATTGAGATAATCATGTGGTTTTTGTCTTTAGTTCTGTTTATGTGATGGATTATATTTATTGATTTGTGTATGTTGAACCAGCTTGCATCCCAGGGATGAAGCTGACTTGATCATGGTGGATACCTTTTTTGATGTGCTGCTGGATTTGGTGTGCCAGTATTTTATTAAGGATTTTTGCATCGATGTTCATCAGTGATATTGGCCTAAATTTTTCTTTTTTCGTTGTGTCTCTGTCTGACTTTGGTATCAGGATGATGCTGGCTTCATAAAATGAGTTAGGGAAGAGTCCCTCCTTTTCGATTGTTTGGAATAGTTTCAGAAGGAATGGTATCTTCTGAAACCCTCTTTGTACCTCTGGTAGAATTTGGCTGTGAATCCTTCTGGTCCTAGACTTTTTTTTTGGTTGGTAGGCTATTAATTACTGCCTCACTTTCAGAACTTGTTATTGGTCTATTCAGGGATTCAACTTCTTCCTGGTTTAGTCTTGGGAAGGTGTATGTGTCCAGGAATTTATCCATTTCTTCTAGATTTTCTAGTTTATTTGCATAGAGGTGTTATTCTCTGTTGGTAGTTTGTATGTCTGTGAGGTCAGTGGTGATATTCCCTTTATCATTTTTATTGTGTCTATTAGATTCTTCTCTCTTTTCTTGTTTATTGGTTTAGTTATGGTCTATTTTGTTAATTTTTTCAAAAAACCAGCACCTAGATTCATTGATTTTTTGGAGGGTTTTTTTTGTGTCTCTATCTCCTTCAATTCTGCTCTGATCTTAGTTATTTCTTGTCTTTTGCTAGCTTTTGGATTAGTTTGCTCTTGCCTCTCTAGCTCTTTTAATTGTGACATTAGGGTGTCGATTTGAGGTCTTTCTAGCTTTCTGATGTGGGCATTTAGTGCTATGAATTTCCCTGTTAACACCACTTTAGCTGTGTCTCAGAGATTCTGGTATGATGTCTCTTTGTTCTCATTGGTTTAAAAGAAACTCTTGATTTCTGCCTTAATGTCATTATTTACCCAGCAGTCATTCAGGAGCAGGTTGTTTAGTTTCCATGTAGTTGTGCAGTTTTGAGTGGGTTTCTTAATCCTGAGTTCTAATTTGATTGCACTATGGTCTGAGAGACTGTTATGATTTTAGTTCTTTTGCATTTTCTGAGGAGTGTTTTACTTCTGATTATGTGGTCAATTTTAGAATAAGTGCCATGTGGCACTGAGAAGAATGTATATTCTGTTGATTTGGGGTGGAGAGTTCTGTAGATGTCTATTAGGTCCACTTGATCCAGAGCTGAATTCAGGTCCTGAATATCCTTGCTAGTTTTCTGTCTCATTGATCTGTCTAATATTGAAAGTGTGTTAAAATCTCCTACTATTACTGTGTGGGAGTCTAAGTCTCTTTATAGGTTTCTGAGAGCTTGTTTTATGAATCTGGCTGCTCCTGTATTGGGTGCGTGTATACTTAGAATAGTTAGCTCTTCTTGTTGAATTGTTCCCTCTACCGTTATGTAATGCCCTTCTTTGTCTTTTTTGATCATTGTTGGTTTAAAGTCTGTTTCGTCAGATACTAGGATTGCAACCCCTGCTTTTTTTTTTCTTTCTTTCCATGTGCTTGGTAAATTTTCCTGCATGACTTTATTTTGAGCCTATGTGTGTCTTTGCACATGAGATGGGTCTCCTGAATACAGCACGCTGATGGTTCTTGACTCTTTATCCAATTTGCCAGTCTGTGTCTTTTAACTGGGGCATTTAGCCCATTTACATTTAAGGTTAGTATTGTTATGTGTGAACCTGATCCTGTCATCCTGATGCTATCTGGTTATTTTGCACACTTGCTGATTCAGTTTCTTCATAGTGTCATTGGTCTTTATATTTTGCCCTCTCTCACCATTCTTATGCAACATAGTATTGGAAGTTCTGGCCAGGGCAATCAGGCAAGAGAAAGAAATAAAGGGTATTCAAATAGGAAGAGAGGAAGTAAAATTGTCTCTGTTTGCAGAGGACATGATTTTATATTTAGAAAGCCCCATCATCTCAGCCCCAAAACATCTTAAACTGATAAGCAACTTCAGCAAAGTCTCAGCATACAAAATAAATGTGCAAAAATCAGAAGCATTCCTTTACACCAACAACAGACAAGCAGGGGGCCAAATCATGAATGTACTCCCATTCACAATTGCTACAAAGAGAATCAAATACCTAGGAATACAGCTAACAAGGGATGTGAAGGATCTCTTCAAGGAGAACTACAAATCACTGCTCAAGGAAATAAGAGAGGACATAAACAAATGGAAAAACATCCCATGTTCATGGATAGGAAGAATTAATATCGTGAAAATGGCCATACTGCCCAAAGTAATTTATAGATCCAATGCTATTCCCATCAAACTACCATTGACATTTTCACAGAATTAGAAAAAACTACTTTAGATTTCACATGGAATCAAAGAAGACCCTGTAGAGCCAAGACAATCCTTAGCAAAAAGAACAACGCTGGAGGCATCAGACAACCTGACTTCAAACTATCTTACAAGGCTACAGTAATCAAAACAGCATGGTACTGGTACCAAAACAGACATATAGACCAATAGAGCAGAACAGAGACCTCAGAAATAATGCCACACATCTACAACCATCTGATCTGCAACAAACCTGACAAAAACAAGCAATGGGGAAAGGCTCTCCTATTCAATAAATGGTGCTGGAAAAACCGGTTAGCCATATGCAGAAAACTGAAACAGGACCCCTTCCTTATTAAACCTTATACAAAAATTAATTCAAGAATGATTAAAAACTTAAATGTAAAACCCCAATCCATAAAAAAACCCTAGGAAACCTAGGCAATAACATTCAGGACATAGGCATGGGAAAAAACTTCATGACAGAAATATCAAAAGCAATTGTAACAAAAGCCAAAATTGACAAATGGGATCTTATTAAACTAAACAGCTTCTGCACAGCAAAAGAAATTATCATCAGGGTGAACAGTTAACCTACAGAATGGGAGAAATGTTTTGCAATCTACCCATCTGACAAAGGTCTAATATCCAGATTTTACAAGGAACTTAAGCAAATTTACAAGAAAAAAACAACCCCATAAAAAAGTGGCAAAGTGTATGAACAAACACTTCTCAAAAGAAGACATTTGCACAGCCAACAAATATGTGAAAAAAGCTCAACATCACTGATCATTAAAGAAACGCAAATCAAAACCACAATGAGATACCACCTCACGCCAGTCAGAATGGTGATTGTTAAAAAGTCAAGAAACAATAGATGCTGGTGAGGCTGTGGAGAAACAGGAACGCTTTTACACTGTTGGTGGGAATGTACATTAGTTCAACCATTGTGGAAGACAGTAGGCGATTCCTCAAGGATCTAGAACCAGATATGCCATTTGACCCAACAATCCCATTACTGGGTATATACCCAAAGTAATATATATCATTCTACTATAAAGACACATGCACATGTATGTTTATTGTGGCACTATTTACAACAGCAAAGTCATGGAACCAACCCAAATGCCTATTAATGATAGACTGGATAAAGAAAATGTAGTACATATACACCATGGAATACTACACAGCCATAAAAACGAGATCATGTCCTTTGCAGGGACATGGATGGAGGTGGAAGCCATCATCCTCAGCAAACTAACTCAGGAACAGAAAACCAAACGCCACATGTCCCACCCATAAGTGGGAGTTGAACAGTGAGAACACATGGACACAAAGTGGGGAACAACACACACCAGGGCCTGTTGTGAGGGGTTGGGCGCGAAGGGAGGGAACTTAGAGATGGGTCAATAGGTGCAGCAAACCACCATGGCACAGGTATATCTATGTAATAAACCTGTACATTCTATACCTGTGTCCCAGAACTTAAAGTAAAATTTAAGAAAAATAGAATTCTAATTTTTGATCTACTACATACATATATACATATATGTTTTGTGTATATATGTGTATGTACATATATTTTATTACTGGGTTACATGAAGATGTTGATACAATAATTTAAATCAGGAGACCATCTCATTAGAGCCACTTCACTATCATTAGAAACACTGCAATCCTTCAGTTAAGGCTTGGACAAGAAAATACCGTAAGGGAATAAGCTTTTAAAAATTAAAAATCTTTTTGAGATTCATACATTATGTTGATTCATGGAAATTATTCATATTCCTTTACTGTGGGCTAAAGTAACACTGATATCTTAGGAATAGGAAGAGAATAAACCATCTACTACCTCACCATGCATGGGTATTTTCCTTGTGTTAAAAATTCTAAATTCTTTTGATCCCACTGGGTCTTTGTTTCTATAGAAGTAAATTTATTTCTTCTCCTCTTAACCTATTGCTCTTTCCTCTATAAATTGTTGTTACATGAAGAACTTGCCTTACTTATTTTCTTATTAGTTTTTAAAATTTAAAACATGTTCTTATGCTACTACATATGTCAGATTGGAAAAGTCAGCACTGATGGAGTATTTCTGCTAAAGATAATCTTAACTGACTTTTGAAAATGAAAACTATCCCATGCTTCCCAGGCTGAGTACAGTGATTCATGCCTGTAATCCCAACACTTTGGGAGGCCAAGGTGAGAGGATCACTTGAGCCCAGAGTTTGAGGCTGCAGTGAGCTTATGACTGCACCACTGCACTCTATCCTGGGTGACAGAGCAAAAACCTGTCTCTAAAAAAAGAAATTAAAACATAATAAATAAATAGCTAGCTAGATAGGTAGAATGAAAACTATCCTGGTTGCTTATTTATATATATGAAAGGATTTTATTATTTTATGTTAAGTATATTTAATTTTTCTGGGTTACTCATGATCAGAAAATTTAAATGACATGAAATTCTAGCTAAGTGACTACATGCAAACCACCCTTCGTCTGCTTTCTTTATTAAAACATACAGATCCCTGTTGACAAATGATAGTTTTCCTAAAAGACAAGTATTAAAATAAAAATATTTTCCCATACTCAGACAATGTCAAACTGTCCATACGCATCTAGAGAATTTCTTCACTTCAAGCAAATCTTAGTGCTGAAAACCAGTGAACGTGGGGGCAGGGTTCAGAGTAGTTTCAGGCCCTGGTCTGGCGCCTCCTTGACCTACAGCCCTGGGTAACGAGGCTGGCAGCAGTCTCAATGGCTGAGCTATCCTTCACCCTACAACTGGAGGTGAGTCAACAATCCCTAAGGCAGGGAAGCCGATTAATGTTTAAGAAACATTTTCAGTCATAGGTTTGAAATACAATTATTTTTGGTTAACTCTCGATTAGTCACAGTATTAAGTTGATCTGTTTTTATTTTCCAACACTTGAAAATGTGGTGTTACAAAAAGGTTATGTAAATTGGGATAATCCCATGTAAAAATGAGTGGGTTCACCAACACTTTACGCTAACACAATTTTAAAAAAAGATTAGCTACTGTATGAAGTGAAAGTGACTAACATGGTATTTCTTCTGGGATTAATACTGGGTATACTTAGGTGTCTCTACTACTTGTTCTCAGCACCTGAGCAATCTCCTTAAGAATCAAGCCCTAACAAAGAAGAAGAGCTACAGCTAAAAGGTAAATTTGGGCTGTATTATCAAACTATAATACAGTGAAAACCAGAAATATGGGGGTAAGAGGTGTAAAAGAATTTAAGAACCTTAACAGTTATTGTAACTGGACTTTCTTTTCTCATCCTTTAAAAAAGGTGCTAATTCCTAGAGTTTTCTTCTTTATCTTTTTAAGAAAACTGCTTTATTGAGGCATGACTGACATACAAAAAGTTGTACATATTGCTTTTTTATCCTTTAATACATTTTAGTTCACATATAAACTTCTGAGACAAAAAATACTGCTTAAATACAACCTATATCCATATCCTTTAGACTATCTATAATTATTTTTTTCTCTTTTTGTCATTTATTCTTCCTCTGTCTCTTTTTAAACCACCCCTTTTAGTTCCTAGCTTCCTTTACTTTCAAAAGCAGGTGGTGTGATTGCTGGTATTTGACATTTTTGATTAAATAATAGCATTATCTAAACCATCTTCTATTCTTCAGGGACCTCCTTTCATGAAACTCCAGAAATGTCTTCTAAAATCTTCTTAATGCTATCTTATTCTGTGAGCAACTTAGACTGTCATATCATTATTTGATACTGTAGAAGAGAAGGAAATTTCAGCTGATTTCAATAACCATTTCTGTTATTGTACTATTTCTAACTTCTCATTTTAGTTCACAGATAATTTCCATTTAAATATCTTCTATATATACATTAGTTATAGAAATAAGTGCTGATATTTTGATACTTCTTAACTTCTTCTTTCTCTTAAAAACCGTTTTTTGCAATTTTAGTGCTAATATCTATGTAATACTGGGTTTAAATGACTTCTTCTTATGTGTACTGACTAGAAGAGCTCCTGCTTTCATTAATGGTTCCATCTAACGCTGTGAAGGTGATTGTTGTAAAAGACACAGTAAAAATGAATCCAGATTTTGGTTAACCAGGCAAGGTCATTTCAAGGGACAGCTTAAATCTATTCCATGCACTTTTGGGCTCCTCTTCTCCTTATACAAATTCCCCCTGGGGACCTTTAGCAAATGAGTCTCATGCCAGATCTGGCTAGATGGGTTCTTGTGCCTCTCTTAGATTCTGGGTGTCTATAACACAGGTAAACAATTATATTATTCCCTGGCAGGGAATGGGTGAGTGTCTCAGAATTACAGTCTTCATGTTACTCCCTCTTGCCCACAACCAGTCATTTGCTACTTCTTTGGAGGTGTTTGTACTAGCTCTGGTTTTCCTGGTCTGAGTTCCATGAGTAGCAGCAACGATGACAGAGGTGAGGACAGAACACGTGTTACCACAACTTCACGTGCCTGATAAGATCAGAATAAACTGGTAAGGCAGAGTTTAGAGTGACCTGCTGGATATCCGTGAAGGTGAAAATAAAGAGAGTTCAAAATGTGTTTGTTTACAAAACCACGAGTCTAACATAACATGGGCATGGAGTAGTGGGGAATAATGTGACAAGAATGCTGTCCATGAGTCTAGATTTTGAGTTGTTAGGGAGGATGAGACTGGACTTCAATGAGAAGAGGATACTGGGGGACACAGGCAGGTGAGCGGACTCTTAAAACAACTATAAATTTCAATTTACAGGGTTATTGAGTGAATATGTCTCCCCCAAATCCACGTGTTGAAATCTTAGCCCACAATGTGATGATATTAGTAGGTGGTGCCTTTTGGCGGTCATGAGGTCATGAGGGTGGAGCCCTCATGAATAGGATTTTTGCCCTTATAAAAGAGATTCTAGAGAGCTTTCTCACTCCTTTCCACCACGTGAGAACACAGTGAGAAGACAGTATCCATGAATCAGCAAGAAGGCCCTCACCAGTCACCAAATCTTCTAGCACCTTGATCTTCGAAGCCTCAGCCTCCAGAATTGTGAGAAATAAATGTTTGCTGTTTAAGCCACCCAATGATGTTTTTGTTGTAACAGCCCATGGACTAAGACTATATATATATGTGTATGCATATGTACATATGTATACATATATGTATACATAATATTAATTATATATACACATTCAGTATGGCATCTATAGCACAGAATGTTAATACCTTCATCATCATTTTATCTGAAGAAAACCAGTCAACATTCACTGTGATTTTTAAATGTTTGCACTTTTTGATGATAGACTTAGTAGGAAATAATTAGACATGTGGGAAGTTTCCAATATGCCTTCTGTACCTATCACTGAGGAGCTCTGAGCTGAGATTATAATGAGTAGAGCTGTATTAGAAAACGTTCTCCATTCTGCTGCACTTCCTCCGGGCTGAGTGAACACGCCGTTTCTTACTGAGTATGTTTTATTTAGCATTTCGGCCAGCTTTCCAATTTAGCTGACTTTCAGGTTCTCTTGTTAACTTATTTACTTGTGTGCCCAAGTAGAATTGGAACACCTCTTTTGCATAATCACAATCAGTAGAATTGGAACACCTCTTTTGCATAATCACAATCTGTTGACCCCTTATCTTTTGAAGATCTGATGCACAAACTCAGGGCAATGCTGGTTCCCAACTGGAACTGTGGACCTCAGTGGTGGTATTTCTTCTTCCTATGGGGTTATGTCTGTGAAGTTTTATTGCTGAGTCAGGGCTTTGAGATGGGTTTTATTTATGTCTAGAAGTTTTATTGCTGAATCATCTTAGGCATTCACAGTCAAGTTCTTAGGTTTGCTAGTTATTTGGAAATATTTTACATCCTTATAATGTGAAAGAATTTGCAGATTCCCACTGCAGATCAGCGGTATTAAACACTAAGGAACATTTATTACCTCTGCCTATCCAAATTCTGTTCATCCCTTCAGACCTAGATCAAGACCCAGCTTCACCAGCAAACTTCTCTGATTATCAAAGACTACACTAAAATTTCTCTCCTTCTGAACTTCTTTAGCACCTAAAGCCCATACTACACAATTTGACCACTGGTGGTTTTGTTGTTTATTGCTGTTTTAGCAGTTACCACTGAAGAGGTTCTGGCTGTGTGTTTTATCCCCTTTTGCCATTCCCAAATCCCTAACCCCACTACATCTCTACTATATAAATACTTATTGGTGAATTCTAAAAATTCTAATTATTTCTTTAAAGTTACTGAAATAATTGCCTTGAAATTATTTAAACTTTTCCTGGGAATTTCTTAACCTTATATTCCACAAGGAATGTAGCTAGCACTACTTCTAGATCTGTACAACTACTTAGAAGGCAAAGAAAAGACGCTAAAAAGGCCGGGCGCGGTGGCTCACGCCTGTAATCCTAGGACTTTGCGAGGCCAAGGTGGGCAGATTACCTGAGGTCAGGAGTTCAAGACCAGCCTGGCCAACATGGTGAAACCCCATCTCTACTACAAATACAAAACAATTAGCCAGCTACAGTGGTGCACGCTTGTAATCCCAGTTACTCGGGGGGCTGAGGCAAGAGAACCTCTCGAACCCGGAAGGCGGAGGTTGCGGTGAGCTGAGATCGTGTGACTGCACCCAGCCTGGGCTACAGAGCAAGACTTCGTCTTAAAAAAAAAAAAAAAAAAAAAAAAGACACTAAAAAATAGATTGCTGTAAGCTAGGACACATATCACACAAATCTGAGATTTTTTTATTTTGCAGCAAGGCAATAAACATTTTGAAATGGAGTTTAAACATGATATAAATCTTATTTCTGGGACCTCTTATTTACTATTTTAACAATTATTAGAAATATAATTTTACATAAGAAAAGCCAATCAACCAAAGAATACTTGTTAATAATTACAATAGCAGTGACTTTTGTTGCCCCTATTTATTTTGTTACTTGTTTACATGGAAAATACCAGGTGAGGGAGTGCTGAGCCGGCCTGAAATACTGTAGTAAGAATCAAGCCCTGCAGAAAATTTTCCTTGGAGCATTATTATGAACAAAATGTGGTTAGCATGAATATCTTCAATATCTGAGAAAAGTAAACAAGAATTTTTCCTTCAAAATATTAATCACATATGAGCTTTTACTCCATGGTAAGGATGTTATCCATTTAAATAACCTCTCTCGTTGAAAACAACACAAACAAAAAACAAAAAACCACTACATAGTGAGCAGACGTTTTGCTCGCTTTGTCTAATGTAGTCCACATGATCACTCTAAAAGGTGAATATCATGGCCCCGTTTTTGTTTTTCTTTTTTTTTTTTTTGAGACAGAGTCTTGCTCTCTCCCCCAGGCTGGAGTGCAGCGGTGCGATCTCAGCTCACTGCAAGCTCTGCCTCCTGGGTTCACGCCATTCTCCTGCCTCAGCCTCCCGAGTAGCTGGAACTACAGGTGCCCGCCGCCATGCCCGGCTAATTTTTTGTATTTTTACAACACAGAGACGGGGTTTCACTGTGTTAGCCAGGATGGTCTCGATCTCCTGACCTCGTGATCCACCTCAGCCTCCCAAAGTGCTGGGATTACAGGCGCGAGCCACCGCTCCCAGCCGGCCCCATTTTAGAGAGGGAGAAAGTCAGGATCCAGAGAGTGCCCAAGGTAGCACAGCCACTAAAGTGGCAGTCAGAGTTAGACGCCATCTCAAAGCGCTGACAAGGTTCAGCATTGGCAGTGTCGCCACATTTCTGATTTGGACTCTATGACCTGTAAGGCTGTATATAGCAGCTCTCTTCACTTGTATTGCAAAAGTGAAAACTGGGAACTTAATTTTTTGCACCACGCCTAGAGGCAGTTCCTGACAGGGGGCCAGTCCTGAGCCTGGTCCTCCCAAGCAATATAAATACCCAGACAGAAGGAACAGGGAGGTGTTGGAAGCACGGATTCTGGGTATCTCAAAGTGGGATACAAATAACTTTCTCTTGGTCAGAGAAAGAGCTCCCAGGAAACAGAAGGCCCTGAGCTCCCAAGGCTGCAGCTTGTATCAGCACTGAGACGTCTGGACAGACACAGAGTAGTTGGGGAGTTGGATGTCTGGCAGTCTACACTGTCGGGATCTCTCTCCTAAAGAAATATTCAAATAAGACTTTCATGAATTCTAATGCACGTGGGATTACACAATGGAAATGAGTACAAAAATAGGATGTGCTTTACAGAAATTTACCGTGCAGCCAAGTGCTATAACCTATATAGTCCATGAGGCGAGGGAGAGCTGAAATCATAGCACCATGTTCCCTGTCTGTGCAAGTTCACTTGCTTTAAGCGTTGTATTTACAGCCATTTTGCTTCTTTGCCTCTGTGTTGGTGCATGACCAATAGACCGAGACTATTTCAAACAAAAGGTCTCTGAGGGCAAGGCTATATTGACTTGACTTGATGTGTGGAACAGTAGACAGAGCCCAATAGGCATTGTAGGAATTTATAATGTTACTTTGGGCTGCTAATTACGATTAGGCTATAGCTTAAATCTGAAGCAATTCCGCAGTAAAGTTGAGACCAAAACATGGAGTCATTGCCTCCCAGCAGTCACAATCCAATATGTGGTGCATGAGTATGATGCTGCAATTTTAGGGAAGGTGACTGCCCTTTAAGATGGTCCATTTAAACTGGAAAGCATTCTAGACAAATTCGTGAGAAGGAGCTGACTCACCTATGTGCCTGCAAATACTTTAAAACTATACTTTAAATGATGCTTTGCTTTGAACAGATCACTGGCCCAATTCTTCCCTTTCTCTGAGTCTGTAACTCCCATTGAAATCAATGAGAACTGAATATTCAAAAGGGACCAGAGAACAAAGTTGCAGGTTGAATTAATGGGACAAAGGAGTGCAGATCTCTTAAAGCCTGTGCAATTAAATTGTGGCCTTATACAATTCTCTAGGGTCACCAGCAATTTGCTGGCCTAGGAAAGCCAGCTGACTTCACTTTCAGAGGTGTCACAATTTATAGCATGCATATTCTTAGACATTAACGCATGATCCTTCTTAGCTCAAAATCTACCTCCTCACTCTAATCCCTTTAGAACCTGATACTTTGGAGTCTGGGATTTCATTCACATGTCCTTATCACCAGCTAAGATAATCAATCAAAAGGCAAGACGTTCATTTAAAAGTGCACAGCTAAGCACATATGGATATATTATTTTTCTATACATACATTAGTTTATGCATCTTATCTATATATATACCAATACATATATTTATATATACCTATGTATGTTAATTATCTGATGTCTTTCCCAACTAGAATCAAAGTTCCAACTGACAAGAACTTTATCTTATTTAATCATTATATCCTTAGCACTTGGCTTCATTGTAACTGTCAATTTTTTTTTTTTTTGTGAGATGGAGTCTCGCTCTGTTGCCCAGGCTGGAGTGCACTGGCGCGATCTCCACTCACTGCAAGCTCCGCCCCCCAGGTTCATGCCATTCTCCTGCCTCAGCCTCCCAAGTAGCTGGGACTACAGGCGCCTGCCACCACGCCTGGCTAATTTTTTTGTATTTTTAGTAGAGACGGGCTTTCACAGTGTTCGCCAGGATGATCTTCATCTCCTGACTTTGTGATCCGCCTGCCTCGGCCTCCCAAAGTGCTGGGATTACAGGTGTGAGCCACCGCACCCAGCCATAACTGTCAAATATTTTTGATCATCAAGACATTTACAAACATATTTGACTAGATATTCGTAATGCCACAAGAATAATATTTCAGTAATTCTCTTAAATGTTTTTTGTCCAAAGAGAAAAACAGTATCACTTACTAACCATATATTGTATTCTAGTTTTTTTCCAAATACTTTTCTTTCTCAATAAATTTTTACAACAGTGGAGTGTGATGTCATATTTTTATATTTTTGTTACAAATAGTTTAGAAATGGAGGCTTAGAGAAATTAAACAACTTTGCCAAGGACACAGAACTAGGAAGGGGCACAGTAGAAGTGTGAATCCTCTTCTGACTGCAAAGCCCATACTCATTTCCCTTATCTCACTTCTTAACAGTTGAACAATCGGGAAAAGAAACATAAAATGGAAAGGTCTCCACCAGTCAACCGTAAGAAACAGTGATGACTATGACGTAGCCTTCAGCATGGGGAAGTAGCAAGTAGGTGTCCAGATAAGCTGAAAGGCAATGAAGTGACAGGAAGGAAAGGTCTGGGACTGCCTCACCAGCAGAAATACACCAGGCACCTGGAAGTCCTTGCTGGTCACTTGCTCACTGCTCAGGGCAGGACCACTCAAGCTGGGTACGCATGTGGCATAAACCAATCTCCATCTGCCTTGACTCATTTGGTGGCCTATTCCATACCCCCAAATCCCTGCTCTTTGGTCAACATGACCTCAGAATCCTATCATTTCCACAGGTGTAATAGACAACACTAGATTTCTTCCTCTCTATCCTATCCTTCCCCAGTGACTTCTGTCTTCCCTGATATACCACCTGTATTAGGTCATTTTCACACCACTATGAAGAAATATCTGAGATTGGGTAAATTACAAAGAAAAGAGGTTTAATTGACTCACAGTTCTACATGGCTGGGGAGGCTTCAAGAAACTTACAATCATGGTGGAAGGGGAAGCAAACACGTTCTTCTTCACGTGGTGGCAGGAGAGAGAATGCCAAGTGAAGCAGGGAAAACCCCTTATAAAACCATCAGATCTCCTGAGAACTCACTTACTATCATGAGAACAGCATGGGGGAACTACCCCATGATCTAATCACCTCCCATGAGGTCCCTCCCCCAAAACGTGGGGATTAGAATTTGTGTTACAATTCAAGATGAAATTTGGGTGGGGACACAGGGCTAGGTCATATCACCCACCCCTCCCAATATCTTCATGAAGTGTTACAAATGCTAACCACATGCTCAATTTGTACCTATTCCCAAAACCTACATCAGGGTAGGTTGAGATGCCCCCAGTCACAGTTTGGGGGCATCCATGAGCAGTCTGGATAGCCCCAAAGGCTGTGGGCCACGCATTGTGACTCCATCTATGCTTTCTGCACAGGCTGACATTGTCCTACACTCTGGAGGCTGCTTCTATTGTCCTTAACTAGAACATGTGAGCAGTGCTGGGAGGAACAGCATTGTGTAACTGGAAGCTGAAAGCCATCTATGAGTTAGAGGCAGTAGTAGTAATAAAACCTACCATGTACTGTTTCCTCTGTGCCAGGTATTGCACAGATGATTAAATGAAATAATCCAAATAAAAGCTCACCATCCCTATGAGGTAGAAGCTGCTATCCCCATTTTATAGTTGAGGAAACTGTGGCTTTACAGTAGTTAAGCACTTTGGCTTGGGGTTTGCAACTGGCATGTGACAAAACTGGGCTTTGAATCAGGTCTTCTGGCCCTAGAGCTAGTCCTTTGACATAGCGCTACCTGCAGGGGTCTGGGTGATTTTTGGAGCCACCTTTGGGGGCTGGTGTGGATGGGGACGATCAAAGGACTCAGGACTGTGTTGGTGGAGGACTTCTGAATAATTAGGCAATTGGAATGTTTAAGATACTGAGGGCAGCTGGGGATATGAATGTTCTGTATGTGAAAAGGAATGAAAATTTGTAATCAGTTAAAATATTACTTCAGACACATACTGCAATTTAGTTCATAAAGTACTTTTGCAGCCTGTTATCCATCCCACTAATAGTTTTTTCTCTCCAGTGCCTGCATTCTATGCTACCAGCAGCAGCTGCCCTAGCTTCTTTACCACATCAACATTTTCAGACACATTATCTCACAATTTGTCTGCTGAGGTAGGTGTAAGGGACACTGTGGGGAATTGGGAGCTCTGGGCAGTCTAGCAACTTTGCCATGGCCACACGGTTAGTAAGTGGTGGCAGCCAGGTCTGGTCCTCAGCCCCGTGCTCCCTCCCTGCCTTGTGTGGAGGAAGCCCCTTGTCACCCACCATTTCTACCATATGAAGAGTGATGACATTCTTCCAAGATTTCAGGAGAATTAATTGTGGTTGACATTTTGTGACATCCTTAAATATTCTTTGCATTATTATGATACAGCACAGAGCTTTGTGATAATTCATGGAATTTTTTTTTTTACCGTTCATCTAAGCTGTCAATTTTCTACTTTTATAAATCATGTTGTGTTGAGCATTTCTGTTTTGAGTATTTGACCAAATTTCTAATTATTTCCTTAAGGTAGATTCCTAAAAATGAAATTACTGAACCTGAATATGAACTCTTTTGAAGCTCTTGATACATAGCTCCAGTTACTTTTACTGAAAGACCTATCACACTGTTCTTCCACCAGCAGTATTTTTAAAATGTGCCTGTTTCATCACATGCACACACACACACACACACAAAGATATATATATGTATTTCACTAATTTGACAGGTGAAGATTATTGTTTTAATATCTACTTTATTGACTACTAGTTAGACTACAGTCATTTTTATTAGTCATTAGTTTGTTTATCAAGTGCTCCTTTGTATATTTTGTCCCTTCATTGTATGGATATGTTAATTTCCTTAATTGATTTCTGTGAGCTTTTCCTATAATCAACAATCAATGGTTTATCATTTGTTTGTAAAATTTCCCTGGATTTCCCCCTTGCTTTGGCGGCCTTGTTGTATCTTCATGATTGATGATGACTTCTAGAACTAGGCTGCCCTGTCTCCTGTAGTTCTTCCCCCCAAATGCTTCCCGATGTCCCAATGTGTGGGAAGCTGTTTAAGTCACAAGCCTGAGATTCAATCATTGAATAGTCTTGTGTTAGCTCATGGTGTAGTGGTGAGAAACATAGTACATAAAGGAAGCACACCATACGGGGGCTTCCTTTGAGCACAGAATGAGTTACTGAAATAATAGGCAGATCAAACAAGGAGGAACGAGGAGAAACACGGGATGGTGCAGGGGAAAAGCAAGGCAGCAGCGGCTTGAGGGGAGAAAGTGGAGTTCATTTATCAGCGTCTCCCTTGTGCTCTTCCCATGGCAGCTGCCTGCTAAGGGCTTGGTGGAGGATGAATAGATGGATGACCACACTCTTCTCTCCTGACTGCCACGCCCACCGGCTCTGTAACTTTACATAAGTCAATTGCCTCAACTGATGAAATCGGGCCTCAATTTCATGATCTATAAAATGGGTTTTAGCCAGACATGGTGGCTCACGCCTTTAATCCCAGCACTTTGGGAAGCTGAGGTGGGTGGACCACCTGAGGAGTTCGGGACCAGCCTGTCCAACATGGTGAAATCCTATCTTTACTAAAAATACAAAAAATTAGCTGGGCATGGTGGTGGGCGCCTGTAATCCCAGCTGCTGGGGAGGCTGAGGCAGGAGAATCGCTTGAACACAGGAGGTGGAGGTTGCAGTGAGCCAAGATTGCACCATTGCCCTCCAGCCTGGGCAACAAGAGTGAAACTCCATCTTCAAAATAAATAAATAAATAAATAAAATAGGTTTTAGGCCGGGCATAGTGGCTCATGTCTGTAATCCTAGCACTTTGGGAGGCTGAGGCAGTTGGATTGCCTGAGCTCAGGAGTTTGAGAACAGCCTGGGCAACATGGCAGAACCCTCTATCTACTATAAATACAAAAAATTAGCTGAGCACGGTGGGGCCTGCCTGTAGTGCCAGCAAAGGCTGAGCCATGAGAATCGTTAGAACCTGGGAGGCGGAGGTTGTAGGGAGCTAAGATCGCACTACTGCACTCCAGCCTGGGCGACAAAGTGAGACTCTGTTTCCAAAATAAATAAATAAATAAATAATGAAAAATAAAACGAGTTTTACACTGGGTTGTTGCCAAGATCCACTGAGATAACGAATATGAAAACAACTTGCAAACTAGAAAGCAAAAAGCGAAATGTCAGTCACGCATTTTAGTAGAAGTTTTGCTGTAGTTATTTACTATCTTATAGGAAAAAAATATTGCCAGGCGGGATGAGAAGTTAGGATTTTTCTCAGAGGGTTACTCTCATTTCTTTGTGTGCCCCTGTCCCTGCTATGGTGTACATTCAAATGCCTCTAACAGGCGGGCACTGTAGTCATTTAACTTGATTTCTATGGTGACCAGCCCAGCCCAGTGAGTGAAATGTTTTCATGAGAAGTCTGTAGGAAAATTCTGTTCTACACACATATATATCCTGTATAGTGCATTAAAGGTTAGCATAAAATATTAATGAATGGCCTTTCCTTGCTTGTGTTGGGTGTGGCAGCCGCTAGGAAGAGCTTCACAGATGGGCTGCTGAGCACAGACTGCCTGATGAGCATGTAAGGAGGGTGGGGGGTGGCTCAGTTACTGGAGCAGCATGTATAGTGGTCAGGAGGTGTGACAGGGTGACAGGGCATGGCCTGGGTCCCAGAAGGCTTCTCCCCAGATGGGGAGACAGGTGTTGACAAAAACCACTTATCAAAAATTCATCCACTCAGAATAGTCAAATTGAGTGCCCTTGACACAGCATTTAAGAAGTAAAAGAGGTCTATGTAAAGGGTATCAAGACCAAGAGTGCAGCTGAGAATGTGGTAGCAGCAGCCCCTTTCCTCTGACCTTGTGGCTTTCACTCCTGTGGGTCTAGTCATTCTTCCTCCATATGGAGGTGACTTGGGGAGGATGTAATGTCAATGGCCCTTCTCAGGTTGGTTTCAGTTGCTTTCTTACCACCGAGTGGTGCTAAGGGATCGGGTGAATAAAAAGTGGAACTCTTCCGGAGTGCCAAGCCCTGTCCAGAGGTGAGAGTTCTCGTGGTCTTCTCCTCCTCCACTCCTCCCCAAATCAGGTTGCAACATCCTCAGTAACAGCCAACTTTCAATTTATTTAGTTACTCCTAATGCCCATTGAGTAAAATGAGGACTCAGTTGTTTGTGGGTATCCCATTTACTTTATTTAGGGAAGATAAGATTTAATAATGCCAAATTCCTGCCTTCTGGCTAGGAATCACTGATCGCTACAAAGTTATCTCTGATTAACTGCACGTTGTAAAAGGAAACATACATTTAATCTAAATTTAAACATATTCAGTATATGTCCTCCCCTTTCTCAAGGCATGATAATTCTCCTTGGGAGTTCTAGAAAATCTCTCTCTAACACTGGCTGGCATTTGTCCTCCCACCTCACTTCGTCTTTTTTTTTTTTTTTTTTTTAACATTATCAAAGTGGAAAAAAGAAAAAAAACCATGAAGCCAACCTGAAGTCGTGTCCTGTCTTCAGTATGTCTGGCGCCTGGCAAGCAGATCTGGTTTGGGGAGGGTGAGATGCAGTAGAAGCAATGGAAGGCGAAGCTGGAAGGTCAGGATGGGACCTGATTTGGAAGAGCCCTGTAGATCTATCCTGAGGAGTTTGGCCTTTATCTCATAAGGGCTTTGTCTTAGCCTTGATGGCAGTTTAAAAATCAAATGAAATACTGATTCCTGAGCGCAGTGTGAAGTGGAAAAGCTGCCACTATTTGCATTTAATCTATAAAGAAACTGACGCATACAGAGATTAAGGAATATGCGGAGGAGGATATCACAGCTGCTAAGTGGCAGATCTGAGTCTGACAAGTCTATGACACTGTTGCTTCTGGTACCTTTAACTGACTGGGCATGAAGAGGAAGGGGAGGGGGATTGCGCCTAGGGGGAGAGAGAAAACAAGTTCACTACAGCTGTGTACATTATTATTTCACACAAAGTCTTGAATGAATTCCTTGCATGTGGCAATTCTCTGAAGAATATATGTATATTTTCTGAATAAACAGTAGTGAAAACCCAGAGGTAAAGATGGGAAATAAAAATGACGGGGGTGTGCAGGCATGACGTGCACACGTGCCTACATACACTGCTCTGCCCACCAAGGGTCTACCGCACAGGGCATTATTACCAAGAGAATCAAAGGGAGGTAGTGAATCATATATTCCCTGTTATTAGGTTTAAGAAAAAAGTAATGAGTAGGAAGAGAGGCAGCAGCAACTTTAGAAGCAGAATGTAAGGTGCAGTAGGGAACCAGTAGCAGGAGCAGAGTGAGATGAACCAAATATACCTCTGAGAATAACTAACAGTGTGTGCTGGGCAGCAGCTTAGGTGCCCTGAGAAATCTGTTCTTCTAGATTTTGCCATGTGCCTCTGTGGCAGGCAAAATAATGGCCCCTCAAGGATGCACATGTACTAAGCCTTGGAATTCTACATGGCAACAGGGACTTTACAGAAGTGATTAAATGAAGGACCTTCAGATGGAGAGATTATCCTGGACAACCTGGGTGGGACCAATGTCATCACAAGCATTCTTCAAAGTGGAAGAGGGAGGCAGAAGAGGAGGTCAGAGGGGTGCAGGGTGAGAAATCCACCAACCAGATCCTGCTAGTTTTGAAGATGCAGGAAGGTGGGCATGAACTAAGGAATGCAGGCAGCCTCGAAAAGCTGGAAAAAGGCAAGGAAACGGATTCTTTCCCAGAGCCCCCAGCAAAAAGAATGAAGCTTTGCAGATCCATTTTAGACTTCCGACCTCCAGAACTGTAAGGTAATACATTTGTGTTATGTTTAAAGCTGCCTAGGTCGTGGTAATTTGCTAGGGCCTCCTACAAGCTCAGAATTGTACTCCATGCAGAGAAGGAGCCATGGAATATTCAAAATCAAGCAAGCAGCTGAAGGGTTCTGAGAGGTCTTATGTGTTCACGGAATCTACATTTTCTGTTCTCTGCTGTTTCTTGTAGGAAGTAGATCTCAAAATGACCAAATCAGAAAAATGAGAAGTAGAAATAATTCAGGAATTTGCATGGTAATGGGTAGGAAAAATAGCTATTACTTTTAAAAAGTGGATTACTTATAAAACTCATCAATAAGACGGTGTATGCTTTCTTCTTTGCCTTATTCAGTATAGCTAGTGTGTACAGAGAAGTAGGTAGGCAGCTTGCTGGTTAGTTTGTCAAGGATTAAAATGAAGTAAGTCCTAACAAGGCCTTTAAGACCTTCATCAGATCCTCTACATGTCATGTCAGAGTAAAAGGTACTCAGATTAAATATAACATTTTATTATAAAATATTTTTTAAAGTTTTTATAATTTTATTTTAAAATATTCGCTATAAGTATCTTATATAATGTATGACTGGTTATGATTATTCTGCAATGATCCTGCTTACTTGGGAATTCTAATGAAGTGAGCAATTAAACCTACAGACTGCAAATGTATTGAAATGTGTATGAAAACTACATTTAACAATAATGTGGGCATTATATTACATGTTGTAGCTATTAAATTAAGGGATTTCTTAATTTTAATTTTGCAGCTTTCTTATTTTGGAGTAAAAACTTTGTTTTCATTCTCAAACATGTTCATAAGGCCCATGGCCTTTTTGCTCATAGTGCTTGATGGATAAAGTAGTCCTGTGAGATGAAATAGCAGAACAGCACCTGCAACTAACTGAGCTCAACTGTATGAATGAGCACATACCGAAAGGGAAGAGTTAAGATTACCATAGAAACTGTAATACAAAAATTCTGGAGCTAAATCATTACCAATCTAATCAGCTTGCTACCGCAGCTTCCTTTTTGATGATGATAAGCATTGTCATTAATGGGAGGCAGAATGGTACAAGGATCAAGAGAATGGACATTAAAGCAAGGCAATGATGAGCTCCAAGCTGGACTCTACCACTTAGAAGACATGTAACTTTGGCCAGGTCACTTGGACTTTCTAGACCTCAAATTCCTCATCTAGGAAATGGGGATAATAACGGTACAGGTTGAGCATCCCTAATCTGAAAATTCAAAATCTAATGATTAATTAGATTTAATGGTTAAAACTGTTTAACCCACTTACAGTTAAAATTATTTAATGAAAATATCTTCAAATATTGAAAAATGAAATTAATCAGCAGATTTACTAAATGCCTATTTTGTCTGTAGGCCTGTATAATCTACTGTGATTGTTTTGAAAAAAGGCATTTGTTAAGAGAGGAGGAAAACAAGACAGAGAGCCTGCTCTGTGCCAGGGCCTGTTAAGATTTTCTTACTGAACTTTCTCAATCCTGAAACAAATTTTGAGGTATGTATAATCATTCATACATACCTCAAATTCAAAATGCTTCAAAATCTAAAACTCTTTGAGCACTGACTTGACACTCAAAGATCATATTTAAAGGAAATGCTCATTGAAGCATTTCGGATTTTGAATTCCTTGATAAGGGATATTCAACCTCTACCAACCTCAGGGGATTATAAGGATTAAGTGAATTAATATTTACAAAGCGCTGGTACATAAGTAGTTTTATATATAGGTTTCTGATTTTTTTTTTAAAAAGTATTTGTTCAAAATTTACGAAGTTCAATTATACGGCCTTCACTGTAAAGATGAAGTCTAGGATATAATCCTGTACTCTAGGTGCTGAAATTCTAGGGGGAGGCATGTACTGGAACCCAGGTATGAATAAAGTAATATGAAAACTTTGAAGAAAGTAGTCAATTCTAATAATGAAAACTGTTTAACCCACTTACAGTTAAAATTATTTAATGAAAATATCTTCAAATATTGAAAAATGAAATTAATCAGCAGATTTACTAAATGCCTATTTTGTCTGTAGGCCTGTATAATCTACTGTGATTGTTTTGAAAAAAGGCATTTGTTAAGAGAGGAGGAAAACAAGACAGAGAGCCTGCTCTGTGCCAGGGCCTGTTAAGATTTTCTTACTGAACTTTCTCAATCCTGAAACAAATTTTGAGGTATGTATAATCATTCCCATTTTACAAAATAGTTACCTGAGTCTAAAATATGTTAAGGCAGAGAGAAATCTGAATCCAGATCAAATTCTCACCCTCAAAGCCAATTTTACTTTCGCCAAGCCAGTAGTTTTCAAACTTTATTAGCAGAAACCTAGCTTTAAAACAAAATCATGCATGTTAAATGTATTATTTTATTAGTGTAAATATAAGTTATAATTATAATTTAATTTTTAAAACACAGTCATAACAGTAAATATTTACTTGTTGTAAAGTCAATCAACGAGAATAATGTGGGTATAGTGATTAACATAGAAATTGGAAATCAAAGCTTATGGAAGTTAGTCACAGTTATGCTAGTCTCAGAGCTTGATTTATTTTTTTGTTATTGTTACATAGTATTAAGAAAACCCTGCATTGCACAGTTGTAAATTTTAAAAGAGTTTTAACAGTTCACCCTATAAACCAGGCTATTCTTCAACTAAGCTGATATAGAAGCTTGAATGACATGAGGAGGAATTAACTTCTCTTAAGTTCTATTTCATAAAAACAATTATTTATCAAGTCCCTCCTTTATGTTAGGCATGGGGCTGGATGCCAGGGATTCCATGGTGCTCATGACAGATGTGATTCTTGGCCTCCAGATAAGTGCTTTGAAAGGGGAATAACCAGGTTAAGAACATTTACTGGAGTAGACCATTTTCAAGAACATTTACTGGAGTTGACCATTTACACGGATGACTTTTTCCCATAAATATAAATGTATAGGGTCTAGTTAACCTCTTATGGAAAGATTTCTTTCCGTTGAATTTATATTCACAGGTCATAGACTCTGGGCATCAAGTATAGCCTGACTGGAATTGTTGGAAGACTAAAACCAGCCAGGCACAGTGGCTCATGCCTGTAGTCCCAGTAATTTGGGAGGCCGAGGTGGGTGGATCACTTGAGCCCAGGAGTTCGAGACCAACCTGGGCAACATAGGAAGACCCTGCCTCTACAAAACTTAAAAAAAAAAAAAAAATTAGCTGGGTGTGGTGGTATAGGCATATGGTCCCAGCTACTCGGGAGGCTGAGGTAGGAGGATCGCTTGAGCCTGGCAGGTTGAGGTTGCAGTGAGCCATGATTGCACCACTGTACTCTATCCTGGGTGACAGAGTAGGACCCTGTCTTCAAAGGAAAAAAAGACTAAAACCAATATTTTCTCCATCTACTCTCCTTTACTCACTTAGCACTCAATCTCTGCTACAGTTTTAGTAACCCTGGGCACTGCACTAATTACTTTAGTAGCTGGGGACTAGCTCACTTTCTCGTTTGGGTAAGTGCCAGGCCAATAATAATCTTGAGATTTTTAAGGATTTATTTTGAACTCTTTCAGACTTCAGCTGTAATTTATGAAGCACTGAAGGGACTACATCCATCCGAGTGATAGAAACTCCGGGCTGAAGCTGCTCAAGCAACCCTAACTCGTCTTATGTATCAATAACCCCAGTACCTGGCACTGAGCAACATCAAAAATTGGAGAGAATAAACTGTGGATATATATTTTTAAAATTTAGCTCACTAGGATAAGAGAATCTGATTGCAGACTTTATGTTCTTTGGACTTTAATTTGTAAAGTGATTGAATATTTGGACTTAAATTTCTCTCCAGGAATTTGAAAATGGTAGGGAGTTTGTATTCAAACTTAGGGCATCTTTATGTTGACAGTCGATTAAATATCTTAACTTAATCAGGTTGTTTGATCTCTACAACCTGTTATGCTGTCTTTTAGAAACATGACTATATATAATTTGAAATGGGGAATAGGAAATAGATTTTGAGCCTTGGCTACAGTATAGTCTTGGAGCTAATTTCATGGATGTACAGGTGTCATTAATCTCAGAGCTTGTGAGGGGGAAATCCACACTGTCTATAGTGATCCCATGGTGACTGCCAAAGCAGCATTAGTTGGCCCTGGGAGAATGGCCTCTAGGAGTAAGACTGTCTTGACAGGTTGCTGATCTCTTCTCCTGAGGGCAACAGCCACACTGCAGGAGGAAAACAAACAGCTGAGAGTGGTGGCCTAAAAAGGTGCTAGTCAGATTTCCTGTGGAGGGGAGCACAGTTGACTCAAAACCCCAAATGCCACCCCTCTGGATCCAGCACCATGTGCGGTGCTGCCAAATTCTTCCAGGATGGTCCCAGCCAACCAATGCTGAGCCTGGTGGGAGTAGTGGTACAGGGTCCATTCCTGCCTGATGTGAAACTTTGCTGGCAGGTGATTGGCTTGAGGACTTTCCATTGGTCTTTTCAAAACTTTCTTAGAACGGCACCATGCTGCCCAATCATTGTTCCTTCCTTTAGCCTTCCCCACACCGCCTCCCACAGGTGCCAGACTTACCTCCTGGTCTGAGGCTGTCCTTACTTACTCATGCTTCCTCCCTGTACCCTTCATAGGCATGCCCCCCAGTAAAGCTCTTGCACATTTCACCTCGTCTTGGTGTCAGCTTCTCAGAGATCCTGAACTAACGCACTAAAAAATCTTAGGGGAGTGAAAGGATTTTTAAAATGCAAAGTTAAAATGAAATGCTTATGGGATCCCCTTGCCACTGCCTTCTCCTTCTCCTCCAGCCCAAGTTCCTCTGGATACATTTTGCAAACCACTTCACAACATAGGAAGTATGGAGGAAAATGTGGTTTTACTGTGAGAAGAAAAATATAGATGATTCTTTAGGAAATTCTGACGAGAGCAGATGAAGGCTGAATTGGATCCCAAGACAGGAGAAGGTATTAAAGGTGATAAATACAAGACAGGGAAAGTCACACTTTAAGCTGAACAAAGAACTCTGGCTAAAGGATTTGAATCTCTTTTAGCTCCAAAGAAAGTTCCAGGTAAGGTTCTGAAGCAGGGAGTTTGTCATAGTTAAGAAAGGAAGTAATTAAAGTAAGAAAGTATCTTAGAAGCATTTTCCAGGTCAGTATGAATAGTAACAACATTCCAGAGATAGTGCTAACCAGACAGGGGGAGGGAGAGACTGGAGGCAAAATATAATGCTCCTGAGCCTGATTTAAGCAGCTAAAGCAAAGTCCAGGCCAGGGAAATGGAGGGCAGTGGCAAGATACCACGGAGAGGTTTGTTACTCAGAAGACTGCTTGTATTTTTGAAGTACATTTTCAAAGGGTAAAAAGCAGTTTGAACTTAGCACCCACCAGATGCAAAATGAATGTATCAATATTTTAAAACAATATACAGCATGGAGAGCTAGTCACACTTTAAATAATTAATTCCCTGGTAATTAACCCAAGAATGACATGATAAAAGAGAAACTTCCCCAGTGTGTGTCAGATTATATACGTTTAAAATTTAAAACTTTCATAAAGTATACAAGGGGGCCAAGAGGATCACAGATTCAGAGGCTACACTGAAAAGTCAGAAGCAGTCTCCAGATTTTGATAGATTTCTGGAAAGATGTGTCAAAAGATCAGCTTGACACGGACAGCTGGGCTTCCTTGAAAATTAAGTTTCTGTGTACAGAGTTCTTCAGGTATCCAATTTCTACTCTCACCTCTGCCTCCAGAAGCAGGTCTCACAGGACTCCACTGTAGCAAAGACCTGTCAGATCCCCCCGTTGCTTTTCATTGCTGAGTTCCTCCTGTAAGTTGTGTCATTCGTGTTAAAATTACAAATTCACATCCAATTGATTTCTGAAGGAAGGAACTGCCTCCAAATATTTGCTGATCTTCCTCAATATACAAACAAACAGAAAGCGTAGGGGGAAAACATATTTGTGAATTGAGCTATTTGCTTTTTGTGTAGCTTCTCTCATCAAAAACGTGGGGACATTCACTCCAGACTCTGCTGTTTTCACTTTCTAATATGAGGTCTCCACTCATCTCCATGCAAGTATTTCCCTTCCATTAATGTTAATGGAAGTCACTCTGGTGTATCAAGGGGAGAATAGATCCCTTTGTCTTTTTAATTAGTCCTATAAAAAATAAATGAATGCACTATGTGAGTTCTATTGAGAAATAAATTTTGGCCATCCACACTATGCGGCTTTTAAAAAAACATTTTTTTTAAAAGAAGATAATATGTAGCTTCCTGGTTGGACACTAGCTAGGAACCAAACACATAAAAAAGTACATCAAGATTAAAGGGATAATAGGTAATTTTGTTCTTTAGGAAGATGATGTTACTAAGTGTGTCTGCAGAGCATGGGGCAGAATACAAAGCACAAGGCGCCTTTTAAGATGAAGCAATTGCAACCGCAATTTAATGGAGGACAAGAAAGCAATTAACAGTGTAAAGTCATTGATGCGAAGGATAGACCTCAGGATTAGAATCTTATTAAAACAAAGGCTGTACAACTTGATTATAACGAGCTAAGTTAAAAGATCTCCAAAACAATCTCAGCGTACGAATGTGAAAAAGAAAACATAATTTACCCTATTATTACATTTTGGGCCCTATAAGTTGCTGGTAGCATTGAGATCTTTCCCAGGTCAATCTCTAACAAACTGGACAGCTGCTGTTTCCAGGACTTAATTCTGTAGGACTGAACTGAGGGGATAGAGGGCATTTGCTCGCTATCATGATTACCGAGTCAAAAAATGATAGTTCAAAACATGATGTTTTTTAGCACTGTTAGAAACTGTTCTAGAAAAGCAAAGCTTTTTTTTTTTTTTTTTTTTCTCAGTTCTGTTCCTCTCTGGTGTTTTTCTAATAACATCACTAAGACGGTTCTGCAGGTCAGTGTAAAGATAAGCTGTGGTTTGCAATGAACTAAACCGTAATCTTCTGACACTTTCCTTGCTGATTTAATATTTTAAGACAAAAGCATAAAAGGGACAGTGAGAAATGAGACAAAGGGCACCATATTAAATGCAACAAAAACAAAAACAAAAACCAAAAAACCCACTGCCTAAAAACCTGCCATCAATTAACAGTTACCATTTTGGTTTGTCAACGCCTCCAAGTTGGGATAAAAATCTGTCTTAAATAGGCCCTTAAGAATAAGTTAAAGAATTTTTTTCACTCAAATATGTACTATCTTTTTAATCAAAATAGACTTGAGTGAGGCTCATACTTTCCTTCAAGTTTTAAAGATGAATTTTATATTTTACAAACCACTTAATAAACTCCATATACATATTTTATCAATTGAGACATATTTGCTTCTATTTTTAATAGAACTGTCTCATGTGTCCATGTGGGAGAAAAATGTGACCTAAAGAGATGACTTTTTCCATAAAATTTTTACATAGTAGGACCAAAATATCAATTAATTAACTCAAGAGAATGATGACATTAATATATTTGTCAATCTATGCTCCCTCCAGCAGTGTAGAAGAGTCCATATCTGTGCCACTATTTCACACTGGCAAGGATATGAACTCCTCTATACCATTATTTCACGCTGGCAAGGATGTGGACTCTTCTACATTGTAGAATCAGGTGGATGTAAAGTTGTAGCTATAATTTGCATTTCACTGATTACTAGTGAAATTGACTACTATTCATATATTTACGGACCATTTATTTTTCTTCTTCCGTAAAATGACCCTTTAATCTTTTGCCCTTTTTGCACTGTACTGCTAGTCTTTTTTATTATTGATTATAGGTGCTCTTCATATATTTTGAATTATCATCCTTTAATATAGCTGAGGCAGTATAACGTCATGTTGGAGTGATTAAAATAACAGACTTCAAAGCAAGTCAGCCTGGGTTCAAATTCCAGCTCTGCTACTTCCTAACTACGTAGGCATGAGCAAGTTCCCTAACTTCTTTGTGCCTCAGTGCTATCTACAAAATGGGGATGACAATACTACGTGTCTCATGGGGTTGTTGTGAAATTAGCTGCATTAATATATGTAAAGCCTTAGTATAAGCATCTGGCACATCATAAGCACTGAAAAATAACTAAATATTACTTTTTGCCTTTTGCAGGTTTTAAAAATATTATCTCCTGTTTTGTAGCTTATCTTCTAATTTTTTTAAATGAAATCTTTTGATGAACAGAAGTTCTCAACTTCAATGTAGCTGAATTAATTTTTTCATCGTTTGAGATTTATATTAAAGAAATCTTTCTCTTCCTTTAAAGTCATTAAGATCTTTTGTAGACTGTCTTCTAAATGTTTTATGATATTACCTTTCATATTAAAATTTTAAGCCAAGAGGCATTAATTTTTGAGTTATAATAGGAGGTATGGGCCCAATTTATCTTTTTTAAAAAATATGGACAACCTGTTTTCCAGCACAATTTATTGGAAACTCTGTTTCTTTCCAACTTGTCTTCAATGCCAACTACATCATGAATCAAGTTTCTGGATATGTGTAGACTCTCCACTTTTTAAAATTGGTTCACATACTTGTATTATGCCAGTAGCACATTGTCTTAATTAGTATAGCTTTATAATAATTCCTGAAATCCTGATAAGCAAATCTTTGCTCTTTGATCTTCATTTTCAGGAGTGCCTTGGCTAGTCTTGGCTCTATAATCAAGTTTTTATGAGATGAAGATATTTACTTTTTTGAGGGTGAAAAATTATTCTGGTGGAATCATTTTATGTTCTATATGGCTCTTGAGATTCTTTTAACCATCAGTCATGTAGAAATATTAATTTCTTTTTACAAAGACGATTTGTTACAGGAAATCAAGAATACAGGAAAGTGGAAAAACTACAGTAAAAGTTGTCCCAAGTCTAGCGTCTCAAGACAATCACTATTAACAATTCTGCATATCTAACAGGCTTTTTAAAAAATACATATAGCTATATGGAGGTATATTAATATGCAACATTTTACTTAAAAATTTCATATAATGGGCCTGGCACAGTGGCTTAGGTCTGTAATCCCGGCACTTTGGGAGGCCGAGGTGGGCAGATCACCTGAGGTTGGGAGTTTGAGACCAGCCTGGCCAACATGGAGGAACCCCATCTCTACTAAAAATACAAAATTAGCAGGGCGTGGTGGCACATGCCTGTAATCCCAGCTGCTCGGTAGGCTGAGGCAGGAGAATCGCTTGAACCTGGGAGGTGGAGGTTGCAGTGAGCTGAGATCATGCCATTGCCTTCCAGTCTGGGCAATAAGAGCGAAACTCCGTCTCAAAAACAACAACAACAACAAAAAAATAGGGACATGGATGAAGCTGGAAACCATCATTCTCAGCAAACTATCGCAAGGACAAAAAACCAAACACCGCATGTTCTCACTCATAGATGGGAATTGAACAATGAGAACACCATAGATGGGAATTGAACAATGAGAACACCCAGACACAGGAAGGGGAACATCACACACCAGGGCTTGTCGTGGGGTGGGGGATGGGGGAAGGATAGCATTAGGAGATATACCTAATGTAAATGACGAGTTAATGGGTGCAGCACACCAACATGGCACATGTATACATGTGTAACAAACCTGCACATTGTGCACATGTACCCTAGAACTTAAAGTATAATAAAAAAAAAGAAAAAAAAGGAGAAGAAAAAAGTAAAGAAACAAAAAAAGTTTCATATTATGTATTCTGTTTTGCTGCTAATTGTTTTCCTCCACTCAGCCATATAGTGTAGAGATCTTTTCATGTCAGTGAAAACTGCCATATTTTAAACAATTTTAAAAATTAGTCAGCTTTGCTACAAAAATGAACCCAACAGTTTTGGTGACTTATAACTACGCAACATATCAGGGGTTCGTCATTCATTACGGTTCTGCTTCATGTGCCATCTCATTCCAGGATTCAGGTGGTCCCTGTTTAGGACAGATGCAGAGTGTGGAACAGTGGAGTGGAGACCTGTTATGGCCTTAAGGTCTCCTAGACAAGGTGTGTGTCACCTCCACTCGTATGTGTTTGGCCAAAAGGAGACACATGCTTGGCCCCACATTAACGGGCTGGGCCAGTGCACTGCTCATACAGCAGCACTGCCAGGCACACAGGAGCACTGCCAGGCACACAGTAGAGCATGGGGTAGACAATCCTGTCTGGGAGATGGGACAGCCCACGTGGGGGCAGCAGAACAGCCTGCCACAATGATGGCCTGGAAGTCTTTCACTGCACAAATCACATGGTGCAAACTGGATTTTGAAAGCTAAATTTGGTATTTGATTAATTAATTTTAAAGTAAATTTGTCAATAGGAAACTAGGAAAAGGAAGTGAATAGACAATTCACATGCATACATACATACCTACCTATCAAAGAAATAAAAGGGGACCGGGCATAGTGGCTCATGCCTGTAATCCCATCACTTTGGGAAGCCAAGGTGGGCGGATCATGAGGTCAAGAGATTGAGACCATCCTGGCCAACATGGTGAAACCCCGTCTCTGCTAAAAATACAAAAATTAGCTGGGCGTGGTGGTGCATGCCTATAGTCCCAGCTACTCGGGAGGCTGAGGCAGGAGAATTGCTTGAACCCGGGAAGACGGGAGGTTGCAGTGAGCTGAGACCACGCCATTGCACTCCAGCCTGGTAACAGAGTGAGACCCTGTCTCAAAAAAAAAAAAATAAGGATGACCTATACGAGAATATATTTAATGTTGCTAATAATTTTAAAGAAATGCAAGTTATGACTAACATGAATGATCACTTATGACCTATTAGATAAACAAAGAAGAAACAAATTTATGACATCCAGAGTTGGCGAAAGTGTTGGTTATGATCCACACTGTGTTTTCTTTTACATTTTAGTTTAAAAATCCGGGGACTGCATTCTCAAATTTCGATTTTCAACTTCTCTTCCACAAAAATCTGGCAGCCTGGGCTCAGCATTCCCTGATGGTGACAAATAGCTGGAGCCGAGAGTGCCTGTCCCTTTGTGAGGACACTCTCCCATTCTCTATGATCCCATCACTCCCTATTGTCTTCCACCTGAACCACTCCTTCATTTAACTAGCTCCATGATCCCTCTAAGCATTTAAGCTTTGTATGTCTGCATAGATCAACTGTATCTCCTTCGGATTAACATTTAAAATATTTCAATTTTCATTAGGATCGAAAAAGCTGAAATCAATACCCTTGAATACTTCTTCAAATATCTTTAATTCCTAAGAGGGGTTGCTAGATAAAGTACCTTCCAATTTTGATTAAAAATTGCCCCACTCCCTCCAACAATGCATGAGCATGCCCATTTCTTCAGATACTGCCAACATATGATATTATGATTTGTTTCATCTTTATCTAATAAATCATAAATGATAATTCAGTATAGTCATAACTTGCATTTCTTTAATTATTAGCACGATTGAATATATTTTCATGTTCATATAGGCCATTCCTATTTCTTTCTTTGGGATGTATGTATGTATGTATGTATGTATAATTGCCCATTCACTTCCTTTGCCTAGTTTCCTATTAGCACATTAAGAAAATTAGTTAATCAGGACTCTTTATGTTAGGGATACTTATTCTAAGTGATATAAATAATTTGCTAGTTTGATTTAGTCTTTCACTGAGGTTTGGTTATAGAATTTATGTGTCAGTGTTGCAGTCACCAGCGATTAGTCTTTTTCTTTGTGGGTCCTCCCTATTACAAGTTTGTAAAAATGTTTACTCATATTTCGATCTTATGTATTTATGTATGCCTTTTTATAGTACACTATTTTATCTATCTGGAACTTAAAAATTAATATAAAGAGGAATGGTTGAATTCATATTTTTTGAACAGCTTCCAGCCAACTCTCCCTATACTACTATTGAAAAGTCATCCTTCCTTCATTTATTTTATATTCTTTATTATGGCACTAAATTACCACATATATTTGAATCTATTTCTGTATTCTTTTTCTTTTTAACTGATTTGTGTAGTGAGGCCAAAGCCCACATTGTTTTAATCTCTATAGTTTTATGTTTTAATATCTGGGATAATTATTCACACTCCATTAGACTTTTCATTGTTATTTTTTCCAGACTTTTACCAGATCTTTTTATACCTTTATTTTCTTGAATAAATTATATCATCAGTTTTTCAAGGCATCCTTTTACTGCGCTATCTTTGTCAGGTTTTGCATTCTATAATAAAAGGATAACTATTTACACTTGCTTCGGAAAAAATTCAGTTTTTTCTCTATGCTGTGAAACAGTTTAATTAGCACAGGAATTACTGATTTCTTTGAAATATAAAAAAGTGATATCTTTAAATCATTTTGTGATTATTGGTCAATTTCAGCTTTCCAACTTGTGAGTCATTACTTACTTTATAATTTAATAGTACAGGCAGAACCATAATCACAGAATACATATTAGGAAAACAGCATACTACTGAATCTTTATAGAATGGGCAATATGTTTTTATGGGTTTTTTTAAAAATTCAGTCTGCTGAACGTGTTAGAAGAATTTTACAAACATGGTTTGATGATGATGATGATGATAATGACAGTGACAATAATACAGAAAACGCTAACTGGGCTCCTTGTACACATCCCCTTCTCTCCTTTTATATTCCTTTTCTTGGATTATGGCAACCTCATCCACCTGGTAGGTCGAATTAGTAAACACAAAGCCATCCTTTCCACATTCATATATGTTCTTTCCCCTGTCTGCTAATATCTTCACTTCTCATTTGAACCACTTGGCAAATTCCTTGCATCTTTCTAGACCCAGTTCAAGCATCAGCTCCGTTGGGAAGGCCTCCCTGATTCCTCTTCTGCACATCACTCTTGGATACAATTAGGTGTTCCCTCTTTGATTAAGAGTTCTTACACTTTATTGTAACTACTTGTCTAAATGTCTGTCTTCTTCACAAGACATTAGCATCTTTGAACACCGGGTCCGGGTCTTACTTGCTTTTATATCCCTGGAATTCAGCAATGTCCGGTATTCAGTGGATGTTCAATAAGTGTTTGCTGAATGCACAAACAAGGTCTGTGGCTTTCCTGAGTGGAGGGGGACAGTGACAGGCAGAAGATGTTTCACTGAGGGTTTGTCAGATGAAGGCGTCATAGTCAAGAGTGAGTAGAAAGTGATTATAAATGTGCTGGAGCTTCCACAAAGCTGGAAATAATGCATTCACATTAGAATGGCAGGATGAGCACAGACGTGTGCAACACGCTGCTGTATGCCTAACCTTGCGGCAGCTGAGAAGGCACTGCACCCGGGAATACTGAATGACAACAAATACCTCCAGGTTATTCAGCTGTATCCCCGGTGGACCAGTGCAGTGTTGTTCCTTCAATACACACGACCACCTTTGACTGTGTACCTCTTGTTTCATTTCAGATCATGCAAATATCTGATTATTAGTGCTAGTTATGAAGGTAAAATGCTCTTTTTATTTTTTACTTTTAGAAATGGTCTTTGGAGGAACCAAGAGAGCATTACCAATATAATGGCAACTTAAAATACGAAGCTTTTGATGAAATTGTTTTAATTACATAGCCCACTTCAGCATACTTCAGTTTTGATCATTATTCTGGATCTCATGCACACGGCAATTTGAGTTTTACTTAAGAAAACAAGTAAACTAGAATTACCACACACAGCTTGTGAGTGAAACCACAGTTACAACTGAGCAACTGAGAGCCATCTAATTGACCTAGAGGTATAGTAATTAACTACCAGGGGATAAGCTAAAAGCTCATTTTGTAGACTCCAAGTGTTTCTACAGAGACCCCACATGTTATTTCAGTCTGCCGGAAGCAAAAGTCATTATGGTTGCCTTTGTACAAACAGAAGGAAGGAGATATTTGTGTTGGATTTTTAAAGAACTGATATTGTCATTCTGTCTGTCCAGGAGTATTATTGTGGGTAGCATAACAGACACCCCGCGATTTTGCTGCTGACTTAAACAATTATGATAAAAATTTCTTTCATAAGAACATATTCTAGATCTTTATAAGAATGCAACAATGGTCAATATCTTGGCACCAATTTCAAAAACTAATATTCCTTGGGATTTTTAGGTGGTTCCCAGCACATTTATAACTCCAGCAATTTTTTTCAGAGGTCTGGTAAATATCTTGTAATCTTAGAGAAAAAAAAATTCTCTTGGGTGCTCCCTGCCCTACATACATTACATCTATATGTAGCCAATTTCAAAGCTCTTAGATTTCTGTAAAGGTGAGAGTAAAACATTGCTTACTGGATAAATTGTGGCAAGGCTAGCAAGTTCATGACCAATGCTCAGGAATCAGGGAGACGGAACACAAGAGCCGAAATTCTGCTGCAGTCATTAATTGCATGTCCTATAAAGAAAAGAAACTCAGCCATCATCTCAGTCCCATTCCTCCAACCACTTTGTGGACAGTGGACCTTCAACAATGCCCTTTGGTGCATCTTTGATCTAATATTATGCTAATTAGCATCACTGATTCCATGTCAGTTATGTTGAAGACACCTGGCTTTATATGTGGCCCAGGAGTCAGCTCAGGGCTTCCTTGCCAACTGAAGTCTTACTGAAATTTCCATCTATTCCCCTTGTCTCTTTCCTCATCCTGTAGAAGTACAAAGTCTTTCCTAAGATTTTTTTTTTGGTCCATTCTTGAATATCAAGTTGTGATGCTCTTTTGAATTTTGTCTTCCCTGAGAAACTTTCCTTTGCCCTACTGACCCTGGCATGAAACAAAGGTCCTTATTTGGTTCACACTATATCCACACCAAACATCTGTGAGTTCAACAGATATGACAGAAATTATTGTTTGCGTGGGGGTCCTATGGAAGTAGTCACGTTTCATGCCAGGCATCTGTCTGATTTGCTAGCCCTTCACTGCCCACTGCCACCTCTGCTGTCCAGCCGCAGCCTCCTGAATCATCTGCAGGAGTGGCTGGATCTCTGTTTTCTGAATCCAGTGCTATTCAGCTTTCCCCAGGCCTGCACCCAAAGTGCTTATGCTAACCCATCAACATGCTCAGTAGAATACAGTCTTCCAACAGAAGAAGGCAAGATATAAAGAAAAAGAACAAATTATGCTATATCATCTACATATAACTTCATTCACCCAAAATCTGTTGAGTCATATATTATTTCAGTTTTATAGAAGGAGCAGCTAGATGCTCAGAGGTTAAATACATTAATAAAAGGCACACAGATTGCAAATCCGAAACCTTGCTCTTTCCTCTGCATCATACTCATTAAACACCTTACTCTTTTAAAGTCTTTTTCTCTCACACATACTCTTTTAAAGTCCTTCCCAGCGATAGACTATCAACTTCTCCATAACTCCCTCCTCTCCACTTCACCTGGCTGCTGAAGGATGCCACACAATCATGATCTCCATGTTCTGCCCCCATTTCCCTCAGCCTCATGCCTAAGATCTTGAAATCCAGCTTTTGCCGTTATCTATATGATGAAACTCGAACCTGCATTGTCAGCAGTGGTTCCTGAGATGCCAAGCCCATGGCCTCTTCACATTCTTTATTTTCCTCTTATTCTTGAGGCATTGGCACACAATGAAGCATAGTCTGTTTATGGAAATTCTCTCCTCCCTAGGTTTCCATGACATATATGTTTATAAAGAATTCAATAGCAATTTTTAAAAGCAACTTGTCTTGAGTCTCTCTAAAGTATTAATATAATTTTAATATAAACAACTTTTGAGCTAATATTTTATCAACTTATGGAACATTTAATTAAATTACTTCATTATAATACAGTACAAATATAATTAGAGTTACAATCACAAACACAGGCGCATAAGCAGGCTTGTGAAACAACTCGATCCCTTCTTTTTTCCCAGCTGCCTGAATTTTCTATAACTAGAGTAAATATTCCCTGATCATGAATGATTTCAATCGGAATTCAAATCCATTATGTAGTATGCAGTGCTATGACTTAATAAGATGGGTGGCTTGAGGAAACTCAGGCCCTCTGTAATCTCTAATGCATACAGTAGAGTTTAAATTATATGCTTGCTATGTCTGCTTTCAAAAAGTTCATAGTCTTACAAGATATGTATCATCAGCATGAAATATTGCTAGCCTAGAATCCACTATTCTTATTAGAAGGTAACAAAAAAGTGGTGTATCATATAAAAGTGTTTAAGAGTAACTATATATATTAAAATTGCTGGTAGCTACACAGGACAGAAAGTATATTACTAGATGTATATATAACATGGGGAAACTGAAGATTGTTTTTATATTACACTTTTGGAAACTATAAATCCCCCCTTATTGGGTAAACAGTCTCTTACACAAAAATTTACCATACTCCTTCCAAAGGAAATAGTTAACTGATTGTGTTTGCACTGTTTGGCAGGTCTCATAAACAAAAGCCATCAAATTTTGCTTTAATAAAAATCACCATTACAATGTCATGAATTTCAGAAATATCTTTCTGAGGCGAGAAAAAAAGCCTCAAGTGCCTGATTTTAGAGTAAACAGAGTAATATAACAACAACAACAAAATCCCAAAATATTTGAAAGGGTTTCAGCAGACTCAGTAGAATCTTGTCTGTATTCACCTTAATATGTATCTTGATCACAGATATCATGAAGCTGGTTTTGCTTTTCTTACCCTGCATCTATCATTCAGGAAGTAAATGTGTGAGCATCGGTACTGCACATTTGTAATGAATTGATGAACTGAATTAACAATGTCCTATTTAAACTGCACAAAATTTAGAATATACAAGATTGTTGGATTAATGCAACAAAAAAAATCAGTCTTATTAAGGAAAGACAAACTTTTACTAGCTTACCTGACTGAGTTAAATCAACCTCAGCCAGATAATCTAACCGGTAAAACAAAAGAAAACTAAAGCTACCCTTTCTTGTGATATTTGAAGTACCTGTCCATTTCGAGGATACAAATTATCTACAAAAAGGAACTAAGTGATCTTCTAGTATTTGGAGAAGAGTCATTTTAAAACAGAAGACATTGAAAAATAAATGGATAATGACTAGATCCAGGACAGAGGAGTAACTGACAGAAGATTCACGATCATCATTCCACCTTGCAACTCATCATCTTCATCTGCTCCAAACATTGGCATTATATATGCACAATATAATTTGCTATACTGTTCACATGAAATGCTTGCTTGGAGATAATTAAGTATCCCCTTATTTATTTGCGAAACTCTGTATTTCCAAAAAGAAAGACAAGGCTAGTAAGCCTGGTTTTTGGATGTTCTGTTCTTGGATGAAGTTCACAGGCATAGGCAGTTTAGAGATAACAGTTGGCCTCCCTTTTTCTTCCAGAACACTATTCTTTGCATTCTCTGCTTCCTGACCCCACATTCTCCTCCTTTTATAAGTGTCCTCACTCCAAATTTTCTTCCATGGCTGCCCAAGCTTTGAATATAAAGATAAATGCTATTTTACAGGTTACAAGCTTTCATTTACCACTAAAAGAATCTGTTTAAAATAAGATGAGCATATGATTTTTTTTTTTAACCTGGGGAAGATAGAACATATTTTACAAAATAAAATGTCTGTTAATGCTGTAGGCAAGAGATGCTCTCCCTTGCCCACACACCTTGATTTGCACCCTTACAGCCAAACAAGAGTTGCTTGGGCATTTCATGAGTCCCCAGTCGGCATCTGCAGTAAAAGGTACCATCTGAGATTAAACCAGGCTGACCGCCTCCAACTTGACGGCCATAACTCTAATATCCAAACTGAATATTATTCTCATCAGAAACCTCCCTCAACACTAATTTGGCACAGAAGCAAACAGGCCATCGAGCAAACCTGTAAACCGAAGGTGTCAGACACTAAAAGGTACCATTAAGCTGATAAAATATCTCTGCATATGAGTAGGCATCATTACGGGGCTATATTTCTTAGGACCTAAAGTTTATTGGCTCATTCTCCAAATCTGACAGTGTCCTTCATGAACTATCAAACATATCATAACACAAGCTATTAAAGGAAATAGAAAGTGTACATTTCTCTAAATAATCTTTTCCCGTTGCAGGTAAACTTAATGCACTTGGAAAAAAATATGTGAAATAACAAGCAGCAGCAATTTTCAAAAGATGATCTGAAGAAAAAAATCATATTTTATAGGGACTGTGAGTCACATAAAGGCCCTTTTATACAGCACCATTACTGCAAATTTTAACAAAGATTCGGTGAAAATAGGTGATGAATGAGAGTGGTAGAGAAAGATGCACACTATGAAGTGCTCAATCAAATGTCTTTGTGTTCAATAAATAGCTTTAAAGATTAACCATATTAGAGCTGGTGAAAAATGGAATCCTTCAACTTCTCATTCTCTGCTTAATAGGTTGCATTCTTAACATCACACAGACTGCCACTCTGTCCCCATGTGCTCTAATGGTCACCACCCACAGTGAGCTGGGTATAAGGACAATGATTTATAAGGCTTACGAGGGCTTCTCTGGTTTTCCTGTGATGAACACCTTCACGATTTAATGTTTGTACTGTACATAAAACTAAGCATAAAGCCAAAAGCTAGTCTTATTTGTGCAAACATATATGAGTATATATATCAATGGAAGAAATGACAAGGTACTTTGTGGCTGTTGTCTCATCTGGAAACCACCACTCCCCCAATGCACACACACCAGCAACATTATCCAAATTGCTCATCACCCTGGCTTTAGAATATGTAACTTAATTAAATATACATATATTCCTTGGAATTTGGCTACTGTCTTGGCAAAATTCTACAAGTGTTTCCTTAGAGTCTATTTCCCAAGGCTAAGTCACAGGGATTATAATGGGTAGATTAATCACATTACTTATATGCGCTCATTCTCAGGGTTGATAAATATTCGGATGTTTAATAAACTTCAATGTGGTGTTGTGGTTAAGAACACAGGTTTTAGAGGCAGACAGAGTTCAATGCACATTCTAAGGCAGAAAATTGTGAGTTCTGTGATAAGAATGCCTGTATTGCAGAATTGCTGAAAGAATTACTGTATAGCAGTCTATGTAAAACACCTTGCACACTGTCCAGCACATGGGCGTTATTCTGAAACTTTTCAATAATATCACATATAGGAAGCCACGCTATTATAACAAAAACTGACTGCGGGTGGTGCGTGGTGGCGCATGCCTGTTATCCTAGCTACTCAGGTGGCTGAGGCATGAGAATTGCTTGAACCTAGCAGGCTGAGGTTGCAGTGAGCACCACTGCCCTCCAGCCTGGGTGACAGAGCAAGACTCTTTCTCAAAAACAAACAAAAACCCCAAAAAACTGACTTTGGGAGGTGGGGGTGGGGGTGGGGCAGGCTGTTTATCAATTTAGTTAGCACTGCCCAAAAGTGTGTAAGTAGCTGAAACAAATAGTAATGGACTAAGAGAGAGATGCTATCTTCTAGTGCTGCTCTGTATCTGCCTTTCTGCTTCTCTCTGCTTTTGTCTCCCTCTTCTGAAATCCTCAGCCATTCATTGAATCAGCAATTTGTATTAATTGGCAAATATGGGAGAGGTTGAATACTTTAGTGTTCTGAAAGTGATTTGGGCTTAGATCTTGTCCTCTTTCAAGAGTTTACTACAGCTTGGTAGAGATGACTAGTTTTCACTCATATCTGGCTCTATGCATCCTCCTGGGTATGTAGGGGACTATATTCCACTGCACCATTCATTTAGGAGGAGTCAGATTACTAGTTCCAGCCAATGAAATGTCAGCACAAGTGACATGCCATTTCTGTGCCTTGTCATTTAAGAGACTGGGAGGCCTCTCCATGCTTTGTGGCTGCCTTGTGAGCCACATGCTAGGAAAATGGCCTGATAAGATGAAGGGGGCCTAAATCGTCAAGTCACTGGATGAAGGAGTGCTTCAGTTAGCCCAAGTTGAACTGGGTATAGGTGAAATTCAACTTCTGTTTATCTTTTGCAGCAACTAATGGTTACTTACGTTGATTAATACAGAGAGAGAAAAATGCATAGTAATTATTGTAGAAGGTAATAAGTACCTTATAAGAGGATCTGAAGAGGACTTCAGCCAGGAAGATCATATTGAGGGGTTGTTCCTTTAATTCAATCTTGAAAGACAGGTATTATTTATTTAAGTGACAGTGGAGGAGAAGGGCATTCCATCTGGAAGAACCACTCATGAAGAGAGCCAGAGAGGTAAGGACCTGTAAGACATCACCTATCATCTTCTGGCCCTGAAAAAACAGATGTGGTCTCTGCCCTAATGGAGCTTGCACTCTAATGGGGTGCCAGATATTAATCAAAGACATCAAAAATGAATGTTGAGTTACAACAGTGATAAAAATGCAGGGGAATAAGTGGTGTAATTTGAGATCACAGAACAAGAGGAAAGAATCTAATTAGGGAGGTCAGGGAAGGTTTTCTGAGAAAGAAATGATTGAGCTACAATCTAAGGAACAATAGAAGTTCACTAGCTAAACTGAAGGGTAAGGAGAAAGCAAAGTGAGAGAGGACTGCTACCTTAGAGAACTCGGCACAGAACAAGTCTAGAGAGCAAGCAAGACTCAATCTCGTGGGACCACCTTACAGATTTCTGTCTTTATCATGAGAGCAATGGAAGGTCCTTTGGACGTTTTAAGCAAGCTGGTGATAAGTTCCAATATGCCTATCCAAAAGATTACTCTTTTCCACAACTTACTGTGGAAAATAAACTAGAGGGGATAAGAATGGAAGCAGGGGGACCAGTTCAGAAGATACTGCAAAATATCCAGGCAACACACAAAAGTAGCTTAGACAAGGAGGGTGGCAGTGGAGAGAGAGTGAAAAAATAGGAGGGATGTGAGAGATAGTGAACTCGGTGATAAATTAGATATGGGGGGTAAAGTAGAGGAAGGTTTCTGGTTTGCATGAGAGAGTGGATGGTGATGCCACTCACTGAGAAGAGGAAAACTGGAAAAAGAACTAGGTATGGTGAAAAAAAAAAAAGAGCTCTATGTTGAGCATTGTTACAGCCTGAATGTTTGTGCCTCTCCCCGCCCCCTAAATTCATGTAGTGAAACCTAATCACCAGTGTGATGGTATTAGGAGATGAGGCCTTTAGGAGATGATTAGGTCACAAGGGCAGAGCCCTCATGAACGGACCAGTGCCCTTATAAAAGAGAGCCCAGAAAGCTGTCCTGCACCTTCTACTGTGTGTTGTTACAGTGAGAAGACATCCGCCTAGGAAGGAAGCTGCCCCTCACTAGACAGCAAATCTGCTGGTGCCTTGATCTTGCACTTCCTAACTTCAGAACTGAGGGTAATAAATGTTTGTTGCTTATAAGCTACCCAGTTTATGATATTTTGTAATATTTTATAATAGCAGCTCCCAAAACTAAGACAAACATATTGTGTTTGGGGCACCTTCGAGATGGTCAAGAGGAAGTGTCAGAGAGACAGTCTACCTCCAGGTCTAGTTCTTAGAACAATGCATCTCAAACTTGAATACGCAATCGTATCACCTAGGGATCTTTTGAAAATGCAGATTCTGATTCAGTAGGTCTGGTGTGGGGTCCATGATGATGCATTTTTAACATGTTCACTAGTCAATGCCAATACATGACGCCTGCACATGGTTAGCACTCAATAAATATTTGGCAAACTAGAACGAATGTACTACTGCAGAAAGTATTAAAAATGAAGGGTAAACTAAAGGGAGAAAAGTAACTTGAACAGTCTGTACTCAAATTTGACAGAAACATCAAAAGCCTTAGAATGTTTATAACATTTGACAATAATTTTATGTTTAAGAAATTTCCCTGAGGAAATAATTTATTCCAAGGATATGCATAATGATGTAGCTATGAGGACAATGTAACCCAAATTGAGAAAATGTATGGATCTGTTTTAAAAATGGAAACTTCTTACAGACTCTCACTGTTGACTTAAATTAATTTTACTGTTACTTAGATGTATGAAAATATGAAATTACATAGTGGCTCTTTAGGATTATGGTTCTTATACAACTATACAATCCAAACAAATGTAAAACAAATCTACAAATTAAATACAATACTTACAAAACACATGACATTCAAAACAACAACATTAATTTAGAGTTACTAATGTTTTTGTTCTTGTTTTTGTTTTTGTTTTTGAGACAGTTTCGCTCTTGTTGCCCAGGCTGGAGTGCAATGGTGCGATCTTGGCTCACTGCAACCTCCGCCTCACGGGTTCAAGCGATTCTCCTGCCTCTGCCTCCCGAGTAGCTGGGATTACAGGCATGCGCCACCACACCTGGCTAATTTTGTATTTTTAGTAGAGACGGGGTTTCTCCATGTTAGTCAGGCTGGTCTCGAAACTAATGATTTTTATGAGAGCCTTGATTGCTGTCTGCTGTGAATATGGTATCAACTTCTTGGGTTTCTATTTTCTTTTTTAGTTTTGAGTTTGATGTATCTCTGCTACCTCCATGTGATGGCTCAATCCTGCCACTGCTTTTTGCTATTTGAACTTCCATTTGTCCTGCATACTATGAGGTCCTTTGGTTTCACTCGGTGGAACCAACTATATGATCATTTACTTATTAAGCAGACCTCTGTCCTTTCTCATCAGCTCACAACAATGAAAGTGACACGCAGCACAGCACACTGTGAATACAGATGCAAACGCAGGCACTGACATTGTCACAAGGTAATAATTTAGAATGAATGACCTTTAACATGTTTTCATGAAAACACAACATTTAAAACTTCTTTTAGAGAACCCTCACATGGTGAATAGTAAAATGATAGAAATTAATGTTGAAAAACTAGCCTAAACGTCCATCAAAACTGGTTAAATAATTTAGGAACTATCAATATTACAGATTATAATGGAGTCATGAGAAATATGATAAAAGACAATAATACTTCATTGGAATGTTCACAATATACCGCTTCTAAAATGCAGGTTGCAAGAAGTATACATATATATGTAGATACAGTGAGAGTCATCTACAAGAGAGACTGAAAGCATATACGGAAAAAAGTTAACATTGATAAGGAATTATAAGTGATTTCTATTTTCTTCTGTGTGTTTTTCAATATTTTACAAACTTTCCACGATGAATATATGTTAGCATTGTGATCAGATGAAAACATTATTTTTTAAAAGAATTCTTGCACAAAGCATCTGACATAAAACTACTGGATTTCATAGCTTAGAGACAGGTCAGATTTAGTAAGACAGTGTCTAAGTACTTGTTATTTGAGGCATGCCAAGAAAAAAACCATGAGACTTGCTTGGCGCCGCTCATCCCTGGTGGTAAGATGAACCACAGTGGGCATCTTCCTGACAGAGTGGCAGTACTATCATCTTCCCACCTTCAAGGAGCTAACAGTATTATTATCAATTCTTGACATGCTGTACAATCTCCCTGAGAACAATGGAATTTCAAATGAGACCTGAGTCTTTGAATCTGTTTATTTATTTATTTTTGATAAGACACAAATTTTACAGAAGTACTCTCTACTTACACAGTCACTGTTCATCATTTAATTACATAGCTAATGCCAGGGATTACAATAGTGAGTGCACAAAGATGTAATTATGGGATAAGTACCTGGTAATTTCTATTCTCTAAAGTGAAGACTGAATGTTAATTAGCTTTAAGCATATTACGGTAGGTGCAATTATCAGGTAATCTTTGGGAATGTGTACTTTTTGGATCAGCATTTATTAAGGAAGTCCTATGCAGTTACTGAGGAATGTTACAAAAAGCTGCAGACCTTTGTGCATAGATAAGAAGAAAGTATAATTAGAGAAGTCAATTCCACTGTCACCTTATTGGTATTACTATATTCCCATTGTTCCCTTGTAATTCTGTCCCTGTAAATGCTCAATTATTCACTATTCCCAGGTACCTGGGATATTTGGAAGACCTGTACATGTGATGCGTAGCTAAGTACGAAATGCCTGAAGAAGCCAAGTCCATCAAATAGAACCTCTCTTCGGCAGTTTTTTTGCATTTAAATATGAAATCATAATGAAGTGTCCAGGTGGCAGAATTTTTTGCTTCAGCAGCTGCAGTACCGACTCAGGAATTCAAAAGCAGAAGCCCAACAGATTAACGATTCCCCATAATATTATCTCTGTAACATGCAATTTGTTCTCAATGATAATTAGATATTTAGAGAGAGACATAATTAGGAAGAAGCGGCCTAATGCTTTTTGTTGTTGTTGTTGTTTGCTGAGAATCTCCTGACAGCCAGATGATCCACTATGGGAGCAATGTGATTCTGGGATTGGAATTTGCAGTAGCTGGCTATGTTGAGATATGGCTTAAACATTCTGCATGGTGAAATAAAACCACCCTAAATTCAAACCTTCCTAGAGTTAATTGGTGTGTCATATCTCCCATCCTTGAAAATAGGCCAGGATTCTGTTTATAAGGGCTTCATAGCCATGGATTACCAAAAGAAATATTGGGCCAGATATAAAGAGAAATGAGGTAAAATGTGATTTCAAATTCATTTTGGAATGATCATGGCTAAAACAGCCATGTAAAGGTAGGGTCCAGATGGAAACTGCTATTTTCTTTTGCCTGTTTATGACAGCTTGTTCCATTTTTCCTCAGCTCTAGCATTGTTGCCACAGAAGCCCATATCTAAATGCACGCCATTCTTTCCTGGAATTTTACTTACTGAATCAATCATTAGGTTCTGTCCCATGAGCAGAGTGGACACCAAGCTACTCAAAATATCATTCTTCATATCCATTCCAAATGCCCCCACTGCAGGCTGAATGGACAGTTGGAAAAGACTGCCTCTGCATCTGACGAATGTAGGCCATTTCTGAACTGGTCAGAGATTCTTACCCAGGCAGAAGGCCCAGGCCTTAGGCAGAACGTTCACCCCCAAATCAGTTCTTTCTATACCAAAGCTCTAGAAGATCCCCTCTGCTCTCTCCTCCTGAAATATAACTCTCCTCCTGACTCCCAGCACTATTAATTAGTTGTCCTTTTAAAAAACTTCATATGAAACCATATAGTTCACACCCTTTTGTGGCTGGGTGTTTTAGCTCAACCTTATGCACACAGGATCCATCTGCATTGCTGCATGTAGCAGTAGTTTATTCCATTATGGTATACCATACCCATGTATGAATATACTACCCTTTATCCATGTTGTTATTGATGGTTATTTGGATTGTTTCCAGTTTTTAGCTACAAAAATTATGCTGCTGTGAACATTCCTGTATAAGTCCTTTGGTACACATATCCACCCATTTCTGTGGGGTGTTTATCTAAAGATAGGATTGTCCTCACTCCCAACAGCTGTAGCGCATCCACTCATATGCACGAGAGCTTTGTTTTCCTAATAGAAGAGAGTTTTATTGAGGACAGGTCTTAGATGGAGTGGGAAGGATAGTGGGGGAAGAAATATAACTTATTCTCCATTGGAGCTTGCAGACTGGATGTGCAGGAGGGGTAAAGAGTTTCTTGCATGGATGTTGTTCTTGGATGGGTATAGAGTTGTCTCCAGGGTCCAGAAGATGCACTCCTACCATCTGCGCAAAGCCCTGCCCAGCGCTGGTGCCTTAGAGAACAGGAGTTTGGGATTATCAAGAGGTCGCAGCTTGGATAGCTACTGGCATCTGTTCCGCTGATAGACCATGACAGTGGTGAGGCATCTGTAAAGGCTTTATGGGCAGAGAACATGGGCAAGGATGGCTAGAGCCAGAAAGTTCAAACAGCTGGAGCTACGATGTATTGTAACTGGTTTATTCCTTCTAGAAATAACTGGCGGCCCATTGGGAGGCAGGGAGCACTAAAAGCTTGCTATATGGCAAGGGTGAAGTACCTGTAGATATCTGTCTATTTTACAAAACTATTCACCATACAAAGTGGCTAATGCCACTGCACCAGAATGAGCAAAGACCTAAGAGCTCTGGGGGGAAGAGACGCCATTCTACTCCTCATCCTCTTCTCATTCTCCAACTCAGACCCCTTCCTTACCAAAACATTCTCCCTTCCTCTATAAAACCACAAAGGAGAGTTGTAACACTGCCTACAAGGAGTCTGGAAGGCTTCATAGAGAAGATGACAATAATGTGTGACCCTAGAGAGTGGAAAATTTTTCCAGATGACAGCAAGTCTTACAGGCTGAAAAAATAGCACATGTGAATGAAGTACGAAATAGCACATGTGAATGAAGTATGAAAATACAGGGTACCTATGGGAAAGAACAACTAACTCAGTGTGACTAGGAAGTACAATGTGGGTGTCAGAACCTGGGTTAGGGGCGTCTTAAGGCCACTTATTTAGGCAGTTCAGTGAATATCTTCCCAGCAGCCCTCAGTGGGGCAGACCTGACCACCGGCCTTTCTCCCAAAGCCCACCACACCCCTAACTAGTGTGGGCACCCTGCAGGCATTCTAATGCATGTGCTTATTTGCTCAGCTCTCAGTGTTTATTCAAGGCCTTTTGTGGCTCAGCTTTTCCACCCACAAGTCTCTTCCCCAGAGACCACAACTGTTTTTGAATGCTGAGTGCCAATCCTGCAACATCTTCCCTTTACCATTTATCCCCAGGGCCTGGACGTGTTGGTCTCAGTCTGATGGTGTTGGAGATGGGGCATGAGTGTTAGGAACCAAGGCTGGGGAAATAAGTAAAGACTGCATATGACAGGCTGGGAAGGGTGAACTTTACCTGTCAGAAATGGCTGGTCCTCAAAAATCTGCAGGTGACAGGATAGGTGGTATGCATTTAAGGGAGTTACCTCCAGCACCAGTGTGGAAGATAGGCTGGTGGAGGGAAAGTGTGGGGTTGGCATAGCTATTTAATGGTAGGTCCTGGAGCAGATTGATGAGCACAGTGTAATGCAGGGCAGGTGAGCTTGGAATTTAGAAGCAGACAGACCTGGGTAGGCAGCACTTACTGGCTTGAGGCCATGATAGTGAAACTCTCCAAGTCTCGCTTTCCACATTTATGAAATGAACATAATGGAAGAAGAAGATAGCCTATAATGAGTAAAAGAGACCTAAAGTACCCAGCATATGGCAGGGCTCTGTCAATGTTAGTTCTTTTGGTTTTTGAACTACAGAAATAGTCTTTGAGAAATCAGAGGTGGGATCAACACTAGTATTTAACTGAATGTAAAGGTTGAGGGAGGAGTCAAAGATGACTTCAATATTTTGGTTAGGTAAGCCAGAGAGAATATAGGAAACAAAGCTTTGTGGGTGAAAGCTATTGTGCTACAGAGTTGATGTGTTGGAGCACTCCTTCATCACCATCCGGCAGAAACAGAAGCAATCCATAGGGGCGCTGCAAACTGCAAATGGCTGTGCGAGTTCATCACTGCACAAGACTCCTGGCTAAGGGCTGGGCGCCGGCTGAAATGCAGATTCCACTCTGTGCCAAGCCATAAACTCTGGAGCAGGACAGCATTTGCTCAAAGGCAATGAAAGCTAGTGGTGGCCCTGGAACTACGGTACTCCCATGTATAGCTGGATACGCAGCCTACCCTCAGTGGAAGTACCCAGAGATAGGCTCATGTTAGCTAGGCAATGCCCTGAGCATAAAACAGGGAAAGCCCTTCATAGAGAGAGCCTGAAGTCCCAGAAAAGACAGGCCACGCATTGAGGGCACAGGCCCCAGGACAGCTCCACAAAAATACAGTAGGTAGCACCTGCCTCTGAGTCTTTTTCACCTTGGGGGGATTAGGACATTCAGACACTCACAGAATGTTAAAGTGGGAAGGGGCCTCACACCTCTATTCAGAGCTTGTTCTTTTTGGTTTCTCAAGGGGAAAACAACTCTTATGATTACCTGCTTCCTCTCTTTCTCTTCTAAAGCAGTCCTTTCAAACCTCATTGATTACCATACATTGCAGCAAGATAAATACTTAAGAGCATAAAGGGTTTAACTACTCGTACATGCACAAAAGACTCAGGATGAAAAATCCAATACTGATTAGGTAAATGACAGGGACACAATTGGCCTAGATGTTCTACAACATCCATCAAATTCTTCCAGGCCCTTCCAGTTCCACAGTACCACTCCCTTTCTTTTTTGTTTTTGTTTTTGAGATGGAGTCTCACTCTGTTGCCCAGGCTGGAGTGCAGTGGTGAGATCTCGGCTCACTGCAACCTCCACCCACTGGGTTCAAGCGATTCTCCTCAGCCTCGCAAGTAGCTGAGATTACAGGTACCCATCAGCACTCCTGGCTAATTTTTAAAATTTTTATTAGTAGAGACTGGGTTTCACCATGTTGGCCAGGCTGGTCTCGAACTCCTGACCCCAGGTGATCCACCCGCCTTGGCCTCTCAAAGTGTTAGGATTACAGGCGTGAGCCACCGTACCTGGCCCCTTTCTATTTATCACAGGTCTTCTCTAGCCAAAGCCTGGGATTCCTTCACTTTTCTCCATAGTTCACCCTCTCCCATGGCCAGGCTCAGGTTGACCCCACTGTTTCAGATCTCTGGGTCCTTGCGACAGCAGGCTTTTCAGTTAGAGCTACAGATTGCATCTGTTTCTCCTTGGCTGACAGCCACTGCCAGTTGAGGTGAAGCACTCTACTGAAAGCCTCCAGCAGGATGACTTTATCCTGGGAAATAATTTCGGTTCCTAGTCCAGCAATATAAGCTGCTTTCTCCTGTCTGAAGCTGTTTTTGCCTTGTTTCCAGGTGCTTTTGGCATCATCTCTGCTGTGTTGGCTTTTACCATCTGATGACTTTTGATTTCTAGCTTCTGAAACATTTCCTGGCTCCTGAGCTCAGCTTTTACTGCCCCACCCTGACCCCAGGCTTCTGCATACTATTCTTTCAACTTGTTCCCATCCATCACCCACAGCCTCTCCGAGGCTCCCCTGATTTCCTGATGCTCGTGAATGACTGCAGCCTCCGCTGCTGGTTGAAAATGCTTTCCTTGCAGCCACTCGAACCACAGTTGGACCAGAATCTCTAGTATTCCCTTAAAAAAAACTCACAGTGATGATCATTTACAATCTATTGCTAAAAAGGGGATTTAAAGTAGCTAAGTGACTACTATTGTTTTTATTTTCTGTTTATTTACCACAGTCAGGGTCTTCCCCAGTTCAGCTTCAGTTCAGCCCTCTATTCCTTTCAAAATTCTCGGTTCCCTTTCTCACAACTCCCTTTACCCCATTATACAGACTCACTGAGTCTACACCCATCTTTTGGTTTATAAAGAAATCTTTCCTCTACCTGCATATAGGGCTCTCCTGTGGCTACATAGCATCATGCTTTGAGCATTGACTTGACAGCTGGACTGTCTGGGTTCAAATCCTCACTCTGTCACTTGTTTGCCATGTCATCTTGGCCAAGGCACTTTACTTTGGTTTCCCCAATCTATAAAATTTCTTTCTTTCTTTCTTTCTTTTTTTTTTTTCTTTTTTTTTTTTGAGATAGAGAGTTGCACGTCACCCAGGCTGGACTGCAGTGGCACGATCATGGTTCACTGCAACATGGAGGTCCTGGGCTCAAGCAATTCTCTAACTTCAGCCTCTTGAGTAGCTGGGACTACAGGCATGTATCACCATGCCCAGCTATTTTTTTAAATGTAATTTTTAGTAGAAACAGGATCTTGCTATGTTACACAGACTAAAATTTCAGTAAGTATGTTTATCCCATGGGGGGTGCCGTAATATTTAAATGAGTATGTGAATGCACATACATAAACCTTTTTAACACTACCTGGCATAGAATATGCAACATATATGTGATGCCATTATAATTTTTCTCTTCCTTATACTATTTTTATGCCTACACATTTTCATCTTTTTCATCTTTTCTGATCCCTACCACTGGAATCTCTCAATTCTCCAATCAAACAATCAATATTTAGGGGGTCAGGAGGTAAATTTTTCTACAAGTACAGACCATGTTGCTGCTGGGCGAAGGAGCTACTTGTATGCCTCATTTATACACAGTATCAGGGGCACTAGTATTACATGGTATTAACGTATTAACAAAACACATGCATTATGCAGCCAAGAGTATTGAAACTGTAAGGCTCCAATACAATGTCAAGCAGGACTTTCTTGCTCTAATTATAAATGAAGCAGATCCCCAGGTCCTTGTTTTGCACAGAGGAAATGCAAAAGGAAACTGCTTGTAGAAACAACAACAACATAAAAAACAGAGAAAATATACTTGTACCCCAGATTAATCCACCCAGACTAGAGATGCACTGATATGTCAATTATCTGATATGCTGCAAGTTCAGAACCCTTCATCAGGTTCAATAACGTGTGTGTGTGTGTAGACAGGTAAGCATATTGAGGCTTCTTGTCCACATCTATTTATTTCTTATTGTTTCTTATAATCTATTTATTTCCTGGGAGAAGAGTCTTCCTACTGGCATTCTCTCTGGCCTAAGCCATGCAATAAGTAAATTATGTCTTTCATTGTAATGAGCAAATAGTGTGGCTTTAGGTTGGTTGGAATGAAGGCTTTTTCTTGCATGTGTGTGGCCAGTATGGCGAGGCTGGCCAGTAAGATCTGAAACAGATTTAGTCCAAATGAAATAGATTCAGCAAAGATTCTTCCATTTTTCTGCACATCAGAACCATATGTAAAGCAATCTTCAAACTAGATCTGCAGAGCCCTACAGAGAAGCCCTGAGAGGGCAGTGGGGAGAAGGGGAGTGGCAGGTCTCCTAGCCCTAGGCTACTTCTACAGGAGCTGCTCCCCTCTGATCTGGGAGTCGTCTTAAGAGGGAAGGATATTGCAGAGAGAATACTGAGACACTATTTGCTTCCTGTCTGAATCCCACACAAGACTCTAAGTGTCCATTTAGTGCAGGGCCGTTTGGCATTAGTGCCTAGCACGGTGCTTAGGAATTTTCTTGGACTTAGTTAATATTTTTGAATAAATGAATAAAATATATGTGAAATCTGCCTATCAAGAAAAAAATATTGCCAAGTCCCTAGAGAGATTAAACTAACATAGGATTTATATAGTTATGTGGTTGGCTGAACTATTTAAATTAATTGTAAAATTTGCTTACTGTTTATATTTACTAGGATTTAAATATTGCCAAACAATGCTTTTGTTCCCAAAGTCCAAATAAAATAATCTCATCCAGGTATTATTGCAAGGGAAATATTTAAACATCAGTGTACTTTACCCATTTATTGTCACTAACCTATTTCTGATCTGCCTGTTTATACAAATAAATGAAGCTTTTATGTAGGTATATGTAGGGACCCCCTGGAGTGGGCTTTCCCAAACTTCCATATTCTGGAGAAGTGCTAAGGAGAGGTTTTAGTAACTCCCATAGATGGACTTGGTTTGAGCAAACCTGTAGCTTCCCACTGCGATGAGCAGAACAGTATCCTGGGGCCTGATCAGGTTCAGGGAGGTCTAAGGCTATATGGGTAGCTTTGTTTCTAGCCATGTGTATAGGCTTTAGATACTGATTTGCTGGCTACATTCTAAAGAGAAGTGATATCTCTTTTCACATTAACAGCAAATAAAATGACTGCCTTTCTAACTAAAGTGAAGTACAATGCAAGTAGCATCCTAGCTTCAATCAGATAAATGCCTTCTTCCCAATTTTGTTCTCATGCTTCTAAGAAAGCTGGAAAAGTATTCTATGGTAATAGCAGCTCAAAGCCGAGTCTATTACAATATACCAGTTACTCATTTTAGTTTACAATTGCTTATAAAGCACAAAAGTTCTCTGGTTTTTGGCTTGGATCCATAAGGCAGAAAATTTACTGTACTATGCTTCTAATTGTCTACTATTCCTTTTAAAGGGAAAACCATTCTAGATAAATTGTTTGGCTGAAATGCTAGAAATGTTTTAAACAGAAAAAATGTTTCCTTTCCTGGAACTGTCAGAACATTTCTCTGATTAAAACATGGTAGATTTATAGTTAAGAGAATATTCAGAGAACAAAAGGTTGCAATTTAGTTTACTAACAACTTAAAAACACAAATTACTAAAAAATGCTTTAAAATTATTTTTCAATGTACACGACCTTAGCAATGAATTAACTATGGTTATCACTGTCAGATCTCTATAATTATACAGTAATCATTCATTCATCAAATCTTAATTGAGCACACACTGAATTCTATGTCTATTTACATATGAATCCCTTAACCCTTTCCCAATCTGGAGATTTCACTTCAGAGAGCCTCAAAGATATGAAACACAATTACAGATCAGGAAATAGGTGGAAAAGACTCAGATAAGCTTCTGAGCAGCAAAGAAAATGCCTGTTATAAAGTCCCTTCATTTTGCTAGGTATGTGGGTATCTTCATGTTGTTATCAAAATAAATATGAATTAAATAGAATAACAAAAGACTTGGTGACATGAAGGAAGAGCATATATTGTCTGTCAGGTACTGAATTAAGTATATTACCGACATTATCTCATTTGAGCCTTTCACAATCCCCAAGAGATAAGTAGTATTAGCCCCATTGTACAGAATGAAAAATTAAAGCTGAGAAAGGGTAAGTGTCTTCCCAGGATAAAACACCCAAGAAGTGGTCCACATTCATCTGACTGCAAATTGTATGTTGTGATGTCCTGACCATTAAATATGCTGCCTTTTTCATTTAGCGTGTGTCTGTAGATTCTGAGCTGGGTAATCTGAGGACAATTTGTAATTACAGCCATTCCAGGTTCCAGTTTCACCTTGCTCCAAAGCTTAAACCAAATACCTACTTCCAACTTCAAGATTCCCAGTATTTGATCTCCTACTTTGCCTTTCAGTGTCCTTGACACTCAACCTTTTAGTCTTTGCCTGGCTAATTCCCAGTCATCCTTCAAAGTTTCTGCTAGAATATTATTTACTCAGGAACACCATTTTTGACTGTGAAATCTAAGTGGAGAACCCTTGTTTTACCCCCATGCCACTCTATATTTCCCTTTACTGCAATGATCACAATTTGTAACTAAGTATGTATTTGTATAATTATTTGTTTGATGACTATCTCCCACACCAGACTATAAGCTCTATAAGGGCTGGGAACATACCTGTTAGGTTCTTTGCTCAGCCAACACCTAGTAAGTGCTCAATACATACAAGTAAAACAAATGACCTATGCAAAGCTTTCAGCACGGAAGTAGGTACTCAATGCACATAAGTAATATTATTTCATTAATGAATGGACTACTTAGATCCTTGAATCTCTATCCTCATTTCATGTTCTATTTTGTCTCAGAGACTGATGTCTTAGTTTGGGGAATTTCTTTGGGAGTCCCCTTCCCGTTCTTAGAAAAAGTGCCCCTGAATTTGTTTCTCCACTTGTCCCTCAGGATAACTTATCCACAGAATGGTATCTGATCTGGCCAGTCCCTCTGGACTGCCTCCCCAAATTGGGCAATGACAGCAAGCTTCAATTGTCTAAATATTTTATTTACTTAGGTTACCTAATTTTAATGATGCCAGATAAATGTGGCCTTGCCTACTAAATCCAACAGCCTGCCAACTGTATTCAACCAGAAAAGATCTCTCAAATCAACTTACATTAAAAACTTCGCTATTAACATAAAAATCTCTTTAATGAGTTCACTGGTAGAGATGTAGAATGCTGAGATGCACAAAATAATAAATGATTTATTAGTCAATTTAATTCAATTTGTCACCAAGTCCTATCAATTTCCACTTTCCAATAACTTTTGAATTCATCAGAGACTCTCTTTTTCTGCTGCAATCTAGACCCTCACCTGCCTGGATTACTGTAATTTTTCCTAGCTGATCTTTAGCTTCTGATCCCACTCTTTAATAGCTGAGTTTGTATACTCCAGAAAAGTAAATGTTCTCAAAACTGTGCATTTAAAGCTTGGATCCCTGCTCAGAAATCCAAAATGGTTTCCCAATTCCTACCAGATCAAATTCAAGCTCATCTTGGAAGTAAGGGCCTTCCTGGCATTTTCGATCTTTCTTAGCAACCTTCCACTTCCAAAGAACTCTGATTTCTGAGTCTCCTTTGCTCATGTGACTCTCCACTTAGACTATCCTTCTCCATCTCTGCTGCCTGTCCAGGTTTCTTTCACTTGGAAATCTCAGGTTCTGCTGACTCCATTTAACTTTTAGTAAGTGCTCTTTCTCTCTCACCTACATTTTTATCTTTTGTAGAAATGGAAGATACCCATATTATCTATTATCTGCCTGAAGAGATTGTAGTTTCCTTCAGAGAAGTGATTATCTAAATGTTCTTTTGTATTCCTACAGTTTGTGTATAATTAACATTGATTTCTTTCTCTGATAGTGCTTAGTACTTGAGAAACAAACTCAAGAAACACCTGTAAAGAAAAACAATATTTTATAAATTCTCAAGTTGTTATTGGATGGCAACCTAAGACAAGGCAGGGACCTGATTACCAGTAGGTGATGCTATCTCCTTCAATTAGTATTGGTCAGTGTGAGAACGGAAACTGCAATGGAGAGGCAGGGCAATCAGGGAGGTCAGCTTCAAGCTGAAAGGACTCAGTCCAGTGAGCTCAAGGCTCCTCCAGCTATGGATGCTGCTTTCTAAGAAAGCCATAGAGTAAAGCCCAGTTGTGGCAGAAGACGTCACTGACTGCCAGAAAAGGCAACAGATCTTCTCCAGCAGGCTGTCAGAAGGGCATCAACCATGACTTTCCCCAAGTTGACAAGCATGAAGAGCTGTGGAGGAGATATGAAGATGGAAACAGTGAAAGAGGGGAGAGTGGTGGTGCCATTTCTGGGTACCAATTTTGATCCTCTCAGACCTTCTGTCTTGAGTAATTCCTAGTACATTTCCAGAACCTTGTCATTAGCCATTCCAGCAGTTATTTGCATCTGGATCAACACCTTTAACTGATCGATGCAATTATTGAAAGCCTTCTTAGAGAATTCTCAATATCATTTCTCCTATCTAAACACTAAAATTAATAAAGTCACTCAATAAAATATTAGAGAATAGTCCACAGGTATTGTCTCAGTCTCATTGGTCTTTGAATAAATGACTGAAAAGTGGCCAATATATTTCCCTCTGCCGTTTTGACTGAAAATCAAAATGCTAACCTAAATAGTCAATCAATACAGTAAATCACAGACAAAAGCTTTGGAGAAACGAGGTGTCTTCTCCTTCTGGCCCAAAGGGTCCTCACTCCTCCCTTTCTGCAGCCAGAAACTACCTTAAAGAAAGGGTCAGATAAGCTATATATACCTATATGTTAAAAGGTTAACAAAGCTTAAGACAAATAAATGAATTGTTAATCATAGAATTTCAGCAAGTTAGAGCAAGTATTTTGTGCGTTGACTAGGGTGGTAAAGACAAAAAGGCATAACTCTTAAAATCATACAGTATATAGCTTCTCACTCTGAACAAGAGGCTGAGTATTTTTCAATCCTACTAAAATTTACTTTTGGATGAATTTAGTAGGTTGTGAAAGAGTACTCCCAGGAGACTCTTCCCCACAATATTTGCTACTTTAGGGTCTAGGTCCTGGTTCCTTGTCATCCTTGCCTTGGCAATATTTTTCTTTCACTGTGGCATCACCCAGTGACACAAAAACAGCATCTCTGCTGACAGTACAGGTAGAAGTTATATGAAGGTCACAGGAAGCAAACAGGTAGACAGACAAATGAATATCTTTCTGAAACCAGCCATATCTGGCATGTAGATCTCAACTGATTATGCTCAGCTATCGCATGGCTATCGTCTCCCATTTCAGGGTACTTACCTTACTATGAGGAAAACAAAGAAAGGAAACTGAAATATGATCGGAAAGATCTTCTTAAATGCTCAATAAATAGTGTGTTCAGCTAGAATTTCAGGAGGAGCAGCTATGCTGTAATTCTTGAAGATTCCCAGAAAACCTGGGTTTCCCAGAATTCTGGCCTGATTTACATAAACAAATCAAGGAAATGTTTTCCTGATGGGTTCCTCATTATTTCTCTGACAAATGCTAGAAAAATTGGCAAACTGAAGCATCTGCCTGATTTACAGTTGCTCTTTCTCTGGGGCTCCTGCAGTCAGGATATAACAGTATCTCCCGGAAACTGCAAATATTCACTTTATTTCAATTAGTTTTCTCCACACAGTCCACTGCTTCTTCACCAGCTCAGAAAACATGACTTTTAGCCTTGCTTAAGCTGCTTGACTTGTGAGATAAGCACTGGACTTCTACCTAGTCATTCCCTAGCAAGATTGGATCCTTTGTGTCTTATCAGTTTACTTGCTGGTATTTATTTAACACCTTTTGTGATGAGCTCTCACTTTTTTTGTCCGTTTGAATTTTGACTTGATATTAATTTATCTTTATCTTCTGATTAACACAATTCTACCTTTGTGACCTAGAGTCAAATTTTCCTTTGAATAGGCTAGTCTAAACACAAACGTTGGAATTGGACAGTACCCACTTCTGAATAAGACTTTTAAGCTGGCATAGTCTCTATTAGGCTTTTGAACTTTTAACAACAGAAAGCACTGACATCTTTCTGTCAACATATTCCTGAACCACAAATTGTGCATACATTAGAAATTCTCTAGAAATGACATAGAAAAGCTAGGAAGCAAATGTATTCTTGTAGTGCAGGTCTGCAAGTCCCGGTAATTTCAGAATATACCATATAAGCTGAAAAGATGGCAGATGCAAGAATTGGATTTAACCATAGATGATAACCCAATTTTCTCCATAGCACTGTAACTCAATAAGTCTTTAATGGCTTCTTAGATAAACAGATGGATGTCATCAAAAGGCACAGGATGATAAATCTGATTGGTGTCTGAATAATTTGAGCTGCTTTATCCCCAAAACAAGTAGCAAGAGAAAAATGGGAGAACACACACTTAAGCCCCAGCATGGGAGTTTAAATTATTTGATTAGAAACAGTTGTATTTTCCCAGTGGCATAATATTGAAAACAACCAGAATGGCAAAGTCCAGGAAGTGCAATCTATCTTTTTAATTAGGGTTCTTCTTTTGAAGATTTATATTGTTTAGTTTAGCTGTGTTTATTATTATTTAGTTGACTCAGTTTATTTTCATACAAATTTTCAAATATTCAATTAAGCCCTTTGGAAAATTATGACTTTCAATTATCCATGATAGCCCAGAGTTTATAGACCATCATGTCCATGGTCATGTCAATTTCTGCTGCTCAAGCAGTTCCTGCTTCTTTGAGTAGTTCCTTTCCTTGGATGCTTTTCATTTAGCTTATTTATTCATCTGGATCATGCAGTGGAATTAGATTTCAAATGGTTCATTGTCAAAAGTCATATATATATATATATAAAGAATCTGACCAGGCCTTTCTAGGACCGGTACTGTCAAATTCTAGACACACTCTGATAACCTCAACCTATCAGTGAGATTTATCCAGATGAATCTAAGAGAAAGGCTATGGCAAAAAAAAAAAAGTCCTAAAAGGAAATATGCCTTTTGTTGTCATTGTCATTATTATATCTGGGTTGTAAGATTATGGGAAATTTGTAAGATTATGGGAATAATGCCTTAGTGTAAAGGGGAAAGTATCAGATGGGTGGTAATGCTAATGGTCCTTGTCCCCAGTATAAGACACTGCTTTCAAATATGTCTGAGAGATCCAAAAGTTTACTAAGTACAATCATGATAAAAAAAAGAAAAACTTTTCAAGGACAGAACCGAAATATTATTGGGATCCTAGTTGAAAAAAAGCATTCCTTTTATTCCCAAAACTCAAGCAATTGCTTTAAAATATTTGTATTATCTAATGTTACTTCCTCTGCTAAAGTTAATTCTTAGCAACTTGAAATAATAATAGTAGGAAATTTGTATATAGCATTTACTATGGGCCTGATATTGTTCCTAGAAATTTATATGTTTTAACTCACTTACACTTCATGACAACTATAAAGAAAAGAACTATTATTATCTTCAAATTATGATGAGAAAACTAAGGCACAGACAGATTAAGTAACTTGCCTAAGATCACACAGCTACTAAATTGTAGAGCTAGGAATTAAATCTCAGACAGTCTGGCTCCAGAGTCTATGTTCTTAGCCATTTTAATGTTTTACTGCGTTTCATAAAAGCTTGATTGATATATAAAGATATGCATGATATTATCAGAAATAATGTCAAGATGGATTGGTTAGGTCACACTGAATATGAGGATAATAATCTCTGCTTTGAAATCTGGTTATTTAGTTATGCAGGCTGGGGAGTTCAGGGGTTAGTCCTTCAGGAGCAGTTGGGTCCCAGATAACCAGTGCTTACCTCAAATGCTTTTAGGATGCAGGTATGTGTCAAATAATAAACTGCATATTCCAAAAGCACTAGCTACATATTGGTATACTTTGCTACCTGGCCCTTCATATGCAAAAGGATGGCCTTATCTTAATTTCAGATGATTTCTGCTAGACTCTTCCTGTATTAGGCCTCTGCCAGGCTTCTGGTTTGCCAAAGGCAGGAGCCAATAGCTAGTCAATTGTGATCAACCCCTTGATTTGGAAAATCTGACTGCCTTTCTATGTCCCACTGCCATTTTCCTTAGGGAGAGAGTATGGCCATTTATCATAATTTACTTTTTTGTGATATTCAAAATACCTCAGTTGGCTGAAAAAAGTTGGTAAAATTTTCCTGAAAAACAATTTAGCAATATGTATTGATAAACCTAAGTATGGTTCATACATACTAGCTTCAGAACAAGTAATGTATCCCAAGGAAATAATCAGAGATGTGGACAAAAGTTTTACCCAGAAATCTTTTTCATGGAGTTATTTATAACACCAAAAAAAAAAAAAAAAAAAAAGGTCTGGGAACAACATAAATAGCCAAGAAGAGGAGAATAATTAGGAAGTTTATGATACATCCATAAGATGCAATATGCAGTCATTAAAATTATATTTCTGAAGAATTTTTAATGACATGGAGAAATACTCATTTTATAACATTCAGCAAAAATGCAGAATACAGAACTTCATTAAAAAATGATGCCACTTACGTAAAAAGAAATCCAAATATGTCTAAAGTCCTGAATAAAATATGTGTTTTATTGGTTATCTCGGGGTTGTAAGATTTTTGTTTCTGCTTTCTAAATTTTAAACAATGAAAACATTAATTTTATAATCAGAAAATCAACCTATAAAACATAAATAGCCATGAGCTACGGGGGAGACTAGCAGATGTTTGTGTGTGGTGGTGGGAGATGAGTGGAAGTGAACAGTAGAAGAGAAATGAGTCCTCCTTTCCCAGAAGGAATATCCCAACACCCCTGGCCCCTCTTCCACCTCCCTTGTCCACAGCACCTGCGCATGCGGGCATGCACTCACAGGCACACACATGTAGACAAATATCTGACTGCCCAAGGAGCCTAGCTCTTTCCCACTAATGTTGGGGATTCCTGGCTACTACAGATGAGAACAGAGTCAAAGCCTCCCATTGTATATTTTTATGCAAATTGCTCTGGCTAATCATGCTCCCACTATGAGGCCTTAAATTCTTTAGGCTAAAAGTAGACTGGACAGCTCTTTTAATACCCCTTTGCAGATTTTGTAATGCCTTATAGGTTGTGAAACGCGTTGTGTGTCCTGGTAGCTTTAGGATAATTCCAAAAATAAAAGCCACCAATTAAAACATAAAGACTTGGCCGGCTGCGGTGGCTCACGCCTGTAATCCCAGCACTTTGGGAGGCCGAGGCAGGCGGATCACGAGGTCAGGAGATCAAGACAATCCTGGCCAACATGGTGAAACCCCGTCTCTACTGAAAATACAAAAAATTAGCCGGGCGTGGTGGCGGGCGCCTGTACTCCCAGCTACTCGGGCGGCTGAGGCAGGAGAATGGCGTGAACCTGGGAGGCGGAGCTTGCAGTGAGCCGAGATCGCGCCACTGCACTCCAGCCTGGGCGACAGAGCGAGACTCCGTCTCAAAAAAAAAAAAAAAAAAAAAAAAAAAAAGAATAAAGACTTGCCACCAGATATATTCAAAAGAATATATTGTGGGCTTTGAAAACAATTTAAAAGGAGCCGAACCCTCTTTTGAGCCACATCAGTATTATATGAAACCCATTGGCATTGGCCTGGGAGTTAGGAGACCTGAGGTCACATGCTGGTTCTCCTAATAATCAGCTGTATGACCTTGGGCGAACTGCATGCCTTCTTTAGGGCTTCTGTGTCTGTGTGTGTAAAATGAGAGGCAGAGAGTATGCATTCATTCATTCATTCAGTGAAGCATTGACGGTCTGTGATATCAGGTGTGTGCTGGACATAGAGGATACTGTGATAAAGAAAGATAGCCCTCGCCTCCATGCTGCTCTTAGTTTAGTTAAGGAGGCAGATGATAACTCTTAGGGTAATGAGTGGGTTGGAGAAAATGAGAGTGCACCCAATTGTCCCTATTAAGAGACTTGGCGGTCACGGGTAACCTCATTGGTGAGAGTTTTAATACAGAAGTGAGTACTGAAGTCAGATTACAATGGGCTAGGGAATAAATGAAGATGGCAATAATAGATGGTAATGTAAGAAATTTTGGAAGAAGATGAAAGACAAAGCAAAGGAGCTAGAATAAGTTGTAACTCCCAGAGTCTTGTCTGTACCTAAAATACTAAGATGCATATCACTCGAATATATACATTTAACCTTCCAAGGTAACAGTCTTGAAAAGGGCAGCAACCAATTCAATGTATAAGCTCTATGTTTGTATAAAAGTCACATCATGGGCTGGGCATGATGGCTTAAGCCTGTAATCCCAGCACTTTGGGAGGCTGAGGCAGATGGATAGCTTGAGGCCAGGAGTTCGAGACCAGCCTCACCAACATGGCAAAACCCCATCACTACTAAAATACAAAAAAATTAAATTAAATTAAATTAAAAAATAAATAGCTGGGAGTGGTGGCACATGCCTGTGATCCCAGCTATTTGAAAGGCTGAGGCAGGAGAATCACTTGAACCGGGAGGTGGAGGTTGCAGTGAGCCAAGATCGTGCCACTGCCCTCCAGCCTGGGCGACAGAGTGAGACTTTGTCTCAAAAAATTAAAAAAAAAAAAAAATTTCACAGGGTGGCCACATTCTAAACACTAAAAGGAAATAAGATGTGGAATTATTACTGTGAGAAACTGTGTGTTCCCAATCTGTGGCTATGTTAAAAAATATAAGATGGAAGCAGCACAAGACAGAGGGCTGAACAAGATGAACTCTAGTTGTCTGATCCTGTTATGCTAATGACACTGAACTTGGAAGAGAGGAAAGAGGACCACTTCAGTGAGAGGAAAAAGCATATGAGGATCCCTAAGCAGGCTGCCAGGCTGCTGCTTCCAGTAAGGAGACTTTGACCTTGACTTGTACCATTCTTTTCTACTAAAGATGGTATAAGTAAATGGAAACTTCCTCTTATTATATGACATGGAAAAAACGTTAATGCTTAAGCAGTTGGTTGCTTGGTATTCCTAGATGTGTTATCAAGATGACATTAAATCTAACAAGTGACAGCATGGAATTCTATTGTTCTAAAAAAAGAAATCCAAAAATTGAATTTAATTGTATAAAACAGTTAATATTTTCAATTAAAATTTCTAGGTTATTCTTACATTACCAGTTCAACATTAACACTTTCTTAAAGGACAAATATGGTTTTATTTTTTTAAAGAAAAAAATATGTTTTTTACTCTGTGAAAAACAGGAATTTCAGAAAGGCAGTTACATTCATCTTTACTGGTCAGAATTCAGACTTATTATGGTAAAGGTTTGAATTTACTTTCTCATTAGCATTTTATCAATTGGACCAATTAGTCTGAGCAAGCCTGAAATTCCCAGGATTTCCTAAAACTGACATCTGTTCCCTTCTTAAGCTGCTGGTGACACACATGATGTAAATTTACCAATTACGAGACTCAGAGGCAGATGTGCATCAGCAGCGGTGAAGCCTTAGGTTTGAATCTGAAGTGCTCTGGGACAAAAGATAAAATCATGTTTGATCTTTGAATTACTCTTTAAAATCCCTTGTAGCTTTTCTTTTCGCTCCTTTAAAAAAAACTCCCATAAAACAGCAGATTAAATGTAAGCTTAACATATTTCATGTTGGTGCCATTTTTCCTTCTTAGTTTTCTATGCTGTATTTAATGCTTTCCTGTCAGGAAACACTAGAGTACTGTACAAGGATTAAAGGCATAAACTGTAGAGTAGACACAAAAACTAGGTTCATATCTTGGTCCTGTCAGTTATGAACTCTCTAACTACTGGTAGGTTTTTGAACTTTGATTTTGCTAATTTGTCAAATAGACACAGTAGTATCTACCTTACAGAGTTAATGCAAGATTAAATGAGAAAACATAAGAAAATACTTTTATGATAGTGACTGAATCACAGTAAGTACCTGATAAATGGTGGTTTTTGTTTGTTTTGGTTTTGGTTTCTGTGTATCTTTTGGACAGTTTCATAGACTACTTGAATGTATTTTCTAAGTTCAGAAAAAGTCATAATAGGAGTGACATTTGCATTAGGAGCCCCACTCCTTATAATTGTTCAGAACACCATGTTCGTGTCAACATAATTTATGAATATTTTAATGGGAAAGAGCTTCTTAGCCTAATATTATAGTCTTGAGATGCTTAATTATCTAAAGCATTAAAAAATTTTAACAAAAATATGGCAGCACATTATAAGCACAGTGTAATTTAGTAAATATATATCCTCTTGTTTTAAAATTTTATTAACTTTGCTCCAAATGCTGCATTAGGAGTTCTACACTTTTTGATTTATCTATAAAACATGGTTTTAAAATGATAGGCAGAATTAGAGAAAAAAAATCCACAAACTATTTAAAAGTCACTATTTCTAAAAATAAGGCAATTCTCATGAACAAAATAAACATGAACATTTTGTTCAACAATCCAGGAAAAGAAAAAGAATCAAGGGAAAGATTCCAGAGGACAGCACAGAAGCGTCCATAAGATTTGCCCCTTTTCAGCGGCTAATATGTGAGTGAGTGGCCTAGCAGACGAAGCCTCAGATACCTCGGTAGGGAAACTCAGTATACGGCGTTACACAGACCTGGCTCTAAAATCAGGTCTGCAACTTGCTTGCTCTAAAATCTTAAAATAAAAAATGTGGGGCAAGTAAAGAAACCTTTCTGTAACCTCATTTCTTTACCTGTAAGATAGGGGTATTTTTCTATAATGGGAACATGGCTATACTATGTTATGTTCAAGAATACAGTGAGACTACTTAATAAATAGAGATACACATACATATATAAAAATTGTAGGTTAAGTAAACTTTTGAGGCTGGCCCAGGAACCATATAATGAAATAAATATGATTTCTATGACAAAATAGAGCCTGTAAACTATAGATTGAACTTTGGAATATGACCAACTTATAAAAGAGTCCTGACAAAATACTTCTATTAACTTTTTACTTTGAGATAAATTTAGACATGCAGGAACACTGCAAATCAGTACAGAGATCTCATTTGCTCTTCATTCAGCTTCCCCAAATGAAAACATTTTACATAACCAGAGTACAATGATTAACACCGGAAAATCAACATTGATATACTATTATTGAGTAATCAACAAACCCTATTTGAATTTTACCAGTTTTCTCAGTTATGTATTATTTTTGGTCCAGGATTTAATGCAGGATTTTATTGCATGTATATGTTATTAGACTCTAATGTATTATTTCCTCAGTCTTTCTTTGTCTTTTATGACCTTGGCACTTTTGAAGAGTTTTGGTGGTTTTGTTTTGTAAACTGTCCCTCAATTTGGATTTGTCTGGTCTTTTCTTTTTTTTTTTTTTAGACGGAGTCTCGCTCTGTCGCCCAGGCTGGAGTGCAATGGCACCATCTCGGCTCACTGCAAGCTCTGCCTCCTGGGTTCATGCCATTCTCCTGCCTCAGCCTCCCAAGTAGCTGGGACTACAGGCGCCCACCACCACGCCTGGCTAATTTTTTGTATTTTTCATAGAGACGGGGTTTCATCGTGTTAGCCGGGATGGTCTCGATCTCCCGACCTTGTGATCCGACCACCTCGGCCTCCCAAAGTGCTGGGATTACAGGCGTGAGCCACCGCGCCCGGCCTCTTTTCTTATGATTACATTGGTGTTACACATTTAAGAAGAATACCACAGAAGTGATATTTTGCTCTTCTCCATCAACATGTCAGCGGGCATATGATTTCTATATGTTTAATTACTAGCTATATTGACCTTGATCATTTGGATAAGTCATGTCTGCTAGGGTTCTTTATTACAAATTTACTGCTTTCCCCTTTGTAATCAACAAATGTCTTGTGGGAAGATACTCTGACTATACAAATGTGTTGTTTTACAATGTATTTTGTCCTATTAACTTTAGAGTTCATCAATGGTTCTTACCTTTAACAATTACTACTGTGGTATTTGTCTAATGGTGATTTTTCTATTTCCCTTATTTCTACATCCATTAATTAGAATTCTACTATAAGAAAGTACTGCTCTCTTCTCTCCCACTTCTTTTTTTTTTTTTTCTTGTGATACTGGGTCTCACTCTGTTACCCAGGCTCCGAGGCTGGAGTGCAGTGGTGCAATCTCAGCTTACTGCAGCCTCAATCTCATGGGATCAAGCGATCCTCCCACCTCAGCCTCTTGAATAGCTGGAACTATAGGCACATGCCACCATGGCTGGCTAATTTTTGTATTTTTTGTGGAGACAGGTTTTTATCATATTGGCCGGGCTGGTCTCGAACTATCTATTCTTTATCTATTCAATCTTTCAGTGTGGACTCATGGATCATACATTTATTGAGTAATAATCCAATACTATACTTATTTACTTTGTTCGAGTTGTTCCAACTTTGGCCATTAGCTGCTCCTTCAGGTTGGCTCCTAAGTCCTTTTAACATGTCTTCATAATTTTTTGAGTACTTATTTTCTGGAACCATTAGATATTCCAAGCTTATCTTGTGGTTGGCCCTTCTTAGCCCTGGAATCAACCATATACCCAAAAGTCCTTGTTCATTTTATTGGAGAATGGTGTTAAAAAACCAAGAGATGAGTGCTAAGTACATTTATTGCTACTGAGATATCATTGCTTCTAGGACCTCTCGGCAGGCAGCATTAGGAAACATACAATTGTATACCAACACACATGCATACATCTATATTTCTATGTGCATCCACCTACAGTGAATAAACTCATACTGATCCCTCTAATTCCAACCCAATGCCAAAGGGTTCATTCTAGTCTTCTCACTTTCCTCGTATGTATCATTTTTCTCTGACAGTGAGGAAACTAGCTCTCATTACCCAGAAAATATTTACTTTGTTCAATCCTAGCATGGACATTAAATAGTGTCAGAATTGCTGGTCCATGCTCCTGTTTGTAGAAGAAACAAATATACAACTATAGTACATTCATATATATATTTTTGGTTGCCTTTAGCGTTATAGTATATAGTCAAAATAATCATTTTCTAAAGGTACTTAGGTTGCTCTTTTCTTCCCTATACCCCCAGCATAGTTATTTATTCATTTGAATACATTTAGGTTCATTTCTTACAGTTCATATTTCATTTTGCGTTCTCCCACATCCTAACTGATTGGGTAGGTGAAAGGCCAGGTTTTTTCTAAGGGTCAGAGTTATATACAAAAATGTACTCAGAGAAGTGTCCCTCCAACTCCCCCTCTCATTGCTCCATTTTTATACCCCATTTCGCTTTATTTCCTGTAGGTAAACAGTCTTGTTGGTTTCTGACTTATCTTTCTTTACATCTTTTGCAAAAATGAGTAGATGTTTGTAGATTTCCTTATAGTCCCTATTTCTAACTTTAGGGACAGACACTCTAGATATCTGTATGCACTTTACTTTTCTCACTTAATATATTTTGGAAATAATTTCATATGAGTTTCTCAAGGTCTTCCTTGTTCTTTCTTACAGGTACAGGGTATTCCATTTATGCATGTACCAAATTCATTTTACTGCTTCCCTATGTATGGTCATTCAGGTTATTTCCAACATTTTGTGATTACAAAAAAGTACTAAAATAAATAACTCATGCATATGCAGTTTCATATTGCTGGAGGTGTATTTTAGGGTAAATTCCTAGAAGTAGGACTGCTGGGTCAAAAGAGTACAAGTGTAGCTGTGTTAGGTCTTGTCAAACTCCCCTCCAACAGGGTTGTTGTACCAGCTTGCATCCTTCCCAGCACTAGGTTGCCACACTTTTTAAATTTCACCAACATAAGAGGTAAGAAATAGTATTTCAATAGTGTTTTAATTTGCATTTCTGAGAAATACTTTTAATGCATATGAAAAAAGTTGGCTGAGGGGAAGTTCAAGTGGACAGGCAAGAGCTGCACAAAGAGCTAAAATGGAACTTAGGAGTGCTGTAACAACACTATAAGTCACCTAAGAAGCTGGCAAAACACGATGATTCTGAAGCATCAGGGAAGGTGAAAAGCAATAAAGCGAGGACTAAAGTGATCCACTGGAAACATAAAGGGAAACAGAATATAACCTGTAATGCAGTAGGCAATAGGTTTAAAAATTTGGCTTGTTTTTATATGTAACAGAAAATACTAATAACAAATAATGCTTTAAAAAGAGACTTTCAAAGTGCTTGAAAAATTTCAGTCTTAAAGAACAACTGTGATCTAAAAATCCACAACAAAGGATATAGGAGCCAGGTAGCCTAGTAAGAGTCAGCAGAAACTACAAATGGATGGTCCAAGGAGCAGAAGCAGAGTCTGGTGAGTCATACCTAGGTCATCAAGAAAAGTGGTAAGGGCTCTGATCCTGCTTAAAGCACTGAGAATAAAGAATCTACGAAACATTATTTTTTTTTCTTTTCTAATTTTTGTAGAGATGGGAGTCTCACTATGTTGCCTGGGTTTGTCTCAAACTCCTGGCCTCAAGCGATCCTCATACCTTGGCCTCTCAAAGCACTGGGATTACAGGTGTGAGCTACTGCTCCTGGCCTCATTTTTGAGAAAAGGAAAAAGAATGGTGTTACAAATGATCAAACAATGATCTTATGAATGACCAGAGTATCAAAGTGATATTTTTATATCTGGAAAAAAATAACAAAAGACCGAAAGAAATTTGTTAAACATAGAAAAAATCATGTATTGCAAAATGACTACTAAGACTTGAGACAAATAGGTCACAAGGATGGGGCTGAGACAACAGGCCTAGTTAGTAGTAAGGAACTGATTTAACCTCAATAAAGTTTTCATAAGCCAAATTTCAGGCCAGAGATTAGGGTGGTTTATCATTTTTAAAACCTGAGAAGCATCTATAATTAATTTATAGCAAGGTACATGACAAAGGGCAGTAGAAAGTGTGAATTTACAGCTAGCTTAAGAGTTGGACTCTGGGACATTAGCACCAACATGCACAGGTAAGAAAAGTGGGGGAAATAATTAAGCAAATTGTCTTTTACTATGTTGTAGGCACAATTTAGCCCCTACAGAAATAATAAGGGAAACATCCCTGCCCTTAGCTCGCCTGGGTGGGACGGAGACAGCGTAAGAAAAATTTTATAATAGTAAATGAAAAAGCAAAGCAGAGGACTGAGGATGGGTAGACATGGGGACGAGTTTCATGGAAGAGGTGATCTTTGAATTCAAAATTCTCTTGGTGCAAAAGGGGAGGTGTGTATATTGGAGAGGAGCTGATGGGTAGGACAATCTAGGCAGAGGCAATGGTACCTGCAAAGGGACGGAGGTATGGTGCATTCATAACAAATGGTATTTTAAAAGTCCCTTTGGAATCCAGCACTGTGAGGCATCTAACATCTCCCTAAAATTATCATATTTTCAGAAAACATCAAATGGGTCACAGGGCACTAGAAAGGCATTTAAAAGGATAGGATTAAGCTTCAAATATGACCTTGAAACATAAGTGAAACTAACTAACTGCTCCCTTTTCTGTGCAAGAAAAACCGTGGGCATAGATACAAAATGCAGAATGGCAGAAAAGGTCAGGCAGGGACAAAGGAGTCCTACCGAACTGCAAGTGGGGAAGCACTGCCTAGCAGGGCAGGACAGCTGGTTGAAAAGAGAGGATAGGTACCGAGAAACAAACAAGGAGAGGAAAGCCCGAGAGGGCTCTTGGATTGGCTCTGCCATACAGTAAATGATGGACTCTGAGGATATCTTTGGATATCTTTTCTGATAAGCCTCAGTTTCCTCATCTGCCGAACAAACGGACAGAGTCCCTTTGTATTTCATGTCTCTTGAATCAATAATATTTGGGAAGGTTGAAGAGCATTCTGAGAGTCACCAGATGACTCAGGCTAGGAGCCAGGCTCTTCAAAGGCCCAGATGGAAGGACTGGGAGTGCAGTATTGAACCTGAACTGAAGGCTGGGTGGTGATTTCAAAACTGCCTTCTACCACATGATGGATTATTATAGGGAGCATAATTAGCTGTTCTCTATTTCTAGAGAGATGAGAACAAGAAGAAAGAGAACAAAAGAAAATGGAATCAAATTGCAGTGAAGACTGTTAAATAACAGAATGAATTAGTCCCGGAAGTTATCAGCATGACTTTTGGGAATGTCTTTAGAAACAGTCTGTCTGTCCAAGATGATTCTGGACAGGGTCACCAGCTGTGGCTGCATGCAGTTGGAGGAGCCATATGTCATTTCAGTGCCCTTCCTAGCTCTGTGTTTCTGCAGTTGTATAATATTATGCATAAATAGAGTAATACCAAATTATCCCATTTATACATTTTATGTATCTATTAATATGGACAACAGCTTCCTTTCCATTTTACCAGTAAAGTTTTGAATACAAATGTAACTCAGCCTCTCTCCATTACAGCTCTGCCTTCAGAGTTAATTGCCTTGCAGAACACTTAAGGAGTCATTTTTCATTGTGATGGTGAGCAAAGGGAAGGCAGATGGCACAGTCATGTTATTGATTTGATGATCCTTGCCTGGCTTGTTGAATAAATGGAACTGAATGTATGGTCACTGCATCCAGATTTTTAGGGGCTTCAAGGTTCAATTCAAATTATATCAGACAGCAGGTTCAGAGAACAAGAATCTTTATTCCCTCAAAGCTTCTAAATGATGATCCCAGGGACCATGTAGGATTCCTCAAACCACCTCCCTGAAGTCCTGTGGACCAGTTTCAGTCCCAGCTCCTAAGGAAGAAGATGAACTCTCTCATATTTTTTCCAGTGCTTTTACCTGCATGAAAGCTTTGGATATGCTACCCATCAGTGAGAGAAGCCTGCTCAACTTGCATGGGCTATGCTCATTTGCAAATTTGCAAATTATAAAGCGGATAAAAGGAAATGAATTACTCTCTTTTCAGAGGGCCATTAACTTTTTCCCTACAAGCTCTTAGAGAAAGATCTCTGTGGTCTTAAGGAGTTAATGTAATTGTAATCAACATTTACCTTTTATAGAATTACATTTTTACTGCTGGCACTTGCTCCTCCACCAGGACTTCCATTAAGAGTAAGGGGACATCCATACTCAAAAATGCCTTTGGTAGATACTATGGCACCATTAAACAGTCTGTGGGAGGACCCGAGATTAAACCAGCTATCAGTATAACATGGAGTTTTGATCAAAACTTGAACATACTTCTGGATTTGCTGACGGACCACTGGCCCTATGAGGTGACCCCCAGAAAAATGTTTCTGTGACTAGAAGGAATTTGCAGGGCCACTTACCCAGTCTTAGCCTTTACATATTTTCTCAAGTCACTTAATTTTCCTTTCTGGATCTAGGGAGTTCCCTTCTGCCTGCCTTTTCTGGGCTCTGTGTGGCAGAATTGTGCAGTACTGCCTGCTGGTAAGAGGTGAATTATATTATTTTCTTTTTCTGGTTAGGTTTTGCAACGCGTTACAATAAATATGAGGGAGGGGTAATATGAGCACGGACTAGAACCAAGGTCTCTGGATCTCTCGCTCCCTGCTTGAGAGACCCAGACACCTTGGTTCTAATCATTCTGAGACTCGGAACCCATCCATTCTTTTTAACTACAGAAGAAGACTGCTATGGCCTGAATGTTTGTGCCCCACCTTCTACCAAATTCATACATTGAAGCACTAATCCCTAATATAATGGTATTTGGAGGTGGGGGGTTTTTGGGGAGGACTAATTCGGTTTAGATAAGGGCAAGAGAGTGGAGCTTTGGAATGATATTAGTGCCCTTATAAGAAGAAATCAGAGCCCTTTTTCTCTGCCATGTGAGGATACAGCTATAGGTGATCATCTGCAAACCAGGAAAAGGGCCCTTACCAGACACCAAATTGGCCAGGCATCTTGATCTTGGACTTCCCAGCCTCCAGAACTGTGAGAAACAAACGTTTGTTGTTTAAGTCACCAAGTCTCTAATATTTTATTATAGCAGCCCGAGGTAATGAAGGCAGCAAACTTCTGTTAAATTCTCCCAAACCTATGTAAAGTAGGACTATTTAATTCATAACCAATTAAAAGTATTTTTTTTTTTACCAATTGGCAGTTTTATATAAACCATGGTGTCAGCTATCATAAAAAAAAATGGAGGATCTCACAAACTTACCCTTAACATTTATTTTATTTTAAGTTCTGAGGTCCATGTGCAGACGTGCAGGTTTGTTACATAGGTAAACGTGTGCCATGGTGGTTTGCTGAACCTATCAACCCATCACCTAGGTTTTAAGCCCAGCATGCATTAGCTATTTTTCCTAATGCTCTCTCCACAACCGCTCTCTCCCCCTACAGGCTCCAGTGTATGTTGTTCCCCTCACTATTTCCATGTGTTCTCAATGTTCAGCTCCCAGTTAGAAATAAGAACATGCAGTATTTGGCTTTCTCTTCCTGTGTTAGTTTGCTCAGGATAATGGCTTTCAGCTTCATCCATGTCCCTGCAAAGGACATGATCTCATTCCTTTTTATGGCTGTATAGTACTCCATGGTGTATATATACCACCACATTTTCTTTATCCAGGCTATCATTGATGGGCATTTTGGTCTTTGCTATTGTGAACAGTGCTGCAATGAACATATGCGTGCATGTATCTTTATAATAGAATTATTTATATTCCTTTGCATAAACACTCAGCAATGGGATTGCTGGGTTAAATGGTATTTCCAGTTCTAAATCTTTGAGGAATTACCATACTGTCTTTCACAACAGTTGACCCATAACATTGTATTCACACCCACAACATTCTTGCTTTGTTGTTTTGTTGCTTCAAAGGCAGCTTGGTTATTGCAACACATTTTGATTTTCCTCTTTGGCTTTGTAAGTTGTCTTGTTGAGTTTTAATTTTTTCCTGTTTTTCTCTTTGAGCACAGTAATTATTAACAGTCAATTCCAGAAATACCAGAAAGAGGTGGCAGGTGGGAAAGAAGAAAAAAGAAAAGAAAAATGTGTTGGTCACGTTTCAGTGCTAGTGGTCTCATTTTTCATTTCCATGAATCCTGATTTGTCATGTGAGTTTGTTTCTAATTGGTCAGTCTTTAAAGTATTTGAATTAACTTTTAAAGTTGACTCTTTTCTGCAGCATGTTTAATTAGCCATTTTCACTATTCTTTAAGCTTCTCATCCTTATTTTCTTTTGTTTCCTTTACATATTAATCAATTTCTCACAATTAAAAGTGACAGAAAGATATATTTAAAAGTCTGAAATGGAAGGACCATCACCATGTCATTTTACAGTGACACTGGTCAGTAAAAGAGAAAGCTTGTGCTGTCCTCAAAACACAAACAGCTAATGGTCTTTACTCATAGCTAAGAAATGAAAAAACAAAACAAAAACAAAAACATTTATAAAGAGCACTTTGATGTAAAAGTTTCCTGGTTTTAAATTCTGACTCCATAATTATTTACTATGTGACTGTAGGCAAGTTACTTAATATCCATGGTTCATTTTTCTCATATATAAAAGAAAAGTGATAACACAGTTGACCTTTGAATAAAATGGGGGTTGGAGTGCCAACCCCCTGTGCAGTTTAAAGTCCCTGTATAACTTTTCACTCCTCCAGAACTTAACTATAATAGCCTATTTTTTATCAGAAGCCTTACCAATAATATAAACAGTTGATTAACACATATTTTGTATGCTGTATATGTTATATATTGTATTATTACAATAAAGTAAGCTAGAAAAAGGAAAATGTTATTAAGAAAATCATAAAGAAGAGAAAATATATTTACTATTCATTAAGTGGAAATAGATCATTATAAAGATTTCTATCCTAATTGTCTTCATTTTTGAGTAAGCAGAGAAGGAGGAGGAGAAGGAAAAGGAGAGGCTGGTCTTGGTGTCTCAGGGTGGCAGAGACAGAAGAAAATCTGCATATAAACGAGCCCACACAGTTCAAACCCATGTTGTTCAAGGGTCAACTGCACATACCTCACAGCAAGGGCCCCCAACCCCAGGCTGCATACATGTACCAGCCTGTAGCCTACTGAGAACCGGGCCTCACAGCACTCACAGCAGAAGGTGTGCAATGGGTGGGTGTGAGCGAACATCACAGCCTGAGCTCCGCCTCCTGTCGGATCAGCGGAGGCATTAGATTCTCATAGGAGCACGAACCCTATTGTGAACTGTGCATGTGAGGGATCTAGGCTGCAAACTCTTTGTGAGAATGTAACTAACGCCTGATGACCTGTAGTGGAACAGTTTAATCCCAAAACCATCACCCCTGCCACTGAGCCCCAGGTCTGTGGAAAATTGTCTTCCACGAAACCCGTCCCTGGTGCCAAAAAGTTGGGGACTGCTGCCCTGTAGGGTTACAGTAACTCAAAGGACAGCATGGTGCAAAGAATAGATTCACAACAAACAGTATGTATGGCTTTTTTTTTTTTTTTTTTTTTTTTTTTTTTGAGATGGAGCTTCGCTTTTGTTGCCCAGGCTGGAGTGCAATGGCACGATCTCGGCTCACTGCAACCTCTGCCTCCTGGGTTCAAGCGTTTCTCCTGCCTCAGCCTCCCCAGTAGCTGGGATTACGGGCATCTGCCACCAAGCCTGGCTAATTTTTGTATTTTTAGTAGAGACGGGATTTCACTATGTTGGCCAGGCTAGTCCTGAATTCTGACCTCAGGTGATCCACCTGCCTCGGCCTCCCAAAGTGCTGGGATTACAGGCGTGAGCTACCGTGCCTGGTCTTCCAAACAGTATGTTTTAATGACTACACCAACAATTGATGCTTTTTATTTGCCAGTTATCTTTTGTGAGGTTATCTGTCCTGAGTATAACTAATATGTGGACATTTCCATAAGATTCAAAGTAATTTATTTTTCTGGTCATAAAGGGTAGAATTGAGTTGGGCTCTTTCAAACTTAAATAAAATAGTTTAAAAAATTACTATCCAAGGAATAAATCAGTGTTCAAATCATGAAAACAGAAGATCTCTATGATAGGTTTCAGACATGCTACATTGGAAATATAAATTGCTTTACTGTTTTGTGTCATCTTTCACTAATATTCTCATGTTCATTGAACCTTAAAGCTAAACAAGTTAGTTTTCATAGATGTAACCCATTGAAAGTACAGTTTTGGGCTTGATTTCAGTCCCTGAGATACGTAGCTTGATCCATCCTACATGAATTATAAAAACACAAAATCCAGTCTATCGAGGTTATGGGCTTGAAGTGAAACTTTACATCGTAAAGTATACATTTGTGGAGTATACATCTTTTGTACATCTTTTTTGGTGAAGAGTCTCCAAAATTTAAAGATAATTTTATTCATCAATTAAATATTTATCAAGCAACTATTAAGTACCAGAAACTTGTTAGCAGCTAGGGATTCAAAGATAGAATAAGATATTGCCACTGCCTTCAGAGAGCTTACTACTGGGGAAAAAAGAAAAGAACGTAGCAACTCTGATATATGTTAGAAGGCATGGATATATGTTAGAAGGCGTGGGATTTCAAGACAGTGAGGTCACATTTGTATGGAGGGGACTGAAAAGGTCTCAAGGAAGAGGAAATAGCATTTGAACCAGGCTTTGAAAATAAGCAGCCTAACACAGGGGATTTCAGGTACAAGAAACAGCAGTATGACAGACCACACTTACACTCAGAGAATCGTAAGAAAAATACGTATGGAATGATAGGCCTAGCAGCAATCACAAAGATATTTTATCTAGTCATTTTTCTCATGTTATACATGAAGAAACTAAAGGTCTGAGAGTTTAAAATAATTGTCCAAGGACCCCCATGTAGCCAGTGGTGCTGTGCAGGTAGGCTTAGGACTCTGAGGGTGCTAAACCTGGAAGAGAAGTTGAGGAGAAGTCAGAGAGGACCTTTCATTCCAGAGTAAACGTCTGGACCTATTTCAACAGGCAATGAAAAGTCTGCAAAGGTATGAGGAAGTGATATGATTAGAGCTGTGCCTTCCTTTGGGAGCAACCCAGGTGAGAAGCAACCACTCCCAGAACAAAGCATGGAGGGAATAAGAATGGAAAAAATAAGATGTCTTCTCTGTCCGCTCCAGGGATAAAATCTATAGAACTTCACGAATACTGAGATGTAAAAGGGCACAAAGAGAGAGAAGACAGGCTAATTTGAAGGTTTCAAACTTGAGCCATTCTGAAACAGACTTTACAAAAACAGACAAGTCAGGAGAGAAGAGCTGGTCTGGGGAATGGTGGGAAGTGACAGAGGAAAGGGGGAAGGAAGGCTCACTTTACATCTGAAAGGGAGGAAATCCAGGTTGAGATGCTGCTGCTCAGCAGGTGAGAGGTGTTGGCTGGAGACCCACAGGATCGGCAGTTAGCTGCAGAGAAGTTTTCCCTAAGTGAGTGGAGAGGTAAAAGAAGCTGGCTAAGGATCAGACCTGGGGGAATGCCTGTAGGCAAGGGGCAGACGAAGCTGAGGATGCACAGAAAGGAGATGCTCTATAGCCATCGCCACTAAGTGAATTCTAAGTGGGTACCTGTGATGGGTCAAGGCACGAAACAACAGAGGAGGGGAAAGTTTCCAGAACGTGGGGAGGTGAAGTGGGGTAATAATCGACAGTCAAACACTACAGAGATGCGAGAATTGAGGAAAGGGCATTTTAATGACTATGTTTATCACTCGATTACTGCTGTAGACAAATATTAAACTTAGCAATTGTCCATCTGTTTTATTTCATCTCTCTATTCTTTGTTCATAGCACTTTAACACAACTTGTAAGTATGAGTTTATTTGCATGATTATTTGTTGAATGTTTATCTCTGCATAGGCTGTAACCTCTATGAGGGCAGGAACTCTGTTTGGTTCACTATAGTATATCCAGTGCTGTCATATAATAGACACTTTTACACATTTCTTGAATGAGTAAGGGTAGAAAGTGGGGATTCACAATAACTGTATTTTGGATACAAGGTAAAATCGTTTCTTCTGTTGATTTTAAAGTCTTTTAATATCAGATATTTTTTGGCACGGAGTCATATTTATTAACAAGAATCTCAGATATTTGTTCTTATCTCTGTTGTTTCCTGGGCTCTCTGCCTAATTTTCTAGTTTATTTTACCATGAATGCCACTTTTTCTTTCTTCTTTGTGAAGACAAATACGCTGCCTATAAACAATATTTGTATTTGAGGTTAAAGGGTAACTAACATGCCAGATTTTTATAATGAAGTTTTGATATAATTCAGTAGTTCTATTTCTTATTCTAGCCACCTCTACCAAAGAAAGTGCTAAGATTATATCAACAGATGTGTTTCTACAAGTGTGAAGATATGGTGGCAGAATTATAAAAGAAAAACAAAGTGTGAAGGAATAGAAATTTCAGAGGCTGCTAGAAACTGGAAATTTGCTTTAAAAAACTGTGTTCAGAGGAGAAAGTACTACATTGTGAGCCAGCAGACCCGGAGTCCATTTCCAATCCATCTCTGAGATTATGGGAAATGTACCTCTCACTGGTAGTATTAGATTCCTCTTACTCAATTCTAAAATAGGGGCACTATAAACCATCTACATCTTTCAAACATGCTAGGAAGATTTCATTAACACAGTTTTAAGATTTTTTTAAATGTAAGGAGCAATGCTAATTATTTTTAGTCACTAATAATACATATGAAAATTAAGTTTCCCAATGGCTCTGAGCAACTGAAAAGATAAATCAAGGTATCTCTCAGAAGCAAGTTATTTGCTCTCCCCACCCCAAACTGTCATGACTTAGCATAATTTGTAGTATTAAACTGTGCAGTGGGGTTAGAGTGAAATGCATCCTAGGAATCTAACCCGACCCCATCATTTTTTACATGGGAAAATAAAAGACCCAGAGACTGAAAGACTTGCCCATGGTCGCATTGCTAGTCAGTGGCAGAGCTAGGTCTAGATCTTAGGGCTTGTGATTCCAAGTCCAGAGCTCAGACATACAAGTTTAATTTCTTCTCCTATGAGTTCATGGGCTTCTTCCTATTACATACACCGAGTCATAGTTTCATGAGCAGATGCGCCACGGCATGCACAGATTGGCATTTTACCAAATTTCTGAAGTCACCAGCAAAGATAAAATTGTCCTTACTACAATAAGCCCACTGCTTAGCAGAGACCCTCTAGGTCCTTCCTCCTTGACTCTGGATTTAAAGCTTTTTTAGGAATAAGGGCTATGCCCCAGTATCTTTATCCACAGGGACACAGTGATGAGGGAGAGTCACACTGGCTAAGGAGCCAGTGGCCCTGGCTTTGAATTCTGGCTCACTCACTCACTAGCTGCATTTACCCTGGGAAAGTCATTTAATCTCTCTAGAGTTTTGGTTTTCTAAATAGTAAAAGTGGGATAATCATCTCCACAGAATCATTAAGAGGGTTACACCAATGAATACATAAAGCGCTTAATATAATGCCTGGTCCTCTTTCCCTCTCCTCTTTTCATTAAATTAAACCAAAGTTATCTTATTGTTATCATTATAAACAAGAAAGACATCCATGACACCGTGGGTAAACTATCATTTTAAACATTATGTAATATTTCTAGATTATTCAAAATAATCTAATCATTCTGCCCAAACTTCTAAGGCTAACGTAGAAAACTTTAGAATTTCAAAACCTTAGACTTTCTAGTAGTATTCTTTTGGTAATGGTATAGTCAATCATATATGAGGCAGGATCATGGCAAAATTCTACTTCCAGTTGTAGCACATAGCTTCTTTTCAGCAGTGGATATTTGGGCCATTGGGATTTTTGATTCAGTGAGAAAAGTTAATCTGCTTCTCATTAGGAAGAATCCACAAATTATGAAATCCATAATCTTCCATCACAAAGTGACAGCAATCATTATCATTTTCAATTTATGCATCTGAAGAGCTCTGTTTACTCTGTCCACATTTCATCTTAATGTGCCTCTAAAACGCTTGGGGACCATGCTGTCCGGGGTGACTGGAGACATGCTTGGTTGTTTAGTGTCATGTAGGAGAGTTACTTAATGTGTCCTGTTTTCATGGAGATGTCAATCTTTCAACCACTTTGAGGTCAGAAGACAAAGTGGCTGCACAGTGAACATATGCATAAACAACAGCATAAATCCCACCTTAACCAAAGAGTCTGGCACGGATTGCAGTGGCTGCTCACAGAAAATACAGAAATGAAGCAGCAGGTTTACTGGGCGGGGGAGCAGGAAACCTAATTAGCCCAGCTCTAGGAATGCCAAAAAGCCTACTTAATATCTTTTGCCTTACTATTCTAAGCCCCCTAAAGGGAGAATTTCTCTCAAGCACCTAAATTTATTGTATTAAAAAGAGATTAGTGTATGGGTAAGCTAAGGGATGAGTCGGCACAGTTTTTCTTTTGACCTCTGGTTAAGACAAGATCCATAAGGAAGGGAGTTCACACATTTCAGAAAGAAACTAAAATGGCCATGTCTAAGCATTACTTGCCACATATTGCTGAAGCAGTTGCTAGTGGAAAGAAAATCAAGTCCAAAGATAATGCTATTTTTTTAAATAAAAAAAAAATCACTAGCTGTTCCTGAAAAGAGATGGCCAAACTAGCTCCTGTGCATTTCTGTCACTCATTTTCAGGGTTGAAATTCACTGTGTGAGAGAAATCCACCATGCTCATAGGATGCTTCTGCCTTTGCAGATCCTCAAGCTCATCCTTCTTAAATGCTCTTATTCATGCCAACAGAGAGTACACATGACACTGACATTTAGTAAGTTACATTTCAAACAAGGAGCCTGATAAAAAAAAAATTTAGTAAGCTACATTTCAAACAAGAAGCCTGACAAAAAAATTTGAGATTATGCAAAGTACTATAAGACTTTTAATCTATAAGAAGACCCTTAATAATGAACGCTAATTTAATAACTGAACAGATACACTAACATTTGGAGAAATAAATAGCCCAATAGCCAAGAGAAGACCCCTGGCACCCTGTCCTTCACACAGTGGGGTTGGGGTCAGGAGTCTGCCAACAAAGCTCCACCTCTACCTCCTCCTCAACTCCCCCAACCTGTCACCCTGCACAAATAGTGGAGGAGGCTCAAGAGAACATAGGGCTTCTAGGAGAGGAATCTGGGAGAGGGTAAATGAATTTGAACTCTGTTGCTCATTTTACTGAAATTAGCTGAAGCTAACAGATTCAAGTGGTTGCTAAAGGTCACATTTCCCAAGTCTCCTATCATTGTCATCATCATTATCAAAATAATTTATTAACTGATTTCTATGTGTAGGGCACTGGGATAAGCACAGGCCTATATAAGGACTTTCTGTGAAGACACAGAATAAACCAAACTTCAGCAATGAGATAACCAGTGTCAGCATTTGGTTCCCAAGAGCCAATATGGTTCCCAAATAATCATTGGAATATATTTCCTCTCAAATATGTGAAGTTTTAATTGGCTGTGCATACACTAAATATTTGGACGAGCACTGAAAAAAATAGTCACTTAGTTCATATATTGGTGTCAGTATTTGCCTTGTTCTGGGAAAACCTAGATGATCATATTGGAAAAATTTTTCTCTACAGATACTGCCTTTTTTCTTGCAGTGAAATCAAGACATTTTGTTTTATTGTTTCCCAACATTTCATTATTAAATATTTAAACATATATCAAAGTTAAAACAATTTTATAATGAATATCAGTATTCCTAGCACCTAGATCCTACCATTAACATTTTACTTTACTTGCTTTATGACATATCAGTCCATCTACCCCTCTTACCCATCTTCCAAATTGATGCAGATAACAGATAATGCTGCAATTTAAAGAGTAGAACCACTGTCTTACTCCTCTAAGAGCTTGAAAAATCTACTAGATTGTTTTTAGAAAACAAAGAACAAGCTCATTCTGAATTATGTACGCAGATACTCATCATAGTTTAATCCTCAGGCTCTGTAAAAAGTATGGTAAGCTATTTCAATCTTTTGTCTAGCTCTATCAACCCTGTAGACATTTTCAGTATTCATCCAAATGCTTGCTTTTGTAAAGACATGGGCTGTTGATTTTAGAGAGGCTCTCTGCTACAAATCATCAGGAACAATTACCTGGAATGCTAGCAGTAAGTATTTTTTATTCTTTTGCTCTATACTCTAGTATCCCCTCTCCCCAATTATTCCTTGAGTGTAGATATACAGTGCTTTCTACGTCTCACTCCCCTCATTTATGATGTTAGTTTTATAATACCTATCTCACAACCCTGTCATGAGGATCACATGTGAAAAACAGAAAAAACATTTTAGAAAGAGTAAAGTACTATGCATATCTAAGATAACATTAACATTAGTAATCATAATGCAGTTGTTAGAAAACACAGCTGAGGTAATGGTTCACACTGCTACTTGTCTCTTTCGTATCAGTCAAAAAGGACTTCAAAGGTTAAAGGGACAGAGAATTGGCAGTTGCCTTCAGTCTGCCCATCTCGTGAAGGATCGAGAAAAACCTTGGTGTATATCACACAGACTTGTTTTCATTAGTGAAGTGTTTGTTTTGGAAATCATCCCAGTTTTAAAACAATACTTCCATTAGCTGTGCAAGTACCTATAATTATCCATCTTATCTGACCAGTGCCAAACTATTTTACTTATTGCATCCCATTTACCTTGGAGGTGCTGAAAGGAAAAGAACAAGACATTCACTCAATGTATGAAAAGGTGCAGAAAATGTTTATTTCTTTGAATAAACATCCATAAATGAACTTTGGATAGAAATTTCTGCAATAAGATATCATCAGGTACCATGAATGATGAATCTGAAGGTGATGGAAACTCTCTGCTCCCATATATGGGAAAAATTCTGTTACATGAATACCTAACGTTTACAAGGCATAAAGTAGTACATTTTCCATTTTTTGTGTCTGGTTGGACACAAGTCAAGAAAGTGAGGAGCAAATTCAAAGCCAAGTAGGGAAGTAAGAAAAGATAAAATAAGCAAGGAGGCTGGTTCATCATCAATTACTGTTATTGAGAACTTGCCAGCTTGCTGGCATTTTATTTTATGCTTAAGGGGAATTGAAGAGAAAAACAGATTTGAAATCACCCTTGCCCTCAAAAAGCATTCATTCCAGTAGTGGTTGGATAGATAAAATAATCAGGAGACAGAAAAATTCAAAATTATAAAGATGGAATAGTATATGCAAAAAGAGAGAAAAAAGTGTGGTCTGTAATTTAAGTATGATTTATATTCAACATTGAGCATGCTTAGAATGTGGACAACACCATCGCAATGAGCAGAGCTCTAAGAGGACAGGTATAATTATCCTGAAATCAAAAACATGCTTTTCCTACAGGAAAAGGAGAATCAGAACAAAGGCTGGCTGTGCCCACCTAAGACAGAGGGTTTCCCTGGTCCATGAACTCCAGCTGGTGCTGAAAGCAATGGCGTATCTTAAACCTACTGAGATGGTTGCATGAAGCTATCATCCTCTGATGCCACTCAACGTTCCAAACATACACGTTCCCTAGTTTGGTTCCACATTCACAAAGCAAATTTCTAATCATATTTATAATTTGGTTTCCAACATGCCACACATACTGGAAGAAAGGAAGCTGGCTGGAAGGGTCTAGAACATGGTGGCCCTTCTAATGAGATTTCTCATTGTAATTCCAGCAATTAATGGGAACATACATACATGTGTGTATAATACACAAATAAACACATATTCACCATGTGTTTTTCGGAGAAACACTGGGAAATCTACCTTTATAACAATGCAGGTATCTAGATAGTTGGGTAAAAGTTTGTATTCTCATAAAATTTTACCATGCTCTAAATTAGAACCTTGCAAAGGTCCTTACTGCGCTATTTAGTGGTATTGTTTATTTCTTCTGTTCAGTCTACAAGTTTTGCTTAACTGCTGAAGGCTCCTCATTTATCATACCTGACTGCCCAGGGGGAGGGGCACCTGATGATCCTCGTGGTAGACAAAGAAACACAGTCAGAACAGCAGCTCTGTTCCCAGCACATGGTTCAATGGCAATTGGCTTGGGTGCCCCCTGAAAAAGAAAACCCACTTTAAGTTTGCAAAATTGACATAGCATTGCTATTTTAATTTTCACCTTATCTATCCTTTAGGTAGCTGTGCTGTACATTCCTAGTTGTTCAGGACACACCATGTGTTATTTTTACACTAGCTCCTTGCACACTATGGATGTGCACTTGGCCTACACTTGAATAAATCAACAAATTTCACTATATTTGACGAGCAGCTTGTGAGCCACAAAGTTATGCAACTTTTGTTCCTTTTTCCCAATTGTTTCCTCTCACCAATGATGTATAACATAGCATAGTTTATCTAATTAAGTGATCACAATTCAAAATATTCTGTTGGCATATCTTAATTTTCTTATTTTTACTGTCTATAGGGTGTACAACATGATGTTTTGATATACATATACATATACATACACAGATACATATACATAGTGAAATAATTACTACAGTCAATCGAAGTAACATATTCATCACCTGATACAGCTACCTATTTTTTCGTGGAAAGAACACCTAAAATACACTCTCTTAGCACATTTTCAGTATACAATACAACAGTATTAACTACAGTCCTCCTGCTTACATTAGATCTATAGACTTATTCATCCTACATAAGTGCAAGTTTGTACCCTTTGACCTACATCTCCTCATATCCTCCCCCTCCCTGTCCCTGGTGAATATTGTTCTATTCTCTGTTTCTATGTCTTTGACTTTTTTTAAGAATCCACATGTAACAGTGAGATCAGGTTGGCATATCTTTAATACTGTTTTAGTGAAATACCTACTTACTAATCACCCATCAATGCCCTTGTATAGATAACTTTAGAAATAACATAGAGTAAATAAATATATAATAATAATAATAGTAATAGCTAGTATTTTATTAAGTTGTTACTATGGGTTAGGTGTTCAAAGTGCATGACATATATTGACTTATTTAAACCCACAACAACTCTGTAACATGAGAACACTGAAGCAAGAGGTTAAAAAAGCTTGCTCGGATTCATATAGCTAGCTAGCAGTAGTTGGGCTAGCACTTACGCTCAGGCAGGCTGCCTCCTGAGTTCACATTCTTAATCACACAATGCAGGCTTATGACGTGTGCATATGCAAACATGCACCTCCACACATGTACACATAAATATATGCACAAGTACACACATGTGTACACAAATCCACATATAAATTTGGAATTAAACACAATGTGATCTTTGGAATAGTGAGGCTATCAGTTTGGCCTAGGAATGTTAGTTTTGGCCATCATTTAAAGAGCTATAGAAGAGACATGGTTGATATATCAAAGCAACATTTCTGAGGAAAGGCAAAATTAAATAGAAGAATAAGTACCACGGCTTTAATTATTAGAACAAATGATTTGTTCAGGTTTTTTTCACTGATGATATTTAAACTTTTCAGAAGAAATACAGACATATGCAGTCATTCACCTAGAATATTCTAGAATACTGCCGTTTCTAGAAAGTTTAATGAGGCATTAAAGATAAAATATGCCTGCTTTCATGTAAAACTTAGACTGAAATTTCTGGTGACAATGGTTTTATGTGGTTATAAAGGATTTCTCCTTTATAGCAACATAAATCTCATGTTTTAAAATTATCTTCATATAGATACATTTTGGGAGTATTCAATATAAAGGTGAAAGTGGCGATGGTGGTGGAAGCAAAGGGCATAAAAATGTTCCAAGAAAATGCTGTAAGCCATGTTGCAATACTTGTATCAAGTTACATGATCTATGGTTTTACACTTTAAAGCTTACATTTAATTTAACAGACTTATTTTTGAAAATGTTAAGTCAAAATCAGCATAAGTACATAGATATTCTCCAGTGATGTAAATATTTAGAGAATAGGTTTGTCTTATTCCAAAGCTAAAAGAAAAATACTATGAAATGTTTCAAATCATATTTACAGGCTACTAAAAGTTATTTTAATTTAATAAATGCAAACAATATGTAAAGGTCAATTGATTAAAATATACTAACAGAACATAAAATAAACTCAAGGTTTAAATGATAGTGATATATTGGAAAAACCATACCTAAGAAACAATCAATCATTTCTACCAATGGGCAAGCTTTTCTTTGTTTTTTCTTTTTAAACTCTCAATGTATTAACTGATACTATTCAGCATATCCAAAGGCATGTTAAAAAAAAACTCGACTGCAAAAATTAGAACAGTAGAATTATATGTTTATATAAAAAAGTTGAGAAACAGTGGGTCTTGGTTTAGGAGATTGAGAAAAACAACAAATGATTCAGTAGTACATCAATTTGATCTTTTTGCCAGGCTATCTTTCTGCCGCTTTTAACACAAGCAGAAAATATTTTAAAACATCAAATCATCAACAGCATCAACGGAGAAAAAAATTAATAAAAAATAACTAAACTTCAGGTGGAATATGCTCTAATTAACACTTTAAACTTCAGAGACTTAGCAACAAATAAGGACAGTGGAGTAGAATATCTCAAACGTGGAAAGGAAATTATGCCTGCATAAAAGCTACTTCTATAAAATCTTCCTTTAAAAAATTACTCTTTCATTCTTAGTTCTACTGCTATTGTATAGAAAACATTCAGAAATTTCTGTATATTGATAAGCTATATAAAAGGAGATTATACTTCTATTTTAAAAAATCAAATTGACTTACAACTTAGTCTATTTTAGGTAAAATAATTTTCATAAAAGGATATTAGCAAAAATGTGAATTATTCATTCTGTTTAAAATATTAGTTACTAGCACAGCTCTTTGATACTTCTGGAAGAAATTCACATAATTTAAAATATTATTTCCAAAGAGTATGTGGCAAATATCACTTTCAATACAGAATTTTATATACAAAAAAACCCAAACAAATCTCTTTATAGCACTTGAATTTTACAACAGAAAATAGCAAAACCCCACAAATGATAATGTTTCTGATACCCTGAGGTTTGGCAGTTGTTTCGTGATAACTACATAACCATGAATCAAAATCATTTCACAATGACATAACATGTTCACTGAGCTGTGCAATTTATCATGTATTTTCCATTGCTGCCTTTCAAAGAGATAAGGCCTGGGTTTGTTTGCCCACAGCACTCAGCAACTGTGATTTACTTCTAGGCATTTTCATATTCGCTGTACTGCAAGAAGCTGGTGTTAGGCTCTGCCAGAAAACATCACTGACAGTTATGTAATTAGCAGTCCCTGTGTATTAAGCCCACAGCACTTTTAAAAAGACTGCTTTTGTTCAGTCTAGTGTTTTTAAAACTGTTGTACTCTTATTTTCAAGTTGCTGTTTTAGGGGCAAAAATTCTATATTAAATGCTTTCTATTTTTCAGCTATTACAAACAGAAAAAAATGTTACCAGAGAAGCTTCTAGAATCATGAAGATTTTCAAGGTATAGTTATTAAAACTCCTAATAATTTGTTCTGAAAATGAGGTGTTCATTTGAGCTCAGGATCAATCCTGGGAAACTGCTGCTACATGAATCACTGCACGTTTGGAAAACATCAATGGGTAAAGCTGGCTACTTGTTCTTCCACTGGCCCTCTCCAATGGCGAGTGAGGGATTCACTTCTGTAAATCACACTGAGACCCATCACTAGAAACCATACTCCAGCAGCTGGGGCTTAACAGAATTATCTGATGTCCTTGGACTAGTCACTACAATTTAAGTGGGGTTTAGTAGAACATTCAAGGACTCAAGATTAAAAAGATGTTACATCCTTTCTCAAAAACCTTTTCAGTAGTTCCAAAGCAGAACTTGTAAACTAAGTCACTTCAAGGCACAGGTGGGTAACACAGTAATAATAGCTAACATTTATTAAGCACTTACTATATGCCTGATGTCAATACCTACCCGATGAGACATTGACTGTTTCCATTTTACAGATGATGAAACTGAAGGTCTAAGAGTTCAAGTGACATAAATAAAGTTGTAGACCTAATAGGTGGCATAACCAGGAATTTGGACCAATGCAGTCCATTTTCTGAGCTTGTATGCTTAACTTTATGCTATATTGCCTGTAATAGGTAGGAAGACTGACTTATCCTCTAGAGTAAGACAATAAAAAGTAGTGGGTACTAACTAGAAAGTTCTTTAAAGACATTAACTCTTAAAACGTGTGCTGATCATGTCTTGGGTCAAAAGAGGCTTGAGCCCAAAATGACATTCCCTACATACTCATCTAATCACATCCTTTATTCTGCACAAGCTCTATTTTTTAGTCAAATTAAGTGCTATTAATAACTGTTCAACAACTGTTCCCAGGGTTTTCAGAATCATCTGTGCCTTCTTCACCCTTAATCTTCCTACTGTCTAAGGCATCCTTCCCACAGGTCTCCAACGTTCCTGATCTTATGCGTCCCTCAAAGCCAACTCAAATGTCACTTCATCTATAAAGTCTTCTCTGATCTGAGATATTTAGTTTCTCCCTCTTTAGTTCTTTAACTTTAACTTTAGTGACCCTCTTTATTTTCTACTTTGAATAACAGCTGGGTAAATGTCTATTTCCCACTGGATCAAGCTCCTTGAGAACAGGTCTGGTTTCTTATTCATCCCTATATCCCCTATGCTCACTTCCTCTCTTTGAAATGTCCAAGCACGGTGCTTGTGCCGCCTTTTTGGGACCTATGTCTCCCAATGTTTTATTATACTTATTGATGTACATGTTGTATAGCCCTGCTTCTGCAAGGCAGATATCATGTTAGATTCTTGTCTTACCTATAGCAACTACTAGAGTGCATTGCACATGGTAAGTGAAAGAGTTAATGAATGAATAAATGAAGTTGTCACAGAGGTCACATGGTGAAATAAGCAACAAGGCATGACCAAGTTTCTCTCCAAATTGTGGATATTAAAGGGATAATAAAACACTAATAATAATAATATGTAACATTTACTGAGTACTTACTAGATGCCAAGTGCTATGCTAAGCTTTTTACATGCATTATTGTATGTAACCTAAACAGCAATCCTATTAGCAGGATACTGTTATTTTCCATTTCCTACAGATGAAGTAATTGAAATTCAGAGCGGTCAGACTGTATTCTCAGGGTAAGACAGCTAGTGAGGGGCAGATCCAGGACTGGAACTCTGATTCTAGAATCCAGGTTTTCAGCCACTATACAATATTACTAAAACATACAGCTTAAGAAGCTAAGGAGTCTCTCATTCTGTCAGCCTGACTATTAATAGTAAAAATCAATTTAGAATACCAGTTATAACAATTATATGCAAATACCTACCCCATTTCTGACTAGTGATCAGAACATATGAGTCCTCAGACCAGCTCTCCCACTATCTAGCTGTGTGATCCTGGGCTTGTTACTAAGTCAGTTTCCCCAACTTGAAAATGAACAGGGTAGGTTGGATGATTTTTAAGGTCCCTTTCCTCTTTAACATTCTGTGACTACGATTTATGGACAACCTCCAGAATCTGTGACATACCAATATCTAATAGTTTGTCTAAGTATGGAGAAATTTAAAATTTCCAATCCTTAGTATTTTTTTCTTCCTGCTCAGTTACTTTAAATGGCACATCTAATTTTTAAAGAACATTTTTATACCATATGATGAATACATCACATAAGACTAAATGGCCACCATCGCATGCCAAAAAAGCAATTAGAAAATTGAATCAAGGAATTAAGGATTAATGTGGATATGTTATACCTGTCAGCAGTAATAAGTATTTTGACAAGAACAGAATAAATTCTGACAGTATGCACAAATACTAATCTGATATATGAGTGAAATATTAAAAATGCAAACAACTACACATTAATCACTGTAACATTTCCCTACTAAAATACTTCTAATGCTATTCTTATCAGAATTCATCTATAAATAAAAATGAGTCTTTTTCAACAGCTTGCATGACTTGGTATTTGCAGCTTAATAAGTGTTTATATTGATATGAAATTTAGTTTTTAGTCACATTAGTAAAATTGAATTAATTTACTGAGTATTGTATTAAGTGAGCCTGATGACTTGGCTTGCAGCTAATCAAGTGTGCTGATTCCATAGGATCAGCAAATACTAAGATTCCAGATTTCAAAAACAGATTCTCTGATTCCATTATTTAGGCTTGGGGAAAAAAATGGAAGCGAAAATCATATTCTTTCCTTATTTACTTTTTGCTTTGCATGAAATGATAAACGAGAAAAAACACATTAGCTGGGTTTACTCAGTAGGAAGGAGAAGAATTCATATTAATAATAGAAATTAAGCTAGTGGACACTCAAAAACAGGGTTAAATTGCATTAGAAGCCAATTCAAAGAGAATAAAGTATTACACGTGGGAATAGGTAAAGGAATAAAACATAATCTTCACAGAATCAGGATGCTGCACTTGAGATTCTGAAGGTATTCCAACCGTAAACTTCATTTTCATATCCTACCAAATATCTCTCCTTGCTGAAATGCCTCCATGTTCAATCTGTGTTCAAAGTTTCTAACTAAACACACACATGTACACAAACACACACACTCATATATACCCATATTTAAGGATTATCTTTATAGTATACTATCTAGATTAACTGAGTTTTGTAGTTATTTTAATTGTGTGGCACTGACTTTGGGAGTAAAGAGGCTGGATTGTGACAGCTTCAGTTTTATCACCTATTTTTCCCTAGGTGTTTAGGTCCCAGAAAGTAAAATGAGACAACACTACCTCTTCTTGAGCTATTATATAATCATGCTTTGCCCTGAGCTGGTTAATAACATGACTGTTAATAGGAGGTGACTCTGAATAGATTATCCTTAAAAGTTGATTCCTGTTAGCATTTTTCAAAACTTTAAAATAGATTTCTATTAAATAATTATCTTAATTAGGTTTGTAACAACCTGTACTTTTCTCCACAGCTCAGTGCAAAAAGCAACCTAACCACTATACTTGATGTATGAGTTTCAAAATTAAGAACATCCTTTCTGGCCTTGAAAGGTACTGTTAAGTGTGAGAGACAACTGTGCCTGCCAAATCAGTCACTTCCCATCTTGCTCATGCCCAGACTTAGGCTTTTTTTTCAGGCCCCTCCATTCACGTAGACTTCTTGCCAACATCTACCATTCCTGCTATATTGGCTTAAATCTCTCTACCTGCAAGAAGCCATGCCAGGTCATGCTAGGCCACTTCAGGACCTCTTTGCTCTACTCTCTTTCAATACTTCTGAGTAAATAATTTTTCCTTTTTAACCATTGAGAGGAAGTGTAACGTGGTGGTTATGAGAACAACCTTTAGCACCCAACTGCCTGGGTTCAAGGCCATGCTCTCATCCAAGCATGAGTTTGGTTAAAGCACTTAACCTCCCTGTGCCTCAAGTTCTTCATCTGTAAAGTAGAGCTAAAAATACCTTACTCACAGTGTTATTATAATGATTAAAGGAGTAATATATATACATGAAGTATAGCACACAGTAAGTACTCAGTAAGTCAGTGATTGTTATTACACCATTCTGTCCAGTTTTCACTTTGCTTTGGAATTGCTCTTTGTTCCGTATGAAGAATATGCTCAACTCAAAAGAAAGATATCTGAGGACATAGACCATATTTTTAAAATCTCTGTTAATGGCTTGAAATGAATTAATTAAGAAATTCAGCCTTGAGGAGAGATTTTTATTGATGGTTTTCAGGGGAGGAAAAATCTAATCCCAATGCCAAACTTCCCACACTTACCACATCAACACTGCCCCGGAAAGCCTGCCTGTTCTTCCCATTTTTGTTCCCTGCTGTTATCAAGGAATCTGACCTGACTGTAAGCATTATATGCTGCAGAGAACAGACTTTCCCTGGCACTTAAGACTGAGGCATTTAAGAAATATTTTATGAATAAATGGATGTTTGTTTTCCCTTTTCCAAATTGTGCACAAGGTAAATCTCAAAGTTATAAACAAAATCTCAATCTAGAATAGATAGATGTAAACCATTGGGAAAGTTAGAAAAATCAAGATCTTGGTATTACTCCCCAGGCTAGTCCATTCTAAAACACATTATGTCATTCATTAATGTAGAAGGCCACCATAAGAATACAGCTGATAGATCAATTCTTTTTAAAAGGTAAATGTGCTAATTATTGGTGGTAGAGTGCTACATAGGCACAGTACCCACTCTGGTGAAGCATCCTTTTAAGCTAAATGCAACTCTGACTAATTTAGAGCTGAATGCACTGGAAGAGTTATGCACAGAGTCCTGGGGGTAGTAACGGAGGGAGGCAGGCAGGAGAGCGTATGTGAAGTTCTGGAGAAGGACTTTACCTTGCAGAAGATGACTAGGAGTTCACCAGGAGAATGATGAAGGAGGATTTCTGGCAGAAGTAAGGGCATGCACACAGAGGTGCAAAGACATATGGGTTGTATTGGAAATCGATAGAAGTTTATTGGGGATACAGCCTAGGAAATATTCTGTAAAGAGGGATGAGAAGAGGCAAGAGAGGAAGACTGAGGCCCTCCAAAATATCCAGGTCCCCCGTTAGCCCTTCACATCCTTCCTGGCCATGACTGGGATTCTCACTACCTGCTTCAAATGCTGTGCTGAGATGCTCGGATGGAAACGGACACGTGCAGCACACAGTGGGTCATGGGCAGCCTTCATCAAGATGTGCGCATCATCCCTCGGGAACACGAGCAAACCTCTCCCTATTAGAAACTTGCGGTGTCCCTTTATTAAACTATTAGTCAAATCTGTTATACTGAGGGAACATTAAATTAAAACATTTATTCCTGAAACTTCAATCATAAAAGTAAATCAAGAAGCACTGTGAAAACTAACTGTCAGCAGAAAGAATAAAAGTGCAGATTTGGCAATATTCTTAATGAGGAATCAGATGTTAATAGATCCACATAATAAATGACTTTCTACTGTAATTATTATACCAGTTGCAACCTATTATAAGTACAAAAGCATGGACAAAACTATGAATGAAAGAGTTTAATATGACTTGGTACAAAAGCATGTATGAAACTACCTGGATTTCTCAGAGAATAAGTCATTCTGGATTACAGAGTTTTCCTAGAAAGCTGAACATTAACTCTACAAGAGCTAAAACTTTGCCGTTTTAGGGTATTAAAAAAAATACTGTGAAATTGCTTAAAACAAATATCCTTTTCTCTGCTTCTCAACAAGTCTATATTAAACATAATTTAGTATTGTCTCGATGTTCCATGATCAACATTATGAACATCAGCTTTCACAGAATGCTAAAGACACATAGAGCTGCAAATGTGTGAATGAGTAAGTATGTTACAGCTATAGCCCTAGGGGTTTCTTTTCCCTCCTCTTCCTCAGTCCCAGAAACCACCAATGCCAGCTTGCTTGTTACTTATTTGTTTCTTTACATAAATGCAACCTAAAACTTATGCAGCTGCCAGTGGATAAAGTGACTGCTTTTCTGTAAACCCCATCAGTGATACAAATACCGAAATGACCTTCTCAAGAGGTTGTCTTATTTTCCACAATATCTTCTTCTCTGTTGCTGTCAGCGTCCTGTGACCTGTCAGTAACATTCAAAGCACTGCCTAATTTCTACATTACCAATCCCATGTACCACAGACATCCTCTTGACAGTCTAACCATCCTCCTATGTCCCTTGAAGTTTGTAGACGGAGTAGCCTTTGCAATTTCAAAAATTTTGACAATAGAGTTTGAAAATAATCTTACTATAAAGTCTAGAAATACTTCAGCAGACCCAAATGACTTTACTGGACATGAAGTGGGTGTGGGTTCAAATATTATGGGATTTTGAATAAATTATTGAACTTTTGTGTGCCACAGCTTTTCCACACAGAAAATAGAGATTATAATGCCAATCTTGCAAGTTTACACTGAGGATTATAAAGAATAATATAAGAATAAGGCACTTAGCATAGTGACTGGCAAAAAGTAGTTGTTTAAATACAATTTTATATTAGGTAAAATCACTTGCAAATGCAATTTTTAAAAGTCAAAACCAACTGAATATCAGCAATTTTATATGGGTCAATGTTAATAGTTCCCTTTCCCTTCCTTCCACTTTGTTTTGGTGATTGATGGCAAGCAAATAAAGGAGGCTTACACATCAAGATCTTTTCTTATCTTTCTCTCCTGGGTGAAGTCATTCTCTCTGGCTTGGTCCGAAAGTATGGCACAAGTATTCTACTGTCTGGTCTAGAACTGAGTTCCAAGTTCAAACATTAGTCTATTGTGGAGAAGATGATAATTGATCAATGCTAGTGTTAGAAAGCTCAGAGGCAAAAGCCATTACAAAGGACATATTCTATGCAAACCTTTCTGCTTATACAGCAAACAGAAAAATATTTTATGGATGGATATGCTTAGAAATGCCTCCTAAGGGTGTTCTGGTGTGTGTGTGTGTGTGGCTTGGGAAGCCTCTTTGCTCACTAGCTGTCTCCTCATTATTTCCTAAATTTAAATTTCCTAATTTTATAATCAAGTCAGGTAAGAGGGAAAAATGAGAGAAAGGATGTTAGTAGACAGAGGATGCTTTTTGCAGGTCTCTGGGGTCTTCCTGCAGGAATCAAAGTTATGGAACTCACAAGACAGGACTTGCTACCCCTGTGCATGACCTGAGATACGTGGAGTCCTTGTGTGGCCAAACTAAATATATTTGCGTAGCATTCCTTTAGGTCTTTTCCTCAAATTATCTAATATTTGACTGTGTGAACTCAACTACCACATCATGTTGCTTTAGAAAATGAAGTATATGAGAGTGAATAAAATATCTCTTCAAATCTGTCTTTTCCCCAAGGTTCCTTTTTTCAGTATGACTAAAAATTAATGGTCACAGTCTGGGTAATGATCCTTTCCCTGGTTTTACTTATGCTGCTTTACCAACTCCCTGTTGGTCCTACTAATTATCTAATTGATTAAGCCTTCAAGGAGCCTTCTGTCATTGGGTGGCGCCCACTGCACACATCTGGCTCACTGTGTTTTCTTTTAAGGCAGTTAATTAAAAGATCCACAGCACAAATACAGGTATCAACTGGGAAGCAGATCTTGGTTGTTTCCTCAGTTGTTATCTGCAGAGGGTTGAATAGCATCTTCTAAAAGTTCATGTTTATCCAGAACCTCAGAATGTGACCTCTTTTGGAAATAGGGCCTTTGCCAATGTAATTTGTTAAGATTAGGTGAGAGGTCATACTCCATTAGGGTAGGCCTGCCCTACTTTTGATACAAGGAGATGCCACACGGGAGAGTCACCGAAGAGTTCACCATGTGAAGACAGAGGCAGAGACTGCAGTGATGCATCTACAAGCCAAGGAGCACCAAGGTTTGCAGGCAACGCCAGAAGCGAGGGGAGGGGCACGGAAAAACACTCTCCCTCAGGGTCTCAGAGGAATCAACTCTGCCAACACCTTCATTCCAGACTTCTAGCCCCCAGACTGTTTTTTTAAGCCACCAAGTTTGTGGTAATTTAGCCCTCAGGAGCTAATACAGTCTCCCTAGTCACAAACCAACCTTCAACAGAATGGCCAAGGAGTATTGATTACTTGCCATCTTTTTGTTTTGTTTTGGAAATGATCATAAGTATAATACGGTAACTGGCCAGTCTCAATACCTCAGAATATTTCCCCTATTTGGGGGCCATTCAAGTCACTTTCACTTGAGAAACTAGCTACATATCACATAGCATGGCAAATGCAGCCCACACAACAGGTCAACAGGGAGATTCACTTAGTTATGGGAATTCTGTGATCATTGTACGATTGATGATGTTCTTAAAATTGAAAATAGTTGTAATTGCTCCTTAGAATGCAAAGGTAGTATACGTTATACGTTGGATTCCCCAGGAAATAGATTCTGAGATTCTGAGACATGTGTGCAGGAGGTTCATTGGGAAGTAGCCACAGGAACAACATCGGTGTGGGGGGACAGAGCAGAATGTGGCAGAGGGAGAAGTTCACCTGCGGTGTGGCAGCCTCTGCCTGAGTGGGTGGTTCTTTAGAGTTGTATCACATTGAGACAAGAGGCTAAGTCTCTGAACCTATCCATGGATGGAGGCTGTCCTCAGCGAGGGGGCATGGCCATTGTGAGAGGCAGCTTCTGTCAGCAGAGGGTGATTTCTGGAGAAGGACTCGGCTCAGAGCTGTGAAAATGAGAGGCTCAGTCTCGAAGTGGGAATGCAGGCAGCACATCCCAGTCCTACTATAATATTCACAGTTCTAAAGATAAATTTCTTTATTAGCTAAGAGTGACTGGGCCAAGGCCCAATTTTATATGTTATGGTATAGATAAGGTTATTGGGCATTTATACTTTTGTTCCTCACCAGGCTTCTGAGGCCGCTATATTATTGCCCTTCCTAATTCTCCCATATGAGTGCTTGCTCTTCAGGACTGTAACCTTCCTCTTCAACTTTCCTACCTTGGCTGGCAATTCTGATGGTGATTTTTATCTTCAAAAAAGGGCAGAAATTATGATCTTGGTGCTAACTCCATGGCTAGGTCAATAGTTTAAAGAACTGAGTAAGCATTACTCAATATTTTATTCTTCACAGTTGGCATTCAAATGATTCAATGTATCTTACTTTTTGTTAAGTCATGAAGCTTTCAGAGGAAGAGGTCACCTTTCCTCTGAAATAAGGTCACCCTTATTTTGCATTCAGGGACAGTGGAAGATGAGTAATTAATTAATCTCACCAAGGTTCTGTAAGGTGTCAAAAGGGATGGCAGAGAAGACGCCAATATCCTCTGTTTGCCTGCTAAGTCATATTGTCTCTTGGAAAACTGCAACTTTATATGTCTTTTCTCTAATAATAATAATAATGTCAACTATTATTAATTGAGCATGTACTATTTACTGAGCACTCCCTTGAGAAGTGGAAGGTGAACTAAAAAGCAGTTGCTGGACACTGTGCTAAGTACTAATACATGTTCCAAGTATTAGCAAGATTAAAAGGTTTTTGAATCCAGAACATGAATATGTCATATTAGTTGTAAAAACTACTGCAACAAAGCAAACTAAACCCTTTGGGTGGAACATTTACATCAATACTTTTAAGATAAATATTGGTCCCTATCACACTAAGGCAAGAAAATACACAGCAGAGGAGAATTCATTATCTTGAAGATTAACACATGGTGGAAGGTAGTAGGGGAAGGTGTGAGGTGACGACACTGTGGTTCTACATGTAGACATCCCATTGGAGAACAAACAAGGAAGATGCTTTGCTAATACAGATTCCAAATCCGACAACAGCTGCCTGTCTGTTGGCAATCTCATTCTATTCAAAACAAGTAGAAACTGATCATATTACCTAACCAGAGCAAAATGGTAAAGGGAACATTCCAATAAAATATAGAGGTTTGCCTAGAGACAGGCAAACAAACTTTGCAAACAAGGTGGAAGAGTCTGAGAGGCAAGGGAGAAGTAGGCGATTGGGTCAGAAAAGAAGAGTTGTTGAGCCTTATGGATTCAGACATATATACTAAACTTAGGGAAGTGGGTTTCAAAAAGTTCAGAAAAAATTACAGGTATAATCCCACCACTAGAGAATCTAAAATAATATGGCTCAAAGGACAGGAAGCTTTAAAATATCTGAGTGAAATCCCAAGTGACAAAATAAAGAAGGAATATTGGAGCCGCAGAAAGTAGTTTCTAATGGGATGCCAGTAGAATAAGAGTATACAACCTCAGACTCACAGGCCTACTGTGGGGAGCAAGTTCTTGGAGTGGACTAAAGGTGTGGGGCATGCAGGGATATGATAGACAACTGGCTCCTGAGAGCATAGTGGTAGCCACCAAATTAACTGTAGATAGAAAGACAGTCGGTCGCTGGCACTCCATTGAGGTATCGCAGTGAGTGCTCCGGCAGTTGAGCATAGCACAGTCATGGAAAATCATTCCATAAGAAATGTTTGCTCCAAAGGATCCCCATCAGGGAATCATCCAGATTATGAACACATATGGTGAAGAGCAGGCCCTGTTGCTTATGTGGCAGACCTTTAAACTAAAGCTTTACAAGATAATGTGCTTTATATTAGAATTCAAAAGAATTAGAACACAGGATTAAATTAACTAGGCAGTTTGTATTGGATAGAGGGTAAACATGTGGGCTCTGGTACATTATCGCCTAGAATTAATTCTTAACTGCCGCTTACTTGGGCATGTTTCTTAACTCTCTGGGCTCAATTTCCTCATCTGTAAAATGGCAATAATTATAATATGTACTTCACTGGATTGTTGTAAGGATAAACTAAATTGATACTTACAAAGCATTTAGAGTACTGCCTGGCATAGGGCAAGTGTTCAATAAATGTCAGTGATTATTATATACTTTTATCATTTTAATGGTCTGTTTAACATAGCATACACTCTTACTATAATAATAACTTATTCTTATAACTTAGCCTGTATCTTCTGATTTATGATAGAATAGCCCAGGAGCTTATATGTGGCCCTGGTGTGACACAACCTTTGAGGAAACTCTTGCAGGCTGGTTCTACATTGAGCACACTATGCCGTGAAAAGTAAAATCAAGTTTGAATCTTGGCTCTACTACATACAGATCACACGTGACTTTAGGTAACTAGACTAATCTTTCTAGGCCCAAATTTCTTCACCTATAAAAGAGAATAATAATAGTGCTAATTACTGATAGGGTTTTTGCAACGAGTAAACTCAATAACTTATTTAAAGCACCTGGTATATTGTATTGCATAGAGTAGGCATTCAATGAATGGCAGCTATGTTAAGATTTAGCTCCTTTATCTCCTTAAAAATATATTTAACTTTCCTGCTTATTACAAATGAACACCATACATTCTTAGTTTGCTATTTGAATTTCTTTTTTTTTTCTGCTCTTACATGTCCTGAAGGAATTTTTAAAAATCTCACTAAAAAGAAATACTGGGACATAAAAATACTTGTGATGGTCATTTTCCATTTAGAAGGGAATTACCTTGATACTTCATTGCATCTCTTCACCATAGATCTTTCTACAATGACACTCTAATTCATGATCTTGTCAGAGCTGGGGGCAGGGGATTCAGGTGTGGGTATCAGATAAAAGGTTGAGACAGAGATGCAGGATCAAGAAGGGGTGGCTTTGAAGCAAGCAAGTAAGGACAGCAAAAGTAAAGGGTTAGAGAATGGATAAATCAGTTGTGGGTTTAGAAGTGACATACATAATAATAGTGGCCATTTTTGAATACCTAATGTTTCCTTTGCCTGTGCAAGGAGAGTGGAAGAGCGGAGACTTGGACTCAGACTTATCATAATTCCAATGCCTAATTCTTCCCCACTTTCCATACTAGCATCTAGAAGTAATGAGATACCACAGGAGACAGACAGACGCATACGTTGTAGTTCAAGGTCTGAGACTCAGAATCCAGAAAGTCTATGAGATATGAAGGAATGAAGTGAGAGCAAAAACAATGTCAAATGATGAGCAAGTATAGAAAAACACAACAGAAAGGGTTTTCTATCCTTCCCTTAGCATTATGCTCTGCTTCTTGGTAATAGAAGCCAATCTTCCCACTTAGGTTGGTGGAGCCTCTGCAGGTGAGAAAAGGTTAGTGGCAGCTCCTGACCAAGATGAGGCCCACAAGGCAGGAGTCAACAGCACGAGTGAATGGTGGGAAAATCCTGGATTCCTCCCTATTTTACCTTGGCTATTTGATAGCTTTCTGACCCAGACTACAGTTTTAATTTGAAAAGTTCCCCTTTCTACAGAAACTAAACAGGTTTCAAAGCAGAAATATAAATTAATTTTGCCAATTCTGGCAACCAATAACCCTCAAATTTTCTATGACCTTAGCTTTTTCCCCCTTTATTTACCTCATAAAAGGGAAGTTAGGACATATTAATCTCTGTAAATAGCTCCATATTTTCTGAGATCACTTCAGAAGAAGACTATTTGAATAAGATAAAATTACTATTTGTCGGGGAATTTAATCATACTCTTTTTCTTGGTGTTGGTTTTCAAGTTTCTTAATGCCTTTGGTTAATAGCAGGTAGCTATAGCAATTTTAAAGTATCTCTTTCAGTTATAACACTCTCTGTTGACTTTTTTAAAGCACCTAACAATTGACAAAGCTTTTTAAAAATCTCACTTGAAAAAAAAAAAAGACTCACTTGACTCTTATAGCTACCATGTGAGGTGGTGAGAGCAGCCTTTACTACCCAAACTTTACAAATGACAAAACTAAGGTTCTGAGAGTTAAGAGACTCACTTGAGGACACAAAGTAGCTATGTCATGTTAGCCGGTGCAAGAAGTGAACATCTAAACACTGACTCCTGGGCTCTTGGTAATACAGGGAACACCTTTCCAATTGGTTTGCTTTCCACGCTCCGCTCCACCCTCACCCCGGCGTGCTTTTCACTGGAGGGATTTTCTCATGAGCTCAGGTGGGCTCTGGGCTGTATCATGCTCATCCATATGCACTCATCTATGAGATGCTCATTCCTCTTTATTAAGGAACTATGACAAATAAAATCTGTTAAAAAAAAGTTCTAGATCTCCAGTTCTCTCTCCTCAAATAGTTCTGTACACTCTTGCAAATATGAAAGATGTAAGATTGAGAGATTAAAGGGAAACACATACAAGGAAGGAGGCCGGGAGGTGCTAGGAGGGGAGAGGGGCGTGAACAGGCCTCCTCCGGCTTCCACATGCTCATTCTCTCCCCGGAGCAAAGAGTCAGTGATGCACTTAGGGAAAAGGGAAGCAAACCGGGAAATACCAACGAACCAACCAGCCCATCTGTGTTTCTGGAAGAACAAGGGCAGGTGGGAGCACTTATCTTAGGAAATTGCTTTTCTTGATTTTTTTTTTCCAGAAAACGTGGAAAAATCTATGAAGAATGTGGGACAGGGAAGGGAGCAGAATACAAGAGAATGTATGTGGCTAAGGACTGGTGCTCACAGCCAAGGGATAAAAAGGCAAGGCCTGCTCTGTGTTGTAAAGCTGTAAAACTTTCCTTCTGCATACTTTCATATGAATTGGAGAAAAGCCACTCAGGCACTGAGGACTGATGGACAGAAATTAGCTGACATCAGAGAGGCCAATAAGTTATCTTAGCACAACTGGCCAAAGGCACATAGTTTTCCATGGGAAATGACCGCTGAGCTTTGGTTGATGTTCCCCAAGAGGAAAAGCTCGATTGTGACAGCTTCTTCATTATGCTGCCAAATGCTTGTGGTTCCATCTGAAACCAACAGTGCAAAAACACTCACACCTCTGCACCTTTTATTTGAAAAGCAAGACATTTTCAGATACTGCTATATTTTCTAACAGAGGATCTACATCTGAACACACTTGAATTTTAGGAACTGGTAAACACAAACCCAATGTGAACTATCATCACGACTCATCCCAGCCAAGCAGATGGTCAGGCTAAAACCCCTAAAGCTTATTGCTACAAAGTCTTGGTAACAAGACAGTCATTCAATAAATGTTTATTGAGCATGGCCTATGTGCAAGATACTGTAGCCATGCCAGATTTCTTATTACTCAGTGTGCTGCTCCACATAATGAGAAGGTTGATCTTGCTGAATTTCTACTGAAGAAATGCATCAAATCTTACCTCAAAGGTTGCCAATGATCCATTTATAAAGAGCAAACAAGAATTTATTCTGGTTGTAATTTTTTTCCTACATATTCTTAGGTTATTTAGCGAGATGAATTAGTTTCTGCTAAAAACAAAAACAAAAACAAAAACCCAAAGCCCTTTGTTCATTTGTATATCCACAAACCAAATATTATTGAGATCCACCAATGCACCAGGAACTGCATATATGCAGCTAGAACTGCAGACTTTGGCAGTATTAGGGCAGGAGAATTTTGTAGTAACAAAGGACTCTCTTGTTGCAGGTCTGCTGATTAGGTAATAGTAGCTAACACTTACTGCACTTACTGTAGAATAGAGTCAGACCCTACATTAAGTGTTTTGCACTGCACACACCAAGATAAAGATGAGTTCCTTTTATGCAATTAAAATTAGTCATGTAAAATCCCTAAAGAGTGGGGCTAAAAGGTGGCATTGCTGTGTTTGTAAATGCCTAAGGAACTCTTCTCTGGGCAGTCAGACAAGAGACAAAACCACGAAGAGTACATCTTCTAGGGCCATCTAGCGTTGATTTTTTTCTGCTTTAGCTCTTGGGGAGTCTCCAAAACCATAAAGGAAAAGAAAATCCCTTGATCTTGCAACTACTGAAGTGGAATTCCTTGGTGGCATAAGACAGAGAAGGTCTTGGAAAAGGGTATATCTTTTTTTGGCTTAAAAGTATATGCTAGCTCAGGAAGGGAAATGAGTTATAAATACCAAGGAGCACTGTGCTGCTCAGCTCGCATTGCAGATAAGGAATATTTTACTTTTTTTTTTTTTTTGAAAAAGAAAATTTAAAAAGAAAGCCTACTGAAATCTCCTGAAGAGACTGCAAAGTGGAAATCGACATAAGCTTGATCATGTAATACAGAATTAACCTTCCTAAAAAGTTGTTTTTATCTACCTATGTGTCTTACCCGCTTAAAATCTCTTTGCTCTCTTCCCTATAAAAACTCCAACCCAGTCATGGCTGGTCTGCTCTACTGGTCTTCCTCCTGACACTTCTGATGCTCTCAACTCCTATCTGCCATAAATTTCCCTTTTCTTTTTCTAAAGTAGAAATAATCTGTAGAGATAAAGGATTATCTTCCTGTAGGTCTGGTCATTCAGTGCATTTTTTTTCCCTCAAATGCTATGTGGCATATCACTCTTATGATCAAAATATTTTATAAATCTTCACTTATGGCTTTTGGTCTTCATGTGATATTTATGGAGGGAAATTCTACAGATAGGAAAACTGAAAAAAAGGGTGATTGTGAAATAATGCCCATCTGCAGAAGTTAGGACTCTATCTTGAATCCAAGGCCCTCTCCCCTAAAAATGCTATCAGCATGTAGACACCTTGAGGTTTCTAATGACATTGGGAATTTGGAGAGGGCTAATAATGGGACATTACATTTTTTAAAGAGGAATTTAGTAATGCTCTTTTAAATTTATTAGGAGACTCTTAGATTTGTCCTGCACAGGCTGATAAATGCATACTTATTTCACTACTTGCACAGACTAGATCGAGGTGGTGAAACTTGGCAGCCATTTAATAGACTATTATGAAGGTTAGATCTGCAACAACTCCCCCTAGGCCACTGAAATAGTAATAAAATTTAGGGAGGTAAATATAATGATTATAATTTGAGCTTGTCTAAATAATACTGAATGTAAAACATTAATTAAATCCTGAGGAATTAGAAAACAACAACAACAAAAACAGGTAGACAACTACCACCATGCTGTGTACCAGAGTGAGAAGCAAACATTGTACTGTAGCTACCTGTCTATTTAAACCTTTCATTGCAATTGAAATATCCTTTAGAGTAAAATAACTGACAAGCCAGGAAGAATCTCTGCTTTATTTCCTTGATTTCCATTTTCCACAGTGCCTTTCCACACAGCCTTAACAGCTGCAGGCAGTCTGCTCTTCCAAGCCTTGCATCAGGCTTGGTGTTTCTTTTCTTTTCTTTTTTTTTTTTTTAAGATGGAGTTTTGCTCTTGTTGCCCAGGCTGGAGTGCAGTGGTGTGATTTCGGCTCACTGCAACCTCCGGCTCCCAGGTTCAAGTGATTCTCCTGCCTCAGCCTCCTGAGTAGCTGGGATTACAGGCATGCGCCACCACGCCTGGCTAATTTTGTATTTTTAGTAGAGACAGGGTTTCTCCATGTTGGTCAGGCTGGTATCGAACTCCAGACCTCAGGTGATCCGCCCACCTCGGTCTCCCAAAGTGCTGGGATTACAGGCGTGAGCCCCCGTGCCCGGCTTCAGGCTTGGTGTTTCTTGAAGCATTCATTCCATTCCATGTGAGTTGGGGCCTTTGTTAATGGATCTGCCCTCGGCTCCATTTGGACTGCTGCAGTTCTCTGTGGTCCACTTGTCTTGGGTGCTGAGCAAGAAAGAGCTCTGGGGTACTGCCTTCAGAGACAGCCCCATGGAAACATTCTTTAGCCATGATTTCATTGTGACCACTGCTTAAGGCTAGTCTATTTCATGCTCACTGAGTCCAGGAAAGCTCCCTTGTGTCAGTATTCGACAACTGCTTTTGTTCATATGTCATCTCTTACCTATGCCAACATGTGGCATGTGTAGCCAATCTGTTGACAAGGCAGCTCTCATCTCTTCTCTAAATTTCATATCTATCCCAGCCAGAAGTTTGGTACATCCATTAGGATGTTAGAATTCTTTTGTCCATATGAAGACTGAAACCCCCACCACATTATGTAATGTGTTCATGATGTGGTCATTCTTTTGGATAATCGTCAACATTAAAATCGACCAATATCCTGCCTGTGACCTCAAAGGGATTTAGACTGATGCAACACCACATGGGAAATTGTCTGAGACACCTTACGTCCTGCCAGCATTATCTGCTAAACTGGTATAGGCTTCATTAGTTAACACATCAATCATAGGCACTAATCATGCATATTTTAAACTGTGAAATCCCAGCACACAAGCCAATGTTATGACTGTTTTATCCAGAAACAGTTTGCAGGGGGTGTGGCCTGACTGAGCTGTAATACTTTGGCTCTTGCCTCATGGGTTTAGTTGTTTACAGTTTTTATAAAGCAATGAGTTAAAGTCAATGCTGTTGGACTTTCAGACGTTGGAGGCTCCCTCTGTGGCAGGGACACTGTCTTCTAGACCTCTGGCTTTAGGCACGTTAATGTTCTGTCACACAGCACAAGACGGCCAGCCATGATGTTCACTCCCATCCAGTTTTGCAAAGGAATCTGTCTGTGGGGAAACACACTTTGATAATATGTAGCTTCTTGATGTATGACACTTGAATGGAGGTGTCAGGAGACAGATTTCTAGGCAGACAGGGACGGGTCCCTGGTGAAACTTGACCTAAAGCCAAGGATCCTCTGAAGTCTGAAAACCAAACTACCAATTCCGGATAGAGTCCATGAACTAGAGTGAGAACTTCTATTCCTGTTACCCACTCTTTTTCAATTGGTTCTTTCTGAATAATGCTTTTTTATCATTTTTTAATTGAATGTTGCCTTTTCTAAGATTACCTACAGCCTGCGCTTCCTCATTCCAAACGCATAAAAAACCCCGGACTCAGCTTCACAGATGGCTACCCATTTTCAGGTGCCCACTCACTGTCGAGAGCTTTTCTTTTGCTCAATAAAATTCTATTCTGCCTTACTCGCTCTCTGGTGTCCGTGACTTCATTCCTCTTAGTCATGGGACAAGAACCCGTAATTTGCTGAACTGTGAGAGCAAAAAGAGCTCTAACACCCCTGCTCACCAGCTGCAGGAGGTGAGAGTAAAAGGGCTGTAACACTGTTTCCCATACACCAAACTATGGGAGTGAAAAAGCTGCTGGGTGCCACTCCCTCCAGCTCACCGAGCTGCAGGCAGCTGGAGTAAAAAAGATGTAACCCTCCCTCTTGCTTGCTGAACAATGGGAGAGAAGATGCCACTGGGTGCCACTCCCTCCCGCCAAGCTATGGGAGTGAAGAAGGGAAGACACTGGGTACCACTCCTTCCTGCTTGCCTAACTGTGGGAGCAAGAAAGCTGTGACAGAGGGTGCCAGTGTCCAGCAAACCAAGAGAAATTCAGAGGGAAACAGATTTGAAAAAAAATGGGATAGTATACTGTTTGATCCATTTCCAAAAATATACTAGAGAACAGTCATAGCTAGCATGACCATCTATAGATTCCCCAGGAAACAGCTCTCCAAGGAGGTAGTTTTTATCATATGTGTATATTTCATGTGAGTTCACCCTTGCAAAAACTTCAAGATGTATGACACTAAATGACCAAAAGCTTAATTAATAAAAGCTAAAATCCCATGTCTACATATATAATACTAATTTCTATTTATAGCATTCATTCATTCAGCAGTGCACCATTGTGCTAGGCACTGAGCTTAACAGGTGGAATAGTTCAAGTGGGAAAGACCCTAAGGGAAAAAAAAGGTCACAATGCAATGATACATAGGCTATACAAGCTTGCACAGCTTGAATAACTATATGAAGTTGACTAACTGCTAGAGCCAGGAATCTTCCAGGAGAAGACAGCATTTGGCCAGAAAGCTGGGTCACAAAGGACTAGTATTTATTAATGTTTGGGAAGTCCAGAGAGAGTCTGGTATGCAGCTTGACATGGTTAAAACACACTGACGATTAACAGGAAAAGTTGAGAGATACAAATGGAGAGGCACAGTGTGGACAGATCTCAAAGGGTCTGTGTGCCATTTGTAGGCAAAGGATTTGTAACTTTAAGCATATTTTAGGTAACGAGATGCCATGTTGGGGGTGGGGGTGGCAGATCAGGGCAACTTTAAGCATGGGTGTACCAAGTTAATAATGTCTAAATATAGAAAGTCTATATACGCTAGGTCCTTTTTTATTTTTATACATTAAGTTCTGGGATGCATGTGCAGAAGAATGTGCAGGTTTGTTCATAGGTATATACGTGTCATGTGGTTTGCTGTACCCATCAACCCGTCATCTACTTTAGGTATTTCTCCTAATGTTATCTCTCCCCTAGTCCCCCACCCCCCGACAGGCCCTGGTGTGAGATGTTCCCCTCTCTGCATCCTTGTGTTCTCATTGTTCAACTCCCCCTCATGAGTGAGAACATGCGATGTTTGGTTTTCAGTTCCTGTGTTAGTTTGATGTTGAGAATGATGTTTCAGTTCCTGTGTTAGTTCCTGTGTTGAGAATGATGGTTTCCAGCTTCATCCATGTCCCTGCAAAGGACATGAACTCATCCTTTTTTATGACTGCATAGTATTCCATGGTGTATATGTGCCACATTTTCTTTATATAGTTTATCATTGATGGGCATTTGTGTTGGTTCCAAGTCTTTGCTATTGTGAACAGTGCTGCAATAAACATATGTGAGCATGTATCTTTATAGTAGAATGATTTAAACTCCTTTGGGAATATACCCAGTAATGAGATTGCTGATTCTAGATCCTTGAGGAATCACCACACTGTCTTCCACAATGGCTGAACTAATTTACACACCCACCAACAGTGTACAAGAGTTCCTATTTTCCACATCCTCTCCAGCATCTGACTTTTTAATGACTGCCATTCTAACTGGTGTGAGATGGTATCTCATTGTGGTTTTGATTTGCATTTCTCTAATCACCATAGATGATGAGCTTTTTTTCATATGTTTGTTGGCAGGATAAATGTCTTCTTTTGAGAAGTGTCTGTTCATATCCTTCGCCCACTTTTTGATGGGGTTGTTTTTTTCTTGTAAGTTTCTTTAAGTTCCGTAGATTCTGGATCCTTTGTCAGATGGATAGATTGCAAAAATTTTCTCCCATTTTGTAGGTTGCCTGTTCACTCTGATGATAGTTTCTTTTGCTGTGCAGAAACTCTTTAGTTTAATTAGATCCCATTTTCCAGTTTTGGTTTTTGTTGCCATTGCTTTTGGTGTTTTAGTCATGAAGTCCTTGCCCATGCCTATGTCCTGAATGGTATTGCCTAGGTTTTCTTCTAGGGTTTCTATGGTTTTAGGTCTTATGTTTAAGTCTTTAATCCATCTTGAGTTAATTTCTGTATAAGGTGTAAGGAAGGGGTTCAGTTTCAGTTTTCTGCACATGGCTAGCCAGTTTTCCCAACAACATTTATTAAATAGGGAATCCTTTCCCCATTGCTTGTTTTTGTCAGGTTTGTCAAACATCAGATGGTTGTAGAGGTGTGGCATTATTTCTGAGGCCTCTGTTCTGTTCCATTGGTCTACATATCTGTTTTGGTACCAGTATCATGCTGTTTTGGTTACTGTAGCCTTGTTGTATAGTTTGAAGTCAGGTAGTGTGATGCCTCCAGCTTTGTTCTTTTTGACTAGGATTGTCTTGGCTAAATGGGATCTTTTTTGGTTCCATATGAAATTTAAAGCAGCTTTTTCTAATTCTGTGAAGAAAGTCAATGGCAACTTGATGGGGATGGCATTGAATCTATAAATTACTGTGGGCAGTATGGCCATATTCACAATATTGATTCTTCCTATCCATGAGCATGGAATGTTTTTCCATTTGTTTGTGTCCTCTCTTATTTCCTTGAGCAGTGGTTTGTCGTTCTCCTTGAAGAGGTCCTTCACATCCTTTGTAAGTTGTATGCCTAGGTATTTCATTCTCTTTGTAGCAATTGTGAATGGGAATTCACTCATGATTTGGTTCTCTGTTTGTCTATTATTGGTGTATGGAATGCTTGTGAGTTTTGTACATTTATTTTGTATCTTGAGACTTTGCTGAAGTTGCTTATCAGCTTAAAGTGATTTTGGGCTGAGACAATGGGGTTTTCTAAATATACAATCATGTCATCTGCAAACGCAGACAATATGACTTCCTCTCTTCCAAATTGAATACTCTTTATTTCTTTCTCTTGCCTGATTGCCCTGGCCAGAACTTCCAATACTATGTTGAATAGGAGTGATGAGAGAAGGCATCCTAGTCTTGTGCCAGTTTTCAAAGGGAATGCTTCCAGCTTTTGCCCATTCAGTATGATATTGGCTGTGGGTTTGTCATAAATATCTCTTATTATTTTGAGATATGTTCCATCAATACCTAGTTTATTGAGAGTTTTAAGCATGAAGGGATGTTGAATTTTGTCGAAGGTCTTTTTTGCATCTATTGAGATAATCATGTGGTTTTTGTCATTGGTTCTGTTTATGTGATGGATTTTATTGATTAGCGTATGTTGAACCAGACTTGCAGCCCAGGGATAAAGCCAACTTGATTGTGGTGAATAAGCTTTTTGATGTGCTGCTGGATTCGGTTTGCCAGTATTTTATGGAGGATTTTCGCATTGATGTTCATCAGGGATATTAGACTGAAATTTTCTTTTCTTGTTGTGTCTCTGCCAAGTTTTGGTATCAGGATAATGCTGGCCTCATAAAATGAGTTAGGGAGGAGTCCCCCTTTTTCTGTTGTTTGGAATAGTTACAGAAGGAATGGTACCAGCTCCTTTTTGTACCTCTGGTAGAATTCGGCTGTGAATCCATCTGGTCCTGGGCTTTTTTTGGTTGGTAGGCTATTAGTTACTGCCTCGATTTCAGAACTTGTTTTTGGTCTATTCAGGGATTCGACTTCTTTCTGGTTTAGTCTTGGAAGGGTGTATGTGTCCAGGAATTTATCCATTTCTTCTAGATTTTCTAGTTTATTTGCATAGAGGTGTTTATAGTATTCTCTGATGGTAGTTTGTATTTCTGTGCGATCAGTGGTGATATTTCCTTTATCATTTTTTATTGTGTCTATTTGATTCTTCTCTCCTTTCTTCTTTATTAGTCTGGCTAGTGGCCTATCTATTTTGTTAATCTTTTCAAAAAACCAGCTCCCGGATTCACTGATTTTTTTGAAGGGTTTTTCGTCTCTCTATCTCCTTCAGTTCTGCTCTGATCTTAGTTATTTCTTACCTTCTTCTAGCTTTTGAATTTGTTTGCTCTTGCTTCTGTAGTTCTTTTACTTGTGATGTTAGGGTGTTGATTTTAGATCTTTCCTGCTTTCTCCTGTGGGCATTTAGTGCTATAAATTTCCCTCTAGACACTGCTTTAGCGGTGTCCCAGAGATTCTGGTGTGTTGTGTCCTTGTTCTCATTGGTTTCAAAGAACTTATTTATTTCTGCCTTCATTTTGTTATTTACCCAGTAGTCATTCCAGAGCAGGTTGCTCAGTTTCTATGTAGTTGTGTGGTTTTGAGTGAGTTTCTTAATCCTGAGTTCTTATTTGATTGCACTGTGGTCTAAGAGACTGTTTGTTATGATTTCCATTCTTTTGCATTTGCTGAGGAGTGTTTTACTTCCAATTATGCGGTCAACTTTAGAATAAGTGTGATGTGGTGCTGAGTAGAATGTATATTCTGTTGATTTGGGGTGGAGAGTTCTGTAGATGTCTATTATCTCCGCTTGGTCCAGAGCTGAGTTCAAGTCCTGAATATCCTTGTTAATTTTCTGTCTTGTTGCTCTAACATTGACAGTGGGGTGTTAAAGTGTCCCACTATTATTGTGTGGGAGTCTAAGTCTCTTTGTAGGTCTCTAAGAATTTGCTTTATGAATCTGGGTGCTCCTGTATTCAGTGCATATATATTTAGGATAGTTAGCTCTTCTTGTTGCATTGATCCCTTTACCATCATATAATGCCCTTCTTTGTCTTTTTTGATCTTTGTTGGTTTAAAGTATGTTTTATCAGAGGCTAGGATTGCAACCCCTGCTTTTTTTGCTTTCCAACTTGGTAAATCTTCCTCCATCCCTTTATTTTGAGCCTATGTGTGTCTTTGCACATGAGATGGGTCTCCTGAATACAGCACACCAATGGGTCTTGACTCTTTATCCATCTTGCCAGTCTGTGTCTTTTAATTGGGGGCATTTGGCCCGTTTACATTTAAGGTTAATATTGTTATGTGGAAGCACTAAAAATGGAAAGGAAAAACCAGTACCAACCACCGCAAAAACATACCAAATTGTAAAGACCATTGACAGTATGAAGAAACTGCATCAACTAACGGGCAAAATAACCAGCTAGCATCATAATGACAGGATCAAATTCACACAAGCTACTTTTCTAAGAAAGATTGAATAACATATATTTAATCTTTGCAACTATTTATGAGGTAGGTGCTTTTATTTCCTGTATTAGTCTGTTCACACACTGCTATAAAGATATACCTCAGACTGGATAATTTATAAAGGAAAGAGGTTTAATTGACTCATAGTTCTACATGGTGAGGGAGGCCTCAGGAAATTTATAATCATGGTGGAAGGTGAGAGAGAGGCAAAGGCATGTATTACATGGCAGCAGGCTTGAGAAAGTGCATAAGCAAAGGGGAAAGAGCCCCTTACAAAACCATGAGATCTCATGAGAACTCACCCACTATCATCAGAACAGCATGGAGGAAACCATCCCCACGATCCCATCACCTCCCACCAGGTCCTGCCCTAGACACTGGGGATTATGGGGATTACAATTCAAGATGAGATTTGGGTGGGGACACAGAGCCAAACCATATCATCTACCCATTATAAAATGAGGAAATTGAGGCACAAAGGGGTGAGACAGAAGTGACAAAGTTAGTCTTTGATAGAGCCAAGTCAGTGTGACTTCAGAGCATGCACTCTTTACCACGACTTTGTACCGCCTCTCAGATGAGGATCTGAAGGGGCGCTCTAGAGACTATGAAAAACGGACTAAATAGAGAAAACACTGGAACCAGAGCCCTTTGCCTCTGACAGGCTGTAATAACTGGATGTGATATAGTTCAGGCCGACCTGCCTTCATTAGGAAAAAACAAACTGTCAGAGATCAGTTTTTAAATCACGAATATCCAAAGTCTTGACATATGTTGCAAAAAGCACTTAGTAATTTCCCCCAAAGATGGTTCCATCTCCTTTCTGTATCCTGATGAAGGAATTACTTGAAGCATTACAGTTCTGGAGCGCACAGGTAATGGGGCTCCCTGCCATAAACACTGTGTAAAGCTGGAGATACGCACAACTAGGGAAGACAACCAATATATTCTATTGTAACAGAAACTTACTAATCAGTAGTAGAGGGAACTTGATGGGCATGAAGATGACATTTACTTATGTGGGACAGAATGAAATGATGAAGGGGAAAATGAATATCATGTTCCAATAAATTATGAAATTTCTGACAATGTTAAAACCTCAGTGATTTTTAGAGTGAGGCTCAGAGAAAAAGCTGTGTCCTACTCATGCTTTGAAAGAGGATGTACATAAATGATAAAAAGAGAGTAGCCTAATATTGAGCCGTATTTTGGAGGCCATTTTCACATGTGGATTTGGGGCTGTAGTAACACAGCAGTGTTAGAGCATTTCCTGGTTTCATCTCCAAGCAAACAACCTCACTGCCACCTCTCCCACCTAGTCCTATTCCTCCACCTTAGCCAGGTGTTAGGGTTTTGTTTTTTTTTTTTGACTTATTTCTTGGAAATAGAATTCTAGTTTATACGTGAATGAAGCGGGTGAGGAGAAAAAGACCTGCTTTGAGATAAGGCAATGTTTCATGTTTAGTTTAGTGTTCAGTGGCAAGAACCAGTGACTTGGGGTGGAAGAACATGAAAAACTCTGCCTATTTCAAGCACTTGCATCTACACTGAATTTACTTATGAAGTAAAACTTAATTTTCATATAAAGTACAGGGTGCTACTGAGAGGGACAGAGATAGAAACAGTGATACAGAGAAGAAACAGTATGTTAAAAGTATAAAAGAAAGGGCTTGAATTAGGCAGAATGATAATAAAAAAGGGATGGATTTGGTGAGAGAATTTGGTGGTATAATTTGCAGGACTAGGGGATCACTTGAACAACTCATGCTAGCGGTAAGGAAGAAGAGTCAAGAAAACCTCTTAATTTACTTAACAAATATTTTGAATTCCTAAATTTCTTAAAACCTAGAGATATAGGCCTAATCAGAAAAGTTCTCTATCCTCACAGAATTCAGTAGTGAAAATATTCTAGATAGATAGTAATGCAATTAACCAAGAAATCAAGTATTACTGGAGGGGGGAAACAGTATAAAGAGTACATATTAAAGTTAATGAGTTCAATTTTGAACATGCTTCATTTAAGACGCCGAAGGGACACTAAAGGGGAGATGTCTAGCAAGCTGGTGGCTGATGGGCTTGCAGATCCAGAGAACTGGCATCACAGGCATATGGAGTGTGGTTGAAATCTGAAGAGGAGTTGAAATTATCTGTAGAGAACAGGTTGGGTAAAAAGAGAGCCTAGGAGGGATGCCTGAGCAACAGTCATCCTTAACACAAGGGCAAGCAGCCAGCAAATGATACTGTGATAGAGACATCTGATAAGGTAGATAAAATCTGGATTGAACACAATTGTGACATGAAAGGGAAGAGAGTTTTGTGGGCTGTAATTGCCGGTTTTCTTGGAATCTGCCACTGGACAATAGACTCTGTGTGGGTGATGACCGTGGTTCTCTTGCTCACCTTGTCTTGCCAGTGACTAGCATGGCATCTGGGACAAGGGTAGGACTCAGTATGTATTTTTGAATGACTTAGTGAAGGAGGAACTGGCAGTACAAAAAGCTACAGCCAGTGAAGTAAGGAAAGGACTGGAGAGCCTCTTCTGGATTTGCCAATTAGGAGATTCCTGGTAGTGTGAGGAAAGTGTAATCTAAGTGACTAGAAGGAAAATAACATAATAAATATCACTAGCTTTTCAAATATTAGAGATGTGAAGAACTGTTAGGAAGGGCACAGCCAACATAATTTCTAGAAAATAACCTTTTCTCTGACAACAGTTTAACTACAATAGAGTTGCATCATATTAATGACTGCTGATTGCTAGACTAACATGATAGCAGAATACAGATTAAAATCCTTATAATAAAACTATGAAACATTTTTGAATAGGGCATTAAGCCATCAACATAATGGCAAGTCATTTGAAAATCCTGAATAATACAATAAGCCAAATGAGTTCCAACTGTTGGTTAACCTGAAAGTAGTTTAGGGACAGAACAGGCAAGACTTGCTTGCAGTGTGGCTTCATGGTAATAAAAGTCTATACCTTTTCATAAAGCTCAGCAGCTCCATGCTTCTGGTACTTATTCACAGAAACCGAAACTAGTGAGTAAAGCATTGGCTGACTGTCCAAAAAAAAAAAACGGAATCAAATAAACCCTGGACTTTAGCTTGGACTTAAGAAAATTTGTTTCTAAACAAGCACTTAGAAGTCCTGGAAAGCAATAAAATGAAAGGCAATTTGCACAGACTAATGGAGCAGCTAAAAGAGGAGGGAATGGAGAACGAGTACTGTGTAATAAAGGAAAAGTTTTGTTTTGGAATTTTGTTGTAAAATAGTCTCTCCCTGATGATAAAACACTGGCTAATGACATCTAGAATTTTCTGTTGGAGCCATGATAACTTCAAGTTTGTGTGACAAAACATTAAAACAGAAAAAAAAAAAAACACAACGTAAAATCAAAGCCATATGCTAAAATTTTGTATTTGGGAAAGTAGCCTATGTCATAGGCTCAATTAAAATATCTCTCAATTAAAAACAAACCAAAAAAAAAAAAAACTACTTTTTTATGGGCCAGTTAGCATAGGCATTTAAGGCTAAGTGTTAATTCAGCACATGAAACAGTTTCTTTTCCTTCTTGTATAAGAGGTGATTTATTTTTACTAGTGAAACAAAAAGGTAGAAGAAGGAAAATTAAGATTGCTAAGGTGTACCTCAACATAATCACCCTTAAGTGTTTCTCAGTGGGTCCACACAGGTGGCTCACTCTTCTTTCATGTCCTTCTGTCATATATGTATGCATCTGGCTTTATTAGATTGTAAATGACTTTCAGATAAAAGGCTGTGTCTCATTCATTTTTGCCTGAGCCCTAGTGCCATATTTTATACTTAGTGCTTAATAAATATTGGTTAAATAAATTATGGTCTTTCAGGTGCTAGAACTCCTCAGATAATTTAGTCTCATGAAATGCATGCTGGGAATGTAATCCATGTTTATTATGACCTCATAAATAATTTCATGATTTTTTTCTGAAAAATTTTTAAATAGTACAGGATAATCATATTGATCCTCAATTCAAAGAATCAAGGAAAACCTATGTTCTTGGTCATTCAAATCCGACCACGAGATGGAGCTTAAATTCTTGGTTTTAATGAGGATGTTTTTATGTCCCTGTGTTTCACTGGCTCTAGGGCCAAATTTGTGTAAGTAAACATGCAGATGGAGGCCTGGGGATTCTAAAGGCATGGGGATTCTGAAGGGTCTATAAGCTCTTTATTTCCAATCTAGCCTGAGAGTTGGGTTTAGGGAATCAATCTTCTTGCAAATTATCCAGCAATGCAGTAGGAAGAGGAACAGTTAGGTTAAAAAAGCAGAATTTCTATTTGATGAAATAGAAAAATAAGGTTTGGTAAATACCTATTCTAACCCGCACGTAGCTCCAGACATGATTCTATTCCAACTGTTGCTAAAATATTTCAGAGGCATAGTATGGATCAGAGTTACCAATTTTCTTTCTTCCATTCCTCACAGTGATGAGGGCATATGATACAGATGAAAGAGACAGGCATTACGTGAAGAAACACCTTAACATCTTATAAGGTGGTTCTGCTAAAAAATAGGAAAATAGTTAAAGTGCGTAGTAGAGGACTGAAACTTAACAGGTAAGGCTGTTTTCTTCCTTCACGTGTGTGTGTGTGTGTGTGTGTGTGTGTGTCTGTGTGTGTCCTTATAAGTGTGTCTAAACAGGTCGCTCACTCTTCTTCATGTCCTTCTGTAATATATGTATGTGTCTGTCCCTGATGATAAGACATTGGCTAATGACAATATATGGCCTTACTTGTTAGCTATATATACATTACTAACGATGTTAAATCTATAGAAATTCTTATGAGTGCCCCAGTATCTGGCACAGAGTAACTTCTCACTACGTATTTGTTGAATTAATGAATGAATGACTTATACAATATCTGATTCTTAAGCCAATGGAATGTTTCATTGGATTTCTCATTGTTTAGCAACACTCCCGTGGAGTAACAGCCAAAAGAACTTAGTGATACAATGTAGGCAGTCTTCTTTTGCAGAACAAAGTGGCAGACTGTGAGAAACTGCAGTTGGCAGATCACATTGTGTGACCACAGACTCAAAGAATCTGACCAATTTGGCAGGTAGAGCTAGATGTGCAGTGATTAACATCTGCACTTGCTGAATTTCAGTGATAACATTGATGTTTCTTATGTTCTACTGTCACATTAGAGAGGGGTTTCTTTTTGCTTAAAATTGTCTTGGTTAGTCCTAAGACTGTAATTCACTGAATCTGTTTCTGGACAGTGTTTGCAGAGAACATAATCAGGCCCAAAATGCATGCTTATGTGGGACAATACTGAAGGTTTATGAAATCAGCCTGGTTTCCTACTTATTCTCCTCTTACCTGGCAATTTGAGGCTATAATGTGATTTTTAAAAAGAATTATAAGGCAGGAAATCACTGAGAAGATAAAATGTATAGCATATATTCAGGGTTCTACTATTTTCTTATTTTCCAGTCTTTCTAAATAGACACAGATCTAGAGGCTTCTCCCACTACTGCCACTTATTCTTTGCACACATTTCTATTCACGGATACATATACTTTTGTTACATCTTTCCTGATAAAAGACCAAGGAGAAAAGATAGATTAAAAATGAAAAGAGCTTCTATTCTGAAGTCAACCTCCACTTGAAGATAGTCCACTAACATTGACCTAAAGATGGTAGAGTATTTTCCAGTTAGATTAGTGTTTTTGGATGTTTGTTAAGCTTCGTGTAATTTGTGATTTAAGAAAAGTACTGAAAAAAACACAATGGAAACTTATGAATTTAGCATATTCTATATTAAAATACACACACATACACACACACACACATACACATACACACACACCACATACCAGTGGATGTGTGGATCTGTGGTGGTAAAATTCAATAGCAACTTCATTTTAGGTACTTTAAATAATTCAAATATTAACACATGAACAGAATAGGTCTATTAATTTCAAATAATAAAACTAGACTTTTCTACAATGTAGAGTTCTCACAATACGGGAGGAGATCCTCAGCCCCAGGTCTTAGCTTGTGAGACTCTATTATATTCAGTTAGAAGTGAGAATAAGTTAAGCCTGAAATAAGTATAGAAATAAACTATGCATTTCATACTACCATCACCTAGGATTAATTTTGTGGTGTTTGTTTATTTGTTTAATAGCCACTGTCTATTCATATCAGAAATCTGTAGGCGGGTTGTCTTGGAAATGTGCTCCTCAGATTTTCTTCTAACTTGATCAGGTATGTTACCTGAAACTAAGATATGTAATATTCTTTGCCATCTGAAAATGTTCATTTCACATAACTATGGAATTTAGGTAGCATAGTAATTCTGTGGTGTAGACATTACAATCATCTTTTTAATGGATTAAGCCACTGGGGCCCAGAGAAACTTGGTAACTTGCCACAGATTTTATACCAAGTAGGTAGAAGAGCTGGAACTCAAACTCAGGTCTCATGACTAACTTTTTGTGTTTTCTGACCAAGCTGGACAGTAAGATAGGCTGCATAAAATGAAAGTGCTTTGTCAATGATCAAACCAGTGCTGCTTCTTCCTCTTTGTCCTTCTGCCTTACCCTGTCCATTAAAGCCCTTCCTGAGACAGGAATGTTAAGAAGAAACCCTTAGGAAAAAAACATTTAGTCTGCCGTGTCCAGTAAGCAATCGCTCATTTTAATACTTGGATCTCTGTGGGACTGGTAACTCACTATCACATATGTCTATATAACTATCTTCTTGTACTTTCAAAAATTTATTTTCAAAATTTAAACTTTTGCTTTCAAAAGTTGAACTCTATAGTTTGATTAAAATGAGTATATAAAAGTATTATTATTAAAGGAACCACTGGAATATTCTGATCTTCAGCCAATAATGAGTCTTGAAAATTCTCTTGGGAAATTATTTTTTACTTAAAAATATTTTGTGGGGCAAGTAACTTGCCATTGCCTACCATATCAAGATCATGATATTTTCTTCAATACAGTTATTATCATGACTCAAGGTTAAAAGTATGAACTGATCCATTAATTTTACTTTCATATTTGCTCCCTAAATTGAAATATAGGAATATTTAGAAGGCTGAACATTAGGTCATTCACTTACTTAATCTTACATTTATGTGATGTCAGGGAGTGAGCTGGGTGTTGACCTACTTTCCTCATTTTTTAAACAAGACATAATTTAAATTTTCTTTCCATAAAACAAAACACAATGGTAGATTCTTAGCACCAACATAATGAGATTCACTGTCATTATGTCAACGAAGGAAAATTTAAAAAGATAACTTATAAAGTTCTTCTTTTCAGAGTGTACTTGGTTGCCAAATAATATCTTTTTGTAGGTACAAGATGATCTATGAATGTCCAAACAAACTTAATTAAAGGAGAAATAAAAAATATTATTTAAAAATGTCTGCTATAGTTAGCTTTTCTATAAATAGACCAACCACATTTTTCATCAATACCCATTACTGTAGTTTATCTTTTAAGGATTTTAAAAAACTACATATTATTATTCAGGCATCTATTCTATTATTTAATATCATTTTATAATTGCCACTAACGTGATGTTTTAATGGTGATGCACTTTGTTGTGGAAATTTAAAAAATTAATTTAGAGAAGGTTATTTAAATGTTAGTGATAATCTAATGCCAAAAGAATGTTGTTTCATAAGGATACCAAGTACAACCAGCAGCTATCTTATTGCAATAGCATAAAATCAGTTTTTGATATTCTTTCAGTGATATAATCAGGCAACTATTAGTGAAAAACAACAGCACAGTATTTTCATCATCTCAGCTTCAGTTTTCTAAACTTACGGACATGCTTTTTTAGTTTGATAAATATAGAAATTACAGGAAATAGACCCCTCTTTGGGGTATTAATCTCTAAGAAACAATGAAACAAAAATGCAACATTATAGTTGGACAGACTATACATAATAACTCATATCCCTGCAGGGATGTCAGGGACCTCTCTCATTTTTTAAAAATTTAATTTAATTTAATTATTATTATACTTTAAGTTTTAGGGTACATGTGCACAACGTGCAGGTTTGTTACATATGTATACATGTGCCATGTTGTTGTGCTGTACCTATTAACTCGTCATTTAGATGATCCCAGGCAGGGTGGGCAAAAGAACCCCACAGAGGCACTTCAAAATGACATTCTAACAGTGTGAAAGAATGGATTGCTGTCATGGCAATCTGGCTAGGGAATTCTCCTTTTATAGAGGAAGAGAAGACATCCATATTCACTCTCTAGCATACTTTCTTCCATTCACAGTTTAAATTAAATAATTAATATTGATATTAATTCTATTAATTCTAGTGACGGTGAAGTGAAAGTAGGGAAAGGCACCTACTCTAGACTTGAAATATAAGAAAAGCTTCTTAGAGGAATACAATTTTACTGAGATCTGAAGGATGAGCAATAATTTGTTAAGTGTGGTTGAGAAAAAGGGGAAAGGCCAGGCACGGTGGTTCATGCCCCTAATCCCAGCACTTTGGGAGGTCGAGGTGGGTGGATCAACTGAGGTCAGGAGTTTGAGGCAGCCTGGCTAGCATGGTGAAACCCCGTTTCTACTAAAAATGCAAAAAATTAGCTGGGTGTGGTGGTGCGCACCTGTAATCCCAGCTGCTTGGGAGGCTGAGGCAGGAGAATTGCTTGAACCCAGGAGGCAGAGACTGCAGTGAGCTGAGATCGTGCCATTGCACTCCAGCTTGGGCAACAAGAACAAAACTCCGTCTGCTTAAGTAGGCAGAGAATAGCTTGTAAAAATATCAGTGGGGTATAAAAAATTGGCCCTTTGAAGGTATTAGAATAAGCTTATGAAGGCTACATGTAGAGTAGAAGAAAATAAGTGTGAAATATGTATGAGACTACAGGGGTAGAACAACAAGATCCAAACAAGAATCTTGTAAACAAATAATAATATAATAGATTTTATCCCAACCATACTGATAATTACACTAAATGCAAATGGTCTACATAGATGAATTAAAAGGTAGAGATTGTCATTTTGGATACAAAAGTAAAAGCCAACTATAGTTGTCCATACGAAACCTATTTTTAAATATAAATATATAACAGATTAAAAATAAAAAGGTAGAAGAGAAATTTCATGCAAACACAAAAGAAAGCTGGAGTGATGGATGTGCAACATTATGAATGTATTTAATACCACTGAACTGTATACTAAAAAAGAATGAAGATAGTAAATTTTATGTCATGTGTATTTTACCATAAAAATAAAACTTTTAAAAATAGGTATATACGCAAAGTTGTTAACAGTGATTACTTTTGGGTAGTGAGCTTACAGCTGATTTTACCTTCCTATTTTTGACTATCAGTATTTTCAAATTTTCACATATTTTTATAATTAAATGTTTCTTACCTGTATAATAAAAAAGAAATCTAAAAATGAAAGAAAATGAAAATAAATGAAAATAAAGAAAGAAAGCTGGAGTGGCTATATTAAAGGCACAAAGAGACGACTTCAGATCAAGGAATAGTACCAGGAAAATGTGTAACATTATATAATAATAAAGAGGTCAATTAATCAAGAAGACCTATCAGCTTCTAGCTAATAGTAGACAGCTGAATGTGTATGTGCTTAAAGATAACAGAGCTTCAAAATACATGAAGCAAAAACTGATAGAATATAAAGAAGAAATAAATAAGACTACAATTATAGTTGGAGATTTTTAACACTTCTCTCTGAGGAAGAATCAGTAAGAATATAGAACTAAGTATGTGGAACACATAATGGCATTATCAATGACACTAATCTAATTGACAATTCTAGAACTCCATACAAGAGCAGAATACACCTTCAATTCAAATCTAAATGAATCTTTCACCATACAGACCATACTCTCAGCCATAAAACAAAGCTTAACAAATTAAAAAAGATAAAAACCATAGATTAATATTCTCTGACCAAAATAGAAATAAACTAAAAATAAATTTAAAAATCTGGAAAATTGTGAAACATTTAGAAACAACACACTTCTAAATAACCCAAAGATGAAAGAAATAGTCACAAGGAAAATTGAAAAAAGTTTTGAATTGAATAAAAATGAAAATATAACAAGTCAAAATTTGTGCAATGCAGCTAAAGGGTGCTTGAAGGGAAATTTATAGCATCAAATGCTTATACTAAGAAAGAAAAAATGTCTCTCATCAATGTTCCAAGCTTCCCTCCTAGGACACTAACAAATAGTAAATTAAACCTAAAGAGAGAGAAGGAAATAATAAAGATACAAATATCAATAACATGCAAAATAGAAAAACAAAGGAAAAAATCCATAAAGCCCAAAAGCTATTTCTCAGACAATATCAATAAATATGATAAATCTCTAGCCAGACAGACCAAGAAAAAGAAACAACATACATCAAGAATGAAAGAGAAGACATCACAATAGTTCCTACAGACATTTTAAAAAATAGTAAGGGAATATTTAGAAGATAAGAGACTGCCAATAAATTTGACAACTTAGATAAAATAATAAATACCTGGAAAATCTAAAAATACCAAAACTCACTCAAGAACTATATAACTTGAACAGCCATATATCTACTAAAGAAATAGAATTTATTAAAGAATATTATATATATTCACATGTATAAACACTTGTGTTTTTACTTCCACGAATTAATACGTATTCTTTTTTATGTTAAAGGTGTTTTAAATCAAACTTACTACTATAATTGCCACTTTATTATCTTACAGACACTGTCAAAATTACCCTGGCCGAAGGTTAGTATGTAAAATAAATCCATCAAGTTCTTTTATGGAAAAATAAAAGAATTTGTCCTTAAAACTATTCCACAGAAAACCCCAAGGACTAGGCAGCTTCAGTGGGCAATTTCTATCAAATACATTTGAGGACGATATAATATCAATTCTATGCAAACTCTCCAGAAAACAGATGAGGAGGAAACATGTCCCCAGTCATTTCATGAAACCAGCATTATTCTGATATTAAAGTTGCAAAAGACATGGCAAGTAATAAAAATTACTGACTAGTATACTTTATCAACATCTCAGTAAAAATACTTTTACAAATTGGCAAATTGAATCTAGCCATGCACAAAAAACATATGTCATGACAAGTGAGCTTAATCCTAAAAAGGCAATGTCAATTTGACATTGGAAAAACAAATCAATTTGATTTACCATAACAACAAACTATACGAAGTAAAAACCACAAGATTTTCTCAAAAAATAAGAAAAATATTGTTAAAGGTCAATATCCATTCCTAAAAAAAATTCTCAGCAAACTAAGAATAGAAAATTTCCTAAACTCTGATAAAGACCATCTTACAAAACCTAAAGTTAACATCTTACTTAATGGTAAAAGACTGAATGTTTCCCCCTAATATATGAAATAATGTAGGGGTATTTGTTTGAATCGTTTCAATTCCACAGTGTACTAGACAACCTAGCCAGTGCAACAAGGCAAGTAAAAGAAATAATAGGCATACAGATGAAAAAGGAAGAACTAAAATTGTGTTTATTTGAAGAGGACAATATTGTTTCATAGGAAACCCTGAGGAATCTACAAAAAAGCTACTAGAATTAATAACTTGAGTGTTGCAATGTCACAAGATAAAAAGATAAATCCACAAAAATTAATTGCATTTCAGTATTCAATGGTAACAAACAATTGGAAATCGAAATGAAAAAAGCTACCATTTATAGTAGTATCAAAAATTTAGGTACAAATTTATTAAAATATTTCACTAAAAATCCATTACTGACAGAAGTTAAAGAAAATCTAAATAAAAGAAGTAATATTATTTAACTTGTAGATTAGAAGAGGCACAAGACTTAAGATATCAATTCCCCCTATATTGATCCATAGATTCAACCCAATCTTATTCATAATCTGATTTTTTTGATAAATTGAAAAAGTTGATTCTAAAATTTATATGGAAATGCAGAAGATCTAGAATAGCCAAAACAAATTTGGAAAAGAAGTACAAATTGGAGGCTTCACACTACTTTAAGACCTAATATAGTCACAATAACCAAGACATTGTGGGATTGGTGTTAGGATAGACCTATATATCAATGAAACAGAATGAAGTCAACAAATAGAATCATACATATATAGTTGATTGATTTGCAACAAAGTGGTTAAGGTAATCCAATGGTGGCAAAATAAATGCTGGAACAATTCGGTATTCTTATGAAAAAAACCTTCAGCCCTTATCACATACAACATTAAGAAAAACAAACAAACAAAACATGTGCCAAAATACAATACAGACCTAAATATAATAATAAAAGCAATAAAACTCCTAGGAGGAAGCATAAGAAAATCCTTGTTACCTTGAGTTAGGCAAAAAATTATTCAGTTTGACATCAAAGCATGATTCATAAAAGGAGAAAAAGTCAATAAACTGAACATCATTAAAATTAACAGATACATCGCCAAAGTTATATCAGTGGTCAATAAGCAAATGAAAAGATGCTCAACCTCGGAAGTCATGAGGGAAATGGAAAAACAAATCACCATAAGGTACCCAATAGAATGGCTAACATTAAAAATGCTGACTAGTTCAAGAGTTAATGGTGTGTGGAGCAACTGAAAATTTTGCACATTGCTAGTGGGATGCATAGCGGTGCCGCCCCTTTGAGAACAGTTTGGCAGTTTCTCATAAAGTTACACATATACTTAGCCATACAATCTAGCAGTACTATTGCTGGACTTTTATGTAACAGAAATGAAATTATGTGTCTACAAGAAGACCTATAAACACACGTTCATAGCAGCTTTTATTCATAATAGTTCCAAACTAGAAACAAGCCAAAAGTCCATAAACTGATGAATCAATGAATTATGAAATATCCATAATCAGGATATTTTATTTACTTATAATAAAAAGAAATCTACTTTCTTACAATAAAAAAATTTCTTCCTAGCACTGGTTTAAGTATTCTACACTGAAAAAGACATCATTTGGAAAAAGTCATTTATGTCATTTCCAACATGAAAACACGATAAATTTGCAACATCTTTCGAATAATGTCTTTCTCACTCCAGTCCACTTAAACCAGTACTAGAAAGGGGGAAAAAACAGATAAATTTGTTACTAAATATATTTTAATCATTTTATCAACATTTGTTTCAATCACTTATTGTTACTTAATGAAAAATAATAGGTGAATAATACACACAGCGAAGATAAATCACATAAGATGGAATGATAAAAGGTAGTACTCTTCCAACTACCTTCTTCCCCACTTCACATACACACAAAAAGAACAAACCTCTGAAAACTAGGGAGGCTGTAATTGTAAGAGAAACCTTTAATTAACTCGGGAAATTAAAAACGACTTTTATAAGGCAGTCCTAGTAACAAGACACGCTCAGATGAGCACATAAACACATAATAAAGAACAAGAAGCTATTTCAGGTATGTCATTGACTAGGCAGCATTTACATGCAGTTCAAAGGAAGCTAGAACTAAAATTTGTTAATGCTATTAACTAGATAAACAATAGAGTCAAAGCAGTAGGCCTTAATTCTATCTTGTATTATATCTTTATTTCAGTGGCAATACATATTGATTGTAGAATGAACATAAGCATGACAATGAAAAGGCAACCACATTCTGAAAAACCTGCCACCCTTTCAATGTGGTTGAGGTGCACATCTAAATGCGAGTAATTTCTGTGTTTCTTTTTATATCCTGGTCAATTGCTAACATTCTTCCAAATATTTTCTCAACAATTTCTGAAATCTCAGCAAGAGAAATCCTTTTACTCATGGGGTAAAATTATCAGACACTTGAATTTGGTACCCATAGTATTCACTTAAAAGTATATTGAGTAGGCCAGGTGAAATGGCTCACACCTATAATCCCAGCACTTTGGGGGCTGAGGCAGATGGACTGCTTGAGGCCAGGAGTTTGAGAACAGCCTGGCCAACATGATGAAGCTCCGTCTCTGCTACAATTACAAAAATTAGCCAGGTGTGGTGACACACGCTTGTAATCCCAGCTACTCGGGAGGCTGAGGTATGAGAATCACTTGAACCCAGGAGGCAGAGTTTGCAGTGAGCTGAGATCACACCACTACACCACTGCACTCCAGCCTGGGCAACAGAGCGAGACTCCATCTCAAAGAAAAAAAAAAAAAAAGTACCTGAGTACAACGACATGCATTCGTTGGAGTTCCTGGTAACTCACTTAAAAAGGACTCAGAAAAACAAAGCAAAATTTGCAAATATTTTAAAAACTTAAATTTGTCACCTTAAGATTTGACTCCAGAGGTTGCAGAAAGGGATAGCTAAAGTAAGATGATTTTCCTTAAATTTTAATACTGAGGAAAAAACAGATGCTAATTGCTGTTAATGCCTGTGTAGTACTTTGTATATACCAGGTACTATGCATATTAACTAATTTAATCCTCATACAAACCCTATAAGTGTTATTATAATTTGCATCTTAAACATAAAGAGGTACAGCAGGTTAAGTAAATTGTTCAAAGTCTCATGCTAGTAATGGCAGAGCCAGATTTTAAACTCAGGCAGTGTTTCTAGAATTTACCTTCTTAACTATTAAACAACACTGATCTGACAAATTTCATATTCTAATCAATTAATTAATGTATATTATATGAAAGTTAATCATTTTTAGATGGCCCTGTTTCTTTGTCAAATTTGCCTTAAGAATTGAGAAGCTTTATAGAATTACAAAAAAAGGAAACCTGTGCAGTTTAATTTATTCTGATGAATTTTAGTGACTTGCAACTGTAGCATATATTTATTCTTGCCGGCCACCCCCTCTTTCATTTTATTAATTTCCTACAGGAAATTGCAAGTTAATAGAAAAAGCAGCACTGGAACTGCCTCACATCCTATAGTTATTAATTAAAGCAAAGTCTGGTTCAGTAACTTTGGATACTAAAAATATAGAGTTAAACAAAGCTGACTGCCTCTTGAAATGAAATTTCAACTTCAATAGTCTGTCTAAAAAATTTATGCATTAAAATCCACATCTTTCCTTAAAGAAATTCTCCACAAAATATTTAGTGAATACAGCAACTCAATATCTGACCGTTCCTCACTAAGACTTCAGAAGTAAAAGGAATCCAAGAAACACAGAAATAAATTACTGAAGTTTAAGTAAGTTCTTTTAAAGGCAGTTAGGCACATTATTCCACTATATTCCCATCTACAGGTTATTACCCACAATCAATAAAGCAAGAGACTGTATAAACTATCTTATTAATTTTATATAATGGTTAGTAAACTTTAAAATACTGTACTATAAAACTTTTAAATGTTTCTGATGGCTTTAGATCCCACTAGATAATTTATCGCTTTATGTAGCATAAAGTGTTAGGTAAGTGGATACCATGCTGGGGAAAATGCACGTAATTTCTGAATGCAAAAATCTATTCCATTGTAGAGTTTTCTGACATGATTTAAGGTTATTATTGGGATGATTTTTAGAATCTAGGTCCATAAAAGTCCCTAAGTGACAAACATACCAGATATGACTTTTAGTCACACAGGCTGCCTACCTGTACTTGTATTATCTTCCCCACAACCCCCAACCCTAACCCTGGTTTCTTCTACAGCTGAAGAAACAGAACCCTGACAAGTTTAAGGTGCTTTTTGGTTCTGTGATATTACATAGAACTAAGCTCCCTGATGCTCTCTCACTGAACTCTTAGTATAACAGAGTCAAGTAGGTAATGCTGTCATGGAGTGAAACAGATGGAAATAGTAGTAAATGTTTGATTTAATACAACTAAGATACGAGTGGTAGGAAGTTCCAATTTATGTAACCATTGTTTTATGGGTTTATGAAAACTTACCTTACATAATTCTAAATGGTGACAGAGAGAGAATGGACCTGCAGAAGTGGGTAGCTCCAAGATGTAAAGAAATGTAAAAGTCATGGCATTGTTTACAAAAAAATGCAGCATCTTGAAACCAACACAATTTGCTTTCACAAGTGAGTGAATCATCCAAGAATAACCTCTGAATGGCCTCTTTTGGGACAGGCAAAACTTCCCAATATCAAGGGAATAGAATGGACTAATAGGATTACAGATAAGTCACATTGGATTTTTGGGCTAAATAACCAAGGGGCTGCTTCTTCTACGATTAGGAGGTAGAATTAGGAGGGGAATGTTTGGGTGTAGAATTCTACCCCTTGAAAACTAACTCCTAGAATTTTACATATTTACCTAAGAGGCATGCTGTGCTGAACTCGATCTTCACCCACTCAATACACAAATGTAGCACATACACATAGTTTGCAAATTATTCTTTAGACTTAACCAAAATGTTGTTAGACTAACCTACAAAACTATAGACTAAACTATAACTTAGACTAATCTTCTTTAAAAGAAATTAAGATAGATTCCCAAGAAGTTATAAAGAATACATTCTTTACATATGAAATAATAGTTCCAATTAACTCCCCTGTGATCTTAATATGTTTCCCACTTGGGAGAGGTATAAAGGAGAGGAAACCTACCTCCACTACGTGATGTTACAACCCACTGAAAGTCTTGGTTTTTATTTTAAGGATCCTTGAGCCTTTGCTGTTTGTGGTATGCATGTGTCTCCGTCAGTTCAGGCTATCATAACAATTTAGCATAAACTGGGCAGCTTAAACAACAAACATTTATTTTTCACAGTTTTAGAGGCTGAAGAGACCAAGATCAAGGCACCAGTAGGTTCAGTGTCTTGCAAGGGCACTCATCCTACTTTGCACATGGCTGTCTTCTCATTGTACCCTCACGTGGCAAAGAGCAAGGAGCAGGAGCCAGGTCTCTGTCTCTATTAGTAAGGGCACTAATGCCATTTATGAGGGCCCCAACCTCATGACCTAACCACCTCCCAGAGGCCCTGATTCCCAATGCCATCACATTGAGGGTTAGGATTTCAACATATACACTGTAAAGGGACACAAACATTCAGGCCATAATAGCATGAATTCAAGTATTTTGTGTGTCCTGGGGAGATGTTAGTCAAATAGATAATCAAGAAAGTAAGTTTAAAAGGCAATGCATCAAAGTAGTTAAAAGCCCCAATTAGGGAGTAGTATACAAACCTGGATCTAAGTTCTGGATACTTTTTACTTGCTACATGTTTTGGACCTTCTATTTAACCTCTCTAAATGGAGTTTTGTTCCTTTCTGAAGTAATGATAACAGTTACTGTAAAAATTAAAGAAGATAATTATGTGACATGCTCATATGTACCTGGAATATAGTAAAAACTAATTAAATGTCAGTGGTATGAGTCAAAATCGTTCATTTACAATGCATAACAATTACTAATTATTACACAGATGTACTGTAGACCATAGATATCTTGTCATCTTTATGCGTATTGGCCAGGCCATGATCCCAAGTACCAAGGAGATGTTAATGAGTGCAGAAAAACACAAGACATAAAACTGGAATAAGTTAATATGTTCATAACAAAGTATACCCATTCTGACTTTGCAGTTAAAAGAGTTTATTTAACCATGGTTAAATTTCCATAAAAGAAAAAAACATGGAAAAATGGCCTATAGTGAGAATTTCACTAGGATTCAATCTGTAGTAAGGAATGTACCGAATCAAAAAGATATATAAAAAGCCCATTTGCTTAAAATGTTAAAAAAAAAAACCACACAAAAAAACCCAAACTTCTAAAACAAAAATTATGCAAGAATAAAGTTTCCTCCATATCTCTAATGGAAACTATACATCAGGAAAAACTAAAAATAGAATGTGATTCTATTTGTTCTCATTAACAGTTTACATAGTGATGTTTATCTGCAAGGTCACATAAAATCATAAATGTAGTCTATTTAAAAATGTAGTCCTTATTCATATTTCAGAAATGGCTTAATTTACCTTTTACTTTCATGACTGTTGTAAATCTGTGTTAATGCAATATCTTATATCCTTCAGGAAAAAAACCACTTAAAAATATTAACATATAAATTTTATTGAATGAGGATTTGAACCAAAATAATCTTGCCAAATTAATTTAGGTAAGTACACTAGGTAAATAAATCTGCACCCTTTTACTTCTAGAAAGCATTCCAAGCAATTTCAAGTCATTAAAAATACTTTCAGCTGCAGCATTTTGCCTTTTAGTGTGGTCTTAGTGGTTACATGACAGCATTTCTAGTACTGGCTGTGTGGCTTTTATTATGTCCTGATAGTAGCAGCATTTTAGAAAACTACAAAGAAAATGAAATTCAGGTGTAATTTTGGAACAAGTCTTCTAAAATTGTTAAATCAAAAATGACACAAATGTTGTAAGCTGTTGAAAATTCTAATTTCTTATATTCTTTTTGCCTGTCAATGGGAAATGAACCCTTCCTAAAAGGACATATAAAACAGGTAACAAATTGCAAAGGAGTAAGGAGCCCCTGGATAATATTCTGGAAAAGTTTTACTAATTTATCTGATTTGCTGATTTATGGATTAGCCTCATAGGCTTCTGACTTAATTTCTCTTAAGCTAACAAACGTCTCATATAGATGAATGTCATTTTGTTTCATATCTATTTAGACTAAAAGCCAAGTCCCACAAGGCAAGAGATAGTCAATTATTTTCATTTTATACTGTTATTATGAAATATTGCCATTTTAAAAATGTACTTCTGGAGAATGAGATTTGTTCACCAACATATTTTAAAGTGAATTTTAGGTGTCTAAATGCCAGAGAGAAAATAATGTAATCTCAAAACATAACTTCAAATGAATTGCATTTATAATGATTTTGTAATTTTTTTCATTAAGTTTTCCCTCACAAAAATGATCAATTCTTTTTTTCCACTTCCGTGCTTACTATGACATGCTTCTGAGCGTTAGCATCCCTTCTTTTCAAATAAAAGTATGATGGACATATGGATTCTATATGATAGAGTGGAGAAACTTCCTCCCTGGGCAGAATCAGACCTTTAGTTTACTTTCATAAGTTTGAGAGGAAATGGCTTCAATCACTTGCCTGCTGAATGGTAGCTTTCCCAGAATATCAACAAAATCAGCTTTTTATAGCCTGTCATATGACAGAGCTGAGTTCATTGTTTACCACCATAGGGGAGACAGCTTCCTTGACATGGCCTTAGTAGTCTCTGGGAGGAGGAAGGCAAAGTCGGGATATTTAAGAGAATTTAGGTGTGTGTGTGTGGTGGTGGGGGGCAGAAGGTAGAAATTCTGTTTTTTTTTTGTTTTGTGTGTGTGTGTGTGTGTGTGTGTGTTTCTTTTTTTTTTAAGGCAAGTTTTTCCATAGGGGAGCATTTGATTGTGTGTCAGTAATGCTGACACTAATGTCTTAACATTGGTTAAGACACTACATAATAATTTAAGTTTGGAAGACACACAAGCTGAAGGTTTCACAATGAATTTTGGAGCATAAACATTCATCTGATGCTAACTGTGAAAGTTGAATTATTTAATATTCCTTTAAATGAATTTTCAAAAAGTTTCTGAAAGGGACAAGAAAATCATTTGCTATTTTTATCTTCCGAGGCAAGAGTTTCTTGGAATAGTAAAATCATGTTGATGAAGACAGTAGGACAGTAAAGTCATGTTAACAAAGACAGCCTAAAAAGTAAAGTCATGTTAATGTTGACACTAAGCTGTGTGAGTACAGATCATTTTGGTTTGCAACCAATATAGTCCCAAACAATATTCCCCATCCACAAGTTAAATACTTACAGGGTTTAGAAAGTGAACAATGGTTAACCACATAATTTGCATTTCAAAGATAATAATACCCCAATATTTTTATTGCAAATAAAGGGCAGAATGGTTAAGTACAGTTGGAAGCAAAATAATTTGCTGAAATTTCAGAACTTTTTATACTAGTAGTTTTAGTTTTCTCTTCCTCTCACTGATCTTTACTCTCTTTCTCTCCTTACTTGTTTCCTCTGTGGCAAGGTACCCTATTCCACCTTAAGGTTTTTCAAGTGGCCATAAAGATTGTAGTTCCTAGTGGGCTCATATTTCCTCAAGGTCAAAACAGGTAATCATTTAAAGTCAGACAAGACAGGGGGTTAACTAGTATACCATTATCAGAGGTCTGAGTCACTAATGAATGGAAAATACAGGGTGTTAAAGCAAGACAGGAAGGGTTATCCTCACCAAAGAAAAGGAACAGACTAGGACTACAGATGGGCAAGCCTGTGTTTAGGTGCAGACAATGACTAGGAAGACAAAAACTTTTCCATTTAGGTCAATGACTGGAAGATGGGGATGTGAACCTGTTTCTGAAGACAGGCCTGAGAAGAAGACCTATATTTTCCTTAGAGAATAACAAGTTACAGTTTTCACCTGCTCTGACTGCTATAACACAATGTCATAGACTGGGGTGGCTTAACCAACAGACATTTATTTCTTGTAGTTCCGGAGGCTGGGAAGTCCTAGATCAGGGAACCTGTGTGGCTAGGTTCTGGTGATGACTCTCCTCCTGGCTTGCAGATGGCTGCCTTCTTGCTGTGTCCTCACATGACAGAAAGAGAGAGAGAAAACTCACCCTCATGACCTCATCTAAACCTAATTACCTTCCTGAAGCCCCACTTCTTAATACCATCACATTGGGGGTTAGGGCTTCAAGCTATGCATTTCGTAGGGACACAAAAACTCAGTCCATTAATGGTCATGGTAGGAGCCTCTGGTGCAGGAGATAAGCAGGGCAGGTGCAGAGATAAAGGACAGGCTAGAAGCAACTCTTTCCTGGGGGGAAATCAGACCTCTGGGGTTGAAAAAAACAGATGGTAACATACTTCATTTACTTTTCTGTCAAACATATCTTTCTCCCCTTCTCTTTCTGTTTCTTTCCCTATTTTTCTTCTCCACTGTCTGTTTCCCTCCTTTGTTTGATCATTAAATTGAAGTATAGCGGAAATATGACAAGTATGGCATTAGAGTGAGACAGGCTTGAATGTAATTTTTAGGTCTGTCACCTGTCACTTAGCTGTACAAGACACAGCTCTTGGGCAAGAGACATTTCTTTTCTTAGCATCAGATTCTTCTTTTTTTTTTTTTTTTTTTTTTTTGAGATGGAGTTTTGCTCTTGTTGCCCAGTCTGGAGTGCAATGGAGCCATCTTGGCAACCGCAACCTCCATCTTGTGGGGTTCAAGTGATTCTCCTGCCTCAGCTTCCTGAGTAGATGGGATTACAGGCACGCACCACCACGTCCAGCTAATTTTGTATTTTTAGTAGAGACGGGGTTTCTCCATGTTGGTCAGGCTGGTCTTGAACTCCTGACCTCAGGTGATCCACCCGCCTCGGCCTCCCAAAGTGCTGGGATTATAGGTGCGAGCCACCATGCCCAGCTCAGATTCTTTACTAAAAGAAGAAAAGTATCAGTACCTATTACCATACAGGTTACTGTGAGCATTAGAGATAAAGCCTGTAAAGTGGCTGGCAGAGTATCTGATATTGAAAGATTTTTAGAAAATGATACAACAAAACTGACATAATGCAATAAGCAGTGCCCCAGAAATTCAGCTGTGTAAAATGTAGGGTTGTGTTATTATGAGATTAGCTAAATGGCCAAGGTGAGCCTGTGCAACTGGACATCTGGAAGTTCTGAGTCTGTTTGATGCAAATTTCACCTACCCTGGGCTGAAGTTCGGCACCACCTAGTGGTGACTGCTCTAACATAAATATTGATGGGGAGAATTCTGGGGCCTGGCTGGGACTTCCGGGAGAGCAACTGTGATCCCAGGAATCTCTTCGTTAATTGGTGAATGTTTTGTTGGCCTGATCCAGAGAGAATGGGCTGGGAGAATACTGGGAACTAACCCCCACCTCTCTGTTTCCTAAAATAGGATTGTCTGATTTTTCCCTGTCCAGCATCCCCATGAGGGAGAGGCCTCTATGTTCCCTTCTCCTTCCTGAGAAAAGGAATCAGGTAGAGGAGAAAAAGCTGCTTTCCAATCATTCCATGTTTCAATTCAAGCTATTCTAATTTGCATTATTGCCAGGTGTGTTATTGTAGAATTTACTACCATTACAATTAATAATATGAGTTGCATTAATAACATTAAATTCAACAAGCATGTATTAAGTCCATATTGTGTGCAAAGCAAAGAGACAGGTATTATAAATGTAAAGATAAATAAGATAGGATCTCTGACGTAAAGAAAGCTTATTACTGGTGTCTCACGCCTGTAATCCCAGTACTTTGGAAGGCTGAGGTGGGCGGAACACGAGGTCAGGAGTTCAAAACCAGCCTGGCCAACATAGTGAAATCCCATCTCTGCTAAAAATTAAAAAATTAGCCAGGAATGGTGGCACGTGCCTGTCGTCCCAGCTACTGGGGAGGCTGAGGCAGGAGAATCACTTGAGCCCGGGAGGCGGAGGTTATGGTGAGCTGAGATTGCGCCACTGCACTCCAGCTTGGTCAACAGAGCGAGGCTCCGACTCAAAAAAAAAAAAAAAAGAAAAGAAAAAAAGGAAAAAAAAAGCAACCTCATTACTTGGTGGACAGAGAGATATTTAAGTAAAACTGAAACCAAGTAAGTAGTTTATTCTAATTGGAGAGATCAAGAAACATTTCAAGGAGAAGACTCCATTGGAGTTGAAATTGGAATGAAAAGTTAGCCCTCAAGTTCTGAGACTGAACAAATATCCTCCAGGATGAGCAAAGGCATGGAGGTGTAGATGAGCAGGTGATGGTCTGTAACAGGACAAAACCAGTTTAGTCAGCATATGGGGCAGATCATTTTATGGCATTTCTGAACATAACATAGGGTCCTATACTTCTGCATTTTGGTATGGTGCATGAAAGCCACACAATGGGTCTTCTGAGTAAGAATACACAGTCAGTTATGTTTGAGACTTGAGCTCCAGCAGTGATGAGGGCAACAGGCAGTGGTATGGAGAGCAGAGAGCTTTGAGGCAGGAAGTTAGAAGCCTCCTGTAACAGGTGAGAGAGCAGGAATCTCACCTAAGCTAACTAAATTTGGAAAAGAGAAGATGGAACAAATTCCAGAAACAAGATTAGTGATGTGGAGAAAGGTAGGTGGGGTGTGGAGTAAAAAGAAGTCTCTGAGAGGCCGGGCGCGGTGGCTCCTGCCTGTAATCCCAGCACTTGGGGAGGCCGAGGTGGGCGGATCACAAGGTCAGGAGATCCAGACCATCCTGGCTAACACAGTGAAACCCCGTCTCTACGAAAAATACAAAAAATTAGCCGGGCGTGGTGGCGGGTGCCTGTAGACCCAGCTACTCAAGAGGCTGAGGCAGGAGAATGGAGTGAACCCCTGAGGCAGAGCTTGCAGTGAGCGGAGATCGTGCCACCGCACTGCAGCCTGGGCAACAGAGCGAGACTCCGTCTCAAAAAAAGAAAAAAAAGGTCTGAGAAAATTGGACTGTCTCACTGAAGTATTTGCAACATTGACTGAGAAGAATTTGCATTTGCTCCTGCCACTGCCTGCAACATCTTGGCCCAGATAGCCCTATGGCTGGCTCCTGTACTTCTCCCAGATCTTTGCTTGAATGTCATCTTCTTAGTGAAGGCTTTCCTAACCTACTTCAAATTGGAGCCCATTTCTATCCACTACACTGAGTACTCCAAACCCCACTTTCCTGCTTTGTTTATTGATTGTCACAGGGTTTATCACTACCTAACAGATACTACAGGCACGTGCACACATACAATTTTTTTTTTAACTGAGTCTTCTGCTGACATGTACATTCCATGATGCAGGGACTTTTTGTCTGTTTTGTTCATTCTAATATCCCCAGTGTCAGTCCAAAAACTGGCAGAAGAAGCCTTGCAGTTGGTGGGCTGTGGATGCCTGCACCCCAGCCCTTCCTTCTGCCCCAGGTGAGCCTTCAGGTGCCTATAAAAGTTGATACCTGCTTGGTGAGTATCCCAGTGCCTGAGTGTAAAATTAAATTGCAAATTAAAAAACACTATTCGAAAGGCCAAGAGAGAGACCACGGAAGAAAGGAAAAGGTGTCATATTTTAGGACTTTTAAAGGCCTATTTTTCCTACTTTTTGAACAAGAGGCCCTGCATTTTCATTTTGTACTGGGCCCCACAAATTATGTTGCTGGCCTGAGTTGTCTAATAACTACATTTTGAATAAATGAACAAACTTCCCAGAAAAGACACAAATAAAAGCTTGTTCCTGCCATTAACAGGAACTAAAAGTCAAGGTCCCTATATTTTAGAATAAAGCCTTTATGTTTGTTATTCCTATGTAATGCTTCAGTCCAAATATCATTTAATTCTCTTTTTGTTTATTACATTTCTTGGAGGAGCTATAAGGTTGAAACTATATGGAAACTAATTCACTTGCCTATATTATGAAAATGGAAGAAAGAAGGCATAATTCTGATCAATGATTTTTGATACTAATTAAGAATAAAAGCTCTACATCTAATGAACATTGCTCTTTTTAAGTTTATGATTTCAAAATAAGTCAATAGATTTAATTTATATTATTAGCAAATTGTATATAGAAGGGTTAGCCCCCATGAAAAAGCTCCATTTTGTTACATTTTTTCAGAAAGATCCTCTTTGGAGGACAACTGGCCAAACTGCTTATGATTTACTTTCCTTTCTAAAATAATGCTCAAAGGGTTTGATTGAGATCACTGATAAGAGCCAAAGACTGGAATTGCTTAAGTTCTCAGCTTTCCACTTGAATGAGGTTAATTTAACAAGCATTTATTGCACTGCTACCTACCTCTATGAATCAGATACTTTGTTAAGAGCTGAGAATAAAAAGATGGAAAAAATGTGGTTCCTTCTGCCATGAACTTCAGTCTAGTGGGTGAGAAAGATGTGTTAAGTTAAAATATTGCATGAGCTTTTCCCCTTCCCTTTCCCTTTTGCTTCCTTTCGCTTACCTGTTTCAACAATTTAGTCCTAAAGCCATTAGGGGCAGCAGAGCAAGGTAGGTGTCCAGATTAGGGGGGAAGAGGAAACCATGGTGTGCCAGAACACGCATCAGAGCCCCAATGGGGTGAGGAGGTACATGTGAAGGAGGGCAGATGTGGCATCAGAACATGAGTGGGGTGGAAAAGGCATCCACATATGGCAGTTGCCTGGTTTAAAGCTGTCCCAAGCAGGGTGATGACGGCATCTCCACAGAGAGGCAGGCAGCCTGGCATGAAGTGTCTGAGAGCCAGCAGAGTGCAGCATGTTGTGTCCCATGTGGGGATCCAAAGCCTGAGTGAGGTGAGATGTGTGTGCATTCAGGGGACAACTCTGTACAGGGATTTGGAGTTCAGGTGCCCAGGCAGAGTGAGGAGGGAAGCTAGATGTGGGAGTGATCTGGCACTCAGCACAAGGGCATTAGCAGGATAAGGAGGGATCCGTGTGGGGCAGAAGCCAGCCCAGCATGGGTGCTGGAGATTGAATGGGGGATGATATGGTTTGGCTCTGTGTCCCCACCCAAATCTCATGTTGAACTGTGATCCCGAGTGTTGAAGGTGGGGCTTGGTGGGATTTGCAAGAGATCTGGTTGTTTCAAAGTATTTAGCACCTCCTCTTTTGCTGTCTCTCTCCCTTTCCTGCCAGCCACATAATGATGCACTTGCTTCCCCTTAGCCTTCCACCATGATTGTAAGTTTCCTGAGGTCTCCCCAGAAGCAGAAGCCTGTATAGCACACAGAACCATGAGCCAATTAAACTTCTTTTCTTTATAAATTACACAGTCTCAGGTATGTCTTTATAGCAGTGTGAGAACGGACTAATACATGGGAGACTGGAATCTGCACTGGGGATGGGAGGAAAGCTGAGACCAGGAGACTGGTCATATAAAAGGAGGCTTTATTTTTGACTCAATACATTAAGGATAATGGAAACCGGGTTCATCACCTAATTAGGTAAAGGAGTTATAAATGTGGGAACAGATAAATGAACCTTGGATTCTGGATCACAATTTTAGCCATTTATATATACTCATGGTGTTCAGTATATAGACAGAGAAATAAATATACATGTAAATGTATATATACATAGATATGTTTTCCAGCTCTGTCTACAGAGAGGCCTGGAAGCAGCAATACCTCAATAGCAATGAGCACACCTAATGTCAGATCATGGCTTCTAAATACCATTTTCCACTAAAAGAAACCAGGACTTTCTGGAGAAATCACTGAGGCATAGAAAGTACAAGATGAGACTGGAATATCTTGTGCCAGAAAGTAAAGAAATGCTCAAAGAATATAGAGACTTTTCAAAAGGACACAGAAGCCATCTTAAAGGGGCCTCTCAGATCTGGGACAATTTGAGCATCAAAATAATGATAGTAACAGATTATTATTCAGTGAATAAAATAGGAAGGTGTCATATAAATAAGGAAATATAAAATTGAAAGTTTGATAAGGAATGGGAGGTTTACATAGTTTAATAGTGTTTCCCATAAAGAACTTATTAATTGTACAAAGGAAAATAATAATTTTATATTGAAGAAAACACTACCTTATGCAAATGATTAAAGCAAACATCATCAGCAATGCACAGGATGACATTGTGCACATCCGAATAGGATGCAATGAAAAGAATATAGAATCACTTTTGCTGAAGTGAATATCACCACTAAAGATTACATTACCTGGATGTAATCATGAGGAAACACTGAACAAATCCAAATTGAGGGACATTCTAAAATCCATTATAAAATAATTATTCAAAATTATCAAGCCCATGAAAGTCAAGGAAAGACTGTGAAACTGTTGTATACTGAGGAAACTAAATGCAACGCATGATTCTAAACTGGATTCTTTTGCTATAATTTTGCTGTAAATGGAAAAATTGCTGTAACTTGAATGGAGTCTGAGGATTAGGTGGTAGTCGTACATCAGTGTTAATTTCTCCATTTTGATGGCTTCACTGTGGTTATGTGGAAAAATGTTCCTTTTTTAGGAGATATACATCAAAGTATTAGGAGATAAAAGGGTGTCAGGTGGCAAATTACTCTGAAATGGTATGAGGAAAAAAATTCTTTGTATATATTTGTAAATACTTTTTTGTAAATTTGTGATTGTTTAAAAACAGGCATGCATACTGTGTCACAAGGCCTGAGTTTTCTTGTGCATGCAAAGTAGAGCAAATGTTAATCCCAAATCCAAATAGTCCGACTTCTTTAGGATTGTCTCATAAACCGTTTGATGCACACTTGTCTACTTGTTCAACACTGGCTGAGAGCCAATAACTTTATGATCAACATCATTATGACATTGTTGTCTTCCATCAATAAAGCTTTGTTTTTCTAAGTAGCTGTACTGAGATTTAATTCACATACCATAAAATCAACATGTTTAGAGTGGATGCACATAGTTCATTGCTTTTTAGTACAATCACAGAATTGTGCAACCATTATTGTCATCTAATTATAGAACATTTTCATCACCCACCACAAAGAAAAATCCCACACTCATTGGGATTATCAATCAGTCATTCCTCATTTGCACGCTTATTCATCGTATTTTTAAATCTTAATTCAGTTTCTATTGGTCCAAGGTGTGATGGTACATAAATATAGTGGGTAGTCAATAAATATTTGATGAATGAATCAATTGCCAACTAATTGGTATTACAGCTATTCGACTGGCATCTTTATGGTTCTTTCTCATCTGCTACTTTCCATGTTTTTATTAAAACCAAAGTGGTCCTCAAGCATCTTATTACTAAACTAAATGAAGCTTTCAGCTTCTTCAAAGTTATTTTATAAAATCCATGGTATTAATATTAACTTTATTGTGGTTTAATAGAATATAGATAATGAGCTACTATTATATCAATATATTTTGGAAAGTGTTGAGGTCACTTTAACACAGATATAATCATCAGCATATCTGAACTTACAACCTTTGCCAGATGGGCAATCTACCATCATTTTCTATGATGAGAGACTACATAAAATTCTTCACATGCCAGATAAGTTTATTACATGATTGAGTTGAAGTTGAATATATAAAAGAAGACATTTCTTCAAATATAACCTTATGACCAAAAATCGGTAGGGCACAGATAATGACTAACCATACAATTATTAAAAAAAACTATATTTTATTTTTATTGAAGTCTTGCAACAAGACTTTCTTTTCATAATCAGTTCAGTGCCGAACCCTTAAAAATGGTGAAATTATTATTTTGTGGTAGTGATGAAAAAATGTTTAAGCCTCTTCTTTAAAGCATCTCCTTAAAGTTTTACTACTTATATGGAAAAAATCATTTGTATATTTGTATTCTTCCAAATACTACTTATTCTAAATATCTGGCAATAACATGTCTCTCAAAGAACTGGATCAGTTTGCCACTGAAGCTAGGTACCCTCTAGAAAGAATGATTTTTTTTTTCAAACTGAAAATAGATATTTCAGTTATATTTTTAGAAGTAGAGTTCTGTGTATACTTTTGCCTATTTAAACTTAACCATATTGAGCAGAGGATATAATAATTTTAGCTATCAGTTAAAAACCTGTTCTTTGAATGAAGAAATGAAAAATGCTGAAGCTAATAAATGAAAAAACTAAAGAAAAAGTTATATTTTTTCATATAACATTTTGAATATCCTTTATCAAAAGAGCTTCTAGACTATCTATGGATAATTTACTGCTCCACAACTTTTGTTTCTGGTAAAATGCAGCCAATGTAGAGAAAAGGCAGAACACTGATAAAATGCTACAAAAGAAGTTAATTTAGATATATACCGCTACACTTACTGCATACTGTTTTAGATAAGTAAAACGGCAATATTCTCAACAGAAGATTTAGATGCTACACCTAATATATGTTGATAGTGTAGTGATTGCCCAATCTAAGAATTCATTTCAGGGGCCAGTGACACAGTGATTACAGCTATTGTAGAACTCAGATTATAGCTGAATGATACATCTAGTTCTAACAACATAAAAAGAAAATGAGTACAGTTCTCTGGACTCTGTAGCGTACAAAAGAAAGGTGGACATTGTTCCACTGAAAATTCTGTAGAATAGAATAATAGCTAACTTCAACTAGATGAGGATGAAGGATACTTGCAAATAGGCAGCAGTCCCAATGATGATAAAGTTTCATTTGCATAACCTCTGATTACTCATTTTGATTGTATATGAAATGATTGAGCACATTATCAAAACAAAATGAGATCATCTGTGAAGCAGTATGCTTGCTGAAATCTTTGGAATAAATCTAAATGGAAACTGTACATGGGATAACTGTAAGCAAAGCAAAGTCACTCTGAGGATTGTACCAGAGAACAAAAAGTTTGGCTGTCCAGATAAGCATGAGGTTTTCTGTTACTAGAATAGGTAACAAATAGCAGAAACTCTATAACTATTTAAATTTGTTTCAGGAATGAAAGAAATTACCTATTTTCAGTAAAATTTGATTACCTTGGTCAGTTGATTCTGACTTATATCAAAAGTGAAGACTGTCCTGTTAAGAGAATTGGAGAAGAATCTAAACATCTAGTAGGGGTATGCCAAACTAGGGAAGAAAGGTTGGAAAGAGATGGAAGGTTGGGGGTGAAATAGACAGAGTTAAGAGAGCTGGTGAAGGAAGACGCAAGTTGATTGGGCTGAGAATAAGTTTTGGAGTATTCTGGAATAGGTCTAGGAACTCATCTATATACAAAGAGTGCCAGATATCTTAGTCTGTTGTTTTAACTAGAATAAATGACTAAATTATGTATTATTATTCACAAATATACATAATTGATAAAACAATAAGAAAACATATGGGAATGACTATCATAAAAGTTGAAACAGTGGTTACCTTTCCGAACACCCAGGGAGCTTCTTATTTCTTAACCTGGGTGGTGATTAGACAGGTGTTTGCTTACCCAGGTGTTTGTTCTAAACTGTGCATATGTATTTTGTACACTCTCCTGTACACATATTTCACAAATAATAATGAGAAAAAGCATAGGTAAGATTATGATGGATGTTATGGAGAAAAATAAGGCAGGAAATGTTGGTGGTTAGAAGTATGTTGGCATGAGGAAGGGGGAAGCACAATTTTATAGGGTCTGGCTCTGCAAGGCCTCACTGAAAAGGTGACATTTGAGTAAATAAAGACTTGAAGCAGGTAAGGAAGTAAGCTATGTGGACCTTGGGGAGAAAAGATTTTCAGCAAAAAAGAGAAGGATATTAAAAAGTCCTGAGACAGGAACATGTGTAATATATTCTTCCAAACATCACCATTGTCATTAGACAGATTCTAATTACCATTGATGGATTTTTAGTTTTTATTTATGTCTCTGACTCTTCTGGGTTATCTCACATAAATCATATAGGAACTGCACTGGTTTGGCAGATGGCAGAGTAAGAGAAAATGTGTTCATTTAAAAACCCCCAAACATTTTTAATGCTAACGAACATCTATGTGAAGCTTGAAGTATGTGTAAGAAACTGAGTAAAGAAAATAGGTGCCTTTTAATTCTTTCTACTTTAAGCTTATTAAAAAAGCAGTAGAAGATAGAAAAAAGAGAATAAAGCTAGAAAAGCAGATGAAATATTACCTTAGGCATGGAATTTTTAAAAACATACTGGTCTAGATCTCTCTGACACCAATATATTCAGTTTAAAAGTTTTTTTTTTTTTAAGTCAAGTTACAAGTTTCTAAAGGTAAATGAGGCAGAATATTTCATTTCCTTCGCTCTCTCTACCCTCACTCAAATTTACATAATGATCCTCTGGTTGGATATAAGCTTAACTGAATTATTGTTTGGTCACTGTTTAGGAACAGATATTAAATCAGCTAAAATTCAATCGTAACAGAAAGGCCGTAGAGGCCTTGGGGATTTGGAGGAAAGATTTAGTACGTGAGCCTTTTGATATCTGAGAGGTTGCCATTTATTCAGGGTCAGAACCTCCCTGTGGCAGTTCTGGGGAACAGAAACTGTGGGTGGAAGTTAGAATAAGCAAGTCAATTCAAGGAAAGAAGGCTCTTTCAAATAATAAGAGTTTTTTTTTTTTTTCTTTTTAAACTAACAAGGCTGCTTTGGGGGCCACCACTGGGTAGAGGCTGGGTAACCACTTGTCAGATTGTCCTGCTCTGGAGAGACAATGACAGACCATGCATTCTATGATCTCAAAATTGATTTGGGAAACACATGAAATACACAAATGTACAAGAAAATGTGTCTGAAAAAAATAAAAGCATAGAATATTTAATGGAATACAAATATCTTTATTCTCTGGCTAACAAAACTGTTTTATACTACATTTTAAGAAAAGTCTGCTTATTCTTTGTCTCTTCTATAATTAATGCCTTTAATCTTCTTCTTCACTATCCTTCAATCATGGCTAATTAAAAAAAATAACCTCTTGGTTGTGTATTTATGTTGGATACCCTTTTCCAGAATTTAATCCTCAATTGTACTGGAGCATTTAAACTGCTCAACTCTAATAGCAGATTTGCATTTGTTTTGACTTTTACTTCGAGGCAAAATTTTCCCATAGTTCTAGACATTTTGCCCTGGCTTAGGAAGCAGGGGGTCCTGATTAAAGTAAATGACTAAGACTAGGCAGGAGGAATGATGGGAAAATACAGAGTAGGGCAAAGAAATTTTAAAATAGGAAAAAATGACAAAGGCATTTTCCCAGTTAAATCATTAATTCTTCTGGCGTATTTTCTCTATTCTTGGAAACTCTGACCTAACAGTCCTTAGCTCTCCCAGGCAACTATCTGTGCACAACCCCCGCAGTTGAACCCTTTTAGCAGTAGTGCTCGGTGCCCTGGGAGGAGCGCAGGGTGCTATTATCAACAGCACCATCAAGCACACTATAATTTGTGCTATGTATCCCCATTTTGAAATGTGTCAGGAGATGCAGGGATTCAGGCTTTTTCATTTTTCTTGACAGCAGACTTAAATTTTTCAGATACAGTACCAACTTTCTCAACAAGTTTTATTTTCTTGTTACTTGAGAGCTAAATTGTTGACTTGCTGTCAGATAAAACAAATTTTCCTATTTCTACCCTTTCTCATTTACATGGGATAAATAGTTGGGTAATAAAGAACAAAGAGTCCAATCAGAAGCTTAATTGGGCATAAAACCTGCAGGGACTTCAACAACAAAACCTGCTAACCACAGGAAGCTTTCTGCAAAAGACGAATTCACTGAAACATTTAACTGAAGTTCTGTTACTTAAAGAACTGGTCAGATGCAGTTGAAAAGCAACTAAACACAAGTGGCTTTCCCCACAGAATCCTTTATTTTATAACGTGTGTGATAACACAACATCATAAAAAATCGCCACTCGAGAATGGATTTCATAATACGTTATTTCTAGGAATGAAAGAACTTTGAAGATCACAGTGCTCCTGACAGGGATACAAGTTCATGTGCAGGTTATTATTGGCAGTAGGGCAACTGCCCCAATTGCAGCCCTTTGCCACAGTTAGAAAGGCTTCTGACAGCCCTCTCACAGGAGGTTGCTTATAGATTATGTAGGTCTAGTTGATGATTTGTTTTACTGCCTGCCATTCTAACACTGCCAGATGGATTAAGTTTCCTGTCACTTTCCAGGGACTGGTTTTCTGCCCAGTAGACACTGGTACCATTTTGGTGGGGACAATTTTCATTCTTGTAATTAGCCGTGGGCACTAATAATTGCTTTTCTAATTACCTGCTTGAGAATGCCAATTATCTCCTTGCCCCCACAAAAGCATATGCAATTGGCTAATTAGACCTTCAAGTAGGCAACTAGAAACATAATTAGCCATTTGAGAGAACAATTACTTGTACCATCAATTTTGCACCCATAAAGGAGGGAAGCTTTGGTTTAATCTGTAATTTATAATGTGAAATGAAAACTGAACAGAAGTTGAGGCTTTATAAAGAAATATGAATGTTTACAGAGGGGGCAAATCTGAAACACACTATTTAGGTAGGAAAAGATGTGCCTCTTTATAAAAGACATCACTGAAATAGTCTCCCAATTTAAAAATCTATTCTATGGGGAAGTTCAGAATTAATTTGACAGGTTAAGTATTTCACTTAAGGACAAAGTGGAGGAATGTTACTCGAAACCCAGTATCAACTCGGAGGATGCATTTTCTGCATAGAACTACTGAGAAACATAACTACTATATATAAATCCAGCAGCCAATTACATTTTTGTTAGGAGTATGGTGTATCTCATATTTTCCAAGGGAAAATGTTATGTACCTGTATTATTTTCCTGAGGCTGCTGTAACAGATTACACAAATTTGGTGGCTTAAAACAACAGAAATGGATTTTCTCACAATTGTGGAGGCCAGGGATTAGAAATCAGTTTGTGTTTAAACTGCTCAGATCTCTGCATCTACTATCATATTGCCTTTTTCTTTTCTGTCTGTTTTCAAATCTTCCCCTATCTCTTCCTCCTAAGGACACTGGTGATTGCATTGAGGGTCTATCCCAATAATCCAGTGTAATCTCCCATCTCAAGGTCTTTAACCTAATCACATGTGCAAAGGTCCTTTTACCAAGTAAGGTAACATTCAGAGGTCCCAGGGATTAGGACATGATATCTTTTGGGGGAAATGAGGTGCTGAAGAGGATTTTTATTTAGCCAACTACAAACCCAAATGAAATAGGAGCTTGGATCATATTTTCAAAATAAACCTCAAGAAATAACACTCTAGTATAGTTAATAAGTAGTGGGACATGAAGCTTCTAAATATAATATCCCTAGTACGTGGATTACTATGAAGGTAAGATAAGTAAAATATTGCAAGTATATGATGAGAAAAAAGCCTGCACAAAAACCAAAAGGATATTGTTTCCTAAGTTTCCAATTGATAAAATAGACATATCTTCTAAGAGCAAAGAAAGTAAAGAATAGTATTCCTGGAATTAGCTTCATCAAGTGAAAATAATTAAAGCTATGAGTATGAGTCTTAGTGGCCCGAATGGGTAAAGCCTGGCTATATATTAATGTTGCAAATCTCTACTCTCAAGAGCTTAGAAAGTACAATGAATTTACAGTCTTAGATATCATTCTTTTCTTAAAGAATGACCTTCAATCACAAACAAGGTACAAGACTATTGAATACAAAGATGCTTCCCAAATCACTAGCAGCTTACACATTGACTTTGCCATTGATTGATGTGTTAAAGTAACAAATCCCAGGCTGGGTAACCACGGCAGACCATGTATTAAATATCAATTCACAGAATCAGATAAAGAACCTTTGATATTTTCAACTTGAGCATGTAATTAACTATGAATAAAAACAAAGATTATTATTTAACCACAGTTAGTAGCAGGCAGACATATTAATCCAATAACTTAAAAAGAATGTTTTACTGTTTCTGACCTCATCTTGGCAAAAACATAATGTTTAGATTTCTCTAGGTGTTGCCACAGTCTGACATAATAAAGGTTTAACATATAAGAAACACATTTTGAAAAGAAATAGAATGCAGATAGTAGGTCAAATAAATAAACTATCACCATAGCAACTTAATATTAGTGTCTTGTCACCTAAAAGAGAAGATGAGGAAGAATTAGAGGTCTGTAAGAACACATACTGGGTTGAATAGTGTCCCCTTTAAAATTCTTGTCCATCCAGAATCTCAGAATGTGACCTCACTTGGAAATAGAGTCTTTGCAGATATAATTAATTAAGATGAGGTTCAATTGTGTTCGGATGAGCCTTAAATCCAATGACTTGTATCCTTCTAAGAAGGCCATATGAAGACACATAAAAAGGAAGAGGAAGCGCATGTGATGACGAAGGCAGAGATGGGAGTGATACAATTACAAGCCAAAGAATCCTAGGCTTGCCAGGAACCACCCGAACGTAGAAAGAGGCAATGATTCTTCCTAGAACCTTCCAAGGAAGCATGGCCAACATCTTGATTTCAGACTTCTGGCCTCCAGAACTGTGAAACCATACACTTCTGTTGGTATAAGCCACCTAGTCTGTGGTAATTGGTTATGGTGGCCCTAGGAAACTGACACACATTTTGATACCAAGTAAGGGGTAATAATACCTAAAAAAAAGTCTGCAAATGGCTTTGGAATTTGGAATTGGGTAATGGGTGGAGGCTAGAAGAATTATGAAGCATATGATAGGAAAAGCCTTGATGACTTAAAAAGAATATTAGTAGAAATATAAATGTTAAAGGTGATTTTGGTGAGGGTTCAAAAAGGAATGAGGGAAGCTGTAGAGAAAGCTTCTATCAGCTTAAAGAATATATAAATTGTCATGAACAGAATGTTTCTAGAAATAAGAACATTAGCGGTGCCTCTGATGAGGTCTCATACGAAAATGAAGAACATATTATCGGAAACTGGAGGAAAGTCAGTGCTTGTTATAAAGAAATGAGTTGTGTTCAACTCAATTGTGTTGTGTGGAAGGTGAAACATGTAAAGGATGAATCTGGATACTTAGCTGAGGAGATTTCGAAGCAAAGTATGAGAAGTGTGGCCTGCTTTCTTCTTACTGCTTATGGTAAAATGTGAGAGGGAAGAGATAAATTGAGGCAAAAACTGTTAAGCAAAAACAAACCAGCACTTTATGATTTGAGAAATTCTCAGTCTATTTGGATAGCAAAAGATGAGAAAACATGCTCTGGAGAGAACACAAAGGTTGTAGCTGGACATTTCATTGAATAGATTAGGTGTGTGGTTAACAGATCTAATAACCAATCTCAGCAGAAGCCAGCAATAGACAAGAGATTATCTAGAAAAGATCTGTGGAGGGCCTTCTTGCATAATGGCATAGACTCCCATGAATTGCATGAGCAATCAACACAGTTTTTGAGAATTTTATACCAACAAGCACTGCTAGGCTTGGACTGAAAGGGACACAGATGAGAGAAAATGGAGGAGGAATGACTCTAAGGGTGGAGCCACGGATGAAGAGGCCATAGAGGGTGGGGATGCCCCAACAAGGGCCCACAAGATAGAATATCATGAGAGGATTATTCCCCAGCCTTGAAACCTAATGGAACTTTCTCTGCTTGATTTCAGATTTGCTTGGAACCAGTGATCCTTTTATTCCTTTCATTTGCTCCCTTTTGGAATGACAATGTCTAAACCTATGCCTCTCTCATCATTGTATTTTGAAAGCAGATAATTTGTTTACTAGTTTCACATATCCACCGATGGAGAGGGGTTTTGCCCCAGGATAGATCATACTCACAGTCTTACCTATACCTGGTTTAGATGATGAGATTTGGGACTTTTTGAATTTTTAGATGAGAATTTGGATTTAGATTTAATGCTGGAATGGGTTAAGAGACTTCGGAGGATGTTGAAATGGGGCAAATGTATTTTGCACATGAAATAGAACTTAATTTGGGGGAACCAGAGGGTCCCTGTACTGGGTTGAATAGTGTCCCTCCAAAATTCATGTCCACCCAAAATGTGACCTTACTTGGAAAGAGGTCCTTTACAAATATAATTAGTTAAAATGAGGTCGTATTGGATTAGGGTGGGCCTAACCCAGTGACTGCTATCTTTATAAGAAGGCCGTGTGAAAACATACAGGGAAGAAGGTCATGTGAGGACTGAGGCAGAAACTGCAGTGATGTAACTATAAGCTAGGGAACACCAAGGATGCCCAGCAACCACCAACAGCTAAGAGAGAGGCATGGGATGGTTTCTCCCTCAGAGCCTCCAAAAGAAACCAACCCTGTTGACATCTTGATTTTGGCTCCAGGACTGAGAGAATACATTTTTATTGTTTAAAGTCACCAAGTTTATGACAATCTGTTACGGCAGTTCTAGAAAACTAATACAGAATCTGCCTTGCAACTGACACATATCTAACTCATTTGTCAACCCTCGGTTTAGGACCAGCTCCTGTGAAAATCTTTTCGGATTCTACTACTACTCCATGAACCTTGGGCATACCTATATCATGGGAATTATCATTTTTTATTGACATTATGTCTTAATATGTGATTACCCCCACAATCGTTTATGGATTTGAAGGCAAGACTCACGTCTTTTCCTATGTATCTACAGCATCTAGGACTATGTCTGGCATACAAAATAAATCTTAATCCTAAGAGCCAATAAGCCCTGTGTGTAGTGATTACATAGTCTCATTGAAGTTTTACAACACTCTGTAAGGCATATCATTCCAATTTTACAGAAAAGAAAACTGACATTCAGAGAATTTAATCTCTTGTTTTAGTTCACAAAACAAATAAGAGATAAAGCTAGGTCTTCAACACAGTTCTGACTCCGAATCATTTTTGTTGTTGTTGTTGTTGTTTTTGGGATGGAATCTCGCTCTGTTACCGGGCTGGAGGGCAGTGGCACAATCTCCACTCACTGCAACCTCAGCCTCCCAGGTTCAAGTGATTCTCCTGTCTCAGCCTCCCAAGTAGCTGGGACAACAGGCGCCTGCCACCACGCCCGGCTAATTTTTGTACTTTTAGTAGAGACGGGGTTTCACTGTGTTGGCCAGGATGGTCTCAATCTCTTGACCTCATGATCTGCCTGCCTCGGCCTCCCAAAGTGCTGGGATTACAGGTGTGAGCCACCGCGCCTGGCCCCGAATCACTTTATACTTCTTTCTCATTACTATCTGAGCTAAAGAATTCCTGCTGATCTCCTGTAATTCACTTACAAGAATCAAAGAGTATTCTATGAGCTTAAATGACATTATATTTGAATGTGAAAACTCAAAGGTTATCTCAATAATATCTTAAATGTGTAGGTACTTTGCAATTTATACGTATTTTAACATTTATTATCATACTTAATAGTCACAGTAAGCTCTTAAGCATTATTGTTCTATTTTTCAAAATGAACCTGCTGAGGTGAATGGAGGTTAAATGATATGTTCAGTTATTTAGCTAGTAAGTCTAAGGGACTTGAACCTCTACTTCCATCTCCAAATCTGAACTCTTTTTATTTGATCATGACAGAGGCCCATATGTCTACAGAGTTTTATCAGTCTAATTTAGAACATTAAAAGCATTTTTTGGTCTCTTTACTACCTGCCCTTAATACACACTTAAATGTGTGTGTGTGTGTGTGTGTGTGTGGCATCATATAGACAAATATGAATCCATAGCCTCTAGTTTTTCATCCTGTTCATAAACTATTGAGAAGGGCTAACAATTCACCATCACCTCTGCAGTGCCATTAGACTTTAGATGTCCACAATAAATTATATACATTGTCTGCTTTTAGAAAAAAATTAATCCATGCTGAATAATACCAACCAGATCACTAAGCACTTTTAATATCCTTAAATGAAGTATTTAAGATTTGAAGACATTGTTTAAAACAGGCTAAGTCATGTGTACTGATTAATAAAAATGCTCCTAACAAATATATTTGATCAGTTAACATGACAACACTCTCTAGAATCTTTCATAACTGTCCTGTCCGTTTAAAAAACATTATGTGGCAAAACAATTTGCCCCAAGAGTAAGCTCCTAGAAACCCTTTTATATAGTTATAATCTTATATTTTTATGACTGCTGCTATGTTAAAAGTCACCATTCAAGACATTTCACTGCCAAGGGCTATTATTAAATTACAGATTGAAAATCTGAAGGTCAGAGAGGTAAAATGATTTTCTAAAAGATCCAACAGAATGACCAATAGAATCAAGAACATGACAGACTCCCAGTTTCAACTTCTCAGCCCTTTTCTCTTTTCAGAGCACTGAAGAGTCATGCTGTAGGATAAGCACAGTTGCTTTACAGGTGGCCTACTATAGCCAGGTGAATGAAATCAGCCACCTAATAATCAATTAGATGATGTGAGGAGGTTTAGCAAAATGAGGAGGCTTAACAACAAAATGTCAAGTTGTGATTGCATCAACACTTTTTCTTTTCATCATAATTATTTAACAGAAACAACAATCAACATTAGGGATAAAATAATGTTAATTTAATGTAAAGGTTCAATTTCATTTTGCCCTGTTTATTCCTTTAAAAACAGATTTTGCTGTGCCTGCTGTTAGTTTCTAAGGAGCTTGGTTAAATAAACTGTAAAGTTGAGGTGGTTAAGGTTTGAAGCAGTTAAGAAAAGCTAAAGATCTTACCTGATTCAGATTGAAGAATGTTTACTGGTTCAAGAACATCTGGGCTCTGTGGCATATGGCCTCCTTACATACCACTTTATCTGAGTTAGAATAGCGTAAAGACACTTAAACTGAGACATTTGCAGTCTTTCCATTTTCAAAAGCATAGTGATATTAACTCTTTCTTTAATCCTTTCTTGGGTTCATGAATCATCATTTGGAACAAATATCCTAAATTATCTAAATATATCCATGGAGCGACAGGAATTATCATTCAGGGCAAAAAGGCAACAGAATAAAAAACATTGTGGGTAAGAGTTGCTACTATATAACAGCTGACCATAATTACCCAATCTGGCCGATTTCAGCCCGTGGAGAAAGATTACTTTTCTTTAAATGGATGGGTTGTTATTGAAATATAGCTTATACAGAAAACTATAAAAATATTAAATGTATAGCTTTGTGAATTTTTATGAAGGGAACAGGCCTATGTAACCATCACCCACATTAAAGGAGAAAAATAAAAGATTTTCATCATCTCAGAAACTTGCCTTATTCCCTCTTCCAGGCACTTCCTCCACATTCCCAAGGGTAACCACTATGCTGGCTTGTACTATCATAGATGAGTCTTTCCTGTTACTGAATTTGATATAAGTAGGATACTCTTTTAGTGTCTGGCTTCTTTTGTTCAATATTATGTTTGTGGGATTCACCCATATGGTTGCATGTAGTTGTGATTTGTTCACTTCAGTATTCCATTATGTGACTATACTAAAATGTATTTATTTTAATCTTGATTGACTTTTGACTGTATACAGAGCGCTGCCATAAATCATCTTGTACATGTTTTTTTTTGGTAAGCACTTGTACTCATTTCTGTTAGGCTTATATCTAGGAGAATTGCTGGTCATACAGTATGTATATGTTTAGCTTTAGAATATAGGACCAAATTGTTTCTCCAAATGGTTGTAGCAATGGATATTCCCGAAAGTAATGTGTGAGATTTATGGGTGCTTCACATCTTTGCTTGGATTTGGTGATGCTTGTCTTTAATTTTAGCCTTTCTTGTGGATATGTAATGGCATTGCATTGTGGTTTCAATTTGTTTTTCTCTGATGACTAAATGAAGTCGAGCACCTTTATATATGCTTGTTGGACATTTGCAGATCCTCTTGTGAAGTGTCTCCTCAAGTATTTTGCTAATTTCTCTATCAAGTTGACTGTGCCTTTTAAAAATTGATTTGGAGTTCACATATATAGATGTATATGAGAACTTCCATACACATTCCCTCTTCTGGTCTCCCTCCACTTTGCTGAAGCAGAAGTCTCTCACTGTAGCTGCCACAGCTGGGAATGTGCTGGGTCTCACCTGAAACCAGTACATCTGAGTCTCACTCAAAGCCTATAGCATTCTACCCAAAGCCCACAGCATCACTGCTGCTTTTTAAGGGCCCAAAGATGCTTTAGTCAGCAGGTGATGAATCTTGCCTGGCCTGGATCCTTCCTTTCAAGGCCAGCAGATTCCCTTCTGGCCCAGGATATAACTAGAAATGCCATCCAGGAGCTAGGGCCTGGAAAGGGGGCCTCATGACTCTGACCAGTGCCCTATCCTACTGTTGCTGAGCTGGTATCCAAGTTGCAAGACAAAGTCCTCTTTACTCTTCCCTCTCCTCTCCTCAAACAGAAAGGAGTCACTTTCGTTGCCATGAGCTGTGCAGCCTGGGGTTTGGGGAGGGGTGGCACAAGCACTTCCTTAGCAGCCCCGACTAGTGTCTCACTAGGTCCTGTGCCCCCTACCAAGGTCTACTGGCCCAGTACAGCACTAGGACTTGCCTAGGAGTTGCCGTCCTCGCGGCCTAGACTGTGTTTCAAGTTTATTTAGAACCCCAGAGCACTTTAGCCTGTGGTGTTGAGGCTTGCTAATACTCAAGTTCTGACCACTGTAACAGGTGATTCCCCTCTGCCTAGGGCTGGTCTAAATGCTCCCTCTGTGCGTGCTGGCTGAGTTCAGCCTGGTTTTGCTGTATCCTGTGACAGAGCAGCACTGAGTTCAATGCAGTGTCCCACAATCACTGTGCTCTCCCTCTCCCCATCAAACAGATTCTCTCTCCGTGCATGTGGCTGCTACTGGGGGGATGAAGGAGGAGTGGCAGTGGCAATTTAAGACAGTATTTCCTACTCTCTTCAGTGCCTCTTTCAGCAATATGAAGTTAAAACCAGAAAGTGTGATTGCTCACCTGATTTCTGGTACTTATGAAGGTGCTTTTCTTGTGTGTAGAAAGTTGTGAAATTTGGTGTTCCTGCAGTAGGGATGATCAATGGCCATCTTGCTTTGCCCCTCTCAAAGAACCATTTTTCCAGGACATATCATGTGTGTATAAGACAATATGTTTCATACAAGTTTTATAGACTACATTGGCATTTTCTATATGTTTTGTACCAACCCTAGAGGAAGGCTAAGGCAGAACATTACCTTCTAAATCATTGAGAGTATTTCCTGTAAAAGCTAAGTTCTAATCTATTCAGTGTAATCTATTTTCTGATATTTATAGTTATTTAGGCACAAATAATTAAGTTGTAGTGATCGAATTTAGAAAAAATAAAAAAGGATATATGCACAGTCCTCCTAATATTTAGCTTTCAAGTGCCAATTATCTCAGCTGTACTTTTGGCAGGAGCCAAAAGGAATGAAATTCAAGATGGAAATTTCTGGTAGGTGCCCTTGATTGTGCACCTTGAGTATTGTTTGGCTTAAGATCCACTAGCTTTAGAGACCAGATATGTGAGTGACATTGTAGATGCTCAATTATAAATATTAACTCCCTCAGACCTAGAGGCATTCCACTAGCTTTAATTGTCGCGTCTTAACAGATGACTCGCTGACCTAGAGCACTGTCCTAACTTCTCAGCTGAGTTACATCCACTATCACATTGAGAATGTTGGGCATTATCAATTGGCCAGCCAACCACAACTCACATTTAACATGTATAAAACTGAACTCATTCCCAAATCTGCTTTTATCTTCCTGATTTCCATTTCTATTAGAAGCACCATCAAACTCCCAGGTGCCAAGCTTGAATTTCTGAAGCTTCTTTAAGTGCTTCTGCTTCCATGCAATGGCCTACCAGGTGGGGGACATTGGGAGCAATCTGCCCTGGGTGCAGGCAGCAAAAGGAATACTGTTTCTAGGGAATTTAAGAACAATAATATAACTAAAAACTAGTCTGCTTTTTATTATTATCATGTATTGGCAATTCTAAACAATGTCAATAACTTACTGAACCCCACTTTGGTATACTCTGCTGTCCTGTTGCTCTTGATACTGAATTGGTTGCAAGGTTATATCCTTTTATCCTCTGAAATAGCTCCTTCAGTGTCCTCGGTTCACGTCCTCATTGCCTTGTGGTCATTTTGCCTCTAGATTTTTCTTCCTCCAATTCCTCCTACACAAGCTACCAACTAACACCAAACAATAAAAGCCAAAAAGCTCTCAACTTTTCATTCCTCAGGTCATAATTCTTTAATGTCTTCCTGTTGCCAACAGAATAAAGCCCAAGACACTCAGCATAGTATTCAAGGCCTAGGCGGTCTGGCCCAATTTCCCTTTCAATCATCCTTCTCTCCATAGTCTGCACTGTAGCTGGAAAGAATCACATATTCGATGTCATGCATATGATTTAGTTTGTTCATTGGATCATTCTTATCCCTTTCTTTACTCTTTTACCATATCTCTGTTCACAATCTACTTATTGCTCTTTAAAGACCAACTCAGTGTTACCTCCTGCATAAATACTTATCCTCCTTTATACAACTATAAGAAAACTCTTCACTGAATTCACTTAGCATTTTATCTGGTCTTTTTAAATGGCATTTGACATTTTATACTTTGTATATTACAGTTTTTTTTCCTTACCTCTTCTAATAGGCCATAAGCTTCGACTAGCCTGGCATACTCTTGTCATCTAGTAGATAGCTCTTGTTATTGTTACTCTTAAACCTCTTGAAGTTAGGGCCAAATTTCATTCATAGTAACCCTCAGCACCTACCCTAATGCTTTATATGAACCAGACAATAAATAAGCATCTCTTGAAAGGAAGAGAGGTTGTAATATTCAGCTACAATTTCTAGCTGATTGTGGCTAAAAGTTCTGTTTTTATTCTTCCCTCCTCTCCATAATTCTCAAAGAAAGTCCGGCCCCTGAACGTTACTCTTTATTCAATTGTGTTTTGTCTTCTACCAAAACCACAACTTCGCAATAAGTTTCTTTCATGTTCCAAAGGGCTTAAATAGGCAGTGAAACTGCCAAAATTTTCACTTCAAGGCTATAATGATTTTTTTCATCTTCTGAACTCTCAGCTCATATTATCTATATTATTCACTTGATTCTTAATCATTTACTTCTTTGTTACATGTTTTATATTTTTAACTCACGCATTGTTCCTTTTTTCCCCAAGGGTTGCATATTTCTTCCTAACCACACTGAAAGCCTTTTGTGGGTGAGGCCCTTGTGTTAAGCAGCTCAATTTTCTGTCCCACAGCATCTAGCACAGGGCCAGTTTTTGTTAAATGAACTGTTTATTTGAAAACAGTATATTCAGTTAGAATTGTATGCTGGATTTCTTCTTTCTTGTGTTAAACTAGAGTTAAATTTAAATTTAGTAAAACTTATCTTAAAATACATCAAATACCATGAAATTTGGGTCAATTAATTTTTCTTAGTGCTACAGGATTATTACTGAATTTCAAGATCTATTACAGGAAATATACTATTTGCTTAGCAAGACTTTACATTTCTTGATATAACAAAGTCAAAATTGGTAAAATATCAATAACTTGATATTTTAGTATATCAAGTTATACGGAAATTAATATTTTAGAAGAATTTTTCAAGGAAATGAAGCTATATAAATACTTTATTTTATTCAGTTACTAGTAAATATAAAACTAGTAACAATTTTAAAATCCTTGCACTTTTTGAATGTTTACTAGGTGTCAAACACCTCACATCTTTGTTTTTCCCAACATTTCATAAAGGAAATGTTCAAGCATGCAAAAAAGTAAAATTGTATATTAACCACCATATGCCTATCACCTCAATTCTACAATTCTTAATATTTTGCTACATTTGCTTTATCACAACCTCATCACAGATCTATCAGTTTGTTCCTTTATTAATCCACCTTTTCTTTTGAGACATCTCAAAGTTAGAGACATCAGTACATTTCATCCTTAAAACCTTCAGTATGTATTACAATTAATGTTTATGCTTATCTGTACTGAGAAGAACTCCTGGCCTCAAGTGATCTGCCTGCCTCAGCCTCCCAAAGTGCTGGGATTACAGGTGTGAGCCGCCGCGCCTGGCCCTTCTCGTGCACTCTTAAGATGTTAACCCTGCTGCAAATGGCAGTAACCAATCCCAGAATTCCCAATACAACTGAATCTAATTTGGGTAGGGCTTGGAGATGTGGCTCATCTCTCAAGATCTTTGCCAAGATAACATATTCATAGGCCAAGAAAGGTGGTGCTGGCTGTCAGCTGTCAGCTCATCAAGGGCTGTCAGCAGGGACACTGGTTCCTTTGCACATAGGTCTCTTCAAACATTAAGATGTACGAGCCTCTAGCTTGGTTTCAAGAATGAATATTACGAGAGACAGGAGGGGAATCTGCCATTGTCTTCAAGCCTGGACCCCAAAACTGACAAACTTCACTTCCACCACATTCTGTTAGTCAGACAGTCAGATCCCACCCAGATTCAAGAGGAAGAGACCTAGACCCCACCTCTTAACAGAAGAAGTGTCAAAGAACTTGAAGCCATCTTTAATCTACCAAAAGAGGTAAGATTATCTAGCAACTGTACATTATTATGAAATATTCTTTATTCTTCATCAGGTCACATTCTTCTAGGGAGGCCAAATGGTACTTGGTAGTGGCATATACTATTTAGCTACAGATACTCCATGTCCAGATTAACATATGCTTTATATAATTGGAGGCCAAGGTCTACTTTGGAGTAAGATCCTAGAGACTGATTTTGGTACTGAATTTACTCGCTAGATAATATACCACTTATTCCTGAACTATCTCATTTATTTTAAATATGTATTGTCTTCCATTTGTGATTAACCTTGATAACTGCCTAGATTACAAACTAATTGGCTATGTCATCAAGAAAGCAGACAGCCTATAACAGTGTTACCTCTTGTATAACGGAGCTGCTTTAATAAAAGAATATTCGACTTTTCTGTAAATTCATTTTCTCCTTTTTTTTTTTTGAGATGGAGTTTCACTCTCATTGCCCAGGTTGGAGTGCAATGGTGCGATCTCGGCTCACTGCAACCTCCGCCTCCCAGGTTAAAGCAATTCTCCTCCCTCAGCCTCCTGAGTAGCTGGGATTACAGGTGCATGCCACCATGCCCGGCTAATTTTTGTATTTTTTTAGTAGAGTCGGGGTTTCACCATGTTGGCCAGGCTGGTCTTGAACTCCTAACCTTGTGATCAGCCTGCCTTGGCCTCCCAAAGTGCTGGGATTACAGGCATGAGCCATCGTGCCTGGCCCATTTTCTCCTTCTTAAACCCTTATCGTACCTTAAATGAAATTGTGCTTTAAAAAAATTATTGCACTGACTCCTTAAGATTTATTATATATTTTGAAGTCCATATAGGATATTTGTCTTTTTAAGTTCAAATATTATAACTTTTGCTCGAGAGCTTTGGTTTCATGTTAATTTTGTTACATTGGGTAATAATTGGAAGGTTGAAATCTTATACAGATTCAATTCAGAAGAATAAGTCAATATTTTCTGATTGAAGAAAAAATGTTTCTTGAAGTCAAAGTAATCTATTAAGAAAGAAAGCTCTGTATACAATAAATTGAAGTTTAAAAATGAATACTATTTTACTTAGGTGTTTTCTATAAGTAAGATGAAAGAATAATACTATTCTAAAAGATCCAGCCAAGTATTGCAAAGCTGATTCAATATATTTTAACTTAAGTATTGAAATTCAATGCCAGTAAACTGACAAGCTAAAGCTATATGTTTTAGAAGGGATCATTCTGGGGTAAACATTTCAGAAGTATGCAGTTAGAGTTGCATTGGACAGAATGTAGTTACTCAAAATATATTACTTTTAAAATAAGTTTTTTAATGGACAACTCATCAAAAGCAGGATTTATTATTTTCTAAAGTATAATCTTAAAAATTAACAGCTGATCATTCAAAACCTCAATGGTATTCATTTCTTAGCTAATGTCTTATGACTATTAGTCAACGTCACAATAGTCATTCTTTTATTTAACTTCCTTTGATGCCTGTGGGATGGGGGTGGGAAGAAGAAAAGACAGCTTTACATAAAAAAAAAAACAAACCATGACTTCACTAACTCCAAATATAACTGAGTGAAACATTAGCAAGAAGTGTTATAAGTGCTAGCTAATCTTGAAAAAAAAATAAGAGAAAATATTCTGGGGCATTCTGTCAGTGGTAGGAATTATGTGATACTAATTATAGTGCTGTGTCAACAAAAGATGAAGAGGGAGATTTTAATAGAGAATACATATCTTATTGTTGGACGGTACTAAAGTTGAAACATATGCTAAGAGGAAATAAATATTGGCTTAAACAGCAGCATACTCAAGTTTGAATTGGAATGTAAAAACTTCTTCTACCCAGAAGTGTTTTTTATAGCTTAGGTGATCAAGACTCTTATAGGCTTAATTTCCCTATTATCTGGGCCCTTAGAGCACCTTGCCCAAAGCCACCCCTAGCTTTCACTAATCTAATTTTTTTTTTTTTTTTTGAGATGGAGTCTTGCTCTTGTCGCCCAGGCTGGAGTGCAGTGGTGTGATCTCGGCTCACCGCAACTTCCGTGGCCTGGGTTAAGCTTCTTCTGCCTCAGCCTCTTGAGTAGCTGGGATTACAGGTGCCTGCCATCATGCCTGGCTAATTTTTGTACTTTTAGTAGAGACGGGGTTTCGCCACATTGGCCAGGCTGGTCTCAAACTCCTGACCTCAGGTGATCTGCCCGCCTCGGCCTCCCAAAGTGAATCTACTTTTAGTGTTTGGCACAACCAGGTATTATCCACACTCATCCTAACTCCAAACCTGGGGCTGGGGAAATTATTGGTTTTTCTAGGATGAGTGCTGGTTTGGGGTGGCTATTAGAGAGCAGTCTTTGGCTATTTTCAGCTAGATGATTCATAAGTTAGGAATAGAAAGTGAAGATTAGGCTCTTGAACCTCAGGTTTAAGGGAGAGGTTCAAATCTGAAATGATAATGTGGAACCTCATAAATCCTATACTTTCCCATAGAAGATCACACAAAAAGGGAGGGAGATAGGAACAAATAGTTAAATTTAGTGATTTGCAAAGCCTCCAATTAACCCAAAAAGAATTTGGGTTTGAATTTTTGGTATTAATATTTGTGTTGAGCATTTACAAGCCAAAATATTTAGGTAATCTGTAACGAAACACTTTCATTAACTAAGTTTGGAATTCACACAGTTCACTACCATCAAATAAAATGAGGGCTGATTTCATGAGCATGTGATCTGTGCAGGTGCAGGGGTCCCCAGTCTTAGAAGGGCTCTAAGCTTGGCTGAATGCTCTGCTGAAATTCTTAATAATTTGTTTAACAAGTGGCTCATACTTACATTTTGTACCATAGATTATGTAGCCATACCTGAATAAGATCCATTATGACTGGGCTATATCTTATATATTACTAGTGAGACAGAATAAAATAAATATTAAGCAAAAATGAGGTGTTGGTTAGCATAAGCTATATAGTAATCTTTTTTAAACACCGTATTTTCCTGAGGCCTGAACTTCCCAAAGCAATTTTCTTGTGCTCCCTTTGTAGTCCAGATAGGAAATAACTTCATGTAGGAAGATTTTTACTCCTCTGGGCATATGAATTTTAAGGGCAACTGAGGAATGAACTCAATGAAGAAATCTGAAAGGAATGAATTGCTAATGGTAGACATTTAGGAGAAATTTTTTGGGAATGGATTTTTTGCCACTTTTCCTTTTATATACAATGTGCACTTCCCTTTAATATTTGAGCTGACAACTGTTAAAAAGAGTCATTCTCCCTGCTCTTGCTCCCTATTGCAATTTCATTTCTCATAGTAAAGTCCCTCTTTTTCTGCTTCCGTAGTAGTTTTCTTCACTAAAATTTCTCTAATGTTCTTTGTATAAAGAGGGTAGCAAGAAAACGCCTCCCCAATCAAATATCAATTGAAACCGCCTATTGGCTGTGGTTGATTTTTACCTCAGTCAGTAGTCACAATTTCCAAGACAATTTCCCTCCATGCTCTTTTATACCACCCCCAAATTTCTCTGCTCACAACATTATGAATCTCAATACAGCTGAATCATGCAGGTCTGATTTAGCCTGCAAAAATGTCAGTCAAAGCAAGCAAGATGTACTCTTTGGCCTTGAGTGCTCTAAGCTGCTATGAATCACAGGTTTAGTTTTTGCCAAATGAAAAGCAATTTCACTTGCAAAAAATATCTGTAGGGATACTTATGGCTTTTAGCTTACAGGGAAAATGTACTGAAATTGTCCAGGGAAAAGGAGAGTTTGTGTAATACACACACACACACACACACACACACACACACAGACAGAGTATATATTTTGTATATTTATACAGTATATATATATATACAGAATATTGAATATATATTCAATCTTTTATGAAACCAGTTAAAAGCTAGCATTTACTGCATTTGCTTTTCATTAAAATCTTTTTCATTTTTGAGCTTCATCTAACAGGTGTTAACCATTAGACTAATAAATTGCTTCTTCAAATGGACCATGTCAATGAGTTGATACCTAATAAAGTTCACGTTTTCGTAAGGGAACACTTCAGTGAGACTTGGTAATCGAGAATTTTGTAATTAGTTGCCTAAATATTAAGCAACATGATATTTTCTCTGACTCCTATTTAAAAGCACCAGGCACAGTGTGAAATGCCATTGTGAATATTGTAATCAATAATTTTGGAATTTCTGTTCTTGAGAGAGGATTTTACACAAATTGTTAACCTTCTTTTTCACCTTGGAATTCAATTCCACAAATTGCAAGCTTTGTTCTGTTAGTGTGGCACTTCATCTCTAGCCACAGAACACCTATAATGGTCAAAGGAGCAGCTTTCATTTCTTGTAAGGACTGTCTATCCTGACTTAAAGTACAACTTAAGATGGTGTTCAATATGTTCAGTCAACACTAGCCTTCAGCTAATCCAAGACAGCTCTAAATAGTGGTTATCCAAGACAGTGGCAGCCCCATTAAGCTGTCTAAAACATCTCATCTTATTTTTCCCCCAAGATTGTTCTTGTTATGAACAATTTTTGTGGTGTAGAAAAGAATGTGAAGAAATAAGCATTTCAGATAACATTTCAGATTAGGCTATTATAGTAAAATTAAGCATCCCAATCAAGGCATTGGGCTTCTAAACTGATTTACTACATCTATGATCTCTTATGTTTTTAACTATTTGGAAGAGACAGAAAACTATAACTGATTTCTCTCCTGAAAGCGTTCTCAAGGAAGGAAAGCATAGAAAAGGGTATCGCTGGTATATTAGACTCATGATCTTCTGAAAATATAATAAAAAAGGCATTTTCTAAAAATGCTGAGAGATTTCGACCTAACAAGATTAAGAGGCAGATAAGAAGTAAGAATTCTGGCCGGGCGCGGTGGCTCACGCCTGTAATCCCAGCACTTTGGGAGGCCTAGGTGGGCGGATCACGAGGTCAGGAGATTGAGACCATCCTGGCTAACACGGTGAAACCCCGTCTCTACTAAAAATACAAAAAATTAGCCAGGTGTGGTGGCGGGCGCCTGTAGTCCCAGCTACTTGGGAGGCTGAGGCAGAAGAATGGCGTGAACCCAGGAGGCGGAGCTTGCAGTGAGCCGAGATAGTGCCACTGCAGTCCGGCCTGGGCGAAAGAGCGAGACTCTGTCTCAAAAAAAAAAAAAAAAAAAAAAAGAATCCTATGAATTCTAGTCCTGGTTGTAATAATAACTTTGGTAAAGTCATTTAACCCTGGTTGCTCTGATATTTCTTTGTCTGTAAAATGGGAATGATGTTTCTTATCATAATGCCAGGGTAAGGTATTTGATAAATGGTAGCAAATCCTTTCTGTTATTAACTGTGAGCTTCAATTTCTACATTTGACTTCCTCAAAAGTTAATACTGTCTGTTTCATAAAATTGCAATTTTGTTTTAAGATGAACAAATTTTAATATACTTTATATATTTTGAGTAGATATATACCTTTCAAGGGGAAGCCACATATTTTAAAAGCACCTGACTTAAAAATGTTTTGGATATTTTTCATATTTTATACTGAACATGTAGGTATAATGAGAAAATCTATCAATAAATTCTTTTAAAGAATGAGATGAGCAATGCAAATTACAAAGTCTTTTTACTGGTTTTATTAAGGTTTTATTCTAACTTACCAACTGATGTTACCGGAAAGACCTTGAAGTATTTTTTTCTCAAAAATTTGAAGCTAACCATTTTAAACATGAATATATCTTCTGTGGATTACAGTGTATTTATATAATACCAGAGTTTGTTTTATTGATTTCAATTATGTAATTTTCTCAACTTCAATTTTTGCATGTGTGAGTAATGGACATTTAATTTATAATTTGTTGGAAGATGTATGCCTCAATATGCTTTTGACACAGCCTGCCTTGAGGAAGACAGATATTTATTTTGAATAAGCTTAATCAGTTACCTTTCTCACTGATTGGTTAAAACTATTTTTTTTCTTCTGAAAAGTAGCTTAGAAAATATTGAGTATACAAAATTACATAATTCTATATCACTGATTACATTTCCTTTGAGTTTTATTGCTGTACTCAAGTTATCTCTTATTTTCATTGCTTATTATGCCATTTTTATTACCGGTAGAATCATTTTGAAGCTGAATGCATGAAATAGAACTTATAGGATTTAGGCTTAAAATAGAAATTTAATATAAATATTCTATCAATATATTCATTAGATCGCATACATTTTTGTGCTTCCTTATAAACTTTCTCTTGTTTTTTTAGTTTAAAAAAAAAAACCCTTCAGGTAATAGTATAACCTAGACCCAGGTTTTCTGAAACCTGAAATTTTTGGAGCTTCGGAGGTCTTCTTTAAGAAAGAGAATATAAAATTAAGAAGAGTATTAAGTGTCAGTTTGGAAGGGACTTGTGCAAATGAGAGGCCCTTAGGCTTAAGCTGCATTAACTTCAAAGTCAATATACTCCTGGGGTAATAGTTGTTTGACCCTTCCACATTGTTCAAAGGCATATTTACAAAGAAGTCAAGAACCTAAGACACAGATTTTAGCAGTAAGAATAAGAATAATAAGATCTACTACTTACTGAAAGATATGATATGTAACAGGCATTGGAAGCCCTTTATATGCATGATCTTATTAAATCCTCAGAACCACCCTATGAGGTTGCTGTTATTTCACTTTAGCTTATTGTCAAGGAAACTAAATTCAGAGTAGTAATTTGGCCGAAATCAGCCAGTTATCAGATGATAGATCTGGAATATAAAACCAGGCATGAATAACTCCAAAGTCAGTGATATCCTCTCTCCACACAATCTTCTCAAAACAGCATAGCCCGTTACTAAAATGTACTGAGCACTATGTGCCAGGCACCATGGTAAATGCATGTAATCCTTTCAATAATTTTATAAAGTAAGTATCAATATATTCATGTTACGGATGAAATGAGAATCAAACATATGTCTGTTTGGCTCCATAAATATACTGTAAGAAAGGTAATTCACACAAGGTTTCAAGCACTTTCATTTTAATTCTGAGCCCACAGTGTTGTTGGTATCTGTATAAATTGCAGCTACAAATATTCAGGGAAATGAAAATGTGCACTATTTAGCAACACTTTTTCTTTAGCTTTGACTAATTTATGGGAGCAACTGGCATGATTAATAGGCATTCCAAAGAAACCTATACAGTTTCTTGTTTTGGTGCAGGAGAAGATAGCCTCCATACATTACTTTTACAACTTTGAAACTGAAAAAACAGTATAAATGTCCATGGTTGAACAAATAATTTCTTTCCTTTAATTGCTCTGGAAACTTTCTCCTGTCTTATGATTGGCAATGTGCCACTTTGGTTAATTACTTTTTTATTGTTTTCATCTAACTTAATGAAGACAAGTTATTAATGAATACTTTCTCATTCATATGTCTATATGTTTTCCTTTAATAATACAATTTAAATTTTTTCACTAGTAAGACAAGAAAAAGATTTAAAAGTGACTCATTTAAAGATACAGAACTTAATAATAAAAATAATTTATATAGGAAGTGTCTTTTGTGGAAACAAAGTACTTTACGTTTTCTTGCTGATCCCAGGAGCACAATCTATAAGTCTAAATTTAATAGAATAGTATTATATTCCTTTAATTTTAAAATTAAATGGGATAGTTATAAACTATGAAATAAAATAAAATGAGCTAAGTTAAAAATAAATATCCTCTTTTAAATTACAGTTAGGAGGAAGAAACACCTAATTGGCAATGTCAGGTAAAGTGAAGAAGATACATAAAGTTAGCGTGTTCATGGCGTGGAGTTGCTGCTGACAAGGAAAAACTGTAATGGTGCATATTCTCTTGTAACCAAGAAAACAGTCAGTAGAACGATGGTTAAAAAATAGAATACTCATGTGCTCTTAAAATATGAAAATGTAATTAGGTTTCAAAGGTATCAAAGGTAATTAGGTATCAAATTACATGGTGATTTGATAGGGTCTTGATATCCTGTCTTAATTCCAATAGTAATGTAAATAAGTAAATCTACTAAGTCATAAAATAGCAAATCATAAAGCAAGAAAGAAAAAGGGTTTTTTAAGCATCTCTACAACAGCAGAGAGACTATATAGTATTAATAGTAATAAAAAGGCCACCATGTAGCTCTGAAAATTTATGTACATTAGCTCCACTTCTCATAATTAGCAACATATATGTTATTATTCTCATTTTACATACAAAGAAACATGAGGTTAAGAGATTCAGCAATTTATACAAAGTCACAGAGCCAGAAACTGGAAGAGGTAGCACACAAATTATAGGCTGTGCAGGAAATGAATAAGAAATATTTTTATATCACACTATCAGTTAATCAATTATTGAGCATTGGGTATATTGATGTCTTTAACATTCTTACTACCAGTAAATTTATAAATCTGTGGTCTGGAAGAGAAAAATGACCTGCTTAAAATATCCATGAAGATGTTCAAACCACTCTACTAAAATTATAATAACAAAGCTCTGTCTAGAATTAGAATCCCCAATCATGGTCCTGGGATTATATTAAGACAACAAACAAAACTTTACTGAGGTGATTCTGATATGCAGTCAGGATTGAGATCCACTATGATACATTAAGTTAAACTGACCAATAACAATGAGAGTGAAGTGATAAAAGAGATTAGAGTAAGCTGAGCTATAAAGAAAAAGAGAACATAGAGTAATAGGGATGATAGACATCTTGAAAGTTGGTGCTGGTTGATAGGTAAAAGAACAGGTGAAGAAAATTCTGGGGAGAAAAACATGATGAACAAAAGCGTAGGTGCAAGAATGAGTCTGGTGCAAGGAAAGAAAAAGTAGTTTAGGAGAATATGGGTAACAAGGAGTGCTACTGAAATATAATTTGGATTTGATGTGGCACTCAACAGGGGACTCTCAGCTTATAATCACAAGAAGGGACCTGAAGAAGGAGGTAGTCTACTTTAACTAATCTGGTTGTGGTATGCAGGATCCATGGGACAGGGAGCACAAGCACAAGAGATGACTGCAAAGTTCCCACCCTCAAGACTAGAAAAATGATGGCATTGACAAAAATGGGGCTGTTGGAAGGAAAAGGCAGTTTGGGGGAAGACAATGGTACTTATTTAATGAATGTTGAATGAATGATGAGTCTATCTGGGACTTATTCAGTTAGGAGGAGAATTGTTCTGAAATTATTTAGGCTACAGAGTTGAAGATATGGTAAGGCTACACAATGCCCATGTTTAATAAATAAATGAGTGAGAACAGTTTGAGGTGACCGCAGAAGCACTGAGAAGAGAAAAACTCTCGGGACACTGTGAGTCATGAGATAAAGCAGCGGGTCATAAAACCTTCATAATAATTATCATAAACCCTTGCAATTGTGAAAGGCTTTGCAGTCTAAAAAATAATTCTTACAATAACTCAGTGATGTGGAGAGAGCAAATGTTATTATCCACAATTTTCAGATGAGTAAATTGTAGCTCAGAGTTTATGTGACTTCCCCAAGGTAACACAACTAGTAATTAGGAGAGCCTGCACTCAAATTCCAAGGCTTTTGACTCCAAATTTTGTTCATTAATCAAGGCCAGTTGATATAATTCTAGAGAAGATTCAGCCCATGAATGCATAATGGTCTGAAGATAAGAAAGGATTTATAAAACAGATATTTTAACAAAGAAAAACAAGAGCAAAAAGCACTTTTTCTACACTTGATTGTGGATTTCATATTTTCACTCTATCCCCCACCTTCCCTCTACAGTGGAAAACCAAACTTACCTTCATCATTACAATGTACAGTGCTGGGGATTTGTTACAGCAAAGTTCCATCAAAATGTGAATTCATATGCCAGTTAAAACTATGAGATACTACTTTTCACCATTAGATATTCAGAGTGAACTGTTTCCTAAAAGACGATATTGGCAAGGCTGTGGGGAGATATTTTCATAATTGTCAGTAAGAGTCAAAGGTTGCATAACAATCAGTGCTTCTTAACAAGGGACATTTAGTAATGTCTGGAAACATCTTTGGTTGTCACAACTGGAGGATCTGTTAAACAGCCTACAGCACATACCTTCACACAGTAAAGAATTATCAGGCCAAAATGTCAGTAGTGTCAAGGTTGAAATGCTCTGTTCTATAATGATCAATTTGGCAATATCTGTCAAAATTACAAATGCCTTTTGAACCAGCAATTTGACTTCTATGATTTTTTCCTCTAGATATACTTGTGTAAGAGGCATTCAATCAACAAACATTCATTAAACATTTATTCTATGACTAGGGTTACAGTAGGAAACAAATTAAAAAAAATCTCTGCTTTTTGGATCTAACATGCTAATATGTGACAGGAGTGAAGTTTGATAATGAAAGCAATAAAGAAAATACATAGTATGTTAGATGATGATAAGATCTTTAGTGAGCGGGGGGGGAAAGGATGAGCTGGGGGGGATAAGGAGAGCTGGACAAGAATATTCACTGTCGCATTGTTTGCAATAGCTAAAGATTGGAAAAAGTCTAATTGTACATCAGTGGGGGACTAGTTGAATATAGTACTGTGGAACACTATACAGCCATTACAAGTGAGGTAGTACCCTCCACAAAAATTAACTCAAAATGAATTGTAGACCTAAATGTAAAATACAAAATGATACAACCTGTAGAAGATAACATAGGAGAAAACCTAGATGACCTGTGGTACTGTAATAATTTTTTACATATAACACCAAAGGCTTAATTCATGAAAGAAATTATTGATAAACTAGACTTCATTAAAATTGAAGACTTATGCTCTGTGAAAGACAATGTAAGAGAATAAGAAGACAAGTTACAGACTGGGAGAAAATATGTGCAAAAGACGTCTGATAAAGGCATGTTATCCAAAACATATGAAGAACTCTTAAAACTCAACAATAACAATGGATGAAAGACTGTTAACTGACACCTTACCAAAGATGATACACACATGGCAAAGAAGCATATGAGATGATGTTCTATAGATCAGAGAAATGCAAAGTAAAACAGCAATGAGATACTATTTCACATCTCTTAAACTGACCAAAATCGAAAACACTGACAACACCAAATCCTGGCAAATACATAAAACAACAGGAATTCTCATTCTTTGCTCACAGGAATGCAAAATGGTAAAGTCATTTTGGAAGGCAGTTTGGCAGTACAAAACTAAACTACCCTGACCATATGATCCAGCAATTGTGCTCCCTGATACCTACCCAAAGGAGCTGAAAACTTATATCCATACAAAAATCTGCACATGGATGTTTGTAGCAGCATAATTCATAATTGTCAAAACTTGGAAGCAACCAAGACTCCCTTCAGTAGGTGAATGAATAAATAAACTGTGATATATCCAGACAATGGGATATTATTTAGCTCTAAAAAAGAAATTAGCTATCAAGACATAAAAAGACATGGAGGAGGCTGGGCATGGTGGCTCATGCCTATAATCCCAGCGATTTGGGAGGCCAAGGCAGGCGGATTGCCTGAGGTCAGGAGTTTGAGACCAGCCTGGCCAACATGGTGAAACCCCGTCTCTACTAAAAATAAAAAAACTTAGCTGGGTGTGGTGGCAGGCACTTGTAATCCAGCTACTTGAGAGGCTGCAGCAGGGAGAATTGCTTGAATGTGGGAGGCGGAGGTTGCAGTGAGCCAAGATTGCACCATTGCACTCCAGCCTGGGCAACAGAGTGAGACTCCATCTCAACAACAACAAAAAAACAAACAAAAAAGACACGGAGGAAACTTAAATGTATATTTCTGTGTGAATATACATTTCACAGTCTGAAAAGTCTACATATTATCACAACAATCATAGAAATGTATGATTCAAACTATATTACATTCTGGAAAAGGCAAAATTATGGAGACAGTAAAAAGATCAGTGTTTGCCAGGGGTTGGTGGGAGCAGGAGTGGGTGTGGGGATGCATAGGCAGAGTACAGAGAATTTTTAGGGCATTGAACATACTCTGTATGATATTATAATGATAAATACATGTCATTACACATTTGCCCAAACCCACAGAAGGTAAAACACAAAGAGTGAACTCTAGTGTAAACAATGGACTTTGGATGATTATGATGTGTCAATGTAGCTTCATCAAGTGTAACAACTGTGTCACTCTGGTGGGGATGCTGATAATGATGAAGGCTGTGCATGCAGAGGCAGGAGGTATACAGGAAATCTCAGTACCTACCTCTAAATTTTGCTGTGAACCTAAAACTGCTCTAAAAAAATAAAGTCTTTAATTTTTTAAAAATGTAGTTGTTCCTTAATTGCTGATATGGAATTATCTAGCAAGGTAAGAACACTGCATCTATAAAGCAGAGAACACAAATACTAGTACCTGTATACAATACCTCAAAGAAACACAAAAATCCCGAAAACAGTGATTGCCTCTAGGAAGGCAAGTAGGTGGCTAGAAAATTGAGATAGAAGAATGGCTTAGTTTTCATTTTCACCGTATCATCTTCTGTTTCTTTCAAACTTTGAACGTGAATGTTATGTAATAGGCATTTAGTATCTACTAAAACAATTCAATATTTCTTCTAAAAGTGTTTCCATGCTATAGAAGTTTTAAAAATACATACATTTTTAAATACAAAAATACATATAAATACATACATACATATGTATATGTCTGTATATATACATTAATGGATATGTGTGTATACAAACACACACAGATATCTTTCTAAATACATATAACAGACACACACACATTTTCTTATTGATTGTGCTTAGAAGTCTTCTCCAGTCCCCCACTGTCTACAGAATTCAGAATCTTTGTGCCTATCCCCGACTCCCCTTCCTTGCCTCTCATCATTTTCCTTAGGCTCCATGTCACAACTAGGCCAACCAGATCATGTTCCCTCTTGAATGGAATGCCCTCTGTTCACTAGGGAAATTTATCTTTTTTCTTTTTCAAGATCCTGCTCAAATACTGCCCTCTCATTGAAATAATTACCCCACTTCTCCTGAGCATAATTAGTTTCTATTTTCTTTTTGTTCACAGAGAATACGTACATTTCTCTATGTATGTACTGTCACATGGTCAAGTATCTGTGTCTCTCCCTTAGTAGATTATGTGAGTCTCAGGAGCAAGGCCTATGTTATATTCATGTTTCCAATTCCAGATTTAACATAGATCTTGGTCTAAAAGAGTTGTTCAATAAATATTTTTGAATGATGGATAAATGAATGAATAAATAAATACATTAATTCATGGATGAATCTTAACCTTTGATACAAACTGCATAGAGTAAAATATATATGCAAAACAAAAAAACTCACTGATAAGAATTTGAGTATATTTATTGCATGATAACTTTTACAACTTATATAAATTATTTAAACCTTCCCAATCCATCTGAAATTTTCTCAAATATTATACAAATGCCATAAAAAGTGCTGATCACATTTTAATATACCTTTATATTTTACCTATTAGTGTTTCTAAATAATTTTTATTTAACTTAAGAAAGAACATTTCAAAAATTTAAACAAAAATGAATAAAGATATTTCAACAGTTAGAAAAATTGTATGCTTTCATTTTCTAAGCCACTGAAGAAATTCAAAAGTAAAGTTATTAAAGAATAATTATGTTGATGATTAACTGGTTACATTTAAAACTTTTATGTCATTAGAATCTGTCAATATAAATTATTGATAGTAACTTTCTCAAGTATGGAGTAATTTGTATTCTTATAATTTATATAATGTTATATACTATTTATGGGAGGTTAGTTTTAGGTGGGATGTAAATGTACCCTTTCTCCCCAAATCATGTTACAATCTAGATAAATTACATGGCAGATTTCAGTTCTCTAAGTTAATCCTTAAGAAAATAATTCATAAGTACTGATTATTTTTTAAATACTGAGTTCTATATTACTGTGTTGTTTCTTCTCACATTAAATGACTGGTTCCATCAATGAATTCTTAATTTTGAACTTTTCATTATTTTCTAGGATGTACTAGATTTTCTGCATTAAATTAATCTGACCCTTCTATATACTTTTAGCCATCATGGATGAGGTCATCCAAATCCTAGCAAATCTGCCAAAAGACCAGGCAGGCTTTCTGAAGAAGTCATCAGTGCAGTCTGAGCCAGGAGGAATAAAACTTTCAGGCTTACTGACATATCTATTAATAGTTTTTGAAACAGAAGAAAGAAGGAAACTTAGTGTTTTGAATTCCTTTTTCCAAGCAGTAAAGAGCCTTCTGCTGGGGCTGGGGCATGCCAGCTACTTCTCATATTCCCCAGAGTTCATGTGTGAGGTGTCATACATGGAGCAAGTGCTCAGAGAAGCTTTGGTGAATAATAAATTCTGACAATGGCCAATTTCTTTTTTACATAATTTGGAGATGTTTATTGTGATCTTAGATACTTAAAAGACAATAAGTTGACAGAGAAAGAGAAAAGAGCCCTTGTGGGTAAGCTTCCTTAAAATCTCCATCTTCTTAAGGGAGGAAAGTAATGGTTATTGTTGAGCCCCGACTTTGTTTTGGGTAGTTTTACCTATTTTAGCTCATTTAATTCTCACCACAATCCTGAATTAGTCATTATTGTGCCTGATTTTATTTAAGGAAACAAAGTTCAAAGAACTGAATTAACCTACCCAAGTCAAAATCTTATAAGAGAAAAAGCTAGGATTTTTATCCAGCTGGTATGACTCCAAAGTTTATTCTAACACACCACTCACAAAACAAAACAAAACCCAACACCAACACCACCAGCAACAGCAAATGTGCTGTTATTTTGTCCTTCCTTTTAACTGTAAGTCATCTCAATTCTCTTTTGGAAGTAGGTGAGCCCACAGTAATAAATGCTGTCAACAAGGGCATCACTCTTCAATCCTGTTTTCTCAAATGGAGAATTTAATTGCAGCGATATTTAACTGGGGGGAAGTTATTTATGATTTTTGTGTCTCCACCATACACATATCTGGATCAGCAGGTGGTCCAATGAGGTCTTAGAGCACTGGAATGTGTGTTGTAACTTTTTCCTTACCTCGCCCAATGTCTATGTGTCTCCTCCACCTCTCAAATTATTCCACAAGGAGATGACAAAGGGTGCCCACAAAGAGGCAAACTTACAAAGTGTAATTATCGGCTTCTTTAATATGTGTTTTAACAGTATTTGAGGCCAATTCCAAGCACTTCACATAATGCATTATTATAATAGAACAAAAGTTTTCTAATAAAACTAGCCTTTTGCTATTATTTACAGCTTTCTTTTGATTACGTGATTTGATTTTTTAAAAAAGAGCTCCAACAGTGCAGTCTTTGAAACGCTACCTCAAATAGGTCAGAGTCTTACTTCCCTAGTTGTGTTGTGCAGCATGAAAGGCTGCCTATGTTTTCTCATGACTTTACTCCTCAGGAGACCTCCCATGGATCATTTCTCTTAGTAAAAAAGAATCTATTGACTGAGCCTATCCTAAAGCTAACAAACTGGGCTTTCCATGGGGAAATAACAGCAAATTGAGTGCAGCTATTGACCAGCCTTCTGTAGTTAAAAATACAACAAACTATACCTTGTCTGATTACTTTTAAATTACTGGTCATTTTCATGCTCTGCTGGTATTACTTACTACTTGATAACCTTTCAAACAAGTAGAACAAAAATATTGGACACTATCTTCTATCTGTTTTTGTCATCTGATATCCAGTATATACATACGAATGTATTTTTTATTCATAGCTAATAAGAATAATATTGTTTTTTATATACGTGTGTGTGTATTGTTTCAGAAGAAAGATGTTTAAAATTCAATGGCTTAATTATACCAACAATAACCCAACATTTATATTTATCTTTCAATCAGGGTAATAGGATAATAGGAAATAATGTGCTCTACTAAGTCATATAATTAAACTGTAAATTGTTTTATTCAATTTTTAAAAGTCTTCTAGACTTACCATTTAGGAATGTTTAAAATTAGTTATAAATTATTTTTATTTAAAATTCAGTACCAATGAATACGTAAAAATATATTTTTCATTCATCTGCTGCCTTTTTGAAGGAGGAAAATGTCATGTCATCACAATAAAATTTATAGAATATTACATGTACTAGAGCAAAAAATAAAACTAAACTTCTTCCCTACTAACATTTAATCAGTATTTGTAAAACCAAAAACAAAACCATTAAAACCAAAACCACAAATATATTTAGTAAGAGTTTAGTCTTTTTTTTTTGGAAAGGGGAGTAATGAACAGTGTTTTGTAGAAAGTATTAATTAAAATCATATGTAATGAGCCACATGGAAAAATATATATTATATATAGTTCTTTGTTTTGACTAAAATTCACATTTTTATTTCTGTAAATTTTATCAGATCAACGTAAAGTGTTCACAATTAGAAAGTTTTATTTACTCAGGCCGGGTACAGTGGCTCACGCTTGTAATCCCAGCACTTTGGGAGGCTGAAGTGGGCAGATCATGAGGTCAAGAGTTCGAAATCAGTCTGCCAACATGGTGAAACCTGGTCTCTACTAAAAATACAAAAAAAAAAAAAAAAAATAGCCAGGCGTGGTGGTGCACACCTGTAATCCCAGCTACTCAGGAGGCTGAGGCAGGAGAATCACTTGAACCCAGGAGGCAGAGGTTGCAGTGAGCCAAGATCATGCCACTGCACTCCAGCCGGGGCGACAGGGAGAGATTCCATCTTAAAAAAAAAAAAAAAGTTTTATTTACTCAAATATTTAGTGACTATATCATAAAATGCTTTAAAATTATCATCTTTACTTTTTAATACAAATGAAAACATTAGTCAAAACCTAACTAATTAAAACTTTGCTCTACTGTAGTTTAACACATCTCACTAATTCTCACTTTTTCCTCACTCATTCGTTCTCACTATTGTCCCCTGGTCACTCCCCCAGGGGCCATCTGACAATATGGGTAGGAGACATTTTTGGTTATCACAAATGGAGCAAGTGTGTTACTGGCATCTAGTGGGTAGTGGCTAGAGAGGGTGCTAAACATCCTACCATTCACAGATCGGCCCTCCACAACAATGGATCACCAGTGCAAAATGTCACTAGTGCCTATGTTTTCTCATAGAACAACCCAAATATGTATTCACTAGTGCAAACTGTCACTAGTGTCACTAGTTGAGAAATCCTGATTTAAAGAGAAAGGTAAATCAAAACAAAAATTTATTTTAAAATGCCAATTTCCTCAAGACAAAATATATTCGGTCTAACCCAGACTTCCTGCATCCGCGTAAACAAAATAATACAATATTATAGGCATTAATTTTTGTATTTCTGAGCTCCTTTTATTGCTCTATAAGATTAAGGTAGTATAAATGCCTATACTAATGGGCTGTTGCAAAGATTGAATGAAGTATTTTAAAATTGTAATACAAATATTTTGTTATTGACACTATTACATAACCAAAAGTTTTTTTATAAAAACAAAATTGATTCTGTTGCATCTACTCTATAAAGTACAAAAATAAGCTAATGTATTTTAACATTTATGTACACCCATAAGAATTAAAAGTATTCTGCTATTGCTGAGGCTTGAGTAGGCGGGTTTTACCCTCATAGTGCAAACAAAACCACCAGGAAGTTCGAACTGGGCGGAGCCCACTGCAGCTCCCTGGGACAAAGCACCTGGGGGAAGGGGCGGCTGTGGGCACAGCTTCAGTGATTTAAACGTCCCTGCCTGATGGCTCTGAAGAGAGCAGCGGTTCTCCCAGCACAGTGTTTGAGCTCTGATAAGGGACAGACTGCCTCCTCAAGTGGATCCCTGACACCCCCGTGTATACAGATTGGGAGACACCTCCCAGTAGGAGCCGACAGACACCTCATACAGGAGAGCTCTGGCTGGCATCTGGTGGGTGCCCCTCTGGGACGAAGCTTTCAGAGGTAGGAACAGGCAGCAATCTTTGTTGTTCTGCAGCCTCCACTGGTGATACCCAGGCAAAGAGAGTCTGGAGTGGACCTCCAGCAAACTCCAGCAGACCCGTAGCAGAGGGGCCTGACTGTTAGAAGGAAAACTATCAAACAGAAAGGAATAGTATCAACATCACCAACATCAAAGACCAAAGATAGATAAATCCATGAAGATGGGGAGAAACCAGTGCAAAAAGGCTGAAAATTCCAAAAACCAAAAGGCCTCTCCTCCTCCAAAGGATCACAACTTCTCGCCAGCAAAGGAACAAAATGGGACAGAGAATGAGTTTGATGAATTATCAGAAGTAGGCTTCAGAAGGTGGGTAATAACAAACTCCTTCGAGCTAAAGAAGCATGTTCTAACCCAATGCAAGGAAGCTAAGAACCTGGAAAAAAAGGTTATATGAATTGTTAACTAGAATAACCAGCTTAGAGAAGAACATAAATGACCTGATGGAGCTGAAAATCACAGCACGAGAACTTCGTGAAGCATACACAAGTATCAATAACCGAATCACAAGCAGAAGAAAGGATATCAGAGACTGAAGATCAACCCAATGAAATAAAGCAAGAAGACAAGATTAGAGAAAAAAGAGTGAAAAGAAATGAACAAAGCCTCCAAGAAATATGGGACTATGTGAAAAGGACCAAATCTACACTTGACTGTTGTACCTGACAGTGATGGGGAGAATGGAACCGAGTTGGAAAACACTCTTCAGGATATTATCCAAGAGACCTTCCCCAACCTAGCAAGGCAGGCCAACATTCAAATTCTGGAAATACAGAGAACACCACAAAGATATTCCTTGAGAAGAGCAACCCAAAGACACATAATTGTCAGATTCACCAAGGTTGAAATGAAGGAAAAAATGTTAAGGGCAGCCAAAGAGAAAGGTCGGGTTACCCACAAAGGGAAGCCCATCAGACTAACAGTGGATTTCTTGACAGAAACCCTACAAGCCAGAAGAGAGTGGGGGACAATATTCAACATTCTTAAAGAAAAGAATTTTCAGCCCAGAATTTCATATCCAGCCAAACTAAGCTTCATAAGTGAAAGAGAAATAAAATCTTTTACAGAGAAGCAAATGCTGAGAGATTTTGTCACCACCAGGCCTACCTTACAAGAGCTCCTGAAGGAAGTACTACACATGGAAAGAAACAACTGGTACCAGCCACTGCAAAAACATACCAAATTGTAAAGAACATCGACACTAGGGAGAAACTGCATCAGCTAAAGGGGAAAATAACCAGCTAGCATCATAATGACAGGATCAAATTCACACATAACAATATTAAACTTAAATGTAAACAGGCTAAATGCCCTAATTAAAAGACACAGACTGGCAAATTGGATAAACAGTCAAGACCCATTAGTGTGCTATATTCAGGAGACTCATATCATGTGTAGGGACACACATAGGCTCAAAATGAAGGGATGGAGGAAGATATACCAAGCAAATGCAAAACAAAAAAAAGCAGGGGTTGCAATACTAGTCTCTAATAAAACAGATGTTAAACCAACAAAGATGAAAAGAGACAAGAGTATTACATAATGGTAAAGGGATCAATGCAACAAGAAGAGCTAACTATCCTAAATATATATGCACCGAATACAGGAGCACCCAGTTTCATAAAGCAAGTTTTTAGAGACCTACAAAGAGACTTAGACTCCCACACAATAATAGTGGGAGACTTTAACACCCCACTGTCAACATTTGACAGATCAACGAGACAGATAATTAACAAGGATATCCAGGACTTGAACTCAGCTCTGGACCAAGCAGACCTAACAGACATCTACAGAACTCTCCATCTCAAATCAACAGAATATACATTTTTCTGAGCACCACATCAAACTTATTCTAAAATTGACCACATAACTGGAAGGAAAACACTCCTCGGCAGATGCAAAAGAACGGATCATGACAAACAGTTTCTGAGACCATAGTGCAATCAAATCAGAACTCAGGATTAAGAAACTCACTCAAAACTGCACAACTACATGGAAACTGAACAACGTGCTCCTGAATGACTAGTGGATAAGTAATGAAATTAAGGCAGAAATAAAGATGTTCTTTTAAACCAATGAGAACAAAGACACAACGTACCAGAATCTCTGGGACACAGCTAAAGCAGTGTGGAGAGGGAAATTTATAGCACTAAATACCCACAAGAGAAAGCAGGAAAGATCTAAAATTGACTCCCTAACATCACAATTAAAAGAACTAGAGAAGCAAGAGCAAACAAATTCAAAAGCTAGCAGAAGACAAGAAATAAGATCAGAGCAGAATCGAAGGAGATAGACACAGGAAAAACCCTTCAAAAAAATCAATGAATCGAGGAGCTGTTTTTTTGAAAAGATCAACGAAATAGATAGACCTCTAGCCAGACTAATAAAGAAGAAAAGAGAGAAGGATCAAATAGACGCAATAAAAAATGATAAAGAGGATATCACCACCAATCCCACAGAAATACAAACGACCAGCAGAGAATACTATAAACACCTCTATGCAAATAAACTAGAAAATCTAGAAGAAATGGAAAATTCCTGGACACACACCCTCCCAAGACAAAACCAGGAAGAAGTCGAATCCCTGAATAGACCAATAACAAGTTCTAAAACTGAGGCAGTAATTAATAGCCTACCAACCAAAAAACGTCCAGGACCAGACAAATTCACAGCCAAATTCTACCAGAGGTACAAAGAGGAGCTGGTACCATTCCTTTTGAAACTATTCCAAAAAATAGAAAAAAAGGGAATCCTCCCTAATTCATTTTATGAGGCCAGCATCATCCGGATACCAAAACCTGGCAGAAATGCAACCAAAAAAAGAAAATTTCAGGCCAATATCCATAATGAACATCGATGCAAAAATCCTCAGTAAAATACTGGCAAACTGATTCCAGCAGCATATCAAAAAGCTTATCCACCATGATCAAGTTGGCTTCATCCCTGGGATGCAAGGCTAGTTCAACATATGCTGATCAATAAAGGTAAACATCACATAAACAGAACCAATGACAAAAACCACATGATTATCTCAATAGATGCAGAAAAGGCCTTCAACAAAATTCAACAGCCCTTCATGCTAAAAACTCTCGATAAACTAGTTAGTTATTGATGGAACGTATCTCAAAATTGTAAGAGCTATTTATGACAAACCCACAGCCAATATCATATTGAATGGGCAAAAACTGGAAGCATTACCTTTGAAAACCAGCACAAGAAAAGGATGCCCTCTCTCACCACTCCTCTTCAACATAGTATTGGAAGTTCTGGCCAGGGCAATCAGACAAGAGAAAGAAACAAAGGGTATTCAATTAGGAAAAAAGGAAGTCAAATTGTCCCTGTTTGCAGATGACATGATTGTATATTTAGGAAACCCCATCATCTCAGCCCCAAATCTCCTTAAGCTGATAAGCAATTTCAGCAAAGTCTCGGGATACAAAATAAATGTGCAAAAATTAGAAGCATTCCTATACACCAATAACAGACAAACAGAGAGCCAAATCATGAGTCAACTCCCATTCACAATTCCTACAAAGAGAATACAATACCTAGGAAAACAACTTTCAAGAAATGTGAAGGATCTCTTCAAGGAGAATGACAAACCACTGCTCAAGGAAATAAGAGAGGAAACAAACAAATGGAAAAACATTCCACGCTCATGGATAGGAAGAATCAATATCGTGAAAATGGCCATACTGCCCAAGGCAATTTATAGATTCAATGCCATCCCCATCAAGCTACCAATGACTTTCTTCACAGAATTGGAAAAAACTACTTTAAAGTTCATATGGAACCAAAAAAGTGCCCTCATTGCCAAGACAATCCTAGTCAAAAAGAACAAAGCTGGAGGCATCATGCTACCTGACTTCAAACTACACTAAAAGGCAAAGCAAAACAGCATGGTACTGGTACCAAAACAGATATACAAACCAATGTAACAGAACTGGAGGCCTCAGAAATAACACCACACATCTACAACCATTGGATCACTGACAAATCTGACAAAAACAAGAAGTGGGGAAAGGATTCCCTATTTAATAAATGGTGTTAGGAAAACTGGCTGGCCATACGCAGAAAGCTGAAACTGGATCCCTTCCTTATACCTTATAGAGAAATTAACTCAAGATGGATTAAAGACTTAAATGTTAGACCTAAAACCACAAAAACCATAGAAGAAAACCTAGGCAATACCATTCAGGACGTAGGCATGGGCAAAGACTTCATGACTAAAACACCAAAAACAATGGCAACAAAAGCCAAAATTGACAAATGGGATCTAATTATACTAAAGAGCTTCTGCAGAGCAAAAGAAACTATCATCAGAGTGAGCAGGCAACCTACAGAATGGGAGAAAATTTCTGCAATCTATCCATCTGTCAAAGGGCTAATACCCAGAATCTACAAAGAACTTAAACAAATTTACAAGAAGAAAACAACCCCATTAAAAAGTGGGCAAAGGATATGAACAGACACTTCTCAAAAGAAGACATTTATGCAGCCAACAAACATATGAAAAAATGCTCATCATCACTGGTCATTAGAGAAATGCAAATCAAAACCACAATGAGATACCATCTCACATCAGTTAGAATGGCGATCATTAAAAAGTCAGGAAACAACAGATGCTGCAGAAGATGTGGAGAAATAGGAAAGCTTTTACACTGTTGGTGGGAGTGTAAATTAGTTCAACCATTGTGGACGACAGTGTGGTGATTCCTCAAGGATCTAGAACCAGAAATACCATTTGACCCAGCAATCCCATTACTGGGTATATACCCAAAGGATTATAAGTCATTCGACTATAAAGACACATGCACACTTATGTTTATTGCAGCACTGTTCACAATAGCAAAGACCTGGAACCAACCCAAATGCTCATCAGTGATAGACTGGATAAAGAAAATGTGGCACCATTTCTTTATGTATTTTATGTAATTTCTATTAATACATAGTATTTCCATATAATGGAATACTATGCAGCCATTAGAAAGGATGAGTTCACATCCTTTGCAGGGACATGGATGAAGCTGGAAACCATCATTCTCGCAAACTAACACGAGAACAGAAAACCAAACACCGCATGTTCTCACTCATAAGTGGTAGTTGAACAATGAGAACACATGAACACAGGGAGGGGAACATCACACACTGGGGCCTGTTGGGGAATGAGGGGCTAGGGGAGGGATAGCATTAGGAGAAATACCTAATGTAGATGACAGGTTGATGGGTGCAGCAAACCACTATGGCACATGTATACCTATGTAACAAACTTGCACGTTCTGCACATGTACCCCAGAACTCAAAGTATAATAAAAAAAGGGACTTCTAGTTAAAGAGAATTTTTATTATTAAAGATATGCGATTAATAACATCAAATCTTCCATATGTGCATCCCATTTCATGTTCACAACATCACTGAACACAGGTATTATTATTCCTATCTTCTAGATGCAGAAATTGAGCTGTAGGTAAACTAATTCACCTAGTGTCATGCCACTATTACATGGTAGAAGGGAGTCTCCCAAATTTGACCTTAGCCCTTGACCAAACTCACGCAGAACAGTCCTCATGCAAAACAGCGCAGCTTCATTTACAAAAGTGTTGGCAATACTTTGTTTCTATGGAATTTCATTGGTAAAGCAAAGAAAATGAAAAGAACGCTACTTACTTAAAATACTAGGCATAAATATATCAGAGGCTGGACAGTATAAGTACAAAATAATTGCTAACATTAGTTTGCATAACTCTATCATTTTCTTGTCTATTTATGGAGTACTCACTGTCTATTAAAGTGCACAACGTACTACAAGCGCTATAGAGGCTTCTTTAAAATAGGTACAACACATCATACAACATAGTACTTGCTTATGTAAATGTCTGTCTTCATCTAGGGGGACTATGAATGTCCTGGTGATAGGAATGTGCATGCTCTTGCCACGGTCAACACTGATCTCCACTGCACTAAATGTAATGGTCAATTCTCAGTTCTTTTCATCTTTTATTTATTGTCTGTTACCCTCATTCTTATAAGCATGTAAGCTCTATGAAGGTAGGAGTTTTTGACTGTTTTAAAAATCACTGAACCCTACTGCCTATAACAGAGTTTGCTCATAATAGGGGCTCAGTACATATTTGTTGAATATATAACTAACTGAATGAGCGCAAAATCTTTCTTATTCTCCTAGGTGGAAGTGCACTCTCATTTCTCTGAAATCCCTTTAAATCTCTCTTTTGGATGTTTCACCATCTTCCTTGCAGTATAATTATATATCATCTGATTCCCCTACTTGATGATGAGGTCATAATGAATTCTGAATAAATATTTTTAATGAACTCCATCCTCTATCAGTTTTGAAAACTGCTTTCTGTAAATTAGGAAATTCTCATAAGATTCAGTCATTCATATTTATATTCATTCACATATTAATTCTAACTTGTGCATATTTGAAATATTTTGAATTCCTAAATCAGTAAAACTTCATAGTTGTAATACATTTATAGGGCTAGAGGGTCAGATCTACGAAGTAAAGTACACTTAGGTCTACCTACCATCCCTATTTCCTTCATGCTGGTCTTTTCAGTCCTATGAATAACCACTAAAAAAGAAAAGAAAACCCAAATAATACTTTTTAGTTTATCATTTTATTGTTAAAAAAGCAAATATATATGTGTAGGTAAAGGTATACTTATATTCTCCCTCTTCTTCGTCAAATAGTAACATACATTTGTTTTCAACTTGCCACTTTCACTTAGCAATATTGCCTGAGATCATTCCACAGCAAAAGATGAAAACTTTAATTTTTTTAAAACTGCATAGTACAACATAATACCACACTTCTTTCAACCAATTTCTATTAATACATATTTGGGTTGTTCCCAGTATTTTTTGCTATTACAAATAGGGCTGAAAAATCTTTTCACAATACTTGACAGTGACAGAGATGTGTTTGTGGGATCTAAGGGTGAGTGTATATGTAAATATAGCAAAATTCTCCTCCACAGAGGCTGTACAGTTTGCATTCCCAACAATAAATGAAACTGCCTGTTTTCTCACAACCTTCCTCTTAAGAGTATTTTATTTGTTGCCTAGTGCTATAGCAACAAGTTACCACAAATTTAGTAGATTAAAAACACAAATTTCTTATCTTACGGTTCTGGAAATCAGAAGTCAAAAATAGTTCTCAGGGAGCTAAAATCAGGGCAACAGCAGATTTGTATTCCTTTCAGAGGCTCCAGGAGAAAATCCATTTCATTGCCTTTTCCAGCTTGTAGAGGTTGCCCACATTCCTTGGCTTGCAGTCCCCTTCCACCTTCAAAGGCACTGATCACACCTTTCTAACCTCTGCTTCCATCACCAGATACATCTCCTCTGACTGACTCCTCTTTCACTGGTAAGGACCTTTGTGATTACTTTGGGCCCATCTGAGTAATCCAGGATAATCTTCATCTCTCATAATCCTTAATTTAATATCTTCAAAATCTCTTTTGCCATGTGAAGTTCTGGGAACTAGGATGTACACATATTTGGGGGTCACTTTTCTGCTTACCACAAGTATGTTTTCAACCTTTTGTGCTTTTGCCAACCTTATTGATAAACAATAGTAATTTCAGTGATTTCAATTAGCATTTTTATGAGTGAATTGGAACATCTTTTCCTATATTTAAGGACCCTTTGCATTTATGTTATGCAAACTATCTTTGGATGTCTCTTGCCCATTTTTATAGAGTTGCTGGTCTTCTTTTAATTTTAAAAGTGCTTTATATTTTAGGGATAACAACCCTTTGTTTATGACAAAAATTGCAAATATTTTCCATTTGTTATTGTGCATTAACAAGTGAAAAATATTTGCAATTATTTTAGTATAAAAAGTTTTTTTCCTAAATTTTCATATTGTCACCTTTATTAGCCTTTTCCTTTATTGCTTCTGGATTTAGAATCAGTTAAGAAACTTTTGGCCACTCTGAGGTTACAGAGTAATTCACCTTTGTTTTCTTCTAGTAACATAATAGTTTCTGAATTTAAATTTTTGATCTTTTTAGAATTTGATTCTGTTACATTTGGAACAGATTCAGTTTTCTCTTTTCCCATATAGCTGTTCATCTATCCCAATACCACTTGCTGAGAAGCCCATCTTTTTCCTACTGATTAATGCCAATTTTTTACTAAATTTCCATACTTTATTTGATCTATATATATTTTAATTCTGTTTTTATTAATAGACCTTTCTTGTAAACTATTATATTTTATTATAAAACTACTTAAAGTTGGCAAACATTCTATTAACAACCTGCCCATTAGTGTCTGCAATTGAAATTAAAGTATTTTATTATGTGTTCACGTGTCCTTGCCCATGAGGATTTGAAGTGTTTGAGTACTATCTTAATTCCCTTTTATTTCCCTAGTGTCTAGCAGTGCTCCTTGCATATTGAAGATAATCAATAAATCACTATTTAAAATGTATAAATGAAAATGGTGGACAGTAATTCTCTGCTGGAATACATTATGTTTAGATAACAAATATTGAGTTTTCCAACTAAATGTACAAATCTTGTTTGATCCAACAAGAACTCTGAGTGCTAGGCATAAAAGGTATTTCTTACTTCGACTTTATAAATGAGAAACTTGAAGCTCAGAAATGCTTAAGTGACTTTCTCAAGGTCACACAAGCTAAAAGTAGAACTGGAACTGAAATTCTGGCTTCAAATTTAATTTTTTTTATGTTAGAGATAAGATGTTTGGCACGATTTCATCCCTTTTTAGATATCTCTCTTTCCATTCCAAAATAATTTTTATCATAGGGATGTACAAGTTACTAAGGTCTAAACCTGGTGAATAATGAGATGAATCAATTATTCTCCAGCAAAAAGAATGCATGAGAGCTGAAATAACAGTTATAAAAGATCAGTTTTACACATTATTCTGAGGATAATAATATTAATTACATGCCTGAGGGTGGTATTAAAAAATAAAACGTGAGTTTTTGTTCAGCATCTTTACTGTACATGTCTTTTACCCATTTTTCTACTTCACTTATTTTTTTACTAATATATAATGAAAACTATGTATAAATTTATATGTTTATATATCAGCACAAGGCTCTACACAAAAGCAGCCCAGGAAATGTCAATACTGTATTTCTAAGTATGATTAACAGGACAAAAAGGAATGAACAAGAATAAAAAGAATTAGTGAGTTTTCTTTGTTTTGGAATTATTGGTTTACTGTTTCTAATGATAAAGAAATAAAACAAAATAAGTACAATAAAAATACATAAAATTAGTATTAAAAGATGGTTGAAATCCACTATGTTCTTATATTTAAAAAGTTGAATATCTATTTAACAAAGTTGCCCTGATAATATAGTATTCTATTCTAGTTTGTTTGGCAATACATTAACTAACTGATTAACTTAAGAACATCAATTTTGTATTGAGCTCTGTGGTTCATCTTGAGAGATTTACAGTAATATTTTTAATTTAAATACATTTCATTGTGATTATATTGAAAATCATCATAGACTCTAATAAAATGTCTTATACATTTCATTGTTACTCTGAATCATTATAAATATATTATTTAAGCTAAATACATTTGCATTTAATAAATAAGCATTCTGAATCTAGATAAAATGTTCATTTCCAGAATTAAGATTCCTAAGGGAGAAAACAAAATTGCTGCTATGGAAGCTAAACATAATGCTGTATAATCGATTGGTTCACTTAAAGGCATCGGCAATGCTCCCTTTGATGACAGATTAAGTAAATATGAGAGTAGACAGTACAAACATTATGGTATTCTACAACATATTGTAGCAAAGACTATGAACATTGGTCATGCTCTAGAGCAAGCAATGTGGGTGAAAATGTTTTATGAGAAATGTATTTATAAAGAAATTGAGGAAAAATATTTATATTAATTATATAAATGGTGAGTAAATAGTGACATACAGCATAGGGTGATTGAAACCAAAAGAGTGTCCAGGGCTTTCAGAGACAGAAAAAAGTTCCAGACCTTTAAAAATAACCAAAATGATCATAAAGATTTATTTATGTAAAGAAAAATCTCCATTTGCATGTGTAATGGAAAAATCCAAAGTGAACAAGAAACTACAATCCCTACCAATTTACAACAGAGAGGCAAAAAAAAAAAAAAAAGATGCAGCTGATCACTAACATTAATCAAATGAATTATAGATCAGATAAGCATGATGACCTGTTACCCTTCCTTCATTGTATAAAACAGCCTGGAAGCTTCAGGAGAGGTCAAAATGTTGTCAACATTGCTGGCTGCCCTGGGAGTAGGTTTCTTTGTTAAATAATATCAGAAAAGCAACAGCAGTACATTCTACATGACTTACAGGCTTCACTAGCAAGGCCAGTAGATACAACCACTGTAGGAATGGTTACATGCTTAGGGGCAACAAAGAATATGTCGCTCTTGCTATGGTCTGAATGTTTGTATCCTCCCCCAAATTCATATGAAATCTAATCTACAAAGTCCTGGTGTTACCAGGTGAAGTCTTTGGGATGTAATTAGGTTATAAGAGCCAGACTTTCAAGAATGAGATTAGTGTCCTTATGAAAGAAGGCCAACGGAGTGTGTTTGCATCTTTCACCATAAGAGGATACAGCAAGAAGGCACTATTTATGAACCCGAAAGTTGGGCCCTCACCAGATACTGAATGTGCCAGTGCCTTGATCTTGAACTTACCAGTCCCTGAAATTGTGAGAAATAAATTTCTGTTGTTTATAAGTCAACAGAAGTTTATGGTATTTTTGTTGTAGCAGTCCAAATGGAATAACACACCTCTCACTAGTTGGAATAGTGAAGATCACTGGTGGGAACAATAAGATCAGAGGAAAAGAAGGCTGTCATTCCAGAGTGAAAAACAAGATCATGTCTCTCTCTACCACTCTAAATTCAAAAACAAGAGCATGTCTCATACAACCACAAAGAATGATACTGTATTTGGGTTCTGTTCATTACATATTCCTTGGTTAAAGTCAGCCTCCTGAATAAGCATTTGGTGATCTTTCAAGTAATCTGAATCTATTCCCAGTATTACCACTGAGTTATTGATCCAGTTTTCCCACCTGCAAGATGGGGCCAATATCTTGATTGCCTTTCTTTCTTAACCAAGATGTGATGAGAGCAAGTAAGATAACATGCTGTCAGCTATTTGGAAGAATGAAGGAATGCAGAATTGGAAGGTGTTCTAACAGCATATGTAAGATAAAGGATCATCATTCTAGCACAAGTTGGGAGAATGAATAGAAATGAATTGGAACCCAAAGCTGTTATCAATAGAGGGTGACATGACACAATAAGAAAAGGCTGCAGGCTGTATTTTGTTTCTTTTCTATCTATGATAACTATGTCCCTTATCAAAGTAATCCCAACTACTATTGCTCATTAAAGCTGTCATGTTTTCACAATCTCATCTGCCTTATAATTGAAATTCTTATTTTAACAGCGTTATCTTAATGTTATTGCTAGCTATGGAATGTCTTGTGAAGAGTGCAACATTAAAGTTAATTTGGCCCTACATCTTTGGTAATGTATACTGTCTGGAATATAATAAACTACAGATACTCACACTTCAACTGAAATGCGTCAAGGTTACTTTCTCAATTATCGTAGTTTGTTATAGGTGACCCCTAACATGGTTAGTTATTATTTCTCACATTTGATGAATCTCATATTGCTTGTGGTCTTTTTTGTTAGAGAAGCAGAAATCAGAATTCCTAATGATGTGAAGTTTTGTTTTCTTTCCTTCTTTTATTTTTAATTAAAACCTGTTATGCACTTCAGCTGAGCTTTCCAGTGAGAAAAATTATATCAGTATTATAATATAAGAATTAAGAAAGTACTCCTAGGATTATAGTCAATGTGTAACTCAAAAATATAATATAGTGAATAAAAAATAGAGGCCAATATTGTTAAGTGGCAACTTCCATTATGCAAAACCTACAGTTCATATAATTTAATGTCTATAAAATGCTATCAAAGAAACTATATACAAAGTATGCTAATAAAGTAAAACAATCTCACTTAATAAGCTTTTAATCCCATTCAGGTATAATGATTTTCCTATTGCTTATTGAATAAATGCCTGGAATATCATACCTAGCAAATACTCCACATGTAAATGGGTCAAATCAAGAGACTACTAAAACCTTAGGGATTAATACTAAAAGTTTAAAAATTTAAACATTTTAAGATAATTATTTTCAATACTAATATGATAAATCAAAAACTCTGAGATTCAATTAAAAGTTAATCTTTGATGCCTGGGATTTGCTTCAAAATAATCAATGCTGAAGTTCGGGGTAAGAGAGCATAAAGATGAAACAAGATTGGCCATGAGTCAGCAATTCTCGAATTTGAGTGATTTATCTCTCTATTTCTATGTACACTCATTTTTTTCTTATAAAAGTTAAAAATTAACCTTTGATATTAATATTTCTTTTCTTATATAATGGAGTTATTTCACTAAGAAGGCTTCATAAGAACTGGAAATATACAACTGTTTATTTTATGAAGATATTTTCCAAAATTCAATTTTTGGATTCTTGTTTTTTAAGCACATATTACATATTCCCCACCCCTTGTCTTTCATTACAGAATATTCCTCAATTGATATCTATGCATATATAGCTATGGGAAAATTAACGTTTGAAGATATGCATACCTATAAATGGGTAGCCAGACCCCACCAATGTTGGAAATTAATTTACGTCTCTTCAAAACCAAATTTTGGGTTGGTGCAAAAGTAATTGCAGTTTTTGCCATTACTTCTGCACCAATCTAATACAACAAGATACCATCACACAGTCATTAGAATAGCAAAACAAAATACAAAATCTCAACAATACCTAGTTCTGGTGAGGTTGTGAAGCAACTGGAACTCTCATGTGTTGTGGGGAGAAATACGAAATGGCATATACACTTTGGAAAATTGCTAAAGTTAAACATGCTTTTACCATATGGCCCAGAAATCCTACTGATAGCTTTTTACCTGAGAGAAATAAAAACATATTTTATTAGAAAGACCTGTATGCAAACATTAATGATGGCTTTATTTATAGTAGCTCCAGGTCCTGAAAAATACAAATGTCTACTATCTGGTGACTGGATAAATAAAGTGTGGTGGATATACAATGGAATAAACTTAGTAATAGAATAAACTACTGATACGTAATGGCATGGTTGGAGCTCATTGAAAGTATTGTGCTAAGTGAAAGAAACAAGACACAGAAGTCTGCATAAAATATGGTTCCCCAGGAGGCGGAGGTTGCAGTGAGCCAAGATCTTGCCACTGCACTCCAGCCTGGCAACAGAGTGAGACTCAGTCACAAAAAAAAAGTTCCATTTTCATGATGTTCTGGGAAAGGCAAAACTATAAAGGCACAAATAAGTGGTTCTAAGGGTCTTGGAGCAGAGGGATGGGCTTTGCTTTCCATGGTGATGAGCACATTTTATATCTTGATTGGTGTGATCACTGTATGACTGCACACACTTGTAGAACAAACAGTGATGGAGTATGAATGAGGCTTTTTATTTGTATAATATATTTTTCTGCATTTTACAAAATTTTACAATTAAGATATATTACTTTTCTTAGAGAAATAGCTAACATTATTTAAAAATTAACAACTGATGTTATAACTATATTGCCCTCACAATTCAAGAATATGTAGGAAAATAATTATTGTGACAATCACATTGTCGTTCAGTGCTGGATGAAAACTGTGTATATGTATTATGCGTGCATTTACATATTCATACACTCACATTAAATTCAATACAGTGGGAGGCTGATTAGAGGTATATAGTTAATCAAATATTATGGTGAAAAGAGGGTTTATATATTAATGTAAATATAATGAAATATCTTTATTACTAATTATACTAACATTAAACTTACTTAGATGAATTAAAAGTATTCTGAGATCCTATGGTGCTTTGGGTTTATCATCATTTGCATGTTATTGTAACACATGAGAAATAGTGTGTAGTAAGAGAACTAGACTGAAAGAGAATGAAAGAAGAAGCAGTAGCAGAAAAAGAAAGAGATGATTCAAGGGGTGATATAATTAATGTCATCCTTAACAGCAGATTCTAAGACATTCTAGAGTATCAATTATGTCATAAGCACTTTTGTGCTATCTGGAATGTCTAGTATAGAGCACTGTACATTATTTTGCTTAATGAATGAGGTCATCAAAATTTAATGTACTTTTAATAAAATGTTATTTGGAACTGCTTGAAATTTAATTTATATAGGCATAATCATTCTATTTTGTGAACGTAGTTTCTAAAAATTTCTAAAATTCCTCCAAACACATAGATGTTATGACGTATCTTTCAAAGAGATTTAAGAGGCCACATATGCAATACATTTTTAAAAGTTTTGAAAGAATGATTCTTCTAACAGGAAGTTATAAGCAAAAAATTTATGTAACTTCATTAATACTCAGTATTTACTCACATTTATTCATGTTGAATACATATTCATTTATATTTACTCCTAGAATAAAAACATATGTGTAGATGTGTACAATATACTGGCTGGACAACTTCTTTCAATGTGGTTACAAAAAGATTTTTCCTGTTCACTTAAAATCTGTATTTTTTCTAAACAAAGTTCTTTTTGTTATTTTTTTAAGTCTGAGTTACTGTATGTGTATTTTAATACACATACAATTTTAATAAAATACACATATTATTTTAATGCATTAAAATACAATAAGAAAGTTGCATAATTGAGCAATTAAAACACAGATCTATCTAATTGAGAATAATCAATAAATAAAGCAAAATCAGGCAGTCCTAATTACTTTGTAACTCAAATATTTTTTAAGATCTTAAACATCAGTTTTCCCTTTCACTTCTACTTGAATTGTTATTCACAAGAATAGGGACTGTGCTCCTACATAATTTCTATATCCTCAATGCTTCACTGTTGCTCAGCAATCCTTCTTATCACCTTAAGATAATGTTTCTCATTCATTTTTTCTTTATTATTTCTTTCTTTTGTTTCGAACTTTAAGAATTAGTTAAACTCTACCACTTTAGGCAATTTCCTCTAGGACAAGAGAACAACAGAGACAGAGTCAGAGGCAAGGGCAGGGATGTTGTGTGGAGTCAGCTTATTGGGGTGAAATGACAAGAAATGGCTGGATAGGAATGGTAGTATCAGATCCATGTAGGGTATATAGTACATTATATAGAAGAGTTGTATTTTTTTTTTTTTTTTTTTTTTTACTATAAGAGATAGGAAGCTAATATGGTTTGTCTGTGTCCCCACCCAAATCTCATCTTGAATTGCAGTTCCCGTAATCCCCATGTGTGGTGTCCTGGGAAGCACCTGGTGGGAGGCAACTGAATCTTGGAGTGGTTACCTCTATGCTGTTCTCATGATAGTGAGTGAGTTCTCATGAGATGTGATGGCTTTATAAGGGACTTTTCCCCTTTTACTCGGCACTTCTCCTTCCTGCTGCCATGTGGAGAAGGACATATTTGCTTCCCCTTCCTCCTTCATTGTAACTTTCCTGAAGCCTCCCCAGCCATGCTGAACTGTGAGTCAATTAAACCTCTTTCCTTTGTAAATTACCCAGTCTTGGGTATGTCTTCATTAGCAGTGTGAGAATGGACTAATAGAGAAGCCATTGGGGAATTTTGAGCAAGGTGATATGAGAAGATTTGCATGCTAGAAAGATTACTTTAGTAGCAATGTGGAAAATTGCCTGGAAGAGTGAAGGCAGGGAAACCAGTAAGGAAGATAATGTAACAGAGCAGGAAAAAAATCATGAAGGCTTGAAACAGGGGCAGTAGTGATGATAGAGATTCATTTAAGATATACTTAGGCTGTAGAACAGGCAGAGCTCAATGACAGATAGAAAATGAAGAATAGAGTGAAAGGAGATGGATAACTCAGTTTTTGTCTTAACCATCATAGCCTTTGAAACAAATGTTCTACATCTCTTACTATTCTTAAGCCTCAACCTTGTACATCAAGTTCACTCTCTGCAGGTGACCTTACTTCTAAATTATCATGAAAAATTATAAGATCATCGAAGGTAAACTCCTATCAAATAGAAAGGCTCAAAATGTCCTTTCATCTTTACCCATAATTTTATTATCCTTTTTCATCTTTCTAAAACTAATACTTCTACTTGACTTCTTGATCCTTTCTCTGCTTTCACCTCCCCTTTATCCTACTATACATTTTTTCCCTTGAATATTTCTTCCCCAAAAAAACGTTCTCTTGAAACTGCCAATTTCTTAAATTACTATCTCATGTCCTTCCTTCCTTTCAATATTGTCAGTTTCAAAATGGGTCATCTATCCTTGTTGCATCCACTTTCTCATCTTCACACATCTCTTGTGGTCTGGCTTCTGCCATTTAATAGAAATTACTTCCTCAAAAGCCACCAATGACTGCATAATTACCAAATTCCATCTTTTCTCCTAGTGCTTATCTTCATTGACTGCTTTGAAATGGATGACATATTTTACCACACCATCCTTCTTGGCATGCAGTCTTATTCTTAATTCTAATGGTTCTAAAACTCTTCAATCTTCTTAATTCTGTACTCTTTCTCAGCATGTCATTTGAATCTTTGTTTCTTTGTAGCAATTTTCCTAGATTCTACCTTCAATTCTCTTTTCTCACTCCCATGAGTTCAAGTACATATGAAGAAGACCCAACCTTCTGACCCCTCCCTCTTTTTGACCCAGACTATCCCTATATTCAGTTACTTACATTCTATATATTCTACATTGTCAAAGTTTTCAGTAATATTTGCACCTTAACATTTTGACAATCACTAGTTCAGCGCCTGCCCTTCCAAATTGTTTCTCTACCTCAATTATTCTTCAATCCAGTTGATGCTACAAAATGCTGCCAGTGTAATCTTTCTAAAATTAATCATAAAACTCTTCTCAAAAACCTTCTGTGTGATCCTCGGCATCTTGTTTAAATTGTCTTCCATGATATGCTCCTATATTTGCTACCTTAACTCTCACAGCTGCTTCCTCATTGGGTGAATGTGGCCTTCTCACTGCTTCACTCACATACCACCCTGTTTTCTGTCTCCGTCCCTCGCTCACCTTGCTCTCTCAACTTGGCATGCTTCTTACCTGTCTCCATCCTCACCTATTCCTATCTCTGCCTACTGACATTTTAGGTACCTTTAAAGCCCAAGATAAATGACCACAACCTTTCCTGAAACATTCAGCAATACATTGAGTATTGTATTCCTTTTTCCTCTTCTTCATGCTTATTGTCCTTTTGGCATTAATAACATATTTTTATTAGAGGTATTTTTACACGTACATATCTCTCTTGTTAGTCTGTAAGTTTCTGAAAGGTAAAGATAACATATTTTCCATATCTACCTCCTGTATTGCTTTACATATAGGTCAATATTTGTGGAGACAATTGTTCATAGTATATAGAGTTTGTTTTTAAGGTAGAATTTCCAGTTTAAAATATGGAAAAATAAAACTGAGCTGTTATTACTTTTATTTTCCAAAATGTGCTGGGATGAGTAAAAAAATCAAGAAATAAAAACTCCTTCATAAAAAATTGCACTTAAACTTTACATACTTGATAGTCTATTCCATAACATTGTGTGTGTGTGTGTGTGTGTGTGTGTGTGTGTGTGTGTGTTTAAAGAGATAGGATTGGCGGGGTGTGGTGGCTCACACCTGTAATCCCAGCACTCTGGGAGGCTAAGGCAGGTAGATCACTTGAGGTTAGGAGTTTGAGGCCAGCCTGGCCAACATGGTGAATCACCATCTCTACTAAAAATACAAAAATTAGCAAGGCATGGTGGTGTGTGCCTGTATTCCCAGCTACTCAAGAGGCGGAGGCAGAAGAATTGCATGAACCCGGTGGAGGTTGCAGTGAGCCAAGATTGTGCCACTGCACTCAAGCCTGGGACAGAGCAAGACTCCGTCTCAAAAAAACAAAATAGATAGATAGATAGATAGATAGGATCTTGATATTGCTCAGCCTGGCCTGGAACTTCTGGCCTCATATGATCCTCCTACCTCAGCCTCACAAGTAGCTGGGACTATAGGTGTGTGCTGCTGCACCCAACTTTCTGCCCCACTTTTATATGTCATTAATGGTAAATCCAGAGCCTTTCTCTATAAAGCAAATTTAAAAAGGCACATAATAATATAAACAAAATTATCAAGTGTAAATATAAGAAAAGGTCTCTGGTATGAAATATGTAAGAACTATGACCTTTGATGAAAAAAAATCTATATTAAGATTTGAGGTAAATTTGCATATTTAATACTCTAAATATTGATCTAGTTGCTATTTTATTTTCTAAGAAAGTAAAATATGGGAACACATGAAAATGTTTGTTTATCTAAAGTATAACATTATTGGTTTCTTAGATTCTACATATAAAATATCTAGCTTTACATTTTGAATATCTGGTATTTTACTTCATAAGATTCTATTTGATTTAACAGCATTTTAAGGATTCTTACAGTCAGTTATTCCATTGAGGATATAAACCTGATGAGATTATCTCCTACTGCGTGTAACAGAAAAAGGATATACAAGTTAAATTGGTAACTGATTTTATATGAAACATAAGCAAAAAATATATTAAGCAAAATCATAAATTTAGTGTAAAAGTAACTGTCATAGGCAATAATAGCCTAATAAAATATTTAAACAAAAACTAGGAAATAACTACTGCATACTACCAGACATAAAATGAATGCTTCAAGACAATCTAAAAGGTTAGAAACAGGAGCCAAAAATATGACTAGCTGATTGCTGTTACTGAGAAAGTTGTATTAATTAGGATGTTAATACTACTTTTGTGTTAATGTTTTAAACACAATCATTTTAACATACATAGGAATGAGTATTCAAAGGGTTTGACAATACTCAAATTTACCCTACTGTGTTTCATAAATTGTGGAATGTTCTTGGGTGCAGGAGATACAATCTGCCCATTCTGTTGAGCACAGTTATTTTTGGTGGATTCAATATGTTATCTCTTTTATCTGACAGTAGGTGAAGGGTGGAGGACAGTGTTGGCAATTCAGTCTTGTTTATCCAAAGCTATAACACTGTTCCCAAGCATTGTTAAACTGTATTTATAACTTTTATTTTAAGAAATAATTTTCTTAAAATAAAAAATCATGGCCGGGCATGGCAGCTCATGCCTGTAATCCCAGCACTTTGGGAGGTCGAGGCAGGTGGATTACCTGAGGTCGGGAGTTCAAGACCAGCCTGGCCAACATGGTCAAACCCTGTCTCTACTAAACATACAAAAATTAGCTGGGCATTGTAGCGCGTGTCTGTAATCCCAGCTACTCAGGAGGCTGAGGCAGGAGAATTGCCTGAATCTGGGAGGCAGAGGTTGCAGTGAGCCGAGATCATCCCACTGCACTCCAGCCTGGGCGACAGAGCAAGACTCCATCTCAAAAAAAAAAAAAAAAAATCATTATCTTCTAAATCATTTTTTATGAAGAATTTGGCAATTTCCTTACAATTTCCTTCTGTCTACTACCAACTGAAAATCATCTCCCTCTCTTAAGGCAAATGGCTCACGGGGCCTATAGGCAACTATGTGCAATTAGGGATTGGGTCCTATAGAAACTCTGGTGGAGGGAACTCATGCCTTACTTTCTCCCATTTGGACTGGCCAAGTGCATAGGAACCAGCATCAAGACCCAGTGTAAGAATTTTACAGAGGCTTGGTCCAGAGAGAACTGTAAACACCAAGAGAAAAGTCAATACGGTTCCTAAAAGACTATACCTGGACTCTCTGGTCCCCAAGAGGCTTAGAAAGAAGCAGAATTGGGGGTCTGAGTCCTCCTTCTCCCTGAAACTGGGGGAGTACCAAAAGGTCGGTAGGAAATGGGTGGCTTGACTGTTTCTATGCTACTACCACATTAACAAGTGAAGGGGACCTCCCTTCCCATCCCTTTCAACTTGCCAAAGCCTGAGTCTTAAATTGGTGACAATGAAAATATCGAGCCAAGGCCAGGAGGAGGAATGGCAATCCAAAGAGAACCTGTGTTCAGTAAAATAGAGTTGCCAGAGGAGACAACTACAGATAGTGTAAGTAGGGCCTTCCCACTTCAAAATAACCAAATGCTTAATGAAGTATACTTTTCTTTTTTTTTTTTAGACAGGGTCTTGCTCTGTTCAACCAGGCTGGAGTGCAGTGTATGATCATGGCTCACTGCAGCCTTGAACTCCCCGGCTCATGCACTTCTCCCACCTCAGACTCCTGAGTAGCTGAACCATAGATGCATGCCACCATGCCCAGCCTTTTTTTTTTTTTTTTTTTGGGGGGGGATGTTTTGCAGAGACAGGGTTTTGCCATGTTGCTCAGGTAGATTTTGACCTCCTAAGCTTAAGGAATCCTCCTGCCTAGGCCTCCCAAAGTGCTGTGATTACAAGCATGAGCCACCATGCCTACCCAATGAAGTATACCTTTTAATGCATTGCTGAGAATGCAGCCAGTAAGGGAATGCTCCAAGGCAACCAGATAAAACTGCTCCAAGGCAACCAGATAAAACTGGAGAGGGTGCAATGAGCAGCAAGCAAACATGACAGCAGAGTGGCCCTGAGGGTAAAAGTTAATATGAGCAACTCACACGGTAAGAAAACTGAGTTTGAAAATACAAATATTAGCCAGGCATGGAGGCACACACCTGTAGTCCCAGCTACTCGGGAGGCTGAGGCAGGAGAATCGCTTGAACCTGGGAGGCAGAGGTTGTAGTGAGCTGAGATCATGCCACTGCACTCCAGCCTGGGCGACAGAGCAAGACTCCGTCTCAAAAAAATAAATAAATAAATAAATAAAAAGGAAAACTGAGTTTGAGATTCCTGCACTATTCCAGAGACCCTGGAAGAAGTGACTACAGAATAAAGAGAGGCCCTTGGTTTTTGGCAGAAGCAATCCTCTATGGAGGAAAGCATTCTTTAGGTCACTAGCAAACCACAAACTAAGATCATATAAGAGCTCATAAAGATCACCAAATACACAAGGAAATCAGTCATAATGATTGAGGGCCAGCAGAAATAATCAACAGATTTAGATTTCCAAGGATTTCAGATATTGAAATGATCAGATACAACGTAAAAATAATTTTGTTTGGAATGAAAAATGAAGTAATGAAAACAGTAAGGAAGAAGAGACTTTCAAAAACTGTCAAATTTAAAAAAAGAACCAAATAGAACTTTAATAAATAAATAATAAAATATAACTTTAAAAAGTAATAAAAATATGTGTTGAAAGTAATCCAAATGGACATAGTAGAAAGCAGGTCAAAAACAGATTTTATACACTTAAAATAGTTAGTGAATTGGAACAATGTTCGGAATAAGCCAAAAGAAACAGCATTGAGAAGGAGATAGAAAACAAAACAGAAAGACTAAGAGATTGTGAAGATGGAAAGAGGTTTAACACACATCTAATCAGAGTCTTAGAAGGGGAATAAAGAAAATACAAATGGGATAATGACTCAATAACTTTTAGAAATAACCAAAGACTTGGATCCGCAAATATAGGAAGCACAAAATATGCCAAGTAGGTTAAAAACAAATAAAGGTATACTTTGTTAAATTGTGATAAAACTGCTGAACACCAAACACAGGGATTTTGGAGAGAAAAGCTAGATTCTCTATAAAGGAGTGACAATGATACTGAAGGAAAGTTTTTAGTACAGTAGTCTTCCCTTATCCATGGGTTCACTTTCCATGGTTTCAGTTATCTGTAGTCAACTGTGGTCTGAAAATATTAAATGGAAAAATTCCAGAAGAAAAAGATTAAATTGCACATAATTCTGACTTGGAACAAGATGCGAATTATCTCTGTCTAGCATATTCAGCCTGCATCTACACTGTATAAATTACTTGCCCATTAATCACTTAGTAGCTGTCTTGGTTATCACATCAGCTTTGTAGTATCATAGTACTTGTGTTTAAGTACCCTTATTTTATTTAATAATGGCCCCAAAGTGCCAGAGTAGTGATGCTGGCAAGTTATTAATATTGTTCTATTTTATTATCAGTTATGACTGTTAATCTCTTATTGTGCCTAATTTATAAATTACACTTTATCATAGGTATGTATATCTCGGTTTGGTACTATCCCATATTTCAGGCATCCACAGGGACTCTTGGAACATATTCCCTGGGGATATGAAGGGACCTACTACAGCAACAACGGAAATCAGAAGCCAGCGTCAGAACAATTTTCACGTGAACACAATGTGTGAGTGTGACCCTCCCATTGAAAGATAACTAGAATGCTTGATAAAGTATATTTTAAATACATTTCTTAGATTGTAAACAATAAGAGGATACTGAAACTGGAGAGGGAAATAGAAAGACTAAGAGAGTTTATTATCAAAAGACATATGCTAAAGGAATTTCTTAAAGACAGAGCAGGAAAGTGGAAACATTTTAAAAGGAAGCTCTGAAGGCGAAGAACAACTGTGAGCCAAGAAAATACACAATATGTAAGTAAATTTAAACACATATTGATCATATAATACAACAACAATAATGTTTAATTCAAAAAATGACAAAACTCATAGAACTTAACAAAGGTAACAAAAACAAAGAAAATTGGAAGCAAGATTTAAATTGTTCTTAAATTGGAAGCAAGATTTACATTGTTTGGGAAGAGGGAAAAATGTTCATTAATTTTTGACTTAAACTATGCCTGTTAAAATGTTAAGAGTAACCACTAAAATAAATAAATTTTATAACATGCAAATCAATTGAGGATAAAAGGGAATATTTTTTAAAGATGGAAAAATAATAGGAAATTCAGGATGAAAATAAAGCAAAGGTAGGGTCTGAAAAATATTACCAAAAGACACAATAAGCTGATTAATTAAAAGTAGAGAAAATATAGCATTTAAAATCAATATCCAAAGAGAGAAAACATTTATAGCAGGTAATTTACAAATGCTTAATATATTTGATCTAGAAGTAAAAAGGCAAGGAATGTTCCAATAGAAAGATGAAGAAAGATATCGAATGAGCTATTCTATCATTTCTAAGTTTTCTAGAATTAATACAATATTTCTTATATAATCAGATGACTATCAATAAATGCTATTAAAATAGAAAAGGATTAGAGAATAATGATCAACAAATGAACATCTAGGAAAAATACAAATGGTTACAGACAATACAAAAATATTCAATTTTACTAACAATAAAATTTTGATTAAAAGAAAGAAGGTAACATTTCTTGTATCAAATTAACAGTTGCAAAAACGCTAACAATCATTTTTGACAAGAATGCACGAAAATAGAAATTCTCATACTTTGCTAAAGATAGTGTGAACAGCGACATTTCTAGAAAGTAAATAAGCAATATACCTCAAGATCCTAAAACTTAATAACTTTTGATTCAGTAGGTTTTTTTCATAAAGTAAGATCGAATTATATACAAAAATGAAATGCAGTCTTATTTATAATAGTGTGAAATTAGAATAATGCTAATTGAAAATAGAATAGGCAAATAAATGATGATATACCACAAAATAATTAAAATGTATTTTTGAATCAAACTTAGATGTGAAAAATGTTCTTATTCTAATACTGAGAAAAACAGAATGCAAAATCACTATAAAATATGCTCTCAATTTTGTAAAAATACAAATATGCAAAATGAAAATGTTATTGGAAGGAAATAAAAGTTCTGGCACTGAATATTTATCGGTAATGGGATAATGAAATATTTTAATTTGTATTATATCTGCATTAATATTTATCTATAATGAGGATGTATTCTTTACATAATCAGAATATTAATAGTAAATGATAATAATTAAAAATATCAAATATCACAAATCAGCTATAAGAAAAAAGGAAACCTGGGGAAAAGTAAATAAGCTGCTTAGGCCAGTCACTGGAACTACTGTCCATGGATATGGCAGGACAGGAATGAGGAACCAGGGGGACCACTGGCTGTGCCCAAGAGCAGAGGACTGGGCTTAATGTGCTCCAGGAATGAGGCCATCAATGCTCTTAATAGGACAGCTGCTTCACTTTGACTGCCTTAGACTTGAACAATGCGTTTTTCACCTTGGGAGAGAGGTTTCTTACATAAGATACGAGGCTGAACTGTCCCAATAAACAGAGAATGAACTTCAATGTGATGTCAAAATTAGCACTGTTAGAGCTACCAAATAGAAAGTAGATTCGAAATTAATTTTTTCTAGGTTACCGTATGCTTCTTACATGTCCAGTGTCTTTTTGAAAACTCCACTTTATAGTACTCGAAAGCTATAATTTTCTTTATATGTGGAGAGAATCAAAACATTATAAATTTGTAAAATGAAAATTCTGGTATAAAGTAGTTAAAATATATACAGAGAATACTAATGAAATAATTAGTCTGGTAAAAATTAATCATGCTGTAAACATTGTCTTTAAAATTATTAATTAGCCTACTTGACTATAATTACCAAATAAACAATCTTAAATTACTTTGTTTCTACAGAACTGTTACTTTATTAGCATAACAAAACTACAAAAGTTATTTTTATAAGAAACTTCTAATATAAAAATAAAAGAAAGCTTGTGTGCTGAGTTTATTGCAGTTTAGTAAATCACTTTGATTTCTTTATAGCAATTTAGATTACAATGGATAACTGCTGGAATTCTCTGATATACTAAGACAGCCTATAACTTTCCAAGTGAAAGTTCTTCCTTAAGATCCACAATTATCTATGACTATTTGAGCACCTGGAATCAAAGTATACTACATGAACTTTAAGTAACTCTATTCCTTACAAAAAAAATTCTACAGATATATTAAGGTCTAAGATGTCTTCTCAATTTGAACGAAAATCAGCATATATAAAAAGCAATGTGGGAAAGAAACCCTTAGGCCAATATGAGATTTGAACCCTGGTTCTTGCTCTACTGGTGACTGAATTTGTGATCTTCAGCATAGGTCTGAAGCTCTCAGAGCCTCAGTTTCCTCAATAGTAAATAGAAAAAAAGATGAAATATGCTCTGCTTATTTTATAGGATTGACTTAAGACTCAAATGAGATTGAGATAGTGTAAGTAAAGGAATTTTGAAAAATAATGTTTCAACCTCAATTTAAACATTTTGATCATTCCCAAGACCTAGGAAGTTGAAATTCAATCTTTAAAACAGTCTTTAAAAAGAACAAAGTTGGATGACTCACACTTTTAGATTCCAAAACTTGCTACAAAGGTAGAGTCATCAAGATAGTGTGGTACTGTCATAAGAATAGATAAATAGATTGGTAGAATAATATTGAGATTCCAGAAATAAATCCTCATGGTTATGGTAAATTGATTTTCAACAAGGGTCCCTAGACTATTCAATGGAGAAAGAAAGTACTTTTCAACAAGCGGTAAAAAGTTACAATATAATCCAGCAATTCCACCCTTAGGCATATACCCAAAAAAATGTAAACATGTTTATACAATTTTTTTTACACAAATGTTCACAGTGGCATCATTTATAGTATCCAAAAGGTGAAAACAACTCAAATAACCATCAACTAATTAATGTATAAACAAACTGTGCCACATCCATACAATGGAATATCATTTGACAATAGAAATGAATGAAGCACTAACAGGCGCTACAACACGTATCAACTTTAAAGACATTATGCTAAGCGAAAGAAGCTAATCACAAAAGATCACACTGTATATAGTTTTATTTGTATGAAATGTCCAAAACAGTAAAATCTGTAAAGATGGTAGATTAATCGTTGCCTAGGGCTAGGAGATGGGTGTGGGGTAGGGGGGGCAGGGGCTGAAGAAAAATGTGGGGTAGGGAGACTGCTGAAAGGCATAGGGTTTCTTTCGGGGTGATGACAGGTTCCAAAATTGACTTTGGTGGTGGTTACATAACTGTATATATACCAAAAATCAGTGCATTATATATATTAAATATTAGAACATTATATATATTAAATATAAATATAAGAACTATTGGTATATGTTCTATATTTCAATAAAGCTATTTCCATAAAAATACCATACATTAATAGCTAGATCTTGATCCCCAAATATAAAGGCCTTTCCTAAACGAGAATTTACATGTAATTATTTTTCTGCAAAAAGTCATACAAAAGAAATAGAGGCATGCTAGTTATTAAGAGAACTGAGTGAAAAATAAAAATAGTAAGAATTGCAACAATTAATATAATGCTTTATGTTATACCAAGTACTTGCAAAAATGACCCCACAGACAACAAAATAGCAAATCAGAATGAGTCATTTGTTCCCTCTCCTGATTTTAAACATGGAGATAATATGTGCCACAGTCCACATTGTCCTGGATAGATTGCTACCGATCCCACCTGCTGTGAGGCAGGAAAGCAGCAGAACCAGTCAAGTGCCAGCCTAAGGCTGGAGACTGATTGTGAGGGTTAATACTGAGTGTCAACTTGATTGCATTGAAGGATGCAATGTATGGATCCTGGGTGTGTCTGCGACGATGTGCCAAAGAAGATTAACATTTGAGTCAGTGGGCTGGGAAAGGCAGGCCCACCCTTATTCTGGGTGGGCACCATCCAATCATCTGCCAGCGAGGCTAGAATATAAAGCAGGCAGAAAAAAACACGAAAAGACTAGACTGGCCTAGTCCATCTTTCTCCCATGCTGGATGCTTCCTGCCCTTGAACACTGGACTCCAAGTTCTTCAGTTTTGGGACTTGGACTGGCTCTCCTTGCTCCTCAGCTTGCAGATGGCCTATTGTGGGACCTTGTGATCATGTAAGGTAATACTTAATAAACTCCTATATATATAGAATATATACATATACACAACTATATATCTCCTATTAGTTCTGTCCCTCTATAGAACCCTGACTAATATACTGATGACAGGGTAATTATAGGGCTCATCTCAGGGAAGAAATCCCATAGCTATAAAAGCAGATGGCTAGATAACCCTAAACATTCACTTCTTCCCGCCTCAACTGCCGATCTAGCAAATACGTAAATTTACGTGTATCTTTTATTACTTGGGAAGAAATAAGAAACATATGTATATATACACATACACACACATATGGACACATTGGAGAAAAATGTATGAACACTGAGAAAGGAGAAAATACTGAAAAATTCCAAAAAGAAAATGGAGATCATTTACAAAGGACAAAAAATCAAATTGACATCAGACTTGAGACAATGGTTAAAGCTTTGGAGAAGAGAACTTTGAACCTAAAATTTCATATTCAATTAAACTGTTTTGTACATGTGAGAAAAACATATTGGTAGGCATTTAGGTTCTCAAAGATAATGCCATACAAAGTTTCTCTCTCTCTCTCTCTTTTTTTTTTTTTTTTTTTTTTTTGAGGAGTCCTACTCTGTTGCCCACGCTGGAGTGCAGTGGTGCAATCTTGGCTCACTGCAACTTCCATCTCCTGGGTTCAAGCAATTCTCCTGCCTCATTTTCCAGAGTAACTGGGATTACAGGCGTGCACCACCATGCCCAGCTAATTTTTGTATTTTCAGTAGAGATGGCGTTTCACCATATTGGCCAGACAGGTCTTGAACTCCTAACCTCAAATGATCTACCCGCCTCGGCCTCCCAAAGTGCTGGGATTACAGGAGTGAGACACCATGCTGGACCCAAAGTTTCTCTTTGAAAAAAATCTTTTAGAGAGGTTATCTTAGTGAAAAATAAAAGAAATGCATGAGCAAACAACTAGATATCAAAAGTAAAGGAGAACAAATAAAGTTCATTGTTCTTTACATAGGCCATAGTAAAGAAAGAAGTACATCCATAACGTTTTGATAAAAATTCCAGGTGGTATTAACATATGGAAGGAGAAACAGAGGGAAGTTGAGAGCATGCTAAAGTATTAATTTTATTTGAGATGGGCAATGGAGGAATATGTTTTAATAAGATTAAAGCATAGCTAGGGAAAAATCACTATGAATCTTGATAAGGAAAGGGTAGCTATAAGCAACATAAAAATAGAATATGCAATATTCTGTTTAGTAGATGAAAATCAGTTTATGGACAGAAGCTGGGAAAAAAAAAACAAAAAGAAGCAAGGCTAGTAACAACACACACACACACACACACACACACACACACACACACACACACACAAAATGGGGTAGCTGAAATAAGCCTTGGTAGAACAGTAGTTAATGTCAGTGTTAACATCAATAAAAAACAGAGTAAATGAAAAAATAAAAAAGCTAACAGTTTTTTTCCAGAAAGTATAGTTGTAAAACAAAAGGATATAGCGAAATTGCAAATCAAAGAATGAAATAAGGAATATCAGAAAATATGGACTAAAAGAAAGTAGGGCTAGACATTTTTTAACTCTACAAAATACAATTTAAGGTTAAAAATTCACAATGATAAAGAAAGAACCAACATTTGGAAAAAATAGAACATGAAGATATGACGATTATGAACACATGGGTACCTAACAATACATTATTGAACACTATTAACGTGCAACTGACAAACTATGGTGACATATGTCTATGTCATATTTGTTCCTTGAGTTTGTGAATTTTCTAGTTCCTTATTTCTTTTCTTCTTTAGTCTATGTGTGCATTACTTACATTTTTTTTCTCTTGTTACTCGATTTTTAGCAGTATTTAAGAATGTTTTAAACAGATGGGGATAAAAAGAATTTATAATAGTCCAAAAATAGTCTAAGTTTTCTGTGTGTGAAAGGTTTTTTATAAAAGTTATTTGAAACAAGGAACCAAAATGAAATTAGAGCACTTGCTGTAACTTTCATTTAATCATTCTTTTTTGTTATTTTTTCCCCAACAAATAGAAGATATACACACAAATTTCCTGATGTTCTAAGCTTCCATGGTAACCTGTGATCTAGAGTAGTAAAAAATCAAGTACACAAAATGTCTTAAAAATCATAGGGAAACATGCACCCAATATTTCATTTCCTCTAAAAACTGACCCTTTGAGTAGCATCCATGAGTTGTGATTTTGTCTTATTTTTTCAGAAAAAACAAAAATGCTACAGACAGAATCTATTATATGTATACCTAGGTTTTTGAATGATTCTATTTTTCCATTCTTTATTTTCCTTGACAAAAAGTAAAATCTGAATATGGCAACATAAAATTAGTCAAATAAAGACATTTTTAAAAAAGAGAATAAAATGTTTCAATTCTACAGTTTCTTAACCTTTCTACTTAAATATATCTTACCACATATAAAAGTAAATAAAAGTAATAAACATACAATTAAATTAGTATGCATCATAATGCTTTGAATAGTCATTAATCAGAATTTGTGAATTTTGCATCCTTTTTTTTTTTTTTTTTTTTTTTTGAGGCGGAGTCTCACTCTGTCCGTCGCCCAGGCTGGAGTGCAGTGGCACGATCTCGGCTCACTGCAAGCTCCGCCTCTCGGGTTCACGCCTTTCTTCTGCCTCAGTCTCCTGAGCAGCTGGGACCACAGGTGCCTGCCACCACGCCCGGCTAATTTTTTGTTTTTTTTTTTGTTTTTTTTTTGTTTTTTTCAGTAGAGACGGGGTTTCACCATGTTAGCCAGGATGGTCGCGATCTCCTGACCTCGTGATCTGCCCACCTTGGCCTCCCAAAGTGCTGGGATTGCAGGTGTGAGCCACCGCGCCCGGCCGAATTTAGCATCTTTAGGGATTATTATTTTCAGAAACCACTTCATGTATTACTTTTGGATTCTAATACCATATTTAGTTGCATATAATGATTTCTGTTTCATCATACTCTATTTCTGCCTTTGCAATAAAGGAATGTAATAATACAGCAATTAACCACAAATAAAAATATTCATTTTATATGTGAGAAACATTCACTTTTCAACATTCAAAAATGAAGCTATGTAATTAAAATGCAACTCATCTCCACTCGTACCTTTTCTAAGTAAACTTTGTTAATAAAGATAGATGTGAATTGTTAACTTGGTGCACAGAGTACTCCAAAGACTAAATACAGGCGCTTTGTTTCTTCGATCATACCTATATCTTAAATTCCCTCAGCTCCTCTGTCAGAGAAAGGCTGCCAGGTGAGCAGTCTGTCACTCCTGCCTAGGCTAATAGATTCTCCAGTGGCTTTGGTTACAGCTCATGTCATACTATCAAAATTATGTGCCTTGAAAATGGCATAACATATGTAGCTGAATCTTGTCAACTGTAGATAATCAGACTCTGTTTGGCTTCATAAGCAGATGTAGATTAGAGAAGCAATATAATAAATATGCAAAGCACAGTGGTCCTCTTTCAGCACCGCTGTTCCTACCTCTAATGGCCCTCGCAGAAACTCTGTTTGTTCAGCTCCCACTTCCAGAGCTACATCAACAGAAGCAAAGGGACGGCTGGCCATCTGCTGTCGTTCTCGAAGCAGTTGCTGGAGGGGGTTAAAAATGATTTATCTTAAAATAGGTTTAAAAGCACATGAAATTCAACAATATCTGGTTCCCTCTTTTAACAAATGGCATTGAAAAGTTAGGAATCATTTTATACAGATATCCATATCTAGAATACTAAAGATGAAAATTACTTTCTCCCCGTAGCCTTGGCTGTATGTCCACAGAAGCTTTAAATGTACGGTGCCTACAAACAACTTTTCCCCTGACCTCCATCCTGCAGGCCTAATACAATGTACTCAAAAGCACTTTGAAAGCCTCGGGTGAGAGGTGCTACTTGAGTAAAAAGTGTTATTACAGTGACGGCTATGCCAAATTTTCCTACTCAAAATAACTCAGATTTTTGTCTTAGCTGAAAAAGAAAAAAAAAACAGTAAAAATATTTAAGAAAAGATAATGAAAAGTTGTCAAAATGCATTAATAGAAATTAAAGGAACATATACCTGCCAAGACTAAGTTTTGTAAGTCATCAGAATCCCCTGTGAACTGCTATGGAACCAGAAGGAATTATTATTGGCAGTGTTTATAATTTTGTTCAAAGCCTCTGTTTATCATTCAAAATGAGGCATGATTAGTAAGGTGCAGAAACTGTGTGCAAGGACTTCTACAGCACCCCCAGATACTTGTTTCTTTCTCTTTGTGACTATTCTGGGCTGTGCCCAAGCTAAAACCAATAAACTAGCAAGTCCCAACCAACTACTAAGCTAATTTATCTTTTTGCCTCTCCTTGTAATTATAATATTCATTAAGTCATGATAAAAAAAATTGGTGACCAGCACTAGATATTGCAATTCTTGCCCTTCTCATTCTATACAGCTAATAAAATTATTATTAAATATTAAAATAGGACGTGTGATGCAATTAAATACTCTTTAAAATGAGAAAAAAATTGTATTATTGAAGAAAGGCAAAATCCTTGAACACAATGAATGGCTTCATTATTCACAGATATTTTTAAAGATTCTCTGTCATTTACTTAAAATGTTAACTACTAGTCTTTGAATGTAAATGGATGTAGTCCTGTGAGTGAACATTCATAAAGTTCCCTTGTAGATGATAAAGGAACACAGGCCAAATTATTTAAACACAAGTTTATTTATTTAAGCAGAAGTTTAAATAATAAACTGCCATGACAGTTTATTATTTAAAATGTTTGTTTTAATACCTGGTTTTTATTATTAAAAAGAGAACATTCACATGACAATATGGGATAGAAATAATGCAACTGTTAATAAGTGACAATTTAAGTTTGTAGATCACATTTTTTTGAAGTAACAAATTCATTTTAAAAATACATATTCAAAGTAAAAAGTGAATGTGATCTGAATTATCAAATTATTCACTTTAATATAACTTCAAAATTATATTATTAAAAATACAGCTCCTGGCAAATAGAATCTTGTTTAGGCCTCTCTCAATAGGAATGGGAAATTGATCTGAATAGTATGTCTGTGCAAAATGCAAACATAATGTTATCTCAAATGCTAAGGGATAGTAAATGCAGAAGACACCAGGTTCTTCGTCTTTTGTAAAAACACACACAGCAACATGCCCAGACAACACACACAAATATACAATCTACCCTTCCTATACTCATGTACAAAAAGTCTTGAGAAAATTGTAAATTCCACTTTGTGTTTGAACACAATTTTCTAAGATTTGTATTATCAATTATCTCCATTTGTATTTGTTCTCCTCAGCATATAAACGGCATCTCATATGACAAGTGATTGCTAGACAAAATGAACAGCTTCTTTTTCCTCATCTTGCCTTTTCCTTACATCTAAAAGTATAAGGTCTACTAAATAGAATTAATGAATACTCAATATCACATATTGTAATATAAATCAACAAATATTCCAAACTCACAATCGTTGACAAAAAATAGAGTTCCATGGACTGGAATCTATTATTGTGACTCCCAAAAACTCATAAAAAAATCAGTGACTGATACTTTTGTTCGATTTTTAAATTTGTAGAATGCAAAAGTATATTTAAAAATTCTAGTTTGTTTCCTGAGCTTTGTGTTTCTATCAGTTTTTAAGAACTGAATGTCTACTAAATTACTTTATATAAAGAAAAAGAAAAATATTCTTCTTGCCCAGGACTTTACTACTATAGTTTGTAAAGCAAATCTGGTAAAATGGAAATAATTAGGGCACAATATAGTGTGTCAGTAAAATTACAAATAAAGAATTAGACAAATAAATTTATTCTGCGTCACCTAGTAGAAGACTAGTTAGAGAGTCCTTGCTGAAACAGCTGAGTTTCTGCCTTTGGGAGACTAATGCAAATGTTCTTACTGTGAAATTTAGGAAGAGAACATCATTTTCCCTCATAGCACTCTTGCTTTAGTGTGATAGCCCTAAAATAATCAAATGGAGTAAATCGTGATTATCTTTGCAACTAATTTCTGCCCTCCTCCCCTATTCTTAACAATTGTCCTACTTTTAAATACCAGTTTCTCCACTTTTTAGCTGTTTGAGCTTAACCAAATTATTTAGACCTCTCTAAGCCTCAATTTTTTTCGTCTATAAATAACAACAGTACCTACATTTATTTATTTATTATTTATTATTTATTATTATAAATAATAACAGTACCTACACTATGCCTATACCTTAGAGGACCTGTTTTAAATCCCAGCTGTTGCACTTACCAGCGATTGGATCATAATCTAATTACTGAGACCTTTCACTCATTCTTTCTCTCCATAAAATGGGAATAGCAATAGTATCTTTAAGTCATAAGGTTGAGACTAAAGAGATAACACACTTGGGCTGTTCCACACAGAGGCTGGCACATTGTGAGCACTCAATAACTGCTAATTGGTACAATTATAATGTTAAATTTCAAGCACTATTTTTGTCTCAGAAGACGGCACACTAATTACCACAGGCCCATTTTCTTCAGCAACAGTGACACATTTTGCTCTACTAGTCTCCCTTTTAACAAATGTTGCAAATTTATGAGACAGTTGGAAACTGTCATTATTGTGGTAAAATGAATTTAGATTTGGAACTGCCTTCCACCATTTGTGACTAAGAATGATAAAAACTCATCCTGAAAATTAGGAAAAACTGTATCGTATTTTCTTAAGAAATTTTGAAAATTAATAGATTTTCCAGGATTGTGTTTTATACAAAATGAAGCTTAACATTTTGTATACCCATAAGAAGCCATATAGCAGATGTGTCTGTTTTATAACTAATCTGCTCTTGCCAATTATTCAGCAGAACAATAAAGCCAAAAGAACAAATTGATCATAATACAATAGATTATAATCATACTGCCATAAACATTGTTGTGAAGAAAATTTAAAAATTAAAGAGATGTTACTATCTTATTTGTTGTACATAATAACTGTTTTGCTATTCAAAATCTCTTATAAAACAAACCATGGAATTAAAAATGATATGAAAATCAGGCCAGGCTCAGCGGCTCACGCCTGTAAGCACTTTGGGAGGCCAAGGCAGGTGGATCACCTGAGGTCAGGAGTTCAAGACCAGCCTGACCAACACGGTGAAATCCTGTCTCTGCTTAAAAATAAAAATAAAAATAAATTAGCCAGGCATGGTGGCACATGCCTATAATCCCAGCTACTCAGGAGGCTGAGACACGAGAATCACTTGAACCCGGGAGGTGGAGGTTGCAGCGAGCTGAGATTGCGTCATTGCACTCCAGCCTGGGTAACAAGAGCGAAACTCCGTCTCAAAAATAAATAAATAAATAAATACAAAAGAAAAGAATATCTACGCTTAAATTTGACAACCAGGTAGAGTCAGGTAGAGTCAGTGATTCTATCAAATACGAATACAGATAATTCTTCAACTTAATACTATTACTTCAAATACGGTATCATTCCCCAAACTTCATACTAGCTACCTTTCCAAATACCACAAGGCATACAACTCTTTGAATGACTTTAGGATAATACTCCTTAAAAATACACATACATAAAAAACAAAGCAGTGACTAACTCTGCCTGCAATTGTCTTCATACCTCCTACTACATGACTCTTTTGCATAGGTTCCCTATCTATTCTCTCCTCCACCTTCAAATGTCCTTCTACCTCACCTCAACTTTGAAATGATCACCTCTTCTATGAATTATTTGTGATATTAATATGGCACCATCTCTTTATGTCTCCATGCTTTTCTGGGATCTTCTTTAAGGCAAAAGCCTATTTTTGTTTTTCATTCCCCACAATACTTAGTTGATAGTCAACAGTGTTTTATGAATGAACAATGAATGAGTGAATAAAATATAGTATAAGAATCTGTTTCATCCAAATGTGGGTAAAGGCAAGTTATGATAAAACTGACTCTAATTATGCATAAACTTTTAAAACTCTTATATGTCCTTTGATATTCTAGAATTTATGTCTTCTCCTTGAAAGTAGGTAGACATTTATTTTTTTAGAATGGGGATGTTTTGTGGACCTGTCTTGCAAATCAATATCAGATTTCATATTGTTCCTCATCATCTAGCTTATGGCAATACTGCAAAGATCATAGAAAAAAACTGCCATAAAGTCATCACAATGCATTAATATTTCTAACAGCAATTATATTCAAAACAATTTGGAAAGGTATAAAAAGAGCACTCAAAATGATTTTGTCATTAGTTTTGAGCTACAAACTAAAATAAAGCCTCTGAAGAAAAGATTATGCAACAATTCATGAAATAAGAGGGTTTCTGTAATTAACACAAACATACTTAACATACAGTAATACAAGTAAAAAATCATTTTTTGTTCTTTTGATGTTAGGATGGTGTAAAGAAGAGAAGTGGCAAGAACTTTTAGTATCATTAAATTAGGAAAGCATGGTTTTCTACCATTTTATATAACTGAATCTTCAAGGCACAAGGTTCAAATTCTTGTTCAGAAAAATATTGGAAATCTTTTGCTTTCAGTCTTCCAGTGTGAAGTTAATTTTCCCAGATAGTGATGTTAGTCATTATCGGAGTGGTTTGGAAAAACATCTTTATTCAGGTTACAGTTGTTATTTTTTTTCTAGGCTTTTATAATCTTTGACCTACCGGCAATATGCTGTGTTTGACATAATGTGTTAACTTAAAAATAAAAAAAAATTCTACCTGTCTAACACTGACAAGTATTCACTGAGTTGGCTGATAATATTCATTTCCAATGATTTTTGAAATTTCTTTGTCAAATGGTATTTTTGCAATATTTGTATTAACTTGCAAAGTAAACTTGAGTGACTTTAATAATGCAAGATTCCATAAAACCTTAAGATTAGTTATTTTTTCTTCATTATTCAAAAGCAAAATGTTGTCAAAGAGCCACAGCAGATTTTCCAGGTAGGTTGTTCAGTTTTTCGGGGTTGCTATTTGGGCAGTAATGTGCCAAAACCTAAACCTACCTTTCACTGTCATCAAGTCTGCTACCAGACAGAGGAAAGACAAAGGAAAAATGGAAAATGTTTCTGGATCTTTGATTAAAATATAGATTTCAAAATATCCTCTAAAATGTTAATAGCATATATAAGTGATATGGTTTGACTGTGTCCCCACCCAAATCTCAACTTGAATTGTATCTCCCAGAAATCTCCTGTGTTGTGGGAGGGACTGAGTGGGAGGAACTGAATCATGGGGGCTGGTCTTTCCCGTGTTATTCTCATGATAGTGAATAAGTCTCATGAGAACTGATGGGTTTATCAGGGGTTTCTGCTTCTGATTCTTCTTCATTTTCTCTTAACGCTGCCATGTAAGAAGTGCTTTGGCCCCTCACCATGATTCTGAGGCCTCCCCAGCCATGTGGAACTGTAAGTCCAATTAAACCTCTTTTTCTTCCCAGTCTCAAGTATGTCTTTATCATTAGTGTGAAAATGGACTAATACAATAAGCTTATATATATGTATATACCCATGCATATATAGTACATATGCATGTCAATGTATGTAGAAAGTACAAGCATGACTATGTGTATCAAAGTAAATACGTTATCACTCAAAGTAAAATTAAACCAAAAGGTCAAAATAACGGATTAAATTATGTCAACAAATGAGGGTCTTGTTGTCATCTGGATAACACTGATTATATAATTCATATGACCAAGACACAATCTCCACAGATTTTTAGACCTGGCAGGAACCTCACAGAACCTCTAGGCCAGAGATTCCTCAACCTGCAGATCACAGACCTCTAAAGGGCAAATAGATGAGGACTGGAAAAGTCTATGAACCTGGCACTAATAGATGATACTTTAATTATTTTCCTGTAATTTCAGTGGATTCAATCATTAACTTACTGCTGTCTTCAGAAGCTAACAGCCCCTCATCCTGAACCAAAATGTAACTCTACTTCCTTAAGTTATTTCAAGAAATAAATCAATCAACTCATATTAATGCTTAAAACAAAAGGGAACAAATTCTAAAAGCCAGCAAAACTACTTTAGAATTACTGACACATTCCTATTTGCTAGATAAGAATTTGAAAATTATCTTCAAGGCAGAATTAGTTCAAAGCTCAGACATTTAATTGGAAACATTTCATTTATTTGTTTTCTTCATGTAGCTCACTGGTTCTCAAACTTTGTTTTTTCTGTAAACTTTGGTGTATGTGCAATGCCACCTATACTCTATACTGAATGATCTTGTTTCTTAAAGATATCAGCCTTACATACTGATTGTAGATCATAACTTCGATGTAAAATCAGTCTCATGGAACTCTGGAAATTGTCAATATTAACAAGAGCAGGGGGGTAGAAACTACATGACCTGATAGCATCACCATCATTTCCTTGTAATAAGGTATTTTTAAAAGGTTTCTGCTGACAGGAATTAAATAAAATATACCTTACTTTTACAAGTATGGTCCTTTTAAGCATGGGCTGTCGTTGTTTAGGTTAATTTAGGAAATGTCAGAGAAAATGAATAATCTTCATTAGCAAATCTTCCTTAACTTTACATATCCATGCTATCCATTCCTACTTAAACATCATGGGAGACAAAATAGTACTTCTTACAGGTGTGATTCTTTGTAATTAAATTTTGAAGTCAAGAAAATGGAAGGGTTGCCTGACATCTGTCCATTTGTAAGTCTTCATGAAAATAAGTTTAATTTAAAAGGGATAGGGGCCAGACGCAGTGGCTCACACCTATAATCCCAGCACTTTGGGAGGCCAAGGCGGGCAGATCACCTGAGGTCAGGCGTTCAAGGCCAGCCTAGCCAACATGACGAAACTCTGTCTCTACTAAAAAATACAAAAAATGTATCCAGGCCTGGTGGCGCACATCTGTAATCCCAGCTACTCAGGAGGTTGAAGTAGGAGAATGGCTTGAATCTGAGAGGCAGAGGATACAGTGAGCCAAGACCACCACTGCACTCCAGCCTGGGGCAACAAAGCAAGACTCCAACTCAAAAAAAAAAAAAAAAGAGTGTGTGGGGGGGTGGATAGAATTTTACCAAAATTTGAATTTTTCTCAACACAAAAGCTGTGTCTTGAAGCATATCACAAAGTTGTTAATCAAATCAGTTAAGCTTTGTATCTTTGGATAGACCTTGGTAAAATCATTTTTTGGTGGCGGGGGGATGATCATGCTAATTTGCAGTGTGGAGCAAACAAAGAAAAGTAAAATAATATCCCTATCTAATTATCACATCCATTCCAGAAATTTCTAATGTTTGCTAACACTGAGTATTTTGAAGTAAATTAGGAAAGGATTAGAATTTCATCATTTCTTTTTAGTCTAAGTGAAACACTAACATGATCCAGCATAGACAATCCCTGGTTTTTGTCAACTGTGTGCTTGCTGACTTCTCATTAACAAAGAATTCCAACTTGTGAACACTTTTTCAAAAGAAAATCACTTAAGTCTTCATAACACTGAAGATGAATATTCCATGCAAAACTTTGATTATGCAGATGATATACCTGTGTATACTTGTTTTTATCTTCTACTTGATCACATATCTCATTTTGTTCCTTAATGAGAAATGAAGTTCTGTACGTCATGTGGCACATGTCTTCATGCATTAGCAATAAGAAAATATTTTTCTGTAAAGTCTTAATACCTTGTCAAGAAACTTCATTAAGGACTGGAAGCAAATTATGAAGTTCTTTACTTCACATTCCAAAGGATGATCCTGAATAGCTTAGACTAAAATTCTAGGAAAAATTTTGTTTTTTTCTTTCATTGTTTTTAAAAAATAAAAGCCCATTTGTAGAAAAATGTGATAGAGAGTTTGCTCATAGCAAGATTTCCATGGTGAATAAATTTGCCTGTAATAATTAATTGAATGAATTTTTACTGAGCTCCTACTGCATGCCCTTTTTCTAGTAACTGATGTATGGGGTGACTCTTTTGATTCTATTCAGCAAGCTTCTCCATGCCAGCAAAAAAAATACCAGAGACTCTTCTGAACCATGTGCCAGAAAACTGGAAGCAGGCAGCTGGCAGATAGTATAGTCTGCTATTGGAGGAAGTACTTATGTAGCCTGGAGTTAAAAGCAACAAAGCTATTCGTTAGTGGACGAACACCTCCATATATGCAAAAATATTGCAGAATTTTTGAAGGTGACTCTTCGGGAAATTTTAAAATTAAAATACGGACTCTAAATCTTTTCTGTGTTGACACAGATAGCATCACCTATAAAGACTTTGCCAAAGATGATCTCATTTCAGGATAAAAGAAATAACGCAAAATGGATTTATCTAGGAGAGTCTTAAAAACTGTGCTATGGCTTGATACAGGCTATCTTTTCTGGTGACCAACAGGAAATTCAATGGACCTTTGCAAGATAGTATTTTATCTTGCTTTTTGTACTTGTTGACATTAAAACAAAATGTTGAAAAATGAATGTTTATTGACAACTTTAAAAATACTCTGGGCACTTAAGAATCATAATTAACAGCACATAGAAGTCTTGTTTGTTCGACATTGACTTACATAAACAAATAAATAAAAGTATTATGGAAAAAAATTGCTATGGGAAACAAAATGCTCAGAGGAAAGATACAGTGCAGAGGGAAAGTGCTTTAGATAGAGTGGTTACAGAAGAGAAATGACATTTGCCCTGAAACACTGAATAGTTAATCAGAATAGGCATACATCCCCAAAAGCTCAGTAGTTGAACACAGAAAAGTTTATTTTTTGCTCACACAAAATCCTCTGGTCTAGGTAACTTCCCATTTGGGAAATCAGCAATATAGATTGTTTCAATCTTGTCACTTTCCATCTCAACCCAAAACTTCCCGAAGAATCATGGTAGAAAAAGGACTAGTGAATCGTGTACGGACTTTTCAGTGCTTCAGCCCACAAGTGACACACCTCATTATCAGAAATAGTCACACAGTCCAACCTAATTACACAGAAGCCAGAAAATGTAGGGTGGCAAATAGAATATTAGGTGAATGGAACAAAGGAAGATAGAAAAGAACATTTCAGGCCGGGTGAGGTGGCTCACGCCTGTAATCCCAGCACTTTGGGAGGCTGAGGTGGGTGGATTACGAGGTCAAGAGATGGAGACCATGCTGGCCAACTGACATGGTGAAATCCTGTCTCTACAAAAAATACAAAAATTAGCTGGGCGTAGTGGCACACGCCTGTAGTCCCAGCTACTCAGGAGGCTGAGGGAGGACAATCGCTTTAACCCGGGATGTGGAGATTGTAGTGTGCTGAGATTGCGCCACTGCACTCTAGCCCAGGTGACAGAGCGAGACTCCATCTCAAAAAAAAAAAAAAAAAAAAAAAGAACATTTCAGGCAGCGGGAAAAGCAAGCACCAAGTTTTGAGGCAAGCCTGAGCTTAAAATATTCAAGAAACAGACAGAAAGAAGCTAGAATCTTAATAAGCAAGATGGTGAAGGGCAGACTGGCCAAAGGATAATATTGGGTTTATCAAGATTAAGATACATTGAAATCACATCTGTAAATCATTAGGCACATAGGAGCTGAATAAATTAGATTCATTATTTTCTGAAACATAATTTTCTTTGTATATCTCAGAGAGTCCATTCCTATGGTGTTAGAATTAGCTTGGAACAAAATGGCACAAGAAATAGGCTTTACCATCCTCAAGTAAAGTTATTTAACACATCATTCAGAAAACAGCAACAGCAGTTAATCTCAAATACAATGAACCTAGCTCCCTCAATAAGTATCAAAAGGTCAATTTCGTATGTAACCTTTTTTAATACAAAAGGCCAGGTGGTTGTAATTTATCTGAGCAAATCAAAATGAGCAAAAGGATGAGTACTGAAAAGGTCATTTAAAAGCTAGATCCTCAGAATGGATTTTAATACATATTACTCCTCAAAGAGCAAAAATGAGAACCTGGTTAATTTCAAATTTTGAAATCTGCACTTGAAAAAATTTTTCACACATAGAATAACCCCACAGTCATACTATGGAGTATATTTCTTAAACTTAGAGGTTTAAGTTGTGAAAGAAATACCTGTCCTGCTCTCAAAGAGAGGGACAAATGAATGCTATGTCTCGGACATCCAGGAGGTGTACAATATGATCAAGTCAACCTTGACGAGTGGAAATATAAAAGCATCTGACTACAATAGAAATGACACACTGACTTCTGCTTGTGTGCCAATAATTTATGACTTGAGGCTCTTGCTGCAACAAAGCTCAGATCAATCTCTCAGTAGTTCCCCCAACCCCAAGAAGTAATTTACTAAAGAAAGATTTCTTTTCTCCCTGATTCTGGGAATTAATGCAAAGCTAATGATTCAATTCTGAGCCACAACATGCAAGCTTCTAGGTTAAAAAATTCTAAATGCAACATAATCCAGTTAGCTTTTTCATTTAGTGTATAAGGAGTTCGTGTTGAACATTTAAGTAGTTTATGACTATAATTTTGAAGTTCTTCAAGAGGTTCTTAAATCTTCCTGGATATGTAAATGACCCACACACTGGCATTTTCCTTTTAATCAATATATATATTAAAGATATTTTTTCCCTTTGAGGAAAATGGGATTATTTTGCTATTAGCTAATGGAGTCATTTTCAGTTCAATATTGCAAAATGCTAAAAAATTGTTCTCCAGTAAAATGCTCCTTTGTGAAGACATCTGCTAAATATAATTTTTTTAAGTCTCCATTGGAAGATACCTATAATAATCATTGACTAACTGGTGTGATAAATGAATAGGCAATCTGACTTGCTTTTAATATTTTGTGAAAGGAGACATGACGTTTTTAAGAAAAAATGAATTTCAATTGTTTGAATTTTTTTAATGTGAAGGGCAGTTTGATGTAGCATAGATTACTCATGACTGATATAAATCGGCTTTCTTATGTACTTGGAACAATGTGTTAAACCACAAAAATCAGAATGTGAGAAAGTCACAGGCTCATTGGAGTAACTCATTCCCAGATTTGGAAGGAATACTGGAGGTTACTAAGTCCAATGTTCCTATTAAAGCAGGCTCAGAAGTGCTGTGACTTTCCTGACAGATGGTCATCTAGGACCCTTGAATACCTTGATGTGAACTTTGATCAAGACAAGTCTTCTTTACTTAGCATGTCTATGAGTAAATTTTTGAAACTAAATTCGGAACTTCACATTGGTATTTATCATACATTTTTCATGTTTTACTGTTGTGATTGTTTTTAACCTGTTTTTTTATTGAGTGCAGAATTCTCTTTGAACCTTTAAACTTCCAATGTGTTAGTTGTCTCTCTGCATGTTTTCTTTCATGTTGACCCCGATTCCATCCCCTGAACAGGTCAATGCCCTTTGGGGGCAAAGAGAATCAAGATAGTGAGTTGCCATACTTGCTAGTAATTCAATACAAATCATAAAAGCCACCACAAGAATGAGTATTGCTTTTTCATATTCCAGGGTTCCCCCCATGTCGTATATCAAAAGATAGGACAGATAAGGTATATGGATTTAGAAACATTCAGTTTATTATGTCTACTCTGGGTGGCAAGAGGTATATGATACCCAAGAAGTTCCCTAGCTAGCAGACTAGGCATGTTTTCCCTTATTTTCAAACTTTGTGAAACCATCCTTTGTCCACTGCAAAACTTACCCAAAACTTAACCCTCCTTAGCCCTTGCTCTGGAATACAACTTTTTGGACCATATGTTATTGAATTCTAATTTCTGTACTTTGTATATATTTTTATAAGGAGTGGGTTCCAAACTTGGGGCAACTGAGAAAGGCATCTGTGTATTTCTTACTTAGTCAGCCCCTCTGCAGCTGATGACCAGACAGATTTCTTGGCTCATTCAACCTCTCTTGGTCCAATGATGCTCCCAAAAACTTTGCAGCGTCTTCCTCTGTGTTTTGTCTGCTTCACCAACCAACTGGTAAATTTTCTTGAATGTATTGGCTTATGATATATTCCTGCTAAGAAGACATATCTAACCCTATGATTTTCTTCCCTTTACCAAAAGCATTTTAACTTTCACCAAATATATTCTATATATTTCACACTTAATCTACAAATTCCCTTTATTCTAATATATTTCCTTTCCATGAATTTTCCCATAAATATCTAAATTTGATAATCAGGCCATTTATTTCTTGGTTGATGAAAATTTTAAGTGGATCAGAGAAAAGAAATACATGCTTCATTACCCTTTCTCTAGAAATGGACACTTACATAGCAATCAATAATGAGTCTATTGAACTGTTGGGGTCTCTGATAAGGTTTCTATTATTAAGTAGACCCTTCTCATCCGCTTGGGATTCTGAACAAGTTAAAAAGTAAAAAGTGAAGATAAAGAACATAATATCATTGAGACAGCCAAGTAAAATGGGCCGCCTGGCAGAACCTTTGACAGGCCTGTGCAATGGGAGGAATGCACACTGGGTGGAGCCTCAGAAAGTTCGTGCTGTTTGCAGCGGGAGGAACGTGGCCTCTCCTGTTCTAGGGTGGTACCTGGGAGTCAATTGGTGAGATGGGGGCCTGTTAACAAGAAATTCTCTCACTTTGCTGAGTTTTTTTTTTCTTTTCACCCAATAAATTCAATTTTTCCCACCCTTCAATGTATCTGTGAGCCTAACCTTTCATGGTCATGTGATAAGGACCCCATTTTTAGCTGAACTAAGGAAAAGGTCCTACAACATCATCTTTATAACTGATGCTGTTTATTTCACTTAAATTTAGAAATCAAATAAGCCACTCCATTTCCTTAAGGATAGAACAAGTGATGGGGCAATCCAGAAAACAAAAATGAAGATCACTGGGCTTCAACTAGGGCCAAGGCCTTAATATGCCATTTACTATGCAAATGTAACTATTTCTAAGCTTTGCTGAGGCAATGACTTAATCACATGGAAAAAAAGGCTTTGGAAATTATTGAGCAGAATATTTGCTGTTACCAAACATAGTAAACTACAAAGAAGTCAAGTTCTAAATTTACAGAACTTGAATTTTAATTTTTGTACTTTGTACACATATATGAGGAGTGAGTCCCAAACTTGGGGCAACTGAGAAAGGTATCTGTGTATTTCTGTCTTAGCCAGTCCTTCAGCAACTGATGACTAGATAGCTTTCTTGGCTCATTCAATCTCTTATGGAGAGACTATAGATAGATAGATAGATAGCTAGCTAGCTAGCTAGCTAGATAGATAGATAGATAATAGATAGATAGATAGATAGATAGAAAACAGAACCTGAATGAGTTTTAAATGGTTACTGTGTATATGTGTGTGTGTGTGTATATATATAAACAGAATGTGAATGAGCTTTAAATGGTTAGTGTTAGGCTTAAGTAGCCAACACTAGTTCCTTTACCTAAAATTTCATTTTCTACTTCTTCCCTGACCACCTCAATTAAAATGTCAATCATCTTCACACAGACACACACACAAACACACACACAAACACACACACACACAACCACTTTCCCTCTTCCTTGTTTTGTTTTTCTCCGCATTATTCTCTCTCATCTAATATGCTATATATTTTGCTTGTTTATTTAAAGTTTGTCTCTACTGATAGTACTTGGATTTTTATATATGTTAATCTCAGCATCTAGAAAGTATCTGGTGGATAGAAGATGTTCAATAAATATTTGTTGAATTTAAAAATTAATTTAGGACCAAGATAGGACCTATGGATGAAACTTACAATCATTTAGTTTGAACACAAGCTCAAGGTCACTCTCTACCATGTGGTCTTAGATTGTCTCTGAATTGGCTAATGACAGAAGAGAGACAAATACTTCCTGGGAAGTAAAGTCATAGAGACATACAGTGGCAACAGCCACAGCAAAATAAGATTGAAATGCCTCTAGTTAGTCACAAAAGCATGGGTGCTATTCACCAAACACAGTCACTCTCAATTTAGGGTTGGGATAAAAGGAAACTAAAGTTTAAAAAATACTGTCTTGGAGGAGAAGGCATGAATAAGATGTGCTCGGGACTGGGCTGATATGATTAAAAATTTCTAATTTTTTTTTCTTTTTTTTTTGAAATATTGTCTTACTCTGTCGCCCAGCCTGGAGTTAAGTGGCACAATCTTGGCTCACTGCAACCTCCGTCTCCTGGGTTCAAGCGATCATCGTGCCTCAGCCTCCTGAGTAGCTGGGATTACAGGCGCACATCACCACGCCTGGCTAATCTGTGTACTTTTAGTAGAGACAGTGTTTGCACCATGTTGGCCAGGCTGGTCTCGAACTCCTGACCTCAAGTGATCCACCTGCCTTGGCTTCCCAAAGTGCTGGGATTACAGGCATGAGCCACTTCGCCCAGCCACAAATTTCTAAATCTTGCAAGAAGGCAGCAATGTTTCTCTAAGAGGTAAGTATGCATAATACCAAAATCAAACATTTGCTTAGGGATTTCTCCCTCTGGGATTTAAACCCATAGCTCATGAATTCTGGACAACTTGTATAGACCAATAGGTATCATGTCAAGATTAAAATCAGGGTTTACAATCTATCCTTCTTTCCTTAGATACCACTGAGTCTCTGGTATGGTGTTTGGCCACACTAAGAATTAGGTTTAGGCATATCATTTTGCCTGAGATAACTCATTTAAAGGGTAGGAATTGGTCTGCTTTCTAAATTTGGTCACTGTGTGGCCAGTGCTCTGAAAATTTTCCATGTATTATTAATAATTTGAATTATTTAAAATCAGGCCCACAGAAGGCTTGGCATTGAACTAATGTAGCAGTGTTGACGCTGAAGGAGCTCTAGGCATTCTGGTGAGAAACAGACAATCCCAACTCTTCCTGTGAATGGTGAGTGCTTATGGCTGAGACTAATATTGAAGAATGTTTAATATTTTAATAAGAAATACTGAAGAATGGTTTTGAAATTTATTTGAAGAATTTTTAACTCACAAAGGCAAAATAATTTTAGACTTTACTTATGGTTTTAACTTCCCAAGTAATATAATCTTTTAAACTTTAATGATTGTTCCTTGGGAATTTGATAAAGTGAGGAGATTTTATTTAATTAGGGCATTTCTATGTTTTTGGAATTTTATTACTGATGTATCTTTACACATTCTAGTATTAGAGTTATTTAATATGGCCATAGAGTTATATATAATTTAAGATAAGAAATAAGTTGGTGGTAAATTTCCAGCTTCAGATACAAAGTGTCATTGAAGCTGATTTGATATATGTCCTGTTCCAACCCATTTCAGAATCTTCTCAGTGTAGAATCAAAACTGACCACCATGGATCTCAGGATAAAGCCCAAAGCAGCTGACATTAGAATTCGCCTCCTGCCCAAATAAACTGCTGATCTCCTCCCTCACATAGTTGACCACAGGCTTTATGGTTAAACTCAGTGGCCTAAGAGAACAGATGCAAGGCAAAGTTAGAGGGGAAAAGCTTTTGCCATTCCTAATTTTGATGAGGAGGTATTTTCCATAAATACTCTCCTAGCTTCTCTCCTGCTCTTACTCATTGTGTTCCAAGGAGGTGAAGTGATTAATTCTACAGATGAATCTGCCTCTCTTCCTTTTAGAAGCAAGTCTGCCTGCAGATGATGTGAGTTTGGTTTGGATCCTGTCTCTCATAACTTCTTATCTGGGAAGCCTACCCACAGGAGGCAGCATACCTTAATGTATTATCCATGGCAGGTGACAAAATCTGCCTAATTCTTGAGTTCAGAATTAGCAAAATAATTTGGTTTATGGACCCAAAGTTATGTCCTTCAGCATGACTTTTATCAATAATAAAAATGATATATTGACCAGTATTTTCAAATTAACTGTTAGTTCCTATTTGTTTAGAATCCAGAGAAAGAAAAGAGGGCTAATTATTGGCCCCTCTCAGAAACCACCAACAATAACTATGCTATTACCCAGTGTCCATTTTTCTGTCAACTTCAAAAGAACACCAGATATTCATAAATGCCATTACAAAGTTAAGATATATCATATCTGCAGCATAACCTTGCTGTATCAGTCAGGTTATCCTAACAAAAAAAAGAAAAAAAGTTCATTTTGAAGCCTTAACTCACTTACAGCTTTACACTTTCTAATACCATTACTTAAACTGAATAAATGGATGAATGATCTGTTGGGGTATTTTATTTTAGCTCTCTTGCCACAGAATCAAAATAGCTTTCCTGTAAACATTTTGGAATAAATTTTGCCAAAACCTGGGGGTATGTAAATGCTTCACTTCTCTATTCTCTTTTCTTTATATTATATACTCTCAAATGGCATGATAATTTTCTCTCTCCCAGGACTCCTACATCCCCCACCTGTTGGTTGTTTATCTTACTATTCTCTCTGTCTTCTCAAAGTTAAAGCTATTAGCAAAGCAAATCAAGAATGGATGACATCTTCAGCTTTCAGTGGAATATCCAGACAGTTTCTACTTTCCTATAATTACTCTATCTTGATTCAGTGCCAATTTTGTAACCTGTCAGTGGGACAAAGACAATGTGTCACAGGTCATGCAATTATGACTACACACACTTTCAGCTCAAGGGAGATCTTTTGGAATTAATTCAAGTGCAGTACTCATTGCAGCCACCAGCTTCAAAATGTAAATAATCTGATTCATGTACCCCTTTTCTATTTAATATGCTCTTTCTGTCAATACTATCTTGGCTTACACTGATTTTCCATGTCAGGACTATCACATAAACAAAGTAAATAACTTACTGATGAAATACATGTTCCAAAGCTTCTAAATTTCACCCAAGTCTCTGCATGCTTTCAGTGTTATTTTATTTTATTTTTTTACTATAGGATAAATGACTCTTTTTGGTGAAAAATGCTATATATTACACTCAGTCATTAAAGAATTGAGATCCCTCTACAATGCAAGATGCTTTGCTAAAACTACAGAAACTATCAAGAAATAGAACAGAGTGCTTGTCTTCCAGATTTGTATTCTACTTAGAAAATTGAGATTTAAAGCATAAAATGTTAACTTATAATAGCAGATTTTAATCACAGAACAACTCAGAATTACAAGTGTTCAATCAGTTGTCAAGTAAGTAGCATAAACAAGTGACGAGATTTTAGGAAAAGACATTGTCATGGACTGGACTGGTACTAAAGGCTTTCAGATGTCTGTGAGACAAAGGATGTGCAGGATTTGAATAACAACATTGTGATAATTAAATAATTTGGGTTAGAATAATTCTTTTATTGTAAAATTCTAGTTTTGTGAGACTAAATGTACCCTTTTGTCCTTCTTCTTTATACTATAAATTCCTGTTCATTATTTCTTCTCATTTGTCAAAGTCTATACATTGCTCTTCTTTTCTACCTTCTTTTTCTTCAAATCTCTCAAATTTTCTCATCTCTGAATCCCATAAATCTTTTCCTGCCCTGCCTTTTCCATTCCCTTTTAGTTACAGTAACCACAGGAACAAGATTACTCTTCAGATATATTGGAATAAGTTTGTGATACCAGAATTCCAAAAAAGCAGAACTACATTTGTGTCAATCATTAACTTGACATAAACTTTGCTCACCCAATATATATTTTGTTCACTATATTTGCTCTTCATTACATATATTTCAGTATATAATGATTAGACATGCAAGGTATCTGAATGTGTGACATGCCAACAAATACCGATTGAATTCTAGCATTGTAGTGAGTGTTTCGGGCTTTCTTCAGAAACTGCCTTGTATTCACTGACAATTCTAAGGCCAAGTAGGTCAAAATTCAAATAAATATGCAAATTATTATAAAGTGAATGAATTTGTATAAATATTATTAAAATATACCTGAACATTTAACTGGTCTCTGCTACCTTTTAACCAGCTCTTCTTTCCATCAGGAATAAAAAAGTAATGAATATAGCATAAATTATTATTCAATCTACTGAATGCCACTGTTGTCAACAAAGCACGTGTGTTCCCTTTCTGAGAATCTTAAGTAAACAATCATAATTTATTTTCCCAATTCATTGCTTACTTGCTTCAAAAAAAGTTAGATAACTAAGCAAATTATATTCTAATTTAAATCTTGTCTTGACCTTAACAAAATTAACCAAAACTGTATTTTAATTCAAGTTAGAAGTCACTGTAGGCTCGTCAAAATAATATATACCACAGACATTAGCAAATACACAGAACCAATAAGAGCTTAAATGATATCCTTTAGCAATTTTCTTGCTAACATTTCAGCTTGAACTTACAATAACATTTATGATAATTTACTGTATACTGCTGACTTAAAACCTTTAATTGGAAATGACGCAAGCATACCTTCAGACAATGATGTATCAGATATGGCAAGGCTTTCTCTAGTGCAAACAAAAGAGGAAGAGCAAATATAATGTCACTGGAAATTATGTCCCCTTCCTATACAAAGATCTTAGCCATTTCTAACAAACAGTATTAAAAAGGAAGAAAGAGTTTATAAATTTTCAAATATTTTAAAATTATCAACATATGTAGATTTTGTTAAAACAATAATTCCCTTTAGGAAGATCACACTTTTTAAAGTGATTGTATCTTCATAAGAACCCTGAGAGTTCAGGCTCCAATTTTCTCAGGGAAAAGAAGTTACAAAGCAATTACGGGACTTACTAAAAGCTAAAGACACAAAAACTTCTAGTTAATAGTGTTACTTTTATTCTCATTTTCTTTCTATTGCAGTATTGACAACACTGATCTATGTGAAGTAAGAAGCCAGAGAACCCTACTCTAAAAGATAAAGAGGACTCTGAATTCCATTCTGTAATCCCTTCCACCTTTAGAAATTATATTCATCATCTCAAATGTTTATGTTCCTTTTCAATATTAGTGCAGTAAGCTTGATAATGATTATTTTATATAAATTTCATTATATATAATTTAAATAACTTGAAAGGGAGTCATAAGATAAATTAGTAAACAGGAGCACATCAAGGAATATTTTTACCTAATTGGCAAAAATTAAATTAATGAAGCACTTTGGCAAGAGTATTAAGAGAATGCCACTGGTTTGGCCCTTCTGGAAAGCTATTTGCCAACAGATATCAAAAACATCAAAAGTCCACATATCCTTTGACCTAGTAATTCCACCGCTAAGATTCTATATTAATGAAATACATAATGAGAGATATAAGCAAGATTTATAAGTTTCTATGAAAGTGTCATTTATAATAGTGAAAAATTGGAGACAATTTGGTCTATTTGGTTAAATTGGAATACCAAAAAGGTAAAATATCATATGACCATTAAAATTTTTTCAAGGAATCTTAATAACATTGGAAAATGTTAAGAATATAACTTTATATGAAAAATCAGAATAAATTAATGTGTATATATATGTATAGGTAAATGCATATACATATATAATCACACATATATATAAAATACAAATAAGATTTGGAATAATGTTTACTTTGGCTTGGGGGATACGGGGAGATGGAATAGGGGAGGGCCAATAAACTTAATATGATATTGTGAATGAGGTTCAAAAGAAGAAAAAACTCACTGTAAGAATCATCCCAATTATATTTCCATATCATTGATATCCACATCTATACCTATATCTTTATGCCTGGGAAATACAAAAGGTGTTATCTTTAGAACATGAATTTTAACTTACTTAAATATACATTTTCTGAACTCTTCTATAAAAGTTTCTGTAAGAGGGAAAGAAGAAGAATATTAGCTGTTATTTTGATGTCTCTGAATTGTTTAGACTGATACGATAAGAGTGCAATGATTTTGGAAAACAGTAGAACAATAAAATAATAAATTTTGCTATTTTAGAAAGCTGCCTTATTTGTAGCCATTATTTTTATTATATATTATGTGATACTACAGGATAAAAGCTACACGGATTAGTACCTGCCTGAGTTGAATTCATTAATGAAACAAGTTCTAGGAAAAATCCTGTATATAAGTAATTAAAATTGAGATTAATAATTAATCATATCAATTAAATTTAGAATTTGTAAGAAATTACTCAAAAACTAAGAGAGACTGCATTGGAAGAATTTTCTGTGAAATAGAAGCATGCTTAGTTGTTGACGTTAGCTAGATAAGGAAGTAATCTTTTTCAGAAGCCATTAAAGTAGCTCAAATTAATATCTGACTATGTGTAGCTGTTCTCATAAAAAATGATCTAGTGTGATAAAACTTCAGTTGATCTAAACTGCATGGCACTATACAGGACTTTAAATTGGCATATTTAACTACTCAGGCTGTCAAATTAATTTAGATTAGGCCTAAAAATATAATGACAAAGTTTGCCATCTGGTGGTCAGTGTGATACAAGTCGGATGTCTGCACTTAACCTATTTCTATTTCAGAGTTTTGAAATGGGTGTAAAAATGGAAGACAATATTGGTATTAAATAAATTAATGGGGGGAAATTAAAGCTGTGGCAGATAAAAGTGCACTATGTGATTTGGTCAGATAGTAGCTGTGGTGGGCTGAATAATGCCCCCCCAAAAAAATCTCCAGAATCTGTGCAAGTTTCCTTACATGGCAAAAGAGACTTCGCAGATGTGATTAAATTAAGTCTTAAGATGGGGATTTTTTCCTGGATCATCCTGAGGGGCCCTAACTGTAATCATAGTGCTCTTATAACAGAAGTATAGGGAGATTTAACTAGAGAAGAAGTCCAGGTAATGTGACCACTGAAGTAAGATGTGATAGTCCTGGTTTTGACAAGGGCCAGGAGCCAAGGAATGCAAGAAATGCAGTTTTAGAAACTAAAAAAGGCAAGAACATGGATTCTCCCCTACAGCCTCTAGCAGGGGCTTGGCTACAGAGACCTTGATTTCAGCAGGGTAGGACTAATTTCAGACTTCTGATCTTCAGAACTGCAAGGGAATAAGTTGTTTTAAGTCATTGAGTTTTCAGTAATTGTGTTGTACTAGCCACAGGGAACTAATATGACAGCTAAGCGGAAGATGGCCTGAGGCTGGGATGATATAAGAAAATGTAAGAAGTGTGAAAAAATTAACTCTGTCCACTAATTAGATATTAAATATGACCATGTCTGTCAATAAGTAATGCATTAGCACACAAACTAATTTTTTAAGCCTAGAAAAAGTTGTTTAGATTGTTTAGAAAGAAACCAAACACAATGCACAAAAATAAACTACTTTCTGCATAATCCCTGTGGTCTGACCTGGTAATTCAAAGGAAAAGAATAGTGAAAGTATTTTACTCTACAAATCTTAAAACTTTGGGAGACAGTAATCTTATAGGACATGCATATTTTATTATGACAGTGATCTTACAGTAATCTATAGTACAGTAATCTTACAGTAAAAGACAGTAATCTTATAGTACCTGCATAATTTTATAGTGATGGTAATCTTATAGTACATGCATATTTTACTCACCAAGGTAATGTGATATATTTTAAAAAGTTAAATATTAACCAAAGCAAGGAGCTATCCTGTAGTAGAGAACAGATTTAGAGTAAAATGAGGCTTGAGATAAAATTCACTAAGTATAAAAAAATGAAGAAATATCACTGGTCTGAGAAGTAATAAATATACAGCATATTCCCTGCTTTTTAAAATCAATACCTCTATTATTTTAACCAATCTTGTTTTCTGGGAAGTGAAGAAAATTTCTAGATGTAATGCTAAAATATCCGTTAGTATTTGAATCACTATAATGTGTACTTGTGCTTGAAAAATAGAAGCATACAGACAGTATTTTTAGTTCTCAGGATCCAGAGGAAGCAGGTAATCTGATGGCCAAGGTCATAGGTATAGATGAAACATAAATGGGATATTTAACATCATTGGTTTGGTTCAATTAACATTTACTGAGTACAGATCAGATTTCGGGGATCATCCTGGGCATTGACATTCTCTGTCTTCAGTACACATAAATCAAATAAGCAATGAAAGAGAAATCCACATGCAGCCATGGAAGCAAAAGAGGAGGGCTGTCTCATATGAGAGTGACTGGAGAGTGGGGCCGGGAAGGCTTCCACATGAAACGTGAAGGAGAAGAAGGAGTTAACTAGGAGAAGAAAGAGAAAGAGAAGAGGGTTATGGAAGAAGAAAGGAGGAGAAAGAGATAGAAGAAGAAAGATGAGGATATAATAAGCAGAAAGACTATAATAGGAAATGGAAAGACACCAATATTTCTATAAAATAGCATAGAACAGTCAATATTTTGCTTTCTTTAGAATATAAGAAAATGTGGTGGGAATGAAGCTAGACAGGTAGGCAAGACCGTATACCCCATATCACAAAATGTATTCTATAGGGATGGTGAACCTAGGTGTGTTAGCTTTCATTTTTTAGCTTAAAAATTTTAGTTTAAGGAACAAAATAGTTATTGTTCATATTTATTCTGCTTAATATTTTTCCTAAAAATAAAATTATTAAATGTATCCTGAAAATAGTACATATAACTCATATATACAATTTAAAAATAACAATTACATGGGTTGAAAATATGTCTCCCCAAAAAGGTAATGTTAAAGTCCTAAACCCTAGTATGTCAGAGTGGGGCCTTATTTGGAAATAGGGCCATTGCAGATATAATTAGTTGATATGTCACAATAAAATAGGGTGGGCCCCCTAATTCAAGATGATCAGTTTCCTTATAAAGACAATTCAATGTAGAGAGACAGAGACATAGGGAGAATGCCATATGAAGAAGGCAAAGATCAAAGGGATGCACTTACAAGTCAAGAAATGTCAAATATTGCCAGCAACCCACCAGAAGCTAGGAAGAGGCACACACAGCTCTCAGAAGGAAACAACCCTACTGATATTTTGATCTTAGACTTATAGCCTCCAGAATCGTAAAAGAATACATTTCTGTTGTCTCAAATATTCTCCTATACTTTTTCAAGTTTAAAAATTTTCTCCTTTTAAGTGAAAACTGACTGTCTTTAATAAATCTGGGATTCATTTTTGTGCATGTGCAAATTGGGATTCTATTTCATTTTTTTCCACAGTCAGTTGTCCCACCATCATTAATTAAATATTCTATCATTTTCCCACTGACTTGAAAATCAAGCCGTAGATCAAATTTCCATATATTTGATAAGAGGCCTAAATCTAGACTTTCTATTCAGTTCCATAAATGATTTATCCTTCAGGAAGCGCCACAGTAAATTTTGATATTTGGAAAGAAAATTCCCCCAAACTATTCTATTTTTATAGAGCATTCTGGTTTTCTTTCTTTCATTTCTTTAATATGTTTGTTTTAAATATATTTTTAAATATACAAAAGATTATATGTTTATATATTATCTACATATGTTTGTATATTAAGTTAATGCATGTTACATGCATTTATTAAATTAAAAACATAAGATAATGAACATCCATGAACTCACCACTCAACCTAAAAACTAGAATGTTACTAGATCATCCATCAACCTATGTGCTACTTCCCTATTTTATCTCCCTGCTTATCACTCCAGAGGTAACCACTGTCATAAGTAGTTTTGGTACTTTTTGATATTTATAACAATGTTCTCTTTTGCTGTGCAGAAGCTCTTTAGTTTAATTAGATCTGACTTGTCAATTTTTGTTTTTGTTGCAATCGCTTTTGGAGACTTAGTTATAAATTCTTTCCCAAGGTCAGTGTCCAGAATGGTGTTTCCTATGTTGTCTTCTAGGATTCTTATAGTTTGAGGTCTTACATTTAAATCTTTAATTCATCTTGCATTAATTTTTGTATATGGTGAAATGTAGGGGTCCAGTTTCATTCTTCTGCATATGGTTAGCCAGCTATGCCAGCACCATTTATTGAATAGGGAGTCATTTATTCATTGCTTATTTTTTTTGACTCTGTCAAAGACCACAGGACCATAAGTGTGTGGCTTTATTTCTGCGATCTCTATCTTGTTCCACTGGTCTATGTGTCTGTCTTTGTACCAGTACCATCTGTTTTGATTACTGTACTCTTGTAGTATAGTTTGAAGTCTATAGTTTGTTCTTTTTGCTTAGGATTGCCTTGCCTATTTGGGCTTTTTTTTTCTTTTTGGTTCCATAGGAAATCTACAATAGCTTTTTCTAATTCTGTGAAAAATGACTTTGGTAGTTTGATAGGAATAGTGTTAAATCTGTAGATTATTTTGGGCAGTAGATATTGATTCTTCCAATCCATGAGTACAGAATGTTTTTCATTAGTCATCTATGACTTCTTTCAGCAGTGTTTTGTAGTTCTCCTTGTAGAGATCTTTCACCTCCTTGGTTAGATGGATTCCTAGGTATTTTATTTTTTGTGTGACTACTGTAAATGAGATTGTATTCTTGGTTTGGTTCTCAGCTTGAATGTTATTGGTGTATAGAAATCCTGCTGATTTGTGTACATTGATTTTGTATCCTAAAACCTCACTGAAGTTGTTGATTAGTTCCAGGAGCATTTTGGTGGAGTCTTTAGTGTTTTCTAAGTATAGAGTCATTAGTGTTTCCTAAGTATAGAATTGTATCATCAGCAAAGCAAGATAATTTGACTTATTCTTTTACTATTTAGATGCCTTTTCTTTTCCTTGCCTGATTGCTCTGACTAGGACTTCCAGAACTATGTTGAATAGGAATAGTGAGAGTGAGCATCCTTGTCTTATTCCAATTATCAAGGGAAAAGCTTCCAGCTTTTGCCAATTCAGTATTATGTTGGCTGTGGGTTTGTCAAAGATGGCTCTTACTATTTTGAGGTACATTCCTTTGATGACTAGTTTTTTCAGGATTTTTATCATGAAGGGATGTTGGATTTTATTGAAAACTTTTTGGTGTCTATTGAGATAATCATAAACTTTTTGTTTTTCATTCTGTTTATGTGTTGAATCACATTTATTTATTTGCATATGTTGAACCAACCTTGCATGCCAGGAATGTAACTACTCAATCGTGGTGAATTAACTTTTTGATGTGCTGCTGGATTCAATTTGCTAGTATTTTGTTGAGGACTTTTGCATAACTTTCTTTTTTTGTTGTGTCTTTTCCAGGTTTTGGTATCAGGGTGATGCTGGCTTCATAGAATGCTTAGGGAAGAGTCTCTCCTGCTGTATTTTTTGGAATAGTTCCAGTAGAATGAATACCAGCTCTCCTTTGTATGTCTAGTAGAATTCAGCTGTGAATCCATCTGGCCCAGGGCTTTTTTTGGTTGGTAGGTTTTTACTACTGATTCAGTTTTAGAACTCAATATTGGTCTGTTCAGGATGTCATTTCTTCCTGATACAATCTTGGGGAAATTGTGTGTTTCTAGAAATTTATCAATTTTCTCTAGATTTTATAATTTGTGTGCATAGAAGTGCTCATAATATTCTCTGATGAACTTTTATATTTTCGCGGGATTGGCTGTAACATCATCTTTGTTATTTCTGATTTTAGTTATTTGGATCTTCTTCAGTTTGTTTGCTAATCTACCTAGCAGTCTATCAATCTTATTTATCCTTCCAAATAACCAACTTTTGGTTTCGTTGATTCTTTGTATGGATTTTTGTGTCTCAACTTTATTCAGCTATGCTCTGATTTCAGTTATTTCTTTTCTTCTTCTAGCATTGGGGTTAGTTTTTGTTTTTCTAGTTCCTCTAGCTGTGATGTTAGATAATTAAATTGAGATCTTTCTAATTTTTTGAGGTAGGTGTTTAGCACTATAAGCTTCCTCTGAATACTGCTTTTGCTGCATCCCAGAAATTTTGGTATGTTGTATCTATATTTTCACTTATTTCCAATAAATTTTTGATCCCTGCCTTAATTTTGTTTTTTATCCAAAAGTCATTCGAGGGCAGGTTTTTAAATTTCCATGTAATTGTGTGGTTTTGAGAGATCTTATTGGTATTGATTTCTACTTTTATTCCAATGTGGATTGAGGGTATGGTTGTTATATTTTCAATTTTAAAAATTTATTGAGACTTGTTTTATGGCCAAGCATGGGGTTGATCTTAGAGTATGTTTCATGTGCAGATGAGAAGAATGTATATTCTGTGGTTAACAGGTGTAGTTTTCTATAGATATCTTTTAGGTCCAAATGGTCAAGCATAGAATTTAAGCCCAGAAATTCTTTGTTAGTCTTCTGTCTTGATGATCTATCTAATGCTGTTAGTGGGGTGTTGCACTTCCCCTCTATTATTGTGTAGCTGTCTGTGTATTTTCATAGGTCTAGAAGGACTTGTTTTATAATTCTGGGTGCTCCAACGTTGAGTGCATATATATTTAGAATAGTTAAGTCTTTTTGTTGAATTGAACTCTTTATCAATATATAATGCCCTTCTTTGTCCTTCTTTACTGTTATTGGTTTAAAGCCTGAAACTATCAACAAAGTATAACAGACAACATACAGCATGGGAGAAAATATTCACAAGCTATGCAGCCAATAAAGGTCTAATATGCAGAATCTACAAGGAATTTAAACAATTCAACAAGCAAAAGTCAAATAACCCCAGTAAAAAGTGGGCAAAAGACATGAACAGACACTTCTCAAAAGAAGACATATAAGTGGCTAAAATACATATGAAAAAATGCTTCATATCACTCACCATCAGAGAAATGGAAATCAAAACCACAAAACCACAATGAGATACCATCTCACACCAGCCAGAATGCATATTTTTAAAAAGTCAAACAACAGTAGATGCTGGTGAGGCTGCAGAGAAAAAGAAACACTTACACAGTGTTGGTGGGAGTGTAAATTAGCTCAGCCACTGTGGAAAGCAGTTTGAAGATTTCTCAAAGAACTTAAAACAGAACTACAATTTGACCCAGCAATCCCATTACTGGGTATATATCCAAAAGAAATAAATCATTTAACCAAAAAGGGCACACACATTTGTATTTTTATTCCAGTACAATTCACAATGGTAAAGACATTGAGTCAACTTAAGTGTCCATCAATGACAGATGAATAAAGAAAATGTGGTACATATACACCATGGAATTCTACATAGCCATAAAAATGAATGAAATCTTGTCCTTTGCAGCAACATGGATGTAGCTGAAGGCCGTTATCCTAAGCAAATTAACATAGGAACAGAAAACCAAATACCACATGGTCTCATTTAAAAGTGGGAGCTAAACATTGAGCGCTCATGGACATAATGATGACAGCAACAGAGGAGGCTACTAGAGATGAGAGGGCAGGAGGAAAGGGCTGAGAAAGTAACTATGGGGTACTATGCTCACTACTTCGATGACGGGGTCAATGGTATCCCAAACCTCAGTCACGTAATGTACCCATGTAAGAAACCTGCACATGTATCCTTGAATCTAAAATAAAAGCTGCAATTATTTAAAATAATAAATGATAAATAAATAAATAAACAAATAAATGTTCTCTGACTGTGAATGGTCCTTTATATCTTGCTTTTTTCACTTCAGCTTATGTTTCTAACATCCATTTATGTTTCTTTGTGAAGCTCTCATTTATTCATTTTACTCCCAATAATTCGCAGTGACATATATCAAGTTTTTAATTCTATGTGAGTTTGTTGTTGAACTCTTTATTCTGTTCTCTTGATCTAATTGCCTATCCTTACGCAAAAAATCACACTTCTTAATTACTCTAGTTTTATTTAAAAAACAAAACAAAACTGGGTATCTTGAAAGGCAAGTCATCTAATCTTATACTTTCTGGTCAAGAGTGTCTTGGATATTCTTGATACTTTGCTTTTCCACGTAAATTTTAGAACTATCTTTCATGTTTTATAAAAACCTGTTGCAATGGGAATTTTATTAAATCTATAGATCAATTTGATAACTTTACTACACTGAATCTTCTTAGATTCAGTAGAATTGATGACTTTACTGGATCTTTTTATCCATAAAGTTGCTATTCCTCTCCATTTGGTTGAGTCATCATTAATCCCTCTCAACAAAGCTTTATAAAACTTTACAATTTTATGACTTCATAATTTTCTACATAACAATCTTGAGCATCTGTTAAAATTATTCCTAAATAGCCATTTTGTTGCTAATATAGATTTAAAAAAATCATATTTACTATTTGTTGCTGGTGTATATAAATATGAAATTTCCTTTAGTGTATTTAGTTTATCTGGCTACTTTGTTAACTTTTAAATATTACTAAAATTTAATAACTTAATACAAAAAGCACTGAGAAGAATATTGTTAGTAATGGCCATTTCTGGATAGCTGCTCTCTTTTTTTGTCTACTCACATTTCTTCTTCTTTTTTTTTTGAGATGGAGTCTCGCTCTGTTGCCAGGCTGGAATGCAGTGCTACCATCTCGGCTCACTGCAACCTCCGCCTCGCAGGTTCAAGTGATTCTCCTGCCTCAGCCTCCCGAGTAGCTGGGACTACAGGCTCACGACATCATGCCCAGCTAATTTTTGTATTTTTAGTAGAGACGGGGTTTTACCATGTTGGTCAGGATGGTCTGGATCTCTTGACCTTGTGATCTGCCTGCCTCAGACTCCCAAAGTGTGGGATTACAGGCTTGAGCCACCGTGCCCAGCCCACATTTCTTCTTGACACTAGCAACAACTGTAGCAACTTTATGTTCAACTGAACTCTATCAGTATGCCATATGTTAAGAAAATTCATCATCTTAAAATGCCTGTATGATTTCCCCTGTCCTTACTTGTAAATTCTCCATGTATTCTGGTTCAAGGGCATCAGATTTAGCAAAATTCACAAAAATCATGTGGATATAAATCCAGTATTTTACTTGGACTTAATTTGATTTTTTTTCTGTTACAGTTGTTTGTTTTCATATTATTTAACTAGTTTCATGAGCATTAAATTAGTAGCCTCTTCATTACATTTCTTCTTATTATTATTTAATGGTTATTCTGGTAGTATATTTGAACTGGGTCCATTTCTCTGATTGTTGTACAGCCAAATATACAGAAACTATGAAAGTATCTATAAAGGGTTAATTCCCATTTCTCTATCACTACAATGAGTTTTTCAGTATTAATGTGACAAAGAGCATAAATCAAAATACTCTATCTGGCATTTTAAGCTCTACTTAGTGTGTTTCAAAAGGGAAAAGTGGAACAATTTAGAGTTCATCAATTATATCGCATTAAATTAGCCTCCATCATTGGCTTGGCTCGACAGCCTTCATCTATTTTAATTTACAACAGAAAGGACAGCCAAGTACAGGATAGTAGCAAAGACACGGTCAAAAGGAGGCTCTGTCTTCTTAGTTATAAAAAATGCTTTGTTTTTATAGCATTAAGATAGGCATTAAGATAAAGACCTCTAACTCAAATGAGATTCCAAAATAGCATATCATATATGTCATAATATTTACATTAATAAAAGTAAATTATAATAGAATTATATATGTAACACACAGAAATTTTTTATTGATTAAAAAAATAGGCCAGGTACAGTGGCTCATGCCTGTAATCCTAACACTTTGGGAGGCCAAGGCAGGTGGATCACTTGAGCTCAGGAGTTTCAGACCAGCCTGGGCAACATGGTGAAAACTTGTCTTTACAAAAAATACAAAAATTAGCTGGGTGTGGTGGTATGTATCTGTATTGCCAGCTATTCTGGAGGCTGAGGTGCCAGAATCGCTTTAGCCCAGAAGGTGGACGCTGCAGTGAGCCATAATCACTCCAGCCTGAGCAACAGAGCAAGATCCTATCTCAAAAAAATACAAAACATGCTTGTATTGTAAAGTATAAATTCCAACTGTGACATTCTGTTAACATGGCAGAATACATTGGTTCTTTAAACAAATTTACAAGGAAAAAACACACTAAAAAGTGGGCAAAGGACATGAACACTTTTCAAAAGACATACATGTGGCCAACAATTACATGAAAAAAAGCTCAAAATCACTGATCATCAGAGAAATGCAAATCAAAACCATCATGAGACACCATCTCACAACAGTCAGAATGGCTATCATATAGTTTGGCTTTGTGTTCCCACCGAAATCTTATCTCAAATTGTAATCCCCACATTTCAAGGAAGAGGCCAGGTGGGAGGTGATTGGATCATGGGGGTGGATTTTCCCCCTTGCTGTTCTCCTGATAGTGACTGTGTTCTCATGAGATCTGATGGTTTTAAAGTGTGGCATTTCCCCCCTAGCTCTCTCTCTCTCTCTCTCTCTCTCTCTTCTCTCTCTCTCTTGCTCTGATATATGATGACTGTACCTGCTTCCCCTTTGCCTTCTGCCATGATTATAAGTTTCCTGAAGCCTCTCAGCCATGTGGAACTGTGAGTCAATTAAACCTCTTTTCATCATAAATTACCCAGTCTCAAGTAGTTCTTTATAGCAGAGTGAAAATGGACTGATACAGGCTATTATTAGAAAGTCAAAAAAATAACAGATGCTAGCAAGGTTGTGGACAAAAAGGAATGCTTACACACTGTTGGGAGTGTAAAATAGTTCAACCATTGTGGAAGACAGTATGGAGATTCCTCAAAGACCCAAAAGCAAAAATATAATTTGATCTAGCAATCCTACTACTGGGCATATACCCAAAGGAACATAAATCGTCCTATTATTTTGTTTTGTTTTGATTTTTGAGACAGGGTATCTCTCTGTTAACCAGGCTGGAGTGCAGTGGCACGATCTTGGCTCACTGCAATCTCTGCCACCCAGGCTCAAGCAATCCTTCTACCTCAGCCTCCTGAGTAGCTGGGATTATAGGCAAGTGCCACCATGCCTAGCTAATTAAATCATTCCATTATAAAGACCATGCACAGGTATGCTTGTCACAGCACTGTTCACAATAGCAAAGACATGGAATCAACCTAAATGAGCATCAATGCTAGACTGGATAAAGAAAATGTTGTGACCGGGTGCGGTGTCTCCCCCCTGTAATCCCAGCACTTTGGGAGGCCAAGGCAGGCGGATCACGAGCTCAGGAGATCGAGACCATCCTGGCTAACATGGTGAAACCCCGTCTCTACTAAAAATACAAAAAATTAGCTGGGTGTGGTAGCAGGCGCCTGTAGTCCCAGCTACTCAGGAGGCTGAGGCAGGAGAATGGCGTGAACCTGGGAGGTGGAGCTTGCAGTAAGCCAAGATCATGCCACTGCACTCCAGCCTGGGCGACAGAGCGAGACTCCATCTCAAAAAAAAAAAAAAAAGAAAATGTTGTACATATACACCATGGAATACCATGCAGCCATAAAAATAGAATAAGGTTGTATCCTTTCAAGAACATGGATGGAGCTGAAGGACATTGTCCTTAGCAAACTAATGCATTCATTCTTCAACTATTGTGATGTTACTATTAAATGGCTGGGAATAGTCAATGAATTTCTTATTATTTTATAATCTTTATCATTACCTAAGCACCAAGATGTAAATGTTCTTTATTTTTATTCAATTTAATATCCTTAGTATTTTCTTTGTTTATATTATAGAAAATGATGATATAGTTCTAATATATAACATTATCAACATCATGAATGTTCACTCATACTGAATGTAGATTATAATACAAATCACATTTACTCCTCGTGGGTTTTAGAATGACATCATGTTAGGTTTAAAGTATTGAAAGCTTGGACTGAATGCTAGGAGATTCAAATAATAACTTACCCGTTACTAAATTCACCTTCCATCTTTCAAAAAAAAGAATGTTGAAATATTATTTATAAATACTTCATAATTTTCAGAATAAAACTCTTATAAAAATAATCAGTAGTATTTTCACATTATTGAATTCCAGCGCTGTTTAAATTCCTAACTTTGATAATGGCTCCTTGAATTTGGACCTGACTGATGAGCATAAAAAATTCTCCTTCAGATTTGTACTAAATAGCCAAAATTGAATTTGGTAGAACTCAGGGTATTGACAATGGTCCTTTTCTAAACTAATAAAGGGTTTTGAATTTTTCTTTTTTTTCTTTTCTTTTAAAAAATGTGTCAGTTGATTTTTCTCTGAGCACAGTTTTGAAAGTATCACCCTTATTTTATGAAAAACAGTATTCCTTTGGTATTTAGGAAATATTAACTAAATCCAAACCATGTTTCTCAACCCCTTTTATCTCTAAGGAGTCATAAAAATGGATGAAGATACTGTGTGTGTGTGTGTGTGTGTGTGTGTGTGTGTGATTTTATAACATTTGTAAAAAAAAAAACAGGAAAAATAGAATGCACTCATTCACTTGAAATTGCATTTCTACCATCCTCCACCCTCCCAAAATAAAGCAAGGAAAAGTGTATCTTTTATTTAGACTAGTCATAGAAAATGCCTTATTCCCACCTAGGGAAATGCTTTCCCAAATGAAGCTTCATTTTTATAATATCATTGTGTTCCACTCACAATTTTGTTAGTTGTATTGAACATCAAATCATGTTTAAATAAGCTTTAGTACTCTCCAAAATATCATTTATTTACTATCAAGAATCTAAAAGAATGTCAGAAATAACATTCAGTATACACAAAATGAATATAGCAGTATCTGTGTCTTTGAAAATGTATTTTATATATAAATTCAAAAGTCATGCTTTGCATAGCTGTTTACATTATGAAAAGTTTTAACATTGCTACCTGAATTTTACTTTAGTCAAGATATTTGTCTAGTATTTACTTCCTAAGAACTTATCCACATTAGTTCCATAATGTTAGAGCATCCAAAGTCTTTCCATAATAAATTGTACCTATTCAGAACATGCTTTTATATATTAAACATTTTATTTTTTGAATTCATATATGCCTATATTTTTCAGTAATTTATTATTATAAATATGAACATATTTGTAAACACAACAAATCATGAGACAGGTCTAGTTTTTATACACTGATATACAGTGGGAAGTGTGTGTGTGTGTGTGTGTGTGTGTGTGTGTGCACGTCTGTGTAGACTGTGGGAGTAGAAGTGAAAAATAGGAAAGTTATATTTAGGAACAGAAAATGGCAAATAGAAAGAGGCATAGACAAGGAACAAGTACTATGATTTAGGGATTATACATGGGTTACTATATGGATAGTCATCTGGTATTATGACTTCATACTATATGGATAGTCATTTGACTTACATTATATTTTCCATTCACAGGAGAATTAAAAGCCAGTAGGCTTCTGGCCCCTTATGCCTAGCACCCTCCTGTCAAAGATAACCATGTGTTGTTTAATTATGTTTCTGGTCAATGATGGACTGTATATATTGCAGGGCGCCCATGAGAATTTAATGGAGCTACCCTATATATGTGTGCCCAATTTTTATCTTATATAATGCATTATTGCATTTTTACTCTACTTAATTTTTATATTTAGATACACAAATACTTATTGTGTTACAGTTGTTTACAGCATTCGATACAGTAACATACAACACAGGTTTGTAGCCCGAGAGCAATAGGCCATACCGTATAGCCTAGGTGTGTAGTAGGCTATCCTATCTGGGTTTCTTTAAGGAAACTCTATGATGTTCATACTATGATGAACTTGTCTAATGAGGCATTTCTCAGAAGGTATCTTTTCATTAAGTGATGCCTGATTGTATAGCGTTTTTAATCTTGAATTGTCTTACATTTCAGCTTGTGAGTAATTTGGTTTGGACAAAAGGTACTGAAGCTAACAAAAAGCATGAAGCCAATACTCTATAGAAGAAATGTAAAACAGCCATTGGATAAATATATTTGTCTGGTTCAATAGCTCTGCTAAATCTCAGCCAATATTTGCTTACATGAAATAGTGATGCACTTAGAATCTTAGACTATTGGTAACAACCTGAATTTAAGTCCCATTTCATTTCTGCCCATAATAGGATATTAAAACAGAAATATATGTAAAAAACATTTTTTAAAAAGTGGTTACCTTTCAGCCTTTTAAATAGTAAAAAACTATTACTATATATAATCATAAAAGGGCTGGTGAAATGCCCTTATTTGAATGAAATCTTCCCTTTTTATTCTGTTACATATAAACATATAAACATATCTAATTAATTTAGGGAAGAATTTTCCACAAAAGTCCTCTTCAGTACATAAATATGTCAAATATCAATGATCAATGATCTTACTCAGTGCCTTTTTAAGAATATGGCAACTTGGAAGCAATATTGCCTATTATAAAGAGGGATGTTGCATTCAGAAGAGGTTATGAAAAAACAAGGACTCTCCTTTACTCATAGGTTATATCTTTGGCCAAATGATAATGATCTTAGCATCACATATACATTGAACACTAAGCTTGAAATACTCTGTTCTAAAACATCAATGTCTTCTACAACTACGACTTGTTTTTTATAACTATTTTCTACATATTATTTATATTGGATTTCAGTAGGTTAAAATGCATTCTAAATAAATAAATAAATAAAATGTTTTAAAAACATTAAATGAATCTCTTATAGGATTATATTTCATTGTATTTCAAATTTTTTAAAAATTATTTTCTTATTTATAAAATTTATAAAATTATTTTAGGAATACAAGTGCTATTGTATTACAAAGATATATTAAGGGATTATTTTTAGAGTACTTGAACAATCTAACATCTGTTGTCAAGTTAAACTTTTAAGGGCCCGTAGGCTCTTAAATGTAATGCAGCGACCTTCACCTGTAATGTACCTAGAACAATATATGCTTTGGGTTCATGGCTCCTGACTGAAACTTTGTATGCTTTCAGTGATATATGTCAATTTATTCTTCAAATTCCTGCACAATCTTGTTTGCTAATCATTATTCCTGAACTCCTGCTTTACAAGTCTAGTAATCAAAGAATAAATAGTTCTGTCTGCAATTAGATCCTCAAAGCAATAGGGTCCCATCAGGCACCTATTAGCTTCACACATGATTAAAAAGAGTTCAGTTGTTTAATAGCCAAAAATTTGCCTTACTATAGTTGGAGGAAATAGTTTTTCTTTAATTTGTTAAAGAATTAGGAATTTAAATTGTATTATTTGATTCAACTCTAGGAAGAAGTTTCAGAACCTCATGAAGTCAAAACTGCCTCACTGGTGAAGTTAAGAATTTTACGGGAGGCTGAGGCAGGAGAATGGCGTGAACCCGGGAGGCGGAGCTTGCAGTGAGCCGAGATCGCGCCACTGCACTCCAGCCTGGGCGACAGAGCGAGACTCCGTCTCAAAAAAAAAAAAAAAAAAAGAATTTTATATTTGGCTTTGTCAATGATTTCTTGGATATGACACAAAAGAGCACTGGCAACAAAACCTAAAATTGTCAAGTGGGATTACACCAAACTAAGAAGCTTCTGCAAAGCGAAGGAAACAATCAGCAAAATAAAAAGGCATAGCTTTGGAGAAAATATTTGCAAACTATATACCTGGTAAATGACTAATATCCAAAAAATATAAACAAAATCGACAACTTAATAGCAAAAACAATAAAATTTAAAAATGAAAAATAAGAAAAAAACCCAAAATTTAAAAATGAGCAAAGGAACTGAATAGATTGATTGATTGATTGATTTTTAGACAGGGTCTGCCTCTGTCACCCAGGCTGGAGTGCAGTAGCGTGATCTCAGCTCACTGCAACTTATGCTTCCAGAGCTCAAGCCATCCTCTCAACTCAGCCTCCCAAATAGCTGGGACTGCAGGCATGCACCACCATGCCCAGCTAATTTTTGTATTTTTTGTAGAGACGGAGTTTTGCCATGTTGCTCAGGCTGGTCTCCAATTCCTGAACTCAGGTGATCCACCTGCCTTGGCCTCCCAAAGTGCTGGAATTACAGGCGTGAGCCATCACGCCTGGCCTGAATAGATATTTTTTCAAAGAAGGTATACAAATGGCCAAAATGTATATGAAAAGGTGCTCAACTTTAGTACCCATCAGGGAAATGCAAATCAAAATAATGAGCTATCACCTCACACCTGTTAGGATGCCTATTACCCAAAAAGCAAAAGATAATCAATGTTGGTAAGGAAGTGGAGAAAATGGAACCCTTGTACATTGTTTGTGGGAATGTAAATTGGTACAGGCACTATGGAAAACACTATGGAAGTTCCTGAAGGTTAAAAATAAGAACACTGGTTCAAGATGGCTAACTACAGACATTGGGCACCTGCCTTCTCCAGAAGGAAGCACCAAAATTATGAATAGATAATCATACCTTGAATAGAACATCTAGGAAAGAACACTGATGTCTAACAGAGATGCTACAGGAAACACCTGAGGCAGAGAAGGAAAAGGTACCCAGCAGCCAGCTCAGAGAAGGTTGGCTTGGGAGCCCCAAGGGGCTTGGTATTGTAGGTAAAGAGTAATTCAGCAGTCCACATCCCTACTGTGGACTGCTGCAATTTGAGCAATGGGAGAGTTCTTACGCCCACAGAAACCCTGACACTAGCATGGGGGGTGACTTGCAGGGTCCATGAGGGCATTGCTCCAGAAAGAGGACTTGCACATTGTCACTCATTCCTGTCCCTGCCAAGACCTAAGCAGCAGCAGCTGGGCACCCTTGTGAGGGCACAGTTGCCATGGGACTGCATCCTGCCCTGGGAATCATAGCCCCCATATCTCTACATCCCATGAGCCCCAACTGACATCTCTCAGTGTCCACCCAGTGTCCACTAAAGTGGCACAGTGTTGGTTGGTTCAAAAGATTCTGCATAGTCCCCAGTACTCTGGTCCAGGGGTCTCCAACGTCTGGGCCACAGACTGGTACCTGACCGTGGCTTGTTAGAAACCAGGCCACACAGCAAGAGATGAACAGTGGGTGAGTGAGCATTACCACCTGAGCCCCACTTCTTGTCAGATCAGCAGGGGCATCAGATTCTCACAGGAGCGAGAACCCTATTGCAAACTGTGCCTTTGAGGGATCCAGGTTGTGTGCTCCTTATGAGAATCTAACTAATGCCTGATGATCTGAGGTGGAACAGTTTCATCCTGAAAGTATCTCCCCCCAATACCCACCCCCATCTGTAGAAAAATTGTCTTCCATGAAACTGGTCCCTGGTTCCAAAAAGGTTGGGGACTGCTGCTGTAATCCACAGGGAGTACTATTTCCTGGGGAAAGGATGGTACAGCGCACCATCCGTGGGACAAAGGAAACAAAGCACATGCTTTTCAGAGGCCAAGACCTCCCTGTCTGGGACTATGAGAAGTGACTCTGTCTCCAGCAATAGTGCAAATTCTGTACTTGGCCTTGCAAGCAGAGAGTGAGATCCCCTCTCACCAGCAAAATGACCTCTCTGCTAGGGCTCATATGTACAGAGTAGGATGCCTTCTTTCCGTCTGCACACTGTTACAAGTACAGCCATTGCTGCTGCCACTGGAGGCTGAGGTGCATGAACAGAGGCTGCCTGTGTGGGGCTATGAATGACAACTGTGCCCCCACTGATGGTGTGGCCCCAGTGTCCAGGACAGTGTGTGACAGGCTGGGTCCTTCCCCACCTCTACAGAGCTGTTGCTGCAGAGAGCAGGACAGCCTGCGAGCTCTGTGTCTGGGGCTGTGAATGGTGACCTCTGACTACAGCCACTATCAACACCAGTGCACACTGATCAAGACCCAGAGATACACACTTTCCCGGTCCACTGCTGCCACTACCAGCATCCAAGCAAGCAGCCACCTAGAGGCCTAAGAATCAGTCTGTCTGATCCTGCTAATGCTGGTGCCAGTGTATGCTGCTCTGGGGCCCAAGATCAAGCATGCTCATCCCACTGCTGCCAATATGGGCATAGCAACATAAGAACAGTTCTTAGAGGAAAATTTCTTTAAGCAAATGAAAATGAAAACACAACATATGAAAACATAACATACTTTGTTTTGCGGGACACAAAAACAAAGCAGTGCTAAGAGGCAAGTTTTTAGCAATAAATGCCTACATAAAAAAGCCAAAAAGATTTCAAATAAACAATCTAATAATGCATCTCAACAATCTAATGATGCATCTCAAGGAGCTAGAAAATCAAGAACAAACCACACAAAAAAATTGTAGAAGAAACAGACAAGTTGGAGCCATCACAGTGCTTGACTTCAAAACATATTATAAGGTTATGGTAAACAAGGCAGCATGGTATTGGTATAAAAACAGACACATAGACCCATAGAACAGAGTAGAGAACCCAGAAACAAATTGAAATATTTACAGCCAACTGATCCTCAACAAAGCTACCAAGAACATACACTAGGGAAAGCATACTCTCTTCAATAAATGGTATTGGGAGAGCTAGATAACTGTATGCAGAAGAATGAAACTTGGACCCCTATCTCTCATCATACACAAAAGTAAACTCAAGATGCATTAATGACTTAAATTAAGACCCAAAACTATAAAACTACTAGAAGAAACATAGAGAAAAATCTTCAGGACATTGGTATAGGCAAAGATTTTATGGCAAATCCCTCAAAAGCACAATCATAAAAAAGGGGGGATAATACTAAATTTAAAAGTTTCTCCACAGCAAAGGAAAACATCAGCAGAGTGAATAGACAACCCCCTGAATGGGGAAAATATTGGCAAATTACTAACTGACAGGAGACTAATATACAGAATATATAAGGAACTCAAACAACTCAACAGTTTCAAAAAAACCTCATTAAAACATGAGAAAAGGACATGAATAGTCGTTTCTCAAAAGAAGACATAAAGATGGCCAATGGGTATATATAAAAAAATGCCCCAACGTCACTAATCATCAGGAAAATCCAAATCAAAACCACAATCAGATACCATCTCACCCAAGTTAGAATGGCTATTACTAAAAAGACCAAAAATAACAGATGCTGGTGAGGATGCAGAGAACAGGTAACTCATATGTTGTTGGTGGGAATGTAAATCAGTGCAGCCACTGTGGAAACAGTATAGAGGTTTCTCATAAAACTTAAAGTATACCAACCTTATAGTCCAACCATTCCACTACTGGGTATCTATCCAAAGGAAATCAGTATATCAAGGGGATACCTGGACTCACATGGTTACTGCCAGCACTGTTCATGATAGCAAAGCTATAGAATCAACCTACATGCTCATCGATGGATGAATGAGTAAAGGAAATGTAATATATATATACACAATGGAATGCTACTCAGCTATAACAAAGAATGAAATCATGTCATTTCCAGCAACATGGATGGAACTGGAGGACATTATGTTAAGTGAAACAAGCCAGGCACAGAAAGACAAATACTGCATGTTCTCACTTATAGAAGATAAAAGACTTGATTTCATGGGTATAGAGAATAGAACCATAGATACCAGACTCTGGGAAGGGTTGCAGTGGGGAGCGGGGGAGTGAATGAAGAGAGACTGATTAGGGTTAAAAACATACAGTTAGATAAAATAAGTTCTAATCTAATATTTGATAGCAGGCTAGGGTGACTATACTTAGCAATAATATAATGTATATTTGAAATAAGTACAAGAGAGAACTTGAAAGAATACCAATACACTAAAAATGATAAACATTCAAGGTGATTGATACCCCAATTACACTGAATTGAACATTATATAATTTTTGCCTGCAACAAACACTCCCATGGACCCTGTAACTATATAAATTATTATATATCAATAAAATGGAAAAATTAAAAATAGAACTATCATTTGATGGAGCAATCCTGCTTCCAAAGGGGCAATGAAATTAATATCTCAAAGAGGTATCTGTATTCCTATGTTTATTTCAGCATTGCTTACAATACTAACAACCATGTCCATGTCCAACCTAAATGTCCATTAAATTTGAACAAATAAAGAAAATGTGGTATATACACACAATGGAATATTAGCCTCAAAAAAGAAGGCAATCTTGCAATTTGCAACAACACAGGTGTACCCAGAGGACATTATGCTAAGTAAAATAAGCCAGACACAAAAGGGCAAATACTACATGGTACCACTTATATGATAAATCTAAAATGGCCAAACTCATAGAAGCAAGAGAGTAGAATGGTGATTTTCCAGGAAATGGGGGAAGATGGAAATGGAGAAGTGTGAGTCAAAGTGTACAAAGTTTCAGTTAAGCAAGATGAACAAGTCCTAGAGACCTACTATACAACACAATTATATGTATAATTATAGCATAATGTGTATAATGTATCATATATTTAACATTTTGCCGAGACGAGATTTTCCATTGTTATGTAAAACATCATAATCCAAATCAAAATTGCTAATCATCAGGAAAATCCAAATCAAAACCACAATCACCTAAATAAATAAATAAATAAGGTGGAAGGAAATTTCTGGAGCTAATGAATAGGTTTATAGCACAGATTCTTCGATAGTTCCATGGCTGTATACTTATCTCCAAACTCATCAAGTATATACGTTAAATATGCAGAGTTTTTTGAATATGTCACCCTTAAATAAAGTGGTTTAACAAAACTTTATATTATTACTCAATAAGGTGCTTAGCTAACTTCTCCAAATGTAGCAGTCAAGGTTTCTATCAGTTTTGTAATAGATGTAATGCAAAGTGATGGAAGATAACTTGGATATCAAGCCTAAGAGTGTGAAACATGAATTAAATGACTCATTTGAAACATGACTCCTTAAAAGTAATCACATATTTGATATGTGCTGGTTTGGTTAGCTGACTTGAAATCCATTCAGTTTACAAATGCTAATTGAGCACCTATTAATGTGCCTTGCAAGCATCATACTAAGTAATAGTGATGAAAAGATAAATAAGATAGAGTATCTGCCACTTAGCTTTTACATTCTAGGAATGGGATTTTGTTACTGTTCTAAAAATGCAGATTAATGAAGGTTAATAGCAGGTCTTACCAAACCCTCTCATTTTCCCATAAGGACAAAGGGCAAATCTTTCATACTTAGAAAAGGTCAGACTAAGATTTCTAAGTAGGTGTAGCTCAAGAAATGGTGAGGCTAGAATTCTCTAGAACTATGTAAGGAAGCAGAGTCTTTTGCTGTAAGGAACCATTTGCAGTATTGTACTGTTTTCTTTCTCAAAGGAAATGCTTCGTCTTCAACCATTCAAACATGGATGTACTTTTGCTTACAGTGTGGCATTAATAATTCAGAATTTAGATAAAAATAGCACTTCCTTCTGAGAAAATAGAACAAATGCTATTCATATTCAAATAAAATGGTAAGCTATTTAAAAAATGTTATTCAATTATTGGATAAATAATTAATAAATTAATAAATTATAAACATTGTTCTAATTTTCCTAAACTTCTATAAATAAAGTTTGTAGAAGTTTCTAGAGCTCTATGTATGGTAACTCAAAAGTCAACAAAAATTAGAAATAATATTCCATATTTGGCAATTATTTATTTTTATTTGAAATAGAACTATCGAGACTCTCATCATTGTGCATTTGGTATATGAAAAAGTTTTCTTTAAGAAATATTTAAAAACTAAGAAAAATTTTGATAATTAAATTACATGCAAAATATAATATAGGCATCAATTGTATTCTTGGACTTAACAAAAGCATCAAAAGCCTAGTCTAATATAAAAATAGGCCTTTTAAAATCATCAAATAAAAATACAGATGATATTCAATGACAATATTCAATCTATTGTAGCAAATAGGTATATTTTGTAAAATACCTTCACATTCAATAACAACTTCATGTGTCTACAAAGACTGTCTATGACTTTGAGGTATTATAACATCTGTAAACATAGGCTTTCCTACTTTTAAAGTAATTTTGGCATAAGATGAATTATCTAAATGGATGATTCTCACATTTTGGATTTCACAGACTAGTGATGATGACAGTAACTTTAGCTCTTTATGGAATACTTATTATATGCCAGAACTGCTCTGTGAGTCTTACATGTATTATCTAATTTTATCTTAACAATCCACGAGGTAGTCATTATTGATATCTCCATTGTATAGATGATAAAATTATATCATAAAGAGGCTAAATAACTTGTCCTAAGTCATACAAGTAGTACATGGCAGAGTTGATATTTAAAATAAATTTAGAAATAAAGATGAATAATTGACAGAGGAGTTCTAACTTCTTGATTTTGCTACAAAAGGGTATTTTTAAAATCTCAAACATCACTATAATAATTTTGTGGAAGACATCTGAATCACAACACAATTAGACCACAATAATTAACTGAAATTAACTTAGCTTAATAAATTTTATTATCCTTATTTTTCTAATTGTACAGTGAAAATGTAGTCATAGGCCAGTACCCATCCATGGATTTATGATTGGAAATGGCTGATGTACTCCAAGTTGCTAATTCTATCTGTGGATAACTACTTACTTCTTATATGTTGAAAATTATTGTAAAAGAAACATTATTTTAGAATATACTATATTCTGTGATGACAGCCACAAATCAATTAAATTAACATAAAAATGAGGAGGAAGACTAACATTTGTTAAGTATCATAACATGCTAGCCATTTAGACATACAGTGTGTAATATACAGATATTACACCATATGTGCATTACACTATTTGGTCACAATTTGGGTTGAATTATCTGATTGAATTTACCCAACAACTCTGTAATGAACATACAGTCATTCTAGTTTTTGTAGATAAGGATGCTAAGATTCAGGGAAGTTAGATAATTAACCCAAGTTTATTGATATATTACATAGTGGAATTTTTCTCAGGGAAATTTTACTCAAAAGCTCATATTTATTTTAAATTATGCTATATTATGGACAATAAGTAGCTCTATTTGAACAAAGTCTCAGTAATATTATTTCTTAATGTAAATATCCTGAACCAAAAGCTGTTTAAAAAACCTTACAGATATAAAATTGTTAGAGGAAAAATTAAAAAAAACAGAAACTTTTTTTATTTGTACTAATGTTATTACAAAAAATGCTTGTAATAACATTATACACACACAGGCAACACAGTGGATCATTAGACACACAGAGAAAAATATTTCTTGCTATACTTCATATTCAAGTTGTAACATACCCTCAAAATGCATTGATTTTGGAGGACCCAAGATAAATTTGTAGAAATATCTTGTTAAGAACATAAATATTATATACTATATACTAAAAAAATTAACAAAACGTAGAAAGTTTAAATTATAAGCCCTTGACAATGAAAAAATATAAATTGTACAGAAATTACCAGGTATCTAAAACAACTTTCTTTACAATTAAACTACTATGTAATAATTAATACAGAACAATAATTTCTGTATATGGAAATAATTACCATAAATAGTATACTGATACTATTCCTAGAAGAGCTTATGATACATGATTAGATAAAAATATGTGTATCAGATATCTAGATTATTATCTCACAGTCTAATTGGGCTAAAACACAGGTCAATGAAAATTTTCTTAGGCAGAGCTTATTTATTTGCTATGTCTATGCTTATATGCTTTATTAATGTGTATGTAATTTATACTAAACCTTAAAAAACTAGCTTACATAAATTATATCAATTCTTTGAGGAATAAATTTCAATTTGCTTATACAAATTTCAACTTAGGAATTTGTTTACATTGTTCTATTAATTCTCTGTGATTCATCTGGATTTTAATTATTTGCCCTCTCTGGGTTTTGGAGGTAAGTTTGGGTTGAATTTTCCAGCACTACAATTTATGTTATAAAACCTTAGTCATGTATTTTTACTGATAAGTTATCTAGTCAGTGAGGCTGCTGTGAGGTTAATATCAAAAGGTGTTAAATATATTAGGCATGCAAAAAAAAAAAAAAAAACACTAGTTCTCTTCTTCTTCCCATATACCTTGCTTGTAGGGTTTCTATCAACACAGAAAGCATATTCATTTTCATTATCTAAGAGGATCTTCAGAAAAACTCTCTAGGTATAGAAGGTAGAAATAATGCTTTCCTTACAGATAATGAAATTAACTTAATGTTTGAGGAATTAAGTGGCAATAAATTCAATACTGGAAAGCTTATAATAATAAAAATTATATAAATGACAGTGTCTTTTTGTTTGGTCTTCTAGGAAGCTCAGAGTCAAATCTAAAGGTTAATGTTTGCACCTCTGTTGGTCCAGAATTCCATGAAATAATTGAAAAGATATTTTAATACAGAATAACATACGTGTTGGTAGACAAATATATTTAAATTTAAAACATAATTTAATACATAATATCCGTATGTATAATTAAACATATATTAAATTTAAAACTTTATCAATTTATTTTACAAATGTATTCATTGTTTTACAAACACTTTAGTAATGCTAATATGTACTTAATAATAGCCTTACGAGAAAAGTTTTTTTATTGTTTCCCCATCCCCCTTTTACAGAAGATGAACTCGACTCTTTGAGAGAATACGTAACTTGCTTAAAGTTACATAGCTAGAAAAGGCAGAACCAGAATTCAAATCCAAGTAATCTCAGTCTAGATTCTGTGCCTTTAATCTCTTTCCTAATACTGCTTCTGTTGTGATACTTAAAAATGTAGTTTCTTGATGAAACTTTGACTTAGAGGTCTACAGCTTCTAAGAGCTAGCAGTTGTCAACTGTTTTGTTCCTTTAGAGGGAGATTTCCACTGGTGGGGGCACAAGAGAATAAAGGTAGGGAACTGGCTGGCTCTTCTCCTATCATCATCATCATCATCATCATCATCATCATCATATGTATTATCTATTGAGTGTTTACTATAAAATGGGCACATTTCTATATAGTTTACAAATAGGCATTATTTGGTTCCCACAGCAACATATAAAGTACATATTCCTTTTTGATTGTTTGTTCGTTTGGTTTGAGATGGCATCTCACTCTGTTGCCCAGGGTGGAGTGCAGTGGTGCGATCTTGGCTCACTGCAACCTCTGTCCCCCAACCAGGTTTAAGCAATTCTCCTGTACCAGCCCCCCAAGTCGCTGGGATTACAGGAACCCACCATAATGCCAGCTAATTTTTGTATTTTTAGTAGAGATGGGGTTCACCATGTTGGCCAGGCTGGTTTCGAACTCCTAACCTCAAGTGATCCATCCACCTTGGCCTCCCAAAGTGCTGGGATTGCAGGCGTGAGGCACCATGCCTGGCCCATATTCCTTTTTTTTCTGTTTCACAGATTAGGAAACAAAGGCACAGGATCCTAAGGTAATTTGCCTAAATTCACACAGTAAGTTGTGGAGCTAGGGTAAGACTTGTGTTCAGTTTATCTATCCTGCTAATCAAAGGGAACAAGAAAGGAAAACCCAATAGAGTTTTATTTTCACAGCTAGAGTAAGAACTGGTATTAGACCTCTATCAAGTCTAAAACAGTCTAAAAAAATCACTAAAACAATAAAGGGCTGCACACCAAGTTCACATCTTGTTTGACCATGAATCCTTTACTTTTAACCACTGCATTGTATCTCAGGATCAATTTATGGTAATGTGTTTCAGAAAAAATTACCTATATTTCTTTCACATGTCACCTTTCTCCTTACACAGCAAAAATAGTTACCAATATAACCAAGAGCAGGGGTTCTCAAAAAGAGGTGGTGGGTGGGATGGTGTATTAAAATTACATGAAAGTTCTTTTTTAGTTATATATTCACCCAGGTAAACATGTGAGAATGAATGACTGACTGTGAGGCAAGGGAGAAGAGCAGGAAAAAGATCTATGTAGCTTGAAGAATTCCCCTCAGTTGACTATGAAATGATAACTACTGAGTTACAGTCTAACAACACAAATACACTCTTAGGATGGTTCAATTTGATGATCTAATAAAAACACAACCTTCTATCAAACGGAAGGATACTAGTATACAGTTGGAATTAAGAATGTGGTGTTCTGGAGTCAGACTGCTTGGGTTTGAATACCAGTCCTGCTACTTTTTGTGTGACACTGGGTCAGCTGCTGAACCTACTGCTATCAGTTTTGACATCTTTAAAGTGGGGATAATAATTTTACTGCCTCACTGGATTATTATGAGAAATAAATGAGATAACACACAAAAGTCTTTACATGATAACTCAATGAATTGCATTATTATTACAGTGACTTTGTCCAATACTTACTCTGTATTAATTTTGATCTATTAACTTTTCAAGGACTTAGCCTCTAATTAACACATGACATAGAAGGACCAAACAAATCTATTTTTAATAATCCTACTAATTGACATTCAAAGTTATATTTTAAATCCTTCTATTTTTGTATATGAGAAAGATGTATTCATCATAATCCATTCCCTAGTAATTAGAATCCCATTCCACATGTCTGGAAAGAGGTATGTAATGTAAATTTTGATAGTTTAAAAAAGGATATTATTCATAGACTGCCAATTAAAGCAGAACCACACTAGACTTCAAATATGGATACACTACAGGTATAAATCATTTCTCCTGAAACACAAAAAGTGCAATACCAGGTCAGACAAGTGTTCTCTCAAGCCCGTGATTCAGTCTAATAAATGTCCCAAGTGTCTCCCTGTTAAAGAGCATGGTATTCACATGATTATCTTTCCAAAGCTCAAGGATACACTTCAAGGATACCACTTGTTTTCTATAGTCCACTTGCTATATATATAGCTATTGCTTTCAATACATCTCTTTCTTGAACTTACTTTAAAATTTTTGTCCATATCATTCCTTAATGTGTTTGATAAATACATTATTAACCCATTGAAAGAAGAATTAGTTTTGTTTATCTGGTCTAGTCTTCCAAGACTACAAAGCTCAGGATTTCTAATAGCTCTGGAACTACAGCCTTAGCAAATACACACAGCCATTAATTTACATAGACTTTTCATAACTGCATATACTTTAAGAGTTTTCTCTGTAGAAGAGACTGCAATGCTCACCAAATATTTCATATGATCCCCTATAGTTACTAGGCATCTTGAAATTAGGCAGGGCCATGTAACTAACTTTGCCAATAAACTGTGAGTGGAAATAACATCTATTATTTCTGGGCCAAAGCAGAGAAGATGTCAACTCTCCAGGTACTCTCTCTACATCTGCTTTGGTGACCAGTGAGGATCTAGATGTGGCTCTTCTTTTAGCCTAGGTCTCTGAGTAACTAGATGGAAGAGAGACCCTTTGCTGATCTGTCTTAGATATGCTTTAGAAGTGAGAAATAAACCCTTGTCATATAAAGCCATTGATATTTCAGGGTTAATTTGCCATCGCAGCATAACAAAGCCTATCTAGACTAGTCCAGAAATTGGTATCAGGAGTAGAGTGCTGCTGTTACAAAAACCTAAACTCTGTGGCATTGACTTAGCAGGCAGATTATGATAAAATTGATACTGGAAGCTGAAGAGCTAGCAATCTATGTTACGCAGTACAAAAACATTTGGTTAAATGTTGTCTTTGATAAAGTGGGAGACAGATCACATATCTCGTGTTTAAGTTCTAGGAGAAGATAATGGAAAACAGAATATTAGTAGAGTATGTTGACTACTTTTAACAGGGTATTAAAGAAAGACCTTTAATCAAACAGTAATGTCAGTTTGCAAAGAGAAATGAAATGGAATTCAGAGAGTCCAAAAATTTGAGGCCTTGCAATTTTGGAAAAGCTAACTACTAAAGGCCCTAAACAGTAAGAAATATAGCTGAGGAAGACTTTGAATGACAGAGGCCCATTAAAATTTAATCAGTATCAAAGATATGATTAAAGGTATAGCCTTCATGCCTATTGTTACAATTGTTGAGCTCACTATGATGTCTCAGGGCAAATATCAAATTAGGGGTTATTACCCCAAAACATTTCAACTGGATAAAATGACTCAGGGTAGAGATCAGAATGAAAACAACCTTTCTGCAGAAGTCAGATAGTCCCAATGTAGCTCTCACTGAGTCTAGAGAGTGAAGTATGCGGAGAGAAAGCAAAGCAATACAGCAGATCTGAGAATAACATCTCTAAAAAATACCTGCAGGCAGGGTAATTGGCACATAGGACTCACTGTAATCAAACAGATAAGAAGCCCAGTGAGTTTCAGAGAGGGTTGTACTGCAAAAGGAACAACAAACCTGGAATTAAAAAAAAACCAACCAAACAAACAAACAAAAACTAGTACTGTTCAAGACTTAAAATTACACTTGGGCTACCAACTTGCTTTAAGCAGGAAGTAGGAAGAAAAGCCTTCACTGAAGCCCCCAAGTAAGGCATATTCCGTCAAACATACTTCAGATACGGCCAAAGAGGATAATGGAAAAGAAGTACCTTCCAGAGAGTACATGCCATGCAGGGATTCCAGGAAATAGTAAGAGAAGGACCTCCTCCCAGGCATCAGGATCCTTCACTTTCACAATTACTGCACAGTGGATTTCCAAAATGCTCGCAGACTATGCCTAATGGTGCCTGCTATTTTTCCCATTTTTGAATGGAGGGTTTACACTGTTTAACTTATTCCTCTTCCGCCATTGTCTATCGGGTATGGAGTGAGGAGATACTTTCTTTTATCAGTTCCTAGGTCTCAGGACCAAGAAAGCCAAGTCAGAACATAATGTGCAGACTACATTATATGACCAGATTTCTAAACTTGAGCCAGCTGCAGTGACTGGATAGGACTTTTGGTTTGTTCTCCCTTGCTGGCATCTATGATATGCATATGACACCTTTAGTGACAGAAATGATATAAATAACCTACATGCACTTATAGCATTTGACTTAAGATTTAAGTTCCTTTTGGAAGGGGACAGATAATATAAGACAAATATAAACTTTTGTCTTTAATGTTAATACTTATTATTATGCTATTTGCATAAGAATGATTATAGATATTCAAATGATATTAAACACAGTTACAAACTGTTTCCCAAAACAGAAGCCAGAACTGAGTTTTCCTAATGAGCAGAGTGGTAATAAAAGAAAATGTAATGACGATTTACTTTTCTTCGGAGTTTAATTCATTTAAACTACTCCACATAAATTTTTAAAATATTAACAAAAGTGGGAGAGTTCATTTCATAATCGATTTTATAAAAAGATTCGTAGTTTATTTCTTAACCTATAGAGATTGGTATTTATTGTTCAATTGTACTTATATTAGTTAAATCATAGAAATGATCCTTAATTTTTGCACATGTACAGTGGTGTAAACCTGTTTCTTAATATAATGTTTTAGCTTGATGTGCCTGAAGAAATTTAGTATATGAAATAATGCTTGATAAAAACCAATAAACTCACTTCCTCTCTTTGTTGAATTATTATTTTTTATATCATGCTTATTTACTGTTATATAAATCAGCCAAAGATGGCTCCTGTATATTGGTCCATAGATTGTTTATTTCTTCACAGCAGGCTGAGACCTGGTAGTTCAAAAGTAAACCCATACCAAACTCAAATTTTCATTCGTTTCACTATGTTTTCAACATAGACTAAATAAGTAGATATTTAAATAGTTACAAACAGCCTACTTTGCATACCCCATGAAACTATGCCCGATATCTGCTGGCCCCAGGCTATAGATAGCACCTGGGCTATATATATGCCAAGCCACTGATACCCTTTGGAGCTCTCTGATGCAGAGACTCAATGTGGTGCTGCCGAGGAACATCACCTAGATAGGTAAGCTCCCTCCCTATTCTCTCCCTCCTCTGGGAGTTTCCTTGCTCTATTAGTCTGTTTTCACGTTGCTGATAAAGACATATCCGAGACTGGAAAGAAAAAGAGGTTTAATTGGACTTAAACAGTCCCACATAGCTAGGGAGGCCTCAGAATCATGGCGGGAGGCAAAAGGCACTTCTTACATGGCGGCAGCAAAAGAAAAATGAGGAAGAAGCAAAAGCAGAAACCCCTGATAAACCCATCAGATTTCGTGAGACTTGTTCACTATCATGAGACTAGCACGGGAAAGACAAGCTCCCATGATTCAATTACCTCCCCCTGGGTCCCTCCCACAACACGTGGGAATTCTGGGAGAGACAATTCAAGTTGAGATTTGGGTGGGGGCACAGCCAAACCATATCACTTGCTGTCCTCCCCTTCTGAATGGTGGCTCCTATGCAGTAACTTCTGGACAGTTCCATGCTGTGAGGGACTTTCCTGCATCAAACCTGTCAAAGTGTTAGCAAAATAAAGCTTATGTATGCTACCTCTACCTGTGGCCATATCTTTTTCATGGAGCAGCCCTGAAATTCCTGGAACCCCTTATATTTGCATTTAGAGCTTTTAGCCCATGAGACTACGTACACACATCAATAGCCCTCTATCGACTTGTTTTCTTTTATTCATTCTTTCATGAATGCATTTATTCAACAGATATTAACCAAATGTGTACTATATGTAAGACATTATGCTGGGTACTCAGAAATAAGCAAATAAAGCTGCCAGAAATAAAAACAAGTACAGCAATGGAAGAAGTACTGTAAATAAGAGGTATGTATCAGGAAATTTAAGCATTTGTCTTTTGTCTCTACTTTCTTTAACTGAGACATTGGTCATGGGTGTAGCAGAAAAAACACAAACTCAGAAATAAGTTCGATATTTAAGCATATCTGACATGTTTCCTGTGAATGTCTCCATTCAGCAGATGCTGTAAGTAATCAGCCATCCTGCTCTACTTGTTTATCCTTTTCCTGTCCCTCTTTCTCCACTGTTACTCCTTTTTCTTTCCCCCTCCACTCTATGCTCCTTTCCCCTGACTTATGTTTGCCTTTTCTTCATCTTTTTTTAAAAAAATACATTTGCCACAGCATAAATTAGACATTAGATGTTAGAAAGTTCAGAATTGTGTTCTTAACTTCATACTTACTGAATCATAAATATGTATATACATATACAGATACAGTTGTAGATAATACAGATATACATACAGATATAGACAGAGATCTCAGTCACTCACTCCAGATTATATATAACTAATCTGCTATTTTTTCTCATTTGGAAAGTGAAGTTGCATGTGGATTAGAATTATTTAGATAACTGAGTAAATAATTCTACTAAATTTTGCATATAAGACATGTATTGCAGATGGTTATGCCAAGGTATTGCTGAATAAACATGTACTTCTCTAGAAGTATTATTAACTGTTTTCTTTAATGAGTTGAGCTATGGTCGATCTCTAGTAAAATGTACAATATCTTTGAAAGTTTTTTTTGTTTTCTCCAGCCATGATTACTGAGAAACTTGCTTTCTTTAGTTTTTGTGATTAAAGTTTTGTGCATCACAACATCCTTCCCTTACTGTCACTGTATATGGTTTCATATGCTAGAGTAAATTTCATCTAGCATTAAGAATTATCCTTAGGGAACTATAATTATATGGACTGTTAACTTTTTGTTATTGTTTAATAGTCACTGAAACGACTATTAGATTTTCTTTCCAGATAGATTGATTTGCAAAATTTTGCCCGGTGTTATTTAGGAACAACTACAAAGGGCTTGGAACTTCCTTTCTGGCTGAGAGCATTGCCAGCACAGCTCTGGAGACAGACGGCCTGGGATCCTGCGATCTTGACTTGCTGTTTTCTAGCTCACTAGCTTTTTGAGCTTTCTTCATGCTTCATCTTTAAGATATGAGCATAATAATAAGCTATTTAATGAGGTTGTTATAAGAATTAAATTGAATATATGTAAAGTATGTAAAAGACTATCTGGCACACAGTAGCACTCATAAATGTTGGCTATTACACCATTATTAACAACATCTTGCCAGGTATGTAACCACAGTGGGTAACCGAGTAGAAGTCCTATGGCCTTTTGCATTTTTCCGTTCTTATTTGCTGTAATAAAAATAACTGCAGTGAATAAAATGAACACTGAACTTTGGAACACAGCATGCCTAGAGAAATACCTGTTAAAAGGAACTTCATTACAATGTATTTCTAGAGAAGCAAGAACATAAGGCAAGACAGAAGCTCCTAAAATGTCTGTTTGGCTTAAGCAGATAAATAATATACCCCATGACAGAAAATGAACTTTTTTTCTTCTTTTCTTCTTTCTCTTTCTCTTCCACTTCTTGTTCTTCTTCTCCTTCTTCTTCTTCTTTTTCAAGAGACAGGGTCTTGCTCTGTTGCCCAGGCTGGAGCTGGAGTGTGCAGTCGCACAACCATAGCTCACTGCAACCTTAAACTCCTGGGCTCATGAGATCCTCCACTCTCAGCCTCCCAACTAGCTAGGACTACAGGCTAATCTTTTTAGTTTTTGTATAGATTAGGTTTTGCTATCTTTCCCAGGCTGTCTCCAATTCCTGGCTTCAAGCAATCCTCCCACCTAGGCCTCCTAAACTGCTGCAATTACAGGCATGAGCCACCATGTGCAGCCAAACATGAGATTTTAAATGCATTCTAGACTGTGTGTAGGTTCAGCAGAAATAAGCAAGTAGTTCTTGTTTTCAAGGAACCCAAAGTCTAGTGGAGAGAGAGTTAAAAGAAATGAACACAAACTATCACTAAGGTTTTAGGAGAGAAATGTATCATATTTGGTGATACAGTCATGACATATTTCATAAAGATGTGGTATTTTAACTGGGTTATAAAGGCTGGGTTGAATTTTTATGAACAGAGATAATTTATGTCATTTTATGCAAAGTTGCTAGCATATGCAAGAATCACAGTGGTCTAGAAATACAGTCCATTTTTTTAGAAAAGTGAGATGTGATGTGGTTGGAATTTGTGAAAAATAATACATGTATGACAAGTAAAATCAGATTTGAAAGGCTTTGCATTCCAGGCTAAATAATTTGAATTTTCCAAGAAGATTTCTTTTGAAGAAAGTCTATAAATGGGCAAATAAACAGTTAAGTACTTAGAAAAATTTCATCAGTAGACTCGGAGGTCCTTGAGAACTGGGACTACATCTTATTCATCTTTCTATTCCCAGGATGTAGCTGACATGCAGTAGGAACTCAGTAAGTGTAATAAATCAATGATTAAGTAAAATGGAATTTTTTAAAAATGAAGAAAGTATATTATTCAAGAATAGGCCAGGTAGTAAAATAACTCCAAAATCTCAGTAGTATAAGAATGTCTGTTTTTCACTTACACTACATGATGTCTAACAGAGGTTGGCAGGGCTTTCTCTTCCACATAGTGACTTAAGGATCTAGGCTATCTAAAGCTCCGACATCAGAAATGTCATGTTTATTCATACCTGATCTTCTCTCTTATGGTTGGGAAGTGACATTTATCATGCTACTCATAGCTCACTCTCCAAGAATAATTACTTGGCCTCAAATAACTGCAAGAGGCCTAAAAAAATGTGAGTGTGTGCATAGAATATTTGGTAAGCATTATTGTCTCTGTGGCAATATATTCTTCTGGTCATCGAAGATCTCTTTGCTTTCTCCTTTGCACATAAAGACCTTCACTCATAAGTCTAGCACCTGAGTTGGGATGACTTGGAGGCTGGGCCCAGTTGGATGTATTAAGTGTAGTGCTGGCTTGTAGCCTTTTTATGTAGCCTGGGATTCTGACAGCATGGCAGCTCCCAAGAGGAAGCATGCTGAGTGGGAATTTTCCAGAGAGTCAGTGTTCCAGAACAGTACACTAAGGAAGAAGCTACATGTCTTCTGATCTAGCCTTGGAAGGAACACACATGAATTCTTTTCCATTCCAATGGTTATAAATGAGTTGGTAAGGTCAGTGCACATTCAAAAAGAGGGGACTAAGACTACCTGTTTATGGGGAAGGAGCAAAGTCACATTACAGAAGACTATATGGGATAGGAGATATTGTGGTCATCACTGGAAAATACAAACTGTCACAGATGTTGAAGTTGGTTATATTAATTTGCTTTACTTTTATATTATCTGGTGTTTGGTTGCATATAGTTCTTGATCTTAACATTACTGTACTTGGCTTAGAAATTACTGGTTCATAAGAAGTGTCTCTCCCACCATTCCAATCATCTTTACCAGTGGAGGTACCACTGTTTTCTAGAAAATGCTGCTGTCACTGAGACTCAAATGCCTGTCTGATATTGCAGTTCAGCAACCCTTACATGCCAGCTCTTACCATAGTTGCTTCTGACTCTGGGATTTGCAAGATACTCATGGGGCCAGTTGCCTATCAATGGTAGACTGGATGAAGAAAATGTGGTACATATATACCATGAAATACTACACAGCCATGAAAAAGAATAAAATAATGTCTTTTGCAGATTTCTTATTTTTCCTTCTCTTAAAGGAGAGCCATTATATCACTCAGATTTGAAACTACTGTCTTAAATAGAATCCTAAATTCTGACCTCCCAGGGACAATCTCAAACACCTGCTGGGCATCTCCATCAGAATGCCCTGGTGACACTTCAATATCTGCAAGCTTTAATGAACACTAGGAAACAACACGAACTTCTGAGACACCTTTTGGTAAATAAGGGGACCATATTCATTCCTAAAATCAGTACAATAAAAGATGAGCTGGATTGGATATGGGAGTGGAATAAAGGGAGGTGTGGCAGGATTTGGCAATGAACTAAGTTGCTAAAACAAGGTGTGGTGAGGGTGGAGGAAAAAATACTATAACGTCATACACTGAAGAAATAGTTATTAGTTTACTATGAACATAAAACTTCAATGTGTATGGATATTCAGAAAGGAATTTCTTTTGCCTTTTTTCTTCTTTCCCCCAAATGAGATAGAAACATGAGATTAAAAATAATTTAAGAAAGACAAAAATTGGCCAATGTAACAACTTAGTAAGTTGGTGACATTAATGACAGATAATTAATCTTTTTTTAGTAATAAGCACCATACATAAAAAACAATTTCTGTAATAAGAAAAGTTATTACTTTGAAAATCTAAATCTAAGAAGCCTATATTCTTAACTTCTCAACATTCAGCTTACATTTGCCTAACTTAATACTATTGCCTGGGCTATTTTTATCCTCTTAATCATTTTCTTTGCACCAGTCGAAATGTTTTCCACTTTTTTTATATATTATGTTCTAAAATGCTATAATTTAGGATTCAATTTATGAGACTATAAATATCAAATTAATAGGAAATGCTTCTATGAGTAATTCCTAAAATAAGTTGTGTTCTTTCAAAAGGAATACAATAAGTTGGAAAAAGAATAGGCTTCGGAGGCAACCTCAATTGAAATTCCAGCTCTGCAACTTCCTAGGCTGTTTAATCTAGGGCAAGTCACTTAACCCCTGAGCTTCCTTTTTCTAATATTAAAAATGAGGCTATCAACATCTACCATGTTTCAAGTTACTGTTAGGGTTAGATCATATAAAGACATCTAGAATATTTCCTGGCTGGGCATATATAAATGGTAGTAGTAATTGTTGTTTTTATCATTAAAAGTACAATGTGTTATATAAAATTATGTTATTTGTTTTTCTTTCAATTATTGACTTGTTTAGAGGTTGTGACCGAAAATATTTACAATTAAAACGTTATTTAAAGTGAATATTATGTAAAAATCTAGTGGCAGTGTCCCTGTATTTTGTTTATTTCTTTATAAATCTGTATGCAAAATTTATTGGGACATCTTGTTTCTCTCACCTTATGGGCAGTCTCAAGATAATATCATATCCAAAAATACCTCTAAATACCCACAACTTCAACTCAAATGGATTGAAATGAAATACAGAAGTTCAGTGACGCTTTCTTGGGATAAGAAGAGAAGGGTACATTACTTACAAACAAACTTCATAAAAAACCTTCTTTAAATCTCTTGCCTCAAAGATCCCTTTCCTTTGGAGGCTGCCCAAATTGTTCCCTGCCGAGGCAGTGGTCTGGCTGCCCTCACCTACCCCACAAATTCTATTACTCATGCTCTCATCTTTGTCCTTACCTAACAACCTGATTAGGGAAACAGTGGAACTCTTTCAGATAGCTTCAGGAGAAATGTAGATACTTTCCTTGATAGATGTCTTTCCTCAACTAGTTGAAGAATCTCAAAGACAAGGCAGGTCTAATAATCATTGGAATGCTATCAAAATGTGTAGCGCAATAAATGTTAGTTAAAAATATCAAATATTTTTCCTTTTTCTTATATAGCACTCAGCCTATTGGAAATCTTTTATATTAGAAGCATCTACTGTATCCATTACTTTTTCTTTTCTTCTCTTTCCTTTAGGCTGTATTCTGGAGTCTATCTTGCAGAGTAAGGATGAAAAGGAGATACAACTGAAATCTGTTAATTTTGACATTTATTAATAGTTCTTAGAAAAATACTTGATAGGAAATTCATCAAAAGGCTTTGGGCAAAAAGAAGACTTCTAAATCATCTTTTGGACACCACTGATCTGACCTCTAGCTTGGATCACTTCTGCCAAATGCAGCCTGTGTTTCACGACCACACAGTCCTTCTGAGACTTGGCTAGAAATCATTGTCCCTCTCCCTAAGCATGTGCATCAGCATGTTCTGCAATGCTCCAACCCCACTACCACAGAATGTATATTCAAAACCAATTTAATCCTTAACCTCTTCAGCAGGATAAAGGTACAGTGGCTTCAATAACACTGCTTTTTATTTCTGTAATATTTTCAGCATCTAAAGTGTTTCTCATTATTTGATTTTTATACTAGTCACAGAATTAGCTGATAAAGAAACTGTGAGTCACAAAGGTAAGAGATCAACATAGCAAGTAAATGGCAGTGACCTTGACCTGAACTCAGGTGTTCCATACCTCACTGAAACACAGGGCACTGTCTCCTTCTCCCTCTTAAAGAAATATATTTTATAGTCAAAACAAGGTCTTAGTCTCTAATCAATGTTGAGAAACAGTAAGGTATCAAACTTATATGCTTTAAAGTGTAACATGTATATGGCATCCACAAAATGGGCTGATTTCAAAGAGACTACTTGCTCAGTAGTTAAGAGAGTGATTTACTTTGCCTGGTTAAGATAGTGTTAGAATCTTTAAGACTAGAGACATTACTCACACAAGTTATTATTAAAGTCCCAATATCTCATATATTGTGAAATATTGTAGAATACATTATATATAAACTTAAAAATGCAACTTAAAATGTTAAATAATGGCAAAAGGATCCATTGCATTCTTTTTCACTGCAGGAAAAATGAAATGAAATACATTAATAACAATGACTGGAACTAATTAAATGAGCAAATGTGCTTTCATTGTCTTTCAATAGCAACAATGATAGCAAACACATAGAATTTATTATATGACAGCCACTTTTTAAGCACTACACATATATTAACTCTTAATCCTCACCATAACTGTATAAAGTATGACTATCCCTATGTATATGGATATTATTTCCATTTTAAAGATGAAGAAACTGAGGCATTGAGACAGTAACATGTACAGTGTTAAAAGCAAGTAAGGAACAGATGAAATGTAAAACCCAGTTCTCTGGCTCCAGAGTCTGAGCTCTTAACCACTATGCTAGTATAATCCCTCTCAAAGTATTCTATTTTTTACATATATCAAATGTGAAAACTTCCAGGAGTATAACACATTTCTAAATCAAAGAAAAGGGAAATGACAAGTTATGAAATTGGAGAGCTGTTAAAAACACCTCTAAGTAATAACACCTTTGCTTGTTCTCAGTTTTTACATTCAGCTGGGAATTCAGGTGAAAAACATAACAATGTATATTGAAGTTCACAAACATCATCATATATAGGAATTAAACACCTGAAATTTGACCAAAGTTGTAGAAGAAAGGGCATTTAATCAAAATCTCCCTACTAGAATATCAATTTTTACCTGGTATATCACCAAAATATTTTTGTGCTCCAGTGAATATATACATGATTTATTGCTTAGCAGAATGTACCTGGTCTACTGTTACAAAGTAATGCTTTGTTGGAAAGCTTCTGCACTTGCAGTATGTCAATAAAAAAGTCACTGTAGTTCACAAGAAAGGGATTCTCCCAGGTAAGGAAATGATGGGAATATATCAGGAGCACAATGAACCTGAACATAGAATGTCAGTTGCAAAGAAAAAAAGATACATGTTGCAAAGTTGGCATTTACCTTATGATAAGCCATAAAAATTTATTATAGCTGCAATGAAATATCACAGTAATGTGGTCTCAATATTACAAATCTAGTATTTCTATATCTAGATATACTCTAACTCTAGTGTATATCATATTAACAGATTGTATCTGCTATATTCCCATTTATAAATATTACATATCCTTCAGACAGCTATCATATTCTGTCAGAAAAATGAGCAAAAAAGTAAAAATTCAGATTTTGAGTGATATGACATATACATTGTTAAATTTGTTTAGTATAAATGTTTTCTTAAGTCTTGGGGTAGTGGGCCACTTTAAATTTGCTAAAGCCTTTTATTTCTTTAAGCAGAATCAAAAATAAATTATAAAAGAAAACAATGTGGTGTCAGATATTTACATATAATCATTTGGAAAACCACTTTAGGTAAATTAAAGGTGGAAAGCTCTCTTCCTTCTACAATACGAGCATTTTTTTCTGGATCTAGTTCTATAAACCTTAAAATAATTTAATATCAAGAAATCAGTATTTCTGAGGGGAATAATGACATTTAGTTTTTAAAATCCTCGATCCTGAAAACACTGAGTAATCATATGACCATCTGGTTTAAATTTCAATTGTTAAAACAAGCTCATTAATTTATTAATAAGTCAGAAGACAAGCACTGATGAGAGTAGTAAAAGTAGTGAATTCTATTGAACATAAATGATATAAAAAGGTTAAAGTTAAATGCTTGGTGACCTGTTTAAGACACAAATGTAAAAGATTTATGTAATCCTAGAGAAAAAATGGACATTTTAATACACTACTGACATTGATACTGAACACAGAACACAGAACTGAGTCATACAGTTAAAGATTGTAGGTCTGGTCACTGGAGGTTGCAGATGTTACCAAAATCAGAAGATTTCATTTTGAAATAATGGTTTACAGATATGTTAGTTAAACTTAATATTCATTCTCCATCAAGATTAAATCCTAATGTAAGAAATCATAAAGACTAAATGTAAAGCTAACTGGGTAAAGGAAAATTTTAAATGCTTTATGATTGCTACAAAAAATTAATAGAATATTGTGAACAATTTCAGGTGTAAGGTAGTAAGATAAAGCAACATAACTAATTTTTGAGAATAGATGAAACAGGATCAAGCAGGAAAATAATTCTCAATTCAGGTATTTTGAAGTTACCCCATTGGGGTAAACAGGCATAGGAAATTCACAAGGTGTAATTCAGTGTGTAGGGATTCGTAAGAACCGGGGAGTCACACCACCCCTAAGCTTGGAGGGGTGAGGGGAACAAGTGGTTACCAAGAAATCAAAAGCAAGAAAGTCATGGACAAAGGTCCCTAGACAGAATCTGTGACTTTCAATGGTGGATATGGCTACCAGCAATCCCTCCTGTATTTGTAGGTGCATGCTGCTTCTCCCATCAAGTCTCATCTCCATCCTTTGAAACTAAGTTGATTCATGACTTGCTTTGGCTGATAAAATGCAGTGATGGTCCAGGTGTGGTGGCTCACACCTGTAATCCCAGCACTTTGGGAGGCAGAGGCAGGCTGATTGCTTGAGCCCAGGGATTTGAGACAAGCCTGGGCAACATAGTGAGACCTCACCTCTACTAAAAAAACAGTAATTAAAAAATTAGCTGGTCATGGTAGCCCACACCTGTAGTCCCAGCTACTGGGGAGGCTAAGGTAGGAGGATCACTTGAGCCCCCGGGAGTTTCAGGCTGCACTGAGTCATGATCACACCACTGCATTCCAGCCTGGGTGACAGAGCAAGACCCTATCTCAAAGGAGAGAAAAAAAAAAAAAGATGCAGTAGATGTAATGTTGTGGATGTAATGCTGGACCAGTTCCAGGCCTAGACTTTCAGAGGTCTAGAAACTTGTACTTTCCTCCTCTTGAACCCCTGAGCAATGATGTAGTGTCATTCAACTGTAATATATAGAGAAAAGATCAGCCACCCTGAGCTGTTCTAGCTACTCCAACTGAGATGCCAGACAGGTTCTGACTTAAGCAGATCTCCCAGTTCAATGTAATCGCATAAGCCAACAAAACATGGAAAAGAGGAACTTCTCAGATTACTTATTAACGCAGAAAACCCATCAAATTGTGAGAATGAATATATTATTGTTGTTTTAAGTCATTAAATTTTGAGATAGTTTGTTACACCACAATAGATAACTGATATACCTTGGGTTGTGCAGCACAGTCAGCCTTTGAGACCTTTTTAGAAGGGAGTGGGAGACAATATCCTGATCTCATACTCCATACCAAACCTACTGGAAGAAAAAGTGTAAGGAAGTCCATTGGCATAGTAACTACAGTCAGCTTCTGGGGCAGACAGCAGGGTAGACAGCAGTGAAGAGTGGACCTGGAGGGACAGGCAGAATATACCTGGCACACTACCAAAACGTACATATTCATATAAAAGCTGTGCTATTCATCTATAGTCATCCATAGTCCCTAAACTGCATGTATTTGAGATATTGCTCAAAATACGAGCACTGTCCCTTCCCTTAGATCCTATGGCAAAATTATTTGACTATCTTTAGTGCTGGCAAATTCTTTTACCCTTTAAAAGTGGATTTAAGTATTGCAAATAATTAAAAGTTCTACAGACTAGTCTTGTGAATAGGGTAGGTGGTCATTCTAGATGAGTGCTGTCCAATAGAACTTTTTGCTTTATATTTATGCTGTTTAATATCGAGAGGTTAAATACCAAGTATTTACTGTGCCTACTGAGGATTTGATATGATGCTGGTATGACTGGGGAACTAGATTTTAAATTGTATTTAATTTTAACTAACTTTAAATAGCCATATGTTGCCAGTGGCTGTCATGTTGGATGGCTCAGATCTAGATATCTTTTTGGGGAAAAAATATGAGGCATAGCTATAGCAGTGAGGCTAATTTCTTTATGTGTTTTGCCAGTTACCCCTGAAGGTAGTTCCAAATAATAAGTCTGAACTCTATTTTAATTACAAAAGTATGGAGTTGTAGAATTGCAGAAATATAGCTTTCCAAAGCAACCGAGCCAACTCTCAATAAACTAGGGTAATGGGTGTTAAGGAAGCTATGAATAATCCAAACACAGAGTAAAAGCATAAACAAACACATAAAAGCAACAATAAACTAGTCAAAACATGATACACAATGAATTGAATATAAACTTTGTCAGTTAATCATAACAGCCAATATTTAGACAGTGTAAGTCAGTGTTTTTCAAACCTTGGATGACCTTTAAAATACTCTGGAAGTTTCTTTTAAAATTGTATATTCCTACATCAGAATTTCTGAATATGAGGCTTGAGAAAGAATCTATATTTTTGTCAGTGAAACTTTTTACAGCTATCTTTCCACTTTCTTACAGGTGTCCTTTGAATTTAACTATGTCTTAGAACATCTAACCTTTATTTATATTTATCATAATCAAATTACCATACCAATGTTATTTTCAACAACTTTTCACCCTGAAACCTAAGCAAAGAAACAAAACCAAAACTGCAAAAGAGAAGATGCCTCAAAGTTACAACCCATTTAAGAATCCTTAACATTTAATGAGTCTGATAGACCAGTGAGGAACAGGTACCACTTTCTGAACAAAAATATACAGGAAACACAACTTACTGAAATCGAGTCCTAGTCATAGGGTGAGGCTGCTTTGGTCCAATGTCTGCCTTATTCAGGCGAATCTTTCTAGATAATGACTCTTCACAGGTTGCCCTGGATGAGCAACAGTGGTCAAACTATGACTCAAGGGGAGTCACAAGTTATGTTTTTGCTTGATTTCTAACATTTATTTAGTAATTCTTAAATATATGTGGTGAAGAAAGAGAATTTCCAGATAGCAACAGATTTAAATTGGTGTCCATTTTTTATTAGAAGTATTCACTGATTCTCAGTAGCTTTTTCATGGATTTCTTCTTCCTCCTCGTCATCTGCCTCTTCTTCCCTCTCGTCTTCCTCCTTATATATTTTCTCCAAATATTGGTGCACATAAATACTTACGTAGGTCTGTATTTTTTCAAAGGCCAAAAGAGTACTGACTGAAAGTCACGAGATGATATCCTAGTCTTGGTTAATTATTAATTTTTTGGATTATACTGGGTTAAGCCACTTACCTTCTTTGTGCCTCAATTTTTTCTAGGAAAGTGAGGAGTTTGTATTAGTGATCTTTAAATATCTTCATAGTTTAATAATCAATGACTCTGTTATATATTTCTATTAAAAATAGTGACTAAATCCCTCTCCCCAACTCCTGTCTCCCAACCTACATCAGTAGTCTTTACCTTCTTGATTACTTTTATTTTAATGCTGGCCACAACAACAAACATATTGCCTCTTCTATTGAACTACATTCTCTATATTAATGAGAAACCATTAGATGTTTTCCCATCTGGTCTTCAGTTTCAGTGGCCAAATGACCAGGTAGTAACAACATTTCTGGGATAATGTTCCTATGTTGAACCATTTTATCTGTGGCTTTAAAATTAAATAAACACAAACTCAGAATTTAATATCAAATGACATAGATTTTTAAGTACAGAGACAGTTAAGAAGTGGAATAGCTTGACACAGGGCAAGGTGACCCTGATCCTGTAGATTTTCACCGCTGGATAAAATTACAGTTAGGTAAATTTAAAAGTAAGCATTAAAAGAAATACCTAAAAATGATTTGGATTCTAATTCTAGGAGTGAAAATGAGAAAAAAAATATTGATTTTTTTCTATACCTAAAAAATAAACTTTGAAATGTGAAGAGAGCAGAGTCTTCTATTAAATTATTTATATGATAATTTTCATGTACTGGAAAGTGATTATAAACCTTGACAAAAATAGACTAATTTGAAAAATGTGTAACTATTTTATATCTGAATTTTATTTTATTGCAAAACATTTAATTGTTTCAAAGTGGTATGCTTATTTATACACAGTGATAGGACATATATTTAATAAGCAAAATACTGACTTATCTTGAACACAAATATTTTCTTTTCACATATATATTATTCATAGCAAATTAAAAATAGAAATTATCAAAAGCCTACATATATCCTCATAAACTATTATTGCTCATATCTAATAGCACAGCAAGAAAGAATACATTTGAGATTCATAATTGTGTCAGGATTTACTGCCTTTCTTTGCTATGCTTTTGCTATGGTGAAGCTGTTACTGCTTTTAAAACACACGTTCTGAATATCTGACTCAGCCATGGAGAACACCAGCATAATACTGACTGTGAGGCTTCCTATAGATTGGTACAGGGAGTTAGAAAGTTCTGGAGAAGCCAGCCACAGAAGCTGTGGGGAACATCTCTTTAGCGGAGAACACTGGCAAAGGGGCCAGGAAGGTAGTCTCAATGAGAACAGGAATCAGGGAAGGATGCTATTGTAGGAAGGCTGGATTTAGGTGAGAGCATGGTGGGACAGACCATCCAGGACAAAACTCAGGTAAAGTGGGAGCTGTGGGAAAATGGTATGGGTCAAGCAGTGGGATTTGCCAATGAGCAAAGGCAGGTGCTAGAATTCCAAGTAAACTTCTTTGGCTACATCGGAGTAATATAAAGCAGTCACAGGGCATAGAGATTCATGGGGCCACTGTGCTAAAAGTATTTTCAGAACCAGAAAACTCATGACGCTCTTCAGTTTTAGAGGAACCTTAATCCTAAAGCAGATGGATCTCAGCAGGTCCAGTTTGTGTGTACACAAGCCAATGCGATTTTTTGGCATCCATCCATGTTTAGTCCTCATCTCCCCCAAAAAGTCCTACTTGATGACATATGCCTACATTGAACTCATTTTTAACAAAACTCCTATAGGATTTGCTGCCTCTAACACACACTTTTCGTATATTATACTATTATATGATAATGTATATCATACAATTTGGATTATATCACTCACTATTTTAATCATATATGTCATCCTTTTCCAAGCAGAATGAAAGGTAGATAGCATATTATACATGCTGGTAAATCATAATTCCTACAGCTGTTCTAAGCATAGTAACAGGTACCACATATTCTTTTAATGCATTTAAGATATATAAACAAATATAGCCTATTATATTATGTATGCACAAATATTACATTTAAAGTATAGTAAAAATGTTGCAAATGGCTGAAATTATAATATACATAGTAAGGGTCTAGTGCATGAGCTTTCAAGTCACAGAAACCCAAATTTGAATCCGTGTTTTGCCTAGTTACTAGCCTGTGAGCATATCAAGTTATCTAAATTCTTTGAGCCTCAGTTTACTCACTGGATAAGTGGAAATAATAATAATTCATAGTGTTGCATAAATTAAATAATATAATGTATATTGAGCACTTAACACAGGCCTTGGCATATACTAACCAGTTACAAAGAGAAAACGAGTTTTTAAAATTACACTAAATTTTAATTTATATAACAATAAAAATTTGAATAACTCTTCAGAAGAGATAACAGTACATATTTCTTCACTTGATAGTTTTCATGTTTAACACTGTTTACTTTAAATGCGAATACAAAGTAATCTAATTTTTAGCAGCAGATGTCAAGGATATATCAACTATTTCCTTTTTCCCTTAAGTACTTTGAATATATGGATTTTAAAGTTTGTATAAGATCAATGGCAAAATTATTATGATTTTAAGTAAAACTTTTCTATTTGGAGCATCATTTTTTATAATATATGAAAATCAATTTGCCATCAAATTAATAATTCTGCCTTTGGAATGATCAGATAGGTGGAATTTGCCTTCTATCATTAAAAAGTAATTTTTAAAATGTATTTTGAAATTCTATTATGAGGGATATCATATAAATTCGTAAATCAGATGTTATTGCCAACTAAGCATTTTACCAAAAATTCTCAAAAGATAAAATATCTTTTAAAAAATATTCAATAAGTTTCAGAAAGAAAGTGTGACAAATTGGCTACAGGTAACTGGTCAAAGAGTACACATCTGACTACCACCAACATAATTAGATAAAATTTAATTTTGGGTATATACCCAGTAATGGGATTGCTGGGTCAAATGGTATTTCTAGTTCTAGATTCCTGAGGAATCGCCACACTGACTTCCACAATGGTTGAACTAGTTTACAGTCCCACCAACAGTGTAAAAGTGTTCCTATTTCTCCACATCCTCTCCAGCACCTGTTGTTTCCTGACTTTTTAATGATCACCATTCGAACTGGTGTGAGATGGTATCTATAAAGACACATGCACACATATGTTTATTGCGGCACTATTCACAATAGCAAAGACTTGGAACCAAGCCAAATGTCCAACAATGATAGACTGGATTAAGAAAATGTGGCACATATACACCATGGAATACTATGCAGCCATAAAAAATGATGAGTTCATGTCCTTTGTAGGGACATGGATGAAGCTGGAAACCATCATTCTCAGCAAAGTATTGCAAGGACAAAAAACCAAACACCGCATGTTCTCACTCATAGGTGGGAATTGAACAATGAGGACACATGGACACAGGAAGGGGAACATCACACACTGGGGCCTGTTGTGGGGTGGGAGGAGGGGGGAGGGGGGAGGGATAGCATTAGGAGATATACCTCATGTTAAATAACGAGGTAATGGGTGCAGCACACCAACATGGCACAGGTATACATATGTAACTAACCTGCACGTTGTGCACATGTACTCTAAAACTTAAAGTATAATAAAAAAAAATGTAATTTTAATTGAGTCACAGCCAAGCTCCATAGCCTATGTCATGATTTTTTATTATAGAATCTAGATTACTTCTGATCTTAAGTTTGAAATTTTAGAATGACAGAAAATCACGTAGCTGGTATATAGCCTAATCTAATGTAAACAGATTTGAGTCTCTTCAAATATAATCAATCAATAAAAAAGAACAGGTGAGATATAGGGTCACAAAAGCAAAAGCTTTCTGCACATAATCATCTTCTGACTGGAACTGATACATTGAGGGAGTTATTATCACATATCATAGTGCTATCACCATAGAAATAATGTAGATTCTTTAATTTGAATTTTATTAAATTTAACCATATTGATCTAACTCATTTCTCCCATGTATCATTTTCTGTTTTCATTTAGTATATATCAGGAGAACACTTAAATGGCACTTAGTACTAATTCAAAATTATTAAAACTGTTATTTAATGTCCAAAAGGGATCATTTAAAAAACATTTCTATGGGTAAAATACCTAAAGGACATATGTTTGACAGTTTTTGAAGGTAGGATATAATGCAAATTTTGGCTGAGGATCTTGGAAGAGTTCTGAGGTAAATTAACTATTTTATTTTAGCAAGCTATTATTCCTTTTTCCTAAAACTAAAATATAGAAGATCCCAGTATTCTCTAGGTAATGTCTTAGATGCTGAGGATACAAAAAAATATAGTCTTTGCCTTTTTAGGGATCAAGCTAGTAAGAAAGAACAATATACATTGATAATAATGATATTGTTCCTATCCTACCTTCCCCTAAATCTAAATCTAATGATTATTTCATTTCCCTATACCTTTAATCCACTCCCTAGTGCCTGTCTCCATCAGCATTTAAACCACTTTAAGATACTCCCATTAACATACATAGAATCCTACATATTCATATGTGTACTTACATATGTAAATGCATGCATGCATGCAATCGATGCCCCTGAGCCACCACCATATTTACCAAAACTACAATCCTTTCTCTTCTCTTTCAGGGAAAAAAATACTTGAAAGAGTTATTTTTACTCACTCTACTTTCTCATCTCTTACTTCTCTAATCTAGGCTTTCTTCCCCACCTTATCATGGAAACTGTCTCAATCAAGGTTTGTCACCCTGTTCATTTCTTTCTCTGAGCCCTTCTCAGTCCTTACTTATGTGTCATCCTGAAGCGTTCTTAAAATATCCTTGCCTTAGAATATGATACAATCATATTCTGACTTACTTCCCCCACTGCTTCATCTTATCTCCTTTGCTTTAATGGTCAGCTTATGTTGATGACTTCTAAAACCATACTACCAATCCTCATCTGTCTCATAAAACTCAAGCCCACTTATCTATATAATTACTACACATCTCCACTTAGATTTATCTATTGCCGCCTTCGTGGTTTTTCCTCCAAAACTTGCTCACAGTTCACCTTCTCTATTTCGTTGACTATCACTACAAGCCAACTAGTTGCCTGGTCATAAACTTGGAGGTTTAGGCTTGAAATCTCCCACTGTCTTTAGAATTAGGGATTCAGACCCCCAAATACCAGTAAATTACTCTGTCTTGTAGGTGCTATCTGTAAAATCTCTCTGAAATCTGATTACTCTTCTTCCCCACCAGGTGAATATACATTGGTTCGTCCCCCTATCATGACCATACATCCAGTCTCCCTCCCTCCATTCTTATTCTCCTCTTACCTATGCTCTACAACTAATCAGAATAACATTTCCAAAGTTACAATCTGTTCATGTCATGCTTCTTGCTTCAGTGGATCCTCATTAGAATAAAGGTAAACTTCTTAGCACAGTTTACAATGTCCTTTATAATCTGACAGATATTCTCCAGACTGATCTCTTGACACACCCTCACTCGTCATAAACACATCATCTGCTACCTTTCATTACTCAAATATGCCATGTCTTCCTTTTTTGGTTTTGTAAGTATGTTTTTCTTGAGCTGGAACATTCCCTTCTCATCGTCAGCCCTCTCTGCGGGTCTAATTCTTACTCACTTTTCTGGTCTCAGCTTGGATTTCACATTCTTTGAGACAATGTCTCCAATGATTATGTGTAAGTTATGAACCTTTTTTATGAAGTTCCATAGCACTATAGACTTCTGTATGTGTAGGACTCATTACATTAAATAACTGCATTACAATAACTGCATAAATAACTGTATTACAATACATTAAATAATGTAATGTAAATAACATTACATTAAATAACATTAAATAGCATACAACTGCCTAACTAATGCTGGCATAACTTACATGGATATATTTTCCACGTGGGCCCAGGAGACTGCCTGACACTTAGTGGATGCACAATAAATATATGCTGAATTATGTAATAAAGAAATGAATAAAGGAGCTATATGCACAATGTCATGGAAACACCAAGCAGAGAATTAACTGTGCCTGGGGGTTATATCAGTCAGTGCCTAAGAGGAAAGAGATGACACATTCAAATTAGGATAATCTGAGGAAGGTTCACAAAAGGATTATTTACAAAGGTGTGGGCAGAGTGCAGGGAAACTATATTGGGTTGTGTAGGACCCTCCACAAGCCAAAAAGAGAAAAGGAGGGAGAGGTTATTAGAAGCCAGAGGAGAATGTTGTGTAGAGATGGTGATATGTTTTGGCTGTGTCCCCACCCAAATCTCATCTTGAACTGTAGTTCCCATAATCCCTATGTGTGATGGGAGATACCTATCACAATTAAATCATGGGGGAGTTTCCCCCATGTTATACTCCTGATAGTGAGTACATTCTTATGAGAGCTTATGGTTTTATAAGGGGCTTCCCCCATGGCCCAGCTCTCATTCTTCTCCTTGCTGCCGCCATATGAAGAAGAATGTGTTTTCTTCCCCTTCTGCCATGACTGTAAGTTTCCCGAGGCCTCCACAGCCATGCTGAACTGTGTGTCAATTAAACTTGTTCCTTTATAAATTACCCAGTCTCGAGTATGTCTTTATTAGCAATATGAGAATGGACTGATACAGATGGCTACCTTGAGAAAAACTCTGACCTTACAGCAAAGGACACAGCCAGCTTGAGGCAACTCTACAGGGAAGAGGCAGAGGGAATAAATACCTTTACCTCACTAGTGTGCTTTACACTCCAAGCTGGTGCCTGAACTGATATCCTCCTGACCAGATAGGGAGGATACTATACCCCCTGGAACTCTCCCTCCTTCAGTGGAGAATGCTGCTAATTTGAAACAAATTGCTTAAAAGTTTATCAAATTATTCCTATCATTAAAAAAGGTTGAAACCTCCAAGACTCATAATTATCCACAGAAGAAGGATACTAATAGAATAGTCTATTTTTCATTCATTCAACAAATATAATAAATATTATATACATATATTCATCTATTTTGGGTAAGAGACCCCTAAATACAAAAATATGCTCTTTCCTTTAAGGGGTTTTGTATTATTACAAATGAGTAGACTCATATATAGATATAAAAGGAAAAAAATTCCCCATCTCTACTAAAAATACAAAAAATTAGCCAGGCATGGTGGCAGGTGCCTGTAGTCCTAGCTACTCAGGAGGCTGAGGCAGGAGAATGGCGTG